>NC_138092.1:12944870-15363620 GCF_964212035.1 Myotis nattereri
CACTGACCACCAAGGGGCAACTCCTGTGTTGAGCGTCTGCCTCCTGGTGGTCAGTGCATGCCATAGTAACCAGTCGACTGGTCATTTGATCGATCAGTCGTAACGGTCGCTTAGGCTTTTATATATAGAGAGAGATACAGATAATAGCCAGCATATATTGAGCACGTTGCATAGACCAGGCTCTAGGGCAAGCACTTTACATGTGGTCATTCATTTGCATTGGGGAACTTGTTTCATCCAGGTAACCTCAGAGTGGCATTTCGCCTGTTACAGAACAACTTGATATTAACAACATTTCTGAGCTCCCTCTGTGCCCAGCGCTGCTCCTGCTGCCTGCAATTGCCTGCGTGAATTCATTTAACCATAGTCATAACCCTTCACGGAAGTTGGAGGCAACTTAGGTAGCTTGCTCAAGACTGGGATTTGAGCCTAACTCTAGCATCCACTTTCTTAACGGATACACTATTAATAGAGACTGTCTTGACATATTAAATTAAATAAATAATCAGCATACTTTGAGAAAAAGGCAGTCTGTGACAGGATGACAGATAAATAAAGGCAACTAGGAAGAGTCGTCTTGGCTCCCAGGATGAAACATTTTCCTTTTGAGGACCCACACGCCAGTCCCACCATGAGGCTGGCTGGCTGTGACAGCTCATCAAGGCCATGCACCAGATCTCTTTATGACCTGCTTCCTCAGATAAAAGTGTTGGATTCTCTTTTAAAATAAAATGTACGTTTGTAAAAGCATAACCTCAGTGCCCTAAATTTTATTCCTTCCATAAGTTATTCCGTGAAAATGATTGTCCATGAGCCATAAAATTTATTTA
This sequence comes from Myotis nattereri, assembly GCF_964212035.1. Classification (NCBI taxonomy): domain Eukaryota; kingdom Metazoa; phylum Chordata; class Mammalia; order Chiroptera; family Vespertilionidae; genus Myotis; species Myotis nattereri. The sequence continues at coordinate 12,945,701 of NC_138092.1, forward strand.
TTTTAAAATATATATATATTTTTATTGATTTCAGAGAGGAAGGGAAAGGGAGAGAGATAGAGACATCAATGATGAAAGAGAATCTTTGATTGGCTGACTCCTGCATGCCCCTGACTTGGGACTGAGCCCACAATCTGGGCTTGTGCCCTGACCTGGAATCGAACTGTGACCTCCTGATTCATAGATTGATGCTCAACCACTGAGCCACACAGGCCGGGCGAGCCATAAAATTTAAACACACACACACATACACACACACACACATACAAAACCATTCTACCATAGGAGTTCTGCTTTTACTTTTAGAGTCTTACTAGTATATGAGATTTATGCTTTGAAATTATATTTCTCTTATGACAGTCCTAGAGGAAATATGCTAGATGGGTATGTATTTAGTTAATAGAATGATTTTTTCCCCTTAAAAAAGGAGACTAAATCAACATGTACTAAATTACTTGTGCTCTGCACCATGTATTTGCTGTTTATTTTTCAGGATTGTACTCTATGGTAGGCATTCTTATTTACATGTTACAGACGGGGAAACTGAGGCTTAGATTTACACACTTTTTGAATGGGATCTTAGTTATTGGGTTGGGATCTCTAAAGAAGTGAGAAACCAGCTCTCTCTTCTTTTTACCACCAGATAATGAGTACATTACTGTTTTCTTTCACAATTCTTACATATGAACTGTAAATGCCAGAGTAAATAAAAAACAAACACCAGTCTTGTGGTTTCTCATTTTAAATGGAAGTATATTTCTGGAAAACTCAAGAAAGGAAATGTAATCTGAAGTTGCTGCTTACCTGAGTGAAGTTGAGAAATATCATAGTTATTTCGAATTGGAAGATGAATTGCCCTAACCCAGGGGTGGGCAAACTTTTTGACTCGAGGGCCACAATGGGTTCTTAAACTGGACCGGAGGGCCGGAACAAAAGCATGGATGGAGTGTTTGTGTGAACTAATATAAATTCAAAGTAAACATCATTCCATAAAAGGGTACGGTCTTTTTTTTTATAGTTTTATTCATTTCAAACGGGCCGGATCTGGCCCGCGGGCCGTAGTTTGCCCACGGCTGCAACCTGTACTTACTTTAAAGGTGGTAACTGACATACATTCTGCACAATTTTATGCACACATTGTATTGTGATGCTTTTGGTCAGCAGGTGGCGACATTGCATAACAAGGGACATTCAAGGTACTCAGAGTAGTAAGTGGTGATTTTATTTCCATGTCAATTGCTATATTTTAAAATAAAACAATGGGTTATGATTTTACCCCTTGAATCCTGTCTGTTTGCATGAACAAAGCAACACATATTTCAGGTGGCATCTCTGAGTGCTTAGACATGGGGTTGCTCTCCCGGGAACCTGAATGAGAGATGGGATCAGTTTTTCTTGTATTAGAGACACTGGCTCTGAGGAAATATGCTAGCAGGTGCTAGACACAGGGTTCACGTCAGTAGTGGGAGGGTAGGCTCTTCAAGTGACAATGGGCACTACAGCATCTTCTCACTTCTTTAGAGATCCCAATGCAATAACTAAGACCCCATTCAAAAAGTGAAGCAAGGTGGGCCTGGCCAGTGTGGCTCAGTGGTTGAGTGTCGACCTATGAACTAAGAGTGCCGGGAGCCGGTCCATCCTTGCTGTTTCAAGGGACCTGGCATATATGGCATACTGTTCTTAATATGTTTGCTCACCTTCTTGGCACTATGTGTTTTAACCAAGGTCACCTCTCTGAGAAAGGTTGTTTCCCCAGGTAGGGATTTTCCCCTGAAGTTAGGGAGGGAATAATACCCCTTAACTAAGTGCCAGGCGGGTAATTAATCACTTTAACTATGAACAATCATGCTTAAACTACATAATCTTTACTCCCTGGAATGGAGATAAGAAACCCCCTAACCCAGCCGTGGGCAAACTACGGCCCGCGGGCCGGATCCGGCCCGTTTGAAATGAATAAAACTATTGAAAAAAAAGACCGTACCCTTTTATGTAATGATGTTTACTTTGAATTTATATTAGTTCACACAAATACTCCATCCATGCTTTTGTTCCGGCCCTCCGGTCCAGTTTAAGAGCCCATTGTGGCCCTCGAGTCAAAAAGTTTGCCCACCCCTGCCCTAACCTTTGGAATAGAGATTGATAGGATTGGAATCAACTGGTATAAATACAGATGTAACAAGACAACAGGACACAGAACCTAGACACAGAACCTAGACAGAACCTAGAGGCAGAACTTCGCTGGAGATCCAGACCAGAACTTGGCTGGAGATCCTGGCTAGAGATCCTGGCTAGGCTGCTGATCAACTGAACGCTGTCTCAATGTAATTTCTTCTTCGCCGACTCCATCCACACCTTTGGGGACCCCTGGACCTGCTGGGGTTGGACCCCAGCATAAGAGGTCATAGATTGATTTCTGGTCAGGGCACCTGGTGGGTTGTGGGCTCAGTCCCCAGTAGGGCTTGTGCTTGAGGCAGCCAATCAATGATTCTCATCATTGATGTTTCTGTCTCTCTATCCCTCTCCCTTCCTATCTGAAATATATATATACATTAAAACAAGGTGGGAAAAAAGCATTTACACCAATGAAATGGTTAGAGCATTGACACACAGGCACAAATTCATGTCACTCATGCCTGAGAGAGACCCCAAGCTTCTTACTTAGGAGCTGCTAACTCTTCTTTAGACATGATTGTAATCTGGCTACTTAATTTTCTGGTGCAGACCAAATTAAAAACCAGCTATTTGGAAGAAGGGAAAATGCTTAGAGACAGGTACAAAAATGTACCCACGTTCAGAAAGCAGAGTAGGAAGACTGGGAACAAAAAGATGAAAAGAACAGAAAACTTGAAGGCCTGGGACCACAGGTAGCCCCGTGGGCTACACATACTACGGGGACTACAGATAGCCCCTGCCACCGAGCTCAGCCCAGTTATAAAGAAGGCCCTCGAGTCGTTCATCCGAGTGCAAGCTACACGTGCAATGCTTGGCTTCATAAGGCAAGTAAGTGTATAATGAGACAGAGAGGAGATTTTTATCAAAAATGGTTTGCTGCAGAATAGTTTCAGTAAGGGGCAGACAGACCTGGGTGCAAATCTTAGCTGAGATGTGTTATAAGAGCATCAGCAGGTGACTCAGGCCCCCAACCCCCATCAAAGCTCTTACCCTAAACCCATAAATCTGGGCTGAGGCCCCAGTGCACTGCCTTGCATGTTGATGTCCCACCATGAGCATCCTACCTCAGCCTCACCAGGCTCTGTGTATTAAACTGGCCCACCAGGTTCAGTCTTATTAGAAGTCCCTTAGCACTTAAAGCAGGGGTCCTCAAACTATAGCCCGTGGGCCACATGCAAATACAAGTATTGTATTTGTTCCCGTTTTGTTTTTTTACTTCAAAATAAGATATGTGCAGTGTGCATAGGAATTTGTTCATAGTTTTTTTTTAAACTATAGTCCGGCCCTCCAATAGTCTGAGGGACAGTGAACTGGCCCCCTGTTTAAAAAGTTTGAGGACCCCTGACCTAAAGTGTACGGATCACACACACAGACACACACACACACACACACACCAACACCAATTCAATGCCTCAAGGTTAGAGGAGCACCGTTAACCCCCATTGTATCCTGAAGAGATGATATCTAAATTAGACTTTGGGAAATTGGCTTCTATTTTCCCACAGATTTTTAGTATTTTAGTGATGACCTATATTTCCTTTCCCATTGCTTTTCCCATAATTGAAATCTTTCTGTGCACCTCCAAGTTGTGATTTGTAAATATTAAAGCCATGTCTCCAGCCCTGCCCCTCCTTAAAAGCCAGCAGTGCCTCCTCATCAGTGACTACCAAGAGCCCGTGAGGGAGTAGAATCAGACAGGTGCGTGGGGGTGTGGCTTAGAAACAAACCCCTCTTCCCTCAGAGGGGAGTAGGGTGAGCCATCCCATGTGGAGCTGCCTGCCAAGACCTGTAGAAGTCCCTCTGAATTTTTCCCAAGCACCATTTCTAAGCGTATTCCCTACCACGAAAATAATTGCAGATCTTGGTTCTCTGCTGTACATCTTGATGCCTATTCGTTGGTGACACTGATGGGTGCGAAGTATACTTTAGGTGTCCATCTTGCTGACATTAAATAGTGTGCAGACCTGCTAGCTCTTTATGTCGATATGTGGAAATTTACCTATATGCAAATAACCACATCTGCCAAGCCCAAATGCAAAGCAGCCCCTCAGGTCTTTCAAAGGACTGGCAGCCTCTGGGAGAGTCAGATAAGAATCAACGGATCTTTGCCCAGAGGAGGAACTGCTGGCATCTCTTTCCAAATCCATAAAGGCAGGGTATCAAGCGGGGGCCTTCTAGTGAGCTTTCCAATGAGCAACTGACTTCGCATCTGCATCGCTAATGGCCCACATTCCCAGCGGGCCTGTGTTTTCTCGGAATTTGGAAGAGCCCTTAGAATTTTTACTTATTTTGGAGCAAGATTATCAGGCCACCAGCAACCAGGTGCTCCCAAACTCGCCACTAGGAGTCTCCTTTCGCCTGGCTTTGCTCAGCCAACGGGTGACTCCCGGAAGCTGGACCTGGAGGAGGAGATTGAGCTCTTTCCTGCAAGTAAACATTGACTTGTGCTTTTGTCTCACGGCAGTTGAGGGCTTTTCGGCCCTGGCCCTACCATGCTCTGGACTCCCACTCCCTTCTGTACTCGGTGCCCGCCATTTTATTACACAGACGACTGGATTTCCTATAACGTGGGCTTCTGGATGGTCTTTCCTCTGCTCCTCTGTTTGGTGGCAGCTTCCTCCTGCTTCCAGGCCTGGAGAAGCTTTGCTGGCTCATCCCTGGGAACAGCAGCACCTCAGGCACGCTGTCCCCGCCTCAGGCAGCCTTCCCCTGGGAGTCCGGTTAGCGGCTCCTCACATGCTCTCTCCGATTCTGGGCAAACATTCCACTAAAGCCTGATTTCACTGTGTCCCTTGGCTATGAGCCAGGCTATGAGCTTCTGGAGGGCAGGACCGTGTTTTTGTTAAATTGCTTGGTTTTTTAGTCCCAATCCTTCGCAAATGAATGAACAGATCATACGTGTTCAGCTAAAGCTGATGAATTCATAGCTGAATGAAAGGTTGCCTACCTCAGATCAACTGCTTCAGAGATGATCACATGTCCAGAGAGGCAAAGTGACTTGACTAAGCTCTCCAGAAAGCTATGACAGAGGCAAGGCTAAACCAAATTCAGTGAAAAAATGCTTTTACAGACTGACACTCTCTTTTCTATAAACGTAATGAAAAATTGATTTTATTTTTGGATACAGCCAAAAGTAATTTGGTAATGAGTCTGGTTAATGACTTTGCGGGAAAATGCCACTTTAATTCGCATGTAAAATTATTACTATGATTTTTATCGTTTGGTTCATAGGTAGTGCTAAAGACACTCTAAAGAAATACTGCAAACGTTCTTCTGGACACGTAAACGTCACGGGATTGTTCAGGCACTTCTGAGTTGACCCTCTTGGTTGGGTTGGTGATCTTGGAGCATTTGAGTCCTGATAGGATTGTTAAGAAATTAAGCAAACCACTTTAAAGTCGTTTCTCCACACAATCCTTGAACATTGTGGAAGCACAATAAAGATTTATTTCGCAGTTTGTTCTTCCAAACAATGTAGAGAGAATGCACCATTCAAAGCAGCGTAAATGCATCTTTTACTGATGAAAAAAGGTATGTTTACTCTTTGGCCATACACTTTGTGGAAAACATGAATGTGTGATGTTCAGGGAGTCCTAACTCTATACCACACCGCACTTGCAGATTTGAGATGAGGTGTGAAGGTCAAGTTTGCTATTTCTAACTAATCAGCACCCTCTTCTTTGCTCTTCTGGACATTTGGTAGGACTCCCGGTTTCCTTTTCTTCTTGTGACAATTTAATCATCCTTGCTCATTCATTTAGATCAAAACGGACAAGCCAGCTCCCATCCTCTCTGAATTCAAATGTAATTTCTACCACATTACACCTGCCAACCACGCTCTGGGCACAGACTTCAGTGATAGCAGCGCAGTGGGTGGAATCATGGGCTCATGGCATCCATGGGCCACACTTTCCATGGTGCTGGTCTCTTGCTGCCTCTGGAGAAGACAGGAGCCATGAAGGTTATGAAATAAGGCACCACAGCCCGGGAGACTCGCCATCTGTCTCGGGGACTTCCCTGCTTGGCCAAGTCAGGAAAGGATCTGGTTCCTCCGCCTTCCTGCTCACCAGAAAGAGAAGGTGTGGAACTCCAGCACAGTCACCGGGGAGCAGGTCTCCAAAGCTAAAGCCAGAGGTGTCCTGGAGCCGGCTCAGGACATAGCTGAACAGATTATGCACATCTCTTCCCAACTCCGTGTTCCGTGACCTCATGCGAACAGCTTGATATCAGCCATCGTGGGTTTATTTACACTCAGGGAATTAGCAAATATGAAGCTTTTCTTTTTAGAGAGCACATTGTTAAATATTTACTGGCACACCACTGGGTGAAACCCTGAGAACTGAGACCAGACCCTGTTAGGAGATGCGGGCGGCTGCTGGGCTTGGGAAGGCCGGGTGACGTCCCGTCAGTCATGAGTTAGCTGGTCACACAGTAGGAAGAAAACCAACCCAGGGACCCAAACCGGCAGGACAGTCGTAGCGAGTACAAGCCAGCAGATTGGCTGACCCCGACAGGCTAAGGATGGACTGGATCTGTTAAATATTCCTTTTGTTTCCCACCCAACTGTTTTGGGAGAAGGGAAGTGCCTGTTCTGTGCGCTGGCCTGACTTACCGTGAGAACGAAAAAGATGCCAGCAGGCATCCCACAATGTAAACAGGTCCCTTTGGCAAATGAAACCAGATGGTCCCTTTTAATATTAGTTACTATTTTTGCTTCTTCTGTGTCTAAACATCAATAATCATAGGAAGTCCAATAAAGAACTGCATTTTACTTGAAAAAAAGTAAAATAAAACCTTAGTCAAAACTAATGTAGAAAAAAAAGGGTGGCATAATTTTTTGATGTCTTTATCGTGCTGTGAAGCTCTGTCCTTAATTTTCCACTTGACCTTCATATGTTCATATATTCTAGCGGAATGTGCACATGGAAACCATGATGAGAGACACGAGCACCGTCCCCCTTGGTGAATTTGGACAGATGGAGTATCTGTTGCTTACAGATAAAGGGTGAAAAATCCAGGGTGTGTATTGGATCACCTGTCCTCGCCGCTAGTACCTCTGCTGGTTTGAAGTGTAAGCATCTGCCTCCATTCCAACTGACATGACCTAACTCAGTGGAGAGGGTGATGGGCCGAGTCCACTCAGCAGCATGACAGGGACAAAGTCATACCCGGAAATGTGTTGTCTTAAATATTTTTGTCTTTGCAAAAATAAAATAATTTTTTTCTCCTTTTAAGACTAATGACCGGTTTCTCAGCCAATTTAACTGTCATATTTAAAAAAAAAAATCCAAAATAGACATTTCTGGTCACTCAATGTTATTTGCATGTAAAACTGTGAATACTAAAAAAGCCCCATAAGAATCCCACTTCAGAAATGTCTGGAGATATTTTTTATTTCTGTGTGGATATGCAGGTGTGGGCAAAAGTAGGTGTACAGTTGTTTATCTGGAAGAAGAAGACATGCAGCTTATCATTACGCCAGTAGCTTCGTTAATTCAAAAGACTGTCACGATGTAACTGTAAGCCTACTGCTGCTCCTCCTCCCCACCACCCCACCCCCATATGGAGAAGAGTCTGGGCCAACAGTTATGTGAAGTGTGAGAAACAGGCAGCGTTCCATGAAATTTGTTCTGGAAGCTCTAGGTTTACTCAGCACTTAGACAACTGTCATCTTTGCAGATTACAGCTAATATTGCTCCCTGGAGAAGAACGCTGCGAGTCCCAGAACTTATTAAATACTAAATACCTTGTTGAGGAAAGGTTGAGAATGCAAATGTCACACTAAAATGTCAGCATCTCCTGAGTTCTCACTGCAAAGTGAATTTGCTCTTCTCAAGAGGCATTTTACTGTTAGGAAAGACACCGTTCACAGGCCGGGAAGATGCAGTGCCCTCAGGGCCATGGTGAGTGAGCTGTCTTCATTAAAGCTTTGAGCTTCTTCCATTTCCTGGCTGCGCACAGATGAGACCAGAGCACAAGAAGAAACAGGTGGAATCTAAGGCTGAGAAGCATCAAGAGGAGAGAAATGTTCTTGGAAAGGCTCTGAGCTCAAAAGGGCCATGGCTAGCCATGACTGTTTCATCATGAAACAAACTCATGGCCACCCAGTGTTATGTCCGCCCCACCCACTGGGAAGAAGGTGTCCTTGGGACTCTAGGGCGCTTGGCATCCAGAGAGGGTCACAGAATGATAGGGCTTTGCATCCCAATGCCCGTAGTCTGCCTTAATAGATTGAATCTCAAAGCTTTTGCCAAATTGTCCTTCATCACTGACTCGCTCCTGAAGTTATAGCCAATGCCATTGGTTTCAGATCGATTCTTGTGTCCTGCTTCTGGTAGGTTGGTAATGCAAAACTGCTGAAAATGGCACTCAGGTCAGTGGATAAATCTAAATTAAAAGTTTGAGATCATTTGATGCAATGGCCTCAAAATCAGCCTGGGGAGGGTAAGTGCCCACACCACCGGGATTGAGACTACTGGTATGTGGGGTCCCTGGGCTTTGCTGGCTAACTGTTCGATCCTGGACGCATCATTCAAATCTCTGACTTGGATCCCATGTGAAATAGAGACCATAATGCCTGTTCTGTGTGTTCTGTGCATCAAATTAAATGAAATACTAAATTTGAAAAACTTAGATATCTGGCCTGATATTCAGATTCTCTCCCACTCCCACTCCATGTCCCTTTCTCCCTGGCTAGGGATACATGTCCTAAAATGAATTTAAAAGGGCATGCTTTATACCTATTGTTTGCTTCCTTCCCTTCCTAACCTGACACTTTATTTATCTGTCTATCTGGAACTTCTTGTTTGGGGAGAACAAGAAGTGTTGTTAAAGTGATGTCCAGCCGAGGCCAGTTTGGCTCAGTGGATAGAGCGTCGGCCTGCGGACTGAGGGGTCCCGGGTTCGATTCCGGTCAAGGGCATGTGCCTGGGTTGCGAGCACGTCCCCAGTGGGAGATGTGCAGGAGGCGGCTGATCGATGTTTCTCTCCCAATCGATGTTTCTGGCTCTCTATCTCTCTCCCTTCCTCTCAGTGTAAAATCAATAAAATATATTTAAAAAAAAAAAAGTGATGTCTAATTGGTTAACCTTCCTTGTTGCCAAAGACATCCCAACTGCTACATCTGCATCCTTTTAATCCATAAAAAATTTCTATTGGGATCAAGTCCAAACAACTATCAGAGGTGATTTGAGGCATTTTCCTCAGGGGATGAATCAGAGACATTCTATAAATCAGCTCGTGATTCCCCACTGTACATTGTGATCCCCTGGAAACCTCTAAAAATACTGACCCCCCATAAGAGTCAAGAGCCTTTAAAAATTTTACACCATTTGACTTAGAAATTTCATCTCTAGGCAGCAATCTATTCTAAGAAAATAGAGATGCGGACAAGGATACATGTCCAAAGCATCTCATGTATTTGTTCAAAGTATCAGCCCAGTCCAATTAAAGGAATGGAAAATGGTTAAATAAAACATGATTTATCCGTGGCGATTGCAGATTAATTAAAAATTACACTTATGCTTGGTGTTAGAAGTCAGGATACCATTACCCTTGGGGTAGGGATAGTGACTCAGAGGGGGCATTGAGGGGGCATAGAGGGGGCTAACAGGGTAATATTTAATTTCTTTACCCGGGTGCTGGTTACCCAAGTGTGTTCACTTTGTAGGAATTCATCAAGCCATATTCTTTAAAATATGGTAGCCCTGGCCAGTGTGGCTCAGTTGGTTGTCCCATGTACTGAAAGGTTGCAGGTTCCCATAGGGCACATGCCCGGGTTGCAGGATTGATCCCAGGTGGGGGGAGCGAAGGAGGCAGTCAGTTGATGTTCCTCTCATACATCAATGTTTCTCTCTCTCTCTCTCTCTCTCTCTCTCTCTCTCTCTCTCTCTCTCTGTCTGTCTTTCTCCCTTCTCCTCTCTCTAAATCATTAAAACATGTTCTCGGGCAAGGATGAAAAAAAAACTATAAAGAATATTTTTTAAAAATTGTAGTAAAATACATATAACATAAAATTTACCATTTTTAAGTGGACTATAGTTCAGTAATATTAAGTACATTCATATTGTTATGCAACCTACCTCCAGAACTCTTCATCCTGTAAAACCTGAAACACTACTCATGAAACAATGACTCCCCCTCCGCCCCTGGCAACCACCATTCTACTTTATATCTCTTTGAACTTGACTACTTTAGGGACTTTATATAAGTGGAATTATTAACAGCATTTGTCTTTTCATGATGGGCTTACTTCACTTAGCATAATGTTCTCAAATTTCTTCCATGTGTAGCATATGTCAAGATTTCCTTTCTTTTAAAGACTGAGTAATATTCCATTGTATGGCTATACCACAGTCTGTTTATCCATTCATTCATTGATGGACACTGGGGTTACTTCTCCCTCTTGGCTACTGGAAATAATGCTGCTATGAATATGGGTGAGCAAATATCTCTTTGAAACCCTGCTTTCAATTCTTTTGCCCAATTTTTGTTCCCCAAAGTAGAATTGCTGGAGATATGTGTACTTTTTATAGTATGTCATACTTCAGTGAAAATTTAACTTACAAAAATACTGGTGTACTGATGGTTTCACTGCCAGGGGTTCTGATGAAATGGCCTGGGCATCAGAATTTGTTAAGCCTCCTCAGGGGATTCTAACACGCAGTCAGCATTGCAAACCCCTGACCTAAGTGATGTGTTTAATGAATGCTTGCGAGCAGCTTGCTGAGAGCTGTGCAGAAGTAGGCATCGGGGGCTGGCGTATCCATTCTTCACCCCAACCTTTGCTGTCCCTTCAGTCTTTGAACTTAGCATCATTCCCGCCACCTGGTGACCTGAACCAGGGATGCTATGTCAGTCAATGCTGTGCCTCCCAACAGCTGCAGGTGGAGGAGACAGCACACCTGGGTCCCTATTTCTGCCCTTGCCAGAAGGAGTGGTCCAGGCTGGTCTTTCTACCCACGGAACACGTAGACGGGTGCCTTTCTGATGAGATTGAAGGAATAGACAGGAGGGCCCCCACAACACACACACACACACACACACACACACAACATTTCTCCCCGTGTCTTCCCCAAAGCCTCCCCTTCCTTTTTCTCATTTAAATCTTGCTACTTTAAAATCTTGCTAATAAGTGAGAACCTGTTTTAAGGTCAGCCAAGTGGGAGGTTCCGTGTGGACTCTCAGCCATTTAAATCATATGGCAAATTATTCAAATGGATGCTTTTCAATAATATAGCTGCGATGTCAGGGCCTGAAGACGTTTGAGGCTGGATAATTATTTGATGTGTGGAGCTGTTCTGTGCTTTATAGGATGTTTAGCAACATCTCTGGCCTCTACCCACAGGAGACGCTGGTAGCATTCCAATCCTCAGTTGTAATCACTAAAAAATGTCTCCAAACATCGGCAAATGCCCCCTTGGGTGCAAAATCCACCCCTAGTTGAGAACCACTGCAGTGAAGGAATGGGAATGGTGATGGAAGAAAAGGGGAAGAAGAAGCTTGGCAACATAGGAGGGTTTAGAGGCGGCCACGCCTGGGTGAGACTGTTGGGGGCAGGGGTGTTGGTGATACCCTTTGACTTATGGTCTAGTTGTGCCTCAGCCTCAGAAAGCCCCTCACTGTTCTGGGGTGAGAGACAGGTGCACCATGGCAAACAGGAGGGCCCTAAAGACAAAAGCGCACGTGTGTGAAGCAGTGCCTGGTGCCTACATGGAACCTGTGTGCCCTGTGCCACCTGCTCGATCTCCTCTTTGCTCCCTCCTGGCCTCCAAAATGTGAAAGGTTGTAAAGTTAGGATTCACTCCGGGAACCATCCCACCCCAGTTCCTCCCCCTCAGAAATAGTTCCAGCTTCTCACGGCGACAGAGCTGCCTCTTGTCAATGCCATAAACAGGGTTCATTCACTGACTCAGCGTCGTGTCATTTATCACACGTGAGACCATAATACCTGTTCCACAAATTCCTTACTTCTAATCTGCCCCAATTCTAAAATACTGTGTTGCTAAAGTGGGGGGCATTTACAAAAATTTTAAACATATATTTTTATTGATTTCAGAAGGAAAAGACAGAGAGAGAAAGAGAGAGAGAGAGAGAGAGAAACATCAATGATGAGAGAGAATCACTGATCGGCTGCCTCCTGCATACCCCCTACTGGAGATCGAACCCGCAACCTGGGCACATGCCCTGACCAGGAATCGAACTGTGACCTCCTGGTTCATAGGTGGACACTCAACCACTGAGCCACACCGGCCGGGCAGGCATTTTTAAGTATCTGGATGGCAGCCCGAGGAGCATGGCTGGGGAGGGGCGGGCCCTGCTTTCCAGACTGAACAGGAGCCGCCTCTGCAGCCACCTCTCCTCTCAGGTCCTTGCCCACCTTGGAGCAAGAATCTTCAAAGCCCTTCGCAAGACCATCTCTAAGGGACAGGGTGTGTTGATGCCTCTGTTTCCTCCATGTCTCTATCCTCGCCCGAGGCTTCCGCTTTATTCGGGTTATGGGACCCTAAGCCCCTCTCCTTGAGGAAAATGCCACCAACACTTTCTCCTGCAGGCAGGCCCCCCCCCCCCACACACACACACCTGTGGGCGCAGACACTGCCCCATCCGGCTCTGCTTATGATCCTGGGGGCGAGGGGCGGGGGTGTGCATTTTGCAATGAAAGACTGAGTAAACAGAGCGTTGGCGGGGAGATTGGCTCCGACTGAATAGGGATGTGCAGGCTGTCAGTGCCCCTGGCCCAGAGCTCCAGCCACTGTACACACTGCGGGGGACAGCAGAGCCCAGCTGTTTGCTTAGCGCCTATTGACGCCCTTCCCGCCCCCGAGGCAGGTGGCCTGGCCAGCCTTTCAGTCACTGTTCCTGGGCTCTCCTCAGGGACGCTCTGGCCTCCTGTCGCACGTTTCCTTTCTTTATTTTGTTTTCTGGTCCTTGGAAAGTCCAGGCACCAACTCACACACTTACAGGTGCAGAGTCTCCTTTTTTAAGAGGCATAATTCACCCCGGTCAGAATTTCCCGCCGGCTGGCTGGGGCTCTTGCATCAGAAGGTCTTTTCTACTTTCCTCTTGGAGAGAAAAAGGCTGATTTCCCGGGTGACAGGAGTGTTGTCCCTGTTCTGGTGTATTAACTCTTTCTGACCCTGGGGCCTCACTTATAATTTGCTTCCAGAGTGCCCCAGGGTGTAAATAAGATGGACCAACGCTTCTGCGACCCTCCCGGAGTGCCAGGCTTCCTACGAGAACTACTGGTTTGGCCCCAAAGAGCAACCTGGAAGGGGGAAGCGAGGCTATTTCACTCATTGCTCCTGGGAACAACAGTATCACTTACTGAGCATCTGCTTCGCGCAAAGTGCTATGCTTCGTGGTGTTTTTATCGGATGCATCAGCTCCTTTGATCTTCACCAGACACTTTTGTGCTGGGTGTGGTTGCTCTCTCGTCAGACGGGGAAGCTAAGGACAGACGGGGAGCCAGCTTGCCCACAGTCCCTTTCTGGGGTGTCTGGAGGCGGAGCCAGAATTTGAGCCCAAGTCTGTTTGACTCCAAAGCCTGTGTTACTCCCTCTCGAGCATCTGGCCACTTCCCTCTTCACCCACAAGCCCCGGCAGGGGGCAGCACTCACATGCAGTGGCCTAGACCAGTGGTCGGCAAACTCATTAGTCAACAGAGCCAAATATCAACAGTACAACGATTGAAATTTCTTTGGAGAGCCAAATTTTTTTAACTTAAACTATATAGGTAGGTACATTGTTATTAACTTAACTAGGGTACTCCTAAGGCTTAGGAAGAGCCACACTCAAGGGGCCAAAGAGCTGCATGTGGCTTGCGAGCTGCTTTGCCAACCACGCGTCTAGACTCTGGGGAGTGAGCTGGGGTGGCACCAGTGGGTTTGCTCCAGTACTTCCTGCTCGTCCGAGTCCACTTGGCCACTCTTCCCAGTGGCACAGAGCTGGCGTCCTCCCTCCCCCATGGCCAGGGCTGTCCTTGGACAACTTCCTCAAGCTTTCTCAGAGGGCAGAGCTCATGTGTCACTTGATCTGGCTGCCAGTAAAGGAAGTTGGGAGCAGGACATGTACCCACACATTCACATGGAACATGCACAAACACACTCACCTGTGTCAACATGCACAGGGATTCATTCAGACAGACACATGCACACCCTCAGACATTCATATGCATGCACATTTGCATGCACAGACATACAGGCACATGCATGCACACCCACACATCCCCACACACACATGTGCATACATAGTCATTCACACATGTTCGCTCAGACACTCATTCACACTTTCACCAACATACACTCACAAATGCACATACACACATTGCATACATCGTGCCCACTCTCACTCACCCAGTAACAACTTACATAAATTCATACCTACACACTCACATACATTCACATGCACATCATTCACACACACACACACACACACACACACACACACACACACACCTCTCATTTCCTGCTAGAAGCTGAGTATACACTGTGGTGTGTGGTCAGGAGGCCAACACCCACTGTAATAAACTGCCGGAGGGGTGGTGTACTATGGAATTTTGTAACTCAAAAGCTTCTTGACATAATCGGGGAGCTTATAGCAAGGACACTGGCTTTGTTTTATGGAAATGTGGTCTCCGTTCTAACTTTAACTGCCCCCGGTCTTTACGAGTCAGGTGTTTGGCCTTAGGCCCTTTGCTCACCCACTAGCTCTGTCACCTTGGGAGAGTAGTTTACCTTCTCTTTGCCTCCATTTCCTCATCTGTAAAACGGGACAGTAACAGTGCTTGTCAGGTTTTGCTATGGATGTGAGGTCCAGGGAGAGATTGGTTAAGTGTTAGGGGCTTTCTGCTCCAGGGGTTGCAGTTTCGACACCCTCGCACTTGAAAACAGCTTCAGAGCAGAGGAGAAACATACTTTTCCCTCCTCAGTCTCAGACTCCCTTACACTAATGAGCGATAGACTCAGCCACCTGATCAAATGGGCAGCCTCTTAGGCTGCTGGAAAGGCCAGATTTGCAGCTTACTGTCCCTCCTCCTCCTCTGTTAACTTAATCTTCATCTTGTGGAAATTTTGCTTGGAGAAGGAGCCGTGCAATACATAAGAATTTTATTTTTGCGAGCTGCTTACTTGTAAGCAGGTAGAGTCCAAGAATTAGCACCTTAATCTGTGATTCCACGTCCTCTTAAAAAGTACAGAAGAAACTGAAATTACTGTAACGAAGAGTATTTAGACCAATAACGCACTATTTTGTTCTGTTTCTCTCCTTTGTGCAGATCTAGGACCATTTTTCAAAACCTCCAAGCCTTCACTATCCCAGTCACGTTACTTTTCCCGCCTGTTCAGGTCCTCAGGCTCCCGGCAGTTCATTGCTTTGGCAGTAACTTTGGATCCTGCCTTCCCTCCCCTTCCTTGCTCTGTGATGGTCCACACCTTTCATTCAGAAAGTCCCCACAGGGAGCTAGAGGTGGCTCCTCTCCTTTCCATCCCACCTCCCACCTCGGAGTTAGACCGAGGCTTGGTCAGAAAGGCAATATTTGCCTTAAAATTCCAACTATTTTATCAGGTTGCTCATCTCATCAAAGGAATGGCCAGAAAGAAGCTGGTTTATAGTGTCTAAAATCACAAGTTCCCCTCTCTCTCCTTCACCACAGATATGAACAGAGATTCCTCAAATAATTTTCCTTTCTAATTTGTTTTGTGCTTAGGTTTGTGCCATGTTTACAAAATAATTCCTATCTATGCCCAGAGCATTGTTGGAATGGTAACTACTTAACAGTAATAATAGTTATGTGGGGCGGTGGCATCAGGGGTGATTTAAAAATATATATATTGATTTCTGCTTTCTACTGTTCTGTATCAATGGATTTAAAAACGAACATGTGCCTGACTGGCATGGCTCAGTGGTTAAGCATCGACCTATGAACCAGAAGGTCACGATTTGATTCCTGGTCAAGGGTCAGGGCACATGCCTGGGTTTCAGGCTTGATCCTGGGGGGCGTGCAGGAGGCAGCCAATCAGTGATTCTCTCTCATCATTGGTGTTTCTATCTCTCTCTGCCTCTCCTTTCCTCTCTGAAATCAATAAAAATATTTTAATAAAAATGAACATGCATCACTTTGTAAGAAATAAAACCATTTTAAGAAGAAATATTTTTAAAAACATACACAGCAGTACGCCTATGGTTTTAAGAGGTTATTTGAAATGCACTGTTTTTGCCCTGCATTTGTTTCTGAACACCTCACTCTGCTGACCAGCTCAGCAGCACTGCTTTTGGTGAAGGGGACAACGCTCTGACCAACTGAGCCACCTGGCCAGGGAGAAGTCTAGCTTCTTTTATTCAAACTTATGTGTGTGAAATTCATCCAATATTGCATGTTACTGTAGATCATTCATTTTCTTTGCTGTATAGTATTCTATGGTGTGAACGTAATACGATGTACTTAATCCATTCTACTGTGCATGGGCACAGCGGTTTTGAGCTATTAATATCAGTGCAACTCTGAACATTCTAGTATGTGTCTTTTGGTGAACATATGTTTGCATTTCTGTTGGCATGTATGTAGGAGTGAAATAGGATATGCAAATGTCCAGCTTTACTACAGTTGTCCAAAGTGGGTGTGCAATTTACATTCCCATCAGTTATGTCCTTCAGTTATGTTTGGCAATTTCAATGAACCATTTTTATAAAAAGATGTGTGATGGATGGCAAAGTCTTCCTGGAGAGAAATACTTGCGTGAGCCAACATATAATGATGCATATAAGTCCATCTAAGAAGTCCAAAGCACCATTCATTTGCACGTTAGGTTTTAAATCAAAACATTCCTGAGAAATAGATGGATGTATGTCCCCGAAGCTGAGGAAATATGACAGAAGCGACTGCAATGCTTTTTCTAAGAGCCCTAGAAGCGGCTCATCTCCCTCTCTTGCTCCAGTGTCCACATTTGATTGTGGGTCCAAATGCCTCTCCGTGAACTTGTTATGGGAATGTCATGCTCATGCCAGCATTTCCACTATAACAGTCCTTGCTTCAAATAACAAAGACTAATGTCATGAACCCTCATTTTATGAAAAAGGGCCTATTCATCAACTTGCAGGCCCGACCTTGAGGGTCTTTGGCAGGTTTAAACGGAAAGAAGCCTGTCTAGGCTTCCTCCCAGCTGCCCATCAGACTCACCTGGCAGCCTTTCAAAATGCAGAGTCCCACCCCCACTCTAGAGCAAGTCAATTGTATCTCTCAGAATAGGGACTTGGAAATGTGTATTTTATGAAGTTCTCAAGTGATTCTGATTTGAATGGAGACCACTAGTCAACCATTGGAATTGTTGCCCACAAATAGATTTAAAAAATGATAGCTGTCTTGCCCAGACCCAGTGGCTCAGTTGGTTGGAGAGTCGTCCCACGCGCCAAAAAGGTTTGGGGTTTGATTCTCAGTCAGGGCACATACCTAGCTTTCGGGTTGATCCCAGTCAGGGTACATATGGGAGGCAACTGATTGATGTTTCTCTCTCACCTCTCTCCCCTCCCCCATCCCCTTTCTTCTCTCTCTAAAAATCAAGAAACATATCCTGCTGTAGATGGTTTGGCTCAGCAGAAAGAGTGTTGGCCTGGGAACTGAAGAGTCCCGGGTTCGATTTCAGTCAAGGGCATGTACCTCAATTGCAGGTTCGATCCCTGGCCCTGGTTGGGGCATATGCAAAGGCAACCAATCTATGTGTCTCTCTCACATCAGTGTTTCTCTCTGTGTCTCTCTCTCCCTTCCCTTCTCTCTAAAATTCAATGGAAAAATATCCTTAAGTGAGGATTAACAAAAAAATAAATCAATAAATCAATAAAAACATATTTTCTTTTTTCTTTTTTTTAAAAAAGAAACATCCTTAGGTGAGGATTAAAAAAAAAAGCTGCCCTAGATGGTTTTGCTCAGTGGATAGAGCATCGGCCTGCAGACTGAAGGGTTCCAGGTTCAATTCCAGCCAAGGGCACATGCCTGGGTTGCAGGCTCGATCCCCAGTGGGGAGCGTGCAGGAGGCAGCCGATCAATGATTCTCTCTCATCATTGATGTTTCTATCTCTCTATCCCTCTCCCTTCCTCTCTAAAATCAATAAAAATATATTTTTTTTTTAAAAAGCCACCTAATGTAAATAGTATAGCAAAACCCTTGAAAATAAGAAGAAAAAGGAATCAATGATCAGATCTTTTTCCCTCTTTCAAAATATTCTCTCAAAAGAAAATGTTTTGCCAAACAAATCACAGAGACAATTCAGTTGAAGATGGTTCTGATTCCAGGGGGAAGGTCAATGGGGGAGGGGGGTGAAGGAGACATATGTACTACTATCTGTAATACTTTAAACAATAAAATAAAATTAAAAAATAATTAGTAGTAAACAATTACTTGGAACTTAATAGTTTGTTGAATGGTGTCACATATATTGCTTCATTTAATCACTCAAGGCCTCTAAAGGTAAAAATAATCGCCCCCAATTTCCAGCATAGGATGCTGAGGCTTGGCGGTTAAGTGACTCCTCCAGTGGCACACATGATGAAGGGGCAGAGCTAAAACACAAACCCAAGTTTCCTGATTCGGAATCTTAAGTACTTCTCAGCATCTCCCCCAGTACTCCAGGAGTCAGAAAGCTACCTGAAGGCCAACGGGAGTTAAGTGTTTCACCAACTCTGAATGCATTCCATGAGTCTGACTGGACGCCCTTCCATTCTCTTTCCCTCTCTCCCTTTCCTCTTCCCTTCCTTCTATATACTTCTAATGCCTCCCATGTAATAGGTAATCAGTGATATGTGAGGAAACTAGAGATTAGAGAAGTGTCTACCCTCAAAAAGTTCCCATTCCAGTGGGGAGAGAGACAAGTCCTCGTGTGGTGATGCGCCAAATGTCACAGTCGTACCTAGTAAAAGGACAGACCATCACCATGAGGTCAAAACAGGAACGAGGCGATTATGCCGCCATCACCCATCCCATTGGGCATGTGGATTCATACTCTCTACTCAGACAGAAAGTACAAGTTCTTAAAGGCAAGGGGAACTTGCTTTGATGTACTCTCACTTCAAAGGGCACTGTTTTATTTTGAAACAATCCCACTGCCTCCAATATCCTGTTAGCACACCCTCCAAAATTTGTCTTTAGATCTCTGGTCTATAGTCTATAACATGTGTTTACTCTTTCCTAAATTTAGAAGCATGCCATCTTATTAGTGGTTCATTTATCTACTCTTTAAAGAATGATTGTAGTTCGACAGACAGCTGTCAAAGGGGAGGGGTGCTGTGGGGCTGGTGAAAAAGGAGAAGGAATTAAGCAAAAACAAAACAACACAAAAAAATTCATAGACACAGACAACAGTATGTTGATAACCAGAGGGAAGGGCAATAGGGGAGGGAGAAGAGGATATAGGGATGATAAATGATGATGGAAGGAGGCTTGACTTGGGGTGATGAACACACAATGCAATATATGGATGATGTATTACAGAATTGTATTCCTGAAACCTGTATAATTTTATTAACCAAAGTGACCCCAATTTAAAAAAATTATCAATGTTCATTAAGTGGTGTAGAGGCCTTAAATAAGTGCAGGGAGGGGCTCAGGGATCCCCTTCCCAGGCTGGTGCATAGAAAAAGCAACTTCTGATCCACCAAGGAACAGCTTTGTTTATACTCAGCAACTGGGCTACACGGAGCGGGGATAGAGAGGTGTGTGTGTGTGTGTGTGTGTGTGTGTGTTCATGTGGGTGTGGCAGAGGCTGGTAGCCTACAGATTTTCCAACATACTCATTCAGTGGTGAAAACAAAATACCTGCTTTGTCTTTCAACACCTAAGAATTATTCAACAATAACAAATGGTAGTCAGATGCCCACTGGCTACCAGCAGTTTCTTAAGCACGAAGCCCACAGCTGTGAAGGAGACAGATGTATTCCTGTGCCCACTCCACCCCCTTTCCAAGTGGACTAGTGAAGACCAAGGAAACATTCCTGGAAGAGTGAGTGTGAGTGTTGCTCCTCAGTCTGATGAGTTAGTTACATCATGGCCTCACTCACCTGGCGTTTCTGGGGCTCTGCACGCCGCTGATGGCTGCTTAGTGGGCACGTGTTCACCTTTGGCTTCTGTGCCGCTGTTCCTCCAACTTATCATTTTCCTGAGCATGTGGTCTCCTTCTCGTCTTCATTGTGTCTCCTCTGGACAGCTATGGCACCCTCTTCCCTGCTCTCTCTGCCCCAGGGTCTCTGACTTTTGATCTCATCCCATCTTTTACTTGGCCATTGAAGTTGTCTTTTGTTTTTTCCCTTTCCAACTCTAAATTATAATAACTGACAATGGTGTGGGTTTTTTACACATTTTCAGAAAAAGTTCTATCTGACTCAGCAAGCACTCATGGAGAGCCTTCTGTGTGGCAGCCATGGTGCCTGGGACCAGCCTCAGCAGTAGGGACTGAGGCTGGTCCAAGATAACACAGCCAGAATGTGACAGGCTCCAACAGTTTCCTGGTCTTTGATTCTGGTTCCTTCCGTCGGTTGTAAGGCAGTTCCCTAGGAGATGAAATGAATGTGCAAGAGGTTTATAATACCCTTGGGACCAGAGCCCGTAGAAGGAAAGGGGGAGGATGCAAGATTGGGCAGAGTGAGAATTCAAGTGGCCATGCAGCCACAAAGGAAGCCCTAGAGTTCTCAACATGGGATGACTCTCCTGAAGCAAGACTGGCAGCACCCAAGTGGCACAGTGGGGAGCCCTCCAGTCATGAAGGGGGATTTGGGTGATGCATCTCAGCATCTACCACACCACCCCACATTGCTAAGATTCACTGGAGGTGACAGACTTGACTCGCTGCCTTGATCCTTAGTATAAAAGGCAGGAAACTCACAGAGAAAGAGAAGTGGGTTCCTCAGGCCATGACCACTGACTGCCCTTGGTGGTGGCAGAGCAGGAAGAGGCTGCAATGGGTCTGATCAAGTTTTACCAGATAAATGAGCAAAGGCCAAGGTCAGGCCAAGGTGGGCAACCCTATGTCCTCTCCCAGGTCTTCCTCAGATGCTGCCTCCTCTGCCTGACATGTTCTTCACTCAATCTTCGGGTCTCTGCTTACATGTGACATCCTCTATCCTGTCTCCTTGGAGCCAATCGAACATCCTGAACTTTGCCTTTGTCATATCTGTCCCTCTATGGCTTGTCAGGGGACTATTTATTCAATATGGATTTTCCCCCTATTTTATCAAGAACCTCATGAAGGCAGACATTTCTTTTTTTTTTTTGCTTTACGATGATATCCCTCATGTCTAATGGCATTCCTGACACATAGTAACTGCTCAAAAAGTACTTTTAAATTATTATAATTATTATAATTAAATTATATTATATTAATTAAATTATTACAATAGTAGCTATCTCTGGATTCTTTGGGTGCAAGCAATAGAAACTGACACTGACATGATTGAGTGAAAGAAAAAGGGGGGATTATGGAAAAAATGTGGGGGGGCCTAGCCATCCAAGAGAACAGGGATAAAAACAGGCAATGCCCAGCAGCTCTGGAGGGGTATCCTGAGGCAGCAGCTGTTGGGCAAAGCAACCACTTTCAATCTCTGCCATTCATCTCCAGCCACTTTCCAGGGGGGAGAGGCCGCCACCCAGCGGTCTGGCCTGGGCCACATGCGGTCCCCTTGGCTGGAAGAGAACAGAGATGGCAATGATCCCCCCAGACTGTGTCCCAAAGGAAACCGAAGAGGAAGTCCTCGCCAGCACCTTTCTGCCGGTTGAGGCTGCACCTGATGCCACCGTCGCAAGCACAGGCAGGGAAAGCCCCCTGAGCTTTTTGTTTTCATTCTCACCTGAGGATCCATTTTTATTGGGTTTTAGAAAAAGAGGAAGGGGCGAGAGAGGAAAACATCGATTATGAGAGAACGATTGATCCGTTGCCTTCCGTATGCTCCTAAATTGGGAATCACACCCGCAATCTAGGTATGTGCCCTGACTGGGAATCGAACCAGCAAGCTTTTCGGGCAAAAAGGATGATGCTCTAACCAACTGAGCCACCGGCAGGGATCCAGTGAGTTTCTTAACCATAGACCTAGTCATGACCTATGTTGGCTTGAAAACGTCCAGTGGCTTCCCTGGCTTATAGGATGACAATCAAATGACTAAATGTGGCTCTTCAGGCTTTTCATGCCTGCCCCCACCAGCCTTTCTAGCACCTTTTCTGGCCACTCTCCCCCATGGCCCTGGGGGAGCCACATCGGGCTGTTATGTTCACTGTTCTACAAATGTGCAACCTGTTGCCTTATCTATCCTGATGACTTTGCTTTTGCAGATCCTCTCACTTGAATGACCCTCCCTCTCATCTGTCTGGTAAAACCTTCCTTCTGTGAAGCTGCCAGACCGCCTCCTCCACACACAGCTGGAAGCAGTAGCTCTTTCTCTCGGCTTTATTTATTGCTGTTGCAGCAGCACTTAGCAAGCTGTATTGCAGTCTGCTGCATGCAAATCCGATTTCCCTAATAGAATCTAAACTGCTCCAAGGCCAGGTTTACAGTTCAGATTCCCCATAAATATTGTTCTGCTTTAAGTGAGTAATGAATAATACATTCTTTTAAACAGATCTTTCTCCTTCATTGTTACCAGATCTCTCCAGGAAGAATAAGCTAGAGAGATATTGTTTTTACTGAGAATTCTCTTTAATATAAGGACCCCTGAGAAGAGGCTCTGATATAAGCAAAACAGCAGGCAGCATCAAGAATCCTAGAACTAGCCCTAACTGGTTTGGCTCAGTGGGTAGAGGGTCAGCCTGCAGACTGAAAGGTCCCAGGTTTGATTCCGGTCCAGGGCATGTACCTTGGTTGCGGGCACATCCCCAGTAGGAGGTGTGCAGGAGGCAGCTGATTGATGTTTCTCTCTCACCAATGTTTCTAACTCTCTATCCCTCTCCCTTTCTCTCTGTAAAAAATCAATAAATATATATATTTTAAAAAAAGAGTCCTGGAAATAATTGTTCCTGGTACAAAGCTAAGGTTCCGTAATGAAATGAGGTGCCCAGTGCCAGGATCCTGGGTGGTTCCCAGGATGATTTCCCCCTTAGAAAGTAAGTGAAAAAAAAGAAAAGAAGAGAACAGAAGAGAAGAAAAAAAAGAAAACTTCTCTTTAAAATAAAAATTTAAATATAACCAATGCATATATTCAATTCCTCAAAAGGCGCTCACAGCATTCATTTTCTCCTGCTGCTATTTCCTAGCAAGGGACCTTTGACAACGGCAATGTCAATGTTCTTTGTGCTGCTCTAAGAAAGTGATGTAACGAGGGAACAACTAAGTATATTGCCACCAAAGGGAGACTGGGCTCTAAAAGAACAATTAGCGCTTTGCTGTGAGTTGTTGGTGCTAATCTCAACAATTTCCACCAAAAGACAGTGAGGCAGTCACTGTAGCCAGACCTGCTTTGCCTCAAACAATCATCAACGAGTAAGAAATCCCAGCTCATAGAAACCTGGTTGATTACTTGGCACTTAACCGAGTGCCAGGCACCTCGAGCTGAGCCCAATATTTGCGTCTCATTTGATCTTCACAGAACCTAGAAGATAAGAAGGACTTTCATGACTTGCATTTTGTAAATGACGTTTAGAGCAGTTTAAGAAACTGGCCCCGGTCATGGGATCTCTGAGCTGTGAGGCAGGACTGGAACCCAGGTCAGGATAATTCTGAAGCCTGTGCCCGCCCCCTTGCCAACCTGGTTGCATGTTAAGATCTTGGGAAAATGCAAAATAAGTCAGAGAAACGAAGAACAATAATAATAACAACAACAAAACCAAAATTTATAGCATGTTACATGGTTATAGGGCTTAGAGAATAATAAAACAAAGAAGAGGGACAGGGTGCTGTGTGGAGGAAGGGTGGGCTGTAATTTTAAATACTGTCAGGAAAATAATCAGTGAGATATAGCAGCAAAGATCTGGAAAAGAAAACGAGGGAGTCCTGTGGATATTCTGGACAAGAGATTTCCAGACAGAGGCAATACCACAGGCATCAGGCCCTGCTATAGAACGATTGGCCAGTATGCAGAGAGACTGGAGTGGGGTAGCAGAAGGTGAGGTCAGAAAATCACTTGGAACCTTGTAAACCACTGTAAGACTTTTCCCCTCTTAGTAGGTAACTCTACTGGTCGAATTGCTCCTATTCAACTTTTTACCAACATTTAAGACATTTTATATATTGGCCTAAATGACATTAAAAATATATTTCAAAGTTGGATCACCTGAGCAAACATTTGGGACTGGGACCCAGAGAACTAGGGAAGACTGGAGAGAGGAACCAGGGTCCAGTTGGGGCTCTAGGCAGCCACTAATTGGCACTGGCCATTCTCTCTTTAAAACAAGAAAGAACATTGCAGGAGCTCCTCAGAAAATCCAAGCTTTTCCTTTTACAAAAATAATGGCACTTGGATTTGTAAGCATTTACTTCCCAATTCTCCTTTTAATGAGAAACCAGCATTTTTTTTCTGTCCATTGCTTAGAGTCTGCCTTGCAACCTACCTAGTTTCTTTGATTTTTTTTAAAAAATATATATTTTTATTGATTTCAGAGAGGAAAGGAGAGGGAGAGAGATAGAAACATCAACGATGAGAGAAAATCATTGATCGGCTGCCGCCTGCATGCCCCATACTAGGGATTGAGCCCACAACCCAGGCATGTCCCCTGACCTCCATGGTTCATAGGTCAACTCTCAACCACTGAACCACTCCGACCGGGCTTCAGCTGCTCTCTTGATCATGCTATAGATGGCATCTGTTTAACCAGCCACGGCCCCTTTGCTCATCTCCTCAGCTTGATTTCCTTGTCCTCACCCCCACCTCCAATTAGATTATTGTTTTAGGTTGTGCCCACGTTCCTATGTGGCCTCTGCTAGTGCCCTTTGCACCCCCACTGCATCCCTCTTTCATGCCCTCGTATCACCCCATGATCTTGTCTTGGTCCCTATTGGGTGAGTGGCCCCCAATAAACCACACCTCAAAATAGTCACAGCCTGCGCAGCCCTCCTACACTGACCCTAGGATGGGCCATGTGACTTGCTTTGGCCAATAGGACATTCGTAAATATGACGTAAGCAGAGGCTCCGAGGGGTAGTGCTGACACAGTCTAGAAGTTATCTGTCCTACTATACGTAAACTTGCTGGGACCAGACTACCACTCGTGAGAGACCCCGATGGATGAGATGCCAACTTGGATACTAGTCCCAGCCATGCTCCCAGTGGCATGCAGATATGTGACTTCAGCTGCAGCAGGTGAAACAGAAAACCTATCCAGCTGAACTTGTTCACTCCTCAGACTCATGAACAAATAATAAATACTGACTGTATTTGCTTTCAGCCACTAGGTTTTGTGGGGTCTTGGTACATAGCATAGGTAGCAAGAACAATGCCCATCGCATCTGGTCCAAATCCTGTGAGTCCCAGGCCATCCCACTTCTATGGCAGCTTCAGTCTCTGTCTGTCTAACAACTTTTACCAAGACCTGTGGCCTCACCTGCACCTGAACGTGGGGCTGCTAATGCATCTGGTTTGGAACAGTTTGTCATCTGGGCTCTCTGAGCAGGAGACAGATCGAGAGAATGCTGGGTACACAGATACTCATTATTATTGGACTGTGTTATGACTTCTGTGCTGCTCTCCTCATTCATTCCTCGGCCCGAGTTCTACCCGTCATTATGCTGAGTCATTGCTTGGGAATAAACCTGTGTTTGCATTGTCTATCAGCCAGGGAAACAGACTTACAGTTTCCTTTCAGAAACGCATTTCTTCTAACAGTGATGTCTTTTATCTTGCTTTCATCCTCTTCACGTCTTCTAGGGTAAGAGATTATTGGCAGCTTTATTTTTATTGTTTTTTAAAGGTTGGCTGTTTTAAAACAAGACTTAGAAATTTTAAATTTAGTTGCAGAAGTACGTGAGAAAAACTGATACTTTGCTCTTCGGTAAGTTAGTCTTCTTTTTAAAGGGCTCTTACAAGCTCAGGCTAATCAATTTATTTCTGGGGCACTATGTGTACACTCAGGGGCTCCAGAATTTGAGAGGCGCGGCCATGTTTGGAAATTGGTCATGCTATTGCCTGAGGGGTGGATTGCTGAGATGTCGACATATCTGATGGGAGTGACTCTGGGCCGTGAGCACCATAGGTGCAGGGGCGACTGGTCTGCTCCTCGCCTATGCTCTCAGCCTCAGGCACAGTGCCCGGCACAAAGGTGTGCTTACTAGATAAGCCTGAGGGAGTGGATTATCCTTGTGAGCAATTTTATGCTTCAGAAATGATGTCCAATTTTCTATAGGGAAACATATTATCTCGAGAAGTTTAAAAAGAAAAGGACTAATGAAGCTGCTGCTCCAAATGTGGTAATAACAAGTTCAACACTTGCTTCAATTCCTTTGTCAAGTACTGTTGTGAGCACAAGTTCAATATGTGAGCCAATGAACTCTACGGAAAGAGGGCCAAGTCAGTAAGAAATTAATTGTGTGTGTGATTATTATGTATTTCATTTGAAATGTGAAAGTAAAGGTGAAATTTTGCAAGCAAAAGAGATGTATGAAAGTACCAATTTTCTGCCCAGCTGCTGTGGCTCAGAGTGTCGACCTATGAACCAGGAGGTCACCGTCAGGGGATATGCCTGGGTTGTGGGCTTGTGTAGGAGGCAGCTGATCAATGATTCTCTCTTATTTTTTTTTATTTTTATTTTTTTAATTTATTGCTTAAAGTATTACAAAGGGTATTACATATGTGTCCATTTTATCCCCCCGCCCTAGACAGTCCCCTAGCCTCCCCTATCCCCCAATGTCTTATGTCCACTGGTTATGCTTATATGCATGCATACAAGTCCTTTAGTTGATCTCTTACCCCCCTACCTCCTGCCCCCCAACCCTCCCTGGCCTTCCCGCTGCAGTTTGACAATCTGTTTGAGGCAGCTCTGCCTCTGTTTCTATTATTGTTCAAAAGTTTATAATGGTCTCTATTATCCATGAATGAGTGAGATCATGTGGTATTTTTCCTTCATTGACTGGCTTATTTCACTTAGCATAATGCTCTCCAGTTCCATCCATGACGTTGCAAATGGTAAGAGTTCCTTCCTTTTTAGAGCAGCATAGTATTCCATCGTGTAGATGTACCACAGTTTTCTAATCCATTCATCTACTGATGGGCACTTAGGCTGTTTCCAGATCTTAGCTATGGTGAATTGTGCTGCTATGAACATAGGGGTGCATATATCCTTTCTGATTGGTGTTTCTGGTTTCTTGGGATATATTCCTAGAAGTGGGATCACAGGGTCAAATGGGAGTTCCATTTGAAGTTTTTTGAGGAAACTCCATACTGTCTTCCATAGTGGCTGAGATTCTCTCTTATTATTGATGTTTCTATCTCTCCCTCTCCCTTCCTCTCTGAAATCAATAAAAACATATTTAACATTTTTTTTTATTAAGTGTGCTCATAATTTATTCTGGGAATCTGCCAAGACTAGTCAGAGTAATGTCTATTCTTCTCCCTTGGGTAAACCCTAGATCAATTCAGTTTCCTTCTTAATTTGGGCATCATCTATAAACAAAGTATTATAAACCCTATTTTACTGTACTCATCTATAACTCTACATTTTAGTACACCACTGACCGTGGAAGTGTCCCAAAAAAATCTTTGAAATATTCAGTGACAAAAAATAGTCAAGTACAAATATTGGTCATAATAGGAGAGCATCCGGAAGTGGAGGCAGAGAGCTGAAGTAGCAAAGAAGGAGGCTGTGAGAGACAGACTCTTTATCAAAGTGACAGATGAGGGGATATCATGAGGCAGGAGAGATGGAAGCAAGGATTTTACAATTTCTGCAACACACATCACACACAGAGACGTCACAAACATACAAGCAAACAGATCCACAAAACCCCAATGAGAGCCACCCAGAATGTGGCTGGGCCTGTGCTGTAGTCACTCTGGAATTTAAACATGTTGGGGGACCCATAAGAAGATTCTTTTCTTAAAGGACTAAGGAGGAAGGAGTCTTATGGGACAGCACTCATCTGCAGAGATAAGCAAGCCTGGCTCTTCCAGTTTCCGAAAGAAAGCACAGTGTTCTATATAGCGCATCTGTCATGGAGTTGATCCTTCAGCCAAGGATCCAGTCTAAGTTCAAAGGGAAGAAGACTGTGGGTAAAATGGAATGGACTTTTCTCACAAAAGGTGAACTGTGACCCTGGGGGCGCCAGGCAGCTCTGCACAGGACCCTTATAAGGAGCAAAGACAAGGGATGCTTCCGAGCAGATGGGCCTGCCTGAGCTGTGTGCAGTGGCATGGCCTCAGGTCAGCACAGGGTTCTGGTGTATCATGACCTCCATGGCATCAGCAAGAAGTAGGTGTCAGGGGCCCCCCAAATAGAAGAGGCGGCAGCAGCAACGGGGGATTTCATGAGGCTTTGGGGACGTCAGAGACTGGGGTACAGAAATTTTTTCTCCAGGAAACCAGGGCTGGAGCAGGAAGGGAGGGAAAACATGGGTGTTGTGCAGCCCGTGTTTATGAACACGCATGAGACACCTCCTGGAAACAGCTGCGAGTGGGTGGAGAAGACTTAAAGGAGGGCAGGCGAGAGGGTCCTGTGTCACTTCAGGTCCTCCAAGAAGCAGACTTACATCAGGATTAGAAATGCAAGAAAATGCTTGCGGGCAGTGCCCATGCAGGAATAAGAGAGGGAGTCAAAGAAGACAGGGGTGTCTGATTTTGGTGAAGGAGAAGTGAGTAGGATGCATCTCGGACTTCAAGCCAATTCATAGAAAGTTTCAGATAAGCCAATGGGTGTCCTTGAGCCAACATCTGGTTGGGGAGTCCCAGGTCCTGCCATACTCAGGAGCTCCATCATGCTCAGTCATTGGCAGGGAGCAGTTCATGGGAAACACGGCTGTGGTGCATACGTCACCAGATCCAGAGGGGCAGCAGTCAGCTGTCAGCCAGTCATGCTCCCATACCAACTCAACTTTGTGGCCACCATAGTCTCTTACTAGCAAATGAGGCCAGAACAGAAAATCATTTTGTTATAGTCTGTGAAGCCTCATTTTAATGCCAGGTCTGTGTTATTTACATGGAGAAACTTGGCCTGTAAATGGTTACAAATTTTAACTCTTTGGAGCTTAAAGAGTTGTATGCTTAGTTATCTGAGCTCTTTTATTCAGAACTGTGCCCCGTTCCCTCAGAATGCCTGTTAGCAGAGGGGCATCTAGAGTAGATAATTTTTGAAGTCATGAAAGAGGTTCTGGAATTACTGATAACTTGTGCAGAGATGGTCAGAAGGTCAGAATGAGATTTTTCGGGGCCCATAGTATTGAAAGATAATAGATGGTTTGCATTTCTCTAAATGTACAGAGTTGGCTAGGATGATAAAGACCAGGATAGGGGAAGAAACCAAGGGAAAAGAAAGGAAACAACCAGCTCCCCGCCCCCCCCCCCCCGCCCCCGCCTCTACTCCAGCTGCTCAGAAACTCTCCAGCTGTTCAGCTGTGTAAGAAATAGAGAAATGGCTTTGCATGCCCAAGATTTCAGAACAGTGGTGAGAGGAAGGGCTTTAAGGGACTGGAAACCTGAGCCCATGTGCATTTGCAATGACGCCATTTGTTAGGACTGTCGGCTCAAGAATGATTTGTTCAACTGGTGCTTCAGCCACATCAGGTGGAGCTTGTTTATCAACACACTGGGGTTACCCTTGGGAAGTGCAAGAGGTAAATATAGGACAGAGAAAAGGAAGTGCATGGGTGGTGGCGGCGACTCACTGAACTTGTTAGGTCAAGAGATGACGATAGCCAAGAGCATAAACAACATCGCTTGTGTTTTGTTTTGTTTTGAAATTTTTGTAAGAATTTATTTGGGCCCAACTGATGACATGGCCAGGAAGCAAGATCTGAAATGCTCCCTAAATCGCATTGCTATTAAAAAAGTTTTAGTAAATTAGTGCCTGACAGACCACTAGCTGTGATTTGGGGGTGACCTTCTTTGGTCTTTTGAGGGTGACATCAGAGATATTGTCCTGTTTGTCTCACAACAGTATCTACTTGGCCTCTGTGAAAGCCAGATTGCTGGACGATGTGGACAAGGGTTCTAATTTAAATATTTTTTAAAATGGAGGAAATTCTAAAGTAACTGTTAGCTTGCATGCATGGTTATGCTAGCTTCAGATCATCAGACTTTAGTCGGTGTTGCTGGGCCCTTTCACCCAGAAGCCAGTTTCAAGGGCACTCAGACATCATCGTCTGCTAGCTCTAGAGGATTTTGGAGCCCACCTAGTTTGTGAGTTCTCTCTCATGTGAGGTATTGAATCAAAAGCTAGATCATTTAGAAGCACAGAGAGTGTGGAACCTTTTTTAAATAAACACATGATTCCCAACCCATAGAAATGGAGCAGCTTTGGTGGAAGGAATGATGGGGAGAAGATTCGGGGTTGAGTGCAGACAGCAGGTGATCTGTGCCCATCCTCTTTCTCTGTCCCCATTGAAGTCCCTGAGACCCCTGATGATGTGAGTACCGATGTGGCAGAGGGAATGGATGTATGTAGAGTTGACCTGATGATCAGTGACACCTGTGCAGTCCTAGGAGTGCATGTTTGACTGCATGATTACAGAACACCACACCACACATGGCAATGAGACTTAACTAGTGCATGCAGGTGGACTTTTCTAAAAGCCAGCATGCTGACTGGACAGAACACGAGCTTTGGACTCAGAAGACCTCGGTTCTAGTCTTGACTAACACTTAATAGCCTTGACTTTGGCAAATGGCTTCTCCAAGCCTCAGTTTCCTGGCCTTTACAATGGGGAGAATAACATTTCCCTTAAAGAACTGAGGCAAAGTGAAGTGACATATCCATGTTGTATTTGGCTGAGACAGGAGAGTTCTGAGCACACAAACATTCCCCAGGAGCTCTTGTCTGGTTTTCTGACACCCTTGTGAACCTTGATCCCCAGCATTCCCGCAGGGCTCCTGTCTTTAACCGCCCACTTGATAGAAATCAGTGCAACCCAACATCAGTGTTTCCTGGGACCCAATCCTGATAGTCACCTCTTAACTCACCCTACCATGACCATGAGCGAAAGGCATCCGGGCACGCTTCACACTGGCCTCCCAGGACTCTGGCTGCTGGAGGGGGGTTGGTAGGTGGGCCTTGGATCCTAAGACAGGCTTGATTTATAACCTTGTTCAGAGTTAACCTCCTTACTGGGACTTGTGTTCCGGGTCCTACCTAATCTGAAAGAATATGCAATGACTTTACCCTCCACACCATAAAACCTCCTGCCAGTCAGATAGAGGCAACCTAGTTTCTCAGCCCAAAAAAGCATCTGGCCTGACTACAAGGTACTGGGGGAAACCTTCAGGTCTGCAGAGGATGGCGTGCACAGGGAAGACCAAACATTAGCCAGGACCCAAGGGCAAGAAGACAGGTTGGGCTCACTCCAAGGGAGTTCCGGCTGCATAGAACGTGCAGAAAAGGCACCAAGGAGAATCCCCTCCAGCCATGAGTGAGGAAAGCAACAGGGGCGATAAGGAGGAAAGAATGGTGGCCTGAGAGTCAGGAGACCTGGGCTCCTGTCTTGGTTTGGCTAGAATCAGCTGTCACCAGACTTCCTGGCATCCTCATCAGTAAAATGAAAAGGTTGGATGAAGTGATCCCATGGACCCCATGGGGTCATAGGAAAGAACCTATGAATACAAGGCTTACTTTACATGTGTTCTTTATTCCCTGGTGGCCCACCGCTATGGCAGATGGGAAAGTGGGAGGAGAGCCAAATCTTCCCATCTGATTTATTCGAGAGAAGAGACCCTCAGTTCTTAAGGAATTGAACGGAAGCAACACCTCAGCCTTATCACTATTTATGCGCAATGACACAGCACTGATATCTATAACACATATTCTGGTAATTCCTGATCTCAGCAGATAGCTGCCTTCTGTTCATTGTGGAGGAGTTAGCAGAAGTGAAAGGGTGTGGGGTAGCGAGTAATAGGGAAAGCAGGTTTGTCGAGCCCCATCACCGTGGACGCTGGGTAATTTAATCTGGGGAAGAGCAGATAAGCAAATAAATCTGTTAATGGTAGGAAATGGAGTCCAGCTCCGCCAGCTAAGAGGAGAAATTGGGCCAGATATTAAATAGCCCTTTCCTCTCCAGAGGCCATCGTTTCTCTCTTCTTGCTGATAAGGAGGATAAGACAGGCATTTAGATTTTACCTGGAACATGAAGCGGTTTTGTAGCCGCGTGTTCCAAATGTTGAGAAGCCTGACAGGAAACAAGAAGAACAGAATTTGGCAGAAAGGAGGTGGGAAAACAAGAAGCAAGAATCCCAGTGATTTCAAAGGAGAGAATCAAAGGAGCTAGAGCAGATGTTGCTGTCGGGGCTCAGCACAGAGGGCTTTGGCGCAGCAGGTGGTCCCTGGGTGGGTGTGGACGTGTGGGGATGCCATGGGGATGCTGGCTGGGACCGTCCTCCACCACCTCTCCCTAACTTAGGAGAGGAATTTCATGACAACCCAAACTCATTTTTACCACCATTTGATCAAATCATTTATGTAGAAATTCTTTATGCTGCATGTGCCAAGTAAGCATCTTGTAGCAGGTTTCTTGTGTTGTAGCCTGTCTTTAATATATTTTTTGGCAATTAGGGAACCAATCCTATATAATAAAAGGCTAATATGCAAATTGGTTAAATACAATAGTACCACATGTTGGTACTATTATCCCATCATCCTTTTTTTATTATTTTTATTTTTATTTTTTTAAAATATATTTTATTGATTTTTCACAGAGAGGAAGGGAGAGAGATAGAAAGTTAGAAACATCGATGAGAGAGAAACATCAATCAGCTGCCTCCTGCACATCTCCCACTGGGGATGTGCCCGCAACCCAGGCACATGCCCCTGACCGGAATCGAACCCGGGACCCCTCAGTCCACAGGCCGACGCTCTATCCACTGAGCCAAACCGGTCTCGGCTATCCCATCATCTTTTTAAAAATTATTGTTGCCCAAGCTGGTTTGGCTCAGTGGATAGAGCATCGACCTGCAGATTGAAGGGTTTCAGGCTCGATTCTGGTCAAGGGCATATGCCCGTGTTGCGGGCTCGGTCCCCAGGGAGGGGCGTGCGGGAGGCAGCCGGTCAGTGATTCTCTCTCATCATTGAAATTTCTATTTCTATATCTCTCTCCCTTCCTCTCTGAAATCAATAAAAATATTTTAAAAAAGTATTGTTATTGCATAGCCCATAGACACATACAACAATGTGGGGAAGGCCGGGGGTGGGCAGGAGCTGGGTGGAGGCGGGACAGGGGAGAAATGAGGGACATCTGTCACAATAAAAAAATAAAATTATTGTTCTTATTGCAGAAGAAGACAGTGAGGCTTGAGAGGTTCAGTAACTTGCCCAAGGAATTCAAGCAGTAGGTTTGGGATGCATGCCATTCACCACTGAGTTAAGCTTGGAGTTAAACCCTTCTGACTCACTGACCCAGCGCTACACAGACTATGTGTCGTCAGTAATCTGAATTTCCAGGGTAAATCCTAGCTGTTCGTCAAGCTCAGTTTTATATTTTAACCGCTTGGGGCCCTTCCCACAGGAGTAATGTTTGGCACCTGGTGGACCGCCAGCAGCTTGAATCTCCAGGTAGTTTCACCTCTCCCCTACTCCTGCTTGGACTTGAAATGTTTGTTGCGCAACACCAGTCTTTTCCCAGGCAAAGGCGGTCCTCCCAGTGTAAACTGAAGGGTGATGAGCCTCCCCCCTCCCCCTCCCCCTCCCCCCCTCCCCCTCCCCTTCCCCCTCCCCTCCCCCCCCCCTTCCCCCCTCCCCCCCATGGAACTTTGTCTAAACCCTCCTAAATGACCTTGTGGCCAACTGCCCACTCTTTTTGCTCCGGTTTATTTACCATCCTGCTAGGACGTGAGCCCTGCTACTAGGGGCCTAGCTCTCAGAACAATGTTGGCTATTCTGTCAAGCTCCTCCTGTGTCCTAAGAGCTTTAGGGTTTTCTAACACTAGACCCGCATTAGGTTGAAAGTGCTAATCTGTCCGGCTTCCTTCCCCTGGTCACAGCATTGCCTCACTCCTTCAGACCTCCTACTCGTTTGGAAAGGCCAAAGTGTTTCTAATGTCCACCTCCATTTCCTGCAGCTTTGGGATGTAAGGTTCCTGGAATCTTATCAGCAGGAAGAATCTCAAGCCATTTCTGATGTCATTTGCCTCCTTCCCAAATCCTCCTCCTCCTCAGTCCATCGAAACGGGATCCCAGATTAAGGAAGTGTCCCTTCCGCACACATGAATGCAGGGGGCCCCCCAAGGCTTTCATAACTTCTTTGTCCTCGCCGCTTATATAACACGTTATCCTGTGCCACTGGAGGAAGAAACGCCTTCTGTATCCTTGGTCTTTTGTTCATTGTTCATTGTTTTTGTCCCTCCCAATGCTTCAAAATGACCGCTCACCTCTTTCTATTACTGCGCTTTGTTTTTTGGCCCAGGACTTGGCCAAGCTTTAATTTGCTCATCTGTCAAGCAGTTGGACTAGAGCAGGGCCAGTGACCTTTCTCTGGAAAGGACCAGATAGTAAGTATTTTAGGCTTGTGGGCCACACCATCTCCATGGCAACTACACAATTCTTTTGAATTATAATTCAAAAGCCACAGGTTCCAATAAAGCTTTACTTATGGTCACTAAATTTTAGATTTCATGTAATTTTAGCATTCGTGAAATATTATTATTTATTTATTTATTTATTTTTTTTTTTTCACAAACCATGTAAAGTTGTAAAAGCCATTCCTCGCTGGCAGGAAGTACAAAGTCAGGCCATGGGCCAGATTTGGCCCCTGGACTAGATGATTCTAAATTTCTTTCTTATTCTACATATCATGACATTGCAGAACTAAGGGGCCCTTAGAAGTCATAAAGTTCAGGCACCCTGGGTACCCCTGGAGGAAAAATGGGCCCGTAAGGCAATGAGACTGATCACCACTCACACATTGGCGGGTGAGTGGAAGTTCAGGACCTTTGCATGGGTCTGTTGGCTCTCAATCTGAGTCACCCCACCACTGTGCCCCACCTCCAGCTCGTAAACACACATGCTAGGTTCCATTTATTAGCGGAATGAGATCACTTAAGGAGTTACAAGATTGGGGATCATTGTTTACTCTTGCCTGGACATAGCATTTTATATCCTCGTATTTAAGTAAAGTCATGCCTATGAGCACTTTATTTGGATGACCATATAAACTACTCACTTCTATGAAAACTAAAGAATATGTGTAGTGTATTTGTGTGTTGTTGTTGTTCGGATTAAGGCCAAATTAGACAACGGCTTACATCGACTCAGAGCAATGTACAGATAACCAAAATTTGTGACACCTGAACTACAAAATAAATAAATTAAATTTATCTAGAAAAAAATTTTGGGTGAATTGAACTGATGTACTAAATAGCAGAATATTCACACACACACAACACATGCACACACACATACACACACACACACACCAAAAAAAGGGGGAAATTTTTGTTTTCCCCCAAAGACTGATAAAGTTAAGCTCAAATAAATGTAACACTACCTTAGATGAGCTGGGTACAGGGCATGCCCCCTCTACTCTCCAAGGAGCCCTACGATGTATTAATGACGAAAGTCTTGCTTTTGTAGCAAGACTGAGTGTATCACCGTGCAGCCAACTTAAAATATAAGGTGCTGTTTTAAAGTCTATTGGTCGCCATCCAAATGGATTGACCCGGCAATAAGATAGGTCATTAAGCCTGCATTTCCCCACTTTTATCTGCTAAAAGTGGATAAAGTGTTTTTGGAGGTGTGTGTGTGTGTGTGTGTGTGTTGGGGTGAGGACTGGGTAGTTGCTTTAAAAATTCAGTGTTCTCCCTTTCCTTTTTGGTGACTAGGAGGGTGGAAAACAGAAGCTGGGCTAAGAAGAAATTTCATAAGCTTTTGGTGGGTAGTGGAGGGAGGAGGAGGTGGCCCAGAAAGGAAAGACTGTTCCAGCAATTCCCGTCTGGAACTTGGTTTATACTTCTTGAATCTTCCCACTATTTCTGCAGTTTCTTCACTTCTAGAAGATTCTCTGCCTTAGCAGCCAACTCTGGTAAGAATGGTCTAGTGATCCAGGGAGAGACTTTATTGCAAAGAGAGATGGGAGACCTCAGGTAGCTTTCCATATGGCCCACATCTTTCCATAGCTACCTTGTTGTGAATTGCAGGCTCACTCATGTTTTCTGAACCCTTCCCTGAGTCTGTCTGCACTCACACCTGGGAAGTTCCAGCAGAGCCCTATAGATCCATACTCCGGTCTCTACCTACTGGCCATGAAGCTGACATCATAACTAGTCAGGCTTGGGGAGACAAGGATTCAGCAAGATGCACTAAAGCTCCCAGCCCACAGGTTGGGGCCCCCTTATATAGGAAACCTGACCTCGCAGGTGCTAATGCATTTCTCCCTGTGCCCCATATTTTTTGGGAGCTCAAGGCTTCATCTCACAAAAGAAAAGGAGCCCAACTTTCTACGTTGCAGAGTAGAAAATAAATGGCGTAGCTTCCCTCTAGGGTAAAAAGCCCTTGGCCTTGGTTTATCATTTCTAATGTGGTGACCAGCCTTCCTGTCCCCTTAACCACCCACAGCACCCAGTCAGCGCCTGGGAAGGAGAACTTGGGTCTCTCACATCCACTCAGTAGGACGTCTTGGACTTTCTCACGTTCTGCTCACCTGGCTCCTTTCTTGGTCACGTTTGACTCCTAGCTTCTCAGGGTTGTCTTCCTTTCCTACCCATTTTTAGACCTTTATTCATGTTTGTTTATTTACTTATTATTCATTCTTGCCACCAGTACTGGGTGACATCATGTGCAGGCATTGCTAATGCTGGTGGAGAACAAGATGAAGGAGGTTCCGGTGCACTTTGGACTTCAAGGCTAGCAATGAGTAAGACAGTCCAGAGGTAATTAATGACCTAAGTACTTACTTCCTCGAGATGTGGTGAGTGTTATGAAGGGTATTACCTCACTAAATACTTATAGAGGACCTGCTAGTGCCAGGTGGAGGGCACATGGTGATGATAAAGAGCCCCCTCCCCTTCCTATTTTCGTGGAAACAGACCATCCATCAAACAATCACACTCATGAATGCTACGATTGCCACCTGAGCATGGAACAGGGACTCAGAGCCCTGGGAGGAAGCGGTAGCTTTTGGGAGGAAATGGCATTGAAGCAGAGACCCACAGGTGACTAACCCGCTCCGGCTTCTCTGCATGTCCCCAGCGTGTGTGTGACCCCGGGAACCCCTCCATGACATGGTTTCTGCACCCGTCTTCTGCCTGTACCTGGACTTGCCAGGGACCTACTCAGACTAATCAGAACCCTCCCACATACACCAAGGCATCAGTCAGCTGTCCCGGTCCCTGGCCATGGGTCCCTGACACGGGGAACATCCAACTGCTTCAGCTTTGCTTTCCACCTACGCAGGGCCTGCACGTAGTAGCCACTCACTGATGGTAATATTTAGTATAAAGTAAGTCACGTCCCCCCTGGCTGGTGTGGCTCAGTTGGTTGGAGTGTTTTCCCGAGCACTGGAAGGTCTTAGATTAGATTCCGGGTCAGGGCACATACCTGAGTTGTGGGTTGGGACCCGTAGGGAGACAACCAATATTGATGTTTCTCTCTCTCTCTCTCTCTCTCCCCCTCTCCCCCTCTAAAATCAATTAAAAATAATCTATTAAAAATAATAAAGTAAGTCACTTCCATTTCTTTGATAACTAACCCTGGTCCTCTGTGGGCGAGGCTCTCTCTTCACATTATTCTCGAATTCCTCTGCTCTCTGGGGAGGATTTATTGCTAACATGCTTCTATCTGCCTTAGCTAATGACGATCCACACAAGGTCAATAGCAACTTTATATTTTCGCCTCCTGGGCGGATGTCTCATTTCTACCAGGAACTTACGCCCAGAGCGGTCCATCCTCCCTTGCCGTCTGTGTGCACAGGCGGAGGGTAAGCTGGAGGACCAGGGCTGGCTGGCTGGGTTTATGGCACAGGAGGCTCAGGAGTGAGCGGGTGCATAGAAGCATGGCTGCTCACTCAGCACCCGGTCACAGTCCTCATTCCCTGTCACCACTTTTTCTTTTCAGTTCTCACTTGCCTGGAGCAATGTCCGGACTCAGGAGCTAAGAAACATTCTGAGCCCAGGAACATGAAGTGCCTTATCCAGGTCTTCTCCCAGGCGTCTCCGAGAAAGCCAGTCAGTGACCTCGCCTGGAAAGACGAGTCCCAGGATGAGGGGAGTTGACCTCCCAAGGGGCAGAGGGGCGGAGGGGCACCCTCATTACGATCATTGGGAGGTAGGTACTTAGCAAAGATGAAGTTCAGGTCAGTGCGCTCTGCGGGCCCTGGTGAAACCGTTGGAGCTTTCCGGGGAGGGCTGTTGAAGAGGAGGTGCTGGAGAGAACAGCCCAGGAGGGGGCGAGAGGGCACGACCTGTGCCGTCAGGAGGATGTGGCCCAGCCTTTGCATCCATTTCACAGCGACTTCATGGCAGTGTTTCTGCGATGGGAACAGGCTGCAAGCTCTGATCGTGCTCGAGTGGTCACCGGTTCTCCTCTCAGGCTCTTTGGAGGGACTGTCACTTGTGTCCCCAGACAGCAGGTGGGTGGCTCCGTTGATGGGAACAACCACTTCCTCCAACGGCCCTCTCCGGCTGGGCCCGGTTCTCGAGTTGACTCCTTCCTTCTAGGCATGTGGGCTGTGATGACTCAGGGGCTCCCAGAGACTCCCCAACCTGCTCAGTTTTGAGCGTTAGGGAGAAGAATCATTTTAAATTGTTTAAATAGTATGGCTACATTTTAGAAATAAAGTAGAGAAAATTAGAAGAAAACACACATGATCTCGTTAACCTGACACCTTACTACTATTACCATTTTTGGTGTATTTCCCCCATCATTTTCAAATGCATTTTTTTACAATGTATAATAATGTGCATTAAAATCGGTGTCCTAGGTTGTTTTATGCTTCTATCTAGTCTTCATAATCAATTTGAATGTCTAGATACTATACAGTGAAAGAATAGATCACGCCCTGTTGGTGTGGCTCAGTGGTTGCCCATCGACCTAGGAACCAGGAGGTCACGGTTTGATTCCCAGTCAGAGCACATGTCTGAGTTCAGGCTCATTTGATCCCCAGTGGGGAACGTGCAGTCAGCAGCTGATCAATGATTCTCATCATTGATGTTTCTATCTCTCCCTCTCCTTTCCTCTGAAATCAATAAAAAAATATATTATTTAAAAAAAATCCTGTACTTCAATACTTTGACTATCTAGATTGAAAAATCTAGGAAATAGTGCTAGTATTTATTTATTTTACCTAATTTGAAAAATCACCTTCTCTCTTAAAGAGAGAAAACCCTGGTATGGTTCTCATAAGTATTGTTTTGATTCCAAGGGTATCCCAATTCCTTTGGGATTTACAGGTGGCATCCTAATCACCCATGGTCTGTCCATGACTAGGAAGAACATGTTACAAATATGTTTGTAAAAGTTACAATACATTTTTGGTCAAAGTGATCCAACTTCATTCAAATTAATTCATGTTATTACTCATTTTGAAGAGAGTTCAAGCCACATACTGGACCATACCAATTACTTCCATTTTTCTTGATTAACTAATACAAAAGAGTCATTTTCAGAGTGAGTCCACTTAAACTGAGTGTGACGTGTGCCTACACGATGTTCATGCAGTTCCTCTCCCGTCCATAAATACAGCTTTTAAAGTCAAGGAAAAGGGCAGAACTGCGCTCTTCCAGAGAAAATTCCTGTCACCTTGGGGTCTGTGGAGAATACCAAGTGCTTAGTCAGAGTAGAGGCTAATGTTCCTGAGTGTGGTGGCACCAATGCAGGCAGATATAAAATCAGAACAGTGTCACCAGCGATATCTGGGTGTTAAAGTGTAGTCCTAGAGGGGAGGCCTGAGTCATGGTTGGGAGTTGGTTCATCTTCTCCTCCACCGTCGGACACACCCACATCACAATTGCTAACTTTTGTATGCACAGTAGGCGTCATTCATTATAGTCATTCACTCATGCACTACCCTGCCAGGTGTGTACCTTTATCAGACCCATTTTGCAGACATGGAAACTGAGGCTGAGTTAACTAACTTGGGCAATTTCACATACTAGTAAATGAAGCAGTTAGGATTCCCACTGAGGTAAGTAGCTTGGCTTTGATCTCATTTTATATGGCATTTCTTATAGAATTTTGTTAAAAGGAAAAAAAAAAGAATGATGTTAAAACAAACCACCCTCTCTCCAAACCAGGTCTAAAGGCCACCCACTTAGAGTAATCAGAACATCTCTACCTAGTGCCTCTGTCCCTTGCAGGGAGGAGTTAATGGTAATCTCCACAGAGAGGCCACGCCATTGTCCTGGGGAGGGAGTAAGCGCCTTCTCACTGAGCCCAGACACCTGGATAATAGCAGCCAGGAGGAAACAATGGCGATAGTTAAGAGCCACACCCATCACCTACTGAGTGCTTGCTATGTGCTAGGCATCACGCTAGGTACCTCACGTGGATTATCTCCACTGATTCTTCCCCAAACCTTCTGAGGTCAGTACTGTTGTTATTCTGAATTTTAAGAGGAAGAAACTCAGGCT
This sequence comes from Myotis nattereri, assembly GCF_964212035.1. Taxonomy (NCBI): domain Eukaryota; kingdom Metazoa; phylum Chordata; class Mammalia; order Chiroptera; family Vespertilionidae; genus Myotis; species Myotis nattereri. Next base: position 12,986,527 of record NC_138092.1, read on the forward strand.
TAAGCCATGTGACCCAAGGCCATGCAGGACTCCCGAGTGACAGATACATGAACCTTTATCTATCTGATTGCAGAGCCTGAGTCCTTAACCACTAAACACTCTACAGCCCAAAGTCAAAGCCAGCTGAATGTCACGAGAAGTTGAGGTCAGGTTAACTGCCTGGGGCCGAAACAGGAAGATAGGGGCTTGCTAAGAAGAAAGTGGAGTAAGGGTACCGCAGTTCAGAATGTATTCATCGACCCATGGATTCATCTCTTATTCAACAAATATTTCTTGCATGCTCACTATTTGTTAAGCTAAGCCAGTTCCACCCATGAGCTCTTTAATGCATTCAGCAAACATTTACGGAGCTTCCTCCCGGGCAGATAAAGATGTCAGTCCCCTCCCAGAAGCTCAGCCTAGCAGAGAAGTTGTGCTGATAAACCTCTAAGAAAAGAATCAGTCACCCAAACAAACAAAGTGAATGCCACCCACCCTGGGGCTTCCTCCCCAGGTACAGGGCCTGGTGGGGAGGCAGGGAGGCAGGGGGCTGGTTTCAGGGCTCCCGCCACTGGAGGTGCAGAGCTGTGGGATGGGTGTGTGTCGATGGGCTTCGAGGTGAGGACGAACCCCGTGACCGGACAACCATCTACGGGGGCTCTCTGAGGGCGATCACTGAAGGCGGGGAATGGTGGGGAGCATTTTAGGTCACTGCCATTTAACACACACTTTTAAATTGCTGCCTGTATTATGTTCGATTGCAATCTAACCTTTTTCCCCTCAAACCTTCAGTAAAACTCTGATACTTTGGTGCTACTTGGGAAAGAAGAGGGCAGAGCTGCTGTGAGGACCCAGGAGGCAGCAGCAGACCAACTGGATGCAGACCGACTGCAGGACCCGCAGCCCCCAGGGAGGCTCAGAAACCTTGAGGAGGGAACTTGACTTGCCAGGCGACCACAGGCCAATGGGTGTGGTGAGGGCCAGGAATCCAGCCAGAGCTGGGAGGGTGGACTCAGCTGCTAAAGCAGACACACTTCTCAAGTCTACTTGACCAGAGCAATTCTACAGGCCTGACACTTGCAGGCAGGGGAGGCAGGTTGCGCTGTCAACTAAGGACTTGGGTCAGAACCATACCCTAAGACCTAGGAAAGAGACTTGCGCCTGGCCGGTGTGACTCAGTGGTTGAGCACTGACCCAAGAACCAGGAGGTCATGGTTCGATTTCTAATCAGGGCACATGCCCAGGTTGCGGGCCCGATCCCCAGTGCGTGGCGTGCAGGAGGCAGCTGATCAATAATTCTCATCATTGATGTTTCTATCTCTCCCTCTTCCATCCTCTCTGAAATCAATAAATATATATTTTTTAAAAATGAAGAGATTCGCAGGGTGCTATGGATGGAGCACAAAGTGTATATGGAGGTGGGGAGAGGAAGGAGGGATCTTCAACAACTAAGGGCTCCTGGATCTGGATGAGATCGTGCCTAGGAGGGGCCTTGAGGGGTGCATAAGAGCAGCCCAATGAAGAAAGGTGGCCCGAGCGTTCTGGGCAAAATGCAAGAGAACAAAACTCATGGGCACGGAACTGCCAGGTCTGTGGGAGGAGCCGGCCGTGACCCTGTGTTGCTGAGCCCTGGCAGGGGCGGGTGAGAGGTGGGAGGAGGAGGCAGAGGAGGCCGGGTGGGAAGGCTGGATGCATCCTGCCTGAGGAGGTTGGGTGTCCATCCAGGAGCCCAGGGTTCCTGAACAGTCTGCAGTGACGGAGTTTCCACAGGCCCTGCTGAAATGAGAAAAACATGGACGTCCGGCATAAAGGACATTTTGCCCTGAAATGATATTCCTTTTTGAGACGGTATTGTAAATCATTAAATGAATCCATCACAGGCTTTATCAGATATGCAGTTTGAACAGGTGAAAAAAAAGTCTGGGTGGGCGCCTCCCAAATGTAGACTCTGCCTGCCCACCCGGTGTCTTCTCGGGGGCTGTGCTATTACCCTAACCCGGCTTTCCTGCAAACATTGGAGGGTGAAATGACGAATGAATGAATGAGCCTGTGGGCTGGGGTGAGGAAGGACCCCTTTGGAGCACTCGGCATCGGGCAGGCGCTGTGCTGGGCACAGCCTCACAGGTGCCCCTGGGCAGCACCTGGGGCCTTACACACCCAGGAACCATGGAGCAGAGAGGCTTCCAACCTTGTCCCCGGTCATGTGGTCCTTAAAGTGGTAGAGCCGGGATTGAGCCCAAATCTGGCTCTGCAGCCCTTGGAAAGGCCCAGCATGGACTCTGGTTTTCCACCTTCCATTTGCCCCAGGTCCCGTGAGGCAGGTCCTGAATCCAGAGGGCACTGTGCCGTGGCCTCTCGGGCCTGCCTTTGAGAGGTCATGGGGTGAATCCTCTCCCCAGACCCTCTGCCATCAGAGTATCCAGCTGCACCTACAGGAAGAGGAGACGGGGGGAGAGGGGAGGAAAATCAATGAAAGCCAACACTTTTCCTGCCTGACAGCTCTGACGAAAGAAGGCAATGCCCAGCCTATCAGGACACCTTGTTTGTCATCAGGCCCGAAGCCAGGGCAGAGGTGACCTGTCCAGGCAGGTGACCTGCTAACACAGGTCACTCCAAGGACTGAGAGGGACCCCAGACAGCGACGGGGAGGGTCTGCCCGCACTCAGCCTTGCAGTCCAGCTGTCTTCACTCACGTGGCAGGAGAGTGGGGGAGGGGAGGGTTTTCAGAAGCGTTAAAACGAGGCATGTGCCAGCATTTAGGAAAATATTGAACACCTGGGGTCTGTACGCTAGAACCTATTGCTGTGGGGCCCATTTGCTCACTTATTGAGCAAACATTTTTTGAGTGCTAATTCTGTGTGGGTGCGAGTAGAACAGACACAGGCTTTGGCTTTGTAAAGTTTAGAATCTGGGGGAGGGAGCATAAATAATAGCCAAATCTAAATTATTATTAGACCATGATTGATAATCACTGCTCTCTGGGAGCCACCCATTGAAATCACAGCCTGCGGGAGGCCGTGGGGTGGGCTGAGGCGCCTGGGAGGCTTGCGTGAAAGGCAGCTCCCGCAGCACCAGCTCGCCTTCCAGAGCAAGAACAGGGGGCAGCCTGTGCTAAGAGATGCTGCCCTGGAGGAGATGAAGAGTGGCGTGGGACCTGAGGGAGGCAGCTGAGGACACATGGAGTTGGGAAAAGGTAAGTTCCGGCCTCCTCTCATGCTGCTCCTGGGTTGATACGGGGGAATAAGGAATGTTCGTGAACGTTAGGGTGGCAGCTGGCTGGTTGTCCAAGAATATTCAGTCCTTCTCTTCTACCTCCATGGTAAGCGTATCCGTACCTGTGCCTTGACTTTGGTCAATAGGCGGCTAACAGGTGCAGTGCCCACCTGCTCTCTGCCCTGGTCATGGAGAGAGCTTCCCCAGAACAGCTGCAGCCCCTGCCACCTGGCCCCAGAGGGGACATACAGACCAAACCCAACTGCGAGGGAGGCCCAGGCCAGCTGAAGCCAGGGCTCAAGGCAGTGGCTGCTGATCCACAGTAGACACAGACTCGTGAGCGTGAGGATAAATGCTCGCTGTTGTGAACCATGAGCCTTTGGGTGACTTGTTACACAACGTTATGTGTCAATTGCTCATTGATAACAGTGTCAAGAGGTGGTTGGGAGAATTAGCCCCTCCTGCTCAAGCCACCCCAACATACACAATCAAAACAATGGGTATACTATTCAAGTGTGGAGTCAAAACCATCCCTTAGCGATGGCTCTCACAGGAACTCTGGAGCCACTGCTATTGAGAATAGCTTCTGCTTCTGAAAGTGGGCGCTGCTGCACGGCATCCCCATGTCCAGGGGCACAGGTGACTCTTTCTGTTATTGGTGGAAGTGGAGTTCTTGCGGTGCTGCTGGGAAAAGAATTTCCATGGGAGGATGGGGTTCCATGTAAAGCTTTATTGATGATGCAAAGCTAAGGGGTTTCCCTCTTTAAGGACCCATTTCTGTCCATCCTGCCATGGAAGAAGTCCAATCTTGTCATCAGTGGTGCAAGAATTAAAACCAGTGCCCAGAGTTTCAGCTCCATATTAGAGTCCAGTTCGGCCCAGCAACTGGCTAGCATGGCTTGTGTTCTCAGCTGCAGTCCATTGCATGTGGGGGCCACATGGCCAAGCGCAGGGGCAAGGGTGGGTCACGGAGCAAGAGAGCAAGAGCAAGAGAGTGCAGGAACAGGTAACAGAGAGAGAGCTCTTTGCTGGGGATTTTATTTTAAAAATACATATATTTTCATTGATATTAGAGGAAGGGAGAGGGAGAGATGGAAACATCAATGGTGACAAAGAATCATTGGTTGGCTGTCTCCTACTGGGGATCAAGTCTGAAACCTGTGCATGTGCCCTGATGGGGAATTGAACCATGACCTCCTGGTTCCTAGGTTGACACTCAACCACTAAGCCACACTGGCCAGGGTGTGCAGGGGATTTTAATCTTCCAAGATTTCGTATGCTTGTTGTGGCTTCACCCTTCTAGCCAATGACCTTTTTCCCAGGCTAGACTGACAGGCAAGCACCTTCCCTGCATCACCCTGACTTGACTCCACATGCATTCAACTTTGTTCAATCCCTTCCCCCAGTGATTCGCAGGGAATGGACTGGTGGTTCCCTTGGGAGCGTAAAGTTGTAGCTTCTTGGTGCCCAGATCACCATGCTCTCTTCCTATTATTGATATTAATAAACTAGCTAGTCACAAGGGGAACATTTTCATGGCCCTTCTTGGCCTTACGGTGGCTCTGACGTTCAGGGTTAAAGGCAGAAGCTCTCATTTTCACTGCGCCTTGATGAGTGTGAATCCTTGGGGGAGTGTAAGCCAAGGCAAGTCAAGTCCGTGCTGTGTCTCACCTACAGTCTGTCAGCTAACAGCTCAGGGGGAAGAGCAGGTGGAATACGTGGCTGTGGACACACAGTAGCCGCAGGATGGCATCAGTGTGGCGGGAGAGGAAAGGGGAGTCCTGTGGAGGCTCTCAGTCCAAAGGGCTGTCACCTCTTGACAGAGTGGGTGTGCCGCTAACTTCCATCTCTCAAGCACTGCCCCGGAGCAGGACTGGGAATCTGCTGGCTGCCAGGAACACCGGGGATAGTCTCTGGTTCTCTCCCTGGTTCTCCGTGAGTGTTCATTACATCCTTCTCGCCCAGCATATCTGCCTTCTTTCACATGCATTGCATGTAGGTGACATAAATCTCTGTTCTTTTATCTGGTTTCTCTAGCTGGCTCTTCTTCTTCCCCCTTTCCTCCTCCTCCTCCTTCTTCTTAATCCTGTCTCTCTCTCTCTCTCTCCTTTCCTTCTCCCCACCCCACACCCACAATTACTGTGAATAAATTCTGACTGGTTCTGTGTGGGTCAAATGGACACCTTTGGCCCAATCAACTGGGCCCAGGGTATAGGAATTCTGGAGCCACTACTGACAGCAGGGAGCAGGCTTCTTCTGAATGAGTGTAGAATGGGAAGCGAAGTTAATTGCAAGTTGGGTCCAAATTCCCAGAGCAGCCTATTCTGGGCAGGGCCCCTTCTGTTATCCCTTTGTATCTGTACATTTCCTACAGTGCCGAGCACACGCATGTGATTCACAGGAGCTGCAGACTGACTGATCGATTATAGTCGCGTTTTATACCGGGAAAGAAAACCTACCGCAGCAGTGATAACAAAGCCAGTTACAGGGCTTTCTTAGGGATCCAAGATTTCCCAGCATCCTCAGGTAACACTGAACAAACAGCCTGTTAATTGATAAACAGTCTCAACATCGCGGCTCCTGTGTTTTCTCTTCTCTCTTTCTTACTCCTCCTGTTCGGCCCCCCCTTTGCCTCCTACAATTCAGAATCCATATTTCCGTTCTTCATTAGCACTTCTGCCTTGTCTCTTCCAATCTCCCTACATCAGCTTGTAAAGGGAAAAAACAAAAGCAAAACAGTGGGCAGAGCACTGACATCTTAATCCCGTTTTGGCTTTAGCGCAATCTAATTGTGTGGCCTTGGACAAATTACTTGACTTTCTCAGGACCTTTCTTCCCTCAACTATAGTAAAAACGGGGGCACAGTAGCTTGCAGACTGTCGTCCCAGGAGCCTTAGGGGTCTGCAGAAGTGCAGCAGGGCAGCCATAGAGCAGGAAGGCTGATGGGAGTCCCACCCGACCTCCATCCAACCTAAGCTTTTATAACAGGTGTAAGATTTAGACTTCTGCTAAACAGGACTAGTGGACCTCTAAGAGCCTTTTCTATATGATTCAATAATTTTGTTAGGTGACGAGGAAAGGTTTTGCAAGGACTCTTAGAAGAGAATGAGTGGTCTACTTTTCTCTCATGGAAAAGAAGTCTGGAGTTCAGGGCCAGGATGGTTGCTCCACAATATCAGCAATGGCTCTGGCCTCCTCTCTTCCTGCTCCACCGTGCTTAGCACTGGCCATTGGCACCCACCCTCACAGTTGCTAAATATTTACTGAGCACCTACCCATATGGGTGTGAAACCCACACACATAAAACTCCAGAGCCCTCTAGGAATTTCTCCACAGGCCGAGTGGGTAATTCCCATTCTACTTTATTTATATCTGTCGAGTGTCATGCTTACCACATTGTGTTATATGTCATCTCTCTACATCTCACAGACCTGGCTCTTGACAGTGGGCACCATGCACAGCTCCTCTTTTGATTCCCGGGGCCTAATCTAGTACTTAGCACCCAGCAGACGCGTGGTCCTTGTGGAACAGATGGATAGCTGGATGAGTCAAGGCACCATTCTGGCCTCACTACCCACAGCCCATCTCTAACAAATGAGAAGCAGATTGTTCTATCATGTTTGTTTCCCAGGGGAAAGGGAGAGGAGGCACAGGACACAGCTGATTAGCTGCAGGTCTGGAGCTCCAGGAGAGGGCTGAGCTGGAGGTGGATTTGGGAATCCTCGATATATATGTGGGAGTTAAATTTATGGGGTAGGATGAGATCACGGAGCAGGCCACTGCAGAAAAGGAAGATGAAGGGGACTCTAGGGAACACCCACATTTAAAAAAAATGGGTAAAGCCCTTGTCAGGGGGCTCAGTTGGTTGGAACATCATCCAGTGTATTCAAAGGTGGTGGGTTTGATTCCTGGTTAGGCATCTACCTAGGTTTTGGGTTTGATCCCCAGCCAGAGCGAGAGTGGGGAAGCAACAGATCGATGTTCCCCTTTCACATCTCTCTCTCTCTCTAAAAATCAATGAAAACTTTTTAAAAAAGAAGTAGAATAAGTAGAAAAAAGGATGTAGCCAAGGAAATTGAGGAGTGAAGAGATGGGAAGAGAACTGAGGCAGAAGACCGCTTTAGAAGGAAGCCATGGGCAGCAGTGTCCAAAGCTCAATGCGGTCAATAGGTATACATGCTCGGCCCTGGCCCTCGTGACAAGAATCTAGAGTTTGTGGTAGGGCACCAGCTGAGCTCGGACCCTAACCCTCATTCTCAATACCCTCCACAAGAAGCACCTTTTCAAGAGGGTCAGAGGCATCTATTCCCCATGCCCAGTCCCATGTAATCATCACAACTATACCTCCTCCACTGTGAGGTAATTTTTATCTAGAGCAAAAGCCACTTACAAGTAACATATGTGTTTAAGGAAGGGAAACAGTTCTTTTCTTTTTTTAAAAAAATATTTTTTATTGGTTTTTTACAGAGAAGAAGGGAGAGGGATAGAGTCAGAAACATCGATGAGAGAGATTGATCAGCTGCCTCCTGCACGACCCCCATTGGGGATGTGCCCGCAACCAAGGTACATGCCCTTGACCAGAATCGAACCTGGGACCCTTGAGTCCGCAGGCTGACACTCTATCCACTGAGCCAAACCGGTTCGGCAAGGGAGACAGTTCTTGCTGCAGAAGTTTTATGGCCCGATGGTCATAGCATGGCTTTGCCTATGGGTAAGAAGGCCACAATCAAGCCATGAGTCAAGGGAGCAATCAGAATGTGCGTCAGAGCTCCAGACGAGGGTTACAAATACAGCAGCGTCCCCCACAGTGCATGCCAATGAGCACTGGTTATAGGGAGATGATGAGGAAAACAACAGCAAAAGACTCTGTGGTTGAATAAGAATCTGGAGATCAGAATCAGCTTGCTTAGTCCGAGGCTGGGAGGTAGACGCTTAGAATCAAGAGAAGACAGGAAGCTCCAGAGTTTGGCTCAGAGGGGGGAGCAGAATGGCAGCCCAGCAGTGTGACGCTGTAATGCTCCTAGACAGAGTGCTACCGGGGAGGGCGTTGAGGAGGGGAGCTGACTCTCATCAGGGAGCCCGGGGGCAATCTCCCAGGCCGGCGCATGTGCCGAGCACGCAGCAGCCATTCGTGTGGATTTAGTCGTAGATAAAACCTAAATAGGATTTGAGCTGGTCTTGGAAGAATGGGAGATAGGGAGGTGAGAAGGTAGGCCATTGGGGCAGAGGAAACCATTGGAACAATAGCCTGGAGTATAGGCTTAGTTCTGCCAGCAGGTGGTTGGGAAGGGGTGGGGGTGGTGAGGCTTCAGCTTTGTGCATTCTCAGCATCTCCCCAGGGAAGGGAGAGCGACTTTCAGCCTCGTGCTGTTTCAGGGCACAGTCCTGGAATGAAACAGGACCCACCGCCCTCATCAATGCCAGCTTTTGACTGAGAGTGGGCCGAGACTGGGCCAGGCAGCCCGAATTCCCGCCTGGACAAAGCAGGCACCCAAACTCTCCTGGCCCCGGACTCCTGCGTGGGGCCTGCTCAGCAGAGCTCAGAGTCTCCATTACGCTGAGCCGCAGGCTCCCAGGCCCGGCCCCAGCTGCTTTGTTTGAGGCTGCTCCCTTGAGCGAGAAGGACAGTGATGCAGGTCTCTCCTCCCAGCCCACACACTGGCTTTGTTCTGCAGGACAGCCCCTCCGTTGTGCACTCTCTGTCACCCCCCGGAGGTCTTCCTCTCAGTCCACACTGCAGGCCAGGGAGTGGGAAGACTCCTATCCTCCGTGTAAAGGGCTTGAGAACTCCTGGGTGGGAGGGAGTGCGGAAAAAGAAGTGCAGACTGAGGATGTCCAAGGAGAGTGCCAGCACCACATTCAAAATGTAACAGGAGACAGAAGCAGTAAGTCAGGGAGACTTTCTGGGCTGCGGGCTCGGCTCCCCCATCCATCTGCTGGTCAGATTGGGGTGTGGGCCTCGCATGGGTGAAAGTACTCAACTCAGTCCCCTCTTCTGGTGAATGGAGATAATCACATCTCCTTTAAGAGGAGCTGTGACGCTTCATTTAAATAATGGGTATAAAGCATCTCGTATAAAGCCTAGCACCTCATGAAGTGCTTTAAAAAAAAAATGGGAGCCCCTCACTGTGAAAACCACTGCCCTACCTGTCAAGGTTGTCCCCTTTTGCACCAAACTGGTGGGCACTCACCTTCATGGCCTTTGATCCAGTAATCCCACTCCCAGGAATTTGCTTTAAGAAATGACACAGTCAAGGAAACAAGAGGTATAGGCATACGGACGTTCTTTGCCAAGTTCATAACAATAGGAAAAAAAAAAAAAAAGAGAGACTGGAACAGCCTTTTGTGGTGGTAAACGTGATGAAATGCATTTATTATTAAGCATCCATTTTAATGATGTCTGCACCATTAAGAATTATTACAATAGGTAGTCAAAAGAACTTAGAAAAAGAAGAACAGAGATGGAGGATTTTGTACCAGCTGATTTCAAGACTTACAATTAGTCTATAGAATCCGACAGTATGGTTGTTGGCATAGAGATAGACATGAGTGAATGAAAATTGAGCGCCCTACAATAAACTGGTGTTTATTTCATTAGCTCGTTGATCCTTGACAATCCATGAACTGGACAGAGAATAATAACATTATCTCCCCAGCTTGCTTAAATTCATTTAAAGACATATTTTTTGAGTTGATAATGAGGGCTTTAGGTGAAGCCCATTACAATCATATTTCTATATATTCTAAATCCCCACACATGAACACACCAGAATAAATGGATTCCATTTTAACCAACTTCTCAGAATGAGGTCATTTCTCCCCCATTCCCATCGTCCTCTTACCCATTCTGAGCTAAAGCTGAGGTGTCCTGTTACCGTAGCTTCCAAACAAAACACATCGGCCTGCTAAGTGCATTGGTGGCCACAATGGGATTTCTCTTTCTGTGCTTCCTTAAGGGATCTGGACAGTAGAAACGAATGCCCAGGCACCAGCTGACACAGCTGATTTACATTGCGTCTCTCTCACTTGGCTTTGGTTAGGACTGACTTTCCATCACAAACGGGTGAGGTCCCATGTTACAGAACAAATGATTCCTGAGCACCAAATCCTGAAGACCGTCCTTGTTACATACACTCTGCTGTCCATGCTGTCCCCTTGCCTAAAATGGCCTGTCTGCCTCATCTAGCAGGTGACCTTCCTTGACCTTTTTAGGACCAGTGTCCTTTATAACCTTTTCCCCTTTCCTCCTTCACTTCCCGTTAAGCACCTCCCCACTCCATATTGTAAAGCATTCCCTCTCCTGTGCTCTAGTGGGTACGAACCTCTATTTTTGTTCTTATCAGCCTGTATCATAAAGTATATTTGCCTATGTGCTTGTCTCCCTCCATTAAGCTGTGGATTCATTGAAAAAAAAGTGAATGGCACCTTTGAATCTCAGCACATGGTGGTGGTGAAGGGGGATGATGACTCCATTAGTCTTCAAGAGCGTCTGTAACAAATACCACAGACTCTGTTGCTTTAAACAACAGAAATGTATTTTTCTCACAGTTCTGGAGGCTAGAAATCCAAGATCAGGGTGTCAGTAGGGTTGATTTCTTCTGAGGCCTCTCTACTTGGCTTATAGATGGCCCTCTTTCTCCCTGTGTCTTCACATGGTTTTCCCTTGGTCTTAATCTCCCTTTCTTATAAAGACACGAGTCATATTGGATCAGGGCTCACCTATACAACCTCATTTTACCTTAATTACCTCTTTAAAGGCTCCAAATACAGTCTCATTCTGAAATACTGGGAGTTAGGACTTAACATATGAAGTTGGCAGGGGGACACAATTCAGCCCATAACAATGGTGATGAAGAGGGTGCTAACAGCTACCTTTAATTGAGTACTTACTATATGTGAGGCACTTGACTTTCTACCAGATAGCACTTTTAATCTTCAATAACCCTATAATTATGATCAGTATGTTGTTATTCCTGATTTATAGATAACCAAGTCTTAGAGCTAATGTGTAGTGGAAATGGGATTTAACTCTTAGTTGTTTTGCCTCTAGAAGTATAGTTTTAATCACCAGCTCCACTACCTGGTACATAATAGGTGTACAGTGCATGTTCGACAAAAAAGTGACCAAGTAAATGAATGAAATAATGAATAATGTGGACATGTGACTTTTAGATTCAATTGTACCACAGATTATATCATAGTTTGAAAAACTTGACAAAAATTAGACATATAAATGTTTGATAGATGACTATCCTTAAGAGTAACTTTATTCTTATTTTCTAATCCCAGATTTTTAAAGTCATTCTATCAAATTCAAAATCTAGCATTTTTGTTTAAAAAATAAAAGTTGAAGTCATACAATCCAAGGACTTCAGAACTGGGGGAAGTTTCATGAATCATCCAGTTCAAACTCCTTCTACATGTGAGAAAATGAAGGCTCAGTGAGGTTAGCCAAGTTGCCATTACTTTGTTAGACTGATAACCCATTATTAATTATTAGAGGCCTGGTGCATGACATTTGTGCTCTCGGGGGTGGGGAGTAGGGGGTCCCTCAGCCTGGCCTGCGCCCTTCAGCAGTCTAAGAGCCCTCGGGGGATGTCCTACTGACTGCTCAGGCCCGTGGAGGCATGAGAGGTTCTCACCACCACCACTGTGCTTGCCAGCCATCAGCCTGGCTTGTGGCTGAGCAGCACTCCCCCTGTGGGAGCACACTGACCACCAGGGGGCAGCTCCTGCATTGAGCATCTGCCCCCTGGTGGTCAGTGTGTGTCACAGTGACCGGTCATTCTGCTGTTTGCTCAATTTGCATATTACCCTTTTATTATATAGGATGCCTCATTGTTCCTATTACTTATCATCACTGCACTCTTAGGTGTAATCAAATTAGCTTTTTCTTTTCCCAAAGGTCATTTCAGAGGAGTTGGCATATCAGAAGGGGTTAAGCCATCAATCCTTCAAAGTCACCTTCTAAGTTCCTTCTTCCTACTTGCCTTTTTTCTACTGCAGTTCATTCAAACTAGAGAAAGGGGCTTTTTCTTCCGTATACTAGCTGGAAAGAATATTCCCTAACCAATGCTGATAAAAGAAAAAGCAAAGTCCTGCAAAATTCTCAGGAAAATTAAGCGCATGCATGGAGTGGTGCCAGGAACCACCTCTTGACCGTGTCTCCTGCCAGGTGCTGGGCCCTACAGCAGAATCTTGGGAAATTGCAGATCCTTAGAGACTGAAAGGAACTCAGAGCCTATCTAGTCCAACTTCCTCAGATGAGCAAATGAAGTTGTGAGGAGTGAAGTGATTAACCGAGGATGGATCAGCCAGAGTGTTAGAACCGATCACCCTCTTCCATGGATGAATTGAGCAGACTGCGTAGAGTTTCACTCACACTTAGCATTCTCCTTAGCAGCTGGGGTCTGCACACCACTCAAGGTTACACAAAATGTTTTTAGCTTTTTTTTTTTTACCATCTTTTTTTTCTCTTTTAACAGCTACATATTTATTTAAATTGATATCAGAAAAAACAATTAGCCCATAAAAGCTATAAATTTAAAGGTAAAACTGATTTGAAAAAGACAAGTTTATTCAGAAATACTCTAGGTTAAACAAAAAAAGGTGATTTGATTTGATGAAAAAAAATCAGTAAATAATTATAGACTCTGCGATAATATGGCAAAAATTGTGAGGTAGTATACAAGTTGTTAAAATGTGGGACAGGCTGAGCTAGGATAATTCTCTCCTTTTAATAGGTGGGTTAGGGTCCATATGTAGGATAAAGATGAGATCTGCTCACAAACAGGACAAAAATATTTTTATTTATGGTTCAGGGATCTAGCCTTACCCTGTCTTATAAGCAAGTCCTAGGATAAGTCATGAGATTTCAATGGTTCGAGGGTTGCCATCAACCAGAGCTTTTTCCCCTTTGAGGTAAATATTGTAAATACATCATGAGAACAGACATTGTTTTGAACTTTTATTGAAACACTTACATTTTGACACTGAAATGATGAGCCAGAAAAGATCCTGTTGCAAATGTTCTAATGAGAATCTGCCACTTATCAGATCCTGGTCTTTTACCTGAAAATTGGCAGATTGGACAGCAACCAGTCTACACTTGTCCTATACAGCTGCTGTTCTGACATGTTTACTACGAACAAATACACTTTGTTTTTATAGGGTGAATAATATCCTGAAAGGGCAACTTGGGTTTCTCATTGCCCAACTTAGGCTCGTCCCAGATATCCTTAGCCTTTAAGTACCTCTCTTCTTTATTTAAAATGTCTCATTAAGCCCTCCAAATTCACAAAGTTGAGTAATGAGTTGAGTAAGGCTTTCTGTTGAGTTTTCCTGTGGTGGTTTTTGTTGTTCGAAAAGTTCCCGCCTTAAAGATTTGTATCTGAAACACTTGTAATCAACCAGCAGAGGCCTAACCCCACTCCCACCCCCCTCTTGCCCTTTGAGGAGGATCAAGCATTAATCCTCAGATATGTAGATCCAAAACTCTGGGCCCAGAATTCTCTTCTTAGCCCAATCCCTGGAGGCCCATGGGTAATCCACTAAACCTCCCACTCCTACAGAGAGACTTTGGTAAGGTTTTTTTGGAGATGTTTTGTCAAAAGAACATCCCAAAGCACATTGAAAAGATGCAAGTCCAGCCCTGGGGTTGGATCCCACAGGCATGTGAATGCTACACAAGCCTACCACATATTACAGGGCAATCCTTGGGTTGGCTTTCAAAATTTCCCAGGGTACATCCTGTCCAAGGGCCCTTCCAGAATGTTCCATCATCCTTTATGTTAAATCTGGTTTAAGATACTTATGTGGTGATAGAAATATATCCTCCTTCTTCTTCCTTGAACTGCCCTTCAGTCAGAGACCATGAGACCAGTGGGAGTTAAGAACCTGCAAGTGTTTAAGCTGAAAACATGTTGACAATTAGAGTCTCACAAGGTAAATACAGTGCCAAGTCTGGGAGAGATCTCACGTGCCTGTTCATAGCTGGCACTCAACACAAGCACTGGGGCTGAGCCCTCACCCAGCCCAGCTCTCTCCCACTACCTGATTCTCTGTTCGCTTTTTCTAGCTTCAGTCCGTAAATTCTGGCCCCAAAGTAGAAGCAGCAGTGTTGTCTGGTTTTTGGTCTTGGCTGGCTTTCCTCTGACTCTGCAGCTCCCATGTGACCTCTCTTTCCTACTCAGTTCTCTCATTCGACTCCCTTCACTTCTTGTTGTCATCTTCTTCCCACTCTCAAGGTCTGGGGTCCTCCTTCCCCTGCTCATTCAGCTGAAAACCAGAGCCAAACACATTGGCCCTAGCTCAAGAATTCTACACAACTACCTATTTGAAGACTCGGTTGCTTTAAGACAATATCTACCATAAAGGGGGAATTTCCATGTTATCATAGGAGATCTTCTTCAAGGGCAAACCATAGCTTCAGAAATTTAAGTTTGAGATACAATCCTGGGAGATTCTCTCTGAAGGCTAGAAGGAAATGGTGGGAAAATATATCGTGAATGGGATGTTTAATATAGAAGAATATATCTTATATTTTCTATCATCACTGTTAAATGCTTTTTACCAGATATCTCTAACGTTTTCTGAAAATAGGAAATTTATGCTTTAGAGGAGAAAGAGAAGCGAGCCAGTACTTACTGAGCACCTACAATGTGTCTTTCTCTTTAATAGATACTATTTCATATTCTAAAACCTACTGGGATTATTTTCAAATGAAGGAAGAAGAGCTCAGAGATGTCAAATTGTTTCCCACAATCATAGTCATGCATCTAGTTAATGGTTGTGTCAGTTAGAATTTTTGCTCACCTTAGCAAAGCATTCCTATTAACTTAAGCAAAAAAAAAAAAAAATTATTGGGAAGACATAGGTAGCTCACAGAATTGAGAGAATGTTGAAGAATAGGACAAGGTCAAACCACACTGTAAGAAACTCAGGTTGGAGATATACTTATTGATGATTCTCTTTAAAGGTTGGAATAAGATGGTGAAAAAAATATAGCTTGAAGGACATGTTTAATATATAAGAATATTTCTAACCCTGGCCAGGTAGCTCAGTTGGTTGGAGCATTGTCCCCATATGCTAAGGTTACAGGTTTAATCCTCAGTCATGGCACATACAAGAGGCAACCAATGAATGCATAAATAAGTGAAACAACAAATCTCTCTCTCTCAAATCAATTTTTAAAAAAGAACATTTCTAGTATTTTGACATTATCATGAGTAAGAAGCCTCTTACTAATTATCTATAATGTCTTCTGACCAGTGCATAGCTTTTACTGTGAGAAGTTCAAGATCCAGTAAGAGAAACCAATACTCAGGCAGGTCAGGCACTGCTTAGGGACCAATCAACTCCATGTTACTCAGCTCAAGACAGAGTGCTCTGAGAAAAAGAATCTGACTCTTGGCCAGGGGGTGATTAGTACAACCTGATTTATTATCCCACCAAGGCTGCTCTCCATGGGGAAATGTTATTTCCCTCAAAGGAAATCAGGCCATTGCTTTCAGAATACAGGAAGAAGGACTCTGGAAAGCAAAAAACAACACATGTTTCCCATAGTAATGGGACTAGCATTCAAAAGTTATTTTCATCACTTTCTAGTCTGAGGGATAACAGACTTGTCTTCATATACACTCAGAATCTGTTTCCCTCCAGCTTCCTCTGATTGGTCCTGGTTTTCCAACTTAGAGCCACACACCCCCGTCTATTCTTCCTGAATAGGAGCATAAATATATCTGGCTCCTTAACCTCTTCCTCACATGACACGGGTTGAGTACCTTCCCTACTTTGGTTGTTCTCCTTAAAACCTGCTTCAGCTTGTTTATTTTCCCACTCACAGTATGGTGACCAGAGGAAACTCAGTACCACTTCTGATAGGCTTTGTTCAAAGCAGAGTGCAGCAGACGATCTCAGAATCACCAAACCTTCAAGACCAAATGGTCATTCATTTCCACATCTGTCTGAGCCAGGCTCTAGTGCCTGATAGCTCCAGTTCTGCATCTTAGCATTTCGGATTGTTAGCTGACCCCAGCTGAGTTATTGCTTCTCTGTGAGCAGGCTGCCTTCCTGTTACCTGCAGTCATACTACACATCTAAAGCCACTGTAATGGTTAAATGAGACAATGCATGTAGAGTGCTTGGCACAGTGCCTAGCTCATACATAGCAGGCCCTCTGAATACTATTAGCTTTTATTAGTATTACTCTACCCCAAGGAAGTGGCCATTCAGCCTTTCCATGGCTTCTAGATGTGGATCGTTGCCAGAGAAGCCATGTCTGTCCTTCAGAGTTTGCTCAAAGTCACATGAGGGACAGATGGGTCAAAGAGCACAAAGTTCAGGATTTATACACACCAACAGAAGAAAATATTATCAGTTGAGAAATAAAAACGACCTTGTGTAATGTTACAGGGTAAGGAAATGGCTTTAAGGTGCTTCCTATTAGGTAGGTAAAGTACAAGCTTGTGTTTTTCAGGATTCTCAAGAAGCAGTCATTGAGTTAAAATCTGTAAAGATCAAGTTCTAATTATGAAGAGGTAAAAAACAATCTGAAAATATTTGTTATTAATAAGATATCTAGTAATCAAAGTGGCTTCTCACACCCATAGTCAGCTCGACTCGCAGGGTGTACACATTTGAATTTACTGCTCCCACACTTACGGGGCACATACAACAAAGCAGGCCTGGAGCAGACATGTAGCGTGCAGCCTAGAAAACGGCCTTTGTCCTTTGCTGAACTAAGACACTGCTCCTGAGGGTTGTCTGAGCACGGCTAGAAATGGTGGTGTCGGAGACAATGGCAGACTTGAAAGTGTGTGCAGCACTACGGCCACTAGAGCAGCGATTTTCAACCTTTTTCATCTCATGGCACACAAACTAATTACTCAAATTCTGCGCACACTAAACAATACATTTTTGCTGATCTGACAAAAAAATAGGTATCATTTTGATTTATTCACACCAGGAGGCTCTTGTTGTGTTGGCTGTTGTCATTTTTTTTTTTTTTAATTTGACAATCTAAGGGAAAAGAGGTCAGTGCCCCTGACTAAATAGTCAGGTAGTGCATGTTTTAAAAGTTCTTGTGGCACATAAGTTGAAAATCGCTGATCTGGCGAATAGTTGAGAGAGCTGGTATAGGAGTCAGAAACAATAAGTAGACTGTGACGTCTAATTTGTCTATGAAGGACCAACTCTAAGAGTTCATCATGGTCTGTGAACCCCTGGAACTGTGCCTGTCTCAGAGCAGGAGTCCCAAACTGTGAATGAATGAATGAATGAATGAATGAATGAATGAATAAACTTAGAACCTGGCTCTGCCACTAACCAACAGTATGATCTCGGGCAAGTTCAGGAACTTCTCTGGGCCTCAGTCACCTTGTCTGTAAAATGGAGATCATGAGAATACCTGCTTCGGGATTGTGTGGAGATTAAATGAGAACATGTAGACCTTTTGGCACAGCTCCTAGCCCATAGCAAGACATCTGTAACTGGAAGTGATTGTTCTGACTTTCCATTAGTACTGACTTTTGATCAATTCTGATAGTCTGTCAGCAATAGTCTTCATCTAATGCAAATACCTAACGAGTCAAATTGCCAGGTTAGCAGCTGTTTCACCACATGCAATAGTCAACAATGAGACGGCTAAGTTTTTGTTTGCTTGTTTGCTTCTGCCAATTGAATTTTAAGATCCTCTGCTTCACTATAATTAACTCTTTGAACTGGCTAGTTGCTTTCAGGGTAATTACCAGCTGCCAATTCTCCCTGCCTCTCCCGCCTCACCACCAGGTCCTGGGTGACTCGCACCCTGGGACTGACTCTTGGGACCTCGGAGCTTTGAGAGCACACAGAAGACTGGGAAGCGCCTGCCATTCATTTGGAAGTGACTTACATAATTTCTGCCATGAAGGGAGACACGTGCAAAAGAGCGAGATTTTATTTTTTTAGAAAACCAACTTGGTAGATTTAAAAAAATGAATTACTTGAAAAACTTCAAAGAGTGCTTTAGTTTGTGTTAGCAATGTTGCTTATAACATGGCAATCTGCAGGTCCCAGGCTCGCTGGTTTGATTTCCCCCCTACTCATCAGTGATGGATATGATACAGGGAAACTGAAGGGCTGCTACCAAAACCCCTCTGAATGAAAAGGAAGTCATATTATGTGTGTGGCTCTGTGAAGGCTTTCCATATACTGTACTTTATATATATGATATCATCCTAATCTCCTATTACTTTAAACAGCAAATTACGTTCTTTAATTATGTTTTATTGAAACAGCATTTTTAACTTTAAAAATATACAGATTACATACAATTTACTGAGGGGAAAAAAACACAGAAATTTGCTTTTCTGGGCATCTTCTGAAGCTATGCTGAGGAAAAATAGCAAACCTTTTTAGACTGTCTCAAGCCAGACACCATCCTTCAAGGAGCCTATCTTTTGTGCTCTCAATCATATTATGACCTCTTTTAAAAAGAAAGAGGAAAAAGAATTTGGGTGGGGTTGGGGGGTGGGAAGTGACTTTTCAATTCTATTATCTTGGCATTTTGTACCAGTCTGGGGTTTCTCAAGTCTTCAGACACGAAGCACATGTTCATTTTAGACATTAAAAGGAAAAAAAAAGTCTGAATACCTTTTCAGTTTCTTCCTTGAGCTGTCTAGAGGGAACTATTTATTTTTCTTCTTTTCCTTGCAAATAGCTAATGGCTTCCAGCCAGGGCTCAGCCCAACCCTTTTGTGCCCTGCAGTCATTGCTGTGTCTTTAAAAGAAAACCGATTCTCTGGAATGCTGTGCGTGCACATGCCTGTCGGACTCAGCAGGCCCCACCTGCCGAGCAGGTAAACCAGATCCTCCGGGAGGCCTCTGCAGCCACATTCCAGCCGGGCAAGCTCCTGCTCTCTAATTGTTACCTGTCAAACAGGCCAACCCGGCACTTGGGTCTGGTCCAAACACGCGCATGTTCCCACGAAACCCTAGACCTGCAAACCTTTGACCTTCCCATAGTTCCCGAGTTGCCTTGGTTATTTTCACCAAGGCTGATTTCAATCCGAATGATGACTTTTTAACGGGCACACGGGTTCCTTTTCCCTCTTATCGCGGATGGTAAGGCCGATCGTGCACTGTTTGGGGTTTCTGGACTAGCACTCAGCGGCCATTCAAGATAGCCGGAAGGCATAGGTCAGGGAGCCGGAGCTCCTGCAATGAAACCTACGGGCGCTCAATCACTCATGGAAATCGCAGGCTGTCCACCCTGACCAACCCGAGAGGGGATTCCCCAGGGGTCAGAGGAACAGAGGTGACTCACAGGTGAAAAGCAGGCACCGGGCTGGCAGTGGAGACTGCAGCCTCTGGACTCAGCCCCAAAGCTTTTACAGGTAGGACCTTGAGCAAGTCGCAGACGTGGTCCAGGCCTCAGCTTCCCTCTCTAGTCAAGAGAAGCCAGAGGACCTGAGGGCCATGCAGCAAGGCAGCCCCGTGTCCAGGGACTGCCAGGTGAAATACTACTTCTGCCCTGGCCTCTCCCGCCCCAGCTCGCTTACATCGCTGACTCCGGGCCACAGTGGAGGAGGTCCCAGGTGACCCCATGGCTATATCACCCCCTGGCTGTGACGTGTTCCCACGCGTGACGTGGCCTGGCTCAGGCCACGATGGAGAACTTCAATGTCACATTCGTCTCCCTGTGTGTCAGGAAGAGCAACCGGGCCATTCTGCACCCCGACCCCAACACCCTCAACCTTCAGATCAGATCATCGAAGTGGAGCCCAGATACTGTTCAGATGGGAATGACGCATTAGCGATGGAGGGGGATCTCACCCAGATGGCCGGTGAGCTGCGGCGGCCCCGGGAGCTGAAGGAAAGGGGCAGACTCAGGGGGCTGGGCCCCTTCGAGAACAAGGCGGAGAGCGAGGGCAACGCACTGCCAAGCTCAGGAGAGTCCTGTTGGGAGGAGAAGGGCCTGGCTGCCCAGGACAGCGGTGGTGACAGCAAGGACCTCAGCGAGGTCATAGAGACCACAGAGAGCCCGACGTCAAGGACAGCTCCCAGGCCTCCGACTCGGCCTCCTAGCGCCTGCGGTGCTCCTCTCCCTGCCCCGGCCTGCCCATCCCATCCTCACCCCTTGAGGTTTCACAATAAACTTCACTCACTGAAAAAAAAAAAGAGAGAGAGAGAGAAGAAAGGGGGTGGCACCAGGCGAGAGTCTCTTGCAGCGCCACTTCTGCGTTCTCTCCTTTCACTGATGCCACTCAAAGTCAGAGCACCCTGTCACAGAGGCATCCTGTCACAGGAAGCTGCTACTCCTTCTCCCTAGCTATCTGGGGGGAGGTTGGGGTAGGGCGGTGCGGCTCAGGCACTGCTGGGGCACCCTGGCTCGGCTGAGGGCCGCTCTGACCAGGTTACCAGGTCTAGGGACCTCCTCCAGTGCAGAAAGCCCTGGGCTTCCCCTGTGGGGACATCTGCATAGAATACAGGGCACCCATGTGGACCTGCTTTCCCTCCACATCCCATTCACTGAGCTCATTCTTTTTAACGGGGAGAAGGCCATTATTTCGATTACTTTGGTAGCACTGACTGTCCCTTTAATTTTTACTGATAATGAATTCAGAATCAAAACTAGAGGCCCACTGAATCCTGGTCCTTCATTTTACGGTTACATCACCTGAGGCCCGAGAAGGGGTAGGAGTTGCCAGATGCCCCTGGACTCATCCGGCCCCTCCGTGAAGGGAGGAGTTGGTGAACATCATGGGCTGGCAAAACCATTGCCAGAGAAGTGCCACCAGAGGTGCTCCCACGACTGTGCCAATGCACAGAGCAGGAGTTCTCCAGCAGGTTCTGTGGGGCGGGGCTGCCAGGCCAGTTTGCTCGGGGCAGGGGGCGGTTCCTCTTGGGCCGGACAGGTTATTCTACTAAGAGCTCAGGATCACAGCGTGCAGAGCAGGAACTGGCGCTTCCTGCTTGTTCATCCAGCTCAGACTTGTCTGCCAGAGCCCCCAGCAGGCAGGCCTGGCTCCCAGCAGAACTTCCTCGGGGCTCTGGGAAGGGGGAGTGGGACAGTCTGCAGGCCAGCCTAGCATTCTTCTCACCAGCAGCCCACTTTAGGGGGAGCGAAGTGTCAAGTGCACAGGCTCAAGGAGGAAAATGCCAACCAGAAGCCCACCTGGCTTGTCCGCTAGGGTGCTTTGCTATGGGTGCCAGGATCTCCCACAAAGAAACTTTATATACGTATATTTGATTTCAGAAAGTGGAAGGGAGAGGGAGAGAGAGAGAAACATTAATGATGAGAGAGAATCATTGATCGGCTGCCTCCTGCGTGCCCTTTACTGGGGATCAAGCCCGAAACCCGAGCATGTGTCCTGACCGGTAATTGAACCGTGACCTCCTGGTTCATGGGTCAAAGCTCAACCACTGAGCCACACCAGCTGGGCCACAAAGGGACTATTTGTACTGAAGGGGCCTTCCGCGGTCAAACTGGATGAATGGGCACTTTATCCTCTTGTGAATACCTCTGGAGACAGGTAGACCACTGTGTGGTTGCTTTAAAACAAATATTAAACAGTATTTATGTAACATCCCTGATTAGCATTATTTTCTCATTGCCCAACACAAAACTTCCCACAAATAATACGTTGTAAGCTATCAGCTTCTGTCGACCCCCAAACGTCCTCCTTTTCATGTTTTTGCCCTGGCTCACTCCACGCATTGACTGTGGACCACTGAGCAAGACATGTCAGCCTTCTGGGCCTCAGCGTCCTTATCTGCACAAGGGGAACCACTGCCTTCCTTCCCCAATAGCCTCACTGTGAGGAATCAAAGAGAAGGCTCCCTGCCTGCTATGGAACCTTGCACATAATATGCATTGCATGTCAGCTATTTTTGTTGCTGCTGTTGATATAAAACGTATTAAAGTAGTGACCCACGTAGCCCAGTTTCAGAATGGTCTGTCTGGTGGTCAAAAAGTAACTTCAGCCCTAGCCAGTTTTGCTCAGTGGGTAGAGCGTCAGCCTGTGGACTGAAAGGTCCCGGGTTCGATTCTGCTCAAGGGCACATGCCCGGGTGGCGGGCTCAATCCCCAGTAGGGGGCATGCAGGAGACAGCGGATCAATTATTCTTTCTCATTGTTGATATTCCTCTATCTCTCTCTCCCTTCCTCTCTGAAATCAATAAAATATATATTTTTTAAAAAAGTAACTTCAGAATACAGATTTCTCTACTTGTTCCCCAACATGGGAAGGGGGCTCTGGTTTCCTTGCTCACCCAGCAGTTCCCTGGGAGTGTACAGTCTTAAATTCTAGGCTCTTCCCCTGCTCCTCACACGTCTTACTGGTTTTAAACAGATTTTAGTATCAAAGATTCGAAAGCGTGATTAGAAAAGGCAGTGTGAAGGAGAGGGTGCTTTTGGATTATGGCTTGGGGTCTTTCCCACCACGGCTCTTCTCTTCTGTTGGCTCAGCTCAAATGACCCCACGGCAGTAGGCAGTAGCTACGTTGGGTGATTGTCCCTCTCCGACCCTTTCTTTAGGCCACCACACTGATTACAAAGCAGGCCTTCAGAGAAAGGAGAAGAGAGAATCCATTCACCAGGGAATCACCTCCCAATCCTCAAGTGCTAATAGCCCTTGTGAAGCTCCTGGCTTTTCTGAAACAAGAATGGCCCAGGGCTACCCAAGCACACTCCATAGCGCAGGACCAGCCTGCCCCAGGCAAAAGCAACTCGGTGGTCTCGGGGTGGATGAGGATGGATGGGGCCAGTGAAGTCTGCAGGACATTTGACCCAGGGGTTGATAAGGAACTACATCAGACAAGGTCCTACAAGGAAAAAATTGTTACATCCACGCTGACTGATCCCACTACATCCAATGGATCACAAAATCCCATCAATTCTACTCAAATCCGTTGACTGCTCAATGCTCAGCCTCCCATTTAGAGCACTGAGGTTTTTCATTTGAATTAATAAAGCAGCTCCTAACCTGTCTTCTAAGAATGGTTTATGTGGCTTTTTGATGTTTGCCTCCGCAGCCTCATTCCTGGACTTCCCCCACCCCCACCCCCCATCTGCCCAGGGCACCCTGCACAGGCTGTTCCCTCTGCAGGGAACACCCTCCCTGCCTAATCCCTACTCAGTAGTCTTCAGTTCTGCTGAGACAATGCTTTCCACAGGACTGTCTATCTCAAAACTCCTCTGAAACCCCCTCCCAGGTTCTAAGCCGCATGCTGGCAGGCACAGCTTCCACTTTAGTCAAGACTGTGCCTGGTGCAGTGCCTGACCTATCATAGCTGCTCAACATGTGTTTTCTCATTTAATCTGTATAAAGGCCCTAGCACAGGTGTGGCCACGCCCACATGGCAGATGAAGAAATTGGAGTTTAGAGACATAAAGTAACTCGCCCAAGGTCATCCGGTTAGGGACAGAATCTAGATTTTATTTATTTTTATTTATTTATTTGTTTTATTATTATTTTTTTAATCCTCGTCCAAGGACATGCTCAGAGAGAGGGAAGGAGGGAAGGAGGGAGGGAGAGAGAGATAGAGAGTGACCGAGAAGCATCGGTGTAAGAAACACGGATCGATTGCCTTCTATACGTTCCTCAACTGGGGATCAAACCCACAACCCAGGCATGTGCCCTGACCAAGACCGAACCAGTGACCTTTCTTCGCATGGGACAATGCTCAACCAACTGAGCCACTCCTGCCAGGCTATTTATTTTTTATTTATTGATTTGAGAGGAGAGGAAAGGGGAGAGAGAGAGAGACATCAATTTGTTGTCCCACTCATTTATGCATATTCACTGGTTGAATCTTGTATGTGCCCTGACCAGGGATTGAACTAGAAACCTTGGCATGTCAGGACGATGCTCTAACCAACTGAGCTACCTGGCCAGGGCTCAAAGCCTATATGTTAATCCAGGCCTACAGGATTGAAGTCTGTGCTTTTAACTTCTACACGATGCTTCCACCAGAATACTCAAGTCACAGCTCAAGTTCAAACTGGAGCAAACATGTTACCTTTCAGAGGAAGATGTGCAGGGCCCCTTGGGAGCCGTTTCTGATGGAGCCATTTTACTCCCATGAGTACTTAAAAGAAACTTGTAAGAGAAAGCTTTTATAATGATTTGAAAAGGAAGTTTGGACGCAGATACACCTTTTGCCTCCAGTTTAGATGCTAGCGGCCAGAAAGTTTTATGAGAGTATGAGGTCGGAAGGGACAGTTGTCCAAATGCAGAAATGTATGGAGTGGCTAGAATGGCCTTAGAGAAGAGGGCCCCTGAGACTGGGAGACAGAGCTCAAGGGAGGGGGACAAAAGAAAGAGCTCTAGGCGCTATGTAAGGACTGTGAGACTGCCCTTCCCCTCCCCTCCCAGGGACACCCCCCCCCCCCCCCCCCGCCCCAGCCCGAGCTCAGAGGAGAGAGGCTACATTTGATGCAGAGGAAACAAGACTGCTCGGGACTGGCAGTGGTTAGCCACGTAGAAGAGTGAGCCGGAATTTGGGGTGTTTTAACCAGCTTGGGAGGGACACAGGGAAGAGTACAAGCCAAAGGCTTTCTAAGGTCTCACCCAGCTATTCCTGAGAGGACTTGGGGATTAAATGTCGAGTTAGTGCTGAGAAGGACATGAGGACATCAACAGATCTGGCCTTCTGCCCTTAAAGAGAAAGAGCCAGCAGTATTGAACCAAAGGCTTTGGTTGGATATAAGTATAAACAGAAGCAGACAATGAAGGCCCTAAGCGAAAAGGGAATCACGTTTGTCCGGTGGCTTTTGCTCCCTGCCACCCCACCTCCTCTGCCCCACAGCCATCGCCGGCGGACCTCTGGTTCTGCTAAACGGAGGATGGGATTTAAGATTCTGAGAAAACGAATAAGATCCCTGACTCGAAACTTACAGAATAGTGTGGGATTTATTAAATGGATGATATAAGAAAGGAACATTGTTTTTCTTTAATATATATTTTTTATTGATTTTGGAAAGGAAGGGAGAGGGAGAGAGAACATTAATGGTAAGAAAAAAAATCATTGATCAGCTGCCTCCTGCATGCCCCCTACTGAGGATGGAGCCTGCAACACGGGCATGTGCCTTGGCTGGGAATCAAACCAAAATCTCCTGATTCATAGGTCAATGCTCAACCACTGAGCCACACCGGCTGGGCAAAGAAACATTTTTCTTAAACTAGCCATTGTAAGTCCTTTCTGCGACAAGTACAGTACAAAATAATGAAAAGAAATAAATCTTGACATGGAAATACGGAACCAAAATCCACTGAATCGTCAGTAGCACCATTGGGTCAGCTAGAGAAAAACGTCATGTCAGAAAGGGGAACATTCTGTACAGAAAGAACGTTGATACACTGAAGAAATCAGTTTGTGCTTGAAGAGCGTGCAGCATGGGAGGCTGTGCAGGCCGTATCCCCAAGTGGAAGTATATCGCCTGTTTATGGAAGCCATGCGTTTAAACTTGAATGTCAGAGAACTCCATGAATCAATTAGTGGCTGAGTGAAGCAATTGAAATGCATCCAACGTCCTACCTGTAGAAGCTAATAATGTTTCGTAATAATGTCTGATGATAATCTGCGATGGTATGTGAACACGGGGAGGCTGAAAAATTAGTGTAAAAGAAAAAGTGTGTGTGTGTGTTTTAACATATACACACATTCACACACCCCAAAGGGTTTGAGCTGCTCACTTCCTCCAACAGGAAGCCCCTCCATGGAGGGGCCAAAGATTCACCTGTGTTCAAAGCAAGTCCACCGGGCACTGAAGGGCGCTTTATGGAGTAACTGGCCAAAACTGTCTACGGAAAAATACTAGCCTGACTTCTCTGGGGAAGAGGGAAAGAAAAGGTACACTGTTTAGGTTTTGTTAATCCACGTAGAGAATATATTAAGAAAGTACAATTCTTATGCTGGCAAAATTTCAAAGGGACTCTGTAAATTTGTACAAAAAGGAAACATCCTACCAGCCTACGTGTCCGTGGACATGCCGAGGGCTTTCTGAAGTACAAGGGAAATGGAAGACACTGTCCCTTCCCTCCACTTTGAATCTAACTGGGTGACACAGCGAGTGGGTCAGCCACGTGTACGTGAAGGAAGTTAGTGTGGGCAAGTTGCCCGGGGACACTGGGAGTCAGCGTAGAGGAGCATGCGCTAGGGGACCCTCCAGAGGACAGTTTTCATCTTGGGTGTTCAGCCCTATGGCTCCTGAACGAGGTGTTTAGGAGAGAGGTTAATGATTGCCGGGTGGGTGTCTCAAGCTCCTTGGATGTGCTTGGGTGCTCCTTAGCCTAGTGGCTCTCAACCTTGGCTGCACATTGGAGGCACCTGGGAGATGTAAGAAATCTCACTGTTCACCCGCCCCCCACCCCCTCCCCCTCCCAGCTTCTGTACGCAGCCAGTGGTGAGGCCCAGGCAGCAGTGTTTTTCCAGAGCTCCCAGGTGATGCTAATGTGCATCCAGGGTGAGAACCATCGCTTCGGTGTTTTCTTTATTTTTTCTAGTTGCAAATGTTGCATTCTTTGGCATTTCAAAGAGACTGCTGAAACCAGATTCTTCTCCTTTTTCCAAACATTAATTTCACTATGAACAGAGAGCACCACCACCGAGCATAATTCATTTTTTCCTTTGTGTGTTTATGGTAGGCACTGCATAATTCTAGGGCCGCGATTTTCACCCTTTTTCATCTCATGGGACACAAACTAATTACTAAAATTCTGTAGCACACCAACAAATAGATTCTATTTTTTGCTGATTAGACAAAAACAAAGGTATAATTTTGATTCGTGCACATCAGACGGCTATTGTTGTGTTGGCTGTTATCATTTTATTTAGACAATCTAAGGGAAGAGAGGTCAGTGCCTCTGAATGGTCAGGCGTTGCATGTTTTAAAAATTGTTGCAGCACACCAGGGTGCTCCTTGGGGCACACCAGTGGCAAACCTCTGTTCCAGAAGATGCATCCCCAGTGCAGTCCATGCAATTGGGGCCCCTTAGAATCGATGGGTGCACACCCTGCCGGGCTGTACATAGCAATCTGCTCAAGTGTCCCCTTTGAGCCAACCACTGGGCTAAGGGCCTTGGCGATATTGGTGAACACAGTGTCCTGGTCACTGCCCTGGTGGGACTTCGGGTCTCCAGGGAAGGTGGTCACACTTGTGACTTCCATACAGTGTGGTTGTGCTGTGGTGGGAGGGGCACTGTAGGAGCTCAGGTCAGAGCCCCTCACCCAGTCTATGGGTCAGGACGAGGCTTGCTGATGGAGTTAAAATTTGAACAAAAACAAAGGATAAGTAGTTCTTTTGTGGGAGAAAATAGTGCTGCCTACCCCAAGGGGACATCCCTGAAGGGACAGAGATGTTACCATGCTCCAAACCAAATAGCTGGAAGAGACTCAGAGTGTGAGTGTGATGGGCAGGGACGAGATGTGGGGACATCAAAGACTGCAAGGGCCGGTCACAGAGGGTCCGTGGGTCATGTTAAGAAAGGTGAACTTTATCACATGGGTAGTGGGGAAGGGAAATAATCCAATGTGAGACTTAGGAAGATCGTCAGGCAACAAGTGGAACTGGGGCTGCAGGGAGCCGGGAGGAGCACCGAAGGTGGGTTATGGGGCCACTGAGCAGATCAGGGTGATAGAGGGTGGCAGTTTGGATGAGGGAAGACGAGAAGTGGACATGTGTGGAAGATGTCTGGGAGAGGCGGGATGTGGAGTGTCTGAGGGAGGGGGTGGATGCTAGACAGAGGTAGTGCCACTCAATGAGATAAGGCATGAAAAAGGGGAGAGCATGGGGTGGGACCAGGCAGGTGAAGGGGCAGATGATGACTTTCTTTGAACATGTTGGTTTTGGGGGGATAGCCTTACAGGTTGAGTTCCTGGGAAGTAGGCTCTGAGACCCAGTTTAGTGAACTGAATATTTCTTAAGGTGTGCTCTTTTTCTTTTTTAATGTATATATTTTTTATTGCTTTCAGAGAGGAAGGGAGAGGGAGAGACAGAAATATCAATGATGAGAGAGAATCATTGATCAGCTGCCTCCTGCACCCCCCACACTAGGGATTGAGCCTGCAATCCAGGCATATGTTCTGACTGGGAATCAAACTGTGACCTCCTTGTTCATAGGCTGATGCTCAACCACTGAGCCACACCGGCCAGGCCTTAAAGCAGCCGTGGGCAAACTACGGCCCGCAGGCTGGATCCGGCCTGTTTGAAATGAATAAAACTATTGAAAAAAAAGACCGTACCCTTTTATGTAATGATGTTTACTTTGAATTTATATTAGTTCACACAAACACTCCATCCATGCTTTTTGTTCCGGCCCTCCGGTCCAGTTTAAGAACCCATTGTGGCCCTCGAGTCAAAAAGTTTGCCCACCCCTGCCTTAAGGTGTGCTCTTGAGGGAAACACCTGCAGAAAGGAGGGGGAAGGAGACAGGAGTGGGCAGAGGGAGAGATCGAGCTGCTGGGCAGGCTTAATAATGACCTCGGCTGTGGCAGATTATATTTTCCAAAGATGGCCACAACAACTTGTGTCTCATCCTACACGTTTTCTTCAGGGTGACATGGATACTCTTTCATGGAGAGACAGATCTACACTCCATATTCTTGAACTTGGGTGAATTTTTTTTTAAATATATTTTATTGATTTTTTACAGAGAGGAAGGGAGAGAGATAGAGAGTCAGAAACATTGATGAGAGAGAAACATCAATCAGCTGCCTCCTGCACACCCCCTACTGGGGATGTGCCAGCAACCCAGGTACATGCCCTTGACCGGAATGGAACCTGGGACCCTTCAGTCCACAGGCCGACACTCTATCCACTGAGCCAAACCGGTTTCGGCTAACTTGGGTGGATTTTTATAACTGCTTGACCAGAGGGATGCTGCATAACCTCTGAGGCTAGGTCATAAAAGGCAATATGGCTTCTGCCTGGTTTCCTCTCTTGGGATATACATTTTAGGAGCCCTGAGTCAACACGTAAGAAGTCTGGCTGTCCGGAAGCATCCATGCTGGAGAAAGCACGTGGAGAGACAACTCAGAGATAGACAGAGATGCCCAAGGAGCCAGCAGTTCCAGCCCCAGCAGTTTGAGTGTGCCAGACACATGAGTGAGTGACTGAGCCTTTAAATGCATCCAGCCCCAAACTCCCAAGAAACCCCAGCAGACACTGAACGGAGCAGAGATGAACTATCTCCTTACCCCTTCTCCCACCTGGAGTCTGGCTGCAGATTCATAAGCAAAATAAATGCTGTCCTTGTTTTAAGCCATTACATTTTGGGTGGTTTGTTAGGCAGCATTAGATAACCAGCACTTCAGTTCACCCCCTGGGGAACTCCAGAGCTGGAATGGCTTTTCAGAGCTCTTTCAGGCTGGGCTGCGATGGCCGAGCCTTTGTTACTTCCACACTGACCAGTGATTGGACATGGGCTGCACTGAGAGGTGACATGACCTTGAAGGAGGAGGTTCTCTCTAGCTGAGGCAATTCTGGAAGAGGCTGCCAGCTGAAGGCTGGGTGTGGACAGAGCTTCCTGCAGCTGTGGCAGAAAGTCCTTCCCTGAAGGGAGGTCTGGTGGCACATCGCTGTGCCTGCCACGGCCAGAGAGACATCAAGCCAACTACATAGTCTGGAGCTTGGGAGGGCATGGTATTGGGAAAGACTAGCCTGGAACTCGGAGGGTTTCACCCTGTGGTCTGAGAACAAAGAGCAACCTGCCCTGAATCATGTGCATGCAGCCCACTTCCCTAACCTGACAAGTGAGCACCCACTCTCCCTCCGATGATCCTTCTGCCCACTAACATTGAGAATATCTGGATGAAGATGGCATCAAAACCACAGGGGATCGATGTGGTACCCCACGGAGACCACGTAGGATGAAATGAGAACTTGGAATGCCAACCAGCATTTGGGAAGAAGAGGCTGCACAGGAGATGGGGTAGGACTGGGAACACAAGTGCTTTCCAGGGGGAGTTGACACTAGTAGGGAATGCGGATTGAGTCCAAGTAGGGTGAGAACACTGGAGCGCCCACTGGACTTGGCAACAAGGAGGTTATTGTTGGCTCTAGCCAGGCAGTTGGGGTGGCTGTGAATTATGTGGCACAGCCATGATGATATTTATCCTGGCTTCTTGGCTGGGATTCCTGGGGTAGGGGAAGGGACTAGAGCTGAGAGGGAGGACTGGGAAGGGGTTGAATGGGGACGGGTCCTCTGCTCAGAGCAAAAATAAAGGGACTGACTAAGCAAAGGCAACACAAAGTAAGATAGGAGGAAGTGAGTTGAGAAGCTAAGAGGAAAAGATGCAACCTATTGGGGAGACTAGCTAAAGGAGTACCTCAAAGGTGTATACAACCCCAGCAAAGCAACCAATGGAGTCTCTCACTCATATAGTCATTCACGTTAATAGCTGAGAGAACAAATGTATTTGGAATTAACAGTCTTGGCTTTGGTTCCCAGCACCACAAAGTTGCCTCTCCTTGGAAGGCCATCCAACTTTTCTAAGCATCCATTTCCTTATCTGAAAAACTGTAGATAATGCTGCCTGACTTGCAACTTTGCTGCAAGGACTGTAGCTCATTCATTCATTCATTCATTCATTCAGTGAGCATTTACGACGCATTGCCATATGCCATATACACTATGCTAGACGTAGGCGATCCACAGTGAACAGCACAGACTTGGCCCATAGTGAGAGCTGTCCTCTGTGAGAGAGAGACACACATTAAATGGATTATAACAATGGTGACTTCTCTACTATTATGATAAGTGCTATAAGGGAGAAGAAAGACAAAGTACGTTAGATGCCACATGGTGCCTGGAACATAGTGGGGACTCAACAAATGGTATTTACAGCCATCTCTACCACAGGGAGGATATTTAATGGGGCAATGTTCAGCAAAATTGTGAAAAGAGATATTTCATATTCAGTATCCACAGAGCCCCTCTCTCTTCTGTTTTCCTCTCCTGGGGAACTGTGGTATCCTGTGTTTTCTTATCAAAATTAGTGCTTAATCAGCACCATCAAATATTTCCAGGAGGAAGCGAGCAGACGTGGGGACAGAGGGCATGGTTTCTGGGTCTTCAAAGTCACTTACAGATTCAGCTGCCTCTGTCACTCACAGTGTAAACTCACTCTTGAACTTCTTACACATAAGAACACAGGTTTTTAGAATGTTTCTCCTCATGCTTTCATTTATTAGAAATAGCACAAAGGTGCTTTCCTGTGATGGTAATCTGTGTAGTAGATTGGCGCCTCTTTAAAAAAAAATGTTTGGAGCAACATTGACACAAAGCATGACAATCATTTGGCAGGAAAGTTTGCCAATAGGAGTCGGGAGCAAGTGGGAGAGGCATTTTACAACTTCTCAGAAGAATCACTAATAATAACCCCTATGGGGATGCCATGTTCATATCAAGTGTGGAATTTGATACTCCTCACAACTCCATGACATAGTAACTTCATTTTCCAGACTCAGAGAAGTGTTCACAGCACACCCAAGGTTCCAGAACTATGACCCGATCCTGGCTTTTTTTTGTTTATTTGTTTCTCAGAGCCCTGCCCATCACACCAAGCTCTCTCCAGAAAGGAAGAAGCCAGGAAGAGGCCCCAATGCTGGTACTACATGGTCAGCTAGGGGCTCCTGCCTTTCACCCCAACTACCACTCACTCAGCACACGGACTCCAACCTTCAGTAGCCTCTAGTCTCTCTCTCTCTCTCTCTCTCTCTCTCTCTCTCTCTCTCTCTCTCTCTCTTTCTCTTTCACACACACACACACACGATTTGGAGTCAGGGGCAGTGTAAACAGGCTCTGAGAGAAAGGTGAAGACAGCAAGGCAGCTAAAGGAACCTGGGCCTGGGAAAATACTGATTGGGCCTGGGCCCAGAAAGAAAGTAGGGCAGGTTAGCACAGCTACAGCAGTTCTGCCAGAAGTATATTGTGCAGGTGAGAGAGAGAGGGAGAGAGAGACTATGAAGAGAGCACGCACGTGTGTGTGTGTGTGTGTGTGTCTATGTGTGTAGAAATGTGTGTGTGTGTGAGAATGTATGTGTGCATATGAATATGTTGAGTGTTATGTGAGCTGGTGTGTGGATTTGTTAGAGAGCAAGTGTGTATAAGACAGTGTGTGTGTATGTGTGTGTCTGAGAGCATGTGTGTGCGACTGTGGGTGTGAAACGAAGGTTGTGCATGCTATGTCTGAGAGTGTGTGTGTGTATGTCTGTGTGTGAGAGAGACTGTGGATGTATGCAGAGTCCACCTGGCGATGTTCAGAGATAAAGGTGATTTCGCTGTCCTGGTTACTCTGAGGCACACCCGCTCCTGATTGACCAAGACACTATGATCGCTTTCCATTTTCTTGGAGGGGGGATCTGAAGGAACACAGTCCCAGAGTTACCTGAACCACAAACCCCCGGGAGTGAAATTCCTACACACCAGCAGGTATCATTTAGAGCCTTTCTCAATTAGCAATCATAACACCTGAAGCTTTGAACAGTTGTTGTATGTTTATCTTTCTCTTCAAGTTCACTCTTCTGGCTCTCTAACCAGCCAAGTTCAAACAACCTCTGTCTGGCAGCCATGAAGACAACACCCCCAGCCCCCACCCCAAAGGCAGACTGAGGACGGAGCCGATTCCCAGGCTCTCTGTGTGTGTTCTGTTGCCTCTTTATTTAATTGTGCTTTATGAGGTGCTGACTTCATCAAAGATTTGCAGCAACTCACAATATTAAAAGCACACACCCAACGGAAATGCCTCAGAAACACACAAACTCAGATCAAAATCTAGCCAAAACCTTAGGCAGAGAAAGATGTGGCAGTGCATGCTCTTTTGCTTAATTTTCTCTTATGGGAAACCAGAAGCCATTAGAGGTACAATATTGGGCAACAGTTAAGAATGTGTCTTTAGGAATTACCCTGTCTGGATTTTAATTATTTTGCTATCTGTTTAAATTCTCCACACCCTGCTTTCCCCATCACTAAAAATGGGAACAACGATAGTAGGGACCTCATAGGATCCAGAGTAAGATAATGCACACGAAGTAGGTGATCAGTGTAGTGGTAGTTGTCGTTTTCACTGTCACTGCGGGATTTCAGTTACACCCACACTGCATCTCTTTTTTGAAAATATATATTTTTATTGATTTCAGAGAGAGAGAGAGAGAGAAACATCAATGATGATAGAGAATCATTGATCGGCTGCCTCCTGCATGCCCCCCACTGGGGGTTGGTCTCCAAACCCCAAGCATGTGCCCTGTCTGGGAATTGAACTGTGATCTCCTGGTTCATAGGTTAACACTCAACCACTAAGCCACACCAGCTGGGCAAGTCTATGTTCTTAAGCACACCAGGTAACCAGCCCCTTGGGGAGTCAGCTTTTAGATTTGGCTCTACCAATCCTGTTCTCTCTCTCTCTCTTTATTCTCCCTCCCTCCTTCCCTCTCTCCCTCCCTCTCTTCCTCTATCTATCTATCTATCTATCTATCTATTCAACATTTTTCAAATTCCTATTTACTTTCTCCAGCTATAATTCTCCTAGGAATGTGAGTAATGAACAAATTAAGACTCATCATATGTTAGAAAGTCAGAACTTGGAGAGACCTTCAAAATCATATAAACTAAGCTTCTATTTTCTAGTTGAGGAGACAGAGGTCTGAGTATTCACACAGGTAATGAGAGAATTCTTTACATAAGGCACAATCATAGAGCTCTGATTTTAGTAGTTAGAAATCAGCAAGCAACACACCTATTTTATAGATCCTTCCAAACCAACTCATTCTGGATCTTTCTGAGAAAGACAAGAGCCTTGCCCAAAAGTTTTAGGCCCTGGCTGCTTATTCAAATCACCTGAAGAACTTTTAAAAAAGACTTACACCTACTAGTAGCTCCATTGAATCAGAATGTGGCATAACTTGGACAACTGTGTGGTTTTCAACCACCCTCAGGCCAATCCCATGCCTAGTGCAGGTTGAAAGCCATTTGCTTAGCCATTATTTGATCTGTTCTTGCTGCTTGGCCAAACCAACACTTTATTTAGTCAAGGATTCACCGGTGATGGTGGAATTACTTGTTATTCCATAGGTAGTCCTTCCCAAACCGGGTTTGGACATCTTAGAAAAGCAAAGTCAGTACGGCTGTTGGTGTCCTGAATTCTTTTTGTGAATTAAGAACCACTTTCATAGCATGCAGCCACATCCGGGTGTTCCATAAGCATGACATTAAGAAGATGGGTGGGCTGGAGAAAACACAGGCTTTCAGAAGGAAGTGGGCTTATGTAGGTCTAATCAAGAAAGGTACCAGCAGACCTACCTGATATCTGCACAAATCTCAACCTTGGCCTTTCCTTCCCCAGGCATGCAAAGGCCTGCAGGTCCCAGGCCAACCCACCTACCTCAGCACTAAAATCAGTCTAAAACCTAAAGATATTTTAGTTAAAAAAAAAAAAAAAAAGTACAGTGTTAGCCAAATGAAAGGCAGGCGGTCTTCCAACAGACATAATCAGTCCCACTTGCCCTCCGGCAAGTGCTAATGTTTAGGAACAGAGGAATGAGGGGAGGAATGAGGGGAGGAAATAGAATGCTATCTCCCGGTCCTGCCCCCCTCGTGCACTAAATAAACAAACAGCCATTTGAATCACTTTGCTTCTCCTTTTTTGATGCTGCATAATGATAAAGACCATTCCTATAGTGTTTTCAGGACTAGAATTGTACAAACTGCATTTTGTTCGCATAAATAAGGCAATTTAAATGAGTCAAGAAAAAAAAATTTAAGCCTGAGATCAAACAGAAGTGAAGTAAAGTAGGGGGCGGGGTGAAATGGTCCATTTGAGATGTTTGCCTTGGGTAAGATGAGAGGGAAAGTGGGCCGTGCACCCTGGGCCACGCAGGGCTCTCCCAGCTTCCCGAAGCACCCGCAGGCAAAGAGGGCTTAACCCCAACCAACCCCCGAAGGACTCATGGAAGCGTGTTGCCATCCTGTGCGTCTTCTAAGGCAGAATTAGCCCAAAGAGGTCGGTTAATGAAAGCTAGCAGGGACAGACAGTGGCAAAAGCATCAGGGTCCAAAGAGAACAATTACAAATGAAAAAAAAAATAACTGACATTGTTTCTTCCGCTTGCACATGAAAAGCCAGGTGTGGACTAAGCATGTTAAATGTCTCCGTGAGTTCTTGTGAGCGAGCAGCTGGGTACTGATCAACAAAATGATCGCAGCAACACGATACCAATCTTGCTTCGGGTTCTGAAGGGGGAGCCTTAGGATTCTGAAATCCATGAAGTTCTGTGAATTGTCCTCTTTTTTGCACGTTGCATGGCATGCGGGGAGACTGAGCTGCAACACCGCCATTGCCCGCCACCCCCACCGCCCTGTCTTTCTTTGTCAGTTTTGGCCCAGGCGCTAAATGACAAAGGAAGCTCCAGGAGGGAGGGCTTTCCACGCCGCCGAGGTCCTTTGGCGCCCAGCATGGACTGGAGTCAGGGAAGGAGGGGGTTTCACCTCCATTCGAGACGGAGTGGCTGGAACGGGAGCCTCGGCTTTTTTCTGAGGTGCAAAGCCCTCATGATGAGGCTGATCATAGGAGAGATAGGAATACCACTAGCCAAGGTTTCTTAACCGCTCTTTCTTTCTGGTTTGCATATTCACCGACAGAGATCCTCATTGTTAGGAAGCGGTTTGAAACCTTTTAATATGCATTTAAGCCAAGCGAATTTGCTTTCTCTGATCCCCGGGAGGAGGGAGAAGAATCACTGTTTACTAAATCCTTAACATGTGCCAGGTCCCTTGCAAACATCCTTATTTTAAATCCTGTAACTATCCAGTGCAGTCCACATGGTTAGTTTGCTTTTATCCCGAGAAGGAAATTAAGGCTGGGAGCGGGGAGGTCACACGGTAAAACCAGCGGTGAGTTCCAGGAGCCTCACTCTTGTCCTTTACACAAGGCAGCCCCCTTCCCTGCCATTGTCCCTCGTGGCTCGTCGTTATCACCCTCCGCTTTTCTTGTCTCCTGTCCTGAAGGGTGGTTTCCCCAAGGACAGCATCTCCTTATTTCTAGTGACATGGCAATTGCCTCCGACTGGGGTGTTTACCAGAGTGTGGCTACGTCTGGATGATTGTGACCTGGTGACATTTGTGACTAGAAGGAGCAACGCTAGCCTGTCTTTTGAAATTTCAGTCTTTCATTTCCCTGGCTATTCTTAGGTTCCTTCTGGATATGATGACATGTCCTTTCCCTCTTCAGTCATAAGGGCAGAAAGCTTGAGCTCGGGCATCAGAAATCGCCAACTTGAAATGCATGTGTAAGTGACTTCGCTTTGTAACACGAGGAGAATCGGGGACTGTTGTGAGCAGTGCACACACTAATGCAAGGAAAGAGTTTGGTGTGGTGACTGGTGCATAGAAGATGCCATGGCAGATGGCATCCTCTATTATTATTATTATTATTATTATTATCATCATCATCATCATCATTATTATTATTTCCCTTGGAAATGGGTGTAGAACTGTACAGGGTGGGGCAAAAATAGGTTTACAGTTGTTCGTATGGAAAATAATACAATAATTAATGAATAATAATACAAAAATAAACCCTGTTTCATGTACTCACAACTGTAAACCTCCTTTTGCCCCGCCTTGTACTTCTGCCAAGATGGCACAGTCTGGCCTGCCAGTTCTCAGCCATTGGCAGGTCCTCAGGGGCTGGCTGGTGGGGCAGCTGAGCAGGGGACAATGGTACTACATCTGAGGCAAGTCCTCTTGTCTTTGCCCTTTTCTCTGGCTCAAGAGACCTCAAAGGTCATGTGACTAAGAATTGGGGGTGGAGGTTGGAGGATTGTGGGAGCAGAGCAGAAGGGGCTGCCAAGATTGGAGCTTGTATAAAATACAACTGCATAAGCACAAAGAAAGTAGTGAGGGCTTTGAATTTTAACCAAATATGCTCAAGTTTGCCTTCACTGCTTAGGATTGTTCATCTTTGGGCATGTTATTTTACCTCTCTGAGTCTCAGGCTCGCCATCTTAATGTTTATTGAGTTGCTACCTTAGGCCAGGCACCTGTTGGCCCCTTTTCTTGTATTTTTATATATATTTCATATAGCACTTTGCAAGCTATTATTAATATTTTAGTGTATCTTTTGTCACTGCTTCATATTTACTGGTTTAGTGAGTACTTCTGAGCCATCTACTTGCTAAGAATGGGGTCTGATTGTGAGCAAGGCAAGCATGCTCCTTGCCCTCGTTTGGCTTGTATTCTGGGGGGAATTCGAGGTTATCAGGCTTAGCTAGCACATAGTGTGTCTTCAGTAACTATCCCTTTCCTCTTCCTTTGCCCTAATTCACCTCAATGTGCTCTACATAATTCGACTATTCAGTTGAATCTCATAAAATTGACATTTTTATTACCAAAAGTGGTTGAAGGGCCCCAGTTGCACATGGTCCAACGTAACACAGAAGGGAGAAGGCCTGCCGTAGCTGAAAGTAGTACCACTAGCAGCCACTTCCCAGCGGGAGCTTGAGTCAGACTGGCTTTGTTGACTTCCTAGGGAGGCAATTCCACCCCTTGGTCTGTTAAACCCGGCGCTAAAAGCCAGGCGTCATACCAGACGGTGGCACGCTCACCGAGGTAGAAAACCAGGACCCAGCAGCAGTGTCCACCTGGGAGTCAGCAGGCAGAAACAGGGAATGCCAGGGCGAGAGTGAACAGGAAGGGTGGCTGGCACGCTGCCTGCCTGGACAGACGGACCGCAGCACCAGCCTCAGCCCGGAGCAGGAGAATGCTGCCGGCTCTCGCTTTCCTGAAACCAATCCAACCAAAAGACAAGAGGAAAAAATAGTACCATTTTGAAGCCAGGCAAAGCACTGGCAAAGGGGACACCCAGAAATGGAGCCCAAAGGGTCGGCTCCTTCAGCAAAAATTGGGCAGCTCAAAGAATTTGCCTCTTTTAACCTCTACATGCCTCCAAACAACCATTTGATTAGCGTATCTCTCAAGGACAATTACCTATCATCATTGAGGGATTGCCTTGCCCTTTTAGTTAGGATGATAACGTCCAATGTAAAGAAAGCCTTCTTTGCTCATTTCAATTGTGTACAATGAAAAGCCCTCTTTTCTTTTCCACTTTTTCCCTTTCCCCTGGGGTTCTTTGGACTAAATTTACTCTGGTTCCTGAAGTGTGGAAAAAGTAAACAGGGTTTTGTTTGGATATTACTTTTCAGTTTCTCTGGACTAAAAGTGCCAGAAAGTTAGCTCAGTGAAAAGAATTGTCCTGGGGTATAATAATAGCTTCAGAAAAGTTATAGAATAACAATAATAACAAAAAAACAAAAGGATAGGGCAAGGGGAATGTTTGGCCTATTTCCAATTGCTTTGTATTTCCACAGAAAGGTAAACAATTTTAAAACGCATGTTAAATTTTAGCTAAATGGGTGTTGAGGCCATTAAAACCAGGATGCCAATTGGTAGATTAAATATTTCACACCCTTACATCAAATTCTGACACAAAAAGTTAAAGTAATCATTATAAAATTTCTGAAAGAATGATGCAAATATCAGGGACTTAGTAACACAAATGCACAAAGAAACAAAAATCATTTAAATACGTGACCTTGGTCTTTCTTTATGGCCTTTAGTAACCTGCATAGAAGAGTCTAGCTAATGAGAATTGACATGTTGGTAAGGCTTCCAGTCAACAGTAGGCTATTAGCAGTTATGTTTAGGGGAAGTCAAAAGTTATACATAGATTTTTTTTGACACATAGGGGTTGTTGTGCCCAGATTTCAAAGTTCCCAAGACCTCCAGGGAGCCAGTCAGTCCGATGCAAAAGCAAAGAGTCATTTATTTCAAACCTAGGTTTGGCTCCCCTGCCACACTCACCGATGCAACGGTAAGCTCCAGTGGCAGAGAGAGAGAGAGAGAGAGAGAGAGAGAGAGGCCTGATGGGACAGGGGGTCTTAAAGGGGGGTGGAGTGAGGGCAGGAGAGGGGACTGTGGGCCCCGCTGATTGGCCAGGCACGAGTCGGTACAGGATGTGGTCATAGTGATGGCGTGCATTTCCCTTGATTATTATTGGTTAGTCCAGAGAAATCCTGGGTGTGGCTAGCAGCGGCGTCTTCCGGGAAGAAGCACATGGCACCGTCCCAAAATGGAGGACCCAAGGCAAGATGGAGGGCGCACATGGCTCTGTCCCAAGATGGAGGACCCAAGGCAAGATGGAGGGCGCAGTCCTTGTCCGGCTGCTGCTGCTGCCGCCCGAACTCGCCACAAGGCAGGATGGCCCTCCCACACAGCACCCGCAGCTGGCCTGCGGGCAGACTGGGACTCCAGCGCGTCTGGGCGGCACAGGCCCAGCAAACGGGGTGCGGCCGGTGGAGTGGCCCAGCTCTGGAGGAGCGGCATCCGCTCGGAACAGGCCCGGCCCATGGGGCCGGTGCACTGCAGCATGACGGCCTCCCCAAGCTAGGGCACGCGCCCCACTCCGCTGCCGCCGCTGCTGCACTGGGCCCGGTCCGGGGGGCAGCGGGCAGGTGGCAGC
Organism: Myotis nattereri; assembly: GCF_964212035.1. Taxonomy (NCBI): domain Eukaryota; kingdom Metazoa; phylum Chordata; class Mammalia; order Chiroptera; family Vespertilionidae; genus Myotis; species Myotis nattereri. The sequence goes on from NC_138092.1 coordinate 13,026,213, forward strand.
CCACGCCGGGCTCCCGCCGTGGGCCGGGGAGCCAATGCCCCCCCCCCCCCCCCCCATGGGGCCCGGCGGTCGGCCCACGCAGGCCCCGGTTCCCCCGACCAGGCCCCAAGGGCCGCATGGACCCCCGGCCCCAGCGCGGGCAAGCGGGGAGCCGACCACAAGGGGAGGGAGGAAAGAGCCAGGCGGTGAGGCCTTCCGCTCCCATGACCTCCCCCGTGGTCAGTCGCCGCCCGGCCCCACCCCTCAGTCCGCCGCAGGCCACCACGCAGCGGGTCCGGACACTCGGACCCGCTCCGGGGAGGCCAGGCCCTACGGCGGGTGCGGAGGGATTTCAGAGCCCAGCGGCCAGACTCCTCCTCCCGCACCGCCCGGAGAGGCAGGCGGCGCGCCTTTCAGGGTCAGTGCCCCTAACTCTGAGTTGTTCAAGGGTCAACTGTTTTTCAAATGTAGGTGCCAGTTTTTATACTAAGATCACTACTCCCAAGAGACTTACAGAATTAGGTATTCCAATCTTGGCATATTACGATTTGGTTGCCACATAGTACCTATTACCACCATCCTATATAATATGCTAAGTGTCTGGTCAGCCATTCAACCAATCAAAGCATAATATGCTAATGATATGCTAAGGCTGCTCAACCGCTCACTATGATGTGCACTGACCACCAGGGGGCAGACAGTCAACTGGTTGACCAGTTGACCAGTTGCTATCATGGGCACTTACCACCAGGGGGCAGATGCTCTGACCGGTAGGCTAGCTTGCTGCTGGGGTCTGGCCAATTGGGACTGAGTGAGAAGGGCAGGACATGTCCTGGAGCCCTCCCACGATCCCTCTCCAGTTGGCCAACCTCCCACGTCCCTCCCCAGCCCTGATGGTGCACCAGTGGGGTCTCTCGGCCTGGTTTGTGTCCTCTCACAATCCGGGACCCCTCAGGGGATGTCGGAGAGCCAGTTTTGGCCTGATCCCACAGGTCAGGTCGAGGGACACTACTGGTGCACGAATTCATGCACTGGACCTCTAGTGGATTAAGAATTGCCCAGCTGGAGTGACTCAGCTGGTTGAGAACTATACTGTGCACCAAAAGGTTGCCAGTTCGATTTCTGTCCAGGGCACATTTCTGGGTTTTGGGTTCAGTCCCAGGTCAGGGAATGTATGGAAGGCAACAGATTGATGTTTCTCTCTCTCACATCAATAAAAATACACTGAGTGGCCAGATTATTATGACCACCCCATCAGTACTTCCTTGGGCCACCTTTTGCCTTCAATACTACGGCAATAGTGACTACTGGTCATAATAATCTGGCCAGTCATAATAATCTGGCCACTCAGTGTATATGTTAAAAAGAAAAAGATTTAAAGCAAGTTTGACATTATACTGTTCTTCACAAGGACACCATCAGAACCATACTTAATGTGTTTTCACACTGTTCAGGACATGAAACCAAATCTTTTCCTGTCACAGTTCCCATGTCTAAGAATTCTTTTGTCCTATCTAAATTCTCAGTAACATCATTCATTAGCATTCATTAATAAAGCTAACTAGAGGGTATTGTTCATACCTGGGCTCTCATCAATAGAATGCACCATTGATGATTTTAGAGTGATAGCTGATTTGAAAATTTGGGAAGCTAAGCTGGATATGTTGTTTGGCTTCTTGCTGTCTTTCATTCTCTTGAACAAACCTGCTTGCAGGAGGCATGAGTTATCCTTTGCTCTTCCATTGTGTCAATCTGCCATCCTAAGACCAGGGTGGGACTAGAACTCGAGCGTTCAGGCTGCAAGTCCAGTCTGGTTCTCCCATTAAGTCATGACCTCAAGTGTGCCTCTCTCAATTGGAACAATAGCATTTTGACCTCTGTCTTTATTCTTTATTTTGTGCCTTATCTTGTTTAGAACCAAGGTGGGAACACGGAGTGCAATTTATTGGAGGCCTCTTTGGAGACTTAACAAACCGTTCCTCTGATTTTTCCAGTTTTATTGCACGTGCTGCGTTCAGTGTTTCCCAATGGCTGGTCAGTGGAGATCCATTTTGCGATGTTCAACAGAGACATTTATAATCCCACCATCTGTAAAAGGTTTAAACGCCCTAACATCAAATGCATAACTGAATTTTGCAGGAACTTCATTGACTTTATTCACATGCATAAGCAAAACCTTGAAATGTCTATATTCTTTTTCAGTTTGGTTTTTATGGCAATTATGAATTTGTGTTCTTTAGATACAGTCATTCTTTTCATAATAATATAGCAATATTCTCTGCTTCCATAGAGAAGGAGACTGTCTTACAATTTTCTTAAAATAAGTGGTCTCAGTTTAAATGTTCTTTTCCTCCATTGATGATAAAGGTATAAAAGCAGAAAAATGTTAGAAAAATAGAAGAGCAATTAAAGTGGCAGCTGACACTCAGCCCAGGACTGCAGGGTGGGGTGGAGGCTGAGCAGACAGGAAGCATCTATCTTCACTTAAGGCCACTATTGCCATGTGAGCCCCAGGTTGCCAGTCATTTGATTTTATTTAAAAAGAAGCTGAAATCAGATTGTTATGTGAAACTACACTTAAAATTTTTTTCGATTAAAAAAAAAATCACTGAGCTCTGGCCAGGTAGCTCAGTTGGTTAGAGCATCATGGTAATACACCAAGATTGTTGGTTCTATCCCTGGTTCTATCCACCAATGAATGCATAAATAGGTGGAACAACAAATCAATCTCTCTCCCCGCCCCCCTGTAAAATCAAGAAATAAAAATAAAAGGAAATCACTGCTCATATAAACAAAATAAGTGGGTTTTTTTGTTTGTTTGTTTGTCAGAATCCTTCCTAAGGACTGCCAGTTTACCTGTTATCAGAGATAACAGGGAAGCTTTCAAGGTGGTTGGGCATAGATGGCTGCCTATATCATGACATTTGTTTGGGGGATAGTTATAGCCCCTCTTAGGGACAGGCTGTGTCTTCCTTTCAAAGGGCTGAAAAGCAGGAGCAGGGAACAGGTCAGATCATTCTGCCACGAACACCCAGGAATATTACATGGTGCAGGGGAGGGTAGAGGGCTGTACCAAGACCAGGGTAGAAAATACAATCAAATAATCCCCACCAGTGAATGCCACAAATAATTGCCCTAGATATTTTGCTATCTGAATCTCAGTGCTCCCAACTGGCTTATACTTACTCATATTTCTTTGGCTTGATATGCTAGATTCATGGCCCAGTGTTGATATCTGCTTTGGGTCCACTTAAGCGTTAAGGTCCCTTTTTTTGGCATTTTTGATCCACCTCTCAATTTTCATGCATGGTTTATGGCTCTGCTTATACTATAATTTGGGGGTACTCTCAAGCCTTGGACAAGAATAGTGCACTCCAGTTTGTAGCTCTGCAGACCCCATATCTGGCACACCCAACTCAGGTCTCCTTATGCAGAAGACCAGTAGGGATGGATTCAGGTAATCGGAGTTTGAAGAACATCTCAATTGGTAGATTAGGTTACCTTAGTGTACTGAGGAATAGCGGAAGGTTTTCAAACAGGGAAGGAGCAGTTACATGACATTCGCTTACTTGAACATGTTTTTCCAGGTTGAGGCATTTTCAAGAGTATATTGAGGCATCTACAATGTGCATGCCTCATTAAAAATCTCAGCGAGAACATTCTGTTCTTCTGTAGCTCTAGCATGGTCTCTGGGTTCTCATTTTGGCATTTTCCCTTGGGTAAATGTCATCTCTTCTCAGTTTATTTGTAGTTCATTTAGAGCATCAAAGCAACAATAAATTCCCAAAATAGGGAGAGATGCTCTGATGATCAATGGGACACATGAAAAGCATTTTTATACAAGAATGAAAATGAAGAGGGTGGTATTAATATAATGTCCCAAAACCACCCTCATTCTCTCCATCAACCCAATATGTGTTTTTTCCTTCAAGACCATGCCTAAAGTATTTTTCTTCTGCAAAGCCTTTCTTGACCAAATCTACCACATTTTGGTACAGGAAGGACTTCACATTCAAGGCTAGGAGATGACATTGCACAGATTTTGGAATAAGACAGATCAAGATTTGAATCTCAGATCTGCTATTTACATGATCCAAAATAAAGGTCAAATAAATCACCTACATTATGAAGCTTTCAATACTGTGGTATCACTGTTGATTTTTTTTTTACCAAACATCAGTCCCCCACTATTTTCTTGTTATAAACAACCCTGATTTGTTCATATATCCAGTGGAAATTCCTTAATCACATGAAAGGTGGATCCAACGCCTGATCCATAGTGGTCATGTGACCCAGTTCTGGCCAATGAGATATATTAGGATATCTGACGGGGGCTTCTGGGAAAAAGTTTTCATTCCTGAGGCAAGTTCCTTATCTACCTTCTTCCTGCTTTTAAACTTGGTTGTGGAAGGATACTTTTTACATGATACTTTTTACTGTGAGAGGCAGAAAAGTGCAAAGAGCTCTGAGTTATGGAGCTGCCAATCAAATGTCAGCAATTCCCACTCCCTTTTCCAGTTCCCAGACTTCTTATCAGGCAAGAAAAAGTAACCAGTCTTGAGTAAAGGCCCTACTAGCTGGCTGCTCTTTGGCTCACTATTGAAAGCATTCTCACTGTTATAATTACCTATCTCGTATAGTACTATCAAAACTTAAGTGAGGAACCCAATTGGAGACCTGGAATATTCTATTCATGCTTATAGAATTCACTTATTTACTCAACATTGTTCATGAAGGTGCTCAACTTGATAATGTCTCTTTCAAAAGTTCTTCAAGTTGTAGAATGGGAAGGATGTTCATGATTCAGAGTATTTGTTGCTTACTCATCGAATATTTGCCAAATGCTACCTATAGTGTTAAGCACTAGGGAGATAATGATGAGCCAATAATAGGGATCATTGTTGTCCACATGGAGCTTAGAGTCTAGTGGAAGAGGATGGTCAATGATCAAACACAACACAAATGAATGTGAGATTACAACTGTGATAAGTGTTTTCAAGAAGAGGAGCATGATGCTATGTAAACAGATAATGGAGAAATATATCTTCCCAATTTACCTGTCCCTGACCTGGGAGAGCCCAAAAGGCTTTCTTGAGAACCAGATGATTGAGCAGGTTGATCTGAGGGCAGATTAGGAGACAGTTAGAGAAGGAGAAAAAAAAAGCGAGAGTTTTAAGGAGTTAGAAGAGTAAATGCAAAGACCCTGGGCAAGAGGGGACATAAGTGTTTGTGATCTGTACTTTTATTTTATGAATGAATTTTATTTCTATTGAAGTTATATATGTGTGTATATAAACTATATATGTATATAACACTATATACATAATTATAAAAATCAAATAATTATGCCTGAGTAATATTGAAAATAATATTAACATTATTTGAAAAAAATAATCCATGCTTTATTCTTCCCCACATTCCAATCCTATTCCTAAGAGGCAACCATTTATTTTATTTATTTTTTTATTACTGTATCTTCTTTAAAAATAAAATTCTAGCCTTTACTTCCAAATTTCTAAATAATATGCCCATTGGTTAACCTAGAGCACACGTCCAATTTTTGCTTTCTATATCTTTATGAGGTTTTACAGGCTAAATAGTCCTGGTCCTCAGCACCTACATATGTTCATGTTCACCTGTCTTGGCTGGGTTAAGTCGGTTCTACTCCTTTAGTCAGTTTGCACTTTTCAAATGTTGTTGTCATCTTTAACCTTCTCATTTCCTCTCTTATTTTTCTATCACTGGGAAAGGATTAAGCAAAAAAGAAACAATAAACAAACTCATAGACTCAGGCAACAGCATGGTGATTAACAGAGGAAAAGGGGTGTGGAGGGAGGTAGAAGCGGGTATAGGGGGGGATAAATGTGATGGAAGGAGACTTTACTTGGGGTGATAATCACACAATGCAATCAACAAATGGCGTATTGTAGAATTGTATACCTGAAACCTATATAATTTTATTAACCAGTATCACCCCAATAAATTCAATTAAAAAATAAAAGAAATATACCTCCAAAAACAAACAAACAAAAGAGGGAAATAAGGCCCAGTTGGTATGGCTCAGTGGTTGAGCGTAGACCCAGGAACCAGGAGCTCATGGTCTGATTCATAGTAGGGGCACATGCCTGGGTTGCGGGCTCAGTCCCCAGTAGGGGGCATGCAGGAGGCAGCCAATAGAGGATTCTTTCTCATCATTAATGTCTCTATCTTTCTCTCCTCTCGCTTCCTCTCTATAAAATCAATAAAACCATTTTTTTTAAATAAGGAAGTAAGATAAAGACATGCATTCAATGCACCATGTTTTTACAGGCCCATGCTTTCTGTTGAAGAGTTCCCCATGGCCAGCCCAAACAACAGAAATGTGTGCTATCCTGAAGGAAATATGCAAATTTCAGCTAGCTGCTGGCTGAATTTCACGCTGCTAGTTCAAGAGCCTTCATGAAATCTGTAATTGTTCATGCAAATATGCATATCCATGCTACCACGAAAAACAGAAGTGTCTTCAAACTGTAAGGGAACTGCCACTTAATGCTCAGTTGGTTAACTTATAATCTCTACAGTATTATATTTCAAATTCAGGTATCTAGGTATGTTTCATTCTTCCCAAAGTGTCTTCTTATGGATAATAGGTGATTAAACAACTTAGTGTTTTTACAGTGCAAAACAACCTATGAGATACCACTTATCATTGACTCCACAGTAAATTTGATGGCAGATCTACTGTAATAGCCCTGTGTATGATAACATGTAGTGGGCAAACAGGCAAACAGGCACTTTGGGAACCACTGCTGTGCTTAAGTATTTATGGATACAGATGTTTACGGAGAAAACTCTCATGATGGGTGTGGCAGGAACTTTCACATTCATTTACAATTCTTCTGCCAAAAGAACTAAAATAAAGGTAACAATTTAAAATGGTCCCTGAGGGCGCTAACCGGTTTGGCTCAGTGGATAGAGCATCGGCCTGCGGACTCAAGGGTCCTGGCTTCGATTCCGGTCAAGGGCATGTACCTGGGTTGCGGGCACATCCCCAGTGGGGAGTGTGCAGGAGGCAGCTGATCAATGTTACTCTCGCATCGATGTTTCTGACTCTCTGTCCCTCTCCTTTCCTCTCTGTAAAAAATCAATAAAATATATTTAAAAAAAAATAAAATGAAATGGTCCCTGAGGACCTTCTCCTTCACCAACCTAACCCATCAGTACAGCAGTTGGTAGCCAGTCAGGGGGCACTAAGCTATCTAATCAAAGTTGACACAGTTTGATAAAAGCTTCTGGATAATTTTGGAAATGGCTTTATATTAAAGATGACAGATTGACCTACACTTGTTTACTTTCACTGTCTCCTGAAAACTATAGTAATGAAAAAAGGATAAAGCTGCAGGAACAAAGAGGATGGAGAAGAGTCATCCACAGAAGATATATTTCAACACAACTCTGGAAGATGGGGCAGATGGAAGAGTGGAAACTGATTTAACAGAACAGTGGAAGCCACACTCTAATGCAGAGGTCAGTACAGAAATAGCTCAATTACCCTATAAACTCCCAGCATCCCCTGGGTCTTGGAGATGCCATAGACCATCAGAGGGAGGTGCTGCTGAGAGGCCCAGGGATTCCAAAACTGAAGGAGAGATGAGAAGCCGGGGGCTGAGTGAATGTGGGCATTTGGAGTTGTTAGATCCTCAGGTCCCCACTCCACTCCTTGCAGACAGGTGATTACAACTCCAGCAGGAGAAACATTAGAGACGCTTGTACTGCAGGCAGCAACAAGGGCAGGAGTAATGTACCTTCCCTCTCAACCTCCTCCAGAATATTGGCAGCCTGGTGAATGTCCCTTTAGGAAAGAGATACAGATATTTCTTCTGAGAAATTGAAGAGCCCAAAAGATCAGACCTCTCATTTCTGACATTTGGGGGCTCTTCCTATGGAAGGACCAGCTTTCACCTGATCACCATCCGTCAAACCTACTGACATGCAGGTACACGCCTTCTCACCCCCTATAGATGGAGTCTCTGGTGGGTTTTACGACTTTCTTCTTAAGTATGAATAGTCAAAGGTTTGCAGGCATTTGAGGAAAGCCTCTAACATGATGGGACTAAAACAAATACATGGGGAAAAAAGGAAGCAGAGAGAAGGCAAGAAGCAGAAAACCCTATATTAACTGTCCTCAAAAGAGAGAAGAAATTATTCCAACCATAACATGTTCGTAGAAATCTATTTTAAAAATAACATAAAACACCCTGGCTGGTGTGGCTCAGTTGGTTGGGCATTGTTCTGTGCACCAAAAGGTTGTTGGTTCGATTCTGGGTCAGGGCACATGCCCCGGTTGCAGGCTCCATCCCCAGTGGGGGATGTGCAGGAGGCAGCTGATTGAATGTTTCTCTCTCACATTGTTTCTCTCTCTCTTTCTCTCCCCTACTCTCTCTCTAAAAATCAATAAAAACATTAAAAATAACATAAAACATGAAAAGAGTTCTTAGAATAGCTGAGATAAAATCATCAATAGAAAGTAAAGTAAGGAACTATTCCCCCAAATAGAACAAAAGATGAAGAGATATCCAAAGGAAAGGAAAAAAAATTCTAAAATTAATCTAGAGGATTCAATATCCAACTAAGAGTTTCAAAAAAAGAAATGAGTGGACAATAATCAAGGAACTTACTATGTGTTTAGGCACTATTCTAAGTGGCTGAGATATATCAGTGAGGAAATTACTGTTATTACTTCCATTATAATATATGTAAAAATACATATATATGTTCTATTGTTATAAATTAGGAAACTGAAGCATAGCAAGAATAAGTGTCTTGCCCAAGGTCACGTAGTAGAGGCATGATTTGAACTTAGGCAAATCTTTGCCATTGACCCAGTACATAATTATGAAATTTCAGAATATAAGAGTTAAAGGAATTCTTCTAAAAGTTTCCAGAAAGAAAAACTGCAGGTCACAAAAGAATGGAATAAGGGTAGCATTGAAATTCTCAACAGCAACATTGGATGCTAGAAGATAAAAGAGCAATTTCTACAAACTTATAAATGAAAAATTTCAATTTAGAAACCTCATCTCCATTGGACAGGAGGACAGAAGACTTGGAGGGATGTTGCGGGGGTGGGGGGTGAGGGTGGGGGATAAAATTGATTGTTTGATCATTTGGAAAATAAAATTGATAGTTATTTGATCAACATGTTGTAGGAAAAAATATCAGGTGGGTGCATAACAAAGTAAATATATAAAAGATTTTATAAGAAGGAAAACAGCCATAGTTCACCAGCTGGCTCCGCTGACTGGTACACACAGTCACCAACTACTTACTACCTCTAAACTGTGAAAGGGCTGTGTGGGAAGAATAGCAGAAGGGGAAGCTGGGTGGGTGTGAAAAAGCTGCATCTCTATCTGAGGCAACAGGTAGTCAACGTGGGACATCTAAACAGATCAATCCAGAGATAACCATGACATTTACTGATAAGTCTGGAGGTAAATGACAAAAGAGACAGATACAAGTGGAATGTGGTTGCCTCTCAGAAGGTGAATAAGAAGGTAAAGAAGAAGTGGGTAATGTATATAACCTTAAAATATTATATAACCTTTAAAAACTGTGTGTACTTCTAATGTCTTTAAAAAGTAAGCATAAACTTTTGAAATTCATTTGCCATAGGTGAAAGCACGGAACAACCAAACATTGTTTCACAATGCAATTTTTAGAAAACATCTGATCCATAAAGATTAAAATAAAAGTTGTATGAAACTCTCACAATGTAACATGGAATAAAATATGGTAAGCTTTTCACATCCCCCTTCAGTTCCACAATTCGTAAGTATGGGCTAGATCCCTATAAAAAACTTTCACAAACGCACTTTGGGAGCAGTGATTATAAATGAATTGCACCTTTGCTAGTTGGCGTTGTTTCCAACCAAGTGAAGCAGAACCACAAAAAAAAAAAAGTCAGCTTCATCCTGAATTGTTTCCGTAGCAACCATATTAACCTGGAAGGATAAAGCACCTTTGTAGTCACAGCTTCTATTGAATTACAATGTCAATGTTGATGTCTGCCTGGAAACGTCAAAAGACAACAGGCTCATGGAACAGTGGTTGTTTGCAGCTCTGGAATCCCAAGCTGCAGAGGTGAGATGAAAAAAGGTGCGCCAGGCGCCAATTTATGGTCTGTTCAACCAAATCTCCTCACCCCGCCGAGATCATCTGCCCAGCTCGCGAACGGATGCTCACCTCTTAGAAAAGCTGTACTCTACTGGGCATATTTTACACCAAATTGGGGCACGAAAAGTGCTGGTTGTGGGTATGTTACAAATGAAATCACGCAACAAACCCGGCAATCGTTGTGTTTTCCCCTCCTCTGAGCAAAGTAAAGTAAACTTCAAACTCTTCGGAAACCGTCGAACAGTCCTCTCAATTGTGGGCCCGAAAAAGCCCGGTGGTTGCGCTGCGCCTTGGATTCCGGTTGGCTGGGGATCCCGAGTTCAGCTCTCCTTAGTCCTTCCGTTCCACCCATAATCCCTAGTGGTTGCAGGTGTTGCTTTTTTTTTTTTTTTTCCTAGTTCCTTCTCTTCTCCAAGCCTCCCCCCCGCCCCATCCCGGCCCCCGCCCCCGCCACACCCCCGGCCGGCCCGCGGGAAGGAGGAAAACGTAGCGTGATGTCTACACGAAGCACTGACCCTCGGCTCCCACGGGCTGCTGCCGCGCCGCGAACGTGCCGCCGCTCCACTCGGGTAAACTTCGGAGTGAGTTACCTGCACTTGGAGAAGGGCCTTACCTGAGCGCGCCTCTGCCAATGGCAGCTCACCTGAGGCCGCCCCGCAGCCAATCACCGCGCAGCTCGTCCCTCGGGCTTGTACCCTTTAGTAAAAGAATTCAGCTCCTTGCGAGAAAGTTACCTGTGGCCGACCCGGTCCGCCACTTTCGGCTCGGTGACTGCCCATTGCCACGATCCCGGAGGACCCCGCGCCGCCCGGCCGCCTCCGAGCGCGGGCCCCATGTGAGGGGCCCCCCCTTATCCCACCTTTCCGGCTAGGTGAGGGCGCGAGCGGGCGAGCGAGCGAGCGTGGTGCGGGGGGACGGAAAAGCAGAATTACCTGTAGCTCTTGTTCTGCCATCTCGGGCGCTCTCACACACCTTCACCTGCACAGACTTGAAAGTCCAGTTTCACCAGAGGCTGAGGCTCCAGGAAAAGGGGAGCGAGTTCATTGGATCAAACATGTCACAAGAGTCGGACAAGTAAGTGGATCACACGCGCCGGCTGCTGCTACTACCACTTTGGGCTGATGGCAACTGGTTTGTTATGTTTTTGCTTTTTTTTTTTTTTTTTAAGTTGCTATTGTTGGTATTTTTTTTCTTTCTTTTTTTCTTTTTGGTGTGTCCAGACTTTTTTTTTTTTTTTTTTTTCAGATTAAGTTTCTATCCTGGTTAAGGGGAGAAACCCTACAAGAATGTGAATGTTTAATACCCGCTTTGGGCCTTGATGGTGAAAGTAGGTTTTCTTCTTTCCTCCCTTCCTCCCTGACGAAGGACCTCCACCCCCGGCTCCCCGACGAGCACTTGGGTAGTGACAGAGGTTGGGGTAGCCGAGGGCGGGAGGCCTGCTCTTCCCCTCTCCTGAGTTGCTCCCACCTCTGCAGGCTTCTCCGGCCATTTGGAAACTCAGCTGGGTTCCTTCGATTCGCCCCAAGGGCCTGCTGCAAAAGCGGGTCTTGGCGGCTTTTGTGTGAGCGCAACAAAGAGCCTTTATACTGAAGCAGAAACGGCCATCTTCCCCTTCCCGCACTGGGGCCGAGGGTGTGCGTGTGCGCCCCCCCGATGGGCGGCTAGGCGAGGGGGCGCCCAGGGTCCCGGGGGCAGCGCGGCGCCGTCCCTGCGCCCTGCCCAGCCCCTCCCCGGGCGCCCCCGTATTGTTTGGAGAGTTCAGGAAGGTGCGCGAGGACAGGGCCTTTGGGAAACGAGGGGAACTGATTTGAGGCATCTCGGGGGGGACGCAAAGGGTCGCCTGCAACTTGTCGATCCCTCCCCACCCAACCCCCGCGCCCCCACGTCCTTTGGTGCGCCCCTGCGGCCCGCGACCCCGCCGCCACCGGCCGGCCCGGCTCTCCACGCTGGAGGCCGCCACCTCGGGCGTGGCTAGCGGGATGCGTGGGCTGCGCCGGGCCTTCCCGGGGCCTCGCGGACGGAAAGGCTGGGGGCCTGGGCGGCGGGGCCGGTTTCCCGCGCCTCGGAGGGCGAGCCGGGGAGCGCGTCCCTCACGTCCGGGCCGGGAACTCTAGCCTCGCCGGCGATCGGCGGCCTGCGCGGCCCGAGACGCGGGTTGCGGAGTCCAGCCGCGTCCAGGCGGCCTCCCAGCAGGCCGGGCCCCTGCCTTCGGGGCGGCTTTGTGCTGGAAGGGGGGTGGGGCCGAGGGCGGGAGCGGGAGGGAGCCGGAGGTGGGTCCCGCGGCCTTTCTTGGGATTCGGTGGCGACGCTCCCTTCCCCCTCCGCTGGGGCCCGTCCAGGGCTGGGCACCGGCTGCATCTTAGTGCAAGTGCGCAGTGGCCACATTTTTGCTTCCCATCGTGGCTTTACCCCGATGGCTCGGTTCCCCCAAGGAAACCTGACGAAGGGTGTCTCCTCCAGGGAAGGGCAGGTCGCGGGCCGCCGGCGCCCCTCCTTGGAGAAGTGGCCGGGGACCATTCCCAGATGGAGGGACTCGGAGCGGGCAGAGGGAATGGGTCGTCTGCAACTTGTCTGTCCCCCACTCGCGCCCCCACGTCAGGACGCCTTTGGTGGAGAGGGGGGGAGGGCATTTCAAAGCAAAGCCATTGGTAGAGTAAGCACAGCTAATAACACATGCTGCCATACTTAAAAAATTTACCAGGTATTGGTACCACTTTATCTACCAACGAAAAGTTTAGTGCGTCCTACACGGAGGGGTGGAAGGGCTATGATTGTATGGATACCCTCCTGTACACCCCAAATTCTCTCTGTGGCTTTTAAGAAATCACTACGCACTCGATTTTGAAAACGTCAGTAGCCAAATGCCGAGATGACAGCAGGGTTTTTGGTTTGGTTTGATCTTCGTGTCAAAAATGGTTCCTAATCTAGGGAATACCGGATACGACTTATTGTAATTCCTTGATTAAATCACACAATTAACTTCTGGTTGCACCGCTTAGTTTTGTGATACACCACCACTGGGACGACTTAGGAATGAAGACGGGTGGGATTTATTGTCACCTGTTCCACTTAGCACCACAATGGACACTTTGGTTAGTTTTGAAATTAAGTTCTAAACGCTAGCGGTCTGGTTTCACTACCATGCATTACTTGATTTTTATGAGTAATAACTACCTAGGATTACATATGTACACATTTAATGAAAATCTATTTATCTTTTATCTATTTATGGTTTCCAAGAGTCAACTTTGCATCCTGGGTGGGAAAAACAAAATCGCAACCGATTGCTGCAAAGAGAAGCACATTTAGACCCCCACTTGCCTCACTCTGCTTGGACTATTGAGAGAGATGCTGGAAATCAGTAAATGAATTTTGGTTCCTTTTTGCAAACGATAGCCTCGTTTTCTTAATATTCATAATCTAATGGAGGACTGGCAGGCATGGGTCCAGGTTTTATGTACCCGAAGCTTATGCAGCTGTGGATGTCAGGCGGGGTGGGGTGTGGACTCTTAAGGAGAAGAATCCTTGAGCTGTTACTGGGTCTTCCTCCTGGCAAGGGAGGGTTGGAAGCTTGCTCTTTGTCAGCTTCCTGGTACATCTGCCTAAGAGGCCTGTCTGTCTTTTCTGAAAGTAACCTAAAGGAGTACACACAGGATATTTTTCCATAAACCTATCAGAGTATAGGTAATTTTTTGGATAGCGTACGAAGATCATTTCAGTTGGCACGTCTAGATTGAAGTAGTTGCATCATTTTTATTTTTTTTTACAGTTGTGGACTTTTCAGATGGAAAGGTCCTGCTTTTCATGTCCTGCAATGAAGCTGTCGCTAATTAAAGTCTTTTTAGCACAGTTTGTCTTGGGACATATTTCAAAATTCTCTGTTCCCCTTTCTTAGATTTTATGAAGATTTATCACTTTTGTCAACAAGTGTGTTCTAGCAAGGCAATGATAATTTAGAAACTTATTTCGCTACCATATATAAGATATATAATCAGAGAGTATGTATGTGTGTGTGTGCATATATATATATATATATATATGCACACACATATATATAATTTGATACCTATAGCTATTTTTCATTACATAAATGTTTTCTGATTATCTACTATTTGCAACACATTCAGATAGAAATTATAGGAGAATAAAAAGATGTGTAAGATGGGCCATATACATAAGAAGCTTATACAGTAGAAAGTGAGACATGGACAAACATAATTTTAAAAAAAATTTTTTGAATTTTTAATTATAGTTGACATACAATATTTTAGTTTCAGGTATACAACATAGCGATCAGATATTTATGTAACTTACAAAGTGATCACCCCAGTAAGTCCAGTACTCACCTGACACCATACATACTTATTATAATATTACTGACTATATTCTCCATGCTCTACTTTATATCCCCATGACTATTTTTATAACTGGCAATTTGCACATCTTAATCCCTTCCCTTTTTCACCCATCCTCCAAACTCCTTCCCATCTGTTTGTTCTCTGTATCTATGAGTCTATTTCTGTTTTGTTTGTTTATTTTGTTTTGTAGATTCCACATATAAGTGAAATTGTTTGGTATTTTTCTTTCTCTGTCTGACTTATTTTATTAGCATAATTCCCTCTAGGTCCATCCATGTTGTTGTACATGGCAAGATTTCATTCTTTTTTTTGTGGCTGAATAATATTTCATTGCAAAAAAAACATAGGAAGTGCACATGTCTTTTCAAATTAGTGTTTTGGGTTTCTTTGGATAAAGGACCAGAAGTGGAATTGCAGGGTCATATGGTAGTTCTATTTTTAATTTTTTTGAGGAACCTCCGTATTCTTTTCCATAGTGGATGCACCAATTTACAATCCCACCAACAGTGCAGGAATTCCCTTTTCTCCACATCCTTACCAACACTTGTTTGTTGATTTATTAATGATAGCTATTCTGACAGGTGTGAGGTCATACCTCATTGTGGTTTTAATTTGCATTTTCCCAATGATTAGTGATGTTGAACTCAACAGACATAGTTTTAAATAAGGCAATACCTGGTAAGTTACTAAAAGAAAGTACACTAGTATATTTATAGGTCATGGTATATCAAGCCCCCTTCTCTTTACCCACCCCTACTTTTGCCAAGGACAATTACTTTTAGTCATTTTGTGTGCTTTTTCTTAAGGAATCTGGCCATTATTCTAGAAAGGAAACAGAAAACACCTAATATAGGCATCTCATGTGAATAACCTCTTAAATGTTGGGGTGAAACTCTGAAATTAAACTTTTACTCTTTAGTTTTATAAATGCATATGTTTGTTTCCACTTGGCTATATAAAAGTCTTTTAAGATCATAAATATTAAGAATTAGTCAGATCTTTTCTTAAGCCACTAAAAATACACACGCATTCATTCAACCAAGATGTCTTAAGTGGCACTATATTCCAGGCTTTGATCCTCACATTGAGATTCACTATTGAATAGAACAAAGTCCCCACCCTGGTGCTGCTTGCATTCCTAGTTCGGGAAAACAAACAGTAAATCAATCAGGAAGGACATAATAACTTAGATCAGTGGTTCTCAACCTTCTGGCCCTTTAAATACAGTTCCTCATGTTGTGACCCAACCATAAAATTATTGTCGTTGCTACTTCATAACTGTACTGTTGCTACTGTGATGAATCATCATGTAAATATCTGATATGCAGGACGGTCTTAGGCGACCCCTGTGAAAGGGTCGTTTGACCGCCAAAGGGGTCGCGACCCACAGGTTGAGAACCGCTGACTTAGATGGTGATAAGTGCTTGGAAGGAAAGCAAAGCAGGTCAGAGGAACTGATCATAATAGGGATCTGTTTTATAGAAAGTGGTCAGGGATGGCGTCTCTGATGAGAGGACCTTTGAGCAGAGACCTGAAGGAATTGAGGGACGAAGCACTGAAGATACCTGGGATACGAGTGTTTTGTAGAGGCAGATGGAAGAGCAAGTGCACAGGCCCTGAGCTGGGAGAGTGCATAGGAAGCTCTAGCGTCAGGAAGGGGCCCAGTGTGGGTGAAGCAGAGAGGTAGAGAGGCGATGGTCTCATTGAGTAAACTAACAGAATCAGTTCTCTACGTGCTAGTGAAAAGGAGGAAAAAATTATATTTATAAATGGTCCTGGCAGTCAAGAAGTAAATAATTGGCTAATAACGTCAGTTTTGTGTTTCCCAGAGTTTCCTCAATTTAATGGTTAGGGTCTAGTGTTTGTTCTCTTCCTTTCAATAGATTAAATTCCGCACGCTCCTTAATTTAGAGACGAGTAAATGAAGCCATTCCAGAAGACTCCTGGGAATCAGAACTGGAGAAGAGGGACCAAGTACAGATGGTGTTTACCCTGACAGTCCTGCTTCCCTAAAACTCTGAGTTTAACTTATCACTCTTCCGGGACTATCTTAATCCTTTAACATTCGCCTCCAACAAAAATAAGGTCTGCCTTTCATGCCTTCCTCTTGACCACAGTCAACTTCTGCCAACTTGTATCTATCAGAAAACACAGGCTTGCCCATTGTTTGAAGCGGAGACTTTGCAAACAGTATGCTTTGGTTAGTTTCTCATCTTCAGTAAGCTAATATACAGGGCAGTCAACCGATCCGAAAAATACGAAAATGCTAGAGAACAACATGAAAATCTGGATGAGTTTTTTAAAATTGAAGACAATTACGTATGTGCTCAATAATAGAAATCTCCATAGGAATAATTTAAATGACTGCCTCCCAAATTCATCTCGTTACAAAAATATCACTGGAGGCGCTTGGTAAAACTACAAGCACCGAGACCCTACCCCAGAACTGTGGAATCAGATTCTCCAGAGAGGGAACAGGGCATCTGCATTTAAACAAAGTCCTGGTACCTTTTATGATTGGGGTAGTTAGCCAAATAATGCTTTCAGTGAGTACTTAACATTACTTCACATGATATATTCAATTTATATGCAATTTCTCAAGTGTATATTGGTGTGTAAGTGAAACAAAACTTGGTGGCTTTATTTTATACTAGAGGCTCGGTGCAGGAAATTCGTGCAAGAGTAGGCCTTCCTTCCTCCGGCTTTCCTCCAGCACCCAGGACCTGGGCTTCCCTCGCAGCCCTGGCTTTGTCCGGAAGGACGTCTGGTCTAATTAGCATATTATGCTTTTATTATTATAGATTTATTATGATGCTTCTGGATGAGTGGCTTCTGATAAAATAACTTGGGTTTATGAATTCTTAGGCCTTCTCTCAATGTCATTTTCTTTCATTGCTTGGTGAACTGCCCCTTCTGGAAGCATGGGGTCACCTAGACAGGTCAGTATTTCCAGAGCTGCTAAAGACTTGATTTGGAGTGATGTCACCCAGGTGGGCCTCTGCTAGACACATAGCTAAACTCAGATTTTAGGCTGGATCCCACTCACCAGGGAGCTGAAATGGAGTTAGAAGGCCAGGACAATCCTTTCATTGAATTTAGATTCTACTTTATAACACAAAGACAAAGATAACAATGTCTGATCTGATGTTGGTCCCTGGTGAAATGATTTCATGGGATGTTGGTTGCAGTTTCATTTCTAGAGCTAATGGTAGCTTTAAGTATTGCCCTGATAAGATGGTAGGAGGCCTTCTGTTGGTCTATAATTAGGTCCTCTTTGAAACTGACTGTGGAGATCAGGCCACTCCAGTGGGCCCTGTGCCATGTGACTTAAGGAGGATTAAGAGTAAGTGCTAGAGCAGCCCCTGAGGAGCCATATCTAACAATTTCTACTAGACTCCCCAGAGTCAAAAGGAGAATTGAAACAAGTAGCCAGGTAAGTCAGACATACGTAGAAACATTTAAACAACAACGATGCCCAATAAATATTTGTTTGAAATCTATAGATAATTTAAACAAAATTATTATTTTGAGGTTAGGTTATTAAATCTTTTTAGAAAGTCTTAGATAATTCAAGCAAATGCTTCGGTTCCTCTATAGCGAGGCATACATCTGGTTGAAAAATGAACAATTTTGTTAAATAGTATTTTCAATCTCTTCCTTCCTAGTTTGAACCAACATTGTCTTCCTCCTTTCCTTCCTTTCTTTTGTCTGTTTGCTGATGACGCTTTCCTGACTTCCCTCCTGTATTACTTAGTGGGGATCGACACATGCACAGCTTCTATGCATAGAGGTCAATGTGAATCTGATGTTAGGTGGTTGGTCAGTGACCTCAGCATTTACATGATCAGCAACCCGTCCTTATTACCGAAGCCAGGAATGAAGATGATGGCAGCAGATGATGTTGCCCCATCTAATTTACGTCAACTAAGTTTAAGCTTGGAAAATGTTTAAGTTCTTCTTAATTTAAGGAAAGCCTCATCCTAAGTCAATTACAGCTCTCACTCATGATACTTGGCGCTCACTTTGGGGTGTGGGCACTCTTTTCCCTTTCAAAAGGTATTCAAAGATTCCTGCTCAATTATTAAAAACTAGGCCTAAGCTGCGATAGAGTAGTGATTGGTTTGGCAAACATGTCCAGGAAAAATTCCTTAGCGAGCAGCAACAGGCTGAATAGGAATTTTTGTTTTGGCTCAGGAGGACTAATGGGTTGCTTAGTAATGACAGCTTGTACCTGGGAGTCCCTCAGACAGCTTCACAACTCTTCATATTTAAGCACCCAGAATTCGGATTCACCCTACACTGCACCTGCCCTGCCTTTAGAGCAGCGATTTGCAACCAGTGTGCCACTAAAAATTTTAAAACATGCAGTACATGGCTATTTAAGTCAGGGGGGCACTGACCTTCTTTCCCTTAGATTGTCAAATAAAAAAATGACTACAGCCAACACAATAGCTGTCTGGTATGAATGAATCAAAACGATACCTATTTGTTTTGGTCAAATTGGCAAAAATATATTTTTTGGTGTGCTGCAGAATTTTGGTAATTAGCTTGTGTGCCATGAGATTTCGATCTTTTCCACCTCATGGCACACAAGCCAATTACTAAAATTGCTGATCATGTAAGTGCTAAGTTCACTGACTAACTACCTAACATCAGATTCACATGCTTTAGAGATGTCCCAGCTCCTTGGTTCAGATAGATCGGTCAAGTTATCTATCTACCCATCTATCCATCATCCATTACCAGGAAATTACATTTTCTAATATAAGTCACTTAATGGCTAATGGTAAGAAGGACTGAACTATAACGGGTTAAATGGGATAGAAGCAAGAAAGTGTCTCTGGGGATCTATTTCCCCTCTCCCCCTCCATTTTATTGGTAAGAGGGTTAAGAAGTGTTTTGGAGACTAACAGGCTTAGAGCCATATTTCTAAAAACAATATATTTTGATGTGTCATACACAATACCAATCAAGTACACATTTTTGGAGTTCTATGGAAAATACTAGAAAAACTGGTTCATTTCAGGGGATTTCAGTGTACATTTTGACAGTAAGTTGGGTTATGGAGATTGTGCATTTGAATGGGTGGGGGGGGGGGACACGCGGGGGAGGCGCGGGGAGAGGGTCCAGAAAGCAATCACTTATTTTACTTTATAATGAACATGGCAATGAACTTTGTGGGGAGCACTTTTCAAGTGAGCTGACTTCACTTTCACTTCTAAGGAAATGCTTCCTTTAACCAGTGTGAATGCAGACACCCTCAGAGCAGAGAAGGAAAGCAAGGTTCTCGTTGCTGCTTCTTATTTTGGTGCCCCCCTTTCCTATGAGCGCTGAATGTACAAGCACAGCTAATCCCCCAGGGCCAGGGCCTTTTGTTTTTAAAGGCCCCTGGCTTTAGATTGGGGTTTTAGAAAAGGGGAAGGTGGATGGGAAGGGAAGACTGGAGGAAGGAGAGGAAGAGAGGGAGCAGGAAGAAATGGCTTAGCCGCTGGTGGGCGGCCCCTGCTTCCGCAGTAGGAGAGTCACCATGCTCAGGCTGGGTTCTGGGGTGGGTCGGGAGGCATGTGGCTGTTTGTCCTCCTGGGGAACTGCTTCTAACTTGAAGCCTAGAACCTTAGATCTAGGAGGTCCCAGAGGGCGGGCATGTGAGTAACCAAGCGTCGGAATTAGAGGTAGACGTTTGACTTGAGAAAAGCGCCTTACATTCTTTCTTCTGTGCTGCATGTTGGGGTTGTGAGGATGAGTTGAAAATCTGAAGTTCTGACGAGTTAGAAAAAAATATGCTGTTTTCTTTTTTGTAGGGAGATTGAAAACAGGGGACACATTGCCTATTTCCTTCTTAAAATATGAACATGAGGATATGAAATACCCATTTAGGATTCTGATCAGATTAATGTGAGTTAGTGTGGACTTTCCTTCCCGTGCTCACCCCGAATCGGTGTTTTTAGTCCCCAGTTAAGTGAGCCCATAAAGTAATTTCTGCACTTCTTGGATCTAACTTTTCAAACAAGCAAGCAACATAGGTAGCTTTTGCCTCTTTCCTGTATTGCCAATAAGATCAGAGGAGTCTTCTTTCATTATTTTTCACCTGTAAAATGAAGTCGAGCTAAATGATCTCTGAGGGGAATCACCCGCTCCAACCTTCGGTGATTCTTGTTCTCCCTCCAGAGGGGTCTGGGCCGGGGCAGTGGGCACGGGCAGGGGGGCTGAGGGCTCACAGAGAGGGACGGATGTTAGCAAGGTGGGAGAGCGCAGGGCACAGTGGGGCCTGCTTCTGCCCACACGCCCCCACGCCCCTTTTCCAAAACAAAAGGTGGTCTGACGAAGATGACAAACAGGCTTCTGGCAGTGGGACGATTTCAGAGGCCACATGGATTTCAGAAGGTGGACAGTGAGGTGGTGAAATCAAGGTTTTACTTGTCGCAGAGGATCCCTGCACAGCCTCACTGGGTTGGTAGATAAAGGGCACAAAAGCGAAGCACAGAGAAAGGCCTGGCAGGTACTCCGAGAACTCTCCTCTGGCCAGAGTCCAGGAAGCCCATGGGAGGCAGGCTCATGAGTGAGAGTGAGGCGATAGCAGAACGGATGGAACGTGGAATGACGTTCAGTAAGCCCGAACCTTAGGCAAACGGACAACTTGGCTTCTCCCGCCCCCTTCACCCTCCTCCTCCTCCCTTTCCTCTCCCCCTGCTCCTCCTGGCCCCCTCCTCCTCTTCTCCTCCTCCCTTCCCACTTTTCTTCTCCTTCTCCTCCTCTTAATAAAAGCTAATTTAGCGACACCCACGGCCGGACAATAGTGCCAAGCCAGTAGGTTAGTCCGTGTTCAGAGAAGGTGTTAAATGATATAAAGATAAGAGTAGCATCGGCAGTGTCACTTCAGGTACGCAGTAATATATGATTTCACATCAGAGCACACAGTAGCCATGTATTTAGGTCAGGAATAAAATCTTCGCTGGTACCCTATTGTGTGTAGGGTTTGAAAGTTTCTGAATTTGATTTTCTCTGCAGTTCCAGGACAAAAGAGGCTGGAGCCCCTGGGAAGCTCTCCTTTTGAAGGACTTCTGATAGGTTACAAGACCTCTTAAGTATATTTATGCTTCCTCTGCAAACCATGATTTTTTTTCTGCTTTGTAGTCTTGGTGAAAATATGTATGTCTCACACCTTTTGAAAACATTAAAAAGGACAAATGCCTCAATAGACATATGGTTAAATAATACATGTAGACAATTCATAAGAGCTATAAAAGTGGTTAATAAACATATGAAAGAATATTTAGCTTTATTAATAATCCAGGAAATACAGATTATAGAGCAGGGAAGTTTCAAGTTTCCCTCTCAAATTGGCCACGATTAACAAAACTGGATTTGAAGAAAATACATTTCTAGGAGGATCATAAATTATTACAAACTTTGTGGAAAGCAGTTTGGCAAAACTGCTTGAAATGGGCCAACCTGTTGACACCTGAATTCCAGTTTTAAGGATTTATCTATTAATCAGGCTATTAATTGTAGCACTATTTTTGATAGTGAAAAATCAGTAAAACAACAAGTGCCCAGCTTATTAGAAAGGATTATAGAAAAATGACAGGAGGAAAGGTTTATGACATTTATTAGAATGCTTATAGGCATTAAACATAAAGAATAAAACCACAGTAGGTTAAAAGTAGTTTGTTCTTCATGGAGAAATTATGAGGAGAAAAATGTAAAGTTTTTTGTTGTTGTTTGTTTTTTGGTTAATCCTCACCCGAAGATATTTTTTCATTAATTTTAAGACATGGCGGAAGGGAAGGGAGAGACACAGAGAGAGAAACATCGATGTGAGAGAGACACATCAATTAGTTGCCTCCTGCATGCACCCCACTAGGGCCAGGGATCAAGCCTGCAACTGAGGTATGTGCCCTTGACCGGCATTGAACCTGGGACCTTTCAGTCCATGGGCCAACACTCTTATCCACTGAGCCAAACCGGCTAGGGCTAAAGGTTGTTTCTTAAAGTAGTCATTCTGCCCTGGAGACATTTAAAAATAACACACACGTACCCTGAATGAAGTGGGAAAGCCTGCCTGCTGGCTTCGGGTGGAATGGGTCTGGTGCCTGCAGTGGTCCCTGCCTGCCCCCCTCCTGACCCAGCCATGCACGCTGTGCCTTCTGCACTGTGCCTCACTCACCTGCAGATTAGTTTGGTTTGTATCTCAACAACCTTGTCTTTCCGGATTTGCCCAATTTTCCAACCCAACTATTTTTCAGTATAGCACAAAACAGGTGTGGTAGTGTCCCACCTTTGTGTAACTCGAAGCTGTGGCATGACTAAGGAGAGAAGCCCTGTTTCTTCTCCCAGGAGGCTCCATGTGACTGCCTAGCGACCCTTGGAGAAAATTCTCGGCAGAGAGGTCACCTTCCAGATACCACCTAAATGTTCCTGGCAGAGACTCGGTGGTGGGTCCACGTGGTGTTTACTCTTTTGGAGGCGTAGGGAGAGCCTGGAATATGACTTTCTGTAAAAACAAAAAGTAGTTGTAGGCAAAGGTGAGTTTTTATTATTATTATTTTTTTTAAACAACAATTTATTTTTTCCATAGTGTAGGCTTGCTTTCCCCCGGAGGGCCAAGTGTGTGACTCATCAACCTGCTTCTACAAGCTGGTACATAGATCATGCCAGACTCGGGCTGGAGTCTGTTAGTTAAGCTGGAGGAGATTGCATCACTGGATGTCCTGCAGGCAGTCTTTAATGGAGGCTTTGTCGCAAATGTGAGTTGATTTGCTTATCAACACATCCAAGGAGCATCCACAGCAGGGAACAAAAAGTACACGATGTGAGTTGGAGGGAGAAAATGGCCTCACGGGATCCTGTCCTTGCCAAATCATGTCAGGGGGAAAAAAAAAATTAAAAAAGGGAGGTTTCAAAAGAAATGGAAATGAACTTTGTAAATGTGAGCAAAGCCAGAGCGGTGTTTGGCTGCGGGAGTTAATGCAGTTTGTGAAACAGAGAAGCATTAGGTCTGCCTTTTGGTTGTGGACGCAAAAGTGAAATTGGCAATTGCCCCCTCTCTCTCCCACACTCATCTGGCACCCCCTCCTGCACACTTTAATTCTCATTGTGCAGGAATTCACCGGGTCACAAATACTGTAGCTCACATTTTCAAAAACCATTATCTTCTTTGGGTGTTCGAAGTCTAAATAAAGGCGCAGATCGCCATCGGGCTGGTGGAAGAAGATGAGGGAAGGGCTTTGTTTTGTCTTTTTATCCTGTGTGTACCGTCAGTTTTAGTAAACAACCCAACAACTGTGGTTTGTGTTCTATTCAGCCACACAACGCCACAAATGTGCTCTCAAATTTTGGTACACAATTCACTGATCTCTTTTAGTATCCTGACGTTGCAGTGAACTGGGGTAGCCATGATAGCATGGCTTCTCTTTCCTCTCCTCATTCTCTTCTCTTTCCTCATTTAAAAGACCCACCTGCTCTGTCTTCCCGATCCTCCCTAAACAATGAAAAACCCATGTGCTTGGTGCCCCGGAAACATTTAATTACAAGTTGCTGAGTTTTCTCCTGCAGCATACCCACGCGTGGCCAAGGGGACCAAGTTGAATGTATTATTCAGAGCTTTCAGGACTAACCAGATTTTGTTGTTGTACCAACTATTCCTGGAATATGGAAGAAATTGACAATGTTTTTACGATTCTGAGATTTTTATTGTGTCGATGGACTATTTGGTAACATCGCTGTGTTGAAGCATTTCGGAATCCCCACTGCTTTCACTGCGACAGAGCAGGCTGACTTCTATTGTGACTGTTTTGTCACACAGTTTTACATTTGCATGTTTTCCTTTTTAAGCGCCGTGTCTAGGGGAGGCTTTTTTCTAATTTCGAAGAAAATATATGCGCTTGAGGTAAAAATGGAAACTGGAGAAAAGCATGCAGAAGAAAAAACACTCATAATTCCAGGACCCTAACATTGATATATTCTCATACAGTTTCTAATGTGTACATACATGTCAGTGTGGTTATAAAAGAGTATACAAATTATGACCCCCCCCCATTTTTTACATGATTCATGTCATTCTGCATTTTCCATTTAATGTTATATTATCATCATTTTACTGACTAGTATTCTTCTACATAGCATTTAATGATAATATCTACCATCTTCTACTTTTTATATTTAGGTTGTTTTGCTTTTTCTATATTATAAATTATGTGTTTTTTTCCTAATTGTTTAAGGTTCTCAATGTGTGCATAAATTTTTGTAATAATAAATCTATTATTACTTTAGACTAGGTTTCTGGAAGTACAAGAATAAAAAACAAGTATTTTTAGGTTCTTGATTCAAAACTTGAAAATGATTTCTAGAAAGATTGTAAAATTTGATGTTTTCTCCAAATAGTGTTTGGGAGTGCCTTTCTCATACTGTGTCATCAGTAAATGACAGTTATAATTTTTTTTTTTTTTGGTCAATTTGAAAGGCAAACGTCTATATTTTGTTTTATTTTGCAGCTTGATAATTAATGAGGTCAGGCATTTTCTCTGATATTTATTGGCCGTTTATATTTCTTTTTATTGAAGAACTTGCTCTTGCCTGAGCTACTACATATGGCCGTGTCACTGTGTCCTGGGCGAAGGGACCTTGGGGCTGAGCTCCAGCTCTGCTCCCTCTGGCCTCTGCCCAGGGAAAAGGGCACCTTCGAACATCTGTACAAATGCACCACGTGGGATAGCTGTGGCCTGTTCTTATTTTTCACTCAAACTTAAGAAAATTGGAATGCTGATATTTTTATGATTGATTTGTGAGAGCTCTTTACACACCTACAGTTATTAATCCTTGTGTCAAAATTCTGGCGATCATGTTCCTAACTTCTTGTTTATCATTTGTTTTCATGATTAAAAAAATATTTAGAGCTTTAAATTTGTTTTATATCAAATATATTCCTCTTGTGTGTGTAAGTACTTTCATTGTTTTCAAATGTGGAAAGTTTGAGAACAGCCTTTATGGACTTAACTCATTAAAACATTTTCCTTTATTTTAGCCTTATTTTTAAGGTTATTTAAAAGACCCATTGAAAGATAATTAATTCAGACTTAATTGAAAACACATAAGGAAATATAGTTACTCTAAAACTACCACTCAGAGATGTTAACACTGCTAACAATGCTAACACTTTGACATCTATATTTTTACTCTCTTCTATGCAATTACATACAAATGTATACAGAGATAAGATAGTAATTTATATAATGTTTAGTAACTTATTTTTAAATCAGTCTTGATCACTGCTTTTCATGATGATAAATATTTTTAATGGCCCTATAGTTTTACATTGAATGGAAATGTCCAAATCAGTTTAACCAGTCCCTGTTGTTACATTTAGATTTTTTCTCTCATTTTTTTTTTTTAACTGTTAGAATCAACATTTGAAAAATTATTCTCATGGCCAAATCTTCACACACTTTTTTAGTTATTTCCTTGAAATTGACTTCATTGAATAGACATTCCTGATCTAAATGTGTGCTCTTTTGAAAAACATTTGTTCATATTTCCAAATTGCCACCCAGATACCTTCTCATTAACACTCCCACCAACAGTGTATCTGTGGGAGAAGGAGTCCATGTTCTTTCCTCAACAATGCATATTATCCTTTTTTTAGTTTGCCAATTTGATAGGGTAAAAATGGTAACTTGTTTTGAATTGCATTTCTTTCTTTATTTTAAGATTTAAAAAAATTGATTTGAGAGAGAGAGGGGAGAGAGAGAGAGAGAGAGAGAGAGAGAGATATTTTTCATTGTTTCACCCATTTACGCATTCATTGGTTGATTCCTGTATGTGCCCTGACCCGAGATCGAACCCTCCACCTTGGCACTGCTGGATGATGCTCTAATCAACTGAGCCCCCCAGCCAGGGCTAAATTGCATTTCTTTCCATTAATGCAAATTATATTTTCTATCTCAGGAGAGCTTTATGTTTGTTTTTAATATATACAGTATTTTGATATCTTAAAAGCCCTTTTGAGGGCTTTTTAGAGAGTTCAGCATCAGTAAAAAGAGTTTATTAGCAGAAGGTCCAGCCACAGTCTGTTCTCCCAGTAGAAGTCATTGGGTTTGGGGACAGTCCCTAATTCAGAGCCCCCATCCTTTGCCAATGAAAGCAACGACCCAGGTCTGCACTCAGGTTCCCTAATCAGAACCCACAAGTTCAGGAAACTCAGGCACGGGATGGGAAGCCCATTTCTCCACGCTGACTGATGGTACTGAGTTCAGGATGAATACCCCCAAACAACAACAAGGGAGCAGTCCCTACACGTCTTCCACTCGGTGAGTTATCGAGTGCCTCCAGGCCAGGCATACAGCTGGGCACCGTGCCAGGCACTGAGACCACAGAGATGAAACAGACTACTAGTTTCTGAGACTGAGAACCTTAAACAATATAATTAGGGGGAAAAAACATAATTTAGAAAAACATGCACCTTTACTTTTCATTCTTGAGGTAATTAGTTGTGGGAAAAGTGGAGGCAGGCAGGTCCAAAATAAGACAAAATAGTGCGAGTCTTCAAATTTTCTGTTTTATTTTGATTTGAAAAGACCTGCCCTATTTTTTTTTATTCCTCCGGTTTGGTCAGGCTTTCATCCATTCACTTTATTTGTTTATTTTGGTCTATTATTAGCAGTTAAGAAACACGTTGGTTGTTTATCTCAGTAGCAGGGCCATTTTTTCAAAGATAAATCTCTAGGATTCTCTACTTATTCCCTCGCCCCCTCAAGTTTCTGAACAGGTTTTATTACACACAGAGGGGACGGCGTTCAGTCCTTGGCTGCTGCCTTCCTCATGGCCGCAAGGACATTGTTCATCCCCCCCCTCCCCCCACTCAGCACAAATGTGTGTCCCCACCCTTTTCTTTTTTTAAAAAAAATATTTATTGATTTTTTACAGAGAGGAAGGGAGAGGGATAGAGAGTTAGAAACATCGATGAGAGAGAAATATCGATCAGCTGCCTCCTGCACATCTCCTAACTGGGGATGTGCCCGCAACCCAGGTACATGCCCTTGACCGGAATCGAACCTGGGACCCTTCAGTCCGCAGGCCGACGCTCTATCCACTGAGCCAAACCGGTGAGGGCTCCTCACCCTTTTCTTGATGAATTGCAGGGCCCTCTTGTCCTTAGAGACCTTGAACAGCTCCATGGGACCACTCACAGGGGCAAAGCCATACACCTCTCGGATCATGCCCCGCCCGAACTTGAACTTGGTGTGCTTGGTGAGGTGCCTGCATGGCTGGGCCGGTGTGTGCTCACAGTCTGGTCACCCTGTGGCCCTTGTTAAGCTCTTGGCCATGGGTAGCTCAGAGCCATGGCTGCTGCTCCTCAATGGCTGCTGCCGCGGAAGTGTAATTAAACTTTGTTTTAGAGAACTTCTCTAGAGCTGTGGGTTACAACATCTCTCTGTGTTCTCTGTCTTATGCATGTTTCTTACAGTGTTCGTGGTAACATCTGTGGAAACTGACAATTTATGGAAGTCATGAGGTGCTTTTCTAATCTGAGATACAACACGAAAAGCATCCAGGACAGTTAGGAGTTTATTTTTTAAGTGTTGGTGGCATGAGAGCCCGCTGCATTAATCAGGAACTCGCTGTCTGGTCTATGACATATCGAGGCTGTTTTCTTCGATCTCCCTCTTAGGGTTAACCTTTTGGATCTATGATTTTTTTTTTTTTTCCTCCCTGCAGATCTAAGAGTGAGGCCATGAGAAGGAAAATTCAGCTTACTTAGTTTGGCTACTGATTAAGGAGAAAAATATTTAATTCCAGTAGAAGGTTGAACTTGTTATTTTAAATACATTCTTTGATTAGGATTTCATGTGATGCATGCTTTATTCTCTCTCTCTCTCTCTCTCTCTCTCTCTCTCTCTCTCTCTCTCTCCACACACACACACACACACACACACACACACACATACACACACAAATGTTCTCAACGCTGTAAATGTAAGGGGTTGTTTGATTAGGAAGTCTAGCATGTGCAAAGTATAGGTAATGGCCTTCCCCATGAAACCTACAGAGCACTGTGCCAATGAAGGGCAATCTTTAAACTGGTCATATTGCATGTTTTCTCTCTTTTTTTCAACTTTATAATACAAGTTTGTTTTGTTTTTTCTAAACATTTTAATGCCCGCAGAGCATTATGCTGAGGAATTATTATCATCAACTTACCATTTAGGTTACATAGAGGTTGTTGCCATAGTTTTTACTATCATAAAAATCATACTTTTTTTTTTTTTAAATTCTCACCCAAGGATATGGTTTTTATTATTTTTGAGAGAGAGAGGAAGGGAGAGAAAGAGAGAAACATCAATATGAGAGAAACACATTGATTGGTTGCCTCCTGCATGAGCCCTGACCAGGGCCTGGGCCAGGAAGGGGCCTGCAACCCAGGTACGTGCCCTTGACCAGAATCGAACCCGGGACCCTTAGTTCTGCTGGCTGAGGCTCTATCCATTGAGTCAAACCAGCTAGGGCGATGCTGTCATTTTTTATTTGACAATCTAAAGGAAAAGAGGGCAGTGCGCCTGACTAAATAATCAGGTATTGCATGGTTTAAAAACTCTTGTGGCACACTGGTTGAAAATCACTGCTCTAGTCTAATACCTATCTATGTATCCATCTTCCTTTCCCCTCTCTTTTACTGAATCTCAAATTGTCCATTAAATAATTGTTATTTATAAATAATGATTATTTTTTTTTTATCCTTTCCAGAATTTAGATTTCTGAAATTTTACTCTTATTACATTGCTCAGGATGTCAAGTACAATTTTGAACAGTGGGATGACAGAGGAGGTCTGTGAAGAAAGGGGTTTTAATGTCTCATTGTTAAGCATAATGGTACTGTAGGTTCTTGGTTATTCTCTTAATGTAGTGATATCCATAAATAAATATCATAATTTTTTTTGAGCAGTCTTGTATTCCTGGGATAAGCCTCGTGTGTTATGATATAAAAACTTATTTGGAGATTTCATATCTATATTCATCTCAGTTCTGCTGCTTACTAGTGCTGTGACCTGGGCTAAGTTATTTAATCTCTCTGTGCCTCCAGTTCTCCACTATAAAACAGATTAATAGTAAGAGATCTTGCCTCCCAACATTGGGTTGAGGTATGTAACCTTTAGAATAGTCCATGGTACATAGTAAACACTCAATAAATTTTAGCTGTCATATTATTGTCATCATAGGTATATTATTATTGTAAATACTGTCATTATTGCTGGTCTCTTGTTTCGTGTGTGTGTGTGTGTGTGTGTGTGTGTCTGTAAGTCTAAATGGGTGAATGCTATCTTTGTTGTATTCTGATATCCATGTTATGCTAACTGATTAGAATGAGTTGGGAAACTTTCCATGTCTTATTGGTCTCTGAAATAATTCAGTGTTGGAATGATCTATTCCTTGAAGGTTGCCAGGGCCTGGTGAAGGTCCTTGGTTAACCTTTCAATGTCTTCCATACTTCCTTTGTCTATTCAGGCTTTCTACTTGAGGCCAAGTTTCAGCATTTATATTTTCCAGGAAATAGTTACTTTCAGATCTCCTTTGTATCAGTGGATATGTTGTCTCAACATTTCTTCATCAGATTTTACCTCTCCTACCTTCACCTTCATTCCTGTAAACCCCACCCTAACACACACACACAGACACCACAGGACAGCTCATCACTGCCTTAATGGATATTTGACTAGCAAAATTGGTGTCACAGTAGAATAGAATTTTGCAGTGATTCCTGTGCATAGAACTGAGACCAGTATTTAAAAACGAGATTTTGTCTTAGTTTAGGTAAAATATATATAAGATTATATGTTAGTTCGAATCTTCCAAGAAGCAGTCACTAAGATAGAATTAAACAAGCAAGAATATTATTAAGGGGGTTCCTGAGTGGAGGGGTGGGGGTGGGTAAGGGGAGGAGGCCAGGCCCTGAGGCCAGTCTGACCCTGAGTGCAGGAGAGAGGAGGGGGAGATTATGGGGAAGTCCCCCACCCTCACCCCCCCTGCATGCCCAGTAGCCTCAGGAAGCTTCTTCCGAGCTGCAGGAAGCTTTTGTGTCCTCAGAGGAATTCAGTCATTGACTGGGGCGGTCGGGGAGAGGCACCCCAGCCTTCAGAGGCAGCTGGGCCCTTGTTGGTTTCCTCCCTGCTGCTGGAGACTGCAAGGCCCACTCCAGGGATGGCCGCAGAGTAAAAGCTTCCTTACAATCCCTCTATTTCCAGTCAGGGGCTCTGCCTTTTCCTTCTACTGTGCTTGGTGCTTCCAAATCACCTGCCTTTTGGGCTCCATATCACCAGAGATTCAACCTTCCATTCATGCTGGGATGTAGGTGCCTGGTAGTTTGAGGTGGGAAAGAGATCTGGAGAGATCTGGGGGTATTTATTCTTTTATGTACTTTTAACCAATCCTGGTTTCGGCCACTCCCCACGTTCCAAGATTCTCTTGCCTCCAATTCCTTAGACTTTCACATCCTATGGTACTTTGGGGCTTTCTTCTTATGTATCCCTCTGTGTGTAGTTAAGCTTCACCTTACTCCACTCCACTCTGCTGAGGCAGTTGCTGCTCTTCTAATTTACATCTCCCCTATTTAATTGATATGTTTGATAGAGGCCTCTTCTTCCTGTCTCAGTCATTTGATCTCTTTAACTATCATTTTAATGGGGTTTCGAAAATATGTTCAACCTGCCATATAGAAGCCTCTAGAACAGTGGTTCTCAACCTTCTGGCCCTTTAAATACAGTTCCTCATGTTGTGACCCAACCATAAAATTATTTTCGTTGCTACTTCATCACTGTCATGTTGCTACTGTGATGAATCGTAATGTAAATATCTGATATGCAGGATGGTCTTAGGCGACCCCTGTGAAAAGGTTGTTCGACCGCCAAAGGGGCCGCGACCCACAGGTTGAGAACCGCTGCTCTAGAACTTTGAATATTGTTTCTCTTTTCTTTGTTTGCTGTTCTGCTTCTGGAACGTTTATATTATCTCCATACTTGTTCTTTTTTGTTGGTCCCTGATTATTAATTTCTAATGACTGTAATTTCTATTTCCCTTCTGCATTCACTATGATTATCTCAAGCTTTTCCTTTGTTATTAATTAATTCCATTTTCAGTTCCCTTGGTATTATTTGCTCTATAAGGTATCATTTTGGTCTTCTCTTTTTCTTCGCCCTGCAAGTTCCCCTTTTACCATTGTGCCGTCAATTTTGCACTTCTGTTTTATTGAATTCATATTCTTGTTATGTTTTATAGTATAACGTAATATCTGGGAATTTTATTCCTTTTTTTTCAGGGAGGGGTTAGTTCTGTTTTCATTTGCATGCTATGTGCTTTCATCATGTGTCTGATTTCCTGTAGTATTTTTGGCCCGATTGCTAGGCCATTTCTTTTTGACTTGTTCATGCTTGACATGTTCTTTTCAAAAAATTTTTTTTGGTTATGATCTAGTCAAAATGAATTATTTCTTTACTGATTTCCGCCACCTGAGACATGTTTGCGTGCCCTTTCTAGGCCAGCTTAGAGCCTGGACGTTTGAAGGTGGGACAGGGTGGGAAAGCTCAGCGTGGCCTGTGGAGCCTGTGAGTGACTTGGCTAGATGTCCTCTATTGAGTTCACTCGCCAAAGGTATTCTCTTCCTGTGTGTGTACGGGTGCCTTTGGGTTTTAGGTCTGTCCCCTCCCCTACTGGACCGTCAAGTACTGGGGCCTCTGTTTCTGCTGGGGACAGTCGTCTTGCTTGGTCACCTCTCATTTCCATTCTTGCTCCCGTTCATCACTAGGGTTAAAAGAAAAGGGCGCCTGTGAGTGATGGTGCCATTGTTAACAGTTTGCAGGGGAAGGTTGTCGTGCAACTTCATCTGAAGCTTTCAACTGTCTTCTCTCTAACCCTTCCCCGGTCTCCCCTCTTTTAAAGGGTCTTACCGCATTTATCCACCATTTTCTTTTCAGTCCTGCTAAATTCCTCTTCACCACTGAGGTTATTTAGTGCTGGTTCCTTCCACTCAGCCTCACCTCTCTGGCTGGACCAGAGCCCCCAGGACAACAAAGAGGGCAGAGAAAGTGTCCAAACAACTGCCCCAATAACTCCACTGGGACAAAGGGCTATGCTGACCGTCACACCATTGACCTTTTGCTGTGAAAGAAATCAGTCTGTTCACTGTATTTGATTGCACTCTGCAGGACACTTTGATTGGAACATATTCTAACATTTGTTGGGGAGTCTGGGTAATTTTTTTAAAATGTCACTTTCCTCAGAGGCAAGGCAGGCCAGATGAGGTTAACATAGAGAGTTAAATAATATAAAAGTACAATACTGATATTATCTTTTCTTTATACTTCCACTAGAAGCCTGGTGCATGAAATTCATGCACAGGTAGGGTCCCTAGGCCTGGCCAGCGACCAGGGCCAATCAGGGCCTTCTGGCTGCCATCTGGGGCCTCCCTTTCCTGGCTGCTGGCTGCTGGCTGGGGCCTTCCTTCATTCTGCGCCCCCCCCCCCCCGCCCCTGGTGGTTAGTGCACATCATAGAGTGTGATCGAACTCCCGGTCTCCCGGTCGAACTCCCGAGGGACACTTTGCATTTTAGCCTTTTATCTATATAGATGTGTGTTTGAAGTCATCTGATACAAGCATCCCCAGCATTGTAATTAAGCAGCTATAGTTCCTGGGAAGCTTTGTGTCTCTTGCAACCCTACCCCTTTTTCGAACAGCTTAACGAAGTGTGGCGAGCATCCGCTTGATATGACTGAGGTTGAGGGACATAGCAGTGCACATTTTCATGCAGTGGCGATGCCAGGCAGGAGAGGCAAGGTGACACCTCTTCACCACCAACTTGCTTATTCACCCTGATCTGTCACAGGGCCCAGCTGGAGAGGCGATGTGTCTGCAGAGTCTCAGACAGACTAGATCTTCCAGGCTCAAGGTGGTCCTCTTCATTCATAACATGGGCTTACCATCCCCCGTGCTTCTGGGTTTTGTCCACGAAAGTATAGCATGCCCTTTGCAAACTCTCCTGCACATCTTTTCCCAAGGTGGAGACGCCCACAGCACATATTGCCCTGCTCCTAATGTCACTTATTTTACCTAAGAGTGACTTTTCCCATTATAAAACCATTAATAGGGGGAAAGGCCCCGATTGCTAGGGCACCAGGGAGTGGTGCCCACACAGAGTCTCCTCTTCACTCTTCAGGAGCTTTGGTTTCTCCTTGTGTGTTTGGTCGTAAAACATGACCATTCTGCAGGCTCCTGGCCCTTATCTTAGACATCTCTGCTAGTCACTGAAGCAAGCTACCTTTCGATGTGCTAAATCAATGTCCCTTCAGTGCAGAATGATTCACTCTTAGCCAATAAGAGTTACCTATAGTTGGTTGAGGTCATTCTGCATTTCTCCTCCTCTTTCCTCTCAAACTAGAAAGACCCAAGTTCGTTTCATCTGTGCCAAAGTGTGATGGTGGAGGAAATGATTTATCTCAAAGGGTTTTCCCCAGCTGTTACGCACCTGTCTTTGGGTTCCTCTCCATATTGGAGAGATTTTAGTGAGAATGCTCCATAGTTTGTTGATTTAACTTCTGTCTCCTGTACTTCTTTGGGTAAGGAACCTTCTGTTCCTTCCCTTTGGTACTATCTGATAAACTGTATGATTATGTGCAGCTGATAATTTTTTCAGATACACACACACTATTTTTTATTCATTTTTGTTAGGTCTTGTGTGAGTTTGTAATGCAATTTCATTCTGATGTCTTTAACCTGAAATTCCTACAAATTTTTAATCTTTAAAATGATCAGTTATCTATTTTTTCATAAATTCTTGTTTTTATGCTTAACAAGCCCTTTCCAAACTCAAGAGCAAATTAAAGATTCATGTATGTATTCTTCTATTTTGTGTGTGTGTGTGTGATTAAATACTAAATGTAACTAAAAAATTGCCTAGAATTTATTGTAATGGTTTCAAGTAAGGGTCTAATTTAAATAAGTAAACACACAAATAAAATAAAACCCCTCAACTACTTGACCCATCATCATTTATTAGAGAAGAAATTCTTTTTCTTTTTCTCTCTTTTTTTTAAGTTAGGTAGGTTTTTTGTGTTTTTTTTAAAGTTTTTTCAATTACAGTTTATATTCAATAGTATGTTGTTTTAATTTCAGTGGTTAGACAATCATATATTTTACAAAGTGATCCCCCTGATATTTCCAGTACCCACCTGGCACCATATATAGTTATTACACTATTATTGACTATATTTCCTACGCTGTATTTTACCTCCCCATGACTATTTTGTAACTACCAATCCTTTCACCTTTTCACCCAGTTCCCCAAACCACCACCCCTCTGGCAACCATCAATCTGTATGGAAGTTCTTTCAATTTCCTTCCTTCTTCCCTCCAGCCCTCTTTCCCTTAATGCATAAATGTGATCATATTATACACAGTATATTTTTTGTGCATTCCTTTCCTTTTTTGCTTCTTCTCTCTAGACTACTCCCCTTCATCTGCATCACACACACACACTCCAACCCTAAGTATGTATATAGAAAAAATATATGAATATATACCTATGCATATTCCTATACATTCACATAACATGTGCAGTTTTAAAATTAATTTTTAACTTCAAGCACAGATCTAAGGCCAGAGGAATATCTTCGAGTGCTTTCGATTATTGTCCAGAAGAGGAAAAACAAGTGATTCGTTTTTATTTTCCTCATAGTGTTCTCAGAAACCCATCTAAATTCTAATAAGGCAAAGTAGAATTATCTGGTTTTTATTATGTCCAGCATTATTTGTTTTAGGTAAAGTTTATTGTATAGTAAAGTCCATTTATTTGCCCTATTTAATTTTATAGAAGAGACATTTTGTGTAATCAATGTTGTTTAATGTGGATTTTGTATGGGCTTTTCCATTACTTCCTTGTGTAATCTTTTTGGGTCGCTAATCTATTTTCTTATCTGTTAAAGCTGGAAGTAGATTCTAATGTTTTTACCTTGAATATTTTCTGTTAATTTTGGAGAATATAGACTAATTCATATACTATGTGAAATTGCAAATTGAGTAAGATATAATACCCACTTGCACAAAGACAGTAAAAGTTAAGACTTGTACCTAAATAAAGAATAAGGCATGCCAAAACCGGTTTGGCTCAGTGGATAGAGCGTCGGCCTGCGGACTGAAAGGTCCCAGGTTCAATTCCGGTCAAGGGCATGTACCTGGGTTGCGGGCACATCCCCGGTGGGGGATGTGCAGGAGGCGGCTGATCGATGTTTCTCTCTCATCGATGTTTCTGACTCTATATCTCTCTCCCTTCCTCTCTGTAAAATATCAATAAAATATATTAAAAAAAAAGAATAAGGCATAAAATGTTGAATGCCTTGAGTTTTAAAAAAAAAATGGGGGGGGGGGAGGCGGGAGACCTTATGAAAATTATTTTTTTCATTAGGTAGAAAATAATCCTTAATTTATCTCTTTCCTGGACCATTTCAATAGCCTCTTTCTTGGTCTTCTAGCACCTGTTTTCTTTTTAATCATTTACTGCAGCCAGGGTGATGTTTTTAAAACACATATTGATCAAGTTCTTTGTTGCTAAAGATCCTGAATATGTACCTCATGTATTTAGAATAAACTTTAAAATTCTTAAAGTGAGTTACAAAAACAAGTGCTTTTTCCTCCAGGCAAGCATTGTACCTCAATATGTAGTAGAAGGGCTTTATATGTGCTGCCCACTTTTCCACACAGAATATTAGAAAGATGCCTACCTGAAGTTTGAGATTAAAATGAGTGTTTTATACTACTTCATCAAGGACATTCTCAAGTGAAATTAACATCTTTTGTTTGCTTGCTTTGTTTTTATTGTGTGTCAATAAGAATATACTGACTCAGGGACAGTTTGATGTCACTACCTTGATTTATGTCAAGAACTGAAACTTTTACCCACCATTAATTTTGCACCACCAGTGCAAATGTCCACATACAGAATAATGTAAATAATGTTTTAGTATTATTATGAATATAGTTTTGACCGTACAGACTTCTGAAAATATCTGAGAGACATATGAGAATTGCTGCTCTAAAATTTCTATATCCTGTCTTTATCATAGCAGTTACTTTCACTGAATTGTTAATAAACACATTTAAACATTTTTTTTTATCACCATCAGGAGTTAATCATTGTCCATCACTCTTTAGGAGAAAGCAAAGCAAAATCTTCAGTATACTTTTTAAACAACTACTCTCTTACAACCACTCAAATATTTCATCCTAGTTTGGTATTATCTTTAAGAATCCTTTCTTAGTGGTATAATTTTATTTTCATCATCGGTAGTTAGTTAATTTAATATTTTCTAATTTAATACTAATTTGATATTTTACTGGCATATTTGATACTCAGATTGCTGTATCACTTTTCTTCTCTACCCATGAATGCCTTTTTTCTTTTCTTTTTTAAATATATTTTTATTGATTTCAGAGAGGAAGGGGGAGAAAGAGAGATAGAAACATCAATGATAAGAGAGACTCTTTGATCGGCCACACCGAGTCCACAACCTGGGCCTATGGCCCTGACCAGAATTGAACCTGGGACCCCTCAGTCCCCAGGCCGACACTCTATCCACTGAGCCAAACCAGCCAGGGCATGAGTGTCTTTTTTCTCTTTGAATTGTGGAATGATTCTTTCCAAAGGTATATATGAGGGGAATAGCTTTTGAATCCTTTCATGACCAAACATGCCTTTATTTTGCCATCACACTAGTTGATCTTTTGCTGTCTTCAGAATTCCATGTTCAAATCTCTTTTCTCGTCTTCCAGCATTTAGTGACGCAGGTGAGAAGTTTACTGGCTGACTTGTTTTGTTGAAAGTTGCTTAGTTCTTTTTCAAGTATCTTTTTGGGGCTAGTATTTTCTGTTTAATCTTTAACATAGAAATTTCACAGGATATGGCTCCACATATTTCTTTTCATTATTCTTTTCACAGTTTTGGAGCCCTTTATTCTCAAGACTCAAGTTTCTTTTCAGCTGGAGGACATTTTCTTCTATTAGTTCTTTGATTATTTTCCCCTTTCACCTTTTTCATTGCTTTCTTCTGTAACGCTTGTTAGTTGAACATTATATTTCTGAATCTATTCTTGCATGCTTTTAAACTTTCTTAATTTTTTTTTCTCTAAAAATTGAGAAAATTTTCTTGCTTAGATCTCCCAGATGATGACATATTTTTGATCGTTTCAGTTCAAACCTCATACAAAATTTTATTTTTTTATCTTAGAAATTATGTATCTTGTTTTGTTATTTCTTTTTCATAGAAACCTGAACTTGCTTTGTACATGCAGTATCTTCTTTTAAACATTATTTTCTCTACCCAACATTATCTTCCTCATCAATAAGCTGTTTCGATATTCATGGAGTTTCTCTTTCATTCTTGCTATGTTTCCTTAAATATCTGGTGATTCTTGGTTCTTCTATTAAAAGTGAAGAGTGTGATCACCTTTCAAGGTGGCAGGGTTTGTTAGCAGAATAGAGTTCACTCTTTCCAGAGCAGACTGTTCTCTTATGTGAAGGAGTGACCACAGGCGCTGAGGGTTCCTGGAAGATTCCTTTGCATGTGTACAGATGAGAGGTCCAAGGGGGTTGGACACATTGGGAGGTTTTCCTGTTGTTTTAAGCTGAATTTTTTCCTTGATTTCCATTCGATTGTTTAAATTTACTCTAGGCATCTTATGAAGTTATTTCTCTCTAGTCCTAGGGCCCCCCAAAAGCCAAATCATTCTGTATTTAAGAAGTGAATGCTGTAGCTAGTTCCTTTGGGCACACTGCATGGAAAGAACAGAAGCAACAGTGTATGACTGGCCTGGTCATAGACCCTGAAGACTCAGACGTTTCCAGACTTAGTGGGAAAACTGGTGCTCATGTATGCAATATCCCCTCCTGCGCCGGAGCTGGGGTGTCGCCTTGACTTGGGCTTCTCCTCTATTTCAATCTCTTCTGCTTTCTATCTTCTAGAATTGGACCAATTTCTCTTTCCACGTGGACTACACACATGATTATTTCTCACTTCAGGGAAATGTTTCAGATTTGAAATGGTCTTGAGATGGAAGTCTGTCCTGAAGCCTTTTGCTTTTCTCAAACTATAAGAGAAAGTTTATCTGGCAAATTACAGAGGCAAAAGGAGGGCCTTGGTAAGAAAAAGGCTCGAGAGGCAAAAGGAAGGCCCTGCTTAGGAGAGAGAAAGGCAAAGGTAATTCACCTGGGGGAGGTCAGGGGGAGGGGAAAG
Source organism: Myotis nattereri (assembly GCF_964212035.1). Classification (NCBI taxonomy): domain Eukaryota; kingdom Metazoa; phylum Chordata; class Mammalia; order Chiroptera; family Vespertilionidae; genus Myotis; species Myotis nattereri. Next base: position 13,064,968 of record NC_138092.1, read on the forward strand.
GCAGATGCTTCCGGGAGGGAGCGTGCACTCCTGCAGCTTTTTAAGAGACTTTTGTGCGGGGTTTTTTTTGTTTTTGTTTTTTTTCTGCTAGAGATTTGAGCACAATAAGTTCCTCTGAAGCACAGATTTTCTTTTTAATTTTAAGAACTGATTTGCTTTTAAAATGACTCCTTTAAAAACTCTGTTTTTGGTCAGTATCGAAACAGAATGTTTCCAATAGTTTCTAATTATTTAAATTCTATTTCTCTCATGTCAATTGTATAACGTTTTTCCACAGGGCATTTGGAAAAGATGACCTCTAGCTATGTCAGACTAAAGGTGAATAATGGGGAGTTGCTATCCCTCACCCCAAGTGACTCATTTGTGTTGCCTGATATAGCGCAGACCCCGCAGGATGTTTCAGCACAGCACCTTGGAATTCTACAAATAACCTAAACACGTTGTCTTCTCTTCAAGGAGTTGATAGAGCTCCCCTTTGCACATTTTCTCCAGAACTCTGAATTTGGAAATCCTCTCATTTACTTGCATGTAAGAAATTCCCTATTACCTTGGTTTCTTGTATTCAGTCGGTTTTTAGTTCTCTCTTTTCAAGTGCCTTTTTTTTTCCTTCTGATTATGAAAATTGAGCATGCTTAAGAATTGGCAATAGACAGGGTGCTTAAGATCTCTGGTATGCAGTCCTGGTCTAAGCTGAGTGTTACGTGATCCTGGACAAGTTACTTAGCACTGGCTGTTCAATGTCCTCATCTGTGTAAAGGGCATGTTGGCTATACCTGACTTTAAGGATTTTATAACCCATGTCAGGGGCTTAGCACACTATCTGGCATGTGGTAGGTGCTCAATAAGTATGTGTGACTTCTTATTATTGAAGACTATTTGAAAAGTTGAAAATAAAAACTCACCTATAATTGTAAATATTTTGAACTTAGATTTATACACACATGTACACACATTTTAGTTATTCCATAGATTGCGGTCTCTAGAAATTCTCTGAATTTTAAAAATTGATTTTAGGAGAGAGAGAGGAAGGGAGAGAGAACGAGAAACATCAATCGGTTGCCTCTTGCATGCATTCCAACCTGAGATCCAACCCGCAACCTACGTATGTGCCTTGACCGGGGGTTGAACCCACAACTGTTTGGTGTACGGGATGGTGCTCCAACCAAGGGAGCCACCTGGCCATGGCGAAATTCTCTACATTTTAAAAATTATTTCCTTGCCCTCTTCACTTTTCACTGTGACATCCTTCTCCTTATGGTGGTTTCTACTACTTGATGTGAGTTTCCTGAAGATTCTGAATTCAGTCTCAGTTCTGGATTACTTAATCAGGTGACTATGATCATGCTTAGTGTACTAGAAAAGCTAGGGCAACAATGAGAGAAAAAGAGCATGTGTCATAGATCTGCTTCAATCAGTGGACCAGACTATTTTATTCATGAGTGTATCTGAAAAGGGAACTATCTTAATTCCTATACATGTAAGTTTTGTGTTATAATTCATAATTTAAAAAGAAAACTATGCCTTTTACGTGGTGGATGGAGAATATCAAAATATTTTCAACATGAAGAGCATCAATATCATCCCAGGCTTATGGATTCATTTCATTTCCCTTGAATCTTACAAGGATGGATTTTTTTCAGTGGCAAAAGGTTAGAGTCATTAAGGATAAATGCTCAGTGTAGAAAGTTCCTAATAAATTTCAACCATTGTTCTTGCATGGAAAGTATCTGTTATCTCTTGTGATTTGCCTCTAGCAAGCACCAAAAGGAGGGCTATTACTAAAGATAGTCAGCAGTGAAATGACTAACAACATTGACATTTAAATTGTGACATTAACCCTAAATAGGATGATTGATTCAGTAGTTTCCATTTGAAAATCTTATTCTGTTAATAGAGAAAATGCTAAGATTAAAAAAAAGAGAGAAAAGAATAATCACTTCTTTGAAACTTTGCTATTAATTTTAGTTTTTGAATATGGTCTCTCTTTCTCCGCCCCCCCCCCCCCCCCTTTTGCTGGGGAACTGAAATGATTATATTTCAGCAATCAGCTACAGTAGATTCAGTCTCAAGCAACTGAAGTGGATGAAGACTAAACCCAAGTGCTGAAAACTCAGAGTATAAGATATTCTATTGACCTGAGATATTAGTTTTGAAATAAATTAGAATATTTTCCTTGTTAAAAAAAGATAAGATAATCTATTTGGAGAACAAAATTCGTACATCAAGATAAAGGCTCAGAGAGAGAGAGAGAGAGAGAGAGGAAACAAGATGTGGGGGCAGGGGGAGGAAGGAGGAGATTGCGGTAGAGAACATAGCATGAAATCCTGAGTGAAAATTATAATAAGGTTTCACTTTTTAAAGAGAGGGAAGTGGCTTGTCCTTTTTCCCCTAACTCAAGTCAATGTTGGGAATAATGGACGACAGGTGGGAGGAAGAGTCATGAATAGCAGACCTTTGCTGGTTGGATCCAGTTTTCCCTCTTGCTTTCCTTTGGTTTGCATGTAAATTTGCTTGGTTTTCTAGTACTGTAGCTCACATTTATGGAGAATAGAAAAAATGAAATATCATTTATTTAATTTGAAGGCGATCATTAGGACTTGAGACAAAATTTAAATAGGATCAATGGTTGGTGAAGTAAATTGATAATAAGGCAACTTGTTTGCATAGTACTTTATAGCTCACAACCAACTTTACAAATATTCTGTAAATTGATTTTATCAAAACATGAAAAATATAGCTCCCCCATTTCTTTCATAGTACTTGGAACCCCAACTTTTACTTAAATTCCTCAGTGAACCTTTATTCACTCATTCAACAAATGTTAATTGAGTACCACATATGTGGCAGGCACAGTTTGAAGTGTGATGTAGCCATGAACAAAATAAAGAATCCCAGCTCTTGTGTAGAGTACATTCTCATGAGGGTAGACAAACAATAAGCACCAAACACAATAAATAAGGAAGCTACATTGAATGTTAGAAGATGGCGACAGCTAGGGAAGAAAGAAAGATTAGAGAGCTGGACCATAGAGATAGGAAGTTCTAGAGCAGTGGTTCTCAACCTTCCTAATGCCGCGACCCTTTAATACAGTTCCTCATGTTGTGGTGACCCCCAATTTCATTGTTACAAATTGAACATAATTAAAGCATAGTGACTAATCACAAAAACAATATGTAATTATATATGTTTTCCGATGGTCTTAGGTGACCCCTGTGAAAGGGTCGTTTGACCCCCAAAGGGGTCGCGACCCACAGGTTGAGAACCGCTGTTCTAGAGGGACTGGAAATTTCAAAATGGGTGGAGAGGTCACTCCATTAAATAGGGCGGCCACTATAAGTCCTAGTGAGGTGAGGTTTGAGTTAGAGGAAATAGGAGTTAGCCATAGGTATTTGTGGGGAAGCACATTCCAAGAAGGTGAAACAGCTGGAGCCAAGGCCCTCAGGTAGAGATGTGGTAATCAGCGTAGCAGGATCAGAATGAGTAACAAGGTAAGTATTAGGAGAGGAGGTCAGAGAAGTAAGAGAGGTGAGATCCTGTAGGGCCTCGTAGACCATTGGAAGGACTTTAACTTCTATTCTGAGGGAAATGGGGGGTCACTACAGGACTGAGCATGGAGTGACGTGATGTGACTTGTGTTTTAATGGTATTTCTCTAGATGCAGTATTGTTGAGAATAGACTGGAGGGAAGGATGGTAAAAGCAGGGAAAATTACTAGGAGGCTATTAATGATCTACTACTGTGTAATATATCTCAAAACTGAGCAGCATAAATAGCAAATATGTATTATCTCTCAGTTTCTGATAGGAAGCTGAGAGCAGTTTAGCTGATTGGTTCTGGCTCAGGGTCTCTCAAATGTAGTTAAGTTCCCATCTGGGACTATGATTGATGTAAGCCTTACTCTGGAGAATCTACTGAGCTCACTCAGATGGTTGTTGGTTGGCCGTTCTCAGGCCAAGGCTTCAGTTCCTCCCCACAATATGTCAGTTTGCTTTTCTTGGAGAAAGAGAGATAGAGGTAGAGGTGGAGGGCAGAGGTGGAGGTAGAGAGAGATTGAGATTTACCAAAATGGAAACTGGAGACTTTATTATCTAATTCCAGAAGTGCCAAGCTATCCACTTTTGCCATATGCTATTGGCCATATAAGGCAATTCTGGAAAAATGTGGGAGGGAAAACTCTACCAGGTTTCACTGGGACACAACCAAGATTAAAACTGAGGTTTACTCAACTCCAAAACCACCCTCCCCCTAGATTAAGAAAAAATACACCAAAAAATAAACAAAACTCCCAAACCACTCCCTCCTAGGAATTATGAAAGAAATGGATGATGAGAAATGAATTGAAAGGGATAATTTGTGTGAACAATTCACTCTCCTCATTTTTGTTTTGTGATTCCAAGTAAAATGGATATATCTCTGGATTTGTCGACTATTCCTGTACAGATTTTTAGGAGATAAGGACGCTGTATGCTACGTTTCATATACTTCTCTCCAGCAAAGCATTCCTGCATTAGACTGTTATCAATGCCCAGGGGTGGGGGATGGTAGGTTGTCTCTGACCGAGTCATCTGGCGCTTTTCTTGACTTGTTGGTTATGGTCTCAGCCACATGCCTGCTCCACCTCTTTCACTACTAACGCTGATGACTCACCTCTCAACTGTTTTCTCAACATCCACAAAATGAAGTATTGGATTAAAGAAAACAAATGAAAAAAAGGTTTTATGTATGAACTAATACAGCCTTAGTCTTGCTATGAGCGCTCAGGTATTCATCTCTAGCCAGTGGTTCTCAACCTTCTGTCCTTTTAAATACAGTTCCTCATGTTGTGACCCAACCATAACATTATTTTCGTTGCTACTTCATCACTGTCATGTTGCTACTGTGATGAATCGTAATGTAAATATCTGATATGCAGGATGGTCTTAGGCGACCCCTGTGAAAGGATCGTTCGACTGCCAAAGGGGTCGCGACCCATAGGTTGAGAATTGCTGATCTAGACTTTTCTCCAGAGAAGGATCAGAGATCAAGTTTATAGTTGCTCTTAAAAAAAAAAAAAAGTTTGTGTTGATTCTAGAGAGAGAAGAAGGGAGAGGGGGAGAAAGAGAAACATCAGTGTGAGAGAGAAATATCAGTTGGCTGTCTCCTGTACACCCCCTTACCAAAAATCGAGCCTGCAACCCTAGCATGTGTCCAGACCAGGAACTGAACCAGTGACCTTTTGGTGCATGGGACAATGCTCAGCGCACTGAGCCACAGCAACAAGGCCTATAGCTGCTCTTTACAGTTCTGTGTTTGAGGCTACCCAGAACCTAACATGCCTAAAGCTACACAAAAGATATTGAAAAAGTTGATCACAGCAGTGCTAGCACAATGATGAAACCAACTCCAGAAATTGTCCCAAACTTTGGTACAAGCTGCTCTGTGAAACGTTCCTTTTTTAACAGGACTTTTGCTCACTATACCAGAGAGCTTATTCTGTTGTTATAAAACCAACCTTTATTCCACAGTGCTTTGTACCAGAGAGATTCTAATCTGTGAAGAAAAAAATACTGAAGTCATTTCCAGTTAAAGGGAAGAGCATAAAAGGCTCCTTCGGCCATCAGAAATATGAAAAGAAACGAGTCAAGTTGTGCTTTCCCAGACTCTTTCTTTCCATTGACCAGGCAAGGACTCATCAACCATTTCATCATAGGGGAAAGGCTGATGAATCTAAGTTTATGAGGGAACATTTGTGCTGGGAACAGATGAAATCAGCAATCCAGGAAGCTCAGCAGGAGGGAGCAGGGGCTTGAAGAAGGAAGACTCAAGGGAAAATCTCTCCAGTGAATCAGGACACTACTCAGTGTAGCGCAAGAGCTGGCTCTTATCCCTCCCTCTGGCACTTCCTGCTGAACTTTTGGAAATCAGCCAGTGTTGTCATTAACACTCCCCTCCCCCAGCAACGACTGCTTCTCGTAGGCATGAAACAGAATAAAATCCTCCTCTTTTTCGATAGTGAGGTAACTGCGAATCACATGAAGCGCTTCCTTCCCTCCTGTAGAACCGAGCATTTTTAGGAAGTTGTGCGTGATGCCTGGGCTCTCATGGGCAATGGTTAGGGTTCCGAATCCTCTATTTCACCTTTTAGGTAAAGGCTGCAGACCAGGAACCCAGGGTGGCCCCAGCTACACAACTGTGGAAGGGGAGGTGGTGACATTGCCGTAATTTTTTCTCTCTGTAGACTTTCATTTATTTAATTTATTTGTAAAATTTAGTTTTATTGTTGAAAGTATTACAGATGTCCCATTCCGTCCCCCCCCACCCCCCCGCCATTGACCCATTCCATCTAGCTCCCGCCCCCTCCCCAGGCCTTCACTGCACTATTGCCTGTGTCCATGGGTTATGCTTATATGCACACAAGTTCTTTGGTTAATCTCTTCCTGAGCCGCCTCCCACCCCCACCCCTTCCCTCTGAGATTCGTCAGTCTCTTGCATGCTTCCTTGTCTCTGGATCTCTTTTGTTCGTCAGTTTATTTTGTTCATTAGATTCCACATATAAGTGAGATCATAGGATACTTGTCTTTCTCTGACTGGCTTATTTCTCTTAGCATCATACTCTCCAGGTCCAGCCCACCAACATTTCTGTCTCCAAGTCCAACCTTATCCTAAATGAATAACAATTTTTACAACACGGAAATGCTATTATTTTACTGTTAGATCAAAGCATGCAGATAATACAAATGTGCTCCTTTTGTCAGAGAATTCTAGTATTCTGCATTGCCAACATATTCTTCGCCTTGAGAAATATTCCCCACATCTGCCCATTTCAGCAGGGACCAGCACATTGCTACCTATCCTTCAGGTCTTTGTAGACACTTCCATTCCTCCTAGATTCTCTGATTAGGTTAGTCCCCTCTATCACATACCCTCACGACACCATCCATTTCCCTTCTCCCATTCATCCCTCTGTGGTACCAGCTCTGCCCCACTGGCCAGCAGGCTACATGGGCTACTGCCTATCTCATTCACCACTGTCTCCTCTATAAGTAGCATGATGTCCGATACCTATTGGGCTCTTAATAAATACTTATGGCTATTGCTAAATGACAACTTCATTTTCCCTTTAATTAATGATTCTCATTAGCATTTTAAAATTATAATCAATGTTACCAAAAATTGGTATACCCACACACTTTACAGGAACATAGAACTGTGCAGTGACAGTAATACCTGTTACTTGTATAGCTTGTGCAGTTTAGAAAACTGTCTTATCCATTTTTTTTTTGATCCTGACAATCACATTATGAGGTCAGTAGGGTGGGCATTGCTATTCTGACTTGAGGCCCAAAGAAGCTGAAGCTCAGGCAGTTTTCCGCCACCTTAAGGGGCGAGCAAGGGCTCACTTTCAGGGTCTATGCCAGCCATGGGCAAACTACGGCCCGCGGGCTGGATCCAGCCCGTTTGAAATGAATAAAACTATTGAAAAAAAAGACCGTACCCTTTTATGTAATGATGTTTACTTTGAATTTATATTAGTTCACACAAACACTCCATCCATGCTTTTGTTCCGGCCCTCCGGTCCAGTTTAAGAACCCATTGTGGCCCTCGAGTCAAAAAGTTTGCCCACCCCTGGTCTATGCGATTCCCATAATGGCAGGTAAACCCTTCCACCAGGGGTTTTCTCACTGCCTTCCAGAAACTTGATTATATCCTTTTAATCCAATTCATTTGCAATTGGGTTAATATCCTCTCTCTGGTCCCAAATCAGTTCTACCAAACCACTGGCACAAAGAGTGCAAATCAGGGGTCTAAAGACCATGTTGCATAGATTCCATCCTGCTAGTTGTGAATTTCCTACCCCCACCCCAAATACATCTTACCAAGGTCACTTGTTTTCTGGCCTTACACCAGGGCATGGCACCGGGCCAGCACCTAAAGGACCCGCCACACACTGTTGTGGGTTCACACCAGTTCTCCATCACAAAGTGAGCTGAGAGACCATCTACCCCTGCAAGGTCCGGTAGGAACGTCAGCGAAAAGGGACCTCCTTTAGAACTGAATGACCATCAGAGGCCCTTGGTGGCTTCATTTCCATTGATTAGTACAGTGACGGCCTTCACCTGTCCTGTCCTGTCACAGTGAGTGGGTGTAGGAGCTACTGAAATACAGTGCCTCATTGTTCCATTTTGTTTCCATTTCCATGAACAAGTGAGAGAGGGCCAGGAGATGAGTGCCAGCGCCTCTCTAGGCTCCTGTACTTGACAGCTGGGGCCCTGACCGGGGGGCTGCTGAGGACTGTCATGGTCTTTGGACACTTGAGCTACTGTCACATCCTCTTTAAGAAATTGCCTTGCTTGTCAATTGCTGCTTTACCCAAGTTTGGCTTGGTCAGGGTTAATAAACGCTTACCCCAGCCCCTTTCTGTCAGTTCTCTACTGAAATCTCTACTGCCAGTTCTCTAGACACACTCCTCACTCTCCGCTGATGATTTTTGTATCCTGTAGCTTCTCTGTCATTTACTGTATGGTAGGATTCTGTGGCAGCACTGTCTCATCATCTTGCTTCTTATTCTCATTATGCAGCATATCTACGAGTCTTGTTTGCAGAGTAGCTTACATCGGCTTTTTAATTAAGAGACTTGCAGTAGCCTCTAATTCCCTAGCAATTTCGCGTGTAGATTAAACTAGATGAGACAATTTTTAGTAATCATTAATGTGTGATTACATTTATGTATTGCAGATATTTCTAATTAGAACTCAGAACGAAATGAAACCTGCTTCCTCACAGGGTTTCACTCTAATAGTCATTAATGAAGAATAATCAAATTAAATGATTTGGCTCCTAGAATAATTGGATATGGAAAAACCAAGTGTGAGGGGAATGAACTTCCTCTACTTATACAACCTTTCAAAGACCATTATTACTTCTCACAGACAGTGACGATATAAACCAGGGACTTTATCAATGCCATGTGGCAGGCAGTCACTTTGGTTTTAATCTTCATGTGCCCTCCATTCTGGGGAAGTACACATTAACCATAGAATGTGTATAGTCTTAGTGGGAAAGGAATATTTCTCCGATAATGAACCTCATTTTATTTTATTTTTTTTTTTGCTTTTACAGTAATAAACGACTGGTGGCCTTAGTGCCCATGCCCACTGACCCTCCGTTCAACACCCGAAGAGCCTACACTAGTGAGGATGAAGCCTGGAAGTCATATTTGGAGAATCCCCTGACGGCAGCCACCAAGGCGATGATGAGCATTAATGGTGATGAGGACAGCGCTGCCGCCCTCGGCCTGCTGTATGACTACTACAAGGTAGATCCTGCAGCCCCACCTCCCTCCTCTTCAGCCCCAGGGCCTCCCCTCAGTGGTGAGAAGAAGGACAGAGCCTTTGTCCCAGGCCAGAGAACAGGTAGTATTTCCACACTTCTGTGGAATTCAGCCTCTTCCTGTTCTCATTGCCTCACTGATTTCCCATTGATGAAGCACATCTTCCCACCCACCAGAGGTAGTTTTCATTGGGATAATTACTTCTGTGTTCTCTGTTCACATGCAAACATCTTATTTACATAGAATTCCTACTCCATGTCATATTGCAAACACTTTAACTTGATTATTATTTTTAGTGATTAAGAATATTACATTGTGTAGTAATATTAATTATATTAATTTAGTGATTGCTCAGTTGTTGGTCATTTAGGCTGCTTTTAGATTTCTATTTTATAAAGAACATTCAGGGGTTTTAGACTTTTCCGGTTTATAAGGAATATTTCAATGAATGCTTTTGGGGTAGACCTTTGTAGCCATTTCAGAACCTAAAGTTTGTTACAATTCTGTTTCCATTTGTTTTGGTGGGTACTAAATATTTTGAAGGACCCTTAAAATAAAATAAGTGTAATACACTTATATGACAAATATACCTGCCATAAGATACCTTCAAAATAGGAGTATTTCAAGAAATCAAACAACAAACAGCGATCTGTCTCAACTATAAAAGACTATATATCTGGTATGACCTGCTCCCTTAGAACCAGTGAAGTGTAAAAAAATCAGCAAGTATTTACTGAATGAGGAGATTTATTGCTGCTTTGATTGTAAACAGCATTGGCTAATGCTGGGATTTGGCTCAAAGGTGAGAATGGTGGTGTTTATTTGGCTGGTTGGGCACAGTGAACTTCTTATTTGAGAATAAGAACTGACTGCCCACATCCCCCCCCCCCCCCCCCCCCCTATCATGAGAAAATAACCTAAGAGAAACCATTTTCCTTTTAGTAAGTTTTGGTCTTGGTTTCCTATTTCCTTCCTGCTTACCACTTCCTGTTTCCTTTCAGCCGCCTCTACTTTTGCAAGTTGAGTTGTCCCTGTTCCTCTCCTAAACCAGAGTTTTCATGCTTTCCAAAGATCTGCCCCGAACCCCCCCCCCCCCCACACACACCCCCCCCCCCCCCACCAACTCTGGGCCTGCTCTTCCAGCTTCTTCCCATTTTCCCCATTAAAACACACAGGAGGCTCCTCTGTGGGGAGATGAATGAGAGCCAAGCCACGTTGGCCTTATCTAAGATGCAAGACAAGATATGAGTAACTGACAGGTCAGGCCATTGAGGGGATATTGAATGAGGATATTATTAACTCAAATAAACGAATCTTTTCAAAATGTATACACACTTTAACAGCTGATAGCTCAATTTTGAAAATGAAATGTATTTTAATAAACACTGCCTTTATAATTATTCAAAGTGTGTGTATACATTTTTTTGAGATACTCTATATATGAAGGATTTTCCACTGGTACCCTTGCCCATCTATGCTGATTTCCCCCCCTTCCCAAGAGAGTGGAGTTGGCAGATTTTGACAGTCATCTTGGGAAGGTATAGAACTCCCCCAGTGGCTGCTGACATAGCAAGAAAGGATTTTAATTTTGCGGGGCTTGGACTCAAGATGAAAGCATGTGTTAGAGCTTAAACTACATTTCATGTAAATAGGGCAGTTTCCTCCAGTGAACAGGCAGCACCTGAAAAAAAAAAACAAACCCCAAAAAAGAGCCTGAAAAACGAAGATGGTTTCATGGTAGGCTTTTCTTTGTTTGTGGTTGTTTTATACTTTTAATTCTTTTTTGACTGAGGAGCTCATTTGAAAAAATACAAGGATGCATTCTACATGTTTTGGAGTAAAAATTTCAAAATTTATTGAGGATGGTCCCAAAACACAGAACTTATCAGTTAGACTCATGTACTAGACCAGTCCTTGAAGGTTCAGCTTTATTGGACATTTGTGGTAGTACATAATGTTCCGAAAAGGTCTCATCCTTAGAAAGAATTCACAAACCGTTTCCTTCAAGATAAAAAGAAATAGTCAAAACTTGATAGTTTCATCGATTTTTAAAATCTAGTAACACATCATTAAAGTGACCCTGATTTAATTACTTGGGTCATTACAACTTCTTTTTTGCAGCTTTTATAACTATATTAAAATAATGTTGTTAATAGTTTCATGAGGGCAGGAGGAAATATATTAAATACATTTTGAAGAAATATATTGCTCCATTTTTAAAGTAGATTTTATTCCATTACTGTGAAATGGTCATAATTTCATATATCTTTATTAGAGGGTGATTGTTTTGTATTAATGAAAAAGAAAAACAGATCAAAACAAAAATCATTAGTAATTAATGAAAACAATGTATTTTATTTCCCAGAGAATAATTATTAGTAAATATGTCACCTGGATTACCTCACCTGTTGTACATTTTTAATATTTAAATGAGATGAAATATTGCTTTTTGTAAATACTTAGAGATGCAGAGTAGAGACTTTTCATAAAACTCCATTTGTAGCCAAGTCTGTAACTCTTTCTGTTGAATGATTATTTTCCACGATTAATTTACTAATTTAGGATATAAAATATTTAAAGTATTTCCTAAGCCTTTGTAGATTAATATAATAACATGGCTTTGTTTATTTTATATAAGCTTCACTATATTTGCTTGAAACATTAAAACATTAAAGAGTTAGTCTTGTTTCCAAAAATTTTGTGTCCAAATGATCATTTTCACACCTTAGCCCTTTGGATGTTCCTGTTTATATATGCTGATGTTAAAGTTATAACAAAGTTTAATCTACATTGAGGATAGACTCTTCTGTAGTAAAGAAAAATGTTATCAAAAAGAGTTTAGTTTTTGAGGAAAAACGTTGGGAAGTCATTGTAATAATTCTCTCCACATTATTATTTAAATTTTATACATTTTTACTACCTCTTTAGAATGCTCTCTGATTCTTTCTGTGATCGACACCATTTTTCCTTACTCCTCAGGCTGGAGTGCCTTATCCCTTAGGGGACAGTGGTGGGCTTTGTCAGAGAGGAGTATGTGTGACACACAGAAAATGGTGGTCCCTGTCCTTAGAAGCTGGCATCGGCATATCACAGTATTATACTGTATACATTTTAAAGTCTTTTTTAAAAAACATGCTTAATTCACTTTATTTATTTATTTTTCTTGTATGGAATTATGTGGTGGGTCACAGCTGGAACCTGGATCCTCTGCACAGAAACTGCATAGAAACTCCGGTGTGGGTCTTTACAAGGTGGTCAGTGAATTCCTGATAGGGAGGCGTGGTGCACAGTCTCTTTCCAGAGCTTGGGGGTGAGATAGCTGTAGGTCTTAGAGGTGGCCTTGGTGAAGTTGCCCCAATGGTAGTGCAGCCCCTGGCTGAGGTGTAGCAGTCATGGATACCAGCCATCAGCAGCAGCCTCTTGGGCAGGGGCAGGTGTGTGTGTGTGGGGGCGGGGGGAGGTTGAGATGAGGCCCGTGTCCCTGGGGGCACCATCACAGAGCCACAGCGGTGCTCACCTTACAAGCCAGTGGGGGGCTTGCCAATCTTGTTCCCCTAGTAGCCTCGCTGCACGGGACAGTAAAGAGCTTGGATAGGATGATGGCTTCACAGATGGCAGTGGTTACTTCCTCAGGGCACTTAACATCCAGACTGACATGTCCATTGTAGTCCCCCAGTGGCAACAAATGCCTTTGACCAGCACGGGTCTGCTTTGTACTGGCTTCATGTTCAAAACCTCTTCCTTGAGCGTTGCCTCCAGGAAAAAGTCAATGATCTCAGATCCCTTGATGGGCAAGGAGAAGAGATAGATCTCCTCCAGGGATTTGATCTTCATGTCTTTGTCCCTGGCCTTGCCTCTGGGAGCTCTGCGGCCCCAGTCCTGGCCCTGAACATGACCAATGACCCAGGCCTGGATGCCACTGCCACATCATGCACCCAACCACTGCAGCCTCCCATTCCAGGGCCCTGGGCCCCAGGCCCTTCTTCATCACCTGCATCATCTGCCATCTGTGTTTCCTTGGAGAAGAAATGGAAGTCTTTTCACCTACATTTTTAAACTGTTACCACAGGATCACAGCAGGGAACCCTATCCTGTTTTATGGTTTATAGTTCAGGCAACTAAGTAGGATTTACTCAAGGTCACAGATCAATTCTGTACATTTCTTAACATCTATTCCATTATACAGTTTTAGTTTGCTCAGGCTGCCATAACAAATTGCCACGACTGGTTGGCTTAAACAACGGATTTTTTTTCTCTCTCTCAGAGTTCTGGAGGCTGGAAGTCTGAGATCACAGTGCTGGCAGGGTTGATTTCTAGTGAGACCGCTCTTTATTTCTTGCTTGCAGATGGCCATCTTCTTGCTGTGTCCTGACATGACTTTTTCTCTGTGTGTGTACCCTGGTGTCTTTTCCTTTTCTTATAAGGACATCAGCCCTATTGGGCTTAAGCCTTCACTTAACCTTAATTACCTCCTTGAAGTCCCTATTTCCAAATATAGTCACATTTGGGTTTAGGGCATCAACTTATGAACTTTGGGAATACACAATTCAGTGCTCACCATAAAAAAATTTTTTTTTGGACTTCCGGGCAAGATGGTGGTATATGCGGTACTTGCCTCCTCCCACAACCACATCAAAATTACAACTATATTGCCGAAACCGGTTTGGCTCAGTGGATAGAGCGTCGGCCTGCGGACTGAGGGGTCCCAGGTTCGATTCCGGTCAAGGGCATGTACCTGGGTTGCGGGCACATCCCCAGTAGGAGATGTGCAGGAGGCAGCTGATCGATGTTTCTCTCTCATCGATGTTTCTAACTCTCTATCTCTCTCCCTTCCTCTCTGTAAAAAATCAATAAAATATATTAAAAAAAAAAAGAAAAAGAAAAACCACCTTTAAACTGAAAAATTTTGTATGAACACCACACAGTGTGAAGATATCTATCACCAAGAAATGTTTTCTAATGAGGAAAATTGCATTTAGTATTTAAAAAAAAAAATTACAACTATACTACACAACAGCCATCATTCAGAACTGCCTGAAATCTGGCTGAATAGTAGTCCGACAACTAAGAAATTAAAAAAGAAGCCGCATTAAGACTGGTAGGAGTGGGGAGACATGGAAAAGCCTGATCCCACACCCAAGTGTGGCAGAGAAAAATCAGGAGGGAGCGCTGGCCAGTCCTGTCAACCCATGCACTGAAGGGTCGCGGGTTTGATTCCCACTCAAAGGCACGCGTACCTGAGTTGCAGGTTCAATCCTCCACCTGGTCAGGGCTCGTGGTGCTGAAGGAAACCAATTGATGTATCTCTCTCACATCGATCATTCTCTCTCTTTCACCTCCCTCCCTCCCTCTCTCCTACTCTCTCTACAACACAATGGGAAAAATATCCATGGGTGAAGACAAAAAAAAAAGATCAAAAAAAAAAAAGGGAGGGACATCTCAGCTGCAGAAGCCACACACCAGGCCCCTCAGCCCAGGGTTCCAGTGCCAGGAAGAGACGTCCCCATAACTTCTGGCTGTAAAATCCAGGAGGGATTGAGGTTGAGGGAGATTGATGCTGCTGGAGTCCCAGGCAGTTCTTCTTAAAGGGCCCCAAATGCACCAACTTAACTCAGACTCACTCCCTCTGAGCTCCAGTGCTGGGGCAGCAGCTTGAAAGGCACCAGAAACATAGAGGGAGGAACTGAATTGTTCAGGACAGGGTAAGAGAGCTGGGAGGGTGGCTTTCTCCCGTACAGAAGTGCTAGCAGAGGCCATTGTTCCTTTGATGAGCCCTTCCTCCACACAGAGCCATCAGCCGGGCACCATATCTGACACTCCATCAACCTGGCTATCACTGTTTGCCCCGCCCTGGTGATTCACTGAGGTCCTGCCCCACCCAACTTTCAGGCTCACCCAAGCTGTTTCCAGTGGCTCATGCTTCAGATTTTCCTAAAATCTCTCAAACAAGTAGCATCTGGCCTCAGCATGCCCCCTCTTGCTAAGTGGCTCAGTCCTGCACTAGCAGCAGCTGGCTTTGGTTTGCAGCTTTGCCTCACCTGGGCACCTCCAAGCCCACCACAAGTAGCAGCTATCTGCAGATCACTTTGTAGCTCATGCCATGTGGCCCTGGGCAGAAAACAGGTGGCAGTTAGCCCTGGCCTGCACCTCAGGGGAGGCCCAGAGCCAGCATACACAGTGGACAGCTTCAGATCATGTCGAAGTATTGCCACCCAGCAACCTCCACATGTGACACACTCAAGGGCTGGACTCCTCAGGCATCAGAGCCCTACTGAATAAGTCCTGCTCTGTGGGGTGGTGATCCACTGTGGTCGGAGATCAGTGGCCAGTGGTTGGTGGTCATAGCCAGCCCTTACAGCTGATCAGCCTGGGAATAAACCCCTCCCATTGATGTGCCAACAATAATCAAGGCTCAACTACATGAGGAGGATATACATAGCCCACATGGGGCACACCTCAAGTGCCCAGCTTGGGTGATCAGAGAAGCTGTGCCAGTGGACTCAGAACACCTGCTGCACTAGGCCAGTCTACCAAGCCTGGGAGACAGCAGCTCTGCTTAATATATAGAAGCAACACAGGGAGGCTGCCAAAATGAGGAAACAAAGAAACATATCCCAAATGAAAGAACAGAACAAAACTCCAGAAAAAGAACTAAACAAAATGGAGACAAGCAATCTACTAGATGCAGAGTTCAATGAACTAAGTGAAAACCTCAACAGCATAAAAAAGGACCAGTCAGAAATGAAGGATATACTAACTGAAATGAAGAATAATTTACAGGGAATCAATAGTAGAGTAGATGAAGCTAAGAATCAAATCAGTAATTTGGAATATAAGTAAGCAAAAAACATCCAACCAGAACAGCAAAAAGGAAAAAGAATAAAAAATGAAAATAGTAGAAGGAGCATCTGGGCAACTACAAACATACCAACATTTGCATCATGGGGATGCTGGAAGGAGAAGAGAGAGGGAGAGGGAGGGAAGAAGAGAGAGAGAGAGTGAAAGAGAGAGAGAGAGAGAGAGAGAGCATATTTGAAAAAAATGACAGAAAACTTCCCTAACCTGGTGAAGGAAGTAGTCATACAAGTCCAGAAAGTACAAAAGGTCCCAAACAAGATGAACACAAAGAGGCCCACACCAAAATACAATCATAATTAAAATGTAAAAAGTTAAAGACAAAGGGAGAATCTTAAAAGCAGTAAGGGGAAAGCAGTCAGTTACTTTCTACAAAGGAGCTCCCATAAGAATGTCAACTGATTTCTCAACAGAAACTTTGCAGGCCAGAAGGGATTGATAAGAAATATTCAAAGAGATAAAAAGCAAGAACCTACAACCAAGATTACTCTACCCAGCAAAGCTATTATTTAGAATCAAAGGACAGATAAAGAACTTCCCAGACAAGAATAAGCTAAAGGAGTTCGTCACCACCAAACCAATATTACATGAAATGTTAAAGGGTCTTCTTTAAGAAGAATAAGAAAATAGGGCTGTTGGCGGCTGAACCAGGAAGCAGGCATTCAGAGGGAAGTACGTGGATTTAAGTCCCATGGGATTTATTGTAAGGTCTTTATCTATTTTTTAAAGTTTTTAAAAATATATTTTTATTTATTTCAGAGAGGAAAGGAGAGGGAGAGAGAGATAGAAACATCAATGAGGAGAGAGAATCATTGATTGGTTGCCTCCTGCACATCCCCCAGTGGGGATTGAGCCTGCAACCGGGGCACATGCCCGCACTGGGAATCGATCCCTGACCTCCGTATTCATAGGTCGAGCTCAACCCCTCAGCCACTCCAACCGGGCTTGTAATGTCTTTAACGTTTGTTTTTATTATAGCAGGTATCAGAATTTCATTGTTGAGGCTGAATAATATTCCATTGTATGTATATACCACATTTTGTTTATCCATTTATCTATACATGGACATTGAGGTTTCCACCTTTTGGCTATTGTGAGTAATGCTGCTATGAACATGGTTGTGCTGTGTATTGAATTTTTATGTTTATATATTATCTTTAGTAGATGATAGGAACAATGTTTTATTAATCTCATTTCTACCCAGCATTTAGCAATGCCAGGAGTGTTGCATGTAGCCTCTCAACATTGACATGTGAATGAAGAACTTATAGTTGATTTATTTTATTTTTATTTAAGAAACTAGGGGCCCAGTGCATGAATTCATGCACCTTGAAAGGAACTGGGGGCTGTGAGGCTGCGGGGGGCACAGGGGCGGGTCTCGGCCCATCCTCCGGGCCCTCAGCTGGCCCCTCCCACCACAGTTCCCAGTCCTCTGTCTGCTGGCAGTCCTGCTCCCACCACTGCTCCCAGGAGCTGACGGCGTCGGCTCCGCTCGTACCCACTACTGGCGCCAGCCCCAATCGCTCAGCACCACTAGTGGGTGTGAGTGGTGGCTGCTGGCCCCGATCACCCCTCAGGAGCAGGGGGGGGTGTAAAAGCCCTCAGGAGCGATCGGAGCCAGCAGCCGCTGCTCACACCTGCTGATGGCACTGAGCGATTAGGGCCAGTGCTGGGCGCCGGCAGCGGGTGCAAGCAGAACTGGCGCCAGCAGCAGGTGCAAGCGCTGGGCCAGACTGCAGCGTGCGGGAGCAATGAATTTTTAGTAACCACCAGAGGCTCGCCACCGATGACAGAAACTGGCGCCCCATCTTGGTCTGGTGCCCCCACTCACCTACTCCACCATCCTGTTGTGGCCAATGCCCGCCATGTTCCATGCGCGCCCCCTGGTGGTCAGCACATGTCATAGCGACTGGTTGTTTGGTTGTTCTGCAGTTCGGTCTATTTGCATATTAGCCTTTTATTATATAGGATACTTGTATCCTACAATCTAAATGCTTCTAAAAAATTAACTCATCTAATTTTACTGAAAACTGTGAGGTCTAAAGCTACCATAAAGCCTGTTTTATAGATAAGGAAAGTGAAGCAGAGTTTAGTTAGTGGTAGAGCTGGAGATTTGAACCCACAGTAAGTCTTGACCCTTAGCCACCCTGCTATGATGTCTCCTCAGTCCAGTTGACTGGGCTGGCATATAATCCAGGTGAGTGGAAATTGTAAGAATTGCTAGGGGAATTCAGAAGAGAAACACTTCTCATAAATGCTCTTTTATGTCAAAATAGTGAGGACTGCATTTTAGATGCAGAGGAGTTTGGCTAGAAGGAAGATCTAGAAAGAAAAAAGTAAAACACCCGCCTGCCCCCCCAAACTATCCAACCAACCAAATCCAAACCTGCGATTTCCATGTGTGAACACTATGGCGGAGATATGCAAGCAATCTGAGCTGCAGTAGGGTGATTAGATGGTGATCAGAAACTGCTGGTGGGGGGCGCCTCTCCCAAGCAGTACTTTTCCAATCATGTTTCAGGCAGCGTATCGGCATTGTGGAGACAATAAAAGTGTGTTAGAAGAAAAAACTGTGGAAGCAGGTCCCTGAACTATGTAGAGAGGATGGTAAAGGGTGGCCCAGGTATATCAGATGCTGCTCCCTCACTGAACAGTGCAGTCCCTGCCCAGTTTGCTCCCCATCATGTCAGCACCTGCAGCCCCTCATCAGAGTAGAGGGTCAGTACCTGTTCCATAATAGGATGCTTGTTGTAACTCCAAGATGGTTCCTGTCTGCTGTAGGGCACAGATGTCCAGATCCATCCTTCATTTATTGTATTCCTTTCCCCCATCCCCTCCCAAGGTGGGGAGGGCTGAGGAGTGGCTCAGGTTCAGGATGGTTGTCCATGTCAGCAGTGCACAGCAGAATCGTGATTGTGTGGCCCTCCATTTAGCATCACCCCTTTGTGTCTGGTCCACTGTCGTCACACCTACTCCACCTTTAACCAGCTCCTGGCTATAGCAGATCTGCCGCCTTCCTCTGGAGAGTGTCCCGTTTCAGTGTATCTGCTCCTATTGGTGTCTAGCTCTGCACATGGTCACAGCTGCATCTATGTAAGTCTCACTGATGGTTTCTGACGTTCCCAGGTTCCTCGGGACAAGAGGCTGCTGTCTGTGAGCAAAGCAAGTGACAACCAAGAAGATCAGGACAAAAGGTACCGTGTTAGTTAAAGGAAGATGCCTGGCTTCCAAAAATCTCTTGTTCGATGTTTTTGTTTGCTTGTTTTTTGTTTTTCAAACAGCACTAACCTATAGGAGATAGGGTCATAGCCTCCTCTAACTGTCTTTGGGAGTCTGGGCCCAAACCCGATCTCTTAGTAGGGAGAGAAAATTGCATTTTTTTGATTGTGCATCCGAAGGGTCACCAGCAGGCTCTTGATATACCTACCCACTTCCGGGGAGGCTGAAAGTCCCCATAGTTAGATAGCCCACTGCCGAGGTGAGGTTTCTGCCACTCCCACGGCTGTGTCACTGTGATCAGGCTCCTGAGGGGGTCAGACACTTGGAGCTTGCTTTTGATGAGGTAGAGGAAGAGGCTCTGGGTAGCAGTGGACACTGTCAGCGAGGAGGCACAGGACAGATGTCAGGGAGATCATTACATAATACTCCTTTCCTACAATTTGTATCATTTCAGTCCTGCCTTAGGTACGCTTACTCATCTGGTCCGTGGTGACTGGCGTGTCACCTCTTTTTGACCAAGATGATCCAGACATAAGGAGGAAACTAGAAGGGACTGAACCATCCTGCTCAGCTACTTCTTCCTAAGCGGCCAAATACATCTCTTCCATGGCAGAAGGGAGGGAGCCCCCACAGTATTTCTCAACTGCAGGTTTTTTCAAATGGAAATATGAAGCCAGGAGAAATGAAATCCCCTGCTGGCACTTAAGTCAGACTCTTACCTGGCCTTGATAGGGACTGCTTGTGACATTATGATCTTGTTATATGACTAGCAGTGGGGGCACCCCACCAACTAGCAGCCCCAAGCTGTGGCATCATCTCCAAGGTGTGCCCCAGCAGATGATTATGACTAGCTGCATCTGATTTGCAGATCCACAGGGACCTGCTGATGCCCCATGCTGCCGTGGGCCCTGGGTCCCGGTTGGCAGTAGTGATGACAGGGAATAGGAGGCTGCCACTCTTTAAGCCCTGTAGCTTTTCCTCCATCTAGCCACTATTTATCAAGCAAAGACTATGCTGTCTGCAAGGTCCTGCTGGGGTCCAACCCCAGCAGGTCCAGGGGTTCCCAAAGGCGTAGACGGAGTCGGCGAAGAAGGAAGGACACAGAGGCAGTGTTCAGTTGATCAGCAGCCTAGCCAGGATCTCCAGCCAGGATCTCCAGCAAAGTCCTTGTCTGGATCTCCAGAGAGGTTCTGCTTAGGATCTCCAGCCAGGTTCTGTGTCCATGTTCTCTTGCTAGGTTCTCCAGGTTCTCCAGCCAGGTTCTTCAGCCAGGTTCTCTCGCTAGGTTCTGTCTCTAGGTTCTGTCTCCAGCTTCTGTCCAGGATCTTTTGCCATGTTCTCTCCAGCGAAGTTCTTCTGTCTCTAGGTTCTGTGTAGGTTCTGTCTCCTAAGTTCTGTCTTCTAAGTTCTGTCTTGTTACATCTGTATTTATACCAGTTGATTCCAATCCTATCAATCTCTATTCCAAAGGTTAGGGCGTTTCTTATCTCCATTCCAGGGAGTAAAGATTATGTAGCTTAAGCATGATTGTTCATAGTTAAGGTGATTAATTACCCGCCTGGCACTTAGTTAAGAGGTTTTATTCCCTCCCTAACTTCAGGGGAAAATCCCTACCTGGGGAAACAACCTTTCTCAGAGACCTTGGTTAAAACACATAGTGCCAAGAAGGTGAGCAAACATATTAAGAACAGTATGCCATATATGCCAGGTCCCTTGAAACAGCAAGCATGGACCGGCTCCCGGCAAGGTCCCATATCAGCAATCATAGAGGGATGGGGGCGCAAATGAGTCTCAGATGTGTACTCTGTCTGCATCATAATAGACAAAAGAACCATGTTTTAGGAAAGCATTTTTCAGAACACCTTTCAAGTGACAGGCGCTCATTGTATTTTAATGGTTATTTTTGTGATTTTAATGGAATACCTTTAAGAAAGCTGGCAGTGAGGAATACACAAAACCACCTTGTATAGACTAATTGTGACTTAGTAGACCCTGGCTGAATGGGATTTGGGAGGATATCATTTGATCGGCGGTGCATTCATGAATTAAGGTGCCACGTGCTAGCATGATATCATTACAACTGAGTACAGAAGTTGCTTCTTTGGAAAACAGACTTTCAATGACATAATCCAAAATTATTTTTAAAAGTATATTGAATGCACCATTCTTAGCATTGCATTTTTCTCCTTTTATAATATTTGGTTCAGTTTTAAATTATATTGCAGGTGAGTCGGTATCTCACAATAATTCTTACTTTGTTTTAATCATCCATTTTTGGGATGTCTTTCTAGAACAGTGGTTCTCAACCTTCCTAATGCCGCGACCCTTTAATACAGTTCCTCATGTTGCAGTGACCCCCAACCATAAAATTATTTTCGTTGCTACTTCATCACTGTAATGTTGCTCCTGTTATGAATCATAATGGGAATATCTGATCTGCAGGATGATTTTTAATTTTTACAAATTGAACATAATTAAAGCATAGTGATGAATCACAAAAACAATATGTAATTATATATGTGTTTTCCGATGGTCTTAGGCGACCCCTGTGAAAGGGCCGTTCGACCCCCAAAGGGGTCGCGACCCACAGGTTGAGAACCACTGTTCTAGACGTTCTCCCGCATCCGCTTTGAAAGGCAATGCTGTTCTACAGAGGCCCACCTGCACGTTAAAGGATGCTGCTGAGCCTGTTATCTCCTCATCCTATAATAATGACTCAGCTAGGTTTATACAACTCCATCGTTTGCTCATCTCTAAGAACACCAAAGATCTCTTGACCTACGTTTTTGTTTAGAATTCTGGAATTTTATATGATTTAAAGAATTAAGAAATGGCCGAAACCGGTTTGGCTCAGTGGATAGAGCATCGGCCTGCAGACTGAAAGGTCCCAGGTTCGATTCCGCTCAAGGGCATGTACCTGGGTTGCGGGCACATCCCCAGTAGGAGATGTGCAGGAGGCAGCTGATCGATGTTTCTCTCTCATCGATGTTTCTAACTCTCTATCTCTCTCCCTTCCTCTCTGTAAAAAATCAATAAAATATATATTTTTAAAAAAAAAGAATTAAGAAATGTGGACGAAAATGAACTCTTTACCTATAGAGGAGTTGGTTAACTTGTCATATTTTGGCAAAGCCATTAAGACTACACTAGTTCCAAGCCCAGAGGAGTGGAAACTGGGTAATTGCTTTGGTAGCTAATAAATGTAGACCAACACTTCTACACTCAACTTGCAGGACATTACCCACCAGTATTAATAGTTAATCCTCCACAAAAAGGTCTGGGGTAAAATGGCTTTCAGAAATTCTGGGTTACAATTAAACAGGTGAAGGAATGCCTGGGGGGCCTCTACCGTGTTTGTGGTGTTTGTGACCCACCAGGGTGGTCTTGTTATGGCAAAGAGTTTTTTTGTTTTGTTTTAATGCTGATTTTATCATGGACTCCTTTCTTTGAGGAACATCTATTAACATTCCATGCAAATGTTCTAAATAATGGGGCTTAGGAAATGCTGATATAAATGGGTGGTCTGGGTTTTGGCATCCTCCAGCTAACTGGATTCAGATTAAACATATTTTCTTAATTTTCACTGTGTCCTCTATACAGATTCAGCGCTTGATTTGGCCACGAAAGCAGGTTATTACTTAAAGCCAGAATGTTTGCAGACTTGCGATTTTATTCTTTAAGGGGTTATTTTCTAGAATGATTTGTACAGATCTGTGACAGACTCAGAGAAGTGTAGATATTTTTTCTGTTGGCTGTGTTCATGCGGAGCTATTCTTTCCTCCAGCTTCACTTTGAAGTTTTATCTGAAAAATCAAAGCTGAAATACCAAGTCCTGCTTGAGAGTTAGGCAAGCTCAGAAGCGAATGGACTTCCTTTATAGAGAGGAGCCAAGAGAGCTCAACTCTTGGGAGAACCAATTTTATTAGAATATCTCTCTGTGTGAGAGATGCTGGGAAGCCCTACAAGGAACATGCTAGTTTAAATAAAGCAGACATCAGGGACAGGGCTCCATGCAAGACATGTATTTTCTCTGGATATCCATCAGGGTAATCAATAAATAAGTGAGAGGTGGCCTCAGATTTTACTGACCACAGAGACTTTGCTAGTAAAATCATTTTGTTATCAATAATAATCTTCCATTAACCAGTCTCTCTCTGCTTCTGCTCTCTCCCAGAATTCTTTAGTGTAAATGAAAATACTTTATTCTAGCCTGGCAAGAATTAATTTTCTAAATCCTCCTTTCTCTTTGTACCAGCCAGGAGGTCTGAGATCTGAGAGATCTTCCTTTACAGTTACACACTTCCTTAAGCCCCGAATGTAATTCAGTGCTAAGGCTATGAGTGAGCTCATGTTACTCCTTCATTTAGTGAAAATATTTAAATGATAAAGTCTCACTTCTTACTTTTCCTACAATTTCTAAATTTTAGTGTAGTCCACAGGGAAGTGGAAAATATCCTTCTCATCTGCCCTCAAATGACCATATTAGTTCTCCTGCCTTTTTTAATAAAACTATTTTAAAATGTTTTCTTTTGAAAGTTTTCAAACATCTGCAGAAGTAAAGAGGACCATGTAGTGACCCCCAAATGCCCATCTGATCCTCTTGATCCAGCAGTGATAACGCTTGTTACACTTGCTTAATCTCTACCTTTTCTCTTCCCTTCCTTTTCTTTTTCCGATGGCAATAGAATTTAAAATAAGTCATGCCATTTTACTGCAACTCCTTCTGATTTGTATATCTAAAAAAACCCCAGGACACTTCATTACATAATCTCAAAATCCTTACCACCCCTAACTAAATTAACATATTTCCTTAATATCACCTAACGCCCAGTCCATATCCAATTGCCTCAAAAATCCTGTTGCCTCATAAACGCCTCTTTGGTTTGTTCAGATCGGGATCCAAACAAGACCCTCTCATCATATTTGATTGTTATGCCTTTTTAAATTTCTGCAAGTCTAGAGTAAGCCCCCCATCCTTCTCCCTTTTTCGTGCCTCTGACTTACTGAAGAAGCCAGGTCAGTAGGACGTGCGTGCGGCATTCTGGTTTGTCTGATCGCTTCTTTATGATGTTGGCTAGGTCTTTCTTCCAGCTCCTGTGTTGCCCGAGAGCTGGAAGTTAGATGTAAAAGCTTGCTTAGAATTAAGGTCAACTTCTTTTATTTTTTTTAAAGTAGTACCACTTGCTAGGTGGGGCTGATTGCAGGAGGCACACAGGTGTAGTTGTCCTCCTAGGGATGCAGAGAGCCTTCGGATCCCATTGTGAAGTTCGCCATCAGCCTTTCCTCTGATTGTGATACGTTCATACCCACTGATCATCGCCTGCAGCCGTTATTTTATCAAGGGTTGCAAAACGGCGAGCTCTCTAACTCTATCCTGTTTTGGGGTGGGTTTCAACACACAGAAACTGTCTTGGCACCAGCGAAGCCCAGAGTAACTTGAGCGGAGGAGAGAACCGAGTCCAGGTCCTAAAGACTGTCCCCGTGAACCTGTCCCTAAACCAAGACCACCTGGAGAATTCCAAGCGGGAGCAGTACAGCGCCAGCGTCCCCGAGAGCCCGGCCATCATCCCCGTGTCGGGGATCACGGTGGTGAAAGCCGAAGATTTCACGCCAGTGTTCATGGCCCCGCCCGTGCACTATCCCCGGGGAGACGGGGAGGAGCAGCGCGTGGTAATCTTTGAACAGGCTCCGTACGGCGCACCCGCCATGGCCAGCCACACCTACCTCAAGGATGACCAGCGCAGCACCCCGGACAGCACCTACAGCGAGAGCTTCAAGGACGGAACCTCCGAGGTGAGTCCCCGCCTTTTCGTTAGTAGCAAGAACCCAAATCCAGAACCCCCAGCTAAGTTCATTTTAAATTTAGAAACAAATTTTATTTAAGATCTGTTGAATTTTTTTATTTCTTAAAAATGTTTTTATTGATTTTAGAGAGTGAGGAAGGGAGAGGGATAGAGAGAGAGAAACATCGATGAGAGAGAAACACATCCATCGGCTGTCCCCCACTGGGGATCGAGCCACAGCCGCCACCAGGCATCCCAGGAAAGTGTCCCCACTGGGAATCGAACCAGTAGCCTCTTGGTTCAAGGGTCCAACGCTCAACCACTGAGCCAAACCGGCCGGGCCCCTCAGCTAACTTTTGTTCTCTATTTCCTTTTAAAGTGGGATAAATGAATTGAACTGTGAGTTGACGGCTATTTTTAAAAATGTGTTTGTGTCTTTTATTATGAGCAGGTTTTAATAAACCATTGGTCTAGGTACGTGGAGGAATATTTTTTTTGACGCTTAGCTGACAGATTCCTTTGTTTTAGTTTTGATCTTAAAAATTAAATATTTATAAGGAATGAAGAGATTTTTGTGTGGAAACTTCCTATTTTTTAAAGTTTTTACCTTGACCTCTTCTAGTTTGTAACCTTCCCAATGGGTAGCTGAAGTTGTTTGCCTATGCTTTTAAAAAACAATATAACTTTCTTCGATCTTGTCTGATTGAATATTCAAGAAAGAATTTGTATTTTCAATAATCAAGTGTGTGTATATGTACTTTGTACCTATTCTTCTCCTGTGCCCATAGAGATTACAGAAACAGTGATCTGCGCTTGCTTGTTTGTTTTAAAATCACTCCACATGGGAATGTGAGGTACATGCTTTTTCACTGAAGGGTTGCCCTGATGTTTTTCTTACATGGTGTAGAAATATTCCATTAGTCACAGAAGAGTCCGTGGATGTTGTCCAATGTCAACGAACCATCATGCTATTTGGGGGATGTGTTATCAGTTGTGTTTGTGTTGTAGATAAAGAGGCTGGTGAAAGGAAGCTATTGTATTTGGGGTTTTATTTTTAGGTGCATGAGAAAGTAACTTACCAGAAACTATATATGAAGATTATTCCCACTGTATTTGGAATATTTGGGATATTTTAGCTGCTCTCCTAGTCTTGGAAATCGGTGTTTACCTTGCATATTGTATTTCAATCTGATGTGAATTAAATGGAATGCTCTATTATGATCTTGAGCTGTGGCATTGCCAACAGGCTATAGATTAGGTGAGCTCAGTAACCTCACCAAGTAAATTTCACTAAGGAAAATTCGTCTAAAATCTAGTATTCTTTTAGGAATATTATTAAAATGTCTAAGACCCTTGTTGAATGAGCAGGTTTTATTCGCTAGTAGAGACTGACTCGTGTGTGTGTGTGTGTGTGTGTGTGTGTATAGTGGTATCAGGAAGGGAGTAGTTTGGCCTAAATAATTAAGAAATATATAGATGCGCTACATCAATGGCGATGTTGGCTGTCTGCTTGCCTTTAGGCATCCTACAAATTATATCGAAAGATTTCCAAACAGTTGTGAAAACTTGGTAACTGTAGCCAGAATGGCCCAACATTTTGGTTCTAATTCTTCATACTAAATCATTTAGGGCCATGTGACCCATTAGTGTGAGCATGTCTCATGAAGGATGGTGATAGATCCCAAGTGGACTCTACATTTAATTTTTTTAAATTTGAAAGATAATGTAACAGAATTAAGGGGAAAAATTTAAACTTGAGAATAGTAATTTTGTGTCTAAAACATATCAACTATTTTTTTCATAGTTCTTGTTCACATGCACTAATAGTTATTGGAGTGATTCTTTATTTCAGTCAGCCTATAGACCAATCTCTTTGAGTCTGAACAGTTGTAGTATATCACACCTTTTCATATCTCCCAGGGGATTAGAATTATAGACATTATAAGTCCAATATGTTTTAGTAGGGTAGCCTATCCTCAGGCTGCAGAGCTCTATGGCATGGACAATAAATTTATTCAAGGCCATGTTTATTAATTCTGGTTCACCCTGTGTTGTTGTAGGTTATTACATATTCCTTCAAAGACTTTGGAAATGCATCCCCTCTATCTCTAAAATACTTCCTTAAATATCTTTTTCATCATGCTATCCTCATACTCCAAATTTTCCTAATTCTTAACTAAGTATAAATACCTTTTCATAAATTCGCCGTCTAATAGAACTTTCTGCAACGATGGACGTTGTTTATGCTGTCCCAGATGGTAGCCACTAGTTCCATATGTCAATGTTGTATATGAAAGGTGGCTGGTTGACTGAGGAACTGAATGTTTAACTTTATTTAATTCTAATCAACGTAAATACATTTGGCTAGTGGCTACTGTAGACTTTCAGGTCCTTCCTTCATAACCAGGGCAGGCCTATGTTCTTGACTCCATCTATGTACTGCATTTGTACCATCATTTTGTCTTGAATCATGGTGGTCCTCTCTCACCCAGATTACTTTCTTTTAATTTCTTCAGTAAAAGGTTCTCTTTGGCTCCAAGGGTCGGAGCAAAGTTCACAGTCTCCATGAAATCTTCTAATATTGCTGGTTTTCCCTGGCAATGCCCATTCTGTGCTTTTCCAGTCAGGACACCTGCATGAATAAATGAATGATTCAACATAGTCATTTGCTGTACTTTTGTTTCTTTTGTTGTATTTTTGTTTCTTTTGTTGTTTTTCATATGAATTTACCCACGAATATTTATCTCTCAGAGGACAGTGCCGTATAGTTTTTCTATATTTCTCCTGGCACCAAGAGAATAATAAAGCCTCAAAAAATTCCCGTTAAATGCTTTGCTGATTGATTGATTGATTGATTATAAAAGAAGCTTAAATCTGAATCTTTGATTCTCTGTCATGAACATGTGGCTTCTCAAATAGCCTCCTGGAACAAATTAAGTTTAAAAAATCGAGGTTCCACTGTATAACGCTTATGGTTCTTATACTTCATTCGCATATTTAGTCCTTCTAATCACTATAAGCAGGCATTTTACAGGTGGAGAAAGTATGGCCCTTGCTTCAGTTCACACAGCCAGCAGGCAAGAGAGCTAGATCTTGACGCTACACAGTCCTGCTCTAGAAACTATGCTCCAAAACACTCTACTATAATGCTTGGACTATGATGTGTATAATTCCTGTTCCAGTAACTCAGATTCTCTGACTTGGAATAAGCATTAGAGGTAATAGAAAGTGGAAGAGATGTTTTATATGTTTGAGGAAACAGTTTCCAGAACCTGCAAACACTTTAAGAACACCTGCACACGCGTGAATAATACACAAAGTACAAATGCTTTTTGTTGAGGGCAGTTCCCATCATGCGGGCAACGTGTGGGTTTTGCGCACAAATGGCAGCCCTTTTCGCTACAGCTGGAAATGTAATACCCAAAATATGTAATTGTCCTTTCTAAGGTGAGGACAAGACAGTTTGGATACGTTTATCACTTTTTAAAATGTGTAATAATGACTCACTTCTTGGTTTTAATTTCTATAACTTGGATATTTTGTAGAAATTTCGGAGTGCTTCAGTTGGGGCCGAGGAATACATGTATGACCAGACATCAAGGTAGGTTACCAGGAGATGCCCCTGGAAACTGATGAACGGATGAGCCTTTAAATGTACCCCCAAGCCCTAGCTGGTTTGGCTCAGTGGGTCGCGACCCCTTTGGCGGTTGAACGATCCTTTCACAGGGGTCGCCTAAGACCATTGGAAAACACATATATAATTACATATTGTTTTTGTGATTAATCACTATGCTTTAATTATGTTCAATTTGTAACAATGAAATTGGGGGTCACTACAACATGAGGAACTGTATTAAAGGGTTGTGGCATTAGGAAGGTTGAGAACTGAAAGGGCGAGGGCTATGCCCTCTATCTTGCCCTGAATCCTCCATGTTGGGGCGGAGGCCATGTGCTCGGAGGAGTGCCTTCTTCCTGGAGGTCCAGGCCTCTGCTGGCCACGCCTGGGATTTCTTTGAACTAACCAATGGCAAGCAAGGGATGTGCGCGCCATAGAGATGACCACATCCTGTGTAACAAGACCCAACTTGGCGCCTGGCCAATTGGAGGGCCTACAGTCAGCTCCCCTCCCCTCACTATTAAAGCCCTGATTTTCTCATGAGTAGCACTCGGTTTCCGGTCGCTGCGTCGACTGGATGCTCGGGTCGGGTTAGCTAACTCAATAAGCTTTTGCATCGGACTGGCTCCCTGGCTTGGTTTCTTGGGGATCTTGAATTCTGGGCATAACAAGAACCACTGGGCTAGAGTGTCGGCCTGCGGATTGAAGGGTCCCAGGCTCGATCCTAGTCAAGAGCATATACTAACTAGTACATGCCCGGGTTGCGGGCCCAATTCCCAGTAGGGGGCGTGTGAGGGGCAGCCAATCAATGATTCTCTCTCATCATTGATGTTTTGATGTTTCTATCTCTCTCTATCTCTCCCTTCCTCTCTGAAATCAATAAAAATATATTTTTTAAAAAAGAAAGTAAATGTACCCCCAAGTTATACTTTCTAACCTTTTTAAAATATATATATTTTTTATTGATTTGAGAGAGGAAGGGAGAGGGCTAGAGAGATCCCTGAAATTATATTCAGAACCATTTATGTTCATATATGCTTTTTTCTGGGAAGAGGGTTCACAGCTTTCTTCTCATTTTCAAACAGCCTGTGCCCTAGATAAGTTGCAAGCTACTGGTGTAGGCAGTCCTGAATATCCTGTCCAGGCCACGAATTTTATGGTTGAGTGGCTATATTGGAATTGCTTATACAAAATGACAGTGGAATTGATTCTGTCTTGAATGATTTATTTCCCGCCTTGGTCTAAGACATATTCTGGAATTTTTTTAGTTTATCAGCTTAAGCCTATGATTTTTATCATGTAAGAGGAATATTATTCTGTCCTTCAAATTGTTTCTCATTGTAAAAATTAAAAAAAAATCAGACATTGCAAAAATGTTCAACATAGGAAGCAAGAGTTGCCAGTAATCTTGTAAGCCATTTTAAGGGCTAAAAAATAGTTAGACTCAATGAAGAGATTCTGATGATTCAGAAAATACACAGTTTTTGTTATTGTGTCATCAATGTTTGCCATCCTGTGGTGTAGCAGCAATAAATATTTCTGAATGAGCATGTTTAAAGAGATTATGATTCATACCTGCTGCTCATTTAAAACAATTGATTTTTTCTTCCAAGTTGGGAAAATGAGTATTTTTGTTCTTTAAGTTAAACCATATTTTTAAAATATTAGGGAAATCATTTAGAGCAATAATTTGCAACCTTTTTCTGTAATGGCTATCTAGTAAATATTTTAGATTTGGTGGCTTGCAGTCACAGCCACTCAAATCTGCTATGCAGTGTGAAAGCAGCCATGGAGAAGCACCATCCACATTCACTAAATGAAGGAATGTAGCTGTGTTCCAATAAAACTTTATTTACAAAAACAGTCAATGAGCTGGATTTGGCCCATGGACCGTTGTTCGCATATTGCAGGCTTAGGAAAAGTAAAAAAATAAATAAAAAAATACTCCCTGTTATGGAGCTAGATGTTTAGTAATGAATGTTTAGTAGTTTTGAGTTTTGGGTTTTCACATTTTGGAGTTTTTAAAAGTAGAATATATTTGCAATATCTTGGTGAGACAAACAGACGGCGATTTACATGTATGTGAATTGAACAAAAGCATTCACACATCTGGTTTGTGACTAGGATAAAAGTGGCAAGCTCTATAAGTTCTTCAACTTCAGGCATTGTGTACTGCCAGCTAAGGCCCAACAGAGGTTTTCCTAGCACGGCCTCGCACCATTGGCCAGGCACATCATGGACTTCCTCCCCATCTGGTTTATGAGCCCCTATTAAAAATGTTGTCTGTATACATTATGTTAGCAGTGACCTTTGGTCTGGCCTCATCTCTTTTGCCATCTGTTGTGTTTTGTCTCTGAAACAGAGTAAATATTGGTTAATATTCATACCAAGTGATAATCAATGTGAAATTGATCAGTAGTGTTCAAGTGAGTGACTCTGACCACTGCTTGTTTTCTGTTCCACAGCGGCACGTTTCAGTACACCCTGGAGGCCACCAAGTCTCTCCGCCAGAAGCAGGGGGAGGGCCCCATGACCTACCTCAACAAGGGACAGTTCTACGCCATAACGCTCAGCGAGACGGGCGACAACAAATGCTTCCGACACCCCATCAGCAAAGTCAGGGTACGGGCCGCGTTCCTCCAGGAAATCAGAGGGATCCGAGGAATGCAGTTGCTACCTCAGGGCCTTGTGGGAAGGGTGTGGAAAACAATTCTAAAATAAATAACTCCAGAACAAATGTCAGAGAGTTGGGGCAAGAGAACTGATTGGCTCGCAGTTTATCATTTTAATCAGTAACCAATAAGCCCCGGGCAAGGGAGGCGGTTGGAACATGCTTTCCGAATGTATCCAAGGAATTTTCCCAGCTTCATTCATGGCCTGTGTGCTACCTCGCTGCTGCTGCTGCTGTTGTTTGCCATCAGTTGGTTTTAATTTTTCCAGTGAGTAGCCGTAAGTCAGAACATTTTTCTCCATATTTGCTGCTGCTTTCTTTTCTGTAAAGGAGGATGCAGTTCATCTGTGTCCCTGGAGCCTTTTGGTTAAAAGCCCTCGCAGCCCAATGCTTCCTCAGGAGCCAAGGGGCAAGGCATGCTATGACCCCTCCCAGGAGTGACATGGAGGAATGTTCACGTTCGTGTTAGTCCTATTTGTGGGAAATGAAAGTGCCCTGGAAGCCTGCCAGCTTCTGGCACTCTCGCTCCTGCCAAGAGAGGGAGGGAACTGGTAATCCTTCTCTACTGAAAAGGAAAAGAATAGCAGAGCTCTGAAAATAGGTTGCAGGACTCTCCCGCCCTGTTGTAAAATGATTT
Organism: Myotis nattereri; assembly: GCF_964212035.1. Classification (NCBI taxonomy): domain Eukaryota; kingdom Metazoa; phylum Chordata; class Mammalia; order Chiroptera; family Vespertilionidae; genus Myotis; species Myotis nattereri. Next base: position 13,097,059 of record NC_138092.1, read on the forward strand.
GTGCTGCCAGTGTGTAAAATGCTACAGAGGAGAAATTATGAAGGAATATAAATCAATGAAACATTCTTGTGGAGTGGTGGGGAAATGCCCACTAGGAAGTATTTTGGATATGGAGTGAGAAGGGAGAGTCATATCCCTGAGACTGTAATTAGGGGTTCTTTGGTCTTGTTTATTTGTTTGGTTTTGGTACCTTCTTCATTGTCTAAATGACAGCAAATTATCACAGACAGTATTTAGCTTAATGAGGTTGTTTATAATTGAGAACTGAAAGGAGTTTTTGGATGATTAGTTTCTCAAGCTCATTTTTAAAGCACATCACACATTGTATTGAAATAAAAAACATAGTGGATCTTGCATCTTTTGGTCTATGAAATATCTGTGATGTACATCTGTATTCATCAATATGAACTCATCTTTTACTGTTCTTCTCATTACTTTAGCATTTCTCTCATTAATCCAGTATTCCAGCCTCAGGCACTTAATTAGGCCAGAAACTGATACTTCCTCCTTTATAAATGATGCCAGATTCTATATTTAAGATAAGAAATTTCAAAAATATGCTTGTTTTTAGTACAAGAAAAATATTTTTTTTTGTATTCCTACTTACCTCACAAAATATTAAATTTTCTGGTAATTGGTTTATTTGGTTGTTTATGACTCAGGGTAAAAATGATGTAGGATTTTTTTTTTCTATGTGCTGTTCTCATTTCCAATCATTTTTTTAAACATATTTTTTATTGATTTCAGAGAGGAAGCGAGAGGGAGAGAGAGATAGAAACATCAATGATGACAGAGAATCATTGATCGGCTGCCTCCTCCATGTCCCATCCTGGGGATCGACGAGCCTGCAACCTGGGCATGAGCCCTGAGGGGAATCAGACCATGACCTCCTGGTTCATAGGTTGATGCTCAACCACTGAGCCACGCTGGCCGAGCTCCAATCATTTTTTTAAGTTGGCTCATTTTAAAACAAAACCATGTAACTGAGCATGTCTGGGCTTTTGTAAAGCGAGAAAAGCCGCATTTCAGAAACGCACCTCTGGCAGGACTTTCCGAATGGAGACCGTGCAAGCAACCGAGGCCCAGAACAAAAAGTAAGTTCCATTATTCTCGCCTCTGCAGAGCGTGGTGATGGTGGTCTTCAGTGAAGACAAAAACCGCGACGAGCAGCTGAAGTACTGGAAATACTGGCACTCCCGGCAGCACACGGCGAAGCAGAGGGTCCTCGACATCGGTGAGCTGGCCTCGGCCTCCCTGCGCCGTCTGTGGTGAACTGACAAGTTGTCATGATGCACAGGAGGTCCCCAGCACAGAAGTCACAGCCAGGACCCACACAGCTCTCATGATGTGCCAGGCACCAGACTAGGCACTTTTCCTTAGTGGGTCCATTTAGTGCAAATCAGGCTGAGAAATAGAAATTGGGCTGAGTGCAAAGCACTTTCAATTAATGAAAGTCAACTGTGTCCCATCAATAATAGTAATATATTAGATGTGCAAGAGCCGTGTCCATTTCTAAGCAGGTGATGTGAACTCTGAGCCCTCTGTGAGGTGAATGACCAGGCTCGGTTGGCTGTAAGGTACATGCCTGGATAGTGAGTTCCAGTTCTCTAATTCTCCATCCAGTGTTGCTTCACTCTAACACATGCCTCGTGTTAATAGTACTGCGTGGTCAGGCAGTGAAACCTTCGAGAGACCTTCCCTGCCATTAAGAAGTACTGAATGTGCCCAGTACATCTTCTGGAGTCCGTATAGTCCTAAGCACAATGTCTGTTCCCTGGAGACCTGTGGTCCCTCGACGAGTCTCAGGGTCCAGGCAGGGGAGCAGAGCCCATGCCAAGTGGAGCCGTGGAGGGAATTCGTTGCAAAGGTTGGAAGGGCTGGAGGCACCATGAGGCAATCCAGAGATGAGCAGCTGCAGGAATCTGCTGCTCTTACCTGCAGGGTTGAGGATCAAAAGGAGGAGGTGGTGGGTGTTGGAGGTGCCACCCAGAAAGAGCTGGGACTATGGTGGGGGCTGCCTCACAGGAGCCGTGGCCACAGAGGGGCCTGCTTTCCAAAAGGAGGTAGAACCCCGGGGGAGTTTCCCCAGAGACCCCTCTCAGTGCCAAGAGCAGGGAGGCGAAGGCGTGCCCGGCGCTCCCTGCCTCCGGATCCCCCACAAGTGCTTCCCAACAAAGGCAGTTTCAGAATCAGCCTCTGAGACCCAGAGTAAAGCAGGGAAGTCAGGATTGGATCTTACCGTTTCTAGAAATTACTTAAAAACACAGGCAGTAATATATGTGGTTGAAAGTAATTTTTAGCATGTTCCATGCTGTTTCCACAAGCAAAAGGTAATTTCTCATGTGTAGGCTTTATTACTCTGCTCTGCAGACCAAGAGGCTGCAGTCCCAACGAATGCAGAGAAAGTGGAGGTTCCCATCGTGTCGAGTACCAGAAAGTATTCCTGAGCAATTACATTAGAAGGATGTTTGCACACCTTCTACCTTCCCCTTGCTAGAACCCTATGATCAGTGGCAGAGAGGTTAGTGACTAGGTTAGGGTGAGAGACTCATTGTAGAGCATATTAAAACCATTACTGGTTTATCCTGCAAAACGTCTACGCCACTCTTTACCTCACACCACACACACACACACACACACACAAAGTGCACACACCCACAAACATGTATCTTCTATTAATGAGTCCCACATCTTTATCTAATAAACAAGGAAACTGAGCCTAGAGAGGCCTGTTGACCTACCATCCTAGGTGACTTGTCCCCGTTAATTAGTGCGAGAGCTGAGATAAGAACAGTCTTGTTCCCCCAGGTCATACACCAAACCTCCAAGACGGACTGACTAGGACAAGGGTTTGGAGATACTTGCCTTAACCTGCTTGGTAGCCAATCTGCATGGTGCAGAGGAACAATTTTATTTTATTTGAAAAGTTAGCCTTTAATTATTACCCAAGAAAATGAGAGGAGCAATTAAATAGAAATGTGGCCTAAGTCCAAATAAGGCAAATAATAAAAGCGTGTGACTGGCATACCTGTTTTTTCAACTTTGATATTATTACAAGGTTTACTTTTCTTAGACCAGAATGATTCCTCAGCTCCCATAGGACTTCAGGTCTTAGCTCTCTTCTTTATCGCCTCCTGCCTGCCTTCAGACTTTTCTCTCATATCACCCTACACACACACACACACACACACACACACACACACACACACACGCTCATGCGCACCCACTGGGTGAATGACAAGTGGAGTGACCTCGTTTAGCACAGTGTGAGCCACTGGGAAAAATATCTGAAACGAGACAAGTCACAGAATGAACTGGACTACAGATCAAGGCTACCCAAACAGTGGATCATTCCCAAACCACGTTCAAGGGCAGGAGCATTTTTCTATTTGTCCCCTTTCAAGCAGAGAAGGAAAATTAGACGTTCGATAATTAATATTAACTTCATAGAAGGAAAGCCAGAAGCCACAACAGATAAACGGAGGCACATTCACCTGGACTTTCCTTCTGGTGAATGCAATTAAGAGTTACTTTACTGCTTTACCACGTAGATCAGGGGTCCTCAAACTACGGCCCATGGGCCACATGCAAATACAAATACTGTATTTGTTCCCGTTTTGTTTTTTTACTTCAAAATAAGATATGTCCAGTGTGCATAGGAATTTGTTCATAGTTTTTTTTTAAACTATGGTCCGGCCCTCCAACGGTCTGAGGGACAGTGAACTGGCCCCCTGTTTAAAAAGTTTGAGGACCCTTGATAGATGTTCTGAAAGAATGAAGGTGGCTGCTTTTGCATCTTCAGCATGGGTGGTCTGGATTGTAAGGTACGCAGACGGATTCCACACGCATATACAAATAAGCATCATTACTTGAGGGTCACATGCAGTGTAGCCATTAATGGTATAATTTTGTAGTTAAATTGTGAAATCAATCCTGTGCCTCTTCAATCAAACTCTCTCTTTCATTTGGGTTCTCAGTAACCTCTCCCTGTAGGTGATGATAATACATCAGAATGTACGAGTTACATTGTTAATATTAATCCTATAATTTTTCCACGGTAATTAGCAGGCAATTATAGCACATCTTTGGCTATTAACATGTGATTACGGGATTTTCATCTGTGCCCTCTTATAGATCTATTTCTTAAGAGCCAGTTTTTAAATTGTGCCCTGTTGATAGAAGTTTTACTATATTAAGGTAAAGCTTTCCATGAAAACATCAGTTCCAACTAAATCGACACACTTCTTCAAGTCTCGTTCTAAATAGTTTTCTCTGAGAGTTCAAATAAAAGCCTGTGAGAAGACAGGTATGCTGACCACTGGGGATTACTCAGCCGGCGGATCTGTCCAGGGGGAGGAGCTCTCTCGTCTGGAGTCATACTCCACTTTCACATACAAGTTGTGATTACAATTAAGTAACACGTTTCCCCCCCTGGCTCTGGCTGTGTCCTACCAGTGAGCTTTCTTGCAGTTTTCATAGCTACACCTGGGCTGGGCTGGTCAGAGCTGTGCAGAAAGTGGGAGGGTGGAGATTGGGGAGGCAGACTGGGGAGGCGGACTGGGCAGGCAGCTGCCACCTTCCAGAAAGTCAGGTAGCCAGGGAGTCAGCATGAACTCATGGCCCAGATGGGCCTAGGAGACAAGAGTGCCCTGCAACTCACCTCTCTTCACCGGGGTTCCCCACCCTGCCTTTCAGTGTTGGTCCTTGGAGGCCTCTCCTCCCCCAGGATTGTACAAACCTGCTCTGTCCCTGCAGGCGGGTAAGTGCGGGCAACCTTCCTTTACCAATAGCCCCAGTAAATGGAATTGTGATTTTTGATGTTTTCCTAGACTGTCTCCACACTTCCTAGCAGATATGAAAAATAAAATGTAAATTTGGTTCAAAACAAAACCCCTTGAGAGCTGCCGACTGAAAAATAACAACCACCACCAAACCCTCAGGGCTGGTGAGAGTCCAGGCAGAGTGAGAGCTAAATTAGGACAGGACCTTGGTCCCGCCTCCTCCACTGCAGGGAAGAGCCGGGTGTGCGGCAGGCACTGTGTGGGCCTGGGTCCCGCTGTCTGTCCTGGGCTCTCAGTGTGGGCACAAGCTCGCCCGGCCTGAGGCACCCTCTGTTTTATAGACACGTGCTAGAGCCGCAGCTATGGGGCATTCCTTTTCATCTTCAACTTCAGTTAGAAAACATTTAGGTGATAAAAGTACCGTGGGCTATTGAGGTTATATATTTTAAAACATGAAGTGCAACTATTTTTAAAAGTTTAATCTTAGGTCAGGCAGAATAGATTAATTTTCAATGTTTGAGCCATGGTGGGTTTTTAGTTATTACACGCACGTTTCTGTGTGAGTCCTAAAAGCTCATTTTGTTGAGGACAACAGCTTTTTTTTTTGGGGGGGGGGGGTCACCTCCTCCTCGGCAGGTGTGCCTGGGGGATCGGGGCGTCCTGATAGAATTTTCTAGATATTCTGGAAAGTGTCCAGGACAACGCCATGGTTCACCAACAGCCCATCAGCCCAGGTCCTGATCTTTACAGACTTCCTTTCAAGCTATTGCTGGGTCTTCCTCTTTCTTCCACTCTGTGTTTCTTAAGAGAGGAGCCCACTTCCTACCCCACACCCTAACTATTACTCATGTCTCAATCCAGTGTAACCTATTTTTTATCAAAATTTCTGAACACCAAACCTATAGACCTATTTTGCCCCTCGCCAGATTTTCTAGTTACTTCCTATCTCTCCTTCGTTCCTCCTTCGAGGCTGCCCTTGCCTAGACTAGCCCTCCCCCCTCCTCCTTGCCCTGGTAGGTCGTTTACCCCTTCAGAACTCGTTCCCCCGTCCCCACTGGGGGAGATCTTCCTGATCTTCCAGGCAGAGGTATCCCCTCCCTGCAGGGTTTTGGTTTCCAGTAGCGCTTGGCCATGTTTCACTTGGTTTAACATTTTACATTCCGTCCATCACACTAGATGCTGAGCTTCTTGACTGAGAGAGGATTTTTATTATTTTAGCTGTGCATACCCAGCACCTGCTGGAGAGCCTGGCACAGAACAGATGCTCAACCAGTGTTGACTGGCTGATGAACACCACGTGTGGTTTTGTGTATGTAGGTAGCACTGTGATAGCAGACAAGCGCCTAGCTAGCTGGGAAATCAGGCTGGGTCACGCTCGCTCCTGTGCCTTTCTGAAAGAATCAATTTTGATAGTACTTTTCTAGATGCCAGGGCGGGGGGTGGGGGGTGGATGGGAGGGGGCTAAATATGTATTTGATACTTTAATTTCTTTTTCTTTTTTTTTATTATTAGTTAAGGTATTACAAATGTGTCTTCATCCCCCCCATTAACCCCTAACCTCCCCCCCCCCGCCCCACACACAAACTCATGCTCCCATCCCCCCGTTGTCCATGTCCATTGGTTTGGCTTATATACATGTATACAAGTCCTTCGGTTGATCTCTTCCCCTTCCCCCGCCCTCCCCTACTTTCCTTCTGGGGATTGATAGCCTGATCGCTGTTTCTCAGTCTTTGGGTCTGTCCCTTTTCATCAGTCTATGTTGTTCTCTATAATCCACAAATGAGTGAGATCATGTGGTATTTATCTTTCTCTGACTGGCTTATTTCACTTAGCATAATGCTCTCCAGTTCCATCCATGCTGTTGCAAAAGGCAAGAGTTCCTTTTTTTTTTTTTTTTACTGCAGCATAGTATTCCATTGTGTATATGTACCACAGTTTTCTAATCCACTCATCTGCTGATGGGCACTTAGGCTGTTTCCAAATCTTAGCTATGGTGAATTGTGCTGCTATGAACATAGGGGTGCATATGTCCTTTCTGATTGGCATTTCTGGTTTCTTGGGATATATTCCGAGTAGTGGGATCACTGGGTCAAATGGGAGTTCCATTTTTAGTTTTTTGAGGTAGCTCCATACTGTTCTCCACAGTGGCTGCAAAATATTATTTTATTATCCTATAGCCATTAGGATGAAACTTCTTTAATAACTCATAAGACTTAATTGCTAGCATAGAAATGCTATATATACACTAATAAACCAAGGACTTTTAAAAAAATATTTTGTATTGATTTTTTGAGAGAGAAAGGGAGAGAGAGAGAGAAACATTGATGTGAGAGCAAAACATTGATCCACTGCCTCCCACACTCCCCTATTTGGGATCAGGGATCGAGCTGCAACCCATGCCTGTGCCCTTACTGGGAATCAAAACCAGTGACCTTTCAATGCACAGGGTGACTGAGTCCAAATAAGCCAACCGGCCAGGGTGAAATTACTCCTTTTTAACATAACTAGAAATTATTATTGTTTCCCAAACAGTAGAAATTGTTTAAAAGCAAATTATCAAAAAAAGAAAGTTTTTAGGTAGATTTAGAAATTAAATATTGCAATGAATGTGCTCACTTACCGTTTTTCTTACTGCTCCTGGGAAGTGTGTTTATCTGGTTCCAGGACATTATTATTTAATAAACCTTTTCTGCTAAATGATTTCCTTTCTGCTGATGATTTAAAAACCCTGAATAGTTCAACAGAAGTAATGTTCCAGAGAGATGGTGGGAGGCCCCTCTGAGAATCTGTTTTTGTGTTTTTTTTAAAATATATTTTATTGATTTTTTACAGAGAGGAAGGGAAAGGGATAGAGAGTTAGAAACATCGATGAGAGAGAAACATCGATCAGCTGCCTCCTGCACAGCCCCCACTGGGGATGTGCCCACAACCAAGGTACATGCCCTTGACTGGAATCGAACCTGGGACCTTTCAATCCACAGGCCGACACTCTATCCACTGAGCCAAACTGGTTAAGGCCAGAATCTGTTTTAATGAGAGGGTGAAATAGTCCCTTAAAGAGATACTGGTTTTGAATATGAGCTTTCAAAATTCACACACACACACACACCCCTAAAACCACTTCATAGATCCACCGTATTTAAAACTGTAAAATATTTATTCCTGTCTTCCATTCCTTTTTTCACATTTACTGGACACCACATTCTTTCCCCCCCAATTGGTGGGACTTTTCCTTTCTCGTTAGCTATATAAGATCATGCTTTCATCTCAAACACATAACCTAGGCTTTCATTTGATTTCATGTGTTTTGCTTGGGGCCCAATTATTTTCCTTCTTCGTTGATTCATTTTAATGAAACAACAGATCACCTGATGATCTCACATTTTTTTAAAAAAATATATGTTATTGATTTTTTTACAGAGAGGAAGGGAGAGGGATAGAGAGTTAGAAACATCGATGAGAGAGAAACATCGATCAGCTGCTTCCTGCACACCCCCTACTGGGGATGTGCCCAGAACCAAGGTACATGCCCTTGACCGGAATCAAACCTGGGACCCTTCAGTCCGCAGGCCGATGCTCTATCCACTGAGCCAAACCGGTTAGGGAGAGCTCACATTTTGTAGTACTATTCGGTTGGCTTGAAAAATTACAAATGGTACCTGGAGGCAGAATCTGGTGGTTTCATGAGACTCATCTGTTTACTGAACAGAACCACAGAGCTGGTGGTCTCGGCCGCCCTCCAGCATTTATCGGGGGCCCTCTCTCACCGCCCCTTTCAACAGGAACAAGCTTTATGTCTTCGCAACACCCCCCCCCCCCAAATGTGAACACAGGCAAACCTAAAGTTTTTCCTTTGTGTTTACAAAATCTCAAACGTGCCAAGAGAAAGTTTTCCCCAAATTAAATTAAGCCCTTGGAGATACGGAAGCCAAAATAAGGTGAAGGCGATCTGGAAAAAGTTCTTTGAAGGGGCTCCAGGAATGCGGAGCCGCCACTGGTTTCTCCGAAAAGACGGGGTCTGGGAAGAACTGAGTGCTCAGTAAATGAGCGGCTCCTCATGGTTCAGCGAGCCCCGAGGCGGGTGCTGGTACCATCTCCACCTCGCAGGTCGGGAAGCACCCAGCTTAGGGAGGTGCTGCAGCTTTTCTGAGGTGGCTGCTGATTGGGTTGCTCTCACCCTGACAGCCCCCAGATGCTGTGGTCAGTCAACATTACAAAGGAAAATCCTGACAGCGGCAACAGCTTCCCCCCTTGAAGGACAAAGTTATATAATTGATTTGGGGGGGAAGGGAGAGGGAGAGAGATGGAACATCAATGATGAGAGAGAATCATTGATCGGCTGCCTTCTGCACGCCCCACATTGGGGATTGAACCCACCACCCAGGCATGTGCCCTGACCCGGAATCGAACCACGACCTCCTGGTTCATAGGTCGATGCTCAACCACTGGCTGAGCCACACCGGCCAGGCCAAAGTTATCTTCTTGAAGAAATCTATCTAAGAAAATTAGAATTTCAATTTTGAAATAATATCTCCACCCTCTAATAATGAATGGGAAATAAACAGGAATAGCAACATGAGTAATTCAAATAGCAGGTATTGCAAAAAGCACTCATGTGAAAAACTAGAATAGCCAGTGCAGTCTCCCCTCCCACACCCCACTCCTGTCACACACATAACGGACTCACCACCCATGTCTGTTCCCAGCTGGGCGGCCCGGGGTAATTGAGGTGATGGGAAGTGGAGGTTCATCTGAATGGAACTTGAGCAGCTGAAGGGATTGAGTCTGTGGTTCAAATTTAGTGAAAGATAATCCATGTGAGGGTTTACAGTTCTTGTCACGTGTCTGTGTCCTGCCCCTCCCGTTACCTAAAAGCCATTTCTTTTGTTTAAATCTGTTCTGCCTGCATCTCCAAAGTACAACTTTATGTGTTTCAAAATTATTGCTGACACGGAGGGCTGCCAGACACTAGAATTGGTCTTTGAGAGGCGATCGAGTGTCTTATCATAGAATGGCAATTTTCAAGACTCTTATTACTAATAAAGTACCATCGTTTGAGAAAGAACTCAATTTTCTTCTATGAATTAGTGTTGCTTTAACTGGGGAGTATTACAGTTTCTGGAAATACCATTTGGGGTGGAAAGAGGTTGGGCACTCTTGTGCTAGAGGGAGGGAGCCCGTGTGTAGGTCTGAGAGGATGGCTGATTGCCACTTCGGACAGTAACTTCTGCTCCTGTGCCTGTACCTTCTTGTCCCACACCAGTCCCTGAGGGTGTTACTATACAACTAGTGAAACGAGAATGGAAAACTGAAATAAAACACGACCAGTTCATGCCGTGTACAAGAAAAGTTCGTTACCAAAGCCCTGTCCATGTCTTCATGCATTCAGCAGACTACCAGAAAGCATCAGGCATTATTTGTAAGCGACAAAAGAGTTTGAAGAGACAAAATGGTTTGAATGAAGTTAAATATCACTGAGTAACACAGACGAATAAAAAGAGCTTAGTTTTAAGCCCATCCATGTTGATTTAAATTCAGCGTTAGAAGCCACAGTGCACATATAGATGCATGTGTGCCTGTGTGTCTGCACATAGGAAATGACCTTTGGTCAGTTTGAAATCAAGTCAGGATCAGCATTCTTTGAAAAATGAAATGAAATAGAATAAAAATACTAACGTACATGGAACACAGTGCTGGGCTACCATGTACAATGCTTATCTTACTCTAAAATTATGACTAATACAACATTGATGTAACATTGGCCCATACAATTCCTTCTTTAGAAACAGGTGCATCAAACCCAAATAAAATACTAGGTTTAGCCTAAAGGGAAAATTCCAAAACAGGTTGCATCTTAAATGATATCTGTGAGGATATGATAGTCATTAGTAGTAAGATTATCAACTCCTACTTTAATATCAAGAGTCACTCTTTTTCCAGTCACATTCTATGAGTCACAGATTATGTCTTCATATAATTTCTGCCATCAGAGTTCCGGATTGTGTATGGAAAAGTGCTCATTTGTAAGGTTGTATTATCGTGGAAATCAAAGGGCTGTGGCTTCATATGTAGACAGAACTTAGGTTCCACTCCGAGGCTGGCCCCTTAAGACTAAGTGACCATTAATTAGGAGGGAAGGTACATGTTTCCTACTCCACAAAGTAGCAATAATTTAAAAAGCTACTGACCTGAATTGTCCAAGCGAATGTTTGTGAAGTACAGTGGGGCCTTGGCTTACGAGTGTCCCGACTAATGAGTTTTTTGAGATACGAGCCGAGCTGTCTCTCGGCCGATTTTTTGCTTTGAGTTGCGAGCGAAAATTTGGGTTACGAACGAGCTTCAGATACCCGACCGCTAGTTGGCGCAGCGAACATCACAGCGAACGTCACAGTGAACGCCACAACATCAGCCCAGCATCACGTGTCTCACTCGTTCACTGTTGATTTGACATACGAGTAATTTGAGTTACAAGCTCCGTCACGGAACGAATTAAACTCGTAAGTCAAGGTCCCACTGTATATACATTCAGCACACACTCAGCTCCTTAAAAACTGGTGCTGTTCCTGTTATTTGCTCAGGGGCCAGGACCAAGTGATGGAAATACATTTAATGCCTCTAAAACCCAGCGCAAGTGTCCACACACTTAAGGAAGCACATTGACCTCTGGCTTGGGAAAAGCATTCTAAAGGAAGTAACTCATTAGACTTCTTGTGAGTCATTCAGGTGTGAAGGAGCTGCTTTTTTGAGTTTGAAAAACATCTCAGAACCTACTTGGGTTAAGGTTTATTTATTCCACCTTAGTTTCAATCTGAGGGAATCCTCCTAGAATGACCCTCCACTGTTTCCTGAGTTTGAGCTGATCCCATGTGACCTTCACAGACAAAGAGGACCAAATGGTTGAGGTCAGGTCAGATGGGCAAAGTAGGACCGTCACCCACCACGGTACTCGAGGGGTCTGTTGTCTTAGATACTGTCTTGCTTTTGGTGATGAGGAAATACAAGTTCAGAGGTTCATAACTCACTGAAGGCCGGAGGGCTTGGTGAGAGGAGGACAGAAATTAAATCCAGGTCCGTTTGTCTTCCCCTCCAGCGTCCTTTCTCCCTGTGCTTTGGGTGCCACCCTACATGGATTCCTTGTATATCCAGTTCTCAAACATATAAACCAACCCGAGTTCTTGGCTTTAAAAAACTCTTTTTTCGGCTTCAGTGTGTGCACACTGAATTGGCAGTAGTGCCCGAGCTGTTTTCAGCATTCCAGCTTCATTATTTCACTAGTCCAGACAGAATCCACATCTTTCAGGAGAGAAGCAATTTTTATATTAATTACACCGTTCCTTTTAATCTCCAGAAATATATACAAAAATAATTAAAAGGGGTAGTTATAATTTACCCAGCATGTGAAACTTAATTAAGGGGAAAGCATTAAAAATTCCTTTGACGGCATTCCAGAATCACACACATACACCACTGGTCATATGCAAAAAAATGAAAAAAATAAAAGATAGCAAAATGATTTACCATCATGCTGCCCGTAACAGTTAAAAAGGAACCCAATCCTATAATTCTGTGTAGAATGTAACTTGCCAGAAACATGCATGAAAGCGTTGCGCATTCACCCATGCTCAGTGCCCTTTGCTGAAACACCCATTGTTTTTCCCAAAGGGCTGGCTTTTGAACTTTTCTTTGGGCCTTCGTGGTGCCTGCAGGATATGGAGGTGCTTTCTCTGCTTCTCTCCAGTGCAGCACCCCAACCTAGTCTTCTTTGTGAAGGAATTTGCAATCATCCAAAAATGTCTCTCTGTCCCATCGAACTTTCCACAGCATTTCTCTACCAGCTAGTTGCTGTGGAGGCCGTGCTGTGATTTTTCTCTACAAGGTGTTAATATCTGGTGACGATGTATTGTTTGATTTGCAAGATAAATATAGGCAGTGGTTAAAAGTTTGGCCTTTGGCAGCAAACAGACCCGGATTCAAATCTCACAGGTTGGCCTGCTACCAGCCACGTGGTTTTCTGCAAGCAGCAACTTCTCTGCTGGAGGAGGATGCTAATACCCACCGCACGGTGGGTTGTAAGGATCAGGCCAGGTCACGTTGGTAAAAGGCTCGACACAGCCTTGACATTCCGTAAGTTCTCAGTTTGTGGCAGTTTTTATTATCCCAAGCATATTTGCATTTTAATGTCAGGAGATGACAATGCCCTTACGAAAGGAACGAGTGTTTTAGAATGAGACTGCAGGCTTGAGAACAAGCGGACTTTTTGGAGCAGATGGTATGCAAGTCTATCACATAGTTAACTGCCTCGTCTTCCCAGATGGGGTGTTTGTGTCCACCCCAGAGGGAAAGGATCGAGAAGAATAATCTGTCACATAGACTTCATGGATGGTTTGTATAGGACCTCCATGACAGACTTAGAAAAGACCATGGGATGCACCCAAACAATTCAGTGATTTTAATTTGCCCTGGAACTGTGCTACTCAAAGTGTGGTCTGACGTCAGACTGGCAGCATCTGCCCACCTGGGAGCTTGTGAGAAAGGTCAATTCTTTGCCACATCCCAGACATATTGAATCTTTGGGAATGGGCCCAGACAACTGCATTTTTCCAAAGCCCTACAGGTGAATCTGATGCACCCCAACATTTGAGAAGCACCGTTATAGAACATCTACTCAAGCCTATAAGGTACAGGCATCCAGACTCATCCTATGTCTTTGGGGGCCACCCTAACAGGCCCCAGAGAATGTACATGGCCGTGGATTCCCTTACTCCTCGCTCTGACATTCCAAGGACACACACAACCATAGAGGACTCTGGAAAGCTTAACTCTAGCACTCGCAACGTGACTTAACAATGAGATCGACTTCATTTTTATTTCATTAGACAAACTCCCATTTCTTCTTCCCATGGCTTTATTCATTTTGATAACTCAAGCTAGTCATGCATTGTTGGGTTGTCCCTTTGTGTGCAAATTACTAAGGTTAATAAAAACTACCTTTTAACTCAGATTCAATTAGCATGCATTTTTTTTTTTTTTTTAGAGACCCATTTCAACCGATTATAATTTTGCTTCATCATGCTGGTTTTTACTGTAGAAACCTCTCAGCCATTTTCCTATGTATATCCCCATCCTCACCAAGTAGATGTCAGTATTATATCGATATTTACAAACCGGTCTACAAAACATGTAATTTTTATATTGCATCATCACTTATTTTTAGGAAAAGCAAGTCCATCCCAAATGTGATATGGTCACAATTATGTGCTGTATAATGCTTTCCAAGTGGGGTGATTATTTTGCAGCGATAGTGGCTCGCATGCAAAAAAAGTCACTCACTAAAATCACATGACTTCCCGATGATTAGAGGGAATCTCAGATGGAGGGGATTGAATGGTGACCCTCAAAAATGATATGTTCATGTTCTAACTTCTGGAACCTGTACATACGATCTTATTTAGGAAAAAAGGTCTTTAAAGATGTAATTAAGTTACAGATCTCAAGATGAGATTGTCCTGATGAGGATGGACTCTGAATTCAATGGCAAGTTTTTAGAAGAGAAGGGAGACATAGACCGAAAGGCACAGGAGAGAAGAGCATGAGAACAGCAGTAGCATGAGAGGGACGCATCTACAAGTCAGGGGACACAAGGATTGCCAGCCACCACCAGAAGCCAGGAGAGAAGTGTGGGGCCCATTAATTTTCAGAGCCTCCAGAAAGAGCCAACCCTGCTAACACCTTGATTTGGAACTTCTGGCCTCCAGAACTGTGAGAGAATAAACTTCTATTGTTCTAAACCTCCAGGCTTGTGGTAATGTGTTATGGCAACTCTAGGAAACCCAGCTCATTGCACCGGCTCATTACAAATAGCTTCTACTGGTTGTAGCTGCCAACATTTACAAAACCTGGGTTTGAGAAACTTTCTTAAGGAACTAAGTTAAGGAAGGCTTAACACCAAGTTGCTGAATTTCTGTTTTTAATACCATAAGTCATACACCTTTAAACAAGCAACTCTCATCAAAGGACACATTAACACAGTTTTCAGAGCAGGAGATACATCCATTAGCATTTCATTCACTGGACAAATGTGCAAGTGGGCAAAGCACCGCCAGTGCGCATGCAGTGTTCAGCCAGTTAGAAAACCTTGACAGACACAGAGTACTGGGTGAATGGCTTACAGCAGTGATTTTTCAACCTTTTTCATCTCATGACATGCATACACTAATGACTAAAGTTCTGCGGCACACAAAAAAGTAACTGGTAGAAGAAATGCAGATATAACATCATTAGGATACCACTTTGTACCCATGGGATTGGCCCCCAAAGTAGAAATCTGGTGAGAAATAGGGGAAATAGAATTCTTGTTGGAGTCTCGACTGACATGAGCCATTCTAGGGAGTGAGTCTGGAGGGCCATTCTGGAGAGCACGTCCAAGTAGGTTTTTCTGTGATTAACCATCAATAGGGATCCAGGAATAAGGAGTTTTATTTAAAACAAAACAAAACACAAAATCGAACTGCCTTTGTTCTATTCTGGATTATTTTCAGCTTGTTGGTTTTATGGACTTTCTTTTCTTATTATTTGAATTATGGATAGAAAAAGCAAATAGGAGTACTACTCTCAGCCTAATTCACAAAACAGAATGAGTTGTATTCATGAGAAAGTAATTACAGTTTTGGTGAAGGATGACGTGAATTTAGGTTTTGTGACAAGTGAGGAGTAAACAGTTAAAATGATTACATATGTGAACTTTAGGGAAACAGACTACAAAATTTTAAAGCGTTAGCATAGGGAACTCGGAACACCACCACCCTGGAGTGTTCTGGCAATGTCACAGGACAGGGGATGAGGAAACAACCATTTGACCAGAAACATGGCAGATTCTGTAGACAATGAACACTTTGTACACCCTGGAAGTCAGCTGTAGTAACTAACTCTTAACTCAGAAGGGAAATTGTAAGAGGATTATGTTTTATAAATATCATCATAATTGAGTCTTCCTCTGACCCCCTGTGTGGGGTGGGCTGTGACTGCACAGATTAAGTGTACGGGGCCTAATCGAGAAGGATGTGGTAGGTCATGGTGAAAGATTTAGCCTTAGGAAAAATTATGAAAAGCTCATGGTCATCGTTTCATTTTAGAAAAGTTATCGTGGAGGCTTAGAGAGGAAGAACATGGGTGATTAGGTGATCAGTTTGTGAATAAACCTGGCCTCGAAGAAAAGCAGAAGGGTTGTATCATGATGCCAGCCAAGCAGGATGTGACGAATGTTTATGTAGTGCCCAAGGGACAGAAATAAGGTAGGACGTCATTTCTAAGGAGGCCAAGAGTAGGGAGGAAAAAAACCTCAGATGGCAGCTATAAGCTAGAAACCACAGGAAGGCAGTGAGCAGTAACACTGGGAATATCATGTCCAGACCTGCAGGCCAACTGAGGCCGTGACCGTGGAGACAGTGAGCAATGAAGATTTTTACCACAGGTGTGTTTGTGGTACCAGAGAGCTAGCCTACAAAAGGGCCCATCTCTGAGGAGAGGGAATGAATTGTGACTCATGGTCCCCATGGAATTCTATGTAGCTGCAGTTAGATTGGGAAGGTCCAGAGTGAGGCTTGCCAGATAAAATACAGGGTGCCCAGTTAAATTTGAATTTTTGATGAAGAACAAATACTTTTTTTTGGGTAAGTATATCCCAAATACTTGCTAATTCTGGCAACCCTACCCATAGCCCAGTACAATTTGTGAAAATGAAAGCTATGTATGCAGGCAAATCAATACAACTTATAAGAATACTAGAGGACCAGTGCACGAAATTCTTGCACAGGTAGGGTCCCTAGAAGCTGCTGGCTGCTGGCCGGGGCCTTCCTTCATTCCATGCCACCCCCTGTTGGTGAGAGCAATTGAACTCCTGGTTGGTGGAACTCCCGAGGGGACACTTTGCATATTAGGCTTTTATACATATAGATGCCCTGGCCGATGTGGCTCAGTTGGTTGGAGTGTCGTCCAATATACCAAAGGGTTGCAGATTCCATCACTGGTCTAGGCAAGTGCAGGAGGTGACCCATTCATCTCTCTCTCTCTCTTTCTTTCTCTCTTTCTCTCTCTCTCTCCCTCTCTCCCTTTAAAAAATCAATTTAAAAAATTTAAAAAGAAAAGAATACATTAATAGCTATTGTTTGTGGGGGTGGATAATAGGGATTAAAGAAATAAATAAGTACTACACAAATAAAAGAATAGAGGGCCTTGGTGATACTGAGCTGAGTATGATTCCCTCGACCTCTCCCGGAATTTCCTCCGGAAGTCCTGATGACACTGCCTGGCTGATGAACAGAATATTCTATTCTATGAAACAATCCCTTTGGAATACCCTGGCATTCCCAGAAAACTTAAGTGGCAGGAAAGTGAGTAGGAGAAGGAATGGGTAGGAGACAAGGGACTCAGGAAGGAAAGCATAAGTTTATAAACCTAATAAAAAATGACACTAATGAGCAAATCAGTCAGGCACATTGCTTCACCTAAGATTTAGTCTTTTAATAGAGGAACATGGTTACATTCTTATAAATATTAGTGAAAGACTATCAGCAAGTATAAATCTGTAGCTGTTGCCATAGAAACGGCTAGAAGAAGAGGCAAAGTTTCAGTTTCCCCACTGGAAAAATGACAGTTCTATCCATGTCACTGGGTAACTCCGATTCTTAAAGCCATTTTCTTTTCTAACGTTGCAGCGGATTACAAGGAGAGCTTTAATACGATTGGAAACATTGAAGAGATTGCATATAATGCGGTTTCCTTCACCTGGGACGTGAATGAGGAGGCCAAGGTGAGTGAAAAAGGAGCACGGATTCATTGTTCAGACTTCTAAGTAATGTGCCCTTTCTCTGCAGGTGATTTTTTTTATTTTATTTTACAACAGGCTTTATAGGTAGGGAAAGATCTGTTAACTTGAGCCAGAGCAAAAGGAAGTGAACCCATTATCTTTCTCTAGAAGTCATACACATGCAATTCTGTGGAGCAAAATTGCCTTTTTGGGGGTGGGGGGGGGGGAGAAAGGGACAGGTACCTGTGCCTCTGTGGCCTCCTGAGGGACGCCTCCAAAGCCTCCAGGCTCCATTTTAGCCCTGGGGCCTGGCAAAGAGAGGCCACAAAACCTTTCCGACCTGCACTGTAGATTCTCCGGAACCCCTTCTCACTGCAGCCTTCTTCAGGGAGAAGGGGTTCAGAGCTCATGCTTCACAGGTACGTGCCTGGGAATGTCTCCTGACCCCATGGTTCCTCCCAAGTGTGTAACCTGCTGGAGGGAGGGGCAGGAAGCAGGGCCACAGGCCTCTGAACTCACTCCCCGAGCTTCCCCACCGCTGTGACCTTGAGCCGTTTTTTTCCTTGTTAACTGCTTAAGCTTTCTCGCTCTCTCTGGTGCCAGCATGGCTTAAAAGGGCAAGAGTCAGGCCTCCAGCAAGGTGTGCCGGGGGGGGGGGGGGGGGGGGGTTGCGCCGTTGACAGGTGAACGAGTGAGACTCGCCGGTACTCCCGTTTGCTTACGGGCCGTGAGTCTCTGAGTGCATGAAAACTCCAAACTTCTGTCTGCACTCTTTTTTTCTGTGTTGGATAGCTTCTGACTCTTGATCCTTCTCTTGCACTAAAGAGAAGTTTCCAGATGAAACCTAAGTTTGTTTTGTACTTCAGTTATGTACCATCTAGGAGGGCGTTACACAACTTTGCCTTCAAACTAATGAAAAGGTCAGTGTAAACAACTCCCTTCAATGCTTTATTGTCTGCCAGCGGGGAAGGCTGGGTGAGAGAGGAAACTGGATTTGAGTTTGCGGGCAGGACTTATGGAAGAAGATGAATTGCTCAGTGTCTCATTCCGCTCACGTATAAAACAATGTAAATGAAACTGGCTTTCGGCCCAAGAAAGGTGACTTACATGGGCAAGCAGCGAGCGTGCCAGGGAGCTAGAAGGAAGTGGGCCTCAGGGCAGCGGGGAGTCGGTCAAATGCAGAGCTGTAGGGAAGCTTCTTCTAGGGTCCCTTCACCTCCATTTAAAGCTCCTTGTCCAGGGCCGGCCGGTGTGGCTCAGTGGTTGAACATTGACTTAAGAACCAGGAGGTCACAGTTCTATTCCTGGTCAGGGCCCATGCCTGGGTTGCAGGCCCAGTGTGAGGTATGCAGGAGGCAGCCGATCAATGACTCTCTCTCATCACTGATGTTTCTACCTTTATCTCCCTCTCCCTTCCTCTCTGAAATCAATAAAAATATATTTTAAAAACAAGTTTCTTGTTCAAGCCCCCGACTGTCCCTTCGTCCTCTTCTCTCAGAGGCTGGGGTACTGGGCTAGACAAAGAAAAGACTTCGTGCAAGGCACAGCCGGGCTGGGGTTAGAATCCTTAGCAAGTCATCTTACCTCTCTGGGCCTCACTCAGCTCCTTTAATTAAAAAAAAAACAAAAATTAAAACAAACTTTTCCAAATAAACTCTGCCGTGCCAAGTCTGGTGTGTGATGTGTGAAGATCCAGAGCTCTGGGGGAGGGCAGGGGAACCAATAACCACATGGCCGCATGTGAGGCGCGAGGGGCAGGCCCTTCACAGTCGCGGGGGAGACACTGGCGTCCTATCCTCGGAAGCGCCTTGCCAGCCAGTGTAAAGGACCAACAAATGTGAGCTGTAATCGCAGCCTTAACGTTCATTACCATGTAGCCTGTGCTAACGAGTGCTGGTGGGTGAATGCCTTAATGGTTATGTGCCAGTAGGGACCCTTTAAAGAAAATGCCAAAACCGAAGGGACAGCTTGAGTGATGGAGGCGCTGAGGTGCCACAGCGAGGCAGTGAATTTGGGTGGAGTTGACCCTTCCTTCAGCCTCATTAAGACAATTCCATGCCGCACCCAGAGGCAGAAGCTCGGTTCTCTTGTTCGAACACGTTGGAGCATGTGTGCTGTTCCAGCATCACAGGTTTAGCTCACAGAAGCTTCTTGTAGCAACATTTGCTCGTTTCTTTAATCTATCTATTTTAGTTACTAATACTTGGTTATTGCAATTGTATGCAGTCTGGGTTAACCAATAAGTAATAAAAAAAATAGTTTCTAATAATTTCCCCCAAAGGACTGGAAAGGCTTTTAAAGAAAAACCATAAAAATCAAGTCTGTTTCATTAGTGAGGCCAAGAAGATTTTTTTCATCAACTCAGAGCCTAAGGAATTTCTTTAAAATGTTACTGATTTTAGCCCTGGCCGCTGTGACTCAGTTGGTTGGGCATCATTCTGTGCACCATGAAGTTCCCAGGTTCCATTCCCTGTCATGGCACATGCCTGGGCTGCAGGCTGGATTGCCCACAGGGGACGCTGCAGGAGGCAGCCCATCAATGTTTTGCTTTCATATCATTGTTTCTCCCTTCCTCTCTCTCTAAAAATCAATTAAGAAAATCTGTAAAAAATAAAATAAAGTATTATTGATCCTATATAATAAAAGGGTAATATGCAAATTGACCCTAATGGTGGAATGACAGGGAACGACCAGTCACTATGATGTGCACTGACCACTAGGGGGCAGATGCTCAATGCAGGAGCTGCCCCATGGTGGTCAGTGTGCTCCCACAGGGGGAGCTCCGCTCAGCCACAAGCCGGACTGACGGCTGCGAGCGCAGTAGCAGTGGCAGGAGACTCTCCTCAGCAATGCTAAGGATGTCTGACTGCAGCTTAGGCCCGGACATAAGCCGTCAGTTGGACATCCCCTGAGGACTCTCGGGCTGCCAGAGGGATATCTGACTGCCAGCTTAGGCTTGGTCCCCTGACCAGGCTCAGGAACCCCTCTGAATGCATGAATTTTCGTGCACTGGGCCTCTAGTTTTATAATAAGCAGACTGCATAAAACAAAGCATGTGGTTGAGTAAAAAAGATTTTTAACAAAACAAGAAGTAAAAGATAATCTCTCCCACAGTGGAATTGTTTGTGATTTTCATATCATGGACTTCTCAGGAGCAGTTGAATTTACTTTCAAGTTCCTATTGGCAGCATCTACACAGAAATTTCTTGTAGGCTTCAGGGCTGGGGCCCCATAGAGTGTCATGTGATGCTTTGGTTTATGTGGTCAGAGGACACAAATTGTGGCCTGCAGCCTTCATATGGTCCACAGAACATATATGTATATGTAACATACATTTACATATTTTATTTCAAAAATTTAATTTTTTTGCCCACATTTAATAATCAGGAGGTTACTTTAATCTAGGTTTCTAGATTCTTTTGGGTGATTAAAGAATACGGCAACCATAGCCCAAGTGTTTGCAAGGCCACGAGTGGTTCTTGTGAGGTACTGGCTATTCTCTTTAATGCTTTCTCTAGCCTTCACCATTCTGGAACTTTCTCTGCTTGGCCCTGGTGGACATTTGAGTTTCCAGGCCTCAATCCTACCCCCTCAGACAGCCGAATATGCAGTTTACATCTTCACTGGTTTTCTGTGTTGGGGAATGTGGTGACACATGGAGGTTGACAGAGTAGAGCCGAGAGAAACAGGACCAGGATCCCCGCCAGCATTCCCTGGTTCCTTTGGCCAGGCCTTTGGCAGCATGCCAGAGTGTGACTTGGGTTGGCACTGTGAAAGCGAGGGGCTGTGACATACTTTTGAATGCCCATAATGGTGTCCAATCTTGATCTTTGAAGATGTTTTAAAAGTCATCAGAAATCACTTGGGTCCAAATATAAATACACATCAACCAGTTGGACATTACCACCTTAGGGTTAAAAATGGGATTTCTTTGTACACTTGAAACTTACATGATCCTATTAGCCAATGCCCCCCTAATACATTTAATTTAAAGAATGAGATTACTTTTCTACAAGACCGGCTTTGAAGAAGGCAGTGTCAGAAGAGACACAACATAAAATTTGAGCCACAGCAGCGTCATTTGAGAAACCAAATATCTTCCCAAGATGACTGTGCGAAAGGATAGTTTTTATTTGGATATTTAAGTTTTGGTGCATTTATTTAAAAAACAAACAACAGCCAGTATTTGGTTTTCTTACCACATATGCATCATCAAGAGCTCATTGATTTTTCCAGAGCACCTTCCTACGTGTTCCTTTTCTTGCTGACCTACATTTTACTTTCACCTCTCGTTTAGCATGAACAGAAGAAAGGATGTGAAATTCTAATCGTGTAGTTTATCTAAGGAAAAAGTTTGACCTGGGAAGGTGTTAAAACTATTAATTAAAACGAGGTTTGGAATGAACTGATTTCTGGTATCAATGGCCGCGTGAATCTGGCAGAGCTATCCCTGAGTTCTCCCACCCAGAACCGGTTCTGCTGGCTGTGCCACCGTCTTCCTGCACAAATGACAGGAGCAGCAGCAATAGTCTCCAGCAGGACATTTCCCCCAGGGTCTGGACGCTGCTGTAGTGTAACAGGTGTCCCTGGGTCCCTGGCAGTGACTCAGGTGACATCTAGGTGGGTAAGGTTGGGAGTCCCAGTCCACCCTGTTACAGCTTGGAAATTGATGGGGGATGGGCAGCAGCAGGTGACAGAGGAAAAGGCACCTGGATGCTCATCTTGGCACCGGAAGAGCTGGCTTTGTGACTTCTCCCTGCTGAGCCTCACTCTCCTCAGCTGGAAGGGAAGCAGGGATTATCAGAATAGATTATTGAGCCCTAACCTGTTTGACTCAGTGGATAGAGCGGCGGCCTGCGGACTGAAGGGTCCCAGGTTCGATTCTGGTCAAGGGCATGTACCTTGGTTGCGGGCACATCCTCAGTAGGGGGTGTGCAGGAGGCAGCTGATTGATGTTTCTCTCTCATCAATGTTTCTAACTCTCTATCTCTCTCTCCCTTCCTCTCTGTAAAAAAATCAATAAAATATATTTTAAAAAATAGATTATTGACATCAACAGATTATTAAGGTTCCATCCATCTGCTTCTAACAGGAGCCCTGCTGTGGTACCTTCTTTCGCATGACTCCCATTCCCAGGGTTATTGCAGACTTTCTTCCCTTTGCCAAACACTGGCACCTACAAAGTAGATCGATTGGTCGCTAAACCCCAGGTTGAGGAATTCCCACGGAAGACTCCATTGGGTTACTGAAGAGCGGTGAGCTCAGGTTCCTGGCATCGAGTGCCGGCTTTCTCTTTGCGATGACATCATCCCCCAGAGCAGGAGCACAGCAGGCTCCCCCTTCTCCCACATTTCCAAGCAGATTCTTGAAACTGGGCCCCTTCTTTGTGTCCAGTGCATTTTCTCTGTTCACAATGAATTCAAGCTTAAGCGAACCTCCCTGTGCTGGGCAGGCCTCTCTCCTGTCACCACGGAGAATTCCTGGAGCATTGAGATGCTCCCTAGTGCTTTGAGGAACAAGCTTCCTTTTTGTGCCTTTTCGCTGGGACACCACACCAATTTCCCCCTCTCTACACTTCACCCCTCCCATGGTTTATGAACTGCCCAAGAAGGAGACTTCTTTCCATGAACCCCTTTCTAGTCCCTCTGCACCAAGCCTTTTGGGATGCTCTGGAGTCAGTGAAAATGCTCCTCCTCCCTTATACCAGCTCCGCTAACTCATCAAGCAAACAAAGAAATCCACTACTGGCCCATGCCCCTGTCTCTAAGATTTTTTTTAAAAAATCTATTATAATTCAGTAATATGAAAATTTTTCTCCCCTGGGTTATCCCTTGCTGCCTTATAGCCTAGCACCTCTGCCTGCAGGAGAGCCATTACCGTCTGGGGTGAGGCCTATCCTGCCCTCCTTCCATCCTCCGTGCTCCGTGTTGAGTTGTAGGAGGGGCTTTGGGGATTGGCTAGTCCAGCCCTCTGCTCTGCAAGATCAGTGGTAAAAGTTATTCCTGCATTTGGAGGTTTGGGAGAACTCTCAGACAGGAAGTTGTTGCAATTTTAGAGGGGGCCAAGGACACAGATAAGATATATATATTTTTCCATTCCTGTTAACAAATTTTTGTGGTAAGATTGGAGGTAGGCAAGACAGACCTGGATGGGATGGGGTGGGGAGCAGAGAGGCTGAGCCATGTCGTAAATCATTTTCCTGTGCATCTCAGATTCTCATTCCACTAAGTATCAACTTTCTACATACCAGGCGCTGCGCGATTGGCAAGTGCAAAAGTGGGCTTTGAACCCACGTGCCTCTGAGTCCAGAGTCCATGCTCTTAACTGTCCCAATAGAGGGTAATCTGCAATCTTTTTAGGCCAAAGCATGCTATGATGTTCTTTCTCAAAGAAATCTATAGGGTACAATGTATGTAGTTCCTGAAAGAAAGAAAACAAATGAACAGCCCCATTTTCTTTAGCAAAGCAGTTCAATCAAGTCACCCGGCTTTTGCTACCCTCTGTCTGTCCCCTGCCCACTAAGATGGCCTTGCTGGCCCAACACCTCTAGCACACAGGCCTCTCCCCATCCATGTCTTTGGTTGCCCTATTACATTACCTGTCGATACCATACTAGTACATGTTATTGACCAGAGTGGATTTGGGAGTGAGGACTATTAGGATTCCTTGCCATCTTCAACTGAGTGTGTGTGTGTGTATGTGTGTGTGTGTGTGTGTGTGTGTGTGTGTTAGCCTAACATTAATGATCTCATTTGCAGAATTACTGCAATTAGTACTCTTTGTATTAATTGAATATCAGTGCATGCTTTCTCATATTGATACATATCAGTGTTTTTTCTCCAAACCTTAATACATTTATTCTGCATTTCCCCTACTTATCGCTAGCTCCTTTCTCTAGTGTCCAGATTTTTACTTTTAAGTGTATTTCCATATACTTTTCTTTTATGTTTTTCCTGCTATGAACAGGGAAGACTATTCCTTACTCTTTTTTTTTTTTTTTGCAATACTATGCAGGAAGCACAGCATAAAAAATTTCAAAGCAAGAACAGTGATTGTTATCAGAGAAAATGAAGGTTGCAGAGGGCACACAATGACTATCTGTTTTATGTTTGCAACTTAAGAAATCCAATAAACAAAACCCACGTTCACCAAGCTGGTAAATTGAAAATAAATATTTATATACTAGAGGCCCAGTGCACGAATTTGTGCACGAGTAGGGTCCCTAGGCCTAGCTGGCAATTAGGGCCGATCAGGGCCTTCCCCTGGCTGCCAGCTGCCGGCCAGGGACTTCCTTGATTCTGCACCGCCCCCTGGTGGTCAGCACACATCATAGCAAGCAGTCGAACTCCCGAGGGGACAATTTGCATATTAGCCTTTTAATATATAGGATAAGCAATGTTTATATGTAGATTCCTCTAACTTTGGGTTCCTTTAGATCAGTGGTTCTCAACCTTCTGGCCCAGGGGTGGGCAAACTTTTTGACTCGAGGCCCACAATGGATTCTTAAACTGGACTCAGAAGAAGGAGCTGCGGCTGTGTTTCCCGATGTTGCCATGTTAACACTGCTGCTGGTGAAGGAGCTGAGGGGAGAGCAAGAGAACCCTCCGCTCTTTCGGCTCCGCGGGCCGGATAGAACAGCCGAACGGGCCGGATCCGGCCCGCGGGCCGTAGTTTGCCCACGGCTGTTCTGGCCCTTTAAATATAGTTCCTCATGTTGTGACCCAACAATAAAATTATTTTAGTTGCTACTTCATCACTGTAATGTTGCTACTGTTATGAATCGTAATGTAAATATCTGATATGCAGGATGGTCTTAGGCGACCCCTGTGAAAGGCTCGTTCGACCGCCAAAGGGGTGGTGACCCACAGGTTGAGAACCGCTACTTTAGATGCTTTCAATGAATTGGATCTACAAAGGAGATTTCATGTAAGTTTTGACATTGTGAGGAAATGCAAGGTAAGGGGACACATGCTGATATGACCTCTGGGCCGTATTTTCCTTAAATTTTTGCCTTTTTTATTGCCTTTGGGTCTGATTTTGCTCTGGTGCTGAGGGAGATAGCATAAACCATCTGAGACCCAGTGTAAGGGATGCGAACATGGATGCGCTAAGAGGAGTCAGCTGGAGGAGCAGGAAGACAAAAGTGGAAGTTGGGACTACAAACCTCGCTTCTATGGAAGCAAATTCATCCCGAAGGAAGCAAATGAGGTGGACGCGATGCCTCCCAGTGCCCGTGGCCACGTGTCACAGGGCGTCGGATGGGCCCACATCATGACCTCCTCGGTGCTGTGAGACGGAACTCGCGCTACCGTGTCGGATTGCTTACCTTTCCCACATGGAGTCCAGGTTTCTTTCTTTCTTATTATTTTTAAAAATCTTTATTGTTGAAAGTGTTACCTATGTCCCTCTTCTTTCCCCCATTGACCCCTTCTAGTCCGCCCCCCTCCCCTGGCAGGTTTCCTTTCTTTTCTCACCGTCTGGCCAATCCTTTCTCTTCCCAGGGCTGTCTTTTCAAGGTGCAACCAGTGGCCAGCAAGTCAGATGAGCTTTTTGCTCCCGCATCTGCTAATGAATAGAAAACACAGCCTCTCTGTCCTCATTACCTCAATTTTAGTCGCTCAAAAGACGGGAGGGTGGAAATGGCAGTCCTTTGATTATGGCCTGTGAAAGGTGGTAAATCGGAGAAAATGTAGGTGTTCTAACCTTCTCGTACACCGTGAACTGTTGAGACTCTCAGGGTGGAAAATAAGGTTATGCTGATTGAAAGGCTGACTTAAATTCAGTACCAAATCATGGCAGATCCATTAAATTGTTCCAAATGTATTATTTTGTTCCCTCCTTCTCTCTCTCTCTCTCTCTCTCTCTCTCTCTCTCTCTCTCTCTCTCCCTCTCAGCATTGTTGTTTTTTGGGGTTTTTTTGGTCTAAAATATTTAATCTGTGTTTATTGGGCTCCCACTGTCTGCCAAGCACAGTGCCTGAGAAAATGGGTTCTTTAGTCTGGAGAAGATAGATGGATGGTTAGAGGATATTACCGGGCATCTTCCGTAGTCTCAAGAGTAAAGAAGAGGCTGGGGCAGGCTCCTGGGAGGGGTCTTAAAAGGTCAGGACACACACTGTGAAGCAGGGCAAATGGCATTTTTATGTGTTTGCTGGGGCGTGGTGTAGGTGATGGAAGCTTTATAAGGGAAAGGTAAACATTTGCTGGAGTCTTTGGTATTGAACTTAAACAAAGCCATGCCTTTGTTTTAGTTTTATAAGGTAATGGGTGGCAGGAAAAGCTATAAAGCTGGAGTTAATCCATATGTAGAAGGATTAATCTTTGTAAAGCATCTCACTGAAGATATCAACAGCTTGATCTTCTGTTAGAATGTAGAGTACCCGTGGTTTCTGACCCGAATCCTGCGTAGGGCTCTATAACGTACATGCATAAACCGTTGTGTGTGTGTAGAGAATTAGATTACAGACTTGGCTTTCATAGACTGGTGTGTGTGTGTGTGTGTTTGTGTGCACGCGCGCGTGCACCATGGTTAATATTTGTTTAGTGATTACCATATACCAGGCACTCTGCCAGGTGCTTTTTATACATTATGCAGCATTTATATTTTTAAGTGGATATAATTTTTCATGGGAATAATGAAGAATGTGAAGCTCAGAGAGGTGAGCCAGCTTACCTGAGGTTGCCAGCTACCGCATAGCATCCTGGGCTGTCAGGGCAACATGTTCTTTCTACAATGCCTTTTGTATTGGGAGGATCTATTAGTAATGTCTTCTGCATTATTTCTGGCAAAAGGGCAACCATTCCCTCAAAGCTTTATGCCTCTGACCTGGGATCAAACCTACAACCTAATTCTGTGCCCTGACTGGGAATGAAATCCAAAACCTTTTGGTGTATGGAACGATGCTCCAACCAATTGAGCCACCCAGCCAGGGCAAAAACATGAGCTCAATTTAAAGTGTCACAATACTAAGGTAAGGATAGTTATAGCTATTTAAAAAATGAGGACTAGAAAGATTAAATAACTAGTCCCAGGCGGTAGTGCCAGGATTTGCACTGGCTACAGACCTTCTCTGAGCCCCTTGTACTTCTTTTTTCTTGCTGTGCTTTCCTCTCATTTTGCCTTCCTGCTTCAGAGAAAACTGTCTTTCTTCTTATAAAACTTCACGTGTGAGTTGATATCGTTTAATCCCTGCCTCCGAAGCTCTGAGCTCCCATAACTCCTCCTATTTGGAGCCTCTTACATTCGTCCTCTCTCATTGCGTGAGTACCTCTTCCATCTGTGAAGAACACCTCTGCTGGGCCCTGCTGCCCGCTGTCCATGTTCCTGGCCATTCCTCCTTCCTCTGCCAACTTCCCAGCTGAGATGCTTCCTCTCCATCCTCATGTCCTGTCTCACTTGCCCCAGAAATCTAGTTTCCCATCTTTCCCTCCATTAGTCTGGCCTTGGGAAGGGCACAGACCCTTGTTACTTCTGAACTTGGTGGCCTTTTCTCAGCCCTCACTCCCCTGGTCCTCTGTAACTTGGATGTCGGATACTGTGGCCATAGTTCTTGGCTTCAGTGGTACACACCCGACCTCATCAAATGTCCATTATTTGACAACCGTGATACAAGTATTTTGGTTGGCTTCTTCCCTCACCAGCCTATTTCAGGCTGCTCTTAACTTCCCCAACACAAACCCCCACTCTCCCATGAGGCTGTCTCCTTATTCCAGCTCAGGGCTCCTACAGGACATCTCCCCTGGCTGACTCGTTGAGCTTTCCCCTTTTCATTTGTGCTTACAGCATGTATAGTGAGTATATACATTACTCAACAGTGAAAACTGTATACCCCTCCTTTTCTTTAAGGGCAGGGCCCTACCATAGACTTCTGTATCTCCCATAGCATCTCTGTCTATAGTATCTTCCATAGTGTGTGTGTGTGTGTGTGTGTGTGTGTGTGTATTTGGTGCTCAATTTAGGTTTGTTGATAAACAGACAGGTAATATTTTTTGAGTATAAATCTGGTCAGCACAGCTAACCCTGCTTATTATCTTGACAGATACAGCCATTCCAAGCAATCTCAACTCCTAAGAGGTTTTGCTTAGGAAAGCAAGAGCATAGATAAAGAGGGAAATGCGTATTTAGAAAAGTAATGTTATCTTACCCCATTGGACAAATATTTGTTGAGTATCTACTGTGGGCCTGGTACTGGGACTAGATTGAGTTTGGGGTAGACAAGGGCCCTCTTCTTATGGGCTATAGCCTCGTGGAGCAGACAGATAATTAAGCACTAAACAGATAAACAACAAGCTAAATCCAAATAGTGTTAAGTGCTATGAAGAAAATAGAAAAGAGCAGGTTGACAGAGTGTGTTACTGGTCGTGGGCGGATGGGAGGAGGAGGCAGAAGACAACTCCAGCTAGGGCGGTCAAGGAAGAATCGAGATTGGACTGAAATCTGAATGAGGAAGAGTGGCAATGTGATGATATGTGGGGACAGCCCTGGAGGCAGAGGGCAGAACAAATGGCAAAGGCTGTCAATTGGGAACACGCTTCGCATGTACTGGAAGTGGAAAAAATTGGGTACTAAAAGAATATAGAGAGCTGGTAGGATATGTGAGTAAGCCACATGTGCATGTGTATGTGTATACTTTTCTCCTAAAGTGTCTATAGGAGAAAATAGAGAAATACACTATCAGGTTTTAAATCATTTCCTAAAAGTGCCATATAAATGGAGGTGTCAGGGAATCTAGGAGATTCTTAGATCCTCAACAAAATAGCAAGCTCTCTGAGGGCAGGGAACCTAATCTGGCCTGTCATTCTTGTTCCCACTTCCTAGCATAATGTCAGGCCCTTGATAAATAATTGGTGAATTAATGCAAGAAGAAACGAATGAATGCCCAAGACTGAGATTTCACTTGTTAACATTATCTACCTTCAGTCTGCCTCTCTGTCTTATTTGGCATTGCATCTGCACCCAAATACAATTGTATAAAATAGAAGAAAAATGCTGAAAATGCAAGAAAACCGTCCTGCAGGCCTTTGATAATGCTAAGAACCCAGGGGAAAACGAAGTAAGGAAATGGGCAAGAGCACACTGACGTGTTTACGTATTGTGTTTTGAGCGGAAATGCTGATTTTGTGACCCTGTAATTTGGAGGCTAATGCACGTGCCACTTCTTGGAAAAGAGTCTCAACCTTAGGAAACAAAGAGCTTTCATAGTCTTCGATCAAAGAGGTCTTCTTGAAAATGCAAGATGCACTTGTTTAAAGAGAAAAATACTTTCCATCAACTCCTGGATGTTATGATATTTGAAATTTCCAATTGCTTTGTAAATCAAAGATCAGCCCATTTCTTTTAATGGCAAGCTCTCAGAAAAATCTTGGGTGTTAATAATCAACTTAACGTAGCCATTCTAAAGCCCATCATTGACCTGTGCTTATTTTAATGAATCTTACTGCATGTAGTGCACAACCGAGAGGTATTATAACCTGGGCAAAGACACTGATCTTGTGTAGAAGCCACCAAATGGGAATTGTAATTCACGTGTAAAAACGATTTTATTTTTAAAATGTCAATTGTCATGAGACTGCCCCTATTTCTGGAAAGGTCTTGGTACATCTTGAAACAATTTTTCTACCTGACTCAATCCTTGATCCAGTGACAACATTAAAATTGCATCTGTTATCTGCTCGCATACACCTGTTTTCATGAATGTTTTTCTAAAAACTATGTACTGTCAGAATTATAGGAGAACAAATAACGGAGGTTTTGAAAATATCGTAGGAACATACATAACATTCATAACTCTCGGGTGACAGACCAATTGTTTATGGCATTTATATGCTCTTTACATAATCAGGGCTCCTATGAAGCTAAGCAGAATTTTCTGTGCTTGGCATTTGGATGAACATTTGGTGGGGGAAAGCATACCTTTCGCTAAGTTTCTGTAATACACATTTACAAACAGTGCTTTGTAGATAAACTTCCAAGAAATTTGATCTCACATTTGCCTGCTGTGCCTGGAGCTGGGACATGGTTGGGTTTGCAAGATGAAACAAATGAATGCTTATCAGTTCCCCAGCCAAGGTTTTAGTTAATGTGCTGCCGTGCCTTCCCACCCCCACCCCCTGCCCCAACTGCAGTTAAAGTTCAACTATTTGGGTTTTGAGTGCACCACAGCGAGACTACGATTGATACCATCGGGTACTGAAACTGCTTTGCTATTGGGTCAGGCAGCCAGGCAAGAGGAAAACGGTGCCAATCCTGTTATATATTCCTGCCTCTAAGGATGGCTCTGGGAGGCCCACACCATTTAGCAAAGGAGACCGATTCTTGTGTTGTTTACTTTTTATAGAATCAGGATGGCATGAGTCAAAGCGAGCCCATTGGACCTTCTACTCAGGACCTCTCGCTATTAAGAGGACCCAGTCTAAGTGTCTCCCGGTAAAGTCTAGTGTATGATAGCTCATTTGACCTTTAAAGACCTTCTCTACTGGGTGGCTGATTGTTATTGCTCCTCCAAGAAGGCTTTAGTCTATTTGTTGTAGTGTGTTGCCAGTAAGCATCTGTTATTTCAGCGGCTCCGTCCTGCCGAAGGGGCCTTTGTAAGTATACACATTCCATCAGCCCAGCTCTCTCAGTTGAGAGGTGGAGCTGACAAGGCCACAATGAATAGTGTTTCCTGCCTGTTGAGTGATATATGGGTAAATCAGTGAGCCAACCGTGAGTCCGAGTAGCTTAGGAAATATTCATCAGAACACCTTTCTCCTCTGGCTTCTGCACTACAAGGCGGGCTTTCTGAGGAGTGGAACAATAGCCAGTGTGGATCGAGGCCCCGGTAGATTACAACACCAGCTGGGGGATTTGTATATGAAATAGGTGGCCAAAATTAAGGACAACTGCATTGTTCACTAGAGTGATCATTTGATTTGCTGACATAAAGTTATGTTTACACATTCGGGCCAAGATAATCCCATTGCCAGTAATAACAGTTTTACAAAGGCAAGTGTTCCTAGGAAAGTATGCTTTTATTTTTTGACCTAAAGATCAGCATGTGATGAAGTTATAATCTCTGGAGCACCATCATGTCCCTCTCTCCATCTAGCCTCTGACTTCTCTGTTTGCCCGGATCATAATCAGTGCATTTATGCTAGTACTTTGCACAGCTTCAGGGACATGGTAGGTATTTAAAAATAATTTTGTGCCATGAATGAATGTTCTTCTGCAGTTAAGGCATCTCCAGGAGCAATAGAAAGGCGTTTCTGTCTACTTTCGCCAGGGGCGTTCAGTAGGAGAATCAGGCATGGCACACATACTCTTCTTAGTAGTCTTTATCACTCAGTCCCCTGAATCACTTGACATCTGCATTCTTAATCACTGGTTTTCTCTACCATTCCCAAATAAACAAGCATTTGTGGAATTCCTGGTCTTATCCCAGTGCTGTGTGGGTTTTGTATTTTACTCGTGTCCTCAGGGTCAGCGTTCTGTCCTGTGTTCTCAGAGTCTCTGTATACGCCTCTCTTTGGAGTGCCTTGACCACCCTTTGTGGTCATAGTTGGATTCCCCACCTGTTTTCCCTTTGGACTGTCAGCTCCGTGAGGCAGGGGCCTGGATTTCTTCTCTATCTGCAGTGTCTAACATTGTGTTTGACCCACTGTGGGTGTGTGTTGATGTTTATAGGATAAATGAATGAGTGAACCAATAACAGGAATGAATGAAATTAAATGAATGGTTAGGTCATCTCTAGGCACTTGTTTTCAGATGTTGGCTAGAAGAGTGAGAGCCTGTGGCACAAGGCACAAGGTTGTTGTAATTAGCATGTTATTAAGACCTGTCACCTGGCCTTGCCTGCTATTGGTGTGTGGTGCCTCGCTAGTGTGTTTCTTATTGCCAAGTAAGGAGCTTAAAAATAAAATGAAAAATGATCCTTACGTAGACATAGCACTAAAAATTAGATATCTGGTTGTATAAGTTTCCAAAAGCCTACAGGCATTGAACTTGAAATTAATTACATCAGACCTGGTAGTTAAATCAAAAATTTGAATGGCATTTCAAATGCAGTTTGGGTCAGATAATACATTTGATGAAATGGCTTTCAGAATAAATAAATGTATAACTTTAAAACAATGAGTGATTTAAAGTTTTACGTTAAGTAAAAATAATACATGTGGTATTAAAGGAAAAACAGTACCAAGAGTATATAATACACATACCCAGTTTTTCCCAGAGACAACTCTTAATATTTATATAGTTACCACATAAATCTAGGTACTGTACTCATACCTCTATTCTATGATAAATCAACTTTAAATGACATGTATTGACATCTACCTACACTCCTCCCTCTATTCCTCCCAATATTTTATAATAAAGTTATATTTTTAGTTCTTCTGTTGGTCAGTACTGTACTCTTTAAGAATTTGCCTGAGTTTCCTTTTCTTTTTTTTAATTTATATAATTTCTGTTCTGTTTCTTGATGCCCCGTGTTGTAAACTGAAGATGCTGGTGCCTTTACTACATTTCTTTCTTCCTGTTTCATGTCTTACCTTCTCCAGCTCCTCTTTTATCTTTTCACTTCTTCTATAATAGTATTTACATTCTGATTTAAAAGGAAAATTGAAAACCGAAGACATTAAGGGACTTGCCTGAGGTTTCTTAGCTGGTTAGATCTGGGATTAAAACCTGGGGGGTTGACTCCCAATCTAGTGGACTTTTTACAGATAAGCTCATCAAATGTTTGTTGACTGCCCATTCTCCTCCATGTACTATATTAGGTACCAGTAATACCAAAATAATAAGAAATGGTCTCAAATCTTATACTTAATAGTCAAGTAGGAAGACTAGATATGTAAACAAATAACTACATTTCAGTATAATAATGCTCCAGGGAAGCTGTTATCTAGTTTGGGTTTGGGTTGTGTGTTTTTGTATTCCATTGATCATACATTAGAGAAATTGATATAACTATTAGAAGTCACAGCTTTAACATGTTAAGGAAGTAATGTTTTACCCAGCTAATGTATGCATGTTTGAAAAATAAGTAAGATCTTGCTGATATACTCTGAGGAAAGTAATTTTAATGGTCTGTTTTATATCAAATATGAAAGCAAAAACTTTTATATATTTATAAATTATGCACTCTATCATGTTTTATATGCTCAACCTGTTCTTATGTCATACTATCCAACTATTCTTCAGTTATCCTTATATATGCATTTAGTATTTTGGTTTCCAGTCTAAGACTTACGTATTTTTTAATAGACCTTTCTTATGGTGATTTATGAACTTATTTTTTCTTTCTTCCTCCCTTAGATCTTCATCACTGTGAATTGCCTGAGTACAGATTTCTCTTCCCAAAAAGGGGTGAAAGGACTTCCTTTGATGATTCAGATTGATACATACAGTTATAATAATCGTAGTAATAAACCCATTCATAGAGCTTATTGCCAGATCAAGGTCTTCTGCGACAAAGTGAGTAAAGATGACAGTTTGTCATAAAGGTATCTTTGTTATTAGATATTACTTTTAATGACATTTTTCCCTTGTCACCTTTTCTTGTCTACTGGTGTCAGAATAATCACCTTATCAATCATAGTGGGAGTGGTAATCTTTCATTCTCAATTCCTATTAGATATCTAGGGAGTCATCAACCAACTCTATTTTTAGTCAGTCATTTTTACCACTCATTTAATGACTAATTGACACTATTGTGCTGAGTCTGATTCACTTATCATAGATTAGTAGTTTTTACTGGATGTAGATCCTGTCTTAGAACATATCAATGTAACCTTTGTTATTCTTTGGGGTTAGTGGAATCTCGTTTAGAGGTTTTTGGAACGGAGATGGCTTCTATAAAATAAGTTCATTAGTAAACATGCACTCAGGAGGAGACATTGTTTTTGAATCTCCCTGAATCCCATAAGAGACAAAGCAATTAGAATAGCTAAGATTAAAATCCCATGGTTATGTGACAAGAGGTCTGTACACATCCCAGATATGAGTGGCATGAACAATTTCAAGACTTGTGTGATATCAGCATCCACAGGGAAAGCAAAGGGGCCACTTGATTGTCAAAGACCAGGACATCTACAGAAGTGACCCAAGGTACTCACTGTAGAGTGAGGTGGGCCATCTGAGGTCTACCGTGCCATTAAAATGTCTGAAAGTCCTGGTTTACCAGTGATAGAGTGTACGGAGAAGTGGGTTTCTGGAAGCAGAGAGTGGAGATAGTCACAAGAAGAGAGGAAGAAATACATGAACTAGAACTGCACTGGGTTTGTGGGCAGGCAGCACAGTGGTAAATATAAAAAAATCTAGTGGCAATATCTAAAATATCTAATAGCCTTTCAGGTTGTGACGATTTTGGTGAGTGCCAATCATCCATCCGTCACTCCCAGGGCCAGTGAGTTGCCTCCATGACACAGAGGCCAGTGAAGTAATAGAAATGGTTGTGTCGATGAGAAGAACCCCCTAACGTACCAAGGAAAAATGGACGAGGGTCATGACATAGGCAATCACAAGAAAACACACAAATGGTTTGAATGAAAACAAGGAGATGTATTTTTTTGCTGATCACATTGGCTTTTAAAAAAGCAGATTCCCAATTCTGGCCAAAGTAAGGCCATGACACAATTGGAATTTGTGGTCAATGAAGGTATAAAGGAGTAGCTTTGGAGCTAATGCTTACATGGCACTTATTCTATGCCACGTGAGTTCTGAGGGTTTTATGTACATAAGATTTAAAATTTAAAAGTTATAATATTTTAACCAGATATTTTAAATATGTATTTTATGTTAAAAAAACTTACTATTCATTCTTATAAAAATATAATTATTTTACAGTGCTTTACGTTTAAGTTTTGAGTTGTCATTGATATACATAAACCACAGAAATTTATAGCAAGAGGAGACTAAAACTATAGAAATATTTGCTTAGGAGGTCTCTTCAAGATATATCAAGGTTTTGTAGAGTTTTTATGTTTAGATAACATAATATTTTCAGAATATTATAAAGTTAATTAACTGTTAAATGCACAGACATCACTTTTTGTGATGTCTTTTTGTGATCACTTTTTTTGAATCATTGTAGATTAAGGATTCAACACTTTATATTGCAAGTATTTTCACCAATCTGTCCCTTGGCTTTGAAATAATTTATTTTTGCATAATAGTAGGATAATTTTAACACTACCAAATCTGTCTTTTGTGTGTGATGATTTGGGGGTCAGTTTCTAAAAGGTTAGAGGATGCTGGCCAGTTCACGCTTCAGTGCTCCTTGAATATGCTGCCACACAGGGGAGGGACTGTAAATGCGAAACTGAAATGTAGTATGAGGATGTCTATCTGGTTTTCACCTGTTTAGAGTATCATGAAAACATGAGTGCAGACGAATTCTTCTGCATCAAAAATGGAGAGAGAGAAAGGAAACTTTTGAAACATTGGTATTTGGGGCTGAGAAGTGGAAACTGAGTTAGCAAAGCTGACATAGAAAATTGAAAGAAGGGAGAGGATGATCAGGGAATCCTCAAAAGCCAAGAAGGAAAGAGATAGAAGGTGATTTGGAAGAGACACCAATGAAAAAATCAGGTTACAAGGAACAGAGGAGCAAAAGGAAGAGAATAAACCAAACTTTAAAAAAATGAGAGAGAGAGAGAGACAGAGAGAGAGAGAGAGAGAGAGAGAGAGAGAGAGAGAGAGAGAGAGAAAGGAAGGAAGGAAGGAAGGAAGGAAGGAAGGAAGGAAGGAAGGAAGGAAGGAAGAAAAAGATCGATGTGAGAAACATTGGTTGTCCAGACGGGGGATCGAACCTGCAACCTGACCAGGAATTGAACCTACCACCTTTTGGTGTATGGGATGATGCTCCAATCAACTGAGCCATACCAGCCAGGGCTAGACCAAACTTTTTTCTATTTGGTTCAATGAGCACCATCTCCAAGACCATACGAACATATCAAAACAAAACATAAAATTGTATTGTATGTACAAAGTAATCTTATAGCCTGTCAAGTTTCCTTATGCCCTCCCCATTTCCATTACTGTATGATTTTAAAAAGCATAATCACACATATTTCCATTGCTGTATGATCACAGCAAGCAAAGGGAAAATTGTATAGGGAGCTCACAATAACTTTAATGCCCTCTCTGTGTCTAGGAATGAAGGTAATGGGCCAAGGCTTCATCTTAGGACATTTATTATAATTAGTAAGTTACTTATGTGACTTCACTGGGACAGGGAACAGGGTCTGGTCTTTCTGTAGGGATTCAAAGCTGAAGTTGTGTAGATAGTCAAGATACCAAAAAAGGGAAAAATCTAGGGGAAGTGAGATCCCTCAGCCTTCAGAACTGAGCCTGACCTCACTGGAGGGATGGAAATGGGACTGCCTGCTCTCCTTCTTCCCTTGTTTTGTCTCTTGTCCCTATGATTTGCATGCAGTATCATGATAGATGTGTTTTTGTGTGCTGTGATAACATGCCTGGCATTGTCTGTATTTGTCTTCCCCTCTCAGGGAGCAGAAAGAAAAATCCGAGACGAAGAGAGGAAGCAGAACAGGAAGAAGGGGAAAGGCCAGGCCTCCCAAACCCAGTGCAACAATTGTGAGTGTCACTGAAAAGGGATGGACTCCCCTGGGCCCACTAGGGAGCAGGTGGAAAGAAGTGGGCTGCAGGCGAAACTACAGACATGCAAGGGATTACTTGCTTTCCCTAGAGTCAATTGTCCCTGCGAAAAGCAAATAGAATCAATGATCACAGAGTGTTTGCACTAGGAGGGACTTTGTAATATCATTGAGACCAACACTTTCCATTTACAGACAAGAAATCTTAGGACACAGAGAGGGATGGGGAGCTGGGTGAAAAAGGAAAAGGGATTAAATAAACAAGCAAACAAATAAAAAACTCATAGACATAGACAACAGTATGGTGATTACTAGAGGGAAAAGGGGAGGGGGGTAGAGGGGCGATCAATGGTGATGGAAGGAGACTTGACTTTGGGTGGCGAACACACAATACAATATACAGGTGGTGCATTATACAATTGTACACTTGACACCTATATAATTTTATTAACCTGTGTCAGCCCAATAAAGTCAATAAGAATTTTTAAAAAGAAGCCTAGGACACATAGAGGGACGGGGGCAGGAGGGGAACAGCAGTCCGCCCCAGGAGTGCTCACTCGAAGTTTGAGCTCCTTCTGTTGGTTTGGCAGTGGGAAAGGGGGTGGGGCTCATTACTGGCACTTGGAAAGCTTCGTAGGAGAAAGTCATGAAATGTAGCTAAGACTAGAGCTTACATTTGAGAGTTCTTAGTCATGTGTAACCCTCTGAATTTTGGGTTTTCTTACACATTCAGCCTCTGATGGAAAGTTGGCAGCGATACCTTTACAAAAGAAAAGTGACATCACCTATTTCAAAACAATGCCTGATCTGCACTCGCAGCCGGTCCTCTTCATCCCTGATGTTCACTTTGCAAACCTGCAGAGGACAGGACAGGTATGAGCCACCTGCTAATGTCTATTTGCTATCCGTCTACTTGCCACCCATCCGCAGGGCTGGTAGAGCCTTAAGATAGAATCACTTCAGACAGCGTTGACCTTGAAAATAAAACAGACACTGTGCATTCGGCAGTCCGTCAATTCCTCCTGAAAATGGATTTCCGTACAAAGGAATGTCTCAAGGGAGGAAACCAACTTACTAAGGGGAAGAAGAGAATGAGCTGATATAGCAAAGTGTTGACAAAGCAACAGAAGGAGGAAAGTTAGAAGAAGGCTGTTAACCTGTAAGAAGTTTTGTTAGTTTCCTCACATGGGATTGGCCTGATGCAGTAGAGCCCCACCTAATGGTGGGAAATTGAACTGTGCCTATAATTTCATCAATTTGCAAAATTCTGTATTTAAACAAAACCCTATCAACAATGTTCCCCTTAGTAAATTAACAGTTTCCATTAAATAGCTAAATCATTTTACACCCAAAGAAAAATGATATTGTAGACAAGCCTTTGAAAAAGCAATTCCTGTCTTCTAGGTATAGCTACAAGTGAAACGAAAGAACTAATATTAAAATAACATAAACATCTAATAACTAATTCATTATGGTAGTTCAGGTTGATGGAATATTATGTGGTCACTAAAGTTATGATGATAGAAACTGTAGCAAAATAGGAACTAGTTATGATAATGTTCAGTGAAAAAAAAGTAGAATACCTTTTGTTCTTTACAGCGATTCCAAATATGTATCTGAACTTAAAGGGAACAAGGACAGTTATAACCCTTGATAATAGAGTGGTGGTAGATGGCTGATTTTATTTTCTGTAATACCTTTACTATTATTTATTTTATGTTATAAATTAAAGATGTATGAAGAGAAGAAAATAATTACTTCCCTAGTATTCACCAGAATTGCCTTTCACTAAACCAATTGAGTTTTAGTGAAAGTTGCATTGGTTAATGTTCTTTAAACCCAAAGTCCTTTGAGGAAAGTACTGTTTTGAGAACCAGGTGGTACTGACGCACTCAAGTGTTTCCTCCATTCTCAGTGTTTAGACCCATTGAACTTGACCATCGTTTGGGAAGAGAAGTCATTATTAGTGTCACTTTCTCTTTTGGAAAATATTTGTCCCTTAGCGTTGTGTTTGATAGCTATCCACAGCGTGGGAACAAAATACCCATGGCTTTTCTTAGAGCAAATTTCACGGAAAACTAATTTAATATCTCGTCGTGTCTTGTTTGATAGAAACAAGGACACAAAAGGAAAAGGGAGAGTGTTATGATTGATCAAGATATGAGGGCCAGCACCCAATTTTATTTTATTCTTTAATTCCCAAGAACATGGTGGTGACTTGTGTAGTTTACAGTCTTTGCTGCCTGGGATTTTATGGGGCTAGGTTCCCACAGCTTCCGGAAGAGGGAGAATTGAGTTAAATTGTTCTTATCGTTTACGGTCATGATTCTGGTTTCAGCTCCTTGTCAAAGCTGACAGCCTGACCTATTCTCTTGGCAACATTTCTCTGAAACATAAAAAACTGTAAGTCATTCTTAAGAGAAAAAGTGACCCAACCTGGCTTCCCAGGACTGTCAGTCTCCTGGCCTCACTTGCCACCTCCGTGTCCCGAGCTGGGCTCCTGGCCTGTGGCTGAGTCCAAAGGCAAGTGTAGCCTCTTACACTTTGTTGGTTTCAGCAAACAGTGTCCGCCCCTGCCATCGGTGGGGGTAAACCCTGCTATCCAGGGTTCACCTCGCAGAGCCCGCAGGCTTTCCCTCTGCCCTTGGCATGAGCGGGAAGGGGCCGGTGAGGGAGCCTGCCTGAGCTCTGGGTCACTAAGGAACACCCCGCTGTGCCCCGACACAATGCGGGCATATTCTGTGCTTGGTCAACTTGCTTGGCCAAGGAAAGGAGCACCTACTGTGGCTGGTTGGGACTCTAAAGGCTGCCTTTTCTTAGCCGAGAAGCCTGGGGTGGGTCCGGAAACAGCAGGGAAGACAGCAGTTCCTTAGGGCTAGAAGCAGATTTCCATATGCAGCACAAGAGCCAGCAGTGGCAGGTGAAAATATGGGCCAGTTTTACCAGGCGCTGTGCGGGGGAAGGAGGGGGAAGGGGGCAAGCGACAGTGTGCAGCTCAGTAACCGCTGGGCGGGAGCCTTTCAGAACCAGGCACATCGCAGCTCTGCCCCCCTCTCGTTCAGTCACTGAGACACTCCTGAGCGACGCTTAAAGGCTCGCCACCGTGGTTCCTAGCGATTCCCAGTCGCCCAAGGACACGGACTGGAGAGGGAGGATTTCACTGTCAGCCCGCCCGTACTCTCCTCCCCTGGGATCTCACTGATTCGCACGTGGGTTGGGATGTTTACCAGATTATCAAAAACTAATGTGAGGCAATGAACCCGCCATGTAAGCGCCATGGAGACCGCCAGTCTCCCTCTCCT
Source organism: Myotis nattereri (assembly GCF_964212035.1). Lineage (NCBI taxonomy): Eukaryota > Metazoa > Chordata > Mammalia > Chiroptera > Vespertilionidae > Myotis > Myotis nattereri. The sequence continues at coordinate 13,137,542 of NC_138092.1, forward strand.
CGCGGTAGTGCTGGTATCCGCTGCAGCTTTGGTCTGGAATGCCTTTAAAAACAAGTGATAAGGGAGCTCGGGAGAAACTGCGGGATGCAGGGCATCACCTTTCTACGTGCTGTATACTCTGCAGCTATCGGCCTTCCTTAAAGCACTAGAACCCAGGGAGGGCACTGCGTCTCCCTCCCACCCCAGTTGTGGTTTGTAAGCAATCTTCCCCAAAACCACAGAAGCCCCAGGTTCCGACGTTCCCTTCTAGGTCATTTCAGTTAAACTGTCCGAAGGGGGTTCCAGGAATTTGCATTGATGACAAGGTCTCAGATGATTTTTTATGCACTTCAAAGTTTGAGAAACACCATAAAAATTAAATTAGCGGGATAAGTCCTACAACCGACAAGGGAGAAACAGTGGGCCATTATGCAAGAGGAGAAATGACAACGCCAGGATGGTGACAGGGACAGGGTACCAGAAGCCATTCAGGAGGCCAGAACGTAAGAGAAGGCTGCTCCATCGCTGAGTCATCAACCAGCTGTGCAAAGAGCTGTCCATTACCCTGCCATATAGCCAGGCAGGGTGGATGCTTTATGCCACATTGAAAGAATCCTGCAAAACACAGGTCAACATCAGGAACTTTTTACAAAAAACCCAGTTGTATGGCCAGTGCTAGAAAGATCTTAGCTTCTTTGTTTTCTGTTTAAGAAGAAACAAAAGTTATATAATACAACAATAGACATAAGAAGTTTAAGAGGGAAAAGTTCCTCCTGGAAATCTGAGCTAATGACTAGGTGACTCATTCCCGAAGAGTTCCAGGTAACCAGTTCTGTTATACAGCTACGCCTGGACGTGGCAGGGACCCAGGAACTGCCCAGAGCCTTTGAGAAAGTTTGTAGGGAGGGTGTCCATCCAGGCACAGGTGTTTCTCTCCCAGGCATCTGGGGTAGGGACAGTGACAAAATGTACTAGCACTAGAGGGGACTTTTGAAGTTAAAATGTGTGCCTGATACTAACTTGGGTATTGTTCTTCACCCAAGCAAAAATGGTCTTGAAGCACACAGATAAAGCACATGAAAGGTCCACAATGAATTTTTATAAATAATTGGGTCAAGGGAACCTATGTACATTGCAGATCCCCTCTGGAGTTTCCCTGTTGCTTCATAAGATGAGAAGGATGCTTCATAATCACGTTAATTCTGATTCTGCTTACCGCCATGCTGACCAACTAAATGAGTCTTTTCTAAATAGTTTTTTTTTTTTTATTGATTTCAGAGAGGAAAGGAGAAGGAGAGAGAGATAGAAACATCAACGATGAGAGAGATTCATTGATCAGCTGCCTCCTGCATGCCCCCTACTGGGGATGGAGCCCACAACCTGGGCATGTCCTCTTGACTGGAATCGACCTCAGGACCCTTCAGTCTGCAGGCCTATGTTCTATCCACTGAACTAAACTGGCTAGGGCATGAGTTTTTTCTTGAAGATCTCTCTGGCCACAAATGCCTTCAAGAGCTAAATGGCCTTTTCCAGCTTGAAGACAGGTGACTCCTAAATTTCTGTGGTTAGAGGATGCAGGGAACTCGGGCCCTCTGAGGAGCACACAGAGGCCTGAGTTGCTGCCACACTGCCATGGGACCCTCTTGTTCCCTTCCCGACACCTAAGCACAGTGTCCAGGGTCAGCTCACCCGTGGACCAATGGGATTGCTTACTCACTGGCCCCGCCCTGGAGCCCTTCTACACACAGCTTCTTAGATTCTGCTGAAATATTTTTCTTATTGTCAAAAGCAATAGGGCTATAGGTAACCTGATCAGACTGTCTTAGCTGGAAATAACCACATTTCCAATTTTATCTCATTAAAGTATAAGAATTGACCTTATGGAGAACATGAGGTTAAATTTGTATTTCCTTTGACACACACATGCACAGATAGCATCATTAAACAGATTTGTCTTTTTTACAAGACAGTGTAATGCCTTAGGAAAGTCTCTGCATCGCATAATATATTTCCACTTCTGTCTCTGACCTACAGTAAGCCTATTGTTTTGTTCCGCAGGTGTATTACAACACGGATGATGAACGAGAAGGGTAAGACACTCAGTTCTCTCACTTAAACACCCAGAGTCAGTTCATTTCAGTAGAAATGGCTCTTCAGGCAGTAACTGCGAGCATGGGTGGGACCGCCTTCTCACCTTCAGACTCAGAGCTGAGAAATGCTTGCTTCTGGGCACTGAGAGGAAGGCTGGGGGAATACCATTTTCCTTCTAAATCTCTCCCCTTTTCTCCTTCCTCTGATCTGCCTTTGAATAACCAGCTATTTTTCTAAATGATACATCTCATCGATTCCACCTTTCTACCAATAATCCAGTTACTGAAATAATTTTTGGTGGAAGAACAAGCTGAGTTGAGGCAAGGGCCAAGGAGACAACCTGCCTACTTTCGGTGTTACCTGGGTCGCCTGCCTGTACTTCCTGCACATACTCACTCTGGGAAGGCTAGGGTGAGGCTGGTGGGAGTGGGAGCTGGGAAAGCTGAGAGCCTTTTCACGGTCCTTAGGATTATAGGGTCACCCAAGGCTCCCAATGTGTTTGTTGCACGACAAGACTGCCTACTGCTTGCTATCCACAACTCACTGTATGGACTCCTAGGGTTTTAGAGCTAAAAGGGATCCTTCAAGGTCATTCAGCTGACCCTCTCTCCTAGGCAATGTGCTATTTTATACCACATTCTTGAGAAATGATGGGAATATTCTGAATGTTCTCACTATGTGTGAGGTAGACCATTACTGTTGGGTGACTCCAACCCTCCAAAAGGTAGTTTGTGGAACTGATGTCTACCTTCTTTTGACTTCTGCTCATTGGCTCTAGTTCTTCATATGATCTGGATGCTGTTTTTCTCTTAAAAACATTTATAACTACATTCATTTTTAGTATCCACGTTACACTACATGTGTACATAAGATCTTGGTTTGCACTACACGGTTATAACTAAAAATCTCTAGATCACTTATTTTCAAATTGTAGTCAAACCAGGGTTTCCGTATTCTTATATCATTAACATATATACTTCTGAAACATTTCAAGTGAAGTAACTATAGCAGATATTTGCTGAACTCACTTCCCAGAGCAGAGCTGGGCAAGCTACAGCCTGAGGACCCACCACTTGCTTTTGTATTGTTCACAAACATTTTTAAGTGGTTGAAAACATCCAGAATACTGCCTAACTCGTGAAAATTCTATGGAATTCAGGTCTATACATAAAATTTCACTAGAATACAGCCATGTTAATTCCTTTGTGTCTTATCTATGGCTACATTGGTGGGACCACAGCTCAGTTCAGTGATTGCAGCAAAGTCCAGAGAGCCTAGAAAGCCCAAGTGCTGACCAGTCTGCCCTTCACAGAAAAAGGGTGCCACCTTCTGTCCTGAAGGATAGAGACTCTCAAAGGAGTCAAACATTCCCCAGCTGGTTAAAAGCAGAACCTTGTCCAGAATTTGACCTCTAAACTCTGAGTTCTAAATTTTCTAAATGCTTAATTAATTGTTCTTTTTATCTTGGCACATGGATAACATATTTCCAGAGGCTGGAATGAACAGAAGTGATTAGCGCTATCAATTCTAATCTGTTATTCACATATTTTACAAGGGACAGCGTGGCGTCATGGAAAGAACGTTGACTCTGCGCTTAGGAAGTCCGTGTTCTGCTCCCAGACTGCAGCTCACTAATGGAAGCCTGGGGCCGGCTCCTTGACCTCTGAGCTTTGGGTCCCTCAATTGTAAATGAGGATTTTGTAGAATACAATGATCTCTAAGATCCCGTCTAGCACTAGCATTCTATTATTCTCCCAGGAAACAGCATCTGAGTGAGAAGGGCCTGAGACCTGATTGCTGCTCCATGTGCAGACCTCACTTAACCTACCTCAGCCTAAATTGTCCTTCCTTGCAAGTTGGCAGCATTTAGGTGGCCAGTGGACCTAACTCTTTTGGCTTAGCCTCTCTAAGAATTACCCTCTGTTATCATCTTAATGCCCAAGGCCCGAGTCTCTTTTATACACCTTCTAATTAGAGGTCATCTGAGCAATATGGGCAGCCTCAGTGATAATCTATTGTAGGCTCTTGGCTCTTGTTATATGCAAAAGGAATAGCATTCATTAGGTACCTTGGCTAGACACTGTACCAAGTGCTTTATATGCATTATTTCATTGACTTCTCCCAAAATGTCCATGTGTTTTACTATATATACATAAGGTGATTACAAATAAGGCAGTTTTCCAAGGAGAAGATGAAAATAAAAATTAAAGCTTTTAGGCCAACTTAAATAGGTAAATCTTTGTGAATATAGCCCAAAATGTCAATGATCTACTGATACTTGTTTTGTTAATTTAATCACACATACATTTAAAGAATAACATTATATGATTTATAAACACCTGTCATTTTTTAAAACACTTCTATTTAGATTATTCACAATTCATCTTTGACACCAGTGTCTTTCTTATCACTAGAGTTACTTTTTGTCATCTCTGTTTATTAGGACAATTCTTCATTACCATCAAAGTTGAGATATAGCACTTTTTAAATCCACATGCATAAAATTATCATCAGAAATTTTATTTCAAGCCACAAATATTGATTCTCATAACATTAGAATAATTATGTGACAGCCACAATATTGCCTCCATTAAAAAATTGTGGGTTCTTCTTTAATATGTATATTTTTATTTCAGAGAGCAAGTGAGAGGGGGAGAGATAGAAACATCAATGTTGAGAGAGAATCATTGATCAGTTGCCCTCTGCACACCCCACACTGGGAATCGAGCCCACAACCTGAGCATGTGCCCTGACCGGGAATTGAAACGGGACCTCCTAATTCATAGTTCAGTGCTCAACCACTGAGCCATGCCAGCTGGACTTAAAATTGTGTTTTTCATTAAACTTTATCCCCAGAGCCACACAACCCAGACTGTCTTCACACGACTCCTGTCTGCTCCCACCTGCCCTCTCTCTGCCAGAGTGGCCCCAAATGAGATTTTGTGCACTGGCCCTTTTAGAGGGCACTTGAGTTTCTAGCAGACTCCTGCCTCTCCCTGGGAAACAGAATTTCCACTGGTTTTTTATAGACATATGTTATGTGGGCTCCTCTTCCCTGCTCTGGGGTGCTCTAGGCTGGGGAGCCCAGTATGGGGTTCAGACCTCAGTCTCCTCAGGCTGAGATATCCCTCCTGATTCTCAGCCACAGCCCATGGGTGTGGGGTCAGCCTTTTTCCCATCCCCTTACTTCCTACCAGTCTCGATGTGGCTTCTTCTGTGAATCCTTGGTTATAAGACTCTGTTCAGCTAGTCTAGAGTTGGTTATTCAGGTTGATTGTGCTATAACTTAGTTGTAATTCCAGTTTGGACCTGGGAAGAGGTGAATGTAACTTCTACCTATCTGCCGCCATCTTGGATCCTCCATTGATAAAAGTCATGGGATGATGGGTTCTTCCCCAAAGAGTAATTTTTGTTGGAAATAAATTAATCGAGGTGAATTTATTTAGGGCATACATGCTAATTAGCCCACACAGGCCACAAGCCGAGTTGTGAGAGGTGTGGTGCCTGCAGCTTCTTTCCTCACTGAACTGGGCATCTCCTCACTACGCAGCAATGCCTAGTGCGGTCCAGCCCAGCAGGCAGGGTGCAGCATTGCCTTTCCCCGACAGAGCCAGAGACCCACATTTCAATCCTGAACATCTTCCCATTTATTTTTTTCTGATGAAACTTTGTTTATACTTCCAGCATTTTTTAAAAAATATATTTTATTGATTTTTTACAGAGGAAGGGAGAGGGATAGAGAGTTAGAAACATCAATGAGAGGGAAACATCGATCAGCTGCCTCCTGCATACTCCCCACTGGGGATATGCCCGCAACCAAGGTACATGCCCTTGACCGGAATCAAACCTGGGACCCTTCAGTCCGCAGGCCAACACTCTATCCACTGAGCCAAACCGGGAATGGCTATACTTCAAGCATTTGCTTCCCCTGAGGTTGATCCCTCAAGATAATGGCTTCATATGCCACGTGACCTGAAGTCACTCACATCTTCTCACACATGTGCCAGTGGGATGGAGACTGCTGTTAGAGGAAGCACCTTTTCCTCGTTCTCCAGTCCTTTAGGGGTACAATCCAGTATAATAGGACAGGCATCATGCTCTTTCCATCTGTCAAATGGGGCAGATATGACTTTCTTGCCTTGTTTTGAAAATAAATGTAACAGTTGAATTCAGACCACACAAACGTATTGACTCCATACTGGGTTTGTAGATTTGAACGTGTGAAAAAGCATTTTTTAACTCCCAGGGGAAAGGTGGTTGATCCAAGATGTTATTTTAATGGCAGTTTGTCACGCACAGCTCAGATCGGGGCATTATCAAAAGTCAGCAGAACTGGAAAAATACAAATAAATCTTGCTTGGCGAGAAAAAGAAAATCACTGGCTTAGGAACTTTCGCACAGCACGACAGAGTGATATTTCACAGTCTGGTGACATTTCAAGCTATTTACCCATTTTTACCCTCCTGGTCACCGACAGCTGTGCGAACAGATTTCTAACCTTCAGCTCCTGAGGTCATGGCCATCCGGTTCCAAGACATGACAGAATGACATGACCTACTTTTATGAAAAGGTAGTGAGGGGAAGACAGAGGGATCAGGGCTCTAAAAACTCATTACCACCTTTACCTGGGACTTGGGTTTGAGATTTCCTTCTGGCTATTTCCATAGTTTGACTTAGTGGGGAATACAGTAAGAGAATGCTGACTCTCAATTTCATTTCTTACACCCTCACTCATCATCTCAGGTTTCTTGAGTACCTTTAGCATGAGGTTGTCCCTCAAAGCTGGGTTCTCTGAAACAGCCCTTTTCACTTATCAGCTACGTCACCCTGCGTAAGACACCTAACACGCTAAGCATTAGTTTGATAATCACTGACATAGGGATGAGCTTGGTGCTTGCCCTGGCTGGCTCACAGGGTCCATAGCATCAATGCTTTCCCTTCAGACAGCCTATTTTTCCAATTTGCATTCCTCCCGGACCGCCCCCCCGCCCCCCCTTTCCTTAGAGTGCCCAGAAAGAGCAGGAACTTTGGCAGGCAATGCAGAGCTATCAGACCTGGCCCAGTTGGGGACATGCAGGGCCACCACACCACGAGCTCTCAGGAAGGGGGACTGAAACCCTCTCGCAAGGGGGAGGAAGAGCCGGGCAGCTGAGGTCTGGGTCTCTAGGGAACTTCCATCACTGCAGGCTCATCTGCTCCAACCAGATGGAGGCATAGAACAGCAGGAAGTGAGGGCAACCTTATAACTGATAACCAGTGAGGTAGGCCTGCACCATTTCCACAGGTCCCCCTGTGCCCACAGGGGGCTGGCAGGACAGTGCAGGACCCCCAGGCCCTAGCTAGTTCAGAGGGGGCTGGTGTAACTTGGAGGCCACAGAGACACCAGGGCTCACTCCTGCTACTCCCCAGCCCTGATCTGAGCAGGGGTTCAGTGCAGGACAGAGTGAGTGAAACCCAGAGGTCTCACCTTTGTAGATCCATATTCAATAATGAGAAGTATGTCTTTGATCCATGTCCTAAAGATAGTGGGGGTGAGGGGGTTCTGCCTCAAACAGGGATGACTTGGGACCTGCAAGGGGAAGAAGGAGGTTGTGGAGAACTAGGGATGGTATAAACAAAGGGAAAAGATAGGGACTGCCACACATGAACCTTTGTACTAGTACCCTGTCTGCTTTACTGAATGCTTTCTGCTCATCTTTTCTAGCAGCAGTGTCCTTGTTAAACGGATGTTCAGGCCCATGGAAGAGGACTTTGGCCCAACACCTTCCAAGCAGATAAAAGAAGAAGGGATGAAGCGAGGTATCTCTCCCCTTTCGGCATTACTGAAAGGCCGATCCTCCCATGATGAGTGGGAGCGGGTGGTTGACCAAGAACACACAGCCCCGTCCACACCCTTATGGTTCAGTGCGGGCCTGGGGATTGTTATGATTGTTACTGACACAGGAAGGTCACCGTCTTCTTTGCTTTAAAGCCTGTCTTTTGAAGCACTGTAAGCACATGCGTATTCTTTCTGGGCACTGGTTCTTGCCTTTGCTTCGGGAGAAATGTAATGAACATACTGACTCATCATGCAGTGAGATATAAGGCTAAAAAGAAATGCTTGCTGTGTGTGTGACAACAGCAGAAGCACCAGCCATGAGAATTGTTCAATAGAGGCACGATTAATCTCACATAAGCAAATGAACCTGTTTTCTGTGACATCACCATTTACTCATTTTCTCTCAGTCAAGGGTCTTATTCTACTTCACCAAGAAAGTAAGAAATGAAGCACAGGCTTGTCAATGTCTTGCTCAACATTTGATGCTGCTCAAGACACACTGTCCTTCCTCAGAATAAGAGGAAAGTGTGTGTGTGTGTGGGGGGGGGGGGGCAGTCACCCCATATCTTGCTGTAGCTAATTCCGTTAGCTTCCAAAGACCTTCAACTTCTAATGTGTCAGATTACCATGATAAATATAGCCACATGTCACCATCCACACAGGCTTGAGTGTTTTGTTGAGAAATGTCATCTCCCTCCCCCCATTTGTTGACATGGAACCTACACTGTGATCAAGAGCAGACTGTAGCCTCCCCAGCCCGTAGAGCTGTGTGACCGTGGAACGGTCTTCTGCTCCGTCGGAGTCCTCATCTGTACAATGGGGATGACAAGAGCACCTACTTCATAGAGTTGCTGTGAGGACCGTTGTGTGAGTGAATGTACGTAAAACACATAACTCAAGTGCCTGATCCACTTGTGTTTTATGATTAGGCCTGGATCTACTTAAGCTATCTTATCGCCATTGTGAATAAGTAATTAGCATTTCAAGTGAAAGATCATACGTGTCTGGATGGTGTTAGTTACATTAGCAACATTTAAACCTGTAAAAGATTTTCTGACATCACAGGCTCACCCTCAAATGTTTGAGTGCGTGTTGAGCTCCATTCTGCCTGCCTTCTTATCTCACACTAGAATGAGGGCAGAGCTGGATGGAAATCAAAGAATCACACAGGCACAATTAGTCTGGCTTGCATCCATATGTAGTATCTGCTGGCTAGTCCAAAGAAGTGCTTCTCATTATTTTGAGATTTTGAAGTCAGGAGATTTTGAAGTCAGGACAAAAATGTGCTGCTAGGAATTGAATTGTATTGGGCTACTAGTATGATGAAAAGCAAGTATCTGGCCTTTGAAACATCATCATAGGGACACATGGGGGCGCTGCAACCTGCCAGCCATGGAGAAAGTGTTCTCCAGGCGCAGCTCTCCTTTGGAAAAGGATGCAGGTGCTACTGAGCCCTCGCCTGGAGCTCCCAGCCTGAGCCTCTGACCAGCACAGGGAATCAGCGTCAGTGCCACTTCCTTTGTTGATTCGTTAGAAGTTCTCTGGGAGAGAAAAGGAGCATAAATGTCATTTTTTGTTGTTCTGCCTTTCTGGCCACTCCTCAGGGTGGCTGTGTCTGGAGCCCCTGGGGGCTGCTCCTGTGGCCGCTGCCTTTGCCAGTGTCTGAGATGGGCGATGGTCGCAATTGCATCGGCAGCAGGGGTTCTTAGAGAGCTTTGCCAGGGACACACAGTTCAGGAGAGCCAGCTCCCTGGGCACCCGGGGGCGTGCTGAGCCCGGCAGGAGAATGGGCACTGCCCTTGGAGGGGGTCCCGCAGCCGGTCAACATGCCCCTATACCACCTTTCACCCTCCCCCAAGCCATCTGATTTCAAGGACAATAATTGTAAAAGAAGATTTGTAAATCCATTTGAATAGAACATGGTTGGGGTTTCCTGAGGCTCAGACTGGAGATTACATTTCTCTGCTGGAGGCTGTGGGAAGAAGCTACAGAAGGCTCACCTGGAACAGCCACTAGTGAGAGCTGTTATTGTTTCTGTTTTGTTTTATTTCATTAGTTATTTTTCCTTTAATTTTTCTCATCTAGGGGTAGTTGAGGTACCATGGTCTAATTGTTCCTTGTTGTACTGCTGACTCTGGGTCCTCTTGTGATGCCACTAGGTCATTTTATTTTATTTTATTTTATTTTAATTATTTTGTTTTCTTTATTGATTAAGATATTACATATGTGTTCTTATCCCTCTGTTGTCTCCCCCCTCCACTCATGCCCTCACCCCCTGGTCTTTGTGTCCATTGGTTATGCTTATCTGCATGCATACAAGTCCTTTGGTTGATCTTGCCCCCTCACCCCCACCCTCCCGTGCCTTCCCTCTGAGGTTTGACGGTCTGCCACTAGGTCATTTGAGCTGGAACGAAGGCTATAAAACATTCCTTCCAAAGGATGGAATTGGGAACTCTCTGGAGGCACATTCACTCTGTTTACTTGGCGTTTGGCTTTTATCCGGGGCAAAGACAAGAAGCTGCAGTGCATCAGGTGGTTTGTTTTGTTTTGTTTTGTTCATACACAACTGACCATCTGCCGGCTGCAGAACGTCCCGGCAGAACCCATGTGCACGTGTAGACTCTGCCTTTAGAAGCAGTTTCTGCAATGAAGTCCTCGGGGACGGGGAGGGGAGAGATGCGGGAGTCTGGGTTCGAGCTGATTTCATTTCCAGGCCAACTTCATGCCTTCGGGTTGGCGGTGAGCGTAGCTCAGTGGGTATCTGACTGTAGTCGGGGCCCAGGCTCAGCAGGGCTGTTTTCCTGTGCGTGCTGCTCAGTGGCCGGTGCACTGGGCTTCAGCCTCGGCCTCTCCCTTCTCTCAGAAGCAGGAACCAGAATCCCTGTCACTGGGGCTGAGGAAGGGCAGTCAGCTTGCGGGGCTGCAGGGCTGCATCTGAATGGCAGGTGCAGTTGCTGTAGGAAAGGGATGCAGTGGTGAAGGGTCTCGGCCTCTCTGATGACACCTGGGTCCCTGTCATCTCTCATTGCCTGTGCATTGTCAAATTCAGAAGGTTTTGCGACAGAGAAGTGAACAGAAGGCTGCCCTCACGCTCACTGAGGGCAGGGAGCCGCGGCGATTGCTCCATAACAGCATTCACTGAGGAATGGGTGCTTGCTGTGCGGCCAGCGTCCCACTTGGCGGTCATTTCACTTAACCCCCAAGGCACACTTATGAGGTAGATATTATCATCATCCCTGTTTTACAGGAAAACAAAACACAAAGCTTGGAGAGGTTACATGACCAGGCCCCACCGCAGGCTGAACTGGGGTCAAAGCCAGGCCTGTTGGACTCTTACCCACTTGCTTCTGAAATGCACCGCCTCCCTCCCGAGCCATGGCACATGTCACTGTGTCTGCTGGAGTTTGTGCTCATGTTTGCTCTCATGTCCTCTTTCTCTCCCTGCCCCCCCACACCCCCGCCACCCCTCGCCTGTGTTGATGCCTATACACCCTTCGTAACTCAGAATCCTACAAGGTAACTTTCTGGAAAGCTCAGGCCCCGGTAAGCACTTTCTCCTGTCTTTTTCCTTCATGGTTCCTAGGACTCTGTCTAGTTGTCTGCTTCTGAGGAATGCCCGCCTTTCCAAGTGGGCCGAGAGCTTAAGGGCAGGCTGCGTCTCCACTCATGGCTGTGACCTCAGCTCCTCGCACACAGTCTGGGCCCCAGGGGCCCCGGTGGGACTTCAGCAATAGTTGTTGAACGATCAAACAAATAAATAGAAGACAGAGGTTTCAGAAAGAGATCTCCCAAAGAGATCACGTGTGCACCCGTGAGAAATTCGCAGCATGTGAACAATGTGTGAAACAGCTTGCTGGGTGTTGGTACCCAATTGCCAGTTGGTACCCAAATGTCATCGAGTTGCTCCCTAACAGTCCCTGCCACAGGTTGCCCAGGGAACTGCCTACTCACCCGTGTGGGGCTCAGGGGCCCAGGCCTGAGTGACAGGAAGCAGTCTCCTATGGTGGCTGCAGGGGTTGTGTGGGCTCCTCATTAACCCTTTCCTCCCTTGCTCTTCCAGTGCTTTTGTATGTGAGGAAGGAGACTGATGATGTGTTCGATGCCTTGATGTTGAAATCTCCCACTGTGAAGGGCCTGATGGAAGCGGTAAGCCATGAACCTCCTCCCCCCGTCCCCCCCCCCCACCCCAACTGCTCCCAGGAAACCTGCTTGTGTTCTCCTGAGCTGGAATCCCCTCATTAAAATGCAGCCTTGAGATGGCTCTGGAGTGAGCTTTACAAAGAAGAAGAAAAAGCAGAGATTTATGGAGATACTGGTTTCCATACTGTCAGGGCTTCTTAGCACTTTAAGAGAAGGAAACGTTGAAAAACTGCCAATTCCCTGTCAGTTTAAGGCTGATCAGAGTAAGAGGCCATGGAGAAAGGTTAGACTGTGAGTGCCTCTCTTGTTGTTTTTTTAAACTGTGAGTTTCCATTTGTCTCTTTGCATTACACCGAATTAGATATGTTTAACTTCCAAATATGCACAGAACAGGAACAATTAGGAAGTGTCTTTTTTAAAAAAATATATTTTGTTGATTTTTTACAGAGAGGAAGGGAGAGGGATAGAGAGTTAGAAACATTGATGAGGGAGAAACATCGATCAGCTGCCTCCCGCACACTCCCTACTAGGGATGTGCCCACAACCAAGGTACATGCCCTTGACCGGAATCGAACCTGGAACCCTTGAGTCCACAGGCTGACACTCTATCCGCTGAGTCAAACTGGTTAGGGCCGTGGTCAGCAAATTGCGGCTCGCGAGCCATATGCGGCTCTTTGGCCCCTTGAGTGTGGCTCTTCCTAAGCCTTAGGAGTACCCTAATTAAGTTAATAACAATGTACCTACCTGTATAGTTTAAGTTTAAAAAATTTGGCTCTAAAAAGAAACTTCAATCGTTGTACTGTTGATATTTGGCTCTGTTGACTAATGAGTTTGCCGACCACTGGGTTAGGGCAATTAGGAAGTGTCTTGCTAGCTGTGATAGTGTAATCTAAAATACAAATAGGACCTCTTTTGGTTAAGACTTAGTATGTTAGTACTATGTTAGTATATGCTTCTCAATTTTTTTTTAACAACCTAATGAATGCCTGGTTTTCAACTGTGAAAATATCAAAATGTGCTTAATGGATGTTTATGATCCACAGTGTCTGTATTATGAACAGTGATTCTTTGAAGAGCTTTGCATACATCTGAGTGTATTTCTGTAGACCAGACAACTAGATGTGAAATATGTGGGTCAAAGGAGTTTGGATTTTTAATTTCAACAACATGTGCCAAATCTCCCTCCAAAACGACTGAGCTTGTCGCTCTCCCATCTATGGAACAGAAGAGTTGCTGTCTCTCATACTCTGACACTGTATTCTAAGTTGTTGTTTTTTTTTAGCTTTTGTTAGTCTGGTGGATTAAAAGTAGTATTTTGTTGCTTTAATTTGAACTTTTAAATTATGTATGAGATGGTTCATTTTTTTCATATGCCTATTGTCCTATTGTCTTTTTTCTGCGAATTACTGCTTCATGGTGTTTTTTTCCTTTTCCCTTGAATTGTCAGATTTTTTTTGTATTTGTTTTGATTTGCAGGGATTCTTTCTAACTTAAGGAAATTAGTTCCATGTCTGTCATTCGTGCTGCCAAAATGTTTCCCGGTGTATTATTTGGCCTCAGCTTTTTATGGTGGCTTTTGCTATATCAGTACTTTTAATTTTGTGTTGTTTTATCAACCTTTTATCAATCTTTTTTTCTTCAGGTTTCATATCTTGCTTGGAAAGATCTTCCTTACTTGAAGATGATATCCATACAAAGAATTGACCCATTGGCTTCTTCTTGTATGGTTTCATCTTTTTGTATGGAAACTTTGGATCGGATTATTTTGCTGTAGGACTGGGAGAAGGGATCCAGTTTAACTTGTTAAGTTTTTCCTATATGGCCACCTACTTAATTCACGTCATGATAAGGGTCCACCTTTCCTGACTAATCTGGAATGACACCTTTATCATAGATTACATTCCCATGAGGCTGGAAATGTTGGTGAATGATGGAAGGTTTGTCCAAAGGGAGAAGTAAGCCTTGCAAATGAGGTGTTTTGAGAGTTTGACTCGTGCGTGAAGGACACTGGCTCCCCAGAAAACCTCCAGGAGAATTAAGTCGGAACTCCTCTCGTGCTTCTGCTTGGACTCCCCTCTGCTCACCTGCCTTTTTCTTGTTGGTGTTACAGATATCCGAAAAATATGGGCTGCCCGTAGAGAAGATAACAAAGCTTTACAAGAAAAGCAAAAAAGGGTAAGAAAAAAATTGAACTTAAATTAACTTTCAAATCAGATAAGTCAACATAGTGCCTTAAAAAAAAGATGGTGCCTCTCTTTTGCTAGGTTCCGTTGTCCACCTTTTATAAAATTGTGTGTCATTCTTCCAAGTGCAGTGCATTTCAAGGCCCTTTAATGAGGGGGGGGGGGTGCATTGTCATCCCGGTGACAGGATTAGTGGGTGGAACAGAGGGGTCTAGAAGTGGGAGAGTGGCCATGTCACCCCTCTGTAGAGTGGAGTGTTTAGTGAATCCCATGCAGCTCTTGGAGCTGGCTTCCAGGCTACACAGCGGGAACAGAAAGAATTCCTTCTTCCCGAGTGACTATTAGCAAAATGCTCTAAATGATCGCTGGACCTGCTTGTTCTCAGCGTTAAGGACAGCAGCTCTCATTAGTGGGTGTTCAGTGGGTTCTGGGTCCCCTGTTTGCTATGCGCTGCTCTGTTCCTCCCCACTCTGTCAGATAGACTCTTAACCCTCCTTTACTGATGAGGAAAGTGAGCCTCATGGAGGTTCAGCATCTTGCCTGAGGGCTCATGGTCAGCAGGTGGGACACAGATTTGAACCCAGGCCTGTGGCCCCAGAGCTCAAGTGCTTAGCTGCTCATTCTGCTCTCTGCCACTCCAGGCCCCTGGGGCTTCCTCTGAGGCTCTAAGAGTAGAGGCTGCAGGGGCTGAGTCTAGAGCCAGAGGGTCTTTATGAAGGCAGCTTCTGGGGCCATTTTCCTATGAAAAGCAGAAGATGGGTCTTGAAACTTTTCTCCGGGACTGTCATAAAGGAAACTGATCATCTGGGTCGCACAGCCTTTCTCAGTCATGAGGTCTCTTGGTTGATGGGGAGTCAAGCAAGAAACACTTTCCACTTGAGCCTTTGCTGGAAGCTCACGAAAATGCGTTTTGCAATTCTTCCCAAGGTCAACGCCATAGTCTGGGTTTACCCCTGATCGTGAGATGGGTGGTGTCTCGAGATCTCACTGCTGAGCACAAACCCTCAGCGCGAAGTCCCTGCCGATGATGATAACATTTCACTTTCATTGAGCACTGCGCCAGGCCCTGGGCTAAATACTTTAATCCTAACGACAAGCCTTTAAAGCAGGGTTGTTATTCTTATTCTTGCAGAAGAATAAACTGAAGCTCTGAAAGTCTAAACAACTTGCCTGATGACACATGGCTGTAAAACGATAGTCAGTTTTTCATTCTCAGAGTACGATCTGTTTGACTTCGATGGAGGGGATTGACTCCAGAACTTCGAAGTCATGGACAGACCCTGAAAGTCATTGACTTTCTTACAACTAAATCCACTGGGGATCGTTAACCAAGGAGTAGGTCACATGGGGTAAAGGATGAACTTCAGAGGGAGGCAAAGCTAGTTTCAAAACCCTGCTCAGCCATGAACTTGGGGAGTGAGTTAACCTCACTGAGCTCAGTTTTCTCTTTTGCGAAATGGCACCAATCACACCTACCTGCAAGGTCGCTGTGAGGATGAAGTGCAGGGTCTCTGTCACCCTGGAGCACAGGACATGCTCAGCGGAGGCTGGCTGCAGTTCTGGTTTATTTTCCTCTTCCTCCTAGTGCAGGATACTTTTTACAATACATCTTCAAGAGGCCATGAAAATGGGGCACCTAACTGTTCAGGTCCTGGCTCTGTCCGTATGTCAATAACCAAGTCTGTGAGTTTAGCCTCTGTTAACTCCTCTGGGCCTCACTTTACCCATCTATATCTAGAGGGTTGAGCTGAGTGATCTCTGAAGTCCTGTTTAATAAGGAATCAGGAGGTTAGTTCTGGGAAATTGAGGCTTTGCTTTCCTGCAACTTGTTTCTGTAGAAAGACAGTTGAGTGCGTGTCTTCTTCCCTTGCTTTGTCGCCTCTCTCCTCCACCCCTCCTGGCCTCCCTTGCAAAAGAATGGCAAAGGGAACCCCCAGCCTGGGGTCCATCCTTGCCCGAGCACATTGTTCATGGCACCTTTGTCTCTCCCCCGCCCCCTCCCCAGCATCTTGGTGAACATGGACGACAACATCATTGAGCACTACTCAAATGAGGACACCTTCATCCTCAACATGGAGAGCATGGTGGAAGGTTTCAAGATCACACTCATGGAGATCTGAGCCTGGTCGGCTTGCCCTCGCAGGACCCCTCCGTGCACTCCTCCCTGGGAAAGGAGGAGCCCAGCCCCGGAACCCGCAGACCCACCTCACCCATCTCACAACTGCTGTTACACAACCGTGCTGGAGGCGGGGCAAGCCGTACAGCCCCACTCCTTGTCAGTGCATCTGGCCCGTCCACCAGCTCCTGCTCTGGAGCTGAGGCCGGAGCCCCTCGGGAAGGGACCTTGCGTCTGTCAGACCCTTATTTATTGCCCACCTTTTTCTGGAGCCCAGGACCAGGCCTGCCAGGACTCTGCAGGTCACCACTGGCTCCAGATGACGCCATCAAGAGCCTTCAAGGGCAGCCCCGCCAACCCATTCATCTCGAAGAGCCTGAGAAGGTCTGGTCTCATCTGTCTCACCTCTTCACTTCTCCCGCGTGGCTGGACAAAATGAGCTGCTCCTGGGTGCACTGGTCAGAGGTGGGGTAAGAGGTGGAGGTCCCCTTGCTGGTCAACCCTTCAGGTTGACCGGGGAAGGTCATCTTGCTAGATACCTCTCGGGTCCCCAGCAAGTGGCCATCGGGCCTTGTGCAGGAAGACATTCAGCTGCCATGTACTTAATGGGTGACACAGAAGGCATGCTGGCTATCATGTACATAGTGTTTATAATATTGCAATAATATATTTTGCCTGTGGTATGTGGGCATGTTTACTGCCACTGGCCTAGGGGAGGCACTGCTTTCTACAAGAGGTTTCTGCCTCTTTGCGGTATGGGAGACACACTGGGCTAGGGAGGTGGCCTCCAGGGTGTAGGTGACTATGGTGGGTGCCAAGACAAGCTCCAGGGGGCACGGCCAGGAGCTCAGTCCTGTCCACAGAGGGAGCCCCGTCCTCTCCCATGGGCACGCCTACTCTGGAGCCACTTCTGTCTCAAGGTGATGTGCTTTGCTTGGGTCTCCTCTGAGCTGCCTTGTGGGAAAGGTCAGAGAGCCTGAGGCCCCAGCTCCTCCAGCTTTGGTGCTGGCACTGCCTGAGCTTGTCATGAGGATCCTGGCCACTGTGCAGTGCCGCGCAGTTTACGAGCATGTCCTTCATCTCAAGTGGCCCCCTTAACGCCCGACTGCAGTGCTGAGAGCGGTGCCAGCAGTTCATGTCTGAACAGACAGGCCAGGGCGGCCTCCTGGGCCTCAGCGCTGGAGTGGGAGGGACCAGTTGCCTCTGCTCCTGGCTGCTGGGTTGGGAAGGAGGGAAAGTGCCCGAAGAGCCCTGGCTCTTCTGAAACCAGCCTGCAGAGGAGAACTCCACCTCCTGCTACAGGTCCTGAGAGATGACGAGAAAACACACTTCCCTAAACAATTGCAAAAGCTTGAACCATCCTGGGCCACTTCTCTCTTTGAGGGAACAGGTAGGTGGTCCAGGGGTTTGCATTCACCTGCGTGGGTGGAAGAACCAACTTTTTGGAGCCAGACACATCCCCCACCCAAGGTCTGAGATCCAGGACAGGTTTTATGTAAGGGCCCAGATTTGTTTGTAAAGCACTTTGATGTCTTATCTTTCTCTCCGAGGGCTCCCTGCCCTCCCAGCCACCTGCCCGTGGGGCCCCTAGCAGGATGGACAGGCTGCCTCCAGCCCAGCTGTTTCTCGTTGACGCTACAGAGGATTTGAATGGAATGGAGAGCAGGTGCCATGCTTAGGAAGACCTCTGGGTGGCGGAAAGGGGGCGCCTTCCTGTGTGTCTTCTGGACAACTCATCCCCCACCCTTCCCATGGTGCCAAAGGTTCGCATCCTGGGTTCAGCTCTGCTCCTGTCTGTCCCCTCCTTCTCCACTCTGTGACTGTCGAGTCCTGGACTAGCAGCTGCAGGACCCTCCTGGGTCCTGATGGGGCTCTGTTCTAAGATGGACACACTCAGTGTTGGAAATACCTGATATACTACGCACTTCCCATGCTCCTTGCCTTAGGGGTGGTTTCAAACATGATTGGTGGACACAATGGCAAATACTATTGGACTAGGGCATAGGACTCCAGGTGAGGGAAAAGATGTTAAAATATTGGCAATTTGACACAGGCTACCTACCCTTCTCTCTGGACTCTGGAGAAAATGTTTGCTGGCCCTGCCCTAGGCAGAGAATGAATCAGAAATGCTTTTTGCCTTTGTCCCCGGTCACCAAGCAATCATTGTGGTGGCCACTGCCAGAACAAAGAATATGCGGTCAGTGCCACCAAAGGGTGGTGCCGAGTGCCACCTGCCATCCGATCTGTCCCTCATGTTTACCAGGTTCCCTCTGCGTCCTCAGCGTGCCCGTGGCTTAGCTATGATTTGTTCTTCACAGTGGAAGGTAGCAGAGCTCTGACAAGGAAAATTTCCTGAGTAAAAACACTCCAGAAAAATAGGAAATGTTGCCTCCTCTTCTTTTGTTGTCCCCTAAGTTAATCACAGTCAAATAAATAAGCTTTTTCTTTTTTTTTTTTAAATCCATGTACAAGGAGGGACATGTGAAACAAGTGTTTTAAGTACAGACCCAAATTGCTTAAACTGTACAGGTGTTTGGAAATTGGGACCAACAGAAAAATGCAGTCAGATGTCATCTTGGAATTGGACCCTAAAAGACCAAGGCCCGTCCCATGCCACAAGCATAGGAAGCATGGAATGAAGCGAACATTTATTTTCCTTCTTATTTAAAATCATGAAATGCAACGAAAATGGAGGGTTCGTGCCAAATTCTATGAACAGCCCTTTCTTAAAGACAAGCAAGGGAGATTGACAGATGGACAATTTGCTCTTGTGTTTTAAAAAGAAAAAAAGGCAAATGTAACTTAATAGTTTTGTAAATGGGAGAGGGGGAATCTATAAACTATAAATACAGTTATTTTATTTTTTGTACATTTTTAAGAAGAAAAAATAAATATTCATAAAGTAAGAGTAAATCACGGTGTCTGGTACTTTTCGTGAGGTTGGTGGTGTGGTTCTCTGTCTGATCGGAAAGAAACCTCTGTGTGAGCTGGGAAGATGCTAGGTTCCCCTTGGCACCTTCCAGTCCTGGGCTTCACCGCGGTGGGCATTTCCTCTGGTCGCCTTCTTATGTCCCACCCCAAGGTCAAGTGAGAAGAAAGCTGAATGAAGCCAGAGTGTAGTAGAGCTCGGGAAGTATGTCTCAGCGCTGCGGCTGATGCAATGGTGTGAGCACACTCCACCATGACATGCTTCCTCGGCACACCAGGAAGTAGCAATGCCCGCCTGAACTAACTCCTAGAGCCACGTGCATAGTACCCCAGCCTTTCAGCCATTGGTCGCCTATAGCAATGTGTCTCCCTCTGATTGGTTGCCTATAGCAACGTGTCTCCCTCTGATTGGTCGCCTATAGCAACGTGTCTCCCTCTGATTGGTCCCCTCATGCTACATATACCCCTGTAGTTCCACAATAAAACGGATCTGCATCAATGAACCTGGTCCCTGGAGTCATGCATGCAGACCCCCTAGTGCGTTGGGGCTCCGTCGTCCTCACCCCTGAGGGACTCCCTGCTTCATCTGGCGCCTGAACATGGGGCCCCCGGAATGGCTGGATGGGTGAGCGACCCTCTACAGTAAAATGGGAAACTTTCACCCTTCGGCGAGAGTGCCACAAGCGCGCGCTCCACGCCTTACTGCAGAGCAGGCGAGTTAAGGTCTCTGAAAAGGAACTCCAGACTCATTGGGAGTATCTATTACAGTCCAATCTGTGGTTAATCAAGGCCCCCATTTGGGACCCCTCCACTTGGGAGAAGGTCTTGAAAAGGATTTGACCCACTGAGGTCCACGAGGAAAAACCGTTACCCCCTTCTCTGACATTCCGGCCCCGTCGCCTGGAAGCCGTGTCTCCATCCCTCCCTCCACCCTGGGCTCAGCTCCCAAACCGTCATGGTTTTGTTACTGTCGGTGGGATTCGCAAAAGGCACCACCAACTCCTCCATTCCACCGTCAACTGTCAACGGCTGCTGCAAAGGGCACCCCAGCTCCCGCATTCCACCTCCAACTGTCAACGGCTCCCTCAAAGGGCACCAACTCCCGCATTCCACCTCCAACTGTCAATGGCTCCCTCAGAGGGCACCCAGTGCCTTCACTGACGCGGGGAAGCATTACTGTGCAGCAATAATAGAGTCCCCTAAAACTTCCACCAACCCCACTTACCTTAGATGTACTTATCAAGGCTCAGCACAAGTAGGAGAACTCAGAGCTATAATATACGCCCTTCTCTACTTCTCAGATAGTGCTTACACGGTGCATACGGCAAAAAATCTAGGATATTCCACCTTAAGAGTTAAAGATACCCCGCTAGATCAGAGCCTCCAACTCCTAAAGGACATCCTAGAGAACCGTAAACAGCCCTGGTATATCCAACACTTACGGTCTCATACTGGCCTACCAGGCCCACTTTTCCTAGGCAACGCAGAAGCGGACAAGCTAGCTCTTACCCTACAACCCATAGAAGAGGCCAGACTCCTACACACCAAATTTCATATGTCAGCCTCCTCTCTCCATAAGCTCTTCCCCCATCTGCCTCTGGCTCAGTGCAAGCACCTCATACATGCTTGCCGATCCTGTGGCCCTCTACTACCCCTTGGGCCTTTACAACCCAGAGGGGCCAATCCCCGAGGACTACAGCCCAATGCCATATGGCAAGCGGATGTCACGCATGTCCCAGCATTTGGCAAATTGAAATATGTCCACACAGTCATAGATACTTGCTCAGGAGCTACGTTCGCACAGGCCCAAACGGGGGGGGGGGGGGGGGAGCCAAACATAGCATTGCCACCTTCAAGGCTGCCTTTCTCATCCTTGGATTCCCGTGGGAGGTAAAAACAGACAATGGACCATGCTACACCAGCACCCTATTTCAAGACTTCTTAAAATCACATGACATCAAGCATACCATGGGCATCCCCTATAACCCCCAGGGACAGGCAATTATTGAAAGACTACACAGGGAACTCAAGGCCCAACTGATTAAAGAAAAAGGGGGAGTGATAGGGAGAAATCCTCATACACTGCTAACCCAAGCCTTAACTACCCTCAATTATTTCCATTTTGATGAGCATGGATTAACCCCTATGTATAAACATTGGGGAGGACTCCGGGACATACCAACACCTCTTCCTTTGGTCTGGTGGAGAGACCCACTCACTGGAGCCTGGAAAGGCCCCGACCCGCTCTTAACCCAGGGGAGAGGGTTTGCTTGTATTTTTCCAGAAGGTGACAAAAGTCCCGCGTGGATCCCTGCTCGTGACGTCAAACCCTACACCATCAACGATGAGCCGTAGATCACCACCATCACCCCCCATGGAGGAAATGGAGGACCTGACCATAGAAGAGAACCAGCCCCGATGGCGGAGACGACCTAGACACCGACGAGCTCACCCCATCACCTGGGGTGACATCAAGGCTCTACAAGACCAAGCCGCGCGCATGGCGCCAGAGGGGAACCCGTCGGCAGGAACGTTATTCTTATTAATGTGTGCTATCATCACCGCTAATAGCACGGGTGCACACAGAGAAGGACTGTGGACTGTGATACCTCACCCTGGCGTTCTCATGCCAGTTGGTGTTCCCAGTTTCCAGTGGCATGTGCCTTTGCTACTCCTTTTACCCATCTATAGGGCCGCCCTTCTATCTCCTTCTGAGTAGTGACAACTCCTTTGCTTTGGCGCTAATTAGAAAGGAAGGGGGAGATGTAGTAAGTAGAGCTCGGGAAGTATGTCTCAGCGCTGCGGCTGATGCAATGGTGTGAGCACACTCCACCATGACATGCTTCCTCAGCACACCAGGAAGTAGCAACACCCGCCTGAACTAACTCCTAGAGCCACATGCATAGTACCCCAGCCTTTCAGCCATTGGTCGCCTATAGCAATGTGTCTCCCTCTGATTGGTCGCCTATAGCAACGTGTCTCCCTCTGATTGGTCCCCTCATGCTACATATACCCCTGTAGTTCCACAATAAAACGGATCTGCGTCAATGAACCTGGTCCCCGGAGTCGTGCATGCAGACGCCCTAGCGCGTTGGGGCTCCGTCGTCCTCACCCCCGAGGGACCCCCTGCTTCACCAGAGGCCTTCAGTGTGGCAGAGACAAGCCACCAGGGTAGTTATTATTGACCAGTTCCTCAGGGCAGAGCCGGTTCTGCCCATTCACTTTGACCTTCCTCTCTCCCAACTTGAATGAGCACAGAGCTTTCTGGTTCCTTCATTCATCTGCACCAACCTCTACAGAGAAGCCCAAACCACGTGCTGAAATGTCAAATCCATCATGACAATCTCTTGTCCTGGAACCCACAGGCTTGCTAGTATCTGTCAGCTCAAATGTAAACCCCTCTATCCACTATGTCGGTATTTATTGGTGTTTCCTCAAAGAACACCCACCCGCTGAGCCACCCACACTCCTTCTGCTGTCATTCCTGATTCTCCCTTGAGAGCCTCTCTGTGCCAAACAAGTGGCACTTCTGTGTTCTTCCATATCCCACCTTCTCTCTCTATCCTTGTCCACAGCTTTCAAATCTTTGCTAACAACTTGCCTTCAGAAAGTCTCCTCTGACTTAATCCCAGTGGCATCCCCAGCAGCCTCTATGTCTGGACCAGTGGGCAGGGCAAGGGAGGTTCAGAGAAGTGCTTGTTGAGGTTGCTGGAGAGATCATGGGATTAGAAACAGGCCACGAGGCCTTGTTGCCGAGATCCAGGTTACATGGTCTAAGTAGGGGGTCTGAATCCTTCCCCACTGGTCAACGTAGGTCCCGCTGAGGATGCAGCTGGTCTCCCCCAAGGCAGTCCCTCCCGTGGCCCGTGGCAGTCTTTGTCCTGCTGTTCAGTGAACTTTGCTCACCATGTGTGCCACCCCCTCTCCCACTAGGCAAGGATGACCAGTTGCCAAGGCCACGGGGCCCCATTCCACCTCTTGCCTTCCACTCTACCAATTCAGTTACTGCGGACCAGGTGCTGTGCCCCATTCTGGGGACACAGAGGCTGAGCCCTACGTTTCGGAGGGTCAGTAGCAGTGGTGAAGGGGAGGGTCACTGTGTCAACAGTCCAGGTCCTCCAAGAAGCAGAAGCTAAGAGGGGATTAGATGTTCAGGAGATTTATCGGTGGGAATTCATGTAAAGGATAAAGGGACACGAACAGGAGGATAGAGGGACAGCATGCAGACTGAACCCCTGTGAAGGAGAGAGGAAAGGAAGGAAGCTTGGTCCCAAGCCTCAGACTGCCTCGGCCAGGCCGGCGGAGAGTCCCTGAGCAAAGGTCGCTGGTGGGAAGAATCCCATTTGGGGTAAACTTGGCCTGTTTCTAATAAGCCCATCATGGGCCATCATTAATGGGAAGCAGCCTGGGAAGAGTGCGGCTCAGAGTGAACACAGGTGGCGCCAAAAGTTGCAGCTGGGGCCTGTTAATGAGCTGTGCTTCCAGAAGCAGGCTCTTGCAGCAGCAGATCTGAACGGGCACCTCTGTAGA
Organism: Myotis nattereri; assembly: GCF_964212035.1. Classification (NCBI taxonomy): domain Eukaryota; kingdom Metazoa; phylum Chordata; class Mammalia; order Chiroptera; family Vespertilionidae; genus Myotis; species Myotis nattereri. The sequence continues at coordinate 13,161,327 of NC_138092.1, forward strand.
CACCACTGCCAATTCCTTCTACAAAGGCCTCTAACAGAGATTCATGGGGCTCTACTTTTACATCTAAACATTCCCTGAGTGGCCCCAGCCGGGTGGTGTCCGTGGGCACGCCCCGCCCCTGGGAGGCCTCAGGTGGGGGTCCGTGGGGCGGGCCTGGGAGATGAGCGGAATTCGGCTTCCGGACTTTCTTCTCTGTACATTCTTGCCATTTTCAGATGGTGGTTATTGTTACTTTCTTAATTTGGAAAAAAGATGCCCACTTCATTTAGTAGTTTGAAAGCCCTTTCAGCGCTCGGAGGAAGCGGACCCGCGAGGGGGCCGGGGAGGCGTTTGCAGGGGGTCCTGGGTCTTGCGTGGATTCCGCCAGGTGCGCCGGGACGCCCAGATCTTCGGCTCTCCCTGGTCTCGGTGTGTTCCGTCGGCTTTCCGTCAGGTCCCGGTGTCTTAAAAAAAGAAAACTTCCGAATGGCCCTGTGCCCAGCGGCTCCCTCCGAGCGGGTGAAGACTGCGTCGCCCAGGTTCTTCCCATGTATTCCCGGCGCTCGCTCCCCGGGTCCTTAATAAGACTCCCTCCTCCCGAGGCTTCTAGGATCTCAGGAACGAGAATGCCCCGGCTTCCTTTGGAGGGTGCGTCCACTTACACCTGCTCGTTCGCCCAGTTATCCCCTTCATTGAAGACGGGGGGCACCGCGATCGTCCCCCGACTAACCATGTGTCCTCGAGAGGCGTGGGCTGCCTGCCTCCTACCGGACTTGGTGGTCGGGAGAGCGAGAGAGAACCAGCGAACCAACAGATACGGAGGATAATTTCAGGCTGCGAGAGGTGCTGCGAGAAGCGGAAACGATGAATTTGATGGGACAGGCGCGGAAGGCCGGTCGGAGGAGATGCTGTCTGCGCGAAAAGCCACGAAGGAGGAGCCAAGCGCCCGCGTGAGCGAAGGCTGTCACATGTCACAGGCCAGGCCGGGCTGATGTGCAAGCGGGCGGGCGTTGGAGGAACAGAGGCCGCGAGGCTGCGGTGCAGTCAGCAAGCTTGCACAGCTCAACGGGGCCCGCCATGGCACGGCTGAGTTCTACTTGAAAAGCCACGGGAAGCCACGGGATGGTTTTAAGCAGGAGAGGGACAGGATTTGGTTAACGTTTTAAATGACTTACCTGGTTGCTGTTTGGAGGCGGTCAAGGGTAGCGGTGGGCAGGCGATTTAAAAAGCTCTTGCGGCCCGAGCCGCTTTGGCTCAGCAGTCACAGCTTCGGCCAGCGGACTGGAGGCTCCCAGGTTGGATTCCGTCAAGGGCCTGCTAATTGGTTGCAGGCTGGAGGCCCGGACCAAGGGGCATTTGCAGAAGGCAACCAATGGATATGTGTCTCTCTCACATCCTCGTCTCTCTCTCTCTTTGTCTCTCCACCTACCTCCACTCTTTCTAAAAAAAAAAAAAAAAATTTTTTAAATCAATGGATAAATATTCTTGGGTGAAGATGAACAGTACTTAAATAAATAAAATAGAAAGCTATTGCAGTAGAACCCCAATGCTCCTTTCCCCTGTCTCTGCTTTCTCCCCTCATGCAAATAGAATCTGCACTCTCTTCGAAGTTATAACCGAAGAAAAAAGAATGAGTAAAAAGCATGTGAACTTGTCATGGTTACTAAACATTTTTTAAAAAGCAAATTAAAGAATAATTTGAAAACTGTCAAATGGCAGAAAACAATAAAAACACTCAGTGCGTATACTGTTGTTAGATAAGACAAAGGTCTCCGGGTCTGGGCAGCTTTTACTAAATGCTATGTTGCTAAATGCTAAAAGGTAGCACAGTATTTTGAAGCCTCAGCTGCAACGTGGTGAGCTTGACCTGAAGTTTAGCCAGCTGCAAAGAAGAAAACGTCATTAATTAAATAGTGCGTATCAGCAATGGCTAAACCTCTGTTCTGGGAGACAGAACTTTGGATATGAATTCCCCTGTCTCCTTGTTGCAAATAAATAAAACTACCTGAGGACAACCACATCTTGTTCTTGAATAGAATATCCCAGCCAGGGAACCCCTTGGGTTCAGTAGCACTATCATTCCTTACATTGCTAATACCAAAAAATAAAAAATAAACATTTTAAATAATGTGTTACCCTGCTTCAAGAGCCTTAGGAGAGTCAAATTCTTTGAAGAAATGATTACATCTGGGGGAATCTATCATGATGGGAAAATAATATAGACAGTGGTCATGAGAATTGAGGGAAGAGAACCAGTCTGATCATTGTTGTACCATAATCATTTCTATAGTGAATCAAATCATACTTATAACTTGAAATTTAAGAATCAGCCCCTGAACTTGTGATGACCCCACAAGTGCACATATACCATGAGTTCTTGTTTAATCAGCCAGACAGTTATACTCTGCCATCATCCTTTAAAAAGGAAAATTTTGCTTCTAATTATAAAAGCAACATATGCTAAATGCAGTAATTTTTTAAAAAATCCTCACTGAGGATATTTTTCCCATTGCTTTCTAGAGAGAGTGGAAGTGAGGGAGGAGTGGGGGGAGAGAGAGAAACATTAAAGTGACATGAGAGAGACATATCGATTGGTTGCCTTCTGCACAACCCAGGTTGGGGAACTTGCAACCGAAGTACTCGCCCTTGAGAGGGTCAAATCCAGGACCCTTTGGGTTTGCAGGCTGATGCTCTAACCATTGACCAACCTGCCAGAGGTAAATGCAGATAATTTGAGAACACACAAAAAACCAAACACACAAATTAAAAAAATATTTTATTTTATATTTTATTTTATTTTAATTTTATTTTTAATTTTATTTTTATTTTATTTTTTGTTTATTTTATTTTATTTTTAATTTTATTTTATTTTTATTTTTTATTTTATTTTTATTTTATTTTTTATTTTGTTTTTATTTTTTTATTTTATTTTATTTTTATTTTATTTTATTTTGTTTTTTATTTTATTTTGTTTTATTTCATTTTTTATTTTTATTTTATTTTTTATTTTATTAAATAATTTTATTAAATAATAAATAATAAAAATAAAATAAAAAAATAAAATAAAAATAAAATAAAGTAAAATAAAAATAAAATAAAATAAAAAATAAAATAAAAATAAAATAAACAATAAAATAAAAATAAATAAAATAAAATAAAAAATAAAATAAAATAAAAATAAAATGAAAATAAAATAAATAAAATAAAAAATAATATAAAAATAAAATAATAAAAATAAAAAATAAAATAAAATAAAAATAAAATAGAAAATAAAATGAAAATAAATTAAATTAAATTAAATAAAAATAAAATATAAAATAAAATGAAAATAAAATAAAATTAAATAAATAAAAGAAAAAATAAAATAAAAATAAAATATAAAATAAAATTAAAAAAAATAAAATTAAAATAAAATAAAAGAAAAGAAAAAAGAAAAAATAATATAAAAATAAAATAAAAATAAAATAAAATAAAAATAATACAAAAAATAAAATAATTATTTTTATTATTATTTTATTTTAATTTTATATATATATGTATATATGGTAAGTATCACAGAAGAAGCATTAATAGTGGCTGGATTAGGAAGAACAAAGGGGAAGGTGTTGCCCAGGTGTTGATTAAAATGGGCTGTGTATGGCTGGTAATAAGAAAAAATTGATCAGAGGATAAGATTATATGGTTGCTTTATCCTTAAGATGGCACTATAAACCCACAATTCCTTTGTAGAGAAAGAATACATACACATAACTGATTTATCCAAAAATTTCACTCAAACCGTATAAACTTGAACGACTCTTGTGTATAAGATACTAAATGCTTGCATGTAATATTTGCATTTAATCTTTACAGCAACCTAAAGAAGTAGAGTCAAGTATTTGCCCCATTTTGCCGACTAGAAATAGAAGTTGGAGAGGGTGTAAGCGACTTGCCCTCAGTCACAAAGCCTGTAAAGGAAAAACCTGGATTTAAACTGAAACAGCCTGAATCTGGAACCGTGCACTTAATCACTACGCTGTATGACCTCTTCATAGTAACCCCCATGATAAAAATGCCATGATCAAAAAGGTACTAATGGCAAATATCAGCCAACTGTTTCTTGGGTAGCAAACACTTCTCTCACGCACCACTCAATAAAGAACTTGACTTCTGCTTTGCCATAGGTGTAAGATACTTCATAACCATTTTTAAGGTGCTGGACAGGACTTACCTGCGAGCTGTGAACTTCTTTGCTAAAAACTCCTATCCCCTCCCCAACTCCACACACATATACAACTCCAAGTCTATAGTGCATGGTTCTGTATGGGCCAGCATTGAACACTCCATGTGAGACCAGTAAAGTGATTAAATACTGATATTGGAAAGGTACATTGTTTTTCATATATTTTATTGATTTTTTACAGAGAGAAAGGGAGAGAGATAGAAGAGTTAGAAACATCGATGAGAGAGAAACATCGATCAGCTGCCTCCTGCACACCCCCTACTGGGGATGTGCCCGCAGCCCAGGTACATGCCCTTGACCGGAATCGAACCTGGGACCTTTCAGTCCGCAGGCCGACGCTCTATCCACTGAGCCAAACGGGTTTCGGCAGAAAGGTACATTTTGAGAGAGAGTCTGTCTATCTACATGTGTGTGATACACTGATGGCAGAGCTATGAGTATTTAATAGGATTGGCAAGCTGAGCTGTCCAGAATTTTGAAGTAGTTTCATTATCTCTTCTGGGGAGTGGTTTAAATGCCACCCACTTCCTGGAATAGTGTGGAGAAAAGAAGTCATGAAGTAAGCCTCCACAAAGCCCTGACCCCTCTCTGAGCTGCCCTAGGGAGCTATCACTCCGAGTGATCATTGTTTGCAACCCCAGGGATGCCTGGGACCAGCCTGGCACACGAATACCCAGGACAGCAAGTGCCCATGACTTACCTACGTCCTGACACGTGGTTGGTGTACAAGAATAGAGAAATGAATATACCATTGGTTATACCCTTGGCTTGAACACCTTTTCACTCTGCAGCAATCTTTCTATTTTAGGTGGATTTGACTGGTATCCTACTGTCTTAGAAAATACAGGGCTCCATGTGCTTCCTCTTGTTTCTTCAGCCACCTTGAAAAACAGAAAATTTTGGGAGAGTGGCGAGCATTTTCTGATGAAGACAGGAGAGGCGAGGGCAAAGCATCTCCGTCTCTCCCAAAGACAGTTTTCCTGATCTCCCCACGCTGACTGCGAACACGCCGTCTCCTCCTCAACGGAAGCGTACCCTCCATGCCTGAGCTAGGCTAGGAGGGGGTCCAGTTGGGTCGGGGTGTTGGGACAATGCCCTGTAAATAGGAGACTCAGGTTTGGAAATTTGCTGGAAATTTCCGGGTTGGCTCACCATAAGCGTGGGACTGTAGGTTCCTAATCAGGTTGGAGGCTCCCACCACCTTCTCATCATCACTGTCACGAATGACATGCTGTGAATCATGCTGAATAGTTGTGTGTTTCAGGGCCATTGCTGGGCCACAAGGAGAAAATGTGTAAAATAGGAAAATACTCTACTCCAGGCCAACTCAACTCTAACGTGACGTGTAGTTGGCCCACGAAGCACCTGCTATAGATGGGCGGGACAGCACCCTTGGCACCTCTTCCCTACCTTAAACAGGGAAATGGAGAGTCAACCACTCTGTAGCATCTTTCAATTTATAAACCACTTTATTCCAGTCCCTTGAACATCACAGGCTGGCTTGATTTCAGACAGAGCAGAATCCATCCCTTAACACAGCAATGACAATGAACAGCCCAGCACAGGAGTGACATAAACCTTTAGGCATCCAGCTTTCTGTGTGCTGCAGAGTCCCTTGGCCAAAATGAGTGCATTGCATTAGTCCTACAAAGGCCTTCCCAGGAAGGAGGAGAAGCAAAACAACCCTCGAGAAAATACAGACAGCGTCAATGGCAGGCCAGGATGAGGGCTATTTCCGTATATCCCAGCGTGTCGGCGTTCATTAGCCATGCGTCTGGCTCTTGTTTTCTTTCCTAAACAGCTGGAGACCCTCTTCCCTGCTCCTCATTTCAGCTTTAGGTTCTAGGAAACAAAGTGAGTTTGGTTCAGCAAGATATCACGACCAAGGGCAGAGCCCAGGTGGGTTTCCCAGACATTAACTCGCTCCACCATCTAAGGAGAACTAAAGGGAGTGTTTAGGTCTGCAATCAAGATGGGGAGAGAGTGAGGCGTGCCCCCTGGACACTATCGATAGAGGTGCTTGGTCCCCTCGCTCACTCTGCCCTCCATGTCTTAGGTTAATTCCCTATTTTTCAAAACTAGATTTTCCCACCGGGGCCATGGAGGAACTTGGCAAGTATCAGTGTAAAACAATGGTGAGAAACTGACACTCAGAGGAGGATTAAAGTTATTTTACGGAGTCCAGGTCTCAAATTTCATCCTGCAGAAAGGGTTCATGTTGGTCAATCACACAAATTTGGATTTTTGCTACCCGTGAAAGTGGATTCAAGTAATACACAAGAATCTGGAGGTTAGAGTGGGCTCAGCATCATCTTCCTCATGGTTATGATGTCTATCTTCCTGTGGTCGTTGGTCTACAGGAAGTAGTGTGGCAGGAGACAGACTCACTGCGGTCCTTTGCTTGGGGTAGGTTCTCCCCATCTACACCCTTGAGTGTTGGGGTTTCCTCATGCCTACTGCTTATTGGAATATGGCTGCCCTGTAACCAGCAAGTTTTCAATTCAAATGAGCGTGTCTGAGGTCACCAGACCAAACAGCAGCTCAAATTTGTGCTGTCACCTCTGGAAATAGAAATCTTCAGTCAAAGAACATGGTGATGGAAAACACCTTTGGATTCTCCATAGTGGGCCTTGAAAATCACAGATGCACTCGCCCAAGCCTTCTTCATTATGAATCAGATGATTATCCAACCCCTGATTCCGTAGGGCCAGTTGGGGCATGGAAAGTCATCCTCCCAGATACGACTCCCTAACCATTCATGTGGACCAAACCATTGGGAAGTCCTGAGAATTTATGCTATATTTTTCCCAGGTCTACAGAATGTCGATCTGCTCAGACACCTCCAATGTAATACCACCAACGAGCTGGGGGGCCACCCATCACCTCGCATCTCTCATACGACTGGTGCTCCATTTGCTGGTTCCCACTTCGGCCTGCCCTGCTTCTATTCTCCAGGCACTGCTACTCTGGAAAAACATTCAACATGAAGTTTGGGCTAGTCAGGATGACTTGGTACTTTTCTGGAATATATAAAATATACCTGCTGATTGGTGCATTTGTGCAAAGACAGATATGACTTTAAAACAAGACATAGACATTCATTATAATTGGCTTACTTCACAATAAGCTACCAGAAACAGTCTTTTGTAATAAGATTGGATTAGTGCTCACTAAACATGCATTTCATTGGAACAAGGCGAAACACTTAATTTGGTCTGCAATACCCAATATTTTATATACAGCATTCTTTTTTTTTTTTTTTTTTTAAATCACAAGAAGCAACAAGATGGGTCTGGTCTTGGAATATAAGTTACCGTTTGTGATCACTTTCCAAAGAAACTCATCTTAGCTCAACTAGTGTAAACCTGTGAAAAAATAGCTGAGCCATCTTTTTCTCTCCACTATTACTTTATCTTGAAATGTTCACAGCTTAGAAACTACAGCCTGCTGGGAAGGGGGTGGGGCAGGCCTGCGGGGGGAATTCCCCAGGCCCCTTTACCAGCCTGGCCCCAGAAGGTTCCTTATTCTCAGGCTGGGGATCCCACATCTGGTCAGCCACCCTTGGGGCATGTGTGACAACAGACTGGGAGTGGGGGGTTGCGGGGGGTGGGGGTGGGGGGAGTTTGTTTTTCAAACAAGCCCCTCAAAGCTTGCAGAAGCATCACTGTGCCGGATTGGTCCCTTCTCTTGCCTCCCCGCGTCTTCGGTTTTAGAACAGAGACATTAGAATCAAGAGAAAATAATAATAATAACGATGAAAATCGTCAGAACAATGAACACCACAAAGTCTGTGCACGACAGCACGGTCCATGCGCTCCACGAGGCGTTGGGGCTCTGGGCATTCCCACGAAGCGTCCACGACAAAAGAAGCTGAAGGCGGCTCGGAGGAAGGAGCATCTGACTGCGGGGGGAACAGCATCACCGTCAATGTTGTTTGGCAAAAAAAAAAAAAAAAAATTGTTAAAAAAAAAAATCAAAAGGGAACAACACAAGCAGCTCTGGGATTCGTGGGTGCAGGCTCAGAACTGGCCGGCGCTGCTGGGGTCGCACTGCAGGAGGCGCACGATGGACGGGTCGCTCTTGGCCCCTCGGATGAACTCTTCCAGGGAGAGTTTGCCTAGAAAGCAAGAGGATGGAGCACAGGTGAGTGGCGGCAGGTGGCAGCCGGAGAACTCACACTCATCCCACCGCATCCTGGAGGCAGTGATGGCTCCCCTGGTCCCTGCCATCCAACACCTGCCGTGAGGCCCACACTCTCCTCCCTCCTGATGTGAGGCCCAGGGGGCAGCTCTTGTTCAGGACTGGAGAGCCAGCCCCGCCCCTGGCGGGCACACTTCTTCCTGGGAGCCCCCAGTGTGCCTGCCCTGGCAGGTGGCCCTGCCCTGAGCCCTGCCCTCCCGGCTTCTCCAGCTGCACGTGCCCTGGACGGGCTCACTTCGTATTTGTGGAAGGAATGTCCCCTCAGCCTCTATGAGACCGAGCTGGGCTCTCCCAGCACCAAGGCCGTTGCTTCCCACCATGTCATGAGGAGCCTCTGGGCTCCTTCAGGTCACCTGGGTTACTTGGGTTTGCTGCATGAGATGGGGGGGGGGGAGATGCTGATATCTGAGGGAGGGCCCTTCTATGACAGCTGTACCTCCACTGAGGTAAGGAAAATAAAGGGGTGTGCGTGCAAGGCAGGGCGTGCCCCCTGGAACCCTCCCGTCAATCAGGGTGCTTTCCTCCTACCCTGGCTGGCTGGGAGAGAAGGACTCAGCCACCTGGGGCCCACTCCTACAGTGTCCCTTCCAGGAGGGAGGCAAAGCTTCTCCCCTATTCCCGGTGCTTCCAGTGCGGGGGGGTGGGGGGGGGGGCGGGCTCCTTGGGAGGAGCTGCTGGGCCTTTCTCCTTAGCTTTGCCCTCTTCTTCCTCTTGGCAGGAGCTGCCGCAGGGAGGACTTGCTCCCCTCAGTCCTCCAAGGATCAGTGCCAGGCTGCCCTGCTCACTGCTGCTGTGGGTTTGGTCCCCATGTCCACAGAGCTGCACCCTTCAATGAAGCTCAGTCCTCTGGCCTCTATTATTGCTCTATCTGCCACCTAATTCCAACTCCAGACAGGAGGGGTGCCATCTATTGGAGCCCTCACCCTCTCTCTCCCCCAACTAAATATGTCTTCCCCTTAGCCACAGCCCTTCCCCAGGTCCTAGCTCTTGGTTAACCAAATTCACCTTTTTTCACATGAAGGAGAAAGGCGGGGATTTAACTATCTACTAGTGGCCTGGTGCACGAAATTCATGCACTTGGGGAGGGGGGATCCCTCAGCATGGCCTGTGCCCTGTCACAGTGCAGGAGCCCCACGATCCATCGCCCCAAAGAGGTAGGCCCTGCCCACCCATCTGGGGCTCCTCGATGGATTGCCCCAAAGAGGTAGGCTGGAGCCTGCTGTGGAGGGGCCTCTCTGTGCCTCTGGACCCTGTGCTGGCCCAGGGGGACATGGGGACATGAGCCTCACATCCTGGGGCCCATTGCCGGGTGCAGGAACGCGCGCCTCACGTCCTGGGGCCGGTTGCTGGGGTCGGGGATGTGAGCCTCATGTCTCCAGGCCGGCGCAGGGGCTGGGATGCGGCCTGCTGATCGGTCATTACGTGAAGGCATCCCGACCATTTGCATATTATCCTAATAGTAGGTTTACTTTCAATCTGTAGAGCAGGTGCCCTCTAAGCTTTGTGTCTGGCCCCATTATGTGAGCTACACCCGGACTCGCACAGTGGTTGAAACAGTGTCAGCTTCCTCTGCTCTGGAGCTTGAACTCCAACCTTCCTTTCACTTTGGTTTGCTTTGCAGCCCCTTGCTGGGTCTGAAGTGTGGGGGTCACCTTCAGGGAGGAACCTGATGTCCACCTCACCCCGCTCCCACCTCCACTCCCCCGACGGCTGTGAGAACCCACTGGGCTCCAGGAAACCCGACACAGAGCATGCGCGGGAGAGTCCGCTAACCCCTGGCCAGCTGAAGTGAAAGCTCCGGGGCTCTGGCTAGAATGACAAGCCGCTCCCCACTTTCTGATGAGCTGTCCTGCAAGGACCCAGCCTGCTGTGGCCTGGGCTTGTCCCCACCCTGATCCTCCTCGGAACTACACCACCAGGGAGTAGGCAGCATGAGCTACTTTTACAAAGAAAGGGCCGTGAGCCAGGCCCTTGTGGCCAATACCTTGTCCTTGAGCGGCATGTACCTGCCCTAACGCCCCAGCTGCTCCAGCAGCCCCCACCCTGAGCAAAGCAAAGCGGCCGGGGCCTCCTACCGTCTCTGTTGGTGTCCATCTGGCGGAAGATCTTTTCCGTCCTTTTCTCTGGGGTTGACTCATCCTCAGGCATCTTCATTACGGAGGAAACCATCTTGTAGATCGCCTGGAGGCAGAAACCACAGCGTGGGAGGTCAGAAACACAGCCTGGAGGGGCCCATGGTAGCCCTATCATTAAACCTCCCAAACGCACGGGGGAGGTGAAGGGACTGTCCTCGCTTCACACGGGGAGCTAGGCCTGTCCCCGCTGATCTGCTGTGGAGAACAGGAGCACAGTCACCGATGGGATGGGAGAAGCCAGGCCGCAGAGCTCACGCCAGCACTGAAGAGCCTTCAGGAGGGACAGCTGGCGGGGAGACCCCCGGGGCCCTGGGTGTCACACGTCAGGGTGCATATGGGTACCCTGGGAATCGTGACCATGCGGGGTCTGATTCAGGAGGGTGGGCTGGGGGTCTGAGCTCCCGCATCGCTAACAAGCCCCCGTGTGATGCTGGTGCTGCCCTCTGAGGCCCGCGCTTCTAGGAGAAGGCCGCAGATGGCACTCCTCAGGCCAGAGCGATGGGCTGGTGTCTGCTGTGGCCTCCAGCGAGGGCCTTCACGGGGCAAACACCTGACATCTGCAAGTGCGAGCCCCGGTCTTCTCCCTCACAGGCATCCCCCTCCATCCAATGCTCTTCCTTTGTATGGCAATCGTCTCGCATTCCTTCTCAGCGAGCTCCCAACCATCCCCCAGTGGGAACAATCTGTCATCCAAGTTTGGGATTAATAGTTATGCAGTCTCAGGCTGGGGATAAACTGGGTGCATCTGAAATCTGCTGAGCAAAGGAGGGTTCTACTGAAAGAGTTTTGTAAGAAGTAGTGATGCTATCTCCCCCACCACTTGGGGACTCCCCCTCCCTTGGTACTCAGTATGGGAATTTAAGTGCCTGAAAGGAGTTTTAGAAAAAGTGGTTTTGCCCCGGGATGGGCACAAAAATCTGGAAAGTTCTGGAACTCTGGGGGCAGTGGAACAGCTGGAGGGAGGAGAGAAAGGAAGGCAGCTGAGGGCAGGAAGCATCCAGATGGGAAATGTGGGAGCAAAACTGATACTAAAGGCTGAACTTATCTTTAGTCTTGTTTAGGATCAACCTGCCCCACGTCCCTAAAATGTTCTGGAGAAAGGAGGGTAAATATTCTAACCCTGGTGGTAAAAAAAGAGTGAAAAATGGACTCATCCAGCGTGCTGACCCTGGGGCTGATCCCCCCCCCGCCCCCCGTGCCCCCCCCCCTCCCGCCCCTAGGGACCCCCAGGCCAGGCTTCTTGAGTCTGTCTTGAACCCATCAAAGCCCTCGCTGAACTCCAGAGCTGCCTCCACAGCGACTCCCTCTGGGAGAAAGAATCAAGCTCACAGCTGTGGCCTTGTCTGGGATTATGGGTGCCATAGGGATAAACTTGGCCACAGTCAGCTTTCCCAAGAAACGTTCACTGAAGTGTGCCCTGGAGCACAGGGGAGCCAGCCTCTGCCTTCCTCCTGGACCCCTGCTTGCCATCCCCTCAGCCCAGGTCTACACCTCCATTCCTGGGGTTACAGTGCCATGTGCCAGCCGTGGGATGCCTGCCTCCTTGGGGGAACTAGGAAAGGCTATAGAGCCAGAGCTATTTTTACAAATGGGAGAAAGGGATACTGAGTGTTCACAGGCCAGGTAAATATTTAGTAACAGGAGTGGAGAGCAGAAGTCTTTCCACACCAGGGATGCCTTGAGGTCTAGCACCCTTTCCTGAGCTTTTAGCTTCATTTCTTCTACATGGAAGCTTTTCTGTAACTCTTGACCCAGTTTATAGGCAGTCAGGGGCACCAATTGATGAGCGCACACACACACACACACACACACACACACACACACACACTCCTCACAGGAACTGCAAACTTACATAAGCTAAATGTTCTGTAAATCCACAAGCCCAGAAACCTTAAAACAACAACAAACAGGATCTAGAAACCAGTATCACACTAGATCATGTAAGTACAACCTCTTTAAAAGAGCAATCTGTGATGTGGGAAGAGCATGGATGAGCAACCTCAGGGCTCGTGGATTCAGGCCCCCACCCACAGACCCCAGGTTAAGAAAATGCCTGCTCTTCATTTACTCTCCCACCCCATACTCAGTCATTCATCCATTCAGTCGGTCATGCATCAAATATTTATTGATCAATTATTATATACCAGGCCTTATCATCTACCCCATCCTTGCCATCATGGTTTTACTTTTAAATAAGGCAGACCAACATTACTAAAATAAAGAAATGAATGTACAACTATTTTTGAAAGCAGTGATACAAAGGAAGATGTGTGGTTTTATGAGATGACATATTGGGGGAATTAAACCTTGTCAGGAGAATAAGCTGCCCCAAGGAATGATGGCTGAGCAAAAAGATGGTAGAAGACACAGAGCTTAGAGAGGTAAAGGGCAGAGGGAAACACAGGTGTAGACACCTGAGGTGAGAGGAATGGAAAGAAGGCCGAGTGTGTGGGGAGTGTGGCTGGAGATGTGGCTCCAGAGCGGGGAGAAACAGACCACTGGGACCTCACAGACCATGTTAAAGTCTTTGCATTTCCCCCAATGAGCAACAAAAAGATGGAACTGCCAATAAATTTGAAATTTTTATCTACACTTACTTCCCCAAACCACCTCTATTCCTTATTTGCAAGCAATAGTGTTGAAAGAATTAAAATTGATTATTTAGGTTTAACATTTATTGAGTATCTACTATGTACAGGGGATGAGGAGTTAATCATCAACAAGACAAATATGCTCTTTCTCATTTTACATATCACCAATCCTCTGGCACAGGCTTGGGAGACATCATATTGAAGACCAAAAGCTTTCATTTTTATGACCACCATTGAGACGGATATTGTGATTCTAGTAATGCCTTAATAATTGTTATGAAAGTCCTCACCTACACTGTCTGGGTCCCATGGTGGGCAGTAAAACCCACTCGTCTGAAGCATTTCTTATAACTCTAAGCCTCTAAGAGTTGGACTCATAAAATTATCATGATGGGATTTGATGGGAAGTCAACTGGGTAATAATCTAGAGATTATTCCCTAGAACTCTTGATTGAACAAATGAATGAAAGACCAAGGAAACAAATGAATTTGTATTAGAGAATGAGGCTCTCACACTCAATAGCAGGTCTCCAAGAATTTTAGTCCTTAGCTATTAGGCAAAAGGAGTTGGGTTGGGACAGAGAAATAGGGACAAGTTAATACAAAACAAAACAAAAAAACACAAAGAAAGTCAGGATGCTCTTCCATGAATATATTTGCAAATGGGGCTCTGGAATGGAGCAAGAAGCTAATGTCGGAGTACACTGTGGGGTTGAGGAGGAAGTGAGGGCTCCTTTAAGAGGCTCACATTTACAGATGGCTCTCATAGCCCTCAGACTAGGTGTTGCTGGTTTTTGTTTGTTTTTAATGTGCATCAACTCACAGCTAGGAATTACATAAAACCAGGTCTATGACGTGGGTGGTACTAGAGTAGTGAGCAAAGAGCTGAGGTGACGAGACCCAGTGGTCCCCAGAGTGAGTAAGTAGATGACAGCCTGGCAAAATCACATTTAGGGAATTGTCTGTTCCTTTGCTCCCTTCCCACGGCATCAACAACCCAGAGCTGATTGCATTAGAACTTCCAAATCCAGGACTCCACAGCACAAGGAGGGAAAAGACACAACTCCAGACAGCAATCTGTAACAAATCATGTCTTTTATTAGCTCCAATTCCACCCCCACCCCCAAATTTAATGGGATTAAACCAGAAGAAGCCAGGCTACTTCCCTACTTTATTTTTAGCAACATCGTTGAGAGGCCCAGCAGGGACATCCTGTTTTTAATTAAACTTGAAGAACCCTATTCTTGTCTCTGGGTAAATGCAGAGCTCTGGGGCCCAGCTCTGGCTCTGTCCCTCGCAGGCCCTGAAGCCAGGGGTCTTACCAGCTTCCTCATGGCCTATATTTTTCTTCCCTTTCCCTCTTGGAATGTTGGAAAGGAAGGACTCACACCCTAATCCATAAATTCTTTTGGGGGGCAGGCATGATTCCAGGAGTTAAGGCTCAACCCTCTCTCTGAAGAAAACCAGACTGACTTCTCAGATGCAGGGTCTCCTAACAAGAGGGACATCCAAGGCCCCACAACAACCAACCAAGGGCAAGAGAAGTTAAGCAGTGCAGGGCTGTTCTTGGATTACAGGTAAAGGTCAGCATCCTGCTTCGAAGGCTATTACATACCAGGAAAGGAGGCCACGAGGGTTTTTCTTGGAAACACTTTTAAAACCGGTTGAAGATCTACATATCTGAATGGTGTAAGTCCTTTCTTATTTAGAACTATAAGAATATGTTAAATAATTAGCTTTCCTAATATTCTACATTTTTAAGCGTAAAAATATCTATCATGTTAACACCTTCAGAAAATTTTACATATGAAGTTTGAAGCTTGTTGCCAAAACAGTGGGGCCTTGACTTACCAGTGTCCCGACTAACGAGTTTTTTGAGATACCAGCTGTCTCTTGGCCGATTTTTTGCATTGAGTTGACAGAGTAATTTTAGTTAATGAGCTCCTTAACGAGCTTGGTCTCGGAACGAATTAAACTCGTAAGTCAAGGCCCCACTGTACAACAAAACAGCATACATATCAAATCGCATATATGTCAACATATGTGTAACTCCATCTATTGAAAAAAATTTGCATTATTAACCGGTACACCTAGTCAAGTGTTATACAAAGGCAGCTTCGAACAGCCTCTTCCAAATAACCCTTTTCCTGTCCTAAACAGACATTCTGGAGTTGTGTTATAGGCCTTCACATATGGGGAGAAGCCAATGAGTGTTTTTGGAATATGCACCTTGAAGTACTGGTTAACATTTTATGATGTCCATTAACAAACATAGTAGAGGTGAAGATTTAGGTGGAATCTGTTTCTTCATCCATAATGGAGTCTAGGTTGTTGTGAGGATGAAATGAGATCATGCATGTGTACTTGGTTGACTAGTGTCCTGCAAAAATCCCTGTCTACCCACAACCTGTAAATGTGACCTCATTTGGCAATGGGTTTTTGAAGATATAATCAGGTTAAAATAAGATCATACTGGATTAGGGCAGGCCCCCATCAATTCGATGACTGGCGTCCTTAAAAGAAGAAAATTTAGACACGACATACAGAGAGAATGCCATGGAGGCAGAGATGGGAGGATGCACCTGCAAGCCAAAAATCGCCAAAGATTGCCAGCCACCACCAGAAGCTAGGAAAGAGGCATGGGACAGATATCCCTCAGGTTTCTCCAGAAGGGACCAACCTAAACCACACCTTGATTTTGGACTTCTGGCCTTCACAACTGTGACAGGATACATTTCTGTTGTTCTAAGCCATCCAGCTTATTGTAATTTGTCACAACCACCATAGGAAATGAATACAGCATGGAGAGCGCTTCTGACTATGCCTAGCCCATAACATGCACTGAGAAGATGAGACTCCCTGGAGGGAATGAAAGGAGAACAGTGCTGTGGCTGGAACTCGGCTTGGGAATATCCATGTTTAGAGGGCACAGGAAACAGAATAGGAGTCCACAGAGGAGACCAGGAGGGAACAGCCAGAGAGGGGTGCCTTTGGGAAGTAGACAACACTCATGTTGCAGATGGCATAGTCGATGCTAAGAATGACAAACTACTATAGTGTGCTTGTCATGATAACATCAATCCCCTAATAAGAAAAGGAAAGACCAAACACAACGAATAGCAAGCACCAAAGTTAGCTCTAAGAGAAAGTCACTAGTATAAGCGATTGCTTTCAAGCGTTTCCTACAGGAAAGAAATCTAAGTTGCATTCCACAGTGACATCTGTGGTCCACATTCATAACTGAGAATTAGGCGAGAGTGTGGAGCTGAATTCCCAGGGGCATATCACAATGGACTAGAAGCTCTTCCCACCCCAATTTCTTTCTCCAGAATCAGAAGAGCACAGTGTTTCAGGTCCCCAAGGATTATAGCATCTATGATGCCAATTTTAAAAGATTATTGGGAGAAAAAATTCACATGGCACTCAGAAGTGGTTCTAAGAAGGACGTGCAGAACTGCCTGGTCCTTACTTTGGTTCTCTGTGGCACAAATATTCACAAGCTGGTTGTCTGAAATGGACGCAGTTGGGGGTCTTGCGACCAGGTGGGGTTAATCGGTGAGTTTGTTGGTGCTCCTGGAGGGCAAACCTTTGCCTGGCCACCACCATTGCCTCGCTTCCTCCTCATCTGGTTGCTGTAATTATATGCCTTATTCATCACATGAGTGAATCAGAAGAGTAGTTATTTCCCCCCTACGGCTAAAAGAAACAAAAATGAAATCTGTGATGGGCCGCCAGTATACACCCAACCTCTTTCCTACAAAAGGTGTGAAGAGGTAAAGAAAAGGTATTCTGGCGTTCACTCTGTCTTCATCAAAAGTGCCAATTAATCCGGAATTACAACTAGGAGGGAAAGTCTGATTCTGAGGCAACAGTTATTTGAACACCAAGTATTTTTTTAAAGCAACCAACATCTGAATAACAAATATGCTAATTAAAAATTACTCTAACATGGTCTTTAAAGTAAATTCCCTGGGAACTGCTATGGTTAGACTCTATATGATGTCAGACTATATAGTCCCTTCAGAAAGTCTCTGATTTGAACTTGAGAACAAATACAGACAGACCTTCCCCAAACAGTCCCACTGCATGAAGTGCTCCTGTGGGCTCAAGTCCACAGTTCAGATTTGGGGAACTCCTGGCGTCAACCACATTCTCTCCCAGAAAGATGATCTTTTATCTGAGTCCTGTGAACATCAGAGTTGCCACAAACTTTAGCTTCTTCCCAGATAGGCTGGTATTTAGCAGGAAAGACAACAAGTGAAGAAGGCCAGGAACCCAAGAACTTCTGTGAGTCTCACCAATTGGAGCTTTAGTTGGGTTACCTCCTTTTTCGTTGTGAACATACATTTTATGTCTAGGTAAATTTAACTTAAAACTTAGTGGAAAATGCTCTACTGCCTTGATCTATAAATGAGAAATGACCTCCTTTTACTTTATAAGGAACTTCCTGTAGAAGCTCTGGAAACTTCTATAGAATAATAGCAGCCAACATTTATTGAGTAATAATCCATGACAGTGTTCTAGGAGCTATGCTTGTAATAACTAATTATCCCTTACAATGACCTGTGAGTCCGGTGCTATAATTAGTTTCAGTTCACAAATTATGAAAACAATGAACAGGAAGATTAAGTAACTTGCTCAAGAAAGTGAAGGAAAAGGGAGATTGAAAAAGAGAGAGGCATGGTAAGATTAACCAAGATGTCAACTCTCGCATGCCAATTCTCTTGGTTCCCACTTCATCTTCATTTTGGATACACTGATCATTCCTAACCAATGGCAATCCTATCATTATTTCAAGAGTCTCCGTTACTTTCTGAGAACAGAAAGGGGGACAGTTGACCTCCATGTCCTTCCTACATTCTCTCCCCGCAAGTGCTGTGGTCCCATTGATGGGTCCCTAAATTCAGTGTCCCCTCACCTCCAAGATCACAGAGAACATCTAATCCAGTGGTTCTCAACCTGTGGGTCGCGAACCCTTTGGCGGTCGAACGACCCTTTCACAGGGGTCGCCTAAGACCATCCTGCATATCAGATATTTACATGACGATTCATAACAGTAGCAACATTACAGTTATGAAGTAGCAACGAAAATAATGTTATGGTTGGGTCACAACATGAGGAACTGTATTTAAAGGGCCAGCAGGTTGAGAACCACTGATCTAAGCATTCATGGTCCAATGGGCAATGCCACTCATGTGTTCCTCGGCCCTTCCTCAGACACAGCCTGCACTGTGATGGGTGTGCGTACTCAGGCCTGCCTCTGGCTGGGCTGGGGGACAGAGAACTGTGTAGGGCAGAAAGGAGTCTCCATCCTCTTGCAGCAGTGAGCTGACCCCACCGGGAAGGGAGGATCTGCTGTAACATGGGAAAAGGTCAGAGTTGTTATCTGGCTAAAGACTCCTGAGAGGTGATTTTAATGAAATAATAAAATACTGGGAATAAATCGTGTTCCTAAATTTGTCACTTACACAAACAAACACGTGAATGTAAAAATGTCCATTTAAGACTCTAAAAATAAATCTGCATATGGTTTTTCTTATTCATCCAGATGTTCATAAAGCACAAAATTATTTTTTTAAAAAAGCAACATAACTGTGTTTTGGCATATGTGGTAGACTGAGTAATGGTCCCCCAAAATGTGTACATCCTAATCCCTGGAACCTATGAATATTCAGTACTTGCATAGTAAAAGGGATTTTGCAGATGTGATTAAATTAATGATCTTGACATGTAGGGATTATTCCGAATTATCTTACTAGCCACCAGACCACTGACCAGGACAGTCAGGTGAACTGAGTGGAAGAGGGAAACAGAGGAGATACCCACAGAAATGGCAGTGTGAGAAGGACTCAGTCCATCCACTGTTGCTTGCTGTAAGGATGGATGAAAAGGGCCACAAGCCAAGGAATATTCCAGAAACTAGGAAAAGCAAGAAAACAGACTCTCTCCTAAAACCTCCAGAAGGAACACAACCTGTGGACACCTTGAGTTTTAGGCCACTGAAATTGATTTCAGACCTCTGACCTCGAAAACTGTAAGATAATCACTTTGTGTTGTTTTAAGCGACTAAGTTAATGGTAATTTGTTACAGCAGCAAGTGGAAACTAATACAGTGTAGTTCAGTATGGCAGAGTCCACATTAGAGTCCTTCCTACCAATGTTGGGAAGTACAAAGGATTTCAGCTTGCTGACATACAAAATGTTCTGTAGATACCAACGCTAAACTATAGGAAGCAACATCAAGAAAGGAAAACTAGAAAATTTATGGAGTGTGGGATTTCAAAGGGTGAGGGTGGGGTGAGGGGTTGGGAATAAAGTATGAAGTTTGGGAATATCCTAGAGTAAATGCCAATTCAGAATCACTGAAAACTGGGAATTAACAGAAGAATGAGTCAGAATACATGAATAGTGAGTTTGCAAAGTAGCAGAATAGAATAGCACAGCCCTTAATAGGAAAATGGGTCTAAATTTAATTTAATTTTACTGGCAATTTGGAAGTCACATCACAATGCTGCAATATTATCTCTCTACCGTCATGAATATTAATCATCGGGGTGCAGTGCTGCAGGAAACAATTGAGGAAATTTGAGCTTTCCATTTGCAGGCTTCTTAAAGACTCTGGGTATATCTATATGTGTTTACTAAGGAATCTGTGCCCTCCCAGTGGTGACCTGGAGACTTACTGTGGGCCTGTGAGTGCCCTGAGCTGCTTCACAGAGAAGAAGATGCCTTGTCAGGCTGAACGCTCCTTCGACTTATGATCACTTTTTACATTCCGTGTTGGACAGGGAGGAAGTGCTTACTGGCCCCTCCTGCACATTCTCTGCAGAGTTCCCGCTCTCCCTCACAGCTGGATTCCACAGCACAGGGAGAGCCTACATCCCTCCCTATACCTGGTACTGCTGATGCCCAGTGCCAGCCTCTTAGTAGGTGCTTCATCCCAGGTGCGGAATGGACGTGTGAACGCATTGCTTTCTAAAAGCCCGTGTGGCCTGGAGGGTCTTTCTCTTCATCAGTACTGGCCACCAAACCACTGGCCAGGACGGCCAGGAGAAATGGGCGCAAATGCTGAACAGAAGAGGACACATTGGCCGGGCCTTTTTCTCAGGTCCCGATCAGGAAGCAGTTCTCTCAGGAGGAGAATGTCCTTGTCCCGCTCCCTGCAGTGAGGCAGGGAACCCCGGGGGACACAGCTCTCCCAGATAAAAAGGAGAGACAAGATAAAGCTACTAGAATGGCTTGCCTTTTACATTTTAATTTTTGTCCAATTAGCAAAGATTAAGAAAAAATGGGAAAAGTGAAACCATACGGGGCACCCTTCCCTCACTTTGGGAGAACATTTGGAAAAAACAATCTGGCAGAGGGTATCCAAGCCGAAGAGATAAATGCTCATTCCCTTCGGCCCAGTAAGTGCACTGCTGGGAATTTATTCTAAGGGAATAATCCTAAATATAGAAAATGTTTCATGCACAAGAATTATTCGTTACTTTATTTTTAAAAGTTACAACACTACGTGCAATAATGAAAACTGGAAACAACCTAAATATCCAACAATCAGGGAAAATCAAGTATATTATAGTATATGATTCTTATGCGCCTTTAAAATATCTTTATGAAAAGTTTTTATAGCATGAGAAATGTTTGTGTTATTATGTTAAGTGAAAATGGCAAGATACAAAATTTTATGTACATTATGAAATTGATATTTTTAAATGTGTGGAAATAGGAGTAGGAGGATATATTAGAAAATGATTAGCAATAATACTCATATTTTTCTATACTGCCCATATTTTTACAGTAGACATATTTTTTATACATTTATCCTTGGGGCAGGGGGGAAATCCTTTATTTTTGTTTAAGATCCCTGTCTCTGAGGGATCAATTTAACACAATTTATTCAGATAGTTACTGCTCAGGATGAAGGAAGAGCCACTGGTGGCCTAAGCAGAAAGAACCAGTGGCGGATCTTGTAGAGTTTCCTAATACAGGGCCATCACCCGATTTCTGCTCCCACATCCCTGCACTGTGTGCAGTTGTCACTCTACCTGCCGTGTGGGTTCCGTCCCACTGGCCAGGGGCAGACCCCAGGCCTTGGCCACAGGCTCACTAACAAGTCAGTCCTCTGGCTCTGCCCTTCGTTTCTGTGAGCAAGTCTCCTTGGTTCCTGGAAAGCAAGAGCCACACCTCCACCCTCTTCCTCGCCAGCAGCGGGAGCCTTTTTGTCTCCTCCTGTTACATCCACCCCCATTCCTTCCAGAGTCTTTCTGCCACCTCCCCACCCTCCACCCCGTTATCCCAGGGGCTGCAGCTCTACCTCTGAACCCAGATGTCCTGGCACGAGTGCTGGCCTCTGTGACGAGCTCTCCAGGAAGCCAAATGCCCACTCTCTTGGACCTGCTGTCTGCAGCCAGGTGCTTCCCTATTGTGCCCACGTGTCTGCCAAGACAGTGAGCATCCGCCAGCCCGCCCTGGTGCCACCACCCACCTGGCCCTTCTGATTGCCTGCGGCTGGGGCTCTTCTGATCCTCTCCGCGTCCAGGTTGCCTTAGGTTTGTCTCTGGGTCCCACTCACTGCTGATCACATTGACCTTGCCATGACCATAGCTTCTTTGTTCCTTTCCCACCCTTCCCATGAGGAGAATGTGGACGACACCAGGGTCCCTTCTGTTCTGCACAGGAAGTTTACTCTGGGTGAGTGACTTGGGGAAAGAAAATGGAGTGCCTCCTGCTGAAATGATGGAGGCCCCATTCTACGTGTGTATCTCTGACCAGACAGAACCGAGGCTAGAGATCCCTGCTTTTACTCAAGAGTCTAATAAAGATATAAATGACGATGGTGATGATGAGCTTTACCCATGGCTGGTACTGTGCTAAGCAATGAACCTGGAGAGTCACATGTAATCTTAAAATAATCCCACAACATGGGTGGGCTCTGTTGGCAGTTTCATGTTACAGATGAGGCCAACGAAGCTCACGTAGATGAACGAGGTCCAAGTCACAGAGGGAGTGACTGAAAGAGACAAGATTTGAACCCAGGCCACAGTTTGATCATTAAATGACCACTGCAGGAGATATACCCTCAAAGGCAGGTCATTGCAATGAAGGGACAGAGGTGCCATAATGAGCATGGCCAACTGCAGACTGCAAGTCCGTCTGTAGGGTGGCAGTCACCGCAAAGCCCCAGGTGACTTACACCGGCGAGAATGGGAGCCCGGCATTGCCAGACCTCCTGAGTTTTCAAGAGATGCCAACCCATCTGCATTTTTATGTGCAACCTCCCTGTTTAGTAACACGGGCTCAATATTCTCAAAAACACGGGTAGCCAAATATGCACTGAGCCCCACTGTGCACCTTTCAATTCTAACTTGTAGCTCATGTTCTTCTCTTTGAATGAATATATATAATATATAATATATAATATATAATATATAATATATAATATATAATACCTTTTAGTGGGCTACATACCTGCACAATCTCTAGCATTTCTGCCTTGCTGATGTAACCGTTTCCATCCAGGTCATACATACTGAAGGCCCATTTCAGCTTCTGCTCCAGCTTGCCCCTCGATGTCACGCTCAGGGCTATGATGAATTCTCTGAAGTCTATTGTCCCATCCCCATTGGCATCGAAGGTGCGGAAGACGTGCTCTGCAAACTTGGAAGCATCCCCGTACGGGAAAAAGTTCCCGTAGATTTTCTTAAACTCTTCCATCGACAAATGTCCGCTGGGGCAGTCTCTCAAGAAGCCTTTGTACCACTCCTGGATCTCGTGCTCCGTGAAGTCCGTGCTCTCCAGCAAGTCCTGCATGACCTCTGGGCGCAGCTTGCTGTTCTGTTTCCCCATCCTGGCGGCGAGGGTTCAGCTGGAGCTGGAAAAGAACAGACATCAGTTTAGACTTGCTCTTTAGAGGCACATTTTATCATCTGCGAATGTTTCTTTGGGGAAAAGAAAGAAACTCTATTTTCGTCTAATAACATTGTCTAGGTTTTCCAACACCGTAGTCAGCCAAACAAAACAATAGAAAGACAAGCAGGCCAACGATGAGGAGCAAAAATATCACTGATCAGACACTGTTATTTCTTTTATACAGAGCCAACCTGAAAACAAGAGATGCATAATGAAAGGAGAGAGAATGGGTGTGTGTGTGTGTGTGTGTGTGTGTGTGTGTGTGTGTGTGAGAGAGAGAGAGAGAGAGAGAGAGAGAGAGAGAGAGCGAGAGAAAGAGAGAGAGAGAGAGAGAGAGAGAGAGAGAGAGAGAGAGAGAGAGAGACAGACACTGGCTACTTAATTCTGCCTTATCTATTTGGAAGAGGCCATGGATGTTAAAAAAATATAGGTTCTAACACTGAGTCCAAGTATGAGAAGGGAGAATTAAAGGAGAGGAAGAGAGAGAGCAAAAGCGATCATGTAATTGCTAGAGCATTTACAAGTGAAGTGCTGCTTGCATAACTGCTGAATAGTATGAACACAGACATGAGTGAGGGAAACAGAAACCTGCCTAATACCATTAAAGCTACCAAGCTAAGCCAACTCTTTAAGTTCACGAAGTCAAGTCACTGTCAACACAGGGTTTAGATGTAAAAGATCATGCTTCATTGTTTTTTGTTTTTTTATGTCTAATGATTGTGGTTCATGGGATAGGCCAAACTTTCCTTTCTAAAATACATATTACTTCATATTTTCTTAGCCTAACAGCAGCACACCTCCCCAGTAAGATAGCAAAACAACTCGGGAGTGCATAAAGGAGAAGGTCACATCTCCTTTCATTTCATTTCATTCATCACATTTCACATCTAAATACTTAGAGGTAACCACTGCTGGCATTTGGGGGGTGTCCTTCCAGATTTTTTGAATGCATACTTATCTAAATATGCTATTAACAAATGTTTTAATGCATTTACATTTACAAAAACAAGAATATATATATATATATATTACACCTTTTAGTTACATATTTTTAAACTAAAAATAGTATGGTAGGAAGAATAAAGGCAACTTTTATTAGATGGGAAAATACCAGTAATTACTGTCTTTCCAATTCACATACTAGTAGCCATTCAATGTTTATTGAGCGCAATATACCAGATATGTTTCTGGCACTGTAGATGCAAAGAAAAGTAAGACATGTCCCCTCCTCTGTAAAGGACACCCAGTTGTGTACTAGGTGTACCGGTTAATAATGCAGATATTTTTCAATAGATGGAGTTACACATATATTGATATATATGTGATTTGATATGTATGCTATTTTGTTGTATTGACAACAAGCTTCAAAAACTTCATATGTCAAATTTACTGAAGGTGTTAACATCATAGATATTTTTACGCTTAAAAATGTCAAATTTTGTGCCAAAAAAAGAGCATTTGCGGGAAGTTTTAATTCATTACTTTATTTGGAAGAAAAGTGCTGCTGAAAGTTATCATATGCTTCGGGAAGCTTATGGTGAACATGCTCCATCTCAAGATACTTGTGAACGCTGGTTTCAATGCTTTAAAAGTGATGATTTCGATGCGAAAGACAAAGAACATCCAGGTCAACCGAAAAAGTTTGAAGACCAACAATTACAAGCATTATTGGATGAAGATGTGTGTCAAACTCAAAAACAACTTGCAGAAAGATTAAACATTGCTCAGCAAACACTTTAAGATAATTTACAAGCAATGGGAAAGATTTAAAAGGAGGGAAAATGGGTGCCACATCAACTGAATGAAAGACAAATAGAAAACCGAAAAGTCATCAGTAAAAATGTTGCTTCAGCATGAAAGAAAGTCCTTTATGCATGGAATTGTGACTGGCGATGAAAAGTGGATTTATTGTGAGAATCCCAAACGCACAAAATCATGGGTTGATCCAGGTCAACCATCAACATCAACTGCAAGGCCAAATCACTTCGGAAAGAAGACAATGCTTTGTGTTTGGTGGGATCAGGAAGGTGTGGTATATTCTGAGCTTCTAAAACCAGGTGAAACCATTAATACTGATCACTACAGACAACAAATAATAAATTTGAATGCTTTGATCCTAAAACCACCAGAATGGGCCAGAAGACATGACAAAGTAATTTGCTTCATGATGACGCACCATCACACACTTCAAAACCAGTTAAAGAAATGTTAAAAGATCTTGCCTGAGAGGTATTAACCCACCAGCCATATTCACCAGACCTTGCTCCTTCAGATTACCACGTAATTCCGATCGATGGCACACGCATTTTCTGTGCAGCACTTCAAAATGTACAAAGAGGTGGAAAATTGGGTCTCTGAATGGTCTGCCTCAAAACAAGAAAAGTTCTATTGGGATGGTATTCACAAATTACCTGAAAGATGGGGGAAATGTGTAGCTAGCGATGGACATTACTTTGAATAAAGCACTTTTGATGTTTCTCTTGAAATTATCGTGTTATCTTTGATTACAAAATCCGCATCTTTAACCGGTTGACAGCCAATCCGCACTGGTTAATAATGAGGATTTTGTAATCAAAGAAAACTGTCTCCCCCCCCCCCCCCCAGTGGCCTGGTCGCCCCCAACTCCCCCCCCCCCCACTGCCAGCCTGGTCACTCACAACTTCCCCCCTGCTGGCCTGGTCACCCCCAACTACCACCCACCCCCCGCCAGCCTGGTCACCCCTCACTGCCTCCCCTGTTAGCCTGGTCGCCCCACACAGCCTGCTGTTTGGTCATCCCTCACTAACCCCCCAGCCGGCCTCATCGCCCCATGCAGCCTGCTGTTCAGTCATTTGGTCATCCCTCACTACCCCCCTGCCAGTCTGGTTGCCCCACGCAGCCTGCTGTTAGGTCGTTATTGTGAGGGCATCCTGACCAATTTGCATATTACCCTTTTATTAGTATAGGTTGTTGTCTAACCACTATCTTGTATACCTGAAACCAATACAAAATAATATTAAAAGTAAACCATAATGGAAAAATTAAAATTAAAAAAAAAACACACTAAAAAATACAAAAAGCTATCTGGTAGTTAAGACTTGGTCTTGGGATCTCTTCTCCCGCCCCAGGTTTATTGAGACATAATTGTGTAAGTTTCAGGTATCTATATATACAAAACCCTAATATGCAAATAGACCAAATAGCGGAACAACCAAACAACCGGTTGCTATGACATGTGCTGACCACCAGGGGGTGCACGCAGAATATGGCTGTGTCAGCAGCAGGCAGCAGAGCGTGGAACATGGCAGGCATCAGCTGCAGTGGGATGGTGGAGCAAGTGAGTGGGGACACCAGACCAAGGTGGGGCACGGGTAGCTGTCATCAGGGTGAACCTCTGGTGGTTACTGAAAATTCTTTGCTCCCATGCGCCATGGTCCCACCGAGCACTTGCACCTGCTGTCGGCGCCTGCACCTGCTGCCAGTGCTGGCCCCACTCGGACCCGCTGCCGGTGCCTGACGCGGGCCCTGATTGCTCAACACTGTCAGCAGGTGCAAGCAGCGACTGCCGGCCCCCATCGGCCCTCAGAGCTTCTCCACCTCCCCCTGCTCCTGACTGGGGCTGGCAGCCACCTCTCGCACCTGCTGCCAGAGACGGCCCTGCTCACACCTGCTGCCGATGCCAGAACCATGGCTCACACCCACTGCCGGCACCTGGCGCTGTTCCCGATCACTTGGCACCATCAGTGGGTGCAAGCAGCGGCTGCCGGCCTTGATCGCCCTGAGGGCTTCTCCACCTCCCCCTGTTCCTGAGGGGCGATTGGGACAGCAGCTGCCACTCACACCTGCTTACAGCACTGGCCCCGCTCACACCCACTGCTGGTGCTGGCCTTACTCGCTCTGCACTGTCAGCAGGTGTGAACAGGGCTGGTGCAGTCAGCGTGTGGGAGTGGCAGCAGCAGGAGCGGGGCTGCCGGAAGACAAGGGACCGGGGGCCACGGTAGGAGGGGCCAGGCGGGGGCGAGGAGGATGGGCCGAGACCCATTCCTGTGCCCACTGCAGCCTCGTAGCCCACAGTTTCTTTCAAGATGCACGAATTTGTACACTGGGCCCTAGTATATAATAATAAAAGTGTAACATGCCAATTAGACTGGACGTCCTTCCGGACCACCTTCCGGACAAAGCCAGGGTTGCGAGGGAAGCCTGGGTCCTGGGTGCCTGCCGGCAGCTTGAGGGAAGCCCGGTTCCTGGGTGCTAGAGGGAAGCCCAGGTCCCAGGTGCCAGAGGGAAGCCAGTGCTGGCAGCCGGGGGAAGGAAGGCCTACTCTTGCACGAATTTCATGCAGCGGGCCTCTAGTACAACATAATAACCCAATAATATGTATATACTCTGAAACGATCATCACAATAGGTTTGGTTAATGCCAACCACCACACATAGTTACAATTTTTTTCTTGTGATAGAAACTTTTAAGATCTACCCTCTTAGCAACTTTCAAGTATACAAGGCGGTATTGTTAACTAGTCACCATGCATTATATCCCAGAACTTACAACTGGAAGTTTGCACCCTTTGACCACCTTCACCCACTGCCCCCACCTCCCACCCTTGAGGTCTCTTATATTGAATTGTCTGTGTACCTGACTGTTGCTCCCTCTAAAATAAATTCCTGGAGGGCAGCGTTTGCATCTCACACTGCTCAGACTTCTTTCATAACAGCCACAGTTCAGGACGTGACGAGCAACCCTTAGTAATTGTCCTGGTGACTTTGGTTTTCCGAGGTCTGTACTGGAGGCAGACCTAGCCCCTCTCCGGCTCCCAGGCCGGCTTCTCGGAGGGGCAGGGAGAACAGAGCAGGCAAGCATCTTATTATGCAAGAGTTGAATTTTATTATGCATAAAACTCAACTCCAACTCCACTGGAGCACAAACAGAATTCATAAATTGAAGCTTCCAATCACTTTCACTCCCCTCTCATGTTCTTTTTTTTCTTCTTCTTCTTTTTCCTGAAGGAATACAAGCAAAGATAGAGAGGCTGGTTTTTATTAGAATTGTCAAACTGTCATTTAGTTGCTAAGTTGGCAATTTGCCCGAGGCAAGAATTCAGAAACATGAGGTAATACATAATACATGGGTTTACAGAGCTCTGAAACATTTGCTGGAATTTACAAGCAATTCTGAGTTTTCCTTTTGGGGAGTTCTTCGGAATATAGCTCTTTGGTGTGGTGTTCCATCAAATCACCATTATTAAGCTTTTTATGACACTGTGGTTCTGTGCACATCACCGTGTGCCTGGCCTCGGGGGGGGGGGGGAGACAGGGAGTGCCGTTCCAATATTTAAATCCACTCTCTTAAGAAATGATCTACTTCCCCAAATATATAAAACAAAACCAAACACAAGTTCCTTTCCCAATGTTTAAAAAAAGCTCTTCTCATTTATTAGCTGTTTTGCACCAGAAACAAATGGCCTCAACATCTGGGCTACGTCTCCCACTGAGACTGATGTGTGTGCAGCTATTTTTCGGTAAACAGTAATTAAACCACATTTACAAGTTCATTAGCACAGACAGGCCATCGCAGAAACAAGGGAGAAGAGTGTGCGGGGAGTTCTTTGGGGAGTGGGTGTTTACGATTTAGTCCAGAAGGTGTCTCAGTAGATAACTACAAATGCTTTGCGACCCACGATGTCTGAACTTGCGAAAACCATCTGGACTTGGTTAGTCTGAAGGACAAAAACCTCAGGGGACATGTGATAGAGCTGCCTTCTCAGGGGAGGAGAGGAAAGAGGGAGGCATGCCTGACAATACTTTTTTTCTTTTGAAAGACGGGAATTTCTGCCTGTTAGAGTTGAAGAGGGGGGGAAATCACGTCAGGGAAACGCCACATTAATTAGCAGTCAAGGGAAAAATAGTCTGCAGACAAAAGTTGCACCTCAGGTGAAACCTTTTTCATTACTCCACACAGTCATCAGAATACTTATTTTGTGCCAACAGAACATAATGGGGGGAATCTCAGGCCATTGAATAAAAATGCGTGGGTCCAAAGCCTGGCTCCGTTGTTGCCTAGACTGTTGGGTAATTCACTGAACTTCTTGGTCACCTCAGTTTTCTCATCTTTACAATGGATCCAGTAGTATGACTTCGTATCTCACTGATGTGATGTGAGAATTAAATGAGACAGTCATATATGCAAAGCTCCAGCATTCAGCCAGGCCACACACCATGCAAAATGAAAACCGCGTCTTATCCTTGACGGCCCTTCATGTAGGATTCTATTGAACCTTTCCAGCAATCCTGAGTGGGAGGCAGGAAGGCTTTCCATATTTTATAAGCAAAGAAATGAAAACTCAGAGAGGTTAAGTGACTTGTCCCAAGTCACACAGCTTGTGAATGAGAGAGCCAAATGGTAAGTTCGAGTTGTACGTGGCTGTCCACTGGTTTTTTCCTACTATGCCAGACTAGCTCCAGGAACAAAGGACACAGAAATTAAGACAACAGTCCCCTAAAAAAGTCAGAAAGAAGCAGTGAGGAGAGAGGAGACAGCTTCCTACTGGCACTCATTTATTCCACACATATGTGCTGAGTGTCTGCTGGGAGCGAGACACAGGTCTAGGCATTGGGGGCTCAGCAGGAAGCCAACAGGCCAAAACCCTGTTCTCATGGAGTTAGTGCAGGAGACATACAATAAATTGGATAAATAAGTGGAATGCTAGATGGAGGTGTGCCACGGAGAAAAGTGAAGAAGGAAGGGGGTCAGGGAATACCAAGGTGGGTGGATGGTTGTTTATCCTAACTAATAATAGACAAACATGGTAATTGACCGTACCTTTGCTACGCCTCCCATCAGCTAATCAGCGCAATATGCAAATTAACCACCAACAAAGATGATGGCTAATTTGCATACTGCAGGCAGGGTGGGACAACGCCATCCCGCCGCCATCTGGGCCTGCTATTTGCCATCTGGGGCGGTGGGGCGGGACAGCGCCATCCTGCATGCCCTGCCGCCATCCTGGCCTGCTATCTGCGACCTGGGGTGGTGGGCATACTGTGTGCGACCCGACCCGGGGTGGCTGGGTGGGGCAGCAGCGATCTGCCGGCCTGCCCGGGTGCCCCGTGTGCGACCCGGCCCAGGGCGGCTGGGCAGGGAAGCAAAGGCTTGAAGGCGGCTCTGGCTGGAGCGAAGGCCTGGGTCCCAGGTGCCGGAGGAAAACCGGTGCCGGCAGCCAGGGGAAGGGAAAGCCTATTGCACAAATCTTTTCGTGCAACAGGCCTCTAATTACATAATAAAAGGGCAATATGCAAATTGACCCTAAGGTGGAACGACCAGAACGACCGCTCGACCAGTCACTATGAAGCACGCTGACCACCTCTTGGTTCTTTCCCCGGCCAGCAGGCTCCCATCGCCCGATGGCAAATGGGAAGCTGGGGGTGGATGGTGAGGGACCCAAGTGGTGCCAGGCCAAGGCCCTCGCCCCGCCGGTCACCCCACACCTGAGCGGGGAGAATGGCCGACCTCTTGGTCCCTCCCCCGGGTCAGTGGGCTCTGATCGCCTGATGCGAATGGGGAGCTGGGGGTAGGTGGCGGCAGGGGGCGGGGCTGGCTGCCGGCAGCCGGGGAAGATGGCTCTGATCGCAGGCCAGACCTAGGGACCGTACCCGTGCACAAATTTCATGCATTGGGCCTCTAGTTTTAAATAAGAAGCCAGGGAAGGCCCCACTAAGAAAGTGATATTTGAAAAAGACCAGAGGAAGTGAAGGTGGTAGCCATGGAGATACCAGGGAAAAACTATTCCAGGCAGAGAAAACAGCAAACGAGAAGGGTCTACAAGAGGAACATGCTTAGCATGCTCCAGGATATGGGGGAGGGGAGGGCAGGAGAAAGTGAAGGAGGTGAGATCAGAATCGTGACAAGAGCCAGATGACATGAGACCTGGAGTGACCGGAAGGACTTGGGCTTCCACTCTGAGTGAGACGGAGTCCCTGCACGACTCTAGCAGAGAGGTGATAGGAGTGATTTATATTCTACCAGGTGCTGAGAGTAAGCTAAGGAAGGGTGAGGGCAGAGGTGGGGAGACCAGCTTGGCGGCCACTGCAGCGATCCAGGCAAGAGATGAGGGTCGCTGGAGCCGGTGGTAGTGGCAGAGGAGGTGACAATTGGACAAATCTTTTAGGAGTTAACAGAATTGGATAATGTAGGGTGCGAAAAAAGGGAGCAGTCCAGCTTAACTCCAAGGTGTTGCCCTAAGCGAGTATCAGGGTGAAGTTGAAACTTGCTGAAATGGGCAAAGGGCAGGAGAAGCGGGGCATATGGGTGAGGCAGGGCATGGGTATCTGTGCTCAGTTGTGCACATGTTAATTCTGAGATGCCTAGTGTACATCCCATATAATGCATGTCAGTGATGGTGAACCTATGACACACGTGTCAGAGGTGACAGGCGAACTCATTTTTTTGGTTGATTTTTCTTTGTTAAATGGCATTTAAATATATAAAATAAATATCAAAAATATAAGTCTTTGTTTTACTATGATTGTAAATATCAAAAATTTCTATATGTGACACGGCACCAGAGTTAAGTTAGGGATTTTCAAAATGCTGACACGCCGAGCTCAAAAGGTTCGCCATCATTGGTGTATGTAGTATATATAACATATATCTGTTAATTTTTGCTGAATCTGTGCTACCTTTAAGTGCAATGCACATCGATTCTGTTGCCATCCGCATTCTGTTATTCAGTAACTCACTCTGACAAGGGTAATGTGGAACTGCCCAGCCTATTTTGGGTCACATCCAGTCTCCCAAACAATAAATGTGGGGTTAATATTGACCACAGATGAAAAAGGAAAATATACAAAAAGAGAAGACATCCAACCACCAACAGAGAACCATGACCAGGAATCTAAAATATGAAGTTAACTTTCTATTTAAGAAGAAGAAGAAGAAGAAAAAGCACAGCTCCTAAAAGTGATGCCACAGGGAAAGGAAATGGCGACTGGCGGGCAGCCTGAGGAATGCGTGTGCGCCCTTCATTATTGTTCTTCTTGTCTCTGTGGAGAGAAAGATCGCAGCATTTCATTCCTGCAGTTCCTCATCAGGTTCGGAAAACTCTGGGAGTTAACTCCTAAGGGCCCAGCGTTAGGTTCTCCAGGGAAAAGTCCACAGCTCATCCTGGACACCCTGGTTAGGAAAAATCTCAGTGCCATCTGCTCTGAGGTCTCCTAAAATGGAATTTACAAGATGCGAGCAGCTAAAGTCAAGCTCAGCTACAACAAAGAACACAGAACCCACAGTGGTTTAAGGAAGAGATCAGGACAATCTTTAATAATAAAAGTGTAGTATGCGAATTAGACCGGACAGCCGAATGACCTTCTGGACGTCCTTCCGGATGACATTCTGAACGAAGCCAGGGCTGCGAGGGCCGAGCCCCTTGCACAAATTTTGTGCATTGGGCCTCTAGTTAAAAATGTTTGCCTGTTTGGGGCATGTAACCTTGTCCTCTAATTTTTAACCAATGGAATGTCTAAATTATGAAAACATACCTAGAAAAAAGTTCCTAAAATGTAGGGAAGAAATGATGAGTTATAGATGGATGGGAGCAAGCATTCATTTATAATGACTTGAACCTCAGGTCCTTTAACCATCTGAATTTATTTTACAGGTGGCTAAAATCTGGCAACTTTATTTCTAGGTCATTTATCTTTGATTCTCACTGGGGGGGAGTGGGGGGGGGGAGACTAAACAAAAGTCTGAAGATCACACTGCTTCAGAAATTTCTCTTCAATGGAACTTGCCCCTCAGTGGAAGTTTGAAAGGAGGCCATATATATGAACTGACATATTTATATATAATGGGCAAATTAAGACATAAAACACAGCAGTGCCCGAAGGGAAAAATTAAAATATTAAAGAGGGACAAGTTTATATATAACAATCCCTAGCTGAATTTTATCTTGACCAAAGCCTCTGGTAAGAACAAATGTTATAAGGAAACCAGACCTATATTTCCCACAACCTCAACTGGATCACAAAGTGGCTTTGCTGGGACTGCCAGAGGTTTGTCACGAAGCCACTGCTTGCAGGTAGGCCTTCTTCCCAGTGAGAATGGGGACCGGCACCTCCAGAGCGAGTGGCACACCTGTGACGCTGGGTCACACACCTGGCAGAGAGGTGACAGAGTTTGAGATGAGAACTGAACTGGTACAAAATACATAGTGAGCAGGAGGCTCAGGGGAAACAAGTCCTTCCGCCTCCCCCGTGCTGAGATAAAGCCCAGGAAACCCACCTGCTCTTCTCAGCTGAGCAGGGCTCACCTGGGGCCTTGTCTACAGAACCTGCATTTCAGTGTGCAAGGGGCCTGGTGTTGGTCTGCTTTCCAATGTTTTATTTTTCATTAAAAATAAAGTGCAACCACATAACTGCCCACAGAACATATATTTCTGTTAAGAATCTGAATAGAATATTATCTAACAACCACCCTTTGCCTCTCCCCTCAAAATGGAAATATCATTTTTGGTTTTGTTGATTACCAAAGCATTGCATCATTATTGTAAAAAGTGTAAGTAACAAGAGGATATGGAAATTAGAACATGAACACTCTTGCTCTGATCCAACAGCGCTCCACAGAAGATAAGCACTACTAATAGTTTTCTTTGTCTACATCTTCTTAGACATCTAAATGCAGAGATATGAAATTTGTTCACTCTGACCATCAATGGGACCATACTACACTATTCTGTAATCTTCATTTCACTTGAAAGTATACTGTGGGTGTTCTACCTATGGATGTGTCTCATCATTTTAAATTGCAGGATTTTCATTGATTCAACAAACAGTATTGAGCACGGACGTAGTGCCAAGCATTGCATTGGGTAGGTAACTGGTAACATGAGGCTTACAGCCCTTTCATATTCCATTGCTTGAAATGTACTTAATGACTCTCCCTTGTTGGACACCAGGTTGCTTCCACTTTTCTTTTGTTTCCTTGGCATTCAGTTCAATCCTGGCTCCCAGATTCTTTGGGGAGTATTTATAGCAAAGAGATTATTGTTATGGTCTCCAGACCCTCCCTTATAAATTCTCCAAAAAGCCATTTTCCTCTTGCACCTTTACATCCTAACCATGCATTTTTTAAGAGTTTGCACACCAGCTAAGATTAGTATTGAACTGGAATTGAAATTGGATTTGGAATTCCACCCCATCCCTTCTGGCCTGCCTGTGTCACAGGCATACACACCTGCAAGCTTGCCATTTGCTCCCTCTAGCACCTAGGAGGGCGCACCCACCTTGCTCTTTTACGAGTGCAACTATTGTCAGCACATAAATGTCCCCCTATCCCTTCTCAGCCTCCACTCCTCCTGAACTTTCATGCCCACACCTTTCGCTGCTACTTCAAGTCTAGCTGATGGCTGACTCCTCCACCAAATCCTTCCACAGTGCCAGCAACTGGAGGTGAATTGATATCAGTCGCATGCTCACACTATCCCTAAGTGAGCACACAGGGCCATACCAAATGGCCACCTTCCGGATCTGCAGAAACAACAAAGCTGTCACAAAGGAAGAAATCATTGGAGGTCTCAAGTCAGGGCTCCAGATGAGGAGCACGTGTCCCTTCGCTATCAGACCTCCTGGCCATCAGACCACTGCATACCCGCTTGTCTGGGCGTCGGGGACAGATGCCAGGTCGGTGCTGGCTGCAGGGAGGGAAAGACTGGGGGGTACTGGGGCCCGCCACAATCCTCCAGGGCAGCCACAGGCTGAGACCCTACCTAAGTTGGCTGACTCCTGTGAAAATCCAATTGCAATATGTGTCTGTTTAGCTAAAGGTACTAAATATTCTCTTATTGAAAAGACAGGAATTATCACTTTGGGTTACGATAAAACCCTAAAGCAGAACAGTGAGCTGTCACAGACTGAGAAGGACAAATAGATCAGCTGTGGGCATCCAGGCCTCCTCACTGAACTAGCAGCCAGAGGTACATGAGCAGCTCAAGTCCCCATTTTTAGAC
This sequence comes from Myotis nattereri, assembly GCF_964212035.1. NCBI lineage: Eukaryota > Metazoa > Chordata > Mammalia > Chiroptera > Vespertilionidae > Myotis > Myotis nattereri. The sequence goes on from NC_138092.1 coordinate 13,196,337, forward strand.
ATCCTCTAGGGGCCACAAATGCATTCAGTTAATTGATCCAAGCCCCTCCATACAGTCTAAGAATAGTTCATCATTTTTTTATTTACTCAGCAAACATGTGTTTAACATCTACTGTTTCCTGGCTTGGAATGACTATGCTTATAAAAATAGTCTCCTACACAGGATAGGGGGAGAAGGGAATCTGGCTCTGGTGGCAGCTCAGAGCATTTTCAATAACATTTTATTCTCATAATTTCACTGTACAGTTGGAAGAGGGATATTACATCTTTGCTTTATTCCAAGGATGAGGCGCTTAGAGAAGCTGACGGCCATGACAAAGCCACGTCACTTGTGGTCCCAGGGGAGCAGGATCGGAACACCCTCCCCACTCCCACACCCTCCTTATCTTGGGCTCAGTCACGTTGGGAGTTGGAATGGCTGCTTCTGTGGGACTGTATTGAGCGATCACTCCCTATCCTGGCCAATGTGGCTGAAATATTCGTGTTGGTTCATCAGCTGTGTGTACAGTGAGAAGTCCACTAACTGGCTAACAAGAAGAGACTATCAAGTTATTTCTTTTAACCTCTTGCACCTTTTGTGTCCTCCAGGGAAAGACTGTGGAAAGAGAATTGGTCTTGGTAGCAGAAGAACTAAGTTGAAGTTCTTATTATATACTGTTTATGTGACCTTGGGAATGTCATTTGACTTCTCCCTCTGTCTCATTCTTCTACAGTAACATCGGCATAATAATACCTCTCTCATAGGGCTGTTGGAAGGACTAAGTGAGAAAAAGGGATCCCAATGAATGGGAGGAGTTCAATATTGTGTCTGGCATCTAGCAGGTGGTCAATAAATATCGACTGTTAATCTGAACAAGATAGGGTTTAGTTTAGTGGGTTGTTTACAAGATGAGCCTTGGTGATTTAAGAGAACTCTCCCCCTTGCTTTAATGGAGAATTAGAAAGAACAAGAGCAAGAAAGTGACAGAGAAAGGAAGGAAAGAAGGAAGGAAGGGAGGAAGGAAGGAAGGAAGGAAGGAAGGAAGGAAGGGAGGGAGGGAGGGAGGGAGGGAGGGAGGGAGGGAGGGAGGGAGGAAGGAAGGAAGGAAGGAAGGGAGGGAGGGAGGGAGGGAGGGAGGGAGGGAGGGAGGGAGGGAGGGACTGTTAGCTTCCAGCCTGACTGCCTCCTTGGGGTCACCTGCAAGATGCTAAAGCATTTGTGTGTTTGCACCCAGAAAGGACTCCTGCCAGACCCTGGCTGAGTTTTCCCTGCACAGAAGTCATTATTCTAGCCTGAAATTAAGCAAATTCGTTCTGTTAGAGAAGCAGCTGATGGAGAGTAGGATATTGTGTTTTTTCTCTGGTCTTCTCTCCTGAGGCTGGGTTGGGGGGTGGGGTGGGGCTACATGGGACTGGGCAGAATCAGAACCGTCTCAAAGAAACCCCATGACCCATGAGCCATCCAGCCCCAAAAAGGAGGGCTTGTAACCCATTCCCAGGGTCTGGCAGGACAAGAATGGTATGTTAGGAACAAACTGGATGCCATCAACAGATGTGGGATATAAATAATTAACTGAACCCCTCCTTACTTGGGGGAAAAATGGTTCTTAGTTGTTTTATTGTTTGTTTGTTTGTTGTTAACCAGCTTTTCATAAGAAGGTCAGAGGTGAAAAAAGGAATGAACTTTATGAAAAAGAAAAACAAAATTCTACTTATTAGTGGGGAAAAAAAGACAAAAATAACCATAGGAGAATCCTTGTCTCTCAACTTTATTTCTAACTAGAGGCCCGGTGCACGAAATTCATGCACAGGGGTCCCCTCAACTCAGCCTGCACCCTCTCCAATCTGGGACCCCTTGGGGGATGTCCAGTTGCCGGTTTAGGCCTGATCCTGGGGATCGGGCCAAACTGGCAGTTGGACATCCCTCTCACAATCTGGGACCGCTGGCTCCTAACTGCTCACCTGCCTGCCTGCCTGATAGCTCCTAACTGTCCCCCCCCCCCCACCAGCCTGGTTGCCCCCAACTGCCCCTGCCAGCCTGGTTTCCCCCAACTGCCCCTCCCGCCAGCTTGATCACCCCCAACTGTCCCCCCTGCTGGCCTGGTCACCACCAACTGCCCCACTCCCCACCAGCCTGGTTGCCCCACACAGCCTGTTGTTCAGTCGTTTGATCGTCCCTCACTAACCCCCCTACCAGCCTTGTCATCCCATGCAGCCTGCTGTTTGGTCGTTACTATTACTGTGACGGCATCCTGGACACAATTTGCACATTCCTCTATTATTAGTATAGATTACTGCCACCATTCCTTATTCTAGGCCTTCATTATCTCGCACCTACACTCAGAAATATTAACCGCTCTCCAAGTTTAAGACTCTCTATCTGATCATACCATGTTATTTCTCAGAGATCTTCCATGTTCCTTGCTGATGGCAGATTAAAGGCTAAACCCTATGGCCTGGTTGCCAGGGCCCTTCAAGGTCACACCCCAAACTCATCGAAATCACCAAATTCCTTACTCTATCCTGAACTTGCACAACCACTTTTAAAATATATATGCTTAGAGAGAGAGGAAGGGAGAGGGAGAAAGAAAAAACATTGATGTGAGAATGAACCATTGATCAGCTGCCTCCCACGTCCTCTGACTGGGGATCTAGCCCGAAACCTGATACCCGGGAATGGGCCCTGACCGGGAATCAAACTGGCAACCCTTTGGTGCATGGGAGGATGCTCAACCAACTGAGCCACACCTGCAAGGGCTGCCCCAGCACTTTTACTGTCACCCCCATCCTCACAGTGGTCTAGTAGATGAAGCTCATGAGAGATAAACATAAAACCCATTGTAAACAGGGAAGTGGCTCCCATTAGTCAGCATTAGAACGACGCCTCTCTCCTTCTCTACCTGCTGAAATCTTTCTTGCTGTTCAGGTGGAGGTTGTTACTTTCTCCATCCCTCTGTCCTTCCTTTTCCAAGCGACCAGTAAGCATATCTCCAGAGTTTTATTGCTGCTTCTCTCTGTGGCTCAGAGGAAGATGCCGGCATGTGGTAGATGCTTAAGAAACCATGGCTCCATTCTGTCGAGCCTGTTTCCTAAGGACCATGGAGGGTGAGACATTGCTGTGTCACTTTCCAGAATTCCGTTAAGCAGAAGGCACTAGAACATTTATACCTACTGGTGTTAGTCGGCAATTGTTCCGTTGGTTGTAACCAAAGTTTATGTCTGTGGACTTTTAAGTGAGTTTTCCTTCTCCTAACAATATCTGGGGAGCTGAGATTTTTCTTTTGTCTCAGGTCAAAGGTTACCAGTAATGGTATTAGTACTGGTTTTCTTCTTATATTGTTTTTCCTAGAAAACTGAAAGTAGCCTCAGGATTTTTTATTTATTTATTTTTTTGATGGTGGTATAGTCAGGATCAGCGGCTAAGAGGAAGAAAAATGTCCCCCAGGATACAGACCTAGATTGGAACCCCATCTCTGCCGTGCCAGCTGGATACCCCTCAACAGCACCTCTTCCCAAAACAAGACAAAAAAATGTAACTAGGAACTAGAGCATTGTAGACATTTCCGTTTCCAAGGAGAATCCTGGCTTTACAGTGTGTGGTTTTCATCGTCAAGGAAATAGCCCCAATGTGGTAGGGAAGTCTCCATCCCTAGCGAGACAGATGCAGCTTGCAGAACTTAAAAAAAACAAAACCCAAAATGTTTCTCCCTGTCAAGTTTTAAAAATCTCAGGATTGGAGTTTCAGGCGGGGTAGGGACCCGGTCTCACCTCTGGCTTACCTACCCGCTGCCTTCACTGTCAAGACTAAGCTTAGTCAGGAAATAACCCGTGAGAATTTCTACTGACCATGTGCTCCCACTGCAGCAGCAGGACACGCAGTGCTGCCTGGCCCTGGGAGCCTCTCAGCACACGCAGAAGACGACACCACCTAGGCAGCACCCTGGGGTGGGTGGATGAGAGTGCTGAAGGCTCTAGGGGGCCCGAGTGGTTGTGTTGCCGGGAAGACCAGGGGATCGATACCACCCCAGTCGCAACTCACTGACAGGCCCCGCACCTGGGCTGAGGAATCTGACTTAAATGAGCAAAATAAAATGTAGCAATTGTAGAAAAGAGGAAATCTCACCACTCTATTATGAATGCCACACCATTGATTCAGAATCACTCAATTGCTCTGCTTTTGATGATCTCCACTCACCATTTCACCTGCTCATCTCTCACGACATGAAATGCACACGAATCCGACTTGTGATGCTCACCCATTGTCCTGCTCTAGCAAACAGTTTCAATTATGTAGAAATAAGCTTTGAGACTTGGTCACTGACATGCAGGGTAAGGAAATCAGTCAACAAAATATTTTCTTTTCGTCTCACAGCCTCACTGATACACTCAAATTTTCTTTCAACATACAAAATCGGAACGAGGGCATACAGCCCAGCTGTCTTTCTAATTATCATCTTTTCTCGATAGGACTCAGTCAAACAATTCTTTTTGGGGGAAAGATTTTTTCTTGTGTTTGTCACACAGATACCCACTCTCTGTTTTGCAGAGACAGAGGTGTGTAATCGTGTAACAATTTCTTTCCCACAGAGGAATGCCACAACGGCCACCGTGAACAGCTGCAGACCCGTCGCTGTGGAAGTGGGAGGGAAGATTTCATTACCACGTGACATGACAAGGGAGTGAGTGAGTAGGTGTGCTTCCACAAGTCTGATCTTCCCCCCACTATTTGGCATTTATCACAATCACCTGCTACTTGATGTCTCCAGCTCATCAGGGCCTCTCTGTCCCCAGGCCCAATGATCACTCCCACTTCATTACTGGTCACACGCCCGCAATGTGCTAAATGCTTTCCATACATTATCTCACTTCATCCCTGTAGCAACCCTGTGAGGGAAGTACAATTCACCCATTTGGCAGATGAGGGCACTGAGGGTTAGGGAGATTAAATAATTTCTCTGAGATCAGACAGATAGTCAAGGGGAGGAGCCAGTTTTGAGTCCAGCTGCACCAGACTCCAAGGACCTGCTATCATCACGCAGCTCAGTATCACGTTTAAGGAAAGGAAGGGGGTTGAAAATGAAGACTCACTAGTCCTGTGGTCGGCAAACTGCGGCTTGCGAGCCACATGCGGCTCTTTGGCCCCTTGAGTGTGGCTCTTCCTAAGCCTTAGGAGTATCCTAATTAAGTTAATAACAATGTACCTACCTATATAGTTTAAGTTTAAAAAATTTGGTTCTCAAAAGAAATTTCAATCGTTGTACTGTTGATATTTGGCTCTGTTGACTCATGAGTTTGCCGACCATTGCACTAGTCTAACACTTCACAATTTTACAAGCACGTTCACACGCATGACCTTACTTAACTTTACACAATAACTCTTTGCACTAGTTATCCCTACTTTACAGTAAGGAAATTAAGGTTCCGAGAGGGAAAGTCATTGAGCAAACAATTCAGAGAAGCTCCAGATCGCTGATGTAAAGATGAAACTCAGAAGCACCGCCATGCAATGAGGTGCACGATGATAAGAAATGAATGTGGACTTTGAGGTCAAAGATTTGAATCTGAGTTCCTGTTCTGTCACTTACTAGTTAAATGACCCTGAGCAAGTCATTTCACCTGTCCTGCCTCAGTTCTGCATGTGTAAAATGGGCATGCCAATCATACCTTAAAAGGTGTGGATCCATTTAGGCTGTTTCCAAATCTTAGCTATTATAAATTGTGCTGCTATGAACATAGGGGTGCATATATCCTTTCTGATGGGTGTTTCTGTTTTCTTGGGATATATCCCTAGAAGTGGTATTACTGGGTCAAATGGCAGTTCCATTTTTAGTTTTTTGAGGAAATGCCGTACTGTTTTCCACAGTGGCTGCACCAGTCTGCAGAGTGGATTAGAAAACTGTGGTACATCTACACAATGCAATACTATGCTGCTGTAAAAAAGAAGGGTTTTTTACCATTTGCAACAGCATGGATGGAACTGAAGAGCATTATGCTAAGTGAAATAAGCCAGTCAGAGGAAGATAAATATCACATGAGCTCACTCATTTATGGAATATAATGAACATCATAATCTGATGAACAGAAATACAGAGACAAAGAAGTATCAAACAGACTGCCAAACTACAGTGGGAAGGCAGGGGAGGGCTGGGGGTGGTGCTAAGAGATCAACCAAAGGACTTGTGTGCATACATATAAGGATAATCAATAGACACAGACACTGGGGGTGGGGGTGGGGGCGCAAGGGCATGTGCCGGGAGGTAGGAGAGGTCAATGAGGGGAAAAGGAGACACATGTACTACTCGTTGTAATACTTTAAACAATAATAATAATAATAAAAGGTACAGATCCAATTAGGTACTGTGTGAGAAAGTATTGTGTAAATTACCCAGTGCAATACAATTACAGGTTTTTGCTATCTGAAAACAGCGCATTCCCATGAAGCTTTTCATAAGCTGAAATGATGTAAAGCAAAGAAGCATCTACTATTAATTTGCACAGAAACATTTGTAAGCATTCCTAGACTGCCCACCAAAAATAACCTACAAAATCATGCCAAATCACACATGAAACACAAAATAACACCAACAGGTAAGAGCGGCTCTCCCCGCTCAGGTGCTTGCGGCCTGTGCAATGGCTCACTGCAAAGCGAACACTGCACAGCCTTCCTTGCTCGCCTTTTTTTGGTCATTGGCGGCAGCATCTTCTCAGCGGTGGGCTTGGGTTTGCCTCTCGGTGCTTTTACAATCCCTTTAGAAAAATGTCAAAGCCACTGCTTTGCTCTCTAACACTTATTTCTAACCAGGCTTTGAAGGCTGATTAGAAAGAAGCCCTCGAAATAATGACGATATTCTGGAATTAAGGTCATTTTTCTTTTCTTTCTTTTTTTTAAAACAATTTTCATATGATAATCACTTCAATTGTTTCTAAATTCAGCCTCATCAAAGGTTCCGCAGAACAGATGCCTCCATGCTCAGGAATGATCACAAAAGACGCAGAGCATCACAGTTGGAACTCACCTGGCACAGAATTCCCACTCCACCCGCCGGACAGAATTAGAAAGAGGGCCGACGGGCCAAGTGCGCGGAGGCCTGTGGATCTGTTTCTGGCACCAAGTCTGACAATAGGAATATTACAGAATGACCCTTAGATCACAGACGATGGTGCCCAACAGCTCTGGGTCTAATTCCCGCTCTGCCACTCACGTGTATGCAGGCTACTCACGTACACTCTCAGAGCCTTGGTATTGTCACCTGCAGAACAGGGACTCTAGTGTGTGGGATATGTGGCTGTCAGAGAGAAACAGACATGAAATGCCTGTACATATACACAGGAAGGAGGACCTCTGCCCTTCCCTCTGCCTCTGTTCAGAAGCACTGTTGTCACCGGGTGAGTCTGCAGACTCATGTGCCAAAGCAAAGACTACACTTTGTTCAAGTCCAATACGTTCCCTCTGCCTCTTGCTTTCACCTGGCTCCAGACATAAGCAGAAATCTCTGGCACTTTCTCTCTCATCCCTATATATACTAGTGGCCCAGTGCATGAAATTAGTGCACATTAAAAGGGAATTAATTAGAGGAAGTATTTTAATATTGCTATTTGCCCTTTCTCTATAATAGAAGTGTCAGAAATGAAAGAAAATTAGTAAAATGTATATGAAAATTTCCCTCCTGTCAGAGTCTGGGGCATGCAGCGGGCCCAGAGTCAAGTCCTTGCCCAACCGGCACACGCCTTGAAATCGCATGAGACCCAGACCCGGCCGGCCCCACCCCCATCAAGCCCTGCAGGGCACGGGGTGCAGCCTCAGGTCCCCCAGCCCCGGCGCAAGGGTGTGACAACCATTTGCACATTAGCTCTTTATTAAATAGGATATAGTACTGTGACTCTCCCTCACAGCTTAGCAGTTAAGTGGTGGAAGCACTGAGATTTGAGTTGAGGATGGAGCCTCACCCATTCCCTCCACCAATCAGGTCAAGCCAGGTTGCCTGATTAATGACAGGAGGCACTTGCATGTCCAAGGTCTGTGTATTTATAGCTCCCAAGGAAACCCCATGGGGAGGAGTAGGGGTTGAAGGAACAGGATTTGGATAGTGCCAGGTCTTTGGCTGTAACACCACTAACACCACCTCACGGAATAAAATGGTAGCCAGCACACACCGAAAGAAGCCTCGTTTCCTAATCAAAGACTATACGCAATCCTCCTCTAAGTAGCTTCAATTCTAATGACAGGGTCACTTCCACTCTCCTTTTTTTTTGTCTTGTTTGGTTTTGTTAATCCTCACCTGAGGATATTTTTCCATTGATTTTTACAGAGCGTGGAAGAGAAAGGAAAAGACAGAAACATCAATGTGAGAGAAACACATGGATTGGTTGCCTCCTTTTAAAAATTCCCTTTCCTGCACTAGCAATCAGACAGCACGTGGCTGGAGCTTTCTGCCAGACCCTCCGGAGCCCCCCTGCCGAAGACAGGGTGGTGGGCCGTGAGCACCCTGCACGGCAGCTCTGCTGGGCGAGGAGGCAGGTGCCCCTCCTGCCAGGCGTTTGGAGCTGGCCCCGGGGGTTATGAATTGTAAGGAGGTCTCCACTCGATGACGTCCTGCCACAGCAGGCTCTCTCCAGCAGGGAAGCCAGACTTTTCTTAGGGTGATAACATCTGGGTTTCTTTTTTATTCATCAGACATAGATCCAAATGTAGAAACGGCCAGCGTGTCATCACACACTAGTCTTTTCATGCTCTACTGCAAACCACACACAGCCAAAGCAATGCAAATGTCCTGCAACAGATCAATGGATAAGCAAAACGGTCTATAGATGGTTATGTATATTTTACCGTAATTTTTTTAAAAAGAGAGAAAGGACTACCCAGCTGTCCCGGGATAGGGACTCCATGAGCGGAGAGGGTCCCCGAATTCCACCCGGCTTCCGGCTTCCACATGTCACGGGGCAGAGCTTTTCTGAGTCAGGAAAGATCAGAGCTGCAGGAAACAATGCTCTTCCCCAGACCTGGCAACGAGCCTTACCGAGCAGCCCCACCGACAAAATAACGGACTCCATGCTTGCTTCTGTTCATCCAGGGGGACAGCCCGCCCCGCGCCGGGAGGGGCAGGCAGCACTCTGCTTGCAAAGGCCGCTCAGCCCTTTGGCCAGAAGGCAACCAGACGAGCCTGTTGTAGTCTCTGGCATATGATTTATGGCCATGGATATGGTTTATTTCCAAATTCAAACTATAATTCTAAAGACATTTCTGGGGGAAAAAATGATTTCCCTCCAACGGCATTTTTTTGGCTACTGTAATAAAACTTAATTCCTTCGTGTTTGCGCATGAAATATAAATTTTTTTTATTCGATTATGCCATTATAAACAGATTTCCTCCTAAATGTCTTCCACAATACAGAACTAATCCTGGGCCTTCCAAATGATCCTGCCTAAGAATACAATAAATGGTTTTTAAATGTCTATATGTAATTATTTTATCCACGAATAAAAGAAGTAACTGCCGGCTTTAATTCGTGGAATTGAATAGAAAGAACATAATTTACATCTACTGCTTTATTCCTAATAGCAATTGTAAAAATAACTAAAAATTCTGGGGGCTGTAGTCATGGAGACACCACTACCTTTTAAGTGTAAGATATAATTTGTTGAGGAATGTCTGCTAAACCAGAATGAAAACTAACAGAGACAAGCAAACTTAATCGAAATCTTTAAATTCTAGTTTTTCCTCTTTCAGTTGGATTGTTTCATAACAACTTCGTGCCTGGAAGTAACCACAATGAAGAGTAATTTCCAAATGTGGCGAACTTAAAAAGAAGCTCAGTTAGAACGCTGGGAGAAAAAAAAGAAACACAAAACCCCCACTCCAACGACAGTGTTTTGAGTGGGTTCCAACTCTGATGGACGTGAGGGGAGGAAAGGGCACTCCATAACGAATAATGAGCAAATAAGATACGGCCCCAGCTCTGTCAGAGGGAGCAACCTGGTGCCCAGCCAACGGTGTGAGCTGCAAGTGTGAGCTATGTAGGTAACTATAAACAGTCATCACATTAATAATTAAAAAGAAACAGGGGAATGAATTTTAATAAGATATTACATTTAACCACAATGTATTCAAAACAGTATCATTTCAACGTATGATCAATTCTAAAATTATTAATGGAAAAATTTAAATTCCTCTTGTTTTGTTGTTCTAAATCTTTGAAAGTCAAAATGTCTTTTTTTTAATATATATATAGTTAAAACACATCTCAGTTTGGGCCAGCCATGTTGCAGGTGTTCAATAGCCACATGTAGCCAATGTCACCATATTGGACCAAGAAGACAGTAGGAGGCATAGCAAATAGCTCAAAAGCAAAACTGTCCCTTATCAGGGCTATAAAAGAGCCATAATAAAACATCAGGGGCATCTTCAAAGAGGTGGTTGCATCTGAATTGAGTTTTAAGAGTCTTTAATTTAGGACATGGTATATTCAGACGTGCATTATATAAAGAGCTGACTGAGGCTGAAGGGAAGATCGGGTGGTTGGGACGGAGATAAAAGGAATCAAGAGTCCAGGCGAGAGATGTTGGGAACCTGGGCAAAGACCAGGGTGAATCTAAGATAGTTTGGAGGTGGAATTGGGAGATACAGAGACTGACTAGAGATAGGGCCTGTATAAGACACTGAAGGTGGGTACCCAGCAACCATTCTCTTTCCTTCCCTGTTAACAGAAACCTGATTTTGCTCAGGTGGTCTGCATCCTCTGCAATGCCTTGGTTTTGGGAGGAAATGAAAGAATTCCCAGCCCCAGGAGGGTGGATCTTGGTTAACATAAACCAATTATAGTAGCTTTATCTTATCACTGACTGGCTTGGGAAAAGAAATGGAATCCAATTTTGCCCAGTGAGACTTACAGGCTAGTGTACAAGGGTGGGGATGGATTCTGAGAAGGGCTTCTTAGATCTTAAGATGCAAGGAGGAGATATCTGCCTTAGTGTGGTGTGCTGAGGAGGTAATGTCTACAGCTGCTGCAGCCAATGTCAACCAACATCTGAGAATGGCAGTGGAAACATGGACTCTTGATGACATCATTAAACCATAGAAATAACCAACCCTGGAAACATTTCACCTCTGGACTTCTTGTTTTGTGAGGGAATGCATGTGCAGATTATTTAAGACACATGGGGTTATCTCTAATTCCCATCCTACCAGGAAAAGAGAAGACTCTAGAGTCCTAGACAATGCCCCAACCTCTGGTAATAGGCATACCACCTTTCCTTTGTTCAGCCTGTTATTGGCATGTGAAGCTCTTTACTTAACGTCCTCAGGGACGCTCCCAACAGTCCAGGGAGGTGTTCAGGCTGACACTATTGTCTGCTTTTTCCTGCACAGTGCCCCTCTCCCCCACTCTCCTTGTATTCCCAGCAACTGGTACAGTACCCAGAGTAATGATCATGGCTATCATTTCTTAAGCTTTTTCTATGTGTCAGGAACAGTTCAATGTTTTATATACACAATCTCACTTTATTTCCTCATTTACAATAGCTTGCAACTGCTCTATGAGTTGGGATTTATTATCACTATTTGACAGATGAGGAAACGGAAGCTCAGGGGGGTTAAATAAATTCAAGGTCTCAAAGTGAGTGACGTAGCTGCAACTTGACCCCGGTATGTCTCTCTGGATAGGTTATATTCTTTACCACCACAGACACATGGCACAGAGCAAGTCCATGTGTTTCCTGAATAAATGCATGAATCCAATGAACAAGTAAATGGCTGCTCAAAGAGATGAAGTACCTTGCATAAAGTCACCCAGCTGAAGACAGATTCATGACCTGACACAGGTCTCCTAACGCCAAGGCTACTGCCCTTCCTACCATATTCTATGACATTTCCAGCTTTATTGAGGTATATTTGACAACCCACGACTGACATTTATTTGGCACTTGGTTAGATACCACCCTGAATGGTTCCTGGCAATTTCTTTGTGTATGTGTCTTTTCAGTGCAACGCGATATGTAAGTTATTGACTCTTATTCAACCTTGGCAATAAATTATGCCGTCTTTCCAGTAAGGGTGTGGCTGATAACTTTTGGAAGGACAAACATAGTCAAAGATAGAGTGGCTCCCTCCTCAGTCTCCTATATCCCTGTCTTTTTAAAAAGATGTTATTATTCCCTCATGAACGTCTTTCCAATCAGCAAAACCATGTCAGGCTGTCATCCTTTTTCCTCTCCTTATTTCCTCTTGGGTTCCATGTCAATATTTACACATCACCACTCACTCGACTGTTAACCTAAGATGGCCTTAGATCCCGTCCCCGACCTCTCATCCAATAACCTCACATTTTCCATTATTTAATATCGTCTCTCATAACATTTCCACTTTGACAGGAAAGTAACTTTCCAAAGTCAACTGATATTTCTCTTTTAAAAAGATTAGTTGAGCATTCAAGGGGCCCTGGTGAGCCACGAGAATATTGTCCAAAGCTGTTTGTTAATTTCTCACTGCCCACTCAATCTTCATTATCTCTCCGGAAGCTAATGCAGAGCCCGACCTGACCTCAGAAGGCCGTGGACCAACTGCTCAGAGAGCTGGCTGTCACTAGCCCCCAAGATTTCTTTCCCAAGAAGGAGGGGGAGGAGAAAGGCAAAAAGAAAAGTAAGTGTCTTTCTTTCCTAGCTCTGATGGAGTATTTTGAATTCCAGTGGTGCAAAATATCTCATTTTCCCTTGAAATTATTTTTCTCTTGTCCTTCTTCATCACCCCTGCTTCCAGAGAGTCTCCAGTTCTGATCAATTATATCTCAGGGAAACATGTTGTTTTCCCTCTCTCCATCCCTTGCCCACATTCTGTCTTTATTTGTTCTTAGCAAAATGCCAACAATAGGCCTTCACCAAATACCGATGGAGTGAATGTGAACATAACTTCTTGCTGGCACTAGGGTCCTCGTTTTCTGACGACTCTCCCCTCCAGACAGTTTCACACTCAGCTATGAGAAAGGCTATTTTTTAAAACTCACATCTCTCTGTGCCACTTTCTTGCTTGCAAACGCCAATAACACCCCCACTGTCTTCAATGTCGGGTCTGATCTCTCAGTCTGACATTACGAATTGATTCTCAATCTGGCCCCTGTCTTTTCTAAAGCTCTTGACCCTCTTTCCACCCACTCCTGCCCCAACCACACGAGGGGCAGGCTCTTCCTAACCAGCCGTGAGCTCTCGCCTCTTCACACGTGTCCCCTGCTGTGGTCTCAGCTTCCAGGATGCTTCCTCCTGCTGCCCAGACTTCTACCAAATAAACCTTGATCAATTGCTTACTCATCAGTTGCAAATGATCATCCACTGAGCATGTTCTAGGTGTCAGACCCTGTCTTGAGCACTTCTTCGTCACCCCAGTATTTATTTTAATCCCAATTAATAATGGCAGGTCCAGATTTAACCCAATACATCTGCCATTGAAGACCAGGTGCCCTTACCCACCATATATTCCACATCCCACCCCACCCCCACCCTGTGTCTCTAGCGTACATCTTCATTATAGTGCTCACTGCATTACAAGAAAGTTGCTGTCGACAGATAAAAGTTCCCTGGAGGGGCTATGAACACCTCGATAGCAAGGCTGGTTCTTATATATGTGAGTATCTCCAGTACACAGCATAGCTCTGGCACACAGCGTATGCAGAACACTTTTATTTTGTAATTAAATTTTAATCTATGCATCCAATACTAAGAAAAAACTCAATCCCAACTGAATCGGGTAGGTGAGCCACACGTAGATCTCAAAGCTCTTTTCCCTAGAAAGGATAAATGCGGAGACCCAAATGGATAGCAAGGAAGCTGAATCTCTACTTCCACCTCCGACGTGATCCATAAATTACTATTTTTAACTCACCTGCAGGAACCTGGCTTTGTAATATTCATGGCAACCATCTGCAATTCCACCAGCCAAGCCCACAGCAGGTGCCTCCTGCATTTTCAATAACAGTATTGCTTAATCTGAAATGCGTTTTGAAGACAAAGAAGCATTCATAATACGAAACAGTAGTGAATGTTGATAATGAGGAAGTTCTACAACAAAGTGTCTTGTTGATTTATACAGGGCCCCTATGCCAATGGCTAGAAGAAATGTTTACAGAGATTCTCTCTCCTAAGCCTGGGCAACATGCCAGAGAGGTTGTCTGCATCTTTAAAGACAGGAAAACTGAGGGAGAGAAGATGGGGAGGGAGGGCGAGGGGAAGAGGGGGAGAGACTGCCTTTAATTCCCTGGTGTGCAGGGGAAATTGCGAGCAGTGAAATAAAGCATCTGACTTCCAGGTAGGTCTTGAGAATATCCTAGGGACCAGTCGACCCTCAGGGCCCGGAGAGCAATGTTTTCCTTCCTACTCTTCAGTTCAGCCACACAACAATGAGTTCTGGAGAATAAGAAGCATGTCTAGCCATAAAGCTAGACATTAATCGCCAAATAAGATGAGAAAAGGGTCGTCACAGTTTCAGGTTATCAGGCTGAATTTTCGGGAGCTGTAGCCACTATTATTTCTTCCCCTTGTGTGAAAAAAAATGGGGAACCGTGCAGCTGCCCCTGAAGCTTGCCTTGGTCAGCAACGTCTAAGGCTCAGAGTGTATCGCTGGGAGGGCACACCGGAGGAGACGCCAACCTGGCCCCTGATTTAACGATGCCCACTACTTCCTCCCCCTTAATAATTCAATAAAAAGCAGCCAGTCCTGCATTCTGACGCTGTGTCTCCAAGGGTGTACCAGACCCCAAAAGATTAGTCAAGATGGGGTCAGTAAACAAGCTGACCCAAGGTCATGGCTCCCATCCGTTAGCCTGGTTCTGACATGATTCTCCATGAGCTACTGACTGACAATCCACAGATTAGACCTGGTTAGGGAAATCTCATCCCTTTTCTCCCAGTGGAACAACTCATATACCAACCATGTGTCATGCCAAGAACACACAGCCGGGGCTTGGCTGGCCTGACGAGCAACGAACTTTATTTTTATCATGCTTATCGCTGCCCCATTACCTCTGGGCCAGTGCGCCCCGAAGCAGCTGGAGACAAGAGCCAGTGGGGAGCCCAGCTGAGCATTCAGCTCCTCGGAGCCTTCCACACTGAGAAAAGGGTTGGCCCAAGGCCATACTGCCAAATGTTCACCCTAAAGCAAATGCAAACTGACATCTGGATTGCGGTAGCCAAGTTCCAGAAGAGCGTCTGGCGGTCTTAACCGACTCAGCAGACTCCTTGCTCGTTCAGACACGTGAAGAAAGGCCGGTGTGCGCCGGCGCAATTCCAGCACCATAGCGCTGAGGCTGTTTCTTTCAAGTGTACAGAGCAGCTCAACTTTACCTTAACCTGAGGTTTCAAACTGTGGGGCGGTTGCGCCCTCTATACTGAACCCTTATCTCATTTGGCATAAGCAGCCGTCATTTAAATTCAGTAGCTCATGACGCCAGGTTCTGCAAAGGTTCACGCCCATGAATATGACAAACAGCCCTTCTCCTCTTGTTTTACCATATTTATTGAGCCAGCTTGGCTTCCCTTCAAAGGCATCATAAGGGCCACTTGAGGTCAAATGATCACAAATTGGCAGTGAGCAGAGTGCAGTGGATGGGGGTTTTCCTTTATAGATCCAAGCCTGCGTCCCGCACCCTTCTCATGGGAGCTGCGAAAAGTTTGAACAGATGTTCAGATCAGGGCAGGGACGCTTTACTGCTGCTCTATTTACTTCCTCCAGCAGCGTCCGTTTTCATTTCCTCATGGACTAGAGACAACAATTCTACCAGCCTGACTGCCACCTGGTGGGCGGGGGGGGGGGGGGGGGGGGGGGGGGGAAGGCTGGGAATCCAGTCCCGTGGAGCAGGATGAATTCGGAAAGGAAAGCAGTCTGTACACCACACAACCACACTAACCTCTGGCGTTTAGTTCCCAGGATGGAGGTCTGCAGATTTGCCGGGAGGCAGCTTAATCTCTGGGAGCATCAATGAAGCGGCTGACCCACTACAACACAAACCATTTAGCCCCAGTCTATCGTTTGCACCTGTTTTACTATGGCGGGCTCCCAAGGTTAGCATGAAGGGGTGGGTAAGTGTACAGAGAACCCATCTGTGACCATGGATCCTTTGCCATTTATTTTTTTCTGAAGTATTTACCGTGGGATTGAACAGTATTTGTTTGAGGCATCATAATAAAATCCCTCCACAAAATCTCTTGGATGAAAGTACATTAATCCAATCACCCAATCAACCAATATTTATTGGCCATGCGCAATGTGCAAGGTGTTGAGAAGGTGAGGTGCAGCCTTGTCCTTGAAGACCTTCCTCGTTGGAGCAGCAAGAATATTTGCAGATGTGGCTGAGCAGGGACTTTTATTTGTCTCCCACAGTCAATCACTCCTTCCTTTTAGTAACACAGGTCCCCAAGCTGGGCATGTGGCTACTCTACACTCTAAGTCAGGGGTCCTCAAACTACGGCCCGCGGGCCACATGCAAATACAAATATTGCATTTGTTCCCATTTTGAGTTTTTACTTCAAAATAAGATATGTGCAGTTTGCATAGGAATTTGTTCATAGTTCTTTTTTTAAACTATAGTCTGGCCCTCCAACGGTCTGAGGGACAGTGAACTGGCCCCCTGTTTAAAAAGTTTGAGGACCCCTGCTCTAAGTTTCTCTTTTTTCAAACTAAGTTTCTTGGTCATGTGACTAAGTTCTGCCCAATGGGATCTGAGTAAAACTGAGATGTGCAACTTCTGGGTCATCTCCTTCAAAGGAAGCCACTTACTCACTTTTCCTCCTCCCTCTTCCCAGGGCCCAGAATGTGCATGTGGGAGTGTGAGCCAATTCTGCCATCATGAAAATAACACAATAGGGGATGTTTTGAAGGTAGAATAAACAGGATTTTCTGACAGGTTGTGAGATGTGAGAGGAAGAGATGAGTTAAGGATGACTTCGAGGTCTTTGGCTTGAGCCAACCTAGAAGAATCCATTGCCAACCAATGACAGGGGAAGTTGCAGGTAGAGTAACTTTTGTCCAAAAGATCAAGAGTCCAATTTTTGGAAGGAGTGGAGCCCCAGAAGACCTTAGGGGACAAGAAAGAGAGAGAGAGAGAGAGAGAGAGAGAGAGAGGAAGAGAGAGAGAGAGACAGAGGGAGAGAGAGAGAGAGAGAGGGCGAGAGAAGCCTTCTATTTTGTTTAAGCCACTGTTATTTAATCTCTGTTAAAGTAGCTGAATTAATATCCTAGCTAATATATATACACACTTCCCTATTAGACCAGGAGTTTCTAGAAGCCTCTTAATTACCCCCACCTATCATCAAGCCCACACAGAGTAAGTGCTCATCTCATATTTGTGGATGGTTATACAAAGATATAGTTAGTAAAAATCCCCTTTTTCCTAATAATTTAATACCATTATACATATTATAAGATGATCAAAGGATTAACTTATAAGTAAAGCTCCAAAGTGATAACTGGTTTGGCTTCTAATGAGCTTAAAAAAAGTCAAGAGGGACATCACATTAGTCCATTCATTTCTGAGAAGTGAAATTATTTCAAAACCAGGGGATCTTATCAGATGCCTGAAAGGCATAGAGATAAGATTAAGAGAATAAACCTTTTCCCATTGTCAAGCACAACTATGTAAATGAGCACTGGTCTACACACACTGCTAAGTGGGTAAGGTCTATTTTTAATTAAAAAAATAGATGGAAAAGAGATGCCCAACAATAGTACTGCAGACGCATCATTACATCAGTGCTTCTGGCCTGTGACTGTTAAGCATCACTTCAGAAGAGCTTCACTCTCACTAATGCATAACTTTGGCACATTGCTTAATGGCTATATACTGAGTTTTCTCATCTCTACAACGGCAATTCTTCCAACAAATATTTATGACTCATATACTACACAGCAGGCAGTGTTCTAGGCATTCTACCCAAGGCAGGCAGAAAAATGCCAATCAGGATAAATAAGGAATTAAAAGAGTAATATGCAAATTAACTGTCACTCTGTGACAAAGATGGCGGAGCCCATGGTGCAGGGTGACGCTGGCAGCATTGCCCTGGCGACGTGAGCCCAGTGTCCCATGCCCCAGCCATGTGGAGGGAGGGCCCTCTGGCCAGAGGCAGGACACGGGACACTGGGCTTGCGGTTGCCCCTGGCGACAGGAACCCAGCGTCCTGCAACCTGGCTGTGCAGAGGGAGGAGCCAGGGGCCCAGCATCCCACGCCCTGGCCGTGTGGAGGGAGGGGCCTCTGGCCAGAGACCAGAGCACAGGACGCTGGCGTCGTTGCAAGCCAGGCTGAGGGACCCCCCACCCCTGCACGAATTTCATGCACCAGGCCTCTAGTGTGGTATATAAAAGGTGAGATGTACTTATGGATAAAATGAAAGCAAAGGAGAGCAGGAGTGCTGGTGGCAACAATTTTAAATATGTGCGCACAATAGGTCTCCACGAGCAATGATGTGGCTCACATTAGGGCAGTAGCAATGGAAGTAGCAAGCTATGGTTGAATTCTGGATGTTTGCAATGTAGGGTAAACAGGATCTCCTGACAGGTTGTATGTGAGATGTGAGAGGAAGAGATGAGTTAAGGATGACTCCTAGGTCTTTGGCTTGAGCCAAACTGGAAGAATCCATTGCCAACCAATGTCAGGGGAAGGTATAGGTAGAGTAATGTTTGTCCCAAAGATCAGGAGTCCAATTTTTGGACTTGCTGTATGGGATGGTTAATTTTATGTGTCAATTTGACTGGGCCACAGGGTGCCCAATTCTTTGGTCAAAGATCATTCTGAGTGTTCTGTGCTTTGGGCTGAGGTTCACATCTGAGTGGGTAGAGGAGGTGAAACAGATTGCTCTCTATTGTGTGTGGGCCTCATCCAATCAGTTGAAGGCCTGAACACAGCAGAAAGGCTGACTCCTCCCCCTCCCACCAGGAAAAGAACTCCGCCTGGTTGACTGCCTTCACACTGGAGCATTGGCATTTTTCTTGCCTGTAGATCAAACTGAAACATGGGTTCTTCTTGGGTCTGGGGACTGTCAGCCTTTAGACAAGAACTGGACCATCAGGTCTCCTGGTTCTGAGACCTTTGGACTCACACAGGAACTAAACATCAGGGTCTCCAGTTTGCTGATTCACCCAGCAGATCTCGGGATTTGCCTGTATCCATAATCTTTTTAATACATACATACATACATTCTTATATCCTACTGCTTCTGTTTCTCTGGCAAACCCTGACTGACTCATGGTGCTAAGAGATGCCTCTTAGACATTCAAGTGGAGAGTCCAGTAGGCAGTTGGGTATGAGTCTGGAATTTGGGACTTCATTCAGGGCTGGTAACATATATCTGGGAATCCCTGGCAAAGATGGTATTCTAAGCCAGAAGACTAGGTAGTATCATTGTGGGGATAAATACTGATAGAAACAAGTAGCTGTCGCTGAGTCCTGGTCCCTGCACTGCCTAAAATATCAGGGACTTGAGCCACAGACTGAGAAGGAGCAGTCACTGAGTCAGGAGGACACCAAGGAAGTGTGTTGTCCAGAGGCCGAGGGGAGATCATACCAAGAAGGAAGGAGGAATCTTTTCTATCAAACGCTGCTGATTGATTGCTGCCACTGGTAAACGTCATTGCATTCTGCCATGCAATGGCCACTGGCAACCTTGACCAAAAAAAAAGTAGCATTGGAGAGGTGAGGCCAACGCCCCTGGGAGTGGGGTTAGGAGCTAAGGCAAGGAGGGAAGTAGGAGATGGGGAGTTGGGGCTCTCATTGGAAGAGCTTTGTTTAAAAGGGGTGTAGGAAGGAAGGACAGCAGCTGGCAGAGAAAGGGGCCATCAAAAGAAAGACTTTTCATGCTACCCATGTCATCCGCTGCCATTTACGGAGCACCTCACTGCGGTGGGAGGTGCTTTACATGTCACGCCCATTTAATCCTCCTAATGGCTTTACAAGGCAGATACTATTACCTCTATCTTCCAGGCAAGGGAACAGATGTTAAGAGATCGTGAGGAGCCGAAACCGGTTTGGCTCAGTGGATAGAGCGTCGGCCTGCGGACTGAAAGGTCCCAGGTTCGATTCCGGTCAAGGGCATGTACCTGGGTTGCGGGCACATCCCCAGTAGGAGATGTGCAGGAGGCAGCTGATCGATGTTTCTCTCTCATCGATGTTTCCAACTCTCTATCTCTCTCCCTTCCTCTCTGTAAAAAATCAATAAAAAATATATTTAAAAAAAAAAAAAAGAGATCGTGAGGAACTTTACCAAATAAAATCAGTACGTGGCTGTGCCAGGACGGAAACCAGGTTGTTATAAATTGGAAACAGAGACTCTTGACTCCAACAGTGTATTCCTTGCCTCTAACAGGGCCTGCTACTCCTAGGACTGCCTCCCGCAGGGAGCTCAGACCTGCCACGGCACCGGCAAAAGTTAGCTGTCAGGCTCCTCGTCCCAGGGCGCAGGGAGCTCCTAATCCTGCAGAGCAGTGTGCAAAGGGCTCTGCATCCTTCTCTGGTCCCAACCTCTGGGAAGGATGTATGATACAACAGCCTTACAAGCACTTCTATACACAGCACTCCATGCCAACAGCACTCCCATCGCATCCAGCGAGAAGAACCAACAGTAGGGTGCAGATTCCAGTTTCAGATTGGCCAGGGCAGTGGAGAGAAGTCCTGCCCTTTGTTACTTACCACACTGGTGCGGACCCAAAGGGTTTCCTAAATACTTGCTGCTCCTGCAGTTGCTACATGAAACTGGCGTGGGGGAGGGGGTCTGTTCTGGAGATGTGCTGCGGTGGGAAGATGCTCACTATAATCCTTGAGTGAGTTTCTGGGGTCTCCAGCTATTGTCAAACCCCAACAGGTTTCGGGATCTAATGGCCTGGGGTAGGAAATGACTTACTTTTCACTGTACATTTATACCTTTTTTTTTAAAAAAAAACAACAACAAACTAATATTAAAATAAATTTAGAAACAAATAAACAAAAGAACACCCAACTGACACAGAAACTAATATACCAAGATTAAATCAGGCTGCAATATTACAGATTCCTTTTTTTAAATACATGATTTTTTTTTTTCTCAATGAAAAAAGTAAGTGGTGCCCAGAATCTTGGTTTTCACTCAGAATCCGATTTCGTTATAAAGCTGGATGGGAAGTCCCTGCACGAGAGACAGGGATGTGTGTATGGGGGAGGGTGGGAGTGGGGAGAGAAAGTGTCTTCCAGACCCGGCGTTACTCTGTAAGATGATCACCCTGACACCGCAACCCAGGGACAGAGAAAGAGAGCAGGTGGGAGCGGAAGGAAACTCCCTCAGTCAAGAACAGGGCGCCCTGGAAACAGCCCCTTCAGTTAGCGCCAGACCGACAGGAAATGAGGCTTAAGAAGCATTTTACAGGATAGCCCAAGGATAATTCGCTTAGCACACGGACCTCTCCTCTAACTGACTCGGCTCTTTCCCACTGCAAGGTAGCATTCACCTCGTTTACGTTCAGTTACTACAGAGCACGTATTACCTGTCATAAGGTCCTTTCAGTTCTCACTAAAGAACTCCTCTGAAAGTCCCCTGCACACGCCGCCTTCACAGCCGAGAACACTGATAACACTTTCGGAAAATGCTATTGAAGGGCCCTGCAGCCCTATCTCCAACACGCCTACTTTTCAGTTAATCTTAATTTGTAGGGAAAGTTCCTTTTTCCTTTATATAGCCTCTATGGAGTGCATTCACAAAGGCATTCTTTACATTTTTTCAGAGGTCTATCCATCCTCTCTGAGTTATGACTTAAGAAAACACTAGAAGCCTGGTCAACAGAAAAAAAAAAAAATTAACAGTAAATACCATTTTAAATGGGAAACACTTGGACTCCATTTATAATCTTAAATTTTTCTTAGTTACAGAAATAATACATGCTCATTGGAAATAAATTCAACCAAAACAGAATAACATAAAGGATAACGTGAAAAATATCTTACAATCCTATTCCTCAAAGAGTGTAATTAACAATTTACTATATATCCTTCCAGACTTTTCTGTACATGTAATATATATGTATTCGAGATCCCTAACATGAACCGCTTGAAGTTGTGTGTGAAGTTTTGTGTGCATGTATGCATATGCATTTTATTTATTTATTTTTATATTTTTATTGATTTCAGAGAGGAAGGGAGAGGGAGAGAGAGATAGAAACATCAATGATGAATGAGAATCATTGATTGGCTGCCTCCTGCATGCCCCGCACTGGGGATCAAGCCCGCAATCTGGGCATGTGCCCTTGACTGGAATTGAACCCGGGACCCTTGAGTCCGCAGGTCGACGCTCTATCCACTGAGCCAAACGAGCTAGGGCTGCATATGCATTTTAAAGGAAAAGTGACCCATAGCTTTCATCAGTTTTCAAAAAAGTTTTAAAATATATATTACTATATTTGTAATATAACATAAAGTATAACATATATAACTATATGTAATTCCTATTTAGCTTACAAAAATCTAATCACAATCGACATGTAATTCTGAAATTCATTTCCTTCCATTTATGGACATATTTTTCCATTTCAGAAGTAATTTTTGTTGTTCCTGATATTTTTCTCTCTTAGTTTTTCTCCCTGGAAGTGCCAGAATCTAGGGCTTGGAGACAGAAAGATCTGGATTGGA
The DNA here is from genome assembly GCF_964212035.1 of Myotis nattereri. NCBI lineage: Eukaryota > Metazoa > Chordata > Mammalia > Chiroptera > Vespertilionidae > Myotis > Myotis nattereri. Next base: position 13,218,939 of record NC_138092.1, read on the forward strand.
CTCTGGGCTGAACCACTTACAAGAGCTGTAAGACTGGCAAGTTACTCGGACTTTTGAAGTCTCAGTTTGTCATTGGTAGAGTCAATTAGAATTATAATCGAATGATTGCAAGGAATAAATAGTAAAGTGTAGTCTAGGCAGTTGGCACAAGCAATAACTGGCTTAGAGCGAATATTTAATGAACACTAATGCTTTTGTAGGTCGAATTCGCTTGGTCCAACATCACACATATAACATCTGGAGAAGGACTTTAAAATCAGGATTTAGAATGACAATAAAGTGGTTTATTGAGAATAAAGCTGAAACCACACTCTGGGATAAAATAGTATTACCCATTACTTAAGAATAAGCCAGCATGCCCTAACCAGTTTGGCTCTGTGGATAGAGTGTTGGCCTGCAGACTCAAGGGTCCCAGGTTCGATTCCCATCAAGGGCATGTACCTTGGTTGTGGGCACATACCCAGGAGGCAGCTGATCAATGTTTCTAACTCTCTATCCCTCTCCCTTCCTCTCTGTAAAAAATCAATAAAAAAAAAGAATAAGCCAGCAAACAAATGATTCATATAGCTATAAATGTTACAAAGAATCAGGTGTCAGTCTTAACCAGCCTAAGGCAGTTGCCATGGACTGAGCTAATCAGGACTCCTCTCTTAGGATATTGAGAAGGTCACATTCTAGACCATTCCATGCTGGGGTTGGCCTTCCCATTCTGGGTCTTATTACTCGGTTCTCAGACTTTGCATGTGCAAAAGCTGCAAGTTCAATGTAAGCACGGAATTCCATTTCTGTTGCACGATGCTGGAGGTCTGCCTCGTTTATTAACACAGAGATGGCTTTGGCCTTTAGCCAGACCTGCAGCTCTCTCCACTCCCAGTGCCCTCTGCCCTGCTGTGTCCACTCTTCAACTCTGGCGTCCTGGGCAGCCCGGAGCAAGAGCATCCCTGCCGTGACCACCACTCACTGGTGGCAATAACTGACCTCCAGGCATGTGCTAAGCATTTTGCACGCTTATTTTTGTAATCTCATAGCAATTACGGACATTATCTCTGTTTTGCAGATACCCAACTCGAGGTTTGATTAAATAAGGAACGTGTGCAAGATTGCAGGCTCAGGAAGGGACAGGCTGGGAGTCTGAACCTCTTTATTCCGGAGCCCTGGAGCTCATGAATGCTACCTCCACCGCTCTTGCTTCTGTGCGGTGGGCCACAGGCTACACCTGCAAGGCTCTGGCGGGAAAGGGAGAAAACGTCGATGTGGTGCCCACTGGAAGTCTCCCTGGAATGGAGGCCTCCTCGTAGGGGGTGTTTCTGCAGGTTGGCACGTTCGCCTTCACAGTCCACACCTGCCAGTCAGCGCTGGGCTGAACTCCTTCAGCTTTTGGGGGAGACCAGTGAGAAAACTGATCAGAAAGGGGAAGTGACGTTATCTGTCGTGGCCGAATAATGGGCCGCGAAGACGTCCACGTCCTGAAACCTGGGAGCGTGTTACCTCATGTGGCAAATGAGACTTGGCAGCTATAACGAAGAGTCGGAGACAGAAGGCTCGCCTGGATTTTGCAGGGGGGCAGTGTTATCACAAGGGGCCCGATAAGCGGGAGGCAGGAAAGCTCCCGTCAGGGGAGAAGATGTGGCTACAGAAGCAGAGGTCAGTGATGCGGGAACCCAGAAGCTGGAAAAGGCAAGGAAACAGATTCCTCCCCAGCGTCTCCGGAAAGGAACTCTGTCCCGCTGACCCACTTCAGGCTCTGACCTCCAAAACTGTAGGAGAATCAATTTGTTGTTTCAGGCACTAAAGGTGCGGCAACTTGTAAGAGCAGTCATAGGAACCCAAACCAATGTCCATATCCCAAGTATCTTATAAGAACCCTGTTCATATTAAACTTGAAGTCCTAAGCCCAACTTGTCTAAATCCTAAGGCTCATGTTTATTGTATTTCTAACAGTCCATTAGTGACGTGCTGATGGGCCTGGTTCTCCCTCTTCATAAAGAAAATGAATTAAAATATTCCCGTGAGCTTTCAGTGGTTCTCAACCTTCCTCATGCTGCGGCCCTTTAATACAGTTCCTCATGTTGTGGTGATCCTCAATTTCATTGTTACAAATTGAACATAATTAAAGCATAGTGATTCATCACAAAAACAATATGTAATTATATATGTGTTTTACCATGGTCTTAGGCGACCCCTGTGAAAGGGTCGCGACCCACAGGTTGAGAACCGCTGTTTTACGTGGAGATTGCCCTGCACACTCTGGATATTTCCAAAACCTAAGCGAGAACAGCCATTTCCTTTCCTTTGGGAACTAATGTAGGATCGTCTAATTGACACACATTCACACACTGACCCACAGCTTTTCAAATCCGAAACAGGCAGGCATGATGGGAGGTGAATGCAAATTCTCTTTTGCTGAGACACTTGCGGACATGGAGGAAAACGTGCCTCTGTTTACATATATAAATGTAGAAGCACTGTGAAATCTCAAACAAAATTAGCCACCACAGAGGGGGGAAAATATCCGATAAGCTCATTAACCCGGGCGGAGCCACTTACATTCACAGGATAATGCTGGCCAGCGGACGGAAGGGGGCGCTGTCGAGCACGGATGGAAGACCCAGCAGCCCAGGAATAGGATTCAAGCAACTGGAGCGAAGATCATGAGCAGATGGACGAGGCTTTGGCTGTTCTTGTCATCGAGAATGCAGAAGAATCCTGTAGTTGGAAGGTTCCTAACATTATCATTGTTATTTGAATGAGCCAGGAAACACTAGATCCCAGAAATGCATCCTTCGTGGCCATACATTTCAGAGAGAAAGCATTGGTTTTCGGGAAACTTGCTATGCGTCCCTGCGCCCTCCAACTGGACACTGCGATCACCCATGTTTCTTGTGCAGATGCTGGACAGCTTTGGAATAGCCAAGGGGCATCAGCTGGTTCTCTTTTACTCATCGTCTCTCCAGTCAAGAGCCCCAAACAGCTGACCCTGTCTGGCTTTCTAGACTAACTCCCTTAAAAACATCTCATCTAGAGCTGGCATTATAACCATTAGCCAGAAATATTGTAATGATCTTTTTTATGGATCTTCTCCCTCACCAACAATCTCTTTGTAAGTAGGCTGCTTCTTATTCTCTGATAGTAACAATTTACATAGAAAAAAATGATTTAATATGCCAGATCCCCACCCGGCCGGTGTGGCTCAGCCGTTGAGAACCCGGAGGTCATGGTTTGACATCCGGTGGGGGCACATGCCCGGGTTTTGGGCTTGATCCTCAGTGGGGGGCATGCAGGAGGCACCAGATCGATGATTCTCTCTCATGATTGATGTTTCTATCTCTCCCTCTCCCTTCCTCTCTGAAATCAATAAGAACATATTTAGAAAAGAAAAAAAAAAGCCAGATTCCCTAGGTAAATGCCTTGTTGCCTTCCTGCAGAGAAGGAGGATAGCAAATAGTTGCTATTTCTTTACTAAAGACAGTTAGAGTGAGTGGCCTGTCTGTGCGTGCCACTGTCATTGGGGACAACAGGGACTCTCGACCCACTTGGCAAATGGCATGAACTTCCAAGTTTCTTTGTCTTCCCCAGGGCACAGGGCAGTCAGCCACAGTCCAGAGTTCCCTCAAGTCCTGATTTCAAATAGTTTTATTTTCAACACAGTGATTTGTCTAATCTAACACTACATGTGGCTTAATCCTTATGCTGGTTGAAGACTGTTCATATCAATGTTTGAAAAATAGATTAATTCTTTAGACTATGTTATAATTCCAGGTGAAGAAAATATGGTCACTAAACGTTTACATATTATCAAGTGTAACTAATAAGGTTTACATTTAATCCCCGAAATCAATCATAACTTAGGATGCACAGAGTTCAGACCAATGAGCTCTCTCTTAATCATTATAGCTGTGGATCTGAGCTCATTTCCTCCCCCTCCTCACCAAAGTTGCTGCTTCTCCTTCCACTGACCCCTCCAGAAAATAAAAATATCATGTGAATAGCTGTAGGGTGGGTGCAGATGGATGGAACCCACAGGCAGTAACAAGTCCTGGCTGCCATTCGAGGCAGCTCTTTGATTGAGCAGGGTCTGAGGGACCCTCTGCAGGGACCACGCTAGCTGGCATCACGGTACCTCACATCAGCAAGTTCAGGGGAGGGATGAGGCGAGGTGGGTGAAACTCTCCCTAAAATGCATCATTCCGCCCAGCCGGCATGACTCAGTGTTTGAGCACTGACCTATGAACCAGGAGATCACAGTTCAATTCCTGGTCAGGGCACATGCCCAGGTTGCAGGCTCGATCCCCAGTGTGAGGTGTGCATTAATGTTTCTATTTCTCACTCTCTCCCCCTTCCTCTCTGAAATCAATAAAAAATGTATTTTAAAAAATATAAAATAAAATGCATGATTGCAAGAATGCAATAGCACAAACATAGAAGAAAGGCTTTAGTTATTTGGGAAACTGCTTAAAATAAACACTACCCACAATAAAGAGTCGAAGAAAATTGCCCATTCGTGTTCCACCTCTCTCCTCCACTTAAACTTGCAAAGTCTGTGGTTACAAAACACACCTTGGGCAGCTTTACTGCCATATGCCAAGATTTTCAGACTGGATACTAACAGGCCTCACAGAATGCCAATAGATGGGTCTATTTCCTATCTCTCTCTCCCTCCCCCTTCCTCTCTGAAATCAATAAAAATATTAAAAAATTAAAAACACATATCACCATATCCTCCTCTTAGACATTTACAAGAAAACTAAAAGCACTGAAAAGTCCCCCAATCGAGAAATGCATTAAATTTCATTTGCTCAGCAAATAAATATGTTAACCACGGAACATCCCATGGACCCAGCTTTCTGTGGGTCCCGCTGTGCTGAGAGGTCCATCATCTTAGAGTAGAGTCAGGGGCTCTGATTTAGAAAGAGCATTTCCCTAGCAGCACACAGCTTGTCAGTATGACTGCTAAGATACTCGCTTCTGGGACCTCCTTGGCTTAAGCCACTCTCCAAGGAGACAGAGAACAAAGAATCCGGCTGGTTCTGAGCAGTGAGTTCTAGAAGGCTATTCCTGAAACCAATTCTTCCAACTTTGGGCACCTTTCCTTGTTTCTGGGTCATGGATTTTCTTGGGATGTGGCTCCATAGCCTCTGACTTTGGTAGCTCTCTGTGCTCTTTGAGCTAAGCCTTGTCCTAACTTCATTTAGCTTCCTGGTGCCTGTCCTCATCCTTGGGTCCACGGGCATAGTCTGATCCTGGGCTCCCCAGCTTCACCCTACAACTCTGAGGTCAGGGGACTCCCTTCTAAGGTTTTATCCACTCTTGCTTCCGTGTCCACATATGGCTCGCCACCTTACATCTAAGCTGTATTTCCTTGTGAGAATTAGTTACCAGGGAGAGGGTAATGGTCCATTCCCATTTTAATCAAGAAAACTTCACAGAGATCCAGTGACTCTGAGAAGGCCAGTGCACACCGATGCATTATATCATACAGTATCTTGTTCCAGGTCCCAACCAAAGAAGAGCTGGCTGCAATTTTTACCTGTTTTCCAAATTAGGAAACAGATCATTTAAGAAGTAATAACCTGCCCAAGGTCACAGAGCTTAAATAATAGTCAGTCTGACCTCAGAGTGCATGCTGCTCTGACCCAATATGCCTCCCTTGATTCCCTCCCCCAAACCTTACCTATTCATTTGCTGACACCACTGCCCAGGGACATGGCACTTCTACGTGGTCATGACCCTGGGGCAGCCCAGGGTTCCCTCCTCTACCCCTCCTTTACCGTCTGGTCAATACATCATACCCTAGGTTTGTTCTCTCCCTGTCCCTTCATCAGAGTGATGCCCTTCTGCTGGGATTAACTGGTAAACCACTCTGTGCTAATGTGTCCTTTCTGGTAACACAATGCTTTCACCCAGGCTACATGTATATGTCTCCAGAGGCTCCATATACAGGGGCTCTACTGGTGGGATGGTGAAGACCTGTGGGAGGAGGCTGTTGAGTCGGATTTGGAACTTCAGCATCCCATGAACCTCTGCTTACTTTGCCTGGGCCTGCACTCTCAGCGCTCCTTGCACGTAGCATCATGGAGGATTATTACTATTAAACAAAAACCCTATGCCATTGCTGCACCCCAAACTAAATGACTCAGAATGCCGGGGGAAGAGACCACACCTCTGGCATGCTATTAAAGCGCTTGGCAATTCTTACATGAGAGTAGAGATGAATGCTTGTTTCCTAAACATAGGGCTAGCTATGCAAATGGAAACACCTTTTCTAAATTTTGGTCTTCAGACACCCAAGAAGACGGTGAAAGATGACAAGCGGAGGAAAGAGATTTAGTAGTCATGGACCTGACTGATTACCACATGTTCTTGGGCCAGAAATCAGCTTCTTGGGGGTTTGGTTTTCTCACCCAGTAATGAGGGATTAATACTAACGTACCTCAAAGGTGGGTAATGGGAAATGACTAATCCAGACGGCCATGGGATATTAGTTAGGCGAAGTTAAAATGCTTCCATGACAAGCAAGGGGATTTGAGTGATCTGCCTCTTAAACATTGTCAAGAAAGCCCCAGTAATTATCAGTAATGAGCCAGAGTAGAATGCAATGAAGCAGACGCTATAGACGCACTAATTACCAATAGATGGCTGCTGCGCTTTCCTCCCATTAATGTCTTTCCTCAGATAGCAATTTGGGAAAATAAATAAAGAGAAAAGAACACAACATCTTGAAGATTCTTTGGCACACTCCCACAAAGCCCAAGCTATGTTATTAACAAACCATTTCCTGGAAACAGGTGTGCCCTGACTTTAAAAAAAAAATGGGGACCTACAATGAAAGAACCAAAGTGTTCTTTCATTTTACAAGCTTCCTTGAAGTAGAAACTTCCCTTGTGCATAATTCATTAACTTATTACCTTTGGGAAGAAAAAAAAAATCAACCCACAATGGAGATGTAACTCTGAAATGATCACATTAACCAGCGGGGAAATGTGATTTAATTTAAAAAATCTTCACAGTAACTCATGATATTTGAAGTGAGGTTTGCACCCATGAAGCTAGAAAGAAGAGAAAGACGGAGACATATGTAGGTTGTGAGATACAGTTTCCAGACCCTGACATCACCATCGATGTCACAGGTGATGGAGACCATGGGCAGTGAGTCAGCATTGATGACTCATTGCCATGGGTTCGAGGAGGTCTACCCAGGGCATGTCAGTTCTGCTGCCCAGACTCTCCCCTCCTTCAACTCCTATGTGGCCAGCACCAAGGTTAGTCTCCTTAGAATAAGAACTGTGTAATACTGACTCCAACATATCCGTTATAAGCTGAGTGCTGCACTAGACTTTCGAAGGAAGGTGAGGATAATAAGGCACACCCCTGCCCTCTATTTTTGTCCATTTATGGTGGCCAGATATCCAAATTTGACAGCCTGGAGCTTCTGGAAAGTGTCCACGACTAGGATTAGCTGTAGGGCTGCCAGATGAAATAGAGGATGCCCACTTAAATCTGAATTTTAGTTAAACTACCAACAATGCTTTAGTATATGTCCCAAATATTTCATGGGACACACTTATACAAAAAAAAAAAAAAAAAAAAGACACAGTTCTCCCTACAGATATCTCCAAGCTACAGTTACAAAGGCCACTCAGACAGTACTGAGGGCAAAAGAGGAATTTGTGTTTTTAAATTTAAAGTTAGAACTTTTCTATGAGAAAAATAGAAGAAAAGGAAACACAATAAATATTCAGGATTTTAAAAGTAAATTGTCTACAGCAAAAGGAAAAAAGAGTGATTAAAGTATTATTACACTGTTTTATACATACATCTCTCACTAGCTCTTAGCCTTTTCCTAGCTTCCTGCTGTCTATCAGATCAAATCCAGCCTATCTTAAATTGACCAATTCTAGATCCTCCATAGACCAATCTTGTGGACTGTAAGGATTTTTTCCCCCCAACCAGTTTCTTGATCCCATATAGGGTGTCCTATTTCTGTTGCCAGGACATATTTTAGATGTCTCTTACTCATGGACAATCCTTTCACTCCCGTAGGTCATTCCAAATGTTCTTCATCACCCACTTCTTCTATACAGTTGTCTCACAGCCACATATCCTCCTGTAGTCAATCTATTCATTAATCATTTACCAGAGATTTTAATCAGTGAGTACTATGTGTCCAGCACTACTCTAGGCCTTATGAGAGATCGTAACCAATAAAGCAGACATAGCTCTGGACCCCAGCTGCCTGTGTTACCCAGCCTCCCCAGCAGGGCTGTAACCTTTTCAAAGACTGGCTAGATCTACTACCCTTGCAGTATCCTACTTCACTGGAATATCTTGGATGAGGTGGGTCATGTGCTGGACTGAAAGGTCTGGATGATTGGACCACATCTGCCTGGTGTCTATAGTAAGCAAATAAGAGGCAGCTGGAGGAACTTTACCAGTCCTTGGATACCAAAGAAATCTTTTTGTAAGTGCTTAACTTTAGGGCTCACCATGTGAGGTTAATAAACATTGAAATAATATGTGACTGATCAAACAAACCAATGAGCTTTCTAAAGGGAAGGCGGGAAGCCCATCAGGAGGGGGTGACATTTAAGTAAGTGAGAAGAGAGTCGGAGGTATTGGTTTCTCCCCTGCAGGAGAGACAGAGATGCCTCCTTGAGTGAGGGCACAAGGATGATATTTCTGGGGACTCCACGTGCTAGGTTTGACCAACATATGGAGCCACAAGCCAGCTGGACAGCTGCCATTTTGGCAGCTTTGTCAAGAGGAAAAAGGCTTTGCTGAAGGAGCTAAATCTTACCTGACCGAGAGGAATCCCCTGGCCTTGAAGCACTGGAAACGGGACAGAAGAGAGTGTCAAGGAGATTGCAGGATCCAACAATAGAAAACGAGGCAGCAGATTAGGCAGAGAAGGAGGACTAAGCAGTGACCAAGGGAAAATGGTACAGGAACTGCCATGGACACTGGACTGTCCTGCAGAGAGGGTCCCAGCAGCAGGGGGGAATGGGGGAGGTTTTACTAAAGCATGGAGGCCGGTTTCAGTGGAGCCCCAATCTTCTAGATCAGCAACAGCATTAATATGTAAGACACTGTCCCAAATTCACAAACAGGTGTGGGCCTAAGCTGTTTATACTTTGATTGGTAGCTGAAATGTCTTTTCTTTCTTCTTTTTAACTTTACTTGTTCCTTCTCATTTGGCACTGATTCCGGGAGAGGGGCAGTGAGGCCTGAAACAAGGGCTTCTCTAGCCTCCACTCCCCCAGACCCTCCAAGCCCTGGTGTGCATTGATTAGGGGCAGGAGTCCCGGAAGGCTCAGTTTCCTTCAGAAATAATTTTAATTAGATTAGCTATTTATGCCAAATCACAAAATATTATTTGATCTGTATATACTTAAAGCTTATTCCTCTATACAGTATTCCAGTCATCTCTAATTACCCCGTATGTTCTAGTTATTCTAGTTGCCTAAGAAATAACTCTAAAACTTATGGACTTAAAACAACAACAATTTTTATTTTGTTCATGAATCTGCAATTTAGGGCTGGCTGGGCAGAAATGGCTCATCTCTGGTCTCCTTGGCATCAGGAGGGCTTAAGGGGGCTGTGGTGGCTGGGGCCTGGAATCCTCTGAGGGATTGCCCCCTCACACGCCTGACAGTTGATGCTGGCTGTTGGCTGAGACCTTCGCGGGAAGTGTTGGCTTTAACTCCAACGTGTGGTCTCTCTACATCAAGCATGTCAAACTCGTGGCCTGCAGGCCGCATGCCTCCTTTATTTGGCCCGTGTTAGCCTTTGAATTTGACATGCTTTCTCTACATGGTATGGGCTTCCTCATAGTATGGAAGCTGGTTTCCAAGGACAAGTGTCGTGTGTAAGAGAAATGGAAAAAATAGCCAAGAGAAAAAGAAACTGTATTCTTTCTATGATCCAGCCTTGGAAGTCACCTAGCATTGCTCCCACGGCACTCTACCTGTTGAAACCAATCACAGCGCATGTGGATTCAAGAGGAGGACTATAGACTCCACCTCTTGATGGAGAGTGTCAAGAGTCTAGAGGAGCATGTGGACGTAGATATAATTACGTGGCCACTTTTGTAGAGTACAATCCGCCACCACATACAACGTTACTTCTAGGAAAACCACGATCTATTCCAGCTTGACAGGCAGTATAACACAGTGAATAAACGCGCCAGGAGTCAAGAGCCAAGCACGTAGAGCCCCATGATGTACCATGTGACACCGGGAAATTTGCTTAAGCTCTCTGTGCCTCAGTTTCCTCATTTATAAAAACAGATGTTGTGAAGGGAAGAAAAAAGTTATTTTGAAAAGAGCTTATAAGACTCTCTAAATGTTAGCTGTTTTCATAACACCAGGGACATACCTCCTCCAGCTAGGACAGCAGTACCTCCTGGTTCCTAGGGGCATGGTGATGGTGGTGGTGGCAGCCCTGCCAGAGGTAGAAAATTAATGATCACAGGACATTGCCAAGTAAGTTCACTTAAAAATCCATAAGGCAGATACTAACATGATCCAGGTAAGAAAACTGTGACCTAGGGAACTTGTCTGAAGGAACACCTGCAGGTGGTTCCCGGCAGGATTTGCCCCCAGTTTAACTAGATAGAAGAGCCTGAATCCCCGGGTAACTGGTGGAGCAGAGAGCTTCTCCCAAATCCGATTTGTGGGTGAGCAGGAAGTGAACAGTGCTGTAGTATGCCACTGGGATATGGGGCAATTTAGCACAGCAGTGAGCCAATCTTGACTGGGTTAGTACAGGGAAGATGGGATGGATATACTTAGGCACCACTAACTTAAGAATTCCTTTCATAAAATGGAAGGCTCTCGCTATTTGCGTAAGACAGAGTATTTGCATTAAAAAATCAGTCTCTAGGTCTGTGCCTGCAAGTCTCATTTTCTCTGAACTGGAGGACAGATAGACAGCCTTTGGCCCACTGGCAGTAGGGCTGGGCATACTGATCTGGAATCCTTGTCACTGATATGAGCAGATGACTTACACATTAGGCTGGCTATTCACCAGCTGAAGAATGTCTCTTCTAAGGTTTGATTCTGGTGTAAAATCTAGTAGTTCCCAGGTTGTTTGCTTGTCTCTTTTGTTTTGATGTTAATTAGTTTGTTTTTCCTTTTAGTGAGGATTCTTTTTTTTTTTTTATTACACTGGCCAGCACAGCTGTAGGGGAGAAACCTTGGCTGCCGATACACATAGACCTCTGGGCAGGTTGCCTATATAGTTAGACTGCACGTTCCATGATGTTAGGGGACCTCATCTGTCTTGTTCACCACAGCATCCCTGGTATCTAGTAGGTGCTCAGAACTTGTTGAACACATGGAAGACTTAATGTTTGCACTGAAGGGCAGGCAAACAAATCTCAGAAGTCCATTGAGATAGACCACTCAAGGACCAGCTGAGGGAGGGAACCAAAAAGCCGACTCCAATACTGTGGGTGCAGTAGCCAGTTAATAAATACTTGCGGTTTGGATGATGTTACCTCATGCTGCACCTGATTTTTGGTGAGACGTGGGAAGGCGTGGGATGAGGTAACTTGTGGGATGCTATTTTTTATTTCATCGCCAAAGATGTTGTAAATATGGCCATCACACAATTGGTCGTGGTTTTAGATGTCTGAATCACATGGAAGTCAGTGGGAGGCAGCTGAGCAGACAGCCAAATATTAGAACACTCTTCTTGACATTTATCTCTAATGGATGAGGTTTAAAATCATCAAAGTAAAGACAATATAGGATCATCCTTTTAAAAACTCATCTTTCTTAACAGCCGTATGCTGCCTTTGGTTTTCCTGCAGCCATTGGGACAGAATTCAGGAAATATGGACAATCCTTCCATTAGGACAAGCAGCAGCTGGAATATCTCTCAGACTAGAGATTTCTTTCCTGAAAATCAAACCTAGGACTTTAATGTTAGCTGAGTATACTATGCTTCACATTAGTGTAAACTAAATTTGAAAAGGATGCTGTGTCTCTAATTGAAGGCAATTATAGAAAGATGTCCAAAAACCCCGAAAGCTCACGGCAGATAAAAAGGACACACTGTCTTTAGTATGGAGAATGTGGCTCCACTGAATTTAAATATTTATCATATAATTTTTATATCCGAGTTTTAATGAGCACTAACTTTTATGGCATCACTTCTGGAAACAATAAACAATGCCATATTTTGGAATGCTAACTCTAGTTAGCATTCCATCACAGGGTGCCTTTAAATAACAGTTGATTTCATGAAAAAAATAATGGCATGTTCCTTTCTGAATTTAAATTTCAAACACCTGCCATCAAACAGTGCAGCCGGGAGTCAGAGCTGTTTTTAGACTTTTTCTAGTTTCTTCATAAAAGCCTTCAAAGCAGGTGTTCTTTTCGAGTCCAAAGAATAAAAAACGTTTGAGAAAATCCTTTTTCGTAATTTCCCAGAGAACGCGTGAAAAAAAATCGCTAAGCTTTCATTTCAGATGTTAGGGATTTGGATCGAGTTTAAACAACAGCTTGTGTGAAACGTCATAGCTCCTATTCTCTCACGCGGAGAAAGGGTGGCTTTGGACACTCAAACGCAGGTTAGAAAGACAATGCTACGGGACATCAGCCAACCAACTGCAACGTAACCCGACTGGCTGGAGAGAGAACGGAGGCAGTATCTTCTGCAAATTCAATGTGACACGGAGAGTGAGGCAATGACTTACATACTCCCACTAAACAATAATATTAATACCTCATTTATTGCTCTTTTTTGTTGTTGTTAATCCTCATCTGAGGATATTTTTCCCCATTGATTTTTAGAGAGAGTGGAAGGGACGGGGAGAGACAGAAAGAGAGAAACATTGATGAGAGAGAGAGAGAGAAAGAAAGACATCAATTGGTTGCTGGGGCAGGGATTGAGCTTGCAACCAAGGTACATGCTCTTGACTGGAATTGAACCCGGGACCCTTCAGTCCGTGGACTGATGCTCCAACCACTGAGCCATACTGGCTAGGGCTCCTTTCTTGTTCTTAAATATCCAGTCAGTCAAGTAAGAGTCTGAGTTCAAAGTACCTGGGAAGTGTCTCCATTCCCCACATCATTTTGAATGTGTTTTGGCCTGGGGCCCTCTGGCAGATAAACCTACAGGCTCTATCCTGACTGACTGGAATGAACATGACAATTTATCAATTCACACATGTGCTTTACACTAAACTTGGAAGTTACATAAGTTCTTTAATGCACGTTTCAAATATTGTGCACAAAGTACCTTCTAGAGTATTTCCTTCAGGTATGATCTCATATAGCATTCTGCATTCTTCATCTAAGTACTACTTGCTTATTTTCTCTGAGTGGATACAAGTCCCTTTGTCAGTACCTATAGTCTTCTGTGGTCCATGGTTTTAACTTGCATAACTTGCATTAACACTATGCGTTTTTCCTTTTAACCCCTATCTAACCAGGTAAGAATTCCTTAGTCCAAGTCACGTAAGATTACTTATGGATTTCAAGGAGAAAAATAAGAGAAAATTACAGTTTGGTAGCTATAAGAACATTTCATTCCTTTTCTCACAGAAATCAGAATACTCTGGGAAACTCACCCTTTCAGAGAATAAAATCAGATGTGGTGAAATTGAATGTGGAAATGACGATGTGGATTTTGTTTGATGCTGTCCTATGACCTTTTGGCATCACTAGATCACATATCATTAAACTCAGGGGTAGAGAGAATGTAAGGGGATCCGGGAACTTGGATGGGAAAAATACTACATCTTTAGTTTCACTAATCTCAAACTGAAATTTAGTATTTATTGTCATTAAAATGGACGTCACAAACCACAGTACCTGTGATTTTGTTGCCAAGGAAAATGGCTGATATTTTCATATCATATCATTATAGTTATCTCGAAATTCCTTTTACTCTCATCACTACTTCAAATGATGGTATTATTTAATAGAGCACAATTCACAATTTTTAAAAAATTGGTCAACATATTTCAATAAGAGTGGTTTCCTTTGTAATCTTGCAGACCTTATCTCATGTATTTAAAAAACAGCATTCCGAGAAGAGTCTATGGGCTTCACCACGCTGCCAAAGAGGCTCATGACACCCAAAAGATTAAAATCCCTGAAACTACACACGAAACAGTGGGTAATGCAACAGCCAAGTTCCTAGAGTAAATCGTTCCTTGCTAGTATTTTTTGAAGCTGAAACAAACTTGACCTTGAAGTCACACAGTCCCCTTGTTGTAAGGAGATGATTCTGATGAGAGCCATTTCCCCGCGTATTTTGCCGTAAGAAAAGACCTGTGGATTCTAAAGCATCTCTGCTATTGTAGCATAGGTTGTTTTCTTCTAATGATGAACTTGATCATTGATACTTTGCTCTTATCTCTCATACTGCTGGAATCCAGTCTATTTTATAAGAGCATTGAATACGGTCACTTTATAACCTTAATTTAAAACATCATAGAAAGAGCATCAAGAAAGCTACTTGGGAAAGTATAATGAGAATTCCTTATTTTGAGTAAAAATAAATAAATAAATAAAATAAACATCAAAGTCCCCCCCACCAAAGACTGTGCTTTTAAATAACAGAGAGCCTGGTCCTATCCATGCTCATTTGAATTGCAAAGCAATTAGCATATTTCTATGGATATTAAGACTATGACCTCTGAGTTATAATTACGAGATAAATTAAATGAGATGATGTCTCAATAGATTTGCCTTAGTACACTTTTTAGAAAATGCTCCATGGAGACTCCGACCAAAAATAGTCATATCTAATGCCAGCAAGTTAAATGAATATTCACTCATTGAAAGCTATTGAGAAATCACTGATGCACCCACAATTACTCACTTATCACTGAAGTTAAATACTGTTCAAAATGCTCATCTCCAGAGTAAAGTAAACACAACCAGAATTCAGAAACTAATAAAGAACATCAAAAATAAGAACATAGTCTTGCATTAACTTGAGATATAGTTCACATATCATAAAACATATTTTTTTCATACACATAGTTAAACCACTATTTTCTGTTCATCAAAATAGTAGGTGTATTACATGTGCTGCTCTTAAACCTGCGCTATTTTTTTCCTGTAAAACTTGTGAGATTTAGAAACCGATTAGACATCGAGGCTTTGATTAACTTCAATACCAGAGGTTTTCCTTGGATTATAAGCCACAAAATGATCCAACTAATTTACAATGATAGAAAATTCATGATGACTAAACTTGGGAAGAAAATGAACTACAATAAGGCAAATAAACCCATTTGCATTTTATGGTGTTGTAGAAATAAAGAAATAAAAGGCCTTCCTAATCAATTATCAGATTATTCATTCAAGACCTGGAGCAAATTTTCAGTGATTATATTGTGCTTCAATTAAAGCAGATCTACCAATGGCAATTCAGTTTTAGGGCTGCTGTTTTCCCCTAAAGGAATTAGTTCAATTTTTAAACATAAAAACAGAAGATAGGACTCCTCAGGAAAGACCCTCCAATGTTACTCCCTTCACAGCGGAATTTTCAGAGGAAGATGCTGAAAATGTGCACTTTGCTCTAACAACCAAAGAGCCACGGCAGGCGCACATGGAGAGCTTCCAGCCCGACTTCCCTGGCATAGTCCAGATTATTTTGTTCTAAACAGGAAGCTGTTGACAGTTTTCCCTGGTCATTTCAGAATCCCCGATGTACAAGCAAAGCCCCAACTTCTGTTTCAAAGTCTAATGTCCTTTCCCGCTGTGCCTATTGTTGCTAAGTCTGAACGCTGCAAACGAGATAGAAACCAAATTCCAAACTATTCCGGGATGATTCAGAATAGGGCAGCAATTGTGAAAACAGCAAAGTTAGCAACATATTGCAACGCTATGCTGGAGTCTTGAAACCCAAAACAATGAGGGGAGGATTCCTGGAATTGGATGGGGCTTATTTGGCTCAAGCTGCCAAATCCGTATCTCTAAATAATGCCATGTTAGCAAGTGCTGAGCAAGAAAGACGCTTACATTTTAACCTACTTCCAGAACATTAACCCAAATTTAACCAAATTCCAGAGGCTGCACAAAATTAGCAACCAGAAGCCACTTCATGGTTTTTCCTGGTACAACAATAATTGCTCGTGAAGACACACTTGTGGGAGGTAAGAGAGAGGGGAAACCACAATGATCTATAAAACATCTAGCCGTTTGTGCAGAAAGGAAACGAATTACCTCACACGGAAGAAGTGCAAGATTTAACAGTCCATGCTCCGCAGCCCTGGGCAGCGGCAGCGGCGGTGGGAGCGGCGGTGGGAGCAGCGGCAGCAGCAGAGGCGGCAGCAGCCAGCATCCACCAGATTCTCACAGGCCTTTGACTGTGTGGACTCAGCCACAGACTCTGCCTCCAGCTGACGTCAAAGTCCCTGTCACATGGCCAGATGAAAGCCAAGAGAGCATTGGTTGTCGTAGCAACCACAGAACAGCTCTGAAATTATTTCAATAGGTCATCTGTCACTGTGATGTGTGTGTATGTGTGTGTGTACACACACACACACACACACACACACACACACACACACCCTGTAACCATCACGGACAGCTCCCTCAACCCCCCAAGTGGTGACTCAAGAGTGCCTCCAACTTTCCTCTTTAGGACTTGGGTGTCTGTTCTTAACTGTGTTTGCAGGAAAATGCATGCCACTCCGAAGTTCCCATCGGTCTCGCTTTACCAGCATGAAGCATGTGTCTCTATAGAACAGAAGGAAAGAAACTGAAAAATCCTGGAGGTAGTTTTCTGAGCTAATTAAATCTATTTGTAAGCAAATGGATAAAAACAGAAGCTCTAAGGGGAGTTGGAAGAAAAGGCATTTTTAGGTTTTGTTTTTTTAAATATATTTTATTGATTTTTTACAGGGAGAAAGGGAGAGGGATAGAAACATCGATGAGAAAGAAATATTGATCAGCTGCCTCCTGCACATTCCCTATGGGGGATGTACCCGCAACCAAGGTACATGCCCTTGACCGGAATCGAACCCGGGACCCTTCAGTCCGCAGGCCGACACTCTATCCACTGAGCCAAACCAGTCAGGGCAGAAAAGGCATTTTTAACACTGTGTAAGAACCCAATCAATGGACTGAGCTGTGCCAGTGATGGAAAGAAAAACAAGAAGCAGGGGGTACTGGCCCACAGTCGGATGAGGAAATCTAATAATCCCGACACCACCTACGATGGGGAAATGGGTGAGATGAATTCAGAATTCCTGCATCGCAAAATGCCTATGCAAGGATGATGGCCAAAAGAGTTTCAAACCCGTGCTGCTTTAAGAAAACCTTTGTAATTATTTTGTACCTTTACTTTGGGGTCACCATACAGGTGCCAAATCCCCTCCTCCTAAATGCTCCGGTCCATCCCCCTTGGGGCTCAGCGTGGAGTCAGTGGGTGAGTGTCCTGCCAATGCCAAGTTCAGCGAAGCCCAGAGTGGCAGAATAAAAACAGTCCTGTCTGCTTTCTAACTTCAGCTTCATTTCCTCTAGGACGAGCTAGCTTACTTCTAACACCACACACATGCTTATTTCCCAGTTTATTCTCCCTCTATATAACAGAAAGCCAATTACACAAAATGAAATAAAATCTACAGGAAGGTGCTCTGAAAAATACATACAAAAACATATATTCCTTCAGAGGGCACAGGGGAGAAAAGGGCAGGGGGAAGAGATTGCTCTGAAAACCCGAAGTTAGTATTATCAGAATTCCTATTCTGGCATCCTTTTATTTTATTTTGTTTTTTAAAAATATATTTTATTGATTTTTTTACAGAGAGGAAGCGAGAGGAATAGAGAGTTAGAAACATCAATGAGAGAGAAACATCGATCAGCTGCCTCCTGCACACTCCCTACTGGGGATGTGCCTGCAACCAAGGTACACGCCCTTGACCGGAATCGAACCTGGGACCCTTTAGTCCGCAGGGTGACGCTCTATCCACTGAGCCAAACCGGTTAGGGCTCTGGTATCGTTTTAAATAAATGGGCAGCTCTGGGGTGTTGCAAAATCTCAATGGAAACCCAGCCAGCTGGGCAGATTACATTTTTGTCACTCTAAAAGAATGCCATTTCTTCAGAGTCGTTCATTGCTTCTTGAACAATAAGACTAATGTCCAAGCTGTTTGTCATGGAATCTTCCTATTCCATCTTCCTCTCTCTTGACCTCTGTCCCAGCTCCAATGGGGAGGACAAGAAAAAAAAAGTGTTTTCATTTGAAAAGCTATTTTCCTGATGTTATTAGCTGGAGCACTGCTAAAGTAAAACCAAGCCGTAATGCTTCCCCTTTAATTTCAGGTGAATGACAGCAGGAATTTACCTGTTTGCACAGAGACAATTGGCTCATTGAATCCCACGCCTATCTAAATGGGTCAGGATGTGTCACTGGGGGCAGGTTTCAGTAACAGTCACGATTTACAAATTTGCCACTTGTCCAGTTCTGATTCTCTGTTCCGAAATGCAATCCTAGCAATGAGGGGAATGCGAAGAGAGGGGAGAAAGCGTATCCTTCTAGACTTTCAGGGCCCAGGGCCCTGAGCTGCCTGCCTTATCGTCTCTCTGACTCCAAATCCCTGGCTGCCTAAACTCTTCCTCTCTCACAGATCCAGCATCGAAGAGTAAAACTGCAGTACCACGCTTTGCCAATAGGGGGTGTCCTCTGAAACCAGAAGCTCTCGGTTCTAAAAATTCCTGAAAGTCATGGCTTTCTTGAGTTTAAAATTTAGCAGAAACGAACACTTCTCAAAATTTTCTATTACTTTGAAGACTAAATATATTTATTTATTTATTTATTTTTAATATGTTTTTATTGATTTTTTTACAGAGAGGAAGGGAGAGAGAGTGAGAGTTAGAAACATCGATGAGAGAGAAATATCGATCAGCTGCCTCCTGCACATCTCCTACTTGGGGATGTGCTCGCAACCCAGGTACATGCCCTTGACCGGAATCAAACCTGGGACCTTTCAGTCCGCAGGCCGACGCTCTATCCACTGAGCCAAACCGGTTTTGGCAAGACTAAATATATTTAACTATTTATTGACCTGATCTTAACTCATTGTAGGTTAAAGCAATCAGCGGACTGGCCTCCCATACGTACAGTGGACGCATGCTTCCAACCTGCCATTACTTACTCCCCTTTGCAAACTACCGAGGATCAGATCCGCCTCTGACAGCTAAGGAAGCTACCGGTCCCCTCAGGGTTGAAATCGTGATGAGGATCTTTGGAGCTCAGACTGATATCAGTGTGGCTCATTAATCCAAATGTAGCTTGGAAATATCACAGGAAACACACACACACGAGGGCCTTTTCCAATTGCAGCCCACGCGTTGAAGGAATATGTGCCACTTTACTTTTTTAAATGACAACTCACTTTTTAGGTGAACGTGGCTGACTGAATTTAAAAATATCCATTCAAAAATACGTCTGCACTGGAGTTTAGACTTGCCGTGTGAGCGTCAAGGCTGCGTATTATTAGTCTGACCACTGGGCCGGAAGTAACTGGGAAACGCCACTAAGCCAGTCTGACTCGGGTTCACACGCCTGAATGAGCCGGTGGGCATGACAGGTGAGGATAACCAGCCTTTTATTTGATGTTTCCAGGTACAGACGTTTCTGTGTCACTGCCCTAGCATCGGTGGGAAGGACATGGACATATTTTTTGGAGGCACTGGGTTCAAATCTCCTCTGGGCAAATGACTTGAGTCTTCTGAGGTTCAGTGCCTAGCTCCCAGGGTGGTTGTGAGGATGATAAAGTTAATGTAGTCTAGAATTCTCACACCCTGCCACAGGGTGGACGGCTCTAGGTGTGTCATTTCTTGCTTATATGTCTGACTCTGGTAAGTCTTAAAAGACCTCCAGGGAAAGTATGGGGTATGATTCATCTCTACAACTCTACAGTTAGTACACGGCCTGAAACATAATACGTGCTCAATAAATGTTGAGTGACTCAAATATTGGGAAATAAATGCTGTGCAATAGAAAGAAATGGTTCCTGTGTCTTCCCACTAACAGAGAATAGAAAGCAATCTCCCACCCCCACCCCACCCCACCTCTGGCCCCTGCAAAAAACGCAAAAGAAAAGAGAAAAAATAATTTGATTTATCACAAAATTTTCTAGCAATGGATGGGCTCAAGTCACTTTACCAAGGAAATCAAACTTATCTCTACTGAACCATAAATAGTTATTATGACTGTACGTAAGTTATATGCAGATGTATTTTATGGCTACTGCTATAGATATTGTACCATCTTTCACATTAATTGAGCACTTACTATATGTGAAATTTTGTCCTAAATACTGCAAATATATGAAATCATTTACTGTAATGCCCTATGAAGAAGGTACCAGCCTTTTTCACATTTCACAACTGAAGAAACATCAGCACATAAAGACTAAGTAACTTGCCCACCTTGTTGTACCTGGTAGAGTAGGATCTACATCCCAGAAACCTGGTCCCGTACATTTGTGGAAGTAATTCACGCTTTATATATGCTTAGAAAGACTTGAATTATTTATTATGCTTATTTTACACTTGAGTTTTAATTTCTTACGAGGAGGAGAAAGCTGACTTATCTTTTCTGAGCAATGATCCTTAATCTAGCTTAGGCCTAAGGGGTGATAGGGCAAGAAAAAACTAATCAGGACAATTTGAATCAAGGAAAATGGGCAAAATAAAATAGTGAAAATATCCTGAATAAAATGGTGCCCAAATTATTATAGTCTTCACTGAAGCAAATATTTGGATTGCACAGGCTTGGGTAACATTTTTTCCCACTATGATGGAGTTTCATGTGTTCAAACCAATACTCTCACTAAGATAATAATAGCTGGATTTTTTAAGAAAATGGTTGGAAGGCTTCAAAGGGCAGCAAAGGCAGAAAAATCTATTGATGTTAGCCCAATACTCCTCACATTATCTCTGCTTTTCTCCTCCAATTATTGGACAATTCTTTTAAAAAAATTATATATATATATTTCAGAGAGGAAGGGAGAGGGAGAGGGAGATAGAAACATCAATGATGTCAGAGAATCATTGATCGGTTGCCTTCTGCACGCCCTCTACTGGATATCGAGTCTGCAACCTGGGCATGTGCCCCCTACTGGAATCGAACCCAGGACCCTTCAGTCCACAGGCCAACACTCTATCCACTGAGCCAAACCAGCCAGGGCTACTGGATAATTCTTAAGTGGTGTTGGCATTCTCAGAGACTGGAGAGACAAAAAGTTGGAGTAAAAATATTCCAAGCATCCAGGACGGTAGGGATAAAAATTCTATTTTTAAAAAGGGAATCACAGAGAAGAAGTGATCGCAACTTTCTGAAGAGTGTTTCTCTTGGAGCATTTGCCAGCTCCTAAATGGTGTTATATAAGAGAGTAAGAAGTAGAGCATAAAAATACATCTAAGAGGATAAAAACATAAAGGGAGGGCTTAGCAGTCTTACAGTCCTCGGGAGACAAAAACTGGAGTGCAGGCTCCTCCAAGGAGTTTGAGTTGGTAAACACCCTAAGTCTTCAGGTCTCATAACTAAAAGGCAAAGCCCTGGAAGTAATGGAAAACAAGAAATAGATACACCCTCCCCAAAAGCCAGTTTCCATCCTGGAAGCATTAAAATACCTAATCGGATCAAGGCAATTTGCTCCTGTTGTAACTACACTCCAGAGAAAATGAACCCTCTCTAAAAGAATATGACATCACCCAGAGCCCTTACTATTTTTCACACATCACTTCTAACTCAATCCAAAATCATGACTCATGCCAGGAGACAGGTCTAACAGCCCAAAATCAAAGAGGAAAAAATAGGCAATAGACATAGACCCACAGGTGATTCATCTTCTGTAGTTATCATAAGACAGGGATTTTAAAATAACTATCATTAATATGTTCAAGGGAATAGATGGCAAGATAGAGAGTTTTACATGTAAAAAATAAAACCTATAAAAAGGAGCATATTAGGATGAAAAGAACTGAAAAATACAACAATTTAAAAACACAAGAGGTGGGTTGGAGAAAGAAAATTAGTGAAATTAAAAATAGATCAGCAGACAATATCCAGACGGAAGTATAAGAAGAACGAAAAATACAGAAGAGAATGTAAGAGACATTTGGGACATGATGCATTTGGGAAAGAAGAAGAGAATAAAGAGATAGGACAGAAGCCATATTTGAAGGAATTGGCTGAGAAATACAAAACAACAGAATTAAGGAGCCCCATTGACCCCACACAGGGTAACAAAGAAAATCACACATAGACACATTATGACCAAACTGCTGAAAACGAAAGACAGAGACAAATCTTAAAGCAGCAAGACAAAAAAAAAAAATCATATTAACTTTAAAGGAGCAACCAAAGACTTTTTAACCGTAAAACAAACAAATAAACTATTCCATTAGAAAAACCAGCAAAAGACAGGAAGAGATATTTCCCCCAAAAAAATATACAGATGACCAATAAGCTGAGAAACCATTTTTCCAAAATCATTAGCCATTAGGGAAATGCAAGTTAAAACATAATGAGATAGCACCACATACCTATCAAAAAGAGAAAATACTAACAACACTAAATGCTGGCGAGGATGCGGACACTGAGTCACTCACACGTTGCTGGTGGGAATGTAAAATGGTGCCGCCACTGTGGAAACCAGTGTGACAGTTCTTTTTAAAAGGAAAATGCAACTATCATATGACTCAACAATCGTGTTTCTGGGTATTGCAGAGGAATGCAAACACAAAAGCTTGTACACAAATGCTCGCAGCCGCTCTCATTGTAATGGCCAATAAATGGAACTAACTCAGGTGCTTTCACTGAGTGAATGGGCAAACACATTTTAGTAGATCCATCCCATGGAATACTGCACAGTACTAAAATGGAAAAAGCTACTGATGCCTGAATAGCCAAAGAATTCTGCTGAGTGCAAAGCCAGTCTTTAAAAGGTCACATACTATACAATTCCATTTATATGACATTATCGATATGACAGAATTAAGAAATGAAAAACAGGTCGGTGGTCGGCAGGGATTAAGGAGGAGCTGCATACAAGAGATATACTTTGAAAATAGGGACACAGAAAGGCTAAAAGTAAAAAGATGGAAAGTGATATACAAACTACCAAGCGAAAGCTGGGGTAACAATATGACTATGGAGAAATACTATTTGAGCCTGAGACAGTTGGCTCAGTGGATAGAGTGTTGGCCTGCTGAAGGGTCTCAGGTTTGATTCTGGGCAAAGGCACGTACCTCGGTTGCAAGCTCGATCCAGGCCCTGGTCGGGGTGCATGCGGGAGGCAACTAATTGATGTGTCTCTCTCGCATTGATACTTCTCTCTCTCTGCTTCTCCCCTTCCCTTCCACTCTCTCTAAAAATCAATGGGAAAATATCCTCAGGTGAGGATTAGCAAAAAAAGAAGGAAAGGAAGGAAGGAAGGAAGGAAGGAAGGAAGGAAGGAAGGAAGGAAGAGAGGGAGGGAGGGAGGGAGGGAGGGAGGGAGGAAGGAAGGGTATTTGATAGCAAGGTAAGCAAAAAATACTACTAAGTATACAGAGGAAGACTTATCAAATTACTTCTAAATATGCAAGTACCTAATAAAATATCATCAAGATAAATAAAAAAATCCACAATAATAGCATTGATTTAACATATATTTCTCTGTAACTTATAGAACAAATAGCAAAAAAAAAAAAAAAAAAAAAAGGTAGGGATATAGAATATTTCAGTGGCAAAATTAACCAACCTGATTTAGTCACCACATGAAGAATGATGATATAAACAATCACAAAAGGCAATTTTTTTCTTAAATGTATTTAATAATTCTGACTAGCTGCTGGGCCATAGGAATGTCTCAACACATTATAAGTAACTGAAATCACAAATATGCTCTTTGCACATTGCAGAACAAAGCTAGAAATCAATATGAAAAAGACAAAGAAAAGTCCCTAAATGGAAACTAAGCAATCCATTTCTAGATAATCTTTGGATTAAAAAGATTTACATTGCAATTCAGAAATATCTGAACTGAACACCAAAAATATAATGTATCAAAACTTACATGCATCTGAAACACTATTTTTTACAAATTTTTTTTATTGATTTCAGAGAGAGGAAGGGTGAGGGAGAAAGAGATAGAAACATCAGTGATGAGAGACAATCATTGATCAGCTGCCTCCCAAAGCCCCCCACTGGGGATCAAGCCTACATGCTGAGCATGTGCCTCGACCAGGAATCGAACTGTGACCTCCTGGTTCATAGGTCGATGCTCAACCACTGAGCTACGCCTGCCAGGCTAATGAACATGCACATATATGTTAAAAAACAACAACAAACACTGAGGTTCCACATTTGGCATGGACCTTTGAAGAATTCCATGGACCTGTTCCCCAGAGAAACAAGCATAACTGATGAAAAGTATTTTAAAATATCATATAAAGTCTCTGGGAATCGTCCTTAGGGCATACAGCCAATGAAGAAACATTTATTTTTAAAAAATACTAAAACTTGATAAGAAGTTTGAGAGTCTGTGGTACCTGAATCTTGATCCACTTCCTCCCCAAACTTTCAGCTCAGTTCATAAAAGTTTCATGTCGGAAAGGTTTGACCAATAAGATTGGGCTCCTTCTCCCTTAACCCTCAGTCAAAGGCTACAGTATTTCACTGGGAAATGCAAGCCATCAGCCTTTCTCAAGTTCTGCTATTAAATCCCTGGTGAGTATAGCCACCAGGAAAAAGAGAGAGCCCAATCATATTTAAGGCACAATTATTATATGTTAAATCTAATCCCAACTGTTAAAGTTTCCAGCATCGCAAATTGGGAACTTTATATAAGTGAGATATCACATCTATATATATAAAAGGCTAAGCGACCATCCGACCGTCCGACCAGTCCATAGGTATGATGCGCACTGACCATCAGGGGGCAGACGCTCAACGCAGGAGCTGCTGAGCTGCGGTGACTTGGCTACTGCGGTTTCCGAAACCAGAGAGGAGAGAGCCTGATTCCAGGGTGCATCACCCGAGAACTGCCCTCTCACAATCCGGGACCCCTCAGGGGATTTCGGAGAGCCAGTTTCGGCCCGATCCCACAGACCAGGCCGAGGGACCTCACCTGCTGGAGGGACCCCGCTCACCCGGCAGATGCCCTTGGAGCCATGGTGCTGCCCCAGGTGTGGCCGGCCAGGGAGGGACCGTGAAAGGTTGGCTCCAGGGCGTGTCTGGCCCCTCTCGCCCAGTCCTGCCCCGCCAGCCACCTTGTAATTAATTTCCTTTCAATGTGCACGAATCCGTGTACCAGGGCACTAGTGTTAAATAAGCTTATAGAATTTCATGAAATTCCCAGGAATCCCTGGAGCAGAAAATAGAATTCACTACACTCAAAAGCATTGCAGAAGAAATACTAGAGAGCAGCTCCTCCCATCTCCGAGTAATTAAGTGAGTAACCTTTAACTAATATTTGGCAAATATTCAAAGACTCTTTAAAGCCTTTCTGGACACTGAGGAGTCACAGGCACAGAAGATAAAGAAAAAGGAGAGGAGAGACAACAAAATCACTCAAGGAATAAAAATGGCCTCTCCTTTCACCCTGCCTGCCTTTCATAGATTGAATGAGAGGAATAAATCCTTTCCTCAAAGAGAGAGAATTTCCCACACGCATCTAAGGATGTTGCTTTGTAGGAACATGGTCCGTGAATCGTCTCTCTTTATATTTAATCTCCCATACAAAACGAAAGCTGCAAAATGTCACTTTTCCATCAGCAACATCCAGTATAATTAGAGCAAATTTGGTAATAGGATCTTTGTTTTTGCTTTTTGGTAAAAGACTGTTTGAGAACCAGAGCTGTCTCTGCTGCCAGGCCGCCCCTGTTGCATATGTATAAACCCAACTTTTACTGATCTTCAAGGATTCTACCCCTTCCTACGGCCCCCAGAAATAGGCCCGGAAAGCATGAAGAAGCTGGTGCTTTCCTTGAGCCCCTATTAAAAGTGCAACTCCTGTCAACAAGCATAGAGTCAATCCTGAAATTCGTCCCCAGCTCAAAGTCATACACTTCGTTGAGTGTTGGCATTAAAGGTTGGCATCAAAGATTCTTGCTGTGTTATAATGTAAAGAA
This sequence comes from Myotis nattereri, assembly GCF_964212035.1. Lineage (NCBI taxonomy): Eukaryota > Metazoa > Chordata > Mammalia > Chiroptera > Vespertilionidae > Myotis > Myotis nattereri. The sequence continues at coordinate 13,245,029 of NC_138092.1, forward strand.
TATAAACTTCGGAGTCAGGTACACGCAGGTTTAGATGTGGGCTCCCCAAAAATGACTTTTTATCTCTGTGACTTTGGACAGTTTATTTCATCTCTCTGAGCCTTGATTTTATTACCTTGCAGGGTGGTTATAAAGAGTGATGCTCAATTTAGTAGCGCATCTGGTACAGTTAAAGAGACAAAATTAAGCTTCATAATTAGGAAGAATAATTCAGAAATGTGCTAATTAGAGTCCAGTTTATCCTAAATGTATGCTTTCCAAATTTTCTGTTTTCATTGTATTCCTTAGTAAATTATAATTGTTCTTTTTATCAGAACTATAAATTTATATTTTCTTTGGCTATATTTCCATTTAATAACAGTTAAAAACACAGCATAGAATTCTACTTAGCCTATTAAATTATTTATTCTTGATAAGACAGAGAAATAGGACATTAGTTTATTAATTTGCTGATACTAGCTTCTCTTCTAAAAAAATCCATCCCTAAAAAGGCGCCACATACTCTATGAACTGCAAATGCCCTGTTATTTTTTTAAAATATTTTTATTGATTTCAGAGAGGGAGAGAGAGATGGAAACATCAGTGATGAGAGGGAATCATCCATCTGCTGCCTCCTGCACAGCCCCCAACTAGGGCTTGAGCCTGCAGTCTAGGCAAGTGCCCTGACCAGAAATCAAACTGTGACCTACTGAACCATTGAGCCATGCCAGCCGAGCAAATGCCCAGTTATTTTTAATGCAAAACCTTTTCCATAATAACCCTTTCACAGATTTATATAAAGCATACGTTCTAACACTGTCAAGGATGTACATCTTGCTTTGATAAAATCAAATGTATATAAATCCACTGTAGCAAAAGAAAATTATTTAGGACATTTAAAGTACAACCACCCCCTGTAATGAATATAAAATACAATTTAAATTACCAAAAAATAAAAATAAAAATAAAAAAGATTTAGTGTAGCTTTTCAGAAAGACATTTGCCTGGAGGAGACAGCCATATTCCTGACAGCGATTTAGAATATAAGGAAGCAAAAAACACCCCAAACAGTACTACATGAAATGTTAAAGGGTCTTCTTTAAGAAGAAGAAGAAAAGAAAGAAAGAAAAATATGAACAATAAAATGGCAACAAATGCACATCTATCAGCAGTTCAATCTAAAACATATTCTAATAGCTATGTAGGGTGTCAGATGGGTATGAGATTGATTGGGATGGTCCCTGGAGAAGCACAGCGAAGTGTGACAGAGCCTCCAGGAGAGGCGTCCCTCCCGACTGGGAGCAAGCCCACTATTAAAAAACCTACTGCAGTGTCTTCACAGCGGGCCTCCTAGAAGGCAAAGCGTTGCCCTGACGGACCTTCGGCAGTTCTCTCAAGTTCTCTGATTCTGGAATTTCTATCTACAAAACGATTTCAATTGCAGTAACAATATTGTCAATGGCCAGATTATGGCCCAGGTCGGAGACCATGGCGCTCTCTTGCGATCATCTACAATTAAGATCTGACCCAGCGCTGCAGGAAAGGGTATGTTCTCAGACTGGCCGGAGGAGGTGGTTCATCTCCAAAGGTATGCTGGAGGGTATTTCCTGTCCAACCTGCCTCCAGGCTTTTTTAATTTCCTGTAATCTTATCTGTGGAAAGTCACAATATTTTTTATATTGGTATCAACCAAAGAAAACAAAATGTACTTTCTCTCTGAAGAGGCAGTGTTATCAATAACTTCTCTTTTTGCCTAACCAGCTTGAGTGGGTTTTCCTTCATCTGAAAGCAAATGAACTCTAAGACAAACACCATCAGCACATCTTTGTGCTTCCCTAAATTAGTGGCATTGATTTCTTAAGACGGAAAAAGACCTTGGAGATTGCCTCGCTCAGTCCGTTCATTCATTCATCCATCCATTCATTTCATTTATTCACTTAAAACGATTCAATGAGTACTTTCTGTGTGTGTCAGGCACTGTGCCAGGCTTGGGGGCGGGGGTGGGGGAGGGGGGAGAAGAGGGTTTAGTAAATAAGAAACATTTAGAGGCGGGCCTCATGGAGTTTACAGTTATTGAAAAATTACAACGTTTAATAAATAAGAAGTGGTATCAAGGAGCGCTGCCTGGTGTCAGCCCAGGAGGAACTAACCCAATCTGGGATTTCATGCAAAGCTCCCTGGGGACATGACCCTTGAGTGAAGAAGAGAGAGGAGTGAGCCAGCAGAGGAGGTGGGAAATGGATTGAAGAGGGAAAACAGTGGGTTTAAACCCTCAGCGAGGAGAAGCAGCGTGGCCCGTGAGAGGAGTTGAGGAAGAGGCCAGGATGGCAGAACCCTAAGAAGCAGAGGTGGCGCATGAAGCATGAGGCGACAGTGGGGCAGCTTGTGGAGGGTTTTGTAAACCTGAATAACAAGGGAGCCGAGCCACTTGCTCAAGACCATGCAGCTGACAGCTGGCAGATTGGGCCCTAGCTCATCTGAGCTCGAACGTAAAGACCAATTACTATTTTAAAAGCAATGTTCTCTTAGAATTCCTTTTCTGATTCTAGAGGTAACACAAGTCGATTATAGAGCAAACACATCTTTGGCACCAAGATGACTAGGCAAATGGCCCCAGGTGTGTTGTGTAGCATCACGTGATCACCCTCAGCAAATCCATTCTCCCAGAATGCCTTCCATTATAGGATTTGTCCAGATTGGGCCATTAGAAAAAGTCTCAGGATTAGGGTTCACGGAAAATCTGCCTGTTGCAGAAAGCACCCTACACCTTTCCCCATTTGTCAACTGTTTGCCCGTTTTTACTGCATAAAAAACTGGTGACTCGAAGATCATCTAGTGATTATACTCAGAACAGCATCTCTGAAAAATCCTATCTGCCCCTCCCCTGGGCTCTTTGTGGCTTGGTCTTCAGAAGGTTTCTAACCATTTTAAAACCAGAAGATGGTTTTTGTCATCAACCACAGAAGCCATTTAGGATGTCGCTGCCTCTCTCCACACGGCGGCTGGCAGATCCAGCCCTTGGTCCAGCCCAGCCTGGGCACTCTGATCAGGAGGCCTGAGCCAGAGGGGAAGGCGGGCCCGTCCCCCCAACCCCCCTCCTTCCCCCTGGGCAGGTGCTGCAGGCCTAAGGGAACCCGCTTTCCCCTCCTAGTCCAGCTGAGGTCAGCAGACGGTCCTGGGACTCCTGGCAGCAGACACAGAGCCCGATGAAAATGCCATCCCCTTCACAGTTAATTGGCAGACCGTTTTTTTAAGAATTGATGCCTTAGAATTGGTTCTTGCTGGACTGTCATCTTATTTTCCTGCCACCCACATAAAAGAAAGTCTCTTTTGCCTGTCCCTGCGGTACCCGAGCCTAATAATAATCACGGTTCCAGCCCCTTTCCTCGGGTTTCTGACAGCATAAAAAATGCAGGTGCACAGAAATAAAATGCAGCTCCACGGGCTTTGCTTCTTTAGCCGATCAGCTACCTCCCCCTGTCCCACATCCCCCCTCTCCCCCCCGCAAAGGAAAGAGGCTGAAGTGATAGAAAGATGCATTTTACTGTCCAGCTGCCAAGAGACATCGCCGACAAAGAGGATTTCAGAATAATAACCCGAAAGAGAGGACGGTCAGAGCATCCCATTCACAGCGCGGGCAGCCTGAAAGATGCATTGTTCCCGCAGATCAGGGGAAGACCCCTCCGTGAATGCAGCATTCTGAGGAAGTGCTAAGCCGTCCGTTTTTTAAAACAGCCCCTGACACCAGAAATTTCAAACGTGATTTGGTGCTCAGGGAGCGTTACAGGTGTGAGATAATGAAGCATCCAAGCATCCAAGCTTCTCCGAAAACAGCTGCGGAAAGGATAAAGATACAATCGGTCCATTTGAAATCTGTGCCCTGGACCGCCCCCAGCTCAACGCCTGCATTCTGAGAGCTGTGGCAGGGATGCAGAGCCCGCCCCCAGCTGCTAGAAAGGGGAGGGGTTCTGATATGAGGATTCTGCCCTGGGAGCCTTTGGAATGATATTCTTTAAAATGTCCACATATGAAACATCGTAAAGTGGAATGCTCAGAAAAAAAAATACTCACCCCGTCCCCCTTTTCCTGCACAAAACCTCCCCCCCGCCCCACATTTTTTTTCTCACGCTGTCTTTTAAATTTTAATTTGAGAGAAAAAATAATATAGTTACAGTAATCATATTTGATATGATTCTTTTGGGGCTTGTTTTGTCCCTGGGCCCGGGGCTGACTGCTTTGTGTGAATTATCTCATTTGATCTTCACAATAGCCCCAGATGGTAAATAACATTACTAGAGACATGAGAACACTGGGTTCCAGGAGAGCGGCCATCGCTTGTCTGAGACGCCTGACTTAATTTGTGAAGCTAGATAGTTCATGCAAGAGCTGGCATCAAATCAGAGGCCAAAGATTTTAGAAGCCAAAGATTGTCCCTTTTCCCCACTGAATGTGAGCTAATGAACGCCTTCTCTGAGTGTTCAAAGCCTCCATATTTATTCTTTTCCGTTGCTACGTAAGTGCCAATGAACTGCTATGCCCTGGTCTATTTAATCTGCTCAGAAACTATCAACGTATAAACATCTTTTATACATTTACTTGTTTTTTGTTATTTCCTGGGGGAAAAGGCTAATGAGAGTGATTCATAAGTCATAAGTATGAAAATTATTGTGCCTGTTGGTACTACTTCTCTTCAGACTTCTAAATAAACTGAAACTTTTTTATTGCCACTAGCAAGAATTGAAGGAATTATTATTCCCCACGGGCATGTCAGTGCTGCATCAGACATTTATGTGTATATGCATATTTATAATAATAGTAACCATATGTATTCTTTATTCATTGCTTAGTTTAACAAGTGCCAAAAAACAACTGTCATCACTTGGATTTTTATTTCTTGACCTACTGGAGAGGTTGAACATTGTGTCATATATTTGTTTGCTTTTTATTTCCTTGTCTGTAAAGGGTATTTAGGACCTCTGCTCCTTTATTCGTTGAGACCCAGATGTCGATCCTCACCTGATAAAGCTTCGCACAAGTCCAGCCTTTCTCTCCCTGTGTCCCAGTCTCCACAGTGAGAGGGGGGTGGTGATGTCACCTCTATGCACACTCCCTTCCCATCCCGTGGGCTTTGACTGAGGAGGCTAAAAAGCTAATTCCAATGTAACCCTGATATTTGGGGGGGCTAGCAATCGGAATCCATGCCAGCAAGCTCAGTGTACATTCTTGATACCCTATAATTAAGTCACTACCTCCTTCCTAGATACTGGTCTTGCAGAGCCTGTTACAGAGGCCATCAAACTGTGAACAGTGCACTGGCCCGGAGGGAGGGTTATGAACGCTGGCACCAGGCCAAACCATCAGATATGGCCTGGAGACCCCCAACACCTGGGGGCCTTCTTGCAAGGCCCGCGAAAAGGACCGGAAGCATAATCCATATTTACGGGACAAAGACCACAGGGAGATATAAAGAGAAGCCCCCTGCATGTTTCTTTACTCAGATTTGGAAAGGTATTCCCTGAGTCTGCCGGCGTATTAAACAGTGTCTCTCCTTTTCTTTAAAGCGTCACTGGGTTTTTCTTTGGTCTTCTGCAACATGACAGAAAAGTTTATGGCAGTGCCAGGCCATTGTGACACTTGTTGTTACTCATGCACTTCTGTTATGTTCTTGAAAGGATTTGGGCTCTTAAAGAAGGAAGGACCTCGTCTGTAGTTTACATGGTCCTAATGCTTCCCAGGAGTCACAGCCGGTGAGGTAAAGAACGCAGTATACTTTTCACCAAGTGGAGAGGAGAAGAGAGAACCCACGTCCCAGCTGGAAACACATCACAGCGAGAGAGAAGCTGAATGACTCCGATGATGTCCCACGAGAATTTCAGGAAAATAGGGCTGAGGCCCCATGACCTTATAAACCTGTACATGAAACAGTGTCAAAAGTCACCCCTCCTCTTAACTTTTTGCTCCTGTGAAGCTCTCTTTCTTGTCTAGACCAGTGGTCGGCAAACTGCGGCCCCTTGAGTGTGGCTCTTCCACAAAATACCACGTGTGGGCACGCACGTACAGTGCGATTGAAACTTCGTGGCCACACTCAAGGGGCCAAAGAGCCGCATGTGGCTTGCGAGCCGCAGTTTGCCGACCACTGATCTAGACCATTTTGAATTAGGTAATCTGTTACTAGCCATCCAAAGCATTCTAACTGATGTAGAAGGATCCACTTTCTAACTATGAGGATAAATACTTGGATTTATTCTTATTGGGACTTCAAGTACGAAGCTGAGGGGGCTGTCGGGAAGACCACAGCCATCCTCCGCCCTCCACCTGCTGACCTCAGGGATTGGTACAGGGATCACTGTAATCCTGCTTTAAGGAAAAGATGGCATCAAAACATAAGGTGCTTTTGAGGTATTAAGAAGTTAGGGATTACCTAGCTTTAACATTTTAAAACCAGGGACTATGACTATTCTGTGCACTCTGTATTCACAGCATTGAACAGTACCTGCCATATGGTAAGTGCTCAAAATGTATTTGTTCAATGAATGAATGAATAGATAAATGAATGAACCCACGTCCCAACTGGAAACACATCAAAACTCCCGAGAGAGAGAGAGAGAGAGAGAGAGAGAGAGAGAGAGAGAGAGAGAGAGAGATTATATAAATTTAGATAACTAACTCATGTGTGCTTTCTTCAACTTGAACTAGGGTTAAGAATGTGAAAAATAGAGGAAAATCAGTCATTTAAAATTTTCTGAAAATTGATATGCAGTTTCTACAGCTTTTGCCAAAGCAAGATATGCCCTGGAGAACAAGGAATCTCTGCTGAAGAATGGGATGGGCTCTGAAGGCATTCTGGTTATGTCATGATGCATAAAAAGGCTAATGTTAAATTAGCCTTTCTCTGTTAAACCAAAGCTATAAATGTCAGGATATGCTGACCTTTGACCCTTGACCCTCAACTTCTTCAAAACAATGCACTTGAAAATAGGCAGCCAATATCTGAGTTATCTACACTAGCACCAGCCTTCTAGTGCTTTACAGCAGGAAATGGCAAATTACCAGCAATTGGCAAAGTAACCGGGGAGCAAGACCACATGGGGACATTTTTATCAAGTATATAAAAAAAACTCATGGTAAATAAATCTGCATGTGAAATGCCAAAGAATAGTTTTGCAGAGGAAGTGAATACCATGAATGCCATGTGTGCAAGTGTGTGCACACACACACATACACATGATTGCATTTATCCACTACTCTAGGCAGAATGTTTGTGTTCCCTCAAAATTCATACTATGTTGAAATTCTAACCTCCAGTGGGATGGTAGTTGGAGGTGGGGCCTTTGGGGGTGAATATGTCATAATGACAGAGACTTCATGAGTGGAACTAGAGCCCTAATAAAGGAGGCCCCAAATAGCTCCCTCGTTCCTTCCACCGTGTGAGGGCATGGAAAGAAAACACCATCGATGAACCAGGAACCAGGCCCTCTCCAGACACTGAATCTGCCAGCACCTTGACCCTGGACTTCCCAGGCTGTAAGTCACCCAGCATGGTATTCTGCTATGGCAGCCCAAATAAAGACACCTACATTTGCACTTGAAAACTCAGATCATTTCAAATTCAACCAGTTGCTTCTTTCCCCCATCTCCCACCCCCAGAAAGCATCTAGATACTCAACATATAAAAGAGGTAAATCTTGTATATATGAATATGATTTCTCACTTACAAATCTTTTTAAACCATTTAACACATTGTTTATTGACTCCTGATCAAATTGATTTTTATGTTTGGTACTTCAGTAAAAATGATATAACATAAAATAATATCGATTAAGCACTTAGCATATTCTAGCTACAGTGCCGAGAACTTAATGTACATTAACCAATGTATTTTTACAATGACCCTGGAGGGTTAGGTATTATCTTCACTTTATGGACTATATTACAGAAAAATTAATAACCTTCCCAACGTCATACAGCCAGTAAGTAGTTAAGACAGAATTTGAGCCGACTTGTCCCTGAAAACCATGGTTCCTGTGCTCTGGTCCCGTGTGGCCCATGAGGGAGGCAGGGCCTTTCAACACCAGCAATTCAATGACCACACATTTCTTGAAGCCTCTCCTAAATGCTAGCCCCCTGCCAGACCCTGTGTGGGGTCCAGAGATGAACAAGACCACCACTGCCGTCTTCCAAGTGCTTACAATCTATTGGGAGAAAATGACAGAGAAGCAAATGAATACTATAAAAGACACTCTGAAACCTGTGCTATGAGAAGATTCAAGCGAAGAGCTCTAGAAGTTCAAGATGGGCACCTCTATGCACTGCAGTGTGCATCATTTCTTTGAGCTCATAGCAGCATTACAATGGAAAAAAAAATACCCTGGCAACCTATTCTTATTCTTCCCATAACCAATAATTTATTGGGCTGCAAGAAAAAAATTGCAATTTTTTTTTCAGACTATAAAGCCACCACGTGTTGGCTGGAAAACGCTAAGCAGAGTTCTTGTCCCTGCTCTGGAAATGAAGAGCTATGAAGCCTTTGCTGCGATACTGCTTTCTGGGGAAATAAAAGTATTCCCTATCTCATAAAGTTGCTGTAAGTATTAAATGAGAAATCTTTGTATGTTGCCTGCGTCTGTGTAAAAGCATAAGTCCATGTCAGTTGACTTCCTCCAAAACTTTCAAAAGAAACAAATTACAAAAGATAAACTAGAGAATGTGTTGCTTGACTTTTTTCCCCAATCATAATTCATCCTTAAGTATCAAATAAATGAAAGCTACTTAAAATTGAAAATATTTTGGAAAATGAAGAGGAAGCCACGTGAGCATTTACTCATTCATGAAGCTGGAGAGGGGGTGTGACGCATTGCATTGTTCCACATCGGGCTTATGTAGAACACATTTCACCTGTCTATGAAGGAGAGAAGTGAGCTGGTCATTTGCCTGCTTGCTCTCAATTCAATTCCTTCCCATCCATGCTTAGCTCTGTTTTGCAGGGAGATGTACCCTGCACGCTGCCTTCTCCAGAATCCTGCCAACTGACTTCCAATTGGACCCAAGCAGTGGGAGACACTGGCGTGCTTCTGGAAGGTGGGAGGAGGAGAGAATCCATTTTCTTCCTCTCTCTGCTTCCTGCTGTGCGTCAGTCAATGGCAATCAATTCTGGCAGGGGTGGCAGCAGGCGGCTCTGGGCTCCAGTAGCCTCTGCAGTTCCAGCAGTGGCATCAGGAGGTTGAGAGAAGATGCAGCCTCCGATGGTTCCGGTGAGCGCACGCCTTGCACTGGGCTTCCCCTCTGTCCTGCTGTTCTCCTAGAAGCAGCAGCTTTACAGTCTGATCTGAGTTACCCCACCTTCCCTTTTGTTTCTTCAGTCCTTTGTTTCACATATCTAACCTGTTTTCTGTTTTCCTGATTAAACCTTCACTGATATAATTAAAAAAAAAATGACAAGTCCCTTTCTGATGACCAGGATTATATTCAACTAAAACAAAGCCCATAAAATGCGGTCTAATTGCTTTTACAAGTCTTTTGAGGATATAAAACTGCCCTTTGATATTTTGCAGAGTTCAAGAGTTTTCTGATGACAAATGGATGCTCCTCATAGAATGCCAGAATCATTTTGGCAAGTAGTTATAGTTTTAGGAAATTAAAAATATAGTCATATGTAGAAGGTGAATTTCCCCTCCTGTGGTTAGCAGAGCCATAAAATTTTCCACTTAATCAAAAGAGAAAACAAAGAAAGATATTAGAACTGGCTAAAACACTAGGGTCCTGGAACCTCTGTTGAAAAGGCTGCAATTCTAAGGGGCACACACATGGAAGATAAGGATCCTTCAGTGTTTTTCCTCCAGGTCTAAGTTCCCATCCATAAGGTCTCCCCATTGGTGAACATCACTCCCACCAACAACTTGAGTTTGGCCTGCCTTGGAATTTCACAGAGCTCTTTAGGACAAAGGTATTAAAACAACAATTTTGGCCAATCCTCATGAAAAGACTATCATTCTATAAGTTTCTTAAAGTCAACATCATGGGGGCTGGGGGGGATCATTTCTAGAAAGAGGGAAGGAGACAGACAGACAGGTGTGTGTTTTGTTTTTCATTTTTGAATTATTTTTATTTTGAATTACAGTTGGCATATATTATTGTGTTAGTTTCAGATGTACACCCCTGTGACTGGGCATTACATAACTTACTAAGTAATCATCCTGACAAATCTGGGACCCTTCTGACACCATACAAAGTTATTAAAATATTATTGATTATATTCTCTATGCTCTACTTTATATCCCCATGACTATTCTGTAACAACCAATTTTTAATCTCTTCACCTTTTTCACCCATCCTCCCAACCCCACACCCATCTGGCAAACTGTCAAAATGTTCTCTGTATCTGAGTCTGTTGCTGTTTGGCTTATTCATTTAGTTTGTTTTTTTAGATTCAATTGTTGATAGATATGCATTTATTACGATTTTATTGCTCATGTTTTTTATCTTTCTGTTTTCTTCTTCTTAAAGAATACCCTTTTTTCATTTCATATAATACTGGTTTGGTGGTGATGAATTCCTTTAACTTTTTCTTGTCTCTTTATATATGTCCTTCAATTCTAAATGACAGCTTTGTTGGTTAGAGTAATCTTGGTTGTAGGTTACTTTCATCACTTTGAATATTTTTTGCTAATACCTTCTGACCTGCAAAGTTTCTGTTGAGAAATCAGCTGACAGTCTATGGGAGTGCCCTTGTAGGTAACTAACTGCTTTTCTCTTACTGTTTTAAGATTCTCTCTTTGTCGTTAAACTTTTGCATTTTAATTATGATGTCTTGGTGTGAGCCTCTTTGGATTCATCTTGTTTGGGACTCTGTGCTTCCTGGACTTGTATGTCTATGTCCTTCATCAGGTAAGGGAAGTTTTCTATCATTATATTTTCAAATAGGTTTTCAATTTCTTGTTCTGGCAGCCCCATGATATGATTGTTGCTACACTTGAAGTTGTCCCAGAGGCTCCTTATTTTTTTTGGATTCTTTTTTCTTTTTGCTGTTCTGATTGGGTGTTTTTCGCTTCTTTATATTACAAATCACTGATTTGGTTCTTGGCTTCATCTACTCTACTATTGATTTCCTGTAAATTATTCTTTTATTATTATTATTATTATTATTATTGCTTAAAGTATTACAAAGGGTATTACATATGTGTCCTTTTTTTCCCCCCCGCCCTTGACAGTCCCCTAGCCTCCCCTATCCCCCAGTGTCTTATGTCCATTGGTTATGCTTATATGCATGCATACAAGTCCTTCGGTTGATCTCTTACCCCCCTCCCTCCTGCCCCCTAACCCTCCCCGGCCTTCCAGCTGCAGTTTGACAATCTGTTTGAGGCAGCTCTGCCTCTGTATCTATTATTGTTCAAAAGTTTATAATGGTCTCTATTATCCATGAATGAGTGAGATCATGTGGTATTTTTCCTTCATTGACTGGCTTATTTCACTTAGCATAATGCTCTCCAGTTCCATCCATGCCATTGCAAATGGTAAGAGTTCCTTCCTTTTTACAGCAGCATAGTATTCCATCATGTAGATGTACCACAGTTTTCTAATCCATTCATCTACTGATGGGCACTTAGGCTGTTTCCAGATCTTAGCTATGGTGAATTGTGCTGCTATGAACATAGGGGTGCATATATCCTTTCCGATTGGTGCTTCTGGTTTCTTGGGATATATTCCTAGAAGTGGGATCACAGGGTCAAATGGGAGTTCCATTTTCAGTTTTTTGAGGAAACTCCATACTGTCTTCCATAGTGGCTGTACCAGTCTGCATTCCCACCAGCAGTGCACAAGTGTTCCTTTTTCTCCACATCCTCTCCAGCACTTGTCGTTTGTTGATTTGTTGATGATAGCCAGTCTGACAGGTGTGAGATGGTACCTCATTGTTGTTTTGATTTGCATCTCTTGGATGATTAATGACTGTAAAATATTCTTTATTTCAGTTAGTGTACCTTCATTTCTGGCTGGTCTTTTTCTATGCTATTGAGGTTCTCACTAAGTTCATTGAGCATCCTTATGACCAGTGTTTTGAACTCTGCCTCTAGTAGATGGCTTGTCTCCATTTTGTTTAGTTCTTTTTCTGGAGTTTTATTCTGTATTTTTCATTTGGGACATGTTTCTTTGACTCCTCATTTTGGCAGCCTCCCTGTGTTTGTTTCTATATATTAGGTAGAGTTGCTACATCGCCCAGGCTTGGTAGAGTGGCCTAATATAGTAGCTGTTCTGTAGGGTCCAATGGCCCAGCCTCTCTGATCACCCAAACTGGGCACTCCAGGGGCATCCCCCATATGGGCTGTGTACACCCTACTGTTGTAGTTGAGCCTTGATTGCTATTGGCATATCAGTGTGAGGGATTTACCCCCATGTTGATTGGCTGCAAAGACTGGCTATGAACACCAACCACCAACCTCCAATCACTGTGGAGGATCAGCCCTTGTGGGGGCCCACCCCACACAGCATGACTTACTTCAGTAGGGTTGTTAGTACACTGGCTCCTTCTGGGAGGTGCAGGCCAATGTCAGCTACCCATCTGTGTTCTGCCCAGGGCCACCCAGCATGAGCTGCAAAACGATCTGTAGATGGCTGCTACGTGAGCTGGGCTTGCACGTGCCCAAGAGAGGTCAAGTTGCGAACCAAGTCCAGCTAGTGCTAGTGCTGGGCCTGGGGCCACGTATCAGGAGGTGACGGTGCCGCTTGCTTGAGAGATTTTAGGATAATCTAGAGTCTGAGCCAAGAGTGGCCATTTCTATGGAAAAGCCACTGGAAACAGCCTGGCTGTGCCTGAAATTTGGGTGGGGCAGGGGTGGGGGTCTCAGGGAATCATCAGGAAGGGGTGAACAGTCTAAGTCAGGTTGATGGAGTCTCAAATATGGCACTCGCCTGCTGGCTCTGTGGGGAAAGGGTTCCTCAAATGAATTGATGGGTTCTTGAAATACTAAAATATGCAATACTGCTCTTAGAAAGTGTTGTTCTTTAACTGGTGTTTAATATCACAATGGAGAAAAGCCCTAGAGAGAAGCTATAAAATCCTCTTAGTATTTGGAAGATGACCACCCACTGGCTGTGCCAGTGAAGGAATTATATATGGCAGCACCAACTGAGTCAAGGAAAACAAAATTCTCAGTTTGCTTTCCAAAGTTCTAGGAAGAAAATTAAATGTAGCAGCTTATTATTGATCTGCATGGGGGCATTTTGCCTTATAAATTTTCGTTTCCTTTTGATCAACTGTCAAAGGGAAACAATGTAAATCCTACAATTATCCTGAACAAAATGTCATTTAATTATCACAAAATTTCTACATCCAGTCAATTGTTCCTTTGTTCTGATCTCAAAGAATAAGGGCAGGAAAAAAAAAAAACTTTCTGTAAGTAGAGCATGGAACCAATGCTCTATTCTAACTGTCATCTTGGCCCATTCCCAACCTCTGTGTAGAAGCTGGAATATGTTATTATTACTGGCAGTATTTGTTACTGCTCAGCGCCAACCTCCCTATGTATCGAGCCCTCTGTTTCCACTGGCCTTCTGTACCATGGTCCTGATGGGGCCCAAAGCTGTATCCATAAACAAAACATTATTGTTGCTGTTCTCACAGGGTGACAACAGCATCCAAATTGCAAATGAAAGCACCATTCTGGCTTGCAAATATGCACAGACCCTGCTTTCCCAGGGTCTATCTCGTACTTCAAACCCTATAATTTAATTTTTTTGCTTGAACCACTGCTCCTACCACCTCATTAAATGTAGGACTCACCTGTGAATTTTATTAACTCAACAAGAAAATCAGTTGAAAAGGGCAGAGAATAGAGTGATTACTATTTGCCCAACAGTACGGAAGTCTTTTATATAAACTCTTTTACTTAATCCTGATGTGAAAGCTGCAAGTCAAAAGAATTATCCCCATCTTACAGGTAATAAAACTGAAGGTAATCAAACTGACTCAAGTGAAAAAGGTAGAATAAGAAGAGCCCGATATTTTGAACCCAGAAGTTTTTGTGAGTGTGCCCAAAAAACATGACTATCATCATTCTGCACAAACAAATAATAAATCAAAGGACAATGAAGAGGATCCTGCATGTTCTTATCTGCCAGAGTCATTATATAGTGGACTTTGTGTCTGAAATGTGATAGAAAATTTTTACCATGGGGCAATTATATAGGCATCACTTCCTCCCCTCTCCTTTCTTTGTGAAGTATCCCAGTGTGGATACACCCACAACTGAGCCAGCTTTTGGAACCTGATGGTCATGTCCTGCCTGCAGGGGTTCGTTCTTCCAGACCTCAAGGTCACCACTGTCTTAAATGGCAAGTGGTGACCACCTGTATGCATCCGTTGTCATCCTATGAGTGGAAGGCTAGGTCTCCCTATTAAATCAGCACACGATGCCAGCGATCATTGTCCTCTATCAGTCTAGCTCATCCACACTGAGGGCTTAAGGAAGTGTGAGAAAACCTATAAAGACAGAGTGGGGCAGCCTCAACTGAAAGGTCCTTGAGCAATCTCACTGGATCTGGGCCGCCTTAGACTCAGATAAATGGAGACTAAGATAATCCTTGGGATATGTGTTTCTAGCACCTCGGCAATAGCTCAAGAAAGGGGCTAAGGTCAGTCTGAACCAGACCCAAATCATGCTAGGGCCTCCGGGCTAATTCAGACTCCCAGGTGCCGGGAGCCGGTCCATCCTTGCTGTTTCAAGGGACCTGGCATATATGGCATACTGTTCTTAATATGTTTGCTCACCTTCTTGGCACTATGTGTTTTAACCAAGGTCTCTGAGAAAGGTTGTTTCCCCAGGCAGGGATTTTCCCCTGAAGTTAGGGAGGGAATAAAACCTCTTAACTAAGTGCCAGGTGGGTAATTAATCACTTTAACTACGAACAATCATGCTTAAGCTACATAATCTTTACTCCCTGGAATGGAGATAAGAAAAGCCCTAACCTTTGAAATAGAGATTGATAGGATTGGAATCAACTGGTATAAATACAGATGTAAGAAGACAGAACGAGGAGAGACAGAAATTGGCACAGAACCTACACAGAACGTTCTCTAGAGACAGAAGAACTTCGCTGGAGAGAACATCGCAAAAGATCCTGGACAGAAACTGGCCTCAGAACCTAGAGACAGAACCTAGCAAGAGAACATAGCAAAAGATCCTGGACTGAACCTGACTACAGAAATTGGCAAGAGAACCTGACTAGAACCTGGTGACTGAACCTGGCTGGAGAACCTGGACAGAACCTGGCTGGAGAACCTAGCGAGGGAACTTGGCTACAGAACCTGGCTGGAGAACCTGGAGAACCTGGCTATGATGATCAACTGAACTCTGCCTCCATGTCCTTCCTTCTTCGCCGACTCCGTCCACACCTTTGGGGACCCCTGGACCCGCTGAGGCTGGACCCCAGCACCCAGGAACCTCTGGAACTAAGTGGCTGTATATCCTGTGGCAGGACAATGTGCCAAGTCATTCATTTTGGTTCTGTCCTCTCCACTTTCCCGCCTCTGTGAAAAGACAGACTCTGAGTTTCCTTGACTCTTGCCTTAAAGCATGGGTCTAAACATATTTTTCTGTACAGGGCCAGATAGTAATATTTCAGGCTTTGCAGGTTAAATTATCTCTGTTCCAAATATTCCACTCTAGCCCTAACCGGTTTGGCTCAGTGGATAGAGCGTCGGCCTGCGGACTAAAAGGTCCCAGGTTCGATTCCGGTCAAGGGCATGTACCTTGGTTGCGGGCACATCCCCAGTAGGAGGTGCGCAGGAGGCAGCTGATCAATGTTTCTCTCTCATCGATGTTTCTAACTCTCTATCCCTCTCCCTTCCTCTCTGTAAAAAAATCAATAAAATATATTAAAAAACAAAAAAAAACCAAAACAAATATTTCGCTCTATTGTTATGGCAAAACAAACAGAAACAACCCAGCCTTAGACAATAGATAAATAAATGGTCATGGCTATGTTCCAATACCATTTTATTTCAAAAGCCAACAAATGGTAGGCAGGCTGAATTTGGTAACCACAGTCATTATTTTTCTGATTCAGGAGACTTAGAAGATTTAGACATCAAGGCTGAAGGATGTTAACTGAAGACTGTCTCCCTTGTGGCTACTGTTTCCAGAAATGGAGGTTCACTGAAGATGTTCAGAGAAGGGGAGAAAGTTGAGGGCCTTTGGAAGTCAGAGAAAAGCATTGAGTTACACTAATAAAATATTCCCAAGATTCAGAGGGTTCCATAAGTAGCTGGGACCAGCCCCGCTCTCCCCCCAGCATTCAAAATAAATGAGGAGATGGCAGAACCCCAAAGAGAAATACCTTCATGGTCCAACTAACAAGTTCCATGTCTAAATGGGGCATGATGGCTAAGAATCACTTCAGGGAGACTGTAGGGTCTTCGGTAACAAGTATTTCAGCTAAGACCACTTCACCATCCCATGTTTTGCTCTGCAAAAGGCTTTTAGGATCTTCCCATGATTCCTGGGTTGGAGGGTAGTGAGGGACCAGGATGAAGAAAGCTCCAGTATAACTGAGATTGAAGTCATAGTTAACTAGATATCTTCATCAAGTGTGGTGTAAAATCATCTGCAAATTACTCCAAGTAGAAGCTTACTTACTTTTTAAAAACTGAATTTATTGGGGTTACATTGCCTAATAAAATTATATAGTTTTTAGGGTACAATTCTAGAACACATCATTGTATATTGTATTGTGTGTTCACCAACAAAAGTCTAGTCTCCTTCCATCACCATTTATCCCGTTTACCCTCTTCTGCCTGCTCCCGCCCCCTTTCCCTCTGGTAATCACCCTACTGTTGCCTATGACTATGAGTTCATTTGCTTGTTTGTTGTTTAATCCCTTCACCTATTTCACTCAGCTCCCTAACCTCCTTCTCCTCTGACAGCGGTCAATCTGTTCTCTGTATCTGTGAGTTTGTTTCTATTTTGCTCATCAGAATCCACATGTAAGTGAAATCATATGGTATCTGTCTTTCTCTGACTGGCTTATTTCACTTAGCGTAATACCCTTTAGGTCTACCCATGCTGTCATGAAAAGTAAGATTTCCTCCTTTTTTTTATGGCTGAGAAGTATTCCATTGTGTAAATGCTTTAAATCCTCTCAGGGGAAAAAGTTGTCTATGTGTGTAGGGGCTATAAAATCTTTGGATAGATCAAATTTTAACCCTAATGTAAATAAAATCGTAAAGCAAGATGGCTCAGTAGTATACTTTTGTTTCAACAACTATTGACTATTTATGAAAATGCTAATGAACTTATTCACAGCCTAATTTACAAGGCTCTTGGTTTAACAATTGAGCAGATATCAGGATACTCCATACCAAAGGGTTCTTTAACCATTTTGCCTCAGCTGTAAAATCATACTTGTGCATGGAGTCATTATGGAAATATTCACAGAGAAATTTAAAGACACAATTCAATTGCTCTTCTGGAAGATAAATGACCATCTAAGAATAGATGGGCCCAGTCGGCATGGCTCAGTGGTTGAACATGGCTGGGGTTCAATTCCTGATCAGGGCACATGCCCAGGTTGGGGGCATTCAGGAGACAGCCAATTGATGACTCTCTCTCATCAATGATGTTACTATGTTTCTATTTCTTTCTCCCTCTCCCCTCCTCTCTGAAATCAATAAATATATATTTTTAAAAAAGAAATAGATGAAAGCTTAATTTAATATTAGTGTATTAATTTCCTGTGGCTGTTGTAACAATATTATCACAGACTTGGTGGCTTAAAACAACAGAAATTAATTCTCATATAGTTCTGGAGGCTAGAAGACTGAAAGATGTATTGTTGGGCCAAAATTAAGGTGTTGGCAGGACCATGTTCCTTCCAAAAGCTCCAGGGGAGATTCTGCTCCTTGCCTCACCCAGCTCTGGTGGCTGTCAGCATTCCTGTGTCACCTTGCCTCCTCCTCTTCTGTCTCTGTCCAATTTTCCCCTAACTTTTTCTTATGGGGAATAGGTGACTCAGGGCATTCTGGAATAATGTCCCCATCTCAGGATCCTTAACTTAATCACATCTGCAAAGACCCTTTCCCCTGTACTGTACAGTAATATTTACAGGTTCCACAGTGAGCACCTGACATTTTTAGGAGCCATTATCTAATCTATAATAATAAAAGCATAATGTGATAATTAGATTGGACAGCCAAACCACCTTCTGGACGTCCTTCCGGAGTAAGCCGCGGCGGTAGGGGCTGAGGCAGAAGTGGTTAGGGGCGATCAGGCAGGCAGGCGAGTGGTTAGGGGCTATCAGGCAGGTGGGCAGACCAGTGGTTAGGAGCCAGCAGTCCCGGATTGGGAGAGGGATGTCCAACTGCAGGTTTAGGCCCGATCCCAGAGGAATTCCTGCAGGATTGGACCTAAACCTGCAGTCGGACATCCCCCAAGGGGTCCCAGATTGCAAGAGGGTGCAGGCTGGGCTGAGGGGGACCCCGACGCCCCCATGCACAAATTTTGTGCACTGGGCCTCTAGTTTACTATAATTATCCAAATAACTAGGTCCCTCAACAAATAGTATTTAAGATGATGGCTTCTGCTTTGTTCCTGTAATTATGTCAAACTGTAACACACACACACACACAATGGCTAGACTTCCCAAAGATATAGATAGCTACATATCCACACATCATCGGCCCACTGAACCCTTTCAAGGGCCCGTGCTGCATGCTGTGGGAAAGGCCCGTCCTGGAAATGTGCACCCAGTGGTTCTGAGTATGACATCAGATCCAAACAGTTTTATATCTGATCTGAACGCCCAGCGCTGTGCTGGGAAAGGAAGGGCTTTCTTAAAAACAGCTTCTGTGACCAAGAAGAATATACTCCCCCAACCATCCTCTTTCTCATAATAGCCCACAATCAACCATCATTTTTCCTTTAATTTTTCAATAAATTACTTTTTCACTTTAACCACCTCTTATCCACAACTCGAGGCAATTAGCTCTCTAGATATTCCTTGAAATAAGCACAGTTCATTTCCAAAAAAGGAGATAGTTCGTGATTGTTGTGAGGGAGGCATTGTGGTAGGTGTTGGGAACACATGATGCAGGTGGAGGAGACGAAAAAAGTAGACAATTTCAGTATAACATGGTGATGGATAATTCAACCACCTCTCACCACCTGCATGGTGGACCAAGCCACCTCAGATGGCTCTCACCATGATGACTCCAAGGCCTCCTACAAGGTCTCAACTTCTGCTCTTGCCCCATGATAAGGACTGCATAGGCCCCAGCGCCTTAAGTTGATTTGTTGAAACCTACCATCTAATGCGATGTTATTAGGAGTTGGGGGCTTTGGAGGTAAGAAGGATTCAGTGAGGTCCTGGGGGTGGTGCGCTCATGCTGGGATTAGTGTCCTGGTAAGAGCTGAAGAGAGCCGGCTTCTCTCTGCTCTCTGCCATGCGAGGACACAGCATGGCGTGGGCAGTCTGCAACCTGGAAAAGGGACTCACCAGCCCTGGACCATGCCGGCGACCGGAGCTAGGATTTCCAGCCTTCAGAGCTGTGAGAAATAACTTTCCATTGTTTATAAGACACCAGCCTCTGGGACTTGGTTATAGCGGCCTGAACAGATTAAGACACGTCCATTCAGTCTATTCTTTATAACACAGCCAAAACAATCCGTGAAAACATAAGTCAGACTAAGTCACGTCCTCTGCACAGAAACCTCTGGGGACTTCCCATCTCACTGGACTAAAAGCCAAATCTTCGCAAGGCCCCCAGGACTCTGCACAGTCTGTTAATGCACCGTCCCCTGGAGCCCCACCTCCGCGGCTTCCTCTTGCCCTCACTCATTCATCTCCAATTAACACCGGAAGCACAATCCTTCCTCAGGGTTTCTGTCCTCCCTGTTCCCTCTGCGCAGACAACTGTCCTTTGGGGCTCAACTCAAACATCGTATGCTCAAGGGTCCTTTCTCTGATTATTAAATTAATAATTGCAATGTAGTCCCTGGCACAACCTAATTTTCTTCTCTCCTTTATTTTTCCCCACAACATTTATTACCATCTAACTTATTATAGATGTTATTCATTTTTTTAAGTGATCTGTTTCCCCTCCTTAGAATTAAATTTCATGAGAACTGGGATTATTGAAGGCTTTGCTAATAAGATTATTACTGTCTGTTTTGTATATCTACCATCTAGAATCCTGGTGTCTAGTAAGTGATCAATACTTATTTGTAGGATGGATGGATGAACCCTGGCATCTTTTAATGATCAATATGTATTTGTAGGATGGATGGATGGATGGATGCACGGATGGACAGATGGATGGGTAGACGGACAGACAGGTGGACGGGTGAGATGGTGGAGGGGTGGATGTGTACACAAGTAGAATAGGAGTGCAGAGAGGAAGAGGGCACTGGGCCAGGCCTGACCTGATGGGCTGTGGGAAGGCAAACAGCTCTATTCACCTGCTCACGCCTTTCAGGAGTCAGTTA
The DNA here is from genome assembly GCF_964212035.1 of Myotis nattereri. Taxonomy (NCBI): domain Eukaryota; kingdom Metazoa; phylum Chordata; class Mammalia; order Chiroptera; family Vespertilionidae; genus Myotis; species Myotis nattereri. The sequence continues at coordinate 13,265,479 of NC_138092.1, forward strand.
CACAATGGATATGTCTCCTTCCCACCTCATCCTACATGATAGTTTTACAATGCAAATTGCCCCCCAAAGCCCTCTTTTCTAGGTAGTAATTGTCATCACGGGAAAGATTAGCATATTTAGGTCTCATCTTTTTATGAAAGAAAAATGAATAACTCATCTTAAGCTTAACACTTCCTTTAATATTTTGACAGGAGAAAACTTACAAGGAACCTCTAGGTATCACAAAAGATTTTCAGGGTCCCCAGCCATCTTGTTTCCCAGTGTTACAAAGACTCCACTAAAGGTCTTGGTTTTTAACCTTAACCCGTAGGGATGACAGCCTGTAACACGTTGTGGCTCTTCTGGCATGAACTACTTTGTTTTAATAGCTTTTCTGTGTATGACTGGGGGAATGACTTCCACCTGGCCCTCTTTCTGCCTCAGTGGTCATATTTACCTTCGTTTTCCAGAAAACATGTTTTAATTAAAGAAGTAATTTAATTGTTGAACATATATCATTTTCTGTACATTGTCCCAGATGTGTGCGCACACACACACACATTTAAAGTCGTTCCTGAGGTTCTGAATTAGTGAAACAGACTCCAGCAGACCCTCTAAGCTGAAACATATTGACAACACACATGCTTTTACATAACTAAGCAGCAGGCATTCCACACGGCCGCATCGCTCTCATCCTCGCTCCTTCAGACATGCAGCGCTATTTTCTATTTCTAGTTTGTATTTCCAACAGTATTAGCTAACAAAGAAAGGCATTTTGTTTGTCACTGTATATTTTTAGCTTTATTTCAACCATCTTTAACAACTTCAGGAAGAACAAGTATTGACCCAATCATATGTGGGGTTTTTTGCTAAGTGAGATTTCTGCCTCTGAAAAGGGGCTTTTAAACATCTATCAGCACATTTTTAAAGTGCTGCTGAGAATTGCATGTCTAGCCACCCCTGCTGGGGGTGACTGCAGAGGTTCCTCTTCCTGTCCTGGATACTTAGTTTGCAAATAAATGGCTCACCGCGATGGCTTCCTAATGTCCTTGAGCTTATATTTCAAGGTACAATGGATACATTCCTCATCCAGGACAGTGACCATAGTTCACATTTCAAATCGTCTTCTTGGAAGGATTTCGGCAACTTGATCACTTGGGTGGGACTGTCGTCCTTTCCAGTATCACAATATGTCTGACAAGGAGCACAGCCCAGGAATAGCAGAAAGGCTGGCTCTGCTGTTTTCTGGGTTTGGCCTATGCTTGCACCATTAGTACCACCCCCTTCATGGTTTCTTTGCAAGAATCACATTAAGTTGCTTGTCCGCGCTGTCAGAGGAAGGACGACAACGAACTCTATACATTCACTTCACTAGAGCTGAGTAAAAGGTGACATGAAGCAATGGGCTTGACAGTGAACAGGCCAGTGGCAGGGAGAGGGGAAGTGTCCTCTGACCCTTGGATGTGGGAAGTCTCGGGATCCTCAGGAGACCTCCCTGGCATTGTGATGGCTGATGGACAAACTCTATGTGTCTGGCTCAGTCAATATTTTCAATATTGGCAAGGCATAATGGCTTCCTTGTTTTTAGGGGGAAAAAAATAAAAACTCTAACATCTAGTTTCCTTTTTGCAAGCAATGGATGTTCTGGTTTTACCTTCCAGGTGCGGTGGGCTGTCCATTTCAGGGCCCCCTGGTCCGGTGAGGGAAGTTCCTCAAAAGATCGCCCTGAGGACCAAATGAGCACCATTTATAAACTGAAAGCCACACCAGCGTGAGAAGTGATCCCACTGCTCAAGAAGATCTACCTGCCCAGAGGAGTAACCTTGCATGTGCCCACTCTCAAATCCACCTCCAGTTCCGTGGCAAATCAGAGGGTCATGATCTGATAGGTGAAGCCTACCAACGAGTATTTGAAAGGCTAAGTAGATTATTGCCCCTCTGTCCCCCGCCCCATGTGGGGGGGGGGGACATTTCCCTTTAAAGAGGAACAGGTGCCATGGGCAGACTTGCTTTCCCCTTACAGGCTGTTTGCTTTGTGGGCTCACTACTGCCTCCCCATGAGCCCTGAGGATGCCTCCTGAGGGTGCTCTGCCTGAGCCTCAGCACCTTCTGCCCTGAGAGCCTCGGACCAGCTGCCGTGGACCCCTCGGACCTCATGTAGAATCTTCCAGATCCAGATGGCCAAGGGTAGAACATGGGGGGCTCCGCGTGGAGCTCAACGTTTCAAGGTGAACCCACAGGCGCCGAGCTCTTGTCAGGAAATGCGCATTTCCCGTGACCCCAGAGCATGGGGCTCTGCACCTGCTGCCACGGTCCTCACAAAGCAGCCTGACCCATGAGGGGCTTCTCTGAGCAACACAGACACAGTCTCCTTTACGTACATACAGGTGAGTCCTCCTGGGCACGCCCAGCCGCCCTCTGGGTTTTGCCTGGACTGTGTCCAGTGCGTGTTTTCCCACAGGAAAGAGACAGGAGAGGGAGAAGGGCGCACACGCTGAATGGCTACTGGGCCAGACTTCTGTGGGCTGGTCTGCTCTGAAGGTATGTTAGATGCCATTTCCATGCAGCCGGCCTCCGTAACAAAGGAATGCAAATCCTCTTTCTCTGCCGCCTTCAGGGGGGCCCACTCCTCTCCTCCTCTTCCTCTCTCCTCCCTTCTCTCCTTCTCTCCTTCTCTCTTCCCATCTCCCCATCTCTCCTTCTCTCCCTCTCTCTTCCCCCTCTCCTTCTTGCCTCTCTCCAGGCCACAAATCCCTGGGACCTCTTATTTCAGGCTCTAACACCGGATCTGTGCCCAAGGTTGAGAGTTTTCACCCATACACATGACCAGGCCCTTTAATTTCCTCCTCTGCCATCAGAAACACATGGCACTTTATTCTTTCCCTCTCGGCTTCTAAAATAATTGTTTTCATTTTTGCCAGCACATAGCAAGGTTTGACAATCAGAAATGATTTCTTCTCCATAACAGTAAAATCTTAGACTCTATACATGGGTGACCAATTCTATTGAATTTATAGTCCTACTTAAAGCAGAAATAAAAACTAACATAGCCCCAAAGAACTAGGCTGCCTTAGGCAATAACTGCATCAAACCCAAAACATGAGAAATAGGTTATGTTTATTGCTTTAAAGGAACACCTGATTTCAGGGACCTCCTCAATAACAGACATGTTTGGGATGAATGAGGACGTTTCCTCATATCAACAAGTGAAAACTCCAACATAAATATTGTGGGTTCTGACCTCCAGCTTCCTCGTAGAGCAAACAACTGCGCTCCCGCCACCCCTGAGAAGCCGTTCACAGCCGGTGTGTCATTCTTTACCCTCCAGGTCTGAGCCGGCATGTCACCCCTTGCCTGTCCCACCGGGGACAGCCTTTCAGTTACATTTAGAGAAGTGCCCACCGTGGAAGCAGCCCTAGAACATCCTCTCACCTAGTGGTCAGGTTTAAGGGTGGTCAGAAGCAGACATCACAGCTCCAGCACCTGCTGAGCCTGCATCTGGGCAGACTGGGAGGTCGAGGCAAGTCGCCTATCACGCACAGCCCTTCTTCCTGAGCCAGAGCCCCCCTCTGAGCACTGCCTGGGCCTCCACTTCCTCCTGTGTCAGGTGAACAAGCCGGACTGGACAAGTGCATCTCAAATTCTAATGTGTACACACACACACACACACACACACACACACACACACACACACCTAAGCAATCTCTGTCCTTCATCATTTTTAGGGCCATGATTATTTTACCCACTGCAATTGCTCTTCTGTGTTATCTTGATCATCCGAAGACAATATTCTAAGGTTCTTGTTTAAATTTCTTAAATGTTAAACTACGAAATATGAAAACGTAAAGGATAGAGAAAGCTATAAGACGCCCACGGACACAGGCTTAGGATTTAACAAGTGTTAACATTTGCAGAGTAGCTTGCACATCTTTTTAAAGTTGCCAGGCCCCGCGCTGTTCTCCCCCATCCTTCCAACCCTCTCTGACAGCTCCTCTCTGTTTCTCAGCACGCTGACCTTTCCCTGCTGCTTCCTAAATCTCCGGGCTAAGAGACCGCGAGCACGTGATGGAAGCGCATACCCTCCCTGGCGGTCCCCCTGGGTCCCAGTGAATAGCAGTTTTCATCATCTGAAGGTCGTTACCCCTTCACTTAGGTTCCGACGCTAGACGCTGAGATTGGCTTTACGTTCAGACACCCGGGAGGAAGGTGGGGAGTGGACTGAAGTGTCAACATCACATGCTCCTCGCTCAGAGTGCAACTGTAAAGTCTTTTCCTCTTCTAAAGTTCAAGGACGATGTTCTTTCACATGAAACCCAGCACGGGGAGAAAACAGAATGAAGCAAATTCAGCTAATGGCCCGGATGCGGGGGAGCAGGGAGTTCTAATTCTGACAATACTGTTCGGCGTGCTTGTTCTCTTTGCAGCTTTTATTCCATATCCAGAGGCAACTGAATACCACCCGATTCTTAAGCATAAATTAGGTTTATAAAGTACTTCCATGCACATGCTTCCCTACTGGATGCTACCATCTGATGACAATATCCTCACAGACTGTCCTGTTGCCCACTGTGTCCCCAGCACCCAGCACAGTAATGTTTCCCCTAAATGCAAGGCTACTTGGGGAAGAAGAGGAATAAGCAAATCTATGGGTTATTGGAGGGCCCTGGATGTTTTGACAAAAAAATAAAACAAAACAGTATCTTGAGCCATTATAGGATAAGATAAATTGTCAACAGGCTTAGAACAGCTCTTATGTATGTTGTACATGAGCTTTCTCACTGTGTAACCTTCTACCTTCCCATATGTGTGAAGCAGAGGGTAAAAGACATGTTCTTCCTCCTTTTACTTTTATTAAATTGACTGGGTGTCACTGATTAATAAGATTATATAGGCTTCAAATGTACAGTTCTGTGATTATTAATCTGTATATTGCATTGTGTGCTTAAAAACACTTAGCACCGTCACCCACAGGTCTACTTTAACTCTCACTTCTGTCCCATTTACTTTTGAAAATAAATATACATATAAACAAATACACTAAAAATAAGTGATAACAACACAATGTTAAGGTTTCGAATACTCAGTCTTGGATTTGCCTCTGTGAACTGATTGGACCCACCCACACCCAGCCCCCCTCCACACAGGCAAACTGCGAACAGCCGTTAGTATTCTCAGGGGTCACTCAGGACCTCCTGGGTGCTCTGGGTTACATGGGTCATGCCAGGCACTCAGCACATTGTCTCACGGAATCCCCACAGCAACGCTGAGGCTGCCGCATTGGTTTCATGACATGGATGAGGACATGCAGGCTCAGCAGAGGTTAAGTAACACCTGAGTTCGCCTCTAACACTGCATCATATTGTGTCCCTTTTATTTCCTCATTCTCCTAACTCTTTCTGTGATCAACTCTAAACATCTGGCCTCTGTGATGCCCTGGGACCTCTAGCAGGGCTGGTATTGACCTAGAAATCTTCCCTTTCACTAATGGATGCAGGCTTGTCTTAGGATCCAGCTCATTCTGGGAAGCAACACACAACATCAGCCACTTGGCTAGCACCTTCTCCAGAACAATGATCCCTCCCATTCAGTCTTTACCTTTGAAGCTAATCAACCGTTACAGCTTATCAGAAACCCAGTTTCAGGAAGAAGTGAGGAAATGAGGTGTTTAGAAGATCGAGAAACACATTTTGGAGCTGCCCTTGCTGTATGGAGCAGGGTCCATTCATACTGCAGCTCGTGCCTTGTCCAAACAGCTTCTGCTGCTGAGTTGGGAATGCAAATCTAATAATGCCTGGTATCCCCATTCTCAAAAGTCAGAAAAATCCAGATTTCTATGTAAATCTTCTCAAATGTTGGTTTGTGAATGGCCCGTGTGAAATTTATCTGTGGGTCAGTCTACATCCTCGGATGTAGAATATGAATTAGGAAAGTAAATACATTGCCTGAGGCAGCATAGCACAGTAGTGAAGAACATGAACTTCCAAGCCAGGTCACTCACCTGCAGATCCCGGACCCGTCACTCACTAGCTGTCCTGTAACCTCTCTTTGCCTCAGTTTCCTCACATGTAAAATGAAGGTAACATTAATACCTACGAGTAGGGTTAGCGAGCATTAAAGAATTGACATTCACAAAGTGCTTTCAACAGAATCAGTTAAGTGCTAAGTAAGTGCTTATTTTAAAACATAAAATAACATAATCCCAAGAATACTTGTGTCCAGGCCAGCTTTATACCTCTATTCTTCCTGGATGGCAGGTGGGTTAAAACTTCTCACTTGGGCTGTAGCTAACCAGGATGGAATGATCTTTTACAGTAAAAGATTCCACAAAAATAGGTGGGGAAAATGAGCAAACTTTAGGATGACAGTTTTGGTGTCAGAGCCTAAAAGACAGAGGGACTTCCATATCCCAGCACTCAAATCTGATAGTTTTCCATGGAAAGGAGATGTGAGACAATTAGAAAGTAGTTTTTTCTACTCTAAATAACCCTCTACAAGACCTGGGCAATTTTGCAAAAGAAAAAGTAGTTCTTTCTATACAGAGGAAAAACAAATAATTGTTTAATTCTCGAATTTGGACTGACCTAAGTTGACCTGTAGGTCTCTGATGGGGCAAAGTGAAAAGTTAGGCGCAATGCCGGGCATTTGCGTGTGTTCTCTGCTCACAGGCGGAAAAGGAGCCCCTGCTTGCAGCATGAAAGCTCAATAGACTCCTCTCTTCTCCATAGACAATTAACTTCCATCTGTTTAAAGCTCCCCAGGGGCCTGGCGTCCCATTTAACCTCCTTTCCACCAAACCAGCGTGAAGTTAAGAAAACCAAAACCCATTTGAAACCCAAGCCTTTACACATCAGAAGGCCCGGGAGAGCCTGGTTGACCTACGGTCACCACAGGAGACACAATGACGCAAAGAGGGACTTTTAGGAACAACTGCTGCTTCTAGGACCATGAGTCAGAGACTTAACTCCTGCGTTGGCCCAAGAGCCAGCTTGAGCCCCATAAGATGACGGATATAAAGGGCATTAGAAAATAAAAGCTTCAATTCTACATGCTATTTAGTCAGATAGATGAAAGCATTCCTTGTGCCAAAGAGGAAAGAAGTCTGTCCGTGTGATTTGAAACAGGGTAGCGGGCAGGGCTCGCGGCCCCTCTGAGGGTCTAGATATGGAGTGGACCCCAGCTGCTGGGGCGACTGTTGGTGCCTCAAGACGAGCAGCCTTTTTAAAACAGATCAGATGATTCTCGTGGTGACAATGCTGGAGACTCTCTACTTCCAGTATGTTTTTAAACAACTTGGTTACTTGCAACCTAGGACACGGGGCAGTGTTTTGGGGGAGAGTCGGAACTCTGAAGTGGAGGAGACCGGAAGCTCCTACACCCACCTTCCTACTGCCCAGATGCCTCCTCTCTCCCGCTCACTGCCTTCCCACGCCCCTCATATCCTGCATCTCATTTTGCCATTTTCTGATCTCCCGGTCTCTGCAGTAAATGTTTTCTTCTTCAGGATGCTTCACTCCTTATAACATGAGACCAGCAACTGAACAATAGTTTATGCCTAAGTGCACGGCTAGCACAACTATTGTCCTGGACGATAACAACACACTTCGATAGAACATCACAAGGCTTTTGTGTTAATTTCATAAGATATAGGTTAAGCCTGGGCGCATGAGTCACTCTTTTATGAATTTACAGCATCCATTTGTTCACTTTTTACAGCAAACCGTAATGGGTACCTACCTGTGCCGAGCACTATTAGTCCCGGGGATACTGAGACCAGTAACACAGCCACTGAGTGGTACAACCGGGAGATGGGCATGGGCCACACAAGCAAGACAGTGAGAACAGGGCTGGGTGAGTACTGATGAGCACAATGCCCTGGAAGCAGGGATCACAGCCTCCTAATGAGGTTGCTGGGGCTGAGGGGGAGCAGGCAGACAAGGCACCTAGAGATGATGCTCAAGCTGGGCATGAAGGATGAGCAAGTGTCAGGCAAAGTCAGAGGGAATGGCATCCCTAATAGAGAGAAGAGGCATTGCAAAGTGACGGAGGAGATGTGCACATGGCTTGTTGCAAGATCTCCCAGTTCCTGGGTCTGGTTGGAGCACGAGAATGACTCCACTCACTGTTGTTGGCTTTGAAGGTGGTTGAAGGGAGCCAGGAGATACAGACTATGGGTGACCTTCTAAAGTGCTAAAGCAAGGCAATGGACTCTCCCCTAGAGCCCCTAAGGGAATCAGCCTTGCCTACACCTTGATTTTAGCCCAGTGAGACCCATGTTGGACTTCTGACCTCCAGAACTATAAGGTGATAAAACTGAATAATTGTAAGTCACTAAATTGGTTGCAATTTGTTTCAGCAGCCCAAGGAAACTAGTACAGGAGGCTTTGCACCTCTTGGCTTGAGTTAGTTAGCTAGGCTCGGGGGCAGGAGCGGGGGGCAGTACTGGGACATCCTTGCCCCCAGAAGACGGTCGCTGTGCAGTGAATGGCACTCTCTAAACTCTTGCCACCCCCTGGGTCACTGGGTGGTCAGCCCCCACTGTGGTTCTTGCTGTCAGAGCACAAATATACAGATGCTAACGCAGAGTTGAACATATGCAGGGGAGAAGCAACGCTAACAAAGAACTCATGAAGAAACTCAAAGACATAGCCTGAACAAACCAAAATAAGGATTTTAAGAGCACACATGTGATATTAAAAAACAAACAAAAAAACTAACCAAAGTATATGTGACCTACTTCAAGGAAAGTAAACAGATGAAAATTGCAATCTAAATGAACAAATACATTACATGGTAATGAATCATGAGACAATTGTGTGTTAAGTACCTGCCATAAACTCAACCTTCAATTCCTATTGTGTCCTCATATATTTGATTGTATTTCCCCCATATATGATTCCATTAGAGACTCTGGCAGTGTGGGGTAGGAAGGGAGATAAAAAAAATGAGTGTTCACCTAAAGTAGGTGCCTTATCCACACGTTAGTTGTCAAGACTGTATGTGTACCCAGGTCTTGGCTTTATGTCCAGGCATTCTTCATTTATTCCCTGCAAGGTGCCGTGGTAGATAGAAGATATAATGCTTGCCCTCAAAGAATTTATAATCACTTATGATCTAATAATTGTGTGACTGTCATTACAAAAATAACCCTTAAATTGGCAAAAGGATTCATGACCAGGCTGTTCTGAAATAGTAAACAAGACTGTTACATTTCCTGATAACACCCAGTCATCATTTACAGGTTTCAAACTACCGCATTTGACAAAGAATTGGAAGTGACTATACATTAAAAGCAAACAGAAACAAAGATGATGTGTCATTGATGTTAGACTGTAAGTTAATGGGGGAAATGAATCAAATTATAAAAATTTGTTTTAGGCACAGTGGGTCAGGAACACAGTTATTATATAAATTAAAGTATACCATAATTAAAGTATATCTATAAGTAATTACTAGTATATACTATGGTATATTATAAAGCATATTTATATAGTAATTATAAATTAGAGTATATCTATAAGTAATTATATGCTCTGGTATATTATAAAGCATATTTATATAGTAATTATAAGTGAGAGTATAGCTATACAGTAATTAATTGTGACATTTCCTGGGACTCGGTGGATTTCCCCTAACCACATTATCCTCTGAGGTTTCAAATGAATAGTGTTTTCTTAATTATGACCCAGGAAGCCTTTTTCAGGTTTGATCTTCTAAGTCTAAGACAAAAGTTTGAAAATGTTTAGCATGTGCTTCACTTGGCTATGCTTTTTCTAAAAGTAAACTCTTCAAATTACAAGCAAACATGAACTAGTGGTTAATTTCTAATAGCAAAATAAAGAAGGAACACAATTTTGATGAACATTTTTGAAAAATGACAAATACCCAAGTCCAGCTTTGTACATTTCTCGTTAATTTGCTTCCTATCACTTCTTTTGTTTTTAATATATTTTATTGATTTTTTACAGGAAGGAAGAGAGAGGGATAGTTAGAAACATCAATCAGCTACCTCCTGCACACCCCCTACTGAGGAAGTGCCCACAACCAAGGTACATGCCCTTGACCGGAATCAAACCTGGGACCCTTCAGTCCACAGGCCAACGCTCTATCCACTGAGCCAATCCGGTTAGGGCCCTATCACTTGGTATTTAATCTAACAGTCGGTTTCTCTAATAGGGACAAACAGAAAACCTCTAAGCATTTTGGGAAGAGTCAAGCTCTGGTCACATGCCTTGCTCCAGGCTCCCTGAGACGAAGGCCATGTGACTAATGCCAAACGTTTTCTCACGTTCTCTGGCAGTTTATACTTTAAAGAAGGGACGAAGAAGAACAGATGTTTATTAAGCATTTGCTCGGTCTCAGGTACTCGCCACAGACTTTTCCATGCAATTTTCTTTAATCTTCACAACAACCCAATGAGGCGGGCGCTCCTGTTCTTCTCACACAAACGGGGGAAAGTGAAGGCCCAGGAAGGAAGCCACGTCTGCCAGTCCTCGCGGCTGCTCAGGGCCGGTCAGAGGTCACGTCCCAGCCGGCTGACCCAGGAGCCTCCTTCTCCACCCTCCCGTGCCTGCCTCCTCAGAACCCCACCCAGCTCCCCACACCCCACTCACTCCAGAGCCTTCCATCGGGGTGGCATGGGAGAAGAACGGAGCACATTTATCACTCGTGACTACTTTTTCTCAACTCTGAGGTTTTCTCTGACCAACCAGGCTTATTCACTCAGTCTGGATAGTGGCTCTGGGACTGCAGAGTGAGGATTCTTCCCGTTTGTCAGCGTGGCCTCTGCCAAAGACTCGCTTTCAGTTTTTAAAAAGATTGGCTCTCTTCCCCTCTCTTTTTGGAATGTCTTTAAAACCATGTTTCTCACTTAAAAGTAAAAAAAGAGAGAGAGAGAGAAAACCAGGCTTCCTCTATCAGATGCTTTTGCTCACCAGCCAGGAGGAGTTAGTCTGGCATTTCTTTCTGTGCTTGTTATTCTTGAGAAGACAGGTCCCCATTCCTCCGTGGAAAATTCAATTCCTTATCATTCTGCGTATACTAATATGTCAGGTGGCCAGTAAGTGCTCTGGGAAGCACAAACGCATGCTGAGATGACAGAGGTGACGCTAAGGTTCACCAGGCCAGACAGCTGAACTATACTGATCGCGCCTTATAATCAGATTATATACTTTTGAAAGCTTTTCCCCATATGGTATATCATCTCAGTTAACTTCAATCAAGTTTATAAAACACACGAGGCAAGTCTACTTACTGCCACGTGGCGGTTCTGAAAACAGTTTCAAGAAGCTTTTTGCTTCCCGTCACCTGTGAAGGCAACTCTAAGCTCCAGTCTCTTTCTAGAGGAAAACACAGTGAGTGAAGAGGCATCTTTTCACTATTCATGAATATCAACAACCAACGAGAATCGAAGACTATGACCAAGAAGAGCCCTGTGCATGTCCGGGTACGGGGATGGCAGTACTGACTAGGCCAGGGGTGGGCAACCTTTTTGTGAGTGCGTGCCAAAACCAGCAAAATCTCTGACTCGAAATTCTTCTGCGTGCCAACCCTAATTTTTTGAGAACATGTTACACCTACTTGATATCTCTTAAGGTGTACGTATGTGAAGAACCTTGAAGAAATAATAAAATTCATTTGAGCGACAAAAACACAGTATATGATGATGAAAAATACATTTATTTTTTAATGTATACATGTACACTGATAGTCTGACAGAAAACTTTATGACTCCGTTTGATATTATCAGTGGGACTTTTGCTGCTGCATCACTGATGACAGAGATTTTACATCAGGTTTATATTTCGTGACCTTCAGAGATATGCACAAGCTACTACTTTCATCCGTCAGGCTACTCCTATTACGAGACTTAACAAAATTCATCACTGAGAACAAAGATTCACAAGCGTATGTGGATGAAACTAAAACACTGGTCGGATCTAGGAAGGCAAGGAGAGTTAAGGTAGAGGCATAGAAATTGCTCTTCCCCTCTCTCGTCAATCCATGTCTATGGTCTTTAAGATAACTTGTTATGTAAACTTATTTATTTATCTAAGATGCACCTACAATGAATTTATCTGAAAAATAAAAAAGTCGATATTAAGAAAAAAATTGTAAATGGAAGATTATAAGAGAGGGGTTTCACATGCAAGCAAAAGTTACTGGCGTGCCATGTTTGGCACGCGTGCCAGAGGTTGCCCACCCCTGGACTAGGGTCAGTGGGATTAATTAGAACACTTGCATGGAAGACTGGACTCTCAAACTGATAGAGAAAAAGGGGGCAACCAGGCAAGAGGAGTAAGGTAGGCATTTTAAGGTGACAAGAAACAGCCCCTATGTAAAGATTTGACAAGAAAGCTACATTGTGGATTACTTGATAGGATTGTTCTAACTTCCCGACCTAGAAGGACAAAGAATACTTGCAATCTTTACCTTGAATGCAAGACTCAAAATAGAATCGTTAATGGCTTAATCACCAAGATTGGTTAGCGTGATAGAAGCCAATGTCGGTGGGACTCAGAACAAGAAGTCAGAGGCTTCTCCCTTCTCCCTGATCAGTGGCTGATCTGCATATTGGTACATCTACAATTGTGCACACCCAGTTCTTGATTTTCTGGAATAAGAGAGATTTCAAATAATGAAAACTCACTTGTTCCTCGTTTCATTGTAACCAATGAAATTTTATCATCGTTGCCCATCAAATTTATACCCAAGAATCAACCAAATAAAATAGTTTTAATTTCCTTCCCTGTTGTGTGTGTTGGGGCTTGTGATGTGGAATTCAAATCCTTTCCCTCTGACTTGTGTGCTTGTGAGCATTCCTGGAGGGTTGGAGGGGGATATTTCTAGCCTCTCTCCTCCCTTCTTCACTGACCGAGGGGAGAAGTAGTTTTTTCTTGAATCAGTGCTTTGGGGATAGGAGCTAGGCATGTGCTCATTGCAGCCTCATCACTTCCTCCTCCTTTTTTTTCTTTTTGGGGTATTAACTGCCTGCAGGAAGCATGAACTCTTATATGCTCTCAGCATATGCTTAGAGCAGGCTTAATCCCTATAGAGTAGGAGACTTCTCTCTCTCTCTCTCTCTCTCTCTCTCTCTCTCTCTCTCTCTCTCTCTCCTCTCTTTCTGGTGATGGTGGTTATGGGTTATGTGTGTATGTGACATTTATCCCATTAAGTATGAATTCATTGATCATCATCTCCAGTATGGCAGACATACTGGACTCCAGTGAAACAGAAATCAAGATTTTCCCCAGCTACCCTCCTTCACTCAGTGCCATTGAATTTCTGCTATGGTATTTGGCAATATTAAATGCTTGGTTTGGGGAATATTCATGTGCCTGGAATATAGTAGAAGCTTAATAATTATTTGTTGAGTGACTAGATGATATAAAGTAATTTCTTAGAAATTTCTGATGTAATTTTGAACTTCGCCTTTGATTCCTTCAGATTTAACACACAGGGTCAAGGGCTTTTGATTTTGGACCTGAATTCTATTGGACTTTAACTTTGAAGTTTTAATTTATAGACTTTACTTTCTTTGTGTGAAATTTATAATGGGAAAAAGGTTACATCAAATTGAAGACATTGCTATATTGTTGGCTTTCATTAATATTTATCTTAATATTGTCATTTAATCTTCCTGCCAAATATCAGATCAGCCTATTGGAGAATGTGGCATGATTAGGAATGAATTTTCAGCTTTGGGCAATTTAATTAATGCAACATCTCTGAAGTTAACATTGACATTCATTGTTCCCTCATTCATTTGTGTTATCTATTCCTAGGGATTCTGTGCTTATCCCCTTAAACCAGAGGTCACTTGCAAATTGGAGGGCTGAATAGTCCCCATCATGTACTTGTTTTTCTTGCATAATGTTTAAAATAATACAAAAGAAAATTTCTAGTTTTGTTTAGAAGAGAGAGAGAGAGAGAGAGAGAGAGAGAGAGAGAGAGAGAAGTAGCAACACTGTGCTCCTCCCCCTGAGATTAGACCTGCAACCTCCTTTAGAAGGGACAGATGGTCTCCATTTTCCCGCAGTCCACCTCCATGCATCTGATTGTCACCTGTCTGGCTTTGGGAGGCAATACGTCTTGTAGATGTGAGCAACTGGCTTCTGCTCTGAGCCTCTAGCCTTAGCGCACCCTCTTCTGGCCTTCTTTTGGCTGTTCTCCTCCTCATGGGTCTCCAAGAACCAAAGGCACAGGTCCGCATCGAGCTTGCACTGACCTTTTCCTAAACTTAGACTACGTTTCTGGTGCCCAAGATTGTGAAATGTCCTGTCCAATGAGTTCTAGCCACTTCCAGGACCCGTGTGAGCCCTCATCTATCTGGGGTGGCCCTACCAAGGGCAGACATGCAGTGTCGCTACTGTTCTAGAAGGCTGTGTGTGTGTGTGTGTGTGTGTGTAGGTTGCGGGGGAGGGGGCAGAGAGGGCAGGTGTAGAGGGTGGAGTTTGAATTAGACAGTGCACATATATGGTAGGCCTCCCAAAGATGTCCACATGGTACAGGAGTCTTAACAGAAATGATGAAGTTAAGGATTTTAGGATGAAAAGATTATCCCAGACTATCTGGGTGGGACCAATGTAATCACAAGAGCTTTATAAGAGGGAGGCAGGAGGATCAGAGCCAGTAGTAGGAAATGTGATGCTGAAAACAAGAGGTTGGATCAATGAGAGAAAGGGGCCATGAGCCAAGGAACACAGGCAGCCTCTAGAACAGTGGTTGTCAACCTTCTGGCCCTTTAAATACAGTTCCTCATGTTATGACCCAACCATAACATTATTTTCATTGCTACTTCATAACTGTAATGTTGCTACTGTTATGAATCATAATGTAAATATCTGATATGCAGGATGGTCTTAGGCGACCCCTGTGAAAGGGTCGTTCGACCACCAAAGGGGTCGCGACCCACAGGTTGAGAACCGCTGCTCTAGAAGCTAAAAAAGGCAAGGGAATGAATGAATCCTCTCCTTAGGGCCTCCAGAAGGCATGCAGTCCTGCTGAGACCTGGAGTTTACACTCTGACTTTCAGAATGGCAAGACAACAAGTGGGCATTGTTTTAAGGCCCTAAGTTTGTGATGATTTGTTATAGCAGCTAAGGAAACGAAAACAACTTGCTTAGATGGGAGGCCTCCCGGGAGGAGCCAGGGATAGGAGGGCAAGAGAAGGTGAGGGGCTGCATGCTAGGGCTCCCATCTATGTGCTTGTTTGGGGCAGCCTCAAATATTAATTCATAACCACACAGGCTCAAAAGGTAGTGTCTCAATGAAAGGCTTAAGCCAAAGTTTACACAAACATTTTAATTTTTATATATCATGTTTGTGCAGTGATCAAAAGGCCAGGTACTGTGAGCACAACGGTATTTAACACATTGCGCACCAGTAGTTTTATTGCTAGCTTTACCCGATGGCCAGATAAGTTTCTATTGAACGAGTACAAAAAAACGTTTTACGAAGTATCATACTTTAAAAAGATATTAGCTTGTAAGAACATGCAATAAATAACTTCAAAATGCAATGGGTATTTAATTTTAAGGTGCACCTTTAACATTTATGTAAAACACTGTGTAATATGAAAACACGAGCATGCTCGTGATCCGCCTGCAAAGTGTTAAAAAATCCACCCACTTAGATGTTAGTTACCAAGTGATTCAGGAGCGGGCCCCAAAGATGGTTTCATCAAATCATGATAGACCAGATGTAAGGAAGAACAGCATTTTACTGGGGCTCGATGCCATGCATCTCTTTTGATAAGCTTCAAACCAAATTTCCCTGTATCAAATTTCTTAAATATTTACTTGTGTCTTATGTTCCCAGGAAACAGACATCATAATATGTTATTCTACAGTTCAAAAACTGAGGAAATTAAAAACAGAAAATACGCCAGGCTGTTGGTATGGGCACACTGCTAATCCACCAGAATAAGGGAGGACCAATTAAACATCTTGATATTTTCAACTCAGGCTCCGCCTTTCAACCCCTAATTCAAATACTTAGAAAAAAATTTCCCCGTCAGAAACATGATTGGTTCAATGGCTTAGATCTATAGAACAATGACTCTCTTCCCAACTAGAAAACAGTGCTAAAACCGAGTGTTTTGGAGGACAGGGAAAAGAAATGCCTAATAAGAAAATATTTTCCTATGGTTCCTATTTTACCCTGGGGGATTTTCTTACATTTTGAATTGGTTGTATATATATACTTACTACAAGTCATTTTGTTCACATAAAGTTCATATGAAAAAAAAACTAGAATCAAAATCATCAGCCAAGGACGCGAGCTGAGCTGTTGGACGCACATGAACTCAGCGGCCCAAGACCTGTGGTGACTGCTCTTCCAGGGGAAGCCATGTCACCATGGCTGCTGCTGACACTCATGGACTCTGCACAAAGGTCTTGACATAGTCTTGAAAATTCTAAAAAGTCAAGACATGTGCAAAAGATTCTTTCTCTCTCTCTCTCTCTCTCACTCTCTCTCTCTCTCCCTCTCTCTCGACCTGGATAAATAAGATTTTGTCCATGAATCTGCCTCTAAAGGGAGCTAAAGTAGAGAGGAGAAAATAAATAGGGAAAGCAGCAAGGTGATCTCCAAGGGACAATGCTCTCTGATCAAAAAGGAAAAAAGAAGAGGGGAAAAAAGTTTTCTTAAGTTATCTAAAGAACATCTGGTAGAAATTGACCCAAAAATGTAATTTCAAATGAGTGTTCTCTTCCATTTGGAAAGAAACCCAAACCTTATTATAAATATCCTAGCTGAGGTTTTGGAAAAACAGTAGATGATGAGACTGCATTTCATGTGCTTTGAGTGCAATTTAATTCTTGGGGTTTTCCTAAATTCATCTCAGGAAAGGGTATCAATGGCATTCTTGGCCCATCTTGACAAAGAGCTTCTTGTCTTTTGGCTGAATCTATGCTCTTGGACGTATGGGCCACTCCCAGTCTTCTCAGAGCCTCCCAGTTCCTGTCCTCATTAGGAAAGGATGGAAATAGAAAGATCTATATAGAAATAGAAAGATCTGGAAAAATACAAAACCACATGGAAATTTTTCCTGATTGGCCTCTGTGCAGCTAACTTGGCTCCTAATATCACCCCCCCCCCCCCCCGCCCCATCCCAAGCACAATGTGATGGTATTTGGACTCATCAACTTCTACAGAAGGCTAGCGCACTGCATGCAGGACCATCTGCAGGCCTTTGCCTCAGCTGTCTGCCAGGGGAGATGTTCCTACACAGATATATTTTAACCCTCTGGAATTCAGATTTTTTAAAAAATGTGACTGACCCTTACACATATGCGGGTTTGAATCAATCAGATCTGCATTATAATAAAGGGTGAAGCCATTCTCTTTCTTTATTAAGTGTGAAAAGATGCTGGAGAAAATCTAAATGCTTTTCTAACTCCTGTCTGATACTATTAAATCCATCTTTCATGCCAAAGCTGGATGTCATGGAGAAGCTAACCTGTTTACAGCAGGAAGTTTATTGGAGAGTACCATCCCTTTGACCCTTAGGTGTATCCAATCAGTTCTCACACCATGAATGAGAATCCAAAAGTCAAAAAAGAGGAGGAAATGACTACGAAGTCTCTTACCTTTCATTTAATGCTGTTTCTTGGGGCAACTGTGTTTCCCTCCAGTATTTCTCCCTACCACCCCCCATGTTTTCCTGCTACGTTTTCTTACTCCAGTTAATTGCTCTTTCTTTCCAGCCCTTTCCTCTGCTGTTGATGCCTGTTTTTTTTTTAAGCCAGCTCTTTCCATCTCCCTTCGGGCCTTTCCCTCCAAGGAAGGCTTAGATATTTCTGTACTTCATTCCAAACCAAATAAAGTGAACAATCCCCCATGCCTTAGAAGGGGATCCCCAGTATTCTCATTGAGAGGAAGGCTTTTTATTTCTTCCCAAGCTCTAAGATCCCTGGGTGAGGGACACAGATTAAAGTGAAATGTGCAGGGCGCTGCCCCTGACCTTCACAGAGGTGTTCCTCAAAGCATGCGGGCACACCACGGGTGTTCCTGGAGACAAGTTTAGGTAGTGCACCATTATGGTGGACTTGGGTTGTGTATTGATTGAAATGTGCATTAGAAAAAATATATAGCTGGCACACCAAATCTGCAATTTCACAGCTAATACTGCTTCGAGTGAAAATATAAAGAGGGAATGGTTTAAAGAAAGATATTAAGTAAAAAATAGTAGATAGAATGTGAATGTGGTAGAAATCAGGAAGATGGGTCATGAATGACTAACGCTTGGGAAACACCACTTGATGGAAATGACTGGAACTAGGAAGAATGAATGGGACATGATGTCAGCTTCTGGCCATACTTGCAAAGCCCTGAACTTAGGGCCGAGGGTGGGAATGCAGCTGTTACACAGGCTGAGATTCACAATTTCACACCAGGGACCAAAATACGTAGAAATGCTTCTCAAGGAATAAATCAAATTCATATCCTGCTATAACCAAGGATGACCTTGCCATTGAATCTGCAGTTAGAAGCACTCTGGCAAAACCCAGTTTAGAGGCTAAAAAAGCTCTAATTTGGGTTTGTCTGATACTTTCTCATGATTAGATTGAGATTCGGGATTTGGGGAAGAAGAATACCACCAGGTGAGTAGCCCTTCTCATTGCATCCTATCAGGGGATAGATGCTCTCAATTTGACTTCTCAGTAGTTATATTAACCTTTATCCCTTGTTGAAGGCACTGTCTATAAGGCTGATCAACTAAAAAGTTCCTTTATTTTCATACTCTATTTGTTACACACATGTGAGTCCAGCCTACACCCAAAGAAAAGTAAGCTTTATCTCCTGGATGAAGAACTGAAATGTGTAGTGAAAACTACATATTTGGGGAGTAATTAGTAATTATTTTTGGAGAGATGCTTTGAGATTATGCAAATATCTTTTTTTTTTCTCCTTAAAGGTTGCCCACTAATCTTAGGATTCACCAGTGGATCTCATCTTCTCTGCAGTAATTATTACTGTGATGTTCTAGTGGTGATATTCCATTGCCCTATTTCTTCTACATTTATAGTTTGCAAATCTTGTATAATATCTGCTCCTTCTCTCATCTTATTTATTTGTTTACTGATTTATTTGTTCTATTAGTTATTTATATAAGTATGAACGCATCAATATTTATTTCAGAATATCGGTTATAGCCTAATAATATCATTACTTATTTTGGGGGGTCCAAATTATTCCAACGTTGGCTATAGAAAACTTTCAGGTTGACCCCCGTATCCTTTTGACATGCTCTATCCTGTAAAAACAGTGTTTTTAGTGCTTTCAAACTTTCTACCACTCAAGGTGCTCCAAATTCATCTTGTATTTTTCATGCCTCACTTCTAGAATCAGTCATCCCTCCAAGAGTCCCTGATTTCTTTGCTAGGAGGATGGTATTTAGAAACAAAGATGTTGAAGCTGGGTATGTTCATTGATATCTGGTGTCATTGCTTCAAGATTCTCTCAATGGACAGACCCCATGTATGCACACACATCTATATTAATTTCTGTATCTATTTATCTGCACATACATAAATGTACATATATGTGTGTAAACGAGTGACTATACATGTGTGATATATACATATATATACTTATGTATCTGTACACACACACACACATGAGTGTGTGTGTGTGTGTGTGTGTGTGTGTGTGTGTAAGTAGAAACATAAGATTATACTAATATCCTTGGGCCTGCTTTTATTTTACTGGCCTAGTACTGATTGCCAGTATTATCTTAAAGGCTCCACCTTGCAACTAAAATCCTATATCAGAAGCTCTTATGGGCTGATGTCCAAAAAGATATGTTAAAGTCCTAACCGCCAGTATCTCAGAATCATCTTATTTGAAAATACAGTGGTTGAAGATGTACAATAATCAAGATGAGGTCATACTGGAGTAGGGTGGAGCCTTAATCCAATATGACTGGTGTCCTTAAAAGAAGAGAAGACAGAAAAGGAAGATGGACGTGTGAAGACAGAAGTAGAGGTTGGAGTTATGCTGCCACCAACCAGGAGCAACGGGGTCCAGCAGAAGCTGGAAGAGACGAGGACTCTGCCCCAGAGCCTGCAGAGCAGCATGGCCCTGTCACCCTCTTGGCTGCAGACTTCCAGCCCCCAGAACTGTGAGCAAATAGCTTCCTGTTGTCTAAGGCTCCCCGTTATGATCCTTTACTTTGTCAAGGCAGCCCTAGGAACTCAACACAGCACTATGTATTCGACACTATTTTCTACTCTGTGTATATCTGGTAATACACACATTATCCACTTCACTTCAAAGGCTACCTCAGTTATAACACATTTAAGACTGTCTCCATCTCTCCTAGACCTCTGTCCTTGGTAGCAAAGGCAATCACTTTTTTTAAAAAAAAATGTTTTTAATGATTTTTTTAGAGAGAGAGAGGAAGGGAGAAGGATAGAGAGATAGAAACATCAATGAGAGAGGAACATCACTGACAGGCTGCCTCCTACATGCCCCCCACTGGGGATTGAGCCCAGAACCCAAGCCTGTGCCCTGACCAGCAATCAAACCAGCGACCTCTTGGTTCCTGGGTCAATGCTCAACCACTGAGCCACACAGGCTGGGAGAGCACTTCTTTTCTATTACATCCCTACCACTTGGTGCAGTGCCAGATACAGAGGAGGTGCTCACTAACGTTCACTGACTTGAATACCTTCAGGCTTCCTCTGTCAACCCCTTAGACGAGACAAGATGATCTCCCTTCTAATACATTTATTTATTTATTTATTGCCTCAAGTCTGTTGGGTAAAGTCCTCCCTTCTTCTGTTCCTCCCTCCTTCCCTTACTCTTCGCCTCTCTCCCTCCCTTTCTTCCTTCCTTCCCTCCTCCCTCCAAACCCCATCCTTCCCTCAACCAATATTCACTCACTGGACACATACTACATGCATAGCATAGTTCTAGAAACTAGAGAATTAGCAGTAAACAAAAGGCACAAAAATCTTTGTATCTAGGAGATTACATCTAATGGGGAAGAAAAATCTAGAATCTTCCATTGCAAATCGCCAATGTCTAAATGGTAAGTGGTGGTACGGGATGATAGGATGCACTTTGGGAACGGTTTCCAGGGTGGTTTTTTTGTTTGTTTGTTTGTCTGTTTGGCCAGCTGTGGTCTTGGGGCCTCCTGCCCAACAACCAAAGGCCCCAGCGGAACAGCTGTACTTTTCTTATCCAATTTTTAAATTCCTCTTCCCTTCCTGCGAGGAAGAGTGAAGGCGAGAGAGGGGTAAGGCCGTGGGGGGTGGGGGGGAAACAAATGAGCCAGGAAAAAAAGTAGAAAGGAAGGAATGGGAATAATGATTCTCCCACAGCATACTCAAAAGCCAGCACTTCCTGGGCCGTGTCAGGGTAAGTACCTTGCCTTTGCTGATAGCTTTATTATTGTTACGTCATTAAGTTGACAACATAACTGCATAATCATAATGGCTAGCCAGCTCAGAGGGTGACCTGCCAGGAAGTGGTCCAGACACCACTTGACCCAGCTGCTCCTCGCCACAGTCCTGGGAGCCGAGCGAGTACTATTGTTTTTCCTCCCACAGGTGAAGAGCCAGGTGCTCCCAGAGGCCGGCATTTGCTCCAAGGCCCACAGTTAGTAAATAACAGAGTCCAGACACAGATGTTCGTGGTGTGGACCTCAAAGTCCTGGCCCTTCCCCCTGTTTTCAGGGAATCCCCTTCCCCGAAAGGAGGCCCCAGCTGGCTGGGGCTGCCCAGCCTGTACAGCCTTCAGACAGGATTTCCTCCCACAGCAACAGACCTTCTTGCTGACCCTGTCCCTTTTATCACTTCATTGTATCTTTTCTCGACCCCTGACCCCAGTGGTCTGTATCCCCTGGTTACGAGGGTAAACAGATATGTGAGTGATATTTGCTGGATTCCCAATGGTCAAAGTCTCTCTATCTTTCCTAGCACCTCTCAGGCTTTTCATTCTCTCCTCATTATTTAAGCCAGCATGGCGCAATTTTCCAAAACATGCAATTAGCAAGGGCACAGAAGGGACTGGATCCATAAGTAATTAGTGATCCAGGACACAACAAAGTAAAAGCAAAGCCAAGGATGTGAAAAGACCAGAAAACGGACCCTGCAGGAGGAAGAGGCGCACATTCTAGGACCTTCCTCGGGAGGGACAAAGAACCCAACACTCTGCTGACTAATTCAAATCCCCAAAGCTCCTCCACGGTCTTGGGGTTGAGCAGACATCAATCATGGGTGGCGGTCGCAAGCGGCACATCTCCCGCTCCAGGATGAGTGGCTGCCTCTGTTCTAGTGGTGAACCCATCCTTCCCCATTGCTTTCATGTGGGGAACCCTGGCCTCTCTGTCCCTCCATGATTGGTCGAGCCTTTTAGAGTCAGTCTTTCCTGCAAGATGGCCTCAGCCCCTGGGATTTCTTGCTTTACATGAAAGCAGAAGTCAGGTTAGGACACCAGGATTTAAGAGACCTACCCAGGGTGACTGTGGAGGCAGAGAGGGGAGACGGTAGAACGCCAGGATTCCCAGAGGCACATCTACGATTCCAAGGTGGAGAAGCTAGGAGGGCTTGGGTAGAAGTCCATCCAATCAAATTCACCCGCAACATCAACTTGTTCTCCAACGCCCGTGGTGAAGTGTAAATGACAGGGGAGTGTGGGCACTGTGATTAGTGGAAGCGTTGCCTTGTCATTAGGAGGAAATAGAAATAACATTCGCTTTTGGTTATTAGGGACTCTAGTCACTGCCCAAAAGGCCAGGCCAGCAAAACAAGAAGCCTGGCGAGGATGACAGCAGGTTCCCACATCTCATGGGGGTGACATCCCCACCATCACATACTTGCCAGGGGTGAAAATTAGAGCCCTACATAGAACAAGAGAGTTGAAGGACTCTTTCACTGCGTTTCCTTACCTACAGCCTAACTTCCTTTTGGTTCTTGGGTGGACGAATGCCAGCTCTCAGGGCTGATCTCGATACTTCAGGGGGCATGGCTAAACCCACCCACCACACCACAGTCTAAGCACTCTGCTTATTCCCATGGCAATGGACACAAGCAATGGCAAGTGAAAAGGAAAGGAAAATGAAGGTACCCACCAGGACATTTCTAAGACACACTCATTGCTACTGCTGCTCAAAAGAGTAAATGCTCTGATGCATGTTGCTAAGTGACGTTGCATTTCCAGCCCTTCATAACTCCATTAGCAACACAGGATGGGACGCACTCCACTGGGAGAATCGTGAGATGCTTTCTTATTTCTGTGAATAATCAGCCTCGGCAACTACGGCTTCCAACATGGAGCAGAAGTGATTATCCTGTGTGCCCGGCGGGGAAGCGGATTAGAACTCAGCGGTGAATGTTCCGTGGGAATCCGTGGGCGCTCTGCTAACTCACGCCCCCACAGCGCCCTCAAGCCTTAAAAAATTGATGAATTCATAAGTAAGCACACATTCTTTCCATGAAATGTCTCCTCCCCAACCTTGTGTTTGTCTATGTAACAAGTGCTAGAAAATTGTGAATTTTAAATACACTTCAACATTTGGAGTAAAATGATTCTACACATGTTTATCTTCCTGATCCAAAGATAACCCTGGTTTGGGGGATCCTGTGTGAGGGTGGCTGCTCTGCAGGCCAGTCCCAGATCCCGCACTGATGACAACAGTCCTTTGGTTTATAGATACTAGAAGTTGCTCAGATTTAGCTGCCAACTAATGGCTTCTTGCTTCTTTTTCCCAGCATTCCCTGGTTACCCCAAATTCTCAGTTACCCAGAATTCACGGTACCCAGTATTCCCCACTAACTCAGTATTTCCAAGATACTAAGTAAGTATTATGCGTAAGTAATTTGCAATAAAGAAATAACCTTTCAGCAGGATTCCACCAATGGAACTCCGGAACTTTTCAACTCTTCAGATAAGCAATGCTGTATATCAGTCAGAGCATAGCGTCTGGATGGAGTCAGACTCCGTAGGTGAATCTCAATAACACTATTTCCCATTGAGATGACTTGGGGCAAATGAATGTCTCCGTGCCTCTGCGTCTCACCTGCTGTTGCAATGGTTAAATAAGTTGATGTATGTAACATGCTTAGCACAGTGACTCCTTCTGGCACCTCTGGCTCTGGGGCAGAGCTGTAGAAGTATTTGCCAGAGTCTTCAACCACCTCTCCTTTCAATTAAAATAAGCAAACACCTCGGTTTATGAAGGGAGAAACAGCCAACTCCAGAATACACTCCTAGGATCTTTATGCACTGCTTTTATATTTCAGAGGGAGCCCCTGATCTAATGAAGCTAGAAATAGCCAAATTTTGAATTCCTATAACATCAAACTGTTACTAATTATGGTTCTGGTCATATGCCATATGTTTCCCAGAAATAACAAATGTTCCATGGAAAAGTAATTGGCTAATAAGGGTAGGAAAAACATATATAGTAAATGTCCTTGTTTTTCTTGGCTGCTAACTTTCATACAATGAAATATGCAATGAAAAAATATGACCATTCAACTGCAGCTACTTCTACCCTTCAGAAAGACGCTCGAAGCACTGAAATGTTTGGGAGCTGTGTTCAAATAGCGTTGTCAAGTAATTTCTTTTGAATCTGCCACATTTTAAACTTTGAAAAATGTTACTCGGGTCTCAGGTGTTTTTCCCCCCAGTAGATATTACAGTGGAAGATGTTAAACTAACTCCATGTGATTCTCATTTTCAGAAACACAATTTTGGACTGCTTAAGAGTGACAATGTATCCCCTTGAGTTGCATTAAAAAAAAATTCATTTCAGGTTTAAATATAGCCTTTTTGTGTGGGTTGCTTTTTTTTTTCCTACTAGGAACACATTCTCTGAGACCATTTCTCAATGTTGCTATTTAACAGGCTCCATGTTTTAGATTTTTAAAAATTCCCCTTTATATCACTTAAATGTGACTGAAGTGAATTTTTGCAACTATCTAGTGAAAGAAAATTAATTATTGATCAAGTGAGCTTCGTTTATAAAGGCCATACCAACAGTAGGAGGCTGAAGGTACGTTTTCTTTCAGTACATTTTATACTCAAGAGCATGTATTTCAAGAATACATCAGTCTAATATTCTCATTCATTTCTATTTCCTGATGCCAATAAGGCATGATGATCCTGTGGGCACTCAAAAGGGATCAAAGTCTGATCCAAGCTACTTTGGAGACAGCACTGACCTCTGTAGTGTGATGGTACTACATGCAATCAGTGTGCTGACGATGCCACAGGCAATGCCAGGTGCTGGGATTATAATGATGAAAACAGCAGACGTAGGTCCTGTCCTCATGGAGCTGAGAGTCTGGGGTAGGGCTGGTTAGTGTGGTCTGTGGACCAGCACTACCCCATGAACTATATACCTTATCAGACTGCAACAGGATAAGTACAGATATTTCAAGTAATTGGTTTGACACGGTTACAGCAGTTGGGCATTGTTGCAACACCCAGTGTGTGACTAAGTGGAATGTGTGGCCAAGTGGACACACCTGGCCTCACTGAATGATTGCCAAACTTGCAAAACGATTTTCCCATGGCGGGATCTCAGCACTGGTCACGGGCAGGAGGACACATACTGGTCTGTGATGAATTGAAACTTTTTTTAAAAAAATCTACTCCTTCCAATAGATAGTTTGGGAAGCTTTTGTATCCACTCATCTACTGATGGGCACATGGGTTGCTGCCAAATCTTAGCTACTGTAAATAGCACCACAATGAACATAGGGGGCACATATTCTGCACATATACTCAAATTGGAACAATACAGAGAAGAAGTGATTTCTAAGGGTGGATTGGAATGGAAGGGGTAGCGATAACAGCATGAGAAGAGGTATGAAGGTGAAGGAGTGCAGGGATGTCCTGGGCCGCCTGGTTCATTGCAGTTGGAGTGTGATATGGGGATGGGGCAAATGGAAGCAAGGAGATAAATGTGAAAAGGTCAGTTGCAGCCAGTTAGTAGAGGGCTTCGAATGCCACGGAAGAGAATTAGAACTTCATTTACAATTGGAAGTTACCAAATATTCCTGAATGTGACAGTGACGCGAAAGAAAGCTCCATTTTACCAAACATTATTGGTCTCATTCGTATATTGGTCTCTATAGGCATCACTTGAGGCAGGATGTCTTTACGTGAAGTAAATAATAATAGTAAAAATGAACTTTTAAAAAGTTATTATAATGGTGTCATACAGTATAGTCATATGTCTAAGTAAACTTGTGTAATCTTAAGTCTGCCCGGGCTCCACAGCATAGCAAATGCCACTTGAAAAGGTCCAATCCTGGGTGATGACAGCGATTTGGAAATGCCATTTCTTAGCTTAACAGTGATGGGAGGATGCACACTCTTCCTGTTTTCAGAGACTCTGGTTAAACCACAGAGATTACGGAACATTAAAGTAACATACCATTACAGAAGCTTACACTACAATGTCAAGTACCATCACCAAAGGCATTTTTCTCTCTCTCTGTTGTTCTCAGCTCCCTATAAACTAGACTTGAACTCATTCAATGTGCTTCATTTTAAGTTCCTGTGTGTCATCAAAAGGCTATTAATTCTTGCAACTGACTGACTTGGAGTGTTCGGCAGCATTAAGATTCCCACAAATGTACCTTTAAAAAAATAGATAAGCTACTAAGTAAGTTTTCAATTTTGAGGGTAAAATTTAATGTAGTTTTAACAAATAAAAGAAGGCTCTACAACGGTCTGCTCTCTCCCCCACAGGGGGGAAATATTACCACGTTAGTAATGCACACATTTGCTCCATAAAAATCTAATTACTCAGTCTTCTAATTCTGGTTTCATACTTTTTGAAATTGTGATGTAAGAACTAGAGAGTTATAAAGATACCATCCTATGAAGCTGAAAGCTGTGCGTTTAGAATTGGCCGTGTTTGCAATGCTATGACTACAGTGCGAAGCTAAAACACGGTGTTGTGAGTCACTCGCTGATCGTGATGTACTAAAGCAGTGGTTCTCCACGGAGAGTGACTGTGCCTCTCCCAGGAAACAGGGGACAATGCTTAGAGATGGATGTGGGGGTACTGCTGGCACTGACCCTTCTGCACTGAATAGGACATTTTTAAAAAGCTATTTTTGTGGTGTCATACAGTTGTCACTCTCACACCAGAATGATCTGGTCCAACGGGTTGCAGTTGAGAAACCCTGAACTCAAGGATCACACCAATACATTCCCATCATTCCTCTAGGCATATATGAAAACAATGATGATTCATATAATCTGAACATCAGGAACAAGGAAGTTCCTGGAAGGAACCCTCATGCACTGCCGGTGGGAATGCAGACTGGTGCAGCCACTGTGGAGAACAGTATGGAGTTTCCCCAAAACACTAAAAATGGAACTCCCATTTGACACAGTCATCCCACTTCTAGGAATATATCCCAAGAAACTAGAAACACCAATCAGAAAGGATCTATGCCTCCTTTTGATACAATGAACTACCGCCCCCCCTCCCCTGATTTTTGCAAGTGAGACCTGAAGGCGACCCTCACAGGAGCCCTGGTTTAACCCCATCCGTGGAAATGCTTTATGTACAGATATGCAAACACTGTCATCAGGGCATCTTCAAGCAGAGCTTCAGAAAAGACAGGCATGACTGGAGACTCAAACAAGGTTCCAGACATGTCTTATCTGCTGAGTTGTAAGTCATGATGATTTTAAGATGCACCATCAATTAAAGAATAGCTTTTGAGAATGTGGCAAGGAAATACTTCCACTTAAATGTGTCCCTTGATTGTAAAATGCGAACATTATTTTTAGAGACAGTAGATATGCAAAATGTGTAAAGTATATGAAGTGTATGAGAAGATATACTGAGCTCTTTTTGTAAAAAATGGGAAGACTGAAACACTATCCCTTAGATCAGTGATGGCGAACCTTTTGAGCTCGGCGTGTCAGCATTGTGAAAAACCCTAACTTAACTCTGGTGCCGTGTCACATATAGAAATTTTTTGATATTTACAACCATAGTAAAACAAAGATTTATATTTTTGATGTTTATTTTATAGATTTAAATGCCATTTAACAAAGAAAAATCAACCCAAAAAATGAGTTCGCGTGTCACCTCTGACACGCGTGTCATAGGTTCGCCATCACTGCCTTAGATCCTGCTCAATCAGTGTTAATCTTAGTTATTTTCACTTGCTTTTACATTGTCCCCTCAACCTTCCGCCACCGCGCCAGGAAGAGGTGGTAAGATGAAGGGTCGGTTAGCGGTACCACCACTAGATCCTCAGCAACAAGAACAGATACCAATCTTGTAGGTTGCCTCTAATTTCCTCTCCTGGGATTTCTCCAAGGCCTTTGACTGCAAACTGATACTGTGAAGAACACCGGTGCTGAGCATGGTCCTTGCACTGCTAGAGAATATAACTTCACATAACTACATGCTTAGATGCAATGCATATTTAAAATTATTTTTTAAATTCCATCTAATAACCAACCTATACCACTTACGCATCAACAAAAGCGTACCAGCTATATATTTGCTAATTGCATATTATCCGCTTGCTCCACCAGAAGTGAAGATCCATGTGAACAAGGATTTTATCTGTGTTTAAATGAGTGAGTGAATGAATGAATGAATGAATGAATGAAATCTTCTCCCAAATAGCAGAGTCATTATACAATTGCAGGTGTCTTTTATTTCACACGCGTGACAGGAGGCAATAGGACTCACTGCATGTTATTAACTGCACATGTTCACTCAGTCATTCTCTACTGAGCCTCCCATGCCTGCCCCTGCCACCTTCCCAGCTTCCCTCACATCATGCCCCCATTGCTCCTCACTGAACTGGCCATGGTTCAGTTCCCAGCACGCTCCACGCTCTCTTCTGTCTCAGAGCCTCTGCCCAGCGCACTCCCCTCCACCCCCAGCCCTCCAGCTTCCTTCCGGAAGGCCTCCCTGATCACCGCTCCACTAGGTGCAGTGCCTGTATTTTATAGTTTCATAGTTTCTCGTGTTTGGTTCGGTTTTCATCATAGTACTTACCGCATTTGTAAAATAAAATTTGTGTAGTTATTTGACTAATATCTCTTCCCACCTCATACCACTCAACTGTAGGCAGAAGCCATGCCTGCCTCATTTCCCATTAATATCCCCTCATCTAGCACCGTGCCTGTCAGAGAGCAAGCGCTCAACCAATATTTATTGAATGAATAAATGAATTATTTTTCTAGGACTATAATCTGCTACCAAATAGATGAGTCCATGTTCTACTGTATCATTCTTCTTTGGACTCAAGTTGGGGGCTTAATTGATACTTTTTGGTTCAGAGAAATCATCATTCTCTCAAGTCTACAACATTAAAAGAGCTTGTTGCAAAATTACTGAAAAATCAACTGCTTTTTATTCTTTTTCTACATACTAATAAAAAAGTAATGTGCTTCCTCCCCCCACCCCCACTCCCCACTTAATTGATTAGCTGTGTGAGCATTAAGAACATAACTGGGTGGAAAATGGTGGTCAGGAAATCAATTGCTTGGATAATGAGTATTTGTTTCTATGTCTGCATTTGAAAACATCTGGAAGCGTATTTTAATTACCCTCTAGATATTTGGTGTCTTGTGCTCTCAGCCTCTGAAATAATCTCTTCCCATTACTGTCCCCGCACGAAAGATACTCTGTCGACAAAATAGGGGTTTTCTGATAGAGGGGATTTTATGGGACATTGAAAAAGGGTAGTGAACTTGGGGGCCAAGAAGATTCAGATAGTATTCTCTTCAAGAGGAGGAGCAAGGAAGAGGTCTTTAGTGCAGAGAACTGCAGAAAAATAGGATTCCATGTAATATCATGTAACTAAGAAGATAGTCACACAGGAAGCCTTGGGGAAGGGTATGGAATTCTTGGGGATCCAGACAAAAGGGTTCTAGCCTAAAGGAGCTAAAGAAAGACAACTAAACCACCGGAAATCAGAAATAATTGTAAACCAGAAACTTATTTATGTACTTCACTTGAAAATAGTTTCGTTGCATATATCTTCCCTACCGGTTGTTATCAGGATCCCTGTCGCTGGCCCATTTTTATGCGAGTGTATGGAACTCTTAAACAGGGTTCCTGAACCCCCTGGAAGTGGGGGCAGGGTTTGCTAACCTAGGCCACCCTCCTGGAGAGCCCCGCGAGGAAGGTTAGCCTCCTTAAAGAGATCCCCTGCCCGCTGCCTTGTTCACTACTAACACGGGCCAGCAGTAGCCCAAAGGGGAGCTGCTCATTCACTGCCTGGAGCTTTGCTGTCCTTTTCTCATCCCAACTGTCCTCC
Source organism: Myotis nattereri (assembly GCF_964212035.1). Taxonomy (NCBI): domain Eukaryota; kingdom Metazoa; phylum Chordata; class Mammalia; order Chiroptera; family Vespertilionidae; genus Myotis; species Myotis nattereri. Next base: position 13,295,721 of record NC_138092.1, read on the forward strand.
TGTGGGCCGGGCAGATGCCTCAAATCTGCAGCACGAACTCCTGCAGCCTCTCCTTGTTCCACATACAACAGGGATGAAGGAGAGCTTATATTTGGGGCTCACTCGAGAAGGGAGTCGCCAGTGACGAATCCCCTGCCCCTGAGATCACAGACACAGAGGAGAGACCTGGATGCTTGAGGAGCAGCAGCAAGGCCCAGAGGCCCAGAGCAGACGCTGGTTCTCTCCACCTCCAGGTCCCAGGAGAGGTTCTTATGTTGAATCATACTCGGGCTTTACTGTCTCCCGGCATTTTCTTGTAATTCTTTAGTGTGATGTTAGAAAGATCCAAGGAACTAATGCAATGGCTACTATCATATCTACTGGTAGGGTTGTGCTATCCATATGTAGTTCAACCAGAGAATTATGACAAGAAGAAAAGGCCGATCAAGCTGCTGGATCCCTACCAACTTGATGTACAATTCTCTCTTGGCTTCCAGGAGACATGCTTTGGAGTTGAGACTTACTTCTCAATGTCACGAGCAGAGAGAAAACAACAAAAGTTTAGATTTTGCTTAGCATAACTTCAGATATTTCTTTACTGTCCCATAGATCTCATGAAGAGAACTGGCCTACCAAATTTGGAATAAAGACTTTGTACTTTCACTTTCTGGTGTCCTTCAGACCAGCCATGTTGCTCCCCAAATCTATAATAATAAAAGTGTAATATACTAATTAGACCGGACAGCCGAACGACCTTCCGGACGTCCTTCCAGACATCCTTTTGGACGACCGTCCAGGTGAAGCCGGGGCTGCGAGGGCCGAGTCCCTTGCACGAATTTCGTGCATGAGGCCTCTAGTGCTTAATAAACCAGGAGCTTGATGGGGATAAAGGAAGTGGGCTGAGTCAAGTACTTGTACATTTCATTTTACATCTACTTCTCTCCCTCCCCTATAATAGCAGTAAAATACAAAATGAGGTTTGGTTCTTGCCCGCATTTATTTTATTTTTGTCATTTACTCCTCATATAAAACTATTTGGCCAAGTAAATATTCGATTACTATCCATGCCTCATTTACCAACAGCCACAAAACATGTTACCAGGGCCTAAGCCACACTACCTTGCTTACATATCTTGGCTGGTTCCCATTTGCGGCCACAAGCATATTTTGAAAAAATATCCACAAAATTCATCTACCAGATTTCCCTCTCTGAAAAGCCAATTTCCTAAATATTCAATGAGTTGGCTTCTGAGACCCACATCCACACATTAGGAAAGTAATACTGTTCTTGTCTTAACAGGAAATTCACTATTGTGGTTGCTGCTTTCCTAATTGTACCAGAGTAGAATTTCAGAAGAACCTTTTCTGAATGAGAAAACATCCCACCTGCTTGCTGCCCAGGATCCTCTTACATGTCCCAGGCCCAGTGAGCACCCTGGGAAAGTAAGGAGGGGCCCATGCATATTGCCTTTTTTTCCAGGAAGCAAGACAGGTTTTTACTTCATTACCAGCTATCCTGTTTTGTTTCTAAGTAGATTCCCTACACTTCAATAACGTTTCTATTTAACCAGAGTCACCATAGAAGAAAACAGAATTTTTTTTAAAAAAAATTAGAATGAGTACATAGTTTTCTTTTCAGTAACATAAATTTATCAAGAGTTAAAAATGGAAATGTATACCTCCTGATGAAGCTTTAATGACACACATAAGCTAGCATTTTCCTTTTACCAAACACCAAAACATATAAACACACAGCAACCCGACTAGGACGGAATAACTTTGCATTCTGAATCTTAATCGGCACAATGGAAACTCAGGCCTTCGGAGAGGTTAACAAAGTCACTCACAGTACGCAGCCGCGCAGAGCCTGGGTCCCGGGGCCTCCTGGGTTCACGGCTGAGCCTATGACCAGCAGCTCTGTGGCCCTGCAACCGAGACCGCGCATAATTAACGAATATGTCACTTGAAGGTTTGACCGTTCGGTAAAGCAGTTTATGTAAGGCTGTTACTTTTAATTCCTCTGAAGTTGCTTTGCCAACAGGAAACAGGAAACACACCTACAAGAACACTGACATATTTCAGCCTAATTGGTCTTTGTGGCTCAAAGTGCTCAGAGTGAGTCTTGTATCACAGGGGGTAGGAGGTACAGTCCCCAAAAGAGTAGGATTCATGTCCTAGCATTTCACAGTCTAAAGTCCTTTGGATAGATGCTATTTAGGCAACTTTTAATGGGGAGAAACAGGCACTCTTAGTAACATTCAGGCCTATGGCTTTAATCCTGGAAGGACTATAAACTTTAGACCAAATTCATGTGTATATACACATATGTATGTGATAAATATGTGACTATATAAGTAATATGTTATTCTTAGTATATACATTATTAAAATAATAAATAACATGTTAAAATAATATATATATATATTTTCCCTACAATGCAGATAGAAACTATCCTTCAGTCATCTTTTTGATGTAAATAACAGAAAACCCAACTCAAACTCACTCATACAAATAAATAACAAAAAAAATATTTTGGTTCCTTAAACTGTGGGGGGGTGAGGGGCAACAGATGGAGGATTCGTTTTGGGAAACCAGAGTTCATCCTATCATTTGAGTCTCTGCCATTCTCTGGGCACAGGTGTTCTCTGTAGATTGACTCGAACTTCCGGCTGCCTTCCCCTCATGGTACAAAACCAACAGCAGCAGTAGTTGAAGACCACGCATCCATCTTCCAAGGGGACAGGGTGAGCATGCTGGCTGCCCCAGTTCTGACCGAGGTCACTCAGACTGCCCATTGCTGAACCAGTCACCATACTTGGCTGAACGACTTTAAATTAAGTAAGGTTATTCCCTGGAAATGAGGGGAGAATCATTCCAAAGAAAAATCACATGGAAAGATATTCCAGATCCTGTGAGGAAAGGAAAAGGGGGGAGGGGAGATTGGGGAGAAAATCAACAAATGTCCACAACAACAATGTTCGGCAAGAATCGGAATCTGAATATTGGCGTTTGGGGGTGTATATCGAGGAAAACACTAGCTCTGGAGTTATTTGAAGATGTCTGAAAAAGAATGAATGAGCTGAGGTTCAAGAGATATTGGTTAGCCAAGTCTTTACATTTAGTCAAACTTCCTATTAACATTGGATTTGCCCTCTTGGAAAATAGTTCAGAATACTTACACACTGTTTATGAAATATATTTCCAAGTGTATAAAGTGCCCTTTCATTTGACCTTCCATTTTGTTATCCGCCACCACTGAAGATCTATTTACAGCAATTCCTTTTACCCAGTACAGCATGTCTGGCTATCAAGAAAAAATGGCCAGGCATACCAAAAGGCGAAAAACACAATTTGAAGAGACAGAGCAAGCATAGAACCATACATGGCAGGGAAGCTGGAATTAAAAGACAACAGAACTCCCATGAAGGCTAGAGTAATTTACTGAGCCAAAAATCAATGAGGAGTCATAGCCAAAAATCAATTCCAGAGGGATTAAGGACTTAGCTGTGAAAAGCAAAATGTTAAAACTTGAAGAAGAAAATATGAAACATCTTTTTTGACCTCCAAATGGGAAAGGAATTCTTAAGGCACAGAAGTGTTCATCATAAAAGGAAAGACCGATTAATTTTCCTACTGTACTATTAAGATCTGCTACAAACATGCAATAAAGAGAACAAAAGGTATGCCAATATCTGAGACAGTTTTGCAACATGCAAAATCAACAAGAGAGCAGTATTCCGATTTTATAAAGAAATGTTACAAAACATTAAGAAAAAGACAACACGATAGAAAAATGAGCAACAGATGTGACACACTGTCACAGAGGAGAAAAATATAAATGATGGGTGAGCATATGAAAATATGAACAGCCACATTTGTAATCAGGAAAGTGGACGTTAAATTGATAGTGGGAGGAGTATAAATTGATGTAAACACTTGGGAACAATTTAACCTTATTTTATGAATCTTACCAAGTTCAATGTTCCCATATCCTCCAATTGAACAAATCCACACCTACCTCTATTCTCTAGAGAAGCACTTGTATATTTGCACTGGGAGATATGCACAAAGTGTTTATAACAGCTTTATTCAAAACAGCAAGAAGCTACATTGAGCACAAATGTCCACCAACAGGAGAGCCAATAAATTGAGTCATATGCATACAATAAAATATTAGACAACAGGGGAAATCAATACATCACAGCTGCATGCAACAACGTAGGTGAACCTTAGGAAAATAATGAATGAAAAAAAGCAAGTATCAGGTAATTACATACAAATGATAACATTTTTTAATACATAAAGCTCAAGAACAGCAAAAGCTAAGAATGGTTTTGTTTCAGTAAACCTATATGTAATACATTTTTTTACAGTTCTACATTGTATCACATATGAAGATTCGTGTAGTCACCACTATAATCAAGACACAGAACTGTTCCTCACCACATAAAACTCCTTCCTGCTACTATTTTATAGTCACACCCATCCTCTCTGCCCTCACCTCTTATACCTAGAAACCACTATACTGTTCTCCATCTTTACAATTTTGTCATTTCTAGAATGTTTATCAATTAAACCATACCTGTTGGAGACCAGGTGTAAGCTGACATGGTCCTTGCACCTGAAGGGGCTAGCAAGGCTGGGACCCTTACCCACACAGTTTTCCCAGACTTGTTTGGATGGCAGTTATCAGTAGAATGAGAGCAACCTTTGTAGAAGGAGAACAGCCTTTCATGGCTTACCAAGAAGTCTGTAACTATTTACTGAGATTTGCTGTACCGAGAATTTGTCCTTCTGCTCTGTCCCTCCCTTAGAGAGTAAGAGGAACAAAGAATACATTCCTCTTGACAGACCTCCCATTCAGCGTGTTGTGTATAAATAAGATTGCGTGGTTAATAAACTTGCTGCAGTTCCTCGATTGAGCTGCAGTCCTCCCGACCCCGCTCTCCTGGCTTTCTTTCTTTTCTCAATTCCCACCTCCCTACCTCAGCCCGGCTCAACCTGTCAGGCTGGCCCTGGCACATACCATAGGCGACCTTTTGATATATTGGTGGGGGTTCTTTTGTGTTTTTTGTTTTGCTTTGTTTTTACTCAGCATAATGCTCTTGAGATCCATCAGAGCTGTTTCGTCCATCAATTTTATTGAATAGTATTCCATGGTTTGAATGTACCACAGTTTGTTTGACCACTCATTATAGGACATTTTAGTTGTTTGGGGGCTACCTTATCTAATAAAAGGGTAATATGCAAATTAACCATCACTCCATCACAAGATGGTGGCACTCAGTCCTCTCAGCCCTGCCAGAGTCCATCAGTCCCGGGGCGGCCTCTGAGAGCGGGCAGCGTGAGCGGCCTGGCGGAATGTTTGCTTTGTTGCCGTGGCGACAAGGCAAGCGTTCCACTGTGGCCGCGGGGGGCCTCTGGGCAGCAGGCTTGGAGCGGCCAGGGGGAGGAACGCTTGCATCGTTGCCCCGGTGATTAGGCAAACATTCCGCACCCGGCTGCGGATGGGCCTCTGGGCCACAGAGAGCCTCTAGGCAGCGGGTGCGGAGTGGCCAGGCCCTGCAGAGAGCTACTGGCACACAGATTCACGCACAGAGCTACTAGTCTATATATATAAAAGCCAGCCAAGTGTCCGACCGTTCGACTGCACTGACATGCGCTGACCACCAGGGGCAGGTGCTCCAACTGGTAGGTTAGCTTGCTGCTGGGGTCTGGCCAATCGGGAGTGGGCGAGATGGGCCGGACTTGCCCTGGAGCCAACATCCCATGGTCCCCCACCCACCACCCCTGGCCTCTATAATTTTCATTCAATGTGCACGAATCTGTGCACCAGGCCTCTAGTTACAAATAAAGCTTCAAGGAGAAATTGAATATTGGCTTTTGTGGAGATGTAGTTTTTTATTTCTCTGGGGTAAATCATAAGAGAGTGATTGCTGAGCCATATTTTAAAAATTGCCTAATTATTGCCCAGAGTAGCTGTACCATTTTAACCAGCAATGTATGAGAGATTCTGTTTTTCTGCATTCTTGTCAGCATATGGAATTATTGCTATTTTCAATTTTAGTTGTTCTAGTGGGTATGTAGAGATAGAGATAGCTCATCGTGATCTTCATTTGCACTTTCCTAATAGCTTGTGGTGTTAAATGTCTTTTCATGTGCTTATTTGACAGCTACATCCTTTTCAGTAGGATGTCTCTTTTAATTATTTTGCTTATTCTCAAATAGAATTGTTTCTTTTTTAACTGTTGAGTTTTAGGTTCTTTACACAGTGTAGCTATAAGTCCTTTGTCAGGTATGTGTTTTGCAAATATTTTCCATCAGTCTATAACTTAGCTTTTCATCCTCTTCACAGAGTCCTTCGTAGAGCAAATATTTTTAACTTGGATCAAATCTGATTGATTTATGTTTTCTTTTAGAGGTCATGCCTTGGTATTATGTTTTAAGAACTCTTCATGCAGCCACAGGTCCTGAATATTTTCTCCTCAAAGTTTTATAGTTTTATGTTTTATATCTAAATTTACAATCCATTTGGAGTTGTATAAGGTGTTTTTTGTTTGATTTTGCCTATGGTTACCCAATTATTTCAGCACCATTTTCTGAAGGAAAAAAAAAGTCTTTCCTCCATTGAATTGCTTTTAGTCGCCAAAAATCAGTTGACTAACTTATATGCGGCTATTTCCAGCTTCTCTATTTTGTTCCATTGATCTTTGTATCTATCCCTCTGCTAATTCCACACAGTCTTGATTATTGTAGCCTCATAATATATCTTAAAATCAGGTAGAATGATCCCTCCCAGTTTTTCTTCTTTTTAACAATTGTGTTAGATATTCTAGCTTCTTCCCTTTTCATATAAATTTTTACAATAATCTTGTCGAGAACTATAAAATTCTTTGCTGGAATTTTTTTAATAATTACATTAAACCTGAATATCAATTTGGGGAGAATTGAGGTCTTTACTATGTTGAATCTTCCAATTTATGAACATAGTATGTCTTTCTATTTATTTAGATCTTCTTTGATTCTTTTCATAGGCATTTTATTGTTTTCAACACACAAATCTGTATATGTTTTTTTAGATTTACACGTAAGTATTTCATATCTTGTGCAATTATAAGTGATACCATATATATATATTTTAATATATTTTTATTGATTTCAGAGAGGAAGGGAGAGGGAGGGAGAGAGAAACATCAATGATGAAAGAGAATCTTTGATCAAATGCCTCCTGTACGCCCTGTACTGTGGATCTAGCCCGCTACCTGGGCATGTGCCATTGGCCGGAATCAAACCTGGGACCCTTCAGTCCGCAAGCTGATGCTCTATCCACTGAGCCCAACTGGCTAGGGCCGTATTTCAATATCCATGTATACATTGCTAGTATATAGAAATACATAGATTTTTCTATGTTCATTTTATATTTTGCAACCTAGCTGAACTCACCTATCAGTTCTAGGAAAGTGTTTTGCTTTGTTTTGTTTTTGTAAATTCCATTGGATTTTTCTAGTAGACCATCATGTCACTGAAAGGAAGAGCAGTTTTATTTCTTCCTTTCTGATCTGAATGCCTTCTATTTTCTCTTTTTACTTTATTGCACTATGTAGAATTTCTGGTACTACGCTGAGTATAAGTGGTGAGAGAGGACAGCCTTTCCTTGCTCCTGATCTTATGAGAAAAGGATGCACTTTTTCGCTCTAAAGTATGTTGACAGATGCACGTGTTTTGTATGTATTCTTTATCAATTTTAGGAAGTTTCTCTCTATTTCTATTTTTCTGAGAGTTTTTTTTGTTTGTTTGTTTTTGTTGTTTTTTTTTTACCATGAATGAGTGTTGAATTTTTTCAAATGATTTTTCTGATTTGATTAGTGCAATTGCAATTTTTCAGTCTTGTTTATATGGTGGATTATACTGATTGCTTTTCATATTGAATGAGCTTTGAATCGCTAGAATAAAGCCCATTTTGTTATGGTACATAATTATTTGTATGTACTGCCGAATGTTTTGTTAAGGAATTTTGCATCTCTCTTCACGAGAGTCATTAGTCTCTAGCTATCTCATGTTGTATTGTCTTTTTCTCGTTTTGGTGTCAGAATAGCTTTATAAAATGAATTGGGAAGTATTCCATCCTCTTCTATTTTCTGGGAGAGATTTATAAGATTAATGTTAATTCTTCTTTAAATATTTGGTAGAATTTTCCAGTGAAACTCTCTGGGTCTGCAATTTTCTCTTTGGAGAATTTCTAAATTATTAATTCAATTTCCTTCATTATAAGGCTACCCCCCAAAAATCTATTTTATATTGTGTGGGTTGTGGCATTTCTTTTTGGGAAATTGTTGCATTTCATATAAGTTGTGAAACTTTGTTGGGTAGAATTGTTTATAAGTATTCCCTTGTTATTCTCTTGATGTCTGCCAGTGTATAGTGATGTTGCATTTTTGATTCCAGATATTGGTAATTTGTGTTTTCTCTTTCTCTCTCTCTCTCTCTCTCTCTCTCTCTCTCTCTCTCTCTCTCTCTCTCTTGGTCAGTGTTGCTGGAGGTTTATTAATTGTTGATCTTGACAAAGAGCCAGTTTTGTTTTTTGTTGGATCTTTTTTCTCTATTGCTTTGCTCTTTTCATTTTATTGATCTCTGATGTTTATTATGTCCTTCTTTATATGTGCTTTGTATTCATTTTGCACTTTTTCTCTAGTTTCTTGAAAAACTAGTTTCTGGAGAAGAGAGCTTAGATGATTGATTTGAGACTTCTCCTCTTTTGTAATCTAAATATTTAGTGTTGAAATTTTCTCTCAGTTTCAATTCTTTTAAATTTATTGAGTTTTGGCCCTCGCTGGGTGTCTCAGTGGATGAGAGCGTCGTCCCATACACCATAAGGTTGCAGATTCAATTCCTGGCCAAAGCACATACCTAGGTTATGGGTTCAACCCCCGCAGTTGGGGCACGAGTACAGGGGGCAACTGATCGATGTTTCTCTCTCTCTCTCCCCCCAACCCCCCATTTCCTCTTTCTAAACATATCCTCAAGTGAAGAATTTTTTTAAAATTGTTGAGGTTTGGTTTTTGGTTTATCTTGGCATATACAGGGTGTCCCAAAAAATGTATACACATGTTAGCAGCTGATAGCTCAATTTTGAAAATGAAATGTATTTTAATAAACACTGCCTTTATAACTATTTGAAGTGTGTGTATACATATTTTATGGTGCTTGAAAATAATGTCTTTTCTATTGTTGCTGGGTGGGTTCTATAAATTAAATTAGATCTGGTTGATTGATAGTGTTATTGTGTTGCTCTTTGTACTTGTTGGTTTTCTGTCTAGTTGTTCTATTAATGATTGAGAGAGCTTTGCTGAAGTTTCCAACTCTAATTGTGAATTCGTCTATTCCTTCAATTTTATCAGTTTTTGTTCCACTTATTTTTCTCTGCTGTCTGGTATATATTTAGAATTTGCATGCAAAATATGTATATTTGCTATGTCATTTCCATGGATTGAGCCTTTTGTCATTATATAATGACTTTCTATGGCCCTGGTCATTTTCTTTGCTCTGGAGCAGCGGTTCTCAACCTGTGGGTCATGACCATCAGAAAACACATATAGCTTATCAGATATTTACATTACGATTCATAACAGTAGCAAAATTACAGTTATGAAGTAGCAACGAAAATAATTTTATGGTTGGGGAGGTCACCACAACAGGAGGAACTGTATTAAAGGGTCGCGGCATTAGGAAGGTTGAGAACCACTGCTCTGGAGTCTTTAGCTGACTTCAATTTAGCCACTCCTTCTTTTCATCAATGTTTATCCGGTACATCTTTTTCCATATTTTTACTTTCACTCTCCTATATTATTATATTTTAAGGTAGTTTTTCTGTAGATAGCATGTGGTTGAATCAATTTTTTAAATCCAATGTGCCAATCTCTGTCTTATATTCTATATGCTTAGGCCATTTACATTATAATGTAATTGTTGATGTATATGGGCTGAAGCCTGACATTTTACTTTTTATTTCCTGTTTATTCTCTATTTTCTCCTTCTTTATTTTCATTTTCTAACCTCATTGTGGACTCTTGAACATTTTTTAGAATTCCATTTTTATTTATTTAGTACTTTTTATTATATCTGTTTGTATAGCTTTGTTAATGTTTGCTTTCCATATTACCTTAAATATACATAACTTACAAGAGTGTATTATTGTTGATATTATACCACCTAAAGTAAAATCCTTACCTCACTTTAGATCCCTTTACTCTTCCTCATTTATAATATAATTTTCTTAAATATTTTCTCTGCATATATTGACAGTCACATCAGACACTGTTATAATTTTTGCTGCAATCATCACACATAATTTAGAAAACAGGAGAAGGAAAGTTCATTGTATTTACTCCCATTTTTTACTCTTTGTATTATTCATTCTTCCTCCTGGTGTCCCAAGATTCCCTCTTTTATCACTTCTTTCTTTAGAGAACTTTCTTCAGATATTTCTTTAACATAAGTCTGCTGTTGACAAATGTCTAGGTTTCCCTCAACTGAAAATGTCATGTTTTCTTTTTCTTTCCTGAAGGATATCTTCGCTGGATTTAGGATTCTGGTTTGACAGTTCCTTTTTTCAGCATTTACTAGTAAAAAATATTCTGCCACTTCCTCTGGCCTCCATGCTTTCTGATGAGAAATCCATTCTCATTCTAATTGTTTACCCCCAATAGATAAGGTCTAATTTTTCTCTTGTTGTTTTTAAGGGCTTTTCTTTAGTTTTTAGAAGTTTGACTATTAATGGGTCTTAGTGTGGATGTCTTTGGGTTAATCCTATTTGGGTTTTCACTGAACTTCTTGACACTATAAGTCTGTCTTTTGTCAAATTTGAAAAACTTTCAGCCATTGTTTCTTCAAATATTTTTTCAGCTCTCTCTCTCTCTCTCTCTCTCTCTCTCTCTCTCTCTCCTTCTAGGATGTTGATGATACACATTCTAGACAATTTTTATATCCCCATAAGTCCCCTGAAGCCCTGTTCTTTTAATATTTTCCCATTTCAGTTTATTTTCTCTGTTGATTGAATTGGGCCATTTCTATTATTTTATCTACAAGTTCATTGATTTTTTTTCTCTATTCCCTCCATGGGTTAAGCCCATTCATTGAATTTTTTTTTATTTCATTTACTGTATTTTTCAATTTCTAGGAAATTGAAAAAGATAATAAAACTTAAAAATAACACAAAAATCAAGCCCAAACTTTTTTTTTTAAGATGCAAAAGGAAACAACTCGCCCTAGCTGCTTTTGCTCAGTGGACAGAGCATCAGCCTGCGAACTGAAGGGTCCCGGGTTCAGTTCCGGCCAAGGGCACATGCCCAGGCTGTGGGCTCGATCCTCAGTAGGGAGCGTGCAGGAGGCAGCCAATCCATGATTCTCTCTCATCATTGATATTTCTCTCTCTCCCTCTCCCTTCCTCTCTGAAATCAATAAAAACATATTTATTAAAAAAAGGAACAACTCTCTTCTGCTTCCTCATACATGGATACATTAATAAGCAGGCAAGGGCCCTAACCTGTTTGGCTCAGTGGATAGAGAGTCCGCCTGTGGACTCAGGGGTCCCAGGTTCGATTCTGGTCAAGGGCATGTACCTTGGTTGCGGGCACATCCCCAGGAGGGGGTGTGCAAGAGGCAGCTGATCGATGTTTCTCTCTCATCGATGTTTCTCACTCTCTATCCCTCTCCCTTCCTCTCTGTAAAAAAAAATCAATAAAATATATTAAAAAAAATAAGCAGGCAAGGGGTGCAGTGGCCATGCAGCTACCGCGACTCAATTTGGACTGGCCTCCTTCCATTCAGCAGCCCTTTGTTAGACCCTGTCCTGTCTGGGAGCTTCTGCCCAGAGCAATGTGGCTGCTCTGGGCATCGCCTCCAGGGGACTGGACAGGCTGGGGACGGAACCAGCAGCGTTCAGCATTAAGCCATAACTTACTGTGGTGCCACAGAGCTTTCCTCCTCTGGCCTTTGCAACCCCACCCACCTCGGGTCACTTCAGCCCTTCAGCTCGCTCAGATACCTGAGTCCTGCATGGATTTTTATTCTTTTCTCTCCTCCAGTATCTGCTTCCTCTGGCTTTCTGCTTCTTTGCTAGGCCTCCCACCCATTCTGCCTGTATGATGACCTCTGTGCGTGTGTGGGTTCTCTAACCCAGCTCCTTGTCCAGGGCCCTTGACCTCATGAAGCACCATCTAGCACGTAGGCATTTTAAAGGGCTCACCTTCACCGAGGCGTCCCTTGCCCTCCAAAGCTAATGGAATGCAGATTTTTCTTCTCTTCCAGCTGAGTGTGGGGCGATTGATTTGAAAGGCCCACAGTCTCCTCTCTCCAGGCGATGTTTCTATGAGGCCACCAGCTGTTCGTGCTACATGCCCCCTCCATCCCAAGCCCAGCACACAGAGGCAGGAAGAGAAGTGGGTGGGAGGACAAATGATCACGGAAAAGCTTGATAAATACTAACAGCCAATACTAAAAATAACTAAGCAGAAGTAGTCTACTTTTAGGAATTTCATTTGTCTTTGTGTTGGGGGCAGGGAGGAGGGAGAGAGAGAGGACGGTGGAGAAGGGGCAGGATGTGCTAATGTTCTCTGGAGGTGGAGGCACTAAAGCATTCCCAGGCAGACGGCCCCTCCCCACCCCCCCTCTCACCCCCTCCCCGAAATAACTTTCTTTCTCAGGCTTCTGCTGCTTGGCAAACAGCTCCCTCCCCGTGCTGCAAATGAGAAAAAGCAGCTAAGAGACTGTAGGCTGCTTTGCTCCTCAACCTCATCCTCTCCCTCTGCAAAATAGTCCTCTGACCTGAGCTCCCGGAGAGCCGAGGGACCATGGCTGGGATCAGCGTGTGTCGCCTGTACATCTGTGAGTCCCTGGTATGTGGGTGTGACACAGCAGAGCCATTAACGCCACGTGACACTGTCTGCATGGTATAGACAGGAACTCACAGGCTAGGAGTTCCACATGTTCCCCCAAATGCTGTCTGCTGGGTGCCCTGGTACCCCCTCTAGAATTAGAGACACGGATAAATGGCCCTGATCCTTGTGTGGCCTGAGTCTCCTGCTTTAACAAAATGGAGGAGTGTGAGTCAGTTCAGTTATGTTTCTGTCATTTCCTCTTCCCCAGTGAGCAATTTAATTATGTGATGAATCGATACAGATCGATAGAGGAAGATACAACAGAGGGGCCTGAATGGTTCCCACGTGGGCGGATTATAGGCACCCTTTGAGCTCTTCTCAGATCAGTCCTGTGCAATCAGCAAACGGAATATTTTGAGTCTGAGTCTTCTCCTCCTGCTCTTCCAATCCTCCCTCCATTGTGCACTCTCAATATCATGGCCAGACAGCAAGTAAAAAATAAAAAGCCTTCCTTGCTCTCCCTACTGTGAAAGCCTCCACATCTCCACCCTCCCCCCCTTCCTTCCTTCCTTAGAGGAAGAGGGGGCATCCTCCAGGCAAAGGCGAATGCCTCCATTTATGTCCCGATTCTCCCTCCCACCGTCACCCATAGCTCACTCCATCCCTGTCCCCATCATTCCTCTTACAGCTTCAGGATGCCACTTCTCCAGGCTCCTTCTCCAAAGCTGGAAAGTAGGCTTGGTCTCTCTAATCCTGCAAACCTGCCTTCTGTTCTGTTACCCTTTACCATCCCATCTCTCTTCTCTTCTCCATCATACTTCCTAAAAGAGTCTACACTAATTATTTCCATCTCCCTTATTTTATTTACTCCTTAACCCGTTGTAACCAGACCTCTATCTGCTTTCTCCAAGGTCCCTAATGACTCCCAAGTGGCCAGATGCAATGACCTTGACCGTTCTGCTGAACCCTCCTGAAACCCACTCTGCCCTTTGATTCCATGATGGTACAGCATCCTAGCTTTCCTACGACCTATCTCTCCAGTCCAGGATCTTTCACTATCTTCTCTTCTTCTGACCATATCATAATTATGGACAATCCCCACAGTCTAGGGTTGCCCAGATCTAGAAAATAAAAATACAGAATGCCCAGTTAAATTTGAATTTCAGATCAACAATGAATAACTTTTTAGCATAAGGATGTCCTAAATATTATGTGGGACATTCTTAGCCTCAAACATGATTCTTTGCTGGTCTGAAGTTCAATTTTAACTGAGCATCTTGTATTTTATCTATGCCCACAGCCTCAATAATTATCTTTTCTCAGATAATTCCTAAATCCTCATTTCTAGCACCAATTCCTTTCTCTCTCCCTCTCTCTCTTTTCCCTCCCCTCCCCCTACCACTCGGGTACTTTACAGAATCTTCAATTCATTTCATAGAAAACTGATCTTATTATTTTTGACCCTCAAACCTACTTCTCTCCCTGGCTTCTCTATTTCTATTAATATTATTAATACCTTCTCCAGCCTCCCAATCACCTCAACTCCAATCCAGGAGCCCTTACTAATCAAGTGGCAGGATCTTGGTTGATTTTACCCTCACCGTCACTTTTAAATGTCTTTCTCCCCATTTCCATGGATACTGCTCACTGAAGGCCCACGTCATCTCTGTAGGACTACAACCCATCCCAGGCTATTGAAATTGCCTACTGACTAGTCCCCCAACCTCTGCTCTCATCCACCCTCCACCACCCCACACTCAATTAACACCCTAATTGAAGCACAAGTATGGATATGCCATCTCCTTGATCAAGAAGTTTCCTACTGGCTCCTGGTAAAAGTTCAAGTTCCCTAGACAGCTTTAGGGCCTTCCATGAGTTGATGTTGCTCCTCTTATCTCCCTGTGGTCTCCTCTATGCACCGGAAGCTCAAGGCACATCAGAACACCATGTCCAGGCTTTCCTACCTGTTTGCTCACACTCATGCTCACAAGTACACGACTTTGAGGGCAACTCTCGCCATTTCTGCACAAATAGATGCCCACAAAACGCCTTCAGAGTTAATGAAATCAGTGCTAAATTATCCACATTAACAAGATAAAGTAATTAAATCCACTAATCATTGATGTGATAATGCAAAGGATCGTACTTTTTCACAAACCCACGGTTGCTTTCTGCCAATTACGGGTGCTGTCAAGCTCGCAGAAGCATGTCAGGGCCTGTGATATCAAGTCACAGCTGAACTCTGATAAGGACTCCGAGGGGCCCAGGCACACACAGACCCCACCCACTTGCTGCTGCCTCTCCATTTACTTTCTGAACCCTGATCTCTTCCCCATTCCTCCGACTTCATACACATGGAAGGTTATGATAGTCTCTGTAAATGTCCTCGGATGCTCTGTTGTATAAGTCTGCAAATAGCTGCATATTCTAAACTGCGGCCAGTCTCACGCTGATCCAAAAACATCTGAGTGCTTTAATCATCTATATCGGGGGCTGCATCAGGCGAGATAGCGGATATTTTTGGCTTTGCAGAACATATGGTCTCTGTTGCAAGTACTCAATTATGTCACAAAAGATGATACAAAAACAAACAAGTGGGCCTGTGTGCCAATAACACTTTACCTAAGAAACACACAGCTGGCCTGCGGGTCACCATTTGCCGACTCCCAACCTAAATCCAGGGTCTGATGAACCATTTGTTTCATGTGTTCTTTCCAAACTAAATTTCATTATCGTCACTTCACTGGAAACAACATCTGAATTTCATCTGACGCAGTCTTTTCTTTTGTCACAAATTATACTTCAGCCAAACTCAGGATCCAAGAGTGCGTGCGGGGAGGCCAGGGGTAGGGGCTTGAAGCCCTCTCCAGGCCTTTCCTCCCAGCCCAGTGGACATCATCCCAGGGCGGGACAGGATCGCTATTGCTGATTTTATCTTTTGCTGTGGGCTCAAGTGTGGCTCTGCTCATCACTGTTATGAATCCCGCCTTTATTTCAAATGCTGATATTTTGTTCATTATGCTTTTTTTGCATTAATTTTGATGTTTAAAAGATATTGAAGTCAATATTCCTTATTTCAATTATGGAGTTGTATTGTACCCTCTTTAATTTTGTGCCAAAGTGAGTACCCTACTCCCCTCCCTCCCTTCCCCTTAGAACCAGCCTCCTGTCTGCTCTGCATTGCCAGCCTCCATCCCCAGTTCAGAGATCATGTCATTGATTCCATCCCTGTAACCTTTGGACGGATCGTTCCTCTTGGCTGCTGAGATTCCATTTCAGTTTCTGGGTCTGCCTCAGACACAGGTGGATCTGAAGCAGGTGGAAGCTCCATAGGAGAGCTCACCTGGCACCATACATAGTTATGATAATATTATTGATTAGATTTCCTATGCTGTCCTTTACATCCCATGACTATGTGGTAACTACCAAGATTGGTAGCACTTCTCAATCCCTTCACCCTTTGTACCCAATTCCCAACCCCCCTCCCCTCTAGCAACCGTCCATCTGTTCCCTGTATCTAAGATCTGTTTCTTTTTTGCTTGTTCATTTATATTGTTCTTTAGATTCCACATATAAGTGAAATCATAGGACATTTGTCTTCCTCTGACTGACTTATTTCACTGAGCCTAATACCCTCTAGGCCAGTGATGGTGAACCTATGACACACGTGTCAGAGGTGACATGCGAACTCATTTTTTTGGTTGATTTTTCTTTGTTAAATGGCATTTAACTATATAAACTAAATATCAAAAATATAAGTCTTTATTTTACTATGGTTGCAAATATCAAAAAATGTCTATATGTGACATGGCACCAGAGTTAAGTTAGGGATTTTCAAAATGCTGACACGCCAAGCTCAAAAGTTTCGCCATCACTGCTCTAGGCCCATCCATGTTGTGGCAAATGGTAAGATTTCCTTCGTTTTCTGGCTGAGTAATATTCCACTGTATATATCTCCCACCACTTTTTATCCACTTGTGTACTGATGGGCACTTGGGTTGCTCCCATAGCTTGGCTATTACAAATAACACTGCAATACACATAAGGGTGCATATATTCTTTTGAATTAGTGTTTTGGGTTTCTTCAAATATATACTCAGAAATGGAATTGCTGGGTCCTAAGGCAGTTCCATTTTTAATTTTTGAGAAACCTCCATACTATTTTCCAATAGTGGCTATGCTCATTTGCATTCCCTTCAACAATGCACAAGGATTCCCTTTTCTCTAGAGTCACTTCTTAAGAGACATGTTAAGGTGGGAAGGAGCTTAAGGGACTTCATATCCATCATTTAACTTAATGCTCATGACAGTCCCGTGAGGTTTGACTACGTTCTCTTGAATGGATGAGAAACAGAGGCTCACAAACTGAGATTACAGGAAATAGGACAGGCACCAGACCAAGAGCTTCCATGTGCAGATCACAGCGAGCACCCAAAGGAATGTTCTCTGGACTGGAAGTTTTGCTGGGAGAAATGAGTACCCAAGCGAAGGAGCCTGAAGTGTCTGAGGAAACGAGCATCAGAAGCAGAAAGGGTGTTACCAGCAGGTTAGGGGGTGGGAGGGGTTAAGAGCCCCTAGAAGGATGAAGCCCAGGGCCATTCCTCTTGGTGCCGGGAGCCATGGTAATCATCACTAAAACAACTGTAATGAAAGCAGCTGCTGCTCAACACCCCCAGCCTTTCTGGACCCCTTGCGTCAAGAGCTATTTTCCAGTTCCCACTTGCCCCAGGTACCACCATGATTCTGTGATCAGGAGGTGCATCACCTGAACACAAGGCCCAGAGGAGACCACACAGATGGAAAGAAAGATCAGACCAAAGTGAGGACATGAGCAGGAGCTGGGCAAGGGTGGGGGGCGTGGGGGGAAGACGGGTGTTGGGACCGGAGGCATTAGGACACCATTTCCAAGCCAGTGCTGGAGAAATACAGCAAGCACTCCCCTTTGTTGTTTTATTTTTTATATTTTATTTTTTAGATTCCACGTTGCAACTCATCTGTGTGTGTGTTAATCCTCCCTTGAGGATATTTTACCATTGATTTTTTTTTTTTTTTTTTTTTTTTTTTTTTAGAGAGAGTGGAAGGGAAGGGGAGATAGAGAGAGAGAGAGAGAGAGAGAGAGAGAGAGAGAGAGAGAGAGAGAGAGACTGGTTGCCTCTCACACGCACCCTGACCAGGGCTGGGGATTGAACTTGCAACCAAGGTACTTGCCCTTGATTGAAATTGAACCTGGGACCCTTCAGTCCAAGGGCCAATGCTCCATCCACTTCTGGAGAAACACGGCAAGCACTCCCCTTTGGAAAGAAATCACATTTCATGTGACTCTAGGCAACTTCCAAGGAGACATCAGCTCACATGAGAAATCGCGCCTGGTATTATATCTCCGTAATGAGATGCACAGCGGGCACTTTCAAGCATTGCATATACTTGAACGTGCAGTTGCACAGCTGCACACAAGTTCATAAATGCTCTGCGCCTCTTTCACGGTGGAGATGCGTGCCACGCCGGGATTCCACAGGCTGTGAGGCTTCCCCCTCTTCAAAACCGAGCAGCTCAAAGACTCCTCTGGCAACTGTAACCACACAGGAATAGAAACCACCCCAGGCAGAGCGTGAGAGGCCAATCCTGTAAACAGCAGGATGGCAAGGTGTAAACAAGAATAGAAAGGAAACATGCAGCCTTCTAAAATTTGTTTTATTATTAATTATTCTAATATTTTTATTGATTACAGAAAGGAAGGGAGAGAGAAAAAGAGATTGGAACATCAATGATGAGAGAGAATCATTGATTGGCTGCCTCCTGCACAACCAACACTGGGGATCAAGCCTGCAACCCGGTCATGTGCCCTGACTGGGAATTGAACTGTGACCTCCTGGTTTATAGGTCGATGCTCAACCGCTGAGCCACGCCGGCTGGGCATGCAGCCTTTAATAAATCATTGCTTTGGAGGAAGCCAATAAGATGGGAACACATTCATCTCTGAATATCATGAAACAGCAGCAGCTCAGAGAAGTGTGAAATCACGAGCCAAACGGATTTGCAATGACCCATTCCAGGCTGCCAACTCGTCCCTTTTGGCATCAGGCTTGATTTTACAGACTTCTCTTCCAGTGCTGTATGGTTGGGGCTTTTTAATTTGTTTTTCCTTTCATGCACCACAGCCAGTATTTTCAAGGCTGTTGCAACTTTCCTAAGTCACATCTTTTTTTCCTCCCTGCCCCCACAAACAATGTTGCTCCAGAGAACCACAACCACAGTATCTCCATCTTTCATTGGGTTGAATCATGTTCTTGAATGCAGGGAAAATGCGTCCACATATTCGTATTGAGTCTTTGTTAATCCTTTACATGATCGATCGTGTAAAGTGTTGTAGAAGATGCAACGCAGCAAAATCCCAGCATTGCTTACCCCTTCAATCAGTCTGCCAGTAATTGAGCATGAGCATGTACCCTCCACCGTGGTCTGGGATATAGGAACAAACTGCAGATCCTGGCTTTGAGGACTGCACAGCCCAAGCAGAAGAGAGAGACTTGGAAACAGTTATGAGAACAGGTGAGGCCACCTTTACCCCCTGCCCTGTGGTGACAATGGGCAGGCAGGCTGCTTCCACACCAACAATGCCTCTGCAGGGCACGTGGTCAGGGGACTAGGTCCCTGTGGCTAAGCCAGCACAGACATTGGGCAGCACGCATGCTCTCCTATGAGGGGAGGAAGTCGGCTTCTAACAAGGTCTCCTGCGTCCTTGTCCATCTCCATCATTGCCTTGCTCTATGTAACTGTTCTCAGCCTTATCCTCCAAACTGCCTTGCTTGGATTTACAATCCTTCCTAGCTCTACTTGTTATTATTAATGGCACCCATGTCATATATACTTATTATGTGCCAAGAATGGTCCATGCTTTAGTTCACTGAATCTTTATAACATCCTTGAAATGGGCTTTGCTACCCTGGTGTTATAAATGAAGACAAGGACCCTCAAAATAAAAATTAGAACTGTGTGCACGGCCACACAGCTGCTAAGTAGAAACACTGAGACTGGCACCCAGGATGTGTGGTAAGAAAGGTTCGTAAAGACTACATTAGTCCGCCTCTGGAGACACGTGTGGGTGATTCGCTCCATAAGAACAGAGATCAACATTTGCATCCTTTTCATAACCCGAGGGCAGGGTGGACCTGTGAGCAAGCAGAGTAGGCATCTACCAGTGTGTTGTGATTTAAGGAAAACCGGACCAGGAAGGGTTAAACAGACCTCCCCCACTGCCTATCACGGTGCCTGGAATTTCTTTATCGGAAGTGCATTACTTTGGGCCTTGGTGTCTTTCTGGCCATTAGAACACGATTGCCCTGGGAGGAGCCAGCCTCAGCTGAGACCTCTGCAAGGGTCAGGGCTTAGAGAATGAGTCCCAGGAGAGATGCCTGGAAGGAGCCTGGGAGCTCTGGGGATGGGCAGGAGGTGCGGAGAGGAGGGTGGGAGGTTCTGAAAACAGGGGTGAACACTCTGATTGGCTGGCCCCACCTCTGTGGCCCCAGCTCAGGGTGAGGCAAAGGGAAGGTACATAATTCTCTTGATTTGAGAAAATGCTGTTTTGGTCGGGGTGAGAGTTGGAGGCCTGGAGAGTGGTGGCAGGTGGGCTTCACGTGCTGAGGGCCATGAGCACTGTGAGGCCACAAACGACCAAAGACAGAACCCTTGCCCTCAAAGAGCTTATCGCCTCTCTGAAGAGAGAAAATATCCCCAGCAAACAACGGGTGCGTAAGATAAGACAGGAATGACCATGCACAGAACACAGGTATAACAGAAACCCAGGAACAGGAGAGCTCCGGGGGGAGGCAGGAGGTGGTGTCGCTTCCCTGGGGACACAGGGCCCCAAGAACAGTACCAAAGAGAGAGATGGAATGAGGAGGCTGGTGAATGCCTGCCATGCCAAGGGAAGACCCACATGACTACAACCTATTGCTACCAAAGCACCCCCAAACGAGGAAACCCACACTTGGATTTAATCAGCATGATGCAAAATGACGCTAGGATGGTGCAGAAACAAATGCATGCAGTAATAAGCCCAGAATTTCAGTAACGGGTGGAAGTATCAGATGTGTCTATTAAGACACATGGCAAGTAGACTCGATGAAGCCAATTAGGCAAATGTAAACCCCTCAGTTATCTCTGTGGGAAAGAGATCTGATGACTAGCCTGGGCCAGCAACCTCGGAAAAGTCCAAGACTTGCCACTGGATTCAGTTCTGATAAAGAATCGCTTTATCCTGTGGGCTTCCAACCAGAGACAAATGCTCCTCTTCCGGGCTTTCGCTTAATCCTCCCTTCTCCAGCAGCAAAGGTTACTCCTATTTGCTCTAACTTATTTTGTATTTTTATAAAAGGTCCCTTTATTTCATTCTCACAAAGAAAACAACTGCAAGGAAGAAAGGAAGGAAGCAAGCAAGCGTTGACCTTTATTTGCTAAATGAGTTATTTCACCACTGGCTACAGGTGATTATGTCTCACCATTCCCAATAACCACCCTTTGTACCCGTTGGCACAAGAGGAACCAAGGACTACAGCCTCGGGCTTAGTCATGAGTGAGCAGAAAGAAGAAAACCAGTGTAGGAAGAGACTTGAAAGAGAGGTGAAGGGCGAGGAGGAGGATCCACAAGAAATCCTTCCTCCTCGTTTCTTAATTGAATTATCTTTCCAGCATATAGTTCATCTCAACTTTTGGCTGCTAATGAGTTACGTTTCCATAAGTCGCCTGCTTTCTCCCAGGTGGCTGCGCATCTGAGACGTGAACGGCAAAGGCCTGCGGTTTGGTCTGCTAATAGGTTTGTAGTAACCTCCATGGAGACGCACAGGGACAGTGATCACATTATCCAAGTCCACAATTAGGCACAGACTTTGTCTAACAAAGGATGCTTGTGCTTTGCTTCCAGATGCACTCAGCAACTTGGCTAACGGAGATCCAACGCCTAAGTGTCAGGATTTCCGGGACATTCTGGTGTTCAAAGAAGCAATCAGGAAGAAAAAAAAATTGAACTCATATGAATCTGGGAGGCAATTCCAATACTGGAGCAAAATGACAGTACCAGCATTTTTGCATTCAATATTTTATAAGGATTCAGAATCCATAAAAAGAAATCGGTGAAGATGAATATTTAAGACGCTTAAAATATACAAATTTAGCAGCAACATGTAAAATGCAAGAAATACAACCTAAACATTATCATCCTACTAATAATTATTAGTGGACAGAATTTTAAAACCCAAGTATTAAAAAATTCAACAATCTCAAAAATGAAAAAAATTGTCATGAAAAGTTGAAAAGCAGACCGTTTTATCTGAACTTTTGTGGAGGTTTCTTAAAGCGCATAAACTTTGTTGCCACTGAATTGAGAACACATTTCTGTGCAAATTTTTTCACTGCTGAAAAGAAAAGGCCCTAGTCAGGAAAAGGCTATACTCTGGAAAAGGCCGTAGTCAGGGGATGTATTTAGGAGCTACCTCCAAATATTTTTCTCCGATTTCTTCATCTTCAAATAACCAGAGCTCTCATTTGACAACTTTGAGGAGGAGTATTTTTAAGCTTTGCGGAGTATAATTTTGTGTCGGGGGAGGGAGGAAGGAGGGGAAATTAAATCACTTTATTTACCTCAAGCTCTAGTCTGACTGAAGGCAAGAAGCAAGCATGTTCTATTTGTCCTCCTCCTCTCCAGTTTGCTCATATATGGTGGAGATCCCGATACCCAGCTGCCTGTATCTGTTTAGACCTCTCCTGTTGTAGTAGGCACAGCCTACGGGGATCCCCAGTCAGTCACACCCTCATATAATACCCTCCCGTGAGACAGGCACAACCCCTGGCTTGTGTCTAGCCACTGGAATACAGCCATGGTGAAAGGCCAGAGCGCCCTGGACTAGCTTACATTCTGTGAGACTCCATCTGAGCAGCCTGGAGTCAGAGAGTCTCCTGCTGGCTTGACTCTGCCACGCTGTGGCGGGGCCTGTGAGAAGCAAGTGGCCGCGTGGAAAGCAGTGTGAACACGCTCTAGGACAGTGGTTCTCAACCTTCCTGATGCCGCGACCCTTTCATACAGCTCCTCATGTTGTGGTGACCCCCACCCATAAAATTATTTCCGTTGCTACTTCGTCGCTGTAATTTTGCTACTGTTATGAATCGTCATGTAAATATCTGATATGCAGGATGTATTTTCATTGTTACAAATTGAACATAATGAAAGTGTAGTGATTAATCACAAAACAATATGTAATTATATGTGTTTTCCGATGGTCTTAGGTGACCCCTGTGAAAGGGTCGTTCGACCACCAAAGGGGTCGCGACCCACAGGTTGAGAACCACTGATCTAGGAGATGAGAGAGCACCAGGAGACGGCCAGCAAAAAAGCAGGGGACCTCAGTCGTACAACCCCGCCTTAATTCTGCCCACAACCACATGCTCTTGGAAGAAAAGCAACCCAAGCTTCAAGGAGGAACACAGCCCAGACAAAATCTTGACAACATCTCTGCGATCCTAAGGAGAGGCTCCAGCTAGGCTGCACCCAGATTCCTGGTCCACAGGAACTGCGGAATAATAATTACCTGCTCTTTCAAGCCACTCAATTCATGGGAATTTGTTATGCTGTAATATATAACTAATGCACATATCATCATCCACTTTGCACTCCAAGAACAATTATTCCTGCAAAAAAGTTTTGTGTTGCCCTGGTCGTGGTGTTCAATGGTTAGAGCATAGCCCCCCCCCCTCCCCCGCACACACACACCTGAATCAACCAGATCTCCAAAGAGTTCTGGTTCCTTTTATTAGGAAATAGTCATTGGGAGCCAATATTTGGGTGGTAGGTGTGTTTATTGCTACTGGAGTGTCATTGTTTCTAGACCAAACCAGTTTTTCAGTCTCCTAATATGAGACGTTGGAGTATCCCTGTATGCTCAATTTATTTTCACTTATTCAACAAACATTTTTACAGACCTCATTATGTGCCAAGTATTAACATTTTGAAAATATTAACTCATCTAATCCTTGTAATAACCATAACAACCATTATTAGCGCCATTTTATAGACAGAAAAAGAGGCACTGAGAGGTTTTGACATGCTCCAAATCACGCAGCTAGTAAGTGGAAGGCCAGGAATTGGTCCCAAGCATCTCCAGATTTGGGGCACTAACCATTATACCACATTGCCTCACAGTGGTGAGGACTTCACAGAGCATAAAATTGATGTCATTTAAGGTACTTCTTGGGCTGTGGCCCAATTTAAAACAAAGGAAGAGGACTCTTGAGAGGACTCTGGAAGCTGCCCAGGATGAAGCTGGTATATATGCGATGACAGATGATGCCTAGGATTAGTAGGGTGGTCACATTGTAAAGTATAAAAATGTCGAATCACTATATCATGCACCTGAAACTAATAGAACCAATATAAGGTTATGTACTAAGTATACTTAAACAAAAATTAAATTAAAAAAATTAAAAATAAAAACCATTCCACTCAGTGGCTGCAAATATACTTTGTTATATTCAAGGGTGATGGGCGGTGCCTTATTTATTTCATTTCTGCCCATTTTCCTTTCCACAAAAATTAAAGAGGGGCTTTCCTATCTTTCCCACCTATGAAACTCCCATTCATTATGCAAATATTTGAATGAAATTCTCTCTTGTGAAAACCACTGAACGAAACTGCGAGTTCCGTTCACAACTAATTGAAAGAAAAATTAAAATGTACACTTACTTTTGACTGTCACAAGTGGATGGTTCCAAGAGACCAAAGTTGAGATGATCTAAAAGAAAACAGGCAAAACAACCCCGCTGAATGCGAATATGTGAATGGGCGGTTTGTGAGGCCCTCATCCCCACTTCTTTTAGTGGCAGAGCGCCACTTTCTATGACTTGGGTGTAGTTGTCAGCACCACCTCAGGGAAAGGGCGTGCAGGTGGGGTGGAGATGGGGCTCTGTAGAAAGGACTCACCTAGAAAAAGAAGGAAGACTTTTTTATGTACTTATGAAACCCGACTATACTTATTGACTTCTTGCTCATACTTATAAACTCCTTGGAAGAGGATACAGTCAGGAACGTGGGCCTTCATTTGTCAGTGCAGAGCAAGCACCAAACGAGCTGCCTTCGAGATGTGCCAAAGCTAAAGGACATTCCAAAAGGAATTAGCAGACCAAGTGCCTTAATGCAACAATAAGAAACCACAATGACATAGGTCAGTGAATGGGAGTAGTGTATTGGTTTGATTCATAGGTCAGAAGAAAGATGATAAAGGGGTTGGTCTGTGAGGAGCCTCGCCCAGCATGTATGACTGAGAAGGCTTCCAGGAAGTGGGGGACGGGTCATCTATTCAATGGCAACATCAATGGATGTGGGAGGGGGATGGTCTTAGATTCTGCTTCTGGCATTTATAACGGCTCTTTGAGAGAAGAACATTTTGGTGCCACTGGGAGCACCAGTCTAGACAATCTAATCAGCTTATCTAATACAGTTTAAAAACTATCAGCAGGGTCAAAGCCCTCTTGGAAAACCTGTTTAAAAAAAACAATCTCAACTCATATCATTGAATTCTTAAATATCAGAGTGTCACCTTTATTAGAAATAAAATTTCAAGAAATGTGCAATTGTTTACCCTCCCTTTTTATTGGAAAGAAAAAAACAAGCAAGCAGGTGCTTGGTTAACATGGCAAGTCGAATAAATGAGCAATTACTAGACCTGACCTGACACAGGACCCCAGAGGCTTGCTCTAGTATCTGAGTGGACAGGCCATGGGAGACCACGCTGGCTAGACGGCATCTAAGTCAGCTGGGTGAGACCAGGAGAAGACATCACGTGGGAAATACTAAAGCTCTGTCAGTTCTCTGTGCCACTGGGCAAGTTTCATGGATCTGCTCACAGAAGTACAACCTATCTTAGCTACTTTTTTCTCAGAGATTGATTACACAATGATGGCAGTGGGGTGGGAGAGGCACGGACATGTGGGAATGCAGGTATAAATAATCGACAGTGTATATTCTGCTGTTTATTCAGGGTGGGCAAACGTAGGTTTGTAGTTGTGAATACACAAGACACAGAGTTTATTCTTGTATTACTATTTATGTATTAGTGTATTATGTATTTGTACAACTGGAAGCCTACTTTAGCACACCCCATATAATAGCTGCATGCATTGAAACATATGCATAAGAGAAGTTTTGTAGATTTTTGTTCGTCTCTTGATAATTTAAATAATCATTTCCGGGAGACAAAGGATACAGTAGAAAGAACACAGGAGTGGGCTTGAGGAGTTCTGGGTCTCATCTGAGCTCAGCCATTAGGTAGCGTGGGCTGGCGCTGGAGCAGTCACTTTACATCACTAAGTCTCTACACACAGATGGGGTGGGTCCTCACCCTAAAAGCCCTTACTTTTCCTGGACAATCTTTATCAGGAAGTTCATGATTTTGAACAAATAAAAAATACAACTGGTCAAATTTGCTTTTTCAGAAGCCTAAAGTGAACCCCCTTTTAAGGGTGACAGTACTTAAAATAGCTACTATAAATTATTTTGGTTTGCATATACAAATTTTAAGGTTTATGGTATGAAAGTCTAAAAACGTTGGATAAAAACGGCTTTAAAAAGTTTTAAATGTTATATAAAGATACCGTATAGTTACCAATACCATTTCACCACTATTTGTAATTATTCTATCAGTCAGCCACACCATCCCTTCATGCCAATAATGAATGAAATGGTTTCTGGTCTCTATTATTTTATCCCAAACTTAGCATTTTCACTGAGCAGCACATTCTGACAAGAACTCTATAGCACTTTACATTCCATTTTAATTTAATAAGTCTGGCCATTTGAATTCCAGAATCCAACCCCCAACTTTCCTCAGAAGGGGAAAAGGCCGAATATTTATTCACCTGGGGGGCGGGGGAGAATGCACCATGCTCCAAAAACACAATTAAACTGGAAACAGATGATATTCATCCTCTCAGGGGCATTTAGCATAAGCTAAATATACTCACAACACAGCTGACCATTTACAAACACAGCCCCCTCGGCAACCATAGAGCTGCACTGCGGGCAGCCCATTCATTGGTCTGCAGTGAAAGTCATGAATGAAGAAGGTAGGGTGGAGGCCATGTCTGAACATCACGCAATCAACACTGCTCCAACTCACACAAATATTTAATAAAAAAAAACAAAAGCATTCTGTGGTCCTGTTTTCTAGTTTCCAGTTCAGTACTTGAAGGAGGATCTATGTAGTTCTCTCCACTTGGCATTTTCACTGAGCAGCACTTTCTGACAAGAACTCGATAGCTCTCTACATTTCATTTTAATTTGATTTAATAAGTAAATACGGGCAGTAGGTATGGAGGGAGCAGATTCACTAGGATTCCAGCTTCTCTGAAGGGACTGTTGCTATTGCCCCTGTTACTCACAGCACAACCTCCCTTGGGCTGGTGCTGTTCCGAGCTTCCTTCAGAGGCTATGATTCGTTCTGTCTGTGGCCATGATTCAAGTGGAGAGGAATGGATGTTTTCCTCATGTCTTTCTCTCAGAGCTGGTCTTAAATGCAGAAAGCATGTCATGACAAAATAAACACAATAACACAAAAAGACCAACCTGATTGCAGGGAAGAGAAATTGGCTAAATAGGTGTTATATAAATGTCTTACTTAGCCTATTGGTCAGTCAACGACATTGACAGAGGAATCCATAAGGGCAGAGCCCACACGGAATTCTCCCCTCTGTCCAGGCTGCCTGCAATGTCCCACTTGGGAGAATGGCTGCCTGGCTCGGAAGCCGACAAATACAGTCATCCAATGGCCATACCATAAGGAGTGTGTTTATTCATTCATTCAACAAACATTTGCTCGGCATCCACCATGAGGCAGGGGGGGACCAGAAATGAATGACATGATTCACCTTTAAGGTGCTCACTCCTGGAGGCGGGAAGGAAGCCAGCTAGTCATTTATGAGAGACAAATAAGAGAAGTCATCAAACATGAACAGTTTACTCAGGGACGTAATATACAGCACAGGGAAGCGAGTCAATAACGTCGTAATCATTATGCAGGGTGACAGATGGTTACTAGACTAATGGCAGCGACCACTTTATAAGGCACATCGATATTAAAACACTATGGTGTATTCCTGAAACTAATATAAAATGGTATTTCAATTATAATTAAAAGTACATTTTTAAAGGATGGGAACAGAAACCTAGACTCATGTAACCATAAATATCCAATCCGACCAATATACTCCCATCCTGCTCATTCTTTCCTCGTCCCTGCCTCATGGTTTTCCCCATGAGCGCTTGTAATGAAAACTATTGCCACTTGATGTCATATATTTGCTTATGTTTGGTTGCCTGTCCCTCTCCGTGGAAAGTAAGTGCTTAAAGACATGGGGTTTCTTTGGTTCACAGAGGTCAACCTCCCCCAGAACAGAACATCACATCTAGTAGCTGCTCAATAAATATTTGCTGATTGGATGTATGAGTCAATAAACATTATAGAAGTCACTTCATAAACAGAATGATTATCTCAAAAGATAGGGGAAAATGATGTTGGGTTATTACAAAAGGCAATTAAATTTTGATGAAGTCATTGAAGAGTCAGTCGAGGGTCATTTTCTGGCAGGTCCTCAGGAGTATCTAGCATTAGGTCTGTGACGTACAGGTAGTTTTGTCTGCTTAGCATCCTGTCCTCATGCAACTGGCTCTAGGTGGCTTTGGTGAGGCAGCCAATCCCAGAATCTGCTCCCCTGACCCGCGGGCAGGGCCCAAACCCAAGCTGGGTTAGCTGGTTCTCACCCCCCCCCCCACATTTAAACCCAAGCCACTGTGCTATCCAGAAGGATGGTTCACACGTTCTTGTCTCTGAGACCCCCCAATTGTCCTGATTCCCATCTTCCCCAAGTCCTGTTTGGCCAGCTCTTCCCTCAGTTCTTCAAGCTATTAATATCCTTCCAATAAACATTTGTTTCTGGCTCCAGAAGTCTCCGTTTATTTCTGTTGATTACATCCAAAGCTCTCTATGACCACAGGGGCTGATTAAAAGATGAATGCAGCTTGGAAGTACTCACAATAAAAAATTTTTATTGAACATTAACCGTGTGCAGGTACCGAGCTAACCTCTGTATAGGAGTTATCCAATTCAATCATTAGAGCCATCTCCATGAATGCCTGTCACATCAAGGCTTACAGACGGTAAACAACATGTCCAAAGCTCCCAACCTATCAGAGGCAGAGCCATCATTTGGTATTATTTGTTTTCTATTACCTAGAAGCCTGTCAAAGAAGTTTCGAATTAAAGATCCCAAAAGAGGAAAGGAGATCTGGAAGCAGATGGACTAGAGACGTAAGTGGGGATAGTTAAGGAAGCTTAAGACAAAGGAGTGAATTCTACATCCAAGAGACAAAAGGAGTAATAATAATACTAGTAATTAGACAAAATGTTGTGAAAACTACAAGGTTAAAAAATAGAAGTAAAGAATTTCAGACAACTAAGATATAATGATGACACAGGAGACAGAACAATGTTATAAAAACCCAGTTTCCATGGTAATCCCTAAATTTAGCAAACATTCCCCAAGCACTGACCTAGGGGGACAGGATTATGATGACATAATAGCATAACTTAATATCAATAAACACAAAAATTAAAATTGAGTTTAAGTATGACACTAAAATGTTCTTTTCATGAAACTAAGCAGCCAGATACTATCTAGTATAAAATTAGAGAGTTTGAAGTCCACAGCAGATAATATGTGACTAAAATAGTAAAGGAAAATAAAATACAGGAAGGAATGATTAGTGGTGTCTAATGCTCTTTTTAAAAAACCCTCTAATAAATGAGGACTGATCTCCGGAGTTAGCAGCACAAATATCACTGGTGAGCTTGGTTTTGGTGGAGTAGTGAGGATGAAATTCTGAGAGGGGGGGAGGAAGTAGAGAGGAGATCCAGACACCTCTTTTGAATAGAGAAACTGGGCTATAGCTCGTAGAATCACAAGACTCCTTTTCCCTAAGATGAAAGATATCATACTATGTTTGCAAGGTGATGGAAATGATACAGAAAAGAGAGGAAAATGGATGAAGCAGGAGGAATTAGGGGTCCATTGCAGGAGCCCAGTTTTGAGCAAGAGAGAATATGGGACGCAGGGCATGGGAGTGCTGGCTCTAATTAGGAGCAGGGATAGGTCATTCATCCCAGCTCACAAGAGGGAAGGAAGAGTGCATAGGTCGAGTAGGTGACGAGATTTTGTAATAGGAATCTATAGTTAGTCTTTTCTGATCACTTGCCTTATCTCAGTGAGGGAAGCAGGCTCATCAGTTGAGAGTGCAGAGAGGGTTGTTTTGAGGTTTGAAAAAGAAAAAAGGAAAAGGGGTAAAAAAAAAAAATAATCTAGGAGAGTGAGAGAGTGAAATGACAAGGGTAAGTGGTAGGATTCCCAGATGACACTTTCTAGTTAGGGTCTCAGTCGTGATTTTCAGCAAGACCACTCAGCATGGTTGCATGGTTTTCTCCAGCCACTGCCAGTCTCTCTTAGGTTGAACCAGGGTTGGGCCTTGTAGAGTGAAATATGTGAAGGGTTTAAAGGAACATGCAAAATAAGGGTTACTAGAGTGGACAATGGATGGAGAGAGGAAATGATGGGCATGAGGAGCAGCTGAAAGTTGGTCAAGTCAGTGGATCAGAAGTCTTAGTGAGCAAAAATGTGGCAGTGGGGCTTTCAGGGGATAATTTAGAAATAGAGAAGATAATGGTCAGAAAGTAGAATGCTAAAAACAATTACAGAAGGTATGTTGTTAGTAGTAAGGACCAAGTCCAGAGTAGAGGTTCTTGCCTATAAGATAATCTTGCCTATAAGTTAGAATTTCTTGGGGACAAAAAAAAAAAAAGCAAAATGAAACAAAACTATACTTAGGTCTTTCTCAAAACAAATTGAATCAAAATCTCTTAGGTGTGGCCTGGACATTAGTATGCTTTTATCTGTTTCTTTGTTAACCAGTTCCCCAGGAGATTCTAACAGGCAGCTGAGGTTGACAACCATGGTCTAGGGTAAGTTCACCTTAAAAATCTACCATGACATAGTGTTTATGACTCAGATTATCAACAAGTCAGCTAAAACTCCACATCTCTTCCATACAACCTGCCATAGAAACTTGTCTCTATTTCAGTGCTCCTTGTATCCTGCCTGGGAAACTGAATTTATTAATCTAAATTTAAGTATATTAATTTTTTTTCATCTTCATTCATCTAATCTTATTGACTCAGATTTTAGCTTATCAAGATAAATTTTGTTTTGACATATTAGCTATATCTTCCAACATCTATGATTAATGAGTGTCTGCCTGTAAATTATTAAACTATTAAATGAATGTAACCAAGGCAAGTTCTGTGACATTCTAATGAGAACTCCAATGCACGTTCTGTGACATTCTGGATCCTTTAAGAATCCAGTACTCTAAGTCACACCTTTGTCACAGGCAAAGAATTCTTTCATTTTTATTCATCCCCCAAACGTTTAATGATTGCCTACTAGGGGCTAGGTCCTGTATCAGTTCATGGGGTTGCAAATGTGATCAAGACAGACATCCTGAACTGAGGGAGCTTACTTTCCTTTCAGGGGAGAAATAGTAAATAAATGGATGAATCAGAAAAATAACTAAGTATGTGGTAAGTGTGATAAAAACAAATGTTGAGATAGCAAATGTTGGGAAAGATTACTGGAGATATGGTCTTCCAAGCCAAACATCGGCCCCCAAATTCTCAGTTCTCCAGGAGAACATTATGAAAGACTTAAAAGAAAGTTTCTGAAATCCATAGACCCAAGTCTTATGCATCTTCCTGCTCTAACCGTTGACACAACTTGTTATGCTCTGCAACTTTTCCTAAAATGCCCATAAACCTTCTGCTTAATAATCCATCCTAGAGTTTATTGAACTCAATGAGCAGTGGTTTCAAGAATCTATCATTTTCCTGTTTGAACATCAGAACAATTGGCTCATGAGACTTTGGGCAGTAATGATAAATTTGTACTACTTATTTTGTATTATTTATAGTCATATATATAGTCATTTATTATATATGTAACATAGTCATACATATATAGTCACTTATTATATACTAGAGGCCCAGTGCACAAAAATTCGTGCACTTGAGGGGTCCCTCAGCCCAGCCTGCACCCTCTCACAGTCCAGAACCCCTCAGGGATGTCCACCTGCTGGCTTAGGCCCACTCCCCAGGGGGATCGGGCCTAAGCTGGCAGTCAGACATCCTTCTGGCAGCCAGGGAGCCCTCGGGGGATGTCTGACTAACAGCTTAGGCCCGCTCCCCAGGGGGCGCAGGCCTAAGCCGTTAGTCGGACATCCTTAGTGCTGCCATGGAGGCAGGCAGGAGAGGCTCCCACCACCACTGCTGCACTGGCCAGCCATGAGCCGGTTTCTGGCTGAGTGGCACTCCCCCTGTGGAAACGCACTGACCCCCAGGGGGCGGCTCCTGCGTTAAGCATCTGCCCCCTCATGGTCAGTGCACGTTATAGCGACCGGTTGTTCCCTGGTCGTTCTGCCGTTAGGGTCAATTTGCATATTACCTTTTTATTATATAGGATATTTGTATATAAATACAAAATCATGTTATTTTGCATAACGTATATATTCATATAATCCAGATAAACACAATGTATAAATATGTATTTGAAGGCCCATATTAAATACTTTGTTTGCTGCTGCATTTAACCTTTATAATACGTTTCTGAGGTATTAAGAGCAGGGGAGCCAAGCTCGGGGGGGGGGTGGGGTGAACTCCCCATGCTTCAGTGCAGTCATGAGGTTGGAACCCAGACAGATGACTCAGAGCCAGAGCTCCTAACAATTATGTTCTACGGCGCCTAGTAACAGTACTGCCATAGCTTTCAGGTTACACATATTTTGATAATGTGAAGAGAAGATCAAAATTGTAGCATCTGGACAGGCAGGCAAACAGCATGACCCAACTCACTCTTGTCATTTCTAATCAAATCTTAGTAAATGCTGAACAAGCAAAGAAATAATGGTAAAAATGTGCAGGTGGCAATAAAAACATCCACGTAAGTGTGTCCCTGAACATGTCTTAATCATGGCAGTGGCCTCGGTTGTATCCTCAGGCCTGAGCTGAGCACAGGCCTTTGGCCCCACAGACCCCTGGTCCTTATTGTGATCACCAGTGTCTGCTGGCCCTGCCACAGGGAGGCGTCACCCCCGGTATTCACTACTGGAAGGCAACTAATCACCTCTGGCCTTGTCCCTGTGATGTCATTATTAACAACCTTATTAAATGGTGTCTATCGGTGTAGGGTCTGATAGGGATTCCCAGGCAGAGGGAGAAGCATTATCAGAGAAGGGAGGCTTTATCTCAGTTCCTTGATGCCAGAAGGAAACCTCTTCTACCATAACTGAGTGCCAGATCATGGACTGGCTGTCAGTAAATGTTCAATGAATTAATGAAGAGATGGGAAACGGGAGCCCTTATGAGAGTGCAAATTAGTATACGTGAATGGAGGACTTTCCCACGGTCTTGGTGACGACTGACAGGACTTTACCTTGATTGAATGTTCCATTTTTTCTGTGTTAGAGATTCAGGGGTCCAGCTTAACTGAGAGGAAAGCATATTTTAATTAGTGAGATGGCTGAAATACAGACCCGTTTTAATGAGGCACGCCTCTGCAAATCACACAGAAACCAATTGCACCCGGACCAGTGGCAAGAACTACTAATTGGGTGGTCCCCTCCATCCTTTCAGTGATTTAGATAATGACTGCTTTTAATTAATCCTTTCTCTTTATTTGCCAATAGGAGTTTCTAAAAGCTGTAAGTAGCTTGACTTTTCTCCTTATCACCATTCTGGTTGACAGAGATATTTGCTTAGCAAATCCTTTCTTCTCAGTGCAAAAATAAACAATTAACTTCTGCTCAACCCTGCCTAAACAGCTACAAGTTCTGATTTAATTAATGAGTTTTGTAATAATTAAATGTAGTGTACTTATCAACCTACCGTTAACAAACCTGGCAGAGAGAAACTGACATGGAGGGGTGCCCATCATTGGCGAGGTGCTTTCCATTGGATAATGTCACTTGATCCTCACGATTCCACGAGACAGCCACTATATTCCCCATTTTACTGACACTCAAACTAAGATTCAGAGAAGTAAAATCATGGTGTCAAGCCCAGACAGCGAGTAAGTGGCAGCGGCCAGTGTGATCCCCGGTGAGTCTCACCTAAAGCCTGTGGGCGCTTGCCCCATCAGATTGTAAGAAGAAGAAAAAGACCTGGTTCTCTGGGAGGTGACTCAGTGCATCCGAGGAGCTTTGAGGAGACTGGCAGTCAGCATGCATTTATTGCCATTCTTTTTATCACTTGATGTTCTTTTCAAGCTTGCCCTTGCTCTGTTTGGACACATATCCACATCTCAAACCCAGCAGATTTTGTTCCGTTTGCAGTTTTGAGAGGAGGCATGCAGAAGAACCTGGACTTGGCATGCTGACATGAATCTCAAATACTTTCAGAAAATGGATTATGAAGGCAGCTATCCGGGAACATTGGTTGCCTTGGGTAGTAATAAGAAGGAACTGGGTTAGATAGCAAGGGAAACTTCCAGACGATAAGACAAGATAAGCACTGAAGGGAGCTAAGGAAATGCAGTGACGTGCTTGGATGAGGATACAGAACAATCAGTAACCCATCATCTGTCAGGGGACATGGGTGTGGAAGGAAAGGTTTGGTTCATTTTCAATGGCCCCAACACGTCCCCATCCAATGTTGACACAGTTAAAGCACACATCATCTTGTATTCTTTTATGAAATGTCTGTCAGGGGCAGCCAGAGAAGAGAAACCGGTGAACTTCAGGAAAAGAAGTTCCTTATAGAAACAGGAGGCATGCCACCTCGGCCATGCAGCCAACGTGGGAAGCCTCGGCCTGTCTAAGGTCAGGAGGCAAGAGCGAGGGAGAGGTCTAGGCCAGAGCCCTCATTGGGGTTTTTGCGGGAAAGGCAAGGCCAGACACAGTAAATGGTTTTAAGACTGGCTAGTTGAAAAAATTCCTGCCATGTGGGCTTTGGCTGTAGAGGTGGCCTCTAGTTGCCTGGCATGGGTCCTGGGATGATTGCCGTTGGGCAGGGGTGGAGGGATGGGGACAGCATGGGCTCCATATGAATACGCCAGATGGAGGAGGTATGCCTCATCGGTTAGTTTTCCTATCAAGGCCTGCTCCCCCTAAGCCCTCTGCTCTCTCTAGGAATTGGCTAGCCCAGGGAGCGGCAGTCTCTCCCCAGCCAGAAAGGTCTTTAAGATGTCAAAACATCATAACATATAGAAAATAAAAAATACAAAGCACGCACAGATACACTAAAAAGCACTAGATATCTGAATCTGGATAGGCCCCAGCACCCATTTAACCTTCAATGTGACAGACTTTTCTCCCACTGAGCCTGTGCAAGCAGCAGTCGGCACAGCTGGGTTGGAGAAATTCAGAGAGCAAACACAGCGAGCACAATGAACACAGCCCTTAAGCCAACAGACAATCCAAACCCCAAATGAGACAAGCTCTAGGTTTGGACAAGAGATACTGTAAAGCATCACAGCATATTGGTTTAGCTACACAGAACCTATTTGGTCAGCTGCTGAATGGAAAACAGAGAACCAAGCTGAATTGTCTTTGAGTTAAAGGCACATCACACGAGACAGCCAAATCCACCTTTGCTACAGAGAACACACCTGGGTGGACCCAGGGGCTTCTGAACAGAACCCGCCACCAGAACTATAAAATATTTTAAGGTAAAATTAAGGATGTTTTTTAAGAAGAGGGGGAAATCCCAACTTTTTGCCAACAAACAAGGCCAGCGCATTCCAGATTTGAATCTTGTCTGAAATAAATAGAAAGGAGACATTCCATTTGATGAGTTTCTCTCTGGCGTCTCGGTTATAATACATGTTAAGTCTCAAAAGTCGTCTGTGCTCTCTTACTGGAAACCTATCACTCATTCATTCACTATCTACCTAAACTAAGGGGATGGTTATGATTATTCTGATCTACGACATAAGCTTAATGAACCAGATTGCAAAAATCTGTGCACCTTTCCAACCAATATGACAGACCAGAGCTCACACCGGGCCCCTGTGTGGTGCACTTGTCACGTGTATGCACCTACAAAGATGTTGACGAGGGAGTAGGGATGGAAGGTTGACTAACGCACCTCTCAGCCTTAACTGCAGCAATTTCTGAAATAAGTCATTGTATGACGTCAATTCTTTTACAGTCATTACTATATCACTGACACAGGCCAAATAGTTTCAAGTTAGAAAGAGATATATTGCTTTTTACATAAGGAAAAACAAAAACAGGAAGTGATGAGCCATTATTTATTTTCTTTTTCTTTTACCTCCCAAACATCTCAGGTGGTGTGTTTGAAGAGGAGATATAGTTAGCCATCTCTGAATGAGTCACCTCAGCAAACTCGTCGTGGTGGTAGAATTCCAGTTTGAGTCAAGGGTATGAAACCTACATTTGAAACCAAGCAAACGTTTTTCCAAAAAGGGAGCAAAAAGGAGAGGCCCCAAGTCTCCCTTAACACCATTCATTTCAGACACTGTATACAGCTACGGAAAGATGGGGAGAGCCCCAGCCTGGGCCCTAGAACTCCTGATCCGACTCTCACTTGGTAAACCCTGGGAGAGGCAGACGTGCCCAGAACAGAGGTCTTAACTCATCTGCGGCTGGCCTCGTGCTGGACAAAACATTTCACTGACAAGTTATCAACATCAGTCTTGAGGCAAAAAACAAAAACAAAAAAACCCTTGCCGAATTATGGCAACTTTTCATTTTAACCAAAATCAGACATACTGGTATATGTGATACCTACTCTTGCCTATGAGGACCTCACAGTCCAATATGGAAGACAGAATTCAAACCATGACAGTGTGAGAAATGGCTATTAGAAGTGTGATAACATACTAAAAAACACAGGGGATGGACAGCCATTTCCTGACATGCTGGAGGATAATAAGAAAAATGCGATATAAAGACTGCCACCACCATTTATTGAGAACTGACCCAGGGTCAGGCGCGAATCCAACGTTTTACATGTGTTTCCTCGCGTGATCCTTACAACTCAGTGACAGAAAATAAAGCACAACATTCATCCAAGGTTACCGAGGGTGAGTCATTGTTCTACGGGCTTTTTCGTTAAAGAGTTCATTTAATCCTCACAGCAGATCTATACAGATATCATCACCTCCATCTTACAGATGGAGAAACTGAGGCACTGAGAAGTTGATTAGCTTTCTCAGGTCACAGAGCCAGTAGGTAGTCAAGCCAGCATTCAACACCAGGCAATCTGGCTCTGAGGCCTCCATGCCTGACCACTGTAATAACCCGTTTCCCACTCCATGTTTACAAATGGAGAAATCCAGGCCCAGCCAATGAGAGGATGGACGAGATACAAAGGGCAAGTGATCTGACCGCAGAGCGCCCCCCCCTTCCTTTCTCTCTACAATGAATAGAAAAACATATCTTCCCATGAGGATTTGAGAGAGAGAGAGAGAGAGAGAGAGAGAGAGAGAGAGAGAGAGAGATTAGCATCCCAGCCATCAATCAAGGCTGCCACCCTGGAACCTTACCAACAACCAATTGCTGTCATCTTTTGTAAATTCAACTTTCAACATAAGCCAAATGCCAGAAAACACTCATTTCCTATTTGCAGGAGGCTTTGCAGAGCTGATTATGACTAAAAAGCATCGTGCCCTGTTCCTTTTATCAGGAACCTCATTGACAGAGTCATTTATTTTTTATGAAGACAAATGAATATGGTTATTCTGATTAGAAGCAGAACAACATCAGCTCAGGAACCAGACTCTTGACTCAGGAACCAGAGCGGGGGAGGAGGCTGGAGATGCACCACACAAGAGGAGGCACCGATGCTGGGCAGACGGGGCGAGTCCACCTGCCAGATGCAACCTGTCCTGTATTGGCAGGTTCTCATGGTGAACATCTGCTAGTCCCTCCTGGCAGCCTAACACTGACATCGTCATCGTGGAGGTAGATGTGGGGATGGCAATGTACTGGACACGCGAGGTGATTTCCAGTTAGACTGTTTCCCTGAGGAGTCTGCTACATGCCCTTTTGAGAGATTACTCATCAGACGCCAAGGAGCTTTGTAGCGAATTGGACCAGAGATAGGTATGTGACCCAAAGGCAGTGTTTACAGGCTGCCCTGTGAGTACCTGTCTAGTACTGCAGGGTGAGGCCATCAGACTGTCTCTGGAAGAGATTACATGCAATACACATAAAGAACAGTGGACAGGAGAGTAGCAGAGAAGCAAAACAAGAAATCCAGTCAATTAAAGTCAAGAGACGGCAGGTGCCATGATCGATGGGGGTGAAGATGGGCACGATGAAGCAGACAACCAGTCCGTCTCTCTAGTTAAAGAGAGAGACACTCACGAACAACAATGGCACACGGCAGCTTTTCCCACCCCCAGGTCCATGCCCCACCTTCTGTGCCCCAGGGGGCTGACTCTACACCTGACAGCCTTTCCTCTCCGGCTTCCCATCTGGCTGTGCCAACTGGAGAATTAGCACGAGATCAAAGGGCAGGAGGAGAGAGTGGGGGTTACGTCTTCCCTTTTCCCACCCTGCCTCGCATTGTGCCCCTGACAGTGACTGTGTCCCTTTCCACATGTGCCCTTGGGGTGGCCTTTCCCACACGTCCACTTCTCCCCAGGCTCCAGCTGCAGGCCCCAGAGTGGTAACAGCTTCCCACTCTTGCTGATCCCTGGATGCTTCCAAAGCGCCTTGGAATCCCCTGCTCCTGCCAGCAGCTGTATAAACAGCCCCTTCATTAAATTACCTCTCAAACCCCTTTCTTTCCACTGGGGTTGGTGTGTGGAAGAACAGAAGATAGAGAGCAACTGAGACTAAAGTGAATGGAGTGACTAATGGACTATCCAAGTAGTGGCCATGCTCTCCATGAGTTCTACAAGGAGGCCATTTCACTCTTCCTTACGCCTCTGTTATGACAAGTCTTTTCACCTGAGATACCTGAGCAGGGCTCTCCGGACAATCTGTGGGAGAGGTCAGGGAGTCACCCACATGCTGTCCTCATTATAATGTTCACTCAACCAGTGTTTGGTTGTGGTTTTTTTTGCACAAGCATTTATTGAACCCCTACTATGTGCCAGGCATCATGCTAGGCACTGGGATCAAGTGGCAAACAGAATAAACACAGTCTTTGCCCTCATGGACCTTACAATGGTTGGGGGCAGGAGGAGACAGGGGTTGAAGTAGGGAACAGAGCAGGCAGCAAAGAAATAATCATGCAAATAAGCTTAGACTGTAATTACAAAACATGACAAGTGATTTGAATGAAAATAGGAAGGAGCTAAGAGAATAATAGGAGGTCTCACTTATAACATCAACTCTGTTTAACAACTGGAGCTGTTATTGGCCAAGCTATGCAACTTATGAAGGAAGAGATGGGTAAAAAGGAAATTAAAACCACAGGGAATATAGAGAAGAATATGAGATAAGCATGTTCAGGTAGAAACGCCTGGGCTGATACAGTGAAGCCGTGTCACCTACAACAATGCATCTTCTGCTGTTGAGAAGAGACTGATTTTTGACAGTTAAACCTCGTGGGCACCAAGAGAGAGATCTGGTGGGATCCAGGGACAGAAGTCTATAACATGTCCATGGGAGCGAAAGCCATGGAGACCTAGCAATTGTTCAAGGGAAGGGCAGTAAGTGAGATGACAAAAAGCCTGAGAGAGACCCCGGAAGAACATGTATGGCCCCCAGATGAGGAAGAGCCCAGAAGGGAGGGCTGGAGAGAAAGGGAGGGAACCTGAGCGCAGTGCAGCCCTCACCTGCAGACTTGGGGCCGGCTGCCTGTGGGTGGTCCTGCTGGCTCCACTACTACATGCGCACGATCGTAAGCAACTTAAGTTCTCACACCTCAGTTGCCCTCATTATAGCATAGTGGTTATCACATCGCTAGAACCCACTTCATAGAGCTGTTCTGAGGAATAGATGACTTAACATGTGCGAAGTGCTTAGAAGAGGGCCTGGCACTTACCAGTGCCCACTGGGTGTAAATGATCATTAACTGCACCTCATTCGGTTTACCAGGATGAATGTGCTCCAAGTCATGGAAGGTTTATAGAAATGGATTTCTTACCACCTACCCACCTTGTGTAAACTACCTATGTTCATAACGACCCTATATAGCACTTCTGTTTGAATAGAACTTGTATCTAACCAAGAGCTTTTATTGTTTTCTTTCATTTTCCCAACAACTCTATGAGTAAGGAGACTTGTTTTCTCATCCAAGAGATCAAGAAAATTACTCCAGGGATATAGAATGTAAGAAGCAGAATCAGGATTTGAACCTCAGTTCAAGGTTCAAGGTTCACTAATCACTACAGGCCATTCTCCTTTCTTCCCCGGCTTGGAAATAAGGTTTGTGGGTCCCTGTCCAGGTAGCACTCCAAATGTTTCCATTCAGTTTGGAGATGGTTTTCTTTGCGATTACTCCTTCTGCTACTGTCGCTATATGTACCCAGTGCTGTTAGAAGGGCTGTGGGCCAGATAACACTGTGTTCCAACAACCAGCCAGACTGCGATGTGAGTCACCACCTTGTCAGGCACTTCATCAGAGTTTCTCCACTGAGTTGTCTCCGGGCAACAGGGGCTCTGAGCATCACGTAATTAAAGCCAGAGGAGCTAGAGAGGGAAAGAAGGCTGCTCATTACGGTGTCAAGAAAGGGCCAGGTGGGAATGATGATGGGTTGAAAACATGCATTTAGCCTTACTCTCTCCCCAAACCTCATGAAAATGACAGTAAAAGGATGTTATTACAGACATAAATACACAAGGACAAAGAAAATGTGAAAAGAGACAACAGCAATGAAATTTTGGAAGCTGGAGAGCAGATGGGCAAATGGTAACTAACTCAACAAGCCTGAAAATGTGAATCCCAAGGCGGTAGAAGGAGAGGCAAGAAGCCATTAGATGTACATTGCATAACCCCAAATGGCTCAGGAATGGGCAGGACCAGGAGTCTCTGGGAGCAGAAGTTAATGCTGGGGCTAAAAGCAAGAGGATTAATCGAGAGTCTTCTTAAGACACTGTCAGGTCCCCAGATAGCCTTCCTATGCCACTGGGTCACGGGGGAAGAATGCACCATCTTCTCAATTCTTTACCCCTCCCTTTGCCATATGGTTTTGTCGTTGCTACCCCCTGACACAGAATATATCTCCCCGCTCACTGACACTGTGTTAGGCTGGTGGATTATGGGCAGACATTGTGTGTCTCCACTTGTCCCGCTGCAGCTCTGATCTGGCCTGGAGCCCACTGAGCCAAGAAGAATGAAAGGCATGCAGAACAGACCACGGCCTGAATCCAAGCCCAGCCAGGGCCCGCTGACCTGCAGTCACCTGAGCTAGAAACAAGGGCTTGTGGTTGTGTGTAATGTTGGAATATGCCACCATCATCTTGCAGTTATTTGTTCTACAGCATAGTTAGCTGAGATGTCGATAGGTTTGTACTAGTGGGATGCTGTTGTAATGAAACTAAGGTATGTAGTACTGGGTTTGGGAACAGGTCACAGGTGATGAGATATATACAGTATGTATATATATATATATATATATATATGTAGAGAGAGAGAGAGAGAGAGAGAGAGAGAGAGAGAGAGAGGCTAAAAATGATTAGGAAACTATTATAGGAGCTGAAAAGATGGTGGATGCCCTATGTTATGTAATGCCAAATCATTTGGTATAATTGCTACCTATTGGAAGATAGAAAGTATACCTTGGGCAAGGAGGTTTCCAGGCAGCATGCTCCCAGAGATGACAGAGGCGTCCTCAGCAATCTGAGGCCAAAAGCATATAAAGGGCACACAGGCAAGAATTCAGAGGGGAGTCCATGCTCTGTGGATGTGTGGGAGACGGCACACGTGGACGGAGGGAGGCTGGACTCTGGGCATCAGACTGAGCACAGACCCCAACTTCCCATTCCTTCCACTGGGGCTTTCGTGAAGTTTTCCACCTTCGTTTGGAGGCGTCTGAGTTTTAAAAGGCTCCTGTGACTGCTGGTGGGCGTGACCAAAGCTGAGCCTCCTAAAACATTGTATTCATATCCTATCTTCACATTCTTCCCGGTGCTGCCCGGAACCCAGCAAACGCTTCTTGAATAAATAAATGATCTTAAGCCACTTAACCCCCTGACTTCAGTCTCCTTGGTTTCTTCCCATGTTATGTCTCCACGATGGATATTTGTTCTAATTCTCAAGCTATAGGAGAAAAAGAAGGGCATCTACTATGCATTGTAAGAGAGTGCTTACTTGCATGACAATCAAGAAACAATGTGGATAATCAGTTAAACTCTAGCCCCCTACTTAATCTCACAGGACTGGGCAAGGAAAATGATCTTAAAAGGAACACGCTCTATGAAGCTGAAAATCCTTTTACCTAACCTATACCATCATGCCCAGCGGGAAGGATATAATCATGCAACAATTACACTTCACTTTCATTCTCAAAGTACCTTGTGCAGCTTAATAAAATACAGGAATACCAACTGGGGGAAAGTTAAATTCTGAACAAGCCACATTTAATAAAAATGTATGCCTTCCCCTACCCGCCCCCCTCCCCAAGAAATAAATGAAAACAGGAAAGTTTTCTTCCTTAATGGGTCTCAGAGATAAACACAGACATTATGATAGTTAACTCGCTGGGATTTATGGAAGTAATTTTGACTCTTGCATGATTGAAAGAGAGCTAGTTCTGGTATATTCTAAATCCTAGTTGAAGGGAAAAAAAAGTTTTAAAATGAACAATGCAATCAAATATAGACACCCTATTTAGACACAGTCATGTTAGCATAACAAGTGAGTTAAAAAGGGAAAATAACTATTAAACAGATGGGCAGTGAAAGGAAAAGTTGTGGGGGTTTTTCAAAGCACAAAGCCTTCATCTCAAGCCAAGCAGAGATGAAGATAAACAAGAAGTTGCCCTCCACAGCCAAAGAGCATAATACCCAGGAAATCAAATAAAACCAGTCTAAAATACTGACTGCAGGGAGTATGAACTTAGCATCCTGATGCCAAATGGAATATTAAAGCAAGTGCTCTATTTATAGGGCTTGATATCTTGGTGGTTGCACAATGAATCGGGATGTGTCTTGGCAAACTCACGGGCAGCCTGGAGGATATTTATTTTTGTACCAAAAATAGCTGGAGTCTCCTAAATGGTGGAATGGACATAAAGTGATCAGAGCACTTGAGGAATTTTCTACTCAATCACGGTCAGGAAGGTCAGTGAAGAGCTCAAGGCCAGGGCCTGACACCTT
This sequence comes from Myotis nattereri, assembly GCF_964212035.1. Lineage (NCBI taxonomy): Eukaryota > Metazoa > Chordata > Mammalia > Chiroptera > Vespertilionidae > Myotis > Myotis nattereri. The sequence goes on from NC_138092.1 coordinate 13,338,951, forward strand.
GTCTTGCTACACAAGAACTGCTGGCACACAGTGATGGCAACCGGAGGATTAGGTGGCACTCTGTGGCATGAGAGACATTATAAGGATCGCCTGAGAAAAACGGGGTGGGGGGGCGGGGGAAGGGCATAGAGGTGGGGGGGGGGGGAGTCTAGAGCTGAGACCTTGCCAGGCTGTAGAAATGGAGCCCCCAGGCTAAAATGCAGTAAGTCAGGGCACCTCACAGCAGAAGACCCCAGGTAGAATCTGGTAAATTCCTTTACTATCCCCCCAAAACGTGCATTGCTCCACCAGAAACACTGTCCTCCTTCTGTCACGAGACCTCAGCATCGCCCAAACTGTGTTACTTCTGTGTCGGGATACCTCCAAACGCCAGAGGTAAGATCGTACCTGGGGCATCTGCGACACCCCTGGGCCTCAGTCCCCTCACCTATAAAATGAGAGAGCTGGACCCTGATCTCCAAGGTCCTTCCCAGTCCTAAAAATGGAATGGCAATGAGCGAATTCTGGATTCCAAACTAGAGACATTAACTTTGGGCCTCCCACAGTCTTGGCTGTGGGTGCTAGCAATCAAGATGCTTTTATCTGGCCAAATCTCACAACGGGGACCAGTTAGCCAAAGATGGACTGACGGCCTCTCCAACGACGCTCAGAAGTCTGCGGCCCTGTCACCGCCACCTCAGAATGCTTGTGGGAGCTTACTCTCCGAGCATAATTGGTCATAGAAGCTGGAGCTTCGAGAGCAGCCCGGGACAAGGAGGGACCTGCTTGGAGCTCATTCAAGGAAGCCATGTCACGAAAAGACTGAAGAGGATAGATTGCATAGATGCTTTATCAGTTTAAGGAGTAATAAGGATAAGAGTGAGTATTTATTGACTGTTTAACATATCCCAGGACCTATTCTAGAATCTTCGCATAACTATCTCACTAAAAATCTCCTTGCCCTAACTGGTTTGGCTCAGTGGATAGAGCGCTGGCCTGCAGACTCAAGGGTCCCAGGTTCGATTCCAGTCAAGGGCATGTACCTTGGTTGCGGGCACATCCCCAGTAGGGGGTGTGCAGGAGGCAGTTGATCAATGTATCTCTCTCATCGATGTTTCTAGCTCTCTATCTCTCTCCCTTCCTCTCTGTAAAAAATCAGTAAAATATATTTTAAAAAATAAAAAAAATCTCCTCTCAGGCCTGCTACACAAGAACTGGATTAGTGTCCCTCATGTGTTCAAACAGATGAGGAAGAGGGGCACAGAGTGGATAAAGAATTCACCCAAGCCCTTGCCAGTTTGGCTCAGTGGATAGAGCGTAGACTGAGGGGTCACAGGTTCGATTCTGGTCGGGGGCACATGCCCGGGTTGTAGGCTCTGTCCCTAGTGGGGAGCGTGCAGGAGGCGGCCGATCAATGATTCTCTTTCATCATTGATGTTTCTATCTCTCCCTCTCCGTTCCTCTTTGAAATCAATAAAAATATTTAAAAAAAATAATAATAATTCACCCAAGGACAGTCAGCCCCCGGCAACCTGGTTTCAGAGCCAGCACAAGTCAACAGGTTTCGTTGTAAACACGGTGGTGCGGTCAATGAGAAACACCAGGCCCTGGACCTTCCAGCCTGCTTTTATTTCATTCTTCTAACTTTTTATTTGGAAGCAATTTCAAGCAGATAGCGAAGTTACAAAAAAAGTACACGTGAACCATTTGAAAGTAAGTTGCTAGCATTCTGCCTCATCGCCTCCACGAATGCCTCAGTGTATTTATGCTGCAACCATCAAACCACCACCAAGGTCTGGAATTTAACCTCAAAGCATTGCTGTCATCTCATCCTTAGACCCCATCTAGGTTCACCCACTTGTCTCCCTAATGGCTCTTCTACAAAAGGAGCCAGTTCAGAATCCTGGCTTGCGTTTGCTTGCCATCGCTATGTCTTCTCCTGCAATCTGCAGCCACTTCTGGATCATTCCTTGCCTTCCATGACCTTGGTATGTTGTGAAAACTACTGGCTAGTTATGTTGAAGACTGGCTCTTGAGGTGAGTTTTTGTGAGGTATCCTCATGATGAGATTCGGGTTTGGCATCTTTGGCAAGAAGACCACAGAAGTGTCCTTCACACTGCACTTAGCAGGTGACACCTAATTTTGATGTGTTCCACTACTGGTGGAACCTGGCGAAACCTGGCAAGCCAGGTGTAGCCACTGCCCGTGCATTTGCTACTCGTTTTTCCCATGTTATTTGTAAGTATTTCATCAGAAAGTATTGTGAGGCTATAAATGTCCCATTCCTCAAGAAATGTTTAAGTTATGTATTTATATTAATAAGGTCTCATGGACTCCTGTTTTATTCATTGGGTTACAATGTTATCATTTTTTTTAATGCTCAAAGTATCCCCGATTTAGTCAGGGGGAGACCCTTCAAGCTGGCTTCTATGCTCACCATCATTCTTTGAGTATCTTCTCACTTTGTTACTTCTTACTTTCTGGCACAACATGATGATCCATGTTCATTGTGTACTTTCCCTGCTCTAGCTCTCCCAGCCAGTTCTCCAAGGAGCCCTGGTTTCTTTCAGTGGAAAATGGTATTTAGAAACCAATATCTGGGCACTGGGTGTGCACATAGCTATTGCTCACTGCTACCATTGCCCTCCCACCCCCAGTACAGACGTTCCCTTCACCCCAGTCTGGCTTCAATACCCCATGACTATGGACACCCTCCTTACTCCACTTGGGCTCCAACATCCTGCCTGAGCTACCTAAGCATCCTTCCTCTATTCCCACGATGCCCACCCCCCATGCACACTAAGTGAACACCTCCCTCGCTCAGCCCTACCTAATGGCTTTTGGACCGGATTGTTCCGGAAGGACAGAGGAAGATTCAGGTTCACAGAAAGGAACACTAACGAGCTCCCGCATTATTAATTTCCACTTCCTGTACATTTCCATTTAAGATGCATCATTGCCCACCATACCATACTCTACAATAGCATGGCGAGTGTCCAAAAGATAATGGCAACACTAGACAGAACAAAACTCATTGAAGTCGAAGACCTTAAAACGGCAGAATCAGAGCTCCTGCATTCTTTTAAGAGCAGAATGCAATGAAGCACACTGCTCTTGACCCATTTCCAGGGAGAAGATATTAGCTCAAGCATGTAGAGTAAGAAGAAAAAAATTATTTTTTACTAGTATATCTGTTTTACATGTAGGAACAGTGTGAGTCCAGGGGGTGGGGAAGAAACAGCACAGCATGGGACATGGAATTGTTCAATTCAGAGCTGATGCCACTTATGCTACTCAATGGCTGAATTACCTTGGGAAAGTCACAGGATCTCTGGGTACCTTGGCTTCTCATTTGTAAAATGAAAATGATATAAAAGTAATAATAATCATCATAAATTGGATCATTTCACTTCCCTGCTTTTAAAACCCCCAGAGACTTTCCACTTTTCCAAACTCTTCACATTGACCTTGAAAATCCTTCCTGACTCCTATCTTATTTCACTTTTACCCTCACCAATATAGTCTGTCAGCCTGATTTGATTCCTAGTCTTTGAACACACCACGCTCCTTCCCTTTGGGAGCTTTGCATTTGCTATTTTCTCTAAAACACCCTTCTGGTCACTCAGGTCTCAGCCCAAATGCCACCTCCTCAATTAAAAGCCGTCCTCTCCCATCTCAGGCACCCTCCATTATACTAGCCTGTTTTCTTTTAACCAAAGCACTCATCGCTGTCTGAAATGATCATATTGTTCGTTTATTTGGTCATTATCTATTGTTCCCACTAGAATATAAAAATACAACTAAAGTGGCTCTGGTTGTATTCCCAGCACCTACGAAAATGGCTGGATACATTAATAGGTGTGTAATAAGTATGAATGGCATAAGAGGATGAATAATAGTTTTATATGAATTTGTGAGTAATAAATGAGATAATATAACTAAAACTAGAGGCCCAGTGCACAAAATTCGTGCACGGGTGGGGTCCCTAGGCCTGGCCGGCAATCAGGGTCAATCAGGTTCCCCACCTCCCAGCCTCCCCACCTCCTCCTTCCTTCGCTCCCTCAGCACCCCACCACCACCTCTGGTGGCCCACCATGTTCCATGCCACCTCCTGGTGGTCAGCGTATGTCATAGCGAGTGATTGAACTCCCGTTCTCCCAGCTGAATTCCCGAGGGGACAATTTGCATATTAGCCTTTTATTAAACAGGATACTTATCATAGCATCTGGTAGGTTGTAAATCAACATCTGCGGTATAAAAAAAAATGTCACATGTGATAAATAAAAATATCAGGATACCTGAGTTCTAGTCTTGGTTCTTTCTCCACCTAACAGGGTGATTTGGGGCAAGTCATATATTCTGATGAGAGACCTGAATCTTAGTTTCTCTATAAACCCATGAGGTGGGTTAGAGCATCTAACCCAGGATTTAAGTTCAATGACTTTGCATATCTCATGGTCAAAGTTTCCAGTCTTGCACAATGGTAATTCTTAGTTGGTAAAAACTGAACTTCTGTTGCCTAACAGGATCTCAAAAAGGCTAATTGTGGGACTGCTTAAGTATTCAAGTTTCCATTGCTCACTATACTTTTAGTTCAAGTTTACAAAGGGGTTTCCAGGCAACTTTGCAGAGTTCTTGCATTTTCCACTACACCTCGACTCTTCCCCCTTCCCTAATTTCCAGACACAAAACAGAGGCTGACTTTAGCTTAACAGTCATCTGGTCTGGGCTATAGTGAAATACTTATCAAAACAAACCTAGGAAAATTTCAGAAAAAGCAGTAAAGGTTGGCGTTTCACTCAGATATTCTTAGTGGAATTTCTGGGCCCTGAATAAAAATCTACCACCCTGGTTAAATCAGTTCATCTCCAAAGAGACAATTCCTAGAAACATTATTAAAATTGAGAACCAAACTGGGTATCATTCACTTTATTTCCAAGAAAGAATACAGAAGACCTACACCATCCACATAAATGCCCATGACCCTCTCCTCAGTGACACAGAACTCTGTGGCTTAGCAATCATCCACCTCTGAGAACTAATCCCTGGGCAACAGGTTGGAAACAAAGCAATATGTCTCATAGACAAATCTGTGTTGTGGCAGAGTCTGCCAAACTCCAGTTGGCAGCCTGCATTTGTCTTTTTACCTTGATACTCCAAGAGAACATACGACCAACCTACACAATAAATAAATACAAAAGAAGGAGAAACATATCTTTCCACTCAGCTGGCTCATTGCTTGGTTTGATTGCTCCAATCAAGCCAATTTGCCTGCTGGTCTGCTTGGTAACTAGCTTCAAACAAGTCACTTTTAGTGCTTCCTACAGTCTGGTTCCCTGGTGAATACCTGGAAAATCTCCTTCCATTTAATTAAGTTATTCAGTCAGTTTCCCTAACCGGTCAGACATGAAAAGGATGGCTCCCTGTCAACATGGCGAAATGTCACCAAGAGAAAGGACCCCTGTGATCTAACACTTCTTTTGTATGATAACAGTCTCACCCTCACCCTTTTCTCCTGCAACTCATTCTTTATACTTCATGGAAATAGAAAATACTTTGGTGTGAAATGGGAAACATCTGAATAAGAATACTTCCAAAAGATTTCCCAAAGAGTGTATTAGGAAAACTCATTTCCTCTAAACATAATAAAAAAGCAATAGTAGGTCAAAAGAAAAAACCCATTTTTAGAAAAGATTTTGTTGCCTAAATTAGCTGGAAAAAAACAGCAAAGCCACAGTGTTATTCTCACATTATTAGTATTTATTCATCTATAATAATAAAAGCATAATATTCTAATTAGACCAGACATCCTTCTGAACAACCTTCCGGACGAAGCTGGGGCTGCGAGGGAAGCCTGGGTCCCGGGTGCCAGAGGGAAGCTGGTGCCAGCAGCCGGGGGGGTGGGGGGGGGGGAAGGAAAGGCCTACTCTTGCACGAATTTCGTGCATTGGGACTCTAGTTATTTAATAAAATGAAACAGCCCTGGCTGGGTGGCTCAGTTGGTTGGAGGTTGTGGGTTTGATTCCCAGTCAGAGTACATACGTAAGTTATGGGTTTGATCCCCAGGAGGGGCGCTTACGGGAGGCAACCAATCCGTGTGTGTGTGTGTGTGTGTGTGTGTGTGTGTGTGTTTCTCTCTCTCTCTCTCCAATCAATGAAAGTATATCCTCAAGTGAAGATTAAGTAAAAATAAATAAATAAATAAATAAATGAAATGAAATAGATGATAAAGGGTAAATTGATAAATTAGACTATGTGAAAATTAAAGCTTTTGTATGTCAATAAACTGTATAAAAATTAGGAAAATATTTGCAATTATTCTGACAAAGAGTTAATATCCATAAAATAAAGAATTTTGCAAATAATGAAATAATGGAAAATAAATACTCTGATGGGAAAAATCAAGTGGCATGATTAGACAATTCAGAAAATACACATGATCTGTATAGTAAGGTAGTTTGACTCAATAGCAAACACGGCAAAAAAGTTACCCATTGTTTACCAATCAAGTTGGTAAACCTGTTTTTAAAGGTTAGTATCCATGTTGACAAGAATGTGCCAAACCTAGCATTCTCATCTAGAGCTGTTTGACATAGGGATGAAGAAGCTTAAAATTGCTTTCTGATCCAGAAATTTCATGTTTGGGAATCTACCTTAAAGAACTAATCTGAGAAGGCCACAGAAATTCCCATGCAAAGATGTTCATGCCAGCACTATTTTTAAAGGTGAAAATGAAAATACCCAATGTGTCTAAAAGGTGTTTAAGTAAATTATGGTGCATCTATACTAAAGAATACAATACACCTATAGAAGTCATACCTTTGAGAAATACTCAGTAACATGAAACCAGGTTATGTGGGGACAAAAATTAGGAAATAAAATAATGCATACCCCCTGGTCCTAATTCTACGGAATATATATGTGAGTAGTATATGATAACACCTCTATGATAACAGGTAGTTGGAATGCTTGATGAAGAAAAGAACCAAAGCTCTCAAGACAGCTGCTGAAAATTCCTGGAGCAAACTAAATTCTAATTATTTCCACTTCTTACCTATCTGTGGGTGATCACAGGTTGGTTACTATGATGTGAACCTAAAATCATAAGCTTTGCATCTGGCCCATGAGCAGTGTAATAAGCCACCGCAGAGGCTGCTATTAAGGAAGTGTGCTGAGTTCCCGTTTCTGTAGGAGGAGGGGAGCAGCAAGCACCCAGAAATTCAGAGACGTTCAGCAGGGGACACCTAAGTGCTTCGTCACCACATTTTGGTGTGAAGACAATATGCCTCCAGGATCACTTTCTCTCTCAGTGGCCAGGCCTTTCTTCCTGGGGAACTCCTGTCAGGAAGGGACAAGAATCCTAGGGTCTCCTATTCCATCCAAACACTCAGACATGGTTACTATCCCTCTGCAAAAAGAGGTAGAGAGCCAGATCAATTGACTGACATGCCCCCTTTACTGCCACCATAGACAATCCTTAGTGACACCAACAGCGGAATCTAACACTCCAGCACCAGGGCCTGCCAACTAGTTGGTGACCCAGAACCCCAGGGCCTCAGGGCTTATCAATGCTCCTAGGAATCATGGGAACTGAGGCCCACCCAGTAAGACCGCTGAGGGTGAGGATTCTTTCCCTGCCTCACTTCTTGGGCACTCCACTCCAAAGCAGACCTGTGTTCCTGTTCCCAGCATTAGAGCTGCTTGTTGATTCAGCTCTTGCAATTTAAACACACACACACACACACACACACACACAAACACACAGAGTCATCTGCAGGCCAGACCCCTCCGCCGGGGCAGGTTCACCAGAGGAGTCCTAGCACATAACCTCCCTTCCAACACCTCTGGAGTAGCATGGAATCCAGATCACCAGCCAGGTGGACAGGCCGGAGTTCAAAAAAGAAACAGTGGTTCTCAACCTTCTGGCCCCTTAAATACAGTTCCTCATGTTGTGACCCAACCATAACATTATTTTCGTTGCTACTTCATAACTTTAATGTTGCTACTGTTATGAATCGTAACGTAAATACCTGCTATGCAGGATGGTCTTAGGCGACCCCTGTGAAAGGGTCGTTCGACCGCCAAAGGGGTTGCAACCCACGGGTTGAGAACCGCTGGAATAGAATATGGAGCAGTGCCTTTCAGGGCCTTATGCAAATCTGCCCCCTCACCCTGCCCAGGAACCTCTCAGCTCTGTACGATCATGAATTTTGGAGAACTAAACACACACTGCTATCCATCCAGGAGCTCTGTGTTTCTCCAAGCCCCAACCTCTCAGGTTATAGTCTCAGAATAGTGAGTGGGTGGGTGTTGGCTTTATATCTACCTAACTAAAGGGAACTATTCATGGGTGTCTTCCCAGAATAAACAAGTTTTCTTCCCAGGTGAAAAAAATCACAAAAGCTGGAAACAGAAATAGCCAACAACCTTAAAGGATAATTTGTCTTGCTTGAAAGGGAAAGAATAGTAGATTTACGTTCCAATTCACCAGCCCCGCCCCCCCCCCCCCCCCCCCCCCCGTAGCTTAGAGCAACTTTTCTAGGTCCAAAGAGATCAATACATAATTGTTGTGACAAATAGATTTTTTTCCAGACTAGTTTTAACCATCTAGGACAGCGGTTCTCAACCTGTGGGTCGCGACCCCTTTGGGGGTCGAACGACCCTTTCACAGGGGTTGCCTAAGACCATCCTGCATATCAGATATTTACATTACGATTCATAACAGTAGCAACGTTACAGTTATGAAGTAGCAACGAAAATAATGTTATGGTTGGGTCACAACATGAGGAACTGTATTTAAAGGGCCAGAAGGTTGAGAACCACTGCTCTAGGACTAAGTCATGGTAAACAAAGGTCATCTCTTCAAGGTCAGTGGCTGAGACCCAGGCACTGCCTCTAATGCTTTGCTGTTGTAGCTCAGCCTTTGTATCTACAGGTCATCACGCTGACCGCGCAGCAGGAGGCTGCGAGGACTGCGTGATATAATAGATGCTCTGTGTCTGGGACACATGACATAATGCATTCAGGATAATCTGGCACAAGGAAAGTGTTCTGTTTCCTTCCCCACTCTCTAACTCACCCCCAAACTCTCCACGCCCTTTTTGTATAAAACAAACAATAAACAAAACTCGAAAATGAAGCCCTAGTCCAAACGGCATGTGCTTATTTATGTGCTTCCTACATTGTGCTCTTCAAACTCTAACCGCGATTCTTGGCCCCTCAAATAAAATCTCAGCAAAACCCCCAGATGTGAACAGAGAGAAGGGATGAACACGTTCCTGAGGCAGCCTGCTCGCAGCTCACTGCCTGGTGAAAAATACCTGCTCGCAGAATGCAACCCGAGCATCTCTGTGGACCCAGGATGCTTTGGAACACAGCCCCGTGTGGGCTGAGGTCGCGTCCTGCCGTGTGCACAGGAGGAAAGGCAGGTGGGAGCTTCCAGGGACTCGGTTGTTCCACCTGGAAATGTGGGGACATGGGCGTTCTCTCTGTGTGAGAAAAGCACCCAGGGCGAAGCTGGGCGCACCACCTGTCTCCACCGATCTGGAGACATACAGAACCATTTGTTCCTTGCTGTTCTCAGCACAAAGATATTTTTAATTTTTTTTAAAAAAATAAGGTGTTATCCAAATGATGTCTCCGCTTTCATCTAAACCAAGCTCTGCAGCCTGTTCTCACATTCTGAGGAGAAACCCGCCTGCTTGAGCTGGTGGATATACTGCCCCAAAGGACAGAGAAGTCTGGGTGGCATCTCATCCAAGAGTGCGCCCTCCTGTCTCAACAGTCTCCACAGAAGTTACCCCGCTTAGTCACCAGGATGGCACTGTGTGACCCAACATCATTTTTACCTCTTCAGGGCCCTTCAACACTTATTTCATCTGACTACAAGACACAGGTTGGGGGAAGGTATCAATTACATTATTGATCATCTCTTCTAAAACAGACATAAGTAGAGTCTGACTCCTAGGTGGGCCCATGGGCTGTGAGAGCACAGGACGGCTCCGCCTGGTGAAAAACTGAGGCTTCAGGACAAACCCCAGACGTTTTTCATTTCTTCCAATATAAAGCTGCATCCTTGATAACTACCACCAGGTAATGGGTGACATTTCATATATTTTGTGATACAGCTAGAATTTACCAAGCCTTTCATATATTTGATAGAAGCATATGAAATTACTGCTAAAGCCGGGCTGGTGTGGCTCAGTGGTTGAGCACCGACCTATGAACCAGGAGGTCACAGTTCAATTCCCAGTCAGGGCACATGCTGGAGTTGTGGGCTCAATCCCCAGTGTGGGGTGTGCAGGAGGCAGCCGATCAATGATTCTCTCTCATCATTGATGTTTCTATCTCTTCTCCCTCTCCCTTCCTCTCTGAAGTCAATAAAAAAAAATATTCTTTTTAAATGAAATTACTGCTATTTGGCTGGTTTTGACTTATATAAAAACAACAATTTCATATGATTCGACCTAATACTTTATAACTTCCAACCTTCTGTAGAATAAATAGGTCCAAGCTCTCAGATTTATTTCAGGTCTGGGAAATGTAAAAAGCAGAGGAAAAAAATCTAATTACATGTGTGTGTTTATAGGTAATAAAGCATAAATGGCTTAGCCACTTAGGTACAATCCCCACAGTGCTCTCAGAACAATAAGTAAATAAATGAGAAGAAAGAAATTGTAAACATTAAGTACCTTGCCTCTAACTTGACTCTTATTAACTTTATTTTTCCAGTCAGTGGCTGACCTCTGCAGTAATTTAGCTGACACAAACCAGTTCCAAGCTCAGGCCCCTATTTATTTCATCCTGGACGCTGCAGATACTCAGAATGCAAATAATAACAGCCTCCTGCGTGCCTTTTAGTTCTTATTCTTAACAAGGACATTATGGAGGCTTGTTCATTTATTTGAACTGCTCCTGCTGATTTCTACCTTTCCTTCCAACCTCTTTTCAGCCACGTGGATACTTGAATTGCATTATGTATTGCACCGTAATAGTGTTGTGATAACAAAATCTTTCCATGCACATTTCCCACCACTGCTACCACCTCCCCTCTCCTGGAGGGCAGATGACGATCATTCAGAGAGACGAAGCATTTTGCTGAGTTTTTGTAGCCCCAACCAACAAAGCTTTATCTGCCCCCAAATAATTTTACCAGCTGTGTGGGATCACCATATTCTAGCAGCACGTCACTCTACTTAGCTGTTAAGTTTCAGGGCTCAAACTTGACATGTGGTGTAACAAAAACTAGGCTGTGCTTAAAAAGGCGAGAATTCTACTCCTACTGCTGTTGTATTAAAATTGATTTTACCATAAACCCACCAAGTTGTGTCAATGGTGCCTGTTACGAGGCTGTTTAAAGCTCTCCTCCACTGAGGGCATTTCCCTGGAAGGTTCTAAAGATACAAAGCATAAAGTGTCAGTATCTATCAACTTAACTATCTTCAACTTAACTTCTGCTGTCCGGGTCCAGAGGTCAAGTGATGGTGCCAAGCGGAACTGGATCCAGAAGGGCACCAATCAAAGTCTTACTTCCATTGTTTCCTGAAAAGTCTCAAGAAAAGACGGAGCTGGCAGGCTTGCCCTGGACTCCTGACTATTTTCTCCACTTGGTTGCCCACTGGACCCCGATTAGGGCCCTCTCCCCCTCATCTCATAACCAGCATTATGAGAAAGCTGGGAAAGTCATGGAAAAGGATGTAATGGATCAGAAGGAAGCCATGCTCTGCCCAGGGAGGGTGGGCCAACAGACTTGTCTTGGGTTGGAAGAGAACCAGACCCAAATATGTAACCTATCCATGTGTTCTCACAAAATCTCTGTCAGGAATCAATGAGGTCACTAGAGGTATGTGAGGAGGAGGAGGAGGAGGAGGAGGAGGAGGAGGAGGAGGAGGAGGAGGGGAATGACATTGCTGAGAGGGATGAGAACCAATGTACAGATTCAAACTTCTGCCTCTGGAAAGCACTGGCAACACATAAAAGCAAATGCCAAGGACCCAGAGAAAACCTAGTGCTGCCAGTGGCAAGCTGCAGGCCGGCTCGGGGGGGCGGGGGGAGGCAGCCCCAGGATGGGTGCAGCTTCCGGCCAGGCAGTGCTGGCTCCACACGGGGCTGCACCACCACACACAGGTCCCTTCACCTCCGACTCCTCCTTGTCCAAATCTGGGACACAAATATCTAATTCAAAATGTTGTAGGGATTAAATGAGATGGTCTATGAACAGATCCAGTAGTGTGTGAATAAACACCTTTTCCCTTTTCTCCCCTCCCCACTTCTTTCTCTTAGGATGGTCTGCATAAGAACAACACGATCAAGCCCTAACCAGTTTGGCTCAGTGGAAAGAGCCTCGGCCTGCGGACTGAAGGGTCCCAGGTTCGATTCAGGTCAAGGGCATGTACCTTGATTGCGGGCACATCCCTAGTAGGGGGCGTGCAGGAGGCAGCTGATCGATCTTTCTAACTCTCTACCCTCTCCCTTCCTCACTGTAAAAAATCAATAAAATATATTAAAGGCATCCCTCCTCATTTCTAAAAAAAAAAGAATAACACGATCAAAACCCACGCTGCAGCCTGCAGGGGAGTTCTGTAGGGACGATGACATCTGAAAGCTAATGTGGAAACTTCTACACACTTTTTAAAATATATTTTATTGGTTTTTTACAGAGAGGAAGGGAGTGGGATAGAGAGTTAAAAACATCGATGAGAGAGAAACATCGATCAGCTGCCTCATGCACACCCACTATTGGGGATGTGCCCACAACCAAGGTACATGCCCTTGACCGGAATCGAGCCTGGGACCCTTCAGTCCGAAGGCCAACCCTCTATCCACTGAGCCAAACCGGTCAGGGCCAAAGCAGATTTTTAAGTGTCTGGCACTGCATTGCAAGTTACTTTTTCCCACCCCGCTTCCACGCTTTAGAAACACTTAAGTGTTAACTTTTAGGGGGATGAGAGGAAATCATACAATTAATATTGAGAAAAAGTCTTAAAAGAAGAGCAAGGGGGCTCATTTGGTTGGGCATCGTCCCATGCACACAAAGGTTGCTGGTTAGATTCTCCGTCAGGGCACGTGCCTGGGTTGCAGGTTCAATCCCTTGTAGGGGAAGAGGGGCAGGGATGCACATAGTATAAAGCCTTTGGGAAGACCTTTCTGATTTTATGGATTTTTATATACAAACTAAGAAAAACCATGTGTGCTTGCTTTACAAATTTACCTTCAAGATGAGTAAGTCCCTACCCCATGTCCCACCCCCAGCAGCGAGATGACAGGTCCCAACCTTCTTCTACACAGAAATTCTGGAGCCACCACATGTAACATGGTAGGCAATATATTATTGTGGCTTTCTGACAAGTAAGAAAAGACAAGCACAAACATGATGAGTGGTTGCTTTTGAATCTATAAGTCAAATACAGAACCAGGATTGGAACAACTCTGAGCCTGCCTGCTGAACCATACCACTCTCCCTTTTTAAATATTTAACAAGCCTAATGCATACACGAGCAGCTTTAGACACACGAGTCCATGTGAGCAGAAAGGCAATGACACTTCCTGCAAATTCTTTGTGTTCAAAATAGCAATGGGAGATAAAAGAGCAAAGGACATATTGCCCAGGACTAGCCCCCACGGTGGAAATCGCACATGCATGTAGGTGCACGGGCACACTCCTTTAGCTGTACCACAGAGGACAGGAAACGGAAAAATGGCACCTCTGGGACAAGGCAGTGCTAAGATTTTTAAATAAAACCAAATATGCATCTATGTAAGCTACAAATACAGATTCCACACATACTGAGCCAATGCAACTGGCACACGTGCACGGCACCACGGGACATTTGAACAAGAGGGAGCCAGGCCATCTCAGACAGGGGCTTTCAAATGCATATTAAGCTCTAGACCCTGTGGTCAAATGAAATGTTATAAAGATACGTTTATTATTTTAGTTGAGTGGGTCAGCCCAGTGACCTCCTTAGCTCTGACGAGGATCAGATAAACACTGTTTGAAAACCACTTCTTTAATCCAATTTCCTTATTTTAGAGAACTATTTGAAAATACGCCAAGACTAAGATAAAATTGTGTGAGCTGCATAGTGTCGTGTGTGTGTGTGTGTGTGTGAGTGAGAGAGTGAGTGTGTGGTTTGTGTGTGTGTTTGTGTGTGTATGTGAGTGTGTGTGAGAGTGTGTGTGTGTGAGTGTGAGTGTGTGTGTGTATGTGAGTGTGTGTGTTGTTTGTGTGTATGTGAGTGTGTGTGAGAGTGTGTGTGTGAGTATGTGTGTGTGAGTGTGTGTGTGTAAGTGTGTGTGTATGTGAGTGTGTGTGTGTTGTTTGTGTGTATGTGAGTGTGTGTGAGAGTGTTTGTGTGAGTGTGAGTGTGAATGTGTGTGTGAGAGAGACTCATAGCCCTGAGCTTATTTCTTCATGTGGTAAGTGTTTGCTATCTCTGCTAAAGCTCCTCAAGCTAGAGCCTGCCTAGGAATCACCTGGAGAGCTGCTGCAACACAGATTTCTGAGCCTCACCCCACAGACGCTGATTCAGAAGGTCAGGGTGTGGTCATGGACTGGCCTTTCTAACCAGGTCCCAAGGCTGCTGGTGGTGGTGGTGGTGGTCTGGGGACCTCCTCTTGACTGCCTGCCCTAAAAGACAGCCTACAGATAGAGCCTGGCACTAGTGGAAAGTGAGGGCACCACCGTCCCCCTGACAAGGCTCGGGTGCCAGCACATCGCGGTGCTGAACACACGTTCAGTTAGTGAGACCTCTAGGGTTTGGGTGAGCTGCTGCCACCGAGCAGCTCCATGACTTTGGATGTAACACCTCTTTTCATGGGTACATTGCCCAGGTGACCTTCCAAGCCCCGCCCCCCCCTGAATACCCTTATCCCATTATGGGATTTTTCACTTTCCAGGCTTTCTGCGTCCTCTTCGGTTTCAGTGAGGAGGATGGAAGCTATCTTCTCTTACCTCACACCGTCTCCTCATACCTTACATCCAACCTGCCCACCTTGCTCTGAGCCAGGCTGAGCCTTATGGACTGATTAGTGGGCGCCCTCTTTCCTGACCCTGGTTGGGTTGAACCAACAGAAGGCGCTGGCTGGAGGTTAGGAGGTGGGAGAAGAGTGAGGGTGCGGTTTGCATTCCCCCACCCTCCTCCGGGCCAAGATGCTACCGGTTGGCTGTGCTGCTACCCTCTGTGGGTTCTGGTAACTCTCCATCCCCTGACTCCCAGCTCTCCCTGGCGTACTGCACTCTCTCTTAATAGTTTCTATAAACCCTTCCCTGACTTTTGTAAGTCATCCTTTTGTTAAAGTCTCCTCAAATTGCCTGCCATTGAAGGTGGCTTCCACTCCTGCTAGGACCCTGTCTCTTTGACTGTTCTCATGAGAGACCTGAACTTGGGGACCCACCCCCACCAATGATTTACTCTCCCTATGCTAGTTCCAGTTTAGTAAAACTACCCACCCCTTCCCTATCTCACACAAGAATGAGAAGATAAATAATTTATTTGAAGTCAACTCACACTTCCAGAAACTCGAATGTTCGTATCCAGTTTAAGTGGAGCATTTGATATATGGCATGGTTTGAAAAGTCAAAGCTATCTATAAGACAAATCTCACACATGGACTTTCTTATTTGCAGTTTATTTGATTGTTTGCAAGTATTGTGGAGGCTGATTCTTTCATTAGCTGGATGCCTGTCATTCAGTACATGTTAGCTACTGCTTGACAATATAAACTGAGCTCCTATGATGTGCCAGGCTCTGGATCAGGCCCAGTGTACTATACAAAGGAAGGATCTATTAAAAAAAGGAATTATAAAATTTACTCATAAATTACTGTGATAAGTGCTATGCAGGGGAAAGACCAATGCTAAAAGTACTCAAGGCAAAGGGGCAGGACAAGAGCTGGGCAGTAGAGTAGTGGGAAGGGCAGTGGACTAGGAGGAGGGGCAGTGGAGTAGTGGGTAGGGCAGTGGACTAGGAGGAGGGGCAGTGGAGTAGTGGGTAGGGCAGTGGACTAGGAGGAGGGGCAGTAGAGTAGTGGGTAGGGCAGTGGACTAGGAGGAGGGGCAGTGGAGTAGTGGGCGGGGCATTATAATAAGGGGCAGGGCAGTGGAGTAGTGGGCGGGGCATTATAATAAGGGGCGGGCAGTGGAGAAGGGGGCGGGATAGAGGTGGGCGAAGGGGTGGAGTGCTGGGAAGTTGGGGGAGGGCAGCCTGACAATAGGTTTACATGGGCTTACTTCATCTCACTACGGTCTTTTCTGAATCTTTTCCTAATTTAAATTTAAAGAAGAAATTCAAATTTAAAGAAGAAACAGAGACACATAGAAATAGAAGTTCTTTGAAAAAATTGAAGGAAGGAATTAGATAATGGACAGGAGAAACAACTATTTGCCCAGCATGAGACATTATTAAGAAATGATTAAGGTTAAAAAAAGAAAGAAAAATATCATGATTGTTACACGTTTTCACACCAAGAGAACAAGTCCAATTTTCTATTTTTGTCCTAAACTATTTTTATTCAATATTCACACTCTGCTAAGTTGGGATAGTTCTGCTGAAACATGAAAAATATTCTAAAAGAATCAGAAGACTGTTTTCTTCCCTGTAGGCCATTTTTACTGGAATTGTTATTAAGTTTCCCAAAGAGTCATTTTAAGTGCTCAAATTGCTTAAAAGGCATTAAAAATGAACTAATTTTCAAATAAGCTGAATTTTTCAAGCAACAAATTTGGTGTTAATGAGAGAATTTCAATGCCAACCCTTAGACATGTAACTGCTCTGTTAACGGTTTCAAAGGGACGCCCCATTAAAGGCCACACGGGTGAGCACTCACAGGCAGCAATTGCTGCCCTTCCAGGGGCAGCATCTGCCCTAAGTGTGTCTTCCCCCAGGCAGACCCTGGCCCCAGTGCACGCAGGTGCCTGCCCTCCTGTTTCACCGATGACCTCCCTCTCCATGTCACACAGCAGTCCTCCCAGAGGGTGACACACGGGATGTTCATCCAAGGTCAACGTAGGGCATTAGGGCATATGACTCACTTCCGTGTCATTTACGGAAGGTCCTGGTAGCTAAGATGTCTTCAGGTATTTCAAGACAGGCTTAGAAAAGCTATAAGCAAGCCGTGGTCAACAGAGCAAGGGACGAGAAAGCCCGGGGGCTTGGTCTTTTCTCTTGGTCCTCTCTCCATGCTCCCCCTCCCCAGCAAGCCCTTGTCTTCTCTCAGTAGCCTTTTTGTTATAGGAGCTGTGGGGCCCACATACGCAGCGACCAGTGGTTCAGGTAAGTGCATATGCATGCTTGTCATACGCCACGGGCTGATTTGTTAAGTTCAGAAAATATGGTACTGTACCCATGTTTATTGTGATATGTTTACCTCTTTCCCCCCCTTTATTAATTTAAATAGATCCTATTATTCTGTGGTCAAGCAAGTGGAGATAAAGAGCACATGGATTATAACCAAGGCCAAATAATTTCTGAACACTCCATCCATGCCCCCAGCTAACATCACCACCCTCATTCTCATCACCAACATTTATTAAGAGTCAGGTCCTCAAGGATGTGGAGAAAAGGGAGCCCTCGTGCACTGCTGGTGGGGATGCAGACTGGTACAGCCACGGTGGAAAGCAGTATGGAGTTTCCTCAAAAAATTACAAATGGAACTGCCTCATGACCCAGCGATTCCACTTCTGGGAATATATCCGAAGAAACCCAAAACACTAACTCAAAAGAATGCATGATCCCCTATGTTCATTGCAGCCAAGATTTGGAAGCAGCCCGAGTGCCCATCCGTAGCTGAGTGGGTAAAAAAGCTGTGGCACATTTACACAATGGAATACTACTCAGCCATTAAGAAGAAGGAAATCTAACCTTTTGCGGCAGCATGGATCGGCCTGCAGAGCATTATGCTAAGTGAAATAAGCCAGTCAGAGAAAGACAAGCACCATATGATTTCACTTATGTGTGGAATTTAATGAACAAAATAAACTACCTAAACAGAAACAGACTCACAGATACAGAGAACAGACTGACAGCTGTTAGCGGGAGAGAGGTTGGGGGACCGGATGAAGAAGGTGAAGGGATTAAGCAAAAAAAAAAAAACAACAACAACAAAATTCACAGACAACAATTATGGTGGTTACCAGGCGAAGGGGGGGTGAGGGGAGGTAGGTAAGGGTAAAGTCTCTATACCAAGGCAGTATTTGTTCAAATAAATCTTAACCCTTCTGCTGAAGCATGTCTGGGGGGTAGGGGGGAAAGGCATGGTTTTCATAATAGTCTCTAATACACATTCATACTTGTAAGCTCTGAGAGGGTTGGCCTCCTGCTTGTGCTATTCACCATGGTGTCCCCAGAACTTAGCATGGGACTTGGTACATAGTAGGTGTTCAACAAATGCCTGTTGTAGAAAAGAAGGGAGGGACAGAGGGAGGGAGGGACAGAGGGAGGGAGGGAAGGAGGGAGGGACAGAGGGAGGGAGGGAAGGATGGAGGGAGGGAGGGACAGAAGGAGGGAGGGAAGGATGGAGGGAGGGAAGGATGGAGGGAGGGACAGAGGGAGGGAGGGAGGGAAGGATGGAGGGAGGGAGGGAGGGAAGGATGGAGGGAGGGAGGGAGGGAAGGATGGAGGGAGGGAGGGAGGGAGGGAGGGAGCGAGGGAGGGAAGGAGGGAGGCTTTCAAAAGAACACAGAATGTTAGGTAAAGAAGCAGATAGAAATGTACAACTGTCTGAAGTTCAATTTCTAGATGTGAATGCTGTGCCCCCTTAAGAGATAAGGAGGCCACCGCATTTGTCAGTTGTCCAGGGAGATAAAGGAGCAAATATTTGTCATACGGTAAAAAAAAAAGGGTCCTCAGACCAGTCTGTTCAAGACACACACAAACAGGCAGAAAAACACTCAGAGAGCAAAACCCCAGGGAAGAATAATGCAGTGGGCAGTTTTTCATCCCAGAAGAGTCCAGGAGGGGGTGGGCAGGTGACCAGTGGTAGCGGGACACTGGAAGCAACCATAAGGGACTAGTGAGCGCCCAGGAGGGCATCTTTCAGGGAACACTAATTCTGGAAATTTTTCTTTTTTTTTTTTTTTTTTTTTTTTGCTAAAACCAAACAGGGCCCAGAAGGCCACCCCAACCCTGAGTGTGGGGAAGAATGTGCTGCACGCCAGGACGGGTGCCCCACTCACTGCACAGACGCTCACTGCATGGCTGCCAGGTGCCGATGCGAGGGACGGAGCAGTGAGCAAAGACAGCATTTCCCCTCTCCTGCAGTTTACAATACATCGGCACGTAAACCAGAGAAATACCAGTAAGTGAGAAGTGCTGGGCAGAGAGCTGGAGCGGGGTCCGGGGAGCTTCCATGGCTCCTACAGCAAATCCACAACTAAATATGAGAAATATCAGATGGGGGAAGGGCTCTGCAGAGACCCCATCTACCAGCTTCTCAAATGATGCAGAATGAAAACTGCAAGTCATTCTGCGTTTCCTCCGTAAAGCCAAAAGCTGCAATCTGTTCTCCCTCCCTGAACGGACAGCCCGCCCCTCTCGGAAGGCTGCGATCAGTGTGCTGGGCTGGGTTATAACAGCTCAGACCCTTTGAGACAGAGGAGGTCAGCAGCAGAAACACGTGACTGAAACTCTCTCTGGCGCTCAGGATGGATTCTATAGACTCTGGCCATCTATCTTCCCGGGAACTGATCTGTTTTCCCAGACAGTCTGGATGCCTCAGAAGACCCTGTTAGCTTCAAGAAGTGGTAAAAATCAGCAACTCAGCCAGCATGGCGTTTGTGTTACATCCAGGCCTGAGGCCCCGTGAGCTCACACTCAGGGCGGGGTGGCACGGCCTTGGTCAAAGGCCTGGCGGCTGTGAGGAGCAAGACACAGCAGGAGGCTGAGGCCAGAGCAGGGGGAGCCTGGCAATTCCAATGTCGGCCCTGGCATCATGGCGGAAAGCCGCCACGCAGTGGCCCAGATGGCAAAAGTGCAGCGCTTACCGCGCTCAGACAGGGCCCCGCTTCCTCACCAAAGGGAAAATAGCACAACCGCAACCCACCCCCCACCCGGGCCCCTTCCCCACCAAGAAAGGACCTGGGTCTGGCTTAGCCAGATTCACTCCCAGGAAAAGTGCAGGTAGAGACACATCAGATGCCGCATTAGGACAATACTGTGCCTTCTGATTCAGGTGGCGTTTACAGAAGGGCGGGGGGGGGGGGGGGGGCATGGCATAAACATTTTTGGTTGCCAGGAGGGAACTATGTCACAGCTGCTGGGTAAACCTGGGGCTGCATGTATTCTGTGGGCACTGGTGAGCTGCTGAAGGTCTTCCAAGGTGAATTGATCAGATCCATGTTTTATGAGAAAGAGATGTATTGGTGGAGGAAGGGTCTTGACACGCTTAGAGAAAAACAACCTCGATGGCAAAGTATCTAGAAATGATGAAAAATGAGGAACAGATGAAAGAGGTGGGGGCATGGGGGGAAGACTTAGGGGAATAAAATAATTCTCTTCAAATACTTTCTGGGCTCACATAGGGAAGAGGGATTCGAATTTCCCTACAAGGGAAGAACTGGAATGGAAGTTAAAGGGGTGCCGTGGGGAGAGAATCTAGATTTCACCTGGAGACCAAACAAAAGATCTTTCTAATGACTAATGCTGAGCAAAAATAGAGCCGGTTACTTGTGAAGGCTGTGACTCATCGGTGGTATTCAAGTTAGTGTCCAGATTACGTGGCCATGAAGATCCCTGTCCATTTTAAGCTCCATTATTTCTTTTTTTCCTCCTGCAATGCCCAAGGCCCTTCGCAGTCTATCCAAGTGCTTACCCATTCTGAAAAACCCAACCCAAGTTCTCCCTCCAAGTCGCTCCACAGCTTTCCATAATCCTCTCTCCGTCTCTAAATAAAGCACCTGGTTACCTGTACCATCTCTCTGAGAGATAAGCATGCCCAGCTCTGTGGCACTGTTTCCATTGAACGGTTATTTATTTCTTATATATCAATTACTTTTCAGACAATAGCTTCTTGAAGGCAATAACTTCATCCTATATTTCTTAAAACTAGCCCTGGGCATTGTACATAGCAAATGCCTAACATGTTGGTCTTTCTCCAAGACTCCTAAGTGCCTACCCTGTAAAACTATAGGTCTCAGTATATATTTCTTGGGCACAGGCATACAAGGAAACTCGTGGGCTCTTTCAGATGTCTGATCCTGATAATTTCATCTCCTGATTATACTCAATTATATATTCTAGTTTTATTGAGCTAAATATCTCTTCCAATTAAAATAGTATTCTTCCACAGCATATTTTTAGAATAGGGGGGAAAAGGTTGAAACTCTTTATTAAAAAACACTTTTAACCTTTCTTCCCATCACAAAATAAAAAGGAATGGTTCCGCAGCAGAAAATGTCATCCAGAAAGCCAACCATTTGTGAAAGGATTAATTTTTCTCATGGTTGAATTAAACAAGTGCAATTAACACTTCTGATTTACTCTCCCACACAGAGGCTGCCTTTGTGGATATTTGAGTTCAAGGCCAATGACAAATTAAGGTAATTTTCAAACTGAATGACCATAAGGAACTTTTCAGCTCCTTTGGGTCTTTTCATGGTTACACTGGCAGAACACGATTCCTTCAGGGGCCATAACCTGTTTATGTAAACACTTATTTTTCTAAACACAGCTTTTGATGTGTATGTATTCCCAGTAAACATCCTTATTTTTTGGAGAAGAAGCCAACTTCATTCCAAAGGCCAGGAACCTGGCATTGCCCAAAGTCACTGCCTTTGAACAGGCACCAGGAGCTCGCCATATAGCAAGTCCCCTTAGTACTTGGAGATTGAGGCAGGCTGAATGGGAAACAACAGCCCCACTTTTTATGTTGAAAGCCACTGTGCGTATAGTGAGGCTTCTTATAACAGGTTATAGCTTTGAAAATCCCTATGGTTTCTTACTGGTATACATCAAAAATTTCACAGACTGCCCTAGCTGGTTTGGCTCAGTGGATAGAGGACTGGTCTGCAGAATGAAGGGTCCCAAGTTTGATGCCTGGGTTGCGAGCTCGATCCCCAGTAGGGGGCAGGCAGGAGGCAGTCAATCAATGATTCTCTCTTGTCACTGATGTTTCTATCTCTCTCTCCCTCTCCCTACCTCTCTGAGATCAATAAAAATATATTTTTTTAAAAATTCACATACTGTTTCCATGAAATGTATTTCTCATGGCGTAGCATAAATTAGCTTACACTGGAAACTGTAAAGGGCTCGGTAGACACATGCTTTATCTTGGGTTGCTTCCTCACTAAAAGGCAGCCTGTGTGACCCCACCCGCTGGGTATGTAGAGTACAGGCGAATCCATTTGTAAAGGAGAAATAAACCATGGTGGAAACAGTTCTAAACCCTCAGTATGCAGAGTCCACCGATAGCTATCCTCCTGAGATACAGGTTGAACACGTCTCAGACATGTTCTCTCTTTGGAGCACATTGATCGCGGGAGCCCACCTGCCTCTGAGGCTCCAACCCTCTGCCCCAGGCACTGAAGGTGCTGCAATCCAGGTCGATGGGTATGTTCCTCCTCGTCTCCAACCCTGGCTCTGTCCAGTGCTCTGATCAGGATTTTTTTCCCCTGGTACAGGATCTCCTTTCCTTTAGGAAAGGTTAGTTCCAACTGCCTCTGCTATTTAACCTCAGAACTCTGTCCCCACACGATGGCTTGAAGAAAGCCAGAACTATGAAGTCTTCTATTCCCTTTGTCATGAGCTAATGAAATTGGGGAGGGGTGGGGAAAAGATTTTATGCAATCTGAGTTTTTATCCTTATCCTATTAGAGAGAAATTTATGTTAAATTCATCATGCAATTAGGCCCCATCCTAATTGACGAGCTCATCTTTGTGAGAAGAACAACTAACTAAAACGAAAACTGTAGGGTTATGTTTATCTGCTGCGACAGCTATTTCCCAAAGGCCCCTTAAAATCCACCCTGCTCGGTACCCCAGAACACCAGCTTTTATGTAGCGATGGGTTTCCTGCCCTCTGACTGGGCTTAGGTTAGGTGGGCCAGTGGAAGACTTCGGCAGGTGATGAGAAGGAAGGGGAAGAGGGTTGATTCTCTCAGCCACTGTCCTAGTAGGTGGATAACTTCTTCTGCCAAAAGCCCGACCCCATCCAGTAGCCTCTCCTACATCCACATCTGTTCCTCCTCTTGTCTCTTTAAGTCCAGGGATAGGAATAGAACCCCTCCGCCCCCTGCCCCCCTCCCCCCCCCAAATCCCCACAGTGTTTTCATTGTCCTTTGTTGGTTTCCCTTAACCATGCCTACACTTTTGTAAATAGGTCGCTCCTTAAACTCTCCTGAGTGTGCCTTCTGTTTCCAGCCTGGACTCGGCAATGTTATTTTAATCTAGCATTCTCTCGAAATGCCTCCACCTGAGGTTTCTACAGGCCATGAGCACCGAAGGAACCAGATGAAAGGAAAGAACCCAACTAGTAATGCAATGCTTATAAAAATGACTCATTCCTCGTTCCCTGGACAGTTCTCCTCTGCTTCTAATTCTTTAACCTTTCTAAAGTTTTATTGCAGAAAAAAAGAAATCTCTGTCTAATTAAAACATTATTTAAAACAGTGCCAGGCTCTGCACCCAGTAGAGCAAGCTCTTGCTTTCAAGACCAATGGGAGAGATGTAGCTTCCATCCAGGGTGTGGTTTCATGACATAGTTTCAATAAATATCAGTGTAATTATATAGATCATCCTAACATTGATAGTACAATTTATAGAAAAAATAGCCTAAGCCTTTAAGAATGAAGTAAAACACCTCCTTGATAAGACAGTTGACGAATAAATGTTGAAGCTCTTAAGTGAAAGAAGTTTGGAATTTATTGCAGAAATCATTCAGCTATTTCTAAATGACTCAAAATCAACTCTCAGGAACCTGGGAAATCAGCAAGCACTGAAGCATGTTCTTCCCATCAGTGCAAAGGGCTTAAAGGACTCTCCAAATAACACCCTCTCTCCCTTGTACTTGGAATTAAAGACAAGCCAGGAGCCATCAAGTGGAACTGCAGCCATGCAGAACCCATCAGAAGAAAACAGAGAACAGTAACATTCTCTTGATTAAGTTTCCCTCAGAGCAAGGTTAAAGAAGCGCCGAGAAACCAGCACTTGCCTTTCGAATCACAGAGAAGGCCTTTTATGACTGACTCTGTGACTCTGAGACAGGTCTACCCAGGGAACTTCTGCCATCATCTCAGGTCATATCTTTGCAGCTCAGCTTCTCATCTCTGCCGGGAGCTCAGGCATCCCACATGATGTGGTGGCCAGAATCCTCTTATAGATACCAGCCCTCCGAGTAACCGGTGACAGCAGACACCAGGGTCAGAGACATGGATGTTATGGAACTATGTAGCTGAAGGGCCCATCCAGAGATTATCTACTTTATTAGAGTATAAAGTACCTCTACCTCTAAAGAATATACCATGCTCCCCTTAGTCCAACTGTCATTTCAACACCAGCTTCAAAGATGAAGGCCATCCTCTAAAAGCATTTTTCCATTTCTGGCCTATACAGATTATTTCATCAGCTATCCTGCCCTTAAAAAATAGTCAAGGAGACTAACTGGATAACAACAAAAGGAGTCAAATGGGGCAGTGATGACATTACCTCTTGCTTCTCCATCCAGCCTGAAGTTCCAGCCTGGTGTTTTAGGAGGCTGGATATATCTGCTTTGTGGGGGCAAGTTCTCTCCTTTATGTCACTGTCCCCCAAAGGCAGCTTCACTCAGCTACACATGACCCTGTACTAGGTGACATTCTACGTTCACTCCTATGAACATTTAAAGATACACTTAAAGAGAGGGAAAGAGGAACTGGGAGGGGAAGAGAGAATCGTATGGATGCTGTGGTGGCTTTAAAACACGTTGGCAAATTCTGTGACATTTCTCACATCTAGAGGTGGAGTTGAATTCCCCTCCTCTTAAATAGAGGAGGACTTAAGTTACTCACTTCTACATGTGGTTGAAATTATTTTCTGGTGATGTGCAAATGTAGGTCAAAAGAGCGACACAGCTTCTGGTTGGCTTGTTTGCTTATTCTTTTTCTTCCTCTCTCTTTTTCTCGTTCAGGATGTTCATTTTGGGAACTCATCCATCATGCCACATGGAAGCCAAGCCATGTGAACAGGAACCATATTTCCTCGCCCAGCCTTCTAGCAATTCCCCCACCCTGAGCTCCCAGCTAACAACAGGATCCAACTTACTAGCCATGTGGGGGCACCATCTTGGCAGTGGGCCCTCCAGCCTGCAGTTGACCTGTCCCAGCTGATGCCATGTGGAGAAAAGATGAGCCTTCCCACCAAACCCAGCTCAGACTGGAGATTCATGAGGCAAATAAATGATTGTTGTGTTAACCCCCTAGGTTTTGGGGTGATTTGTTATGCAGCAATAGATAGCCAGACTCAGAAACTTGTACCATAATTCCAATATGTAACCTGTTGAGAATGTCCTCCTCTAATGAGAGGACAGAGACATGAGGAATAAGGCAGATTCTATAGCTTTCATATTTTTTTAAATGATTAGAACCTAAATATAACCCCCCCCCCAAACCCTGTGACCTTTTACAGTTTGTCATTTTACTCCCTTTTAAGGACTAGAAAAATTGGAGGAGGGAAGGGGGGTGAATGCTGATGGTGGGCCTAGAGTCCTACATGCCAATCCCTGTCTCTTCACTTTAAGATCCCTTAAATATTTCCTTTTTCCTCCCAAGTTGCTTATTTTTGCTGACGAGATTATTTATAGTCAACCCTTCTTCCTAGAAAGACATCAGATCAAATCCCAAAAACATTCAATAACATTCAGGTGGTGAGGATTGAAGCTCTGAAGACACAGGGCTGCCGACTATGCTACACACCCTGCCGGGCGAAGTTCCTGAAACTCACCATCAGCATCTCACCCTCTTGTTCAAGAACGAATGCTCACTCCCTTTAACTGACTGTATTAAATTCCATTTCCTCTGTCTGCCTTTTACAGTACCATGGCTTCAACTTATATATTGAACTATATTTCCCAACCTGCCCTGCAAATTCCCACCTCTAAGCTTTGATTCATGCCAAGTCATTGCCCTTCATGTCAAAGCCATCTTTGAACCTGATCTCAATTTAAAAAAAAAAATTTTTTCCCCAACCACTGCAGCTGACAGCACTCCTGCTTTCCATTTGAACTCTTACAGCACTCACAGTGGTCAGTGCACATCCGACATTGATGCAGATTTGCCCATTCTCCACCTCATTATAGATCCTTCAAGTGCAGGCCCATATCTGCTTCATCTTCCCATTCCTCCCCAGCACTCCAAACACGCCTGGAGCCCCACTCAGTATCTTAAATATTTTATGTGCTAAATTACTGCTTATTGGATTAGTTAAATAAACTACAAAATATGGCAAATAGCTTACAAAGTTTATTCTAGTGATATTTTTATTTTAAGCGCTGCCTAATCTTAAGACGTGAATCTTTAATTGGGCGATTTTGAGCCCGAGCCAGACAGCTGGAATTAGTAAGTAGTGGGGGGAGTGAGGGATACTTCAGACAGGGGGGTAGCCACCTATGCCTTATTAGACCTTCCCAGGGACCCCTTGACTCCTCCCATCCCAGAATGGGCAGGATCTAGAAGATTATCTAGCATAGAAATTCCTCTAGTGCTTATTACATATGGAGAAAGGCATAGAAACTTTTTAGTGTAAACCTTCATTTTGTAGATGAAGATAGTAAAACTCAGAGAGGATAAATAATGAGCCCAAAGCAGCTGGTTATCAGCAGAAATGACCTTGACCTCAGGTCCCGGGACTCCTTTCCCGGCGTTCTTTCCACAACCACAACAAACTGGAGGGCTGCTGCCATTTCCCAACCAGCACTCCTCTTTGAAGAGCAGACGATAGGCAGGGTTTCAAACTGAACCTGAATAATGTTTTTAAAGTAAATTTAGACTGTGAAGAGTGAGCTAAATTGCTAGACATTTTCTTCTCGGGCAAAACAAACAAACAATAATCCTTTGTTTGCCTCGGACTAGAAAAGATGTGTTCATGTGTCTAGCTTGCAAGCAATTTTTCCAAAGGAGAAGGGGATTCTTATCAGAGCATTGCATCATGCACTGTCTCTGGGCTGAAAGCAAGGAGCCAGACCAAGTAATTGGCATATCTGAAAGAAAAATTTCAAAGATGAAAGCTAGTGCATTAAAAACAAACCCGGAGCATAGGCAAGATGCATGCATTTACTTGAGAAATTGATAAAAAGCTATTTAAATTACCAACCCCTTTCTTTTAAGAGGCTCAGCGACTGCTCCCTGTCAGTGTACTAGCAAATAAATCCTTTTTCACTAGAGTTATGTTCCAGGTTTTAGGATGGTTTCTATTTTTCCACTGACCTTGTCAAAACAGGCCTGCCTCCTAACAAGAAGTAATAAAGCAGCTCCGTGGCCCGAAGACTGACACAGCAGCAACAAGTCCACAGGTGATTTTTAAAACGTAACTCGAGCAATGAATACTGTACTTTGTTTTCAAACTCTTGCTCTATATCTTGATAAAATAAGGAAAAAATGGTGCATTTATATATCAATGTAGCTAATGTGCGTGTGCAATAACTATCAGATGTGTTACAATCGGAATTAAGAAGTATAGTTCTGCAGTTAAGAACTCATACTCTAAAGCCAGGCCACCTAGTTCAAATCCGAGCTCTGTCACTTACTGTGTGACGTTGAGAAAGTTGCTTAAAACATTTTCTGGTTCAGTGTCTCCATCTCAAACATGGAATGGAGAATATTAGTTAATTCATAAGGTTGTTCCGAGGATGCAGTGACAGTATATGTAAGGTACACAGAACAGTGCCTGGCCTGGAGAAAACTCTTAAATGTTTACTGTTATTATCCATGGCAGGGACATAATTATGAAGCCGTGACTGCACGGTCCTCCCCAGGCCCCACCTGCTTCTAAGGAGGAGATGTTCTTGCTTGTCGGGTTGGCTGCAGGGTTTTCTCGTGGAGAGTTTGAGTCTTCTGGGTGTGAGAGCCTCCACCAGGGAACATTCAGACGATATTTCTCAGGGGAGGGTCTATGTCACAACGAGTTGTGTGTAGGGTGTGTGGGCTTTGGGGAAGATGACTGAATGTGTGAGCTGGACAGTCTGTCCGCAGCAAGCAAACGCACAGCCACTTAGAAATGGATTGCAGCATGAAGAGAGGACAGGCGTCGAGCAACTGCAGTGACAGGATGGAAAAGCAGGGAAAGGGTAGTTTGAAGAACTTCCATTTAATGTTCTTTGAGAGACAGAATAAAGACTAGAATTAAATTTTGTAATTGCTTTTGATTGTTGGACATCCCTTTCCTTGAATGTGATGCTGTACTAAGACGGAGCCTCATGGGACCCTAGATTTTATAGGGATTTCACAGCAAGTTCTATGGAGACAGCAATCTGGAGCACACGTTTTCAGATTTATAACAGAACAAATGATCACAGAGTGGTAAATGTCACTGAGCAGAGCACACAGCTTTCAAAAAGAACTAAAATACATTCCCTAAGTGATGCACTACAGCCTTTTAAAAAATATATTTTCACAACAGCTATCCAGAGCCTTAAAAAAGTTTATTCCCTTTAATGTGGTGCTAATTTACACTAAAGAAAAAATAAACAAGCTATACACAAGAAGATGCTCATGGCAACATTATATATATAATGGTAAAAATAATGGAAACAACCTCCAAACAACCAAAATAGAGCATGTTGATTTAAGAGAATAAAATGACTTTGTTTAAAATGATAATGATGAAATTTGGGGGGAACTTTAGGGAATAATATTGAATGATAAGAGCCCAGAGTACTGATACTAATTCTGAAGCTGTCCACATCCAGCTTAAAGGACACAGAAAACATCACTGCCCATAGAATAGTGGGCTATGCTTACTGATGCATCCCTGGCTAAGCCACTTGCTTCTCCAAACTCTCAAGCTCCTTTACTTTGCTCAGATGAAATGACTTTATGAGAATAACCCTCATCCAACTAGACTAGTATCTTCAATGCCCCCACCTCCCTCCGCCCCCCAGTTTACTGAGATCTGGGTTTGGCCTCTCTCATTCTCCTTAATTCTGGTACAGGAATACCAAGGAAAAGCATTTGCACTTATTCTTCTGGTTCTGAAGCTTGACAAGTTCAACGTTCTCTGACAACTGGGTTCAGAGGGCTAATAAAGCCTTTCACAACACATTTCTTTCAATACCAGTCCCAGCATGTCTGGGACAACACGGAAAGTGCCAGTGCTTTTGTTGAGAGCCTGTGTGATCGTCTATAGAATTAAACCTGGTTTTTTATTTCATAAACTTGCAGAAGAGGAGAGAAACATAACACCTTAACCCCACTCATTCATTCACTCACTCATTCATTCATTCATTCATTCATTCCACAAATGAGCCCCAACTATGTGCCAGACACCATTTGGGATACAGACTACAACAAAAAATGCACGGCGAAGGCAGTTCTCATAAAATGTGATGAGTGCCTTGCCAGAGAAAGCAGGGGGCGATGGAGGAGGCACGATTAACCCAGCTTTGAGGAAGGCAGGGAAGAGGACAAAACATCCTGCTTTCATTTAATCTCAATGAATGCAAATCAACTCTGTAGAAAGAAACCTGGGGGAAATGTTAGGAAATGTCACACTCTGTATTCTTGTTTCTAAGCCATATTCTCTCAGACCGTCATGGCACTGGGCAAGTGACATTCTCCTAAACCCAGCTTCCAGCCATCATTTTAATAATGGACACCACAAAAGGAGTTTGTGGAACAAACTCCCCTCAGCAAATAGTGAATGAACTGACAATCTCTGAATGACCACTGCGGGCCAGGCCCTCATACCAACCACTGCTCGTCTTACCAGTTCGATTTTCTCTGTCCTAAATGAAAATATCCTCTCTCCATCTCAGTTTGGTTTTAATTTAGCTCTGTGAATGACAGTAGTAGGAAGTGGTTTATTTTGGTTTTAAGTAGAAAGGAAGACATATTTTGTTATTTTTCTAAGGGTAGCAAAGGGCACACTGAATCATCTTCTCTTGCCTGGCATCGCATAGTCAACACACTATTTTTACAGAAATATTCATCTTCCCCAATTCTGATGGCGTCCTGAGTAGCCTCCGTGGGACAAGTCAGACAGACCACACACTGACACAGCCTTGTCCCAACTGCTGTGCATGATCAGGTGCCCTCACCTCTCGTGGGAAAACTGCCAATGCTACCTGCTCCCACCAGGCTGAGACCCTTACAGCTTTGCACAGGACATTTGAGAAGAACGGGAGTCAACACTAATCTGTTTCCATTGTAATCCCACTAGTACCAAAACCCTAACCTTAAAATATTCAATAAAATTTTGTGAGAAAAGATAATTTTGAAACAGGCAGAGGTCTGCAGTGGGGATCCACTTGAAACAAGTAGTACTAACTTACGGGCCTCCGTTCTCCCCACAGGCAAGTGGGGGTAAGGCAGTCCGGGGAGGGCCAAGAAGGGCAGAGGTTCTGATGTCAATAGAGTAAGACAGGGCTCAGGATGTAGGGAAAGAGAGAGTTCAGCACACCAGCGAATACAGAGGAACTAGGGAAAGAGGGAGGTGCAGTAGAGAGTAGGGAAAAGCAAAGGATGACGGGACAGATCTGGAGGTGCTTTTGTAGGGTGTCTGGATAAGGCAGGAGCCTGGGGGGGCGGGGAGAACACTTTCAGAGGGCATAGTCAATATAATCAAAGCCCTTGCCAGGCTCCCCCTGACCACGCACAGCCCACCATCCTGGGTAAAGGGATCTCCGAAGAGGCAGCCCTTTGAAAACTCTCAGGAAGGTCAGTCAGTGGCCTTGCCATGCCGCTTGTCAGCAATTCCAGCTCAGCCAGTCCGGCGCTGATAGGAATCCCTGCCTCTTGGGCCGAGCACCTGCCTCTGAGTTTGAGCTTCCTCTATGAGCCATGCTGTATGAAAGCACATTATTAACGCGCCATGCATGTGGTCAGATGCTCACACCATGGAGGTCATGTGAAAACTGAAGCCATCCGGGCCAGAGCACAGGCTGGTGACCTGTCCTGATGAAGGGGCGGGTAGAATTGGTAGTATTATTCAAATGTTCAGTGGTCTCTCTCTCTAACTCTCTCTCTCTTTCCCTCACAGAAATTCTTTCATTGGTTACGAACAGGGAATTTACTCTGTACATAATAACTGGCTGAGAGTTTCTGAGCAGAGGCAGGTTCTGATCAATATTATGGAGACCATATAAAGCACCTAGCACAGTGCCCAGCAAATGTGTGTTTAATGAAGTCCTAGGTCTATCATCTCTTAGCTGGGTAACCTTGAGTAGGTTACTTAACCTCTTTGTATCTCGATTTCTTGACTCTAAAATGAGGATAAGAAAAATAGCACCAACTTCATACAATTCTTGGGGATTAAATAAAACAATGTAACTTGCCTAGTACATAATGTATATAGAGCTTTGTATATGATAGGATTTCAACAAAGTGGTAGTTTAAAAAGTTGTTTCCTCTAAACTCTGTAATACCTTATTTATATATCCATTATGGCACATATTTAATGATATTATAATAGTCTAGGTTTGGACCTCCTTGAGGACAGGAACTTTGTCATTATTCTTCTGATAAAGGGAAAGGCAGTTCAGCTGGCAACTAGGATGTATGTGGGGGGGCGGGGGGCAGGGGCGGGGGCTGGAAATTGAAACAGAAACCACAACTTGCAGACTGTATTATGAGTCACAAAAACAGAAAAATTCTATGAAATCATGACATGCAAGACAAACTAAGTTCAGACTCTTACCCCAAGTTCATTCAGACTCATGGTGTTCTAAGACCACAAACCAACTAATCTAACAGTGATTCCGCACCAAGTCATGAGTCCTAAAGATAAGACCACTGATTGTTTTAGCAACTTCCTCCTTGATAAAGGGTAACCAATCGCTAGCCAAGACCATCCTATTACAAACTCCAGTCCTGCAAACTCAAGAGATATTCTTCACTAATTTTCACCTGTTGAAATGCCCTACAGTTTTCCATGGTGTGTGCTCTCCCTCGCTGCAGAAAGCTATCAAACCTGAGTTTATTAGCTATGGTGTGTCCCTGGTAGTCTTTGGTGGGTTTTAACACATCTTAGCATGCCAAGGACGTGGCACAACACCTGGGACTAAGCAGGCATTCGTTAAGTTATAACTTTTTATTTGAGAGAAAGGGAGGGAGAGGGAGAGGGAGAGGGAGAGGAAGAGGGAAAGGGAAAGGGAGAGAGGGGGAGAGAGGGAGAGAGAGGGGGAGAGAGGGGGAGAGAGGGGGAGAGAGGGGGAGAGAGGGGGAGAGAGGGGGAGAGAGGGGGAGGGAGGGGGAGGGAGAAGGAGAGGGAGAGGAGAGAGAGAGAGAGAGAGAGAGAGAGAGAGAGAGAGAGAGAGAGAGAGACCAATTTGTTATTCCATTTATTCATTTATTGGCTGCTTCTGACTGGAAATCAAACCCACAGCCTTGGGATAAATTGTATCTTGAACAAAAGAATAGAGTAACGAGACTCTTGCTTTTGTAATGTATGAGTTCTAAAGATAATTCTAAAAAGAGAGTTTCAAAAAAATATTAGGGGCCACATCAAGTGCCTCAAGGGGCCTAGGTATATAATTTTCTGAAACATACTTTAAAAAACCATCCACAACTGACAATATGTAATCATGAATGCTGATTAAAAGCCAGTCTTAGTGCTGTGCATTTATACGCCTCAAGTATAGTCCCTGCTCTATAGGAACTGATTCATTGAGGACACCAATGAACAAGCAAGTGGACGTGGTCTGTGTTCCCACAGCACCTAGCAGAGCCCTGCCCCTAGCAGTTGCTCACAGAAATGCCTTCATTGGTTACGGACAGGGAGTTTACTCTGTACATAATAACTGGCTGAGGGTTTCTAAGCAGAGGCAGATTCTGATAAATATTATGGTCTAGGAAACTTACTTTCTGAGCACAAGGAAATACTATGAGCAGACAGCTTTGCAGAAGGTTATCTCGATAACCAGGCCATTGCCCATGAAGGTAACAATGGGAAAGGAAATAACTCTACCTTGCAAGGCTAGCCACCATGGGGATTAACTGAACTTGAGGGAGCATGGAAGGCAGCAGAGTTAAAGATGCATCCATGTTTGCCACCACAGTGATTTGGAAAACGATCTTGACACTGATAGCATAGCTTTGAAGGATAGAGACTATCTTTACATTAGTGCTAATGCCTGTTATCATGGGTTCTTAACTTAGGTTAAAGCAAGCTAGCATGACATTGCATTAATCACTACGTACCTGCTCTAATATCTTGTACCAGTCAAATCAATCATGACAAAAAGGTCTTTGTATTCACTTAGAGTAATTAACTATCGCAGATTATTGATTCTAGCTACTCAAAGAGATGATATTCTCTTCATAAAGCATGACTGACAGATTGTTCTTCTTTAGCTTTGCTCAAAATTGCAATTTAACTCATTTATGCTACGAGAGTCAAAGATCCTTGAACTTTAAACCAACTGACCACAAGAATGAATAGTTTCTGACCAATTTTTGACCTTTCTACTTAACATTTTTCATGATATAAAGAGATCAGCCAATATGGCGGAAGACCAAGCCAGGCTGGACATTGTCTAAGCTAGGAAAAAGGCAACACAGTCAAGATTAATAACAGTGCAAACTAACTAACAGATGCAAATAAATAAATGTCATATTTTTAAAAAGCATGATGAAGGTAGCTTTGCCCAAGAATCCATCACAAATATGAAAAGGAAAGGGGGCTTAACTAGGACAAAAATATCACAGCAAAAATGAGACTGATAAGCTCCCACTGCATCATATTTAAATACTGGATGGAAAGTATTTCAGAGAGTCCACTAGGACAAGGGAAATAGAACATGAATTTCCCCTCCAAGAATGCAGTCTTCCAGCCACTGTGAATTTGTCACTTTCTAAGAAGCCCTGGCTAAAGAGACCATTTTCAGGTGCCTCCACTGGAATTGCTATAGCCAGTCTATTTTCAGCTCCACTTCTCTGAGCCGCCCAGCAAAAATTCTTACATGATCCTGGGGTCAGGTTTGGTTAAAGTAGCGAAAGCGTGCAAGATTGTTTTGCTTTTATTTTTCAACGGGGGGTGTGGACTAGAGTGGATGTTTTCCCAGAAGTGAACCTTACTACCACCTGGTTATCTGGGTCTATTTTCATTAAGTAATTCATGCACAAATAATCAATGCACAACTGAAAATGATTATTTAGTAATTACATTTAGCTCCAACAGAAACAAGCCATTAAGAAAATCAGAGCATACATGTTATGATGGCCATTTTTAACTCTGAAAATGCCAATTGGGGCAACCAATAACACCAGCTATGCTGGTCCCCCTCCCTCGGGGCCCCTGGAGGTTAAATTCAGGCTTTGCATTAGGTTGAAGGTCAACACATTTCTTCCGATACCGTGAGGATAAGAAAACTCAAGATAATGGGGTCTTTATGCACTAAAACTTCAGAACAAGCTAGGGGAATAGTCAGTTTTTAAAAACAGTAAAACTGATCCTTTAAAAATGGATGCTCTCGTTAATGTAATGCAGCAGTTTGCATTTCCTCCAAGCTTAATGTCACAAGTAATTATTTGGGGAGCTTCACAGCAACGGACCATTTTGCTGATTATTCACCATCAACAACACTCCCAACCATACTCCACCCTCTCCTGCCCCCATGTCATCTATACTCTAGCTTCCTGTTGGGTGTGAATAATGGGGGACCCCAGCCAAAGATGGGGTGCTGTTTCCCCTAGGTCTCCCTGTTTCACTGCAGTGTCTGAAAACAGCTATGTCCCTTCACAGCGCTGGCTTCTGTCAAGTGGCCCTTCCTCCTGATCACAGCCCCCACTGCACCCCACCATTTGCTACTCTTGCCCCTTTGGCTGGGGATGGCAATGGCTTCCCTTTGCTGCTAGTCCTGGATACTGGCCCATCCCTTGCTTGTTCCTGTAACCCTGCCCACAGGTGCAGCAATGGCCCCCTCATTAAATTCTCTTCTTTCAAACCCTCAGAGGTCGATTCCGTTTCCTGCCAAGATCCCAATGCCACCGCTTTGCAAAATAAATATAGAAGTGCTTCTTCCTGGCTGAGGACAGTGAGCAAACACAGAAGACCAGCATCTATGAAAAACATGCCCGAGCACAGCAAACCTCCACCAAGCTTTCTGTTTGGGCAAACAACATATTTAATGTAAAACTTAATATAAAAAATAGCAAAACACAGCTCATATTCCTCCTTCTAACACCTACTTCTTTTTTGAAAGGAGGGAGAAAAAAATCTCACTTCTTCCTCACCATCAAAACAAACAAACAAATAAACAATAACCAACCAGGCCAGTGTGGTTCTGTGGTTGAGTGTCAACCAATGAACCAGGAGGTCATGGTTTAATCCCTGGTCAGGATACATGCCTGAGTTGTGGGCTTAATCCCCAGTAGGGGGCGTGCAGGAGGCAGCCAGTCAATGATTCACTCTCATCATTGATATTTCTCTCCCTCTCCCTTCCTCTATGAAATCAATAAAAATATATTATAACAAAAACAACCATTGGATAAAACCCAGGAAAGCCCAGTTCTAAAGACTAGTGATTCTTCTTAAGTCATATGGATGCTTGAGAAAAAATGAGCTCTTTTCCATTCTCATTCTTTTGCAAGTACAAAAAGAAAGGGAACATTTTCTAAATTTTCTTCTCTGGCACCCAGAATTTAATTCGTGATACTGCAGGAAAGATAAAGATATCTGTCGTCTTTCAAAAACTAGAGTTAAATAACAAAATAAACAAAAAAGCACAGTTTTATCCAAGTCATACAAGGTGGTATATGACACTCTTAAAACCCGTTATCACTCTGAGACTATATCTCAGATGGTCCTTTTTGTTCTCCAATCTGGATATCTATTTATTTGGCTGGAGGCCACAGTTCTCTTTATATCATTAACCCACCAAAGGATATTTGTTGGATTTGCAACAAGTTGACTAATTGTACAGTTTCCAAGGCTACATGTAATGTTTTCATTGGACTCCCCCTTTTTTCATTAAACCATGGCCCCCTAATAACACAGTAGCTATGAATTAATAAGCAGAGCACACGTTTTAACCTGGGCACAATGAACGCATCAGGCTCTCTCTCCTGCTTTGTGCTTTAACAGGGTGCTGGTTATTCTCACCTTAATCCCTCCCTTAATCCAGTCTCCAGATCCTCTCTCCACTCTTCTCTCCCTCCTCTGTGCCCTCAGTTCCACCAATGGGAGGCGCTAGCAGGAGACTCGGGGAAGAGGAGGTGAAGACCGTAGCCTGACTTCCTCCACATTCCCTGCACCCGTGGATTCTTGGAAGTTCTGGCAGTGGCTGGATCTCCAACTACACGTCCCTCACTACTGCTCCCCTTGCTGGCTGACTCCTGCTCTTCTCGCCCTGTCCCAAACAGTGAAAGCTTTTCAGTACTGCAAATTCCTGGCTGCCTTAATATCCCTTATTTGTTCCTTTCACCCTGCCTACACCTCTGTAAATAGCCCTTTTTCTAAATGCTCTCTGACTCCTTTAGAGTGTGCCTTCTGTTTCCTGCTGTCCCTGACTGATCAGAGCATGATGTGGGATGACAAACACAAGGTACCACACAGGCAAGGGGCGATCCTCCAGCACATGCTTCTTAGCCCTGGACAGGTGTGCCCAGGGTCTGTCCCTGCCTTTGGAAGAGCGATGGGTGTAGAATTCTAGTGTCTGAGAACCACCTGGGGAGAGTCAAGGCAAGACTAAGAAACTATCATAGGTCCAAGGAGACTAAGGGGTCATGATGACAAAATGTAAAGTGATGTTCTGGATTGAGCAGGAAAAGGATGTTAGTGTAACACTTGTGAAATTCGAATGAAGTCTGTAGCTTAATATTACGCACTGATATTAATTTTGCCAAATATATTCTGGTTATATAAGAAATTAACACTAGGGGAAGCTAGGTGAAGGGAATATTGGAACTTTCTATACTATCTTTGCAACTTTTCTGTAATTATAAAATTACTAGAGGCAAAAAAAAAAAATTTACTATAGGCCCAGTGCACGAAATTTGTGCACAGGTGGGGTCCCTAGTGACTACCAGCTGCTGGCCGGGGCCTCCCTTCCTGCAGTTGGCCAGCTGGTTCCATCCCCTGGTCGAACTCCCGGTTGAGGGGACAATTTGCATATTAGGCTTTTATTATATAGGACTGCAAAATAAAATGTTTATTTATTTATTTTTTTAAAAAAGCAGATTCCCAGACCCTGCATAAGGCCCTCTCCCCTTTCCCCCAAGAATCAGAATTTCATCAATGGATACTCAAGCACGTGGTTTGAGAACTAAACCTTGAGAAGCCCCTAGGATTTGGAAACTATTGGTTCTGGTTAAGATAAGGATGGAAATAATTATTCGCTGATGCTAAATTACAGCATAATTACTTCACTTTAAAGAAAGGAACTGATTGAAGCTTTGTCAAAGTTCACCTTCTATTCTAGTTAATTAGAATGATTCATCCCTTGAACAGACCAGTCGCTGCATTTAGTTTCTTGCATAAAAACCTTGACGAGGTGCAGGTAATTATAGTACCAAACAAAGAGTGACAGTTCTTCCACGTCCTCCTCCCTCTGAAACCAAGGTTTCTGCAATGTGTGTCTTTCCTTTCCCCTAACTCTGAGTTTCTAAGAAGGCGGGGCCAAGCTGACCTCTAGATAGTGATTTTCTCAGCCATGGGGGGGGGGGGGGGGTGTTCTGTCTCTCTAGGCTGAATTTAAGCTCCCAGAAAGCAGGAGCTCTATTTTCCACCTCGTCTTTATTTTTCAACAGCTCAGTTCAGTGTTGTTCACCCTTTACTTTGATGGAGGACAACCTGCGCTCTTCACTCTGCCCATATCTTTGCCTATTTATTGTAAATATCATTCTTATGTTCAACATTTTCTCTGCCACTGGAATGCGAAACAAGGGGATAGGTAGATATGTTGGCATTAGTATTGCTCATTTATTAACAAAAATGTTAACTGAGCAGCTACTATGCATTCTAGGCACTGGGGCTATAATGATGAGTAAAGGCCTTCGGGGAGCTTAGAGTCAAAGCAGGAGACAGACGATTAAGCAGCTAATTACCAAACCATCTATAGATTCTCCCTTACCACCCTCACACTTTCCATTGTGACAGAGCAACTTGACTCTGAGTCTGGAACAAGAAAAGTAGGCGCTAATTCCAGGCCCACTTCCTGGTAAGAACTTGTTTTAAAGGAGGCATAATTTTTCTGACCCTCAATCCCCTCATTAAGAAAAAATGGGCATTGAAAAAAATTCATCTCTCTGCCTTAAGGCAGTTGTTACAAAAATGGATGCAAAAATGCTTTGAACCCTGCAAAGTGTATACAGGGTGGGGCAAAAGTAGGTTTACAGTTATCTGTATGGAAAATAACACAATCTCTATATATAAAAGCCTAAGTGACCAAACGAGCAAAATGACCGAAAGACCAGTCAACCAGTTGCTATGATATGCACTGACCATCAGGGAGCAGAAGCTCAATGCAGAAGCTGCCCACTGGTGATCAGTGCACTCCCACAGCCAACCTCCCATGACCGGCCAACTTCCCGTGGTCCCTTCCTCCCCCCGCCCCCCCCCCCCCCCGCCCCCGCATTGGCCCCAATCACCAGCTAGGCCGAGGGACCACACCTAGGCATGAATTCATGCACCAGGCCTCTAGTATTTAATAAATAATAATGCAAGAATAAACTCTGTGTTTCATGTACTCACAACTCTAAACTTACTTTTGCCCCACCGTGTCCATATGTCAAGCAATAGAAATGAATGCCTTAAATAGTCCCTGCCTACTAACTCTAAAGCTAAAAGTGAGTGGTTCAGGGGCCTTGCCATTAAGCAGAAATTTCAGACAATAAGACTTCATAAAAAGCAATCCTTTCAAAGATCTAAGCTCTGTTGCTTTGGAGTTAGTGATTGCTGCGAATTAGATTAACTTCAAAGAACTGTTTGGGAGAAGTTGCATAGGAAGAAAGCAGGCCTGCCATTTTATTCAAGGTGCACCCATTTTCTCTCCCCTCTCCCTGAATACAGAAGAGCTCAGTTACTTCAACTCTTCTGTGAAATTCAAAGCAATTTCTTAGCTAGCGCCATTCACATTTCTATTTTATACACAAAGAAAGCTTCCAGATCGGAGATGAAAGGAGAGCTGCTGCGAGTCAGTGCCGCGGCATATAAACCAGTGAGCAGCTTTCAGCAAATATCTTAAAAAGATAATGCTTTGGAGAAGTTTTGAAAATCACATTTGCTGTTTCAGATAAATGCAGTGTCTATTCTCAGCTTCTAAAGTAGAAAATGTTCTATCAGAGCAGTTTCCCATCTTTCTGTCTGGAGAACTCGATGAGCTAAGGGCCCTCTTTGGATGCCATGGTAACCGCATGATTCTGGTCAGGTCTGTTGTGTCTGGGGCACAGCTTAAGGAAGATGTTACCTAAGAAAGCATGCATTAGAGGCACTGCTGGTATGTACGACATATTCATATCAGGTGCACATATACCTATAAGCCTCTACTGTGTCCCAGCCCTGGGCCAGCGCTTGGGTAACCAGGAGAATGTAAGACACCATTGCAAAGAACTCACCACGGTGGTGCCAGGCAGCAGCAAGCTAATTACAAAACATAAAAGAATATATAGAAATGATATCGTAAAGTTTTAGCTTTCACTCCAAAATTAAAATTTTTATTCTCTCGTTTTTACTGTGACTTCGACTGTGGAAGCCTTTAGTGATTTTTTTTAAGCTAAATATAAACATGAGAAAAAGTTGAATGTTGAGTAGAGGAACAGTAGTAGGATCAGAAAGAATAAGTTGCTCATTTGGGCCTTTAAATGCACTTAGCCTGAAAAATCATGAAGAGTGAAAGGAGAACTATTGGTCTATGGGAAGGAACATTATTTTTGGCTTTAAACCACATCCAGAATGTGGACTCCCCAAGCTGTCTCCCCAGACTGTCTCTCTGAGATAATACTTTCCCTTCACCTGAAAGTAAAGAACAAATGTCAAATGGTGGAGACTTCCTTTACATCATTGTGTGTGTGTGTGTGTGTGTGTGCGTGCCACCACTAGATTATAGCATGAACCAATGAATGCCTCAATTATTTCTACATACATGAAAAAAATTTGATCATTGACCCCAAATGATCTTCACCAAGCCCACAGGTGAGCTGGCTTTCTTCAGGAAATCTTTAGGGAGCACGTGCTATGAGCACCTGAACCAGGAGCTGAAAGAAACACAAAGGAAATGTCGTGCCGGGTCCTTTTTTACGTTTTCACTGAAGAGACAAGACAGACCCGACAGGAAAAGTCAATCTGTATCTCTCGCCTCTTACTCCCTCTCCGCTTCTTCAATGACTTCATGGAGAGCTCCAGCCTTTGGCCTCCACCTCCCCACCATGTCCTGGAAGCATTTTCTCCATCTTTAAGATTCAAACTCACACACACACACACACACACACACACACACACACACACACACGCACCTTGGCCTCCCTTCCTTCTGAGACACTTACGGTCTCTCCAAAAAGCCCTCGATATCTTTGTCCTCTTGTCTTTCCAAGCCTAGATAATCCTGTATTTTGTGTTCTCTGCTCCAACACTGCACACACCTGGAGAAAAGCCACGAAAGCACATAGATGACTTTAAGGAGGCCTGAGGAAAGAACAGCTGGAGAATGCTGATTTCCCAATTCCAATGTAAGTTCCTCAATGGCAAGGACTTAGCTTCGTGAAGCCTGAGGCACCCTAGCAGGCTCAATGAATCCCGTTAGCAATAAATTCATACCAAAAACAAGAAATTAGAAAAGATAGACTCATTCCACAAATAAACTGATCTTTGAAAATTCCACACATTGTTTATGTGCAAATAATCACAGCCATTCTAAGCAAAGCATTCCAGAAAGTAGCCTTGGAAAGAAATGCCCCTTAAAAATAGCTGGTAAAAGCCCTAACTGGTTTGGCTCAGTGGATAGAGCGTCAGCCTGCGGACTGAAGGGTCCCAGGTTCGATTCTGGTCAAGGGCATGTACCTTGGTTGTGGGCACATCCCCAGTAGGGGGTGTGCAGGAGGCAGCTGATCAATGTTTCTCTCTCATTGATGTTTCTAACTCGCTATCCCTCTCACTTCCTCTCTGTAAAACAATCAATAAAATATGTTTTAAAAAATAGCTGGTAAAAGTGATTCTGTGGCCTCCAGAGTTGTAAAGCTCTTCAAAGTTATTTTATAATTCAGAATATTTTATAACTTAAGTTCGTTCTTCCTGTTAATTCAAGCAATGTAGTAAGATCTCACTTACTATACCACCCCTAAAACATCACCAAATCGGAGCCAGCCTCAAGTCATAGCTGTATTTTTCCCAAGGGAAAATGCAAGGCTCTCTCTCTGTGTGAACCAGAAAGGCAAATACCAAAGGAATCCTGAAACACCTTGCTTCAGAGAGAAGAGAGCAGGACAACGCCCCTGTGAGGTGTGAACTTTCAGGGGGCCTTGCTGCCTGACCAGGGACCTAGGGGTGGAGAATGCCCTTCCTCACACCAGTGGCACACCCGTCTCAGCACTGAGGGGGGCCACAGCTCAGGCTGTGATCCTCACACCAGCGTCCCAGGAACAAACCCAAATGCCGCCTGATTCTCCTACAAATGTAATAATGTCTGACAAGAGGCTGATTGGACAGCACACGGTGTCATTTCCTCTAATTAAGGAACACTCGAGAAAACCAAAATAGCACAAAGCACTGTCAGCAAAGCAATCAGCAGCAACAATTAGCTGTCAACTCACAGTCCGGAGCTGAGCCTGTGTAGGGAGCAGGGATGGTTGTCACCGGGTTCCAAATCACCGTGACAGCAGGAGTCAAGGATAACAAGCTGAGCAGAGAAGCCAGAGCCCGCTGCAGGCCAATGGCACCAGGCCCTCCGGTGAGGAGAGCTGCCGGTGTGTTTGTGTGTGTCTGTGTGTGTGTGCGCACGCAGAAATTCAGGGAGACCCCGTGAAGAATCCTGCAACAAGCAGCTGGATGTCGGACTGCAGCCCATGCTGTTTGTTTATTCACCCAACTCACCCTTCTTCTCCACCTGGAACCATCTATGCACTCTTTAAAACCTATAAGCAGTTCATCTCCATTAAGTTGGAGGGCTTCACAACTTCAACACGTGAATTCCTTGTCTCAGTTCCCAGATCAGATTACCATATCTACTCCAAGGTCATTAACAGCAGGAGTTGGAGAAAATATACGAAGAAGCAAAATAACACAATCGTCACAATATGGAATAATCTTATATAGTAAAGAGCTAATATGCTAATTAGACAGAAGACCTTCTAGAATGACTAGTGGGCAGGGGCAAAGGGGGTGCGGTGGTGAGGCCGCAGGGCCATGAGGCAGCTGGGGCTGCGAGGGCCTACACTTGCACGAATTTTGTGCATCAGGCCTCTAGTATATAATAAGAACTGTGAGAGTGTGTTTGTGTGTGTGTGTGTGTAACAATTATTGGGAGGAGCGGTCGTCTCTCCATCCCAGCATTCCTTCCTGGCACATAAAACAAAACTGTTTATCTCTTTAAACTATTGGAAGGTGACTTCTACCTGCCCCTACAGCCCTTCACTCCTCCTCAAGGGAGTAACTTCATGAATTGTTTAGACTAAGTAAAGGGAAATGCATGGAGGTAGGTCTAGGAACCCTCCCTTTTCTCTATTTCTGGCCTCAGTAGCATGTCTTTTTCTTTTCCATGAAGGAAGATTTCAGCAATAAGTATAACAGAAGACCTGATTATAGCTGATCCTGTCCATAATTTGAGCTCATTCTCTCATTCAGGGTACTGGGAATAAAGCTGATACTTAGCTCCCTATCTGTCTGACGTCTGCATTTAGTACTCCATCCAGAGCAAACCCAGCCCTGATCTCTTTTGCAGCAGCAATAGGCTCAACTCAAAGACACATTTCCGAGCCGCCTTTGCAGTTAATAGTGACCATTAAAATTAAGGCAGGAGTCACTGGCGCCAGGCCACCAGGATAACTCTTTACCTGGACTGACTCGGGTGGGAGACATGACCTTGTGCCCTTCTCTGTCTACCTGCCCAGAACATAAGCATGAAGGTCCCACGTTGAACAAGGTATGTGAGAACAATTTAATAATATTGCCAGAACTCTGCTTTTTATGTCTCTCACTAACGGGGGTGGTTGGGTGAGACTCAAAACACTTGGGCACAAAAGCAAAAGGAAAGACAAGAAGAAAGCAGGCTCTGTACTCCAGCCATCGTGCCTGGCATTTTCTTTATGGTATCAAAGGAAAGAGGAAAGGGTATGAATTGGGATAAACGTGAACTTAACCTTTATTGAAAGTTGAGAGAAAAATGGAGAAAACTAGAATTCTCAAAGTTGGCAAGATTCAAAAGTGGGGGGTTTCCTGGCAAGAACCTTGGCAGAGGACTGGGCACTCATCAGAACCCTTTGGGCCAGGATCTGAAGCATCCATAGAAGCCGCGGTGAGGAGCCTGCTGCTTGAGCTGAAAACAAGGTGGAGAGGAAGATGAAACTGCCCCTGAGAGGCAGGTTTCACGGGTCTAAGAAATTCCTTATAAGAAGAAGCAACCGAAAAATTACTGCTATGAGAAAGAGTTGAGGTTTTTGAGTCCTAGGAATGCAAAGGTCAAAGAAGAATTTGAAAATAAGAAGCTTTAAATATGCACATCAATGATAACTGTTGAATTCAATTCAATAATTTAACTAAAAATGCATTTAAATGCCTTAATTTTGTGCACTATATCC
This sequence comes from Myotis nattereri, assembly GCF_964212035.1. Classification (NCBI taxonomy): domain Eukaryota; kingdom Metazoa; phylum Chordata; class Mammalia; order Chiroptera; family Vespertilionidae; genus Myotis; species Myotis nattereri. Next base: position 13,382,777 of record NC_138092.1, read on the forward strand.
TAATTTATTCTTAAAGTAGGGTTACCTTCACAATATTTTGACTTTGAAAGATTCTAATCTCATTATTAAAAGCACAGTTAACTAAAAAAGAAGAAAAAGAAACACTCCTTCTATAAAACATTACTTCTCAAAGATTCAAGTGCAAAGGAATCCCCACCGAGGCCTCAAATTCAAAATACATATTATTTTAAAATATCTATAATTCATTGAGAAAGACATTTCAACAAGGGAACTCAATTTTTTTTCAAAAGACTTGAATAAACACTTCATTTTTTTACGGCTTAAAAGGGCTTTTCACAAAATAAGATCCCCCAAATGGTCAATTAACATGTGAAAAAATACCCAACTTTATTAATCTACAGGGAGTACTAGTTAAAACTACAATATGATACTACTGCACACCCACCACTAGAGCTTAAAGGAAAAATCAAGCAAACAAAAGCAGAAAAATGTCTTATATTGGAAAGGACATGAGAAATCAGAACCCTTATACACTCCTGGTTGGCATGTAAATTTTTAAGTAAATAAAACCTTTTTGGAAAAGTGTTTGAGAGTATCTGCTGAAGCTGAACATATACCTATCCCATAACCCCCAAAAAATCCCCCCCTACATGCGTATCCATCAGAAATATGTGTGCACCACCAAAAATAAAACTCACCAAGCTGACTCAAGAATAGATAGAAAACCTAAACAAATCACAGATTAAATCAGTTGGTAAAAAAAAAAATCTTCCTTCAAAGAAAACACCAGGCCCAAACTGGTTTCCTCTCATTACTGTACATTTAAGTAGCAAGTAATTCCAATATTTTGAAAACTGTTCCTGACAAGGAGAATACCAAAGAGAAACATTTTATCCAACCTCGGGACTAAAACTTAGCAAGCTAAGTCTAGCTGAGTTTAGAAAAGATAATCCATCATGATTTGATGTCCGCAATGCAAGGTAGCTTAACATTAGAAAATCAATTAATGCAAATTACCATGAACAGATAACGGATAAAAGTTATTTGATCATATCAGTAGATTAGAAAGCATTCAATAAAATTAACATCAAGTGAGCTGATTTATTTTTACAAACTAGAAATAGAAGAGAAACATCTTAATCTTATATAGAGTAATAGATTATTATTAAAGCACCTTCATCAAATGATGTACCATAATTGATTTGATATAATTCACCCACCAGTGGATATTTAGATTCTCTCCTCTTTGTTGTGTTTGGCTATTACAATTTATGCTGTGAGGAACATCTTTGTGCATGTTGATCAAATTGCCTAACCTCTCTGTGTCTCAATTTCCTCATGTATAAGATGAAAATAAAATAGTGCGTTAAATCCCAGGGCTATTGCAAGGATTAAATAAAATGTTGGGTGAGGTCATAGCAAGTCTTGGGAGAAAAGCAGTGTTTATAAACCTGAGGAAAACACTTTCTGTATTTACCTGGTAGTAGATCTCTCAAAGCACTTGAAGGCTCCAGTCAGAAGAAGTCACTCTGTCAAAAATAAAGGCAGTTATTGTCTTAGGTGATCAGAAACTAAGAATATAATATCGCGGGAAGCAATCAGAGACGAGGACTATTAACTTGCTCCAGGATTCCTTTGGATCACTTGATATCTTCTTCCCATCCCAGCTTCCGTTCCTCTAGTCAATTAGGAAGGATTACTGCCATGCTCCCCTGTCTGCCCCTGCTCTGCAGCCCAGTGGCCAGGGTGATAATGCTAAAAGATGAGCATGGCACGCCACACCCCTCCCAAAACCCCTTCCGCAACTTCCCTTACCCTCGGGAGAAAGGCCGAGCCTTGCCATGACTTGTAAGGCCCTTGACCACCTGATGCCCACCAACTTCTCCAGCCCTGTCTCTCATCTCTGCACCGCTGTGTGAGCTCCAGCTACACTGGACTTCCTTCAGCTCATCACTCCCTGCCACCTCCCAGCTTTCATACACACTGCTCCTCCTGCCAGGACTGCCTTCCCTCTTCCCCACTCACCTCCCTCCGACCAACTCCTACTTATCCTTCCACTTTCCTCCTAAAAGTAACTCCCTCAGTGAGGCTGTCTGCTCCCTTGACCACCGTAAGCTCCCCTATTTACACTTCCAAAGATGCCAACACAACTTCTTCTGTCACATACATCAATATAGCTTGTCTTCCCTGTAACCCCAGGGATCATGTCTGTTTTGTTCACAGCTATATCCTCATGCCTAGCCCAGCATTGGTCTCACAGTAGATGCCTAATAAATATTTATTGAGTAAAATAATTAGCAAATTCATTCTTCAGTCCTTAGCTTTCCAACTCATCTTTTAATTCATACTAGTAATTTAATAGGCTTCCTACTTCACTATCAGATTTCACTGGTGATCAGATTCACCTATTGTAAGAGACAATGCTATTTTCTATGACATTCAGAAAGAAAAAAATGGCTGCAAATTAAACTGTCATACAACACTAAGGTTAGAACTTTTATTTTATATGCACTGAAAGAGCTCTGGTAGGATTATTTAGACATGGATTTTAGTGTGTGCATTAAAAAGAAAAAAATGCAATAAATTAATTAGGTACTTCAGTTTCATTTGGTTTACGTATCACATTCAGGACCCACTTTCCTAAGTCACTTTTGACACAAGATTCAACAACTGTGTTTTTCTACACAATATTACCCACTATGCCACCAAGAACTTCAGTGACGCTGCATTACTTAAAAGAGTGCTCAAGTATTATACTTGGGATTTTCTTCTAAGCTTCTGACACCTTTCCACATGTCTTGATGTTGGCAAGAAAATCTTACTAGGTGTCAACGGAAGATTTCAGTCAAAACTTAGGACTCACATTCCTTCCTCAGATCGTCATCAAATGGATCTCTGACTGAAACCATAAGGGGTCTCAGTTGTCTTGCGACCCAGTTCCATGTATGAACTACCAAGTTCAAGTTCAAACATGCGTAGGCAATGCAACTACAGCACAATGACATCTGACCAATTACAATAAAAAATGCTTTGGGTTGTACCACACATTTGGTATCAGAGTATTAAAATGTGAGAAAAACGGAGTGCTCAACCCAGGAGAGGTAGTGTCTGGGGGGATCCTGGTGCTGTCCCTTCAGCTGTCTCCCTGGAGCCACAGGGCCCAGTCTCTCCTCACAGGCTCTGGTTCACTCCGCCCTCCCTTCACTGGAGCCAGGAAGTGAGTCTCGGTGGGAGCTCCACATGACCAAGAACTTGTGGGCAACCCGTGGCAGCTGAGGGTCGATTCTACGCCACAACCAGAATGAAACTGAAGCCCTCACGCCTATAACCACAAGCGACCGAATGAGGCACGACCTCGAATGAACTTAGAAGTTGACCTTTGCCCATTCGAGGTCTCACATAAGGCTGCATCCCTGGCCCACCCCTTCACTGCAGCCTCGTAAGACTTTAAACAGAAGACTCGGCCAAGCCATGCCCAGACTCTGATGCCACAGAAACTGTGTGATAAAGATGTGTGTGGTTTAAGTGCTAACTTAGTGATAGTATTGTTTTGCAACAATAAATAACTAATACAGGGAGTGGGAAACCAGACAATTAGAATTGTACGAGCTACGTCTAAAATAAGTCAGTAATTGCACCTGAGGATTTCACCTGTGAGAAAAGTGCGGGGCTTTATGACATCTACTCTCTACATTATGATTCTTTACTGTTTCTGTTCTCAGTTGTATTCCTAACAATTGCCCAGAGAAGTAACCCAGTGAAGACAGTACTAATACACTTCTCTTTACTTAGCAAAGCAGAACCTATTTGTGTGCAACAGGCAGTTTCTTTAAAAGCATCATATGAAAGACATCACAGCAACCATTGTCCAAAAATGTCTCTTCAAGTGGCTTGTCACAGTGTCTGAAAAACTCCCACTACAGAACCATTCTTCTGGAAATAAAGCCATGTATCTTTAGAGATATTCTTTGAAAATGAAAATATCCCAATGAAGAAGCATAACACATTAGATCATTATCCTCTAGCAATAACCTTTGCTGATTTTGAAAGGCGCGCCGCCCGCCTCTCTGGGCGGTGCGGGAGAAGGAGTCTGGCCGCTGGGCTCTGGGATCCCTCCGCGCCCGCCGTGGGGCCTGGCCTCCCCGGAGCGGATCCGGGTGTCCGGACGGGCTACGTGGTGGCCGGGGGCGGCGGGCCGAGGGGTGGGGCCGGGCGGCGACCGACCACGGGGGAGGTCATGGGAGCGGAGGGCCTCACCGCTTGGCTCTTTCCTCCCTCCCCCCATGGTCGGTTCCCCGCTTGCCCGCGCTGGGGCTGAGGGTCCATGCGGCCCTCCGGGCCCAGTCAGGGGGACCGGGGCCTGCGTGGGCCGGCCACCGGGCCCCATGGCGGGGGGGCGTTGGCTCCCCGGCCTACGGCGGGAGCCCGGCGCAGGCTGCCACCCGCCCGCTGCCCCCCGGACTGGCCCGGTGCAGCGGCGGCAGCGGAGTGGAGCGCGTGCCCTAGCTTGGGGAGGCCGCCATGCTGCAGTGCACCGGCCCCATGGGCCGGGCCTGCTCCGAGCGGATGCCGCTCCTCTGGGGCTGGGCCGCTCCACCGGCCGCACCCCGTTTGCTGGGCCTGTGCCGCCCAGACGCGCTGGAGTCCCGGTCTGCCCGCAGGCCGGCTGCGGGTGCTGTGCGGGAGGGCCATCCTGCCTTGTGGCGAGTTCGGGCGGCAGCAGCAGGAGCCAGGCAAGGGCTGCGCCCTCCATCTTGCCTTGGGTCCTCCATTTTGGGACAGAGGCATGTGCTTCTTCCCGGAAGACTCCGCTGCTAGCCACACCCAGGATTTCTCTGGACTGACCAATAATAATCAAGGGAAGTGCACGCCATCACTATGACTGACTCACGCCTGGCCAATCGGCGGGACCCACAGTCCCCTCTCCTGCCCTCACTCCACCCCCCTTTAAAACCCCCTGTCCCATCAGGTCTCTCTCTCTCGGCCACTGGAGCTTACCGTTGCATCGGTGAGTGTGGCAGGGGAGCCAAACCTAGGTTTGAAAATAAATGACTCTTTGCTTTTGCATTGGACTGACTGGCTCCCTGGAGGTCTTGGGAACTTTGAAATCTGGGCACAACAATTTAATTTACCATATAGTCCAGGGATGGCGAACCTTTTGAGCTTGGCGTGTCAGCATTTTAAAAAACCCTAACTTATAGGGGAGGCTAGGGGACTGTCAAGGGTGGGCGGGGGGGGGGGGGGGGGGGGGAAATGGACACATATGTAATACCCTTTGTAATACTTTAAGCAATAAAAAAAATAAAATTAAATAAATAAATAAATAAATAAAAAACCCTAACTTAACTCTGGTGCCGTGTCACATATAGAAATTTTTTGATATTTGCAATCATAGTAAAACAAAGACTTATATTTTTGATATTTATTTTATTTATTTAAATGCCATTTAACAAAGAAAAATCAACCAAAAAAATGAGTTCGCGTGTCACCTCTGACACGCGTGTCATAGGTTCACCATCACTGATATAGTCACTGCCCTAACAAAGCCTTAAGGAAATGGTCATGAAATATTCTCATTCTCTCTCTCTCTCTCTCTCTCTCTCTCTCTCTCTCTCTCTCTCTCACACACACACACACACACACACACACACACACACTCATTCACTTACACCTGGTCAGAGGCATGACCAGAAATTCTGGCTCCTCGCATGTTGGAGTGGGGAGATGAGCGCACAGGCGCTGGGCTGAGAGAAGATGGGGGCCATCAGCTCGCACTCCTGCAGCTAAGCCCAGGCACAGGTGCTTCCACTCTGGAGGAAGGAGGCATTTCCTGACTTCTGCTGGCTCAGCCATGCCCCGTGAGCAGTCCTCCCAGAGGAGACGCCTAACTACTCTTCTGACCTATTAAAAGACGTCTTGCTTCTTTTGTGTGGTTAAAAAATAACACAACCCTGCCTTCTTCACCCATTTTTACTGTGTAGCAGTGCTGTTAACTGCTGTCCCAGTGTTGGACAGCAGGTCTCTAGGGCTGACTTCATCTTGCAGAACTGAAACTTTACAGCCATTGAATAGCACTCCCCTTACTCCCTCCTCCCAGCCCTGGCTACCAGTCTCTGCTTCTAGGAGCCTGACTACTTTAGACGCCTCATGTACGCGGAATCATGCAGGACTGGCTCATTTCACCTAGCATAACAACCGCAGGGCTCACCCACGCTGTTGCATATGTCAGGGTTACCTTCATTTTAGGCTGAAAAATGTTCCATGGTATGTACATACCACATAAAACACCATCCTTAAGGAACAACTTTTCAAATAAATGTATGTCTTTTAGAAACATGCCATCAGGCTAGACCAGAGCGGACTGTAGTGCCAGAGGTTTCCTCCTCCCCGGACAAGTGTTCGGGTCACAGGGTCTCCTCTGTGCGCCTCAGCTGTGGCTGGGAAAAAGGGGGAGGAGAGGGACGCCATTGGGAAAGCCAGTGGCCTCTCTGGGCCTCAGTTTCCCCATCTATAAAGTGGTCATATTGGATTAGATGACGTATCAGTTCAAGGTCTCAGTAGCAAAGAGATGAGACACTCAAATGGGAGCTTTTATAAGGGGATTGTTACAAAGCATGGACCAGCTTAAGGAAACCACCAAACGATGGTGAAATGGATGCCTCCCATTGGCCAAATCCAAACAGAAGCCAGAGGGCAGATAAGCCCATGGGTCTGGTTGGTCCATGGAAACTAGCCTCCCGGGACCCAGGACAGTGCAGAGAAGGGGAGAGAACGGATCTGGAAGGACAGCGAACACCCAGCACAGATCACTCCTGAGCGCCATCGAGCTCCAATATTCCATGACCATTTTGGTACAAAATTGAGCTTGGCTACAGCAAGGGGAAAAAATCTGTTTACACCAAAGATTTGCAGAAAATCCACCAGGACACAGTTTCTCATCCTTCCCTGAGCTTAGCTCCAACAGTGACATGTGCTTACTGCTCTCAGAAACAGCTCAGACAGGATATCTCACTCAACAGCCCCTGGTTTTCTCTCACTGAGCTCTTACAAGTGGGGTGCGATTCGGTTCTGAGCCAGTAACTGATGTTCCTCCTCCTCATCTTCTCCCCTGAGATCCTGTCCTTCCTGAAGGAGGCTCCGTCTCACAGAAGAGGTACAGCAGGGGCAGAGACAGGGCTTTTCAACCAGCGCTCGGAGCCTCGGAGCACAGACAAGGGGACCAGCCAGAGCAATGCTTCGTTTTCCCCGGCCACCCACACCAGACCCGCAAGGGGATTTGTGTTGGGGAGAGTGTGGAGAGCAGGCGGGGACCGAGCAGACGTGTGGTGCCTGAGCCGCTGCTGAGCCCCCGAGTCCTTTTCCTCTTCCCACACATGTCACTTTCACAGCTCCATGGCTTCCCTGGGCCGGGCCGCGCTCCCAGTGCCGCCTCATCCACCACACCCCGGCCTCCAGGGGCAGCGAGGCCCCCGGGGGCTCAGGAGTCACAGGGGAGCTCAGACCCAGGACGGACATGTGAGATTTTTAATTTCCAGAATCAAGTTGAAAGTTCCACTTTGACACGTGGTTGCTTCTCAGGGAGTTCCTAGGATCCATGGCCCTAAAGACCCAGGCCACGTGCTGCCCAGGTCCAGCATCTGCCCTTCCCTGAATGAGAGGCGACGCCACGCTCCAGGGCACGTGGGCTTTGCTGTGACTGTCACACACACGTCCAGTGGGGCGGCCCCGGCCATTAGACAGCTGTCACCCTGGGCTGTGAAAGCTCTCTCAGGACAGCCGGGGGCCACCTGGGTTAGCACCAAAACCTGTCTGGGAAAAACCAAGTTTTCCGAGTAAAATATGTCTGTTCTTCTTTCAAAGGAGATTGGTTCTTTCCAAATGGCTTTAGAAAGTGGAGGAAGACTCCCTAACTTCTGGCAAAGAACTAACTAGAAGGAGGAAGGAGGCTCCCCTCCTGCCCATTCTGAAGAGGAGGCCACCTGGGCCTAAGGTTCAGGGCGACCCAACCTCTTAACCTCTCTACTCCTCGCTTCCCTCGTCAGCAAAAACACCAGGAGTTTGGATTAAGATAACTGTCAAGGCCCCTTCTCATTCTAAAAATATATGACTTTGCCCAGGTGGTGTGGCTCAGTGGTTGAACCAAGAGGTCACCAGTTCGGTTTCTGGTCAGGATACATGCCTGGGTTGTGGGCTCGATCCCTGGTAGGGAGCATGCAGGAGGCAGCTGATCAATGTTTCTCTCTCATCAATGTTTCTATCTCTCTCCCTTCCTCACTCTCTAAAATCACCATATATATATATATATCAAATGGCCCCTCCGTAACATTGCACAATGCGCTCCTGACCTGGCCACTTTAGTCTGCTTCTGACTCAACTCTAGCTGAAAATATTACAACTGGAGGATCTGTGGAGTGCTAAGTCTGATCCAGACTCCGTCCAAAGCAGAGTGCCAGGTGTTAGCTTGTATATCTAAGGGGAAACTGAATGGGAAAAAAAGAGAACGCAGCAAGCCTAGGTGTAATATTGAACTGTTTTTGAAAACCCACCATCTACACATATCAGAAACAGCGTATTTTCAGAGCTGTGACCAAGTCAAACGTCCCTCAAACACAAAAAAGCAGCCTGTCGTGAGAAATTGAGAATGCAGCAAGCTGCCGTGGTAAAATGCATGTACTCCTTCATAAGCAGTTTGAATGCTTCCAGCTCTCTCAGTAAATACCAAGTCAACCTATCAAACATATTCAGGGGAACGTCATCAAGCAGTCAGTCACTCAGGTAACATCAGCCTAGATCTCCCTCGAGCACTTGGCTCTGATCAGGTATAAACCTCTTCCCCAAACCGCCCCCTCCTTTTGCTCACCCTTTCCACTCAGCACACAAGCCAGGAACCTGAACACCATTTAACAGTCCTCCTCTTCTCCTCCCATCAATAACCAGATCCCTTGGGTGAGGCTAAAAAAGTAATAATAACAAAGAGAAAATGATGTATAACTCAGAGCAGTATGTCCTCAAAGCTCCTTCCACTCCTCAGTGAGCCCCACACGGGAGCCCTCCTTGAGGGGTGGGCCAGAGGGAGACCTTGGCCTTTCTAAAGCTCCATGATCAACTCCCAGAGCACACACCTCTCCTCTCCCTTCTCCTCTACACCAGCCCCTTAACCCACCTCCAGAATCTTCATCACTGCATTATAAAAAGCAGGGAGCAGACCCGGCAAAGATGGGACTTACTTTAGAGCAGCGGTTCTCAACCCGTGGATCGTGACCCCTTTGGGGGTCCAACGACCCTTTCACAGGGGTCGCCTAAGACCATCGGAAAACACATATATAATTACATATTGTTTTTGTGATTAATGATGATGCTTTGATTATGTTCAATTTGTAACAATGAAAATACATCCTGCATATCAGATATTTACATTATGATTCATAACAGTAGCAAAATTACAGTGATGAAGTAGCAACGAAAATAATTTTATGGTTGGGGGTCACCACAACATGAGGAACTGTATTAAAGGGTCGCAGTGTATGTATTAGGAAGGTTGAGAACCACTGCTTTAGAGGAAGGGGGAGGGGGAGGGAGCTGAGTGGATACAGGCAAAATTCCTTGATAGGGAGATGGGGAAGAATTTCAAACGCTGCATTTTAATACTATGTGTTGCACATACAGACACACCTGTACATAGACACACATCCCCAAAACATGCAGAGTGACTGTGCAAGGTTACAAGAGATGAAAGAGACATGCTGGATGGAATGGAGTCTGGCTCACAAAGCCTGTCTGAGGACATCTGACTGAACTGTGTATTAGATGACTTTGTGGAATTATTGTTCATTGTCTTGGATGTAATGATGATATTGTGTTTGTGTAGAAGACTGTTGCTATTCTTAGAATATTTAGGGATGCAGTATTATGATGTCCTCAACTTATATTCAAGTGGTTTGGGAAAAAAAATGTGAACATTTATCCACAAATCTTACTGAAACACAAACTTAATCCCTTGTGCATAGACAGGGTGGGGCAGAATTGGGTTTACAGTTGTTCAGATGGGAAATAATACAATAATTAATAAACACTATTACAAGAGTAAACTGTTTCCCCCTGTACACCTCCTTTTGCCCCACCCTGTATGTAGCGTGAACATGAGAGAGAAAGCGCATGTAACAAAGTGAAGGGACTATGTATTCTTCTGACAACTTTTCTGTGGGTTAATTTTCAAAATAAAGAGGGATGAACAATAAATAATAAATAGAGTCCCTTTCACTTGTGTACTAAATAGTCCACACAATGCCCTGGCATCTTCCTTGGAAGCTTTAACTGGCCTGACCCGGGGGTGTGGAAACAATGCTCACGGCTCTTTGCGCTGGGAGGGTGTGTGTATTACATCCTCAGGGAAACCAGCTTTCTAAGGGGAAAGTCATGGCTTCAGGATGGCCCTCAGGAGGACTAGCTCTGGGAGGAACCTGAACAAATCTCTTCAGCATCCCCCATGGCCCCAGCCAGGGTCCCTGCCCAGCACCAGGCAGCTCCTCCCTGCAAACTTCTTTGCCCACCATCAGTATGACACAGCCCTGATCCTCCAGCCGCATATTCCAAGGGTGACCCCTTAATTTATTGTTCACATTAAGATACTTCAGAGTACAAAGGGGTGCTAACTATCAGGGTGCTGGGACAAGCAGTCAACTAGGACTATCCCAGGAACACCTGGCTATCTGGCCATCCTACTTATCCCCCATGAGTGGGTGTATTAGACAAATACACAAATGATAGCAACAGTAATCATTAACCATATAACGAAACAATAGTCACGGGCAATCATTAACCATCAACAAATTGCTTGGGAGTTCAAAGGAGGGACAAAGTGATTCCTTTGGAGGAAGTCAGAAAGAAATTCATGGAGGAGAGGGGATTTCAAATTGGTCTGAAAATAATAGCAGCCTTGAGATCGTCACCATAAAATAGCAGGATTTCTACAGGGAGATGTGGAAGGAAAGGTTGCTCCAAATAGAAGGCATTGTGAGAGCAAAAGCCAAAGTAGGGAAGTATGGCATATGCCAGGGAAATGGAAGCAATCTATCCTATATAATAAAAGGGAAATAGGCAAATTGACCGTAACGGTGGAACAACCGGTCGCTATGATGTGCACTGACCACCAGGGGACAGACGTTCAATGCAGGAGCTGCCCCCTGGTGGTCTGTGCACATCCACAGGGAGAGCACCACTCAGCCAGAAGCCGGCTCATGGCTGGCCAATGCAGCGGCGGTGGCGGGAGCACTAAGGATGTCTGACTAATGGCTTAGGCCTGGGGAGCAGGCCTAGGCCGGCAGGTGGACATCCCCCAAGCGATCCTGGACTACAAGAGGGATGTTGGACTGCCAGCTTAAACCTGATCCCCCAGGAAGTGGGACTAAGCCGGCAGGTGAATATCCCCCAAGGAGTCCCGGACTGCGAGAGGGCACAGGTCGGGCTAAGGGACCAACCCTCGCCCCACCCCCGCCCGAGTGCATGAATTTTCATGCACTGGGCCTCTAGTCTATTGTAATGATGGAAGGGGTGCCCATTAGGAAAGATGAGGAGAAGAACTGGGCAGGTACATTGGAATCACAGTGAGAAGTGCATACTCAGTCCGCCAGGTGATGGAGAGTCACTGAGGGCTCAGGGAAGGATGGTAATAAGACTGTGGAGGGCTTTGAATACCAGGCTAAAGGCAGGCCAGAGAATCAGACATAACTTTTATAGACACGGATGATATAAACCAAAAGAAAACTGTTACAGACATTGATGTCACAAGCGTCTCAAACCTCTTTTATTCTCTCTAGTGGGTGGTTCTGTTTTATGTGCTGGGTCGAGTATTACTTCTTCTGTCAATTTCTCATCATGACCATTTTTACAGGAGCTGTATTGCTAGAGAGTGACTGTCACAGAAACAGAAATGAGAGAATTAAATGTTCAGAATTATCCAAGCTCAAGAAGATAAAAACAGAAAACACAGCATTTGAGGTAAAGGAAAAGCAGGTTAGCCAGAGGGGAGGGATGGGGTAAGTTTCCTTTGATGGGAAATTACATTTTGAAGGCACAGCCCATGTTAATTCAAGTCCTTCTATCCCCCACAAAAGAGCCTGAGGCAATGTCACATTTAATAAGATTAATTCCGTTTTCCCCAAAAGTTAATTTACAGACTTTTAATGGATTACATAGAGAATTTCAATGGGGGGGGGGGGCGTTAAGAGAAAATATTTCAACCGTTTTCAGTTTTATCCCACATATTTGACTAGACAAGAACACATGCCTTATAGAAGAATGTCATTCTAGAGAAAACTATTAGCATCAAATCTTTCCGGAAAAGGTGGGCAAAACACTGGCGAAGCAATCTCATTTCCAGAGGAGAATGGCCCAACAGGAAGCCAGCGCTCTCTGGTCTCTCAATACAAAGCCAGGAATATTTGTAAACAGAGATCACATACTCCCTTTGTGTAGAGGGTGTGCCCTGCTCTTCAAAATATAACCGCTGGTCAGTTAAGGCCATAAATGAATAGGAGGCAAGGCTGATCTAGAAAGGTCATCCTTGGGTTTTCAATTCCTGGGTTTTCACATCGGCAAAGGACATCCAGGAAAAATAAACAGGAGCCAACTTTCAGAGGTTTCCGCTGGGCTGTGAGCTTTCAAAGAGATAATTGCAATTAAATGGAACCCATCAAATTTGCTTGAATCCAGAAGGTCCTGCCTATAGCTACACCTGTGGAGGATGAAAGGGAACCAGTTCATTATTTTGAAACCTGGTAAATAAAGGAGAGGAATCATTATCTCCTATATGAACCGTACCACTGGGTGACCAAAAAGTAAATGAGGGGAAGCAATTTTTTTATAAAAATATTCCACCTAATAAATGAAAAAAAAAATAGTCTCAACTAAAATATTACCATTTTAATGACTCCAATAAATAAATGAATCTAAGCACTGAGCACCAATGGTTAACATTTCAAATATGTGCTTCCTGATGGAAGGCACTCCTATAGTGTTGCCAAAGGACTGAGTCTGGTGGCACCTCTGAATCCAGCTGCCATATTGTAGGAACTACAGGAGACAGAGGAATGCAGTAAAATGTATCATTTGTATGTGATCAGCAAAATCAATGAAGTTCTATGTATGAGTGAATATCCTCTTGTATTGGCCTGATAAAATCTTCTATTAACTTTACCTCCAGAGATAGACTCACCCAGGCAAGTCTGGCTGCACTACTTAGAGCTCAACCTCCCATAAGCAGGAGCCAACAATGAGCCCCAGTGGGCCAGCTGGCTACCTGATGGGGGTTGATTACATTGGTTCCCTTCATCATGGAGGGGGCAATGTGTCCTCACTGGAATACATTCTGGATGTGGATTTGCAAGCACCACCATCCACATACTTAGGCAATGCCTTACTTATCATCAGAGTATCAATAACAACATTTCTTCTGACCAAGGCAATAATTTCTCAGCAATAGAAGTGTAGCGACTGTCTTATGACCATGAAATTCTCTGGTCTTGCCACATACTCCATCATCCAGAAGCCCCTGAAGTGACAGAATGGCGCAATCACCTACTGAAGAGAGTCACCAATTGAGCTATAATACCTTGAAAGTTTCTGGCACAATAGTACAAGATGCAATATATGCTTTGAACCAACAATCCTTTGGGGGGCTATTTCTTCCATAACGAGGCTACACAGGACTGGGAACCAGTGGTTAAATTTGGAGGGTCTGCTCTTATTATTATGCCTAACAACCTAATCACAAAAATCTTGCTTCATGTCCCTGAGATTTGGAGTTCTGCTGGTTTAGAGTTATTAGTTCCCAAGAGAAAACATTTTCATTGTGGGCACAAGAATGGTTCCACTGGACTAAAATTCGAAGGTAACCGAAGACTTTACCAGACCAATAAAGGAGGTGTGACTAAGAACAGATGCTTCAAGAATGAAGATTTGTGTCAGTCTTAAGAAAGAATCCTTACAAACCATAGGGCTAGTTAAAGGAAAAAGAAACATGGAAGTGGATAAGGGAAGAAGCAAAATTTAAAACTTCAGATAAAGATCTATATATGTAGGTACTATATCTATACTTACATCTATAGCTATAGCTAAGTAGCTGGGGGGAGGGGCTGGGAAGAGAGAGATTATGGCCCTGTGATCAGTTAGATAAATGAAGACTAGCAACTTTGTGTTTTTTTATGCACATATATATATATAGAAATTATTTTCTCTCTTTTTCTTTCCCCTATATTTCAAATGATAACTAACTTTACAATTTAGTTATTTGGGTCATAAAAGAAAAAAGATTATGACTAACCTATAAAAGAAACTTATATCATCCAAATATGGATGCATTGACTGATAGAACTTTGTTGTCATTTTTTTCCTGTGGCTATGAGTTTTGTGGGGTTTCCCTGCATAATCCCTTACCCTTCTCACCCAGCACCCCACTCCCGCCCCTCAGACAGCTTGTTCTCTGTGTCTATGAGTCTGTTTCTATTTTGTTTGTTAGTTTATTTTGTTCATTAGATTCCACATATAAGTGAAATCATATGGTACTTGTCTTTCTCTGTCTGGCTTATTTCACTTAGCATAATACTCTCTAGGTCCAATCATATTGTCACAAAATATAATATTTCCTTCTTTTTTATTGCCAAGTAGTATTCCATTGTGTAAATGTACCACAGCTTTTTTTATCCGTTCACCTACTGATGGGCACTAGATGAATATTGAAAATAACCCTGCCATAGAGGGGTGCACATATTCTTTTGAAATGTTTTGGGTTTCTTCAGATATATCCCCAGAAGTGGAATCACTGGGTCATAAGCCAGTTCCATTTTTAATTTTTTGAGGTAACTCTATATTGCTTTCCACAGTGGCTACACCAGTCTGCACTCCCACCAACAGTGTACTAAGCTTCCCTTTTCTCCACATCCTCACCAGTACTTGCTGTTTGTTGATTTACTGATGGTAGCCATTCTGACCACTGTGAGGTGACATCTCATTGTGATTTTAATTTTCATTTCTCTGATGATTAATGACTTTGAGCATCTTTTCATATGTCTATCAACCACTCCTCTTTGGAGAAGTGTCTATTCAGGTCCTTTGACAATTTTTTAATTTTTGTTTCTTTGGTGTTGAGTTTTATAAGTTCTTTATACATTTTGGGTGTTAACCCCTTAGACTGATGGAGCTTTGTATCTCCCTCATCAGGAAAATGGTGAGAATGCCGTCCTTTGTGAAGGGGTTAGCTGCATTCAAATGCTTCTGTTGTTTTATCAAGTTTATTTGTGGGCAGAAAGCTGTGTATGGATGCCTGCTCTCATTCAATTGCATATTCACTCTTCTATGTAGCTGCCTCTGATGGCACAGCACATTTATCAGGCTAACTCACCAGTTGGCTTCCTATTGGGTTCTATCCATTGTGACACTAACAGGAGATGGAAAGACAAGAAGAATGGAGATCATTTTCATTCTTTAGGATTCTGGCAGTGCCTGTAGTGGCAGTGGCAGTGGCAGTGGCAGTGACGACATGGCTGGCTGAGGTGGGCCGTGGGCTCATGCTCAGGCACCTTGGTTCTAATAGCAGAAGTGGACTGTGAACCAACCAAAAGCAGGGACTGTCTTATACTAATGTGCCTGGCCTAGGGCAAAACTCATTGTACACATGGTTGTTTTTGTTTTGTTTTCGGTAAAAAATGCCAAAGGACATTTACCATCTTAACCATTTGTAAAGTATACAGTATGGTAGTGCTAAACAGATTCACATTGTTGTTAAACGGATCTACAGAACTTTTTCACCTTACAAATCCAAAATTCAATAACCACTAAACAACAACAATTCCTTTTTTCTCTTCCTCCCAGGCCCTGGTAACTATCATCCAACTTTCTGTTTCTATGAATTTGACTACTTTAGATAAGTAAGCACATGATTTTTTTAAAATTTACATAACTGTAAAATCTCAGAGTTGAAAAGAATATCTTAGAAGTAATCTAGTACAGGTCTTACCTGTGCTGGAGTGCCACCTTTTAATTTTATGTTCAGTTTTTGATCACCTGATCTCTGCTGGAAGAATCACAATGACTACGTCAACAAACTGAGCCATGTGATTTGGTGGAACACTTCTTGTGAAGAAAGAAAAAGAACTTCTTCCTTACCTTTATCTAAAATGTTGAACTTCTACCCATTGATTTTGGTCTATTTCCAGAACAGAACACATTCCCTTCAGCTTCCAAAGTTCACATGTTTTGTGCCATGAGAAGATCTGCTTTTTAAAAACTATTTTTTTATTGATTTCAGAGAGGAAGGGAGAGGGAGAGACAGAAGCATCAATGACCAGAGAGAATCACTGATTGGCTGCCTCCTGCACACCCCCTACTGGGGATCGAGCCCAAAACCTGGGCATGTGCCCTGACCAGGAATTGAACCCTGACCTGGTTCATAGGTCAATGCTCAACCACTGAACCACACCACTGGGTAGAGAAGATCTGCTTTTTGATATTCAATATTCAGCAACAATATAGCAAGTAGCCAGAGGTCTCTATACCCAAGGGGAAGCCAGCAGAACCCAGGAACTAATTAAAACAGTGTACCAGCACTTGCTCCTGAGACTGTTGCACATCCAGGCCTTTAAAAATAAATATTCTACCACATGTTCACAAGATGACTGACAGTTTCTCATTAGGTAACTACTTAGCTCTTTAATAAACCAAAAGATTCTCTCCCAGGTAGTCACAATATTTACCATGATGCAAAGATTGTCACTAATGAAATTTCATTCACAAAAGCTTATCAATTTGCAATGATTCCTGAAGATACAGAGGCAGGATATAGGCTTGCTCTTGCAGCATTTCTAGCAGTGTTCCTAGCAGCTTTCATGGCAACCCCTTCCCCAAATAACTGCATGAAGCTATTTATACTGTTGCTATAGAAACATAACCAAAAAAATAATAAAGAATTTGTAGGACACAGAAGCTATGACAAAACCTCTCTGATGGAAGATCGGAGGTTAGACCAGCCACGCATGAGAACTCAACTCTACAGGGCTGCTGTCTCTGTGGTATGTGAGATGTGCCTTGGGCAACTGTCCTCTTCATCTTCTTCTTCATCATTATTAAATGCACTCAATGTATTTTTTGTTTTGCTTTGCTTTTAATGATGTTTCTATTGATTTTTTTTTTTTTAGAGAGAGGAAGGGAGAGGGAGAGAGAGGAGATACATTGATGAGAGAGTAACATAATGGGCTGCCACCTGCATGTCCCCTACCAGCGATCTAGCCCAAAACATGGGCAAGTGCCCTGACCAGGAATCGAAATGGAAACCTCTCAGTGCTTGGGGCAATGCTCAACCAACTGAGCCACACCGGCCAGGGCAATGTGTCTTTGATATAAAAGCAGCACTTCCTGTCACTTAAGGAGAGAAATGTAAACGTAAGCAAAGGCCTGGAAGCAACAATTTATAAATAATAAATGTCATTTGCACACAAACATATGACAAAATAACCGTCTGCCGTGTAATCAAAGGAATCAAATGGAAACAGCCTAGCGCGTCTGTCTCAGCAACGGAGGATGCGAGGAAACAGATGCTGTCGGCGCTGCAGGTGGAGGTGGACATTGGCACAACCTTCCAAAAGATTAGCTTGTCAATGAATAATAGAAATCTTAAAGATATTTATATATTTGGTTCAGAATCATTATTTCCTGGAATGTAGCCTAAAAAAATGATGAAAAAAATAGGCACACGAAAAAAGTGTGTAAAAGGGTTTCATAATCTGTAATAACAAAAAATTGAAAAAAAAATTACTAGTATATTCTAAGCATCTTATAAATATAGTAACTCACTTAATCTTTACTATCTTCCTATGAAGTAAATGCAATTTATTGTACCCATTTTTTACATCTTGCTATTTTTTAATATATTTTTTATTGTTGATACTATCACAGATGTCTCCCTATTGTACCCATTTTTTATAGAGAAAACTAAGACATAGAAGTTAAGGAATTTGCTCAAGGAATTTTTTCTTTACTTTTTTTTTCTGTTTTTCCAATTTTATTTTGCAACTGACATGTACTACAGGTCTCATTTAAGCATACGTATACACGAATGCTCTCAGCACCATCATATTCCTGACAGGCCACACCCCTGAGCCTAGATTCTAGAACAGGGGCGGGCAAACTTTTTGACTCGAGGGCCACAGTGGGTTCTTAAACTGGACCGGAGGCCGGAACAAAAGCATGGATGGAGTGTTTGTGTGAACTAATACATGTTAACACTGCTGCTGGTGAAGGAGCGGAGGACAGAACAGCCGAACTGGCCGTAGTTTGCCCATGGCTGTTCTAGAACCTGAGAGAACCCAATTTTTAACATAACTATAGGGACCAACTGAGGGCTTCACAGCCATTTACCTCCTTGTGGGCCGTGACCTGCCGCTGTTGTTTTTAAATCTTCATGAAAACAAAAGAGCAAAGGCTCCTGGCCTAACTGATAGCACTTTGCAAATTAAAACAACTTACATCAATAAAAGATTTTTAAAATCATTTCAACACCTGACGTTTCAAAGAACTCAGCCTGTGTCCAAATAAAGTCTCTTTATTCCCTGCCTCCATCCCCAAGTCATCTGAGTGCGGTCGGGGGTTAGGGGAGGAGAGGGATGACTAGGCAGAGCACAGATATTTAACTTCACAAAATGCCCAGCCTGGTGAGGGTAGTGCTGCCTATTGCAGGGCCTTATGTCCCGTGACACCTTTGTCCTCCTGCCCTGGAGCTCCCCCACGGTAATTCCTAATTCCCTGACTGAATCGATCTTGACATTTAACTTGCCCCCAGGAAAAGGGCAAGCGAAATGTGACAGAATTTAGACAGAATTTAAAGGAGCACCTACCTACACCGACTGCCTACACCAGCGGAAAGAAAGCAATTGCCCGGGGGTCAGCGGGACAGAGGCAATGATTACATTCTCTCAAAGAACAGTCTCTGCTCTGGGAAAGAAATGTTTCCCACCCAGTGCCCGCATGGAGCTGGCAGAGTCTGTGATCAGGGCGAGCCTGCAAAGGAGGCTGCATCAACCTCATCAGGATCAGCTCCGTAAACTGCCTGGGCAATTTCCCCACCTGCCACTGACGGCCTGGATTACTCTTCCTGCAGCAAAGCCCCCGAGGAGCACTCAGTAGAAGGGCTTCCTGTTCTGCCGCATTAACCAGAATAGCACATAACTATGTATTGGTGGTGTATCTATTCATTAGTGACCCATTTCACAATTTCTCACAATTCACTTTAGCAGGGTTGCTGAGACTCCCATGGGCTCCAAAACCACAATGACTGTAGGGAGGAAAATCTAAGATGACCCCCCCCCCCCCCCACGATTTCCACCCTCAGGTGTACCAACCCTGTGTAGTCCCTTTGTCACAGAATTTGCTAGGCAACCGAAAAATACAGGAGTACCGGAGGCACAGGAGAAAAAAAAAACCCACCATTTATTTCAGACATTTCACATGTACCGGTACAGGACTCAGGGGAGACTGTTTCTTTCAAATCCTGAGTAAACCAATATGGAGAAAGCTTTCCCTTTATACCCCTTTGGTTTCTTTGTCCCCCAAATATGGATTACCTCCGGACCTTTCGCAGGCTTTGCAAAAAGCCCCATGTGCTCCGAATGGAGGCAGTGAGACCATATCTTAAGGCCTGGCCTGGCGCCAGCGCTGATAACTTCGTCTGGGGATGGTTTATGGCAGCGGTTCTCAACCTGGGGGTCGAACGACCCTTTCACAGGGGTCGCCTAAGACCATTGGAAAACACATATATAATTACATATTGTTTTTGTGATTAATCACTATGCTTTAATTATGTTCAATTTGTAACAATGAAATTGGGGGTCACCACAACATGAGGAACTGTATTAAAGGGTCGCGGCATTAGGAAGGTTGAGAACCACTGGTTTATGGGCTCTCTAAAATGGGAGTAAACAGGTATTGCAGGACCAGACAATTAAAGGGGCAGTGGCTAGACTATAGGCTAACAAGAATGTGCATTAGGTTAATGGCACAGAGTCAGATTGCTAGCCCCCCAAAAATGTCTCATTTTCCCAATCACCTTCCCCTTGACTGTGGGTGGAACCTGTGAATATGATGGGATGTCACTTCCTTGATTAGATTACATGACATGGCTAATGATGATGAGAGAGTCACTCCATCCTTGCCAAGTATAGAGAGATGGGAAATCAGAAGGACACCCCCCGCCCCCTTGGCCTGGAAGAAAGCAAACATTTACCATTGCTAGTATCTGAACACACTAAGAAAGTAAAGTTAGCTTTGTTCACTTCCTGCTACAACATGTTGCAAGCATCACCATCTAAGGTTTTAACAGGCTCTGGAAACTGAGTGTGGGCATTATCCTGAAGAAAGGAAACCTGCAGTGGGGAAAGAATTGGACCCACCCTGTAGCTGTTGTCTTGAATCGAGTGGGAGGAACACAGGCAAGACTGAATCAACTTTCTGCATAACTCCGAAAGGACCACAGGTCCAGGGTGCGCAGGAGTGCGAGGGCTTCCTTTGGTAGCCTTGTAAATAGAACCCTGGTTCTAACAGAATTCTGATTAGAGATGCGAACAAGGCACAAGTGGGTTCTTTCAAAAGAAAATTTGCTCCAAATTGTCAGCCTCACTGATTTGTGAGCTCAGAATTCTCCAGGTGGCTTGGCCTGCAAGTCCCAAGGAAGGCTGAAGTAGCGCACCAGCCACACACAAAGGCTGCAATCAAGAGGAAATGCCTCAGCTGCTGGCACCCAATTGCCCTTGATATTTTGATCAAAGAGAACTGTTTCCTCTTTCTAATAAAAAAATCCAATCACCTTCTATGGGTGGGTTTCAAAGCATTCAGCAGCAAGCTCAGCAATCAGGGCATTTCCTATTGAGTGGAAGGTCTGTAAGGTGGGCTTTTCCCTGGGAGAAATTCCCTGCTACGATCGCTTGAGAGCACAGTTTGCTCTAGCAAAGCGTGGTCCAGGCCTAAAAGAGTTTGGTCTACTTATTGCACATATAATGGGAAGTCGAAATGGAAGTTTCCTCTCAGTTTAGCAGTAATAGACCCCAAAGTAGATTTTCAAAGTTAGCGTCCAAAACCAGGCAGGGGACTCAGATTGCACCCCTACAACAAGAATATCAAAGTCAGAGATGAGAGTAAAGCAACCGAAAAAGAATTTGTGAGGAGGGACGCCGGAGAGCTTAGCATGTGACTCCTGCATGAGGGAAGTCACTGTGGGCTGCAATCCCACGGGGCGGGCCGGGAGGTGGACTTGCACTGAGGACAGGCGCTAAAGGAGAGGAGGCCGTGGGGGACTCTGGATGGGCCTGCGCTCATCCAACACGAAGGACAGATGCATGTTTCCCATGACAAGCAAGAGCCACTCACAGAGAGCTGGTGTGAGGTCATGTCAGGTCCTGACTTTCAGGGTCTTTTAGGTGCTTTATGAGACCTCAGCAACTGAAAGCTAGAGGTGACTACCAGAGTCTTGAGGATGAAGAAGGAGCACAAGAAGAGCCAGAGGAGAGAGTACATCACCTGCATCAAGAGAACCACAGCTGAAAGGGTCTCATCATTAGGGTGGCAAGTCGGGGGGAGATGGGGGGGGGGGAGGTTAGCAAGCAGCTGTTCTCCATCTCCATTATAGACAAAAAAAATGGGGGGGGGCAGGTAGAAAAAGAAAAAGCTACATGTGTTGTACTAAGTCAGGCTGGAATTAGAAGGAAGGGCTGGGAGGAGAACATTTCAAAACTATTCATTTTCTTGGCCTGTTCCTACCTAAAGTAAAGGCCAGGCCAGAGAGAAAACATCTGGTGGCGACTCTCTACTGGGAAGAAAAATAATCCACGCACTTATTCAAAGATTCATTCGAACATGACTGGAATTAAAATGTTACCAGCGGCTCTGAGCACCAACACTTGGGATTTCAACATACTTTCACTTACTTGCGGCCAGCTTTCCTTTTATGCAGAGCATTTTAAACAACATATGGAAAATTGCTACATGAGTTATTTAAAAGCAATTCTTTTTTTAAGAATTTAAGTCTGATCAGTTAAGTCTGATAAGACGTTAGAAGAGACAGAGAAGAGGCATTTGAGAAGATGGAGACGCTCATCGTCTACATTAGGGTTGTCCCTTTGTGTTGTACCTTCTATGGGTTTGGACAAATGTATAATGGCATGTGTCTATCATTACAGTACCATACGGAAGAGTTTCACTTCCTGAAAATCCTCTGCGCTCTGCCTAGTCATCCCTCCCCTCCCCTCACCCCTGGCAACCACTGATATTTTTACTGTCTCTATAGTTTGCCCTCTCCAGGATGCCAAGTAGTTGGAATCACACATAATGTTGCCTTCTTTTCATTTAGCAATATGCATTTAAGGCTTCTCTGTGTCTTTTTGTGGTTTAATAGCTCATTTTTTTTATATTACAGAAGACCATCCCATTGTACAGATGTACACGGTTAATCCATTCACATATTGAAGGGCATCTTGGTTGCTTCCAAGTTTGGGCAATTATAAATAAAGCTGCTATAAATATTTACCTGCAAATTTTGGGGTGAACACATGTTTTCAGTTCATTTGGGTAAATATCAAGGAATGTGATTGCTGGGTTGTATGATAAGAGTATATTTAGCCCTAACCCGTTTGGCTCAGTGGATAGAGCATTGGCCTGTGGACTGAAAGGTCCCAGGTTTGATTCCGGTCAAGGGCATGTACCTTGGTTGCGGGCACATCCCCAGTAGGGGGTGTGCAGGAGGCAGCTGATCGATGTTTCTCTCTCATCGATTTTTCTAACTCTCTATCCCTCTCCCTTCCTCTCTGTAAAAAATCCATAAAATATATATTTAAAAAAAGAGTATATTTAGTGTTGTAAGGAACTGCCAAACTGTCATCCCAAGTGGCTGTGCCAATTTGCATTCCCACCAGCAATGAATAGAGTTCCTGTTGCCCCACATTCTTGCCTGCATTTGGTGTTGTCCGTGTTTGGGATTTTAGTAGTGTAATGGCACCTGGTTGTTTTAACTTACAACCCCTAATGACATAGGAGCATACTTTCATATACGCATTTACCATCTGTATGTCATCGTTGGTGAAGTGTCTAGTAGGCCTTTTGCCCATTTTTTAATTGTTTTTTCATTGTTGAGTTCTAAGAACATGTGCTAGTTTGTGTTTTGTTTTGCTTTTTGTTGTTGTTTTTCATTGTTTTAAAACCACAAAGTCTCCTTCCCTATTCTATAGTTCTCTTCGTTTTGTCAACTGCGTCCTTTAACTCAACTGCTGCTGCTTTTTGAATGCGGCTCAGCTCTATGTTGACATCTGGGCTAACGCTTTTATTCAACAGCACTGTAGTCCCAGGGGCAATAAGGAAAGGACAAATGGAAGGAATTATGGAACCACCTCAGTGAAGTCTTGAACAGTCTCAGCCCACAACCAAAACACAAATACCAGAAACCACGTGTGCATGAGGAATCAAAACCAGCATATCAGGTTAGCACTATGTTCCATTATTTCAATATTTTTTAAACATGAGACTTCTGGGAGGTATTATTTCTCTAGGGTTTTCATTCCAAACAATGTGGAGTTATATAAAGAAAGAAAAAAAAAAGAAATTTCAACAAAAATTTCAATAATTAGGTCTTCAAATGACCAAGCATTTCTAAACTGCAACTTGCCAGATAATTCTATCCACCAGAACTTTTCTATCTATAAAGAAACGGATTTAATGTTCTTTGGGTTTTTATCAGCAGCAAGGTAAACAGGAAGAATCTCTCAGAAGCATTTTATGAAGTCATATAAAGAACTATTTTTTAAGCATTTCATGGTTGGCAGCTTAAGATAATATTTTATTAAGGAAAAGGGTTCTTAGTTCTTCTGACTTGTTGATAACATGTACCACGGATCTCAGTAATTACAGCAGATGAATCCTGGTGAAGCAGTTGAGAAGATTACAGCCTAAGAATATCAAAAAAGAAAAAGAAAAACACTCCCACTGGGTTATGCCCTTTTTTATCTAATGCATTTGGGGCTAAAAAATTACAGATTACAGACTTCTATTCACAGTCTCCTTCCTGACTGCCTAAGTAGCAGGCCCACCTGTCACGACAACCTTTTGAGAGCAACTTTGAAAGCATTCCTTTTCTCTCCCGCAGTGCTTCGCTGCCTGTGAGTGTTCTCACTTGCGTTCCCCTGGAAAATAAGGAAGATTTGAAGTGACTGAATCCACATATAATCCAGGAACTTTATTTTACTTAAAGGCTTCTGCCTCTGCCCTCACCTGCTAACTGGTTCCAAAATAGACAAAGCTGAGCCTCACCAAATGTTTTACCACATTTGAAGCTGAGCAGGTGTGGGCAAACTCTTCCCACGGGCCAGACAGTTAATATTTCGGGCTTTGAGGGCCATGAGTTTCTATCACAACTACTCAGCTCTGCAGCTGCAGAATGAAAGCAGCCAGAGACAAGACAGAAAAAGGAATTAGCATGGCTGCTGATGTTCCAAACTTTACTGATGGACACTGAACTTTAAGTGTCATACGATTTTCACATGTTACAAAACATTATCCTTTTGATTTTTCAACCATTAAAAAAAAACAACAACAAAAAACCACTTTCCTGCTCAAGGGCCATACAAAAACAAGCATTAGGTCATATTTAGTCACAAAATAATCAGGAGTCAGACTCTTTTATTATAATGATCTGTAGAATCCTATAAGGAGACAAGCTTCTAACTTATAAATATAAAGAACAGTATGCCCAGGAAATTTTTGGTACATATGTTTTAAAAGTCATCATATGTGTTGTAAACTCATTTCATATGGGCTACGGAAATTCAAACACAACGAAAAAAATCTTGAAATCTTTAAAATCTAATGTAATGCATCCTCTCAAAATTTGGGGAAATTTTAAATATTAAGTATTTAAATGCTAATATGAAATATGAATATATCACTTTAAATATAACATTTAAATATTTAAATTTTGGAT
The DNA here is from genome assembly GCF_964212035.1 of Myotis nattereri. Taxonomy (NCBI): domain Eukaryota; kingdom Metazoa; phylum Chordata; class Mammalia; order Chiroptera; family Vespertilionidae; genus Myotis; species Myotis nattereri. The sequence goes on from NC_138092.1 coordinate 13,407,744, forward strand.
TTTTAAAACTATTATCTCTATTCTTAACTGCTTATTAAAAGTGGTATGTTAATAGTACTTGAAGTCCTAGCCAGGGCAACTAGGTAAGAAAAAGAAATTAAAGGCATCCAAATTGGGAATGAAGAAGTAGAACTATCATTATTTTCAGATGATATGATTTTATATATAGAAAGTCCTAAAGACTCCACAAAAATACTAATTATTCTAGAACTAATTTTAAAAATTCAGTAAAGCTGCAGGATTGCAGGATACGAAATCAACATATAAACCCGTTGCAGCCCTAGCTGGTTTTGGCTCAGTGGATGGAGTGCTGGCCTGCGGACTGAAGGGTCCCGGGTTTGACCCTTCACATGCCAAGGTTGTGGGCTCAACCCCCAGTAGGGAGCATGTAGGAGGCAGCCAATCAGTGATTCTCTCACATCATTGATGTTTCTATCTCTCTCTTCCCTCTCCCTTCCTATCTGAAATCAATAAAAAATATACTTTTAAAAAACCTGTTGCATTCCTATGTACTAACAACAAAATATCAGAAAGAGGAATGAAGAAAACAATTCCATTTATAATCAGAACAAAAAGAGTAAAATTCCTATGAATAAACTTAACTAAAGACATGAAGGACCTATACATTGAAAGCTATAAGACATTGTTGAAAAAATTTGAAAAAGACAAAGAAATTGAAAGATATTCTAAGTTCATGGACTGGAACTAACATAGTTAAAAAGGGCCATTTTACCTAAAGCAATATACATACTTAATATAATTTATATCAAAATCCCAATGGCATTTTTCTCACAAAAATAGGACAAAAAAAAAACCCTCAAATTTTATGGAACCACAAAAAACCCTGAATAGCCAAAGCAATCCTGAGAAAAAAGAACAAAGCTTGAGGTTTTATACTCCCTGACTTCAAACTATATTACAAAGCTACATTAATCAAAACAGTATGGTATTGACAGAAAAACAGACACACAGACCAATGGAACAGAATTGGAAACCCAGAGATAAACCCACACATATATGGGCAATTAATTTTCTACAAAGGACCCAAAAACATTCAATGGATAAAAATGGAAAGCCACATGAAAAAGAATAAAACATACAATGGCAAAACAAGAAAGCCACATGTAAAAGAATTAAACTAGACTGCAGATACCATACTCAAAAAAAATAACTCAAAGTAGATTAAAGACTTAAATATAAGGCCTGAAACAACATGATATACAAAAGAAAACATAGGCACTAAACTTACGGACTTTGGTCTCAGAGGGGTCTTTGTGGACTTGACCCGAAAGGCAAGGGAAGTAAAAGCAAGTATAAATAAAAAAGGCTCGATTCTTCTATCTCTCCCTCCTCCCTCTGGCCACTGGGCCTTTGCACATGCTTTTCCTTCTGCCTGAACATTCTCCCTCCTACTTGGCTAGTTCCTACTTTCAGGTCCTAGCTACCCCTGGCTCTTCAGTTCCTTACTCTAGTTGTCAGTACTGATGTTTCTGGGGACTACATTACCCCATTGACTTCTTACAACAAGCTTAAGAGGTGGCTGTGGCTCTCATGGGGTTGGCAGAGATGAAACTCACAGAGAGTTATCATCATCCACAGGCAGGAGATACAAGTCACTGCTGGTAAGGGAAAGAACATATCACTTACATGCATGAAGATGTGGTTTGCAGAGCAGCAGTCTCAGCAACATGCCACCTGACCACTAAGGTCCCAGGAAGCTACACGCCCACACTTGATACCACCAGACAGGAATAAAGATCCCATCTGGTTTCTCCAGTTTTTCTACCTGAAAACTTCCTTTAAAAAAAGTGTGTATACCTTTGTGACAATTCTCACTATTCCCTCTGATCTAGTGTAGTCAGGTACAAACTCTAAATCAACACTATCAGAGTATAAGTGCACCATCTTGAAAAAATTCACCAGTGAGCTTGAACCTGACAAGCACATTTCAGAGCAACCTCAGCATGTCAAATCCAAGACCAGTCTCAGGTGTCCTTGAGATCTGACCACTTAGGTAACCAGCATTCAAGATGGCCCCCAAAGTCCCCCATCTCCTAGGATTCACAACTTTGCGTCATTTTCTCCCACATTGGTTCAGGGTTGTTCACCATTTGTCTCCGTGACCAATAGGATGTGACAGAAGTAATGCTACGTCCCTCCTGAGATCTATTATCGAAAAAGCCTGTGGTCATCACGCCATCATGCCGTAACAACTGATCAGCAGGAGTCTGCATGCACGGCAGGTGCACGTGGGTGGGCGGGGACTTGACTCTGGAGGACTTGACCTGAGGCGCGGGTGGGTCTCTGGGTCCCACCGAGCTGCAGGACTCTTGGTCCTGGGTCTCGCACGATTTTGCGCACTGAGCCCCTAGTTGGATTATAAAGGACGTCCTCCTTCTGGGGCTGTCTCCTCTTGGTCCTTCATTCTGGAGGAAGCCATATCATGGGCAGCCGAATGGAGAGGCTCATCAGGTAAGGAGCTGAGAACCCCTGCCAACAGTGTGGAAGTGAACTTGAAAGGGGATCCTACAGCCCCAGGCAACAGCTTACCTGCCACCTCATGAGCGACCCTGAGTCAGAACCACCCAATCCCGGGATTCCTGACCCGCTCAGACAAATGTTCACTGCATTAAGCTTCTAACTTTTGTTGTCATTTGTTACACAGTAATAAATAATGGAGACACATTCCAAGCAGAACAAGGCTTCATACTTCAGTGTACATTATTGGATCCATTTACAAAGAGGTTAAGGGACTTTCCCAAGTAAGGAGGGGTTAAACCAGGATTTGAACATAGTTGTGCCTGAGTCCAGAGCCACTGCTTTTTAACCACTGCAGTATATACTGTTTCCACTTCCTCCTTACCGCCCCCAAGTCTGGGATGAGAACCTTGTCTACGTGCCAGATGCTATGATAGATAGCACTTACCACGTCGTATTTTAATTTGCTGCGTAAGAGTCATTTTTCCTCCCACTAGACTCTAAATTCCTGGAGGGCAAGAACCTGTCTACGTTCATTCATCCACTTGACAGATGTTTATCGAGAGCTTCCACTGTACTGGGCACTGGAACTACAATGACAAACATAAATAGACAAGACTCCATCCTTGGGCAGTTTACAGTCGAGTGGGGGAGACAGGCATCCATCAAATGAATATAAAATTGCAACGGCAAAGCGCTGCATACACAGGGACTTTGGGAAGCATTTCATTCGGTCGGGAAGGGCAAAGAAGACTTCCCGAGAGGTAGTCACTTAGAATGAGGCTGGAGTGGTTGCTGCAGCAGTCACCCAGGGGAAAGTGAGAAGCAGGGACCCTCCAGCAGAGGAAACCACACATTCCAAGTTCTCGAATGGGAAGGAAAAAGCTGTGTTTGGCAAACTGAAAGGAGGCCGGTGGGAGAGAGCCCTGAAGTCCAGGGTGAGGAGCCCCGAGGAGGAAGAGGCGGGAAGAAGCAGAAGAAGCCAACCATGCGTTGTCCCCCTGCAGACCATGCTCAGGAGCCTAACTCGCCCCGAAAAGCAGTGGGAGCGGAGGCAAGGGTGCAGCTGAAAGGGTGACAAGGTCCTACTTGTGGTTTGAAGCAGCCACCCCAGCTGCAATGCAGGGGACACCTCGGAAGAAGGCCGGAGGGGAGATGGGCAGACCCTTAGGAGGCTGTGGCAACAGCCAGCTGAGAAGTGACCAAGGCTGGGTCACGTCGGACCCCCAATGCCTCGCACGGTACAACATGCCAGCCCTAGTATATAAAGTTCTCCTTTCAAAACATTATATTGCAGCCATCTCTCCTTGTTACACTTAAAATAAGAAATAATAAGGACTGTTTGACATGAGGCATAGCTTGGGCAATATTTAAGGCACTCTAGGATGTAGTGTCTGCCATCAAGTCAAGACCTGTGAGATACTTTTTTTTTTTTTTTTTTTTAAGAAACTGTGGTGCTGGGCAACTCTGGAGTTTATAGAACTTTGTGACTACTTTAGAAATTTTATCCAAACCATAGCAAAGTGAAAAAAGAAGAGTAAGCTTGAGAAGCTTTTGTTTTATGTTTTCCCCTTAAAAATGTAACATCTTCCAATCCTATATATGAAAAAATTCATTTATAAATTCCTACTACATGTAAATGATCTTCAATGAGTCTTGACCCCTAAAAGGTCCCTTGTCTTCTAAACAGAGCAAAGAGAATGGGCTTAGAAGTATAAAGGACTTGGACCAAGCAAACCCACTTTGCATAGAAAAGGGAAAGATTGAGAGACAGAAAGATCTGGAAGGGGAGAGCAGGATCGTGAAAGAAATGGGAAGAGAACCAGTCACTGATAAGCTAAAATCAGAGACTTGAGTGAAATATCTGATGGGGGTTTTTATGGGTGGAAACAACCTATAGGGTACATAATGTAACTTCCAATCCCACCCCAACTCTATTATGAAATCTTTAATAAAATCTGTATGGATTCTGTGGAGGGAATGCAAAGAAGTGCTAAGTCTAGCTTCATGGGGGCATGCGCCCAGCCGGGGGCTGTGTGGGTTACTCTAGGCTGAGAGAAGCAACGCATCATCTGATTGACAGCTGGTGGCCCAGCATGCTCTGCCTTCTCTTCTCTGAAGACCTGCTAGTCCACAGAGAGTGTGTGTTCCCCAGTCTTCTCCCCTCCTGCCTTGGGGGTGGGCACATCTCACTCTAGAAATGCTGATGGCTGATACAGGAGAAGGAACCGGCAAGCCCACTTACCCTCGCGATTGGGGCTTGATAAAAGCGAGTTGAAGAAATTCGTCTTTAAATGTGAGGTTCAGTGGGTGTGCAAACTTTTTTTTTTAAAAAAATTTTTTTTGCATCTGTCTGGCTCCTTGTGTGTCTTTCCTAATTAGTTCTAAACTCAAGCAGGAAAGAAGAGAGTTATTTATAGAATCCCTCAACTTCTGACCTCAACATCTGTGAGTATACTGAAGAAGGTTTACAAGAATACACAATTAGATAGTTAATAGAAGTTATTTCTGTATATGTGACTATATTTTATGGTTTTCCTATTAAAAACATGTCTTGCTCAAGTTGTCAAACTCCAGCCACTCCTAAAAATTAACTGTTTCATTTGACATTTCCACCTGTGTTCATGAGTTAGGATTTGAGTTCGAGCCAGGATGCCTCCCACACCCATGCTCTCCTCCTATGTCTCCATAAGTCTCTCCATACTCTGAACTCCATACCCTGATCTAGTATTCTTCCCAGTTTACGTTAAAATTACTTCCTTTGATTCCATGGCCTCTACATTTATTTCTCAAATCCATCTAACAGTCATTGTCTATCTTCTCTCTCATCCCTTCCCAGCGGTGAAGTACTAAGAGAAAAAGACTTTTTAATAATGATAACCCACTTACATTCAGGTAGTTTGCAGCATGAAACATTTGGCGAAAATTGAATCAGAAAAGGACGTGTAGTTTAGGGCCAATTTAAAGTCCATGGTTGTTCATGATAAGTAGTCCATAAATTGTCTGATGGCCATTTGAAAATGCATTCTAGAACAAAGGAAGATGATTTCCCAGCCGAGAGACTTCAGTGGTAGGGACTTTAAAGCAGCCAGCAAGATCTACTTTTATGATGTGCCATCTTTAACTGGGAAAGCAGCTAAAAGGAGGACTCGGATCACACAATGTTGTTAGAAAGGAAGGTGAGCAAGATTTGCTGTTATTTCGCTGTAAAGGAACACGGTGTCCGTCCTGATGCACCCCTTGGACACTGTGCTTATAAAGTGCTTTGTTACAGCAGTGCAATACTAGTTTTTATTGAAAAGCAAGTCTCTTGTACCAAAACGCCTGTGATTCACAGCAGCTTACCCAATATATCTCTGAATTAGTGGATGAGAAAGATAAAGTAAGAAAAACTGGAAAAAGAAGAAACAGAATTCTCTACCCACCTACACCTGTCACCAAGGCCAATATCCATTGTATCCCCTGCAAAACAGAGGAGTTGCATTTCTAAAACAGTCAACTGATTAACTCAGCCACTAAAATTGTTAAAATCTGGGCCTCTGCTGGAAGCATCTCTGCTCCATTTGGCCATCCACCCACCCCCATTTCCCAGTAGCACGTTCTCCCTCACGCTTGGCCATGGCGCGGCTACGCTGGGCCTTATTATTATTTCTAAAACAGGCTCCATACCCTCAGGCACCCATGCAGTCCCCGTGGTAGGCAGAGTAATGGCCCCTGAAGAGTCTCTAATCTTCAGAACATGTGACTATGTTACGTCACATGGCAAAGGGACTTTGCAGATGTAACAGGTCAAGGGCACATGCCCAGGTTGCAGGCTTGATTCCCAGTGTGGGGCGTGCAGGGGGCAGCTGATCAATGATTTTCTCACATTATTGATGTTTCTATCTCTCTGTCCCTCTCCCTTCCTCTCTGAAATCAAAAAAATATTTTAAAAAAAGAAACTAAAAAATAAATAAAGTTACCATCCTACTAAATTGGTTACCTATTGGGTGAGAAGAGAATATTGTCCTTTTCATGATGAGCCCTGGACTCCACCACCCCCACCCACTGCAGCCCTGGGTGACAGATTTGGGGTGCCTGGTGCCTTTCAGCTCTCTTTAGGGCTGCAGTTCTCCAACTTAGATCCCCTGAAGGGCTTGTTAGAACAACTTGTCAGATACTCTCAGAGCACCTAATTCAGTAGGTCTGGAGAAGGGCCATGCAGTTGCATTTCTAGCTGGTTCCCGGCAATATGGAAGATGCTGGTCAGAGAACACACCCAGGCCTCTGGTTCTGACCACCTCGGCTTCTCTGGACAGGCGGTCTAAGGAGGCTTCACTTCAGGGACCACGCACTGGCCAGCATCCATGGGCCCAGGCCCCAGGTAAACAATGATTTCCTTCCTCCCCCGCCCCAAGCGCACAGCGGTCTTTCTTAAGAAACCAGACCCTCAATTCAGCTTCAGCTTCCTCAGCGCTTAATCCTCCCTAACTGACATGGTGACACCCCTCCCCTGACTGAAACCCAGAGCCTGATCATTAAAACAGGCCGGTCCCAGCAACCAGGCCCTGGGAAGCAGGGGCTGCCGGGAGCTGGGACGTCCACAGCGTTGAAAGCTGGTCGGACAAGGTCATACTGCAATTGGGCACCTGTGTGCTGAGGACTTTGGGCTCAATCAGAAAGAAAACCATTAACTTCCTTACTTAGAAATAAAACTTTCCCAAAATATCCCTAAAAATCCCCTCGCAGTTGTGCCTGGCCTGGAAATACTCTTTTTCTTTCTTTCTTTTTTTTTAATCCTCATCTGACGATATTTCCCATTGATTTTTAGAGAGAGTGGAAGAGAGAGGGAAAGACAGAGAGAAACATCAAAGTGAGAGAAACACATCAATTGGTTGCCTCCTGCACGCTCCCCGACCAGGGCCTGGGCTGGGGAGGAGCCTGCAACCAAGGTACATGCCCTTGACCAGCATCAAACCCGGGAACTTTGGGTCCGCAGTCCAATGCTCTATCCACTGAGCCAAACCGGCTAGGGCTGGAAGTACTCTTTACATCTGGAGTCCACATGTCCCACCATTTATTGACGGTGCTCCTTCAAAAGCAAGATGATCCAGAAACTCCTTCCCCACATCACACCCACACACTTTCAATCCGCTCCCTCCTCACATCCCCAAAAAGAAAACTCAGAGAGTTAATGCAGAGGTTCTGAGAAAAAAACAAGGGGCATCATCCTCACAATTATTGGGGGGAGAGGGGGGTGGTCAAGTCTAGCCAAAGCATAACTATCTGCAGAATGGACAGAGAGGGAAGCCAGACTCTCTGAGAACCACAGACTGCCCTTACCCATGGATCCCCTCGGAGGACGAAGGGATCTTTCGTGCCTCTGATGGACAGCCAAGTCCTCCGTGGCTGTGTCAGCAGGGTTACCTCGCCAACCCTAGATCAATGACATAGTTGAAACCTAGGAAAAAGGGAACTGGGCATCACAGCAAAAATGTCCAAATTTCACTGTATTCCAAAGTGCAGTAAGTTACTTCTCAAACTGCCCGCTACTTGCTCTTACCGACCCAGCGCCAATCTGGACAAGCAGGCCTTACTTCCTTTGCATTCAACCTGAAACGGCCTTAGAGAATTGAATATTTACAGCTGTGTTTCCAGCCCTGCTTTCCATGAAACAAGAAATGTGAATTTTTGCCGCTGATTCCCCATGGCCCTAAATTCATAAAACTGAACCTTTCAGGCATTTGAATAATATTTTTAAATGTATTCAACATTACATTCAAATTCCTTTCCCAGGATGCTGTTTTCATTCCAGAGCAGCCGCCACGGGCCTCCACAGCCGGCGGAATTTTCAGACATGCATAAATATAAGCGCACACAGCCGTTTACACTGGTGAAATTTCACGTACACAGGGAGATTATTTTTAGTTATGGAACCTAGTCAAAACTCTGGATAAAGCAAAATCAAGCAAGAGCAACATTGGTAGACAACATGATGATATTCTTATTTTTTCCTCTCTTTTTATAGTCTTTTCTAGAAATTTCTAGACATGAGTCAAGAGAAGTCACTTAATGAAGGCAGTTTTGATGATAACGATGGCAACATCAGTAGTCAAGTTATTCCCCAACATTTTGTTCAATATGAAATCCATATGTAGACAAGATCACATCTTTCCAACAACTATCCCTTTCCAACAGGTCAGAGCAAAGTTAGTTTGCCCTTTTGGAAAAGGGGGGAAAAAAAAGCATTCATCAGATACATAAACAGTCAAGCAAAACTGATTCAACATCCACTAGAACATGTATACTCCCTAAGGGCTAAGACTTGGTCTGTCTTGTTGTTTGCTGTAACCCCAACACCTACAAAAATATCTGGCACATAGTAAGTGCTCAATAAAGTCCATGTTTACACACTCCAGTGTGTGGCTAACTAATCAATGTGCTAGACCAGGGGTGGGCAAACTTTTTGACTCGAGGGCCACAATGGGTTCTTAAACTGGACCGGAGGGCCGGAACAAAAGCATGGGTGGAGTGTTTGTGTGAACTAATATAAATTCAAAGTAAACATCATTACATAAAAGGGTACGGTCTTTTTTTTTTTTTTTTTTAGTTTTATTCATTTCAAACGGGCCGGCCCACGGCTGTGCTAGACCCTACCAGTCAGCTATTGCCACAATAATACTGTGTGGCCAACCACCACAGAATCTCAGCATCATAAAGGATTTTTTTCTTCTTGTTCACACATCCGTTGGTTGGCTAGAGTTCAGACAATCTAGGCTGGGCTCAGCTGGGTTCGGGACAGCTCTCTGTGTCTCTCATCCTCTTTAGACCAACAGCACCTGAGCCATGGTCGCTCAGAGAAAGGGAGGAGTACAAGAGGCCAAGCCAAACCGCAAGCTCTTTATAAGCCTCTGCTTTATCTGTGAACATCCCACTGGCAAAAGCCAAGTCACATGGCCACCTCCAGCGTCCCTGGGGACAGGGGGAATGTACTCCTGTGGAAGCCGGTGGCGAGGGAGGGAGTGTCTCCCAGAGACCAGCATTGCTAAAACTTGTATAAGGTAGTTTCCTTTTAAAGCCAAAAACAAAACAAAACATTCCTTAAGTACCTCTGGGGTTGGCCAGAGTTATTTTTATTATAATTCACTTAAATATATAGATATACAAAATGACTTATCGACATCTGGTGCTGGTAGTCTCATAACCACTGTAAAAACAAATGTACAAATTAAACTCAGACAAAACTGCAAAGCCAATAAAACAAGTCATCATTAGTGCCAGGTAAAGGATTACGTCGTTTTGCTGCCACTGCATGGTTCCTTTCAGTTTGTGGTGCTGACTGCAGTGGCCCAATTTCCCTTGCATTCATCATGCCTGGGGTGCTACGTGCTATGGGAACCCCACCTTTCTAAAACAGTTTTTCTGTTTCTGCAATCTCCGGGATCATTAGTCTGCACTTGATGCAAATGCATTATTTTTTATTTCTAGCCTGCTTCTATTCTTTGCTCATTAGACCATGACAATTAATTAATTTCTACTCAGTACCAATGCTTCAAAAAAAAAATAATCCAAACGCACCAAAACGAATGAAGAGAGAACTGTGCTGTGGAATTATGTATTTATGGATTTTCCGATGATCCAGAATAGGAACATAAAGGGATATATTTTTAAGACCATTATTTAAAGGAAGCTTCAGATCTTTGCACTTGTCATCGAGAACCCCCAGAGAAACACAGACCTCAGACTGAGAAACGCTGAGCTAGCCCAGCCAATCCACGGTGTGGCCTCCTGACCATCTGGATCATGAAGCCACTCGTGAGTGCAGCCCCATGTTCTGGGATCCACACCTCCATCTGCTGCCTCCTTATTGCTCATTCATGGTTACTAACACATCCACTACAATCCCAAGCCAGGCTCTAAAAGCTCCGAAGTACTCCTGATAGACTATCTGAAACGAAATAGGCCAGAAAGATGAGGGGGAAAGAGACCTGAGAAACACAGCATTTCACTGTCAGGCGTGAGCGTCTGTCAGTGTCTGCCCTGCCAGCGGCCACTGGGACCCTCCCCAGCTGCTGCGGCCTCAGCGAGCCTTCTGGCAGGATGACCCAGCCCGCTCATTCTTCCAGGAATGTGAATCTCCAGGGGAAGAATGCCAGGATGGAAAATGACTGTTGCAATTCATCCTGCTGTTAGTCCCGAAAAGACTATCCCTTAGTTCCCTAGTATTGAGAATCCCGGAAATGTCCAGTTTCCTTTCTGGGGTCACGTTACATAGAATTCACGCTTTTCCTCCATTTCTGGGAGCTTCCAGGGCCTTGCAATGGATTCTTTTTGGTCTAAGTAGCCAGAGTTGGTTTCTGTACACCAACTGATAGATATTCCAACATGAATTTCTAAACATAAACAATCTCAAACAAGGCAATGATTACACGAATGAATGCAACTGTGTTTGCCTTTAGATTCCCAAAACAGAAGTGATCTCATCCCCAAATGCTGTTTATGCTGTACACTCAGCTGCTGCAGCCTGGAGTTAACCCTTCCTCTCCTGTCCTCTGGTCCCAGAGCTCTGGGAACCCCCACCAAGAGGCCAGAGCACCGACAAAGGTCACTCCCCCACGCTGTCAGGGTCTGAGCAAGACAGGTTTATGCTTCTCTAACCCATCCCAGACCCCTCACACAGCTGAGACTGGGATGATGAGGGCTTGGGGAGAACCAGCAATGACTCCTTACACCTCCATGGCACAACCAGGTTCAAGTAGTCCAAGTATCAAGAATACTCTATATTTTTTCAGTCTTCGTATGAACACTGCTCTCCCCACCCCCTTTCCTGGCACATTTGTTGAACCTTTCCTACTTCTACAACTGATGCGAATCAAAAACAAACAGCATTCCACAGACAGAGAGCACCTTGGGGACAGGGACCAAATCAGTGGTTCTCAACCTTCCTAATGTCGCGACCCTTTAATACAGTTCCTCATGTTGTGGTGACCCCCAACCATAAAATTATTTTCGTTGCTACTTCATAACTGTAATTTTGCTACTGTTATGAATCGTCATGTAAATATCTGATATGCAGGATGTGTTTTCATTGTTACAAATTGAACATCATTAAAGCATAGTAATTAATCACAAAAACAATATGTAATTATATATGTGTTTTCCGATGGTCTTAGGTGACCCCCGTGAAAGGGACGTTCGACCCCCAAAGGGGTTGCGACCCACAGGTTGAGAACAGCTGGACTAAATCGTATTCATCTCTAAAAGCTCAGGGTGAAGCACAGTAGTTACATGCAGTGCCTGCTCGGTGAACCTGCTCATTGTGCTGGGTGATTGAATCGATGGCTCAGTCAATCCAAGGATATACACAGTCACTTCTGGGCCATCATCATCATCATCATCATCACGGTAATAGTAGCAAACACTGATATGGCACCTACTGTGTGCCAGGCACTGTTCTAAGAATCAATCTCCATTTTAATATTATGGAGATTATAATATTAATAATTATAATAATATTAATAATCTCCATGTTAATATTCAATCTCCATAGCAGCCCCGGAGTAGTTAGTCATCATCCCAATTTCACAAGCGAGGAAACAGTATCGCGCTGCTCACTGGCCCAAGGTCACCCAGGTAGCAGGTGGCAGAGTGGGGATGCTAACCCAGGCAGCCTGGCCCAGAGTCCCTGCTCAGAGCCACGGCATTGCATCGTCTCTCACGGGACCAGCGTATGCCAGGCCAAGCCCCCGCAGTGCCTGGAGGGTAGAGATCCTGCCCTGATCCCCACCCACCTGAGAGAGCAGGTGCTGAGACTGGCTTAGGAAGGATACGCACGGTTCGCTCCCGTTCCCTCAGGCACCTGCTCCAAAAGGACAGGAGAAACAGTGGAGGAAAACAACAGCTACTCTGTGTATTTCAAACATATTATATCCTGAATTCCAACCTTCTATCCATTCATTACAGCTCTTAGCCCATCCCCTGAGGGACACTTAATGAAATGTAACACACAGTAAGCCACTGCTGAAGTTACTCTTGGAACAACTGCTTTTTTGGATGACATGAGAATATTTATTATTTCTCAATGTTATGTCTAAAAGTAGACAAAAGGGAAAAAGATATATACACTCTCCTACGCGGCGATGATGACAACGATGATTTTCAGAAACGGCTTTTCACAAATCGAGGCTGAAGACGGGAACTACAACAGAAGCAGCAACGTCACTCTGTCACTAGGAGCGTAGCTGACCAATGAACGGAAAAGCTACATCAAAAGTGCCCCGTACAAATTAATGGATATGTTTAAGACATTAATCCTAGGATAGCTCAGTCTCAAAAATTTGGCCCGTAAGAGCAAAATAAAAGGAAAAGATGAAGAGTTTTTGAAATGTGTTTCCTAGAAATAAAATATCAAAATTTAAAACTATGCTAAGTATTTTATTTCTTTATCCCTTACTTGAAATACCAGTAAGAGCCTTACTGCATTGTTCATGTAATGCAGATCAACAAGCTTTGAGTTTTATCCCAGCTGTCCCATCCCAGTAAATGGCCAAACACCTGCACAGATGCTCAAGCCAAATACAATGTGTGTGTGGGAGGGGGAGCGGGGAGAGACATACATATACGCCTCAGCCAGCTAACCGCTGTCCACATCCACAGCACTGGGAAAATGAGAAAGCTAAAAAGCAGAAGGGGGTTTGAGGTCTGAAGGGAGGGTGGAGAAAAGAAGAAAGAAACAGCTGGAGAGATGTTCTCCAGGCCCAAAATAGTAACCCAGTGTGGCTGCAACAGATTTCAATCTGCTAACCTGAGAAGTCACGTTACATTGTCCTGATGGGAATCAGTGAGGCATTTTTTTTTCATATCCATCCATGTATTCCCACTGCCCCACACGCAGGCCCCATCTGCAGGCTGCCCGTTACCTCGGGACAGGTGGGCCAGGGACAAAGTGATGGGGGCGGGTGAGGATGTGAACAGCTCCAGGGCCCACTCAGGCCCCTGCCCCAGCTCCTGGCAGCAACCCAAGGAGGGCTGGCTCTAGATCTTGGGGAGGTTATTCCTCCATTTTCAAATGCATGTAAAGCGGAGGCCTCGAGAGGCATCAAACGGAAAACACGGAGGGCAAGGGCACTGAGCCTTTGGGAACTCAGCTTTTTGCTCCTACCACCTGCCTCCTCCCTCCCCGACCTTGTCCCCAATTTTAAACTCCCCCTGGGCTATAGGGGTTATCTATGGGAGCACCAATATTATAAAGATGGCCAGTGCTCTCCCTCAAAAAGAAAAATCCAGAACATTCCCACCCTGCCACATTTCTACGTAGATAGGTTTACAGGGAGGGGTGGGGTGGGGGGGTTGACAGTTTTTAATAACTTTATAACTATATATCGTTTTATAAATACACCTGACTCTCAATTATTCACAGGAAGACAAATAAGTCTTTAGAAAACCCAGCAGGATTCTTTGGAACTATTAGTTTCTCCTTCCTGGACCCAACACCCCTTTTCCCCTGATGAGGAGGCCAGTAAGCACTGAAATGATCAAAATGCAGGCAGCCCAGGAAAGTCCAAAAAGAAACATCACAGGTCACGTGTTCCGGAATTATCATGAGGGCCCTGAGCCAGAAAGAACTCTTATCCCAAGAAGGCCACTTCCCTCCTCACCGACCTTTCCTAAAATGCGGCTTATGTCGCCTAGGACCTTAGCCCTTTGCTATGAAGACCAGTTTCAGCTCCTTGCCCAGGGTGAGAGGTTTGTATCTCCACTACCACCTTGCAGTTAATTAGAGGTGTGTGGAGTAGCTAGTTCCAGAATCATCACTGAGCCCATATCCTGCGAGTGGCCTGGTGCTGGGCCTGGAGGGCACACCACAAACAAGACAGTTTCTACCTCAATGAGGTTTGGGGCCTGGCCTGGGAGGCAGCCATTAATTACACAAATAGCTATTTTATTACCATGTGATCTCGTTTTAAAAGAATACAACCTGGGAAAACCATTTCCTTTCAAGGCTTGCAGTTAGAGAGGAGAGGTAAGTCAGCAGCGAGGCGGGCAGGTGCCCACGGGTCAAGGTCTGACGGTGGGGCATGTCTGAAATGGAACCTTCCACCCAGTTTTTGTTCTCTGAAAAGGCAACAGGGACGTTGCACCCGGAGTCATTTGTGCAAGAGGAACAGATCTATATTAAATTAAAACCTTCGCACGCTGACTGGGCGGCTCAGTTGGTTGGAGCATTGTCCTGTACATCAAAAGGTTTCAGGGTCAATTCCTGGTCAGGGCACATGTGCGGGGTTGCAGTTTCGATCCCCAGTGTGGGGGGTGCAGGAGGCAGCCTATCAATGACTCCCTCGCATCATTGAGGTTTCTATCTTTCCCTCCCTCTCCTTTCCTCTCTGAAATCAGTAAAAATATATTTTAAAATAAAATGTATGATGACTTTAGACTTAAGAGCCTGAAAATGAATGTGCATCATTTAATTTAGTGTTTATTCATTTATTTAACAACTAGAGGCCCAATGCATGAAATTCATGCAAGAGGCTTGGCCCTCGCAACCAAGGCGACTGCTGCGGCCCTCATAGCCCCGACTCCGTCTGGAAGGTTGTCCGGACAGTCGTTCCGCTGTTTGGCTGTCTGGTCTAATTAGCATATTACACTTTCATTATTATAGGTTATTAAGCACATTCTTTGTACCCAGAGCTAGAGGAATGCTAAGAAGTTGTATAGCATTTTAGGGCTGAAAGGACCCTGTTCTAAAGAAGTTTCTATACTGGTATTTCGAGTTGAATTGTGTGCCCCAAAATTTCATGTATTAAAGCCTAATGCCCAGTTCCTCAGACTGTGTCCTTATTTAGAAATAGAGTCATTGCAGATTAACTAGTTAAATTTAAATGAGTTCACACTAGAGTAGGGTGGGCCCCTAATTCAATATGACTAGTGTCCCTACAGAAAGAATGACACCTTAACCTCTGACTTCTAGGCTCCAGAACTGTGGACAGTAAATTTCAGGAATTCGAAGCCACCCAGCTCATGGTACTTTATATGGCAGCTCAAGCAGATAAGCACAATTGGTTATGTACCTATTACCGCTTAGCTCCAAGCCCAGCATTCTCTCCTCTGCTCCGTGAGGCCGAAGCAGGAACTGCAAAAAGGGTATCACCTACTCCCCTGTCAGCTGGCTTCCCAGAAGGCTCTGCAACACAAGGCACTAGACTAGAGAGAGAATGGAAGGTGAGAGAGAGAAGAGACTTCCAGTTTCCGGTTTCTCTCAGCATCACACCAGCTTCAGTCCCAGCTTCTCTGTACACTCCCCACACCAGCCACCCTGTGCCTCCTTGGATGTGCTGCCGTCTGAGCCACACCCACCTGGCCATCAAAATGCCAACCGCTATGCTGCTTCACCAACCGGCTGCACCTCCCCTCAGGCCCAGCCCACCCTGCCAGGCCCCCTCCCCAGAGCTCCTAGGTTCTCCTTATTCTACCTCCTGGCTGCTGCTTTTTGCAGTTAGCACCTGGGTGACTTCGGCATTTCGTCTTGCTCTTTTAGATTCCCAACATGTGTAAAACCAATTCCCTGTATGAAATCTCTGTTTGAAATACCTAGTATGGGTGGGGTTTTCTGACTGGATCCTAAGTCATTTAGCTTACAATGCCCATGAAGAGACAAATACAAAAATTCAACAATATAAGCAAGTCAAGATTCACAATAAATAGTGTTGGCAATGGTGCAGGTAAACACCCTCAATTTGATGTTGATGAGAATATAAGTATCATTCAGATTTTCTGCAAGGAAGTTTGGCAAAATGAGTCAAAAGATAAAATATGCATGGTTTGAGTTGTAAAATCCCACTCCTAGAAATTTACCCTAAGGAATGAATCAAATAACACAAGATTTATGCATAAGGATGCCATTGCAAGTAGCCATTAAAATAATGCAGCTATATATTCTTGACATGGAAATATACCCATGTCACAGTTTGTTAAGAGACGGAAGTAGATTTACATATGGCAGCTATAGCATAAAAAAATGTTTATGTTATGCAAAACAATTATAATTATTATAATTATTTTATAACAAATGATTACAAAGAGTAATTATTTGTAGGTGGTAGGAATTCAGGTGCCTGGGCAAGGTACCAGTTGCTTGGGGCAAAGAGAAGTGTTCTATTAATAATGGTTACAAAAATACTTATATAACCCTGTTCTAATGTCAATTTGTAAATGCTTAAACTAAACAGCAGTTCTCAACCCCTTTGGCGGTCGAAAAACCCTTTCACAGGGGTCACCTAAGACCATCCTGCATATCAGATATTTACATTATGATTCATCACAGTAGCAACATTACAGTTATGAAGTAGAAACGAAAATAATTTTATGGTTGGGTCACAACATGAGGAACTGTATTTAAAGGGCCAGAAGGTTGAGAACCACTGGCTTAAGAGGACCAACTGTATGAAATGGTGGAAAACTTCAGGCATTTGAAAGAAAGTAATCATCCTGCATTTATATTATTTAATCTAAACTTACAAGGACATGAATTTTTGTTTTCTCTTTTCTATTATTCCTGTCACTTTTATTTTTTTCAAGGTGACCCATAGTTATCCAATCACAAAAAAACATAATTATCTCATTGATATGCTAGCTCTTTATCCATGTGTGAGCCTAATTTAATAGAAAAAAAATGTCAACCAAAGAGTGGGAGAAACCCAAAGAACAGTCCCTGTGGCCTTGAGTCAGAACTGCCTTAAATACTTTACCCATCTACTGTGTAAACAACTAACAGCATATCTGCAGCTTGCAGAGAAATGCGGAAACGATGGAGTTACCTCCTCAGAAATACACTCATCAAGCAGTGGGAGGAACCTCCTCTTCCAGCCCCATGGACAGTGGAATCTTTGAAGGAGAAATGACCGCTGCAACTAAGATGCAAAAATGGCATCAAAGTTCCATCAGTGCTTTCCTCCTGCCCTGGGCATCATCTCTGCTCTCGGTCCCAGGAATCTTCAGGACAGGCAGGAGCAGCTGCTTACAGGGAAAAGACCACTCACGTGAGCCCTCATCCTCATTGCTTAATACAGTCTCACTCAGGAAATCCTAGTGCATACTAGAAATCTAAAAATAGCATTGCGCGCTGGAATTTAAAGGCTCGAAACTGAACATTTCCCAGGCTTCACTCCAGTGTTATTGAAAATGCAGATTATTTTTTTCTATACCAACAGCAGCTTGGGGAATTGGGACTAAAGGCAGTGAGGCCCAGGGATCCATCTGCTCCGTGTTATCCTGGGGAGAAGCAAGCACTGCTAGTTTGGAAGTCTCAAAATGCTTAGCAAGCATCTTATGAAAATAAAACACAATGAACACTAATACAACATCATGCAGGAACTGGGGCCCACAAACCAGGCAGAATGACCCCAAGAGTCTCCAAGGCACCTGGAGCAACGCTTGCAAATCATTATGTACCAACTCACAAAATGCGTCTTAACCAGCATCCTTTTTCCTGATAATGGTTCACCCATCATTCAGAATAGGAGATTGCAGCTTTAATTTCCTTATTTTTCCTATCATCCAGTCAGCCAAAATTCACATCTCCCATGATTAAAGCACCATGGTAGGGCTTTACCTCAAAGTCACTTGCCTCGAGTCACTCACAGTCTGGTGGGGAGGAAAGAAATGTACAGAAATTGTACAATAAGGCAGGAAAGGAGAAAAATATTAGAAAGAAAGAAGTAAAACTTTATTAGCAGATGATGATTATGTATCTAGAAAATTCAAAGGAGCTTATCTACAAACAATTAAAACAAGCAAATGAATTAAGAAGGAACACAAGATATAAACAGTGTACAAAAACTAGTTGTATTTCTACAAACTTAAAACCAACAATCAGAAACGAAATTTTTAAAAATACCATATAGCCCTAGCTGGCTTGGCTCAGTGGATAGAGCATCAGCTTGTGGACAGGGGGTCCCAGGTTCGATTCCCGTCAAGAGCACATGCCCAGGTTGCGGACTCAATCCCCAGTAGGGGGCAAGCAGGAGGCAGCCATCAATGATTCTCTCTCATCATTGATGTTTCTATCTCTCCCTCCCTCTCCGTTCCTCTCTGAAATCAATAAAAAAATATATTTTAAAAAAATAAACAAACAAAAAATCAAAATCAAAATACTATATACAATAGCACAAAATATCAGGTGCATAGGAATAAATTTAACAAAAGATGTGCAAGAACTCTACACTGAACACATTGCTGATATAATAAAAGAAACCCTAAATAAATGGAGAGACATGCCATATGCATGGATTATTAAGATAGCAGTTCTCCCAAATTGACCTATAGATTCAACAAAGTCCCAGTCAAAAACCCAGGTATTTTTTTTTAATACAAATTGACAAACTTATTCTGAAATTTATATGGAAATGTAAAGGACCCAAAATAGCCAAAACAAATTTGAAAAAGAAAAACAAAGCCTGAGAACTTAAACTTAAACAGTAATTAAGACAGTGGGCAAAAAACTTGAGCAGGCACCTTATGAGATAAGATATTCAAATAGACCAGAGATATTCAATCAGTGTGTGCCACAGCAGGCACACTGGGGCACTGCAAGAATTTTTGAAACATGCAATATATGACTAGTTAGTCAGGGGCATTGACTTATTTTCTAGATTGTCAAATAAAAACAATGGCAACCACCAACACAACAATAGCTGTCCAGAGAATGAATCAAAATGATACTATTTGTGTCATAGCAGCAAAAAAATATATTTGTTGGTGTGCTGCAGAATTTTAGTAATTAGTTTATGTGTGCCATGAGATGAAAAAGGTTGGAAATCGCTGATATAGACAATAAGCATATGACATTGTACTCAACATAATTATTCATCATGGAATTGAAACCACATGCCTCATTAAAATCACAATGAGATACCACTACATACACAACAGAATGAAAAAAATGTATTCTCTCAGATGATGGCGAAGATGTAGATCAACTCTCATCTATTTCTGGTGAGAATGTAAAATGGAATAACCCCTTTGGAAAACTGTTTGGTGGTTTTCTATTAATATTAAACATGGCCCAGAAATCCATTTCTAGTTATATATGCAAGAGAGAAGGATTTGCTCAAGAATGTTTTAGCATTTTTATTCATAATTGTGAAAAACTGGAAATGACCCAAGTTTCCACCAACAGAATAACATATAAACAAATGTTATATATTCATACAAGGGAATTCTACACAGTTCTTAAAAAAACAACAACTCCTGATAGACACAATAGCATGGATAAAACTCAAAAACATTATGCTGAGAAAAAGTAGCCAGACACAACAAGTACATATTGTATGATGGCATTTATTTAAAGTTAAAGTATATGAAAACTGATCTATGGTGATAGGAATCAAAACAGTCATTACCTTTGGTGGCTGACAGTGCTTATTAACCGGGAAGAAGCATAAGGGAAATTTCCGGGGTGATGGAAATGTTCTATGTCTCGATCTGAGTGTTGCACAGGAATATGCCTATGTAAAAATTCATCAAGTTGTACAATTAAGAATTTTGCATTTACCATATGTAAATGGTATCTCAGTATAAAAGAAAGTACAGAAATAACCAGATGGTAGGAAGAGAAAAGTTTCAGAAAAGATGAGCATACAAAGAGCTATTGGAATGGTGAAATTCTCTCTGAGGTGATAGTGGGGGAGGGGGAAAGGCTGTGATCAGTAAAAGCATTACATTTAAATTGAAAGAGGGAAAAGGTTTGAATCTAAGGAAATGAAGGATGAAGGAGAAAGAAGGAAGAAAACATTTCAGGAGAGAAAACATGACACATTTCTATGGTGTGAGTGTTTATGTTCCCCCCAAATTCAGAGGGTGAAATTCTAACCCCCAAGGTGAGGACTGGGCGGTGAGCCCTTCGGGAGGTTCTTGGGTATGAGGGTGGAGCTATGAGCAGGAATAGTGTTCATATAAGAGACCCGGAGAGCCAGCCGCCCCTTCCACCACGCGAGGACACAATGAGAAGGCACCATCTATGAGGAAGCAGGCCCTCATCCGACACTGAACCTGCTGGCACCATGATCTTGGACTTCCAGCTTCCAAAACTGTGTTTTCCACAAAATGTTTGCTGTCTACAAGCCATCCAGTTTACTGTATTTTTGCCATAGCAGGCCAAACATACTAAGACACACATGAAGTAATGAGAGTTTAAACTGGGGCAGATACAGTAGGAACAGAAGATATGAAGACTATTATAGAGCCAGAATGTACCTGATTTGCCAGTTCATGAAATACTGAAACCAGAACTAGGAAGAGAAGTCAGAGCTGAAGATAGGGAGTCAGTCTTAGAGGGTAACATGTGCAATTGGTTAATGATATGTATGAGATGGATGGATGAACACATGAAGGATGGATGGACAGAGAGAGGTAGATTAAATCAGTTTGTCAAAAGAAATATATCAAAGGTTTAACCACATAAAATTGCTAGTATTTGATCATGTTCAACCTTCTAAAAACTGTAGTTCATATGGCTCAGTCTAGCACATAAAAATAAAATAGGGGTGAAGGACAGCTCCTGGAGCAGTCCTTTATTTAGAGAGAGGAAGAAGAAAGCCAGAGAAAGAGCAGATAGAAAAATGCAAAATAAATAATAACAATAATAATAATAATAATGGGCTTTATGCATTTTGGGAAGGTATTGCCTTAATTAAAAGTTATCTAATTAAAAACTCTTGCCTCAGGACATGAACTGACAATTTACAGAAGACACACAAAGCCAATGCATATAAGAAATGTTTAGCATCATAATAACCAGAGAAACAAACATTAAAATGAAGGGCTATTGTTTTAAAGATTTTTTAAAAACAACAGTACATGCTTCTGGCAAAGGTATAGAAAAACATTCTCAGGCATTTCTTTCAAAAGTATAAATTCATACAGACCTTCTAAAGAGCAACTTATTTGTTTTATAAAATCCTTTAAATTTTTCATGTCTTGTGACTCAGTAATTTCACTTCTAGGAATTCATCCTAGGAATTAATTTTGTGCATAGTAAAAAAAATGCACAGAGTTATATGTAGAAAGATGTTTACCCCAACCTTATTTATAACATAAAACATATTAAAATAACCTAAATGTTCAAAACAGGGAATTTAAAAATATTATAGTTATTTTTAAAAGTTACCCTTGTATATGAATATTTAATAATATAGAAGGAAGCACCATATATTTAATCTCTAAAATGACACTTTGAAGTTTTCCCCTGAAAGCCATTTCTACTGAGGAAATAGAAGGTGTGTGTGTGTGTGTGTGTGTGTGTGTGTATGTGTGTGTGTATAAAAAGAACATCTGAAGAAACATACCAAAATCCCCAACCGTCGGATTACATGTTTTTCTTTGTTTTTATCTTTTTTGTTTTTAACAACAATATGGATTACCCAAACAAACATTATTTATCTAAAACACACTATTGCTCTCAAGTTGTCCGGCAGCAGTGTAAAGGGTGTGTGTGGGAATGCAAGAGGTGGGTTTACCATACCGTTTAAGAAGCTTAAGCTTCAGAACCCTTTCTGAGGGCACACGGGCCTTTCTAAAACTCTCGGAGGGGCCCTAATATGTGTCTACGGGGTCATTTGTTTGTTTAATTTTGCATAAATAAGCTATTTCAACAGCGATTGGTTAAAACTGCCCTCTCCCCCATTAGGTGGCATTGGAGTTGCCCTGGACATTCTTGGGATCTGGCTAAGGGGAAGTAGAGCTGGAATCAGTTCAGCTTGGGGCTTCACAGGACATGTTATTGAGGTCTGTGTCCTCTCCAAGTAGCACAGTTAAGTTGTTGCTGCTGTCCCAGGGTAGACATGGCCTCCAGGAATGTTCCTACCACCCACTGTGTTGACTCAGCCAGCACCATTTAAAGAATGGACAAGGCCAGAGGCTATGAACATGCTGTAAGGTGCACAGGACCCGAGTGCATAGACAGTGGAGGAGAAGCGGAGTGAGAAGCTAATCTAGGGGGAAAATCTTTCAACCACCAGAGGCGTAACAGGAGGTTCAGGCCTCACTGGCATCGCCCTCATGTTTTAGGACTCCTGGGACTACGGAGGTACTGAGGCAGAGGATGCGCTGTTGCACAAAGCAAGTGGAGGAAATGGTACAGAAGCACAGCCCACGTCAGTGGGTTGCTTATCTAGTGGGGTTCCACCTATCGGGCCAAATTCCTGTCCTAATCTGTGAATCTGTCTTTAACTTTCACCTCAGGAGTTCCTGACCTTGGTGTAACAGCTGATTCGGAACTTCTAATAATCTGACCTAACTTCCTGTGTGTCCCATGTTCTTCCTCTGCGATCTTAATGCTTGTGCCCCAAAAGTAGGACTGGTGACCTGCATCCATCCTCACGGGTCCCTGTGTCTCAGGAATTTGGCTTCATGGCCTTCAACCCTGACTGAACTTGTATCAGCAACTGTCAGACCAGTTCCTCAGGAAATCCTCAGCTCTTCCTGTGGGCACAGTGACTTCCACAGAATATTTATTATTTATGTGTATGTAAATTTGTACCTACCTCTTTCTCCAAAGGACTTGAACAAGCTTGTAAAAATATGTGCAATAAGCTCAGATAATGTGGTTTTAAAAATCAATTGTGGGTATAGGAGGTATGGTTACATTCAGCTGTAAGTCTTATTTTACTGACCCATCATTTCTTATGTGCGGCTTTCTTCCCCAGCTGCACTCCAGGCAAAGGGGGGAGGGAAGGGAGACCCTGTGCCAGGACTTCTTACCTCCCTGAGGCCCATGGCCACCTTTAGCTGTAGGGTAGCCTGAGAAATTGACTTTGTAAGTGGGCCCATGATTGCCCTGAACAAATCAGGGTTCTGCTGGTAAGAAAGAAGGGGGACACACAGCAAGTAGGAAACTAACAGCGAGTTCCACATCAAGAAAAGTGCAACCATGTTGTTACCAACGTCTGTGCGGCCCAAAAATTTTTTGTTGTTTGTCTATGAATATTTATATAACATATGCTTACATAATACTATGTGATTATGTAAATCTGCTAAAAATTAAGTGTAAGAACCTAGATGATTACTTATAGAACATCTTGGGGTTCCCTTTTCCCCCTTCTGAAAATTTCTCCTCCCTATTTAAATCAATAGTAGAATTTTCAGCTATAAATGTTCCCACATTTTGTCTCATAATTAGGGTTGCCAGATTTAGCAAATCAAATACCCAGTTAAATTTGAATTTCAAATAAAAATGAACACTTTTTTTTTTTTAGTATAAGTTGTACCAAATCATACATGGATGTACTTACACCAAAAACTTCTCATGGCTTATCTGAAATTCAAATTGAACTGTGCGTGCTGTGTTTTATGTGGCAACCCTACCCATTATACCGCCCCTGGGACTTGATCCTAAGGAAATAGCACCACAGAAAGGAAAGGGGCCCTTCAGTGACAGGACAGTGAACAAGTAAAAACAGCAAATGTCCTCAGGAAGAGACTAGTAAATAAGTGATGGTCATTCTAATTTATGAAATTTATCTACAGAAAAGTAAAACTATTCCATTAAAAAAAATTATAGAAGAATATGCAAGTTTTGTGTATGCTATCATTAAAACTCTAAAAGTAGTCATAAGTAGTAAAAAAACCAAATGGGAATAAGGAAAGGAAAAGCGTTAATTAGGAAAGATTTGAGTGGCCTTCCCTCCTCAATTCTTGAAATGTCTTCACAATCTTAGTACCGCATTCTGCTAAGAGGACACTGGTGAGTTATCGTTAGTCACCGAGCTGAGCTGAGTGACCACAGAGGTTTGCAGATGGAACACCCGCCTCATGCCCAGAAAGGTGCTGGACCACCTGCCTCCCAGAGCATCACCCTGCTGGGCCTCACGGAATGCCCCCCTGAAAACGAGACCGCGAGGTTGGGAGCAGAGAAATGGAATAAGATTTCAGCAGCCATGCAGCATTTGCCACATTTCAAGGACATTAAAACCAATAATCTGAGTGCGAAAGGTCAACTCTGTTACTCACAGTTGATATGTGAGAAATAGAAGCTCAAATTGACTTGCCAGGGAGAATACATCCTCTCACAGCAAGAAGAATCGAGGGAACCAACAGAAAACAATCCTGTATTCAGCTAAGAGGCTTCTAGATTGAATAAGTACTTTCTGTATCTCTAATCATGCCCCTCTCACACTGGTGAACAGGTACCAGTAATTACACACAGTGAATGGCTTCCCTTCCTTTTTCAAGGATACACGCCATGAGCTGTTTCTCTAATGGTGACGGTGGATTTGAAGGGTCACGTACACTTTTCACCCTGCTGTGCCTGTGGCCCACCCACAGCTCACATCTACACAGCAACCAGCTGGCCAGGATGGAGGATTCAGTCTGAGGCAGGGAATGGAGCAAAGCAATGTTAAACCAGCTTCCCCCAAACCCCACCCCTTAGAGGGCCGCCTTGAAATCATGTCAGGTCTCTTCAAAACTGTTCACAGCATTTCCCAAACTTAAGTAGTGCTCTCTGCTCCTTCCCTCTGTCTCTCCCCTGAGCGGAACCGTTCTTCTAGACTCCTGGGATGCCTCAGCACTGCTTGGGTGAGAGATTTATCCTGACAGAACGTGTATGAGATTGAGAGGATCATTTCACCACTGACTGGGGAAGAGTTGACTGTGACGGTGGCCCCATCCTATGGTTCCTCCACAGGGTAAAAAAATACTTGGAGTTGTGGACACTGGATTGTGTCCATGAATGTGGACATAGAAAGGAATTTTTATGAGGCAGGGCCAAGAAAGGGAAGAAGACAGAAAGGTGGGAAGAAACCCGGATACTTACTGATGATAACAAAGACCTTGAAGATCTTTTGGAAAATAGAAAGTGAGATAGAACTGTTAAAAAGTTTGTAAAAGCCATAACCGGTTTGGCTCAGTGGATAGAGCTTCGGCCTGCGGCTCAAGGGTCCCAGGTTCAATTCCGGTCAAAGGCATGTACCTTGGTTGCGGGCACATCCCCAGTAGAGAGTGTGCAGGAGGCAGCTGATCAATGTTTCTCTCTCATCGATATTTCTAACTCTCTATCCCTCTCCCTTCCTCTCTGT
Source organism: Myotis nattereri (assembly GCF_964212035.1). Taxonomy (NCBI): domain Eukaryota; kingdom Metazoa; phylum Chordata; class Mammalia; order Chiroptera; family Vespertilionidae; genus Myotis; species Myotis nattereri. The sequence goes on from NC_138092.1 coordinate 13,433,270, forward strand.
AAAAAATCCATAAAATATATTTTAAAAGTTTGTAAAAATGAAACAAACTAAAAGAAAGCCATGATAATAGAGAGAGGAATAATATCTTTAAGAGTCCATCAACAAAATTTTAAGTATCTTTTAAGCAGATTTTAGAATCCCTACCCTGTCCTTTCCTCCTTGAAATCTGAGGAAATCTTCCCACAAAACTCAGTGGATGGAAAGCTTCATATTCCACTTACTGTGGCCACTAATGATTGGGCCAGGGGTCTTAGCAAACTTGATGAAGGCCTACACCTTGGTGGGCCAGATTTCAATTGAATTCAATATCTCTGGAATTTTACTTCCTCCTCGATCTTCTTTGCTGGTTTCACTCCTCCAGATATTGAAGTGCCTCCGGGGTTAATCCTGGGCCTCCTTCTCTGGCTAGGTGACTTTAGCTAAAGCCCTAGTTAGAATGAGCTCCCAAAGTCTAACTGCCAGTCCCAACCTTTCCCAGGCTCCAGATTCAAAATCCAATAGCTCTTTGACAACTCCATCTGGGGTGTCTAGTAGACATCTCAAGACGTAATATGCCTAAAAACTTAATATGTTCCTTTCCCAGTCTTCCCATGTCAGCAAATGGCATCTCCATGCAACTAGTTCCTCTAGAAAAAAGCTTAGTCATCAATCTTGATTTATCCTTTTCTCAATACCTCATATCCAACTCGCCTACACATCCTGCCATAGCCCTGCATGGCCACTTCTCACCAGCTCTACTGCCACCACCCTGACCCAAGCCAACATCCTTAGTCACAGGGATCACTGCAGTTGTCACCTACCTGGTCTCCTGGCTTCCACTCTTGCCTCTTTCTATTTTTAACACAGCAGTCAGAGTGATCTTTTTAAAATGTGAACCAGACTGTATAACTCTCCAACGTAAGACTCTGCCAATGGTTTTTCATTTCACTTGGAAAAAGCCCAAACTCCTGACCACACTCCAAGTCCCTCAGTGAGGTGCCCACTCCTCAGCTTTCAGACCTCATCTCCCGCCACTCGCCCTCATTCATTATGCTCCAGCCACTATGACTTCTTGCTGTTCCTTCAACCCGTCACTTTCATTCCTGACTCAGGGCCTTCACACATGCTGATCCCTTTTCCTGGAATTGTCTTTTCTAGATCTCTACATTGCTAGTTCATCATTCAAGTCTATTCAAATGCTGCTTTGACCACTTTTTTTTTTTAATGGCACAATATCTTCCATCTCTATCACTCTCTATCCCATCACCTTATTTTATGTTATTAATTCTCAATATTTGAAAGTGTATTATTCTTTCATTCACATAGTAGGTACACATTAATACTTGTTAAATGGATGCATATGAATCTTAGAATCTACAGATATCACTGGGAGCTCTAGACCTCACAGGTATACGGGGGCCACACCTGGTGGAGGAAACCAAGAAGACCGCAGCAAAGGTGAAGGAAGCCAGACAATGCCTGAGGACTGGAAACCACAGCTTCGGCTTCTGTCATTTTCCTGCCGCATCTCCCCTGGAGCCTGGCTGTCTTCCAGCACCTGCTTGGGAATGTACCTGCTGTGCACCCTGCCCTCCTTTAGCTGAGCTGGTGTCAGTGAGCTTCGGTTTCATGCACACAAACAGCACCGCGTATGAGCTTAGAGCAGAGGCTGAAAAACCACCAGCTTCCCGTCATTTGCTCCTTTTCTAATCCTTAGAAATTGAAATCCTCCTGAGGAAGTGAGTGGGATAAAGAGGACTGGCACAACCACAGCATTTCTCCATTTTACAGGGAGAGAAGCTGAGCCCCAGAGATTTGCGTGTCTTTCTCGTTACAAACAGCAAGGAAACTTAGGATTTGAAGACAGACGGAGTCATTCTTCCTCTTGTGAAACATGATCTCTATACCTAGTACATGGCACCCAATCTTTTGGAAGCATTGCATGCTAACCTCACTCTCCAAAGAAGGGGGAATATAAACAGCTCTGCCACCCAGAACCCAATTTTCATTAAAATGGCTTTAGCGTTACTCCTGTGCATGTCTTTAAATGGTTATGGGCATCACAGCAATGAGCCCCATCTATAGCAACAACTGCTGCTGTTTTAATGGTCCTGCTCTCACACACCTCCTACAGCTAATCACTTGACAGCTTTCAGTGAATATTAACTGAAATGCATAATTAATCAATTGGATTACCTTCCCTCTGCACATCTGAACATAAAAGCAATCTGCCAGCATTTAAGGAAATTCTATCACGCCACGAGGCGTAAAATCATATTTAAGGAAATGAAGACACAAGGATAGTGGCAAACTTGCCGAAATATTACCAAGCACCTCCAGCAAAGTGCACAGCGGCGACGCAGGGCTACTGCCTCCGACTATTCATGCCTTGTCAAGGATTAGAAAGACCTGATGGCAAACACAGCCGTTTCATTGTACCGCTCAAGCCTTTTTAATAAAAATAGGGCCCTGGTGCCACCCGCCTTCAGAAAAAAAAAAAAAAAAGAATCCACCCAGGAAATATAATTCATCTCTCCAAATGACTTCACATGAAAGGTTAATGGCACCATGAGCTGTCGGCGGGCAGTGTGTTTGCTATTTTGACTTTTCATTTCAGAGTGCCATTATTCAGAACAATTCCAAGCAAATGCCTTTATTCAAATGACCCCCAACCGACCTTTACCGCCTAATACTAGGCTCATCTTGACAAGTTCCTATAAGCATTCATTTCAAGACTGGCCTGCAGAATTACCCAGGAACAACATGACATGTCACACCATGTTCTTTCAAACAGCACAAATGTAGGGGGAGGTGAGCCCCATGTTTCACTGAGGATGTTAAGGGTTGGCTCTGGGATGTATTACTGTTCTGTTCCTTTCAGAGCTGGACAGGGAACTCCAGGGAACCTCAACCCAACTGGACTAAAGTATTTTTGTCAGAGGCTGGCTTAGGGGGGATTCAGCAGGTGTTCGCACTAATCAAAGGGAAAGCCTTCAGAGTTTCATTTTAGTCGGAAGGAAGGCTTCAAATAAAAGCGTGGGCTCGCCTGGCCAGCATGGCTCAGTGGCTGAGCATCGACCTATGAACTGGGAAATCATGGTTTGATTCCTGGTCAGGGCACATGCCCAGGTCGTGGGTTCGATCCCCAGTCTGGGGCATGAGAGAGGTAGCCAATCAATGATGCTCTCTCATCATTGATCTTTCTATCTGTCCCTCTCCCTTCCTCTATGAAATCAATAAAAATATTTCTTTTAATTTAAAAATAAGTATGGGCTCTGAAGAGCCTCTGGTAGACACCAAAATTCTGTGACCACTCCGGGTGGTGGGCATGGAGAACTTGGGGCTCCCCCAGAAACAGCAATTGCAGGGAGACATCAGGACTGGCGTGTGTCCGACATAACCACTGGTTCTCAAATGCTATGCTACCAGTGGGCTCTGAGGGGCTGGAGCTGATCTGTCTCCAGCCCACCCCCTGGGCATGAAGGCAAGCCTTCTTAGGAGCATGCAAGGGCCCAAGTTTGATGTTAGAGAAGTTCTGGACAGGTGTGTTTTGTTTGTTTTTTTCTTTTGTTTTGTTTTGTCTTGATTTTCCTCCCAAAGTTTGAATCTCAGATCACCTGCATCATAATTACCTGTGGCACTTGTTAAATATTCATGGGCCCCTCTCTTTATCTTCTGAATCAAAATATCTTGGAATCGCAGCCCTCTGTTTATATTTCATGCATAATCCGCACCCACCCCCCACCCCCAAGTGTGAGAACCACTCCCTCAAGAACAGAAGCAATAGCCCTAACCGGTTTGGCTCAGTGGATAGAGCATGGGCCTGGGGACTCAAGGGTCCCAGGTTCAATTCTGGTCAAGGGCATGTACCTTTGTTGTGGGCACATCCCCAGTAGGGGGCGTGCAGGAGGCAGCTGATCGGTGTTTCTCCCTCATCATTGATGTTTCTAACTCTCTATCCCTCTCCCTTCCTCTCTGTAAAAAATCAATAAAACATATTTTTTAAAAAAGAACAGAAGCAATAAAGGGGCTCTTTTATGACCCCCTTCTCTTGGTGGTGTGTCCCATATTGTCAAGAAAAAAGGACGAAATATTCACGTTTTTAATAATGTTAGAAAATGTACTGATTACCACAATGTCAATAAATCACATGAATACAATTCATGACCAGCCTACTACTGGGTCTGCTTAGAATTCAAATGCATTAGCACATTATTTTTGAGGTTAAAAATCTCTAATGAGTCATTTGGTTTCCACTGTCTCAACAAAGCCCCTTTTATATAGAAAATTGCTCTTAACATCATTGCTGTTAAAAATGGGTCTATACTGTGGCACAAACAGTCCCCGGGCTTGTTTTCTACCTCAAAGAGTCCAAAAAGGAATAAAAAAAGTGTCAGTATTTGTCCTAAGTCGCCTTCTCCTGGTGTTTATTATTTTCAAATATAATAGCCCTTTAGATGGGCAGTTATTTGAGAACTAAAGCTTTCTTTGGAGATATGATTGACACATGAGCTCTCTGTCCCTGCCAGAACTGATACAAATTAAAAGGCCTCTTCAAATTGAAGCTTCTCCCCAAATTCCTCTCTAACTAAAATAGAGGTAGAATATCCACCTGCCCCAACTCACATTCCAAATGGTCTAAATATGCCCCACAAAGAAAATGCATCTCTGTGTGTTTTTCAATATTTGAAATTAATATTCCCTCAGTCATTTCTAAGATTATTACTTTTCTTTATGTTGGGGGCATACGTAAAGAAATCACCAGCTTAAAAAAAAAAAGAAAGGAGTCTTCAATGTAACAAATAGTTGAATAGAAGCCTATTCAGTTCAAAATACTCTTCCTGGCCATAAGGAATGGAGTGCTCCCCACAGCAGGGCGCACTGATAATGGGGCTGCAAATTCATGTTAGCATTTGGCATGCCTTCAAACTCTGGCTGGGGCCAGTCCTAGATCCTACAGTGACTCTGATTCAAATCATTCTCAAGTCCATGGGCGAATAGTACAATAGAGAGCGCAGGACAAAAACAAGAATTACTACTGAGATGTGAGCACCTCTTCCCCCTACTTCGAAAAGGGCAAAAGAAAAGTCAACGTATTTCACTCCTTGTGTTTATCAACAATGATTTTTTTTTCTTTTGGTGTATAAGGAACAAAAAATGACTGTGGGAGGCAACACTCATAAAAGAGAAAAACAGTCTGAGTTTTTTCCCCACCGAAGGGTTCATAAATTTTGGCTCAATGCTAAAATGGCAACTGGCCTCATAATTTTTGATTCTGAAATTGTCTAATTAAATCCACAAACCCAAGCCAAAAAGATACTTTCCTTCAATCTAAATAATCCATGAATAGCAGACCTGAATTTCAAACTGGCTCAGCATGATTTTGGCTTATCTTTGGTAATAAACCATTCTGAAACCCCATGTAAGCCTTCCCATAGCCAATCACAGCATGATGGCGGCAGTCATGAATCTACAAGAAAGGTGCAGTGCCTCTGTGGATGGGGCAGCAGCCCTTCCCTGTGTATTAGCTGAGATCCCAACTGGGTGATCAATGTAAGGCTAAAGCATTCCTTTGTGGTTTTTTTACCTTGTTTTTTAAATCAAACGGCACATGTATATTGTTTTACAAAGTCAAATCACTCTATAAGGCTAAAAAGAAAAAAGAGCAGCCTGTTACCTGCCTCTTTCTCTATCTTCCATTCTGATCCCCCACAAGTAACAATTCTTTTAGCTATTTTCCTGTAATCATAACCTCTGTCTTATTTCCTTTTTCCATTTGGACATTCGCTACTACTTCCTACTAGCAAATATTAGAATGTAGCTGTTACATTACTTCCTCCCATTTCCCTACCCCATTGTCATCTCTATAGAGTAATATCACTATTTTGATTAAAGCAATATATTATTTACATTGTTATGACTATAAACCCCAATTGCCTTGGTTCAAAATCCTGCCTTGACAGGTTCCATCTATGTAACTTTGTGCATCATTGTTTATATTTGTAAAGTGACAACGGAAATTTTCTTGTGTATTTTCTCTTCTGAGTTCCTTCCTTCCATACTTTTTAGAATCCCTATTAGGTGGATGTCATCCTCTTTGACTTTCCTACATTACTGCTTTTTCTCTCCTATTTTCCGATCTCTTGGTCTTTCTGTTCTAATTTCTAAGAGTTCCTCAACTTTATTTTCCACACTTCACTTTCATTTCTACTCTCATATTCTTTTTTAAAAAATATATTTTTATTGATTTCGGAAAGGAAAGGAGAGGGAGAGAGGTAGAAACATCAATGATGGGAGAGAATCACTGATCGGCTGCCTCCTGCGCACCCCCCCCTGGGGATTAAGCCAACAACCGGACATATGTCCTGACAGGGAATTGAACTGTGACTTTCCTGGCTCATAGGTCGATGCTCAACCACTGAGCCATGCTGGCCAGGGTCTACTCTCATATTCTTAATCTCTAATAACTTCTTTTGTCTTCTTAATAGCCTTTTCTTGTTAATAGTATACTGTTCCGGTTTAAGGAGTGCAATAGCATATCTTATCTTTCTAGAGGTATTACAGTCAAGTTATTTTAATGCTTTCTTCTCTTTCTTTCATTCTTTATTTTTCTTCTAAATTCCTTCATTTTTGTTTTCATTTTTTATGAAGAGATTCCTCAACTATCTGGTGAGACATGGTTCTCTGTCCACATGTAAGACAGTCCCAAAAAGAATGGAAGTTCTGGGAGAGTGGGTGATCAGCAAGGACCCTTCCTGTGGTTGGGGGGTTTACAGATGTCAGTTGACTTCGCTAGTCAACTTCCCCATAGAGACATTCTCCCATCTCCTACAGTGCCTGTGTATGCACATGTCTATATTGGTAGAGGAGACAGGGCGTCTCACACCAGATTTTCACCCAACTCCGAGTTTCTAAACCTCAACACTACTGACACTTTGGGCCAGATAAATGTTTTTGTGTGGGAGCTGTCCTGTGTGTTGTAGAACACTTAGCAAAATCTCAGCAGATGCCAGGAGCGAACTGCTGCCAAGTTGTGACAAAAAGAATGTCCCCAAACATTGCCAGATATCTGTTGGCTTGGCCTATAGTCTGGGAAATCCCCAGTTTACCCTCTATAGATAGTAAACTATTTATGCAAAGTAGAGACAGGGTTCTTGCCTAACATCGCAAGTGGAGGGAGGGGATCTTTTTTTAAACTAATCCTCCCATCAGTCCCACATTGAGAGATATCTGGTACCACCAATATCTGAGCCTTTCTGGGTTCTGTGGCACAAATCAGCTTGGTTACCATTTATCCATCTGCTTTCCATATCTCAGAATGCTGTTGGCATCTCTTTTATGCAATCATCCCTTTCCCTATTCGCTTTGTCCTTGTGGGTTAATGCTGCTTAATCCTTTTTCGGACACTTTCATGGTGTTAAGGATGGGGGAGAGTAAGGAATAAGCACTGCATTTAGGTACCATGTTTAACTTGAAACCTCTCAATTCTTTACTTCTCAAATTGTGGCAAATGAAGAAAGCTAATAAAACATACAGAGGCAAGGAAAACATCACGTAAGCATCTCTGATTTGAGTGTACTAAAGCATACAGGTCTTTGGAGTAACATTTTATCAAAGTCCCAGGGTTTAGGATTAGAAAAATATACGAAGTCACAAATATTGCACTAAGACAAAACCAGGACCAAATCTCACCCCAACCCAGATCTGGTGAGGCCTGGGTTATCTGGAGATGAAACAAACCTCTAGAACCGAACCCTGTTACTACCAATAAATCTAACATAACTGCCTTCTCTTCTATATTAAAAATGAAATTCCATACTTCAGAAAGACACATGCGGATCATCATCAGCCCTCAAAAGTTAAGCTGCGTTAAGAACTACATTTGTCCTCCTGACTCCACATACTTCTCCCCACACCCACAATTACCATCATCCTGGACCAATCATCTCCTGCCTGGATTCCTAACTGGTCTGCCTGCCACTATTCAATCCAGTCCAGTCCATCCTCTGTCAGAGAACTCTTTTCAAAGAGCAAATGGGATCGTTTCTCACGCCCCTAAGCCCCTCCCCTACTTTCAAACTCAGTGGCTTCCCACTGCTCTTGGGAAGAAGACTTAAATCCTTAACCTGATTAACACATCCCCATGGCTAGTCCCTGCCCACCTCTGCAGCGAATGTGCTTCCTCTTGCTCCTTGTGCTTCAGCCATACTAGCCTTTTTCCGATGCCCCTCCCATCACTGGCCTTCTTCTGGACTGTTCCCTCTTTCTGGAATGCCTGGAATTTCTGGAATGCTATTTACCCACACATCCCCTCCAACTAAGTATTCCCCACTCATCCATCAAGTTTCAACTCATCTATGCAGTCAGGGACTTTCTCTAACTCTATGATCAAGAGACTTACTTCACTGTACCTAAGACACATCATTCCTTGTTTTCACAATAGGCACTTCCTACAGCAGTCCTGAAATTACCAATTACATCCACAGAGTCATTCTTAAAATACAAAACTTGGGTAATGTTCAGATTGGCTAATAATCTCAACACTGGCCATACAGTTATTGCTTTTAAATTCTATAAAGATCACGAAGAAATGTGCCAATCCATTCACATGAAGTCAGCTCTGTTTAAAAGGGAAGTGAGAGATAACAGTAATCGAACACTCAGCCTGTGTCAGGCACCATGCCAGATGCTTTATGTAAATCATCTTATGTGAACCTCACAGCCATTCAGTATGACAGACGTACTCATTTTATAAAAAAGGAAACTTCAGATCAGAAAAGGTAAGTGACTTGCATAGGGCTTCTCAAATAAGTAGTGAGGCTATGGTTTAAATACATTGGCCTCCCCATTCTGTACTATTTCCACTACCTCGTTCTGCCTTGTGATATTGTGATTTGCAAGAAGAAATATAGATTTGTTCTTTCTCCTAGTTCCTCGCACAGAGCTCCTAAAACCCTTGGAAATTCCTAAGTGATAAAAACAATAAAGCAACCTTTTCATTTAGCACTCCATTTTTCTAAAATTACACTTTTCCTAACTTAATGCAAAATAAAAGTTCAGAAATAAAATTGAAACCATTTTTATATTTCCCATTATCAACGCCTACAAGAAAAAGATCTCATTAGCATACACAGCGCACCGAAGCAAGATGAACAAGCTTCATTCGGATCGACAAAACCAAACACCTTGCACATATCTTTCTCAAACAGGCGCTTTTCATAATTAAATTCAATATTGAATAAATCACAAAATGTTACCTCCGGATGTTTTTAATGAGATAGGAGGTTTTGAAAATCCCATCATCACAAATTTTTTACAATTTTAAAGAATTAAGTCGTTTTCATGAGATGTCTTGAGAAGGTTCTTCAGTGCTCCCCAAAGAAGTTCATTAAGCTCAAGCCCAGTCCTGGAGGGCGTTGCCTCTGGGAGACCAGTGAAAGAAAGAAAGCCTTGCTTACAAGACCACAGCTAGGAAACTGTCAAGAAAACACAAATGCTTAAGGGATTCGAGCACAGATTTGTACACCCATGTTCATAGCAGCCTTATTTGCAGCTGCCAAAAGATGGAAGCGACCTACATGTCCACTGACAAATGAATGGATACACAAAATACATTAAAACAGAAAAAAACGGAGACACATGCTACAATATGGATGAACCTTGAAGATATGCTAAGTGAAATAAGTCAGACATAAAAGGACAAATACAGTATGACTCCACTTACTTGAGGTACTTGCAGCAGTCCAATTCATAGGGACAGAAAGTAGAATGGTGACTGCAAGGGGCTGGGGGAAGTGGGAATGAGAAGTTATTTAATGAGTACAGTTTCGATTGTGAAAGATGAAAACGTTTTGGAGATGGATGGCGGTGATGGTGGCACAATAATGTGAATGCACTTAATATCATTAAAATATACACTTAAAATGGCTAAAACGGTAAAGTTTATGTGATGTGTAGGGGCAGGCAGGCAGGGTGAGTGAAGCAGGTGGTGTGACAGTGGGAAGAACAGAAATTCCAGTGAAGGAGTGTGCATGTGCCCTTCCTAAGGATACAGGCATTGCTCAGCTCATTGATTGCTGCCATGTGGGCACTGGACCCAGTTTGATGATATTGTGATTTTACGGTTTTTCAAGAGAAGCCTGAAATCCACGTTTATGAGGTATCTTCTATTTTCTTTTTTAAGTTGATAACAAATTTTTATTTTTTTAATATATTTGTATTGATTTCAGAGAGGAAGGGAGAGAGAGATAGAAACACCAATGATGATAGAGAATCATTGATCAGCTGCCTCCTGCACACCCCACACTGGGGATCGTGCCCGCAACTTGAGCATATGCCCTGACCTGGAATTGAACTGTGACCTCCTGGCTCAACCACTGAGCCACGCTGACCGGGCGATCACAAATCTTTAAAGTTTAAAAACACTATAGGTCAAATAAAGCATGTCTGCAGGCCTTTCGCTTTAGACAGTGGACTAACAGCATTCTCTCTCTGTATGAAGGCCTCATGATCCCGGGGAGCAAGCGGAGTCCTGAACAGCATCAGCTTGTGCAGAGGAATTGCTTGCAGCCTGTGTGGCCAGGCTACACATTCATGAAGGAAGACACAGTGTGTGTCACAACCACAACCTTATTCTAGGAAGCTACAAACAAGTGGAAATGGGGTGTTTTTATGTGTGTTTAGTTGGGCTTTTTGTTATTCTAAAATGAGAACATCCTAAAAATGGGGCTGAGGGAGCCTGAATTTTAAAGCAAAATCAATGTTTTAATTTTCTATCTCATGCAGTTGGGGGGCAGCAGTGATAATTTCAAAATACTAAAACATCTCAGCATAAACTAACATGAGTCATTATCAGATAAACGCAACTCTGGAGCCGAACTAACAGCCCTTCAAATGCCTCCTCTGCTCTCCAAAACAACCAGCTGTATTTTGTTTGTGTTTATCTTCTTATTCCTTTTCTGTAGATGGAGCAAACAGTGTCTTGTATAAGAACACAATCTGAATTAATTGATTACTAGGCAGGGATAGTCTATCTAACTTAACAAGTGTTTTGTAAGTGCCTTCTATAGGCTCAATGTTATGATGGTCACAGTGGATAATACATAAGAATTGTGTCAGTCTACTTTCCCCACCATTAACTCTCCACCCGAACAACCTAGCTTACATTTCAAACAAGGCGACAAGGAAAGCAAACATGAAACTGGAGGGCAAGTGAGGGCAGAATCTACCCTGTAGATTCCCTTGGATTCCACTTGGTGGAAATATTTGGTGCCTTAATATCCCCAACCCTTGTTGGGAGTCATCTTATTAGGTCATAAGTGTTAGGGTCAGAAGAGACGAAGAGTAGTCGCTGCTGGTGATGTAATGGGCAGTATAGACTGGGGCAGGAGGGGTCATGTCCTAGAAGCAAGGGTCTGGGTTCTGGTCATTTCTCTCACTTACTATGTGCCTTTAGATAAGTCCCTTCACTGAGCCTTGGTTGCCTTCTCTGTGCAATGAAGACAGACTCTTTACTTACTGAGTTCAGAAGATGGCTGAATGCCCTCTTGATGTCGTCTCTTCTGAACCTAAAACTTATGAACTAACTAGAGCAGCGGTTCTCAACCTGTGGGTCGCGACCCCTCTGGCACTCGAACGGCCCTTTCACAGGGGTCGCATTGATTTCAGAGAGGAAGGGAGAGAGAGGAACATCAATGATGAGAGCTAATCATTGATTGGCTGCCTCCCGCATGATCCCCACTGGGTATCGAGCCCACAACCCAGACATGTGCCCCGGCCTGAATTGAACTGTGACCTCCTGGTCCACAGGTCAATGCTCAACAACTGAGCCACGCCGGCCTGGCTCCCTCCCTGGTTTTAGTACCAGGATGTAATTTTTTAGTACAATTACTACTTTAGAAAACAGGGAACTGATGGATTCTTGCAGCTACAGCAGAGGCTGCGGGAGGGAAGGCCTGGACACATCTGGCACACTCCAGGGTTTCAGGCACGACGTGTTCCCATGACTGCATTCAGCCACTTTTTGACTTCACAGTCAGTCCCTTGACTTACACACTGGTCATGTTCTAACTTCTTTCCTAACTTGGAATATTTAGAGTCCAGAATATATCCTTGCTGCACAACCGTGTTCTCAGCACTGACTTACATCACCCTAAGAGAGCCGTCCTAACCCCAGAACTCTTGAGGAATCACAGTTTTGTCCTGTGGGTCCTGCACAGTCCAGATACAGTGTGTGACCTTCCTTTATGGAAATGCACTCAGAGTTCCAAATAAGACACAGCATCTCAGTGCTTCTGGCCCTACAGGGCCGTCACCGGTGCCAAGACATCAGAGGTAGCCAAAGCCTGCTCTCCTTCCACTCCACCCACACTGACCAGCAAAGGGAACCCAGAGGGGTAATCGGTCCTTTCTGTCCCACCTTCTGGTCCGCACTTGGCTGCCAGCAGAGAAGGCAAAGAAGCAGGAACTTGAGGCCAGCAGGACGGAACCCAGGGCCACAGAGTTCAGGATGGGGGAGGGACGAGAATTCTCTGAGGCTTCGGCTGGCCGGTTCCCCCAGCTCAGCCAGGGGACTGCCTGTGCTCTTAGCTTTCATTTCCACTGTTGGTTGCTAAGAGCTATACATAATGCAAAAGTAAATAGTTACACAGCGCAGTTTGGGAGACACAAAAACACACATTAATCAGCCAAGAAGAAGAAAAAAACTCTCTATGTTTCTAAGTTTATTTTTAGATCCTAGTTGACCAAATGAGTAACCTGAATGTCCCACGGAAGAGGAGCTGGGGCCGAAAAGTGTGTTTAGAAACAGGAGACATCGAGACTAGGCTCATCTTAGCTGATAAAATATACATCAGTCAAGCCCTCGGGTATTTTAAGTACCTCAGGTAGCAGAAGTGCTTTGAATAGGGTACAGCATCCAATGCACGCTCCTCACGAGACTTGCTCAATGGAAAACATCGGCTCCTCTGCTTGGGGCTGCAAGACAGTGGACTGAGGGCAACACGAAATAGCGATGTCTTCCGTGAAGGACTCAGAAAGCAACTGAAACAATGCTAAAAAGTGCAACTCCGCTGAGGAAAGTAAAAGTGTTTTATTCACCTTGCCTCTCCCGTGCCATCTGGCACCGTGCCTCAGACAGGGCAGATACAATAAATGTTTGTTGAAAGTAGTAATAATAATAATCTATAATAATAAAAGCATAATATGCTAATTAGACCAGACAGCCGGACGACCTTCCGGACGTCCTTCCGGACAAAGCCGGGGCTGCGAGGGCCGAGCCCCTTGCAGGAATTTCGTGCATTGGGCCTCCAGTAATAATAAAGGGCCTTGTAAGAGCTCTCCTTTCTGAGCACAACTATCATTATGACCTTCCTGAGATTCCCAACATGGTGATCAGGCTGGCCAGCCAAACTTGAGGTTTCAAAGATAAATGCATCTCTATCAGAGGGACTCAGAAGGAAAACCAGAACAACAGAGAGAATAATAGAAAAGAATTAACTGGTGAGCAGGAGTGACCCTGAGTGAATCACTGAGATTTGCTTGGCTTCTTCCCCCGCAAGAGGAGATGACACTTCTCACCTACCACCCATGGCGGTCGTCGAGATGGATGAGGAAGCGGGAATGGACGCGCTCCTCCTCAGACCTGCACTCAGACTACACCCAGGAGCAGCAGCCTGACGGCCCAGTTACAGGGAGCAGATCTAGGTCCCAGAAGGACCAAGTTTTTCTTCGTGTGACCTAATTCCAGGTAAATGTGAAATCTCCCTTCCTTAGGAAAAACCTTTCTCATTATAATACCACTGGTTTATAGTTGGAGAAAAATGCGTAAGAGACGTCACTTGCTTTATGGAAAGTTTTTTTTTTCCAAGTGCCAGTCAATAAAGGGTGATGGAACAATGGATTAGTAAGTTAAAGAAGAAAAATAGCCCTGACTGGTATGGCTCAGTGGTTAGAGTGTCCGCCTAAGCACTGGAGAATCTCAGGTTCAATTGCCTATCACGGGCACGTACCTGTGTTACAGGTTCGATCCCCAGCCCAGGTTGGGACACGTGCAGGAGGCAATCAACCAATTTGACTTTCTCACATTTATGTCTCTCTCTCTCTTTCTCTCTCTTCCTCTCTTTTCCTCCCTCCCTCCCTCTCTTCTTTCCTTCCACTCTCTAAAAATGAAAAAAAATCAATGGGAAAAAATATCCTCAGGTGAGGATTAACAAAGAAAAAAAGAAGAAAATTAATCAGTTTAGATCCTCATTTCCTCCTTACTCCGCATCAAAATAAATTACAGTTGAATTAAATAATATTTTTTAAGTTAAGAATTTTTTCAGTTGGATTAAATAATAATATTTTTTTTAACTGAGAACTTTTTCAAAGCCAGTAGAAAACAGAGCTGAGTATCTATCAGACCTTGTGAAAAAACAGAGCAGGATGTCCTATCAGTGGAAAAAATTATAGTGAGACATTTGCCCACTCAATAATCTAAAACTATGTCAGCGGGCAAGCAATACACTGGGGAAATAACCGTAGCAAATGTGACCAAAGATATTTTATTATATGTTATTAAAGATCTTATGCTCATGATCTATATTGTAAGTAAAAAACAAAGCAAGTTGGTAGTACAAATGAACCCCTTTTGTATCTTTAAAAAGTCGTGTATTTGTATGCACAAACAAGGAGAAAGATGGGGAGACACACCCTGAGCCTTTAGCACTCGCTACCTGGGAGGCCCAGAGGTAGAGACAGGCCAGGACAGGTTTTCCTTTGTGTATTTTTATCCTGAAATGTAATATGAAAATCTTAACTGATGAGGAAAATGTCTAAGGGCAAAGAACATAGGACAGAAAATCAGGAACAGAAGAAATGCAACACTATGAGCACAAAATGCTCAGCCTCACTAGTAATCAAAAAGATATAAATAAAAATGAAGTATTTTCTGTTACCAAGCTAATAAAAGTATTGTAAAGTGATGATATACAAGGCGAGGGAAAAGATGAGACCTACACAATCACAGAGTGTAAATTGCTGTAACTCATTTACAAAGCAAATGGAAAAAATGGAGATTTTTTAAATGTTCAAAACTTCAACCTATTACATACACTGGAAATATATCCTAGGATATAATCTTATAAAAAAAATCATTTGAAATTTTGACCAAATGACCAATAACGGAATAGCTATGTAAATGGAGGCATATCCATTCAATGGGCTATTTATTATATGCCCAGTTAAGCATGGTCAACAAGAGTATATAATCAAATGTAAAATTATTGTAGAAGTAAAAACCTCCTTTCCTTTACTTTCAAAATTTCACTTCTGACACTCATGTGTAGGGTTTTTCCCACACCATCCAATTCTCCACCTTGCTGGACACACACAACTGGGTGTGTCCTGTAACTCAGTTCTGACTGGAGTGAACACAGACCCCACAGATTAAGGTCCCAGTCCCACAAGACTTCCCCCCACTTCACATACCAGTTTCAGGTTCAACAGCTTATGAAAACAGCTCACAGAACTCAGGAAAACTGTTTACTTCCTTGATTTCCAGTTTACAGTGGCCTTCCATTGTCCGCAGGACTCGCAGTGGGTGCCTGAAAGGGCCGATGGTCCCCCTACCCTACGTATACTATGTTTTTCCTACACCTACATACCTACCATAAAGTTTAATTTATAAACCAGGCACAGTAAGAGGTTAGCAATACAATAGGACTATTATAATAACACGCTATAATAAAAGTTATGTGAATGTGGTCTCTGTCCCTCAAAATATCTTACTGAACTGTCCTCACCCTTCTTGTGAGGAGACAGCAAAACTGGCGTGAAATTCCCTCTCCACAATTTCAGAGAGAAGATTCGTTCTAACCACAGATCTTAGCAACCTCAGCATACGATTTCTTTTTTTTTTTTTTCATTCCTTATGAGGTAGAGAACTTTCACTTGTCACTTAAAGGAAGTACTTCACGGCTTCTCTTGGGTGTATCCAAGTCGCCAGCATCACTACCCTTGGACTTGGGACCATCATGGAGTAAAACAAGGATTACTTGAGCACAAGCACGGTGATGCCACACAGTCTAATACTTGAGGTGGTTACTGAGTGACGGGCAAGGAGCGTATGCAGCATGGAGACGCTGGACAAAGGGATGATGCAGGTCCCGGGCAGGACTCATGAGATTTCATCATGCTACTCAGAACGCTGCCCAATTTCAAATATATATGAATTGCTTATTTCTGGAATGTTCCATTTTGTATTTTAGGACCCTGGCTGACCATGGGTAACTGAAACTGTGGCAAGCAGAACAGTAGGTGGGGCGGGCGGGGCGGGGAACTACTGTATTCTACCAAGAGACAACTCAGGACCAGCCAAACGGAAGAGATGCTCAGGACAAGGTCTGGAAGGGGCGTGGCGCTTCCGTGCCCTCTCTGCTCTTCAACCTCCCAGCACCTGGAAGCTCTCCAAACCCCATTGTTTAGAATTTTTATGGAGATTTCATTATGTAGGCACCGTTGATTAAATTGTTGGCCCTTGGTGACTGAATTCAATCTCCAGCCCCTCTCCCCTCCCTGGAGGTTTGGAGGGGTTGAGGGGGGGGAGATGTACCTAAAAGTTCCAGCCATTTAATCACACAGATGGTCCCTGTGGCAGCCAAACTCCATCAAATGTCACCTCATTCGAGTAAATTCAGATGCAGTTGAAAGGGGCTTATTCTGAATAACAAAAGGTGTTCCTTTTTTTCCCTATCACTCAGAAATTCCAAGGATTTTAGGAGCTCTGTGCTAGTGACTGGAGACAAGACCAAACATATATATGTCTTATTATATCACAATATCACAGTTTGGAACATATGGGGAAATGAAAAAAAAAGTGTGTAAATGAAAAAAAAAAAATCTCTATATAAAAATAATGAAAAATGGCCCTGGCCAGTGTTTCTCGGTGGTTAGAGCATCATCTTGTGCACCGAAGGATTGAGGTTTGATTCCCAGTCAGTGTACATACCCAGGTTGCAGGTTCAATCCCCAGTCAGGGCACATACTAGAAACAACTGATCGATGTTTCTCTCTCACATCAATGGTTCTCTCCTTCTCCCCCTCTCCCCCCGCCCCCTCTCCCTTCTTCTGTCTCTAGAATTAAAAAAAAAAAAAAAAGAAAAGAAAAAGAAAACATATCCTAGGGTGAGGTTTTAAAAAAAAGAAAAGAATTTAAAATAATGACAATGTTTCAAATATTGACTCTGGCTGTCTTTGAATATTTGAACTATGAGTGACTTTTTTTTTTACTTTTGTACACTGTGGAACTTTTATTTCATGATAATGTCTTCCTTTTATAATGGTGGGGGTGAGTACATGAAGGGAACAGTGCCCGAGATCTGAGAACATATTCTTTAAATAACTGGATAGAAAAATATAGAGCACAGTCTTCCATTCCCTTCCCAGGAAACTTAGAGGCCAGAACCAACTCTGGTTCTCACTGCTTTTCTTCAGCCTCACATGGAAATGGCCATCTTTCTCCCAAAGAGTGAGTTGGTGGGAACGCAACATCACGGACTTACCACTTCCCAGTCCTCCCCTTCCAACAAGTCACAGAGCAAAGCCCATCAAAGAGCTCTTACTTTAAATGTCTTATTAGAAATTTTGGATCACATGTCTAAAAGAGACTTGTATGTGTGTGCATGCAAGCGTTTATCTGTCCATCTGCTTCTTCCCCCTTCCTTTAGTTTCAAGGGCAAGACAATCTCCAGGGCAATGATGCTGCAATCTGCCTCATTTATCCGATGATAAATCTAAATGGTAAATCTATTTCTCAAAATAGAATAATAATGCAAAAGAGTGAGGACGCTGGGCAGGACAACATCCAATATTAAACAATTGTGAATAACAACAGAGTCAAGTCCATCTCTCCTCTCAAACTTACCATATAATCCACGTTAATCATCTCAGATTCTTATCTGTAGTATTTTGGGCCCTATCCCTAACACTTAATTAGGCTAATTATTTCCCCTTCAAGTGCATACAATGGTCAGATAAATGTTCAAAATCCCTGACATAACACTACAGAGATATGCATCGCATATATCTTAACATAAATCTTTACAAAAATCTTCCCACAAACATAATGAAATAAAATGTCCCAAATATTAACAATGACTGCCTTTGAATTATGGGTGATAACACTATAATTATGTTCCTAAGTGTGTGGGGGTCTAGTGATTTTTAATTTCAATACTACTATGAATACACCCAAGGGTGTTCACTATTGAAAGGAATTCTCTGAAATGTTTATAAGATTAAAAAATTTAAAGAAAATAATGATCCCCCTAATTTATGTCTTTAGTGAGTTCAAGTTCTTGCATATTGTGTATGGGATTATTTTCTGAAAGGTGGTGGGTGAACTTGTGCCTTTGATATGAAAGAGCAGCCACAGCAGCAACATGGCTTCTATATGTAAGACACTGTACCTCAGGCTGATGTGTTTGCCCACTGAGCCTTCGCAGCCTTCACAACAAGCCTATGAAGCCGGTATGATTTATTGCCCAGTTGTCACCTTAAGATACAAGCTCCAGCAGACTGCACAGCTAATAAGAGGCATTCTTTTCTTCTTATACCAAAAAGAACCTTTGCCTAAGCTCAGCTTGGACAACCTGTAAGTAAAACAACTGCTATTAACTAACCAAACAAATGATTATCAATACAGATGCAGTAATTATACTGATGTAAGTACTGAATTACTATGTGTATTTTCAAAAAGTTAACCAGTCCCCAAATTAGAACTAGAGGAAGGAAGTTATACATGGCCTTCCAACAATAGAAACAGAAAAAAAATAAACCAATTAAATGGTCTGGTGGAGAAGAAAGGTATAGAAGAGCTTAAAAATAGTTTCCATCTTATTGTTGCTTTAATAATAGCAGATTTGCACGCATTCTCTTGGAAATGTCACCTAGGCAACCCGAAATACAGAAATGTTCATGAAAATGTATGTATATAAATCTATTTTTGCCATCTTTTGAACATAAATGATCACTATTGCAAGAAGGGCAATAATCAGGATACTACATGGGGGCGGGGGGGGGGGGGTAGGTACAGAAGGAAGCTTTGTAAGTAGGTACCCAGAGTAAAGGAGGATAATATGGTATAAAAGCAGGTCTCTGTCTGTATAAGTAGCTCTTACTCATTGCCTCAAGTTCGTGTCCACAAGCGATTAGAAAAGTTAAACATATTTTTTTCTATGTTCTTTAAATCTCACGTTTTTATCTCCTACACCAAAGGCAGACTAATATAAGAGAAGGTAGGCTGGCAAACTTTCAAACAGGTGTGGAAAACTGCCTTAAGTCTCACTTAGTGTGACTACATGTCCCTGTTCACCTAGGGCAGTGCCTGTTTGTGCCTCTTGATTTGATGTAATTATTAAAACATACTCCTCTTTCACTCCCAGAAGTGCCCCCGTGTGAACAATAAGTTATATGGTCACCTTATATTTAGCCAAGACATAGTTCTTGATCACTTAACAATATTCATCTACTCGGTTGAAAACTTAGATTAGCGCCCCCCAAAAATTATGAGATAGAACCCCCCCATCTGCAGAACAGTACAATCTGGTTCAGAAGATAGAAATAACACCCAAAACAACAGTGAAAACATGAGAATCATCAGTGCAGCCTAGGCTCTAAGTGCCTGAGTTCAGCTTAGAGACAAAGTAGGCTGTCTCCCCTCAACTGGACACTCCATCAACACACCCGGTTAAATCGGCTGTGCCCTTTGCGCACTCACTGGAGACCAGGCACTATGCTAAGCATGACCTCACTTCGTGCTCAAAACCACCCCAGTAGCAGAGGACTATCATTATCCTCGTTTTACAGGTGACACGACTCTCCCAACATTATACCAGAGAATCCCAATGCCTGAATCCAGGCACATGCTCTCCCCACCGTGATGTGGACACATTGCTTCCTGGTCGCCCAGCCTTACTGAAGTTGGCATACCAATCACGTGTCATGAGAGCCATCAGAGCCATCAGCTTCTCTGAGGCAGTGCAAGGAGTCCTCGAACCCTGGTAAAGGGTTGCTGAATCAGGTAGGGCCCAGGCAAGAAACAGGATGCTGTTTAATCCTACTGAGGAGTCCTACTGATGAGGCTATTGGGAAGTCGGTGGGAAAGGGTTTAGGAAAGCCATGAAGGATCATGCAGGACGAAGGCGGCAGGAAGTCATCACTGTCCCTAGGCCTGCGTAGGCCCGGGGAGGGAGCAGCTAAAGGAGCCCAAAGAGGGTGGCTGTGAGGAGAGGACATCTGGCAGGAGTTGTGACCTTTGCACACGGATGAAGCCATTCTGCCCCATGCCGCCCGGCAGGAGGGAATGGGAAAATAAACACCCTGGCTCCTCCCACTCTCCCAAAGGAGGGCTGGACCCACCTGTGGCCGAATTAAACCAGAAATCAAAAGACAAAGATGGCCATTGATGCCGATGGGAGAGATCAACCTCTCAGGGCACCCAGCCAGGTAGATAAGGAAGAGAGAGGACATGGGGGAGCCAATAAGAGATGTCCAGCCTGCTTGCTGCTCCAAGTGAGGCAGAGTCACTGTCCTGGTCGCTGCCCGGAGGTCAGGAAGGTAAGCGAGACGTTGTCATGCTCAGCACATATGCAGGCCCAGGGCCAGTGCACGGGCAATGACCTGTGCGGTTACGCAGGCCCTGTGCTCGGAAGGCACCACACGTAGTCT
Organism: Myotis nattereri; assembly: GCF_964212035.1. Taxonomy (NCBI): domain Eukaryota; kingdom Metazoa; phylum Chordata; class Mammalia; order Chiroptera; family Vespertilionidae; genus Myotis; species Myotis nattereri. Next base: position 13,453,955 of record NC_138092.1, read on the forward strand.
GTGCTCTGCTGAACCATCTAGAAATCCTGAATAATTGTTTTACCAAGGGCTCCACATTTGCATTTTGCATTGGGCCTCGCAAATTATGCAGCCGTCTTGTGCAAGGCAAACCATTTTCTGCAGCTCGTGTGGCTGAATTCTGTGAATATCACAGTATTCCAGGTATAGTATTCAAAGCCAACTGATCCAGAGTTAATATTAACCAGAGGGCCGGGGAGGCAGCAGGATATATAACATAATAAAATGGCGAGACATTTTAATCTTTTTTTTCTTTCCTTTTCCTCCTTTGAAGTCAAACTGTAAAGTGGCTGGGAAACCAGAATTAGCTGCCCCCTGGAGAGAAATGCACCTTCATCACAACTGCCTCTCCGTTGCACAGAGGGAACGGATTTTGGCTCTGACCAAGTTCATGTGATCAATGCAGACAACCAAACAGAATAATTTATGCCCTGGGGTGGATTTTCTTGATGAACCCATTTGATGGGCCATAGCCATCAAATTAGCCAGGTAATTGCCAAAGCTACCCTTGGCCCTGCCTCTCGTGCCCGGTGAACATAGGCCCCAGACTGGGACTCGGCATTGAAAACACAAGCACAAAAGGCTCCCCGATGGGCCAGCGACATGTATGAACCATGTTTCTAAGCCAATGCTTGCAGAAAGCCTAGCAACCTGAGCCTGTACTGCTTCTGCCTTTCTTTCCCGAAAGTCTCCAACGTCTAGCCTTCCACTGAGGAATTTCAGTCTGAATAGAAGCTGGGAGGGTCTCAGGTGAGAAGCCAGAGGAGGGCCAGCGACTGCCCTTTCTCCCATTCATTTCCTCCCAGGCCACAGCGCAAAGCAAAGCACAGGAGGCTTCCAGCCTAGACAGGGGTCACACTGGTTTTTTGACTCATCCCTTCACCTCAGAAATAAGGGAGGGTAGGTTATACGTGTTTTGTTTGCTTTGTTGTTGAAAGTCAGGAAAAAAAAAAATTCAATGGATCAAATCGAAAAGTATTTACAAAAACTCCACTGTGCCAAAGAACCTAGACTCCAGGTGGTAAATCAAGTCTAGGGGCTTCCTGACAGAATGAGAGGACCAGGGGCTGCAGTGTACAATGCTCAGCCCCGTAGCAGGGTGAATGGTGCGCCCCCTCCTCCCAAGAAAATATGCCTGCATCCTAAACCCTGGAACAGGCGAATGCAACCTGGACAAAGGATCTCTGCAGATGCAGTTAAGGATTGGGAAATAAGATCACCTGGATTATCCAGATGAGCCCTACAGCCAATGACCGGGTACCATGAAGAGACTCACAGATCAGAGAAGGCCACGTGACCACGGAGGCAGAGATAGGAGCGATGCAGCCTGGAGCCCAGAGTGCGGACAGCCGCCCGAAGCTGGAAGAGGCAGGCAGGCTTCTCCCCCAGAGCCTCTGGAGGAAGCGTCGCCCTGCTGATACCTTGATTTCAGACCTCGGGCCTCCAGATCAGTGAGAAAATCAAATTCTGCTATTTTAAGCCATCAGTTTGTTGTAATTTGTCACCGTGGCCACAGGAAATGAAGACAAGCCCTCAGCCACATCTCTCACCCATGGCCTCAGCACAACCGCCTAGAATGGAAAATATGAGGCCGCCCCAAAGCAGCCCAACCCGTTTCACAGCGGGCCGAGTTCTGGCCCCAGAATAGGTCTTGTCCCCAATGCAGTGCTTCATGTGTGTGGAGGCCACAATAATCTGGCTCCCACGGAGCTTTTTCTAGCTAGAGAGCCCCTCGGTCGAGCCTCCAGGGAGGTGGGCTCCGTCCCCCACACTGGCCACTGCTTGCTGCATCCCCTGCAGCCAGGACAGGACAGAGGGAACTACCATCTCTCTGAAGGCTCTTCGAGCGCAGCCCAGTGTCTCACTCATGTCTAAGCAGCCAGGTTACACTGGCAACTCCTCTGGAACTTTCAACTTAAAGCAAAACAAAACCTACATCTTTTTCACATGAGTTTCAAGTACACCCCTATGAAATACGTGTGACTTAGCAAAAAAAAAAAAAAAAAAAAAAGGAAATCCTGAGCAATCACTTATACATTTTGATAGCCAAGCTAAGTTTGTACAAATCAGATTATTCCCAAAGAATCAAAACACACAGGTTTAGGGGAGTCCTGACATTTCAGATCCTACTAAACATACAAAAAAAAAAATGTTCCTGGGTTCAAGTCCCAGCTCCACAACCTGCTAGCTACTTACCTTGGTTAGGTCAGATAACCCCTTGATGCTTCAGTTCCAGTATGTGTAAATGTCATCATCATGTCCCATAATGGGTTCTCTCTGCCGGCCCCCCCACACCCACCCTCCTGCCTCCTCCACGCTGCCCTGGGGCCTGAGAGGCTGCTCTCTTTGTACCAGGTAGTCCCTCCCACAAGCTTTCTTGCCCTCTGGCTTCTTGTTGGTTTGACCAATTGGGAGGCAGCAGCATGAGACCAGAGGTGGGAGAAAGAGTGGTCGGAGACTCATTCACCTGGTGCCTCCCTGACAGGGCACAATTTGGCAGTAGCCGCCGTAAAGAGCAATTCCAGAAACTGCCCTCTCCCGTCACCGTTCTGGGGCTGGGGGCGTAGAGGCTTGCATGGCTTGCTAGCCACTCTCGCTGATTCTCCTTAGCCTTGCCCGCATCTTTGTGGATGGTGCCTTCATCAAACCTTCTTCAGTTATGCCCTTTGAGCGTGTCATCTGCCTCCTTAGGGAACCCCGACTGGTGAACCCTTCAGAGGGTTTATCAGAATTGATTGGATTAATACTCAGTATTTAGAACACTGACTCATTCAGAGAAAGTGCATAAACACATTTGCAATCATTATTGTTATTATTAGCAACAGCTGTCAACTAGTCTAAAGAATCCTTGGCCATGAGATAGCCCAGGGCCATATTTACCTTTCCTCCCCAAGTCCAATGCCATTTAGTGTGGTGATAATATATATATGTATATATGTGTGTGTGTGTGTGTGTGTGTGTGTGTGTCCTCAGTTGTATGGATGTGGAGAAAACTATTAGGTTCTCTTTCATCTGGATAATTAAAATAACCCCCTAACTCCTCTTCTGCCTTCCTCCTCTCCCCTTTCTCTCGAACGTCAGGATCCTTCCGATCAGGCCATTGCCACATTCAACAAATATTCAATAGCTACTCACAGCTCTCTGAATGAAATTCAAACTCTGCCACTGTCCCTCACAATTCAATCCCGATAGAAGGTATTCAACATTTCACACCCACTAGGATGGCTATTATTTTAAAAATTGGAAATAACATGTGTTGTAAAAGATGTGGAAAAAATTGAATCCTTGTCTTTTGCTGGTGGGTTTGTAAAATGGTGCAGCAGCAACAGAAGACAGTGTGGCAGTTCCCCCCAAAATGAAGCGTATGCTGTAACAATTCTCCTTCTGGATACATACCCAAAGGAATTGCAAGCAGAGACTCAAACTTATACTTGTACTTGTACATCCATGTTCACAACAGCCAAAAGGCGGAAGCAAGTCATGTGCCCATGGACAGACGAATGGATAAAAAAAAAAAAATAGGGTAATATACAGGCGGTGGAATGTTATTCAGCTTTACAAAGGAAGGAAATTCTGCCCTATGCTGGGATATGAGTGAACCTTGAAGACATTTGTGGAATAAGCCAATCACAAAAGGACAAATCCTGTGTGATTTCACTTATGTAGTAATGTACCTGGACTAGGAATTTTCATAGGGACGGAATAGAATGGGCGGTGGTTGCCAGGCTGGGAGGCAGGGGAGATGGATGGTTTTGCATAATGGGGATGGAGCTTCAGTTCGGAAAGATGAAGACATTCTGGAGATGGGTGGTGACAACCGCACAACGATGTGAATGTACTTACTGCACTAAATGCCACAGCTAACTGGTATGATTGAAATGGGAAATGTATGTTGTGTATTTAATCACAGTAAAAACAAACAACGTATTCAAGAAATATGTATTGCTTGACTGTCGCACAAAGCACTGTCCTGGGGATCTGTCAGTAAACAAACTAGAAGGTCACTGTCCCCCCTGAGAGGGCTCTGCCCCTGCACTTCCCACACATCACCCTCATTCCAGTCAACCCGTCCCCTAACTGTGTCTTGCACTTTCACGCTGGAATATAAATTCCTTAAAGATAGAGACTAGTTCTTATGCATCCTATATCCCCAGAGCTGAACATGATATTGAGCATGTGGAAACTGCTCAAAAATATCGACTGAATAAGTGAGTAACAACCCAGCCAAAGAAGTCTGCATCTTCTTTTTTTCTCATATCATCTAGCCAGTCGGTACTTAACACTTCTTGAAGTTAGTCTGCTACATTTTCAGAAATAAAAGAATAGAGATTCATGGAAAACTCACTTTAAATTCTTCTGTTCACAAATAATTTTACTAAGTACGTAAACTGTGAGTTTCCAATCAGAACTCCACTGTTTGCTAGCCCTGTGTCCCTGGGCAAGCCAATGTGTGCCCCTGAACCTGCTTCCCTCATCGAGGAAGTGGGGGTGCAACAGTACTACGGTGGAGGTCTGCTGCTTTGCAATCCAAAACCCATTAGCCCTTCTCCCGGTGACAGCTCAGGAGACCTGTGACCAAGCCCACACCTTATTAACGTGTGCAACCCCAGCCACAGTAACAGGCCTGGGACCCAATCAAAGCCAGTGGCCACAGCCAGTCACTGTGAGCAATACTAGCATAGAGGCTCCCTCTTTCTGGCTAGATTTAAAACCCAGACTATGTAAGGCCTGGAGCTCTTACAGCCATCCTAACATAAAATGGGACCTAAACATGGTAACAACTGCAGAAAGCAAACTGAGAAATGTGGGAGAGAAATCAAGTCCTGGTCATGAGGCCAGAGTCCTGGATTCAGCCACACTTCAGGTATGGCTGAACTAAGGAGTTACCACAGCCAAAATAATGTTCCTTTTTTTTTAACTTGACATAGTTTGACAGTTGCAACAGAACTGAGTCCTAATTAAAATAAATATCTCCTGAAAACATATCACAAAGATTAAATGAGATCCTCATGGACATACATATTGCCCACCTGATCAATGGAAGCTACTAATGGAACTGTGGTGATAGTTCATTGTCGTGGGAGAAATTTCCTGGCTTCTTCTAGGGATCACTTTCAACTCACCTGCTCTGTCCTGGAATTTGATCTTCATGGATACTCCCTATCACGGTGACAGAGATAGATATGATGGTGAGGACAAAGCTTGTCTGCCACACTTCCTAACCCACACCCTGACAGACATCACTAATTGACCACAGCACTCCTTCCTACTGAGTCTCGGATTCACATTCAACCCAGCTCTCCAGGCAGCCACTACCAATCCATCAAAGATGACAAGCAAAATGAAACCAATTGTCTCAGCTCCAGGATGGCAGATGGCAGTTTTTCTAGAAAGAACTAGGTAGGATTTGACACATGGTCTCTATCACATATTCTTCTTCGTGTTTTGATTTGTTTACAGCCCTTTACACATGTAAAACACATTTTTGCTCTCTCAGGTGGATACAACTCCCTGCCCGGGAGCCTTGACCAGACTCGGAGGCTTTCCCATAGCACCCATAGCACCAATAGCACCGGGCACTGGTTTATCTCCCTCTGTAGGGCTCCTGGGCGCCCAGTAACGGGGCGCTAGGAAATGCTGCCTCAGTCAGAGGTGCCCCCACAGAGAACACACTGAACTGCCCGAAAACTAACAGAGGACTCTGAGGATGGGGGAGCTCCTGTTCTCCTCGTACCGATGCCAGGGCAAGCTGAAGTCCACGCTCCGGGGAAGCCAGCACCCAGGGAAGAGCACGGAGCCCGTGCACATGGTGACCTTCACCTCTACCTCCAGGCCAAATCCACTGAACCAACTCCCCTCACAGACCGGGCCCCCAGCCCCCGCCACCGAACCTGAGATCCTGACCTTTTTAGGAGGGAAGGAAAGAGTCAGATCACTACATTTCCCCATTGTTAGTCTGACCCCTTACACTTCAAAAAATACCTCTGACATGGTTCCAAGACAGTATGTCACATGTCTTTTGACTCCTTAATCTTGCCCGGTTTTTGTTGTGGAGCAGTAGATGTCAAGATGGGCTTAGTCCTCCCCTCTGTTATTCTCCATGTTTGTTTCTGCCTTTAGGGAAAGGAACTGAGATTTGCCTGACTGGTGTTCATTTATTCATTCAACAAACATTTACCGACATTCACAAGCCATCTATCTCTCAAGGCACTTAGATGGGAAAGACTGATACTCGATGATGATGCGAGAGGCGCGTGCAGGGTGACGTGCCAGCACGAAGCAGGGGCAGCTGGGGGAGGGGTGCCAAGAGCTCTGCGGGGAGGCAGTGTCCCTGGAGTCCAGTAGGAAGAGTGCGTAGGAGCTGACCACACAAGGAAGGGTGGGAGGGTGACGGGTGCTGAGACTCGGTAGCTTGGGCCACGGCTACCACGGGGAGGCGTGGGAGATGAGGCTGGTGAGGAGACAGGGTGGGGCCATGAAATCCCATGGAGTCCGAACACTATCCTGAAAGCCACAGAAAACCTCTGAAGGACGTTAAGCAGAATGGCAGGCTTAGATTTTTATTTTCAAAACAAGTGTTCTAGTTGCAGCTTAGAGACTAGGCAAGGAGCCCAGTGTGAAAGCAATTGGAGCAATTCAGGCAAGAGGTTACGAGGTCATGAACCAAACTGGTGACAACAACAACAAAGAGCTCACATGTGTGCGGCACTTAATAATGACAACGCAGTGAGAAGTACTTTCTGCGCATTAACTCCTTTTATCTTTATGTCAGCCTCATGCCACAGATCAGGAAACAGAACGGTAAGGTAAGGAGCCCGGGCCGGGGTCTGGGAGCTATTCGTGTCCCAACTCAAATCAGCAGTCTGGCTGCAGTCCCCTCCTCCAGCCCACTCCCCTGGCACATGCCTAAGCGTATTTAGGACGGGGCCCTGAGAGGCTGGAATGAGGGAGACTCCAGGCAACTTCCAGGTGTCTGTCATGGGCACCTGAACATTTGGGTTCCAGCTTCCTGAAGAAGCCCTTCCCCAAGTCTGCGTTGAGCTCCCCATGGTGTCCCCCCTACACCCATACTCCCGCCTTCAGACCACACCCCCTTCTCCCCTGCAATCCTTGCACCCTCCATTTCACCCTAAAACACAGGCTTCCTTCTGTTGGAGTGACAAACACAAGCATCGCCCTGGGATGGTCTGAGGAACCCCATCAGAGAACCCTGCTCTTGGCACGCTAGCTCTTGAAGTCTGTTATTTTCAAATCAGACAGAACCGGGAAAACTCTGAGCAAGCTGGTGTGGTTTCCTCCTCCGCGAGCAAGCCCCTGGCAGCCCTGCTCCTGGGTGTCACACTGCTGTCCCGTGAACCATGTGCCCCACCCTTCGAGGCCAGCGGTGCACACACTGGGCCGCCTGGCCTGCAGCCTCGGGCAGACCCGCGGGAAGAACGTGTTCCTGGAGGGAGATCTTCAGGGAGCCAACTGGCTTTCTTTCTCCGCCATGCAAGTTACAGCGAGCATCTGCAGCAAGAAACTTGTGTATTTCCTGCGGGCAGGGAGACCTCCTGCCCCGCCCGGCCGATACAACCCCCTTTGCACATCCTGCCTCCCTGAAGCTAAAAATAAATCGGTATGCGCTGAAAACCACTCAGACACTTCTCCCCAGCACACCCCTTCCCGCGTCCCCGAGACGCAAATCCTTCAGGTCCGGAGTCCAAAGCACCGACCACTGCCTCCTCGGTGCTCAACGCGCGCCTTTCGCTCGCTCCCAAGGTCCCCTTCCCAGGCCTCCACCCCTCGCACACGCCTTCTGGGGCGGCTCAGGGCCGACGACGAAGGTCCCGGAAGGAAGCAGCGAGTGTCCTCGACCCCAACCCGCGTCCGGGAGGGATGCTCCAGAAGGCACCCCCTCCCCCGCCGGCCACCAGGCGCACGAACGCCCCCTTCCGACCCAGCGCGCCCCCATCCTGCCTGCCCCGCGCGCCGCTGCGCGTCCCTCGCCAAAGTTGCTCTCTCCCTTTCTGCCATCCACCTTCAGGGTCTCGGGTTTTGTTTTCTTTTCTCTCAAAAGCAGTGACAGGGCGAACTGAATCAGGGCCGGGCTGCGGGGACAGGTCCCCAGGACGGCGCGCTCTCCGTGCCCACCCGTGCGCCCGCCGCGCCCCTAGTGCGCCCGTCCCCGCCGCAGCCGCTCCCGGCGCCACCGCGCCCCCCGCCCCCCAACCTCCCCGCATACCCGCTCCGGCTCCGGAGAAGCGGAGAGGCGGAGGGCCGGCGCTGCGACTCACCGCCCTGGCTGCTCCTGGCGTCTGTGTCTGTGTCGCCGCGGGCGAGGCAGCGGCAGAGGCGGCGGCAGCAGCGGCGCCTTCCCTCCGCCCGCCCCCCTGGACAGCACCGACGCCTGCCGCGCCCCCTCCCCAGCTCCCTCCTCCCCACTGCGCCCGCAGGTAGCCTCCCCCAAGGTACAGGGAAGCCAAGCTGAACTGTGGGGTTTGCAGGTGCAGTCGGTGCCCCCACCGTGCCCCGGTGCAGCCTCCGGGTTGTACCCCCTGTCCTCGCCCACCGCCCAGGTTTCTGGCTGCACTGGCACTTTCCCAGGGGTGTCACGTGGTCGTGGGGAGGTCAGATTCAACCCACAGCACCTTCTAGGCTCCACTGGGGGGGGGGGGGGGGGCTGTAGTCCCTGCTGGTTGCAGTGAAGTTAGTGAAGTTCAAGGGGGCCTTGGAAGGACAAGCTCCTAAGTGCCACTGTTTTCTCTAGTCAGAGCCTGCTGAGCCGTCCGGGGTGGCTTAACGAAACCTTGGGAGGACATCTGAGGAGGCCGGTGTCCACTCCAGGATGCCACCGATCTTCCATCTCCACGGGAGATATGCGAAGTAACTGTCAGTTCATTCCACCAATACTGATTGAGTGGCTGTCAGCACATGTTTTTGTCTTGCTGCATCCGCCACTCATGACCTGTCAAAAAGCCACTGTAACTCCTTGTGTTTGTCAGCCCCAGCGACATTTCCAACCCACAGCAGGTCTCAGCAGCAACTTGGACTCATTGATTTAAAAATTTGCTGGGCAGCCAATCTATGTTTCTCTATCATCAATGTTTCTCTCTCTCTCCCTTCCTCTCTCTCTAAAAACCAATAAAAGCATTTTTTAAAAAGTTTGCAGGTTAAAAATAACAAAAAGTCACCATGTAAAGCGGTAAAGTCACCAAAACCTGTCCATGTTTGCTATAATGATTACAAAATCTTTTAACATGACCAGTAATAGAAATGACAGTTGCAGGTAGGTCCAAACACTGCCAGCTCTGATTTGACAACCGAGTAAAAGGTTCACCCCCCTCTTCAGTTCTGCCTTCGATTTCTGCATCATTCACTCCTTCGGGCAATATTTGAAAAACTAAGTTGTCCGAGAGGCCAGTAAACCACTATTGGATACGAAAACTTGTGTATGGATCCCATACATACACACTGGAACTGCCTAGGGAGCTGGCTTTTTGTTTTGTTTTGTTTTGTTTTTAATGCGAGGCCTGGGCCTCACCCCCAGAGATTCTGATTTAACTGGTCAAGGGTGCAGCCTTGCCTGGGATGTTTTTCCTTGGGCCCCAGGAGATTCTGATGTACAGCCAGGGGTTGGAAACTGGGAATTAGCCAATCACCAAACAGAGCCTGAGGCAATGGGAGACAGAAGAAGGAAGTTTTGAGGCCAGGAAAGGTCTGAGCAGGTGTTGCCAACTCAAATGTCCCTAAGGGATTAAGAGGCCATAACAAAGAAGTGACTGAGGCTGGGTGTTCGGGGCAAACTGGGAAGGGCTTCATGCCGTAAGGAGGGCAGGCTCATGTTTCTACATGGGAAATGCAGTCCAGTGCGGCCACCAAGTTGGGTGTTTCTTGTTTTTTCATTTGGTTTTGGTTTTGGTTTTGGTTTTTCTTTTTCAGAGAAGCCAGAAATCCACATTTAAAATGTGAACTCTTCTCAAAGTATGAGTAACGAATTTTTTAAAATGTTTCAGTGCTCTATGGGCTAAGAAAGGTTGGTGGGCCGTAAGGAGCGCCAGATGAGGAGCTGGTCAGCTGGTCTGGACAGTGTAGGGCTGGGGTGGCCTACAAGCACTGCAGGAAGAAGCTGGTGGGTCAGAGGCAGGAGTGGGAAGGTGGCAGTGTCTCTGAGTGATTTCGAAACCCATTTTCTTATTTTTTAATTTTGCTTCAATGATCTCTGCTTTTTATATTTAAGAAAAGCTTGACATATAGTTTATATAGCATAAAATTCATCCACTTAGCACTCATTCGCTTCTTTCTCCCAACCTCAGCCCTTAGCATCCACGAATCTACTGTCTATGTCTCTAGAATTGCCTATTCTGGACATTTCATTAAATGAAGTCTTCATACAATATGACATCTCTTGTGACTGGTTTCTTTAACTTAGCATAATGTTTTCACGGTTCATCCATGTCATCAGTACTTCCTTTTTATGAACAAGTAGTATCCATTGTGAATACTATGGTATGGGCCTTCAGGTGTAAGTTTCTATGTGGAAGTATCTTTTATTCCTCTTGAGTGTCTATCCAGGAGTAGAATGGCTGGGCCACAGGGTAACTCTCTGTTCAACATCTTGAGAAATAGCCATGCTGTTCTCCAAAGGAGCTGCACCTTTTTGCATTCTCACCAGCAGTGTGTGAGGGTTCCAGTTTCTCCGCAACCTCACCCACACTTGTTATTCTTTTCAGTCGTTCCATCCTAGTGTGAAGTACTATCTCGTTGTGGTTTTGATTTGCATTTTCCTAGTGGCTAAGGATGTTGATCAGCTTTTCATGTGTTTATCTTCTTCGAGAAAAGTCTTTTCAGATCCTTGGTCCATTTTTTAACTATGTTATTTGTCTTTTTATTAGTCTTTTTATTATTCAGGTATAAGAGTTCTTTAAATATTCTGAATACAGTCCCTTATCAGATATGTAATTTGCAAACATTTCCTCCTGTGGGTTGTCTTTTCATTTTCTTGGTAGTATCCTTTGAAGAACAAAAGCTTCCATGTTAATGAAGCACCAATTATCTATGTGTTCTTCCGTTGCTTGTACTTTTGGTGTTGTTTCTACAAAGCTTTGCCTAATTCGAGGTCACAGCGATTTATACCTGAATATTGGACCCTACTTTTTAAAATCCTCCTTACCTGTGTGATAGTAGAAATGGGGAATACCAAGACAACCGGCCTTAGGCTTGTAGTCAGAGTCTCAGGTCTGATTTACCCGGACAGCTCTCCCGCTACAGCATCTGGTCAACTTTGGGCACTGAACCTGCAGGTTTTGTCAAGGAAGCTGAGTGTATAAATTATGGAGTAGCTAGGCCAACGATAGCATGTATTTATTCATCTACTCCACAAATATTCCCTGAGGGCTTCCTATGGGCTTGAAACTGTTCTGGGTTCTCAGGATAGAGCACGAAAGAGGACAGACAAGATCCACGCTCTGGTGAGGCTTCCCGTTCAATGAGGGGGCGGCAGGAGATGGAGAGCAAGATACATAATGAATAAACATTGCATCGAAAATTTACATGCATGCTGGGACAGCCAGGGAAGAGCCAGGGAGAGGAAACACTGCGCAAGGCTCTAATTTGGAGGGGAAATTGCATAGCTTGTTCTGGAAACGCAAGGAAATCTAATGTGGTTGGAACTTCGTGGTTGTGGGTGGCTAAACTCCCTAGAAAGTAGAGCCGGAGCAAAAGGTTGGGTGCTGAGAGCTTATCGGGAAGTGAAACCGCAGGGAAGAAGACCTGAGAGAAAAGAGGGGTGAGCCAGAAGAAGAGGTGAAGCCTCTGTAAGGAGGTCTTGTCCGTAGCGTCTGCAGTAAGCACCAGGGGTTTACATACGGCAGTCTGGAGGCCTCAGCTGGAGAAGGATCCAAGGAAAAGTGCCTATTTCTGGTCTTCAGAGAAGCAGTGTCATACCTCTGAAGCCCCCAACATCTGTCGGAGGTGATGGGAAAGGGCACTGGTGTGGTGGGAAGAGGAAACATTTATTTGCAGGCTCCTTCCTCCCATTGGTCAATGTTCACTTATCAGCACTCCTGGGCTGCATGTGAGGGGGCCCCACGCAGGTGCCTGGGAAGTACTAGGGAAGTGCCAGGGTGGAAGGCAAAGGCACGTGGTAGGAGGTGAGGCAACTTGAAAGCCTGGCAGCAGCGGTCACAGTGCGCTCCTAGTCTGAGATGGGGTGACACCAGGAGCAGCAGCCTGGCTCCAGGACCACAAACCACTGCTAGAGTTTTCTAGTAAACTGGTGCTGTGTCATCAGTACAGTGGGCAAGGGGGAGAGTGTGATGTGGCCAGAGAACGGCAGGGCCAGACCATGAGTCGCTTTGCAAGTCAGGATAAAGAACACAGCACCTATTTTAACTTGGAATTTATTCTCAGAACACAAGGTCATGGAAGGCTCTTGATACCTTTATGTACAACAAAATTTTCTCTTTAAGGGAACAGCTCTGCAAATTTTGATACATGCCTATTTGTGTAACCATCACCACCATCAAGATCCAAAACAGTGCCAGCGCTCCAACAATGCTGCTGCCCCTTGTAGTCAAGCCCTTCCCTGTACCCCAACACTGGCAGCCACTGATGTGCTCTTTGCCTCCATAGTTTTGACTTTTCAAGATTATCTTACCAATGGGATCGTACAGCGTGTAGCCTTTCAAGTCTGGCTTCTTTCACTTAGCGTAGTGCAAGTACGATTCATCTGTGCAGTTGAGTGCATCATTGATTTATTCCTTTTCATGGTATGAATTGTATCCCAGGTTGTTGATCTATTCACCAGTTGAAGGGAACTTAGGTTATTTCTGTTTGGAGGCAATTATGAATGGAGCTACTGTAACTTTGTGTGAATAGTGTTATCATTTCACTTGGGTAAACATATAGGACTGGGATTGCTGGGTCCCACGGAAAGTGTATGTTTACCTATATAAGAAACGGCCCTTATGTTGTACACCTGAAACTAATATAATGTCATACGTCAGTTATGCCTCAGTAAAAAAAATACAACTAAATAATAATAAAAAAAAATAAACTGCCAAACTGCTTTGAAATGGCATTCCTGGCAGCAACATCTGGACATTCCGGTTGTTCTGCATCCATTTCAGGACTTGACACCTCCAGGTTTTTGTTGTTTTGTTTTTAGTCACATTAAATAGTGGTTAATGGTTTCAATTTGCATTTCCCTATTAACTAATGATGTTGAGCATCCTTTCATTTGTTTATTTGCCACCTATGTAATTCCATTGAAATGTCTTCTCAAAATGTTTCCTATTTTTTAATTAGCTCATTTGCTTGCTTATTAATGAGTTTAAGTGTCTTTTGTGTGTGTTGGGTACAAATCCTTTGTCAGTTATGTGACTGGCAACTATTTTTCTCCCAATATGCACCGTCTTTTTTTTTTTTAATATATTTTTATTGATTTCAGAGAGGAATAGACAGAGAGACAGAAACATCAACAATGAGAAAGAATCATTGATCAGCTGCTCCCTGCAAGCCCCACACTGGGGACTGAGCCTGCAACATGGGCATGCAACCTGACCGGGAATCAAACCGTGAACTCCTGGTTCATAGGTTGATGCTCAACCACTGAGCCACGCCGGCAGGGCCATGCATGGCCATGTCTTTTTATTCTTTTACCATGGTCTTTCACAAAGCGAAAGTTTAAATTTGATGAAATCTAATTCACACATTTTTAATGTATCATCCTTATGGTGTTATATCTCTTTACCTCATCCCATATCACAAATCTTTTCTCTTAAAAGTTTTATAGTTTTACATTTATACTTAGGTCTCTGATCCATTTTGAGTTAATTTTTTGCTTAAGGAACCAGGTATAGATCAAGGTTTATCTTTTTGCTTATGGATATCCAATTGTTCCAACGCCCTTTATTGAAAAGACTATTTTTTCTCCATTTAATCATCTTGCAATCAGTTGACCCTATTGATGTGGATTTATTTCTAGACTCACTATTCCATTCTAATGATCTATGTGCCTGTCCTTTTGTCAGTACCACTGTCTTGATTATGGTAGGTTTCTAACAAGTCTTGAAATCAGGTGGTGCACGTTCCCTAACTTTGCTCTTTTTTTTTTTTTTTTTTCCAAAATTGTCTTGGTTATTCTAGTTCCTTTGCCTTTCCGCATATACTTTAGAATATTTTGTCAATATCTACAAAAGTTCTATTGATATTATGATTGTGATTGCATTGAAGCTACAGACCAATTTGAGGATAATTAGCTGCTTAACAATGTTCAGTTTTATAATCCATGAAATATTTATAATCCATAAATACCTCTATTTGTCTTCTTTGATTTCTTTCATTAGTGTGTTGTAGTTCTGAACATAAAGATGCTACACATTTTTATTAGTTGTATAACTATGTATTTCTTTTCCTGTTCTATTAACATGTTCACATGTAAATTTCAACTGTTTACAACTTGTACATAAAAATATGATTTTTTTTTTTTTTTGGTATATTGATCTTGCCTTCTGTAGCCTTGATAAACTCACTTAGTTCTAGAAACTTTTTTTGTAGATTCCTTGGGATTTTCTTTGAAGACAATCGTGGCATTGGTGAATAGAGAGAGTTATATTCCTTCTTTTGCCTTTTATTTCTTTTACTTGTCTTGTTGCACTTGATAGACCTTCCAGTTCTATGTTGAATGGAAGTGGCAAGAGTCCTTGCCTTGTTCCCAATCTTAGGGGGGGAAGTATTCAGTCTGAATAGGGGGTATTTTGGATTGTCTTCCTTGGAAGAAGAAAGGGGTGTGTCCTCCATGTCTTTTAAATCTATATTTTTTAAAATCACCCACTACATACTCTATAAGTGATTCCAATGTCCAGATAGATTGATAAGAACTGTGGGTCTGTAAGATCTCTTTGCTCCCTAATGGCTCTTAAATTCAACAAGCTCTTTTACTCAACAAATATTTATTCAGTGTTCTTATATGTCAGTCACAGTTTTAGGCCCTCTATATACAGAAAGTGAAGTTCAGTACGTGCCCTCACTAATCTTAAGGTCTAATGGGGGAGACTCACACATAAGCCTGTGTTATAGTGAAGTGTAAATGCCTACTGAAGGTATGTACTTGCTTTGCTTGCTCTTAATTTCCTAGATGTTTGAAGAAGGGATGAATGTCCTACTGGATTCTAACTGAAGCCACGGTGCCTTAGGTCCTCACAACCACCTAAAGGCAATCTTTTCTGGATTTTGCCCAACAAAGGAGTCTTTCTCTTTGTTATGGAGCCTCAGAATTTGTGGACTCCCTTTGAGATAATTTGAGTCTGTCATGTTAATTAGGACTTTTTAATTTCGCTTCAGACCTCTTTTTTCCTCTTCACCTTACAAGCTCTATAGAAGGGTCTTATTTCTGCCCTGGTATGGCTCAGTTGGTTGAGCATCATCCCATGCACTAACAGGTCATCAGTTTCATTCCTGGTCAGGGCACATGCCCCAATTTCGGGCTCAATGTTTGTCTCTCTCTCCCTCTCCATTCCTCTCTCTATAAAAATCACTTTTTAAAAAACATATTTTTTTAAAAGGGTCTTATTTCTTTTAAATGCCTCTTGTTTCATCTCCAATCAGCAGTGATCATATCTTTACACTCGACATTTAGATCGTGTTTTTCCTCCTACATGTACATCTAATAATATATCTTCATTTAATTTTAACTCATGCCCACTAGCTAAGGATAAATTGACAAACCCCACGAAAATCACAACATCACTGGAGTGGGGGAGATTTTTACTAAAATGGACTATCCCCTGCTGCTAACACAGTACTATTTCATCTCTGAAGCACATATGTAAAGAAGCAGACCAATAACATTTGACAGTGGTGGCTGAGTGACCCATTATTTTCTAAATGTTTGTATTAATAGTGATTTTCTAAAATTAATAATTTTCATCAACTAATACATTTAACCATAATAATTTTGTTTAATCTGAAAGGGTTTTGTAGAACACAAATGGTAGGGCATCCCAAAGTTTGAAGAAAACGTTATGGGAGAAAGTTATGCAATTCAGAAAACCTTGTCCATTAACTTTTGTTTTTCTTATGATTAGGAAAGGACTCATTTTTCACTACTAATGTAACACACTTCAACCCAGTCATTTATTGGGAAGCCTCTTCTGTGCCAGCCATGAGGAGGTTACAAAGACATAGCAGCTCGTTCCCCTACTCAGGGAACTCTTGAATAGAGGAAAGACACACATAAACAGACGATGGCATTGCAATGTGGGCTGTGCCCTGGGCAGAGAACAGGCTTCTGTGGAGTTCAGAAGAGGGGTCTCTAATCCTGACCCAAGGTGAGCAAGCTTATTGAAATTCTAAAATAAAACCAGTGAATGTTCACTGAGTGTTTGCTCTGTGCTGGGCACTCTTTTAAGCACATGGCACAAATTTAGCACATTTAATCTTCACCAAAAGCCCAAGAACTACTATTACCCCATTATAAAGCAAGGTTTTAATAAGATGAATGCTTGCCCACGGCCACACAGCTCTGCAGGTGCTGGGTGGGAATCCAGAGGAAGGTTATTAAGCATACAAATGGCCCCTCAGGGATGCCCCATCCTAATCCCAAAACCCATGACTACGTTACCCTATATGGCAAAGAAGAGTTAAAATTGCAGAGAGATGTAAGATTGTTAATCTATTGGCTTTAAATAAAGAGATTATTTTAGGTTATCCAGGCAGGCCAATGCAATCACAGGCATGCTTAGAAGTAGAAGAGGGAGGCAGAAGGAGAGACAGAAAGATGTTAGCCACAGGAAATTAGAGGCATGCCGCACTGGGGGCGTGAGGATGAAGGAAGGGGTCCCACAGTGAAGGAATGTGGGCGGCCTCTAGAAGCTGGAAAGACAAGGAAACAGACTTTCCCGTAGGGCCCCCTGAAAGCAACACCACCCTGCCAGCACCTTGATTTCAGCCCATGGCAGACTTCTGACTCCAGAGCTGGGAGATGATAAATGTGTGTTGTTTTAAGCCAGTTGGTGGTAATTTGTTACAGCAGCCCTAGGACATGAATACAAGGCCAGGTCTTTCTCATTTCAGAGCTGGAGTCCTTAACTCCAGAATCCTCTTCCTGAGTCGTTGTTTTTAAATGTTTTC
Organism: Myotis nattereri; assembly: GCF_964212035.1. Classification (NCBI taxonomy): domain Eukaryota; kingdom Metazoa; phylum Chordata; class Mammalia; order Chiroptera; family Vespertilionidae; genus Myotis; species Myotis nattereri. Next base: position 13,471,085 of record NC_138092.1, read on the forward strand.
ATTGTTTTTAGAGAGAGAGGAATGGAAAAGGAGGGAGAAAAACATTGATGAGAGAGAAACATTGATTTTACACACCCCAATTAGGGATCAAGCCCACAACCCAGGCATGTGCACTGATCGGGAATCAAACTTCTTGGTGTGCCGGACGATGCCCAACCAACTGAGCCACACTGGCCAGGGCCTCTTTCTCAGTTTTAACATAGGAAAATATAAGCTGGTATTGTTGCATGTATTGTTGCATATACAGTTTGGAATATCTGGCCCCGAATTCCTCACCTTATTCTTATCTACTATGAAAGGCAGCAGCAGCCCTTCAACCCTCACGCATCTCCACGAGGCCCTCCTGTACTTTCTCTCTACCCCCTTGGCATTTCTCAGAGCATCCATAATTCGTCTGGAAACCAGAAGGATTCATGACATACCGATGTTCTGCTACAACATGGCCAAAAATGGCAAAGGGAACAATAAGTACCGAGCCGTGACCAGAAAGGAGCAATATTTTCATCGGACACAGTCGCTGATCTCCATCAGCCAGGCTATCACGGCTGCTCCCATCGCACCCACCCCAGCAGCTTTGTGTGGGATGAATACAGCCTAAACACCCTCGAATGAAGGAAGAAAATAGCTTCTCTCCCTGCATATTCAGGTGTCTGCCTTGCCAGAACTCCCCCAAAAAATGAGTAAAGAGGGTACAGGAGACCATGTTTGCTGGTCCACTGTTGGCTGCAGAGCTGCTGAGACCCTGAGAGCAAGTGCAGAGGGAGGCTCTCTCTCGCCTGCTTCCCCAGCTGCAGCTGCTGATCATGTGATCATCTTCACAGATCATCTCACAGCCTTCAGCTCTGGTCTCCTGTCATGGAGCGCCCACAATGAAGTGCAATTAACTAGAAAGAGCCTTCTAACAGGCAGCCAACCCTGCGGTCATCCTGATGGCGCTGGAGTCTTCAGAGCTGCTGGTTACATACATAGTCAGGAATTTTGTGATCCCATTGAAAGTAGTTACACCACAGAAATGGATAAATGCTACAAATCAGGTCTCGCCACCTGCTTCCTGCCCCGCAGCTGGCTCCCTGAGCCCCCGCTGGGTCACACTGCCGGGTGCATTCTGAGACACTGCCTTCTCCCTGGCCTTTGAGAGCCAGCACCACACCTGAGGCTGCCGCTCAGCTTGTAGGCCATGAGGACCGGAAGGAAAGCACAGTTAACAACCAAGAAATATACAGCTCCCAAGCTCAAGTGCCGGCTCCTCAGCAGTTCCTTAAATCCCCAGGACAGAGAGGGTTCCACTACCGAGTACCTATGGCATGATGGAGACAAGCACCTACCGGGTTGCATTGGAGGGCAGAGGCTCGCGCTGGGTTCAGAGGAAAGCGGATGTTCGGTTAAAATCAGACAAGTCTTCATGAAGGAGTTAGTTGGGCCTCTATCCCTTGTTCTATTAATAATTACTGAGCCCCTCCAACGTGCAAACCCCCATTCGAGGTCCTGTGGGGACACAAAGGTGAATCGGAATGTGGACGCTCTCGTTAGAACAGCTGGCAACGTGGAGGGGCTTCCCAGCAGGACCCTGGGCACCTGAGCTCTCAGTCACAGCTGTGCCAAGCTTGTCTTCCTCGTTCCCTGCTGCCACCCCACCTTTACTCTTAGGGTCGCTGAAGGCCAAAAAGGATGAGGAATTATGAGTTTATTAGGTCATCTGGATACCAGATGGGCCGAGCCCCAAAATGGCGCCAGCCCCCAAAGACAGGGAGTCGGAGGTTTTTAAAGGACTCTAGGCAGGCTTTTTCTGGGCGGAGAATTCTCTGTGCAGGTCTGGATTCTGGGAAACTCCGGAGGGGAGAGATAATGGAGTGTGGAATGTGGAATGTGCAAGTGGAATGTCCGTTGTGAAGGGGCCTAAGGCCAGTTCCAAGGGGAGGGGGTATCGATTCAATTATTTGATCAGACCTAACATTTACTTTTCTGCCTCTTGGCACCCGTGTTCCTTGTCTTCTGTTCGCTGTTCCCCAGACTTTGGACCTCTTATCCCAAGTCCAGGTGTGCCCTCCCCCACCTCCCTCCCCACCAGGCTCCTTCTCTTCCTGTAGCACCTGCCCCTCAGACAGGCCTTCATCACACCTAATGAAGCCCCATACACAGATGCACCCAGAGATCCAAGTGCTCTTATCCACATCATCCACTTTTCTTCTTTCATGGCCGTTATCATCATCTGTACTTAGGTCATTTATTTGTTTACTTTCTCATTGTCTGTTCTGCCACTGCTACCTGCCACGAGAAAAGCTCTCTAAAGGGCAGGGACCTTACATGTCTCATTCACCACCATATTCCTAATCCCTATGCCCTGTGCCTGTGCATTCAACAACAAGTGTTTAATTAAGCAACACAAACATAAATTAAGTGCAACTACTGGACCTCAGAGGAAGGATTGGCTACATCCAACTGGAAAGATCAGAAAAGACTTTATAGGAGAGGTACGTTTTGAGCAGAAGCTTGAAGGATGGGCGGGATTTGGGAGGCGAAAGGTACAGAGTAACATCGTGCAGGAGGGAGGGAGGGAGGGGGAACAGCAGAGAAACAATAACAAGGTTGCTCCCAAAAGATCGGTCAGGTACCCATCACTATCAGTTCAATCATCTACTCAGAACCTATGATTTTGGAAAGAGAAACATTTTGTAGTTTTTCTTTTCTTAAGGCAATGATTTCAAAATTGAGCGATATAATCCCCTTCCCACACAGCCGGGCTGGTGGTGGGGTGGAGGGGGGAGGGTTAATTTAGGCTTACCTTCTCCACCTCCCTCACCTCCCAAGCCCCCACCCCCAGTCAACCAGATCAACTCGGCTTTCATCTATTTTATCTGCCTGTATTTTCTGTTGTTTTGTTTTGTTTTGAAAAATATTTTTATTGATTTTAGAGAGGAAGGAAAGCGAAAGAGAGATAGAAACATCAATGATGAGAATCATTGATTGGCTGCCTCCTGCATGTGCCCCACTTGGGGATCAGCCGGAACCTGGCCATGTGCCCTGATGAGGAATCTAACGATGACCTCCTGGTTCATAGGTTGATGCTCAACCACTGAGCCACCACAGCTGGGCTCTGCTTGTGTTTATAAGTAAGATTTTATCTGGGAAAATTATCCCATCTTTCTTTCTTTGTCTTTTCTACATGACAATTAGACTATTTATTTATGTGCCTTTTGTTTGTTTTTGTTTTCAATTCTCATGGGAAAATATGCAACTTACTTCTTCTTAAATAAAATTTACTTTCAGAGATTTGGATACTTATACCATATGCAGATTTTTTAGTGTAAATATTCATGCTTTTAAGAAGATAATATTTTAAAATATGGATTTTCTCTTCTTTCCTATAGATTCTATGAGCCATATATAGAGATGTTTGCAAAGTATGTGTAGAATTGTGTTGAGAGACACAACTGTGTCATAGACATGTTTAAGGAAATGGAGGAAATGCATTTAAATATCTTGATAGAAAAAATTGCCTTCTGGGTACTGGGACAGTGTGCTAAATTTGAAGAGTGACCTGAAATAAACGGAGTAGCTTCAAAGTATTCTGAACTCCCTGAACCTGACCCCAAGGCCGCCTCCTCTCTGATTCTCCAGTGAGCTGACAGCAGCCCTGCCTTGGCTCACTTTCCTATAATGTTTTTGAGAAGGGCTTCTACTTTAGCCTTCCTTGTTTCTCTGTCCCCAGCTTTAATAAATGTCCTCTCAAAATCACCTGGGCATGTAATGTGAACCCTTTCCTGTATGAAGTCAAGAACCCACACACAACAGGCCGGCCTGAGGCAGCTCCCTGTCCAGTAACAAAACAACTCTATTAAGAAACAGGCAAACGATTTCAACAGGCATTTTACCAAAGAGGATATATAAATGGTTAATATGCTCAAGAGAAGATGCTTAATATCATTACTCATCAGGGAAATGAAAAAAAAAGATAATTATTAAAATTCAAAGTGCACTTATCAACTCTGACATTAATGTTGCATTCTGCTTCTGACATCCTGCTAGTAATTGTTTCCAAATCAAAAGGAGAATCAATGATTCTTACCCTGTGACTCAAATACCAATGTCTTCATAGATTACATCTTATATTTCCATTTAAAAACACCCCCTTGGAGGGAAGGGGGGGCAGGAAGTAATTAACCAAGAACCTTGTATGCATATATATGCATGGCCCATGGCCACAGACAATGGGGCAGTGAGGGCCTGGGGAGGAGGGGGGGGGGGGCGGACTGGGGGCGGGCTGGAGAGGGTCAATGGGGGGAAAGGGGGGGACATACTTTCAACAATAAAGAATTATTTTTTAAAAGAATTATTAAAAAATAAAATAAATAAAAAGACACCCCTACATAAACCCTTATCTGCCATGGCCTGGTCAAGAAACATTTCACTTCATTCTTGACTGGTATTAAGAGCTTTTCCATCCAAAAAGATTCAGAATACTGCTATTGATCAATCCTTACCTGGCATTATCTGCCACAGCAAATTCCAAAGTAATAAAACTGTATGATGGTAAGTCTCACCCATCTAAGAGCCCACTTATTTCAAAACATTCTAACAAGATAATTTGGAGTTCAGCTACAATGGGATTTGGTGAATAGTTTTCATATCTTGGTGAAAAGTTATGGAAGGAAAACTGGTGATCTGACATAGAGATACAAATTTAGGGTTAAAGGTCATGGTATTTCCAAGATTCTCTTGTCCCATCAGGCTGCACACTCTCTACCGCTGGTGCTGCCTCTCGTATTCGAATGCCTTGGTTTCTGTTTCCAGTTCACTAAGACGTGCAGCAGGGAATTCCTGCCCCTCAAACCCATGCACCCCATCACCCAGAGGCAGCTGGCTTAATAGAATGGTGGCAAGGCCTGCTCCCATTTCTTTAAGGGGAAAAACCATAACATTTCTGAGTTCTTCCTTCTTCCTGCTGTGCTGCTGAAAATCAGAGCTGATGAGAGAAGGGAGGGTCCGTGCCTGTCTCTGTCTGTGGGTTGCTCTTTGAACAAATCCCAAGACCTTTTCTCTGGACTGAAGAGAGATGGTACAAAGTGCAAGAAGCCATGGTGGGATGGCGAGATGGAATGCAGGCAAAATCTTTCCCTGGACCTTAATGGTACGTGTTTACATTGTCCATTTAAACAAAAAAATGTTTAGCTCCCTCCAGCCAGTCAAAATGAAATCTAGGGGCAAACCGCCAAATCCATCTTCCAGTCAAGTTTCTTTCAAATTGATTCTGTCCTTAATCTGCCAATATTAACATTCATTGCCATTCGCATAAAGTGTGAGGATCTGGGGGAAGATGTTCAGAACACGACACAAGATAATTTGTGAAACTGTCTGTGAATTATCAAAGGTGAGTCATGGTTCTGTTTGTTCTGCTAAAGCATACTCAGAAACTGTTCATGGAGATGGACACTAACAGCAAAGGTAAGCTATGAGGGCCTTCTCTCTTAGCCCCCAGTTCTCCAGGAAGATGAGCCTGAGGCAAGAATGAAGGTAGGGATGATTTTATCTGAGAGGCGCAAGCCCAGGAGGAGGTGAGGGCGAAGAAAAGCAGAAGTGAGACAAAGGAAGATGTACAGCGATGCCAGGTGAGTCATGGCTGTGCTGGCTTGTCCTTCACACTGAGTCACAGAGATGTAGCTGGTTACTCAGCAGGTTCATCTGGGGCTGTGGGGCTTTTCTTGGAAGGGCTGCACCGAGGAGCTGTACCTCGGGAAGGTGTATAGACAGAAGAAAGGAAAGGAAATTCACCTGCCCAGCTCCCTTCCCTCTCCCGTTTCCTATTCAGGTTTACCCGTGGAGAGCAGATGGATTGCCCCCGCACTGCCAGGCTGTGTCCTCGGCCCCCTGGTGGCTTTCCATCCAGGTCTGGAAGTGAAAGAGTGACTGTGTGCACATGAGTTCTGTGTGTGTGTGTGTGTGTGTGTGTGTCTGTGTGTGTAGGGGGCAGTGGTGGTGGGGTGGGGGGGGGGCACCCATGAAGCCCTAAGACTTCACCTTGGGTAGCCCACAACGACCCTCACTACCTCCCATTGAGTGCGGCCCTGATCAAAGCTGTGCGAGGGGCAGTCCTCGTAGGAAAGCACGATAAATCAGCACTAAATAAATACCATAGAAACATGCACGAGACGTTTGGCACTCAGTGAGGCTCCGTGGAGGATACAAACAAGTTTGTAACTCAGTCCTGGGCCTCAGAATTGCCCGGCAGGGGACCTAAGAGGAGGCAGCTGCACAGAGGAGGGGCCCCAGAGCCTGAGCCGACTCACTGCACCTCCTTGGCCAAGGGTCGATGTGTTCGTCATCTACTGCTGCTCAGCACCAACACTTAGCGCCTTAAATCAACACACTTTTATCATCTTACCGTTTCTGTGGCTCAGGAATCCATTCACGGGCCCTCTCCTTCCCGACTTTCACAAGGCTGCAATCAGCCAGGGATGGGGGTCTCACCTGAAGGCTTAACTGGGGAGGATCCTCTTCCAAATTCACTTACCTGGTGGTTGCCAAGATTCAGTCCCCTGAGGGCCGTTGGGCTGAGGGTCCCGTTCAGTTGGCTGGATGGCCGGAAGTTACCCCTCCGTTCCTCGCCTCTTGGGCCTCCCCAATATGGCAGTTTCCTCATCAGAGTCAGCGAGTCTGTAAGCAAGAAAGAAGTCATGACACGCTGTAACCTGTCACAGAAAGGACGTGCCATTACTTCTGCTGTATCCTATTGGCTAGAGACAAGTCACTAGGTCCAGCCCCACACTCAAGGGGAGAGGATTCCATAAGGGCATGAAAATCAGGGAGGGGGCCCACTGAGGGCCATCTTAGAAGTCAGCCCACCATAGTTGGACTGTACACCTGCAAGACAGAACCTCCAGGAGAGGCCCTTCAGAGAATGACCATTGTGGGGAGCCAGCTGGGAATGCCTGAATGGAGAGATCTCACTTGATAGCTAGAAAGGCCCAAAGATTTGGAAATTAACACTACACTTGTAAACAGCCCACGGGGGAAAACATCGCAAGAAAAAATAGAAAATACTGTAAACAGAACGATAATGAGAATACAATGTACAAAAATGTGTGGGCTGCAACTAAAGCCATAATGACAGAAAACCTTAAATGTTACATAAAAGAACAAGAAGGTGTAAAATCAATGGCATAACTTGAAACCTGAAGGAGAGAAAAAGATAGGCAACTATAACTGAGGTAAGTAGGAAGATGAACAGAATAAAGGTACAACAGAAAATCAACGAAATAGAAAAACAGACTATACAGAATGTTAATAAAACCAAAAATCGATGCTTTGAAGACAATACAGAAAATTAATAAAAAACAACAATGAATTCTTTGAAGAGATCGTAACTGGTAAACCGCTAGTCTACCTAATCCAAAGGAAAAGAGAGAAAACACGAATTAGCAGCATCAGGGTTGAAAGAGAGGCTACCACCCCAGAAAACATAACATTAAAAGCACATTAAGGAAATAATATCAGTCACTACACGCCAATAAATTCGATAGCCTCCATAAAATGGGTAAATTCCTTGACAAGCTCAACTTATCAAGTAAAGGATTTGCTACATGACAGGCACTTCCTTGGTGCCTGTTTGGCACAAGATCTGAAACTGGGAAGGGAAAGTTACCAGAAATGCGCAGGGGAGCTCTTCAGAACAAAAGGAAATGATACCATATGGCAGGATCTACAGGTAAACACGGGAACACCAAAAATGGTAGCGTATGGATGAATATGAAAACTTTTTCTTCTCTTAATTTATGTGAAAGCCATTTGACTATTTAAAGAAAAAAATCATAACACAGTATTGTTAGGCTTAAAATGTATATAGCTATTACATTATTCCATTTATAAGAAATTTCCAGAAGAGGCAAATCGATAAAGACAAAAAAGTAAATAAGTGGTTGCTAAGGGGCTGGGGAGAGGGGAATGGAGCCTGACTCCTGGTGGGTACAAGGTTTCCTTTTAAAGTGATGACAACGATTAGAGAGTGGTGGGTGCACAGCTTTTAAAATGTAATTTTTAAAAACCACCAAATTGCATATTTTAAAAGGGTGAATATTATGGCATGTGAATTGTATCTCAAAAATGTATATGGATGTAATATATATGATAAAAATAGCAAAGAGAATGAAGAAATGCAACTGTCCTATTACCAAGTTTCTACATCTTTCTTGAAGTAATTCAATATAAAGTCTGAGAAGATAGTGATAAATGAAGATGCATAGTGTAATCCCTAGAGCAACCAATACAAATTTTAAAAAAAGGAGTTATAGCTTAAAATCCAAAGCAACAAGCTCTGCTTCCAATCATGATGGAGTAAGAAGGACAGGCCTCAACCTTCCTTGGTCAGAAACTGAAGAAAATGTATGAAACAACTGCTTTCGGAACTTGGACGACAGGTAGCACGGGGCAGTGATCCACGAGAGAACAGGACAAACAACTGGGCTCTCTACTCGGACCAGCTTTTTGCCTGGAGGTCACAGGTGCAGATAGGGGGCGTCACGCAGAGCCTGCCGGCCTCACAGAAATAAAGACATGGAGATAAGCGTTTGGGGAGATCGAGGCAGCTGAAAATTGTGGGCCAAAGATCTGGCCTGGGGGGAGCTATGTAGACAAGACCCACAGTAGTCATATGCGTCTACTTGAGTCTTCGATGCGTGCTGGGTTAGGCACGGATGGAGTGAAATTTCACAAGGTGGGGCAAAAAGAAATGGCCAGAAAGTTGTACATAGAATTCCCAAGAGTTCACATGGTGGAAAGACAAGCGCTCTGAGCAGCGAGGGTGGAGTGTTCTCAGTGATCACCCAGGGAATTCCCAAACACAATAAAATATGATCTCAACCACAGCACCTTCCTTAATAGGAAAACCCTACTCAGGCAGCAAAATAATTCATATCAGCACAAATAGTTTCCACCTTAGTATCTCTCATACATTGCTGCTGGCATTGCAAAATGAGACTGTCTTTGGAAAGACAGTTTGGGGTTTTTTGTTATTGTTGTTGCTGTTTTTTATAAAACGAAACATACTTTTATCACACTTGGTGTTTAACCAGTGGAGTTGGAACATATGCGTACAAAAACCTGCAGCTGGAAGAGCCACATCTCTGGGGTGCAGACCTGCTGGCTGGCAGTTGGGGGCATCAGAAAAGTCACTTTATTTTTTTAAAAAAATATATTTCATTGATTTTTTACAGAGGGATAGAGAGTTAGAAACACCGATGAGAGAGAAACATTGATCAGCTGCCTCCTGCACACTCCCTACTGGGGATGTGCCCGCAACCAAGGTACATGCCCCTGACCGGAATCGAACCTGGGACCCTTGAGTTCACAAGCCGATGCTCTATCCACTGAGCCAAACCAGCTAGGGCCAGAAAAGTCACTTTAAAATATACATCCTTTCCTAGTTCTTTGAATTTCGAACCATGTACATGTATTAAGTACTCAATCATTTTTAAAAAATAAGTTTCTAATAAAAAGTTGTGCTCAGCCTTTGAAGGACATGCAGGATTTGGTAAGACAGAAAAGAAAGTTATTCCGGATGCTAATGAAATCGATTGTACGAAGAAAGAGGCAGAAATGGAGACTTCCCTGGTGTTTCTGAAGCAATGCAAATGGACCATTTAGGCCCTCTGAGGATGGCTTTGGGCAGGCACAACAGGACGGGATGACGACTGGGACCAGGCTGCAAGGGGCTGGTGGACTGGACTTTATCCAGGAGCCAGAGCAGAACCGGGAGAAAGATCCTGGCTGGGAAAGGATGAGATAAAAGGAAAGGTCCCTGGGGGGAGGTAAAGCAAGCTGCAGTGTGGGTTTATCCTCCAAGGCAAGGATCCTCAAACTTTTTAAACAGGGGCCAGTTCACTGTCCCTCAGACCGTTGGAGGGCCGGACTATAGTTTAAAAAAAAACAACAACTATGAACAAATTCCTATGCACACTGCACATATCTTATTTTGAAGTAAAAAAACAAAACGGGAACAAATACAATATTTGTATTTGCATGTGGCCCGCGGGCCGTAGTTTGAGGACCCCTGCTCCAAGGCATGAGTGGGCAGCTACCTGGGGGTTGGCAGACTGAGAATCTCACAGGAAATAACCAGGAGGACAGAGAACAGGAAGCAGTGAGGGCAGCGGAGCCTGAGGCAGCCCTGGATAGAGGAGGAAGTAAAACATGGTAGATACACCCTATATAATAAAAGCCTAATAGGCAGAGAGTCCAGGGGGAGACTCAGAGGGAAGGATGGTATGATTTCTCATCTGAGTCACTGGCTTTGAAACCTGGCCATGCCTCAGATTCACCTGTAGAACTTTTTAAAAAATATAGAATCCCAGCTCCATCCTAAATCTTCTAAATTAAAAGTGGAGGGGGGGGGGGGAAGAGGCAGTAGAAATACAGATATTTGTACCATCTCCTCCACTAGCCCCCATGCTCAGACGATTGGCATCTCCCACCTGAAATATGGCAGGGACAGCCTCCCACCATTCCTTGTCTTATAATCTGTGCTCTTCCACAGGTCAGCCAGAGGGGTCCTTTCAAAACCAAAGCCAGATCTGTCACTCATCTACTCAGAACTTCCAATTCCTCCTATCTCACTCAATGGAAGATTCTAAACCCTTTCAATGACCTGAAGGTCCCTCCTAATCCATACCAAGCTTCCAGCTTCCTGCTCTGATCTCCCAAGCCTCCTTTCGCCCCAACTCTTTCATCCTCAGTTGCTGGCCTTATTGCTGTTTCTTAACGAATGAAAAAATATGCCCCTCCCTCAGAACCGTTGCACCTGTGATTCCGTCTGCATAGTGGCTATTTGCCCCGATATCCACACGCCTTCTTCTCTCGCTTCCTCAAGGCCTCTGCTCACATGGCACCTTAGCGAACAGGTCTTCTCTGACCCCCTGTCTAAAATAACATGTCTCCACCTCCATCACCTCTGGGACCCTCCCTCTGCTTTATTTGTCTTCATAGCACCTGGGACCATCCGACATAGAATACGTTTATGTGTTTATCACTTAATTTCCCCACGCTAAATGTAACCCTCATGTGAGCCAAAACTTGGTTTTGTTCATTGTTTTATCTCCATGTCTAGTGTATAGGTTAGTACTGGTACATGGTAGAGACATCCTATATAATAAAAGCCTAATATGCTAAGTGTTCAGTTGACTGGTCGGCTGTTCAACCAATCAAAGCGTAATATGCTAATGATATGTTAAGACCGCTCAACCGCTCGCTATGACATGCACTGACCACCAGGGGGCAGACACTCCGACTGATAGGTTAGCTTGCTGCTAGGGTCCGGCCGATCAGAACTGAGCAAGATGGGCCGGACACACCCTGGAGCCTTCCCGTGGTCCCTCCCCAGCTAGCCAACCTCCCGCGCGTCTCTCCCCAGCCCCGATAGTGCACAGGTGGGGTCCCTCGTCCTGGCCTGCACCCTCTGGCAATCCGGAACCTTTCGGGGGATGTCAGAGAGCAGTTTCAGCCTGATTCCGCAGGCCAGGCTGAGGGACCCTGCTGGTGCATGAATTCATACACCAGGCCTCTAGTAATAAATATTTTTAAATGAACAAAACTGTGTATAAGTTTCCCCAAGTGAATCTTCTGCAGCCAGCCTGGGGAGCAACTACTGGTGTAGCTAATATAAAGTAAATTCTCAAATATTATAATGTGGATTTGGCAGTGCATTTTTCTCAATTAGCACTGCTTTCATTGACATCTAGGGAACAGATCCTGCACACGGCTATTCTCTTAAAGCTATGCCTCCTGTTAGCATGGGGCAGGGCACCAGCTGTGGGCACATCAGGGAGCAGAGCTCTGCTCGTCTTGTTCCCTGTTGGCTTCTCCATGGCAGCAACATCCCCTCCCCGCCCACCCATCCTCGTCTGGATGGGAACAAGACCACCTCCCACAGCCCCTGGGAAGGGAGAGGCACCAGTTCATTACGGGAGCCACAGCAGTTGAAGAATTCTGAGCCTGATGACTGCTACTCTCTTTGGTTGTGAATTTTTTTCTTCTGGTTTTAATTTTCTAATTTGATAGTCTTAGAACTTAAATGACATATCAGAAGTAACACAACAAAGAACAGAATCATGCTGAAGGGACAGTCAAAGGGACAACCATATAAATAATACTGTCTATGTAATTAGAGCCGTATCATTTGCATATTTCATCCCACCTTGAACCTCTCAATAGCCCTGTAATAAAGTCAGTCCCAGCATGTAGGCCCCTGTAGGTGAGGATACTGGGGCTCATAAAAGTTGGCTCTTTCTGATTAAAAAAATAGTCAAAGACCTCAATAAGCACCTCCCTAAAGAAGATAGACAGATGGCAAATAAAAGCATGTGAGAAGATGCTTCACATCATACGTCACCAGGAAAATGTAAATTAAAGCAACCATGAGATACCACTACACACCTGTTAGAACAGCCCAAATCCAGAACCCTGATATCAGACGCTAGCCAGGATGTGGGGCGACAGGAAGTCTCATTCCCTGCAAGTGGAAATGCCAAGCAGTACAGCCCCTTTGGAAAACAGATTCATGGCTCCTTATAAAACTAAACATATTCTTATCATATGATATGGCAATAATACTCCTTGATATGTATCCAAAGGTGTTCAAAACTGATCTCCACACAAAAACCTGCACACGGATGATTATAGCAGTTTTATTCATAATTGCCAAAGTTGGAAGCAGTGAAGCTGTAGGTGAATGAGTACAGAAATGGTGGTACATCCAGACAATGGAATCATATTCAGCACTGAAAAGAAGTGAAAAAACATGAAGGAAACTTAAATGCATATCACTAAGTGAAAGAAGCCCATGTAAAAAGCTAGATACTATATGATTCCAATTATATGACATTCGGGGGGAAAAGAAAAAAAGCAAAACTATGGAAACAGTAACAACCTCAGTGTTGCCAGGAGTTGGCGGATGGATGAATGGACAGAGCAGAGAGTATTTTTAGGGCACTGAAATTATTCTGTATGATACTACAATGGTGGATACATGCAACTCGTAGAATGTACAACCCCACGGGTGAGCCCTACTGTAACTATGGACTTCAGGGGATTACAAGGTGTCAGTGTAGGTCCATCAGTTGTAGTAAATGTACTGCTCAGTGGAGGGTGTTGATATTGGGCGGGAGGGGCTGTACATGGGTAGGGGAAGGGCTATATGGGAAGTCTCTGTACCTTCCCCTTAATTTTGCTATAAACTTAAACCTATTTAAAAACCTACACGGATTCCAAATGACTTCCATGACAAAGGTTAAACTAACGTATCATCTCAGCACATGCCTTTCAGGAAAGAATCCTAACCTGCTCTTCCAGGCTCATCCTTACAGCTTTACTCCACTCAGCCTATGTCACACTCCCTCTATGATGCCCCTAGAGTTCTCTGTGCTCCTTTACACAATATTCTCTCTGCATGATGCTCTTACCTGTCTTTCCCAACTGGCAGACTTGTACTCACATGTACTGTAGAAGCAAACCATAAACTCTCAGTGACATAAAACCAAAAGTTTATTTTTCATTTACTCTACATGACTATCTTGCCTCAGCTGATTCCTCCTGACTCCAGAACCCAGGGTTACAGCAGCCCCCATTTAGAGCAAGCAACTACTGACATAGCAAATATAAAGTAAATTATACAGGCACTGGGCAGAAATGAAAGAAAAGGAAAATATATAGGAGGGAAGGGAAGGGAAGGGAAGGGAAGGGAAGGGAAGGGAAGGGAAGGGAAGGGAAGGGAAGGGAAGGGAAGGGAAAGGAAGGGTAATGAATTTTGCATTGACTTTTAAAACTTCTATTTAGATATGATACTCATCAATTCCAATCACTTTCATTTTCCAAAGCAAGTTACATGCTTGGGTTCAGGAGTGAAGCAGGCAAATAGCTGGATTTAATGAGGTTTGGGATATTCCAGGAGAGTGCAATAGAGAAAGAGGCCAAGGGAAGAATGTTTAAAATGCTGGGCCTTGGTGTCTAACCTGGATAAGAAGTGAGGTCATGGTGGGTGTTTGATAGTGGTGGGTCAGTGAACTGGAGGCCTCTATAATACTGAAGATGAATGGTCTCTGGAGGAATTCCATGTTAATCAGGAAAGACACATGTAAACAGTTATTGGAGGGGCACAATTCAACCTACAACAACTATCTACATTTTTCTTGTTGACTGACTTTGATTTTCTCCCAACTGGACTATAAGTTCCACGAGAGCAGGGACTTTGTCTTTTTCACCGTTACATCAACAATGGCTGGAACAGCACTCAACACACAGTAGAAGCTCTCTAAAAAGCTGGAAATGAGTGAGTGAGTGAATGAATGAATGAATGAATGAGCAGTGGGTGTCTTCTACTTTCACAGTATTCCTGAGAAAAGCTAATAAATGGCCCAGCCACCTTGACATGATACATAGCCTCCAAAGATGATACCTGAACTTCCTTCCTTCCTGTATGCCTGTGCCTTTCTTCCATTGAGAAGTGGAGTTTGTTTCCCTTCCTTTAAATCGATGCACACCCTAGGACTTCTCTGATCAATAGACTATAGTAGAAATGCACCCTGGATCTCCCAGCCCAGACCTGAAGACTAGAAGCTTCTATTTCCTTCCTCTTAGACCTCAGTCTCCATACTGTAGAAACAAGCCACACAGAGACTGCATGGAGGGCACCAGATCCTCGTCAGACAGCTCCAGCTGAGCTTCCTGGTAGCCAGCACCAACCTCCAGTCATAGGCATGAACCGTCTTGGACATGCCAGCCCAGTGTCAACTCTGCAGCCCAGGAACAAAACAACCTCCCACCTAAGACCAATCAACCAACAAAACTACACAAAAATAACACACCGGTGGTTGTCTTAAGCCACGAAGTTTGGGGGGCTTGGTTTCACAGTGATAGGTAACTGAGACAGGAACTGGCAACTAGTCTTAGGATGCTGCTGTGAGAAAAACCTCAATTGTGTGGGACTGGCTTTGGGAGCAGAAGGTGCATGGAGGCCTGAAGACTCTCCAGAAGAGAGTCTGTGAAGGCTGGCAGAGCGGTGAGGCAAAGGGATGCAATTTAGAAACCGGGAGAAATTTTACTGAAACTGTTGCCTATGGTGACATCGCCAATAGAAAGGGTGCCCACAAGCTGGTGGATCTGGGAAGGAGGTTTCCAGACAAAATGACATCGCCAGTGGCTTCTTTTCCCTTTATATGCACTGATGGAATACAAAAAGAAGGGAAGGAACGAAATAAAGAACTCTCTTTGAGCAGAATGTAGAGGGCATATAGAGTCAGGGAAGTCTTCAAGGCAGCAAAACGTTCTCAACGTGAAAAAATGACCTTAAGGCAAAGATGAAATCTAAGGTACCACCAGGAAAACATAGCTTCAATATGAACTTTAGATCAAAGGTGCAAGGTGCAAATCTACATTTTTTTTTTTTTTTTTGCAAAAACCTTAGAAAGCTTTAAGTTGGTGCCTTAGAGATCCTTAAGCCAGACAAAAATACTTCTAAGCATTTTAAGGGCCCCCCAACAATAGAGTTTCTAAGGATATTAAGGCCATTATTCCACAACACCTTAAAGCAACTTTAATGCCATTGTATACCTAGTGAACTAGCAGAGAATGAATAATAAGGTTAAGAATCCACTGTGGATTTGGTTTCAGGGAAACGTATTGTTGATAATGCTGTAAAATTGTTTCAATCTTTCTAGAGAGCAGTCTGGGAATAGGCAAGAAAATGTTCGTGTCTTTTTTCCCAAGCAATTCATCTTCAGGGATATCGACCTAAGATAATGACCCCAAAAAGATAATTTTAAAACCTATCGGTCTAAACAACCCTTCACAGTCACGTTATTTATAATAAGAACAAACTGGAAACAACTCAAATGTCTAAAAATAGAGATATGGATGAGCAAACTGTGGCATATTTACACGATGGGCTGCTCTATAATCATTAAAGTGACAAGTTTATGGATTGTGTTGACTCAACGTTATGTGGGCTTGAAATATTATTAATAAGAGAGCAAAGTACAAAATGGTAAGTGCAAAGCTATTTCAACTTCATAAAAATAAACACTGTCTATATATTTTTAATAAAATAAAGAAAATGTGCATGTAACAATTTAATGCTTAGTATATTTTTAAATTATAGGGCTTCACACCCTAGTTTGAAAGGGTGAAGTGGATACTTTGGGGAACTCACTACAAAAGAGTAAAGGGACGTTAGGACATGTTTATTAATGAAAAAACATTGACAAGGACCTACACTGTACTCAGCCCTGAAGACACAGCAACTAGAACAAAGGAAAAGTGAAATATGGTCCCTGGGCTCAATAAGCATTCAAGAAGCAAAAAGGGCACAACAGATTATCATTTACATTAATTATTTTGTCCAAGTCTGTAGAAAAGACCAAAGGGGTTTTTAAACTGTGTTTTTAGAAGCTTTAAGTTTTACAAACACTTGCTAGAGTTCTGTGAGCATTTTGCAAATAGAATTAGGCTTTAGATGATTTTGTGCAATTGTTGATTTTTAACTAATACTTGGTTTTAAAATGCTGATTTTTAACTATTATTTCTGTTGTAAAATGTTCTTTTAAAACACTTGAGCACTGGGGAGGAGGGGAGGACAAGAAGAAAGTCAAAAAGCGCATCACCTAAAATTGATCCTATTCCTGAGGAATAATCATTGTTAACATTTATAAACCTCATTTTAGCCAGGTTCATTTAGTCAGAGTTCAACCAGAGAACCAGACCAGTAGGAGATATGTTTCCATAGATTCATGAAAAGGAATTGATTTACACCATTGTGGGGGCTGACTAGACAAGTCTGAAATCAATGAGACAGGCCATCAGGAAGGACACATGGAACTCAGGACACAGAGTACAGCCGCTGCACATCAATGGAATTTCTTCTTCCTCAGGGAAGCCTCAACGCTGCCATTGAACTGAATCAGGCCCACCCAGATTATGGTAATATCTCTTAGGTAAAGCCAACTGATCATGGATTTTAATCAGACCTAAAGAATTACCTCCACAACAACATCTAGGTTAGTTTTTGATTAAATAACTGAAAAGTTTAACCTAGACAAGTTGACATGTCACAAAGATCAGGATAGTCCAGCCCTTGTCCACTTGGCACCCACACATATCTCCTTAAATCATAATCTCCAAACAAAGACAATACCAAGTCATACTTCCATGTAACATGATATGACTAGCCTGTGTACAACCAAATCTCGCTAACCCTTTTCCAGGGGAGGAAGTAGTCCCTAGGTATCGTTCACTCTTCTCCTCAGATATTCTGTAAGTTAAATACTGTGACATAAAGTTAACTTTTATCAATACATCTTGCATTAGATGATGAGGGGATAAGAAAGGGGAGAAAATAAAAATATTTGCTTGCTGTATATACAAATATATCCATTAAAAAATAGAGAAAGCATACTCATAACAATTTGTCCTTATTTCTGCAACTGGTCACCTGGTCATAGCAATTATAAGTATACTAGAGGCCTGGTGCACGAAATTCGTGCACTCGGGGCGGGGGGGGGGGTCCCTCAGCCCGACCTGAGCCCTCTCACAGTCCAGGACCCCTCGGGGTATGTTCGCCTGCCAGCTTAGGCCCGATCCCCCCTAAGCTGGCAGTCAGACATCCCTCTCGCAGTCTGGGGCTCTCACAGTCCAGGACCCATCGCTCCTTACCACCCACCTGCAGTGGAGGCGGGAGAGGCTCCTGCCACCACTGCTGCGCTTGCCAGCCATGAGTCCGGCTTCTGGCTGAGCAGTGTTCCTCCTGTGGGAGCTCACTGACCACTATGGGCAACTCTTGCATTGAGTATCTGCCCCCTGGTGGTCAGTGTGTGTCATAGCGACAGGTCATTCTGTCATTTGGTTGATTTGCATATTAGGGTTTTATTATATAGGATAATAATATAATATTTAAATTATAGAATATACTCGAGGCCCAGTGTATGGATTTGTGCACTGATGGGGTCCCTTGGCTTGGCCTGCAGGGATCCAGCTGAAACCAGCTCTCTGACATCCCCTGAGGGGTCCCAGATTGCGAGAGGGCACAGGCCAGGCCGAGGGACCCCACCGGTGCACAAATCTGTGCACCAGGCCTCTAGTATGCATACAAGATCTTTGGTTAATCATTTCTCACCCTCCCCCTTCCCCCTTCCCTCTGAGATTCATCAGTCTGTTCCATGTTTCCATGCTTGTGATTTGTGCTCCTGCATTGTCTGTCCCCTGGTGGTCAGTGTGCATCATAGCTAATGGTCGAACAGTCGGCCGGTTGGCTGGTCACTTAGGCATATATATATATATATATATATATATATATATATATATATATTTCCCATTCCATATTCTCTTTGCCCTCAGCAAGCACCTCAGCTGACCATGGTTCTTAACCAAGCCTTCATTCATAAAGAGCCTGGGTGCTAGCAGTCCAGGCTAAGCTGGGTTGCTGCAGTTTTCCACTGACTTTAATCACAGGACAATCCTCATTATTTACATGGGTTGCCCCTCTCCATGCTCTTCAGTCTCTGGGGGAAGCCCAAAGAACAAAGTGTGAAGCTTGGCAGAACCTCCTCCACCTTCCTAGGTATTCACAGCACATCACCCCCCACCCAGCAGCTCTTCTGGTCCAACATCCTTCCAGGGGGTCACCTTAGAGACTGTTCTGAAGTCTTCTCTCCAGAGAAGCTGAGAAATGATGGTCTGTAGTCACTTTTCTCTCTTCTCTCTCAGTGCCCGCCCCTTCTCCTTCAGCCAGCTAGCAAGCATCAGGTCTCCCTTGTGGGAGGCAGCCTGGGAACCATATATGGAGAGACCGTCTAATTCCTTAATTGTGCATTTTCAATTGAGGATGCTATGCTATGATTTTGTTTTCTGATTCATCCATCCAGCTTTCACTTCTGTGATACAACTGCAGCTCTCCCCCAACCCCCTCCTTTAAAGAGTGCTTTGGTTCTGATGGGTCAGCTCAGTGCGGGAAGAATTAACTGGCTTTGCATCATGAGAAACTATATCACAGAATCTTAACCAAGTATCATTCGGTAGAAAGAAAGACAAAGAGACCGGTGTGGCAACACTGTGGGAAGGGGCAGGAAGGGGCCGAACCTCCAGGCTCAAAAGGCCCTATTTCCTAGTGTTCACTTCCCACTCGTCGCTTTAAATATCCATTCTTTTGTGTTTCCGCATCTTTGTAATCAGTTCTTGTCAGTAGGAATCGCACTGTGACTTCGCTCCTTAAATGCCTTAGTTCTGTGACTAGGTGAGCTCATAGAACCTAAAACAGTGGTTCTCAACCTTCTGGCCCTTTAATACAGTTCCTCATGTTGTGACCCAACCATAAAATTATTTTCGTTGCTACTTCATAACTGTAATGTTGCTACTGTGATGAATTGTAATGTAAATATCTGATATGCAGGATGGTCTTAGGCGACCCCTGTGAAAGGGTCGTTCGACCGCCAAAGGGGTCGCGACCCACAGGTTGAGAACCGCTGAACTAAAAGATCAACCTGCACGAGGTCCTGAGAGGGTAGAAGGAGGACAAGGGGGAAGCAGGAGTCCATGGGCAGCTGACAACTGAGCACACTAAGGGCCTAAAAGAGTGCTGAGTGCTCAGTACCCTGAATTAAGTTAGCAAGTGGGGGGCTTTGCTGAGGCCCATGGAATTAATGAGGCACTCTGTTCAGAGTCAAGGTAGGGGCATCGGAATCAGTCCCATGATTTGCTTCAGAATCACCTGGGGCAGGGCTTTAAAACGTTTCTCTCACATACACACACGCCAGGTGATGTTAGAATGGGTCCTGACACAGAAGGAGAGAATGAGGTTTCAAAAGCTCCCTCGGTGGCCCTGGCCTGTGTGGTTCAGCGGGTGGAGCATCATTCAGTACACAGAAAGGTTGCGGGTTTGACTCCCGGTCAGGCCTAGGTTGCGGATTTGATTCTTGGTCGGGGTGCCTATGGGAGGCAACTGATCCGTGTTTCTCTCTCATAGCGATGTTTCTCCTTCTCTCCCTCTCCCTTTCTCTCGCTCTAAAATCAATAAAACATATCCTTGGGGGAGGATTTTTTTATAAAACCTCTGTATCTTTAGCCACAACCCAGCCATTTCTCTGGCTTAACAGGCAAAGCCGCAGGAAACTCTCCTTTCCTGCTCACCCGCAGACGCTGCTCCCCGGGATGAGCCATTTCCCGCAGTCGGCACAGCTCAGACCCGGTGAAGCCTAGGGCTGTAGTGGCTCCCTCCCATGCGGCTTCAGGAGCAACTTGATCCAGGACCCAAATGATGTCACCCGGACACGATTTCCATTCCCTCCATTTCTGTCTCCTTTTCCTTAGTCTTAGCTCCAACCTCTGACCCCAGGTGATGGCTGCAGCAGCTCCAACAGCTGTCTCCTCTCTCTCTCCCTCTCTCTCTCTCTCTCTCTCTCTCTCTCTCTCTCTCTCTCTCCTACCAGAAGAGAGGAAGAGTCACTTTCCCAGGATTCCTGGGACCCTGTCACTGGCTCATTCCAGAAACACTGAGCCCCAGACAACATGATGCGCTGATTAGCCAGCCGAGGCCACCCACCCACACCACAAGGCTGGGAATGGAAGGAGGAAGTCCCCGAGGGCATCTGGACTGGTTTTGTCGGAAGGACAGGCGGATGCTGGGCATTCACTCCTCAGAGCAATGAACCAGAGCAAGCATCTCGGGCTGGCTCTGGGCACGGCTGGGCCTCCCTCGCTGGCGGCTCTGTGCCACACGCCCTTCCTCAAACAGCAGGCGGAGGCGCTCAGCAAACAGACCGGGGAACGGTCCCTGACCTCAGGCAGCCTACACTGCAGTCAACAAACGTCACACGTGTTCACTTTAGAAAAAGAAAGAAAAGAAAAGAAGCTGGTCCATCTAACTAGATAGTCCCTTTTTTGGACTTCAACTCTTCATGGCCCAGCAAAGTTCTTAAAAAGTAAGCATTTTTGTTTGTTTTCTTAAGTGGTTCATTTTCTTAAACCACGGATTTACTATCATTCATGTTAAATGTCCCCCCGGATCGCCTCCTGTTGGAACTGTGCGCGCTGTCCCCGCAGAGCCGCCTGACACTTACGTCCTTCGGGCTGTCCAGTGGCCGGAGGCAGGCGCGACGGGTTAGGAGGCGCCAGACCCGGGCTCTGCCCACTCCGCAGCCTTCACTGGGGGACTGGGGAGCGGCTTTCTTCCCCAAATAGGAAGGGGCTTCTTCAGCCTTCGGCAACTTGGAACCCAAGGGAATGTTGTTCCTCTAAGTAGCTAAGCTTTCCCGGTTTACACTGAACAGCGCTCCCGGCCCCAAAGGAGCTGTTTTCAGGAAAATAAAGATACTGGGCAGCGCCCCCGGCGGCCCGGCACTGTCTCCTGTTCAATGTGTTTGGACGGCACCGCCCAGGGCGCCCCTGCTCCCAGCCCCCGCCTCCCTCCCGGTCCCATCCGGTCTCCACCTTCAGACCCACCTGCGGCCCGGCCCCCGCACGGGTTTCCCACCGTCACCCCTGATGCCGGCAACCCCGAGCCCCACCTTCGCCAGAGTCACCCCCCGAGGTGGAGGCTGCGCCCCCCACCCCCGCCCGCCCGGCCTCTGCGGCCCCACACCCACCGCTCCCGGGGCTCCTGTCCCCCCGCGACGGGGCGGCTCCGAGGGCGCGGGCACCACACCCACCGCTCCCGGGGCTCCTGTCCCCCCGCGACGGGGCGGCTCCGAGGGCGCGGGCCCCACACCCACCGCTCCCGGGGCTCCCGTCCCCCCGCGACGGGGCGGCTCCGAGGGCGCGGGCCCCACACCCACCGCTCCCGGGGCTCCCGTCCCCCCGCGACGGGGCGGCTCCGAGGGCGCGGGCCCCACACCTACCGCTCCCGGGGCTCCTGTCCCCCCGCGACGGGGCGGCTCCGAGGGCGCGGCCCCCACACCCACCGCTCCCGGGGCTCCTGTCCCCCCGCGACGGGGCGGCTCCGAGGGCGCGGCCCTTCCCGAGGCGGCGGAGCAGCTGAGGGGCTGAGCATCTTCCAGGGGCGCCTCCAGCGCGGGCCCTTCTCCCCCAGGACGTGCGGAGCCTCCCGGGTGAGGGGGAGCTCAGGCCCTGGCCGCCCCCGGCCTGGAGGGGAGCCCGGCCCCGACCCTTGGGGAGCCCCCGGCCCTGGTTCTGCCCCCCAGGCCCTGGGCTCCGTGACTTCCTGCAGAACCACTTCCGGGCAGGAGGGAAGCTCATCAAGAAGAGGGGCGACACCTGGCCCCCCTCCAGGCTGCGGCCCGGCTGGGCTGGGCGAGCATCTCTCCAAAGGCTCGCCCTCCAGCAGGACCAGGAGCCCGTGGCGCCCGGAGGCCTGTGAGGGGCCCCTCTGCCCCCCTGGGGTCTGGCTTTAACCTGAGCCTCTTCCCGAAACTACTGGCCATTCTTTTAACCGCCCTGAAGGCCTCTCCCATGCACTGGGCCAAATGAAACAATAAAGCTTTTTGCAGAAGAAAAAAAAAAGAAGATACTCATCAATGGATAGCTGCTGTGCACCCGCTAGGTGCAGGCTGCTGCCGGGCTCTCGGAATAGCGGAGACAAAGGGCCCAGCTCCTATTCTGGATGAGCTCCATGTTAGGGACCCAGACAGACGGGCAAACAGACCATCACCGTGCGATGTGCGCCATGCAGTCACTGGTACATGCATGGGCTGCTCTTCAAACGGAAAGGCCACCCATGGGTCTTGATGGTAGAGGGTGAGTTTATCATGTGAACAAGGCAGGAAGGAAAGGGGTTGGGGGTTAGGTGAGCATTTTGGGCGGAGGGAGAGGCACAGGCGGGGCAGGATGAACGCAGCGTATCTGCTCCATATTCTGTTTGCCTCTCCTCGCCTGCCCACCGGCCCTGTGACTGGGGCTGGCCTCTTCTGAATGGGCCTCCGGGGCTCCTTGCCTTCCAGCTTCTCATTGGGTTCAGCCAAGGGGCAACACCAGGTGGAGAATGGAGGGAAGTGGGAGACAAATTTCAGATAATTATCCTCCTCCACCCCCCTGACCCCCCCACCCCCACCCGGGACTCCCTCCCTGCCCAGCAGGGGGAGACCACAGCCCCAGCTCCCTAGGATGACCCTTCCCTCTCTAGGTCCTGGGAACAGCCCTCTCACATTGCCCCTTCGGGTCTAGAGGTGGGAATGACCTTCCATTCTTGTTTCCCCTAACTCTGTCCACACCTTTGTAAATAGTCTACTAAACTCTTCAATTAGCCCTTTTGTGTGTATTATCTGTTTCCTGCCAGGACCTGACGGTTGTGTGCGTAGATTATGGGAAAACGGCCGCACTGAAACAGGGTGTTTACATGTGCACGTGGTGAAAGTGAGGAGGACAGAAGGTTGGCAGGAACCGGGTCCTTGGGGGACTTGGATTCTCTGTAAAGAGTGTGTATAGATTTTATCCTGAAGTTAACGGGAAGCCATTTCCTAAATCATTAGGTTACATTTAAAAAAGTCATTTGTTATCATTATGATTATATATGCAACATGCATAATTCAAAAGCAGCTACTTGCGTGTTACTAGGCTTTAGTAGAAATGAAGTGTCTCATCTTAGTAGAGGCGGAGCATGAAACATCAAATGGCCATGCAGCTAAAGCTGCCCATCATGATATAGGTGCTGCCACAGGTGAGCAATCCATCAGAAGGTGGAGTGGTGGATCCAGGATCAGGCACCAGCAGGGCCAGACGTAAGCAGCAGAAGCAGAAGGCCCAGAACTATTTCAGTTCACAGCTATGGCTACAAGGGGGGGAGAGGTGGGACTTATTACCATCTGTAAGAGGAGGAAAATAGGCTGATCTTGGTTCATGAATGAGATGGCTTGTGCTATGGACTGATTTTTGCCCCCCTCAATAGCATATGCTGAAGCCCTAACCCCCATTGTGATAATATTTAGAGACGAGGTCTTCAGAACATAATTAGATTTAGATGAGACCATGAGGGTCCAGTCCCCATAATGGGATTAGTGCCTTTATAAGAAGAGATACCAGACAGCTTGCTTCCTCTCTCTCTCCACCATGTGAGGACACAGCGAGAAGGTAGTTATCTGCAAGCCAGAAAGACAGCCTTCATCAGAACCTGTCGTTACTAACAAACTGGTCTCGAACTTCCAGCCTCCAAAACTCTAAGTTCCTTTTGCTCAAGCCACCCAGTTTGTGGTATTTGGTAATGGCAGCCCAGGCTAATCCAGCTGGGGATGTCGATGTGCCTGCTGCTGATTGCAACACCACTGAGCCATGGCTCTGAAAGACAGGGAAATCCTCCCGAAGTCACCCAGTGTGTGTGGAAAGAAGTGACCTGAGGTAGAATGTCCATGGACTCCTAGGGAGTGGCAATAGCTTGGCTGGTTGATCAGGGAACTGGAAAGAGAAAGATCTATACATATAAAAGCCTAAGTGACTGAATGACTGGTTGACTGGTTGCTATGATGTGCACTGACCACCAGGGGGCAGACGCTCAATGCAGGAGCTGCCCCCTGGAGGTCAGTGAGCTCCCACGGCTGGCCAATCTCCCATGGTCCCTCCCCCACCACCCACCCCCAGTCGTCCAGCCCTGATCAGCCCCAATCAGGACTGGGCTGAGAAACCCCACCCATGCACGAATTCATACACCGGGCCTCTAGTTGAAATATAAGGGTCAATAAGATCTCAGTAAAAGACCTCTGGACTAATGGTAGTGGGCAAAAATATCAATGTACCACATGCTAACACCTGACACAGACTATGCCCGATGGAAGAGGTACTAGACAACCCAGTAGACAGAACGATTGGCCAGGTGTCATCAGCCAGCCTCTAACCTCGCGCATTTCACTGCTGCTGCGTTGGGCTCATGAATGACAGCCTTACTGGCAGGGGTGGAGCTTATTCCACTCAAAGCCGATGTAGCTACTGCCACTGCTGGGTGTCCAACAGACCAGCAACAGAGCTAAGCTCCTGGATATGACACAGTCTCTCAAGGAGACTGACCATTTTTACCCCGAAAGAGGCAGCAGTTCATGTTAACTGAGATCAACACGTACCTTGGATAGAAGTTTGCCTTTTCTTTCTTCAGGGCCTTCGCCCAGAATCACCAACCAGAGACTTATGGAGCGTTCGGTCTATGTCCATGGAACGCCACAAAGCACTGCCTCAGAATGAGAGCCACACCCTCCAGGAAAGAAGGTGGAGCAATGAGAACAAGATCACGGCATCCATTGGTCCTACTCCGTTGCACACCACTGGGAGCCGTCAGCCCAATAGCAGCAGAATGGTCTCTTAAAGACATCTGAGGGGCCAATCCAGAGATGCTGAGCTGAAGGGGTTGGGTGCCATCCCACATCAGTGACCACTGCATGGAGCTAGGTCTTGATTGGTAGAATACATGGGTTCAGGAGACCAGGGGATTTCACTCATCAAAATACAAGATAAACAAGAATCCCGTGAAAGCTGTTCCAAGGTGGGGCAAACTTACTATAAGAAGGGAGTTCATCTGAATGGCACGAAGGTGGGTTGCAATGGACCCACCCAGATCTTCTCTTTGGAGCCAATGCACTCACTCCTCCAGCTGCTAATCTCAGCCGCTGACAACTCAGCTGAACGTTGTCTTCAGCCACAGGGCATTGCCTTGCCCGAGGCTATGCCCCTTCCCAGAGGGCAGCCACAGCCATGACTGCTTGATGCAGGGTTACAAAGGCCAGACCTCTTTGCCTCCATGAGGGACAACTATGAAGGGCGTTCCTACCTCCAGGGCTCCTCAAAGAATGAGCTGAAGCCTCAGTTGCTACCACATTGTTTGACAGCTTTTCACTTCAACCAATTCTGCCTTCCTTGTGTCCTTAGAAGTCAATGTTCCAATATCACTCCCCCAAAACATCCCTTTACATACAACTCCCTGTCTCCGAATCTGTTTCCAAGGGAACACAATACAAGATCTAAAGCTTCCATTTATTCTAACAAAGTAAACACAATGGAAAAGAAAGCAAGGAATTACTTTAATTTTAGGTTAGTACTGGGTGCAATTAGACTTTCATTTTGAATTTAGACAACTTTGTTGTGTTTTAAAGGCAAATATTGTACATAGTGACTAGAATTCTCACAGCCACCCACACCGGCTGCTTGGCATGTGAGGAGCCGCCCAATGTATGGGATTCTGTCACGGCAGCCTGTGTGAACGGATAGGGGGCGCCAGAAACGGGTCTGAAGGGCTGTCGGGACTATCTCCTTAGTTCTAGCCAAAAGGAGAGAAAAGGAGAGAAAAGGAGAGAAAAGGAGGTTGAGTATTTTGTAATCCACATGGGTTCTATTGCAGACATTCAGTCTACTGTTCACCACCCCTAGAAATTTATTCTTCTTTGCAGTGACAAATGGGAGTGGGTAGGAGTGTCGATCATGAAAGGGTAAGTTATATATATATAGACTGTGGTAAGAAATGGCTCAGGTACCTCAGTGACTTACCACAAAGATTTGTTCCTCCTTTATTCCACTTGTCCGGTGCGGGTCAGCTGCTGCTCTGATCCAATTAATTTCCCGTGGGGACTCCGGCTGATGGAGAAGTCGCATTGAGGCCCTGTGAACCGCACATGCTGGCTCTTACGGCTTCTGCTCAGAAGTGGCCCATGCTATATCGGCCAGAGCAAGTCACATGGCCTCTTCGGAGTTCAGCAGGGCAGGGCTGGGATGTACAATCCTCCCGTAAACAGAGACACCACAGAGAGGAGCACCACAACTATGGGGAAACAGTGATGCAGCCTACCACAGTGAGGCGGTTTCTTTTGCTCCTTAAAAAGTGGTTCATAGCCTGAAAGGCCGCAGGTTCGATTCCTGGTCTGGGCACATGCCTGGGTGTCAGGTTCGATCCCCGGTTGGGGTACGTACGGGAGGCAACCGATCGATGTGTCTCTCTCACATCAATGTTTCTCTCTCTCTGTATCTCTCCCTTCCTCCCTCTCTTAAAAAGAAGTGGTTTATATACTCAGAAATTCAACCAATAGGCCTGTAAGTTCAGATTCTTTGCATTTTATATTCATGCGACTTGAAGATTAACAATACAACACAGTTAATCTAAAGACACCAAATATTTTGGATGTGTGGAAGGCATCCTATGACCTTTCTCATTAAAGAACATTCTTTTATTGTTTTAGCACATGATAAACATATTGCTATTTCTAATTATCAGAAAATTAGAACAGGGGTCCTCAAACTACGGCCTGCAGGCCACATGCAAATACAAATATTGTATTTGTTCCTGTTTTGTTTTTTTACTTCAAAATAAGATATGTGCAGTGTGCATAGGAATTTGTTCATAGTTTTTTTAAAACTATAGTCTGGCTCTCCAACGGTCTGAGGGACAGTGAACTGGCCCCCTGTTTAAAAAGTTTGAGGACCCCTGAATTAGAATCTTGACATCTGAAATGCAAGGGGACAAGTTATGTGGATATACATACATTTCCTGTATTCCTGTAGCATCTCTGTAATTCATAAACACATGTAAGGGGGAGGAAAGAGAGAGAAAGGAAAGGGGAAGGAGGAGGAAGTGAGAGAGCTAGAAATTCAGCACCATGTCCAACTCTGGAAGGTCCTAACGTGACTTGTTAGTTCTGTAAGGAAACACCATGGACAGTTCCCTGGTGGGCCTCTGCTGCAGAGAAAGTGACCATTTATTTCTAGTTGTTGAGAGGTATGGAGTTCTGGGGCAAACAACTAGGTTTTCTCATTTTTCTAAGTAAATTATGGAAAATCACCCACAGGATCTAATAATGCAAAAATAATTGGGGGGGGGGGGGGGGAGGGACAGGATATCTGCTTATTTTGATGGTCTAACCCGACGCTGTACACCTAAATCTAATACAAAATAATATTGAATGTAAGATACAATTGAAAAATAATTTCTGTAAAAAGAGAGTATCTCCAAACCATAAGCATTTTGGCAGGGTTACCAACAGCTCTGCATCGTGAGGTGTCAGAGAAATGCTTGAAAGGGGACACTGACATGGCAGAGGAAAATAAAAAAGGTCTTTGTCAGGGATCCTGTCTGGGAGGTTTTTTGGAATCAAGATGTGAGATTCAGCCCTGTGAGCAGCTCAAAAACCAACCCACGCTAGTAGAGTTGCATGACTTGTTCTAGCAAAGTTAGTGGCCTTTGGAGTCAAGCACACCTGAGTCTGAATCCTGTCTCTGCCATTCGCCAGCCGTGTGACCTTGAACAACCAAACCTGTCTGAGCCTTAGATTTCTCATCTATAAGTGGGGGTGATATTAGCACTTGCTCATATGGTTGGATGAAGATTAAATGAGATAATATTCCTGAAATATGATAAGCCCTTAATAAGGTATAGTTATTATCAACAATCAGCATCAGCTTCATCTTTTTTCACCTTCATCATCACCACCATGAGCCAATCTATTAAAAAAATCAGGGAGGTACAAATGTAGCTCATTCATGAAACATTCCACAGGCTGGGGAGGCAATGTTTATTTTCACAAATAGATTCATATTGTGATGACACATTCTAGCTTTCTGATTTCAAAAACATTGTGATGCATTGCATTAGTTAATTGATTAATGACTGAATGCTTTATTTAAAAAGGATTCAGGAAAATTTGGGTATTACAATCCTAATTGTTTTCCCATTAAATTTAGCACCAACCACAGCATCACAAAAATGAGTGTCTTTGTGATTGAACTCCTCCATCCTCACTTTAAAAATCTCTGAAATTTGTGATTTTATGAACTGAAATGATTTTTTTTGTCCTCATTCAAAAAGAGAAAGCATCTGCTCTCTAATAATAATGTTGTAGAAAAATTACCATAGAAATCAATCATTTTGCATTTCCTCCTTGGATAGATTTTCACAACTTTCCTCAGGGAAAAGACAAATTTAAATCCATCAAAAATTGTTGGCTTCTAAACTGAATTGCCATCCAACTATTTTACTTGCATAAGGGCCCCAAAGCATAAGAGTGGAGGTACTGGCAATGTGTGTATGCCAAAGAGAAGCCATAAAGTGCTTCCTTTCACTGAAAAGGTATGTATGTATAGGGAAAAACATAGTATACAGCTGACCCTTGAACCTGCTGCTGCTAGGGGCACCAACCTCCTGAGTCGCCAAAAGTCCAGGTATAACTACAGCAGGCCCTCCTGCACAGATTCCCAACCATGAGCTGACCCTTGAACAACATGTGTTTGAACTCATGGGTCAAGTGAAAAAACTCCATGTACGTGGATCCAGGCAGTTCAAACCCATGTGTTCAAGGGTCCACTGCATACAGGGTTTAGTACTGTCTACAGTTTCAGGCATCCACCGGGATCCTTGAAATGGATATGGAGGGGTGGTGGTGTTATACTGGCAGAGGAACCTCTCAACCCAGAATTTTATGCCTAGCAAAACTGTCTTTCAAAAAATAGAAGTAAAATAAAGACTTTTTCAGTTAAAATCTGTCTGAACACTAAAGATTCAAAAATAAATAAGAAACAGCCCAGCCGGTGTGGCTCAGTGGTTGAGCATCAATCTATAAACAAGGAGGTCACAGTTCCATTCCCAATCAGGGCACATGCCCAGGTTGCAGGCTCCATCCCCAGTGGGGGGTGTGCAGGAGGCAGCCGATCAATGATTCTCTCTCATCATTGATGTTTCTCTCTCTCTCTCTCTCCCTCCCACTGCCTTCCTCTCTGAAATCAATAAAAATATATTTTAAAATAATAATAATAAATAAATAAGAAATAGTCTCAGCCCTTGAAAAGATCAGGGAGCCTAATCAGGAAGATATACTGACAAAAAGAACTTTACTATAATGGTGTAAGTGGTGGGAAAGAAATGAGTTTGATTTGAACGACCTCCGGGTCTGCAGGGTATCTTGTGAGCAGATGGAAATGTGGGTCTGGAGTTCAGGCGAGAGGAAGAGGATCCAAAAGTCACCGACATGTGATTAGCAGCTGATGCCATGGAAACACAGGAAATCACTCTGCAAAGGTACGTAGTGATGGAAGAGGAGAATGGTCCAAAGATGAATGGGAGAACACAAATGCTAGGAAAAACAAAACAAAAAAAAAACAAAGAGGAAGAGTTGTGCTGGGCTTTATTTTCATCTGCGTTCGTAACAGGTCCATCAGCCAAGAAACAGGGGGAGGGAAGCAGATGCAGGGGGAGGAAGAGCAAACACTGGCTGCCCTCTCAGTAATGCCAGGCATCGTTCTCAGCACTTCACACACATTCTCTTATTCACACGAAGAAAGGAGGCCCAGGGGTGACATCAGAACCTCAGTCTCGCATAGGAAGTGGTTGATCTGGGATCCCAAGCCATATGGTTAGCTCCCACACCCTCTCCTTCCTGCTGGACCCTACTACTTTCAAAGAAAGTAGGAACGAAACACCACCGTGCCCACAACCACTCAGCCTCCATCACAGAGGAAGTCTAAGACCTAAGGAGCACTAGGTGAGCCCGATTCTCTTGAAAGATGGACAGAGGTTCCTGGTGGAGGGTTTCTGGCATCGCCCCTCCATGAGTTACAGGCACGCATGCACTAAGGGATGTCCCACCCAGACCCAGCTCTACACCTGGTTTCCTGCTCAACGGCCACACGGGCCCTTAGATCAAACGTCCTCACTCAGCAGCATCTGGTACGTGTCTACCGAACAGGACACGGAACCCAGCCCCAGGAGGATGCGGCTGTTCATGGAATTTTAAAAAAGTAATCTACGGCATTTGTTTCATCATAGACATAGTTTCTGTCCGTTACAGAAAGCAGAGTCTGACTCTAAAACACTGGTTCCAACCAGGCAGAGGAGAAAGTTTATAAAGGGAAACAGTAAAATAGAATAAATTAAGGGTCTGTTTGGTGGCAGGAGGAACAGTCTTCTTAACAATGCTCTGTCCCAACGATATTTTTTCCTGCCAAAGGTGATAGGATCAGTGTGCTGGGAGCGTAGAACAAAGCATAAGCAGCGCTTTGTCTTGTGCTTTGGTCTTATTGTCACCACCCTGCAAGAGGAGACAGGCAACTGGCGTTTGACAGGCCAGAAATTCGAAGGTGGTTTTTAGAACGTTGGAACGGGGAACTTAGCTTTTGTCAGGAACAGAATTTAAAACTGGCGAAAGTTTATTTTAAGTTCAGTTATATTTGAATTGACTAATGAATATAGTCTAGGAACCATGATTACTTCTAATCCTGGTCATGTTTTTTGACTCCTCATAATTATCTAAATCCCACTTCATGGTTCTTGAGAGGAACAAACACCTGGCAAGCTTACATATCAGAAGGGGGAAACAGGTTCCTGTAATAAAATAATTTGACATCAAGAGCGTTCTTACTGTGCTCCTTTACACTGAAGGGCAAAGAACTTTACCACCTGGAACAGGCCAAGTTTATTTGAGACCCTTTCTCCATCCCATTAAAGAGTTAATATTTCGCTCCTGAAGGTCAAAAATATATTAAATCCTTTGGTTTTTCTTATCAGCAAATAGAAAAGAAAGCAATTTATAAGTGTTGTTGGAATAAATGGTTCAAGTGGTTTCTTCAGAGATTCCCTATTAAAAGTGATTTTCTTCTTAAAGGAACACATATTTTTGTTTCCTTTTTTTTTTTTTTTTCTCAAAAAGAGAACTTGAGGCTTTTGGTCGGGATAGTGACGTAGGTAAACACTGCTCAGAACCTCCCAAAACCACATTAAAATGACAATTAAATTACAGAACAACTACCATTCAGAACCACCTAAAATCTAGCTGAATATAAGTCCTACAACTAAAGATTTAAAGGAAAAGCCAGTAGAGACTAGTAGGAGGGTTGGAGATGCAGAACGGGATGGTCCCAAACCCACGTGTGGCCCCAGTTGATTGGAGCATCATCCCAGACACTGAAAAGGGGTGGGTTTGATTCCTGGCCAAGGCATATACCCAGGTTGCAGGTTCAATCTCCAGTCAGGACACATATGGGAGGCAGCCCATCAATGTTTCTCTCTCTCTCTCTCTCTCTCTCTCTCTCTCTCTCTCAAAAAAAGCAGTATTTTTAAAATTGGGACAGATATTTTCCCTGCAGAGGTCCCCCCTTAGGAGACAGGGGTCCCAGCCCCACAGCCCAGGGTTCCAACGCCAGGAAGAGAAGTCCCCATGACTTCTGGCTGTAAACACCAGCAGGGATCGAGGCTGCTGGAGTCCCAGGCCACCTTCTTAAAGGGACTGCATACAGACTTCCTCAGACTCACAGCAGCTTGAAAGGTGCCAGGGACATGTGGGGAGCAATGGACTTGTCCAGTGAGGGCTGGAAGAACAGCTTTTCAATAGATGAATGGATAAGGAAGTGGGTATGTACAAGAGAATATGACTCAGCTATAGAAAAGAATGAAATTTGCCATCTGCAACAACATGGATGGACCTAGAGCAGCGGTTCTCAACCTGTGGGTTGCGACCCCTTTGGCGGTCGAACGACCCTTTCACAGGGGTCGCCTAAGACCATCCTGCATATCAGATATTTACATTACGATTCATAACAGTAGCAACATTACAGTGATGAAGTAGCAACGAAAATAATGTTATGTTTGGGTCACAGCATGAGGAACTGTATTAAAGGGCCAGAAGGTTGAGAACCACTGCATCTTTCCACGTTACTGGTCTCTGTGACTCCCAGCCCAGCACTCAGGTTTTCACTGCATTGCACACGGGGAACCGGGTCCGCGCCTGCAACACCTCCACCTGAGCTTCTGCCCCTCCTGCCCCTCTCTGCTCAGCTATCCAGCTCCAAACCAGGAAGGGGCATTCCTGACCTGCCTGCCTTCCCACCCTGGCTGCTCACAGGTTCCCACCATCTCCCACTGAGCTGTTTGTGAAAGGTGTGGGATGCGGGGCGGGAGAGGCCCTGTCATTTACTCCTGTCACAGGGAAGTTGAATGTGAGCTAAATCCCAGCGGGAAGACAGCCATTCGGGAGCAACGCGATCAGACGGTTCCCTGTCCAAACATACCCGCAGAAGGGAGCAGGGTTCGGCTGTCCCTGCATCCGGAGGAACCGCTGGGCTCTTTGTATTCTGGGCGGGAGCACTTCATGTACTAGCTTCCGGACAGAGGTTCTGGTTTTCACATGAAGCACTTCTAACTTGGTCTCCACGAAAAGGCAGCGGCCAAGACCCACCCTCCCTGACCCTCCTCGGGAAGGAAGGTGCTGGGTCAGTCCTGATAGGAGAAGCAGGCAGGGCTGCCTCGCAGCAGGTCAGGCCCTGGCTGCGCTGGGGGACCCGGGGAGCAGCGGGGGAAGCCATGGGGAAGGCAGCTGCCTGCTGGTGGCTACATTGGGTCCTCTGCCCAAGCCTGGAAAAGCCAGGCTGACCCCGGCTGAGTGGGCAGGAATGTTTGTGACGGGTGCCAGAATGGCTGGGAAATGGACACGGTGTCTTACATTTTAACTGGTTTATAAATAATGTAATCAGGGTGGGAGTGTCCAACCCCTCCCCCTCCATGCATAGTTAAGAAATGCAGGATGGGGGCGGGGAATAATCTCATTTGGAATTTTTTTAAAAGGAGAGGCTGTTTCCATTAAGATGCCCTTGTTGTAAGTAACAGAAGCCGTGAATAAGAACGGCTGATCTTGGTACTTATGGTCTCACAGAACAGAAAATGGGGAGTAGGAGGTGCCAAGGCGGGTCCAGCCATGTAACAGGACCCCCCAAACCCGGGCATTTTTCCTTTGAACCCTTTCCTCATCAGTGTCTTGCTCTTTTGTCCTTCCTCGTGCCTGCTGCCTCATGAGCAGGAACTGGCTGCCCCTGTCCCAAGGTTGCATCCGCACGCGGCTGTCTGAAGGCAGGGCACTGAGGGTGCTCCTGGCAGAGAGTTTCTCTTCACAAGCCTCACCCTTAGCAGAGAGGAAAACGTGTTTCTCCGTGAGGCTCCCACAGGCGTTCCTTTATGTCTCATTAGCCAGACCAGGCCACTTAGCCACTTCCAGCTGCGGGGGAGTCTGAGAGAGCAAGGAGGCGGCTTCCCCACCATCTCCCATTGGACGTGGGCAAGGGCTGGCCGTGGCTCTGGAGTAGACAGCCGAGAGTATCTGCCACAGATAAACAGAAGTGCAGCCAAAAATAAAAATGAAAACCAAAAGGCCTCCCCTGGGGCCAAGGGAAAGGTTTTAGAATGTACCTACAGTTTTAGTACAACAAAAGTTTTGTATATAAACCTCTCTTATATAAAATAAAAAACAAAAAAAAGCAGGCCTGGCTATAAATGCATTTTTTTTCCATATAGAGTTAAAAAAAAATAGTGGGACAACATCAGAGTTCTGCTGCTTCTGACCCCATGTGTCTCAGGGAAAAACCACAGATGTGTGTAAAGCTGAATATGCATGCGTGTACAGGTGTATGCACGGATGTGCGGCACCGGTGTTGATAATGGCACGAGTTGGAACAATCAAGCACGCCCACTTCATGCTGCTCGGTCAGGCTCCACGTCGGCCTGAAGAGAAGGGCGGGCACCTTCCCTTTGTGCTGCCTTCGGTGTGGTCTGGCTCCCAGCAAGGGCTAAGTTCTGTACCCTACTCCCACAGCCTTGTTCCACCTGGGAGGGTTTGTGTAATGGCCTCCCTGCCACATTCAGAATCTCTGCCCCATCCCATCATGTGAGACAAACCCATCGGACCTGTCTTCTTGCCTCAGGTCGATTCTTTGCCAGGAGACCCCCATGCAAAGCAACTTCACGTGAGGTACACACAGGTTTTCCCACTATACCCAGCCATGCCTGAATCCAGTGGCTGACGCTCCAACCAAGATCCCCGCTGTGAAGGATAACACGTCTGCATCCCACCTGGTGCGAGGAGGGGCCTCAGAGGCAGAGGAGCCGCAAGTCTGACCCTGCAAGCTCTCCATCCAGGCGAGGGCACAGCAGATGAGATCTCGGGGGGCTGGGGTTCTCCTTCAAGCAGGGATTTGCGGTAGCATTAAAGCTATTTGTCCCTGCTAATTGTAGAACAAAATGGCAATTTTTCAGTATTAGGACTTGTGATTTGTTCATTAGCCCTAAAAGGGAATGCTCATGATTACAGCAACAGAGGATGTTACACCGGCACAGATATTAAGGTGAACTGAATTTCACCTGCTCCTAAAGCTGTAGGCAGAGTAAAGCTATCTTATTAAGGAAACACAAGGGTATATTCCCCAGCCTACTAAAATGCTGGGAAATGTATGCCAAAAAAATTTGAAGGACTGGCCATAAGATGGAAATGAAACCCATGCAAGGAAATGGTCTTCGGGAACACAGCGAGAACCCCACAGTTCAACCTCAAAGGAGCTGTTGACAGCCATGTCTCTCCAAGCTAATGTGCATGTTCCAGGCATAGAGTTGGGGTTTTAGTGCTAGATAGAAGCTTTGAGATAAGAGCTTCAATTATTGAGTGCTTACTGTATGCTGGTGCTATTTTAAGCACTCTCCATAGGACAACACTGGAAATCCATACTGTTGCTCTTCCCAAAGTCACCCAGCCAGTAAGTTTAGAACCAAGATTTGAAGCCAAGTAGTTTGACTCTAAAACCTGTCTCCCCCCCCCCCCCCCGCCCCCAGCACACAATACCCTGTTCCCACATTCTGAGGGAGTTTCTATGGGTTGCAAGTGAGGCACCTGGGTCAAGATAGAGTCACAGGATGGAGCATCGTTACATGACCCCCTAGCTCCTAGATCTGAATTGTGAAAACACACCCACGCAGCCCCTAGTACAGCCATCACCTTCCGAGACTGAGGTGGGCGGGAACTCAGATATCCAGGGCCCAGGGAACTGCTGTGACCCCTCCTGGAACAACAGACAAGAGCTAGTATGTTCCCCTCCATCCTCAGATCCTCTCAGAATGGGCCAGAGGGTAAGTGCCATCTTTCTGCCATCGGACCCTGCCCTCTGTACCACCCCCTCCCCCTAGGCAAAGTCCAATCACTGTGCCTCTGCGACTAGCCCAGGCCTCCGGAACCTTCCAGGGATGTGGTGTTGTTAATTGTTTCATAACTGCTCAGCCTTCATTTATGGGAAGAGGCTTCTCTTTCAGTTGGGACCAAAATGCAGGGCTTCCCTGTGGCACTGTCTCCTGGATTTTCATCTCTACCCAGCCAGCCTGGGCTGCGACTCCCCACGGCCCCTGCCGGGCGCTTGCCCTTTCTAAAGGGCCGGTGCTTTGCATGAATTTCTTCTATGTGTCCGGAGGCCCCGCTCCTGCCAGGCCGCTCAAGCTCACCTAGAAACACAATCTTCCTTCTTTTACAATCTACCTCCTCCGTTCCCGAAGGAAGGAGCAGCCTGAGCTGAGACCAGCAGCTCAATGGCGCCACCATGTGGAAGTCAGGGATTGAGCTCCAGCAGAACACTTCCACCACCATCGCCCAGCAGGTACCACCCACAAGAAGCCAGAGGCTGGCGGTGGGGAACAGGGACCCACATGGTGCAGCTAGAGACCATGCTTCTGGCCTGCAGAGCACTTAAGGGTACTTGGCACAGTGTCCCCCCGCCCCCACCCCAGCCCCAGCCCCAGGGAAGGCAGTGGCCACAATGGCCTCCCTGGGCTTCCCTAGCTCCAGAAGGGACCCATGGGGGCGGCCAACTCAGGGCTCTCCATTGGTGGCAGCTGGCAAGATGCTGACGCTGTTTCCCCTTTTGGAAAATTAGATGGAATTAGCTTTGCTAAATTCTCTTGTCAGCCTGCCCACCAAATCCCCCAGTGATCTCAACAGGGCCCCCTGCAACTGCTAGCAGGATGGGGCCGAGTCTAACCTTCACCCCCACTGGCCTTCTCCCCTGGAGCCTGAGCCCACCTGCAGCTGCCGGCTCTCTGGCCCTGTCTCACTGCTGCCATCCCAGGCCATGCAGCTCTTTGAAGGGGTGGGGCCCGGGACCCGTGCCCATCAGAGACACAGCAATGTCTTTACCGGGGGCTCTGGTGAGAGCAGGAGCTTTGCTATCAAAAAGAACTGGGTCACAATTCGGGCTCTATCTGAACAGCTTGAAGCAAGGAGACTAGTAGAGTTGTCCGAAGTCGTCTCCCAAATGGAGGAAATAACCTTTTCTTTACTTCGCTTGTTTGGTGTGTGTCTACCCCACTATGCTCCATGAAGCAGACAGGATATCTTCTCATGCTTTGATCTCCAGCACCCAGCACGGCGCCTGGCACTGAGGATACACTCAACAAATAACTGTGAAAGGAAGGGGAAAATACCTTCCCGACCGGATCTTTAAGAGCATGAAACGGGATGACATATATAAAGCAAGTGGGTCCCATGTGCTCTGTAAATGACAGTTTCTGGAGTGAGGGTAGCAGCCGAGTGGAGATAGGGTGAAAAGGCAACTGTGGAGAATGGAGATGGAGTTTACCAGGAAATGGTAGTAGGTCTGCAAGAAGGGGCTCAGGTAGGCGCTATGAACCGAATGTTTGTGTCCCACCCAACTTCATGTTTGAACCAAATTCCCGATGTGGTGGGTTTAGAGGTGGGGCCTTTGAGGGAGGAATGGAGCTAGGGCCTCTCTAACAGAAGACCTCAGGGAGCCCTCTTGCCTCTGCTTCCACGGAGGACACAGCGAGGAGACAGCTGCCTGTGAACCAGGAAGTGAGGCTCACCAGACAGTGAATCTGTCAGCACCTTGACCTTGGACTTCCAGCCTATGGAACTGAGAGAAATAAGTGTCTTGTTTAAGCCACCTATTATTTTTTTATAGCAGCCTGACTGGACTAAAACAGTGGGTAATCATGAATTTATAGTAGATCCAAGTTATCGTGTATGACCTTTTCTCTAGAAGTATTTGGCTGCTGGGATGCAAATATGGAAAAACTGGATTACTGGGTTCATAATGGGTTGGGGAAATATATACATTTCTTGATTAGGGTAGCCCCTGCACTTATAAAGAAACACTTTCACTCAAAGAGTACATACACAAGTAATGTAGCTATGATACAGTTTATTTCAACTAAACTAAAACAAAATACAATAACTCATTTCTTTGGGGGGGAAAAATTCTATGTATGCAGGGTTGTCCTAATTGACCATAATGTATTTGAGCAAAAAATATTAGGTACACCACACCTGAAAAAGCTCTCCGTACACAGTAGATACCAAATAACTTTGTTAAATGACCAGACATTTGGAAAAATCAAAACATGGTCATAAAACAAAGACAAATGCATGAGTTAAGAATCTTGTGAATTTAGAAAAAGACTGAGTTGTTATGTTTTTATCTGTATAAAAAATCGTTTTCCAGCCTTTCATTTTTACCTATATTTTCTTTAATAGAAATAACCTAAAATTTGAAGGCCTAAATTCTTTCTTCGTGCAGCCTCAGGAATGTCAGATTCCCCTTCACACCTGCAGCTGTCTAAAGAGGAGCAGACCACTTCAAACAAAGACATGCAGATCTCACTTCTGTACCACATATGCAGATTCTACGTGGGAAGAGTTCCTGATTCGGCTACCAATTCCCTCAACTTAGTTCAAGACACAAGAACTGATTAGAGGACTCCGCTGGCTCTCATGTAGCCCATCAGCCTTTCTTTATCACTGAAAACCAGTTAGTGACACTTGGCCCTCAGCTTAATCTGCACAAATGCAATTTGGGAATTCTAAGACAGTGATGTTAGCATATTTAAATGTGAAATGCAAGATCCTGATGATTAAATAATTTATTTTTTAAATATGCAAGCTGCTGTCTTTTTCAATAATCACTTTTTAAATGAACAAATGAAAAACAAAATGGCAAAAGAAGCAAAAAACTTGAGTTTCCAAAATGAGACAACTGTAAAAATTTCATATATAAAGACATGACTGGGGTAAGCTTGTATTGTAATAATAATGGTTCATTATTGTATATAATTGGACAGTAAAACAGCCCTGTCTGAAAGCACTGGATCAACTGTCTCTCCAAATCCTTCTAAGACGTGATTCTACATACTAAAATGAAACATTTTAAATAAATGCAATGTATCATAGGACTACCAGTTTTTATATTCCTAAAAAAAATTAACTTTAATTACTATAGCAATGATTTAAATACATGTGCTGTTAAAAAATTGTAAACATACTCTGACTTTCTTTCTTTACCTGCGAGATAATACTAAAAAGAAATTCCACAATTTCTTGATTCCTTCAAAACTAAGAACCAAAATATTAAACACAATAAATAAATATGCAACCTGGAGGCCTGGGAAAGGATATAGAATACCAAATGTAATACAGCAGTGTATTAAAAATCCAGTATTTCAGTATTAAAATTTCTTCATCTTAATACAGTTAGGTTTATTGCTAATATAAATAAGCTTCATATTAAGGCACCTGTCATTACCTCTGAGAAAAATTTGGGTTCAAAACACAGGATATATGGACTGTAAATATGGACTATTTTTCTTTCATTCCATCCATTACAGATATTATCAATTTTAAATGTTAAGCTTTTGTACAGCAGTAAATATATTTGAACATATTACCTGAATATAGTTAAGATGTTTATGATACTTTGATACTTTAATTAATGTATATGATACCTTAATTAAAGTATGTAATACTTTAATGGGGAAATAGGCAAAATCAAATCAAGAAGGTTGACAAATGACTAAATACAAGAAACATAATGACCTTTAAAAATTACATTGCAGGGACAGTGACTATAAACAGACCTTGACCAAGTCATTTAACTTCTCGGAGCCTCACTCTTTCCATTGGTAAAATTTCTACACTAGCTGCTCTGTCAAGCTCAGAACACTGTTGCGAGACCAAATGATGTGATGTAAAAACACCTGGCAAACTATGAGGCACTGAACAAACAAAGGGTATTATCATAGGCCAGATATCTCAAGCTTCTGATATTATGCTAACAAATAAGGTTATAGTCATTTCCTTTTGCATCCACTTGAGAACATCCTGTTTTAATCAATTAGGTAGCTGTGGCATGCATGGGGCAAAAATTTATACAAAGAGGAAATCTCTAAATCTGAGCGTCCAGAATTTTATGACATGATATTATGCTGTGAGTGGGGCACCCCACTGCCTGCTGGGGCTCAGGCGACCTCTGACACTTCCTTCCTGTAAAGAAGGGCAGACTGCTCAGAGAGCTTGGCTTCTGGCCTTTCCTCCAACTCCTGCACCATCTGCTATCCTGCAGCATGCACAGTTCCCTGAAAAGAACTACATCTCACAGCAGCAAAAAAAGGGTTTTAAGAGTATTAAACACAGATGAGCCCAATCACAGTACATGACTCAGCTTGGCATAAATCTGAAATGGTTCATAACCCCACCAGGTTCTCCCTGGCTTAGCCACAAGCCCGTCTTCTACATATAAAATGATTCCAGGCCAGCTTTTTCCAAAGTATGTTCTGAGGAATGCCAGTCAGGTTAGATGTTAACGAATGAGAAACATATCTGTGTTAAGTAAGTTTGGAATATGCAGAGGGAAATAAGTTTACTTACTACAGAATTTCTCAGTCTTTAATGTACTGAGTGTACACTGTAAAGAACAATAGATTGTACAGCATTTCCCAAACTCATCTGACCACAGAACCCCACAAGAGTTATTAGAGAGCTAATAACTCTTCAAACACTCTTTGGGAAATGCTCGTCTAGCTAATTTGCCTGGTTTTAAACATTCCAGGGTTACATCTGGCAATAGTTACCCTTTTTAATTCCTAAAGGAGCAGAATCATTTTGCTCATAAGGCCAACTATTAAGATAACCTCCTGAATTCCACTCCATAAGTATCCTTCCCAAAGCAACTAAGAACCAAATTTCCTTTACTACATACCGAGGAATTCAAAGAAGTTACTCTCAAATTAATGAGAATTATGATTTTTAGGAAATCTTTATATCCTTCCTCAAACATTAAATATACTAAGATCTAACACTAGATCTTAGGATCTAGAATTACAATTACTTTGATATGGGAGCATTTTACCACAATATCACTGCAATTAACACTATTAATAATAATACGTACTAGTAGTAATAGCAGTAGTGGTGGTGGTGGTGGTGGTAGCACTAAGCACCCATTTTGTGCCTGAATCCTCACATGCCCTCTCTGAATTTAAGACCTACTATTACACTCATTTTATTTATTTTTATTTTTAATTTATTTTAGAGAGAGGAAGGGAGAGAGAAACATCCATCAATTGCTTCCTGCATATGCCCTGACCAGGAATCAAACCCACCAACTTTTGATTCATGAGATGATGCTCCAACCAACTGAGACACACTGGCCAGGGCTGTTACACTCATTTTAAAGGTAAGTACACTGAGGTTGAGAGTAATTAACTGACTTGCCAAGTGTCACACAAAGTAGTAAGGACAGAATCTCAAATTCAAATCTGAGACCTCACCTCAAGCTATTAATCACTACATAATGCCATCTTACATTTTGGTAACAAAACAAAAGCATGTAGGTCACATTCTGGTTGTTAAACTCGAAAGTTGGAGTGTATTCATACAGATCCAAATGGATTGATATTTGGTTTTGGATTTCCTTTTGAGCAAACTCCTAGGAATTCCTTAAAGAAGATACTTAAAAAAAAATTTTTTTGTTTTTATATTTTTTAAAGCAGAGAAAAATAGACTGCTATTTACCAATAAGTTTAGATAAGGGAAGGATTTCAGAAATCTGCATCCAAGGTGAAGACATTATCTCTGTTTTCCGCCATCACTGCAAAACGCTGATACTCTGAAACTCGTTTCTCAAAGAAATTTGTTTTCCCTTCTAAAGAAATGTTTTCCATAAAATCAAAGGGATTTTCTGCCTGAAAAATCTGAAAAAAAGAAGAAAAAGAAATGTTATTAGATATTCTGAAGAAGCCAAATTATATCCCACAAGAAGAGCAACAGATAACAGAGCTCAGGTCTCCAACACCTATCTAGTCACCCACAGGACCACCTATTCCCTAAGGATCTGGAGAGGCTCAAGGCTGATAAATGTTCAGATGACAAAAATCACCTACTAACCTCTTCAAGATACTATGCTAGCATCTCTGGTATTCTAAGAAGTAGAAAGGGAAAAGGAGGTTATCTCAGGAAATGAAAGATTTAACACCAACCAACTAAAATGTTTTCAGCTTGCGAAATTTAAGGGACCATAGATATTATAGACATTTTTCACAGGTATTACCATTAGGTAGTCACCTAAACATGAAAGCAGAAAAGATTAAATTCCCAACAGTGTAGTGTAGACCTAAATATTTCTTAGTTCCATAAGAGAATAATCACATCAGGTAAGGAACCATGATGAGGTAAGACAGAATAAATCCTACCCACAGTGACCTTTCCAAAAAAGTGGGACATATGTTGACAAGAAGCTCTTTTATTGCTTCTCAATTCAAGAAGAAGACGTGAAGATACAGCTGGCGGAAACTGTGAAACATTTTAATGAGTCATGAGGCGCAATAAAAGAGGACTTTTTAATTTAGGAGTATTCCAGCAGAAATTATGAACACCACAGAAAGAATACATTCAAATAACCCAATTAAAAATGGGCAAAGAATCTTAGTAGACAAGAAAACATTTCTCTAAAGAAAATTTACAAAAGGCCAATTAGCACATGAAAAGATGCTCAAAATCATTATCCATTAGGTAAATGCAAATCAAGACTACATTAAGATACCATTTCACACACATTAGGGCAGACAACAAGCATTGGTGAGGATGTGGAGAAATTAGAACTCTCATATACTGCTGGTGTTAATGTAAAATGGTACAGGACTGTAGAAAACGGTCTGGAAGTTCCCCTAAAGATTAAAACTAGAGTTAGCATATGACCCAGCAATTTCACTTCTAGTTAGATATCCAAGAGAAATGAAAATATATGTCCACACGAAAATTTATACATCAGTGTTCATAGCAGCATCATTCATAATAGCCAAAATGTAGAAATCACTCAAATGTTTATCACCTGTTAAATGGATAAAATTTAGTATAGCTAAACAAAAGAATATTACTGGGCCATAAAAAGGAATAAAGTACTGATAATACTTTCATTATACTAAGTAAGGAAGCTAAACACAAAAGACCATATGCTGTGTGATTCCACTTATATGAGAAATGGGATATACAGAAGAGGCAAATTTAAAGAGACAGAAATTAGATTATGGTGCCTAGGTCTGAGGTGGAGGTGGGGGAAAGAGAGATGTGACTGAATGCTAATCGGTACAGAGTTTCTTTGTGGGGTAATAAGAATAATGTTCTAAAACAGATTGTTGTGATAACTGCATAAATGTGAATATATTAAAAACACTGTATTCTTCATTTATTAATAGATGAATTGTATACTCTGTGATTTATATCTTTACACACACACACACACACACACACACACACACAGGTGTGTGTGTATTGTCCTAAAAAATGTATACATACTTCAGCAGCTGAAAGCTTAATTTTGAAAATGAAATGTATTTTAATGAACACTGCCTTTATAATTATTCAAACTGTGTGTATATATTTTGGAAATACATATATATTTTCTTAATTAAAAAACAACACACTTCTATGCTAGTATGGTTGAGTGGTAGAATTCTGTGAAATTTTTCCTGTCAGAAAGTGTTTTAGGAGGGAGTGAAAATTTGTGCTACCACATACAGCCAGATAAGTGGAAAAAGTACTGGACCAATAGTTATAGATTCACTGGATTTAAAACTGGCAACCTTCCAAAAATCTGATCCCAATCATTCATGGCATAGACAAAGTAACTAAGACCAAGTGAAATTAAGTGACTTGTTTTTGACACACTGAAGTACTCAAATATTTACCAACTAATACTAAACTAAAAGAGAAGTTGAAAACATCATAAACATGGCTCCTAATTGGAATTCTGTATAAATGACAACCATTTGCTAATTTAAGTAATCTCTTATTTTACCAAAAATTGTCATCATTAAGAATAGTTCTTCTTACAGCTCCTTGAGTTCAAAGTTTAGTTTATGTATTTTAATTGCTGTTTTCTTAATATATACATTCAAGGCTATAAATTTTCCTGAGGATTCTATAAATTCTGATATACAGTAATCTTATTGTCATTTAGTTTACATTTTCCATTAGTTTATATTTTCACTTTTAATCTCATTTTAAAGGATATCTTTTCAATTTCTAAGTAGATGGAACTTTTTGGCAATCTTTTATTATGACTTTCTCATTTAAATGCATTAAAATCTAAGAGGTCTGTATAATTTCTGCTTTGGGGAGTTTATTGAGATATGTTGAAAGCCTGTGAAAAATGATGTTTTACACTATGTTTAGATTTTCTTTTGTAGGAGGCATGTTTTATATACCTATATTTAGCAAGTTCCCAAAGGGAAAGCTAGACCCAGGGGTCCAAGGTTTTCCAATAAGCAGGAAAGCATGGATGTGTGGGTGTGAGGATATGGTGGTGGGATAAAGGATAGCGAGTTCACATTAAGATTTAAGTAAGCAAATTAATTTTCTTATAACAAACATATTGGTATAACTTAGGAACAAATATAAATTTTTAATACACAGTTTATAAATTTAAGAGATCATATTAATATAATTGTAATCTTGATTTCTCTCATTACTTATTGATAAACAGAGAGAATGTTGCAACTAAATTTATAAAATACTAGAGGCTCGGAGCATGAACTTTGTACACTCAGGGGGTACCTCAGCCTGGCCTATGCCCTCTCACAGTCTGGGAGCCCTCAGGGGATGTCTGACTGCCGGGGAGTGGGCCTAAGCCAGCAGTTGGACATC
The DNA here is from genome assembly GCF_964212035.1 of Myotis nattereri. Classification (NCBI taxonomy): domain Eukaryota; kingdom Metazoa; phylum Chordata; class Mammalia; order Chiroptera; family Vespertilionidae; genus Myotis; species Myotis nattereri. Next base: position 13,515,754 of record NC_138092.1, read on the forward strand.
CTTAGCACTGCCACACGGAGGCAGCGCACTGACCTGCAGTGAGCATCTGCCCCCTGGTGGTCTGTGTGCATCATAGCAACCGGTTGTTCTGCCGTTCAGTCAATTTGCATATTAGCCTTTTATTATATAGGATAGTTTATCTTACAAAAACCTTTCCCTCACCTGACTCTTTACAGTATTTCTGTAGTTACCAGAATATAAATGCATAACCAAAAAAGGTAATAATTACCCAGAATCATGAATTTCATAAGGCTTCTCATTAAATGCAATTTAAACTTACATTTCCATGCTAAGAAATCAAACTTGTACTAGTAATTTTTAATTACCATGGTGTGGAACACAGTAAAGTTCTGTGAATGTTCCACTTACGTTGAATACAACATAACCACTTATTGTGCCTTTACTGTAAGTATGACACTATTTTAAATGCTTTAAACAACCCTTTGTGGTATTATTATTATCATCTCCATTTTATGGATAGGAAACTGAGATAAAGCTTAAGCAACTTGCCTAAGTCACATAGCTAGAAAGCAGTGGAACCAGGATTCAAACCCAGGTAGTCTGGCTGCAGCTTCCATCTGCTAAGTCATGTGAAAATCACACCTCTTTATACATTATATCTGATAAACAAAGTGACAGAAATAACTTCAAGACAACTGAGTTCAAAGAGTAAGTTATGATAGTTAATGTTGTCATAATAACTATTTCCTATTTCAAAGTATTTACCCAGCCCAGTTGGCATGGCTCAGTGGTTGAGCACCAACCTATGAACCACGTGCCCAGGTTGTGAGCTCAGTCCCAGTGGAGGGTGTGCAGGAGGCAGCCGATCAATGATTCTCTCTCATCAGTGATGTTTCTATCTCTTGCTCTCTAACCCTTACTCTCTGAAATCAATAAAAATATATTAAAAAAAAAGTATTAACCCCAAAATTACATCAAAGATACATGGAGATTTATATGAGGGTAAAACACATATATGCATATGAAATGTAATTATTTAAAAATAATCCGATTTTAAATAATAAATGCAGTTATTATAAAATAATTTATTGAGCTTATTAGTTCTAAGATTTATCAGCCTCCTACTTCTGTTATGAATTTCATTTTACGTTTCAAAGGATTTTGCAAAGCCAATTTGTTCATGCAAAACAATGGAATGGACATTTTAAAAGTAAACTAGTATATTACAAATGATTTCAGTTGAAATACAATATTTTAATCACCTCATTTGACAATAACATTTTAGCTTAGTAGTAATACATTTTAAAACATCTTACTTTTGAGAATCCAAGTTCCACAAGTAATCTGTCAGCTACAAACTCAATATACTGTTTCATCAAAACACAATTCATTCCAATGAGGCCAACTGGCAAGGCTTCTGTTAAGAACTCCTGAGAGAAAAAGAAAAATAGAATATAGTACAAAGACAGAACAATAAGTATGTATCTTCCAAATAAAAGGATAGTTTTAGTCTTATTAATCTTCTAAGTTACTAATCTTGTCCAAGAAAAGTAAACTAGGTTAAATTCTTTCAACATGGCAAACAATGTCCATTTTTTTTAAGTTGATTTCTTTTTTAAAAAAATATATTTTATTGATTTTTTACAGAAAGGAAGGGAGAAGGATAGAGAGTTAGAAACATCGATGAGAGAGAAATATCGATCAGCTGACTCCTGCACACCTCCCACTAGGTATGTGCCCGCAACCAAGGTACATGCCCTTGACCGGAATCGAACCTGGGACCTTTCAGTCTGTAGGCCGACGCTCTATCCACTGAGCCAAACCAGTCAGGGCCAATGTCCATTTTTTAAAAAAATGTTTGGGATATTTACTGTTCACATTATTTCACATTCTCAAATAGCCAAAATAAATGGAAGCTAATTATCAAATTACTGGCACTTTTAATTTTTATATTGATTGATTTCAGAGAGAGAGGAAGGGAGAGAGGGAGGGAAGGAGGGAGAGAAAGAGAGAGAAATATCGATTTGTTGTTCCACTTATTTATGCATTCATTGGTTGATTCTTGTATGTGCCCTGACTGGGGATTGAACCCGAAACGTTGGCGTACTGAGAGGATGCTCAAACCAACTGAGCTACCCAGTGCCAGGGTAAATTATGGTACTTGGAGATACTTTGTTCTGAAATATCTAGAAAAAGATTCACCAAAGATAATCATTGTGGAGAACATAATTATGGAAGGATATTACAAAAGAGAGAAAACACAATTAACAAAGAAAATGAGACTGGAAGAGGGTTGGGCGATAAACTGTACTCCAAGTATATTAAAAGACAATGGTAAAGTGTTAATAGAGGAAAAATAAAAACATTAACCATCTGGACTTAGTTCTCAAAATGATTACAGATACCAAAATGTATTTTATGCCTTTTCCCCTCTCCCAATATAAAAAGTTTGGCCGTTTAACTATGCAGTATTTAAGAACATTCTTTAAAATTTGTTTTACTTTTAAACTAGTTCTTTCAAATAATAAAAACACATCCTAAGTGGAGCATCCAGATCTTTCTAGTCATAGATCGTTACATGCTATAAATTGAGTTTTACTATTCATTAATTAATTTATTTATTCTATAAGCATCTGGTGCATGCTTCTAGCTAGATACCCTGCTAGATTTTTGAGAATACAAAACAAACAAGTAACTGTCACTTCCCTCTAGTAGCTAACAGTCTAAAAACATAAAGCTAAAATAATTAAAATAGTTTGTTATGGCACAAAATTTGACAGGTCAATGAGACAGAAAAAAAACAGTCCTTAAACAGACTTTATATATGTAAAGTAATGTATAATACTTACATATAGAGCAAATTATAAACTGACATAATAATTGTAATACATTATCTACTGGTCCTGTCAGATTGACCATATGAAATTGCTGATTTTTATTTTTACCTGCAAAATGGCAGTTTCATATGAGTCAACCTAATAATAGAACGATACACACTTCAGAAAGTGATGTGCTAATCATATATAAGCTTCCCTGCTTACCTGCTCAATTTCAACCGCATTAACGATGATCTCCCTGACCCTTTTTTCTGAAGGCTTATTTACTAAGTATCGAAACATCAGGCAAGCAAAGTCACAGTGAAGCCCCTAAAATAGAAGAAAAAATGTCAAAAAAAACCCCAACAAGTTTAATCAGCTATTTTCACACAGGGATGTGTCAAGCATCAGATAGAATAGGGTCTCAGAATGCAAGAATGTAGAAGGATTAAGAGGGCCAGGAGGTTCTTTTCTTCAGATCTCATTAAAATGCAAATTACAATAACCCGTAATAAAAAATTTCAGTGCCAGCAAATCTTAGCTTATCAACATGAAAAAAGGATAATTAACAACAACAAAAACTATGACCAAAAGCATTTTGGAAAGGAAAACAAAGCAAGAAGAGCTATATAAAAGTTCATTCATTTTTAATGTCTAAAAAAATTAAGAAATGATTTTAAAAAGTAAGTATTTAAAGAACAGATGAAACACTCAGATTTTGAAAAGACATTTATATTAAACTAGAGGCCCGGTGCACGAAATTCGTGCACGGGGGGGTGGGGTGGGGGGGTGTCCCTCAGCCCGCCTGCACCCTCTTCAATCTGGGACCCTTCAGGGGATGTCCGACTGCTGGTTTAGGCCCGATCCCTGTGAAGACATCCCTCTCGCAATCCAGGACCACTGGCTCCTAACCACGCACCTGCCTACCTGCCTCGCCCCCCCAACTGCCCTCCCCTGCCACCCTGACTTCACCCCCAACTGCCCTCCTCTGCCACCCTGACCTCACCCCCAACTGCCCTCCCCTGCCACCCTGACCTCACCCCCAACTGCCCTCCCCTGCCACCCTGATCTTGCCCCCAACTGTCCCCCCCTGCCACCCTGATCTCACCCCCAACTGCCCTCCCCTGTCGACCTGATTGCCCTTAACCCCCTGCCAGCCTGATCTCGCTCCTAACTGCCTCTGCCTTGGCCCCCACAACCATGGCTTTGTCCGGAAGGAAGTTGGACATCCAAAAGATGGCCAGTTGACCTGGTCTAATTAGCATATTACCCTTTTATAAGTATAGATAAGAATGGCTCAAGATAAAAATGAGTTTAGTGCAATGAAAATGGAAAGTGAAGAATTAAGCATACCATTTGAAGCTGAAAAAGCAGAAATGACATTGCAAATAACTCAACCAAAGAAAAAGTTGTGAAATACCTTGACAACAGAATGGTTATGCAAATACAAGAAATAGTATAGAATGTTAAATAGTTGAAGAACAGAGCAAGGAGATTCAACCTACAATAATTTAACCCATAATAAACACAGATGTTCTAAAGCTAAAGACAACAAAGAAAATTTCAAAAAGTCAGAAAAAAAAAAAAAAGAGAAGCCAGAGATACAGAAAGATGATGGCATTCCAAACAAAATTAACAGAGAAGGACACTAAGGCAGAGTCGATTAACATTTCTAAACCACAAGAAAAATGAAACAATTTTGTAAGTCACCAAAGGGTGAAGAGGAAGACACAGCCACTTTAAAGGATTACAAATGAGAGTTTTCTTAGGTTTTTCTAAATAAATCAACAAGTAACTGAAAACTATGTACAATAATAAAAGTGTAATATGCTAATTAGACCAGCCATCCTTCCAGACGAAGCTAGGGCTGTGCACTGACCACTAGGGGGCAGCTCCTGAGTTGAGCACCTGCCCCCTGGTGGTCTGTGCATGTCATAGTAATCGGTTGTTCTGCTGTTTGGTCAATTTGCATATTGGCCTTATATTATCATATAGGACTGAAGGCATGATGCACAAAATTTGTGCAAGAGTAGGGTAGTGGTATCTCGCAGCCCTTTTCCAATTGCATTAGAAAGTTAAATGTTAAAAAGCCAAAAAGAAAATGTGTGTGATTACTTAACTCATCACACAAAGCTCATCAATAAATTTCAAGGTTTTGTATGTTAAAAAAACAAACAAAATAAAAAAGCAAGACAAACTGGGAAAATATTTGCAATAGATATAACAAAATTCATATTTTATATTATAATCATGATAAATATTTTTAAAAATCATTTAAAAATACTTAGTGAAAGAGCTCAATCACTATGCATTAGGAATATATACCAACGAAAGTAAAGACAAGAATAAGCAAATACAGAGAAACAATATAAATGACTAATATTATTTTTAAATGTTCAATCTAAGTAGTAATCAAACAAATGCAAATAAGACCAATAATGAGATCTCATTACCCTATCAAATTTGTCAAATAGCCTGGTCAGTGGTTGAGCATCCACCCATGAACCAAGAGGTTACTGGTTCAGTTTCCAGTCAGGGCGCATGCCCAGGTTGCAGGCTCAATCCCCAGTAAGAAGCATGCAGGAGGCAGCTGATCAATGTTTCTATATCTCTATCTCTCTCCTTTTCTCTCTCTATTAACAAAACAAAACAAAACAAAACCAATAAAAATATATTTTAAAAAAATTTGTCAAATATTTATCACATAAATCCAAATTCTAGTAAGAGAATATTAAGAAAAGACACATTCATAGGTTGCTAGGTAGGGCTGAATATTGCTATAAAATTTCTGGGAAGAAATCTGCAAGCAAGTATGAATGACCTTTAAAAGTTTTATACCTTAAAATCTAGTAATTCTACCTCTAGTAAATCTAGCTTAGAAAAATATTATGAATTTGGGACAAAGTTTACATACAAAGATATGCATTTTGCATTATAGCAAAGCAAATAAACAAAATATCTGGAAACAACCTAAATTTCTAACTATAGAATAGTCAAACAGTAATATTCATTAGAATATTATATATCTAACAAAATTACTGTTTACAAAAAATGCTTACTGTCATAGAAAAATTCTCACAATATTCTGCTAAGTGAAAAAAAAGAATAGCTTACAAAAATACAAGAATATCTCAAATTGTAAAAATATGATGTCCGTATATATCTACATAGATTTAAATGTCAAAAAAACCACCCAGAAAGAAATGCAATGAAATACTAAAAGTGATTATCTGTGTTGAGATTGAGTGATTTTATTCTCTTACTTCTCTATAATAATCAGATATGACATTAATAATAAAAATATAAGAAATTTAAAGACATGAAACAACAAAAGGTAATTATACAAAGCATTTTATGGCACTTAAAAAGTACTCACACATACTGTTTAATTGTATTTTAACAAAACCCTTTTAAGGTTCATATTTGAAGACACTGAGACTCAGAGAAATTAAGGCCACTTTGAGGTAAGCTCAGCCAGGATTAGTGTAGTCAATAAACATGAATTGAATTGCTGTAATGGACTAAATACTGAGAACAGAAAGATAAACTCAAGGAGCTTAGAGACTAGCAGAGAAGAGAGAAAAGATGTACAATATATGTTATGGACTGTGAGGTAGGAACAAGTTCCAGTTTCACAGCGATACATGGAGGAAAGAGTGATCAACTTTACCTCATTAGGTCACGAAAGTTTGAGTTGCAACTTTAAGAAGGAAACCAACAAATTAAAAAACTGGTAGGAAAGATGGAAAGGGTATTGCAGGTAGAGGGAGACAAGGTTTAGTTACTATCTGGGTGTGTGTGTGCAAAATAAAAGAAACCATCTAAAATGACTCCCAGATTTCAAATTTAAATGAGTGAACGGAAGTTAGCAACCCTCAATAAGCTAGGGAAAACAGGACGAAGAATAAACTTGGGGAGAAAGATGAGTTTGACTTCGCCTTCCAGGAAAAACCATCTAATGTGCACCCGAATACACAAGTTTGGAGCTCAGAAAAGAATAGATGGACTTAAGACAAAGTTTTGGTTGTTATGAGCATCTGGGTGGTAGCTAATTCCATGAATAAATTAGATCAGTTAGGAGGTCATACACAGTGAAAGAGGGAACCAGGATACAATATTTAAGGATGAGCAGAGGAGACTGAGGAGAAATAGTTAAGAGGCAGGAGGAAAGCAGTGTCTTAAAAGCCAAGGAAGAAATGACTTTCTTTTAATTACCAGGATCCTTGTGTCACCATAAGCATTTTCCAGGGGAAAGAAAAATAAATGAACACCAAGTATAAATACAAATACTAATAGAAGAATACTTCATTCCTTACTTCATCTCTGCTGATGAGTTCATTGGAAAAGGTGAGTCCAGGCATCAGACCTCTTTTCTTTAACCAGAATATAGCAGCAAATGAGCCTGAGAAGAAAATTCCTTCTACAGCAGCAAAGGCCACCACCCTTTCCCCTAGGAGACAAAAACTAGTTTCATTGTACGAAATATTATATGCTGCAGACATTTTTAAGCTACACACACACACACACACACACACACACACACACACACTTTACATATTTTTTTAAAATATATATTTTATTGATTTTTTACAGAGAGAAAGTGAGAGAGATAGAGAGTTAGAAACATCGATGAGAGAGAAACATCGATTAGCTGCCTCCTGCACATCTCCCACTGGGGATGTGCCCGCAACCCAGGTACATGCCCTTGACCGGAATCGAACCTGGGACCTTTCAGTCCGCAGGCCGACGCTCTATCCACTGAGCAAAACCGGTTTCGGCAGCATATTTTTATAACAATATCACAACTATTCTGCCCAGAAACCAAATCAAGTTAGTGCAATAGCCAAGAGTCCTTAGGAGGAAATCTGCCTCCTCTACCTACTAGAGCAGAAAAAAGTACAGAAAGGTATATCTACTTCAAATCCTATGTCTAACACTGAACTCTCCTATAGGTCTTGGTATGCAGACAAAGGAGAACCTTCTACACTAAAAAAGAAGAAGTGATTTATCTGTGCACCACACGTGCCTGTGAGTACAGTAAGTGTGTGTGCCTCAAGAATGGAGAGAAGATGGCTTTTATAACAAACTAGAGGCCTGGTGCACGAAATTTCATGCACAGGTAGGGTCCCTAGGCCCGGCTGGCGTACTCACTGTTAGGCAAGGACTTTGCAGAAGCCAGTCTCCTAACATGTCTCTAGTGGCAGCATATCTGCAACATTATATCTTGCGGATGATTATAGGTTTAACCCAAAAGAAGATCCTTCTCAAGCCCCTATGCCACATTGCATACCTGAAATATTTATGTACATGTCTGTCTAGGGAGAAAAGTTTGTTTGGTAAGACTGTAAAATAAAGGCAACTGAGGACTTGAACCAACTAAAGATTATAGTTGGTATCCCAGTACTTGTTGGGAGACCAAATACACAATAGCAGGCTCTTAATAAATGTGTCCTGATCTAAATCAATGGAAACTATGTAAGTACTAGATGATAAAAGACATTATGAAATTGCTAAAACTTGATGCAAAAACTGAATAAATATTTATAACTTCCCAAACAAATGTCATTATAATATTTAATTTCAAAAAGAAAGATGACTAAGTTTAAATATTACTGGCTGCCTCTAAATAGTGTTCTGGTTTGTTCTTGTTCTTTTCCCTGATTATCGTAAACAAACCAAATCAGATAGATCAATTATATCAAATACAACTATTCTGCCCAGAAACCAAATCAACAAGTTTTTTCAAAATCTTTTTTAAATTAAGCACTATATCTCAATTTTTAAAAAACTAAGCATATATTTAAGAATTTTTAGCTATATTGGAGTTGAATCTTCTTATAACATGTTAACTTTCAAATAAGCTAATGCTTTTTTAAAGGAATATTCTTAGGTTCTCTTTAGCTAAATGTAAAGGATTAGAAGAGTCTGGTTCTGAGGAAAGAACAGTTGTTCTACTGCATTCTAGTAGGTCACCTAAAATACTAGCAAAGCCCTAAGCCAACTTCATCAAGCTAAAGGCACTAACAGGGCAGGTGGCACAATTAGTTCATAAAACTGCACTTCCCCAGCCAGTTAACAGGAAGTACAGGTGTTTGGTGAAGCGAGACAAAGTTTTCGTGTCTTTTAGCTCCTCTCCCAAAGAGAGCCACCAATGTGTTCTTCACTTTTTCCTTTCCCACCAGCCATTCCACTCTCCTGCACCATTTGAGACCATGTTCTTTTCCCAGAGGCCCTGACTCAGAACCCTAAATGGAGTTTGCCTTGAGAGTAAGCAATAGGGAGAACTTAAATGGAGCCTCTGGTGCTGCTTGCTGACTGCACCCTCCTTTAATTTTCTGTATTTCTAGGTTGCTTTCGTTGGCAGTGTCATGAAATACATGCTTTCTTGGCGCCTGTTCTTCATTTTTTTTTTTTTGCCTGTTCTCAATTTTCCATCAGTAATTATCCATCCTAATATTTTCATTGCATATTGAACATCTTGGAATTTCCCTTTTTTTAATCTCTAAAGCCATTGTTTCTCAAAATGTGCCTTTCAAACCATTTGTAGGAAATAAACTATGTGTAAAATACAGATTCCTCAGTCCTACCTGGGCCTCTTGCATCACTCGGGTGAAGACCAGGATTCTGCAGGGCTTTTCCACAAATTCTCCAGTGATTTTTTTGCACATTTAGAATCACTGCTTTTCTCATTCTTAAAATGAACTGAAGGCAACACAAATGTATCTGTTTCTTCCCTAATGTACTGTAAGCTTGTCATACCTTACATTACATCACTGACTGCAATGTGTGCTCCAGGGATCGCTGGAAATTCACAGACCAAGGAGGTCTGTGGGGTCAAAACTATTTTCTTAAAAATACTAAGGCACTACTTTATATTTTTTACTACCATTCTCTCCTGAGTATATAGTGTTTTGCAGATGCTACATGGCATTACCATAATAATCTGAAAAGCCTAGTAAAATACTCTCTCTTTTCTAACTACTTATCTGAATGAGGGTGGATTTTTTTTGTACACTTCAACTAAAACAACATCATGCAAATACAGAAGCAGATATAATTCAGCTGTCTTCTATTTAGTCAGGCATTAAAAAGATTTGCAAAAATTATAAAGTATGTCATTCTCACTAATTCTTTTCTGGAAAATATAGTTTTTCAAAAATATGTTAAAATCTAACAGGTTATTCTCATTTAAAAATGCATTAATAAATATGTTTAAAGTTTATTAGTTTTAATTTCTAATACGGAAATATCAATAACCCACACAAATAAAAGCACTCTGGAGTCCTCAAAAATTTTTTAAGTGTACAAATGAGTCCTGAAATAAAAAATCTTGAGCTCTGCTTCCCCACATTTTAATTCAATCCAGAAAGTAAAGAACACAAATTATAAAATAGATAAGAATAAGACAGATACTTAGAGGTATTCAAATGAATTATCTGAATAGTTTAATTAATTTTAAAAAGATGTACTGAGCAACTACTACATATAAGATACAATGTTAATCACTTCCTTTAAAAAGTTATAGAATTTCAACTCATCCAGAAGAGTAAAAAATAAGCCTGTTCCTGCAAATGGTTCCTTGTTCTAGTTGAATGCACTAATCTTTAGTTTTTCAGAAACTATGTATTTGTTTCCTGAAGAATGTAAGACTTTGACTCACCTTAAATTTAAAAAATAAACATTCCTGAAAGCAGATATAAACTGTGGATTGCTTTAAGACTCTTGCCAGATTCTATGTGACTGACGTATTTACTTGTTATTATACACTGACATCTTAGCCTTTTAACTTTCAATTTATTAAACAGAATAGGTACAGTTTTCGATTATTTTAATTTTTTAAAATAACTTTATTGATTTTAGAGAGAGAAAGGGAAAGAGAGAGAAACATCGATCTTGCCCCACTCGGGGATGAACCCACAACCTGGGTATGTGCCCTGACTGGGAATCAAACCCACCACCTTTTGGTGGCCAGGACAATGCTCCAACAACTGAGCAGGGCAGTTTTAGATTATTTTAATCCTGGTTCCTAATTAATTAGAAAGAATGATTCAAATAAAGGTGCACATTGAGACTTTGAGACAATTACACCAGGTAAAATAGTATTATAACGCTCAAGGCAAGTTTGATGTATATAAATTAAAGCTACAAACCAAAAGTAGATTTTCTATCTGCTATCCACCGCAAGGCCCAATCTGCTTTTTTCTTAACATATGGCATTGTTTCAATTGCATTAAATAAAAATTCCCTGTAAAAACAAAATAATTAATGGCAAAGTTATTAACATTTTTTTCTTAATCAAAATAAATGTTCATTGGCTAATTAGATATAATAATTGCAACTCTATGGTCTACTACCAGATTTGTAATTTTTCTGTATTTCTGCATATCCACAAAATATAGAAGTTAAAGTAAAATTCAAATTAGTGGTTTGGATCTGGTCTGATACAAGACCAAATAATTACGATATTCAATTGCTATTCAGAATGTGCTCCACAGATTAACAGGTTCTATACAAGTTCTTTTTTTTTTTTTTAAGTGAACACATTATTGGGCAATAGTAAACTTTACACTCCTATATATACTTCTGTATTTGAAAATTTCCCTAACATTTCATTTCAGAGTAAATTCTGCTCTAACATAACCAAGCAATATGATAAAACTTTGTAAATAAAACCCCAGTGATGATACCTTTTCTTGGGCTCTCTGATGTAAGTGTCTATTAGCAAACTGTACATCTCTGAGTGAACATTCTCGATGAGAATTTGAAAGCCATAGAAACAGCGAGCTTCTGGAACCTGCACCTCCTGACTAAATCGCTCCACCTATGAAAATAAGGGAAACATATATATCCAATTCTGTGGGCTCTCATTAAACACTGCAAATCAGAATCTGGACATCAGAATTATCACTTAAAAATTGCCTGTCATGCCACTAGCAGGTCAGAAAGATCTTATGGAGTATTTTAAGCAGTACTATTTATCAACCCTCCACAGTAAAGTAGCGGCATGATGAATTCTTAAGCAATTAAGTGAATTGATCTGTTAGGTAGAGAAACTGACTATAATGACAAATAAACTGTAGAACATCTACCAAAAAATAATTATTTCATTTTGTATAACTGACCTTAAGTCTTTTTTTTCCAACAGCAGATAGATCTACTGAAGCCCCTTTCAGCCCCTTTCAGTTAATGATAAAAGTTCATATACCTCTATTTTCTTTAACAAGAAGGCATGCCTCCTGGCCAACCATAATACAAGTTTAAAAATCGGGAGCCAGAACCCAGAGCTATATTACAGAGCTCCAGAAGGGTTATTTAGGTGCAGGTTCTTTATTAGGGTTCACATCTAAGGGTAGAAATCAAACTCATGCTTATGCATTTTAAATTGGTACAAGATGCTTGGTATAATGACATGGTGCTGGTCAAATAATAGAAATGTATTCTTTCCTTTGACACTTCGTCAGAAAAACAAATTCAAGAAATAAGCTTCATCAAGTTAATCTCCTAGAGAAAAATGTTTAGGTTCAGTCTAATTATCTTACTGCCATTATCTTCATTCAACTGCTAAATGGAAACAAAAGTAAAATAAAACAAAAATCTTACCAAATTTTCATTCACTATTCCATCACTGGCTGCAAAAAAGGCTAAGATGTGGGAGATAAAATACTTCTCATCTGATTTAAGCTTATGCCAGTGTGGGAGATCCTTTGATAAGTCAACCTAAAATAAAAAGATTTCAACATTTTGACTTGAAGTTAAATTCTCAAAATATTTGGAAAAATAACTTCCACCTCAAAGTTAAGGAGGGACATCTCATTAGCGGGAAAATTTTTAAGAAGGAAAAAAATATTAACATCACACTACAGACTGAATGTTTGTTTTCACCATCATCCACAAATATCTATGTTGAAATGTCCAAAGTGGTGGTGTTTGAGGTGGAGCCTTTGGGGTGATGAGGCCATGAGAGTGAAGCCCGCATGGATGGGATTGGTGCCCTTAAGAAAGAGGCCCAGAGAGCTCTACAGCCCTTTCTGCCATGTTAGGACACAGCACGAAGACAGCCTCCAACTTACAAAAATGTTACATATCAAGTATATCAATAAAGCTGGGGGGAAAAACATAATTTAGTGGTACTGGAACAAATGAAGAAAGGGGCAAAAGGCAGGAGAGAATAGAATCTGGTCAAGAAAGAACTGAGGTGAATAAACTAATGACTTCCAGCAGCTGATGCTTTAACATTTTATATAATACATAACAACTTATATAACACAATAGTGTTAGATAATTAGGCAGTTATATATAGACAGATAATTAAGCAGTTATAGCTGCTACTTTAATGAAGTCTAATCTACTTTCATATCTAGAAGTAATGCCAGGCAGGTCACAAACAGGGGTTTTAAAGCAATTTATAAGTATGACTTCCTCTGAGAATAGAAATGTTTCAAACATGTTTATTAGAACTAGTCCTTGGAATTAATAGCGAGATATACTCTAGAGTTTGGTGGAATCTACAACTCAAAAACAGTCTTTAAATGTACCCTGTAGATATCATTTCAGCTCGGGGAGATCTCGTAAGTATGTTTCACAGTCACCTCATAAACATTTGAGGTATATAATTGTCCTTTGTCCTTCTTTTATTTATTCTACAAAACCCTAATCTCTTTTACCATTTTAAAAAGGACTTGTTCACCCTTTGAATCATTTGTGTTCTTTTCTAAAATCCTTTCCTCATTACTTTATTCTTTCACTGATTACTGAGCACCTACTTACTATTCCTGAACTTAAAGGATTTGACAGTTGGGGTGTTCTAGTCAAGAATGAGAAGTGGCTTTCATTAGTTATTTTTATTTACTTGCAGCAAGTAAAGGAGACGGGATTCACATTCAAAGCACTGGCTTGCGAAAGGGAGGCTTAGCCATTGGTTATCTACACTATTTGGCTAATTCCACATTGGTTTCTTCTTTTCAGTTGACTACACTTAGTGTTGGGTTCCTGTCAAGCTCATTCTCTTTACAGCTGCATCTGCAAAATACTGTGCTACATTTTACATTTAGCAAGAATAGCATTTAGTCAAAACTAAATGCCCAGACTGTGAAACCCTTGTCCTATCTAACACTACAAATGTCAGACACTGTGCTAAGCATTGGGATACAATGGGGCAGGAAGGGAAAAATATTTGCAAATACCTTTTAAGATATACAAGCTAAAAATCAGGTCCTATATTATTTTAGTTCAACTGAGGTTTAATTGAAGGATACCTTCCTGGTTTTTAACTATTATACTCCTGATATTAAATGTTAATATTACAATATGCTCACTCCGACATATCAAACGTATCTCTTCAAACACTCAGCTTTCAAAAGGTCCTATAAATTTTATTTATATTACATTGGTCATTTTCCATTCCCAGTGTAAACCATCTGGCCAGCTTTATCTTATTTCAGTAAAGTCATCCATTTACCATCTAAATATTGATTCCAAATTACTAGTTATCAGAATTCTGTGGATAGTTTTAAAAAAAGAATCCCAGAACTTTGTCTTTTGAATCAAGGTTTCTGATAATAAGCCATATCTTACCTAATAATAGACAAACATGTAAATTGACTGTACCTTTGCTATGCTACCAAGCCAATCAGGAGAGTATGCAAATTAACCTAACAAAGATGGCGGTTAATTTGCATACATAGGCTCCAAGTGGTGGAGCAGAGCCTGACTGCCCAGGGGCCATGAGGCTTCGCTGCGCTGCCGGCCCCAGGGCCAGCTCCAGCCGGAGCCCAGCCACAGCGAAAGCCTGGGTGCCGGGTGCCGGAGGAAAACCAGTGCCAGCAGCCAGGGGAAAGGAAGGCCTATTGCACGAATCTCTTTATTTAGGAATAAAGCTAAACCACTGATAAAACAATGAAGTCTAGAGTTGATTAAATTATAACTCATATGATTGTTTAAATGAAAAATATGTGGAACTAAATGTATTAGACTCCCTTTCAAAATATGTGTTTGAATCTTCCTATAAGCTGCCTATTAAATATATACAACCTGCATATTACAGGGTGGGGCAAAACTAGTTTTACAGTTGTTCATATGGAAAACAATGCACTAATAAATAATAATCCAAGAATAAACTCAGAACTGTAAACTTTTTGCTCTACCCTGCATAATTTTTCAAATCAGTGTTTCTTAGTCATAATACAACATATATTACATTTGCTTAAAAAATGCATATAATTTTCAAATGAATTTCAAGAAACTCAAGAATCACAAATATATTCTAAACATGGTGAATGAAAAAAGCCACCTGTATCCTCCCTTTGTTCTCTTAACTATATCTAACAAAAAAACTTTCTAAAAACCACAAACAGTTGGTGACAGTCAGGTGTGCCAAGCACTACAACCCAATTTAAAAATGCTGGGGTCTTGTTTTGCTCTATATGTTAAATATAACAAAGATGTTAACAATATAACAAGGTTGAGTAGGTGGGTAAAATTCATAACAGAAGCTTCAAAAATTGGTGCTTCTGATTTCTGTGCAACTCTCCCCCCATTCTGTGTAAAATAATGGTTTACAGTTATCTGGCTTACTAAGTGCCAAGTAACATTCTAAATATGGCATTAATCTCATTAATAAGATTTCTCTGATCAATCCTCATAACAGTCCCCCAAACCAGGTACTATTAGCTCAGTATAACAATGAGGAAGATACACAGAGAGGCTAAGCAACTTTTCCAGTTCCACAGCAAATGGTAGGTCCAGGATTTGTCTGCTCTCGAGCCTGCATTCGTTACAGCATGTATTTACATGTACAGAATCACTCTCATGAAAAAACAGACAGGCATATAGTCCCAAATATATCTATCCAAACAGATATATATATAGAGAAATATATAGTAGAGGTAGAGATATAGAGAGATTAATACACACATATACCCAGAGAGCAAGAGTTCTATGCAGGTATCATCCATCATACTGGTACAATGTCCATTTTTCGATGTCTTGTAACAGAAGATGTGAACACTGCAACACAGAACATGATTACTGACGAAAGGCGATGCCACTTACCTCTTCTGCTGTCCAGAAGGATGCCTGTGCCTGTTTATACATTTTCCAAATATCGGGGTACTGGATTGGAAAGATGACAAATCGGCGCGAACTCTTTCTTAGGAGTGGTTCTTCACTTGACTTTGCTTCATTTTCGTTGGTATCTGAAGATAACCTCTTTGAAAATTAAAGTACAAACACCCATTTTGTGTAGACATCTCCTCCTTATTCATACCTAAACATACACCTGAGGGAGTTGGGGAAACAGCCTAGGTTTGGGAGCCAGCCTGGTTGGGTTGAAGCCTTACTTGTCACCCCGTAGCTGGTTAATAAGTGTTTGGTTGGTTGTGTAATCATAGCAAGTTGCTTAACGTCTTTGAGCCTCAGTTTCCTCATCAGTAAAATAATACCTCTCTCACAGGTGATCATCAAATTAATTTTGATGATTAAAGTGCTTTAAACAGAGCCTGGCACATATAAGCCTTGAACAAAGTTATTGTCATTAATGCTATTTTGAGGATAAGCACAAAACTAGACCCATAAATGTCACAGAGGGAACATTTCTAAGTTAGTGAACCAAACATTCCCTTTCGTTCCTCTCTCAAAGACAGAATGCTGGTTTGAGATAGACATAAGCTAGTTATAAGCTTTTTGGTTTTTTTAGTTTAATGTTTTTTTTTCTAATTTTAACTGAAATATAATCTTACCTGAAAACTCTGTACCAACAGAGGTTTCGTCTGAAGCTGACCATATACCAATCTGTTATTGCTATTTACATGTTAAACTTACTGCATAGAGTCTCACTGTGGGCTGTCTCAAAGCTTTGTGGAATAAAGTGAGGAACACATACCTACATACATACTACTTGGAAACAAGGTGGCATTCTCACAAGGTGGAGAGCCGTATTTTTTTTTAAATAGTCAGCAAGAGTATCAGAAGAGTTGTGTGTCCATGAGAATGATTATATGTAAAGTATATACAAATAGGCTAAAACGTGTATAAATTGAGACTATTGGGACATATTTCAATTCTGGACTCGCAACTCAAACTGTTTCTCTTCTGTACCAGGCATACCAGGCCCGTACATTGTGTTCCTCACCATTGCCTCCACCAGTCCTCATACCTCTCCAAATCAAGTGTGCTTAAGCTTTGAGGCTAAGAGGCAAGACCAGATGACAGAAAGGCCCACAGTCAATGCCTGAGACACACAGACACAGGTGGGCTTCCACATTTCACACATGCTGCCATTGTAGCATAGACTGCCTTATTTGGTAAGTACTTATTCTGAAGGTACAAGCCTCCCCAGATAGAGCACAGAAGCCCCAGAGTGTACAAACTAGTTTTTCTCTATTGTGATGTTCCTGTAGGACTGTGTCAAGCATAAAAGGCCAATAAGCATTAGCTAAGCAAGTGAATGAATGGGCTAATTTCTCTTTATCCTGGGCTCAGGTTACTGAATATTGTTAGACTTTTTTTAGTTTAATGTAAGGTCACAATACATCAGTGAAATAATATAATGACCACTCAAATCAAGCCTTCTCGGAGTGCCCCCATCTTTCTCCCCACCCTCCATTACCCCAAATGCCTGGATTAAGTCCAACATAGCACATGATTCACTGCAATTTAATTCCCTATTATGTGTCTATAGACTCCTCTAGACTATCCTTCTTGAAAATAAAAACGAACTTTACTTTAGTGGAATCCCCAGAGCCTAGCATAGTACTTGGCACTTAGTCGAAATTCATTCCAGAAAAAATGAAGAAAATGTTTTAAATGGAAGTGGTCAAGTTTTTTAAATGTGTGTGTTATGTGTGTTGCCACTGAGTGCGTTCAGTCTCCAAAGAACCATAAGATACTGACACACTGCAGTTCTAGGCTCCAGAACAGGAGGTAGGCATAAGAGCAGGTCCTCTGGGTCTGGCACGGAGGCTCTTTTGCGCCATCACCACATGGATGCTTTATATACATTATCCCACTTAATCTGTAAACAGCTCTGACACATAGAAAACTATTTCCATTTTACAGATGGGGAAACTAAATCTTGAAGGATGTAAATAGCATACCCAGGATCCTACAACTAATAAGTGGCAGAAATAAGATTAGAACTGGGATATGTCTGAACTCAAAGCCTTGCCTGAGGCTACACCTCTATATGCATGGACAGCAGCTAGAGGAAGGCCAGCTCTACCTAAAACCCAGAATTCAAAACACTGAAATGAACTACACCTACAGAAGAGTATACATTACTATCTCCCACTAAGCAAAGTTCCTTCAACAAAGTGGTAGTGATATAACTGGCAAAGGAGGAAACCACCAAATTTGACTTTAGGAAAAAATAATTTCTTTGTCAATAAAGTTGAAAGAACCAATGTGACTTGAAACTGGTACAAAATAAAGAAAGAAAAAACACACAGCCAAATCGGTAAGGTTTAAAGCAATGGTTTTTAACTGATGCAAGTTTAAAAATCTACAGAGGAATACTTTCTCAAAATGCATTTGCCTTCCCTTTTACCAGGTTAAAATTAATATATGTAATGAAATTACGAAGCATTGATGGGGACATAGTTCACAGGTGAATGAGACAATAAAAATAAGACTGAAAATAAACATTTTGGAATTTGCCACCTCTATAGGTGAACCAAATAACCCTATTTTATTCTAGACTGTCCTTTATAGTACACAACTGTATTCATTTAAAATAAGCGCATTCATGTTTTCAGGCAAGTTATTTAATCTGAGCATCATCATCTGTAAATCAAAGATAATACTTGCCATACTCTGCACACTTTCAAGTGCTATACACTTTTAAAATTATTACTGTGTTATTATTGAACATAATAATTTCTGGTTGTCTCTCTCTCTATACTTAAAGAAATGATAAAAGAACTATTATAGTGGTTAATTATTTGATCAATCAATACCTTCTATGACTTGCCCTCAGGGAAATAAAGAACTCTTAGAAAAGTTTCAAATTTAAAGCCCAATTGAAAAGGCAGAAGTCTGCAGTCAACAGATATTTCAAACTTGTCTAGGCCCACGTTGTTCTTCCTTTAGTTCTCCTAGGTTGTGCTTTTATCATCATTTATAGCATGTTGCTATGATTCTGCATTTCTCTTTTCTTTTTCTTTCTTAAATATGTTTTGTCTCTGGGGTACAGAGCTAGAATCCTTGACCTTCACTATATCTGCTATGTGGCCTGTACTGAAGTTGAGAAGGACATCATAAGCAGCAAACCTTTCACACGAAGCATCCTGGAGTTTTTAAACGCTGACAATAATTGACCAACAACAGGACCTACGAAAACTGCTCAAGACTTGTACCTTTAAATAAGAATGAAAATCATGTTTGTACATTTATTCTTCCTATTCCATCCTGATAATATGTGGACTGTTAAGAGAAGAAGCTGGATTAAAGGGCAGGATGAAAGATTTTGCAATGTGAATAAAACAAGTTTAACCAATATAAACCTTTGAACTGAGCTAGATATGACATGGAAATATTGCTTATTTTCATGATGCTTAGAAAAATTCAGAAACATGTTAATGCAGTGTCAGGGGTGTCACGAGTACATTCCAAAGCTGTAGACTCTCTATGAACCTGGGTTAGGAAGCCATATGTTAGAAAAGAAAGCAATGTGAAGGGGAGGGGCGGGGGGAAGGGCCTAAGAGCATGTAACATTTTTTAAAAACTGGAAGAATCTTTGTAAATTTGGACTTACAGTATGGGGGGACAATGGAAGGAGATGAAATCAGAAAGAACGCAGAGAGTCCTTCCCAAGTGTGTTTTCCAAATGTGCTCTGAAGAACTCTGTGGTCTCTCTAGTGTCACAAACATGAGATTAGAACTTTAGTTTTAAATGTGTTTTCAACCTTTTAAAAATAGTAATAAAAATAACAAGTTGTTTTCTACTGTACAGCAAGGAAACTACCAATGCGTGAACTTGTGTTTCCAGGTTGTCGTTTTTCTTTTTTGTGTGTGTTTGGGGGAGGGGATAAGCTCGGAGGACAGTTTCTCTAGCTAGCTCTGCTTAACTGAAGAATGCCATGAGACTGAAAGAGAGGCAGTTAAAAAAAAAAAGCAAAAAATAAAAAATACCCAGTAATCATGTGTATCTATTTTTCAGGAGTAAACCAAAAAAAATTTTAACCCTCCTCCTACCCCCCCAAAAGGAAAAAGAAATAGTATTAATGGTACCAATAATACAGTAGAAGCCCTCCTATTCAAAGTAATCCAAACTGGTAGTTGAAAATTGGCTAATGTAAGAAATCAGAAGAAAATGACTTAGCTTAAAACATGTAACTTACATTTACTAACTAATCTCCTTTTATAAAGCCAAAGCTTTTTGTTATTGTTGTTAAATTGGCTCACTAATTGACATCCCAAATTTTTCTGGCATAAACACACTATGATGCATCACCTATGCTTTTTAGTTTTAACATCCTTAAGATAGAGCAATCTGAGGGCAGAATCCTTACCTCTTTTATAAATATCACCAATCTTTTTTTATTTTTATCTAAGTCTACAGATTTTGTTTTAACAACTTATCTTTATTGAGTTTCCCAAGCTTTCAAGTTTTCATAAACAATTTTCTTTTCATACTCATATATTATTAGTTTACATAATAGTTAAACTACAATAATTACAAGTACAGTTGGTATAAAGAGGACTAGAAATAAAGGTAACTGATGCTGGTAAGGTAAAACTCAGAATTATGTGAATGCATCAGGGAGCAGCCTCAATGCACTCTAACGCACATGGGTTGATAAATGCTCAGAACTGGCTAGCAGTACATTTATTAAGAGAACTCTGGTAAATATGCAAAGGAACTGTTTGCTAAGTTTGGTATAAATCTTCAGTTATCATCTACACCCCAATTCAAAGCAGCAGGTTCATCAAAACAGCCTCATTATTCCATTAATTGATTTATAATATTACATATGTTTACTTTAAAAATTACATTCATAAAATACACAAAAGTGGATTTAATCAGTGTTGCACTTATAATTTTGTTTGGAAAATAGGCCCAGGTGTTAAAGCCATGGGAGGGCCTTAAATGCAAATCTACATGAATTTTGCCACAGCTATTTCCCTAAAGCCATTTTGATGCAACTGTTTTGACTCTTTTTTACCCCAGGGTCATCATTTTGATGAAATGAAACAAAACAAATAAAAAAATAGCTAGCTTTCAGCTTTTAAAATCTGTACTCCATTTCTAAGCTTTATCTCAGGTTAAAGTGGATATGTCTACTTTGCATATTAAATGAATATTAAGATGTTGACTTTAAAAAATTTTGGAGCAAGTCAAAGTGATCTGCTTTGATATATAACACTGGCACCTGGCCTTTATCATGCAGACTATTGGGAGCTGTTGAAAGTTTTTAATCAGGTGAGAAACATGATCAGATCTGTGTTTTAAGATCACTTTTGTAGAAATGTGGTTAGATTAGAAGGGAAATTGGAGGCGGAGAGAACAATTTAAAAATTATTGCACTCCCCATCTCTTGCCCCAAATAGGAAATCAGCAGTAGAAACACAAAACTGATTTAAGACACATACAAAGGGCTCAGCACCTGAAGGATAACTGAATAAATCTGACAAAAACTCTTGCTTCTCTAATTAGATGTTTAACAAAAGTTTAATTTGAATGAACTCGCCCCACCAACACAAGCCACAACAAGAATAAAAATCTGCGAACACGAAAGTCTTTAAAAAGTCAATTCGGTCAATAAAAAACATAATGGGCCAAAACCGGTTTGGCTCAGTGGATAGAGCGTCGGCCTGCGACTGAAAGGTCCCAGGTTCGATTCCGGTCAAGGGCATGTACCTGGGTTGCGGGCACATCCCCAGTAGGAGATGTGCAGGAGGCGGCTGATCGATGTTTCTCTCTCATCGATGTTTCTAACTCTCTATCTCTCTCCCTTCCTCTCTGTAAAAAATCAATAAAATATATTTAAAAAAAAAAACATAATGGGTTCAGTTTCAAGATATCCAGGGGAGAGCTGAAAATACAACTCTATGGTAGGCAGAGGCACTATCTCCTCTCCTTCCCGAATAAGATAAAGATGCCATTGGTAGTCACCACACCACGGGGAGGGTTGTGATTTTCCAGGGCAATCATAGAGCAGCAGCATGCCTGAGGACCAAGCCTACAGAAAGGGGAGGTGGAAAAACAGAGACAGCTGGGATTAAAACCCACTGACGTGGATGTAAAGCAAAGGCAGTCTCGATCTGATCTGGCTAAAGGGTCAACAGTTGAGACAGCGAGGAATTTGGTAAAGGGTCCACACTCTGGATATTTGCGGTTCTCAACCTGTGGGTCACGGCCTCTTTGGGGGTCGAACGACCCTTTCACAGGGGTCGCCTAAGACCATCGGAAAACACATATATAATTACATATTGTTTTTGTGATTAATCACGATGCTTTAATTATGTTCAATTTGTAACAATGAAAATACATCCTGCATATCATATATTTACCTGACGATTCATAACAGTAGCAAAATGACAGTGATGAAGTAGCAACAAAAATAATTTTATGGTTGGGAGTCACCACAACATGAGGAAATGTATTAAAGGGTCGCGGCATTAGGAAGGTTGAGAACCACTGGAAGAGGTTAGGAATTTTGTGGGCCAAAGATTTTCAAACATCTGGGGAGCTGGGAGGCTCAGACTCTAATTCTCCCCACTTGCTCCCAACCTCCAGCTGCTGGCGTTCTTTGTGCGGCGCCATTTGAAAAGCATTTCTATGGATAGACATGGAAAATTCCTGAGTAGCAATGAACATGAACAGAGATGGCATTAGGAAGATTCATCAGATATCCATGAATTAAGAAAGAAAAACACCCTAGATTTTGGTAGTAACTATGGTGTCAAGTTCAGAGGTGGAAATGACAACCTGAATTAAAGATATGGCAGCTGGCATGCAAAAGCTGCTTGAGTGGGACTTTGCCAGTCTGAGGAGCCGGGCACTTTTTGGGTGGGAAGTGAGACCCTTTGGGGAGTTTTTATTTGGAGGGGGTGACACGGAGGCCCTGATTTGATGACGGATTAAGTTGGCAGAGGTAAACAGGTCCGGGAGCAGGTAAGACTGGGGGTAGAGAGACAACTAGGTGTGAAGGGATGCGAATCTGAAATCAAGTTTCTTAGAGGTATTCCACCTTCTCTCCCCTCCCAAGAGCTTTTGGTTCATTATCAAAATTGATTACGAGGTGTAGGCCCCGTGATTTACATTTTTTACAAAGTACTCCTGGTGATTCTGATGCACCTCAAATGCTAGACAAAGTACTTAAGGCATCCTTGCACCTCAAGTTTAAACCGTTCAGACCGTAACATGCGTTCACTTAGATTCATTCTAGACCTAAAGTTCTGCTCCTGTCTCTGTGGATGTGTATCGCTTAGATGGGGATGATAAATGAAAATCAACTGCCAGGTCTTTAGCCTAAATGACTGCGGGCACGAAAGGAAACACCTGAATGGTCTCATTCAAGGGGGAAAATCAGTACTAAACGTATTTGTGTTTCAAAACAGGAAGAAAAATCAGTACTAAACGTATTTGTGTTTCAAAACAGGAAGAAAAAGTTTGAGGGATATTTTCAACAAACGTTTAGTTAGTTACTAAATGTTTACAAAATAAAAAAAGTATTTTTATTTTGGAAATAAAATCTGGACTCTGCCACTTTCTAAAGAAATGTAGGGCTAAGCATAATTCTCTGTCTGAAATTCTATGAAATCAAAGAAACGACACGCAGCAACAGGTTCAAGCGAAAAACAAATGGTTTAGAAGTATTTACAAAAAAATAACAGGGTATGGAAATTACAGAGCAACAATTTCAACTACCCGACGACACTCAGTCACGGCTTCTTTACTGTTCCTATGTGCGTTTATTGACGTAGAAGCAGAGGCGAGGATAAGCACGTTAATTTCGGTTTACGCAGCACCCGTAGCCCGCTGTCCTTTGCATAAAGCATTTCACTCCGTGCTCTGTGCGGGCAGGATCATGTCTACTGTGCCAATGAAGCAAGTTACGCCCCAGCGATTCACAGCGAAGCAGCCAGGTCTGCGCAAAACCGGCCGCCCGAGCTGATCACCTTGATTAAGGTTTCCCGTCCACCTGCGTCAACTCCCACATCCCACCATCCCACCCCCCGGGCGGCATGCACTTGGCTACATCCACCAGCCCTGGCTCCGGGCCTCGGTTTCCCCGGCCAGGTCTCCAGAAACGGGACGGACGCGGGGAGAGTCACGGAGGGGGTGCGCTCGCCGCGGCCTGAGCCCCAGAGCGTTGCCCTGTCCGGGCCTGGGTGCAGCGCGGGGGAGCAGAAGCCCGGCTCCCACCCCTCCCCTCCCGGCGGGGACGGCCTCCTGGGCACTGCAAAGGACGAAAGCAGGCTGCGGCGAGGGCTCCGGGCCCGGCCTACGCAGGGTTTCCGACGGCAACGGGTAAAACTTCCCGCCGCGGTCCTGCCCCTGGCCAGTCCCCGCCGCACCCTGCGTGCCACTGGCCAGGGTGACTGTGGACCCGAGGAAAAGCGGCCGCAACGTTTACCTCCTCCAGCTCAGGCCCGGCCACTTCCGGCCTTTCCGGGTCGCCCATCGCGCAGACTCCGCCAGAGCTCCGGCCGCTGAGGGAACCGAGCGCTCCAGGCCACCTCCAACCGGGACTGGACCCAGGTGGCCCGCGGGGCTGCGGAGTCCGCCCTTCCCCGCGGCAGAGACCCCTCCCACGCCGGTCGGCCCCGCCTCGCTCCACTGCGCCGCCCCGGCTGTCTCGCCCGCCCATTGAGGGACTCTCCCTGCGCAGGCCTGGTCCTGCCTTCCCAGCCTCACGGACCCGCCCACTCCGGATGTCCCCGCCCCCTCTACTGCCCCGCCTCGCGCCTGTCCAATGAGGGCGCTCCCTGTGCCTGCCGGCTCCGCCTTCTCTGCCGCAGGGTCCCGCCTCCCGCCTGCGGGGCTAAGACGCTCGCCCAGAAGCCGCCGGCCTCGCTTCCCCGCCCTCGGCCTGAGGTTCTCCGCCGGCGGCGTTCGGCCACGCCCTCCACGGCGGCTGGGGCTCTGCTGCTCCGGTGCAGGAGGGGCTCGCCATGCCAGGCCACCTCTCCCAGCAGCTCTCGCCGTGGCTTCAGGAACACGGTATGTCGCGCTCCTCGGCCGTCCCGAGAGACTGCCAGGTGGTGGTTAGGGGGAAAGCCACACGCTTGGTGGAAGAAAAAAAAACCCCACAAAAACAAAAACCGCACCGTTAACAGATTAACAAGTAGCAACAGCCACTTTGTGTTGTCTTTAAACTCCCGAAAGAAAGGAAGTGGTGGAGGGAAAAGTGTGTGTGTGCCTAGGGGCGCGGGGGGGGGGGGGGGGGGGGTCGAGATGAGGCGGGGGCAATGGCTCCATTTAGGAAAAGCCGTGGAAAGCTCTGAGGTGGTTTCAACAAATGGAGCCTTTAGTCACGTTGAATTACCACTGAGTGGTCAGTCAGGACGTCTCTGTAGTAGCGACAGCAAAGCCCCTCCTGCTGCAGCTGAAGAAACTGTGTCCGCCTACAGTGGTTCTCAACCTTCTGGCCCTTTAAATACAGTTCCTCATGTTGTGACCCAGCCATAAAATTATTTTCGTTGCTACTTCATAACGTCATGTTGCTACTGTGATGAATCGTCATGTAAATATCTGATATGCAGGGTGGTCTTAGGCGACCCCTGTGAAAGGGTCGTTTGACGGCCAAAGGGGTCCCGACCCACAGGTTGAGAACCGCAGGCCCGAGGAGGAGTGGGCGGCGGGCTCCGGCCAAGCGCTGGCTCCAGTCGCGGAGAGGAGAGCCGCCCGTCGCAGCTGCGGGCAGTGGCGACTGATGGGCACAGCCATTTGGTTGAATTAGGGATACCGGGCTCTTAAGGGAACCACCTCAAGCAGTGGTTCTCAACCTTGGCCGCACATTACAAATTCTGTTTGTTACTAAAGTTGTGGCCCCACCCCAGAACAAACAATTTCCGGAGGATGAGGCCCAGAAATCAGGACTTTAAAAAAGATTCCCAGGTGATTCTAACGTGTAGCCAAGGTTGAGAACCACTGAAGACATCTACCACAGAAAGGGAAAACCATTTGATCTCACAGACAAAAACCAGGTCCAGGGGCCGGAGGCTGAATCAGTCACCAGCGCCAGCGACGCTGTCCGTCATGCCTGTGGTGAAGCCTCCACAAACCCCAAATGGCAGGGTTCGGGGAGCCTCCGCGCTGGGAGAGAACAGGGAAGC
Source organism: Myotis nattereri (assembly GCF_964212035.1). Lineage (NCBI taxonomy): Eukaryota > Metazoa > Chordata > Mammalia > Chiroptera > Vespertilionidae > Myotis > Myotis nattereri. Next base: position 13,541,808 of record NC_138092.1, read on the forward strand.
GCCGCATCCTTTCCCCGCGTGGCCCATCGGGCTGTTCCTCGTTTCTATCCGTTTATAAGAAACCGGTGATCCCGTAACGTGTTTCTCCTGAGTCCTGTGAGCCACGCTGGCAAGTCACTCACACCCCAGGAAGGCGTCCCGGGACCTGGGCCTGCGGCGGGCACCTGGGCCCGGGGACAGGGTCAGAGCGGAGGTGACTTGTCGGACACCCCGCGGTGGCACGGCGCTTCGTGGGGGTGCAGGGCCACCTCCCCGCCCTCCCCACCCCAGATCCTGGAACTGGGTGATCAGAAGCTCCAGTGACCAGCGCACTCGCTTACCATCAGACCTTCCACGGAAGTGTCCAGCCCGCTGTCCGAGAACGCAAGCTCAGACACCCGGAGTGCACACTGCACACGTAGGAGCTGCGTAACCTTGTTACCCAAGCTGTTTAACCTGCGTTTCCCTGCCTGAGGATGGACAGGCTTTCTCTCATTGGATAAAATGAAATATACATGTGTACGCATAAGTACTAACACAAGTTAGTAATTAAGAAACTCCAGGATAGTCATAACAATCCAGTAATATGTATTTTTTTAATTTTAAGAGGTAATGTAAGATACTTTCCTTTTCTTTAGAGTATCTTGACATAAAGTCACACTTTAAGTTTCTACATTAATCAAATGATGTTTAAAGAATTAATCTGTATGCCTACCTACTTAATGTAAACATTGAAAATATTTTCAATTACTGCTCAGGCAGGTTTTGAAAGCACTTTAACCAGTCCTTTATCAGGAGGAAGAACCTAATTCAGGACAAGGTGGTTAACAGAAGCACTTTTAAATAGGTTATAAGTTGTAGCCATTTGGCTCTTGGGAGTTTGCAAACGGGGGCATTTATATTTGGAGGTAAAAAATAGAAAAAAGGAAAAAAAAATAATGCTCTTTGGGCAGTGTTTCATAGTCACCTGGAATGCTGTTTAAGAATAAGGATTTCTGTCTTCCACTTAAGATTCACTGAACAAGACCGTGACTGAGATCTGCAGGAACAAATTCCACGCGAGAATCTCGGGCCTACAGTCACGCGAGAACCACTGCCTCGAGGGAAGACCTCTCAGTTTTACGATTAGACCTAGAAATTACTGACAACCTTTAAACACACAAAATATCTTTAGGAGATAAATGTTTAGGGGCAAATACTAAGCAGTGAAACCATACTCTTAAAAGCCCTCTCAGAGAAGTCTGTCCCAGTAAGCCATTATGCTGGAGTCTTGATATTCAGATGACTTAGGGGGAAAATTAAAAGTAGCAACACTCTGAAAACCCTCAGTAAAGTTCATTCTTGGTCTTCTCTTCCTAAATTTGTTTTCAATTCTATTAGATTTAATCACTAAGCAAGACCAAAAGAGAACTTTATTTTACATGACTTTATTTTACATTTAAAATCATTTTATGCTTTACTTAAAAAAAAAAAAACCTCACTGTTTTTAATATTCCTAAAAGCATTTTAACCAAAATCTTGATTTAGGAAGACTTAAGACATTTTGTATTATTTTAAATATTTTTCTCAGTAATTATTAAAAATAAGTTCACAATTAGGGTTTCAAATGTCCTAATCATATCTGGTTTGTTCTCATTTCATACTTTATCAATCCCATAATGTGCATACAGAAGTGAAGGTGATATATGTTACTATTTCAGACATATCAATAATCAGCTCTTAATCTAACTACTATTTCACTTACTCAGAAATAGCATTTAGACACAAAAACCAATGTTACTTTGTAAAATAACCTTTGGTTAATTTACACAAATCTAACAGCATGTTGTGTAAGTTTTGAGTAATACAAGTTGCACTATCATTTTAGTTTTTAATATATATATGTCAGCAAGGCTGAGGACAGCATGTAGAGGACAGCATGAAGGAAGTTATATAATAAAAGTGTAGTGCCTTTGAACATGAAAAACATCCTGAAGGCCAGGAGTCCTATGAAGGAACTGAGAGGTAGGAGAGATTCCAGAGAATCTCTGCTCATTTTCAGTATGTGAAGTGACTAGTTTAAGTCACTTTATTGAAGACTTTGTGAAGAAAACCGTGTTCCATATTGTGCCATTGAATGAAGGTACCACAAGAATTTAGGTATTGGTCTGAGGTTACATAATGGGCCATCGAAAAAAGAACCTGTCACATAGGTGAGTTAATTCCCTTGCCAAGTGGTTCCCAACTTCACTTCCCCATTTATAAAAAGAAAATGTGGCCTGGCCAGTGGCATTCAGGATTCTCTGCTAACTGTAAAATGTGGACTGATTTTGTTTCTTATAGTCCATGTGTATATAAACTTTCAGTTCTTCAAATCAAAATTTTTTTGCACATAACCATGTCAGTGTATTACCCTTAGTTTAAAAATGTACAACTAGATAAAATAAAAACTATTGTTTCTTCAATATTACTTGACATTTCTTCTGTAATTTATTTAAAAAACTAAATGTAACAAGATACTTAAAAAAGGCTTTAGATACAAAAGTAGTTAAGCTGCTCACGAACATTTAAAATTACCAAAATGTATCTTCAGTAATCATGATCTTATAAAACATTTTACAGTTATCAGAAAGTGCCCAGGCTGAGTTTACATAACTGAATACCTTAGTACAAATGTCTAGTTAGAACTGAAGTGCAGTAACCTCTTGACTGACTGCTCACTGAGTAAGGATACAAAGGGGAAAAGGTGATTGTGATCAAGTATTGGCCCCATCATATGTACAAAAAGTGCCCTCACTCAAATGAACAATTACATGCAAAATATTAGTGATTTCATTTAATATCCTAGAGTTCAATGCAGCCAAAATAAACTGCAATAAGTGGTTTTTATAGGTAAAAGTGATTTTACCTCTAAGATCTGAATGTCTAGAACTTTTTACAAGTTCCATATACATGATGATACACAATTGCAGCCAACCACAAATTCAACACCATAAAAAAGTTAAAATGAAAACACAGAACATACTTAATTTTTTATTTTGAAATTCCCTATTCCCTCTATACAAGAACCTTTGCTGAAACACTTTTCACAAAGGCAGCAGTGAATTTTCAGAACATTGTACATTTTTCCCCCTCAGCAAAAAGATAAATCACAGTGTAAATTATGTTGTTCTGCTGTCATCTTTGGCTGGGGTTAGACCCAGAAGTTGTTAACTAGCAAATCATAGTTAAATGTTGCTAGTGCTCCTCAGTCCTTTATGCTACAAACTCAGCAAGGAATGTTTGTATTTATCTCTTTAAGGTACCTCCAGGGGGTGTGACAGCATTGACTTCCATAAACTTTTATAGACAAATGAAAAAAATCTACAAAATTCGCTAGTAATATTACACAGCAGTTACACACTTTTTATACTCTACACAAAACCAAAATTCTTGGTCTTAATGGCGAGTAGCAATTTCTGTTTGAGAATCTGTTTAGAGGAATAGAGTGGGACGTAAAGTCGAGAAATGCAAGTATTTGCAGTAGGAAGATGTTGGTCATCTGGTGGTCTTATTGTGATTGAGGGCATAGGCTGAAATCCTTCTTCACTGGCTGGTAATGATGGGCTTGATGTCCAAAAGTAAACCTAAACAGGAATATAATAATTACAGTTTTCGTTTTTAACAGATTAACCCCCAACCCTTAATTCTGGCAATATACTCACAAAGCCCCATTCTTGTATTAAAATCTACATAAGGGTACTGTACTTTTTGAACTGAGTTTTAAATTTATTTCTTGTACTGAAAAGGGAAGATTCAGGGTCAGAAGGGAAAAAAAAGTGTCAGATATAGAAAAGAAACTATGTTTCAGGCTCTCAGTTTCTCATCTGTAACATGAGGCTGTTGGACCAAAGGTTCTCTAAGGGTCTTTCCAGGGGCTAAATTGCATGGCATACCTCATAATGGAAAAATGCAGCATCCATCCCCCCCCCCCCCCCCCCCCGCTCTCAAGGCTCAAAATTCACACAGGTTTTTTAAAAAGTTATTTTACAGTTTATCTATTAGCAAAACAACCCAGTAATTTCAGTGCTACACTGTGACACAGAGTAACTTTATAAAAGTGATTAATGAGAACATCTACTGTACATGAAAATCCATGCAATAAGCCATATAACATTGTTTTACTACACATCTATTTTGTGTGATGTAAGATGAATGTTAACTTCTACTTTCTTTTTACTTAAATATGATAACATAATCTTTATTTTTATTAATACATTCCATTCATCATTGACCCATACATATATACATACATATCACTCTTCAGTCTTCAGTGATAATAAAATAGTGCCAATCTCTAAGGTTATTTATTTTTAAAAAAATATATTTTATTGACTTTTTTACAGAGAGAAAGGGAGAGGGACAGAGAGCCAGAAACATCGATGAGAGAGAAACATCGATCAGCCGCCTCCTGCACAGTCCCCACTGGGGATGTGTCCGCAACCAAGGTACATGCCCTTGACTGCAATCGAACCCGGGACCCTTGAGTCCACAGGCTGACACTCTATCCACTGAGCCAAACCAGTCAGGGCTAAGGTAAAGCCTTTTAAATCTAACACATTTATATTTATAGTATACAGCTAAACAAACAACTATATCCAAAATCCCAGAGGAAACCTAAATGAACTAACTTGCTGTAATTCCTGAAGCAAATAGTTTTATGAGAAATCCAGTAACTCGAAAAACCCTGTTATAGTCTAATATCCCTCAACATTTCCCCTCAGACACATCAGGATAAAACCAACAATATGTGAAGGAAAAGAGAAGAGAGGGAAAGGACACCTTGATAAACTGCTTACGCCCTAGGAATAGATTTTATATAGGCATTTAAAGAGTGGAGCTCATAAATTATAGCTATGGATAGGAAATATTAAGGCCCTTATATTGAGAGAGTCTCTCTTGCTCGCTCTCTCAAAACTGAAGAGTTAGCACATTTCGTCTACGGCCATACCACCCTGAACGCGCCCAATCTCGTCTGAAGAGTTAGCACATTTCTTTCAGGGAAAGCAGAAACTGCAGTGAGATTTAACTTGACTAACTGGAAGAGGATGTTATTAGTTTAAAAACAGCAGAAAATTAAAACTAGGGAATAGATAAGAAGTCATATAAGATAGCCAATCATTTCTATTTCTGTTTCTGATAGGCTTTACAAAACTAATACGCTGCTTGTTACAGGGAAACAAAGTTCCCAAATCCAAAGACTGACTAAAGTGATAGAACTCTACCAAGCTATTTAGGTGCTCTTGATGGCAACAAGGACAGATATGGTATTAGCCCTGGTAGGGAATTTAGGGTCCACAAGATTGGGAAAGTCAAATAACATGGAACCAATCACATAGAATTTACCACCTAGGGAATAATCTAAGTGGAAATCAATTACCAGGACGGCTAAGCCAAGAATAGAACCTGGTGACAGCCAGGACTGCTGAACAAACAGAAATATTAGTGAAGAAATACTGGAAGGCAGGGGGAAAGGGGGTGTGCACATGTAAAGATTAAGGAATACTAAAAGTACAAGTAACCATTTCCCCCTCTTGAATAAAATTTGGGGCTATACTAGATAATGTGATCATTTTTATACATTCCATGAATAGTCTAGTCTAGATTACTGAGCACTAAGGCTGGTCTAGTGGAGACTTCTCTTTCAAGATTAATGGACAGGCTGATTTGGTTATGGATATATTCCAGGTTGGTCTGACTTTAGGATCAACTTTTCACTATGACCAAAGTTGATATTACCTAATCTATGCTTCTAAGTTAATAATAGTAAGATTAAAATCATAGGCTTAATATTCACATATCACAATAAAGCTACTCTATTCCTAGTGCGAGATAATAGTCAAGACACTATACTATTCAGAAATGTTGCAAAGGCTAATCAAAAGGATGACGGAGCAGCCAAAATATATAAGCACTATGGGGGTGGGGGTCTCAACAATATGCTGGTATTATTTTCTAAGACTAATAATGTCATATTAATAGCTAAGATGTATTTATTTCACTCTGCTTATAGCTTTATTAATACTTCAAATGTTCTGTTATAGAGTAGAAAAACAAAACTGCCCATTATTTCTAACTCTCTATAATTTCTTTAGCCAAAATTAAAATAACCCACCATTTCAAACTTAAAACAAAAGGCTATCATACACACTATTTTAAATTTTTATATTTTGTTATACAAATTCTGTGAACTTAACTTACAAGATCTTGTCGTTCTGTCATGCTCATCTTCTCTACTATTGACCAGAACCAACGCTTGAATTGTAAGAGCTTCTCGGCATTTTCTCCTAAGAATGAAGAATATAAATTCAATATACTGTATCAGTAGTTATATTTTAGAGTGTTTGTTATAAAAAATGTATATAATTAAAATGTTCTATAGCCTGGCCGGCATAGCTCAGTCATTGAGTGTCGACCTATGAACCAGGAGGTCATGGTTCAATTCCGGGTCAGGGCATATGCCTGGGTTGTAGGCTCAATCCCCAGTGTGGGGCATGCAGGAGGCAGCTGATTAATGATTCTCTCTCATTATTGATGTTTCTATCTCTCTCCCTCTCCTTTCCTCTCTGAAATCAATAATATATACACACACACAATGTTATATAGGTCTAATTCCTAATATAGAAAATCAGAACCATTTGCATGATATAACACCTCTATAGTTTCTTAGTCAATAATAACTCAAGATGACAAGAAAAATGAACCACCAGTCTCAAAATTAATAATCACATGATTTTAATTCCATTTGATAAGTCATGATTATTCCCATGTTCTTAAACCAGTGCTGCTCGAATTTTAATGAGTTTCCATCACTTGGGGATTTTTTTAACATGCAGATTCTCATTCACTAGGTCTAGGAGGAAGAGAGTGGGGGAAAAACAAAAATTCTACATTTATAGAAAGCTTCAGATGATGCTGCTGATCTGAGGATCATACTTGGAGTATCTTTAGATATATTCTTTCCCCTCCTAGGTTTTTTTACTTGTAAATGAGACAAATTCTTATCTGAGAAATACTGAAAACTATATTAAAAAAATAGTACAAAACGATTACATGATGTCTTATACATTGCCAAGCATGAAGGAAAACAAGAAAATTTATCCAAATTTAACTGACTATAATTTGGCTGAAGCTGTTTGCAAAGTATGGGGAAAAAAAGGGAGAAAACTTGGTCCCTTCAATGTATGCAATAATCTTAGACTATAGGTATAATCCTCTCATAGTGAATTTCTTGGACCTTCCAGTATTTTATCGTGTAGTCACAGCTAAAAAGTCTATTCCGAGACTACAGGACTTTGAAAAAAGAGAGTTGCAGCAAATCAAGCACTGAAGGTAAATGTTATTCTAGGAGGATTATTATCACTACCTCTCTTTATTCTTTCTAGATACTCCAGGTATTTGTGTGCTGCTATATCTTTGTGTGTTTAGGTCTAGTTCTACAAAGCAAACATCATGCAGTCAAATTCTTTAACCAGAGTTTGAGAGACATGAATTGGATAAGTTTAATGGAACTGACACATGGATTTTTTTTTTCTTAACTAGTATATAAAAAATCCTTCTCACCCAGTTGCTCACCACAAGGAATTACTTTTTTACAAACCATATATTCTTTAAAATCTAAGAAAATTAAGCGATAAAAAATAACCTAACATCATTCAATCATGTTAAAAAAATAATATAAAAAAACCTTTTAAGCATCAGTAATACAACATTTCCAAAGCCTTGTAAATGTATCTAAAAGTTAGAAACTCGGAAAATGCTGACTGACCAAACTATCTATGTATCTTATTCCTTAAATAAACGTTTCAAAAATTTCATACCTGATTCATCATTGAAAGAGGTAAAACTGATCAGCATCTGCACATTAACTTCACCACAGCCATTTACCAAAAGCCTAAAATCTTCTGCTGTTAAATCTTCTAATGAGTTTTTTGGAAGCACATCCAGTAGACCTTTCCTCATTGCCTAGAGAATTTCAGAAATCATCTTTTTATTACTATTGGTACTTTTCCATGTACCTTTATTGTTAAGTCCCAATATTTAATTTTAGCAGCCTCTCTCTAAAAATATTAGTTCTCATTTTAAACCAGAGAGAAAAACATTAGGTTCTGTATTTTTAATTTCTTAATAATAGATTCAAAAGAGAGGCAAAGTGGGAAAATGGCTTCAGGAATGGGCTTCATTTCAAAAGTGAACTAGTATTATATACCAGCCATTAACTAAAGTAATTGTTTAAACCGTATTAACAACAAACAGGGTAGTCACTGAATAATAAGAATAGCTTCAATTTGTCAAATATGCTATCCTGTCAACATCCTAAGCTAGGTATGATAATGACAAAACAAACTTCTCCAACACAAGCCCAAAATCTAGAAACTTACTGAGAAATTACCATGTGCCAAGAATTGTTCTAAGCACCTTACATGTATTAGTTCATTCAACCCTATCCTCATCTTGCAGAGGAGGGAACCAAGGCACAAAGAACTTAAGTAGTTAGCTAATGTTACACAGCTACAGGGTGCTGCAGCCATGATCTGAACCCTGACAGTACAACTCCAGAGCCTGCAGTTACTCCCAGTCCAAGCATCAGTCCTAACTCTACATAAACAAACATTTTAGCCCAGAAGGGGAGTTAATGTGGCAAGCTTGATGTCGCTCTTCAGAAGGGCCTGGGTGGCCCTTGGCTGGCACCTAGGAACTTAACTTGGTTTTTCGAATATTCCCTACATTACTAACTGATGTGGCTGTACTCAATGTCTGGAGCAATGAACCCTGCTGTACAGCTTGCCTAAACTCTTTGAGCAAACAGGGTGATTTACGATGAACACGTGCTTTTCCCTGGGGGTCTGATTTCCAGTAATCATGGTTGGTTGTACAGTCAGGAATATGCTTACGGGACTGGCCTCCAATTAAAAAACCTTAGGCTGGCTCTTAAGCAAGCTCCCCTAAGCACAAACACTGCACATGTACTGCCGTAACTCACTGTTGGAGGAAGAGCTTTGGAAGCCTGCACCTGGATGCCTCCATACTATGCCTGATGTATTTTTTCCCCTTTTGCTATAATAAACCATAACTATGAACACAACTGCCCCTGAGTCCTAGGAGTCCAACTAGTAGGTCAGCAAAAGTATGGATGGTCATAGGACCCCAAAACAGTAGTCATTTCAGTCCCATAAACACCCTTTACAAACTTTTGCCCATCAAATTAACTTTCTGATGATTACATGTTTTTTTCATGTAGTTTCACCCAAAGGAAAGTAATAGGTCTGAATTCAGGTGCAATTTACATTGTAAATAAATGCACTTTGGTTTAAAATTTTTGACCATTTATAGACTCTGAGTTAGTTTACCACACAGGAATACACAGAGCCTCATTAGATCAAGTAACACTTTTTTAGTAAACACTTACATGTAGTGGCTGTTCTGCAACTACCAACATTCTGTGCTCTGCATATTTCCGCACATATTCATACACATTCTGGGGAGTCACTGGTATATTTACACCATTAGGAATAAGTTCAACCTGTGAAAAATTCAGCAATGTAATTTAAAAGCAATTTTGTCAGAGCAGTAATAAGTTTACAGTTTGTATGGTAAACTGGAACATGGGTCACTTTCCATGATCCAACTCCCGCTCCCACCCTGTAGGAAATTTAGTGAAGGAATTCTGTAAGCAGACTGTGAGACCTTGGGAACCTGGCCAGCAACTCAGTCTAAATAAGGCCAAAGAGAAACTGCTTCTAGAAGTTAGCCTGAAAAAGGAGACATATGTACTACTATTTGTAGCACTTTAAACAATAAAATAAAATTAAAAAAAAAAATACCCTAAAAAAAAGTTGTGGTACATTAACACAATGGAATACTATATATATACAAAAAAAGAAGTTAGCATGGATTGTAAACAGCTCGTGTTTTGACCTCATGCCTATCCCTCCCATGCATGCACGGATTTTCTCTGTCTTCTATATATTATAAAACCTTGTGCTGGGAAAGTCTGGGTGGTGGCAAACAACAGCACTGGCTAGTCACCCTGGCAGTAAACTGCACCAATCAGCTGCTGCCAGTGAGCACTTAAATCCTAATAAACCCATGTCTTCCACAGTCAGTCCTCCAGGTTATTTCTTTGGAATCCACAAAAAATAGCTGAGGTTTTCTGGGACCTCAGCACTTTGCATAACACAGTTCATAAAGCAATTTCATACATTTTTTAATCTAAAAACAATTCTGTATATGACAAGTATCTAAAGATACAAACAAGTGACAAAAAAAAACCCCTCTTCTGCCTCTCAAATCTCTCCATCTGTTAATCTCCTGTGTCTTTTCTGCATACCCCCTCACACACACCTTCTCCCTCTCCCTCCCTCTCTCTCTCTGCTCCTGTTTATCTAAATTGTTTCTATATAAAACAAGCACAATAGACCAACCAAATGCTCTTTCCAGAATCAGAAAACTACATAACTGCTTTACCTGTCCTCCACCCTCTTCTTTACACAGGTCAATCGCAAATGCCAAATCCATTGCTGAGAAAACAGCATCAGCATCTGAACTCTGGGAAGCGAGGATAAGTTGCCGCAAACTCTCATACATCACAGGATCAAAAAAAGCAAAATCATGCCAGTTGACCTAAGAAAGTAATCATATGAAAAAATTTTTTTTACTTTATTCATTAATAAATTAAAATGTATGATAAAAAATAATTTGGAGATATACTGATAAAGAATAATTTTCCAGTAAATATCTAATAACTGATCTAAAGGGTTAAAAATTTAATCTTTGGTTCTGATAATATATTTTAATTTTTAAAGCAAGTACAACATATTTTTTTGAAACAATTTAAAGCCCATAGTATAATTTTTTAAGTTCCAAAAAAATATATTTGCAAAAACCAGCACTAATTTTTAAACAATGATTATGCTGAGCAACTGATCCTGAATTAAATATGAATCCTAGTCTTGACAATAATTATAAAATACAGATTATTCTAGAACATTTTAGGTAGGACACTTTTAAGAATTCAATAGGTTGTTCTATTTTTTTAAAAAAGAATATGTAATATATTGCTGTATTAATAGAAAACAATAGTGGGCTTGATTAAAAATATTTTTAAATGATTTATAATGGCTATAATGCATTAAAATTTAGTATCAAATTAATGCCATAAACAATATGCTAGTATATAATTATTTTATAAAAGAAAAATTTTACAATTATAAGAGCAGTTTGGTTCATTAAAACACTTACTTTTCTACCAAGCAACACTTTAATCACATGCCTATTCAATGTGATAGGACATAGTTCATTCTGTAACAGACATAGTCCAAGAATCCTAAAAATAAAACCAGGAAATATTTAAATTTACAAATAATTCTAAAACATGTATAACCCCTCACACATGGAGATAATATACATACAGTATTCTGAGAAATCTTCTATAGCCCCATTTTAATCAGTATGAATTAGAATATATATACATTTAAAAAACTAATGTATTTTAAAGTTTAATTCATTGAAATTTTTTGGAAATTCAAATATAAGATGGGAGATATTTTACCTGCCAATGTTTCTGAAACAATTCAACCTTGCTTCTGTATTTTTGCCAGGTCTTGGAGTATAAAATCCTCTTTTTCCAGGTTGGTAAAACAAAGGGGCATTGTCATCACCATCATCTGTATCATCTAGATCCATATCTACTACACTTCGACTAGAGCCATGACGCTTTCGGTTTTCCTAGTAATAGAGTATCAGAGATTAAGTGCCAAAGTTAATTTTAAAAACAAAGCATATGAACTTAAAATCACTCAAAGTGAAGTCAGGTAGGTAGAGCAACACGTCTTTCACTTCTCTGTTCATATAAATAAAAGCATTTTAATGAAACTCTGGTAGCTTCTTTCACCTTAATTCCTTAAATATATTTTCCCTGGATCTAGAAGTCTAGAATGATAATTCTTAAAGCACTTTAAGGACGATGTTCCATTCTCGTCCAACCTTCCCAGTTTTTGATGAGAAATCCAGTCTTTCAAATCATCATTTCCCTCTATGTAAGGCACTGGTTTTTGGCTGCTTTATTTTTTACAAAAGCAGTTTTATTGTAATGTGTCTGGACATAGGTTTCTTTTAGTTTATCCTGTTTATAGTTCACTGACCTTCTTGAATCTATAAATCTGCCTTGCATCAAATCTGGGAAGTTTCAGCTATTATTTCTTCAATTATTTTTTCTGTAGCAAGCTCTTTCTCCTCTTTTCTGGGTACTCCAATAACATGAATGTTTGATCACTCATGATCCCTGAAATGGTTCCATTTGAAATCTGTTTTTCAACATGGATAATTTCTAGCTCTCTTCAAGTTGACTGGCACTTTTCTCTGTCTTCATTCTGCTACTGAGCTATCCAGTGAAATATTTTCTTTTAGACATTGTACTTTAATTCTAGTATTTTCCTTTCGTTCTCTTATAAAGTTTCTATTTCTCTGCTTAGAACCTCTACTTTGTCATTCCTTTACTTCACAGAAAGAACATGAGATGTAAAGTCTTTGATAATTCCAACAAGAGGGTCATCTCTAAGTTAACATCTACTGGGAGAATTGGTCAGTTCTTTGATATTGAGTAATTTTGGAGTGTTTCCCAGATTTTGAATATTAAATTGTGAAAGTTGAGAATGTTGATATTTTGGCAATCAACCTGGTTAGCTTCAGATTGGAAGTGTCACTTTCTGTGTGCAGTGGTTCCAATACCAATTAAGTTTCCAAAGCTTTTCATTTTACCATTTAGGGCCTGCTCTGCATATTCACCATTTGATGTAGACTGGGATTTGGGACAGTGATATATACACTGTAAGTTAGTTCCCAAAGCCTTTGCTCTATCTTCTAGCTAAGATGGAGTAGCAATGATCATACCAACTGTTTTTTCAAATTCTGCTTTCCTGCTCCAATCTGTTTGCTACTGTTTACTTTTCAGGATCCTCAGGCAGTTCCATTTTGTATTTGTCTAGAATTTTTAGATGTAAGCAGTGAAAGAGATAAGATTATACTGGGTTTGCTCCATCTTGGCTGACAATGAAGTCTTTTGTAGCTAAAGAATAACACGTATCTGCACTAAAAAGCCTTCCTTATTGCTATACCACATCATATTTTGTCTGCATCTTTTACACTCACTGCTTCTTTGAAGAATAAGCTCTAGGCTTCCATATTGCCTCTCCTCTGCTATTAATTCATGACATCTCTAAATTAAAGCTTAATTCAGGCTGTGATTAAATGGAGGCAGCCAGTGAATGGGGTTATATGGAGCCCTAACTAAACCAATCTCATTACTTGATTGTGTACATGACACCTATCTTTGTTTTTTTCTCTACTATAATCAAGCAATTTACTTATAAAGACATAGTTCCTTCATAAATATGGCTTTTCTCCCCTCCTGTAATTCAAATTACAAGTGCTTATTAATAGCACATATACAAAATATCCCTTACCTGTACCTTTTCTGAGGAGTCTAATAATCCAAGATCCAGGATACTATCAGCTCCATTTTCCCTAAAAACAAACAAAATACCTTTCACATTCCAGGTAAGTGAAATATAGAATTTAGTGTAGAGAAAACATGTGAATTTAAATTTATTTATAATTTATAAATACATTTACGTTTTGAAGTAAATAAAAAGCACTAGATGTTCCAAGCCATGATTCAAAATAATGAACTAAAGGCTACGACAAAATAATGTAGTCTTCATAGGGGTGCTAAAAGTTAAGCTTCGGGAAGCATTATAAAGAACAGAAAAATGTTCAGAAAGCAATCACAATTGGAATCAAATTCTTTAGTGTATTATTCTAGGATACTAATAACTTTATACTCACTCCATAATCCATGTAGGTGAAGAAAGCAGTCAATATTATGTATTATTTACATTCTATAGAAAACACTACTAAATTAACAAACCTTACATATATTTACAAAACTTTTTCTCATCAAAAAGGTACAATCCTCTCAATATTTTCTATAATGGGCTGAGCTCTATCAATGTGCTGATACCTCCAGAGACAGGAAAGAGGAATAAAGAAATAGTGCATAAAGTCTAGAGGAGAAATGTAGTAATAGCAAAGAAAATAAATTTCTAGCAATAGTTTTTGGCTTGGACCATTCAAAGTCTGAAATAAGGGAAGTGGCTGTTTAGTTTCAGAGGTTAGCCTACCTGGCTTTCCATCTTTAGGACTATATCTAAACTAAGTTCCTCATTCAAAATCATGACTAAGAAGAAAAAATAAACTTTCATCTAAAGTAAGTAACATCTCAAAGCCTCAAACTGGATATTAGGGTAGTCCCAGAATAGAAGGCACAATATAAGTACGACATATTTTCCTAATGTCACTTGTCACCTTGGAAAAAGAAGGGCAAGTAATTTAACTGTTAGAAATTTAAACATTTTCTATTCAAGTAAATTATACAATGGAAAGAAAAAGCTTGCATGGATTAAGATAAATCAGGAGGCCTAAAAGAAATTTCATTCTTATAGCAAGAACTCAGGGACTATACCCCAATTTCTTGAGGTATTTAGTTTCTGCAATGAGGATGGTATCCTGATGGGAGAATTTGAGATGTGTTTCTTATAATTTCTAAACATCTCGTACATAAGGGATGCTTAAACACTACTTCCTAATAAATGTGAAACTCGGCTCTCTCAATCATGGATTTTAAGCCATCTCTTGAAAAGCCATTTAAAGTCTTATACTTTATAGTATAAATTCTAAGATATGGTGGCATCCACATCCTAATAATAAAGCAGCTGATATGTAAACTGAAATGCCTTCCCAAATGTACACATTACCGTCCATGTGCAATAATGAGTTCCATGGCTTCATCCACTCTTGCTCTCAGAGAATCTTCACTTGCTAGAAGGAGAAGCAACTGAGCTGGGGATAATTCCAACAACATGCCAGTGATTTTACTTGCAAAAGCCTGTAAATGATGAATAAATGTTAATTGCCCCTACTCTCTGAAATTTGTTTAAATCAGCAATCTTGCATGCTCCAAAAAGAAAAAGGAAAATAAGAAATTTAGATAACAATTCAAAAACTTCTGAACCAATAAGGTATTTTATTAAACTAGAAGCTTAATTATAGAGAACTTTGGTAGGGAATGAATAGTCCATGCACTAGCAGTCTTGTTAAAGCTATTTTAATATTTATATAGTAAGCCTTTTTGTAATGCTCTTGATATTCATGAGTTAACATACAAATAATTTGTTTTATTTCCTATCAGAATGCCAGAAACCTTTCTTTCATTTAATGGTAGGAAAAAAGAGAGAAAGGGAAGAAGTGAAGGAGGAAGAGAGAGAAAAAGATGCTGATATTTAAGGCTAAGGATTTACTGACAGAAATATAATTGGGTTTCTTTTTTATTATTCTTTTGCTATAACTTGTACATATAATTATGTACAAAGACAAAAATCACAACCAGTTTGTTTCATATTATGAAAGAAACCTCTGAGAGAACATTCAAAATAAAAATCTTATCATATTTATCATCAGTTAAGGTACAATATTTGCAATGTGTTCTAACTACAGATTGATAACAGATAAAAAGTGTACTTTAAAATGTAACAATGTGTGCAAATATGGCAAATACAATGCACAGGTAATTCTTTAGCACACAGGAACTTATTAGGTAGAATGCCAAGGTAGCACAGGTAGGAAAACTGAACAAACCTCAAGCTATCTACAGTTTCCCTCCAGCAAGCATGTTCCTTCCTAAGCTTTATTCTTACTACAGTCCTCAACCACATGACTTGCCAGGAGCTGACAATTTTTTTAAATACCAACTTTAATTAAGCGGCAGCCAACTGCACTGTACATACTGGTTGCATTGCTTGTACACGGGGATAAAGTCTTTCTCCAAGCGCCTGACGATGTGCTGGCAGAGGATCAGGATCATCACTAGGATTCCCTTCAGATGCTGGTCTGAAGGGTCTAGTGTCGATGGAAAGCTGTCTTCTAAAGTCTCTGAAAGAAGAACAACGCTATTATGATTTGATTTCCTTTGTCTGTAAAATGAAAATATCAGCACAACAGGTAATGAAGGTAGATTCACAATGCATAGTTCAATTTGATTCTAAGGGAAGAGGACCTTAAAATACCAGAATCAAGAGCCCACCCATGATTCCTGGAGACTGTAGTCAAAAGTAAAATGCCAATCATCCTACCAGGAGAAAAATTGAAAGGTTTAAATAACATAATTGCAACAATTATAATTTTAAAATAAACTTAAGAAAGAATGCTATGAAGTTTCAACAATTAAGAACATGAGGATAAATAAAAAGCGAATACAATTTCAACTGCCCTTGAGTTTTTAAAGCAGAACATTTTAAAAACGGTGAGACTATTTTAGTTATTATATATGTATCCAAATATTAATTTTAATTTTCTAAAAATATAGTCCATAATTAAGATTCTTTTATTTACAAACCTGCCTTCAATTCATCAGAAAAGCTAGAATTCAACAAAAGATAAAAAATTATCTCACCTATCCCGATCTCTCCGAGAACCTGCTCGCAAGCCACTACTTCTCCTCATTTCCCTCTCTCTCTCCCTTTCCCGATCCCGCTCTCCTCTATTCCTTAATCTTTGCATCAAACCTGTAAGGAAATATGAAATACACTTTGTTTAGATGAATGTAATTTCAACTACTTCACAGTCAATGTGAGGACATGACATAACAGCTTTAGAGCATCACTCTCCCTATGGTTTTGAGGGTTGGAGTGATTGTGCAGAATGTATCTAGCATATAATAGGTGTTAGTTCAGTATTTGTTTAATGAATTTTTCCTCTTTTGTCACATCAAAGCTGTGAAATAATATGTAGCAACTGGGCTATGTTAGTTTCACCAGAAATAATGCTGACATTTCTTACAGGATTAGAATCATATTCACACATCTTTCCTATTATTAGTATTTGATTTTATATATTATAGGCCATCCAGAACATTAACTATCATTACTTTTAAAACTATAAACATAAGCCTGAGTATGGTTTCCAAAGAATATGCAGAAAGATTATTTTTGAATCATTATAACTCCCTAGGTTTCCTCATTTACATTTGCCAATTTCTTATTGTAAGATTACTAGAGGCCCGATGCACAAATTTCGAGCAAGGGGCTCAGCCCTCCCAGCCCCAGTTTCATCTGGAAGGTCGTCCAGCTGTCCAGTCTAATTAGCATATTATACCTTTATTATTATAGATAGAAAGTCAAATGGTAAAACTAATGATGAAAGGCTGGGATTCGCTCCCCATCTTTTCATCCTTAATCCTTTCTAGAGCTCATTCAGCCTCTACAGAGGTGGTTTACAAAATCCTAATAAAATGCATCTACAGCCTAGGTAAAATATAGCATTTTCTTAGTAACTCCCTCTCCCCCTCAATTATTATATCCTCCCACCTACAAAACTGATAATATTCTGTCCCCTATTCATGAATGACCAATTATCACTTACTCAAGCCTTTTGCAATTTTCACTTTTTTACTTGCTAATTGGAATCTTAAAAATTAGGCAAGAGTTCTAATCCCAAAGTGCTGCTCCTCAAAGGAGGTAAAGACCTTACACCAGAATGTTAACAGAAATCTCACTACCAAAATACAATGAGGTTAGTGATATAAGCCAACCAATTTACATTTGGTTGCCAAGCTCCATAGCTTACTGGGAGCCAGTAGCAACTCCATAAAGCATACGTTTAATAGCACTGCTCTGGGGAACATTATTTTCTTCTCAAGTATCTGAACTAATTAAATATAGAGGCTGAACTTGTATATTTCCATGGATCTTTGTTTTACTTTATGAGATGTACCATGGGTCTTACAACCTCCCACCCATAAACCTATAACAACTAAAATGAGAAATTTTAATTTTCATTAAGGAAAACATATGACAAAAGGGCAAACTGCTAAACTATCGATTAGAATAGTGTAAACAAGATTAAATCATTAATCTAGAATGAAAGTATATAAAAATGTAAATGTACATTAAAGTTCTCTCACTATAAATACATATAACCATGATTATCACTGTTTTAATCAAACAAGAAAAGATTTTTATGATGTTTGCTATCTGTCGAGTACTTACTTGTATGAGTGCCTTTGTTGGCATTTTGGATACAATCTAGATTTGGCAATTTTTCATTTGACAAAAACGCCTGTGCAATGGCTGTATAAAAACTTCGTGCTACACCACTGCCCTCTCCTGGCTCGTCCTTAAATGTGACTTTTACTCTGTGTACAGCCATTGGTGTAGTAGCACATCTTCGCCCAAAGTGATTGTTCAGCTGCCTCATGGTCTGCTGAATAAGAAGATCTCGATCCCGATCCACCTATGAAAACATTGAAGAGTAATAAATTCAGTGTTGGAAACCATCCTGAAAATTTTCTATGTAACATCTGAACATCTAATTTTAGCTTTTTCTTGATAATTTAAATCAGCAGTCGCCAGCCAACCGGTGGTCCATGAGGTCCGAAAGGTTGGTGACCACTGATTTAAATAACTAACAAAAGTAACTTAGGTTCTCAGAGACTTATACATTCCAAATAAACAACATTCAAAAGTATACAAGAATGTCTTGTATTAAATCAGGATAATGGAATTTAACTCAATTCTAACACTTTCTTAAAAGGTCTACTAGAAACAGCAATTCATTCAATTTTGGAATGCACCAGAATAAACTGCAAGTGGATCTACAGTGTGAAAATTTTTTAAAAATAGCTAATACTAAAAGAAAATATGGAACACCACACACAAAGTTAAAGGAAATGACAACTAGGGAAAATTTTCATACCTTCTAATACAAAGATACATATTCATGAGTAGTATGCATTATCACCTAAAGATAATATGATTCTAAAACACAAACCAACTTAAACAGAAAAAAAAAAAATGGGCAAGATACATCAACAAAGAATTCACAAAAAAAGGAAATATCCTTATATATATGAAACAACGTTTAACCTTGCTCGTAAAAGAAAGGCAAATTAAAACTATACTGTAATGCCACTTTTTAATCTGTCAGATTGGTAAAGTCTAAAAATTTGACAAAATGCTGGCAAGGCTATTCTCAAATTGATGTTCAAAGTGTAAAAATATACAACCATTATGCAGAGGTGTTTGCCAATACTTGGCAAAATTATGTATGCACATGCCCTTTGACCCGTATCTAGGTTCAATGTCTAGGAATCTCTCAACCTAGGTAAAATATAGGACACACTAGACCACAAGAGAAACACAGGAGGCTACTCATCACACTAGTTACTGTAACAGCAAAGAGACTGTAAACAAACCAAAATGCCTATCAATAGGAGACTGACTGAAAAAAAAAACAACAACAACAAAAAAACCCAGATACAATTATAAAATGTCTTAGCAGTACAGTAGGACTAAACAGCTGTAATAGAAAGCAGAATATCTCTACATGCAGTTAAGGCTTTATCTCTAGGATATACGCTTTACTGGTAAAATAAAGATGGAGTAAAATTTATTATCATGGGGGGGGGAGGGGGAGAGAGAGAAAGGTAATGAATACACATGCATGATTATAAATTTTTAAAGTGAGGAGGGAAATAAACTTTAATTTAAAACTTGAAGGGCAGGGGACATGTAGAATAGACAAAAATAGGAATAGAAACTAGATTTCTCTGAATACATACATCTTCTTTGTAGAGTTGACCTTGCAACATTGTAGATATTTTACATTCATTATGAAAAATAAAAAAATAAAAGGAGAAAGCAACCCCTAAAAGCTGAAAGCAAAGTAAAACAAAAGGCCCTAATTATATGGAGATGATAGCAAAACCACACAAAGATAAATTATTTCAAGTAACTTTAAAACAAAGTAATTTGACTGTACATCTCCCAACTGGATATGCTCTAAGGACAAAAAAAAAAAACAACCCTGCAAATAAATCTTAAGCTATTTTCAATAATCATTTTGTGGTAGTGTTGAC
This sequence comes from Myotis nattereri, assembly GCF_964212035.1. Lineage (NCBI taxonomy): Eukaryota > Metazoa > Chordata > Mammalia > Chiroptera > Vespertilionidae > Myotis > Myotis nattereri. The sequence goes on from NC_138092.1 coordinate 13,561,774, forward strand.
ATTGTGATTTTCAGACTGATACATGTATGCTGTAGGATAAAAGCAAATGAGTGAAGTTATCAGTGTTGTTGGGAATTTGGATATTCAGTTTGGAAGAAAGGCAATCAAGACTAAGAGGTGAAAATCAAAAAACAACTGTGTGATCCCTAATCTTAAATTTGACTGCGATTATCAGGATGAACTCATGATGTAATTTTCTTCTTGTTCTTTTGTTTGCTTTGTTTGTTAAAAAGCATTTCCTAGCTCTCTCCACTAAAAAGGCCTAGAATCAATGACTGCCCTAGGAGGCTGCGAGAAACCTTAAGAGCCCAGATTATAATCTCAAAATACAATTTCCTACCAAAAGGAACAAGGACTTCTTGAAGAAATGGCTGACTTAAGTAAGGTCTTTGATGGGATATATATATAAGATGAGACATACCAAAAAAAGAAGGAAGTTGTCAAAGACTATTCATGTCAAAAGGACTCAAGAGCCAAAAAGGAATCAGACTCCCATTAATCAGAGACAATTTGAGCATCAATTGGAATAATATCCCCAATGAAATGAAGCCCAACAGAAACATTTAAATCCATGTGTTCTTAATGATACTTTAAAAGAGAGAGAGAGAAACTGAAACAAAAAAATCACTGATCATCATTAGAGGATGCTAGGAAGCAGACAGCCCCTATTCTAAATGTGGTAACTACCATTTATTTTTAAATTTTGAATTATACAGCACATTATATCCCTAAGCAAGATTAATTTTTGTTTTTAAACTTAATATAAATGGCATACTATATGTTTAGTATAAGAAATTCTAAATACCTTTACCTCTAGTGATAAATCTCTTGACTGCTGATTTCTCAGTTTTTCCATTTCTCTACGGAATTTTGATTCTTTTACCTCAAAACCACCCAATTCGGTTAGGATCTTAAAAAAAATGCATGACAGAATTATTCTCTGAAATACGTTTTTATAGACAAAATAGAATTTAAAGTGGTCAAAATACATACTGATCCAGGTTCTGCTCCAACATCTTCCATGAATACCCTGCCGAACAGTTCTAATGAAAGGCGCCAACGTCCCAGCAGCATATCATGGGAAATAACCATTCCCATGAAGCTACACTGTGGCCTGCAAGAAATTTAAGGGAAGAGGGGGGAAGTAATTTAGCCAACTCTAAAAATTCCCTGTAATTTACTTAGTCTTTTAATATTCTGAGGCTTTAAGTATTTTAAACCATTCTTCTCTAATGGAGAACTTTCTATAGCTCCTCCTTCCCTCACAGAACGTCTCATTTTTATTCAATTGTTCCTGCTGTCTTTTAAGTCAGGCTACCTCCTATTTTCAACTTTCATTTTACCTCTTCTCCTTCAAGTACAATGTCTATCCCCATTAGGTGATTCCCAGACACCTCTCTAGTTCACACTTCCACAATGGACCAGAATTTCCACTATGTTAGATATAACCACTCCAATGATACTCAGCTCAACATGGTAAACTGAATATGGCCTCTTTGCTACAGTGACATTGCCTCCAGACCTCTTTCAGTAGTTACATGTACTTCCTTACTGCACCAACATGAAACAAATTCTAATTTTTCTTCCCAACGTTCCTCCAGAGTGATCAAGGCAAGGCCTTCATGAGCTTCTCCTTCCTTTCCATGATTTCCTTTCCACCCCTCAAAGGCATAGGCAATAATCTACTTCAGCCTCTTTTTTTTTTTTAAACCAATAGCCAGAACTAATAACAGCTTTCTAATTTATCTCTCTACCTCTATTCTTCTATCAATCCACCTGCTTCTACACATTCTAACCACCTCAGCTCAAGCCATACTGTCTCTAGGAAACTTGGGCCACCCTAGTCCATGATTCTTCCTTGCCTTTTATGGTTGTTAGGCCATGTATGTAAAGTATATATAGTTTCCTAAACTAGTTTAATTCCTCCTAAGCAAAAATATTATCTGACATTATGTAAGCAAAAAACACAGAGCATAATAATCTACAAATCATTTGGTGATTAGCCATATTGAGCAACAGTGTATACTGGCAAATTTTTATTGGGAAAGCAAAGAGCCTATCTCTTGCAAGAGAATGACCTACTGTGGACCTGGCAAAGAATGTCAAGTAAGTGTGAGAACCACAAATCTAGAAACCTTTCTAGTTATTCGCATGCCCCCCCCCCCTTAACTGAGCTGCTGGAAATAAGTCTATAATTGGTTATTTGACATGGAGATATACATACATATAAAATAATTAAAGCATAATATGCTAATTAGACCAGACAGCTGAACGATCTTCCAGACATCCTTCCACAGCTGCAAGGGCTGAGCCCTTTGCATGAATTTCGTGCATCGGGCCTCTAATATACACACACACACACACACACACACACACACACACACACACATATACATATATATATACTTTAACTCAGTACTGAACATTAAAAACCAGTCTTAGAATTTCCTCAAAGGGAGAAAATAATAATAATGCCAACCAAAATAATAATGACAACACAGTCACAAAAAGACAATCCATAAAACTAAAATTTAGTATTTAATATCTGCTTATAATCTATGAAAACACAAAAATATAAAATAACATTTAATTATACTATTCGTCAAAAAATGAAATAAAATTGTAAAATTTCTAAATAAAAAATTCTTACAATTATATCACAGCCATAAAAGTAATACAACAGAAAAACTATCTTCACTTAGCAAATACCTGAAAGAGGTAAGAGGTGGCCCTTCACTTTCAGTCAGCCCTATTTCTGCCAGTAAACTGCTTTTCAGCTGTGCAGCAAGATCATGAGCAGATGGCCCTGGTTTGGCACTCTCGGCTTCTTCTGGCACCATGTTCTCTTCTTCCCCTTCCTTTTTTTGCCGATTTTGCATGTTCATTACATTTTTCAAGTTGGCAGCATAAGACATTTTAGTTGGAAGAACCTATGAATTTTTACATTTAAAAGTTACATATTAAAAAAACTAACTAGATTTTGTCTTCAACTTACTACTACGCCATACCAATCACATGCAAGTGATGGAATTCCTTTCTGGCACTTCACCTACAAAGATGCAGCTGTTTCTTGTTTGTCTGATTCCCCTCACTGACCACCAAGTCCAGTGCATCTACCCTAGCAGCCTCCAAGAACTTTTAAAAGAATCTCTGTAGTATCTGTGGTTATTAAGTCTCTTATGCATCTTCAGGTTTGTTTTTTTTGTCATTTAGATAATAAAAAATTATATTCAACTAAATTTCTTTGATGACAGCTCTTAAACATGTAATTACTTTTTTCATTGGAGATACAGTACAGAATTTTAGGCTCTGAAATCAGACTTTTATCTAAAATCTAGATCTTTCACGTTATTAACCAGCTGCATAACAATACACATTACCACATGAAATATATGTAATCTCTCCAATTTATTACCCATAAAATCAAGATAACAATGTTTTCTACCCAACATGGCTATAAGAATTAATTGAGACAGTGCTTAGGAGATAGAATTATTGAACAAATTATTAATATTACCTTATTTATTCACATTCTAAATTCAAAAAGAAAAATTTCAAGCTAATTATTATTATACATGCTCATATAAAGTATGTATTCATATACGTACATATAAATTTAAATTTTCAGGAACATTATAACAATAAACTGTAATATAGGAAGAGCACATAATAAAACTCCTGCTTTATTGATGAAGTAACCTGACATAGCACAATTAGTCTCAAAGCTGGCTAATAAAATAGTTGGAATTCCTTTTGTTGACATAAAACAGGAATTTCTGATACTTAAATTACTTGAGGAAATAGAATATTCTGAATTAATGCAGTTCCAAAAATAAAAAAAATGCTTATTTACAAATACTGTATTGCAAAGATTTTTTACTATCTTACCTCAAGGCAGTTTCTATCCACTGTAACCTCCATTAAGCATTTCCCACTATTGGCAGATGAAGAATAAAGACCCTGACTTGGTCGGCCAAAAAGATCCTCCTTTCTAGCATTTGGCTGCAATTTTAGCAGAAATATTCTAGTTACATTGTACATTTGAAAAAAAATAAAGTCAATTAAAAAGAAACCTGAATACCAGTTAATTTAAATCACCTGCAACAAATGTGGTTGATCAGCCAAGGGGATGGCTTCAGCCAGAGGCACTTCAAATGGATTTGGGGGTATACACCCAAGGAATGTCATGGAATCTGAGCGTCGGAAAAATGGATGATTTTGGCCAGTTTCTGCAGGAAGAGAGTCATCATCCTTATCATTCAAAGTAGCACCTAAACATAAAGAGATGAAATGTATGGTTTTTAGAAAAATTATTTAATCATTGGGGAAGGGTAAAAGAATCTTAATCTGCTCAGTCCAAATTACCTCTATAAATTTTAATGGCACTCAAAAATAAGTTAATAGTCCAAAATTTTTATAATATTTTTAAATAATTTAAATTTTTAGCAGCTCAAAAGGATAATAATGGTAAATTTTATGTTATGTGTATTTTAAATAACAAGAACTTGCCAAAAAATAATTAGCAGTAACAAATATTGCTCCATTTTATATTAGATGGAAGTTTCCCATATCCTTCTCTTTATCTCTCTCTAAAGATTCAGACCCGAATACAGGTAGATTCCTGAGCATATTCATGACCCGGCCCAGATGACTCCAAAAAGAGGAAATGGTCAGGAGCTGAAATGTGAGCATTTGCTTACTTGTAAGTTCTGCTTCCTCTGTAAGGAGACAGAGAAATTCTCTGGACACTCATGAATCCCGATAGGAAGTCAGCACACCAACTCCCTTTAATGGAATTAAACTTTGAGAGGGGCTTACTGTGTGCTGTGAAAACAATAGGAAGCAATGGCTGGGTACTCAAAACTACCACTTAGCTCAGTTGTCTTTCCCTGGGTTGGGTGAAAGTGCTAGCTGATAATAAGGGTCAAGTGGACTTACCCCATTTAAAAAACTTTTTTAATTCCACTTGAGTAGCTGGAAATGACAAACTGCAGAAAATCCCCAAAATTCCTTGAGTTTGGAATACATTTTTTTTTAATTACAGATTTTGATATTTGATATTTCTCATCTTCTCGACTAAATCTATTTTGCATCAATATTAACGAAGGTTCTGCTAAGACTTTATTTAATGCAATGCCTACACACTTAAGAGTAAAAATAAAACTAAGAAATGTACAGGAGAGATGCAAAGATTATGCAGGAAAAATACTAATTATTGAAAAGTTCATAACGTTTCTTTAATCATTCTTATTTATGAAGCAAATAATGCAAGGTTTTATAAGAAAAAATGGACAGAAAAGGCAAGAAATGGAACACAGAGAAGAATAGAGAAATCCCCACCCAGACAGAAAATAATGAAGTTAAAAAGCTTGAAGGGGAACTACTGAGGCAGCCATTTCTTGCAGTAGATTAGCAGATTTTCTGTGCACTAACTTTGATTGGTGTCATCATCATTTTCGTGTTCTGAGTCTTCATTATCAATACCCAGTTCCAAGAGTTCTCGCGTCCTTTAAAAAGACAAATGAGTTGTTTTACATGAAATTTTTGTGTAATATGAACAGAAGCAAAGATGATGGGAATTATAAGCAAAAAACAATGAAAAGGGTTGTTAAGTATCTAAACAACTTCAAACATTTTGATAAAGTTTCAGACTCTGGGAATGATAGACTGACCAGCCATGAGTGTCACAATTACAAAATAGATTTAAATACAAGTAAAAAGCTAATCAGACCAAGAAACAGTGAGTGAGTATTTATACAAACTCTAATATATGATCAACCAGACCAAACTATCTCGAATATAAAGCTTAAGTGGATTCTTACGTTTCCTGTTTTAAGTGAGGCTTTAGCTACAGGGAAAGGTTGGGTATACTCAAGTCCACTTTCCCACAGGAAATAGTCCTGCACCATTTCTCTTTTGCAAAGCTGTTCTCCTTACTCCAAGTATTGGACAATATACTAATGAAGACCACACTGAGCAAGTATCTCTTAAACCAACCTCAGGGCAAGTATGAATACCTTTTGCGTTCCAGTTGAGGTGTATCCAATGTTGTCTGCTGATTCATTGCTTTAATCCAATATATAAGGGCTTGAAAAACATATGCTACATGCTTCAGTGAGCAAACATCCAAAACTGGAAGGACATCCGAATGCTCATCATTATGAGACCGCATTAGAGAAAGAGCATAATTTAGGAAGTCCCCTCGAGCTGACATCATTCCTTGACGAGCACTAAGCAATGTGGCACGGCTATAGGAATAAAAAGGAATGAAAATGTTTACAAAAAAGAACACAAACATGAAATTTACCACCATCATAAATATGCAAAATTAGGAACTGAAACTATCCTATATAATAAGAGTGTAATATGCAAACAGACCGAACAACTGAACAGCCAATCAAAGCGTACTATGCTACTGATATGCTAACACTGCTCAACTGCTCGCTATGATGTGCACTGACCACCAGGGGGCAGACAGTCAACTGGCCAACCAGTCGCTATGATGTACACTGACCACCAGGGGGCAGATGCTCTGACCAGTAGGTTAGCTTGCTGCTGGGGACTGGACACGCCATGGAGCCCTTCCGTGATCCCTCCCTGGTCCAACTGTGCACCGGTGGGGTCCCTCAGCCTGGCCTGCGCTCTCTCACAATCTGGGACCCCTCGGGGGATGTCAGAGAGCCCGTTTCAGCACAATCCCACAGGCCACTCCCCTTGGGAGGGCACCAGATGCAGGGCTTCACGGCTGGTGGATGCTGCTGTGGCAGCGCAAACCTCTCCTGATCGGGACTGATTGGGTGCGAGCCCGCGGCAGGCACAGTGGGGCCAGGATGAGCGGGAGCAGCAGGTAGGAGCTGCAGGTGGCATTGGACTGTGGGTTTTCGGCCCGATCCCTGCAGGCCATCCAGAAGGACCCCACCTGTGCACGAATTCATGCACCTGGCTTCTAGTCCATAGATAAAAACTACCCACAGGCTTAAACTATCCATTAAGCCCGTGGCTCTGCTTCAGAAATATGACTATTGTGTATGATTTACAGTCCTGTACTTTGATACAGGAAAGAAATTCTAATATCCTTGGGAATGGCAGAAGGAACGCCTTCCCTAAAGAATGGTTCTCAAAGTTTAGCATCCATCAAAATCACCTAGAGGGCTTGTTAAAGGGGATACTTGGCCCCACCCTTATAGTTTCAAGTAGGTGTTGGGTAGGGCCCCAAAATTTGCATTTTTAACAAGTTCTTAGATGATACTCTTGCTGCTGCTCTGGGGACCACATTTGAGAGCCATGGCCTAAAATGACACCAAAAGCATAAGCAACAGAAGAAAACAGAGATAGCACTGGACTTTCTCAAAAGTAAAAACGTTTGTCCTTCAAAGGACACCATCAAGAAAGTGAAAACAACCCACAGAATAGGACAAAATTTCTGCAAACACTTTTTCTGATAAGGAACGAGTATCCAGAATATATAAAGAACTCATACAACTCAATAATAAAAGGACAAGCCAACTTAAAAAAGGACCAAGATCTAAATACCAGTAGACATTTCTCCAAAGACAATATACTAACGGCCAATAAAACATGAAAAGATGCTCAACATCATTAGCAATTAGGAAAATGAGTATCAAAACCACAATGAGACACCACTTCACACCTACTAGGATGTCTATTATCAAAAAGACAGACAATAACAAGTGTTGGCAAAGATGTGGAGAAACTGGAACCCTCCATACACTGGTACTGGGAATATAAAATGAGACAGCCACTTCAGAAATGAGTCTGGCAGTTCCTCAAAAGGTTAAACAGATTACTATATGATCCAGCAATCTCCCAACCAGGTATAGACCCAAAATAATTGAAAACACATGTCCACACAAATACATGTCTATACCTGTACACAAGTGTTCATAGCAGTATTATTCATAACAGCCAAAAAGGTGGCCAAAGGCATATTTTGGCCATAATAGCCAAAAACAACCTAAGTACCCATAAGCTTATGGACAGATAAACAAAATATGGCATATCCATATAAAGGAATATTACTAGGGAATAATGTACTAATGCATACTAAACCTGGATGAACCTTAAAACCATTATGCTAAGTAAAAGAAGCCAGGCACAAAAGACCACATATTATACAAATCCATCTATGTGCAATATCCAGAATAGACAAATCTAGAGAGACAGAGAGTAGTAGAACAGTGGTTGCTTAGGGTTGGAAGGTAGGGGAAATGGGAGATAACTGATAATAGGCATGGAGTTTCTTGTGTAGATAATTAAAGTATTCCAAAATTCATTGTGATGGTTGTGCATAGCCATGATTATGCTCAAAACTATGGAACTACTATATACACTTTAAACAGGTTATTTCTCAATAAAACTCTTATAGTAGAGTGAGAGCAAGAGAGAAAGGAAGAACCCTGTGACCAATGAAAGATCTATTACCAGAACTCTGTTCTTCGGAATAGACTAGCCCAGGGGTGGGCAAACTTTTTGACTCGAGGGCCACAATGGGTTCTTAAACTGGACCGGAGGGCCGGAACAAAAGCATGGATGGAGTGTTTGTGTGAACTAATATAAATTCAAAGTAAACATCATTACATAAAAGGGTACGGTCTTTTTTTTTTTTTTTTTTAGTTTTATTCATTTCAAAGGGGCCGGATCCAGCCCGCGGGCAGTAGTTTGCCCACGGCTGGACTAGCCTAATGAAGACAAGGCTTGTGCCGGTTTGTAGAGCAGGCTTCCTACAGCAGGAAAGCTGATGCCACCAAAATCTTAATCTCTAGTCCAGATCTCTCTGCCAAGAATTCAATTTTGCATAATGGACATTTCCATCAAATTCTCTCACAGTTCTTAAGTTCAAAAGCAAGTATTTTCATTATACTCCTCTATGTTTTTCTTTATATTTTCCTATTATTCATAATCAAAGTCTGAAAATCTCAAAGTAAATTCTGCCTCCTTTTGCTCTATCCCTCAACAAGGCCCTAACCTGTTCATGATTTCAAAGCCTCTCTCTCCTCCCTTCCTGACTTTTACCTGCCACTTTAGTTTAGAAACTATTACACTCCAACCACAGTCTGGTTAAATTTCCTAAACAGTCTCCTAGACCTTGCTTTCCCCCTTTTATGATCCACCCAAAGAAGCAAAGTTGTTTAGCCTGAGCCAAAGCTAGAACCAAATCCTAGGACTCTGACTTGAGGTATAGGCACTTTCACTACATAGCACTGCCACTGCTCTAGTAGTGATCAATGTTTGACCTAATTCCTAGTCCTGAAAAAGGTTATTTTATAACTGAATAGAAAGAACATAACAAATCCACAAAGAAGTATTCTTTAATTATGATTCAGCAGGCTGGAGAAGGTAGAAAAAGAAATGTAATTTGAAGAACCAAAGAACAGCTATGGTAATTACAGAATTTCCCCCTCCTGAGTACAAAGTACATTCATATTCAATCATGTTCAATGAATTTATGCCTTTTCCATGAATATATGCCTTTCAAGGGGAACGGGAATGCAGAGCTTGGGGATTAAGATAAGGAACTTGGGGATTAAGACAAGGACGTAGCCAGGAGTCGGGAATGTCTGGCTCCAGGGCCATATAAGGCCCGCAAAACCATTTGGTCTGGCCTTGCAAAGGCATTAGGGGTGAGTTTGTTAAATGTTTGACCAAATATAGCAGGCTAGTTTTTAAGTTGATAATTTTGTATGGCTCAAGAATGATGTTATAAATACCCAAATGGCCCTTGACAAAAAAACGGTTCCCCACCCCTGATGTAAACCAACTACTTCAAAAATGATGATGTATCCTATATAATAAAGGAGTAATATGCAAACTGACCGCCACACCCTCACACATGATGACTGCCCCCATGTGGTCACAAGATGGCCTGCAGGGGACGGCAGTTGTGAGTGACCAGGACAGCAGGGGAAGGTAATTGGGGGTGCCCGGGCCAGCAGAGGAGGGCAGTTGGGGGGGGGGGGGACCAGGCCTGCAGGGGAGGGAAGTTGGGGGCAATTGGGCTGGCAGGGGAGCAGTTAGACATTGATCAGGCTGGCAGGGGAGTGGTTAGGGGGTGATCAGGCTGGCAGGCAGAAGTGGTTAGGGGCAATAAGGCAGGCAGGCAGGTGAGCAGTTGGGAGCCAGCAGTCCCAGATTGGAGAGGGTGCAGGTTGAGCTGAGGGACACACCCCCCCCACCCCGTGCATGAATTTTGTGCACTGGGCCTCTAGTCCTATGTAATAAAAGGCTAATATGCAAATATCCTATAATAAAAGGCTAATATTCAAATATGATGCACACTGACCACCAGGGGGCAGACAATCCAGGAGTTGCCCCTTGGTGGTCAATGTGCTCCCACAAGGGAAGTGCCGCTCAGGCAGAAGTCGGGCTCATGGCTGGCGAGCACAGAAGCAGTGGTGGGAGCCTCTCCCGCCTCCGTGGCAATGCTAAGGATGTCCGGCTGACAGCCTAGTGGGCCTAAGCCACCAGTCGGACATCCTCCCAGGGCCCCCAGACTGTGAGAGGGCACAGGCCAGGCTGAGGGGACACCACCCACCCACCCCCCCCCCCCCAGTGCACAAATTTCGTGCACCGGGCCTCTAGCTTAGCATAAGATTCCTACAATACAAATGAATTTTTAAAAAATTGCCTGGATTATAACTTATTTGTTTTGCTTCAGCTACACAGTTAGAAAGAAGTAATGTAAGGTACTAAATTCCTCCTTCACAACAAACTGAGATCTTATGTAAAAAATATTCTAGAATACAAGGGTCTGTCAAAACATACAAGCATAACTGAAGACTTTCATACCGTCTGCCCTCAAGGGTTCGTAAACTAGCCTCTTCTCGTGCGGTCATCCTCTCTCTCCGTGCTGAGTTCTGAGAAGCATGAAGAGGATGATTTGGGTGTCCCGGGTCACCGGCAGATGCTAATGCAGAACCATAACGTAACTGAGCTTCAGTAGAATCCATAATACTGACCATCCAGTTCCATGTGGGAATAAGCTTCTCTTCTACATAGTTCTATGAAGACCAAACTAAAATAGTTAAAACTGTAAAAACCAAACTAATATAGTTAAAACTAACAAAATAAAGTTAAATTTGATACACAGCAGGTCCTTGAATAATGTCATTTTGTTGATGTGATACTATAGGAACTTAACTCTTATTTATATCCATTAGTATTATGGTAAAATTGGTTTCATTTTGCTTAAAGTCAAAGAACCTATCAATAACCTATAGGGAGGACTTACGGTAGTATTATGTAAACATTTAAGTATTTGTAACATTAATTCCCATTATACTGAAATTCTCATAATTGACAGCCAAAAAATATATCTGAACAAGTAAGTTTTCAGAAGTTTCATACCTGTAAGTTTACTGCATCTTGGTAAGTCAATTTCACAGCGGCTGGAATCTGCGAGTATACTAGGTGATTATACTTAGGAATAAGGCCCATCAAGTCTGAGATTTGTCTGATGACAATGCTGTAAGCCCTGGCTAAACTGCTTGCAGATGTTAAGTAGCTGCTGGCATTGCTAGCTTCCAATGCAGCTGCTGCCGCTGCAGCACTAGTGCTGATGGTACCACTGCGGCGTAAGTTCGAAGGATCGATATAAATCAAACCTGCTGAACTTGCTGTAAGGAAAAAAGGACAAGCGCAATAAGCTAATGCCAGTTGCTAACTATGTTTCTTGAGCACTATATATATGCAAATGTGGAAACAGCCAAAAACTTTTTTAAGCCATGCTAATTTACGAATGATAAGGGAGACAAGAATTACTATAAACCAGAGGCAATTTTGCCACTGCCCCCACAAAAGGGGGGGACATTTGGCAACATAAGCAAACATTCTTGGTTGTCACATGAGAGCAAGGGGTTGCTAATGGCATCTAATGAGTAGCTAAACAGCACAGATGATGCTAAACACCCTGCAATGCACAATTACAAAAATAAACAAATATTTAGCAATGGTACAAAGATTGAGAAACCATGATATATGCTTATAGAAATAATTTTTATATTTGACCTCAGCGAAATAGAAACTATTATGAAACTATCTGTTTTCTAGAGGAACATGTGGAACTTCATAAAAATACCTAGTCAACACTTTAGGAATACCAAGTTTTCAGACTTACCTGCTGGCGTGGATGTGCTGGAAGGGGCTGTGCTGGCTGCTCGCTGATGCTGGGTGTTGCGGACAGCCCATTGCATGGAACGGGGAGCTTGGGCAGCACCATTAGCGTGGGAGCTGTTCGTGGTTCTCTCTAAAGGCTCATCAAGCATAAAGGTCTCCTGCTCTATGTCGTCACTCTGACTACTGCTACTATCAGAATCACTTGAGTCATTTGATTGCGAGTCATCTTCAGAAAAGAAGGCAGGAACACTGCTTGCACCTAAATTTTTAATTTTTAAAAGCAAAACCATTGTGAGTTTGTTGACATTTAAAACTACAGTGTACCCCCTCATTCAGGAAAATATATGTACTAAAAAGAATGTCAGGCTGTATTCAACAAACCACAAAACACATCATTAAAATAGTTTAATTAGAAAAGAACTCTTTTAAATGAACCTTAAAATTAATCCATTATTTAAAATAACAAAAAAGCAAAAAATTATTAAAATAGTACCTTCTTTACTAACACTTATAGGGAAAAAGAATGATGTTATATATAGATTTAGTCACCCTTGTGCATAGTATGCAGAATACAGTTTAACCAATTCATGCTAAATACAACAGAGTCTTAGTAGAAGTAAGGAAGTTGCTGGGATAAGGCACCATACCTGCTTCTGAGCCAGCAGTTGCTGCAGTGACAACACTTCTGCGCCCACTGGCATTATCTTGGTTGCTATGATTGCTTTCACTGTCACTTTCTGTTTCAGCTGCTGCTAGCAAGTCCAGCTCCATGTCACTCCCTAGCAAATACATTTAAATAAGAATAAAAAAGACGTACAAACTCCCTGTGGGTCCAGACTGGGTCTTATAAGTAAGAGTATCATAAGGGAGGGAACTATGAGAGAGGGGGAAGAAAGGGCAAAGAGAAGGGGTAGATACACTACAGTGAGCATAACTTCCTGTAAGCAGGAAAAGGATGCCTAGGTAAACTATGGCACTAAGTGGATTATCATACAGCAATTCAAAGTCTGCCCCGCAGAGCCTTATGTAAAAAGTGTTGAGCTGACGACTTCAGCAGGGGGAAGAGCTCTGGGCTAGGCCCACTGCTTCCTTCTCATCTATGGGGAAGAAAGTTAAAAATGTCTATTCTTCATGTAAAACAGTAGATACAAATATCAAAACATACAAAAGATAAACTTTAAATATGTACAATTTATTGTACATTAGTTACACTGTAATAAAGTTGGTTCCAAAAAAAGTCTATTCTATGACTACTGATAAAAATGTTAAGGTGACTACGTAGCAAAAAGGCCAAAATGATTATTTTCAAGTTAAAAAGAAAGTCACAAAAATTTCATATACAATATCTAAAGGACACAAATGGGAATAGGGCAGTACAGGGCAGGACTGAAAGTAAAATACACACTGTTAGCATACAGCTGACATTATGGGTCATATGTCTTCCTTTTCTCTAATTTCCAAATGTCTCATAATACAGTTATGATTATTTTAATTTCTAAAAGCCCTATAAAAAAATAGTGACTTAAACCAAAAGGTAGAGAGGGAGAAGAGAATTATGTTATAAATATACATATATTTATATATGGGTGTATGTACATACAATAGTGGGGCAAAAGTAGGTTGCTAGTTGTGAGCACACGAAACAGTATTCATTCTTGTATTATTTATTAATTACTGTATTATTTTCCATACAAACAACTGTTTGTATCTACACACACATACTACCTCCTAACAGTTGAAACATGCTACAGAATCCCCTGGCAGAAAATAAGTTGAACATTTTGCTAAACATCAAATGGGGCTTTTCTCTGTATTAAAATCTCTCTTTAAGGTACCCGATTTACTCATGTTGAAAAATTTCTCAAATAACTTGCATACCGTCCTCATCATGCTCATCATGTTGGCCCTCAGCCTCAGCATTTTCTTCCCCATGTTCTTCCTGTTCATCATGATGATCCTCTTCTCCAGCCACACCTTCTACCACCTCAACCTAAATCCAGAATCTTATTTGTAGACCATCCAAGCATTAAATAAACCACTTCTCTACACATGTTCCTCCACAGCAATTAGCCAACAAAAACACAAGGATCCCTAAATACAGGGAACTGAACTCTTCATTTGCTAGTGACAATTTGCTATCAAAATTATGTTGACCTATCTCAATGTTTATAATTATTGTCCATATATAGAACCTCAAAATTAGAACTATAACAATGTATAGTTTTTTAACTTTTGCAATTATAAAATTTACCCAAAAAATACGCAGTTTTCTCTTTACTTCAAATACATTGCACAAAACTACTAAAACTGTTTCTAACATTGAGAAGATCTTTTCTATTAATCCTTAAGTTAAAACAAGTTAATGTTTCCAATTTCCTATTACCCAGTTAATCAAGCACTATTAAAATATTTTTAAGATGTATAACCACAAATGAGAACAAAAATCCAGAAGCTGGCAACAAATGCATTCAACAATAGTAAGCTATTATCAATAAAACTTCTAATGACTACTTTCCCCTCCTCCCCTCCCAAATAAAAGCCTCTTGTTCACTGCAGTTAAAACTACCTCTTCCACGTCTGCCGAGACAATGTCATCCTGTTCTTCGTCTCTGCCCCGAACAGGCTGAGACTGGCTGATGCGCCTCTGCTGTGGGTTGCGGAGGATGTAGGACGACTGAGACTGGCTGGAGCTGTAAGGAAGCGGAGGTCAGAAGTACACTGCGGTCACACCTCGGACATAATGGTACTCAGTGTGATTCACTTGCTAGGATGCTATTTTAAATCGGACCTGAACATTCTTGGAAACCAGTAAAAACTCATCTAGTCTCTCAGGAAATATAAACCCCAAAGAAATTATTTTATCATAAAGAATAGCTCATAAATCTCAGAATTGTGTTGTGGTTTTTAAGATATGTTTTTACTGATTTCAGAGAGAGAAAGGGAGAGAAATAGAAACATCAGTAACAGAGAATCATCAACCAGTCAGTCCACTTCCACACGCCCCCTACTGGGCATCGAGCCTGCATCTTGGCAATGTGGCCTGACTGGAATCAAACTATGACCTCCTGGTTCATAGGTATTGACACTCAACCACTGAACCACATTGGCCAGGCTCAGAATTGTTGTTACTTTATTTTTCATGAGTCCTTACACTGAAATATTTTAAAGGGAAGTTTTCCCTTTTCCATGCTTTCAATGCCAGCACTCCTTCACTTCCAAAGGCTCCAAGAAGCATTCATCCATTAACAAAAGGGTGCTTACTATAAATAATTCACTCTTTAAGAGACCTGACATTACCTACTTTGCATCAGCTTATGAACCTTTAACTTGCTGGATGTATACGGGGGAACACATCAGTTCAAAAGTGTGATGTTAAAATAGAATCATAATAAAAGGTGGGTGACAAAATAATGTTACTTTCCTAAAAATCAAATTGAGAAACAGCCAAGAAAGGACAGAAGCCTCCATTATTTAAAAAATAAATAAAAATGGGAGAACAAGAGAATGCAGCTTAAAAGGCAGGCAGTGGCTAAATTACCCTGTGACCTACCTATTATCCTTTATTTACAGACTAGAGGCCCAATGCATGAAATTCATGCAAGAGTAGGCCTTCCTTCCCCCGGCTGCCAGCACCGGCTTCCCTCTGGCACCCAGGACCCAGGCTTCCCTCTGGTCGCCCTCCGGCACCTGGGACCTGGGCTTCCCTTGCAGCCCTGACTTTGTCCACAAGGACGTCTGGTCTAACTAGTATATTATGCTTTTATTATTATAGATTATTATATATTTTAAATCACTTCACCTCAGCTGCTCTGAGAAACAAAATCAAACCAGTTATACATGAAGAGTCATCAACTGAGACACAGCCTTGGACTAGACATGTCCCTTGGACTAAAGGGTTAAAGGAGCCATAGTTTTCACAGAAGAC
The DNA here is from genome assembly GCF_964212035.1 of Myotis nattereri. Taxonomy (NCBI): domain Eukaryota; kingdom Metazoa; phylum Chordata; class Mammalia; order Chiroptera; family Vespertilionidae; genus Myotis; species Myotis nattereri. The sequence continues at coordinate 13,577,831 of NC_138092.1, forward strand.
AGCCTGGGGTGTGAGCAATAGGAAGTTACATCATAGCAATCCTCTCTTCTATCAAGTACATGAGCCAAACATAAATCAAGAAAGGACAACAGATTTCAAGAGACTTATCCTATATCAGCCAAGGTGGAGACAGGAAAAACATCTTTTCAGAGAACTCCTAACTACAAGCCTGCGCTCATGAGAGTTTGGAGCTGAAATTTGCACTTTGAGGGAGGGTGGGCTTCAGTGTTGGCCAATCCAGTACCTCAACACTATCAGAAAGCACCAAGCAGCAACTTCTCTCCCTACTCTGCCATCTAATACTCTGCCTGATGTAACAGCAAAGGAAAATACCTGTCTAGATTTTTAAATATTTCTAAACGTCAATAGCTGTGGAACCTGCTATCTAACACCTCTCTGAGCCTCGGTTTCCTCCCTTTTAAAACTGGAGTGATAGTGGTACCTAACAGTTATTGGGTACCACAAAACAGGTAATACAGCTATAATGCTTAGGGAAGTTCCTAGTTTATGCTAAACTTTCAGTGACAGTTATTATATGAGGCACAGAGACAGAGTAAACACAAATGAATTAATAAAGACATTAAGAGTTTTAAGGAGGTGGGAGGAAGCAACAGGAAAGCAAAACAACTGAACTTAAGAATTTATACTCAATGTAGTGGTAAACACCATCTACCATCTAACATAAGAGAAATCCCAGAAACTGGTCAAGTGTATATGTTTTATTTAAGACATGCTTGGAACCCTGGTCAGAAGACAACCTATTCGAAGGAGTGATTGTACTGTATTATAATGGACTTCTATATTATGAAGTAGTAGAAAACATTAGCACTGATAAGTGTTGATTATCAAATGAGATCTACTTCTGGAAGGACATAAGAGGTTGGCCCAACAATACAACAAGGGGAATGGAGTAAAGAGCAGAGCTTAAGAGTACACAATACTTTAATACTAAGCAAGGTGAAAAAAATCTTAAAATTTAGTAGGAACAGGCTCATGGATACTCTTCAGAGATGAGATGCTTCCAAAATCTGTTCAATGCAATAAAAAATTTTACGTCCTTTGGGGGGTTGGGGGGGGGGGGGGGACACACAAGGGAAGGGCATAAGGAATTCACAAGGTAATACCACCTAAGTAATTGGGAGTTCCTCACAGGGTGTAAGAATCAGGAACATCACAAGAGTACAAGAAGATTTCACTAGCAGAACCTTTGGATACTGAAGTATATCTGGCAAGTCTGAAAAGATATAGCTTTATTTGTAACAGTTTTCAGCAAATCCTGGAGTACATCAGTGACAAGGCTACCATGGGAGAGCTTTGACAGACACACCTAGATTTAGATTCCAGGGTGTCCTACAAGACCTGATAATAAATGGAAAGTTGGGACACATACTGGCATATGGAGTATAAGGAGAACAGTGAGAGCAGATACTCAACATCACTCAAACGAAACTCAGGGGTTAAGATTTGGGAACTCTCCAAATCCTAAAGGAGGCCATCCTTAGGACATAGGTGTTCAGAAAGAAGAAGGGTCTTTAGGTCTTAAAGATCCTTATTAAAACATTATTACATATATACACAGTAACAAAATCAGACTTAAGAAAACCAACAACATAAACAAGTTACTTGCTAAAGGCCTCTAGTGCCTTGCCACCCGTAAGTGGGACCCCTAAACCAGCAGCTTTGGCATTATCTGACAGTCTAAGAAATACCGAATCTCAGGCCCCACCCAGCCCTCCAGAATCAGCCTCTGCATTTTTTAATAAGATCCCCAAGTGATTTGCATGCGTATTAAAGCTTGAGAAGCACTGCGCTAAATAAAAGGTACCAGAACATTTAGTTTTAGGTTCCAAACATTCTGACTCAACAAACTTCAGTCTAGCAAGGTAAATTATCAACTAAATGGAAAAGATGAGATTTAAGAATAAGTAACTTTGTAACTAGAAATTTTTATTACTGAGTTGTTTTAGCCCCTTCCTAGTTAATATGGCTGTTGTAGAAAATATTTTAAAATTCTATCATTCTGATTGTTATCTACATAAGTTGTGCGCCATAGCACCAGCCTTTGGACACAGAGAAAGTTATCTTTTATCTTTTCATTCTTTAACTTGGCCTTCCAACAGGTTATTACTTAAAGGTAAAAAAAAAAACAGAAAATAACGATGTCTACAGAAGTCTTAAGTAAGGTTTCTTATCAGGTTACCGTCATGGCCTAATAAAAATAGTGCCTTTCCAAACCAAAACGAAAACCCACAACTATATGTCTATTAGATATGGAGGTATAATTTTTAAAGTACTTTTACATGTTCCAAACAAAGTAAAATCTTCACCATTTGATGTACAAATGATTATGTACACCACCTGAATGCTCATGCAAAGGTTTTCATTAAGTCAAATGTGATGTTTCCAGAGAAAGAATTAATCAGAATCTGTTACCAGGTAGAAATTTACCTGCTAGACTGATCAGATGATGGTCGTGGTGGTAGTGGTTCCACTGAAAATAATTCTTCACTGCCTTGCATGGCATCTATGCTGGTACTAGCCAGAGTAAAAGGTGCAGTTGGGCGAGCGATCCCCATTCTGACAGGAACTATCAGCGACTCTGCTACATTGCACAGTTCTTCCACTGCATAAGGCAGCAGTGCCTGGAATACACGCTTGCATTTTCCAATTGGCTGCGGAATAAAGTTGCTAGAGCGAAAAGGAAAATACAGGAATCTTTTATGAATCCTTTCATATACATGATGTCAGTTTCACAAAAAGTTTGTGCAAAATGATGCAAAAGTCAAAAGGGATGCCTTACTTTTTCTTTTTGGATGAAGCCATTTCCACACTAAGAATAACAAAAACTCTTGCCACAGAGCGCAAAAACCTCATTGTCACAGCAATGGCTTCTTCCCGACGTCCAGGTGTGTACTTGTTCTGGAGTTCTTTCACCAGCGTGCCCAGGAGGGTATCCAGAAGCTTTAAGAGATTATAACCACTCCATTAGTGCTGAGACATCGCAGAAGATGTTTAGACATTCATTACACAAAAAGTTTCAACCCTTTTCAACGTTCACATTTCATAATAAAAATCTCCAAATAAATTTAACCAAAACATTTACAAAGTCAGTGATTAGTTTATGTCACATGTTGACCAGTGCTTGGCCTATAGGTCTCAGATGCCTGACTTCTTGTGTTCAGTCTCACAGTCCTATGGACAGCAATTAAAATTTAGAAGAATAATACCAAGTATGTCAGGTCAGAGGAAGAATATATTTCATTCACTATAGGGTACTTATTAAAGCACCTAAGTAGAGTTAACTACTTATATTAATAAATTTATAATCCCATCCCTATCACTTAACTATTATTATTATTACTTTCTAGTCTCATTTCCATGCATGGTCTACCATATAAGTATCAATTACTGAGAACACCCAATTTCATGTTATTTTCTGGTGTTCTTTTTTTAATGTTATTTAACCCTTATTCTTATTTTTTTTAATTCAAATATCTGTTTTTAAAAATCTATTTTTATTGATTTGAGAGAGAGGGAAAGAGAGAGGGAGAGAGATAGAATACTGATGAGAGAGAAACACCCATTACCTGCCTTCTGCCCCTCCTCCCCCCAATTGGATATTGAGCCCGCAACCCTGGCATGTGCCCTGAGACTGGGAATCTAACCAGTGACCTCTTGGTACATGGGACAATGCTCAATTAACTGAGCCATATCGGCCTGTCAAAATAACCCTTATTTGTAAATTGCTACATTACATTCAGTAGTAGTTTAACTCTAATTTGATTCATTTGTCCATTAATATTGGATCCATAAAGTATTTTGTTCTTTAATTTTACATTACATTATGATACAACTTTTTCTTTCTCATATAATAAATTATTACCTTACTAGAGGCCCAGTGCACAGATTCGTGCACATTGAAAGTAAATTAATTAGAAGGTGGCCAGAAGGGTGGGACTGGGTGAGAAGGGCCAGCCACACCCTGGAGCCAACCTCCCACGGTCTCTCCCCAGCCGGCCACACCTAGGTCGGCGCAGGGGCTTGAAGGGCATCTGCAGAGTGAGCGGGGTCCCTCCGGCAGGTGGGATCCTTCAGCCTGGCCTGCGGGGATCAGGCTAAGCCGGCAGTCCAACATCCCCTGAGGGGTCCTGGAGAGCAAGAGGGCACTCTGCAAAGTTGCTGTTGCTCGTCAGCTCATCAAAGTTGCTGTGTTGAGCTTCTGCCCCCTGATGGTCATTGCGCATCATAGCTACCAGCCAGTTGGCCTGTCAGCCACTAGGCCACTTACGCTTTTCTATATATAGATGACAAGTTCTGACAACAATGATATTTTTATGGTTCTTGACACTACTAAGCTGTTTTCCAAAAGAGTGCCAAATACAATGCCACCCATCAGTGTAAGTGTGCCTTTACCATAACCTCATCAACACTGGGTTTTATAGTTTATATCCTTTTCTAATTTCACAGCAAAAAGGATACTTAAAAAGTTTAATTTGAACACTGCTCCAATCATTTTTACACTGTTGTATTTAGGAATTTACTTAGAATGAAAAGAGTTTCTGCTGTTAACTGAGACATTTAAATCACCCCAAAATTCCATTCCCCTTAATGTACTGCTTAATTAGAGCTTATCAGTACTTAGGAATTTGGACTAGTAAAATTATGGGAAGTTAAGTAAGAAAAACAGCCTTTTCATGTGCCTATACATAAACATTCAAAGGACTTACTTACCAAGATATCTGCTGTACACTTGACTATAAGGCAATGAGTAAAACAGTCCAGCCGAATCGTGCCGCTTTGCTGATTGAGGTATACTTGCTCTTCTGGCAAAAGGTGGCCTATCCTACTGCTGGCACTGAGACTGAATGGGGAAGGAAAGAGAATGCACTGTAACTGCCTACACTAACATGGGAAGTAGATAAATCTAAAAAGAATTTAATGAATACATACGGATCTTTATTCTCCTGTGAGCCAAACATAATCATAGATTTCAAAGCATTCCAGTCCTGTAGAACGCGCTCCAACGCAAGCTGGGCAAATCTGGGGGGCTCTAAGTCATGATCAGGCATATCTGAATCTAAAAAGAAATAATGGGTGAGACAAAAGAATAAACATCCACTTTTCCTATGTGGATGTTTTCCATAACTGTAAAATTTACTCACCTTCGGGATTGGCTGTTTTTCGATTACGATCCTCCCTGATCCGAGGAGGTCTGTACTGGCAATGCTCTACTGTCTGCCTTGCAACTGTTTGCACTAAAAACAATAGCAGGTGCTCTCCCCTATACAAAACAGAACACTGTTGTCAGGGGGACTGTGTGTGTGTTTGGGGAGGGGAGGGGGGACTGGGGACGGCACTCAGATGTGCATCCTTTTTCCACCTAATTTATGTCCTAAAAACCCCACTTGCCTGCTGTTTGGCAGAGTGACCAGATTAGTAGCAGTGAGCAGGCGATAAAGTAGATCAAGACGAGCAGATTTCTGTCCAGCAATTAGAGTTTTGCATTTACATTTCTCCCAACAATCACAATAGGCTGTCGGTGATGTCCGTTTGAGTCTAGAAAGAATTCATACACAACTATAAAAACTGAAATTTTTTTAAAGATACAAAGATTATATTGAAAAATGGAGGCATTGAACCAAACAGAACTTAATAATTTTTGAACGCAAAGTGCAACTGTTAAAATATATGTAACAAGAATTACACAAAACTCTTATGAGAAGAAGTATCTCAAATAGGACTCAGTATAGTCACTTTCTCTGGAGTGTGTTCCTATTTCCCCACAGCCCCAGTTCAGTTTATGTGATCTTCCTATGTGCCTCTCATGAACCAAAACCCTATGGGCAGATGTTTCTTGCTTGTGTCCTCTGATAGGAGTGTCAACCCTGTGAGGACAGGGACTAACTTTGTCCACCACCACCCTAACTTCTAGCACAATGAGAGCACTTAGTAAAGGCAATCAATGAATAAAGACGATCAATTTTAGATACCTAAAATAAGGCAGACGAACAGCCAAAATTCTTGAATAAAAATCCTAAGTATTAATACAATATCTATAAAATTTTCTACTTGTCCTACATAACTGCTTATTTTAAAGCAGAATAGGTGGTTTTTACAAACCAGTCTCCCTTATCTGTAACACCTACCCATCTGCACCAATTACACTCATGTCCCTACGAGACTCTGAGGCACTCGGGTACTTACTACTTCTCAGATCTGTGAAAACTAACAAACTAGCTCCAGTAACTCTACTGCTGAATTGAAAGGTTATCACCTTTAGTTTAACATCCATTATGATTCTCTTAATGTGATTTCTTGCTACAAGGGACCTAATACTGGAGAATATAGACAAAAATCATCCTATCACTACATCTCAAAAGATTAACTAACTAGATCCTAGTCACAATGTATGTCCACATATTCCTTTGCATATTAGCCTTCTTTTATTTAAAGAACAAACATTTCAAAGTACACTTTAAATCAAGAGCCACATTCTAATATGTAAACTGGCTTAAAGAGGAAAGAGGACTAGATGATAAAACCTCATGCTTTCTGAACTATGGAACAAAACATGACTTGGTACAGATGATTTTAGTGCAGCAATAGGAATCTAAGCAGTTTACAATGTTAGAGGAAACCAGATCGTACTCACTTGCAATCATGGCCTTTATGGCAAACCCTGGCACACTCCGTACAACAACAGAGTGACTCCAGCAAGCCACACGTTCGACACTCAAAAATATCCTAAAATTAAAAGGGTATACTTCAATAAAACACACACACACACATATATAAAATTATTATTTCTGGCATTTTCTAAAACATTTCAATGATGATAGCAGAGCAAAATTAATGCGCTCTGGAAACAAAGTAATGGATGTTACAGTGAATATACATTTTACAATATTAGACAAATGCAAATCATATAGTCTTATTCTACCAGTAGGACAAAAATAATTTATACCATCCAAAAAAGAGAATTACAGCTATAAAATCTACATCAAGAGTAGTGGATCAGATTATACTACCCAGTGAAGATTTCTCATTTTCATGATATCCCATAACTAAGTTAAGAATCAACTTCTCTGCTTCATTTATTTAGGAATTAAATAAAAATTAATTTTCTTTGGAGAATTTTATAACTCAGAGTAACAAGAAATATCAGACTTGTAATATACCAAGATAAACTATAACTCTAGTTATGGTCAAAGGGGAAAAAAAGAAAACCTGAAGATAGCGTAAACATAGGAAAATGTAAAATAACTTACCTGGTTAATGTGCTCTGCTCCAGTCCATGTAAAACTGCAGGTATCATTACAACATAAGACATATAATGGAGAGTCATCGGGGTTGGTGCCTGATGGGCAAACCATTCCCATAAAAACATCTTCCTCTTTTTCACTTGAGGATACTTCAGCTACAAAGATTAAAGAAAGGACTTAATCACAGCCATATGCTATTTCCTCAAATGGAAAAGCTCTAACATTTACATAGTATAAATAAGAAACTACTACATATTAATAAAAAGAAGAAAAAACCTGATATACAAAGTCAATATGCAAGAAAATCCAGTCAATTCTGTGCAAAGTATAACTATCTCATAACCACGTTTGAGGACAATACAAATGCACCACACATCAGCCACCTGAGTCCTGCACTGAGTTATGCAGTGAAGATTCAAGTTCAACCAATTTAACAAAGTATAGACAATCACATCAAGTATTTATAGCCAGTATTTTAAAGAAGATAACTACTTCAATCTATTAAAGGCTACATGGCAGGAACTGATATTCCTTAATGTTTTCTATTAAGCAAGTATTCCAAGTCAGAAGAACAATAAGATATCTGACCTCTAACTTCTATAAAATGTTATCACTAACACCATTTTAACCACTGGCGGGTTCTATCAATAATTCATCTTTATTTTCAAAAGATGGGTCATTACATTATATATTATGGAAACATTTTGAAATTTAAGAAATCTATACCAGCTGCTTTTTGCTAGAAAGTTAGAATATATAACTCACTTGAAAAAAGTGTAAGCATGAATTTTACACACAAACACTAATATATACATGAATAAAATAATTATCTTGATAATTTCTAATCAATCATATCCTTTCAATATACAGAAATTAGTTTTGAATAATTACAATATTATGTGTATAGAAGAGAATCTATTCAAATTTTAAAATATGCAACTCATTCAGGACTTGAAATAAATTACCTTTTGCAATTTTCTGGGCTGTTTCTAAGATGGTAATTGCAGCTGGGTAAGCTCGGCCACTTACAGCTGACATAAATGGGGTCATTCCCCTTGCATCCCTAAAATGAGAAAAATTGTACATAAAAATATTATCAATTACTTTTCCTTACTGATTGTAAAAAAAGAAAGACATGTTCATGATGCAGTAACTAATTATGTTTTGTTAAATAATGTCCCACCACTCAAAAAGAATGTTCTGGTCTCATTTATCTCACTTAGGAAAGAAAGCCCCCATCTCTCTAAACCGTGCTTCCTTTCTTAGCCTTTAGTGACACTATTGACCAGTAAGGGCTCTGGAGTCAAACCAACTCTTTTTAAACGTAGGAATAGGAATAAGGCTCTGTTTCATAAGATTGTGATGAGGATTAAATAAATTACTTAAAAAGCTTTTAGTACAATGCCTGCCAAATAATATGTACTCAATACACGTTAGCTATTATTATGTATTTTCCCTTACACACATGCCTTCAATATTCTTTACTGAATTTCTACTCCCCCCTAGAATTTCCAAAATCCCAACCTCAGACATTTGTGCTTCCCCCTCTCATCTACCACAGCAGCTGCCACTTCTATGAGGTCAGTACAGTCCCAGCACCTACACCTGCTCACTTGATAAATCTAGTTAGGATTTCCCAGTGACCCCTCCCATTCAACATACCTAACCGCTAAAGTCATCTTTCTCCCAGATCTGCTCTCGACCTGAATTCTCTCTGAGAGCCAACAGCATCACTGTCGCTAGTAACTAAGACAAAACTTGGATTCTTTATGAAAATCTTCCTTCTAAATCAATTTTTTCCCTCTGCTTCAAATCTTTTCTATCTTTAACAAATCAGTGTATGGCAACACACAAAATGAAGGCTGTAAGTAGGCATACACAATATAGCCTCAACTTTACTCTCTACTCGTGCCTAATTTTAACGCTTTTTTATACCACATTCATATTATTATTTTTATAACCCCACTTTGATACTGTTATAGTCTAAACAAAGCCATTATTCAGAGGACCCAAGCCCAAAGAATAGACCGAAGTGGTGACTTTAACCTAGCTTTTCAGATTCACTGGCTACTATTCTTCTCTTCTGACCGTCCACCTTCAATTAGACGAGTTACTGTCTTAAAATATTTATAGTTCTCCATTTTAATGTTGTTGCTCACTCTTCTCCCTACTCATTCCTCATGGTTCTACTCAAACTTCATATTCATAAAGCTTTCTACTTCAGAACACATGTTTCCCTTATGTTTATTCCAAAATATATGTGTCCTTCCTGTCCCAAATTAATGTCTCAGTTCTGGAAGCAAGAGATGAACCAAGGTTGGAATTCCTGCTGTGCCACTCACTAGAGTTGTATAACCCTGGGTAAGTTCAATAACCTCTGAAAGCCTGGATTTTCAAATGTATGATGGGAATAATATCACCTACTTCAGACGGTTATTTCTAGAATTAGGAGTTAATGCAAGTAGAGTTTGGCACAGATGATGACTAATTTTTATAAAAATGTTTATTGTTATGAGCTTGTAAAGATAAACAATCATGCTGAAAGCAGGATATGATCTATTAATGGTTAATGAGCATTTACCACAGAATACTTATCAAAAACTCTGCATAATCTCATGATGATGCATTCTGCAAGCCAAAAAAATTTCCAAAGAAACCATCAGAATCATCATGCAGTTCTAAATACAGATTCCAGGCCCCATCCCACACCTACTGAGTCATACTTCTAGTGTAGAGCTTTGGGGAAGAATCTGTATAATTTTCAAAGTTTTCCAAGCGACAGTGGTAGAACTAATTTACGGATTCACATTTGAGAATAAAACACGTCTTTTTAACATATATACACTCAAATCAAGCTAACATAAAATCACTTTATATTCATTTAGTGGACACTGAATTTTATGGAGAAAGCATCTTTCACTGAAGAGAGCATAGTAACAGAGGGCATACAATGTTGGATTCTATTAAGTATATTAAACTTCTTACTTGGCAGAAAGGAGTTCTCGTAGATAGGGCTGAAGAACAACACTGTCACATAACAATTTCAATATAAAATGAGCATTGGCCTTTCGATCCTTGGATTCTACTACAGATGGCTCTGTGGAAGGACCTGTAATTAAGCAGATCCATTTCGTAACAAAACAAGAATAAACAAGACCGAGTGAAAGAATATTCTGGAATAACATATACCAACTATCTATTAAATATACCACGAGAAAAATATTCTAGTATTAGTAATAAATTAATAACTTAATTAAAGAGAATTTAAACACATTAACACATTTTACAAATCTCAACTGATGAAATGTATGTGCATCCACACAATTTCACTGACACATGGAAGATAATTCAGAGAATGAGATGCTTCTCAAGCCAAGGAACGTCTCCTTGAGATAAAAGTGTGGCTCTGTCAAACCCATTTGTGAAGTGTGTTCCTCCAAATGTCTAAGCAAATGCAGTAGTAGATTCTCACCTGGAATGGTGGAGGTGCTTGGTCCTTGAGCAGTGCCAGAGGCTGCTGTGGTAAGAGATCCCACAGCAGGGGCCAGGATAAAATCAATGTCACCATCTTTCAGTAAACAGAATAGCAGAATGCATATCATTATAGGCAACATATCCCTAACTTGTTCTCTTAACTGGACTTAAGGCTCTTCTGTACAAGCCAAACGACAAATCAGACAGAGGTTTAAATATAAACTTATTTCCCTAACTATAAAAAAAGGAATCCACTAGATAATTTACTCATTTACCCAGACGTATTGCTAAGTAGCTTCTTATCAGTATGGAAATATTTCAGTAAGAAATACCTGACAAGATTTTCTGGAATTTTAATTTTTAAATTACAAACCCCTTAAACCAAATCTTTATATCTAAATTAGTTACAATACACATTACGCTTTTAAATATTTTAGATTTACCAATAACCCATTTAAAATGCTCAATTTCTCTTCTTTCATAACCCTGTCTTTTTGTTAAAAACTAAATAAAATAACAGATCTTACCAGGATCCATCGCAGGAGGATCAGGAACCCAACTAGGGGGGGCTATCGGGGGTGAAACTGGATCCTGATGGTCACTGGATGAAGCTCCAGCTTCATGTCTACCCAAACCAGCCGCTCTCAATGAACGTCGCATCATTTCCCGTAATCTCAAACTAGAAGAATATGGACAAAATCAAAACTCACTACCATGACTAAATGTAATGAAAAGGTACACAGAACTTCTCATCTGAGATCAAAGTTTGTTCTACAAGCAAATGCTCCAGGCAAAGGTAGTGAAGTACAAATGCCAATTCTGAAATCACAGAATAAATCAGTGAGGGACAGACATGAAACTGGAGGCTCCTAGTCCCCAGCTCAGCATTAAAACCACTAATTTAAGCACAGGGAACAAAAGTTGCCGTGAAGATTAGAAAATAATCTCTCATACAGTTAAGACAAATGAGCAGCTGAATATTAAAACAAAAAAAAATTTTCTGTCCCATTTATAATTAGTAAGAATTAAGTTTAATAATAGACATCAGCGAACAGACTAAGCACAAAACTAGTACAGACTGATTTAACCCACTAAATCCCTTGTCTGTGATCTCAAAAGCAATTGAATTAATATTCAGAGTAAGTAATTTTACAACAAAGACCAATTTAGATTTATTTTTTATACAGTTTGTTTTTTTAACAGCACAACTTCCATCACAATGAAATTAACGAATGAAACTGGAGCTTGTAAAATGTGTTGTTAGATTAATGTCTGGGCGTGATTTTTTTTTCCTAAAAAAAAAAGTACTGCACAGATGTGCACATCACTAAAAAGAAAAATATCATAAACACAGACCTCGTTAGGGGAACTGGTAACTACCTACATATAAAAAAATCTGAACCTCTGAATAAAAGCTTACAAAGGCTACAAAATTAATACATTAAAAACTAACAGCAATTAAGAGAGAGCACATGAGGCAAATCAGACACAACTTTAGAGCTTCTGAATAGAGTAAAAATTCAATTTTAAGGGCCAGGCAACACAAGGGATTTCATTCTACCTTGCAGATTTAATCCCAAAGATATGACATTTCTGATGTAAAAGACCTAACACCTTACCAGGTGAGCATTATTATGTCTATAAATAAGTGATTTAGAAAGATTCTTAATGTTTGAATTTCTAATTATGATTATTTAATCCATAGTAAATGTGTTTTTCCACAGAAGTGATTTAGAAAGATTCTTATTAATGTTTGAATCTCTAATTATGATTATTTAATCCAAAGAAAATGTGTTTTCCCATAGCAATACATTTTCAAATTTTTAAGTATATTTTTATTTAAAGCATTTACGAAAATTTCTTTTAGAGACTACTTTCAGGAACACGTCTATTTTACAAGGGCTTTTGCATGATGATGTACTTTTGGGAACAGAAACATTCTTTGGAAGTAAATTTTAGTGTCTCAAGTAGTATCTTAGTTATTATAACATTCACTATTTAAAAATACCTACAGTAAATTATTTTACGTTATCCATGTCTTCTCTCTCTCTCTCCCAATTCAAAAATCTGAGTTTAAGAGTCTTTATAGTATGGAGGGGAGTAGGTTGCAGTGATTATTTCGGGTGAAGTCACGGTCATGTCCAAAGACATCACCCAGAGAGAATGCAGGCTCCTTACCAGGAACAGCACACACCAGGGTGACTGTCCACACTATGATGCTCCTATGCAATTTCAATTAAGCTCAACATAGACACTTAGTATCCTAATGTGCCTTACTCAAAACATACACAGAGAATCAGCAATAATTGGGAAGCACTGCAAATGACCTGAAAATAAATGCATGTTTGGGCTTAACAAGAAGAAGGCTTACACCAGACCAGGATCACAAACTCAATGCCTCCTGGGCCCGGAAGATAAAATAAGTCGAGGAAAGGGCAGGCAGGTGTAAGGAGGAGGGAACAATGACAAACTAGAGGTGTACACACTCATCTGAAAGCATTCATATCTTAAAGAAAAAAATGTAACATTGCACAGGCCAAAGAAAACATGTGGGCTATTCTCCAACCTCTAATTTAGAGTAGATTAAGAATAAATGAAGATAAATGGAGACCACAGTCTCATCTTGAACTTTCAAACTCCCAACTTTGTTGTTGTGATGTAGTCAATTCAATATTAAATGAGGGGACCATTCCTTGTCATTTAAAAAAGTTGTCCTTAACCTCTTTTCTTCATTAGGTCTTGGGAACATTTTTAAGTACAATGCCCAGCTCCTCATATAGATTCTTTAAAAACAAAAACAAAAAAACAAAAAAAAGAAAATTATTCTTCAAGATGTTGTACACAATTCATGAAGATTCACCTGTATCCTCAGTGGCTGAGGACAATACTGAGGAGATACCACCTTGGCTGCTAAGATTCAGAGTTTTGACATTTCTTCGTATAGGCTTGCCTGGAAGTCATCGTATTTTCTGACAATATGGAAGAATTCAAGGATGATGTAATTTCCTCTTTGTAAGCACGTAATATCCATGCTACAGAAGCCTGAGAATCCAGTCATGTTCAAACATACCACTGTGACAAAAAAGCGAAGGTCATGTGTCTTCCAGATTAACAATCTCTAGAGTACATACACCTGCAATCAGATGCATCAATCAAGCCTTCCACTAACTCTGCCCTTTGTACTCAGGAACTAGTGAGTCACACAACAAAACTTCTGAGTCAAATCATCATCTGAAGGCATTTAACAGTACTCCAGTCAACATTGAAACTGCATCAGTTTTGAGCTTAGAGCTCATGAATCCCAGCCTGCATAATCATCAAGGGGCATCGCCTAGAAAATCCATTGTAGGCTAGAGGAGGGTTTCACTTCAATGAAGCAGTCTGTGGACTTCCTACTGCCCGGCGTAGATAATAAGACTCCTGTGCTTTCATCTGTTCAATCGGCAGCCCTGAGCTTGAACTGTGTAAGAGCACTGCAGTGAAATCTTCGGCAAATGCCTCAAAGGAGCTTACTGGCAAATTATTTCTGTGAGCAACACATCACCCACTCTTGAAGCTCCTTTTAGTCTTTGCCTTCAAAAATAATCCTTATATGAAAAAAAGATGGCAGCACTGGCACTGGACCACCCATATCAGAGTCCAACTTGATTTGCACCTGTATATTCCCTGAGGAAATGAAAGACCTGAAATAATTCAGACACTAATTTCTTCATGAAGAATTTAAGTTGCTCTCCATTTTAGACCAAATACTTTGTCTGCTTAGTGTAATCCTAAACAAATAAGCTGGTCATCATTTCCATTTTGTATAGTCTATATAATGTTATGTACTGTTTTAAGTTATAATTTGGTCACCCAAAAATAGCTTTTTTATAAATCTCACTTTGGGATGTTTTTGAACCTGGGAAGCTATCAAGTTGGTACCAATATTAGAAGAATCATTTCTAAAGGGAAAGTTGAATATGGAACAGAAGATAGGCAGAGACTCTTCATTCTGAATAGACTTTACAACTATCACATTAGCACAGCGAGCAGTACTCCATTAATGATCTGTCAAGTATTCAGTTTTGGCTGTCATGTCTAATATGAGTGTGCTTTTTCTTCAGAAAAACAACTATATCCTGAATTCTTTATATCCGTTACCTATTCAAACACCTAGTAATTGTCAATGTGTTATTAAGGTTTGTCCATCCCACAACTCAGGAAGCCTGAAAGTTTATAATACCAACTATTCATAATATATACCAGCCTTTCATTTCTTCCCAGATCATTAAGACATCTGAGAAATTGACCTAAATAAGCAATCTGTAAATAAAAGATTGAGGTTCTTTCAATTACTGTTATTAGTTGTTCTCCAACTAAATAAAATAACTTCCTAAAAAACAAAAATGATCAATTTAAAACACATTCAAAGAATCAAGTTTGAACTACTTGTCTAAATTATCTCAAATTTTTGAAGCATCCTAGGTCCTACTGTTCTATGCTTAAATTCTAAGTAGGTATTATCAGATATTATTCCCAGGGAAGAACACAATAAAATAAAAGGACCCACCAATCATGCATATGATAGGTAAGAGATACATTTATTTCTGTACTTGGGTTATGTTTCTGTCAATGAAACTTTCCTGGTAAAAATCACATTACCTTCGGCTACTTGATGATCCAGCCCGGTTACCCGGGCCATTACTTGAAACGACTGATATTGCATTTGCAATGGCTTCAACTGCAGAAAGCCTTTCAGCAAAAGTATTTCTTTCAGAGCGCTCTGCTTCTGAAACATAAAAGAAAAAATTAGCATCAACTTAAACTTCAAACATAACTAAGAGATTAAATGTGTATAGGCCATTAAATGCTAATTGCTATGTATTCTCGAGTATGCTCTAATTTACATACCAGAGATAATAAATAACTTAAGTTTCCTCTCTAAAGCAATAAGCAATTAAGATATATTCAACTACAACCTTTAATATGAATTACTTTTTAAATCTGCCTTACTTTTCAAACCCAAAAGGTTAAGAATACTGTTATTCATAAATAGAATGAAATAGCTTTCACTACTAAGGAAGAAAAAGACCTCCGTATTAGTACCTCAATCTTAGTTTATATACTACGTATTCAAATCACTATTCTAAAATGTGGCTACTAGAAGATCGTTGGCAGAATTCAAAATAAGAAAAAGCATGAATTACACAGTTGCACTTCAGGTTTTCAGTTTTTCCCTTAATTCATCAATTAAAAACATTAAGGCAAAAATACTTATTTACTTTTCCAAAAACATCTAACAAATAATCAGGTGATTTTTCCCTCCACATTCTGAAATTTGAGATAAAGGTTGTTGCCTTAATATAACTTGTCTTCACTTAGTCATCTGAAATTATAAAACCTGTAAACCTCATAAGTATTACACATACAGTCTGTACATATCAGAGAGAATAGAACTCAAAACAACAAAAACACATTTGATTAAAATTTTATTTGCTTATGTCACACTCAATCCTAATAAGACACAAAATTGTACCTTCTAAGAATGACAAAACTCCTAGATTTTATGAAGAAAAATAAAAGTGCCATAATTTTTTATAATGATTTTTCTTTCCTTTAATAGTTACTATATTCTAAAATTCCTTTTAAAGACGTCGATATAAGTTTTAATCTCACCCTCCTCTTCTTTAGTTTCCTTATTGCTGGTTGGAAAGCAAACTGATACACAAGCATGCAAAATATTCCGATTTCCATCACATCTGTGGCTGATGAATGTCTGTAGCATCTGTAGATTCTGCTCTAAAACAACCGCTTGCTCAAGATTCATAAGATATTGTCGACAGGCCTCATAGTCACAGCGTAAGATGTGCTGCATTAAGGTTTGTTTCTGTGCTCAGACAAATTAGGGAAAATATCTTCAATAAATTTGAATAACATTGCACATGTCAAAAATTTCTCATGGCCAACAAAATAATATAATCAGCTCTGCAAATAAGTAAAGACAATATGAGGTAGCCTAGCAAAAGGAGCTGAACTTAAGGGTACACTTTACTTTATTTATTTATTTTTTTAAATATATTTTATTGATTTTATACAGAGAGCAAGGGAGAGAGATAGTTAGAAACATCGATGGGAGAGAAACATCGATCAGCTGCCTCCTGCACATCTCCTACTGGGGATGTGCCCGCAACCCAGGTACATGCCCTTGACCGGAATCGAACCTGGGACCTTTCAGTCCGCAGGCCGACGCTCTATCCACTGAGCCAAACCGGTTTCGGCAAGGGTACACTTTAAATTAAATAAAGTATACAATTGACAGGAATGAAAAAAGGTGGGTAAATTTTCTGTTTAAAAAAAACAACAACACAAAACAGTAAATATTTTCAGCTTTTGCAACTACCTCAACTCTGTGGCTACAGTGGGGAAGCAGCCATATACAATGTACAACTGAATGGCAGCAGCTAGATTTGGCCTGCAGGCCATATTCTGCCAACCCATGGTTTATGTCATGTAAGCCAGCGGTTGCCAACCGGTGGACCACTGGTGGTTCGTGAGGTCCGAAAGATTGGCGACTGCTGATGTAAGCGGTATGTAACTATCAAATTAGGACCTTAATTAGTATTGTTAATCAATTAAGCGTATACATTTTATTTCAAACCTACTCATACCCTCTTAAAGGTTATATCACACTATGGTACATGAAAACCAAAATCTTCAACTCCCCAGAAATTATGACACATGCAGTCCCCCAAACGTGACAACGAATGTCCTTCACTGTCAAAGACATGGTAGTACTGATAAAGCATCTATAATAATAAAAAGCGTAATATGCTGATTAAACCGGACAGCCGAACGACCTTCCAGACATCCTTCCAGATGAAGCTGGGGCTGCGAGGGCCAGGCCCCTTGCATGAATTTCATGCATCGGGCCTCTAGTAGAACATAATAACTGTCAGAGACAGCATGCTATAGACTGAATATTTGTGTGTGTCTCCCCCCCACCCCCCACCCAAATTCAAATGCTGAAACCCAATCCCCAATGCAATGGTGTTTGGAGGTGAGACCTTTGGGAAGTGATTAGGTCATCAATTTGGAGTCTCATGAATGGGATTAATGCACTTTAAAAAGGCTGAAGGCCCGGCCTCAGTGGTTGACAATCAACCTATGAACCAGGAGGTTGCACTTCGATTCCCAGTCAAGGCACATGCCCAGGTTGTGAGGTCAGTCCCCAGTGTGGGGCATGCAGGAGGTGGCCGATCAATGATTCTCTCTCATCACTGATGTTTCTCTCTCTTCTTCTTCTTCTTCTTCTTCTTCTTCTTCTTCTTCTTCTTCTTCTTCTCTCTCTCTCTCTCTCTCTCCCTTTCTCTCTCTCCCCCCTCCCTCCCTCTCTCCCCTTTCATCTCTGAATCAATAAAAATATATATATTTTAAAAAAGACTGAAGAAAGCCGAGTTCTCCCCTCCCACCATATGAGGGTAAAGCAGGCCCTCACCAGACACCAAATCTGCCCACACCTTGATTTTGGACTTCTATCCTCCAGAAATGGGAGAAATAAAATTCTGCTGTTTATAAGCCACTCAAGTCTACGGCAGCATAAACAGGCAAAGCCACAGCATGAACATACCGAAAAGTCCAAATGGGCTTCTTTCAGGACGTAAAACTATAGTTATGACATATTTAATGGAATGAATCCAAAGCACTGGGTTTGGAAAACAAACCAAGTACTATTGTTCATTTTAACTAGAATTAGAAATTACTGGAAGAAAGCAGGTGGGAAAAGAGTGTGGAAACACAAAGGAGAGAAGAAAGATGCATTCAAACAACTTGTTATCTCCCCCACCCCAAGCAGATTAAATAACCCATCCTTTCCCCCATCCTCATGGGGAGGAGAATTCAGGATTGGGGGAGGGGAGAGGGGGCACAAGAAAATATAGCTAAAAACTATCTTCAGTACCCACCACATTGATAAACCATTTTGATTGTGGAATTAAAACTAAGACTCTGAGGTGAACCCATAAACTACAATCTCCAGTTCAAGAGTATGAGGGCCACATAAGACTAACCCTGACAAAGTCTGGTGACATACTAGTATATGCATTAATCAGTCTATTGAAAAAATATGTCAAAGTCTGTCCAAAGAATAAGCAGCACAGTACTTTTAAAAGTAACGAAAACCCAGACACTCTGCAGCACACCGCTGTGACACAATGTTTTCAAGCAGCCAGCCAGCCAGTCATCTGGTTGGAAGCAGCTGCTAAGGGAACGTCCACCTCCAACCTGCTGGACTGAACACGGGCTCTTGCACAGAGTGTCAGTATCACACTCACTGTTACAAGCAAAGAAGTTTATTTTGCATCACTCTATGTTGTATTTGTCACTTATTCGTACAGCAAAACGAAGGGAGAGGAGAGTTCATTAAAAATAATTCTTGCAAGTCTACTATGCACCAAGCCCTGAGGTACAAAGATAAATGAGTCACTTTATCCCTACCCGTGGGATGAGGACACATTTCATCTTTACCCCTGAGAAGCTGAAGAAGTGAAGGGGTCATGGAATCAAATGCCTGCAGAAGCATCTGAAGTAATATAAATGGATGAAGGAGGCTGGTTGGAAAAAGATAGACAAACTGTGTAGTAAATAAATGACAACATGTGGACTCAGAGCAATAAATTTTAAGCAGCAGGAGCTGCAATGAATTGGAGAACAAGACACCATTCATTCTAGTTTTCCTCCAACCTTTATTCATGCTCCTTTTCTCAGTCTCTTAGGCAGGTTCCTTATTATCTCCTGGCATTTAAATGCTGGGCTGAGTCCTTAGACCTTTTCTCTTCTCCATAAGCTTGCTAATTGCATTATAGTTCCTTTAAATATCACAGATATACATACTACATCTCCTAAGTATATTTCTCCAGCTTGGTCCTCTCTCTCCTGTCTTCAGACTTACACATCTAACTTTCTATGCACCATTTCCTCTTGGATATCTTAAAGGCATCTAAATCTAGCATGTCTAAAACCAAACTCCTGCCCTAGCCAGTTTGCTCAGTAGACAGAGCATTGGCCTGTGGACTGATGGGTCCAGAGTTCGATTCCAGTCAAGTGTACATGTCTGGGTTTCGGGCTCAATCCCTAGTAGGGGGGAGTGCAGGAGGCAGCCGATCAATGCTTCTCTTTCATCACTGATGTTTCTATCTCTCTCTCTCTCTCTCTCTCTCTCTCTCTCTCTCTCTCTCTCTCCCCCCACCTCCCTTCCTCTCTGAAAAAATATTTTTTTAAAAAATAAATAAATAAAACCAAACTCCTGCTATCACACCCCAGCCCCTGAACCTGCTTCATCACTAGTCTTCACCTCCATGAATGGCAATTTCATTTTTCTAAAAACTTTCACCCTCTTGCTTTCTCTATTTAACACCATATATTTAGCCATAAGCAAATCCTGTTGGCTCTATCTGAAAACATATCTAGAATTATCTAAAATCTAACCAGTTATGACTCATAGCTGCCTCCTGAGACAAGCCACCATAATCACCTCCCACCTAGACTATTTTAATAGCCTCCTATGGCCTCCCTACTTCCCCTGTCCTCCTAGTACTCCCAGCATGTCAGCAGTGATCCTCTCTAAGTCCAATCAGGTCAATCTCTGCTCACATTGCTCCAATAAATTCCAAAGGTGTTACCTCCCCCCCAACAAATACCTCAACAGCAGCATGCGAAATGAAACTCCTCCTCCTTCCTTTTTTCCTCCTGTGTGTCCTCTCCACATCAACCTCGCCCAACTCAGAAGCTGCACAACCAACTCCTTCCTTTCATTTACTGCTGGCATCCAGTCACCACACTTTATAGCTTCTCCTTCCTCATCTCTCTCAAATCTATCCCCTCTTCCTCATTTTCAGTAATTCAAGCTTTCTCTCTCACTGGATAATTGTACTGGCCTGTTTACCTGGCCTCTGAACTTCTCCATCCACTGCTAAATCTTCCTTATGAAAAGCCAGCTTAAATTCCTTCTCCTTCTAGCTTTCAGGGGAACTCTGACACCCCTTAGGTTAGCACACAAGACTCCCTACTACCTTTCTCCAGGCTTAGCGGTGCCACTCACTAATCGTTATGGGCCCTACCTTCTGGTTCTATCAAAAGAATGTGCACATCCTGGCCGGTGTTGCGAAGTGGTTAGAGCGTTGGCCTTGGCACCCAAGGGTCTTGGGTCCAATTCCCAGTCAAGGACATGTACCTGGGTTGCACATTTGATCCAAGTCCTCGGTGGGGGCATGTGTGGGAGGCAACCAATGTGTGTGTCTCTCGCCCTACCTTCTTTCCACTCTTTCTAAAAATGAACACTAACCAAAAAAAGCAACAACCAACAAAAGAGATTGTACATATTCTCCCATGCCTGAGATAACAAACTCCCTCCTTCATCTTGTGTCCAAAAGACCCCTCTCTTATTTAGAGTTCCATGTAGACATCGCCTCCTCAGAGAAGCCTTCTCTATAATCATAGTCTGATTTATAATGATCCTCAGACTTTATGCCATTCTCAACACTTAAATTGCATGTAATCACTAATTTACTCATCTCTCTTGTCCTATTAGCTCCTATAGGGAGGGACAATGAATGATTTTTCAAGACTGCTTCCCTGGACTCCAGTATCTTCTGAATTCAAATACCAAGTAGTTTCCAAAGTCACATTACCTCTACAGCCATGATGATAATAGCAGCTTTCTTTTTGATTGTTGAATTGGCAGGCAGATTTATTAAAGAATGTACACCCATGCCAAGACTACTAATGGGTGGAAGATCAAGCCAATCAGGATCCCTTATTCCTCCCATGCAATCTTTGGCCATTGGGTAAATAGTACCATTTCCATCTCGAAGAATAATAGGAGACTCCTATAACAGAGAGAAAATAAAAGATGGCTACCAAACTGTACCTCTGATTTTTTCCAATAGGTGTATTTGTTTTTAATTAGATAATGGGTGTGTGTGTGTGTGTGTATGTGTTAGTAATAATAACCAAATAAGAAACTTAGTATTCAAATGTGCTGAAAATTCTAAATTCTTCAATAGTTTAATAACAAGCAAACTAGAGCCAGATTCCAAGCTTCACGTAAATAACAATGTTGTCATGTCACTTTTTAAAAGCAAAAATAAGCCTCTGTACCTGTCCAGCAGTGAAAATGGCTACATTCCTCTCATTCTGACCAAGGAAAGCAATGCTGCTTGTCGGGAAATTGTTTTCCTGCTCTGCTTTTCCTGTCGCAAGATCAAAGATACAGTACCGTACCCAATTTCCAGTCTTCAAAACAGCATGCACACCTTTAAAACATGTAAATGTAAAAATATTATTACGTCTTTAGTAATCTCTAATAAGTACTACCAAATTTTGACCTTTCTGCCCATATTTGTAAGTCAATTCTAACAGATACATTTTATTCCATAACATTACACCCAGAGAACAAAACTGTCAATTGCCTCAAATCACTTGATTCTGCTCAATTGCTGTACACAAGTGTTAAGAGGATATAGAATATGCCAGCTGAAAAACTTGCCGAATCTTTACCTTTGGAATCTACATTCACTGCTAATATTTCTGTTTTTTCAGGTATACAAAGCTTTTTAGGAGTCCTTTGGAAACAGTCAGGAACTTTTGGTGTTCCACCAGTTTTGACAACCTGCATGACACGAAAAGAATTTTGCTCTCAAATTCGTAACATCCCCAAGGAGTCAGTCCCAGTACTCACCCACTTAGTGAGTCCGCCACACTTACCTGCAGTTCATCGATTCTAAGTAACCTGCAGTCCTGCAGGAGCGAAGAAGGGTCCGCATCTGAGCCAGAGCTGCTCTGACAGTTTGTATTGCTGGATGTGCCAGGAAATTTTACAGCAACATAGGCACCGTCCACTTTTAGCACCTAGAAATAGAGGTAAGTAAATATGCTACAGTAATAACTTATATGAAATCAGTACGCAAACGGCATTCATTCATTAATTTAACATTGAGGCATTTAATTCCTTGTATTTCTTCAATAATCACCAAGTTGTAAAATTAACCTGAACAAACTCACCAAAACTTGATATCTATTAGCAAGGCTTATTTTCTAGAGAAAAGCTAAACTACATAGCCTGTGGATGTTTGGCAATCAACTGAAAAAATTAGTATAATCTACAAAATCCTCGCTCATTCCTCTTTATTAGTTTAGATCCCCGCTGTGCAATGATGGCAATGTTCTGTACCTGCACTGTCCTATCTGAGAGCTATTAGTGGCTATTAAGCACTTGAAACGGGAGTTGATGTGACCGAGTAGCTGGCTTTTTTTTTAAAAAAAAAATATATTTTATTGATTTTTCACAGAGAGGAAGGGAGAGAGATAGAAAGTTAGAAACATCGATGAGAGAGAAACATCGATCAGCTGCCTCCTGCACATCTCCTACTGGGGATGTGCCCGCAACCCAGGTACATGCCCTTGACCGGAATCGAACCTGGGACCTTTCAGTCCGCAGGCCGACGCTCTATCCACTGAGCCAAACCGGTTTCGGCCCGAGTAGCTGGCTTTAATGTTACTTAATTTTACTAAAATTAATTAGCCAAATACACAGTGAGGGGCTGCCATGCTGGACAGCACAGGTATACAGTCAATGCACAGAAAGGCAAGCGCAGGACTTGAAACTAGAATACCTGAGTCCCACCTCTGCTACTTACTTCTTTTGATTTTGAGCCAGTGAGACATTCTCAGAAGAAAAACCTGCCCATAACTATAGTTATATTTTGACAATCAAATGAAAATGGAGTATGCAAAAGGTTTTTGTAAATTGCAGCATGTTGTGGGTATAACTATTCTTTCCATTAAGAACATATGAAAGAACATCATATTTCAGAAGTTAATGGGCAATCAGGAAAACCTTTACTTTGCAGATATTTTACAACTACAGATCTATTTTGGTTTTAAGTATATGCAGAGAGAAAGAGGAAATTAATGCTATTCCAGCTGATAGCCTCTACTAACTTGTTTCCTAGAAGGCAAGACGCACTCCAGAAAGAAGGGAAGTGAAAGGTGACTTAGAGTAGTAAGATTTTTAAATGTTATGTAAAATGATCTCCATTAGAACCGTCTAACAGTTCCAAAGAATGGACTATATAAAAAGGTAATCTTTGCAACTTTTCTGCACATCTAAAATTATTCCAAAACAATATTTCTTTAAAAATCAAATAGCATAAATGCTCAAGGAGAGGCATAATAATCATCTATCTGTCATGCGTAGAGGAGATACCAGCATCTCATTAGGGATGGAACTTTAAGGTCATTGAAGGTGAGAAGTAAAGCAGCTTTGAAGAAAGAGCTGATGAACACTCACCAACAATAAACTCTTGGATAACCAATAGCATTACAGTTGTTAGTAATTAGTTCTTAGATATTCTGAACACACCTTGCCAACGGGAACATTCTTAACATCTTCCACAAAAACGACTTCCCGAAGAGACCACTGCTCTTCGTTCACCTTTTCCTCCTCTTTGGGGGCAGGGGTGGACCGTCGTCGTTCTTAGACAACAACAAAATGGTAAGTACCAAAAAGAAAATGTAAAAGAGACTTTATAGATTTCATCTAAGTATATGAATAAAAGATCATTCGTAAAGGGATACATAATTGAGGTAACACAGCAGTCCACCTGGGACCTATTGACCAATAGGCACTACACATAACACTTACTGTATGGCATTGACGCACTGCTGGCGATGGAGGATGCGTCACTACACGTGGATGCCGGAGATGGTGGGGGTCCCATTTCTGTTTTCACTGGTTCCTGCTTGCTTTCAGGCCTGAGATCAGAAATAAGATTCTCCTTATAATTAGGAATGTGAAGTATCAGGCACTTGTCAAATCGTTATTTTTAAGACTCACGTTTATTCTTACATAAGGGAATAAAATATTAAAAATTTATACAAAATGGTATATTTTTAGGACTCAAGTTATTGTAGAGGGTACACAGTACCTACTTCAAATTTTTAGTATTGGTTTAAAATAGGGAAGAAAAATATACCATATAATGCTATCAACAACTCGGAACAATGCTTCAAATAAGCCTTATCAAGGAATAACAATGAAAGCTACACTTGGTTTATCAACATAGTTTTATCAAAAGCCTCTTGAGCAAACAAGTTTCACATTTCAGTGAACCCTGATGTGGACACATAACAATTTAACTGAAAAAAATGGTAAAAGCAGCCTTAACCGGCTTGGCTCAGTGGACAGAGCATCAGCCTGCGGACTCAAGGGTCCCAGGTTCGATTCCGGTCAAGGGCTTGTACCTTGGTTGCGGGCACATCCCCAGTAGGGGGTGTGCAAGAGGCAGCTGATGGATGTTTCTAACTCTCTATCCCTCTCCCTTCCTCTCTGTAAAAAAATCAATAAAATATATTTTTTTAAAAATGGTAAAAGCAAATAAATAAAAACATCCACTAGATCATTAATTTCTTGGAGTTCAAAGAAGGAACTCTACTCACAATGGCTACACAATTTATTCTTGAATCATCTGGTGATGAACCATCACCTGCTATAACTAACATGATAAATTAATTATAGAATTAAATAAACTACCCCTCTTCATTGAGTTAGTCTACAGATGCTAAAAATAAATATTTTTATTCATTAAAGGGCAGAAGTCAATTTTTAACCAAAAAAGTCACTTTTAGTCAGAATGCGTTATATACAGATCATCCTGGCATGTATTATAATCAGGCCCATCATCCTACCCTAACCTTCATCTTCTTCCCCCGACCAGGAACTTCATCTGAGTTTAGACACAGTCCACAGAAAACCAGTGCTGTTTTCACCAGCATTTAGCAAAGTGCTCGTGCAAGCACACATGAACAGTTGGCTCATGCAAATCTTGTGATGGTGGAAGCAAGCCGATTCTGACTAATCACTAGCACGCCTTTAAAGTGAGTGCATTTCAATGACTTGCTAAAAAGAATTGATTGACATGAAAATGATTATCTTCTTAGCATTTAATTTCACTTAGTTCATTTATAAATTTATTAATATAGATGGAAAATTTCAAGGAAGATCTTGAAAAACTTATGTACAGAATTTAAAAAGCATATTCCATTTTAATCTCGTTTACACTAGTTTTATGCACATCAAAAATATTTCAAACACTCTTCACAAAGTTTCATAAAAAATAAAAATGTGTTTTTGTTACTTTTATTTTTAGGATTAAAAAGAAATCAATGTAATTAGGGAGAGAGTCTATAAACCTTTTTAAAGAAGATCTAAAACAAACAAAAAACTTTAGACATAAATTACAATAGTTTTGGCTTATTAAAGATTCTTTTGTTTTAATCTTCATACAAAGATATGTTTTTTTGGTTTGAGAGAGTGGGAGAGAGAGAGAAAGAAAGGCTTCAATGTGAAAGAGAAACATTAATCAGTTGCTTAGGGTGAGGGGTCAAACCCACAACCTAGGTATGAGCCCTGACTGGGAGTCAAACCCTCAACCTTTTTGATGTACAAGATGAAGCTCTAACCAACTGAGACGCTCAGCCAGGGCTAAGACTCTTATTTAACTTATTTAATGGTAATCCCCATGTTTCAGAATTTCAATTTGCATTTTTTAACAGTAAGAGGAATAACAGCAATAGATGTAGTAAATTTATAATCATTGTATTCACTTGAGCAAACTAAAAGTTTTCAGAACTTAAAAAAAAACTATATGTGTAGTAAAATTCCAATTATTTCTTTTTAATGCC
Source organism: Myotis nattereri (assembly GCF_964212035.1). Lineage (NCBI taxonomy): Eukaryota > Metazoa > Chordata > Mammalia > Chiroptera > Vespertilionidae > Myotis > Myotis nattereri. Next base: position 13,604,284 of record NC_138092.1, read on the forward strand.
TGTATACATTTAGAAAAAAATACATTAAAATATTTAAAATGTTATTTCTGGGGTATAATATTCTTCTTTCATGTTTCCATAATAGTCACATATTTTTATAAGATTAAGAAAATAGTTATTTAAAAACTCTTATTCAACTTAATCCTCACCTGAGGAGATTTTTTTCCATTGATTTTTTTTTTTTTTTTTTTGGAATGGAAGGGAGGGAGGGAGAAAGGGAGGAGGGAAAGAGAGAGGGAGAGAGAGAAACATTAATGTGAGACACATCAACTGGTTGCTTCCCACTTATGTGCGGCACCCAGGTTTGTGCCCCCTGATCAGAAATCGAACCCGAGACCCTTCAGTGCTCAGACTGACACTCTAACCACTAAGCAGCACAGACCTGGGTATAATACACAAATATTTTTAAAGATGAATAGATGCTTATAATAGTACAGGTGTTAAGATCAGTGTACTGAGCTCCCAAACCATAAGCCAGCCCCAGAACATGGGCTATCTACAATTTAGTGATATTTCTGTTCACAGGCAAGATGTTAGTTAGAAACTGAGATAATTAAAAGGGAGAGGGGGAGAAAGTTGACCTAACATAGTAAGGCTGAACGTGTTGTTACCACTACATAACACCTTCAACAGATACACTCTAACAACAAAACAAAGACAACAAAAGAGAACCATACACACTGTCATTCTGGCAATTAATCAAGAACTATAATATATGAATATTAACCAAGCAGCAAACAGTAAATTTTACCAATTCTTTTCCAAACTCCTGAGGATCTTAACAAGAACCCATCATATTAATACTTTTCTGAGTCACCATACAGCTCTAAGCCTCCCTTAATTATTCTCTTCATATACAGTGCAAATTAGAAGTGGTAAAAAATCAAGATTAGTTAGGGTCTAGTACTTACTTAGCTTCAGTAGTTTTGCTAGCTTTGTCCATACTTTTCAAGCTCTCAGGGGATCTAAGTTGAAATCTACAGCTATCATTCATATTCCAAACGGACTCCATTAAGACACCAACTTTAGGAATCCCAGCATTAATTGAAAATGCAACTGCTCCAGCATGATAAAGAGGATTATTTCTTAAGCATACCTGGCAAACAAAAGAAAAATCACCATCAAGATGACATACTAGAAGCTATTTCAAAAGTGTATAAAAATGCATGTGAAAGTATATTGCTTCCTCGGTTTTCCAAATACAATTTTACAAATCAAGAGGCTGATAAAGCATTGACTTCAAGGTCTAAATTAAAAACAGTTATTCCCCAAAATAAGGAGCAAGAATAACTGTAGGACATTTGCTAAAAATTTCAGGCAGCAAATATTCTGCCATTCTGCCATAAGGAAACAACTGAAATAGTAGAGAAGAAACTAACAAGGTAATATAAAAAGTGAAATGTGAACAAAACAAGTACACTTTTTAAAAATATATATTTTATTGATTTTTTACAGAGAGGAAGGGAGAGGGATAGAGAGTTAGAAACATCGATGAGAGAGAAACATCGATTCAGCTGCCTCCTGCACACTCCCCACTGGGGATGTGCCTGCAACCAAGGTACATGCCCTTGACCGGAATCAAACCTGGGACCCTCAGTCCCCAGGCCGACGCTCTATCCACTGAGCCAAACTGGTTAGGGCACAAGTACACTTTTTGTCTGTTTCTTGTAATTTGAATTATTTTCTTTAATTCATGACCCTATATGGATTCTATCACTTCACAGCTATTGATGCTTGTTTCCCACAGAAGACTGTTGTTTTCTACAGGCCAGAAGCTTCCTGAGATAATGTAAATTTTCTCTTATATTAAGAGTACGCACACATTAGTGTTAGCATTTAGCGGAGTTCAATCTATAGAACAATCTATAGTTCAATTTAAGAACAATCTATAAATTTTCACTGCGAGAGAACATCCTGAAACCAATAAGCTGCAAGGTGGCACTGTCAAATGCACTAACGCTAGCACCAAAAAAAGACATAAACATCATTTCTGGAAATCTCTTGATTTCTCTAGTAGCCTAATCTTACTGATGTTCTGTTCAATTACCTAATAACTAATGATCATGTTGTACTTGACAGTGGCATACATGAAGATCCTGTTTTTTGGTGATTTATACTTAAAGTGACACAGAAGCTATACATTTGATAAGTATCACAACTGGAAACAATGGCATAGAATCGCAGTTCTATCAAAAGAACAGTTGTAAGTCACCAAGTGTAGTTCTATGATCTCTAATGAATAGTTCTTAATAGCTAGCTTCTTGAAAAAGGTGTATCCTGCTTTGCTGTGACTTAAAGGGAAGTTTCATCCACAAATTTTCAGAAAAGAATGGTGGAAAGCTTAAAAGTCTGAAAGAGGACCAATAAGAAGGCTATACTTGAAGAAATGTGGCGAGACATATTAGATGTATTAAAGCCTTCTAATAAAAATAAATGCACCTTAAAGTCAGGAGTTGTATATCCAGGGTCCAACATCTAACAAGATATACAATGAAAATACAAGCCCACCTCAGAGGTATTGTGGGTTCTGTTCCATATCACCACAATAACGTTAATATCACAAAGCGAGTCTCACAAATTTTTTGGTTTCCCGGCACATATAAAAGTTTATGCTATTATTGTAATCTACTAGGTGTGCAATATCATTATGTCTAAAAAAATTATGTACCTTAATTTAAAAATACTTTATTGCTCAAATGCTAACTATCATCTGAGCCTGTTGGAAAAATAATGTGGATAAGACGTCTTTGCCACAAACCTTCAATTTGTAAAAAAACACAACATCTGCAAAGCACAATAAAAGGAGGTATGCCTGTACATTTCTCTCAACAATTATGATCTGTGAGTGCAGGTGCAGCTAAAAACTCTACATGATCAATAATTTTTTCTGATGCTAACACATGATCACTTGTTCTGTGGCTGTGACTGTCTTAAACCTTCAATTGTTTGTAGGTTCAAAACGAAATCTTAGTTCTACACCAAACTGTTAACATGTTGCTATCTTTCAGCAATTTCATGCCATGCTATTTTGTTCAGCTTTTCTTCAGTGTATCTCTAAAGTATTTGTTCAGCTCCACCCCCCGTCTATAGTAATGTCATCCTACATGGTAATAAGGCAATTGTGAGTCCAGTGAACAACGAACTTGGAGAACATCAAAGAGCAATGTTTGAACTAACTAGGAAAAGGGGAGCTCCAAGAAGAGAGAGAACTGTCCAAAGCAACTGGCATAAATAGTACAATAATAGTCAAAACAGTGCGTAATTGCTGAAAACTTTCTAGTTGGAAGGCCAACAAAGGATCAGAACAAGACAACCACGAGTAGACAAAAAATAGCCACAAACAAAAAGAACAGCTCCATTTCAGCTGTGTTTTAGAGAAAAATAACAGCTAAAATGGTTAAAACTTTTTAAGACTCAGAGGATATAAGTAATACGGTAGAGAGAAAAAAATGAACGGAAAGTGTCAGATGAGGAAATTAGCTCCACATTATGTAATAAAATCCACCATTTGTCTAAGTGTTAGGGATTATAAAGTCCTTAAACATTCACTACAGTACTTACTATAATGAATATAAATGTCAAGTTTTATCCTGAAATTAAACTTCTATGAGTCTAATGAATCATGTAACAATAACCCTCAAACTCTTCCCTATTAAACATCACTGAGAACCTAAAAATATTTTGTTTTGTCATATAGTTGGTTTTTAATATGCAAATAGTAAAAACTGAGAAATTTTAAAATATTCATTTGACAGTAATATATCCCATGTTGATATAATTTTTAAGAAAAAAAAATAACTACATTTTCAAAGAATCAGCAAGAAAAGTGGCATTGTTTGCATGTTTGCAAGTCTCTTAATGTCCAATTTAACAGAAGACAGCTGGAATCCCATGTCTGCTTCTGCATCCAATGTGACTTTTGAGTAAATATGGGACGACAGTCCAGCCTCACACAGGTATGCAACTGGAGAAAGGTACTCTGCAGACTCCTGGGAAGGTTGCGGTATTAGAAAAAGCACCTTCCATAAGATACCTGTAGGAGTCTTAAACCATCTGAGTCAAGAAACAGAAACTGGTGGAAACCTGGGTAATTTGACGAAGCCTCCAGCCTCCACTGATAATGTCCCCAGAGAGCAGTATGTTTTGAAAGGCTGGATCATTAGGAATCACCTGGAATGTGTGTTAAATTCAATGATGGCTGGGCCCCACCACCAGACAAACCAAAGGAACAGGAACATTTCCGGTAAGAGGCTCCAGACTCGGCATCTAAGTACCAAATGATTGTTAAAACCAGACAAGTCTGGGAACCCTTCCCCATGGGGAAACCTCCTGACATTGGAGCAGACTCTCTGTATGTTACTCGACTACTGAAAAGAGAGTGATGTGCCACATTCATGCTACTGGAACCTGGCCCTTTAAATGACATTCAGTTTAGAGGGGAATTACTTACAGGGAAGAAAGTGATTTTGAAGAGAAATAATGTCCCTTAGGACAGGATTAATTCTAATCACTTACCTGGGTGCCAACAGTGATATTAGGCATCGAAGAAATACCAGCACTAGATTTGGGCTTTTTATTTTTTGCTCTAGCTTTCTCTAACATTTTCTTCCTTTGACTGAAAGGGACTACACCCCTGAAAAGACAAAGCATGAATTGGTCAAATAAGTACCCCAAAAAACCCATTAAACAAATCTGAAATTATACATACTATTTAGGCATTTCTGGTATATTCCTTCTCCAATATTTTTGCTTCAGAATATTAACATGTTCAGTTCATTCTTAAGTATAACTTGTTCATAGGTTTTATACATAACTGGATCCATTTTTATTAAAACCTTTAGTATTAAAATTTACAGAAAATTCATCAGTTGATATTTTATTATATTCCCTATATATTATTTCTGCCAATGCAAACTTACTGACACAAGAGAGAATACATTTAAAACACAAGCGAGAATACATTTAAAATTCCCTTTAATAGTAAAAGGATAACTAAGGTATACAATATTCATAAATTGAAATACTTTAATAACCCCTAAAATTATATTTTATTTAATTTTTTTAAAATATATTTTATTGATTTTTTACAGAGAGAAAGGGAGAGGGATAGAGAGTTAGAAACATCGATGAGAGAGAAACATCCATGAGCTGCCTCCTGCTCACCCACTACTGGGGATGTGCCCGCAACTACGGTACATGCCCTTGACCAGAATCGAACCTGGGACCCTTGAGTCCACAGGCTGACGCTCTATCCCCTGAGCCAAACCGGCTAGGGCTAAAATTACATTTTAAGTAACACTGTTGAATTAGAAAGTCCCCTATAACCTATGCTTTCAATGATGTAAAAAAAGGGACACATTTACGTATAAGAACGAACGACTAAAATACCACTAAATGTTAACAGTAGTTATATCTTTGAGGTGTGGAATTATAGGTGATTTTTGTTACTACTTTGTATTTTTATAAAATTTCTAATGCACTAAGTATGCATTATTTTTATAGGCTTCTCTTTTACGGTATTTTTAATGTTACTTTGCTCCAAAGTGAAACTTCCCTCTCTATAAAGCATCTTTTGCTGACCTCATGTTGGTATTCCAAGCACCTATCTATGCACATAAAGCATTCAGAGTCCCCCTCCCAGTGATACTCACCACCAATATAAATTGTTTTCTAGCTGGGCACAGGTATAGAGGGCACAGCAATGTAAAGAAACTATCCGTTCACCTTGAAGTTCAGAATAAGTCTGTGCAGTGTGCTCTAATTTAGAAGCCACAGAACTTAAAGTTTCATCTACCCATGTAGCAACCTAAAGAATAAAATAGCAAAGGTTTAAATAAAAACAAGTAACCTTTTCAAAAGAATTGTGGTCAAAACTTTATATTCTATGGGCTGGAATTCTAAAATTCCAGTTTTGAGCTAAATGCTAAAAAAAAAAAAAAAAATACATAATTCAGAAAAGGTTCTTAGTAAGACTAGAAAGTAAAATACTTTCTTTACACAAATAAGTCAAAATAGCAGTTACTGAAATGATTGTCTAAAGCCATGTAAGGCATTAATTAAAAGTAAACACTTGCTCCAACAATTTTAAAAAGAATTTAATGACTCTTTTAAAGCCAAACTGATAATCTGAGGCATAATATTCATACTTTCTCAATTTATAATGTAATCTCAAGTTACAATGCTTTTCATATCTCTTTTCATCAGCACTTACCGTGAATATTTTTTCCTTCCCTTAAAACAGAAAGCTACCTCCAGAGTTGGATTATAATATAGAGAGATAAACACACAACAAAAAGACTATATTGGATTACTCTACTAAGGCTGAAACACTTTGTATATGTAGATCTACTTAGAAAGACAAAAGGAAAAGATGGAAAAGGGAGAAGAAAATCAAGAAAATAAGCATAAAATGTTCATCAATCAATGCAAAGTGTTTCATACCTTGTTATTTTCTGTAGCTACAGTTGCTCTTATGCTATTTGCAGACAGGAGGACTATCTTTTCATTGGTTAGCCCCAAAAATGTTGCTCGTGGATGATGCAATGAAGGATTCTTTGAAAGCATAAGAAAAATGATCACCATTTGTATGCTGATAATGTAGAGCTAGTCAATGAAAGATTTAATATAAAATACCTGTGCATTCCTGTAAGGCTCCGATTCACTCCACTTCCACTGATAAAGTTCTCCTTTACTGCTCACAGCCAAAAGCTCAGAATATAGGGCCCCAATACAGATGAATTTTGACCCATCCTATAAAGTAAAAATATCACAATGTATAAATATAACAGTTGCCGAACTAATGGTTTGGATACAATATTACATAAAACCTGGATTATGTGAACACATAAGCCAGCTATGAAATTCTTCAGCACAGCCTCCAGGCCCTCTCTATGGCCCCAGCTCCCTCCCTCCAGTCACACTGGCCTTCTTCCCGCTCCTGGACCATGTCCACCAGGAACCCACCATGTCCTTATTCTTGTCTTGTTTCTCATGTGACTCGTTCCCTCTCCTCAATCAAGTCTGCTCAGATGAGACCTTCTCTGACCACACCATCTATAAAACCACCACTCACATATTTTTATCTCCGTACTCTGCCTTCTTTTTCCTTCATAGCATTTCACAATTTATATTATATTAACTTGTTCATGCTCTATCTCAATGGAATATAAGCTTTGTATTGTTTACTACTGTCTCTCCAGTTCTTAGAACAGTGCACATAGTAGGTAAAGCAGGGAAAGCTGAGTGTCAAAACAGATCCCCTCTCTGTAGGCTTTTTCAAGCTGCTAAAACAAACGTCTGTGTTGGTTTTTAAGGTAAAAGTTTTAGTTTTAAGGTGATGTACATGCAATAAGATGGAATGCAATTAAATTATACAAAGCTTGGACAATAAATGTAAATAAACAATGTCAATGATAATTTTTTTGTTTAATTCTCACCCGAAGATATTTTTCCATTGATTTTTAGAGAGAATGAGAGAGAGAGGAAAAGACAGAGAGAAACATTGATGTGAGAGAAACACATCAATTGGTTGCCTCCTACACACTCCCTGACCAGGGTCCGGGCCGGGAAGGAGTCTGCAACTGTGAGGTACACGCCCTTGACCAGAATCAAACCCGGACCCTTTGGTCCGCAGTGTGGCATGCTATCCACTGAGCCAAACCGGCTAGGGCTCAATAATAATTTCTTAAACATAAGACCAATATGATCAGAGTCATGAACCTACCCAGAAATCTCACCTCTAAACTTGCCAATAACGTATTTTAGCTTGTACTTTTTGCTACTGGTCTATGCACTACTTTCTTTGGAATTCTGGCTCTAAGGTATGCTAAACTAATGGTGTCTTTATGGTTTTCTTTCAAATTCCAATCTTATTTGGTCAGATGGGTTATAGTGCTCAGCTAAAAAGCCTGTGAATTCTGCCAAGATTTTAAATGTAATAGTAACAGGTTATGACTCAGAGTTGTACAAAAAGAATACTAATTTTCACCTTCTAGTTTACCAGTACCTGTCAGCCCCATTTTCAAGGCATGATGGGAGAGACCAAATTTGAAATGCTCTAAGTTAGCAATTCCTCTCTTCCCTTCCCCAGGGGTATCTGAAAGTCGTATCCACTCTCTCCATGGCTGCTGCATCAAATCTTAACATTTCCCACCACACTTCCTTCTCAACCCCTTGGTTCAAAGAATGATATAATCAGACCAAGTAGGTCCAAAACTGGGACCCAACACTTAAACTAAGCACATGACATCAAGTAACTTATGTCATTTCTCTGAACGCATTTCTTCACCTCTAAAATGAGTGTAATAATAACACATATGGAGAGGGGAGGGTACAAATCAAGTATAGTAACATATAAAGTACACAGCACAGGACCCAGCACAAGCAAGTGATCAGTCCAAGTCAACCATCATTCCCTGCTCCCCTGACTTCATCTCCTACTCACCCAGAAAGCACAAGCTTCCTGAGTATTCCCACTTCTAGATTCATTTAATGAAAAAGCACCCCATCTGAGAGAAAGAAGTGTCCTCCTCGCCTATTTAAAGATCACACACACACACACACACACACACACACACACACAGGATACAACCCTCTCTTGTAACACCAACCACCACCCCTGCTGATCTCTCCTTCCTGCTACTCACATAAAGTGAAGGATCACTTGGCATGTTTCACGTTAGCAGCTTTGCTTAACAGCCATAACAGGACCTACAACAGCTATATCAATGCCCATGCATTTAATCAATCCACCTTCTCTTTAAACTTCTATTAGAACCACTGACCCTGCTCATCATCAGTTCTGGAACCTCTTCTCTTCCCTACTTACAGGTAACCACTTTCTGTTGGTCTTCCTCCGATCTTCGTGACTATTTTCTCCTTCGCACTACCATGCACTCCCTGCCCCAGATTCTGTCTTTGTCTCTTTATTCAAATTATGTTCCACCCTCAGCCTAAATGACTGCATCCACTAGGGCACCATGCTTTTAAACATGTGAACCTCCTTTTCCTAACCTGGAGGAGCTCTCTACCTGGATACCTGAAGTACCATAACACTGCCAAGCAAAGCCATCAGCTCCTCCAAAGCTGCCTATCTCCCGCAGTCCCCATCTAAACAAAAGACATCACCACCTCCTTTGGGCACTCTCCTCACTCCTCCTCCTCCTCCTCCTCCTCTTTCAACAACCTAATGACTAGTGGATGAGTAGCACACTTGTCTCAGATTCCTCTCAAATTCCTCCTTTCCTCTCTACCACGGACACTGCTTTGGTTGAGGGCCTCACGGTTCCTCTTTAACAATTCTATCAGTCTCTTAACTGACTTTCGATTTTTCCTATTCCTTTCTTTCTCCCTCAATGCCAAAAATGTTCATCTCTTTAAAAATAAACAACACAAAATCCCACCTATCTCATCAGATTACTTCTCCAAGAACTCGACTGACGTCCTGGGGAGTGCAGAGCAACATCCTAATTTTGTGGCCAGGTGTTTAGGGCCCTGTGGTCTTGCTCCATCTTGCTCTTCTCGTCCCTGCTACAAAGCAGCAACTCTGAATTCTCATTGTTACCAAACACACGGTGACCTTTCATGACTCTGGCCCATGCTCGATAGGTTTGAAATGCTTCTGCATCTTAGTCAACTTAATCTTAAAAATGCTGCTTAAATATCTTCTTCTCTGTGAGTCTTTGCCAGATCTCTCATGTACTATTAGTTCTTCCCCTCTGGGCCCGAGGCACTGTATGCTCACCTTCAGTGTATCACTGATCACACTGTGAATACATTATGTGGCATTTGAATGTCTGTCTTCCCCACTAAGTTTCCTGTGGGAAAATCATACTGTATTCACTTCTATATTCCCAAAGGCCAGCTTGGCACGTGGCACATAGTAGGAAGACACTGACAATTGCATGAACAAATGAATCAAGTCAATGCCTTACCAGAGCAGTGCAATCTGAGCAAACCATCCCTGTGACAAAAGCATGATGCACAAGGCCCCCCCAGAACTGACTTGCCTGTATCCTTCAAGGGTGAGGCAACATTCCCCAGGATGATAAGCCCTGAGTGAGCCAACTGAACCCTGAAGGTCCTAAAAACCCACTATGGACATACACAGATGATGGGACAACCACCAACCAAGGGAAGACAATGAAAAAAATCACTGACTGCTTCCTGCCTGTTTTAAATTGTAGGTAGAGAAATACAAAACCATCAAATACACACAAGGGAACAGGGTTTTAGCTCCCTCATTTTCACAATGTCATATAAAACAGTGCTTTTCTTGTTTTAATGACAGACTAACAGCTGCTTCTGAACAAGTTGGGGGCCTGCTTCAACCCGACTGGAAAGGTGAATATGCATTGTTTCCATAACGATGAGTAGTTTAGCTCTATTTAACAAAAATCAAATTAGAGGTTGAATCTAATTAGTAAATTTACAACTGTCTGGATAGCAATAAGTGAGTCATCAATCAAATTAGAAATTCTTCCCCAAAGGAAGAGGGACAACTTAAAAATATGATGGAAATGAGCTCCTGGCCAAAATGTAAAAAAAGAAAAAAAAAAAGGTGAGCCCAGTAACATGAACTCGCACTCATCTATATTTAGTAATTTATATTTTTGAAAAGGTTGGCCTTTCTATTCCTAAATTTCTCCCCACAAAACTTGGTTTTGATCTTTTTGATTTAAATTTTCCTACTATTAGCAAACACTAGTCTTCCCGTAAGTATGAGCTCCAAAAGCAATGTACTATGTATTGTGGTTGAAACAGATGGAATACAACACAGGCTACAGTGCCATTTGGTCATCTGTCCTTATTCACCTTCAGTTCTACCTGCCTACCTACTTTTCCATAGGATCCTCTGCCTGCCTTTAGTTCCTTTTCAGGACCATTTCTCTTTTTGCTCTTATTTCATTATTAAATTACCAGAGGCCTGTTGCACGAAGAGATTCATGCAATAGGCCTTCCTTTCCCCTGGCTACTGGCACCGGTTTTCCTCCGGGACCCGGCACCCGGCACCCATGCCTTCACTCTGGCCGGGTTCCAGCCAGAGCCGGCCCCAGGGCTGTGAGGCTTTTGCTGCTCCACGGGCCCCGCGGCAGTCAGGCTTCGCTCCACCACTTGGAGCCTACGTATGCAAATTAACCACCATCTCCGTTAGGTCAATTTGCATACTCTCCTGATTGGCTGGTTAGCGTAGGGAAGGTACAGTCAATTTACATGTTTGTCTATTATTAGATACTAGAGGCCCGGTACACAAAAATTTGTGCACTCGGGGGGGAGAGGGGGTCCCTCAGCCCGGCCTGTGCCCTCTCGCAGTCTGGGACCCCTCGGGAGATAACGACCTGCTGGCTTAGGCCTGCTCCCGGGTGGCAGAGGGCAGGCCCAATCCCTAGGTACAGCCCCTGGTCAGGCTCAGAGCAGAGCCGATTGGGGAGCTGGGGCGCCGCCCCCTGTCACGCACAGAGCAGGGCGGATTGGGAGGTTGCAATGCCACCCTCAGTCACGCTCAGGGTAGGGCCGATTGGGGGGTTGGGGCACTGCCCCCTGTCACACTCAAGGCAGGGTCGATAGGGAAATTGCGGCGCTACCCCCTGTCACGCACAGAGCAGGGCGGATCAGGGGGTTGGGGCGCTGCCCCCTGTCATGCACAGAGCAGGGCCCATCAGGGGGGTTGGGGCTCCGTACCCTGACATACACAGAGCAGGGCCCATCAGGGGGGTTGGGGCTCCGTACCCTGACACACACAGAGCAGGGCTGATCAGGGGGTTGAGGAGCTCCCCACTGTCACTCACAGAGCAGGGCCCATCAGGGGGGTTGAGGCACTGCCCCCCGTCACACACAGAGCAGGGCGGATCAGTGGGTTGGGGCGCCGCCCTCTATCACCCACAGAGCAGGGCCGATCAGGGGGTTAGGGCGTTGCACCCTGTCACACACAGAGCCGCAGGGCGATCAGGGGGTTTGGGTGCTGCCCCCTGTCACGCTGATCCCAGTGCCGGATGGCCTCGCGGCTCCGCTGATCCCAGTGCCGGGAGGCATATTACCCTTTTACTATATAGGATAGAGGCCTGGTGCACAGGTGGGGGCTGGCTGGTTTGCCCTGAAGGGTGTCCTGGATCAGGGTGGGAGTACCCACTGGGGTGCCTGGCCAGTCTGGCTGAGGGGCTGAGGGCCGTTTTCAGGCTGAGGGGTGACTGAAGCTCCCAACCGCTCCTTTTTTTCTTTTTTTATTCTGGGCCAGCTTTAGTTCTGCGGCCTCGGCTGCTGAAAACAGGTTTCTGGCCTTTGTTTACCGTCTGTATTTGATACAATGTTGCGGTTCGGCTGGCTGAAGCCCTGCTGAGTAAAGCAGGTTTCTGGGGTTTTGTTTAGCTTCTACATTTGCAACATAGTTGCTTAGAGTTGCAGCTGAGAGGCTGGCAAGTCAGGCAGGGAATGTTGGAGTCCTCCATCACTGAAGCAAGCAAGCCTCATGTTAGTTTCAAGCTGCCTGGCTGCCGGCCACCATCTTGGCTGACAGTTAATTTGCAGGTCTCGCTGATTAGCCAATGGGAAGGGTAGCGGTCGTACGCCAATTACCATGCTTCTCTTTTATTAGTGTAGAAGACATTTGTGACACACCTAGCTAACTTGTAACAGTTATCCTGGAAACTTTCCAGTGTCAATTAAAAACAATAACAAAGACCTCTCCCACCAGTTTCCACATCTGGAACCCTGCAGGGGAAGCAATATGACTGAGTTTGATCAACTGGTTCCAACAAGGAGGCTGCTCCAAATAGCTTAAGTACTGAGCCAAACGTTATGGAGCTATTTCCTCTCAACACCATTCAAAGAAACTGTGACTATATTACATACAACTCTGTAATTCAAAAGGTTGGTGGGATTAAATGTTCTGATTTCTCCTAGACTATGTGAAAATAGATCCAGAACAGCAGGGACATGACCGCAAATTAACAGTACTGACTTGCTGATTCAGTCTGTTTCTTCATCACCACCACACAACTCTCATCAAAGCTCCTCTCTGCGAGCTTGCTGGAAAGAAGGGATGTATTCTGTGATAGGGCACAAGTGAAACTTCTATGTTCAGCTTCAGCAGAATTACTTAGCATGGATTTCTGTGTAATTTTTCTCCTTCCTCCCCCTTCAACATTTATTACACTGCTCTTATCTGCATTCTACTTTTAAGTCTTTGTTTCTATAATTGCATTTTCCCCCTTGTGAATAAGTCACTTTAGATTGGTATAAATACATATACAGTTACAATTTACACATTCACATATATAGTTACACATATTTGGTTACAATGTGCAACACAGAACTAAGTTTCTAGTCTGAAAAAAGTAAATTGGGGGGGGGGGGGGGGGAAGACTGAGAAGTGAAAATGGAGCCATGTTAGATAATCACCTACTTAAGAAATTTCATGTTCTCATTGAAGTAACTGAATTATCAAAGCTATTTCCAGAAATGTAAAGTACAATAAGCAAAGAGAGGGAGGGGCAGGAATAGGGGAGAGAAAAAAGTGCTGGGAGATTGGGGGGGGAGGGAGGGGGCGGGAGAGAGCATAATAAGAAAGTTGATACTTTCAGTAATACCAATCAGAAACCAGTATAAACTTGGCTAGTTTTTACGTCAGGGCCTGGACTTAAAGGCACAGATGTAAAACACTCCCTCCACTTCTTACTTTGTTGCATATAGACTGCCTTTTAATGTCCTATTATGCTAAATTATTATTGTAATTAATAATTACATCACCCACTACATAACTCTCTCACTCTCCATGACCTGCAGCAACTTCCTCTTTCTTTGTAGAACAGGACCTTGCCTGAACCTTGGTCTTTATACTTTACTTATATGAATTCATTTAAGTCTAATGAAAATCCCATAAAATAAAAACCATTATTATTCTCATCTCATAGACAAAAAACAAAGTCCCGGGGAGATTCTAGAATTTGACCACAACCAGTAAGTGGCAGAGGCAGGATATAAACTCCAGGAGTCTGGCTCTAGAGTCCACACTTTTAGTAATTACTCTGTGTGGCCTCCTGGGACTCCCCAAAGCCTTTTGTATCTAATTTTATTACTGTACCTACTTGGAAGTATTAATATTTTTCTGCCTTCCTACAAAATTCTCACCCTAATACTTAAGCAAGAAACCTATCACATTCAATTAAAACTGATTTAATTACCCTCACACCTCTGTCTTCATGAAGTTTTCAACATCCTATGATAAATTTCAATTATGCTTTAATACTAGTTTTGACTTTTAACTGAAAGGGTAATTCATGGAAATGAAGTTTAAGGTTATCTCAAACATTTTTCAGCTCAAGATTATACTATAAAGGCTTAAAGAAAAGAGAATATTCCACCTTTAAAAGAAGTTTACTAGCCTACAAAATGGTAAAATTTTGAAGATGCTGTTCTTCTATGTGGGTGGTGGGAAAGTCAGTACTAATCCAGATAATATACCAATGGAATTACACCCTAACTAAAAGAAAGAATAAAAAAAACAACAACAACTATGGGTACGAACCAAAATTATAATCTAAAATAAGCTGGGATGCATATTTTTAGAAATACAGACAGACAGACACACTGCTTCCCAGTAGTGCATGCTGACATCTCCCTGAACTCTCCACCTCTCTCTCCATTCCCTAATGAAGGCCTTCCCCCCAAACCTTCTACTCCTCGGGAATCACTGTCCCAATGTTGAAGGACCACTATGGTCCAGCATGTTGCCTGATCCTTCATATGGGATCCACCCCATGCTCCCTTATGATAGCTTTGAATGTTGCCCTGAAGTTACCTGAAGGCAAGGTCTTTTTACCCTTCAATAAATAACTCTATGCTGTCTTTCTGAATGTAGTACCCAGCCCTGTAAATAATCATCTACTGATATTTGTCGATAATTGATAATGCTTAATAGTTTGATTAGGCTTAAGCTGTTTTCTTTCCCTGAATTAAAATTTTTGATGTCTAACTGTCAATCATAAACTAATAAAAAGGGGTTCTTTTTCAGCGACAATATTTTAAATTAGGTGTTTAGTAAGAAAGAAAAGTATAGCTAAGCTACATCTTGTTTCACATACTGCTATTCCTCCTCCAGTCAATGTCTAAACAAACCAAGGAAATATACTAAGTAAGGTCTGTGCAGTATCAAGATTTCATGATGCACTTAGTAACTATCTCTGAAAACAAGTTGTGCCTAAAAACATGCCTACCAGTAAAGGCAAATCACTGGCTAAATCTAACAATGGGTACACTGGCCAGAGGAAAACTTTGCTAAACTTGTACAATTCAAAATACTTTCATTAATCAAAAATAATAAATGATAAAGAAGCTTAGACTAGTATGTATGCGATGACACTGTGAAAATAAGATTGTGAGTCTTCTTGACTCCCTGCCAATATGCAGACACAGCTCTAATATGATGCAGGCAAGAGAAATAGGAAACGCACAACAATGTACTATACAAACAAAAAGAAAGCCCGTGGTTTAAATCACCTTCTATCATATGAAATGAAAGTTAGAACTTTGGAAATTTCTAGTTTTATGGAAATAAGTAAAAGAATTCAACTCAGGGAAAATCTGTCAGCTGCCAAGGAAACCAGAATAACCTTTTGCTTACAAAGAGACTGATTAAAATTCATGCTCCTTCTTACATTCAAGTTTTCTACATGAGCTGAATACAGAAGAAAATAAATGAACTATGTCAAGATTCATAACTATGAAAAATAGTTAGCTAATATTTTCCTTTAATATTCCAAAATCAACTTCAAAGACAGAAAAGAAATCCTTATCAGAAACTCCTTATCTGCTAGAGTTTAACCTCAAAATTCTTATCTTCTTTTATTTCTACTGATGAACATTTCCTACCCAACTGTTTCTGGAAATAAGAAGCAGCACCCCAAAAGAGGTGAAAACCTACGGCTTCCAATAGGACCCTCTGAAGATGAATCACCCATCACTTATGACAATGAAACCCACACACCATCAACAGGGTGCATCACTAGTGGCAGTGGTGGGCTCTTAAAGACTCAAGTCACCTTAACAAATCACCCTAACAAATCCTGGCTGCTTTCTACCAGCCTATACATGGAGCCTCTCTGGTGGCAGAGCAGAACTCCTCCAGTGCATTACAGTTCAGCCTGTTTGTCGCCCACAGCATTTAAAGCACAGAGGCTGCCGCATTCACTGCCATCCAGGGACAGCTAACTAGTCAGAGAAAAACAGATCCCTGATCTTGCCCTCACATGCATGCTTGTATCCAAATGACCACAAACGTGCCCTGCAAAAACCGGGGTCCACGTGACATTATAAAACAAATCTTATTAGTGATATACCATCAGTTACTGGTATAATTATCACGAGAAAAAGAGTTCTAAAACAGAAGGCTGATGTATTACCTGGAATTACCATTCTGATTTACTTCATCAAGTAGAAAAAAAACTGCACCACTGAAACACAGCTCACTAATACTACTCATGTAATGCAAAATAAAGATACCCTACATACATGCATGCATGCATACATAAATACATACATATTTTTTTTTCTTTTTTAATCCTCACCCAAGGATATTTTCCCATTGATTTTTTGGAGAGAATGGAATGGAGAGAGGAAGGGAAGAAGAGAGAGAGAAACACTGATGTGAGAGAGTCGATTGGTTATTTCCACATGTGCAACCCAGGTACATGCCCTTGATCAGGAACTGAACCAAACACCTTTTGGTGCTCAGGCCACTGCTCTAGCCACTGAGAAAACTACTTACTTTTTAAACAAAACAAAAAAATCACTCTGTGTGTGTGTGTGTGTTTTATTAATAATAGTACAAAAATGTGAAATAAAATAGAAACCTTTTTTGGGGGGTGTGGAGGGGGTAGAAGGGTGGTTATCAGGAATCTATTTAAATGGCAAGGGTGGGGATTTTTTCCAAATACCTTATCAGGCCACCACTGCAAATCTTCTCCTAGAGACACTGGACTTTGAACAGGTGTGTTTTTCTTATCCAAGTTTGGCTCTCCTTCCTTGCTGGTAGAGCCCCTTTCATTATCAAATGAGGCTCCGTCAAGCCACCTTCGTTCACGTAAACGTAAAACGGATTCACGTTCACGCAACAGCTCAGAGTCTCTCTCTAAGGGAAGAAGGAGAACTGGTATGCAATTGGGTCACACCAGTGGGATAAAAGTAAGCCACTCTCTAGTAAAGACCCTTCAGGATGCAACTAACAGCAGTTTATCTACTCACAAAAATTAAATGTAAATGTATTTCTAATAAGCCTGACATGCAACATTCAAAACATTAACTCTTTCAAGTGAAAGTATAAAAATAATAAACTAGTATTTTTAAAAACTCTGTAGAGGCAGACTTTTTTGAATCCCAACATGTTTTTATAGCAGAATTACTTTAAACTGCTACAGTTTTTTAAATGGAATTTAAAATTCTGGGCTTTCATTAAAAAGGCTTACCATAACTTTTTATTTATTTATTAGAAATGTGCATAAATTAGAATTTCAACATGTTAGATACATATGTAAACCAAAAGTATTTGTTAGCATGTTTTCTGTTACTTAAAAAAAAAAAAAAAAAAACTATACATACAGGAAAAACCTTGAAATGATTAAATCTATTAATATTAACTAAAAAACTTTTTATAATCCAAGGCCTAGTTTAGAGTAATTTATAGGCTGGATTTTTATGAATAAGTATAATTTTGAAATTTTTAAGAAACCAGACAGGCTTTTATTTTTAAGAATCTTTATAGAAAAATCTTCTTATCTTACAAAATGCTTCCCCTGCAATTGACTACAAATTCTCTAACCAGTTTTTGCACCTCCAAGTTTCTGATAAGAAAGATTAAAAACAAAATTAATTTGATCCATTCAAACTGCCACCAATGCAGGTCAAAAATCAGCAAGTACCAGCAATTTCACATGGTTCAAATTAAAAGTAATGCCTACTATGACATAGAATGACATAAAGTAAAGGGAGAAATTTACAAGGGGTTATTTGTGTTAGGTACTGAATATTTTAAAACTCATTACTTGATGCATTTAAGGCAGTAAAGTACGCATTCAAATTTCTTTAAAGCTATTACATAATAGGTTCAGTATGTTTAAAAAATCATAGGTTTGTTCTTTTAAAACTGATTTTAATTACTAAATATTTGCAGCAAGAGCTTAATATAATATGGCAACTTCCTCAATTTATTAATGATCGGTAAATTATATAGCTGATTGTTATTAAATGAAGCAGTTTTACATTCTGGAAAGTAAAAACATTTAACAAAATTAAAATGCAAACTAAATCTATACCAACATAGACAAAGTCCTATATTTGTATGATTTCAAAATCTTCTTTCTAACCTCTATTATACCTTCTTAAAATAGCATTTTATTAAGCTAAACATTTCTATATTTATAATTGGCCAATCCCTTTCTAAGAAGTTTTTTCACTCTTTCGTTTAACCAGGATTTAAAATTAACAGAATAATCACTTTAATTTAATCAAATAAACTAAAGAGATTTGTTTTCTGAATGCTGCATGTCACTATAAAGTAGAATTCTGCTTTTAGTTCAGAATCCATAATCCTATTTAAAAATACAGTCGTAACCCTTGATGAGTATTCCAAAGTAGATATAATCATCTCCAAAGTATTGTGGCTCTTCAAAATAAAAATAACTAGTTTTAATGCCAAAACATCCAAAAAAACTAATAAGTAATTATTTCATCTACTGTAATATTAACAAATACAGCAAATTTTACCACTCGCTCTCCATGCAGCCAGCCAATAGTCACAAAGAAATGCAAAATTACCTCGAGATGAGCCTAGCCTGGAAAGTGATGAGCGACGAAATGAAGGGTAACCAAAATAGCTAATGTCTTCAGAAAACATGGCATCCGCATCAATAATGACACTTGGGTGGGCAGAATGAATGTCAGCATCAAGAAGAGACATAAGATCCTCTACAAAACAGAAACAAATAAAAATGAAGCAGATATAGAGAAAACACCTGCAGACCATCGAAAGATCTCTGCAAATTAAAACAGATTAAAATCAGAAACTGACTGACATAACCTGAGCGAAAAAAGCAGTCATTACCTAGGAAATAAAGTGAACATTCTTAACAAATATTTTAAGGAACATCAACTGTATGTCTGCTTACTTGTGCTACCTACTAAATAATCACAAGAAAATAAGATTTCTTAAGATACTTGTGACATCACAGAGATAATACAGTTAAAATTTAAATGCAGTTAAGACATATTCAGTAATAAGGGCACCAAAAAACAAAAGTCCAAAGTCATTTGTCAGCCAGTGATAAAGCCATGGACAGACATCCATTTCTTTACTGGGACCAAACACATGTACACTGAGCAGACATTTCCCCATTTTTCCTTAAAAAAGAATTTGTAATTAAAAAACAAACAAACATTACAGGGCCCTAGCCGGTTTGGCTCAGTGGATAGAGCATCTGCCTGAGGACTGAAGGGTCATGGGTTTGATTCCAGCCAAAGGCACATAACTCAGTTGCAGGCTTCTTCCCAGCCCGTGCCCTGGTCAGGGTATGTGCAGGAGGCAACTAATTGATGTTTCTCTCACATCAATATTTTTCTGTCTTTCTCTCTTCCACATTCTCTGAAAATTAATGGAAATTATCCTCAGGTAAGGATTAAAAACAAAAACTAAAAAGCACTCTAGGGAGAAATATCTACCACCTTGGATATTAAAGTCAGAATACTCATTGTACTTTAAAATTCTATTCCCCAGTTTAAAAACAACCTTTCCCTTCAGAGATGACAAAACCATGATGGTGATCCACCAACCTCCAGGCAAGTAGGATTCGCTGGCTGTGTCATCCCCATCATCTCCATCTTCATCATCCCGGCTAAGTAAATTATTTACAGCAAGGTTTACATCGAGGTTTGTTCGCTGAAGTTCCCGAATAATGACACTTCTGGATTTGCCTTGTAAAACAACTTGGGCCTGAAATGCAAAGAGCGTTATTTTAATTCCCCTTTGATTAAATTCTTTCTCAAAATCATCTTTCTAGGATCAATATAGAAGAGCAGTATTTCACAATTCATGATATGAGTCATGACTATAACTCACTATATTCAGTTAAACCTCATCCTTATGTGAAGTGTTCTACAAGGGCCATACCTGTGAAATCAGCTCCTCAGGGATGACGGAGGCTGGAATAACTGGCTGGGGCTGACTGCCCAAAAGCCCAGACCCTCGATCCCGTCCTGTCCGAATCACTCGAGTCTGTCGACGGGAATCTCGCGCTCCAGCTGACGACCTACCAGAGGATCCTCCTCCACTTCCACCTACTCCAGAACTCCAGCGACTTCTAAAATTGGATAATTTAGAGAATTATAAGTTTATACACTCATTCTGAAAAGATCACTTCAGATCTCATTTTCATTCTCTTAAGCTAAGATAAAGCTGTCTAACTGATAATCATATGGTAGTCTTTTGATAGAACAAGATAATAGTACTTAGCTTTATAATAACACTTCCAATTTTTTAAAAATGTTTATATATAAAGCCACCCTTTAGAAAGGTACTAGTAAACACCATACTTTTGTATCTTTAAAATATATTTTAAAGGATCCACATACCAAATATTCTAGCCACAACTCTAAAGTGAGTTATAGCACACATCTCACCTCTGCATGAAAGACACATCAGACGTAACTACCAACACAGTCACACAAAAAGTAAAATTCAGAGTTTAGGACTCAAAGTGCTTTGCATGGAATAAAACATTCATTTGCAAAGATAATACACTGTTCAATAGTATTTAGCACTCTTAACTAACTTGACCAAGAGTAATTACTCTTAGAAAGGGTTTGACATCTACACGGGCTACATGGACCAAGTCTTGCCCATACACCTGATTGGTTGGTTGGTTAAAAAGATATATACATCATCAAAAATAAGGAAAGTCTGAGAAAGTGTCAGACAAGAGGAGCGCCTAAGGAAAAAAGATGACTAAATATAATGTGGTGTCCTGAATGGGAATCCTGGATCACAAAAAGGACATTAGGGGAAAACTCAGGAAATGTGAATAACCTTAGGCCTCCAATTAATAATAATGTATCAGTACATATACGTTAACTGAAAAAAATGCACCATAGATGTTAATAACAGTAAAAACTGAGTGTAGGGTATATGGGAATTCTCGATACTATCTTTGTAATTTTTCTGTTAATTTAAACCTTTTCTAAAAGAAGTTACTTAAAAGAGGATATACATACACAAACAGATCCGTGTGTATATTACACACACTATATATTCACACATACTGTAGATGTATGATTGGTATGCGTGTGCCTGTGTGTGTGTGCGCGTGCGTATTTATTTAAATAAAAATATTAATTAGTTCCAACATTTAAATCAGGAGATTTAACATAAAAATCCAGATTTGCAGCTTTTCTAAGGACAAAAAGAGGGGGGATGGGCCATTGGAATTTGTATTTGGCAACAATTACCCTATAGTAATAGTCAGCTGATCATCATTTTATTTTATTTTTTTAAAATATATTTTTATTGATTTTTTACAGAGAGGAAGGGAGAGAGATAGAGAGCTAGAAACATCGATGAGAGAGAAACATCAACCAGCTGCCTCCTGCACACCCCCACTGGGGATGTGCCCGCAACCAAGGCACACACCCTGACCGGAATCGAGCCTGGGGCCCTTGAGTCCGCAGGCCCACTGAGCCAAACTGGCTAGGGCTGATCATCTCTTTTTAAAATAGGGCACCCACCTAGTTTGTCAAAGCTCTACTACCTACTATCTTACCAACCTAGTCAGCTTCAACTATTTACAATTATGTTGACCTGGCTTGGCTCTTACATTTCAAATCCTGTAGAAATTATTAGCTCAGATTAAATTTCAAAAGGATTATGATAGTTCAAGCAGCTTATACCTATCACCTATTACGTACGGTGACCTATAATAATAAAAGCATAATATGCTAATTAGACCAGAGGTCCTTCCGGACGAAGCTGGGGCTGCGAGGGAAGCCTGGGTCCCAGGTGCCTGCCGGAGGCCGGAGAGAAGCCATTGCAGGCAGCGGGGGGAAGGAAGACCTACTCTTGGACAGGAATTTCGTGCATTGGGCCTCTAATAACAAATAACAGAATAAAGAGACTTTAGATACTAATATCTCCATTTTAAATTTACTCTTGAATACAAATAAATCCTCTCTCTACCCCAAATACTCCTGGAGTTCTTAAACTTACATAACCTGGTTTGAAATGAGTTTAACAAAAATATCCAGTTTTCTGAAATATCTCCCAGGATAAATTTGAGTAAACAATGTAACAGCAACAACTAGAAATCTTTAGCACACAAACCTGCCAATTAGTAAAAACACCAATATAGCCCTAGCCAGTTTGGCTCAGTGGATAGAGCGTTGGCCTGCGGACTGAAGGGTCCCATGTTTGAGTCCGGTCAAGGGCATATGCCTAGGTTGAGGACTCCATCCCCAGTGGGGGGCGTGCAGGAGGCAGCCAATCTATGGTTCTCATCACTGATGTTTCTATCTCTCTCTCCCTCTCTTCCTTCCTCTCTGAAATCAATAAAAATATGTTTTTTTAAAAAAACAAAACACCAATATATTAAAAATATTAAAGTCCCATACATTTTGACTGCTATGCATTCCTATGAGTAAAATAAATGATCAATTCTCAATTATCCATTCTGATGAAAAGAAAACTAGTACCAACTACCCCCAAATCTTTCCAATGCAGTTCTCAAATACAGAGACCACTCACGCCCTGATTCACGACACCTCTCTGAACCCAAAGGGAACAAGCCACGACTCTTAAGATACAGACTGGGGACAACGGTCTTTGGGAATGGTCTCTGTCATATTTGACTGTGTTTGATAAACTTGCGGGTAAAAGTTCTCTGTGTAGACTCAAGATCTACCTGTCCTAGAGTCTCTATTACAAATTATAAACCGCAAGCTTCTTTCAAGTTTATTATAATCAACACAAAAAGAGGGGGGAAGCTACACAACTCAAGGAAAAAATTATTATGAAAGAAAATACTTTTGACTCTATGTAATTTCTTTATCTACAAAATAATCTGATTACAATTTCACCATCAACAAACTGAGAAGACTTTTCATAGAGATTGTTCAGAGAAACAATCAGCTTTTAAGTGTGTTCACTTTGTAAACATCTACAAGTGAGGTAAACAATGACTCGCAATGAGTTGTCAGTGGGCACTGTGACATTTTTTAATATTCCAATTCATGGACCCAATACAAAAGAAATTTTACACAGTTTGTTCTGGAGTGTGCATGTGCGCGCGCGCGCGCGCGCGCGCGTGTGTGTGTGTGTGTGTGTGTGTGAGAAAGAGAGAGAGAGAGAGAGAGAGAGAGAGAAAGAGAGAGAGAGAGAGAGGGAGAGAGAGAAAATGTGGGCAAAGATTGGTAAGGGGAAACTCAAAATTATTGAGTATCTGCATTTTCAAAGTCTTTTTTTTTTTTAATCTTCACCCGAGGGTATTTTTTCCATTGTTTTTCAAACTGAGTGGGAGAGAGGAGGAGGAGAAAGAGAGAGAGAAACTGACATGAGAGAGACACATCGATTGGTTGCCTCCTGCATGCACCCTGACCAGGAGTGGGGAGGAAACCCACAACTGGGGTATATACCCTTGACCACCCTTGACCGGGAATCAAACCCAAGACTCTTTGGTCTGAGGGCTGACACCCTAACCACTGAGCAAAACAGCCAGGGCTCAGTCTTACAATTAGCCCTAATCTTCTTTGGAATAGGTCTACCAAGGTTTTATTCAAGCTTAAATGTACTATATTTTATTATATTTGTTGAATATTTTATTAGCCAAGTAATTAAATTCCACCGCTGTATTTGAGTCCTTCTTTACCAACCTATTATAATTGGTTATATAGAAGTTTTATAAAGAGAAGAGGATTTAAATCTAGGCTAGTGATGGTGAACCTTTTGAGCTCGCCGTGTCAGCATTTTGAAAAACCCTAACTTAACTCTGGTGCCGTGTCACATATAGAAATTTTTTGATATTTGCAACCATAGTAAAACAAAGACTTATATTTTTGATATTTATTTTATATACTTAAATGCCATTTAACAGAAAAATCAACCAAAAAAATGAGTTTGCGTGTCACCTCTGACACGCGTCATAGGTTCGCCATCACTGCTCTACATCATCATGTCATCAAGAAGATAAAAATTAAAACAATGAGCAGAAACCGGTTTGGCTCAGTGGATAGAGCGTCAGCCTGCGGACTGAGGGGTTCCAGGTTCGATTCTGGTCAAGGGCATGTACCTGGGTTGCGGGCACATCCCCAGTGGGAGATGTGCAGGAGGCAGCTGATCGATGTTTCTCTCCCATCGATGTTTCTAACTCTCTATCTCTCTCCCTTCCTCTCTGTAAAAAATCAATAAAATATATTTAAAAAAAAAAATTAAAACAATGAGATACCACTATACACCTATTAGAATAACCCAAATCCAGAACACGGGCACTACCAAATGCTGGTGGGGGTGTGGAGGAACAGGGACTCTCTCACCTTTTGTTGGTGGGAAAACAAATGATAGAGCTACTGTGGCAGTTTGCTGGGCTCTTACAAAATTAAACATACTCAACATACAATCTAGTAATTGTGTTCCTAGGTTATCTATCCAAAGGAGTTAAAGCCTTATGCCCACACAAAAACCTGCACACAATGTCACAACTGCCAAAAGTTGGAGGCAATCAAGATGTTCTTCAGCAGGAGAATGAATAAGTAAACCATGGTGTATCCATACAATGGACTTTTATCCTGACAAAAAAGAAATGAGCTCCCAAGAAATAAAAAGACGTGGAAGAAACTTAAATGCATATTACTAAGTGAAAGAAGCGAATCTAGAAAGGCTACAAAGTGTATGATCCCAATTATGTAACAGTCTGGAAAAATCACCATTTATCCTCCCAACAACCTCCTGAAAACTGAAGAGTTCAGTGGTTGCCAAGGGTTATGAGGAGGGTAGGATAAAATAGGCAGAGCACTGTGTGATACTATATATTGGAAACTACGTTATAAATTTGTCCAAACCCATAGAATGCACAGTCAGCTACAGACTGTGGGTGATGGTGTATCCATAAAGGTTTGTCTGGTGTCAGGATGGCCGAGTGGTCTAAGGCGCCAGACTCAAGCTCCGCTTCCATAAAGGTTTGTCAATTATAACAAATGGACCACTGGAGGAGGATGTGAAGCAGCAAGGGCTGATGTAGAAGCTGCAAGTTATCCAGAAGGTTATTTGAGATAATTAATAAAGGTTGCTACACTGAACAACAGATTTTCAATGTAGACAAAACAGCCTTACTTACATAGAAAGAAGATGCCATCTAGTACTTACATAGCTATAGAGAAGTTAATGCTTGCCTTCAAAGCTTCTAAGGATAAGCTGACTCTCTTATTAGAGGCTAATGCAACTGGTGACTTTAAGTCAAAGTAAATGTTCATTTCCCATTCCAAAAGCATAGGGCCATTAAGATCCAGGTTAAATCTACTCTGCCTGTGCTCTATAAATGGAATAACAAAGCGTGGATAACAGCACATCTGTTTACAACATGGTTTACTGAATATGTTAAGCCTACTGTTGAGACCTACTGCTCAGAAAATAAGATTCCTATCAAAATATTCCTGCTCATTGACAATGCACCTGTGGTCACCCAAGAGTTCTGATGGAGATGTACAAGATTAATGTTGTTTTCATGCCTGCTAATGCAACATCCATTCTGCAGCCCATGGGTCAGGAGTAATTTTAACTTTCAGGTCTTATTATTTAAGAAATATGTTTCATAGGCTATTGCTGTCATGATTCCTCCAGTGGGTCTGGGAAAGAATTAATCATCCTAGATGCCATAAGAACAACTGTGATTTATGTGAAAATGTCAAAATAGCAACATTAACAGAAATTTGGAAGATGATCCCAACCCTCATTGAGGGGTTGAGGGGTTCATGACTTCACTGGAGAAAGTAAACGTAGATGTGGTAGAAATAACAAGAGAACCAGAATTAGAAGTGGAGCCTGAAGTTGCTATGAAAATTACTGAAAAAATAAGAAAAGAATTGAGAATTTCACATAAACTTAGTTGATAAAGTAGCAGCAAGATTTGAGAATTGACTCCAATTTTGGTAAAAGTTCTACTGTAGGTAAAATACTATCAAGCAGCATCGCATGCTGCAGAGAAATCGTTCATGAGAAGAAGAGTCAATCAATGTGGCAAACTTCACTATTGTCTTATTGTAAGAAAGTGCCACAGCCACCCCAATAATGAGCAACCACCACCCTGATCAGTAAGCAGCCATCAATGTCGAGGCAAGACCTTCCACCAGCACAAAGATTACAAAGGCTCAGATGACGGTAAGCAGTTTTAGTAAGTATTTTTAATTAAGGTACATACATTATTTTTTTAGCTATAATGCTATTGCAATTAACAGACTAAAAATAGTGTGAGCATTACTTTCACATGCACTGGAAAAACAAAAATTTATATGACTCGCTTTATTATAATATTTGTTTTACTGCGATGGTCTGGAACCAAACTCACAATTATCTCAAAAGTACTTTGCGTGTACAAATACAGAATCATTATGTTGTACACCTGAATTTATGTCAATTATACCTCAATTTTTAAAAAAAAAAAAAAGGGCAAAAATAACTTTATTAAAGGCTTTAAGATTTAGTTACATGAATTTCAAACTTCACTAAGTTAATTCAGAAGGAACTATAAGATTTGGATACCAGGAAGAAAAAAATCTTAGGTTTTTTTAACCCAAGAAAGAGTCACAAAACCAAAATGGTATCACTGAAATATTTAAATAATAAAACTGACATAATAAATGGCATTATAAACACATGTGAACACTTTACATTTTTAAAAGGTCAAGAACCTGGGTTAACTGTGGCTAGCCTGTATGGGTTATTTTTATTATGGTGGCTCATCATGAGCTACAGTGAGCTCCTGTGTAGAGTTCAGGAGAGTTTCCTCATCCCATCACTAGATGATACTGAAGACAAGACAGCACAATGAAAGCACTCAGAGCACTGGCCCAGACCAATGGATGCCAACATCCAGCCACAACTTACCCCAGGGTGTTGCCTGCCAGCCTGCCCAGAGTCTCGGAACCTGAGAGAAACCATGGGGAGTCGCTTGTCCTACCGGGCCTTGAGGTTCTCCCTGCCCCCGAGTTGCTGTTCAACTTTGACCTAGGGAAAAAATAAGAGGTAGAACAATCACAACCTATGTATTCTCTGATTAATCCTACTAAAAACGTATACTTCACATCAAAGGGCAAATCTAACATTTTCAAGGTTTAACTACAGATGAACTATTCTTTATATTTCTTAAACTAATCATGCTTTCCTTAAAAGCAGTTAATTGAAATTCATCATATATTGTCCAGCAAACTTTTCTACATGCTATCATTTATAAAGACCAAAATTTTAAAAAGCCTGTCATTTTCAAGTTGGGTCACTTCATTTGAATATATTACAAAGGAAAAAGAAAAAAAAAAAAAGAAAACATGATCTAACAAGTTATTTAGATCAAAGAGCAAATTTGACTTGGAACCTACCAAATACATGTCATTATTCTTGATCATCTACTCTGCTGCTATTTTAATGCTAGTATTTCTAGCTACAAATCACTGCAGTGCATAAAAATTAAAATCAAACTACACAGTAACCATTTCACTCTATTTTAAGTGTCTCATTTTCTGCAATGCTTTTTTTAAAAACATGAGGGCTACCAAAAAAATCAAAACAGGTTTAAAATAATACCTTGTAAGAGCTAAATATTAAATAGAAAGGACATCTTACCCATCATTATTATCAGGTTTACCCAATTCCAGTCTGTCTGGCTGTACTGAAAAACCGATCCTGCAAACTCTACCATCCTAAAAGCAAAGAAAATCGAAGAAATTTCCAAAGTAAAAAATGTGAGTTAAAATTTGAATTTATTCAACGAACAGATTGATCTTGTACCTATCACTGTCAATTCAGAAAACAATAAATAAACTCACTTCCAGAAGGTGCTAACACCTGAGTTGGGGAAATGTGTTTTACATATATTATCAAGAACCGAGTAAAAATAATTTAAAATATCTCAATCTAACAGAATCAGAGTAAGGAAATGACTGGATATCAGGAACTTCTTTATTATGTTACTAATTAGTTTCAAGCTCTAGTATATCATTTAAGCTTTATCTGGGCCAGAGAATTTACACAATGGGGAAATGGAACTGGATGATCTCTGAAGTAACTCTTGCAAGAAACTGATATTTTCCATGGTTAAAAAGAAAGAAACCTGATGATGCACAGCTGTATTTTAACTGTTTATTTTCATTTCTCTCTCTTCGAATAAACAATTTACCTCAAGAAGAAAGGCAGCATGATTTGGTCCCACCACACACTGTTTAATAGTAGCCTGTTCCAATACATTCAAAGGGGGGTGGCTGGTGAATAAAAGAAAGTACATAAGTAAAATTACTCTGTAAATAGTAAATACATCGCAGGGTTGTTTCCTTTTTTAAAAAAAAAAAATCCAAGTAACCAAAGAAAAAAAGAGCTGGCAAAAACTGTTTTCAAAACTAATATTTACATATTTTAAAGCAATAACTGAAGAATTAACAGTTGTATCCTCATAGTCATTATAATTCCAGTTCCTTGCTATGCCAGATTTTTTAAAAGCCAGCATAAACAGAAACTGTAATTCAAATGCACCCAACTCACAAAAAGTTGAATTAGATTAAAATATTCCTAATAGATGCTTCTTAAATATGAATTCTTTTTCCTAACAAGGAAACATTCTTTTCAGGAAATTTTAAATATTTTACAGCTCTTACCTGTTTAAATTGTACTTGTTCAGTTTCTCTGAAACTTCCCGTAACCTTTAAAAACAAAACAAAACATGAATAAACCACATGTACAGATCCTTTGTAAACAAAATAATTTTATTCTGATAGGTACTTATACCATTATTTTGGTAATTTTTAACAGTAGTACACATAATGTTTGCTATATCAAGAATCCTATCTAATAATAGAGAAACATGGTAATTAACCGTAACTTCGCTACCCTTCCCATTGGCTAATCAGTGAGATATGCAAATTAACTGCCAACCAAGATGGCGGCCGACAGCCATGCAGCTGAAGCGAACATGAGGTTTGCTTGCTCCAGTGATGGAGGAAGCCAAGGTTCCCCGCCTGCCACAGCCCAGCTCTGAGCTCCAGATGCAACAATGCTGCAATTTTAGAAGCTAAACAAACCCAGAAACCTGCTTTCAGCCGCCAGCGGGCTCAGAGCTTAGAGCGCCAGTGATGGCAACAGAATTTCAATTACAGAAGCTAAACAAACCCAGATACCTGCTTTCAGCCAGCCACAGCCTCAGAGCTGGAGCCGGCTCTCAGCTCTAGTGACAGCTATAGAAGGTAAATAAATCCCAGAATAAAAAGAAGAAAAAAAAGAGGCTGGGAGCTTCAGTCACCCACCAGCCTGAAAACAGCCCTCAGCCCCTCACCCAGACTAGCCAGGCACCCCAGTGGGGACCCCCACACTGAAGGGGGTGTGACCAGCTGCAAACAGCCATCAGCCCGTCATCCAGGCTGGCCAGGCACCCAAGCAGGACCCCCACTCTGATCCAGATCACCCTTCAGGGCAAACCAGCCAGCCCCCACCCATGCACCAGGCCTCTATCCTATATAGTAAAAGGGTAATATGCAAACTGACCCTAACAGCAGAAAGACTGGGAATGACTGGTCACTATGACACACACTGACCACCAGGGGGCAGATGCTCAATGCAGGAGCTGCCTCTGGTGGTCAGTCGCTCTCACAGTGGGGAGCTCTGCTCAGCCACAAGCCAGGCTGATGGCTGCCAGTGCAGAGGTGGTGGTGGGAGCCTCTCCTGCCTCCTCAGCAGCGCTAAGGATGTCCGACTGCAGCTTAGGTCTGCTCCCTGCTGGCAAGTGTGCATCCCCCGAGGGCTGCCGGGCTGCCAGAGGAATGTCTGATTGCCAGCTTATGCCCAATCCCCCAGGGAGCAGACTAAGCCAGCAAGTGGTCACCCCCGAGGGGTCCCAGACTGCAAGAGGGCACAGGCCGGGCTGAGGGACCCCCTATGCCCGAGTGCACAAATTTTTGTTCACCGGGCCTCTAGTCTATATATATAAAAGCCCAGTGACCAGAAAGGCGAAATGACCAGAATAACCAGAATGACCAGTGGCTATGACACGCACTGAGGCAGCCAACCAGCCTGATCTGGGCCCCGGTTGGCCCCCACCCCTGGCTGGCCCGGCCACCAATGGGCCCCCAACCCCCCCATCAGGGGTGGGGCAGGATGGCCAACAGCCCGCGGCCCTACCCCCCACTGGCCCGGCCCGATTGGCCCCCATATCTGGGCAGGTGGCCGGACCCCACCCGTGCATGAATTCGTGCACCAGGCCTCTAGTGTTTTTATATTATATTTTATCCACGCCCCCCCCAAAATCACAAGTCAATTTTGCGATTCCCTTCCCTTACCATCCCATTAGCAATTTCAATAATAATAATATTGTTAATTCCATTTTACACATGAGGAAACTGAGGCTTCTATAGTTCATATAACAAAATGTGTCAGTAGAGCTGGTCCTTGAATCAGCATCCAATGGAAAGCCAATTTTTAAACACTGTGCTATATATGCCAAGAAATTCTTGAATAATGTACATGTATATCGTGAAATGAAAATACATGGGAAGCACAAATCTATTAAGAATTTAATATAACGAGGCAGAAAAAGCCCATAAGCCTAAGGGCACATCATTATGCTTTAAGCAGTTATTAACTGTCATATTCAATTTCATCTTAAAGGGCTTTATGACACAAGAATGGTACAAATTAAAACCTCAATGTCCATATCTATAAAACAAGGACAACACCTCCCATTTTTAAGAGTACTGAATATTCTTAGAAAAATCTCAGGGCTGCATTAAAAGATATTAATTCATATTACCTATTATATTGCTGCTTCTCTCAAACAGCTCTGAATTAATATACTGTAATACCCATTTAAATACTTATCAAGCTACAGAAGTAATTTTATATGATGAAAACAAATGTAGAGATTTTAAGAGTTTGATTCCATGAAATTAAAAAAAAAACTGCCTGGTTTTCCCAAACTTTGTCTCATAAATAATTATCTTAAAAATATACTGACAATTTTAGAATGGGAAATAATTAGGATAGTAAGTCAATATGGAATTCCATAAACTTTGCTCTCTAAAATGTGGCAAAAATACATGAAATCAAATGTCAATCATTTGTACTAACAGATCAAAATAGAATACATACTCAAAAATAAATCAGCCCTTCCCAGTTTGGCTCAGCGGATAAGAGCGTTGGCCTGTGGAATGAAGGGTCCCGGATTCTATTCCGGTCACGGCACATGCCCAGGTTGCGGGCTCAATCCCTAGTGGGGGGTGTGCAGGAGGCAGCCAATCAATGTTTCTCTGTCATCATTGATGTTTCTGTCTCTCTCCCTCTCCCTTCCTCTCTGATAGCAATAAAAACACTCTTTAAAAAAATAAAAATTAAAATAAATAAATCAAACCTTACAGCCAGTTTAGAAAGCTACCACACAAATCATATAATATACAGGCAATTCATCTAATTATTTTAGTAAGAGATGTAGGTGCAGCCAGTTGTCCCTCAATGTTACTTTCTCCTGGTAGTTCTATCCTCTGTTCAATGCTGAGCAGCATCGTTTAAACACTAAAATGTGTACAGTATCTGACCAATACCAAATCAGATGCCTAAGCAAGAGTGACGTTCAAATGATGCCATAATTTCTTTCCCAAAAAGCATAATTCACTGGTGACTATTCTCAATCCCAAAGAATAGCATCTGATCATGTGTGATATGGCCCCCAATAAAACACATTTTCCTTTTTATAGCGTGGTATTACATTTATTTTCATTAACAAAAAAATGTGTTTTATTGATCCTGGGATGTCAAGCGTTTCCTCATTTACAAGGCACACTTCTATGTCCCAAGACAAGAGAAAACACCATAAGAATAATGCACTGTGGAACTCATGAGCTCTGAGACGGCTGGTTAAAAATCAGGGAGAGAAACTGGGAGGCTCCAAACTACAAGGCTCCCATTCTGAGCAACAGCAGCCGTTGGAAGACGCTGAACAGAGGCAGGAGCTCACTCGCCTTGGCTCGCATTTACTGCAAGTAATTTACAAAACTTTTCACCCAACTAGAGCCAGAATATGAGAAAGGGCTAAGAAAGGTTGTACTTCCCCAAAACCATAGTAGTGACACTTTTAGAAAGTACTTACTGACTGGCTTACAACTAAACCCATTCATTTCCATATCTTTTTTCTCAGCTCAACACCATCTCTAGAGTTTTCACCAAGTATACAGTAGGGGGGAGAGGCGGGGAGAGACTTGTCAAAGCTTTTTTAAAGCTGGACAACAACTGAAATTAAGCATTAACACTCCTTTCATGGTTCCAAATATCATTCCAGGTAGATAATATTTCTAAAACTAAAATTAGCTTTGAGGATATCAAAATGCTAGAAAATATTTAATAACACAAGACCTCAGCAAATTTCAGGATACTAAGGCGACAGAGAAAATGGTTACTACCATCAATTAAGTTTTCTAATCTTAAAAATCATAGCAGACTGCTAAGCACAACTGAAATGTACACCCATCTGTATTGGAAATACCCACTGGCTAGGAAGTACTCTGGGGATTACACCCAATTCATTAATTCATCTACTAAATGGGCTCATTTAAACCCATCAGATCTCAAGTCCTCACCTATGTGAGGAAAGATGAATACTCACCTCTGGTTCTTTTCAGTCCTGAAATTCTTATGAATGTATGCAAGCAAATGCTTCGGCAGAGGATATATAAGCAATGGTTTTATGGAAATAGCACTTATGAATTGTCATATTCAATTTCATTTTACCCATCTGAAATGTTCATATACAAATTGATTTTACCAGGACACTTATCCTATCTAATAAAAGAGAAACATGGTAATTGGCATACGACCACTACCCTTCCCATTGGCTAATCGGGGCAATATACAAATTAACTGCCAGCCAAGATGGCGGCCGGCAGCCAGGCAGCTTGAAACTAACATGAGGCTTGCTTGCTTCAGTGACGGAGGAAACCAACGTTCCCCGCCTGCCGCTGGCAGGCCTCCGGGCTTCAGCCAGCAGGATCGCAACATTGTAAGCAAAGGCCAGAAACCTACTTTCAGCCTCGGAGGCCTAAGAGCTGGAGCCAAGCCTCAAAGCTAAAGCTGGCCCAGAATAAAAAAAAAAAAAGAAGAAAAGGAGCAGTTGGGAGCTTCAGTCACCCGCCAGCCTGAAAACAGCCCTCAGCCCCTCACCCAGACTGGCCAGGCACCCCAGTGGGGACCCCCACCCTGAAGGATGTGTGACCAGCTGCAAACAGCCATCATCCCCTCACCCAGGCTGGCCAGGCACCCCAGTGGGGACCCCCACCCTCATCCAGGACACTCTTCAGGGCAAACCAGCCGGCCCCCACCTGTGCACCAGGCCTCTACCCTATATAGTAAAAGGGTAATATGCCTCCCAGCACCGGGATCAGCGGAGCCGCGAGGCCTCCCGGCACTGGGATCAGCGTGACAGGGGGCAGCGCCCAAACCCCCTGATCGCCCTGTGGCTCTGTGTGTGACGGGGGCGGGGGGCCACAACCTCCCTATCCACCCTGCTCTGTTCGTGACAGGGGAAGGCGCCCCAACCCCGTGATCAGCCCTGCTCTGTGCCTGATAGGGGGGAGCTCCCAAAGCCCCTGATCGCCCTGCGGCTCTGTGTGTGACAGGGTGCGGCGCCCCAACCCCCTGATCGGCACTGCTCTGTGGGTGATAAAGGGTGGTGCCCCAACCCCCTGATGGGCCCTGCTCTGTGCGTGACAGGGTACAGAGCCCCAACCCCCCTGATGGGCCCTGCTCTGTGAGTGACAGGAGGCAGTGCCCCAACCCGATTGGCCCTGCTCTGTGCGTGACAGGGGTTGGCGCCGCAACCTCCCCATCGACCCTGCCTTGAGTGTGAGAGGGGACGGTGCCCCAACCCCCCAATCAGCCCTACCCTGAGCGTGACTGAAGGTGGCATCACAACCTCCCGATCGCCCTGCTCTGTGCATGACAGGGGGCGGCGCCCCAACTCCCCAATCGGCTCTGCTCTGAGCCCGACCAGGGGCTGCACCTAGGGATTGGGCCTGCCCTCTGCCACCCGGGAGCAGGCCTAAGCCAGCAGGTCGTTATCTCCCGAGGGGTCCCAGACTGCGAGAGGGCACAGGCCGGGATGAGGGACCCCCCTCCCTCCCCCGAGTGCACAAATTTTTGTGCACCGGGCCTCTAGTCCTATATAATAAAAGGCTAATATGCAAATCGACCTAGCAGCAGAACGACTGATAGCTATGACATGCACTAACCACCAGGGGGCAGATGCTCAACGCAGGAGCTGCCCCTGGTGGTCAGTGCGTTCCTGTAGGGGGAATGCTGCTCAGCCAGAAGTGCTGAGCTGGGCTCACTGCTGGCAAGTGCAGCAGTGGTGGCAGGAGCCTCTCCCATGGGGAGCGGGCCTAAGCCATCAGTTGGACATCCACCGAGGGCTCCTGGACTGTGAGAGGGCACAGGCCGGGCTGAGGACTTCCCCCCCTCATACTCCTGAGTGCACTAATTTCATGCACCGGGACTCTACTTTAGAATGTTTCCCCAAATATTAATTTTTTTTACTTTTCTTAAATTCAATCCCAAAAGTTTATATAAAAGCAGCATCCTTCCAAATCTCAAGACAGTTATCATGACTAAACTGGCCACCTACATATTAATTTACATGAATCTCAGAAACCTTCAAGCAAAAAAAGTAGTAAACTATGTGTGTATTTGTTCCCTTTTGCATTTCCTCAGCGGACATGCAAATCACAGAATCACTGTGACCAAATCACATTCATTTAAATTTACTAAATCCTGACTCTATCGACATAATTATTAGGCCCTTGTCTACTTTGAAGGGTCTTCCCCGAAAGCTTACCATGCTTAAAGTTATTAACTGTATTTCCTCTCATAGTAACATTAACAAAAGATTTCCCCATTTCAAAATAAAAGGAAAATCATCCTACAGCTCAGCAAATTCCATTTCAGAATAAATCTTTACATGTGGTTGTGACAGAAAACAATTTTAAGAGTAAAGAGTAACATTACAAAATAACCACATAACTCTGCTCAATCTCATTCAGGGACATACAAGAAAGAAAGCCTTTGTGAGGTGGCTGTTAACACACAATGGATAGGTAGGTTAGCAATAAGCTGGCAATCTTAGTACTCCTACACCAAAGATTTATTCGATATTCCCATTCAATACCTATGTTATTCCTTTAAATTTAGAGACATTTTACAGAACCAGAGACTGGAATTATTTTTTTTTTAAGCACCACGGTAAGGTAACAGCAAACTGATGTTAATAGAGAAATAGGAAAGCAAAGTATAACTACTCGCCAAAAGCTAACATTTCAATGCTGCCCTTAAAATCCCCTATAACTTCAATCTCATTTCCCCCAAAATTTAACATTACAATTTGAAAGACAATTCATCTTCTCACTGATATTACTCAACCGGCAATAGCACTTAGTACAGATTCTTCAATTTTATAATTCTCTGCCTAACCCCCTCCCTGCCACATAACAAACACCTCTAAACCAAATGTATTTTTCTAGCTGAATTTCTAATTTAAAAAAAAAATGATTTATCTAGATCCCTAGAAGGCTTCAATCCCACAGGAGAGAAAGATATTCCTGACATCCCACCTTCTACAAAATGATGGCTTTCATACACCTGTAATTGTAAGACAAGGTACACCACCCATGTTTCATGTTTACCAGCAATCGCCTTAATGGTAGCAAGTGGCATAATCAGCCACCAGTACATTTCCTCCAGTCTCACTCCTATAGTTATTTTAGACCCAACTTAAACACAACCTCCTCCCTACACTTTTTCTGGTGGCCCTTGTTTTCTGCCTACAGAAGTCTACAGCTCCCTCCTTCTATAGGACCTTCACTCTCTACATTCTAGTCATTTGTGTTTCCATCTGAATTAGCTTCACAGACTCCAAGCAAAGACAGGATGAAGCTTCGCAAGTCTTTCCCCGCTCTTCTACTTCATTAGACACAGTTCCAACAGAACTAATACTTGTATACAAGCTATTTCAGAGGCAGAATAGGTTTCTGATCATGATCTCAACAAAATTAACTCCCCAGGTCTTCCACTTCAAATTAAATTTTAGAATAAGCAAGAAAACTATGAATATTCAAATTTCTTTTAGAATAGTTGCCTATGTAACTCTTATAAGCAGACCAGTCGACACAGAGAAAACATTTAATAACTCACCATTTACCCAATAATCATCTTAGCAGGCGGCCTTTAAAGTGACCTCACTCCAGATATCCACCCATAGAATAAAACTTTTACACACCCATAATGTTATCTTAAAGGACTTAGTAATCCATACAAAGAAACAATAGCCAAGAGTCAGTAAAGGTTACCTCCACTAAAGCACAGACTCTTGCAGAAATTGTCTTAAAGCTCACCTCTTGTCATCCATGTCAGAGAAGGCAGTATCATCAAAATACAAATGCAGTACATTAAAATCTTTACCCAGGTATTTCCTTGTAGAAAAAAAAATACTGTAGGAATATTTATTGCATTATTCCAAAAGTAAACCCTCAAAATCTTAAAGCCTAAAACTCAAGAAGCAATAAAAATACACATACTTGGGGGGTGCAGGGGAGAGTAGGGGACGACTATGTTATCAGACAGGTGGTAGAGACAGGGGTCAAATCCATGTGTAACCACAGAACATGGTCTTTTCCACTATCTCATCACGTACCTTCCTAAGTACAGGCAGAAAGAAAGTCTTTAACTTCCACACTTTTTTACACAACTATTGCACCATATTATTCACACTGCTACCTCTGAACTGGTTCTCTGCATGCCAACTGTTCACATTATCACGGATAAAATAAATTCAAGCTATCACCTGGTGGGCCCACCTGCCAGCCACTGTCTCTGGAGGAAAAGCCTGTGCTTCCAGCAAAGCGGCAGAGGGCATTCTGAGATGGTCATATCTGTGCCGGCAACAGCTAGCTTACTCAAGCCAGTCCAGAGGGCATCATCCCCAAATTCCTTTTCACACCATCCAGAGCAAGCTAAAGGCAAACCACCTAAAGGCATGCTCACAGGGAAGCTCCACTAGGTGGTCTTGGGCTTAAAATGGAGGGAGTCAACTCAGTCTCCTCATGTTGCACGTGACTGTTTTTGTGTAAAAGGGATAAAGCCTTTCCCTCTATCCACCCACTTTGTGTTGTGACTTAAATATTAGGTGCTACCTTGACCCCTAGGGCTGAGGATAGCAGAGAAGAGTATGGGAAGATTAGAGTCGCCTGGCTCAAGCAAGAAGCACCGGAACATTAGTGATGATTCTCTTCATCTCTATGATTATGAAAGACTCTCTCATTGCATGTCTGAAATTTGACTTCCAAGCATTCAATTTCAGATACATTTTTTTTAAAATATATTTTATTGATTGTTTACAGAGAGAAAGGGAGAGAGATAGAGAGTTAGAAACATCGATGAGAGAGAAACATCGATCAGCTGCCTCCTGCACATCTCCCACTGGGGATATGCCCGCAACCCAGGTACATGCCCTTGACCGGAATCGAACCTGGGACCTTTCAGTCCACAGGCCGACGCTCTATCCACTGAGCCAAACCGGTTTCGGCCAGATACATTTTTTGAAAGCCATTCTGTAGTGCTTCAATCTGAATTTGGGATTTCATGAAACAGTAAATGGAAGTGGGGATGGGTGATAATGAGAGAAGTAATATAGCTATTTTGAAAACACACACATAGAAAAAGTATTACCATACCTCATTTTCATACCAAAAATGTAAGGCGGCTATAATCTTGGAATATAAATTAAGTTTAGCTATATTAAAAACTCCCTATTATGTCCTTTATTTTTCTCATGTCATAGCTGACCATAGAAAACTCCCAAATTTAACAATGAAGCAAGGAGTAAAATTATTGCAATGGCCAAAACAGGAACTAAAATTGTTACTCAGAAACAAAAGATTTTAGGCTTCAAGAAAGTAAAGAACATAATTGTCTTTTTTTGTATCATCTACAGTATTCTTAAAAAAAAATTAAGCCCTGCCTAGTGTGGCTCAGTAGGTTGAGCACCATCCCGGGTTAGGGCACATGCTCACATACCCGGGTTATGGCTCAGTCCCCAGTGAGGGATGTACAGGAGGCAGCCGACCGATGTTTCTCTCTTTCTCTCTCTCTCCCTTCCTCTTTCTCTAAAAACAATAAAAAACACATTAAAAAAAAAAAAAGTAAATCAATCTTTGGATGCATATTTTCCACCTCCCCAAATATTCTGTACATGTTCTCAACAGTCTCTGTTTCTAACCCCTCATAATGTACTTTAATGATTCTCAAACTTTTTTTTACCCAGGACCACTTTATACTCTTAAAAATTGAGGACCCCCCAAAAAAGCCTTTGTTTGTGTGGGCTACATCCATTGATATTTGTAAGATTAAAGTAAAAACCAAGAAAAATTTTGAATATTTTAAAAATAACAAATTCATTACATTTTGACATAAATTACCTTATGAAAAACAACTACTTTTCAAAAAATATTTGTGATAGGGGACTGTTTCCATTTTTGCAGGCCTCTTTATTATTTATCAGACTTAATATAACACAGATTCTCCGACTGGCTTCTGTATTCAATATGCCACACACTACACCGCTTTGGTTGTAGTATATGAAGAAAAGCTAGCCTATATAAATTGTTACAAAAGGATGGAATATTTTAATACCCTTTTCAGATCGTTGTAGATATTCTTCTGTGATTTTACACCAAAACTCAACAACTGACAGTTTCTTAAAGACTGGGAGCAATGTGGAACCCAAAACCTATCTATCAATAAACTGAAAAAATGTTTTGCCCATACATGAGTCTATAACAGCCAGCATGCATTGGTCATTTGAAAAATAGTGGTTTACTGACAGCTCTTCAAAACCACATTTGCTCAAGTCACTATCAATTTACAGTGTCAAACTCACAGTGCTGGATACAAATTTCCCAAAATGCTAATTTTTGCTTGAAAGCTCAATTTTATCATTGGCAACAAATAGCTTCAGTTGTTTGCCTTGAAGTAACAGGCTCACTTTATTCATTTTCAAGAAAATGTCTGTCAAATATCCAAATCTGAATAACCATATATCAAATAAAAATTATATTCCATGAAAAAAATAGTCAACTTGCAACTAAAACAACTGCAAAAGCATTTCCTTAACAGAACCAATGTTACACTGAATATTAAAATGACATGTACTCAAAGGTTAAGATTTAATAAAATTAATATTTTATAGCTTCAACAAGGATCCCTTAAGTGAAACTGACATTTTCCCCTCTGCAAATACAAAAAATAAAAAAGTGAATATAATAATTTCCAGTACAGTTGGGTGCCAATAATTAGATTTATGCTACGAAGTTGGTCTTTTCTCTACCATCACTTTTGAACAACAGCACAAATGGCAAAACAGTCAAAAGACAAATATGTCTCAGTATTATTACGAAGATAGTTTTGACTTCAGAGCCCCTGAAAGGGTCTTGGGAGTCCCCAGGGTCTACAGACCACACTCTGAGAACTGCTATAGTGAATTCTAAAATGCCAGTGCCATTAAAGTAACCAATTACTAAATATTAATATTGGGGGGGGGGGGATTGTTCTTGCTTACTAAAACAGCCACAAATGATAACAAAAATAATGACTTTATTATGTACTTCTAAAATATTTTCAATAGGTATTCTTTGATACTATACCAAATCCCAGTAAGTGATAATTTTTATTGTATTTTTTAAATATATTTTTATTGATTTCAGAGATGGAGACAAAGAGGGAGAGAGAAACATCGAGAGAGAATCATTGCTTAGATGCCTCCTGTACACGCCCCAATGGGGACCAAGCCCAAAACCCCGGTATGTGCCCTGACCGGGAACCAAACCATGACCTCCTGGTCCACGCTCAACCACTGAGCCACGCCAGTGGGCCTGAGTTGTCTAACCGATAGTTTTGTAAAAGTTGATTGCCAAGTAGAATCGGAAACCTGATCAACGAACTTTTCATACTGTGATACTAAAATCCACCGGTCTATCTTGCACTGTAAATAAATTATTTACCCATGCATGAATCTGTTTAGATATAGAAGGGCACAGTAAAGTACCATAAAGCATATTAAAAATGTCAATACTGCCTCCCTCAGTATTCAACTTCCGTGAGGCACTAAGTGTCTAGCATTTACTTGCCAGTGATTGTCACTAGCTGAAGACTAGGCAGTAGGGGCAAGGATATAAAAGAACTTCTTTAAGATTTATATGCAAAGCTGCAGTCAATAAGTATGCAGGGACATTACAGACACACTTAAGGAAATTCACAAACTGCCAGCCTACAAATGGCTACATTTCTTTAAATTTTCATTTACTGATTTTTAGAGAATGAAAGGGTGGGAGAGGAGGGAGAGAGAGGAGGAGAGACAGACATCAGTTTGTTGTTCCACCTCTTCATGCCCTGGACAGGGGATGGAATCCACTCCCCTGGCATATCAGAAAAATGCTCTATCCAACTGAGCTTTTATTTCCTGGTGGTTACTAGAAGTGTTCTTACCTACCTAGCCCCGGAGGTACCTGGATTTAAGACCACAGATACAGGATTACTCCTCCTCACAACCTAGGGAAAGGGGTACTTCCTTGATGAAGAGTAATCTGAATGCAGTTTTATAATGCAAATTTCCACCTGTACATTAATCCCTAATATATCTTTGTTCAGCCATAAGTCTTAACCACATTTTATTTCTTTAAATTTGACTTGAAAATTTCTAAAATAACAGCCTCAGTTTCCTCACTTTTTGCCTAGCCAAAGAAAACTATGTCAAGTTGCAAACATCTGACTTAATTCTTAAAAGATTCCAAATCACACAAGTGACAGTTTTTGTAGAGGAAAAACCCATCTGTCAGCTTCCTGAACAATTATAGGTAAGATTTATACATACTTTATGCTTATGGAGATGAGAAATGTCAGTTTATACAATGTGTTCACTTTAAATAAATGATATAGGACATTCACCCTCAAGACGCATTCAAGACCAAAAAAAAAAAAAGAAGTTTCTAAATAAATGTTATAAATTAATAAAATGATATAAATTTTTGTAAATGGGAATTTTTTTTTACTTTCCCCCCTAAAATTGTTTGTTGAAACTGTTAAAAGATTTCTATAAAACTAAGTTAACAAAATTCATGTTGTAGAAATGCTCTACAAACTATCATAGAAAAAAAATGACATTATACTTATAATTTCTTCCTCTAACCTGGAAAATGTCTCTGGCTAGAAATTCCTATATAGTGTCATAAGTAACAAAATTCCGAACTACTGTGCCATTTGAAAGATAAACACATCTCAGAGAAACTAAATGCTGAACACAAAATGAGTCATTTTCCTTTATAGCAAAACTAACCATGTTATTTTCAGCTCCATACAAAACAGGAAAAGGGAAATATGCATGCCAAATGGACAAAAAGAAATTTGATAGGAAAAGATAATTCTTCTGAAAATTTCATGTCTTTCTGTCTCATCTAATTTCATTTTCTTAATGTGAGACTGTAAATACATACAAGAATCAAACTGTGCTGACTTCTTTAGAGTTCCCGTACAAAAAGTTCAGCACCAGCCAAAATTTCAGGAGAATGTTTTTGGTTGTCTTTATTCTTAGGCCATATTCACGTTCTGAATATCTGCAACATCATTCATTAAAGTATCTGCCCAATGTAGATAATGTATTCAAATCATTACAAACCCAATTTTAACTCTACATACAAATCAAACCTCTCATGAGGTAACTGATGCACTTCATAGAACACACACTGCCATTTGGCAAAATATTCAGTCCTTAAGATAGAACTGCAAACTGAAATAAAATACCTGTAAAAAAATCTGATTTTTCCATAGAAACAAGACAATTAGAAGGTTCTATTCCTGGCCAAGATCTTGATGCCATTAGATTCAGTGAGCTTCTTTAAACTAGAGCTACTGGGATTCCTTCTTGCTGCCCTTTCAACATAAAGATGAAACAGCAGTTTTACTGTCTTTGAAATGGTCATTTTACATTCCTGAGCTCCCATTCCATCTGCCCCAGGAACCACACCTGCAGCCTTGTGAAGAGCAGCATGGTGGAGTGGGGAAAGAATGAGCTGCAGTGTCAGGCAGACAAACCTGGGTTCAATTCCATCCCTACCATTCACTGGCTCTATAACTCTAGGCAAGCTTTACTTTAACATCCCAGAGCCTGGAAAGTTTCTTCGTCTGTTAAGTAGATATAATTTAAATGCTCAAAAAAATGGCAGCCATTACCATTATTACTGAACTGTATTTTTCATCCTTGGAAAAGTGTGTGTGT
The DNA here is from genome assembly GCF_964212035.1 of Myotis nattereri. Classification (NCBI taxonomy): domain Eukaryota; kingdom Metazoa; phylum Chordata; class Mammalia; order Chiroptera; family Vespertilionidae; genus Myotis; species Myotis nattereri. Next base: position 13,646,862 of record NC_138092.1, read on the forward strand.
GTGTGTGTGTGTGTGTGTGTGTTTTGCTGTTTCAAATCTGCCAAGCCTGCCTTTGAACTGGACGTCAAATTAAATAGGGCCCGAACTGAATCCTGAGTGAGATCTGGTAGGAAACTTAAGGATGCGGAGAATGACAGCTAGGTCTGGGAATTCTTGGAATTCTGTAGACACAATAATTCTGTTTCTTGTGCATGGGTTTTTACTTCACAAAAGCAAAAGATTCCTTCTCTCCTGGCCCCTACTACCTCTCGAATCTTATCTCCTCACTCTTCCAAAGGACTCTATACTCCAAACATCACTATACTCTCATTAATTCCCTACCTAAAGTATACATCCAAAATAACTCTATTTTTTTGTACATGCCTATTCCCTCAGCCTAGAATACTGTAACTACACCCTCACTGCCTTCTACATATCTAGTGACTTAGTCTCTCAAGGCTGGGCTGAAAAAAAACTGTGCAAAGCCTTAACTCACCTTTCACTCCAGGCTAAACTAAGCATTTCTGAGTCCCAGTTATACCTGGGGCATATTTCATCCATAGCACTTCTCATGCTATAACTATTTGCTTGATGAAATAGTTGTCTTTCACCACCAGGCAAGCTCTATGTATTTTAGTAATTTCTTAATTCCCAGCACCTGACACACAGTAAATCTTTAGTAACTGTCTGCCAATACATGGGTAGCGCTAAACGAATGAATGGACATTTACACACTGCTTCAAAATGGTGGATTTACCACTTCTCTATTCTTTTCAGTCATTTTAGATGTTCTACTATGTGGCCAATATTATGAGACTAGGTTTTTTAAAATACATCAAAGGAATGTTGTCCTACAAAATAACCCACCTGGGGGCTATACTCTAGTTCAAATGGTCCTGCAATGCTAGGAGGAAATTTTGAAATGCTTTCTTTAAGCATTATTCTGAGAAAGAGTGTACCAGACCAACAGGAAAACCACACAGTACTTTACAGTCCTCGGAGATGGACTCTCCCAGTCTCCTCACTTGCAGTGGTTCTCAACCTTCCTAATGCCGCGGCCCTTTAATACAGTTCCTCATGTTGTGGTGACCCCCAACCATAAAATTATTTTTGTTGCTATTTCATAACTGTAATTTTGCTACTGTTATGAATCATAATGTAAGTATCTGATATGCTATATGTGTTTTCCGATGGCCGCAACCCACAGGCTGAGAACCGCTGAGAGGGAGGCCTGCTTTCTCTCTCCCTCCCTCCCATCTCTTTCCTGTGTGATTTAATCTGGGCTGGTATTAAGGAAATGTGCTCAAGTGGCTAAAGAAAGCTGGAAGCAAAGAAAAGAGGAGAGCTCATCAGGAAGCAAAATTACAGATGAAAAGTCTGTAAGGAGCCTGCCTTTTAAGTGCCTGAAATTGACAAAACTAGTCTATCTGGCTAAGTGACTTAAAATGCAAACTCGAGAAAGTCTAATCACTGGACATCTTCTACTGACAACTAATGCAATAAAATAACATTTAATTCTGTACCAGATTAGGGAGAATTAGACTTAAATACCCATATTAAATTTTTATTTGTTTGGGTTTTGTTTGTTTTTTGGCCAATCATAAGTATTGTAGCCATGAAAAGGCAGAATTAGTGCCAACTTGGTTCTCCCCAGATAACCACAAAAAAAACAAAAACAAAAACAAAAAACCCTCAAGGCTTTGAAGCCCAGCTCCAAACTAAAAGATGGAACATGCATTTAACATCCCCTGCTCTCATGTTTCCACCTCTGCCCAAAACAGTGATTACCATATCTGTTTCAGAGTTGTTTTAAGAATTGGGTAATATGCCACATACAAAAGTAACATGAAATCTCCAAATACAAGGCTCAGTAATTTATATTCTGGCTAAATAAATTATGGCACATGCATGAAATACCTCTGGAAAGAATACCATTAGTCACCTATGAGGAAAGGAAGTAGGCCAAGTAAGGAACAGAGCAAGGAGAAAAACTCTTCCTGTGTGCCACTATACACTTTTTGAATTTTAAAACTTATATTATCAATTCAAAATTTAAAAGAAATTCTAAGCACTCAAAGTGATTCTGATCAACTAGGTTTGCAAAATACTTCTCTAATATACAAGTACACACAAGAACGACTTAAAATAATCACAAGATTAATGAAATATGAATCACCCTACTGTTTCAAGTTTTGTTAATGTTGCTCAGGAGAGTCCCATCTTAGAAATTCATCACAATTCACGTACATCCATATAAGACTGGTAAGTCCTACAATAAAGAAACCTGTTTAACTATGTTTAATCTTATGTTTCCCAACTTGAAGTTGGACATGGAACGCAGTTCAGGTCATTCTTTCTAGTAAGATCTCAGGTTTGAGATTCTTGCTCCCTGAGGTGGGGACAGACAATGTCTTACTCTCTGCCCCAGAGCCCTGGAGAGTGCCTGGCCCAGAGAAAGCCTCTCAAAAAGCTAGAGCTCAAGAGGGACAACCTGCCTTTCCTGTCCTTTCTCTTTATCTAAACAAAAATGATTTCCCAACTTTCTTATTGCTTAATCAACTTAAACAAGGTAAACAGCATAAACAATCCCACTCTGCTAAAATTATATTGTAAAAAAGTTCAGACTACCTTCAGCAGATCATTTTTTAAATCCAAATTATATATCAACAGGCATTTTCATTCCTTTAAGTGGAAAAATAAAAGACTGACTATGATTCAAAATCATCTACTTTCAATAGACAGCAATAAATTTCAGTATCATTTCCTTCTACAACAGGGTTGGAAAACACCGGGCCCGTGGGCTATGTAAGGCCCACAAAATCATTTGTTCAGATATTTACATTATGATTCATAACAGTAGAAAAATTACAGTTATGAAGTAGCAACAAAAATAATTTTATGGTTGGGGGTCACCACAACGTGAGGAACTGTATTAAAGGGTCGCGGCATTAGGGGTGAGTTAACTAAATGTCTGATCAAATACAGCAGGCTAATTTTTAAGTTGATAATTCTTTATACATATCCAAATGGCCCTTGGCAGAAAAAAGGTTCCCCACCCTATATAAGAAAATCTTACTGGGCATCTTTATTACCATGAAGCCAAACTAATCAAGTGAGCTTTACAATCAAACTGTCGGACAGCCTGTTTGCTTTTTACTGAAAGCACGTTCATGAGTATACCCAGAGGGCGTCTGAAAGCTGCATCAAATAGCTTCTCTGAAATCTGCGAGAACCAGGATTCTTCACATTCTTAACCTCTGATCCAGAAAGGCTTCCTTCAGGTTTAACTCAGAGATCTAAACCAAAGAGGTCAAACAAATGTCATCAAAACTATAACTCACCAGAGTCAAATTTAAGGGCTCTACCAGGTTCCTTTGGTTTTATCACTAAGGACACAAATGCACACAAATTTCTCCTCTCTGGCAACACAGCTGCCAAAGCAAAGGTCTGGCTCTGGCCTTTGGCCCCAGGGATCCACCATTAATGCTTCCAATTCATCCCTTGACTCAAGAGGCAGGTTCCAATTTACAGACTGACAATTCTGACGGAGAGGCTCTCATTCCATCTTAGTCCCCATTCCATCTTAGTCCCCATCTCTCGGTCTCCCAACCACTTAAAATAAACAAACAAAAAACCTTAATGCCTTTTTTAAAATCCTCACCTGAGGAAATTTTTTCCATTGATTTTTTTAGAGAGAGTGGAAGGGAGGGCAGAGATGGGGAAGGAATGGAGGAAAGGAAGGGAGGGAGGGGCAGACAGAGAGACAGAGACATCAATGGGAGAGACAGGATTGGTTGTCTCCCTGCAAGTGCCCCAACCTGGACCTGTAATCAAACCTGGCAATTCTTTGGTGCACTGGGCCCCTAGTATCTATAATAAAAGTGTAATATGCTAATCAGACCGGACGTCCTTCCAGACATTCTTCCAGACCAAACCGGGGCTGCAAGGGAAGCCTGGGTCCCGGGTGCCTGCCAGCAACTGGAGGGAAGCCCGGGTCCCAGGTACCAGAGGGAAGCCAGTGCCCGGCAGCCAGGGGAGGGAAGGCCTACTCTTGCATGAATTTCATGCATTGGGCCTTTAGTATATTTATAAAACCCTAATATGCAAATAGACCAAATGGCAGAACAACCGAACAACCAACCAACCAGTCACTCTGACGTGCACTGACCACCAGGGGGGCACGTGTGGAACATGGCGGCAGACCATGGAACACCGCGGACATCAGCTGTGGTGGAATGGTGGAACAGGCGAGCATGGGTGCCAGACCAAGGTGGGGTGCCGATCGCTGTCATCGGGGTGAGTCTCTGGTGGTTACTGAAAATTCTTTGCTCCCACAAGCCATGGTCCCACTGGGCGCTCGTACCCGCTGCCGGCACCTGGCACTGGCCCTGATTGCTCGGCACCATCAGTGGGTGCAAGCAGCAGCTGCCGGCCCCGATCACCCCTCAGGGTTTCTCCACCTCCCCCTACTCCTGAGGGGCAATCGGGGCAGCAGCTGCCTCTTGCACCCACTGCTGGCAACAGTCCTGCTGGCACCCACTGCCAGTGTCAGAGTCACCACTTGCACCCACAGCAGGCGCCAGCCCCACTCACACCCGCTGCTGGCCCTGATCACCCCTCAGGGCTTCTCCACCTCCCCCTACTCCTGAGGGGCAATAAGGGCAGCAGCTGCCTCTTGCACCCATTGCTGGCAACGGCAACAGCGGGAGCGGAGCTGCCAGCAGACATGGGACCGGGGCCATGGTGGGAGGGGCCGGGCGGGGGCGCGGAGGATGGGCCGAGACCTGACCCTCTGTCCACTGCAGCCTCACAACCCACAGTTCCTTTCAAGGTGCACAAATTCGTGCACTGGGACCCAAGTCTACAATAAAAATTCTCACTAACCACAGACTGTGAAAACTTTCTTAGAAACTAGCACCAGCATTGAATTGTACTTAATTCCATATTTCTTAACCTTTTTTGATCTCAGGAAAACAAACACATACAGAGGTTGGTTTTTATTGTTGCTTGTTTTTCATTTACTACAGAAGTCCTTGATACAACAGTCTCCTTGTTTTCCATTTGCGAGGTTAAGTGATTTACCTGTAATTACTCAATGAAGAGGTGGGAGGGAGAGCGTGAGAAAAAACCTCTTCAGGCCGCTAGTCCTGCCATCACAGCACAACTGCCAAAGGTCCAATTCAATCAACAAATACTTCCTGAATGCTGGGTGCTGAGTATTACAGGAAGTAAACTGCACAATAAAATACACTGGCAAGAAGGGGAGACTAACATAACCACCTGAGGGGGTTTCTACACACCTGGGGATACTGCCCCAAAAGGTGGTGCACTACTACTTGGGAAGCCTGAGAAAAAATGTAAAGTTGAGAAACACTGAGTCAAACCACACATCTTATGTAGTTTACAATCTACTTGTTAAAAAACAAACAAAAATACACACACACACACACACAAAGACAGACAAAATAGTAAACCAGGTGCCAAGATGCATGCTAAAGGTAAAAATTACAAGAAGGCAGAGCTCACTTTGGTTTAGAAGATTTGATGAGGACCAGGGCTTCAAGAGAGTCAGAATTTGGAAGCAGGCCTTGACTGGTGTTGAAATTCATCATCTCAGAAAAAGGGGCATGCCCTGGCCGGTGTGCTCAGTGGTTAGAGTGTTGGCCCATGCATCCAAGGGTCTCGGGTTCGATTCCTGGTCAAGGGCATGTACCAAGGCTGCAGGTTCGATCCCGGCCCCAGTCAGGAAGCACATGAGAGGCAACCAATCAATCTCTCTCTTTCTCTTCCTTCCTTTTTCCCTTCCTCCCTCTCTCACATTCTACCCCTCCGTCTTATGCAATAAAAAAGTTAAAATTCTCCAAAATACTTGAGGATGCCAAAAAGATAATTCTAAAATTTAAATTATTTCATTTTTCTTACAAGTCATCTGAACAATGGATAGTGCTAGAGCAGTCTAAGTCAAAAAGAAAAGACCAGTGTACGTCACAGATGCAGGGTTTTTTTTTTTCCCTTAATAGGAAAGCAGATGTAAGGGACACAGATCCAACAATCCTTCTGTAATAGAATAGTAAGAAGCTAGAAAAATTCCAGGACAAGGGAAATAGGGAAACTGAGACAGACAGTTAAACAGCTGTTTCTGTCCACCTAGGAAAACCTATCTGTCCTAAACCATGGGTTGCACTTCTCCTCCCCAACCAGAGGGTAAATAGCTTAAATCACCCTATTCAGGGAGACAAATAATAGAAATATAATAAAGTACTATTTGCCAACCATACCCAAGGACAAATTAAGTGAATAAATCTCATTTTGGTACATCAGCATAAAGCTGATGAATATTCTATTGCTCTGCCCCTAAGAACTCCCCTAAATGCCCAGCCTTTAAAAACCCCTGAAAATGAAGATCCCAAGAGAAGAGCCAAAAATTAGCAGACCCATTTCTAGGAATTTAGGGCACCGGGTACCTCTGATGTCTGGGGGTAACCCCTACCAGGAAGACTGCTGGAAGTTTGCAATAAGGAGCAGTTAAGATTCCCACCCTATAGGCAGGAGACGGCCCTTCCTAGTCTCTGACAGAACTGTTCCCTGCTTACAAAAATTCCATCAGAATAATAGCCTGGGGATAGCTAGGCAGGGATGAGCACACTGGAAGATGTGAAAGCTATTTATTGAAATAGAAGTCAGCCAACCCCTATCCCAGAATGCTCGAAGCCACACTTACCTTCTAGAATTTCCCTCTCTAGAATAACTGGCCCAATAGGAGAAAAAAAATGTTCAACATAATATAAAGCAAAGTGTCAAAACAATGGAAAATAGAGAAAAGATGAGTAAATCAGAGTAGCAAGGGAGGCATCAAATATCCAAATACCAGGAGTTCCAAAAGAAGAGAGAAAAAATAGATAGGAGAAAAAAGTATTAAATAACATACAAGATTTCCTGGAATTGAATGATACGCACTCCCAGAATAAAGGAATTTAGCCAAGTGTGTAGGGCCCAAAAAACAAACGAGAAAAGGCCCTACCATCAAGGCATATCAACATGAAATTTCTCAGCACCAGGAACTGAGGGAAGACCCTAAAACTTTTTGGGTGAAGGGCGTCAAGCAGAAAGGATCAGGTGTCAGAATGACACTGAGCTCCTCAAAAGAAATACTGGAAGCTATCACTTTGAGGATAAAGTATTCCCAATCAGAAATTCTAATCCTAAACCAATAACGATGCATCGACAAAAAGTAAATTTGTTTTCATTTAAATAAAGCAAAAAACAAAACAAAACAAAAACTGGCACACCAAAAATAAAAATAGAGCCAAGCCTGCGTGGCTCAGTGGTTGAGCATCAATCTATGAAACAGGAGGTCATGGTTCAAGTCCCAAGTCCCAAGTCCCAACCAGGGCACATGCCGGGTTGCGGTCTAGATCCCTAGTGTGGGGCTTGCAGAAGGCAGCCAATCAACAATCCTCCCTCATCAATGATGTTTCTCTCCCTCTTCCTTCCTCTGTGAAATCAATACAAGTATATTTAAAAGTTCAGCAGATTAAAAAAGAAATAGCAAAGTAGAAACAAGGTTTTAAAAACTTTATTAAAACAAACTATCAAAACTAGATCCAAAATTACTTAAAATGTCACCAAAACAGTTAACTGAGTTAGAAACAAACAAAACTTCCACTCTCCTGCCTTTTGGATACAGAAAGTATATAGATTCATTTGTCCAACCAATGTCACAGGAACTGTGCTCTCATGTCCAAAAGTGATAGAAAAGAAAAATCACTATTTGTATTTAAAATGTGTATGTGCAACCTTAAATACCTTTAAATATTCTGAACATTACTGTGCATCTACATAATCAAGATTTTGGGGTAAGGGAGAAGAGCAAGAGACCAAAATCAAATAAACAAAAACCAAAGACCCTCTAGGGTTTGTAAAAGCTCTTTAAAAACCTGAGGAGTTCCTTACAAGCTCTTCTCTGAAACCAGTAAGACTAAAGCAGCGGTCGCCAACCGGTGGTCCATGGACCACTGGTGGTCGGTGAGGTCTGAAGGGTTGGCGACAGCTGGTCTAAAGCATCTTGCCCTACTGCTCTGAACTCTTACCAGTGTCTTGAGTAATTAAGCTTGACCAGAGTCTATAACGTAGACAAGCCAGAAAAACTCTAACCACAAAAATCAGGACTTCTTAAAAGACTCACTTTTAAACTAAATCAAGAGTTTTGATCTGAAATATCCCAGAAAGGTTGCTGAGTCCCTCAACACATCCAAGAAATAATTTAAACCATAATTTCTTTTCTACTGTAGCAAAGCGTACTTCCACATTTGAACTAACAGGGTATTATAGCACATCACATGCTTAATACAGAGCCTGGTACAAAATATTAGCTGCTCCTGCTATTACTGTCATTACTACTTTGGACTGAATGAAAGAAAAGTAACTGCTAAATGGGAACCAGTGAAAAAGGAATTTGAAGATGCACAACTATCATTGATGGGTGTACTACTTAAGATAAAGATAGCAAAGAATGATTCTAAATATCTACCATTATGTCCCAATAAAAAACAGAATTGAAAGAAATCTGAACTAGATCTCATAACTAGCACATAATACCACTAGACATAACTGAATTTCATGGATAAAAACATACTTCTTAAGTCGCATGTACTGTGAAAATAATGTGAAGCCATAGCATCTATTAAGATCTGGTTATCTCAACTTCTACAAATTACATTTAGAATTACCTATCTACCCAAGGTACATATCAACTATCTACAGGAAGTATAATTAAGGTGCTACAATCCATAGGGCACGTCCTCTTTTGAGCTCATCCAGGACTCATCAGTTCTATTCAATTTTGTAAATAATCAATTACTGCTTTGAACTATTATCATTGATATTGCTATTTTTTATAACTCAGTTTTATTTTCCCAACTACATAGTACACATCTTAAGAATGTGTCCTGTGGGAGAAAACCAAGATGGTGGCATAGGTAAACACCGGAGATTGCTGCCTTGCACAACCACTTCAAAAATACAACTAAAAGATGAAACCGGTTTGGCTCGGTGGATAGAGCGTCGGCCTGCGGACTGAAAGGTCCCGGGTTCGATTCCGGTCAAGAGCATGTACCTGGGTTGCAGGCACATCCCCAGTGGGAGATGTGGAGGAGGCAGCTGATCGATGTTTCTCTCTCATCGATGTTTCTGACTATCTCCCTTCCTCTCTGTAAAAAAATCAATAAAATATATTAAATAATAAAAAAAAAAAAGATGGAACGGACATCATCCAGAACCACAGGAAGGCTGGCTGAGTGGAAATTCTACAACTAGAAGGAAAGAGAAAAGCATACCGAAACTCAGAGGAAGTGCGGTGCGGAAGTAAAATACAGAGGTACAGAGGCACATGCGGAGAGGGTTGGCGGCTGAGGACACGGTTGTCTTTTTCAATCAGGAGGGAGTCTCAAGCTCTGAGCTCCAGTTCCAGGTAAGTCTCTGGGGATCCAGACTCATACGGGAGAAACGGGGCTGTCTGGCATCGGTCAGAACTCGAGGGCAGCTTTCTCTCGGGGGTGCTTGCAGCGATTGCCGGGACACTGAGAAGCAGGGCCTCTGAGGGCAGGACTGAGAGCAGCCATAACTGCTCACTCTGCCATGTTGATCCCCTGGGACCCAGCCCCGCCCAAGCCATGAGGCTTTTGCATATGAAAGGCCTGGCCCTTTGCAATCTGGTAATTGCCTAACAAACTGCAGCTGGTCCAAGGCCCCAGGGCAACTTGCATTGCGTCACAACTGGCTCCTGCTGGATAGCCTCCGGCAGAGGCTAGATTAGCACCTCCTTAGAGATCCAGGAGCCAGCGTGCCTGGTGGTCAGAGTGGGACCATCCAGATTGCAGCTCCTTGGATTCATAAAGGACACACTCAGGGGGCAGACTCAGTGAGCACCAAAGCCCCATTGAAGCAAGTCTTGCCCCGGAGGGGTGTCTCCAGCACAGTTCTCCTACTGCAGACAGACACACTGGTTCTCACAGCCAATTGGCCTGGAGGTCAATCCCTCCCAGAGTTACCTACAACAATTAAGGCTTAACTACAACAAGACTGTGCACAAAGCCCACAAGGGGGTGCACCAAGAGTGTCTACCTCAGGTAATTGGGGAGGCTTACCCACTGGGCCCTATAGGACACCTAGCACAGAAAGCCACTCTATCGACACAGCAAAGCATAAAAAAATGCGGAGACAAAGAAACAGGACACAAATTACAGAAATGGAGGAAAGCAAACTACTGGATATAGAGTTCAAAACCACACTTGTAAGGTTTTTCAAGAATTTTCTAGAAACCGCCGATAAACTTAATGAGACCCTCAAGAAATCTAATGAGACCCTCGAGGTTGTGATAGAGGACCAACTAGAAAGTAAGCATACACTGACTGAAATAAAAAATATTATACAGACCCCCAACAGCAGACTAGAGGATCGCAAGAATCAAGTCAACGATTTGAAATACGAAGAAGCAAAAAACACCCAACCGGAAAAGCAAAATGAAAAAAGAATCCAAAAATACGAAGATAGTGTAAGGAGCCTCTGGGACAGCTTCAAGCGTACCAACATCAGAATTATAGCGGTGCCAGAAGAAGAGAGAGAGCAAGATATTGAAAACCTATTTGAAGAAATAATGACAGAAAACTTCCCCCACCTGGTGAAAGAAATAAGACTTACAAGGAAGCACAGAGAACCCCAAACAAAAGGAATCCAAAGAGGACCACACCAAGACACATCATAATTAAAATGCCAAGAGCAAAAGACAAAGAGAGAATCTTAAAAGCAGCAAGAGAAAGAAAGTCAGTTACCTACAAGGGAGTACCCATCCGACTGTCACCTGATTTCTCAACAGAAACTTTGCAGGCCAGAAGGGAGTGGCAAGAAATATTCAAAGTGATCAATACCAAGAACCTACAACCAAGATTACTTTATCCAGCAAAGCTATCATTCAGAATAGAAGGTCAGATAAAGAGCTTCACAGATAAGAAAAAGCTAAAGGAGTTCATCATCACTAAACCAGTATTATATGAAATGCTGAAAGGTATTCTTTAAGAGGAAGAAGAAGAAAATGATAAAGATACAAACTATGAACAACAAATACACATCTATCAATAAGTAAATCTAAAAATCAAGTGAATAAATAATCTGATTAACAGAATAAACTGGTGAATATAATAGAATCAGGGGCATAGGAAGGGAGTGGACTGACTATTCTTGGGGGGGAAAGGGGTGTGGAGGATTCAGGAAGAGACTGAACAAAAATCGTGCACCTATGGATGAGGACAAAGTGAGGGGGATGAAGGTGGGGTTGGGGGGAACGAGTGGAGGGGAGCTATGGGGGGGGGAAGAGGAACAACTGTAATAATCTGAACAATAAAGATTTAATTTAAAAAAAAAAGATAAAATAATAAAAAGAAAAGAGTGTGTCCTGTGACTTAACTTTTTGCACACTGTAGGTACTGCATAGTTTGCCTAAGTATACACCAGAGACCAACTGTTCACAACTTTCTCACCGAAACAACACATAAAAGATAGAAACAATTCAGTGTCATTACGATAATGAGTCTACAGTTCCCCAGTCTACCATCAGACACTCTAGCATGAAGAGTCTATAGGAAGAGCTTAATATATAGGTATAGGCACACTGGCTTCAGAAATGAACAATATTCCTAGTTTCAACACTCAACTGAGCATGGAAACTATTCATCAATTTATACATGGTTCCTTCTCCTCCCTCAAACCCCAGGCAAGAGGGAGGAAAAGGCACATGATGATGATTCTGCCCTCTGCAAACAGATGAATATTTTAAAGCAATTTTTAAAAATATATTCGTGTAGGCACAAGATACTGCTTTTAAAGGCTAGAACCCAGTTCTTTTCCACAATGTTTTGTTTTTACCTACAAATATTTAGAACTGCAGTTCAAAAAAGTACCCTTGAGCCTCTCAGCAGCAGGGCCTATTATGCGACTTACTATCTGAGGGTCTGTGCTGGTAGATCTACCCCTCACACTACACAGCCTGGGAACCATGCTGAGACTCCTGCAACTCAAATGTCCTCCCCAAGAGTGCCGCCAGGATGCTAAATGAGATATTTGAAAAACAGTGCTCCATAGACAGTAAGAAGTAACAACTAAAAATAATGTTTAAAGATTTACATGATCAGCCTCTAAACACTACATAATTCTAACCCAGAAAGTTACAATCCTCAATCTCCATCGAATGAGCTCCACAAAACAATCTTATTATAACTTTGCTTTTTTTTTTATATAATCACATAAAGAAAACTTATGTCAAAACTTGCTATCCATTGGGCTTTTTTAAAAAAATATATTTTTATTGATTTCAGAGAGGAAGGGAGAGGGAGAGAGAGAAATATCAATGATGAGAAAGAACCATTGATCAGCTGCCTCCTGTACACCCAGGCCTAGAGACCCCACTGTGCACGAACTTTGTGCACAGGGCCTCTAGTATAATATAATAAACAGTGCCATTTGCTACCACTACTTTTAGTCTCAGCTTTCAGAAAATCCAAAATATGATTCAACTTCAATTGACACTTCACTGGCACCTCCTACCATCTTTACCATCCAGAACTTCTACCCACTCTTTCCCACTTTGAGTGTTAGACCTGGTAAGACCCTTAGACACATCTTGGACACATGGACACATGTCCAATCCCACATCTTCATTTTACAATGACAACAATAAGGCCTCTTTTATTAGAAACTGGCAAAACAACAAAAAGTACTGTATGTACAAAAAATACAGGGCTTTTCTTTTTCACATTCACATAAAAGATGATGCAACTTCACACATTCATTCCATTTAATAAAAACAGCAAGAAATATAACAAATGACTAATATCCCTTTAAACTTGACAATAATACCAGAATACCACTTAGACAAAGCTACGTACTTTACCTGCAAATAGACCTTATTTTCATATTAATCATACTTTTTCCAACAAACTTTACCTGCAAATAGACCTTATTTTCATATTAATCATACTGGTAAGCTACATATTTATTTTATCACTGACCCTGCCCAAAAGATTTTGAAACTCTCTTTTAGGAATTGGCTGTAAAGTTTATTCTGAAGTCCACTATAGCCAGTAGCTAGTACAATGCTTGGCACATTGTAGGCATACAAATGATCATTAAAACAAATTGACTCAGCAACAAAACCTTCATGGCATATTTGTCTCAGGACACGGAAAAAAAATTCAGTCCTAAAGCTGACTAATTAAATGGCTGATAAAGCTGAGTAGTTCTTATCCAAAGAAAATTCTGTTTCACAGCAAAATACACCCTGCGTCTGCACAATCATAGTAAAGAAGTAGCCCATATTCCAATCTTTAAGTCTCAGAACTTATCAAATGCTTCACAAGCCCTAAATAATGCACCCAGTCAACCACCTGCCTATGTGAGTAATATCAGTGATGTCAAAGAAGCACATTTAGATTGATTTCCCAGGGACTCAGACCTAGGATGTGGATTTTCTCTGGGATGTTAAGTTGTTTAACTGTCAAGTTCAGTACTTCTGCCTGGAAATATTAAGTGTATTAACAGTTACTACTTCCACAAAATGCATAATGTCCAGTGCCATAAATTCCAAGTCTTGTTTTTATTTTCAAATGCATACCAAATCTTTTCTAATACTTTCATGGTACCCAAATCTCCTTCTGAATAATTATACTTTACTATTAGTTTATCATATTTTTTAATGATTGCGGTGGTTTTAGAAAAAATCTATAAATTCTTTGACAGGCCTCCCATCAAGAGCTGGAGTCTAATTATCCCTCCTTGAATAGGCCTATGACTTAACTTGAGAAAAAAATGAGGCAGAGTGACTCTGCATGACTTCTAAGACTATGTCATAAAAAGGCATTCCAGCCTGATGGTCTTTCTTGGGATTCATGCCTTTGAAACTCTGAGCTGACAGATATGAAGTCTGGCTACCTGGAAGCATCCATTCTGCAGAGACCACACACACAGAGGGAGAGATGCCTGAGGACCCAGCTGTTTGACTTCTACATGATGTAAGCTACCATCGACTGCAACTGCAGAAGACACCTAGAGTAAGAACCACTTAGCTGAGTATTGTCAATCCCCAGAAATAATAATGACTGTCGTTTCACATTAAGTTTAGAGTTGTTTATAACACAGCAATAAAAACAAACACAGAATGATAAAAAACAAAAAACTCAACATTTTCTTTGGTGTTAATTCCACTGGTATATGAATAAAGCCTCATTCATGCTTCATCTTTGATATCTTTTTTAACGGTTTCCTTTAACTGTGACAAGGTAAAAAAACAAACAAAACCTGTATATTCCCTGCACCTGTGGACTTCCTTAAACATTTATTTCAAGTATCTTATTTACAAATCTATTTAACCTTAGACTAATCTGAAGTAAATCTTTGCTCAAAATAAAAGCCAATCTTTATGTAAACATAAACAAAATCCTTACACTTCTATACACCTTTGTAACTAATATAACACTGACAGGCCAACTCTCCTGCCAACCATCCAGGTAACATACACTGATAAAATGTTCTCATTTCCTGATCCCTGCAGTCAGGGGACTATGTAAGGTAACAAAAGCTGACAAGGCTTAACACTTCACAAGTCACTGGTTTCTAATTAAAATGGTCTCCAAACATCCCTGCAAGTTTAACAAGTGCACAACCTGGCCTATCACTTCCACATCTTTTGCTGTTGATAATAAGATGTTATCTGACAATCCTATTTAATAAAAGGCTAATATGCAAATAGACCAAATAGCAGAACAACCAAAAAACCGGTGGCTAAGACATGTGCTGACCACCAGGGGGCGTGTGTGGAACATGGCAGGCATTGGCTGCAGCGGGATGGTGGACCAGGTGAGCGGGGGGGGGGGGGGGGGGGGGGGGGGGGCGCGCGGGCGGGGGGGTTGCCAGACCAAGGTGGGACACCGGTTGCTGTCATCCGGGCGAGCCTCTGGTGGTTACTGAAAATTCTTTGCTCCCGTGCCCTGCAATCCCACGGGGTGCTCACACCCGCTGCCAGCACCTGCCATGGTCCATGCGCACCCCCTGGTGGTCAGTGCACGTCATAGCAGCCTAGTTGTTCGGTTGTTCCACTGTTCAGTCTATTTGCATATTAGGGTTTTATATATATACTAGAGGCCCTGTGCACGAATTCATGCATGGGTGGGGTCCAGTCAGCCCGCCCCAATGAAGGCCTACTGGGCCAGGCCAGTGGGGGGCAGGAGCCGTGGGTGGTTGGCCAGCTGGTCCCGTCCCCAATTGGGGGCATGGCTGGCTGGGGGGCCCCTGATCAGGCCGGTTGGCCGACCGCAGTGCACGTCATAGTGACTGGTCCTTCCAGCGTTCCTGTTGCTTGGCTTATATAGATTATATGTTAATAAGGATATATTTTAAATAGATGTATCATATGGATATTAAACACCATACATTTCAATGGAAGTGTTTTATAATTATTAACATATAAAAAGCATGTCACTAGAATGTAAGCTCCACAAGGGCAGGAAAATTTGCCCTGAAGTATCTGGCCCAAACAAGCCCTCAATAAATATGCTGACAAACAATGAATGTATAAAAGAAACTTTAAGTCAAATTTTTAAAAAATGTTTGCTGAGAATGTTCATTTCTATTTCTAATTTAGGAAGAAAATTCTGGTCAATTTACTAGGGGAAAAAAGTTTAAATTTTACCGCAATGATTTTTACAAGCTGTCTTCTCCCTGGGTGAACTCAAAATCCAAAGGCTTTCCTTACACACCATTTCTTTGTGGCATGGTTGTGAGCAAACATTCTAAAAGCTCAAGTCAGAAATTATGCCCAGATCTGATTCTAATGGGCTTTGTTCAAAATCTAAGCTTAAAATAATGTTTCAAAATAATAAATCTATTTATAGAATCATTCCTCGGTTTTATGCAAAGAATTGTATTTCCTATAAGAAGTTTCTAGAGTAAGAAATTTAATGAAATTAAACCAGTATTTTTTATTCAATGCTTTTCATGTTCTTGTTTTAGGTGGATAGCTAACTAAACTATAACATTTTCCTATGGTTTTATTCTTTTTCTATTATTAAAATAATAAATGCTCAAATAGAGGTATATAAAATACTAACACATATTAAAAGACATCAAAGTAATTACTCACCCTGGTCAGGTTGGTCAATTGGGTTATAGAGCATCATCCCAATACACTAAGGTTGCAAGTTCAATCGCCAGTCAGGGTACATACAATAATCAACCAATGGACCTAGCCAGGTGGCTCAGTTGGTTGGACTGTTGTCCTGTACACCAAAAGGTCTCCAGTTTGATTCCCGGTCATGACACATATCTAGGTTTAGGGTGCCATCCCAGGTCAGGGAACATGGGGGAGGAGGGGGGCACCAATTGATGTTTCTCTCTCTCCCATCCTCTCTCTCTAGGAATCAATAAAAATATATCCTCAGGTGAGGACTGAGAAAAATTTTTAAAAAATCAACCAATGAATGCATAAATACGTGGAACAACAAATCAATGTTCTCCCTCACTCTAAAATCAGTAAATAGCCAGCCCAGTGGTTGAGCATCAACCTATGAACCAGGAGGTCCCGGTTAGATTCCAGATCAGGGCATACGCCCGAGTTGTGGGCTCAATCCCCAGTGTGGGGTATGCAGGAGACAGCCGATCAATAATTCTTTCTCATCATTGATGTTTCTATCTCTCTCCCTCTCTCCCTTCCTCTCTGATATCAATAAAAAAATTCTCTTAAATAATATCAGCATATAAAAAAAATGTTTAAGTAATCACTCATAACCCAGAGACAAGTGCATTGCCATTTTCTTTCAGCACTTCTTATGAAACTTTTGTCTTTAACATGGTTAACCCCATGGACTGCTTTATCTCAGCGATATTGGCTCATATGCAGGATTTGCAGTTTTTCCCAACAGCAATGAGGCATTTGATCTGAACCATCCATTCAAGCTTGCTCATCCTCATTAACCATAGCATACACCAATAACCTGGCTGGACAGAGGTGAAAAATGCTATTTGTAGTCATGAAATCAAGCAACTGGCCTAAAATGGAATGGAATTCACACCCCTTACTGCACTGGTTCATTTACCCTAAGTCTAACCCATTAAATTAACCAGTCACGGCCAATATATGACCTAGCACGTAAGATTTATTTTATCATGATAATACAAAGCTCATTACTTAAGATAGTTAATAGGGTATCTTTTTCTACCAAAAAACTGTTCAACTGATTTGATATCCTATGCACTCATTATTCTAAGCATTCTGGGCTTTAGATCTTCAAATGTACCGGACTCTCTCAATTAAGGGTGTTCACACATGTTGTTCCTCCCGCGCAGAAAACTCTTTCAGCCCTTAATACCCTGCCCTGAAAACACTGTCCCCACACTGGCCCCTCAGCCTCCCTCCTATTCAGAATCCCGATCCTCCTTTTAAGCATTTCTTCTCCCAGTAAGCTTTCCTTCTTCCTATGTGCCTCTGGAAAAGAATCTGGAACTTTCTCTTCACTGCACTCATCTCACTGCCCTATACTAGCCAGTCTTTCCCACAGACTCAGCTCCACCACCATCCACTCACGACTTAGACCGACATGCAGCAGAAGGCCCCAAAATTTACCGAATTAAATGAGAAATTATTTTAATGGCATATATACATATATAGTATATCCATATTAATATTTAATTACGTTTATATAATATATGTATGTGTATCAGAAACACAAGTAACTTCCCATGCTCATTCCAAAAAGTAAAGGAAAAGCAATAAAGCTGAATTGATGCAGAATCTTGGCCACTTAACTAATCATCTTGGGCACTCCAGCCCTCAATTTCCGCAGTTATAAATAAAAAAAAATCCTAGAATCTTCCTTGGTATAAAATGTCGAACATCTCAAATATTATTTCCTACTCAGCAATCAAACTCAAGTAGACCTGCAGTCTACTACTCCAGTCAAAAGGTAAGACCAATTACCACAGCCTAACATACAGATGGTAATAGGTATCCTGGAAAATAGAGGTTCAATTCCCACCGAGCACTTGGCAGCACTGGGACCTCCTAAACAGCCTTGGGAAAGAAAACAGTTTCAACCCAGCAGAAATCAAAGGTGAGCAAACACTCCCACCCCCAGTGGGAGTCACTGTGCTTTTGCTTTATCCCACATTATTACTAGTGAGCTTTTGTCACATAGAACCTTCCCCCATTAAATTTATATGAAAAGTGTAATTAAAAGATAATATAATTATACTAATACATCAGTCCTAGCCGTTTGAAATTTTTTGAAAAATACAGAATATTTGGGCTGATTTTTAAGAGTTCCCCTCCAGTTAATAAACCAACAGGGGAAGTTTAGAACACCCACAATTCTAAAAACCCCTTAGAACAAGTACAAAAGGGCAGAAAAGCAGGTCTGAGGCAGGAAATAATACTAAATCTTAAAATGTCAAAGGTGACCAACATACATCAACTATAACTCATCAAACACTATCTAGAGGGCCCAAATCACATAGACTCAAAGCTGATATTAACTTTCAAATATCAAATACACCCTCTCATCTTACAAATGAGTAGTAACCTAAGACTCACTGCAGGCAATGGCTTGTCTAAGATCCCACCACTGGTCAATACGAAGACCAAGCCGCCTACCTCCAAATCCAGTATCTTTCCAGTTCTCAGAGCTCTGCCCCCATCAGGACCTGTCTGTAGGACAAAATCTTTTGGATATACAGTAACCCTCCCAAATTCTGTAAGAATTGTAATACTTGATTATGAATGTCAATACCATAAAACAAACCTGAAGATAGGTAAAAATGTATTACAAAACTTAAAAGTTAAGCAGATACATCTAAATTTAAAAAAATGTATTTTTTACTATTTCATCTCACCTACAGGTCTTAATTCTGGTATGAAATTCTAAGCCCAATAAAATCTATCTATTACATGAATATCTACAACCATAATCTTCAAATAGTTATTGGCAGTACATTAGATGAATTGAAGTATTATAAACAAAAATAATAACCATGAAAGAGTCAGAGGACACTTGGTCTCATTTTTAAGTGTCTTTGCTACTACACTGCTCTCCTGGCAGTGTGCAAGCTGGCCACAGGATCCCAGTCCCACCCTGGACACAAGTGACAGGAAGGAGCAGACTCCCCACATAAACTCTTCAGGTATCCCCTCTCCCTCCTTGCCAACTCCCAACACAGTCAAAGAATAAGGATGAAGCAACCAGTTTTCATACCCTGATGGGCCAATTATCTTTACTTATTATCCCTAGACAGTATCTTTTGCAAATAAAGAGCAAAGAACAAAAAACCCACTGACTATTCTCACACAACACTTCTGGACTCTCATTATCAGTGTCAAATACAGGCAGCAATGATGAACCCCTCCCGCTGCTGACAGTATCTTCAATCCTATAAACGAAAATTCATTAGGCTCAAGAGAATGGAAAGAAAATGAAACCAGTCCCCACACCCTGAAACCTGTCTTCAAAGCCCTTCAGAAGCACCAAGTTTAATTATCAGTTCCTTCTTCCTTCTGACTTCATCTAACCCCTTACTTAATCTTTATTTGTATGTCTGTCTCCCCATTAAACTGAAAGCCCCATGAAGCAGAGATCATCATTTTTGTATACCAATGTATATAATTTAGTTGGCAAAATACTCATTGAATTGAGCAGAAGAGTAAAACTTATTTTCCCACTTTCCTAGTTCATTTTTTTCATTCATCAACAAAATTTAAGTACCAGTTCTTTCTTCCCCAAGTCATTCCACAATACAAAAACCCTTTAACACAATTCTAAGAGAACAGAAATTGGAGTGGGAAAAACCTAAAGGATCTGGCCCAATTATCTAATTTTACAAATGAGTTATATCATTTACTCCTGGTCACATGGCCAGTTGGTGTCAGATAAAAAAAGAACAAATCCCCAGCCACTGTTTTCCTCCCATTTATATTCCATTCACCATCAAATACAAGAGGAACTGACTAAAAACTTAATCCCTGCCTACTGTATCCTCCATCAATTTAAAATCATCTAAAAATACCAAGTTTTCTTTAAATATTTGTCTTCTAATCTATGTTATTTTAGCAGAGAAATAAACAATGTTCAAAAATGCATATAAGTCCTAGTTAGTTTGGCTCAGTGGATAGAGCGTTGGCCTGCGGGCTGAAGGGTTCTATGTTCAATTCCGGTCAAAGGCACATGCCTGGGTTGCAAGCCTGATCCCCAGTGTGGGGCATGCAGGAGGCAGCCGATCAATGATTCTATCTCGTCATTGATGTTTCTGACTCTGTCTCCCTCTCCTTTCCTCTCTGAAATCAATAAAAAAATATATATCTTTAAATGCATATAAGAAAAATGTTCCTTTCCATCTCTAGTATTTTGACAAGGATATGAAAAACACTTGGCACAATCAAGATGTTACCATTGGGGGAAGCTGGGTTATGGGTATAGGAGACCTCTCTGCATTATTTTTATAACTTCTTATGAGTTTATCCTTGTTTTAAAGTAAAAAGTTGAATTTTCAAAAAAGCACACGACACATCCACCTGATGCCACTCCCTAGGCCCACTAATCTATCACCTCACTTTTCTCCAAACTTTCCCAATAAGCCAGAAAAAGTTCCAACTACTTCTCAAGCCGAAGTTCCAGGCAGGGATGGTGCAGCAACCTGGTCTAGCAGCACCCCTGGCCTAGCACAATGTCTGAGAAGCACACAAACATTTACTGACCAAGGAAAATTAATCTAACACTGCCCTCAAACTCTGTGCAGGCAACACAGAGCAAATATTTACACAGGCCAACTCTTTCACCAGTCTTTCTGTTTGCTACTGATCAGATCAGCTTCACTCCCTCAACTGTAACCCTATGAGCACTGACATCTGTTTTTAAAAAGCTATCATCCCATGCCCTAGCTGGTTTGGCTCAGTGGATAGAGCATTGGCCTGCAGACTGAGGGGTCCTGGGGGATTCAATTCCAGTCAAGGGCACATGCCCTGGTTGCAGGCTCAATCCCCAGTAGGGGGAGGGCAGGAGGCAGCCGATCAATGATTCTCTCTCATCATTGATGTTTCTCTCTCTCCTTCTCCCTTCCTCTCTGAAATCAATAATATTTTTTTTAAAAAAAGCTATCATTCAGGGTCTTACAGTTCTGAGGATGACATAATATTTATGTAACTTAAATTTTAAAAATTTCATCTGTAGAAACAAAAAGTCTCAAAAGACAGAAAAACACCCTATTCTCACTCAGCTAGAGAACCCATAATCGGAGGGGGAAAGAATGGCTGAGAGTTGCGAGGAACTGACAAGCTTGACCCTATTTGCTGTCACCAACTCATTTTAAACTAAGAAAATGGTAAAAGCCTTCTATACAGTGATCTATTTAGTACCATAAAGTAGTCAGTCCACCTTGTATTTGATTATTTAAAGCACTACTTTAAATCAAAGAACCTCTTAATCAGAAAAAGCCACCACAATAAATGTTTTTACTACAATTTGGTTAAGGTTATGTTACTCTTAAAAACCTCAACATTATTGCCAGAAAAACTTTCCATTAGAAAAAAAATGTTTACGCCTTAACCGGTTTGGCTCAGTGGATAGAGCTTCGGCCTGCAGACTCAAGGGTCCCAGGTTCGATTCCGGTCAAGGGCATGTACCTTGGTTGCGGGCACATCCCCAGTGGGGAGTGTGCAGGAGGCAGCTGATCGATGTTTCTCTCTCGTCAATGTTTCTAACTCTCTATTCCTCTCCCTTCCTCTCTGTAAAAAAATCAATAAAATATATTAAAAAAAAAAAGTTTAAACATAACATACCCAAAAACAAATGCTATCACCCCTCAAGAATGTCCTAAAATCTACCAAAGAAAGATTAAATCTTCCTGTCATAAAAAGAAGTTTTACATTTCCAAAGAGTCTTCTGAGGACTCAAGAGGCCCTGGTGAAGAAAAGCCAAAGACCAACTGCCCAGAATCCCAGCCCCTCAACAGTTTTGGGAAACCAAACAAATTCTGGGATGTTACGGGTGAGCTGTTTACTGCAGACTGATTACTGTCTCTGAATGTCCATGTTGTATGTATCTTGCAGTAGCTCTCTGTTCTCAGAAGCGGCAGAAAGATGAGCAGCTGCCAACAAAAGCAGTCCACATGTCATCCCTGACTTGCAGACCATGAGCTGTAAACCTCCCCATACAGAAGACACCCTACCCTGGTTCTGTGTCTGCGTCCCCTCAGCAGTGATAGAGACCTAACAGGGAATTAGTAGGAGCAGGTGGCAGCAATTTGTACTCATCCCTGCTGGCAACTGCAAGAGGCAAAAAAAAAGTAGTTCCTACACATCATAATTAAAATGCCAAAAATTAAAGACAGAGAGAGAATCTTAAAGGCAGCAAGTGAAAAGAAAACTGTTACCTACAAAGGAGTTCCCATAGGCTGACACCTGATTTCTCATCAGAAACTCTACAGGCCAGAAGGGAATGGCATGAAGTGCTCAAATGGAAAGCAAGGATCTGAGACCAAGATTACTATGTCCGGCAAGACTATCATTCAAAATAGACTGTCAAAAAAAGAGCTTCCCAGACAAAAAAAAGGCTAAAGGAGTTCACCACCACCAAGCCAGCATTACAAGAAATGCTAAAGGGATTGCTGAGAAGAAGAAACAGAGAGAAACCTAGCCATACAGAATTACAATGGCTATAAATAAGTACCTCTCAATAATGACCCTAAATGTAAATGGATTAAATACTCCAATCAAAAGGTGTAGGGTAGCTGAATGGATACAAAAACATGACCCAACTATATGCTGTCTACAAGAGGCCCACCTCAAAATAAAGAGACACACAGGATGAAAGTGAAGGGATGGAAAAAAATTTTCCATGTAAATGGAAAAGAAAAAAAAGCTGCAGCAGCAATACTCATATCAGACAAAATAGACTTTAAAAGCATAAGGAAATAAACCAGCTGGAGAAAAGATAAATATCATATCATATGATCTCATTCATTTGTTGAATATAAAGAACATAAACTGATGAACAAAAATAGAGCAGGGGGAGGATATTCTAGAATATAATAGAAATAATCCTGTTATTTGCAGATTTTTAACATTTCCTACAACTTTTGTGATCCCATACTATGTTAGTACAGTTTTGGTAATATTATTACACTTAAAATCCTTTTATTCTTGAAATATTAATGTTTATTGCATGTAATATTATATGTAAGATCATTTTTCTTGAATAATTGGTGTTTATTGCATGTAACATTATCATACTTTAAATTATTTTTCTTGAGATATTATTTATTGCATGTAACACTATATTTAAGATCGTTTTTCTTGAAATAAAAAAAAAAATAGACCCAGAAAAACAAAAGTAACAAAAGTAGTTCCTATACCTCCCCAAAGAGCCACCACAGAAACAAAAGGTCACACAGTGCACAGCATGGAAGCAGGCCCTCCCTCTCATTATTCTGTCTACAGAGAGCCATCACAACACCTGCAATCACTTAAGGAAAACACCAAAGGGTTTCTAGGCGATGAAGACCAGCTTAAACACCACTAGAACTCTAAGCATACTAAGAATGAATGTTTAAACAAGATTTGCATGCAATTTAAGAAAAATCGCTTGATTAGTACTTCCTTTAAAGACAAAGTAGGGTTTCCATATGCAGATGATGACACAGCCATTATACTTTGGGACAGGAAACAAAGCCACTCCTTCAACATAATAGATGAACTGCACAAGCCCAATATCCTATTGCCCCAAAGCCTTTTATATAAAACCATTTTCATCATTTAGACATCAAAACTGCCCTGCCATATTGTCTGTTTTGGCTTTCTCATCAAATTAATTACACTTCCTAATCTCAAAATTGGCTTTTTCTTAAGGTTTACAAAACCCATCATCCTCCACTTTTCACATCACAACAAGCGGGCTGTCACACACACACAAAAAATACTTTTGGTGTGATGAAAATGTTCTATTTTTTTAAAATATTTTTTTATTGGTTTCAGAGAGAGGGACAGAAACATCAATGAGAATCATTGACAGGCTGCCTCCTGCATGCACCCTACTAGGGATTGAGCCCCAAACCCGGGCATGTGCACTGACCAGGAATTGAACCCTGACCTCCTGGTTCATGAGTAGACACTCAACCACTGAACCACAGGCTGGGCTGTGATATAGCTTAATTGTGGTGGGTATACAAATTTTGTATACATTTGTCAAAATTTATCAAACCGTACACTTCAAATGGGTGGATATTTTATTTTTTTATTTTATTGAGTTTTTACAGAGAGGAAGGGAGAGAGATAGAGAGTCAGAAACATCGATGAGAGAGAAACATCGATCAGCTGCCTCCTGCACATCTCCCACTGGGGATGTGCCCGCAACCCAGGTACATGCCCCCGACCGGAATCGAACCCGGGACCTTTCAGTCCGCAGGCCGAAGCTCTATCCACTGAGCCAAACCGGTTTCAGCTCAAATGGGTGGATTTTATTGTAAGTTATACTTCAATAAAGCTGATTTACAAAACAAGAGTAGAGAAAGTTGAAAACATTTAATTACGATTAATCATACCATCTGAAATTAAGCAAATTTTGCTATGTAGGTAAGAAATTCTGTCTTAAAGACATGAATACACATGAAAGAACACTGATTTCTAATGCTTTATAAAATACTAGAGGCCCGGTGCACAAAATTCATGCACTCGGGGAGGGGTGTGTGTGTGTGTGTGTGTCCCTTAGCCCAGCCTGCACCCTTTTGCAGTCCAGGAGCCCTCAGGGGATGTCTAACTGAGTCGGACATCCTTAGCGCTGCCACAGAAGCGGGAGAGTCTCCCGCCACCTCCACTGCGCTCACCAGCCATGAGCCTGGCTTCTGGCTGAGCGGTGCTCTCCCTGTGGGAGTGCACTGACCACCAGAGGGCAGCTCCTGTGTTGAGCGTCTGCCCCCTGGTGGTCAGTGCGTGTTACCGGTCGTTCCACCGTTTGGTTGATTTGCATATTATGCTATTATTATATAGGAAGGATGCCGACAAAAATGACAATGTCACAGAACATAGTTACCATATTTCTCATTTTAAAGGGTTTATTACCTCTATACTGATCTATCCAGGAATATGAAATATGGCCTCATTAGGAATAATTTCTAATAGCCAAGTTCAAATTACCAATAGTCTCACCTCTATATATTAACTTAGAAGAATGCTGCTAACTTTTCACGTGGCAATCTTATTCCTCAATGTGTTCCATAGAAAATTACTTTAAATTTCAGGAATCCCACCTTATCATTACACAATCATTACAAGTGCCTGCTGACAAAATGCTATCACACTGGAGGTTAAGAAGTGACAGCATCAAACTGAAGGGAACCTTAAGATTTCCAGTGTGATGCTGACCCTCCTAAGTCTACAATCTAAACAAACTTTCTCTTAAGAATGTCAAATGTTGTAACATGTTAGAACCTAATTAGTTTTATCAGGTAAAATTATCAAAATTGTTGATCGAAAATAAGTGTTTATGTGACAATAGGAAAATATAAACAGACTGACATATTATATTAAGGTATTTTTTGTTTTGTTTTTTTTAGGTCTTCATCTCTGAGATACATTTTGAAGGTATAATGATTCAATTACCTAATGGAAAGGAATATGTGTGGAAGAGGCTTGAAACCAGACTGGCCATAAGTAGATAACTGTTGAGATTGGGTAATGTACCTGAGTGTTCATTATACTATTTTATCTTTTGTATATGTTTAAAATTTCCACAATAAAAAGCTTAAAATTTTTCAGAGGAAAACTTTAAAATTGCTTTCAATAACCCTATAAATTCTACTGAAGTATAATTTGATAATCTCCAATAATTATACTTTCCTTTAGAGACTATTTCATAAATAACCTGATTAAGGAAAAATCCTGACCTTTCTTAAGTTCATCCCATTATTCCCAGTTGTATTCATGTGTACCATGCAATTTCCTTCACAGGTGCCTGCTTACTATTAAACCTACAATATAATCACTGATTTCTTCATTTATAAAATTGATCTGCCCTTCTTTGCTTTGCTTTGCTTTCCAATATTTTGTTTGGCTATTTCATACCCTGTCTTTAATATTACTTTTCTTAATCAACTTCATTTAATCATGTTAGTGAAGCTCACCTGTATTTTCCCAGTACAGTTATTCCGTATTATTTGTAGTAACGATCTCAATAATCAAATAGGGAGATTTCCCACTGATGATGTGATTGATGCTCTATCCCACACAGACTAATAGTTGTCTTTTTTGATGTAGCACGCTGAAATTTTAGGTTGCTTTCAACTACCCTCCACAACCTTTGTTCAGCTCCATGAAATCCCTGGCATATTTTCTGACTCCTACTGAGAGGGCCAGGGTATGCCTGAGTCTTTAAAACCCAACAGTTCCAAATAAAAGTAAGGAGCACTTACTAAATGTCATGCCCTGTGCAAAAAAAAAAAGGCACTTTGACTTGTGGTCACTGCTCTCTAACAGAACTTTCAGTGATGAGGGCGCTGTTCTGTATCTGCACTGTCCAGCATGATGACCACTAGCTCCATGTGGCTACAGAAAACTTGAAATGTGACCAGTGTTATTGAGGAACTGACTTTTTAATTTTATTTCATTTTAATTAACTTCAATTTAAATAGTCACATGAGACTAGCTTATATTGCTTTGATTTTTCTTCATGAAGATTATTTCCATTTAGTTTTATAACTATATGCATTTAAAATAATCTTGGACAGTTTCTCAACTTCAGCACAACAGACATTGGGACAGGAGTTTCATTGTTGTCGGAGGGTTGGCCTGTGCACTGTAGGATGTTTAGCAGCATCTCAGCAATGCTCCAACTGTGACAATCAAAGTGTCCCCAAACACTGCCAAAATGCCCCCTTTGGGGGGGGGCGGGGGCGCAAAAATCACACCCAGTTTAAAACTATAAAACTATTGATCTAAGGTTAAGAGTCTGGATTGTGTATTCAGTGCTAAGAATATTCTAGGGCCATTTTTGGGAACCAGATTACACTTAAAAGCAGTTACAACTAGCCATCTCTTCATTATATTTTCTGCAGAATCTGCATTATAATATTTGTGTTTTCCCACTATCTAAACTGCTCCTCACTGACCTTGAGGCAGGGGTGTGGAGGGTGGGAAGGAGAGACAGGGAGTAAAGTTCTAAGTGGTTAAATGACTAGACTACCACAACACAGCTAATGAACAGCATGGCTAAAACAAATCCAGATTTAGGAATTCCAAATCTCAAACTCCTGTCTGTATTATCTTACCTTGTAGTCTTATAGCACCTACAGGAGGAAGCTCCTTAGAGAAAAGCCATTTTGATATGAAAATCTCAACCAAGACTGTTAATCACTGCACAACATATGACAATGCCCAAAGCAAAGCTCACAGGAAAAGTCCACGTACAGAAAAAACAGTGAGAACTGGCTTGTGCTGTTAACAACCTGCACTCAGGACAGTGACAAGCCACGCCATACCCACATCAACTTTAAAAGGCCTCCCCTCTCCTAATCTAGTTTTAGGAAAGGGTTGAGAGGGTTAGCACCCTAATAAAAGGCAAAAGTCAATTTGGAGCCATGAGGTAGGTAGGTAGGTAGGTAGGAGGGAAGAGAAAATCAAAACTCTAAGTCAAGTAACTGCTCTAAGGCTGGCATGTCTCAGGAAGCAGAAATATCCCAGAATACAGACCATGTGGAACAGCAGAAAGAGCCCCGGACCTTGGAAAAAGTCCGAAGAGCCATCACGTGGACCTCATCAGTCAGTCGCTCACTGTGTACCGGGATAAATTCCGTCCATCTCTAGGCCTGCTTTTCCAACTCATTAGTGAGAAGACTGGTCTACAGGACTTCCTGGGCCCTTTCCAGGTCTCAGTGAGCAGGCATTTTCCAGCTCTCCCCTCAACCTGGACAGGCAGACCCATGTTCTTGATATCCTTTTCCTATTTCTCTGAGACAATGTTTTAAGCAGAAACAGCACTAACTCCAGAAATTCCCTAGAAAGAAAACTGAAAGGTCACAAACGTATCTGAGCATGGAATGGTTTCAATTCACCACAACGAATATTTACAGAAGGCCAGCCACTCAGCACCAGAGACCTTGTAATCACTCCAGGAAACTACAACCAACCAACATGCTAAGATCTCTAAACGCCTCATCTCTGCCCTAGCCATCTCCATCTATATTCATCAACTGCATTCATTATTTGGTCTCCCAGGGCCAATAATTAAAGGCTTTAATACACAAAAATAAACAAAGACTACTGCGGAATTAGCAAGTTTTGAAAACACAAAGAAAAAAAATCAAGTTTCAACTTTTTAAAATACTGAGTGCATTTTACATGTTTGAGACATCACACGACTACACTGAACAAAATATTTGATTTTTAAAAGAATGTGGCTAAAGAAAAAACCTTATTTGAAGAAAATATTGATATTTTGAATCCCCTAAATTTTCTTTAACTGAGCAATTTATTTGCAGTACACCACACTGCCTGTCCAATCTTAATTTCTGTGTAAAGAATGAAGTCTACTTGTTTAAACCCCTTTTAACCCCAAACTATCAATTCATTTGTGACTATCACAGGCACATTTCACGTATAAAAATCAAGCTATAGTAGCACATTCTTTTCTATTATCAAAACTTGCTAAACCTTGATAAGGCTGTTATCCTCACTACTATTCTAGTCTTGTTCCAGATGTTAAGATTCCAGAACAGCAGTATCTTTGGAAACAGGCTTTTCCCAAGCAATGCAGCAATAGGTTGACTGGCTCCTTTTTGAAGGGGAGACAGACAGAAAGCTCTACCGCAAGTCAATTACTTCAAAACTTAGTGTGCAGGGCTGTCTCAAATGCTGCCTTCACAAATCTCAACAGACCAGACATTTTTATACTCCAATACAAATGTAGGTCCCTAAAATTTTACCTACAGCACTTCCCTATTTTTTCAAAATACCTGCATCCTTGATGCACACATTTTATGGTCTGAATCAAATCCACTTATCTTATTTCATGCTTGAAAACTAAAGATGATCTAAATATTGTATACTGACACTACAGGAATCAAAACCAAAGGGGATTACTTGCTTGTACTAGGAATGGGGGGGGGGGGGGAGGCAGCTTAAAAAACATACATTACTGGTCAATTTCTCAGACTAGCTGAAGCAAAAGGAATGCTCAAAAATGAACCAAACTGCCCAAATACTACTGCAAAATAGGTTCTGGCATGTGTGGTCCTTAGGTAAACTAGTCGGGACTCTCGGTATGTAGTAAAGACTCTCTCCTCCATGGTGGAATTTTCTGTTAAAAGACGTTATACTCCATGCACTACCAACTCCATGCACTACTAGCCAGATTCGAAATTTCACCAAAAAAATCTGTTAGAAGCCTTTCAAGAGATCTCTAATGAGATATCAGATTAAGGATCCCGTAATAAAATCTTACATGACTTAAAGCTTCTTTCAGTATTTTCGGAAAGTATTCCAGAAGTTTAACAAACACGTTAAATTATGGCTACAACCAAGACGCGTGAAACCCGAGCCAGTGGTCGGATGGAGAGGCTGTCGCCCCCCTGAGGCACTGAGATCCTTCGAGACCAGGGCCAGTGTCTCAGCAGCAAGTTCGGCCTCTCCCTCCCCCTCCCGGGAAGCGCATGACAAATCGGGTGTCACACAACTCGGGTCACCCGGCCACCTCGCAAAAATCCTCCCGAACTTCAAAACCCGGACCCAGATGGCCTCCGCCATGCCAATGAAAAGGGGCCGGGAAAGCACAGGGGGAAGGCGGCTCAGCATGTCCCCCCT
Source organism: Myotis nattereri (assembly GCF_964212035.1). Lineage (NCBI taxonomy): Eukaryota > Metazoa > Chordata > Mammalia > Chiroptera > Vespertilionidae > Myotis > Myotis nattereri. Next base: position 13,676,716 of record NC_138092.1, read on the forward strand.
GGTGACCCCGTAGACACTCAGCCCATCATCAGATCCGAGTCCTGGAGTCTAAGACTTGCTTTAATGGAGGCCTCCCTCCACCGCCGTGGAGTCTCTGTTTTACATCAGAAAGGGAACTTTTCCTGCTTTATCTCAGTTCCCTGGGAGCAGGCGTCCCTGCAATTCAATATCCTAAACTGGCAGGGGACGGTGGAGGAGGAAAGAGAGGACTCCACGGCCAAGACGGCCTTCTTGTGAAAGACAAAAAAGCAAACACACACACACACAAATCACCATCCCTCCTCCGCCCATAGCAAACCCACCCCAGAAATTCACAGCGCGTTCAGGGAGGCAGCCCTGCGAACTGCAAACGTCTGGGAGTTCCTCTGCTACTCTAGGCTGGGTTTTCAGCTGTCAAATTACAACTCAGGACAACACTGTCATTAGAATTAAAAAAAAAAAAAAAAAGAAAAAGGAAACAAAAAATGAAAAGCTCGCACCACAGGGAAGGGAGCAGGAGAGCAGAGGGAATCCGACCCACTTCCCCGCCCCCGCCCGGATCCACCCCAACCCCGGGCAGGCCAGCCTCCCCGCAGGGGCTCCAATTTAATAATAATAACAACAGTCATGGCGCTTCCTCCCCGCCCCCCACCGCGACGATCTGCCGGGAACCAGCGCCCCCCCCCCCCATCCCCGGGTTCCCCAGGCTGCCCGGGTCCAGGCCGCCCCCGGGACACCACTCCCGGGGGCCCGGGCCAGCCCCGCCGACCGGGGCCCCTCCGCCCGCTCCCCCTCTTCCCTCTCTTTTCACCGCCACCATCCCCCATCCGCATTGTCTGTCTCAATTCAACTTTGACTAATATGGATTCCTCGGGCCTGGGCCCGGCGGTAATTACAGCCCCCTCCCAACCACCCCCCGCGGCTCCCCGGAGCCGGACCCTCCCCATCTCCGCCGAGTTCAACGCGGCTCCTCGGAAAGGGGGGGGGGACCCCGCGCTGCCCCCGCAGCCCCGCGCCCCCGGACCCGAAGTTGGCCCCGGAAAGGGCCTAGCCGGGGGCAGTGAGGACACCCCTACCGACCCCCACCCCGCCCGCACCCCCTCCCCCACCCCTCGCCAACCGGCCGGCGGGTAAACACCGGCGTCCGCCCCGGCGCGGCCCCGCGGGGGAGCACGGGGCGGGGAGACGCCCCTCCCCCGCCCGCCGGCCCCATTACCTGTCATTGAGCTGGTCCTCGGTGCCCGGCAGCGGGTGAACCACGAAATGGATGGACGTCATGGTGCTTCCTTCTCGTCCTCCTCCCGAGGACGGCCCCCTCGCGCTCTCGCCCGCCCGCCCCCCCGAATCCACTTCCCCTCCCCGAAACCCACTGCCGCCGCCGCCGCCGCCGCCGCCTCCCAGACCCCAAAGGGACGGCAGCAAAGGCGCAGGGGCCGCCGCTCGCTGCCGGGCGTGTGTCCGCGGCCCGGCGGCCCGGCGAGGCGGGCAGGAGGGCAGGTCTCCTCGCCACCCGCTCCCCGGCGAGAGCGCGCAGGGCTGTGAGGCCGGCGGCGGTGGGGCGCTCGGGGCGGGAGGAGGGCCGGGCTGCGGGGACGGTGTGGTCCCGGCGGCGGACGGGGTCCGGACTGGGGAGATGGGAGGGGGACGGGCCCGCACCGCGCGTCACTGGCGAGAAGCCGCCGCCAGAGCCGCCGCCAGCGCCGCCGCCGCCATCTTCACTTCTGCCCCAGTTTCTCCGCCTCGCAGGCTCGGCTCCCGAGCGGCGGGGGAGGGGCAAACGGGGGGAGGAGGAGGGAGGAGACCGGCGGGCGGGGGGGTCCGACTGCGAGGGGCGGGGCTCCGGGAAACGGGCGGTCAGGCCCTTGCGATTGGGCGGCTCAACGTCGTCGGGCCACGGCGCTGTAAGGCGCGCGCCGATTGGTCCGTTCGGCCCCGAGCCCGGCCCCCGCCGCGGGTGGGGCTGGGCCCACCCGGGTGCGTGTCCCGGGAGCACGTGTTGGGGAGTGAGCGGCGGAGGGGCGCGTCCGCCCGCGCGGGGAGCGGGGAGGAGCGGGTCCGGCCGGCGTGCGAGCGTGTCCGGGGAGGTGGCAGGAAGAGGGGTCCCGCATGCCCTTTGATTTCCGGGGAGCCGACCTCATTATTGTGCAAACCCGCGGGGGGTGGGGGGGGCGCTGTTCCCGTCCTTCCTCCGCAGTTACATTTAAAGTGGAAGCTCAGGGGCAGGAGAGGCACCGCCGCCTGTTGGCGAAGGTAGGTTATGTAAGAGCTTTTCCAACCAGGCCCTGGGGTAGGAGCCCAGAGCCAACGCCTCCTACCGCCTGGGTTTCCCCAGTTACCCCGCCGCCGCCACCATCCATCCCGTGACCGCACAAAGGAAAAATGGAAATTTCCACCAACTTCCAATAGTTCATGATTTTCTGACGACTTTCAAATGGAAGATGATCTGCCCTGCAGAGGCGTTCTTCAGCTGAACGCCAGTTCGCGAGTGGATCTAGTTGTTTTTTCTCCAGGGAGCCAGTTCATAGCTTCCCTTCAAAGCCTCTTCCCAAAAAAATCAGGTACCTATTTCAAAGCAAAAGTGAAAACATGAAGCCAAGCCGCTCGCTTCTCCAGTCTGTGGGTGTTTCTTAAAATCAGGGGTCCTGTGAAAAGTTCATGTTAAATGACACTTTTTCTCTGGTTGATGCATTACACACACACACACACTTTTGCTTAGGAAGTTCTTTTGAGCAAAATACATGAAAGTTTATTTGTAAATCAGAATAGATAATGGAACACTTTTTGTAAGTCACCAGCTCCCAAATTGGCACAGATTAGTGTTGACGAAAAGTAAATTCAAGGCCAGTTATTTGTTAGATGCCCCTATGAGCCATGGGGAGGCAGAGCGGACCCAGCTAGTTTTAGACCCAGACAGACCTAGATTTGTGTCCTATTGCCGTTATTTAGGTATGGGACATGGATTAAATTGTTTAACCTATCAAAGCATCTTTTTTCTCATTTGTAAAATATTTTAAGGAATAGATCTACATAGGTTGTGGTGAGGTCTACGTAAAATAACTTACGTCAAGCACGTAGGGCACCTCATGACAGTAGGTTTTGCAAATGGGAACTTTTGTTTGCCAAGGGCTCACTATGTGCCACTTTATACACTTACTAGAGGCCCCGTGCACAACATTCATGCACTGGGGTGGGGGGGAATCCCTCAGCCCGGCCTGTCCAGGACCCCTCGGGGGATGTCTGACTTTGGGCTGGACATCCCCCAAGGGGTCCTTAGTGCTGTGGCAGAGGCAGGAGAGGCTCCCACCACCACTGCTGTGCTCACCAGCTGGTGGCCCAGCTTCTGGCTGAGAGCACTCCCCCTGTGGGAGCACACTGACCACCAGGGGATAGCTCCTGCATTGAGCATCTGCCCCCTGATGGTCAGTGCCCACCATAGCGACCAGTCGTTTGCCATTCAGTCCACTGTTCGGTCGATTTGCATATTAGGGTTTTATTATATAGGACTAGAGACCCCATGCACAAAATTCATGTACAGGTGGGGTCCCTAGGCCTGGCTGGCAATCAGGGCCAGCTGGGGCCTTCCTTCCGGCTGCCAGCCGGGGCCTTCCCTCCCGTGGCCCCTCTCCCCCGCTGGCTGCCAGCTGCCGGCCAGGGCCTGCTGGATTGGGGGAGGGACCAGGGGAGGTTGCCTGGATGCAGGAGGTTGGTTGTGGGAGCGCACTGACCACCAGGGGGCAGCTCCTGCTTTGAGCGCCTGCCCCCGGTGGTCAGTGCACGTCATAGCGACCAGTCGTTCCAGCGTTCTGGTCGCTTAGGCTTTCATATATATATAGATTATATAGGATATCTTAATACTCAGCTCCCACTATGGGGTGTATGTCATTATCCCCATTATACACTGAGGCTCAAACACCTTAGGTAACTACTGAAGCTGAAGTTGAAACCCAGGTCAACTAACTTTGATTCGTTGCTCTTTCCACTGTACCACACACAGATAATTTAGAAAGAACAGAATATTCAAAGCCAATAGGAAAAAAATGTGATATGATAAATGCAATAAGAATCCTATGGAGTTAAAGAAGGAAGTGACTCCAGTCAAGAAAATTAAGAAAAGTCACTTAATTTAAGATGAGCTTCCAAGAAGATTCTGGGCAAATAGAACATCTAGCCCTGTGGTCGGCAAACTGCGGCTCTTTGGCTCCTTGAGTGTGGCTCTTCCTAAGCCTTAGGAGTACCCTAATTAAGTTAATAACATTGTACCTACCTATATAGTTGAAGTTTTAAAAATTTGGCTCTCAAAAGAAATTTCAATCGTTGTACTGTTGATATTTGGCTCTGTTGACTAATGAGTTTGCCGACCACTGATCCAGCCTAACCCTAGTCATTTTAGATTTGCCTCTTAACAAACCCCACACCACACCGGACTTTGCCTCATGATTCTTTCTTCCAAATCTACCTTTTCTTTGTGTCCTGCCCTACTTCCAACTTCCACCTCCCACTTTCCTAGCACTGAGACTTTCTGGCCTGTTTGAGGCTGGCCTCCTGATGGTAGGCAGCCCATTCAAACTGCCCACTTGGCCTTTGACAACCACCTTGACATAGTAACCTTTTTGTCCCAGAATGGCGTGTTAAGGAGAATTTTAGTCCCACTTTGGTGGGTCACACTTTGAACAGGGAAAAGTAAGAATAAAGGTGCCGAGTTGTGCAAGCCCATTGCATGAATGGAGGAGGGAAATACTAAATAGGGAATGGAGGTAAGCAGGGTTCAAGCAGAAGCTTTGGAAAAAGTCAAAATGCAATGCAAGCCTAGAAAAGGAGGAGGGGCTTTCCCCCTAATAATTAGGACTTTTTCTCCCTCTGAAGACAACTAGACAAGTGAGCCAAATATTTCTGTAGACCTGCTTAATGGTACAAGAGAGTTAACAAAATAATGATGAATTACCAAACAAGGACCCAAGGGATGAATAAGACCCAAAGAAGTGAGTTTTGTGTTTGGAGCCCCTTTTTCCTCTGGGATGAATGCCAATTCCAGAAGGACAGAGTGAGAAGCCAAGAGGCTGAGCGGTTCTGACAAGCACTCAGGGCTAAAACAACAGGGATTGATGTCCAGGGTCCCCCAGTGCAGTGGCGAGTGCTAATGAACCCCTCTTATTTTGTGTTGAGCCCTGGAGAGCTTTACCTCTGAAATAAGCCAGGTCTTAGATTTGGTTTCCAAAAACACAGACCTTAAGACAAGGATTTAGTTACATAGTTTATTTAGGAAGTGATTGCAGAAAGCACTATATGGGAACGAAGAAATGAGACATGAAAGGGGAAAAAACAAGATGAGCTGGTGAATGTTTTACCACGGTGGGCAACTGGAACTCAATCCCACTGGGGACCACCGAGGGACTGTGTGGCACACAACTCAGAATTGTCCCATTGAGGGGGTAGGACACAGTAGGTATTTATCCATCAGCTTCATCCCTTATGAGTTGAGGACTGATTGTGGGTTGTTAACTCCCTGACAGCAAGCTTTCCCCACTGGGGTCAAAGCACACTACTAAAGAACAGCCTCAACAATGAAAGTAAAATAAAGACGTTCCAAAAAGAAAAAGAAATATGAGAAACTTTTATGAGTCAACCCACACTAGAGGGTATCATTCAACCAAAAGGAAAATGACTCCCCAGTGCAGGCCCAAAGAGGCCTCAAGGAACACAGAAGAATGAAAAGGGGAATATAGAAGGATGTAGGTATATGATGACTATCTGAATAAAACAACGGAGCCTAAAAATCCAAAACCAGAGACTTCCAGGTGCTGGCAAAGGTGCAGAGCAATGAAAACCCTCATCCCTTGCTGGTGGGAATACTAAATGGTACAGCCACTTTAGAAGACAGTGTGGGGGTTTCTTACCAAATTAAACATACATTCAACACATGACCGAGCCTTCATACTCTTTGGTATTTATCCAAAGAATTTGAGACACATATCCATACAAAAACCTGCACACAGACGCTTATAGCAGATTTATTCATAATTGTCAAAACTTGGAAGCAACAAAGATGTCCTTCCGTAGGTGAATGTATAAGTAAACTGTGGTACATCCAGACAATGGAATATTATTCACACTAAAAAATTAAGCTATCAAGAATGAGAAGATATGGAGGAACTTTAAAGGCATATCACTAAATGAAAGGAGCCGATCTGAAAGTTTATGTAATCTGATTTCAACTATATGACATTCTAAAGAAAGGCAAAACTATGAAGACAGTGAAAATTTCAGTGTTCGCCAGAGGTTAAGGAAGAGAGAGGGATGATTAGCAGAGCTCAGATGGTTTTTAGGGCAGTAAAACTACTCGGAATGATACTATAATGGTGGATACGTGTCATTATACATTTGTCCAAACCCATACAGTGTACAGTACCAAGAGTGAACCCTAATGTGAACTATGGACTCTGGATGCTAATGATGTTTCTATGTCCTTTCATCAGTTGTAACCAGTGGACCGCTCTGGTGGGAGGTGTTGGTGATTGGCAGGCTATGCATGTGTGGAGGCAGGAATATATGGGAAATTGCTGTACCTTCTTCTCCATTTTTCTGTGAACCTAAAACTGCTCTAAAATATAAAGTCTACTTTAAAATTTTCAAATAAATATTAGCAAAGCAAATTCAAAAGGATAGTAGACTATAAACAAGTTCAATGATTTGACATAAGAAAATCAGCAAAGCCCCAGCCGGTTTGGTTCAGTGGATAGAGTGTTAGCCCACAGACTGAAGGGTCCTGGGTTCGACTCTGGTCAAGGACACATATCTAGGGTGCAGGCTTGATCCCTGGCCCTGGTCAGGGCATGTGCAGGAGGCAACCAATGGATATGTCTCTCTTACATTGATGTTTTGCTCTCTCTGTCTTTCCCCCTCCCTTCTACTCTCTCTAAAAAATCAATGGAAAAATATCCTCGGGTGAGGATTAACAAAAATAAATAAAAAATAAGAAAACCAGCAAATGTAATTCACCATATAAACATAATAAAAGAAAAATTATTAAGAAAAGGGTGTTATAAAACATTATAACCATTCATAAAGAAAATTTCTTAGCCAACAATGGATAGGAGACTTCTTTAATTTGAAAAGGGCATTTCTAAAAACCTTACAGGAAACATCTTTTGTAAAGGTGACACGTTAAAAGCTTTGCCCCTAAGATTGGAAACAGAAGGTCTATTCTCACCATTACTTTTTAACATTGCAGTAGGGTCCCAGGTCATGCAATGAAACAAGAAAAAAAAAAATTTAAATACCGAAATTAACTTTCCCAAGGCAGCTGCCAAAGTTAGCAGAGGGACAAATTGTGGCAATCAATGGTTGAAAGCACTTTCAGGGCACCCAGAAGCCAGAGTGGCGAGGCAGGTACTGTTAGGCTGGAAAAGGGTGGCCATGCCCTGTGAGGTCATTCACATTTCTGGCAATTTCTACAGCATTAAGTGGAGATACCAGCCTTGGCCTTCTTCCACAAGCAGGTAGACATCAACTCATTCCTGTCACTTCTGGATCCCCAAGCACATCTTCCCAGCGGTTCTCAACCTGTAGGTCGCGAACAATGAAAGTACATCCTGCATATCAGATATTTACATTACGATTCATTACAGTTATGAAGTAGCAACGAAAATAATTTTATGGTTGGGGGTGACCACAACATGAGGAACTGTATTAAAGGGTCGCGGCATTAGGAAGGTTGAGAACCACTGAGATAGACTATGCAACACGTGCTGCCCCACAAGATGAAGCATGGCCAGGTCCCCTTAGAGCATCTCAAGGTGTTAGACAGGAAAAAGCAGATGACCATTTCTGCTCAAGTTTCTGTGTCTGAAGCCCACACAAAGTTTTGCCTGCTTGAGGCACCTGATTTGTGAAGTTGACTGAAAGTAACAGGTGGTGACAGCCACCCTGGAGAAGAGGCAGGATGAGGCCAAGATTCACTCCCGGAGGAAGCAGCTCAAACAAGCCAAGAAAAACAAAGGGAAGGAAACCAACACACAAACAGAGGTGCTGGAGGCTCATAGACTCCTAATTTAAACCAATAAAAACTGTTCACACCTCAATATATATATATATGTTTTAGAAAGTAAAATATAAAATACCATTGTTTCCACAGGACATATTTTAATATATAAAAGTTATCACTAGTAAGCAACTCTAGCAAAATAGCAGAAATAAGTATAATGTCCAACAAAAATCTGTTGTTTTTATATGCAAAACAAGAATTAGAAAATAAAATGTTATCAAAAAAATAAAGAAAATGTTTAAAACAACTTTTAAATAATATAAAAACAATAAAATAGCTAATATCTAAGAACAAATTCAGTGAAAGATGTGGAAAACCTCTACACAGAGGACTTCAAAACATTTTTGAGAGAAATCAAAGATGGTCTGAATAAGTAAAGGGGTGTACCGTGTTCATGGGCTAGTATGCCTAATACTGTGACGTTGCCTCGTCTATTTAAACAATCTACAGGTTTAGTGTAATCTCAAAAACAATTCTAACACTTCTCTTGCACCCCAGTGAAACTTCACAAGTTGGTTTTGAATCTTCTATAGACATGTAAAGAGAAACAAAGAGATCAATGAGATAGGATAAAGACCTCAGACACAGACCAAAGGTTAATGAATGCAGGACTATGACAACTTAGGTACTGCAAGGCAGTCTGGAAAAGAAAGTGATTGCAATAAATTGTGCTGGGATGATTATTTTTTTTTTAAATTTACCTTAAACCCTACCCACATCATACATAAAGATCCAGGTGGACTATAGATCTAAATGTAAAAGGCTAATAATAAAATCTCTAAGAAGATATTATGGAAGGGTAGCTGTATGACAGTAGAATAGGGGAAAGCTTCCTAAACTGGGCATAAAAGCTCTACTCATAAATAAAGAGGATCATTATGTTAGACTGTTTCATATTTCATAAGTAAGAATTTCTTTTCATCAAAAAGACAATATTAAGAGTTTGTGGGGGAAATGAACCACTGAATGGAAGAAGATATTTGCAATACACATTACTGGCAAAGGGCTCACATCCAGAATGTATTTTTAAATTCTTAGAAATTACACATTTAAAAAAAAAGAATTTTTTTAATAGGCAAAACACTAGAATAGACACTCCACCAAAGGAATACATAAATGACTAATAAACATATGATAAGGTGCTTAACCTCATTCTCCTCAGGAAAAAGCAAATTAAAATCCCAGTGAGATACTACTGCACACCCTCCAGGATGGCTATAAATCAAACAGACTGACCATTAAAAGTGTTAGTGGCAGCCCTAACCGGTTTGGCTCAGTGGATAGAGCGTCGGCCTGCAGACTGAAGGGTCCCAGGTTCGATTCCGGTCAAGGGCATGTACCTTGGTTGTGGGCACATCCCCAGTAGGGAATGTGCAGGAAGCAGCTGAATCGATGTTTCTCTCTCATCGATGTTTCTAACTCTCTATCCCTCTCCCTTTCTCTCTGTAAAAAAATCAGTAACATATATTTTTTAAAAAATAAAATAAAAATGTTAGTGATGGTGTGGAACAAGAACTCATATTTACAGGTGGTGAGAGCTTAAACCAATACAAGCACTTTGGAAAACAGTTTTTCAGTTTCTACTGAAGTGAAACATACATATGTCCAAATATTTGACTCCAAGGTATATACCAAACAGGTGTGCATAAATGCACCAAGAGATAAGGCAAAGAATGTCCATAGCAACACTATTTATTTTTTTAAACATATTTTATTGATTTTTTACAGAGAGGAAGGGAGAGGGACAGAGAGCCAGAAACATCGATGAGAGAGAAACACCGATCAGCTGCCTCCTGCACACCCCCCACCAGGGATGCGCCCGCAACCAAGGCACATGCCCCCGACCGGAATCGAACCTGGGACCCTTCAGTCCGCAGGCCGATGCTCTATCCACTGAGCCAAACCGGTTAGGCGCATAGCAACACTATTTATAAAAGCCCCAAATTGTAAGCAATTCAAGTGACCATCAAAAATAGAATGTCATGGTATATATTTAGAAGCAGCACAAGGGGACCTTCTGGATACTAACAGTGTCCTATCCCTGACCTGGGTGCTGGTTAAAAGGTGTTCATTCTTTGATAATTCATTTAGCTGTACATTTTTATTTTGTATTTTGCTGTATGCGTGCTAAATTTCACTATAGAAAAAGATTTTTTTTTAAGAAAAGTGGTTCTACCTCACACCATATAGAAGAAAAAAAATTTAAGATTTTTTTTAAGTGGCTCTCCCTCACACCATATTGACCCATCAAAATGGATCATAGACCTAAATGTAAGAGCAAAAGCTTCAGAACTCTTACAAGATAGAACAAGCCTTTGTGACCTCAGACAAGACAATAGTTTCTTAAATACAAAAAACACAAACAACTAAAAAAATAGATAGATTGGACATCATAAAAACTTAACATTTTTGTGCTTCAAAGGACAAGATCAAGAAAGTAGAAAGACAACCCATGGAATGGGAGGTAATATTTACAAGACATATATCTGATATGGAACTAGCATCTAGAATATATTTAAAACACTCTTACAACTCAAAAATAAAAAGACAAATAATCCAATTTAGAAATGGGCAAAGGGGAAAGAAGAAGCTGAGGATGAGCCAAAGTTTATGAAAGAAGATGAATAAGAATGGGTAAAGCACTGGTTTGTGAAGCTGTAGTAATGCTGAGAGCATATACTCCTGACTGCTCCATCAAAGACTGCAGTCTAGCCCTGCCCGCTGTTGCTCAGTGGCTAGAGCATTGGCTCTCACACTGAAGGGTCTCGGGTTCAATTCCCAGTCAAAGGCATGTACCTGGGTTGCAGGTTGCATCCCTGGCCTCATTCTGGGCGCGTGTGGGAGGCAACTAATTGATATGTTTCTCTCTCTCTTCACTCCCTTCCTCTCTTCTATTCTATCTCTAAAAAAGAAAGAAAGAAAGAAAGAAAGAAAGAAAGAAAGAAAGAAAGAAAGAAAGAAAGAAAGAAAGAAAGAAAGAAAGAAAGAAAGAAAGAAAGAAAGAAAGAAAGAAAGAAAGAAAGAAAAAGAAAGAAAGGAAGGAAGGAAGGAAGAAAGAAAGGAAGGAAGGAAGGAAGGAAGGAAGGAAGGAAGGAAGGAAGGGAGAGAGGGAGGGAAAAGAAAAAAAAAAGCAATGGGAAAAAATATCCTTGGGTGAAGATTAACAACAACAACAAAAGAGAGCTGTCTAGGAAATGAAAGAAAATATTTTGGCCAAAACCGGTTTGGCTCAGGGGATAGAGCGTCGGCTTGCGGACTGAAAGGTCCCAGGTTCGATTCCGGTCAAGGGCATGTACCTGGGTTGCGGGCACATCCCCAGTAGGAGATGTGCAGGAGGCAGCTGATTGATGTTTCTCTCTCATCGATGTTTCTAACTCTCTATCTCTCTCCCTTCCTCTCTGTAAAAAATCAATAAAATATATTTTTTTTTAAAAAATATTTTGAAGGTGAAAAATTAAAGCTCATATTAGAAAAAAGACTATCAGAGACCATTGAGTTGTATTAAATGAAGTCAAGCCTCCAGACTTAGATAACGCCATACTGACAAATAAAAATTTTAAAATCTTGGGGATGGGGTAACGGGACCGGGCAAAGGATTTGACATTTCTCCAAAGAATATATACAAATAAGCACATGGAAAGATGCTTAGCATCACGAGTCATTAGGAAAATGCAATTATGCCTACAATGAGATATTACTTCTCTTCTACTAGGATGGTGAAAATAAAAAGAATGGACAATCACAAATGTTGGAGAAGATCTGGAAGTTGAAACCCTCATACATTGTTGCTGAGACTGTAAAATGGAGTGGCCACTTGGGAAAACAGTTCATCAGTTTTAACAATTCCTCCAAAAGTCAAACATAGACGTAAACGGTAAGACCACTTTTAGGCATAGCCCCAAGAAAACTGGACACTAGGTCCACACAAAAACTTGTACAGAAATGTCCAAAGTGGCATTATTTATGATAGAGAAATAGTGGAAATAACCCAAATGTCTACCAACCAATAAATGGATAAATTAAAAGTGGTATATCCAGCAATGGAATACTACTTGTCATAAAAAAGAATGAAGTACTGAGCATGCTACAGCATGAATAAACCTTGAAACATTACGCTAAGTGAAAGAAGCCAGACATGAAAGGCCGAATGTTGCATGTTTCCATTTATAGGATGTGTCCAGAATAGATAAATCCATAAAGACAGAAAGTAGATTAGTAGTTGCCAGGGACTAGGGGAAGAGGAAATGGGCAGTGATGCTAATAGGCATGAGTTTTATTGATGGGGGTCATAAGCATGTTCTGGAACTAGATAGTGGTGATGGTTGCACAAGTCTGTGACTATACTAAAAACCACTGAAGTATAGCTTGAAAAGGGTCAGTTTATGACATGGTAATTATATCTTAACACATTTGTTATTCAAAAAAAAAAAAAAAGAAAGAAAAGTGATTGTATAACTTTATACTCCCCTAGCAGTACAGTGAATTCAGGTTGAGATATGCAATTTTTAATTAATAAAGTCAGTTTCTATCTTCTCATTGAATTTTTAAAATTTTTTTTATTGATTTCAGAGAAGAAGGGAGAGGGAGATAGAAACATCAATGATGAGAGAGAATCATTGATCAGCTGCCTCTTGCACACCCCCTACTGGGGATCGAGCCCGCAAACCCAGGCATGTGCCCTTGACTGGAATCGAACCTGGGACCCTTCAGTCCACGGGCCGATGCTCTATTCACTGAGCCAAACCAGCTAGGGCTTCTCATTGAATTTTTAAAAAATCTATCATTCATTCAAAGAATGAGTTATTGAGTGACAACTATATGCTAAGCACTAAGTATTGCAGATAGATGCAATGGGGTAGGCAAGGCCTCTGCCCTGTGGTGCTTACAATCTAGTGTTGAGGGGTGAGAAAAAGTACTTTGTTAAAATACTTTCACAAAAGGTAAGTCTGTGCCCCAAATCAAACATTTAGTACACAGAGGAGTCATTTATGGAAAGCAGGACCAAGTTCAGCAGGATCATAGTAGTCATGCCATTCCAGTGCCCTCATTTTACAGAAAAACCTGAGGCTCAGGGAGGTCACACTGCCCAGTGACACGTGGCTTGTACCACACTACCACAAACGTACAAGCATCTCAAGTTTGGGAGCCAAGGGGACCCTAGAAACTCTCAAGGTCAATCCATGTAAGACCTTTCAGCTTAAGATGCCCCTCAGATATGGGAAAGCCCTCCAACATGCATTCCACACTGTTCATTGCTATTTGCCAGGTGCCAGGCATTGTATCATGTGCTGGGAGCCTGGCAGTGATCAATGATGAGAGAGTATCATGGATCGGCTGCCTCCTGCATGCACCACACTGGGGATTGAGCCTGCAACCTGGTCATGTGTCCTGACCGGGAATGTAACCGTGACCTCCTGGTTCATAGGTTGATGTTCAACCACTGAGCCACACCAGCCAGACTGGAATCTGTATTTTTAATGCTTCCCTAAGGCAACTATGGTGAGCAGCCAGGTATGGGAACCATAACCTAGTGTGCCCCACAGCTTTTAGAGCTAAGATCAGCAAGACCCAGAAAGACTCACTCAAACCCACAACTAGAGAAAATATGTTTAATGCCCAAACCTGGGAATAGCTGTGTGTGTGTGTATGTGTGTGCGCATGCCAAAAACACTGGATAGAACCAGGAAGGCAAAGCATTTATTCATTCATCGAACAAACATTGAACACGTACCTGGTGCAGTATGCTAGCAACATGGGATACAGCGAACATAAGACAGTATCTTTCTTACTTTCATGTGGCTTATACTTGGTGGGAGTGGAGGTGGGAGCAGGGAGAAAGCCAGGAAAGAAATAAACAAAATAATTTAAACTTCAGTAGTGGGAAGTATTACAAAGTGAGGCCAAGCGGGTACCAAGTCAGTGGAAGATAATCCATTAGGTTGAACCATATAAAAATGTCAGTATTTGACCATTTTTGGTCTACAGAAACAACAGTAGCATGTGGTTCAGCTTTATGAATAGGAGTTAGAGAGAGGCTGAGTCCTCTCGCCCCAGGGAAAATAGTCTCACAAGATGGGGCTGATCTGAACATGAGGATGACAGACACAAGCCGAGAGGGAGGGTTTCCGTGGAGGAACAGTGGGAGAGAAGCTGGACAGAGGGGCCATTCACTCCAGATATGTACGGAACGCAGTGTAAAAGCCTCCCAGCCATAAACGTGAAATGCACAGTCACCATTCTTAACAAAGTTATTTACACTTTGATTAAAGAGCCAATCGCGCTGGCCGGTGTGGCTCAGTTGGTTGGAGCATTATATCATGGACCAGAAGGTCACAGGTTCAATTCCCGGTCAGGGCACATGTCTAGGTTGCAGGTTCCATCCCTCATTGGAGCTTGTATAGGAGGCAACTGATCCATGTTCTCTCTCACATCGATGTTTCTCTCTCTCTCCTCTCTCTCTCTCTAAAATCAATTAGCACATCCTTGGGTGAGGATTAAAAAACATGACAGTCAAGAAAAATCATGAATAATAAAAAATCAAATATTTCCACACAAAGATTCACGCTAGACCAGTGGTTGGCAAACCACGGCTCGCGAGCCACATGCGGCTCTTTGGCCCCTTGAGTGTGGCTCTTCCACAAAATACCACGTGCGGGCGCGCAGGTACAGTGCGATTGAAACTTCGTGGCCCATGCGCAGAAGTCGGTTTTTGGAAAGGAGATGGACGAAACAAGTATACACGACGAGTGTGGATGGGAGAGTTGGAAGGGGTCGATCTCAGCGAACGTACCTCAATCAGACTGAGGACGTTTTTAGCAAAGGCCAGCTTAGGAATACCCCAATTAAGTTAATAACAATGTACCTACCTATATAGTTTAAGTTTAAAAAATCTGGCTCTCCAAAGAAATTTCAATCGTCGTACTGTTGACATTTGGCTCTGTTGACTAATGAGTTTGCCGACCACTGGCTAGACCATTGCTGCAAACATCCTGTCAAAACTTGCCCGTTTTGAGTCTGCGATGCAAACGCTGCTTTCTCAGTAATGTTAGCCATCACCCCCACAGTCAGGCGACCCTGCTTTCTCCCCAGAACCCCCACAATGAACGCTCCATCTGCTGAACACCAGGTACTTACCGGCTTCACCCCCTTCTTCGCTCAGTTCACTTCCTTACGGGGACGACTGTGCCGCGTTCACCCTGGCTTCTCTGCCCGTGGATAACCGTCACCGGTTCCAGATCCATAGATGGAAAACGAATCAATAAATGACGACTCTCCGAGCTTTGCTTTGTGTTTAAGGTTATGTGAGGCTGTAATAAATTGTTCCACGTAACTGATTTCACAATTAAAGTACAGGTTAGTTCCCGGGGGAGCCACCTGCCGAAGGAAGATTCCTGTCCCCTGGGCACCGTTAAGCTGCAGCTCACAGAGCTAAGCCCTTCAATAGGAGAGGCCAGCCTGTGTTTGCTCAGCATGATTAAACTCCATAACAGTGTCAGTCTCCCAGGCAAGGCCCGGCCTGCCCCACTGCCCTAGCCCCCCCAACAGCTCTATGTTCTGTGGAAATGGTGCCACCGCTGGCTGCATTTCCCGCAGTTGCCCTACGTGTACTTGGAGTCATTAGGTTTCCTCCCATCTATCTTTTCTGCAGAGGAAATAATCCCCAATGGACATAAGACACTGGGGGGTAGGGGAGGCCAGGGAATTGTCAAGGGCGGGGGGGGGGGAGGGAGGGGAGGGACACATATGTAATACCCTTTGTAAGACTGTAAGCAATAAAATAAAATAAAAAATAAAATAAAAAAAGATACAAATTATATTTATCAGATAAAATAAATAAATAAATAAATAATAATAATAAAAAAAAAAGAAATAATCCCTTCAGCTTGTGCTCAGGGGCAAAAATCTCCAGCCACTGGAGTTGCCACCAGGGCTCTGTACTGGACGCCGCCCAGCCACGTCTATAGGATTCAGGAGCTGGCTGTTCCAGTGTGTGCATGACCCAGGCCTTTTGCTCACTTTCTTCTCTGCTTCTGCTGTTTATGTGTGAGGAAATGTTACTGCTCTGTAACATTTCCCTCCGTGTCTGGGAAGAATACGAATGCTTACATTTGTTCAGTGCTTTGCAATCTACAAAATGGCATTATATATACACACACTTGTTTTAGCTTCTTAACAGTCCTGCCCAATAGATTTCATGATTCTCTTTCTCCAGCGAAGCAATGATAAATGACTTGTCTGCCATCGCACAGCCAGAAAGTACATCAATTGGGTTATTGAACCCAGCCTCCGATTCTCTGTCCAGAGCTGTTACTGTTGTAAACCCATCAGAGAATGCTAATTTCCCACTTGGCTCTCTATTAGAAGTCACGGGAGGAGTGGGATGGGAGAGTGGTTTCCGGACACGATGATTAGAAGTAATCCACAGATTGAAATCTGTGGCCCACTGGCTCGGGCATTCCACCTTGGCAGCAAGGCTGTGGCATTCACCTTGGAGTGGTCCACAGCTTCAACAACTGTATGTATGGCCTTGGCCCCAAAAAGACACTCTTCCTTCCTTCCTTCCTTCCTTCCTTCCTTCCTTCCTTCCTTCCTTCTTTCCTTTCTTTTTTCTTTTCTTTTTCCTTTCCCTTTTTTCTTTTCTTTCTTTCTTTCTTTCTTTCTTTCTTTCTTTCTTTCTTTCTTTCTTTCTTTCTTTCTTTCTCTTTTCTTTCTTTCTTTCCTTTCAAAATTCTTATAAGACTTTTTGTGAGCCAAACTGATGCCCTATGCAGGGGAGCAAGATATCAAAAGCTCAGAGGATACACCTTTTGAGAAGTGTCTATTTTCAAATCTATTGCCCCTCCTAGGGGTAATCGTGTCTATCCCATTGAATTCTGTCCCCTGAGTCATGGTGTGTGAATCACTCAAACAAGCAAACTAAAGTCAATGTCTACTTGTGCTTTACAACCTTCAAAGTATTCTGTAACCTCTGAGCTACCTGTGGGAGGAAAATAACAATATTAAAACCCCCACTTTACAGATCAGAAGACTGAGGATCAGAGTGCACCTCTGAGCAACTTTGCAAGATCACACTATTGGAGGCTTAGAAGGGGGAAGTATCTTCTGGCTCCAAATCTTATGCTTTTGCCAGACAGACTGGTTATGAACAATCTTCATCTATAATAATACTAATTAACATGTACATTGTGCTTTGAAGTTTTACCAGGATTTTTCACATAGAGTTCCTTAATCTTCCACAACCCCTGAAGGCTGATACTGTTATTAATTATCCCAATATTGTTTTTAAATTCTTAGCCACATTATCATTATACCCTTTCACCTCCGACTAGTAAGTGCAACTCTCAAGAACATTCATTTATTCATTCAAAAGATGTTGAGCAGTTATGTGTCAGACCCAGCACTTGTTACAATGGTCAGACTACCGTTACCAGAATTGGGACATGGTATTTGTGATTAGCGGAGAAATGACGGAGGCAGAGAGATCTGCCTGACACTTTGTCGTCAGAAATGGGGTGACTACATTTACAGAAGGGAAGTGACCAACCACAGGGCAAAAAAAGGCAGCCTCACAAATGCATCAGATGATTCAATTAGTGTCTGTTTCCACAGACTAGAAAATAGATTTTCTATGCGCAGCCTAAAAGGGAACATTAGCCTAGCCTTGGTCTGTGAGCCCTGTCCATACACAAAGATACCAATCATCATGAGTAATGTCCTTGTAAAATGCTGAGGATAATATTACAGGTCATGGTTATTGAATTGATAAGTGATTAAAGGTTGGCTATGGAGCCCTCCCTTGACTGGGTTCAAGTGCTCACGGCCCCATGCAGAGGGAAATCAGTAGAGCAGTACTTCAGTGATGAAGAGAGGAAGCAGAACAGCCACACACTCATTTCTTCACTTCTTCCTTCTCCTCTTTTCATGTCTTTTCTGTACAGCTACCCTAGCAAGAACGGTCAGAGATTGAACAGAGACAACTAGAGACTAAACTGAGAAGCCTGTCCTGACCTAGGTGTCCTGGGGAGACTGGATTCCACTGGGGTCATGACAGGGTGGGTGGAGTTCTCAATTTGCCTTAATATTTTATTTTCATCCACATGAGGGCCACTCACCATTGATCCTATTGCTCATTGCCACTCTGACTACCACCAAGATGCTGAACAATTTGCCAGGAGAAATGACTTGGTTCTCGTCACCTTCCAATGAGAACTGTAGCTGGGAGGGGCATGTGGGGAACAGGGGAAGCATTCACCACCCCTGAAGACAGCCTTCAGAACTGGTGCCTTTCCAGCGATCATTGAGGGACTATTCTGACATGTAAAAGCAGACGCAGCATGAAAGCAGGACTGTGCAAAGCGGAAGGAAGGCCGCCGGAGAGCATGCATGCTCGCTCCGTGTGCTTGCCCTGTACCCACATCAGCCCACATGCCGTCCAAGCCACGGCGCAGGCCCTCCCGCGCCGGCCAGTCTGCCTGCCTCTCCAGATCCACTCTGCACAGAGCTCTCACCCCAGGAGGCCCATCCCAGCTGACTGCACCAGTGGGGCTCCCTGGCCCGGGCCTCCATTTGTGCTAAACCGATGGCTGCCACTAGCAGGCGATTCTCCACCCCCAGGTCCCTCTCTGCTGGGCCAGGGTTTCCTAGGGCTTGCTGATTGAAAGCCACAGCGGACTCCTACATCTATGGCTCTGCCCAGTTTCCAGTAACCACTCCCTCTCCTTTGCTCTTCGGGCTGGGGGTGATGACCTGGGAGTTGTTTTACCCCCACGCCCCACCATGCTTCACTAACCCTTGCTGGTTTTTCTAAGTAGCCCCTTCATTCAATGTTATTCAATGGCCTCTTTTGAGAGGGCCACCTAATTTCAGGCAGGCCCCTAACCATTATGCCATCCCAAAGCTTGCTCCTCCTAAGATTGCAACCTGCCTGTGTCCACTTTCCACCCTTCACTGAGACCCTCCCTCATTCCCCTCCTTCTCTCCTCTGTTCCTCACACTGTAAATTCAAAGCTCCTAATCTTTTCCCTGCCGGTTCCTTTAGTGCTCATCTGGGTTCATTTTAATTAAATTACATGAAAGTAATACACCCTAAGGCAGTGCTTCCTGACCTTAATTCCCCGCCCCACCCCCACTCTGAGTGGGCATTCTGATGAAAAGTGGGCAAGGAGAACAGGGAACCAGTGTGGCTGTGGGTCCTGGATTGAAAAGGTACAGCTGTTTCTGTGTGTGTGTGTGGCAGTGCATGGCCACAAGCTGATCAGGGAGAGAAAGATAGAAACATCAATGATGAGAAGGAATCATTGATTGGCTGCCTCCTGCATGCCCCCTACTAGGGATTGAGCCTGCAACCCAGGCATGTGCCCTTGGCTAGAATCGAACCCGGGACCCTTCAGTCCACAGGCCAATGCTCTATCCACTGAGCCAAACCAGCCACAAGTTGATTTTTAAGGTTGTCGATTTCTCTCTGCAGCACAGGAAATTGAGAGCAGTCCTATGCTCCAGGTCGTGGTCTCTTCCTTTCCTGTCGTGGTGAATGGAGAAGTGGCCCCTGGTCACCTGAGGGTGGGCGCACTCTGGCTGGACTCCTTCCTGGGCCATGGCCTAAAGCTGTGGATGTCCTGGAACTTGGAAGGTCTTGATCTTGGGGTCTCCACTCTATATCCTCCACAATGCATGGCTAGGCTGGATGGCCTGGCCTGTTTGCTGGAAGCTGGCCCTTTGGGGCTGGCTCTTTATGTGGGTTATTATCTTCTTGGGCCACCAGTTGGGACACCCTTGTCTTACTCACCCCTGGTTTCTTCTTGGAGTTGTGCTTGGGCTGTTTGGGCCCCGAAGGGACCAAGGAATATTCTCAGCAATCCCACGCACTGGAGGGCCAGAGACTGGGGGGGAAATTGCTGGTGTCAGGGGTCCTCCCGAGATATTGGCCTGGGATGTTCTCCCCAGGACAACGTTTGGGATACTCCAGCTAGAGATTCTTCTCCCAAGGCGCCTTCTTCCTGGGTTTTGCTAAGGCAGGTGATGGCTTGTCCACTCTCTTCCCGCTGGCCACGCTTGGCATTTTCTTAGCTGATGACTTGTTGGGAGAAGAGAGAACCAGTTCTCCAGCAAACTCCCTTTGTACGGTTACAGCTAATGTGCAAGGAACAGAGGACAGGAAAGCACCAGGCCCACCAAGGATGCCCTGTCTGGATGTGTCTTCAGAGTCATTCAAACCACTGGACTTGCCTTCCTTCTCTGAAGAAAACGCCTCTCCTCATGAGCTGTGACTCAGGGAACTCCTCTGATGACAGGTTGGAGGGCTCTGAGTCTGGGGGTGGCAGGTCAGGTGAAGTCAGCCCCTCACCACCATGGGGGGAAGCTCATGTCTGGTTGCAGGCCCAGCAGCTGGGCGGGTAAGAGACTCTCTTTTATAGTGAATTTCATTCAAAATGCATGTAAAGCAACTCAAAGCAGCTTTGTGAATGAGGCCGTCCCACCCGTTTTTATATGACCAGCAAAAGGGGTTTCCTGCCCAGCTCCTGGGAATCTCTAAAATGTGAATGAGATTTAACCCTAATAAGAGTCATTTCAATTAGTTTTTTAAAAAAATTCTAAATGAATCTGCAAAAATTAGAATAAAAGGAAAGGACTTGGGGTCTTATCTCTGGAATCTATTCCCTGGGGTGGCTTCCTGCCGGGAGCCGGTCCATCCTTGCTGTTTCAAAGGACCTGGCATATATGGCATACTGTTCTTAATATGTTTGCTCCCCCTTAGCGCTGTGTGTTTTAACCAAGGTCACCTCTCCAAGAAAGGTTGTTTCCCCAGGTAGGAATTTTTCCCTGAAGTCAGGGAGGGGATGCCTCTCCTAGAAAGGTTGTTTCCCCAGGTAGGAATTTTTCCCTGAAGTCAGGGAGGGGATGAAACTCCTTAACTAAGTGCCAGGCGGGTAGTTAATCACTTTAACTATGAACAATCATGCTTAAGCTACATAATCTTTACTCCCTGGAATGGAGATAAGAAACGCCCTAACCTCTGTAATAGAGATTGATAGGATTGGAATCAACTGGTATAAATACAGTTGAAACAAGACAGCAGCAGACAGAACTTAGGAGACAGAGAAAGAGAGAGAGAGAGAGAGAGAGAGAGAGAGAGAGGGGAGAGAACGAACCTAGGCACAGAACGTTCACTAGAGACAGAAGAACTTCGCTGGAGAAAACATGGCAAAAGATCCTGGACTGAACCTGACTACAGAAATTGGCAGAGAGAGAGAGAGAGAGAGAGAGGAGAGAACGAACCTAGGCACAGAACGTTCACTAGAGACAGAAGAACTTCGCTGGAGAGAACATGGCAAAAGATCCTCGACTGAACCTGACTACAGAAATTGGCAAGAGAACCTGACTAGAACCTGGTGACTGAACCTGGCTGGAGAACCTGGACAGAACCTGGCTGGAGAACCTAGCGAGGGAACATGGCTACAGAACCTGGCTGGAGAATCTGGAGAACCTAGCAAGAGACCATGGACACAGAACCTGGCTGGAGATCCTAGCCAGAACTTCGCTGGAGATCCAGACCAGAACTTGGCAGGAGACCCTGACAAGAGAACCGGGCTATGATGATCAACTGAACGCTGCCTCCGTGTCATTCCTTCTTCGCCGACTCCGTCTACACCTTTGGGGACCCCTGGACCTGCTGGGGTTGGACCCCGGCATCTGGCGCCCGAACAGGGACCCCTAGGTAAGTGCCCGCACTCGGGACGGATAGGACTCCACCGTAGGAAGAGGGTGGATAGTCTTCGCCAACTCCGTCCACACCTTTGGGAACTCCTGGAACAGGATTCCCCTAGGTAAGCCCCCCCCCCCTCCATTAAGAACCCCACACTCGGGACGGATAGGACTCCACCAGGGTACTGCAGACCCCCCTACAGAGGATAAGTAGGGTAAGAAGGTGGATAGTACAGAACTCAGATTGAGAAGATGTGCCATACTGAGTCCAAAGAAAGAAGACTCTGTATTGATTCTTAGATTGAGAAGATGTGCCATACTGAGTCCAAAGAAAGAAGACTCTGTATTGATCTTTTAACACATATGCTTGCTAGCAGAGGAATTAAGGTTACTCCCAGTCAGACAGACCGTTTTATACAAGAAATATGTCCATGCTTTTCTGAGGAAGGAAAGGTAAATGTAATGGCATGGGAGAAGGTAGGCCCAAGGAGCCTTATCCTTAACCCCACTGCAGCCTTTCCACCCCAGGAAAGTGCAGGATTGGCAAGCTCTCCCTGAGGTGATAGATCAGGACTCAGGTAATAGCGGAAAGCGCCAATCCTACTCTTAAAATGGATACAAGGGAGCATTTCAGGTTTTTCTTTTTAATGCCTGCTTTTAAAAAATAAAAAAGGGGGAATTTGCCGGGAGCCGGTCCATCCTTGCTGTTTCAAAGGACCTGGCATATATGGCATACTGTTCTTAATATGTTTGCTCCCCCTTAGCGCTGTGTGTTTTAACCAAGGTCACCTCTCCAAGAAAGGTTGTTTCCCCAGGTAGGAATTTTTCCCTGAAGTCAGGGAGGGGATGCCTCTCCTAGAAAGGTTGTTTCCCCAGGTAGGAATTTTTCCCTGAAGTCAGGGAGGGAATAAAACCCCTCAACTAAGTGCCAGGCGGGTAATTAATCACTTTAACTATGAACAATCATGCTTAAGCTACATAATCTTTACTCCCTGGAATGGAGATAAGAAACGCCCTAACCTTTGTAATAGAGATTGACAGGATTAAAATCAACTGGTATAAATACAGATGTAATAAGACAGCAAGACACAGAACTTAGGAGACAGAAAGAAGACAGCACCTACACAGAACCTACAGACAGAAGAACTTCGCTGGAGAGAACATGGCAAAAGATCCTCGACTGAACCTGACTACAGAAATTGGCAAGAGAACCTGACTAGAACCTGGTGACTGAACTTGGCTGGAGAACCTGGACAGAACCTGGCTGGAGAACCTAGCGAGGGAACATGGCTACAGAACCTGGCTGGAGAATCTGGAGAACCTGGCTGGAGAACCTAGCAAGAGAACATGGACACAGAACCTGGCTGGAGATCCTAGTCAGAACTTCGCTGGAGATCCAGACCAGAACTTGGTAGGAGACCCTGACAAGAGAACCCGGCTATGATGATCAACTGAACGCTGCCTCCGTGTCATTCCTTCTTCGCCGACTCCGTCTACACCTTTGGGGACCCCTGGACCCGCTGGGGTTGGACCCCGGCAGCTTCCTGTGCTGAATCTATAGTTACCTGTAGCTGGAATCAAAGATTTAGTCCAGATTCGGAGAGGGATTTATTGTGTAAGAAGAATGCCAACCCCAGTTTGGGACTCCTTCCATACGCTCGAGGCAGGAGCCTTTGGTCTGAAAAGGTCAACGGAAAAAGAGAACAGATGGGAGTGTTGAGGAACTATGGGCTTCCGTTTCCAGAACTACTGGGGGCTAGAGAATATAAAACCCTTCCCTTCACAAACTCCTTTAAACGTTGGGTGAAACTCAGCAATCGTCCTTTTAAATAGGTAGTCGAGCTCCTAAGGAAGCAGGAGAAATCCAAAGGTCTAAATGAAAAATGGATCTGAGAGCCTTGTCTGGCGCTACAAACCTTGAAGGGTTATGTCCTTGGGAAAAGGTAAGAACTAGAAAATATCCACCCATCAGCATGGGGAGACCACCAGGCAGCATGTCTATTGAGCCCAGACTCTGGGTGGGGGTGAAAAAGAGTCAGAGCTGATCATTTCTCACCATGGCTTACCCTCACGTGATTCTGTGGCTCCGGTGTATTCTACTATGATACTCCAAGTGCGTAGTAGGTGCTCAGGTAATATTAACGCCATTCCTCTTTGGGTCATCTAGAGATGATTGTCAAGCTGAATCCAGACAGTATATGAGCTTCATTTGACTCAAAGGATTTTTAAAAAAATGGATTTGCTGAATTAGATATCAAGAGATGTTACATACAATCCTAGTATCCAAAATCACTTTTAGAAATTTGAAGCTCTCATCACCCACACTCACATTTGTCAACAGCTGCCCCTTCAGATGCAATGCCCACCCCAGCTGGCCCCTGTCTCCACTATTCCCCTTACTCTCACACCGGCCACTCTCATTTTCTAGGTTCTCTGCCTGGTTCCTGGAGGCACTGTACTTTGACATTGCTCTAATAACTTATTTCCTGTTCTGGCGTACAGCCTAAAATAATTCCTCAACAACTCAATATTTATGGAAAAAGAGTCCTATTTAAGTGCACATAAGTCACAAAATGTCAAAAACTAAAATCCCCTACTATTGGTAATATTTCATTTTTAACTAGTTACCAAGGTTACACTATCAAATATTTGTAATTATTCTAAAATTTCTCTCTAGATAGTCCTCCCTCTGTATCTTTTTTTAAAAAAATATATTTTATTGATTTTTACAGAGAGGAAGGGAGAGGGATAGAGAGTTAGAAACATCAATGATAGAGAAACACCGATCAGCTACCTTCTGCACACCCCCCACTGGGCATGTGTCCGCAACCAAGGTACATGCCCCTGACCGGAATCGAACCTGGGACCCTTCAGTCCGCAGGCCAACGCTCTATCCACTGAGCCACGCTGGCCGGGCCTCCCTCTGTATCTTATTAGTGAAAAATTATCTCCTAATCACATCCTGCTTCAAACTACATAACATCACAAGACAGCCTCCAAAATTATAATTGTTTCTGTATCCTTAATCTTCAGTAACTTCAACAATTCTCTAAAACAGATTGAAATAGGGAATTAACTTTTATATCTTTTGGTTATTGTTTGGTTATTGTTTGCTTGAACCATGAAGCAGAGTTCTTTCTGGGCTTTTGGTTCTGATATGTTTCAGAAAGTTTGTTAGTCATTACTTTTAAATTTTTTATCACCTTTATAATTACAATTTCTTCATGCAATTATCTAGTTACAATGAAGAAAGACATGTAACTGCTGTCGAACTTTATACTGCTGGCCTATTTGCTTTGTTTTAGCCAGAGTCTGGCAGACTTTGCAGAACAAAATGAAGCCTCGCCCTAAAACTTTTAACACAATAGTCAAAACACACCAGTTCTTTGCTGTGCCAAAAATCTCCACTCTAATGTTCCAGTGCAACAGAGCTGTGGGAAAGGATATACACAACTTTTTCAAAAGGGATTCAGCAGTCATTAAAATTCATTTCTCACCAATGATGAGAGAAGACTATCTCAAGAAGAATGCCTCAAAAGCACCTGGAAAATTTTCAAGATCCTCTGTAGGGTATAAAGCAGTATTTAGAAAGTCACTGCATGTTATCTGAACTTAATTTTTGAGTAGGCAGTATACCTACTCAATCCAGAAAACTGTATTTTCCCAGTTAGTGATTAAAAATTTCAAAGGCCTTTTTCTACTGCCCCTCAGAATTCTTGTGCTCTTTCATAACTTTTCATTTCTACCGTCGTCAACTTCCTCTTTTCTTTTCTCAACTTTCTCCCCAGGAAACGTATAGGGGTCTTCTCAGACCTTCTGGTTCTTTCTCAGTTGTATGACAGTACCACCCAATGACAAAGCAGTGCATCGGTTAGTCACTAAAATGCGTGAGTGCTGCGGGGAGGATGTCTTGCTATGTCACAAAATACAGCTTTACTTTAGGCAACTACTTGCAATTAATATAACTTTTAATTATTTATAAAATTGTCTGTATTTTTGTCAGGTACAGTAGCCTTTCAAAAATGGAAATAGAGGCGATGTAGAATGCAGCCGGTGGAGGGCCTAAGATGAGCCACAGTGGTCATTCACGGGCACTCTGTTGTTTTCTTGGCAGGAACTCTGGTTTGTCACTGGACTGACCGCTCCCTGTTGCTTCTGCCAGGTCTCCTTGCTCCCTTTCCCATTCGGGTCACCTGCCTCACCCCGAAAGCATTTCAGTTTGCAGCCCCCGAGGCAGTAAAAACCTGAAAGGCTGAAGCCAGGAATGTGTCATCTCAGCACCTCAGGACCTCTGTGCATGGGGAGGCTGCTGCAGGCCCTGCCCAACTTGGAGAACGAAAATGCATGGCATCCAGTGAAGCCTTCTCACATTTACAACACAGGTAGCTGCAGAGGGAGAACCACAGACAGGTCAGCCCAGGAAGGAAGACTCCCACCCCACCCACCCCCCCGCCACCCCCACCTCACCCCAAGGCAGCAGGCACCATCTGCAGAGGGCTTACAGAGGTGGAGCATCCCACAAGCCCAGGATAGCCAGCAAAGACTGAAACGTAAAACCTCAGGAAAGCAGTTGATGATTTACTTTACAGGTGAGGCAACAAGGCTGATAGTTTGTCTATTAATAATAATAATAATAATAATAATAATAATAATAATAATAAACTTGCCCTAACCGGTTTGGCTCAGTGGATAGAGCATCGGCCTGCGGACTCAAGGGTCCCGGGTTCAATTCTGGTCAAGGGCATGTACCTGGGTTGCAGGCACATCCCCAGTGGGAGATGTGCAGGAGGCGGCTGATCGATGTTTCTCTCTCATCGATGTTTCTAACTCTCTCTCTCCCTTCCTCTCTGTAAAAAATCAATAAAATATATTTTAAAAATAATAATAATAATAAAAAACTTGCTTAGAGCACAGAACCTTTTTTAAAATGACATAAAGGCCTTATACACTTTGTTTTAACTTAACACACGTAAACACCAGTCTTCACATCTAGAGCTCAGTTGTTTTCTGTTCGTGTGGGTCCGTGGGATTCTGAGTTACCTTTCCTTTCCTGCAGAAGCCATCCCCATAACGCACTGCCTTCAGCTTCCAGGTGAGGGGCCACCCAAGTGGAACAAAAACAGAAGAGCCCGTGTGAAGGAAAGTGAACGTATTTTTCTGCAAAATTTTCACAATCTCCTTTCCAATCTTTTACAATTGTGTTCACATCAAATTCAAAAGCAGCTTTTTTTTCTTTTCCTTTTTTCTTTTTTTTTTTTTTAGCTACTCGTCTTGTTCAATCTTCTCAAAGTCCTAGTGTAGGCTTCAATAGTGTATTAGCTTTCCACTGCCGCTGTAACAAGTTACCACAATCTTAGCTGCTTAACCCAATACCCGTTTACTATCTCACTGGTCTGTAGGTCAGACGTTCAGGGGGCTCCACGTAGGGTCCCGCGAGGCTGCCTCCACCTGCCTGCTGCCTTTTAGGCTCTGTCACTGAAGGAGTTACATGAGATAGGTTCTCAGTGAATCATCAGGTAGGGAAAAGTGGGGTTCACCAGGTTGATATAAGTGCCAGTGCTGGGTCTGAGGCCACTCGGCAAAAGTGCCAGGGATACCGAGTCCAGCTGCCACCCACTGGGTGCTTGCATACCGTTGTGGTAAGGCTGGGCCTCAGGGAGTCATCAGGGTGAGGCCAGCAGAGTTTATCAGGTCCTCATAGGCCAAGATTTGGCCATGTGAATGGAAGGCATTGCACTGGTCTAGTAGGCAAGGGAAAAACCTCTCCCGTCCTACAGAGAGCCACACAATTCAGTCTGTCCCAAAGTCTGCCAGGAGCCCCATCTCAGCAGGGCAGGGCCACCGGGAGTCAGGAGAGGGGCAGTACTTGTCAGGCTTAGGGGTAGGTGGTGGGTGTAGGCCTACATGGGTAGAGGCGACTGTATGCCATTTATATAAGGGACTTGAGTATCTGAGGATTTCAGTATCTGTGAGGGTCCGGAAAACAATCTCCGAGGATACCAAGGAGCAATGGCAGCTAAGTTTTTCGGGAATCAAAAGTTTATATGCGGATTTTTGTCTGCACAGGGGTCAGCGCTTAAACTCCCACACCGTTCAAGGGTCAACTGTACCGTAAACATGTGTCTGTATGTTTTCCCAAGAGATGGTGAGTTTTGGGCTGTTAAATGTAAGCTGGTTAAGAAGAACCTGTAATGCATGAAGCATTGAAGCCATGTGATCGTTTTGATAGATGCTGATGAGAAGCTCTGGGTGGTTGGGGATTGTTCTGATGGCATTTTCTGAAGGGTAATTGGATGGGACCCAGACTCTTTGGCAATCCTCCCAGATTAAAGTATCTGGAATTTCTTCTTTGTGGCTGATCGTTTTCTCTGGAGGTTAATCCTCTGGAACTGCCTGGGTTGGAGGTGGTGATAGGAATACGAACAACCTCCAGTGTTAGGAGGGCCAGGATTGGGAATGGGGCCCGTGGTTCAGAAGGCAGACTTTTAAAATTTTCCTGCCTTTGTTCTCAGCCTGTTCTTGACCCCTGTGTTCAGCATGACATGATGCTGCCAGTTTCTTGATTCTGCTGGTTCATGTTGTGTTTCCCGCTTGAAATTAGTTAGGTTTCAGCTCTCTCCTCTCGGCTAAGTCTTGCCACTCAGCCATATGCTTCGCCAGCTTTGAAATGTTGTTCCCTCTTGTCTCTGCTTCTGCAACATCTGAAACAGATAGCCCCTTATTTTGTACTTAGTGCATTTTTCAGAATGTCCACACATGATCTGAACATTTCACTAATTTTACTGGGAATGTAACTTGACACTTCCATCTCACTGTATTGTTAAAATGTTCTTAACATGTACTGAGCTTGGGGAGTTCAAATATAATTTTTTCCTATATAAATATCAGCCACAAAAGTCTCAGATTGTAATATAGTTATGCACTATGAAATTTGAATATTAAAAATTAAGAAGCAATTTATTGATAAAATATTGACTAGAGAGGCTTTCTGTAGTCTATGCTTTCTTTGTGAGAAGAAAATTTATTCTACCCAAAAAAAGGCAGGAAAGGAGAAAAAATAAATGAAAAGAAAAGTTAAATGAGAAATAAATCCTAATGTCATATTAATGAAAATACATGTAAATGGTAAGGTTACTGTGTTAGAGTTCTCCAGAGAAACAGAGCCAACAGGACAGATAGCGAAACAGATTACTATATGGCAAGGAATTGGCTCATGTGATGATGGAGGCAGACAAGTCCCTAGATTTGCAGTTTTCAGCTTGAGACACAGGAGAGCTGACATGTGGTTCTAGTCCAGAGGCCAGTAGGTACAAGACCCAGGAAGAACCGATGTTTCAGTTCAAACCCAAAGGCAGGAAAAACCAATATCCTGGCTCAAGACAGACAGACAAGAAGACATTCCCTCTCACTTGTTGGGGCGTCAGCCTTTTTATATCCGGGCCTTCATCCGATTCAGTGAGGCCCGCTCACAGAGTGCAATTCAGCAAGCTCATCCACACAGCCAGCCTCCTAATGAATGAGCTTTCCTATGACCTCGTCTTAAAATATATATGAGCAACCAAGGATCCCTAGACATTAGAGAAAAGGCTGCAGCAAGAGAGAGAATGAGCAAATTAAACTGAGAAATCAATCGTATGACAAATAAGTCAGAGAACAGAGAGTGAATTTTAAAAAATCCTTTCGCATATTCAGAAATCACTGAAAAATAAAAGTTGTAACTTTAGAACAAGAAAAGGAAGCTTTGTAAAAATGATAGAGTGGGAGGATAAGAAAGAGATTGTTACTGAACGCAAAGGGTTCTCCACCTCGAGTGCTCTACTAAAGAACAAGACGTGGTGGTTGCCAGGTAGTTTTACTTGTAGCAAGTAAAGGATATGGGATTCATATCCAAAGCTCTGTCTCCCTCAAGGGACGCTCACCCATTTGCTTATATACACTATTTGTTCAATTATGTGTTGATTTCTTTCTTTTATTTTTCAATTACAGTTTATTTTCACTAGAGGCCTGGTGCACAAAATTCATACACTCGGTGGGATGGGGGAGGGGGGTCCTCAGCCCAGCCTGCGCCCTCTCACAGTCCAGGAACCCTCAGGGGATGTCCAACTGATGGCTTAGGCCCGCTTCCTGTGGGAGCGGGCCAAAGCCATCAGTCGGACATCCTTAGCGCTCCCACAGAGGCACTCGCCAGCCATGAGCCCGGCTTCTGGTTGAGCAGGCTCCTCCTGTGAGAGTGCACTGACCACCAGGGGGCAGCTCTTGCACTGAGCGTCTGCTCCCTGGTGGTCAGTGTGAGTCATAGCAACAGGTCATTCCAATGTTTGGTCGATTTGCATATTAGCCCTTTGTTATACAGGATATTATTTTATATTAGTTTCAGGTGTACAGCATAGTAGTTAAACAATCATATACCTTACAAAGTGTTTCCCCCGATATTTCTAGTACCCACCTGGCACTTACAGTTTTTACAGTATTATTGAGTATATTTCCTATGCTGTACTTTACATCCCATGACTATTTTGTACTTCTCAATCCCTTCACCACTTTCACCCAGTCACCCAAATCCCCTCACCTCTGGTAACCACCAGTCCACTCCCTGTTGTTTATGGGTCTGTTTCAATTTTGTTCGTTCATTTATTTTGTTCTTTAGATTCCACATATAAGTGAAATCATATGGTATTTGCCTTTTTCTGACTTGCAATTGGCTACATTTACCCAGTTGAGTTCCTGTCAAGCTCATCCTGTTTACAGCTTTGTCTACAAAATACTGTGCTACATTTTAACATTCAGCAAGAATAACATTTAGAACTGCCCAGACCTTGAGACCCTGACTTATCTAACAAAACCTTAGAAATTCAAAATGATTGCCAAATTTAAAAAATTGAATAGAAGCTTTGGAAAATAAAGTAGAAAAATCTCTTAGAAAGCAGAACAAATAAAGAGAGAGGAGGAAAATATGAGAGTAATAAGGTCAATATGTCATGAATTATAATTACAGTAAAAGAACAGAAACAAAGGGGTGGAAATAAAGAAATCATGGAATAGAATTGATTTTTATTGAATTCTTGTATTTGTAGTAATGTTTGTAATGCTTCTAAGGCCATAGCAACAAATAAAACACCATATCAACAGTTAAAATCTGAGGGGGTAACTAATGAATTTAATTCCAATATGTGTTAATTATTTTTTTTTACATTACTGAATAACACGAAAGTGAAATAATGAAGAGGTATGTCTGATTGTCACTCATTTGTTAATTATGTGAGCAACTTCTTTGTTGACTTGGATAACAGTTTTCAAATACTGGAAGAATATTTTCTCATTTTTCTATGCTCTTCACAATGTAACGGCTACAGATGTGATACACTTTTAAGTTTAATTTGCATTATTAACATTTTCTCCATTACTTCCTAAATCTAGAAAATCAACAAAACTATAGCATTTGTCAGTTTCTGTGGTACCAACGAAATCGGTCACCATGACTCACTTCAAACTACCAACATGCTAGCCCTGGATGCAGAGTTGGGAAGAGATATACAAGAACATACATTGCCTATATCTATATATGTTATATATTCCCAACATATAGATGCAATGTACATAAATAACCTGAAGAACATGGATACTTGTAGTAAAATAATTAGGAAGTTTTGAGTACCCTTTAGTATTAATTCATTTAATTATAAGTTTATATAATTAAAAGTTTACTGATGGCTGTCTTTAACACTAGCTCAACAATTCCTGAAAATTAAGTGAGCTCTCAGAGCTGGTTTGCATGGACTCAGCACATCATGGGAGCACACCATGCAACCATCTCAGGTGCCACAGAGCCTTCCCACCCCAGAAGGCCCTCTCTGCCCGGCCCTGGCCCCGGCCCCGCCACCCTTAGGGATAACCTCTATGCTGAGTTCACAGGGTATACTTTTGAGGTAAAGAATAAAGTTCTTTATTTTATTTGGGAAAGTTCTACATTTTATTTGGGAAAGTTCATACGATCTGAATGTTTATAACGCTTCTAAATGCCCTAGCAACAAATAAAACACCATATCAACAGTTAAAATTCGTTTGTAATTGTATTTTTAATTATGTTTTGATTGTTTTAAACTATATTTCACAGAATACCTTTCTTCTTTTACAACTTAATTTAAAAATTTTTCAAAAAAATATTTTTTTCATTTGTTTTATTTTCATTAATTTTTTAAAAATATATTTTTATTGATTTCAGAGAGGAAGGAAGAGGGAGAGAAAGAAACATCCATGACGAGAGAGAATCATTGATCGGCTGCCTCCTGCATGCCCCCTATAGAGGACTGAGCCTGCAACCCAGGCTTGTGCCCTGACGGGGAATTGAACTATGACCTCCTGGTTCATAGGTCGATGCTCAACCACTGAGCCACAGCAGCTGGGCACTAAGCAAACTTAGATGGGAAGGAAACTCCATCTCAGGTTCTAGGAGGCACCCCTGGAAGCTCAGCTGCCCATCTGGTCTCACTGCCTTTGAGGAGAAAGCTGCTCTGCATGCTGGCCAGCAGGCATCAGTGCCAAAGACCCTGCCAGCGCCTGGCCTAAGCCCTGGATGTCTTCATCTTCCTCCCAGCCAGGGCCTTGAATTGCCATCTTCACATGAGGCTTTGTCAGCTAATAGTAGCCGAATATCAACCAGGCAGCGTAAGACAGGTCACGAAGTGCTGACTGGATGCGAAGCAGTAGTCTGTATGCGTGCCTCTGAGAAAACGAAAAGCCATTTCTCCCAGTAATTCTACTGGGGAGAGGTGGCTCACAGCGCGGTGTAGTAGGTGTTTGTCACGCTGAACGAGGTAAATCTTTCAGGCAAAGGTCTTGGAGTCCTCAATCTAGTTCTGCTGGGAAAAATAAATTGCAAACTCTTTCGTTCAAGCCTACACACTTGAAAGAATAGCTCGGAAGGAGGAGGCATCACACTTCCCATCACTGCGGCAAATGCCTGCCAGGCTGGCCTGGAGGGGGACAAAGAAGCTTCCTCTGTTTTTCTGCAGCCAGAAAACTGTAGTGACCACAAAGCCCTGGGAACCCTTCTGAGTGTTTCTCTCCTCAAACAATCAAGTGGAAAGTGACTCTGTAATCCGTTCCTAGTTGACGGAGATGGCAGCAGTGGAGCCGACCTTGCCAAAGATGACTTCATTGACTCGAGAGCAAAGGAAACGACGTAAGGAGTTCAAGTTGAAGAGCTGTAGAGCACCCTGGCGTTCCTGACCCACGCCCACGCTGAGCTGGCCACGGTTACGCAGACTTCAGTGAGGCCGGGTTTCAACCCTCAGTTCCATCAAAGCAAGTTCAAGTCCATTGGATGGTGATGTTTGTCTCATCTTTTCAAAAACCACACAACTTATGCCCTGGCTGGTTTGGCTCAGTAGATAGATCGTCGGCCTGCGGACTGAAGGGTCCCAGGTTTGATTCCAGTCGAGGACATGTACCTTGGTGAGGCAGCTGATCGATGTTTCTAGCTCTCTATCCCTCTCCCTTCCTCTCTGTAAAAAAATCAATAATATATATATATATTTTTTTAAAAGGTAACTATAAAAAAGAAAAAAAACCCCACAACTTCTTACTAAACCCAAGGGGCCTCCCTGGAGGCAGCTGGGAGATAGGAGCGATGGCCAGCAGATTTCTAAGGATCCCCAAGGCCCCCACCCCTGGTGCGCACGGTTTATATAACCTCCGCCCCTGGATGCAGGCAGAACCTGTGAGAATGAGGGGACATCACTCTTGTGATTATCGATTTCCAGTCAGTTGTTAATCCAAAGGGAGATGATCCAGGTGGGCCGAACCTACTCAGGTGAGTCCTTAAAGAGACACACTTCCTGCTGGCCTGGAAGCCAGCAAACATCCATGTTGGCAACTGCCTGTGAGGCCACGTGGCAGGGAACCAGGCCTGACGCATACCATTGTGTTGGGCAGCACACATCCCAGTGGGCAGAACACAGCCACATGGCACCACCTGGATGCAAAGGGATAAGAAAAGGTGGCTTTCCAGAGTGCCAAGGCAGAGAGGGCAGAGGTACTGGGGGATGCCTTGCCCGTCCCTGCGAATGCCCTTGCTTCTGGTAACCAACTGTCTGTTTCATTCTCTCTCCAACACACAGAACACTGCCCCTCGCCCTGCAGAAAGGAACAACCCAAAGTCTGTCAGTTACTACATTCAGCTCAAAACTCGGGATTTTCAGATCACGTGTTGCTGTGCAGTGCTCTCCACCAGGTCTCAAGATAGGGCTCCTCGTGTGCGACGTCAGCACTTGCACGCCCCTGAGAGCGAGCTCGTCCTCAAACTTTGCACCAGGGACACCTCACTTGCCTCATCCTGGTCCCGGCCCTGCCTCCTGCACATACGGATAAAATGGCGGGACGCAGAATGACTGCGTGCATCACTCACATTGGGAAGGGAAAATGGAAAACACAGCAGTCACTGGCCCACAGAACTTTGCAATCCTCTAGGCATTCTCACCCTTGACTAAGCCCGGATTCTCTTCTCTGAGAGGAAGTTTCCACTGTTTTCTGTGGCTCTGCACCTACCCTTTGGCATGGTCTCCATTGTGCATCACTGTCTTTGGCTACAACTGAAATGTATATTTGGAAGGATGTCTGCCTTGGAAGCTAGATTAGGGGCTCAAAGCTTGAATAGTCAAAATGCTTTTCGTCCGGGTTGCTGGATTCGAAAGCTTTGTAGGCTTCTCGTCGCTTTACCTTCAGTCAGTTAGCTTATGTGCCAGTAACCTTACCCAAAATTCCTTTCCAGGCATAGTTTTCAAGGCTGCCTTATTTTTTTGTTCCCAATCTGCCCTCTTCCCCCATGGCTCTTTCAACTTAATGGTATCTACCTTCAGACCTGGGTTGGAAGGCTACACCCTCAACCTGATCTTTAATGCAAGGCGAAGCCACGTGTTCAACTGAGAAATTTTCTTGGGACTTTGTTGCTCAAAGCCTTATCTGTTCTTATATCTTTCACTAGGAGCCTAACAAAGCTGGGTTTTCCAACTCGGTGAGACCCTGAATTTCTGGACTTTTCTCTGTTTCTCGTCACTTTTTCTTACAAATTGGCTAAACGTGTCCTGCGCTCATCTCTTTCTTTCAATAGCCTGTTAAATGCAGCAAATAGGAACCAATGCACTACTAATATGTTGTTTTCCCATTTTTTCCCCACAGAGCTACAAGTCCAACAGGCATAGAGTCTGCCTCCAAGATATCACAGGTGACAATTTTACCCGAGTTTTGGGGTTGGTTTTGTTTTTTTTGTTTTTTGCGCCCCTGACATCAGATTTCTAGATATCAACCTGCTGTATCTGTTTTCGTGCTGCTTACTATATGGTGCCACAAGTTATTTGGAGTTCTTGGGTTTTTTTACAGCATTTTTAGTACTAATTTTTCTATTATCTGGGATGAGAAATTCGGGTTACTCTAACAAACCACCCCCAAAACTCAGTGGCTTGACCCAACAAACTATTTCTGGCTGACGTCACAGTCCGACATGGGTCCGTAGAAGGGCTTTGCACCATCTGGTCACTCAGGACCCAGGATCCTTTTATCTGAGGCTCCGGTATCTTCTAGGGGCCTTGGAGTCCATTCCCGAATCCTCTGCATTTTGGAACATAAGGGACGGAGAGAGAACTGGAAGTATTTTACAAGAAATTTGACAGACCATACCGGAATGCAGCGCATAGCACTTGTGTCTATATTCCATTGGCCAGAATTCATTCCTGAGTCCTGATGCACGGGTAACAGAGTAAGTCTCGCATCCATGTTGAGTGAAGACGTGGTACTTTAACCGGGGCTTGCTAAGGTACATGGCTCTTTGTCCATCCTGTAAATGTCTGCGAAAACCAGCTTTGTGGGAGTCCCTGTCTATCTTTGGTAGAATTCTGCCCCCTCTCTTGCTGGCAGGGTGACAATCATCCCTTCCTGTTGCTGTTCGCGTGCCTGTCCGCAGGGCCCTCTTCCTGCTTGTACAGTTCCAAGACGCCTGTAAGCTGGAAGCCAGGTAGCATGCTTATTAGGCTGTGTGTCCCCGCAGGACACAGGAGCTGTGAGTCAGGACCCAGCGGGGAGTCTGGGCTTCCTAGGGGGGAAAATACATGAGTTCTTATACCATCTGTTTCATTTTCTCATGGACTCGGGTTTCTTAGCTGTATTCCCAAGAGGCTGCAGATTGCTGAGCTCTAGAGAAGTGAGAGGTTGTAAACAGATGAAGGTTTTATTTCAAAGTGTAGCAGTGTCAGCACATGCTTTTGGTAAATTTCAGACAGTTACTTAATGCTGAGTCCTAGGGTGCCATGGCAAGGGAGTGCCCTGAAGTTATAAACCTTTTAACATTAGCTCTGCAGGTGGGTTTTCACTTTATCTGCGTATAATCAAGCCAGACTTTAAGGGGACTGTCCTCGTTTTGTGGATTTACCTCTCTATATTTTGAGGGGAAAGGAAGAGAAGGGGGGGTTGATCACTCGCACCTCTGCTAGCATCAGAGAAACTAAAGCTCCAACACTTTTGATCTGGCTCCCTGGCAAACTGGATGTGATTTGTTTTTAACATTCATATTTCCTCTGCCCAGAGCATGCTATTTGCTTGGTCTTGTGATCTCTTTGCCATGATATTTGTTCTGTATTATTCCACAGACTCCATGGCAGATTAATCATTCTTTAAACCTGATCATTACGCTGCTAATGAGTCAGCACACACTCACTGCAAGCTGCTGGAGCCCTAGCTGGTTTGGCTCAGCAAATAGAGCGTCGGCCTGCGGACTGAAGGGTTCCGGGTTCGATTCCGGTCAAGGGCACATGTCTGGGTTGGAGGCTCGATCCCCAGTAGGGGATGTGCAGGAGGCAGCCGATCAGTGATTCTCTGTCATCATTGATGTTTCTATCTTTCTCTCCCGCTCCCTTCCTCTCTGAAATCAATACAAATATATTTAAAAATAAATAAAGGGAGTTGCTGGAGAAGAGGAGGGCTGCTTCCTCATGAACCCTACTCTTCAAGACTGATGTAGTCATCAAACTAAAAAATCCTCAAATACTTACGCCCTGGCTGGTGTGGCTCAATGGTAAGAGGACAAGCCCATGCACCCAAAGGTTGTGGGTTTGATTCCCAGTCAGGGGTATGTATCTGGGTTGTAGGTTCAATTCCCGACCCCAATCAGGGTGTGTGCAGGATGCAACCATTAGATCTCTCTCTCTCTCTCTCTCTCTCTCTCTCTCTCTCTCTCTCTCTCTCTCCCTCTCTCTCCCCCCTCTTCCACTCTATCTAAAATCAATGGGAAAATATCCTCTGGTGAGGATTAACCACCACCACCACAAATCCTCAAATACTTAGGAAGGGCAACATGTGCAAGTAAATCAGGAGTTGGAGCTGTCACCCGTAGTTAATGTTGTGGATTTTTATTATTGTTAGTCTCAGTGACAGAACTTGCTATTTGCCCCCAATATTTATTCTCCCTTTGTTTTTCAGCAATAGAATGGTTATGTGGGCACTTGGTCACTCAGAGGAAGCACTACCTTACCAACCTTCCTGCCCCCTGACTGGCTCCTGTGTCCTAGATCAGGCTAGTGGGAAGGAGTGATCACGATTTTGAGGAAGTCTCACTATGGGGAAAGAGTATGTCTACTTCTTTCTCTCTAAACCACGACGTGAAAGCTTTATGTTGAGAATGGAAAAGCAAGAAGAAGACAGGAACGTGGGTCCCTGCTCGGGGCACGGCCGCCATACCAGTTCTGGACTGCCCTTTCAGACTTTCCCGTAAGAGAAATAAGTTACCATCTTGTATAGGCCACTGCCACTGTGATGTTGCTGTCACCTGCTATTAAATCTAATCCGGATAAAGTCCCCATCTTTGGAATGAATGTTGTGCACCAGGCAGGAAGTGGGCTTTTCTTTTCTTGCTATCGCAGAGTCTGGGTGCACATGAGATTGAAATGGGGAGTTCAGACCAAGACCTTTCAGTGCAGTTGGTGACCTATTACTGTCTGTCTGAGATCTATTTAAAACTCCGTCTTTAGGGTGAAACTTCTTCTCTTACCACTTACAAATGAATTGTGGGTAACCAAAAGTCAGTTCTACCTGTAGATAGTCCTGGTAAACCAGGTACACACTCTCCAACAGTCTGTGTTGACAAAGATTAAGGATATACTAGTAGTACATGTGATTTAAGTATCGTCAGATTTGAAGCTAATTATAGATTTCTCATCACCTAAAAAAATAGTAGGAATTATAAATCCCAGTGGAGGTTCTGAGTCTGGCTGATGGAGACAATGACGAGGTAGATTCTGGGGACAGGCAGCAAAGACATAAACTTGACGGCTGAGGTCCTGGAGGCAAAACTCCCACATGAGATATGGGTGTCTCCCACTGATTCATGGGACAGGGTCAACTGCTCAGATCTCCCTCTGACTGGAAACTGGTAATTATGCCTCATTTCACATAGTTGATTAAACACTTCAAGCTGAATAAATGCCTGGAGGAGTTTCCCAGCCTGCAAAGTTACTGGGAGGGCCACTCGGGACAGTTGGCTCACATGATTAGCAATCCGGTCCCCTTCATGAATCCTATGGATATGCTTGCTCGCTGGTTTGACCCAGAAGGTGGGTTTTGTCTATATTTCAAAACTAGTGGCCCGGTGCACAAATTCGTGCACATTGAAAGAAAATTAATTAGAAGAAATATTTTCATATTGCTATTTACTCTTTCTCTATAATAGAAGTATCAACCAAATTCATGATCAAAAATGACAGATTGAAACACATGCGTGCAATTGGCACCAGTGAGAGCTTTATATGTATTGCTCATGCACGAGTCAACTTAGCCTTTTATAGATATAAAATAAACTTGCTTAGTTAGACCTCCTTTCTGATGTAGCTAAACTTTTTCCAGCCCAGTGAAGCACCCCAACTTCTCTTTCAGGTAATTGTCAGCAACACAGCAGTAAATATCAGCAAGAAGCAGATTATTATTGTAGATCATACAGGGAGAACAAAGGGTGAATTATTTAACTGCAGCTGTGTTTGACTATATTCTGCGCAGTGAGAAAACCTGTAGTCATTTTCAAGGTCCACCATTTCTTACTTCTTTTCAGTCGGGTCAAGTTTCTAAGCTTTCTAAATCTCCATTTTTCCGGCTAATGACAAGAAAATAGGATTTCACCAAGTCTCCTATCTACCAACTCCAGGACTTCTGTGA
Source organism: Myotis nattereri (assembly GCF_964212035.1). Lineage (NCBI taxonomy): Eukaryota > Metazoa > Chordata > Mammalia > Chiroptera > Vespertilionidae > Myotis > Myotis nattereri. Next base: position 13,715,630 of record NC_138092.1, read on the forward strand.
GCATCAAATGAGATGAGGCACGGGAAAACGCTTCACAGACATTTGGTTACAGTGTAAAGTGTTTCCACCTGGCTATAAAGCAAGTCGTCATAGTGACCGGTCAGAAGGTGAGAAGGACACAGCATGTTAGCCTTTTATATAGATAGATGACCAATTAAGGACTTCTACGAAGATAGAGCAGAAGCACTTTTCCCCATTTTCCCCACTAAGTACAATGGAAAACCCTGTAATATATAAAACGAACATAAGGAGACTCAGGTGGAAAGAAGACAGCAGACCAGCTAGGTCAGCGGTTCTCAACCTGTGGGTCGCGACCCCTTTGGTGGTCGAACGACCCTTTCACAGGGGTCACCTGAGACCATCCTGCATATCAGATATTTACATTACGATTCATCACAGTAGCAACATGACAGTTATGAAGTAGCAACGAAAATAATTTTATGGTTGGGTCACAACAGGAGGGAACTGTATTTAAAGGGCCAGAAGGTTGAGAACCACTGAGCTAGGGCCTTGGATACCCGAGGAGCAACACAGGGGTTAGCACTCTGGGCTTCCCGTTTGCCTTGCCTATCTCATACTTGGAGTTCAAGATGCCAACAACCCAGACATGCCAACAAGCTAAGAAAAACAAAAAAGCCCCAACAAAAGCCTGCTCTCTCCAGCCAAAGAACCAGAAAAGGGGCAGCCTGGCAAGAACAGAAGACTTTTAGCTGAAAACTGCTCTACTGTTGCCAAACACCACAGAAAAAAATGGTAGTCCACCCACACCGATGCGCGAGTGGAGAGCTTAGGTGGTTCCTTCTTGAGACTGTAACGTCAATTATGAATATAAAATGCAAAATGTAAAACCCATTGCCAGGGTGGTGTGAGAGGGCAGAACAGGGAGCCGAGAATTTTATCCCCAGAAGAGGTAACACGACTCCCTTCCTGGACTCAGTGGAGAGAGACCATGTGGAGAACCTGGCCTCTGCCCACCCCCCCCCCCACCCCCCACGCACACACAGTGATGCAGCACCTTGCTTCCACTGGAGTGGTGTCAGGGGAGGCCTAGTGGACAGTCAGGACTTTCACTGCCTGGCGCTAACAAGGCCACGCCCCACTCTGTGGTGTCACATGAGGAGCAATACTGAGGCACTCCTACCTCTCCCAGCCAGAGAGGTGTCAGTGCAGACCTGGCAAAAAGCAGGAACCTCCACCCCAACCCAGCCATAGTGAAGAGCACCCCCCCCCCAAATCAAGTGTCAACAGAGCCGAGTGGGAAATCTGGACTTCTACCCCCACTTGGCAGCCATGAGGCAGAACCTTCCCCCTGCCCCTGCCAGAACAAAGTCAGAGAAAGCCAGCTAAAACAAAAGGTCTTTAATAAGATCCAAAGCCTCATAATACCCCCAAACCCCAGATTCACATTTTAAAAATCACTCCTCATACCAAAACCCATGAAGATCACAAACTGAATGAAAAAAGAGCCACCAGATAGATGCCAATATCGAGGATGACAGAGACGTTAGAATCACTTGACAAAGATTTTAAAGCAGCCATCATACACATGCTTCAATGAGCAATTAAGAACAGGCTTGAAACAAAACAAACATAGACTCAGCAAAGAAATAAATGGTCTCGGCAAAGAAATAGAGGATATAAAAGAGAACCAAACTTAAAAAGACAGTAACAAATTAAAAACTCGGTGGATGGGCTCAATAGCAGAATGGAGGGGATAGAGGAACAAATCAGTGAAGTTGAAGCTAGAACAATAGAAATGACCCAATCTGAACCACAGAGAGAAAATAGACTGAGGGGGAAAAATAAAACAGACACAAAAATTAACAGTGCCTCAGGGAAAAGAGGAGAAAGAAAACAACAATGAAAAAGTACTGGGTTTTTTGAAAAACAAAAACAACCCCACCACACCCAGTATGGAATAGATTATTTGAATAGCCTTATAACTATTAAGGACATTGAATTTTTATTTTATTTTATTTTATTTTTTAATATATTTTATTGATTTTTTACAGAGAGGAAGGGAGAGAGATAGAGAGTTAGAAACATCGATGAGAGAGAAACATCGATCAGCTGCCTTCTGCACATCTCCTACTGGGGATGTGCCCACAATCCAGGTACATGCGCTTGACCGGAATCAATCCTGGGACCTTTCAGTCCGCAGGCCAACGCTCTATCCACTGAGCCAAACCAGTTTCGGCATGAATTTTTAAATAAAAGATCCCCAAAAGAAATTTCCTGGCTCAGAGTTTCATTGGAAAATGTAACCCAACGCCTAAGGAAAAAAAAATAACATCAGTTCTACATGATCTTTGCCAGAAAAGAGTACTTCTCAATTCATTTTATGAAGCTACTATTATCCTGATGTCCGTAGGAGATTTAAGGAATTGGGGGGATGATCAAAGAAAAAGATAAAACCACAAGGGAAGTAGTATACAAGTTTGATTGGACAGGGTTCCATGTGAGAAGTTCTCACAGCAGGAGACCTCCAGAGTCTTGTGGCCAGAGGGCTACTGTCCAGAAATGGAGAAGAACCAGGGCACTCCCAGAGCGGGGATCAGAGAGGGGGGTTATGTGTCCAGGTGATGTTACTCAGAGGCACGGTGCAGAGTCTCTGAATCACAGAACTCACACCGACAACAGCTGCTGGGGTCTTCTCACCATGAGACTCTACCTTATCAATGACTCTATCTTATCTATTTTTAAGGTCATTGGATGCTGGATGTGTAAAAAGGAAGTTTTGGCCTCCCCTCCTTTAGACTTAGATCATAATAATATTTTTACTGCTTTGAGGTCAGCTGGATGCATAACTGCTTGGTTATGGAGGATAGCGACCCAAGCATGCCCTTCTGTGCAGGCCACCCGTGGGGATTTGTCATCATGATCAAAGAGTGGACTTCCCAGGCCTTTGGTCCTCATGGCTAATTATTGCCAGAAAGAACAGCTTAGGGGCAATTATTCAAGAACCAAACCCACTCTTTTGAATAGATATCCCTCAATGTTTTACCTCAAATAAGCCCATAAAACCAGGAAGATCATTGATGGTCCAAGATTCATGGAGAAAAGGAAGAGGGTGTGTTTTGCCCCCCTCGAGACACAGGGTCTGCTTTTCCAGGGAGAAGCCTCAGGTGACACCTGTCACCTTGGACACTTTGCCATGTCTGCTGGGTGGTCCTGGGCCTTATGGGCTTAGAAACCTAGCTTTGTCAGTTACGCTCACCTTAACCAGGCATATGAGATTAGATAGAAAACCCAAACACCTCTGCATTAATTTACTCAGAAGTGTGCTCCAAACATGCTTTCATTAACGCTTTGAGGCTACAAGGAAGGCATTCTTTTAACAACCGGGAAATAAGGGTGCCCACTGAGACTTAAGCTACAAAATCAAAACATAATGGAGATTATAGACTGAAATACCTACGTGGGCATAGGGAGCCCATTTTCTCCCTGTAGTCAAGTTGTATGGGAAGCCAAATCATAAACGGAGTAACAATTAAATTCATTTACAACATCAAAGATAATTGTTGTGAGGGGAATACACAAATGTCCGCATTCTCCATACAAAATCTCTCTGCAGGGACACTGACATGAGAAGCTAGGGAAATCAAGAGATTGCTTATAAACATGGAATGAGAACAAGAGAAGAGGGATTCATTGCATGTTTAATGGTATCACGCACACAGAGCGTGACACAACCAGCTCACTTTAGGGAGGTTCTTGCCTAGGAATCGGAACATTTATGGCCACTTGGTAACAATCTCCTGCTTCTACCCCCACATGGGGAACAGCCTTTCCAGCCCCCCTATCCTTTTTGTAGGATCGTCAAGATCTGCCTGGGCAGCATTCTCCTCCTTCAAGGCGATTTTCACTATTTCCCCTGCAAGCCATTATGTTCTGATTTTATAGTTTCCCTCTCAGAGGACCATCTTATCCCAAGCTCTTGAGATGCCGTTCAGTAGCCTACAAATACTGACAAGCAAATATTTTGCAGCGCGTTTATCTTGGAAACCACCTCCAGAAGCTCTGTGGCTCAAATCAATAAAGATTTTTTTCTTTTATTGACGCAGGCGGTCATTGGTATAACTGTTCTAAAACCCTTCAAGGGCAAGTAATTTCTGTATTGCCAAGGGGGTGGAGGCTTGGGGCTTTTTTTTCCACGGTCTGTATTAGACCAGGTTGCAAATTGTTTTCTAAATAATCACTTCTACTCTCAGCATGGTGCAAATAAACAAAATAACATCATGTTGAGCCTGCACACGCAGGCCACTGAGCTAGAATGTACTTCAAAATATATTTATATTTAGTCTTTATTTTGTAAGAGCTGATACATGTATACGAAAATGTGTTTTTCTTCTCCCTTTTGAATAATCTGTCTTTGTCTGCTTTCTACCAGTGGCTCTGATAGCTTACTTTTGTCAAGGGGTGACAATGAGTGACAAAGCAATTCAGCTGCTAGAACGACGTACAAGCGCCCTTCTTGAGGCTGAGTTCATAAACATTATCTATCTGTGTGTGCTGCTGACAATAATTCCTCTCTTCAGCCATGAAATTGCTAGTGAGAAGTGCTCACATTTACTGTGGCGTTTTAAGCACAGATTTCCTCTCCGTGGAATGATAATGCATCTTTGTTGTGGCATATCCTTACTTATCAGTCACTGACAATGATATGGGCATACACTGGTTTCTTCACCTGGGTCTCTGGTTCGCATCAGCTTGAATGATGACATACTTTGGCTGCCACATCCTCTAGCAGTCGTCATCATCAGATGAAAGACTGGACCAGGAATGCAAGTTAAGGTGCCCTCATCAGCAGAATGCAGGGGCCACAGGCATCCAAGCCAGCAGCTGAATTAAGGGGAGCTTGAGAGCTAGTATTTCAGGGTTAGGCTCATGAGCTTGCCCATGTGCCTTGAGCTGTGCACATTTACAAACCCTTGGCTCTCGGGCCTTTTATAACATACACATGCCAGGCAGGGACCCCCACTGCAAACAGAAACCTAAGGGGTTACTATATACGACTCAGTCCCACACCCCTCCCAGATTCTTACTTCAAGGGTCTGTGTTGAGGAAACATCCTGAATTGTTGCAGGTGGCCCATGGCCTATATTATAAAGGCTTTTCATATAGAAGCTCTTGTTCATTATGACCTTCATACATTTCTTTGAAATTCATTAACCTATAAATCACCACATTTTCCCTGGAAAGTTGTCTCCTAGAAAGTGACCTCGCTGAAGCATTTTGCCACCTGATGTTTAATGTGCGGATGCACTTAAATGTTTTTTTTTTCCCCCAACTATACTATCTCAAGGACTTGCAAAAATAATGTGGCTTTTTTTGTTCTGAGTAATTCCTGACCTGCTGACGTCATTGTGCAATGTGGAATTATAATAATAAAACTAACACCAACCACCACCACCACCAAACTAACAATAGCCTTGAGCATTTCAGTGTTCAGAGCATTAAGCTCTGTTCTAAGTACTTCACAGGTACTAACACATCTCACCCGCACAGATTCATGAAGTAGGAACTTCTATTGTCTTCATTTTATAATGGAAGAAACTGAAGCACAGACAGGTTAGCTAACTTGCTTAAGGTTATACGTATATCAAAAGAGATGCGTGTGCCTAGCAGCTGTGGCTCAGTGGTTGAGCGTTGACCTATAAACCAGGAGGTCACTGTTTGATTCCTGATCAGGGCACATGCCTGAGATTGTGGGCTTGATCCCCAGTGGGGGGCATGCAGGAGGCAGTCAGTCAATGATTCTCTCTCATCATTGATGTTTCTTTCTCTCTTTCCCTCTCCCTTCCTCTCTCTGAAGTCAATAAGGACATTTTTTTAAAAAGAGAGAGAGAGATGTGTACATGCTCATTGGAAAAAAATTAATTTTTTGTCTTTAGTCGATAAAAATAATGCATGCTTATGGTTAAAAACAGTTTCTATAAGACTGAGAATTATAATAAAAAAGTAAAAAAAAAAATTTGCACCAAATTCTACCACCCAGAGATAACCACTGATAATATTTAAATTCCTCCAAACATCTCTTTATATATATATATATTTTTAATATATTTTATTGATTTTTTTACAGAGAGGAAGGGAGAGAGATAGAGAGTTAGAAACATCGATCAGAGAGAAACATCGATCAGCTGCCTCCTGCACATCTCCCACTGGGGATATGCCCGCAACCCAGGTACATGCCCTTGACCGGAATCGAACCTGGGACCTTTCAGTCCGCAGGCCGATGCTCTATCCACTGAGCCAAACCGGTTTTGGCATCTCTTTATATATTTAGGATCATTATTGATTTGTGATTATCATAGCATAAATGAGATCAAGCACACAAAACTTTCCTGTAACTTCCTTTTCCTCTCCACTCTATTACCTGGACGTCAGCAGAAATGACACTCTGAAGACTTGGAAGTGTTATGTCAATCTCTCTGGTTATTAGAGTGATGAGGGCTGAGGGGTGCCTCCCAGCATGATAAGAAGGGAGGACTCGAGATCCAAGTGTTTCCAGCCCGGGAAGGACTCTTGTCTTACTTCACTGCAGGAATTATTTCAGTCTGATGTTTAAAATAGCCCTCCTTCAGCGTGACACAGAAATCCCTTCTAGAACGCAAGCTAAGAAGTGCTGCTGGCCAGTGACGAGGACCTGAGGGCCTGACCCCCAGCTCTCTGGAGAATCAGCCAGGCTCTGGGCTGAGGATGGTTAATGATGTCTGTCACTCACCACCTGCCCCCGGGAAAGCCCACCCTGCAGACAGGTCCCCTCTGTGATGAAGCTGAGCAGAGAGCTGTCACCAGTGGTATTATTTCAGCAGGACAGTGACATGAGACGGGCTAGTGAGAGAAGAAGGCCAAGCCTCTCCAGGAAACAAGGCAAGTTTTTTGATGAGAGCAGCCTCAATGAGCCTCACTAGGAGACACTACGCCCCTCAGTCGACGTGAACCACGGCCGTGAGATGCGCAGCGCACAGCACGGGGAGCCTTCAGGGACGGCCCACCGTTGGTGGCTGACCCTGGGCCTGCGGGACAAACATATCCCGTGGCCAGTTGGAAGAGAACATTTCTCACAGAATTCCAAGTGTGACAGCTGATACCTCGCAGAATAGCCTCACGCCTGGTTCTCCTTTAAAAAATCTTGTTGAGGAATCAAGTTAGGGAAGTGGTAGCGCAAGAGATGCGTCTACACAGGAAAGTGGATTCCTAGCTGGCTGTTGAAGGAGAAAATTCTCGGAGGGGCGCACACTCATGGTGCCCGTTGTATCCCTGTAGGGTGGTGGTTGATGTGGGAATGGCTCTGGCTCACCAGAAACACGTCTAGCATTTTAAGAAATGTTTTACATCCTATCTTCAGACTTAGAGGAAACAAGAAAAAGTACAAGAAAGAAAATGAACACCATCCATAATTCTTTCACCCCAAATAATCATGGTTAATATTCAGGTCTATGTCCTTCTAGCTTTCCCCCCCTCAGCGTTGTTTTTAAAGGTAACTGAGTATCTATCCATACAAGTTCACTCTATATTTTATAAGCATATTTGCCAATACCATTTAAAAATTCTACACAAATGTCAAGTTTCATGGCTGCATACTATTCCACCACCCAAAGTTCTACAGCCACCAAAATAGTCCTTTAAAGCAATTGTCTTTCTTCAAGAGGTTGTCTGGGAACCAGGGGTTAGATCATTTCCTCCAAATAGATTCTTCACACACTTCCATAAAATATTACCCAACTCACCCCTGCGGTCTCGGGGATGGCATTTACTGAAAGAATATTCATCCTGCCTTCATTTTTACTTTCAATGTTTTAAATTAATTCCTGTACATGTTAAACAAACAAACGAACCTGAGCCAACGTCAACGTGTTGAAAAATAGATTTAAAAGAAAAGGCTCACTTCTCTGTCCCCAAATTCTCCTCCTCACAGGTGACACTGCTGTGAGTTTCTTGGGCATTTTCCAAAGATGTACTGTGCACACGTAAGCACGCATGTGACGGAGGTACCCAGTTTTTTTCACACAAACGACCATTCTCTACACACTGCTCTCACCTTGCTTTGTGACCTAATGTAGAGAAAGAGTGTCGAGTGGCTAAATCACAGAGTATGGGAGTCAGACTTCCTGGGTTTAAAATTCAAGTGCCACTGCTCTGGCCCAGTGGCTCAGACGGTTGGAGCATTGTCCCGCACACCAGAAAGTGGTGGGTTTGATTCCCGGTCAGGGCATATGCCTAGGTTTTGGGTTCCATCCCTGGTTGGGGTGGGTATGGGAGGCAACCGGTTGATGTTTCTCTCTCCCCCTTTCTTTCTCTCTAAAAAACACATACAATAAAAACATATCCTCGGGTGATGATTAAAAAGGAATTAAAATTCTAGTGCCACTGTTAAATAGTCATGTATTCTTGAACAAATGACCTAATCTCTCCGTTCTCCACTTTCTTCGCCTGTACTATGCTACTAACGACGGCACCCACCTCATTGGTCCCCGTCCCTTTTTTGACATTATGGGTTGAATTGTGTTGTCCCTGCCAAGAGACATGCTGAAGTCCTCACCCCTAGGGCCTCAGAATGCGACCCTTATTTGGAAATAGGTATTTACAGAGTCATCAAGTTAAAATGAGGCCATGAGGGTGGGCCCTGATTCAAAAGTATAAGTGTTCACATAAAAAGAGGAAATTTGGATACAGACACAGACATGCATGTGGGGAGAATGCCGCGTGAAGGTGGGAGTGATGCTGCTACAAGCCAAGGAGCGTCAGGGGCATCAGAGCTGGAAGAGGCAAGGAAGGAACCTCTCTGCGGGCTCCAGTGGGCCCGTGGCCCTGCTGACACCTTGGTGCCTGACTTCTAGCCTGTAGAACTGTGAGCCCGTAAGTTTCTGTTGTACTGTGTTATAGCAGTCCTGGCAAACAAATACACATGGAGCCAACGAGTTGATATATGTGCAGAATTCAGTCCATGCCTGATACTCATCAAATACTAAGTAAGTGCTAGCTATCAGTATTACTTAGATCTGCCTCATTTCCCCCCACTCCCCTCCCTTTTGGCAACCATCCATTGGTTGTCTGTATCTATGGGTTTGTTTCTGTTTTGTTTTGCTTATTCATTTGGGTTTTTTGGTTTTTTTTTAAGTTTCCACAGAAAAGTGAGATCAAACAGCTCAAGTGCCCATTAGTAGATGAGTGGATGAAAAAAAGCTGTGGTACATTCACACAATGGAATACTATGCAGCTATAAAAAAGAAGTATCTCTTACCCTTTGAGACAGCATGGAGGGACCTGGAGAGTATTATGCTAAGCGAAATAAGCCAGTCAGAGGAAGACAAGTATCTCAAATGTGCCCTGACCGGGGATCAAACCCACAAACTAGGCAATGGCCCTGACCGCGAATTGAACCTGCAACCTTTTGCTATACCGGATAGTGCTCCAACCAACTGAGCTGCCTGGCCAAGGCAATCGATGCCTCATTCTTTTACTGACTTTCTTGGTGGTTTTGTCAAAATTTATCTTTTAAATATATATTATCAAAGCAATACAGTTTTTAAAATTAGTACTAAAAGTTATATAATGAAAAATATCAGTATTTTTCTCTACTCATCTTACAACCCCCGATCTCATTTCCCAAAAGCAAGCATTTTTCAGTTACTTGGGTCTTCCTTCTGGTGTTTTTACCCATATTTCTAAGGAATATGCTTATACTATCACTTTTTAATTTTTCAGTTTTAGACATTCTTTTTTGTTTTCCTGTTATGATAAACAAGAAGTGTGATTTATGGAAAACCCTACCCCCTACACACACAAACACACACACTTCCCCTCTCATCATTTTCACGATATGATTACATAGCCATTTTTAGTTATGTAATAGATAACGAAAATAGATTTTTTTTTAATTCTCTGACATTGAATTGAGACTCCAAAGCTGAGAAAAATAGGCTCATGTCCTAAGTAGAGATTTTAGACAATCCATGCAGGGCTTGCAAATTGGGTGGCCCCAGAGTGATTCTTCTCGCTTTAGCTGCTAACTTCCTGCACTGTCAGCAGTGAGCAAGGGGGTTTGGGGAGAGTTATGTTTCCCACCCCACCTCCATGCAGAATGGGAGAAGGACTCCTCCCATTCGTCCTACACTGAGTGAGGGGGATTTCAAGAGGATCTTCACAGAGTATGATATGTGCTCCCTGAAGTTTGGGGAAATAGTCCCATAACTTAGTGCATGACTCACACCTGAAAAAAAAAAATCTGAAGGCCAGAGCTTCCTGGAGCAGCCTGCCTGGAAGCAAAACAAAGAGTTAAGGTTGGCCAACATTTCCAGGGATTGGGGGAAGGGGTGTGCGGATGTGGTTTCTATGGGCCAGATTGGATTCTGTGGAAGACAGCTGCCTACAGGTGGCTTTCAAAAGTTCCCTACACAACAGAGCCATCTCGAAGGGTAAAAAGTGACCCCAACAGAGAGTAGTCAGCCAGAAGCCCTACGCCAGTCGTCGGCAAAGGCTTGTGAGTCACATGTGGCTCTTTGGCCCCGTGGCATGGGCCACGAAGTTTCAATCGCACTGTACGTGCACGCCCGCATGTGGTATTTTGTGGAAGAGCCACACTCAAGGGGCCAGTTTGCTGACCACTGCCCCACGCTGAGGGGACAATTGTCAGTGGTCATACAAACGAGGCATTGTCCAGGTCTAGGCAATTACAGCTAAAACATCGTAAGTGATGAGTGGCTCCCACGAGTCAGCCTTGGCCGTGTGACCTACAAAGAAGGCATCCATGGCAGATGACAGCTCCACAGGCTGGGTGCTTCTCTCCCCCTTGTTTCTACTCTTTCCATGTCTGCATCTCAGTCTGGAGGAGCCAGAGGCAGCACAGTGAGCAAGGTGGAATAAGGTGATGCTGACCCTCCACCCAGGGCTGCCAGGTTTAGCAAATAAAATTACAGGAAGCCCAGTGAAATTTGAATTTTAGACACACAATGAATGCTTTTTTAAAGCATAAGTACATCCTATGCAATATCTGGGACATAGTTCTCCTAAAAGTATTTGCTGCTTTCTGGAATTCACATTTAGCTGGGCGTCCCGTGTTTTATTTGGCAGCCCTACCTGTACTTCTTGCCCGCTGCAAACTTCAAGCCTGGGTCAGGCCCAAGCTGTGGGAGAGGAGAAGTATAAATTGGGAATCAGACTACACTGGACTTTGGATAACCTGAAAAGAATTGAGGCAACTCATTAATAACCTAAAAGTACTTTAAAAAGTTACAGGTACTGTCTGCTAGTTCATCCACTGAGCTGCTAAACTTTAGCAGCTAAAGGGAGATAACCATAATAGAGAGGTCAGCAGCTGAAACCTTCCAAATGCATCTTGTTTAATAAGCTACTTACAGTTATATTTGGTTCAGCGTTTAGGTTGTTATTTCTACATCAATGTTATTTGTTGCGGAGCCAATGTGTGAACTAAGATTGCATTTCTTGTACAACTTCCTATTTTTTTTTTCTTTGAGTTAATAATTGCCCAGAAAAGTATTTTTCATGATTAAAAGCTGTTTGTATTCTTTCCCTGGGAACTGCCTGTTCATGTCCTGTTGGGTTGTTGAGCTTTCTCTCACTAACTTATAAAAGTTTACTTATATACGGAGAAAATTAACCTAAAAGAACGCTCTTGCATGGGAAATAGAAATGGCAAGTCACCGACGACAGGCTGATCTTTTCTGACATCTGTATTGGGAAGCTCAGATTTTCTCTGCTCTGTTGTTAATATCTAGTCTTGGTCCTCCAAAATTTTCTCCCATCAGTAGTTTCCTTACATATTTCTTTAATGCTTACATGCTCAATCTTGATTAAAAAGTTCCCAAGGAGGGTGTGTAAGAGTAAGAACGCCTATTCTCATTTTTCTCCTTTAGACACGATCATTCATCCTTGGGAAAGTTTTCCATGAAATTAACCCACAGCAGGAAAATAGGTGCAAATATCACCTCAGAGAAACTATGAGAAAGTTCTCTGGTGATAACATTACCATGTGGCTGGAACATGGAACACAAAGATTAAAATCTCAAATGTGTTCCTTCCTCTGTTCACGATCTTCTGATTCTAATCTGATAACAAATCTCATTGTTATTTTTCAGTGCCACTTGATAAAATCAGGCCCTCACTGCTTAACTGCCTGATGACTTTCGTCTCCGAGCTCCCACTGAAGTAGTGGGCGTTGTAGGATAAGGTAACTGTTGCATGTAAGACGACTGCCGCTGCATATAAATTTCCCATGTAAATGGCTGCAAGCCACTCAGCTAATTTTCACATGTAATTCTTTTCAAAGAATCCCTTTGTTCTGGAGGGAAATAGAACATTCAAAAAACAAGTGCATTAAAATGTGAATTCAAAAAAGATCTGAGAACAATAGGCTAGAAAAACTGCATTTCGGGCGGGCTCTCGGTAGAGGCCTACATTTGTCAATAGTTCCTCAGAAGAGCCTGGGAAGCTGCTCCATTTTCTTATTTTTATTTATAAATTCAATTTTAAGACTGTAATGAGTCATGCCGATTCTCCTGTTTCACTGTCTAATTTGTTTATTTCTCTGTGACACGTAAGAAGGCTGAATTCCAGAATCCCTGGGCCCGGAATAAAAAATCTTTGCCTGCCTTGCCGGTGCCAGCTGTGTTTAGTCTCAGCGATACCATCCTCAGCATATGTAATATTTCGCATTCCTGTTCTGCCTTATCTCCCTATTCAGTGGGAAACTAGATCCTTGGGGACCCCTGTCTTAAAAACTGAGAAATGTTTTCCTTCTTGTCTCTCTGCAGCACAAAAGTTCTGCGATCGGGTTTTGTGTTTATTTGACAGAGCGACGAGACAAAAATCTGATCGGTGCACAAATCAATTAATCAAGCAAAGGCAACCCAGGATATCTAAAGCACCCCGAAGGAAGAAGGTGAGTGTGTGCTGAGGGGTGGTCCTGTTCTGGCACAACGGTAGGTGTTTTCACTCGTGTAGTTTTTATTGAACCTTGCAACAGATTCCTCGAGGTAGATGAGAAATCCGAAAGTCAGTTACTTGCTGAAGGCCTCCAGCTGGTCAGTGTCCAGGGATTTTCCCACTGCTCCCTACCTCATACCCAGTTCGCCAGCCACACAAACAGTAGGCAGTTCTTCTTGAGCTGACACTCATTATCCAAATGTCAGCTTGGGCACAAAAGCTGGGTGATTTAGTTTGGGCACAAACATCACCATAATATGAATACCCCGATGTACGGTTTCATGAAACTGATGGGAGGAATGTCTGAGAAATGCTAGAATCACAGGCAAACACTGGTAAATCAAAGTCTTGCTGAGTTAGACCAGTTAACAACTAAAGAGGAGAAAAATGGGCATAAGAGGATCTTCAAAAGAGAAACATTTGAAAATCATAGATTAAAGGAGGCAGCTGAAAAAAAATAAAAGAAGGACTTCAACATAATTGTCAAATGTGCTACCAGGTGGGTTTTTTGTTGTTGTTAGTCCTCATCAGAGGATATTTTCCTCATTGATTTTTAGAGAAAGTGGAAAGGAGGGAGGAAGGGGGGAAGTGAGGGAGGGAGGGAGAGAGAGACAGAGAGAGAGAGAAAGCGAGATAGAAATTTCCATGTGAAAGAGACACATTGATTCAACCAATCACACACCCAACTAGGGCTGGGGATCAACGCTGCAACCCAGGTACATGCCCTTGACTGGGACTTGAACTCGAGACCCTTCAGTATGCAGGCCGACACTCTAACCATTGAGCCACTGGTCAGGGCTACCAGACATTTTTTTTAAAAAGTGGACTCCTCTTGGGGCCCAGAGTAAGCTGCCCCTAAATATATTGTTTTGGCATATTGATTATTTTGAATTAAAGTTACTTAAAAAATGGCTGGTGTAAGATGGGTGTGTCCTTAATCCTCCTCTGTGTCCCTGAATGTGGGAAATAAACCTGCCTGTGAAAGGTCCCCCATCCCCACCCCCACCCCGTACCTGAGGGCTGAGAGAGACATCCTTATCACCACTGTTAGAGAATCCAGGGCCCAGGAGCCTGATAAACAAACCTTGCTACTTGTTTACTAATTTACTACCCAGCCCAAACTTTGCTTGGATTCCTCAATAATGAGCACCCAAACCTAATCAACTCCTCACAAATTATTGTTTCTTTGTATAAAAAGATATAAAAGCTGCCTGCTTTTCAGTCACTCCCAAACATCAATTTTATGATTTTTCATGCACATGAAATGAAATTTTTTTTTCTCCTGTTAACGTCTTGTGTCAATTTTCTTGTTAGTCCAATCACAGGAACGAAAGAGCGGTAAGGGGAAAACTCCCCCTCTACAACACTGCCAAGCCCTAAATCAACACTAACTGTTTTTCATTCTAAAAAGCAGGGCAGACTGACAATCACTACCTAACTTTTGTTAAAAATGTATAATTAGGGTGGGAGGGAGTGGGAGAGGGCAATGGCGGGGGGGGGGGGGAGGAGAAAGGACATATGTAATACTTTCAACAATAAAGATTTATAAAATATATATATATATACACATATACATAAATGATAAAGGTTATTATATTGTTAAAGTTTAAAGTTCACTTTCCAAGATCAAATTTGAATCCATTTTCCCATATCTTATATAAAATATTTTATATTTCAATTTAATTTATTATTTATTTTTTAAAAAAATATTTTTATTGATTTCAGAGAGGAAGGGAGAGGGAGAAAGAGATAGAAACATCAATGATGAGAATATCATGGATCGGCTGCCTCCTGCATGCCCCTTCCTGGGCATGTGCCCTGACCAGGAATTGAGCCGTGACCCCCTGGTTCATAGATCAACACTCAACCACAAAGCAACACTGGTCAGGCATGATCTTTAAGCTCACAGACTTGAGTAGGAATTAACTAGGAATGTGTGTTATGGGTGCTGTGGATTGGGTTGGAAATACAGTCCCAGGGAGAGGGAACCGGGGGCAGGGAGAAGCTGAAGAGAGAGGCTACAAGATGCATTTAGAAGTACAACATACCTCTTGGGCTCTACTCTGCAAACACATCCACGGTTCACACTGCCTGTGTTGAAAAAGAGTATGACCCAAATGCCATTTAAGTGCTGTAAAAATAAACTCTTCTGGTTATACCAGTTTGGGATTATCAGAAGGATGATGTTAGGATGAGGAAGTTTCCTATTAATTCATTATTTTCAGTATTTGTTCATTTCACACATATCACATCTCAAGTGGTGGAAAGAATTCTATTGAAAAACTCACTGAATGCCCCAAATAGGCCGGAGATGTTACATAATGAATGGAAGTTCATGATCTTTTCATCTTCAGAAGATCTGTGCTCCAATGGAACACACATTTTATTGATGGACGTAGTAATTACGAGGAGAATATCAGATTTTGGTTTCCCGTGTGGTGTGTACAACATGTGGCATTTCAGAAGCCCGTGAGGTGCTTATTAAAAATGAATATTCCTTCTCTCCTCGACACCAACTAGATGGATGGAGGCAGACGCTCGGGCACATCCAAGACTTGGCTCCACGTGTAAACCACTGCCACACACGAGGTGCTGAGCGCGTCCCTCTCTCGCATGGCCAGGCAGGGGGCATTTGCGAGGCCGCCAGTGTCCTGGCACCACGCCCATCTTTGTGTGCTTGCATCCAACTGTCATGAGTCTATGTATGTCAAGTTGGTGGAAGCCCTTTGTGCTGAACAACAAACCAACCTATTTACGTTTCACAACAACAAGGAACGGGGGAGATGGGCAGGCCTCGGTAAAGACGGCAGTGAGGGGAAACGCTGCAGAGTGGATTGGCTGGCTGCAGTTGTGTGGTGGTAAAGGACAAAGATAGCGAAGAATCTCAAAGATTTCACTGATGCTCAGCCGGTGTGTCTCAGTGATTGAGCGTTGACCTATGAACCAAGAGGTCATGGTTCGATTCCCGGTCAGGGCACATGTCCAGGTTATGGGCTCGATCCCCAGTATGAGGCCTACAGGAGGCAGCCGAGCAATGATTCTCTCTCATCATTGATGTTTCTATCTCTCTCTCCCTCTCCCTTCTTCTCTGAAATCAATAAAAACATTGTGTGTGTTTTTAAAAGGATGTCATTGAAGTATACTTCAAGGGCAATAAATAAATAAATAAATAAATAAATAAATAAATGGCCCTTGTTTTAATAAAATATGCATATCCCCAAATTCCACGAATCTACTGCATCAGAACTTTTATGGTGGGATCGACAGGGCTAACTCCCTGGGTGATTCTGCCACACACCCAAGTTTGAGAACTTCCGCTCTATCGACATGGCTCTCAAGTGTCTAATGGCAGCGCGGAGCCAAGCTGGCTGCCTGAGAACTGCCTGGCATTTCGTTTCTGTCTCTGATTATTGACTTTGTACTTCACTTGGATTTCCACCAATATCCCTTTCCTGCTCCAGGAGCTTATCTAAGGCATCACATTACATTTAGTCACCACGTTCTAGTCCCCTCTGTCCTGTGAGAGTTTCTTAGAGTTTTCTTGTCTTTTCACGACCCTGAGAGCTTTGAAGAGTCCTGGCCTGGTATTTTGTAGAACGTCCCTCAATTTGGGTTTGTCTCATGTTTTCCTTATGGCGATACTGAAGTTATGGGTTTGGGGAAAGAATACCACAGAAGTGAAGGACATCATCGCTCAGTAGCCACGGCGGATTGGTGCTGGGACCCCCTCAGTTACTAAATCGAAGCATGCTCAAGTCCCTTATATGAAATGACTTGGCATTTGCATATAACCTATGCACATCCTCCCGTATACTTTAAATCATCTCTAGATTCCTTATAATGTAAATGTTATATAAGTAATTGTTATATGGTATTGTTTTGGGGAATAATGACAAGAAAAAACAGTCTATACACGTTCAGAACAGATGCAACCATTACAGGCCTCACCACACAGTACATGTCAGACTCTGCCCCTTTGTGGTCTCTAGAATGGAGTGTTCTGCTGAATGTAAAATGAAAGGGGTGCTTTATAAGTGACTTTGGACTCTGTCTGGCTAACTACATCCCTACCATCCATGTAGAGGAGGGCTGCGTGTTTAGGGCTTCACTCAGGGATTGGATCCAAGTTGAGGAATTAGGGGCATCTGAGCTGCCAAGCACAGATCAGTGATTCTCAAAGCCTGGTCCGAGGAGCAGCAGCCTCAGCATTACCTGGGAACTCACCACCCCAGTCCTACTGACTCAGAAACCCTGGGGATGGGGCCAGATGGTTTCTGTTTCAATAAGCCCTCCAGGTAACTCTGAAGATAATGTTTGAGAACCACTGCCCTCCAGGAGCCTATGACATCTGCCTTAGCATCCAAGTTAGCAGAATGGAGCTTATAAGCAAAAAGAAGGCACCCTGGGCGGTAGGGGTGCCCAGGGTATCCCTTCTGGGGTAGAGGTTCACAGTGTACAGCTGCCGCCTGGACCTTGATGCTGCCAAGTGCATGTTCTTGGGAATGAATGGTTTCCCCAGAGGGCTGTGTGCATTTCCCAGTCGGGTCTCTAAACAAGAACCTGCAGGAGGTTCCAGGGGAGGCCCAGGGAACCACAGCTTGTCCACAGGCAAGAAATTCTTGCAGACCTGCCCCATCTGCCCAGGTGGGATGTTTAAGGAGAGTTGAGGCTCATTCTTGTTTCCACATAAGCAGAGTGGGGGCTCTGCATGAGCCCCGCCCCCCGCCCCTTGTCACTTTCCTTCTCTGGGTTTCAAAGTAGAGCTACCTTGGCTTTATTCCCCCCACCCAAAACCAGTTCACCTTGGCCAACGAGTGTGAGAGACACAGTTACACTCGTATCAGTATTTATTAATTGCTGTATTCTTTTCCATACTAACCATGGGAAGCCTATGTTTGCCCCACTCTGTGTATATATATGTGTGTATCTTGAGAGGTTTTTCATGGCTCCAGAACACTCTGGGCCTGGATCATTATGCCAGCTGTCTCTGTCAGCAAGTGATCTTATAAAATATTTAAGGCTCCATCCGACTTGGGTATTGGGAGGAGATGAATTTGCCTGTAAATGCCTAATGCCTTCTCTAGGGGTTTGGCCACAGTGCTGCCAGGGGGAATGCTGACAAGGAGCTCTGCACCTGGGGTGCTGGCAGCTCGTCACCCCCACTCAGCAGGCCTTTGCATCAACTGGGAAAGATGCGGCAGACCTAAAATCTGCATTATTATTCTTTTCATTATATTCGCTCTATTTCCCTTCCTTTGCTAGAAGTCCAATTCAAAAATTTCAAATACCAAAATGATTGTTTACAAGGATATTTAGATATTTAGCATGAACAGATTGACATACCTCGATGTGAGGTTGGGGGGACGAGAAGAGAGAAACCAAAGAACTTATATACTTACTGGAGGCCTGGCACATGAAATTCATGTGCAGGTACGGTCCCTAGGCCTGGCCTGCGATCAGGGTCATCCTCCCTGGTTGCCCACAGGCGGCCCTGCCCCCTGCCACCACCCACCCCGGTTCCCCGTTTGCCATCAGGCAATTGGAGCCTGACGGCCAGGGGGAGGGGCCGAGAAGTCAGCCGTTCCCATCCGCTCGCCAGCCCCGCCCCTGCCACGGGTTGCCTTCTGTGTGTGGGGTGACTGGTGGGGTAGGGGCCTTGGCCTGGCGCCACCTGCATCCCCCACCACCCACCCCCGGTTCCCCTTTCGCCATCGGGCTATCAGAGCCTGCCAGTGGGGAAAGGGACTGAGAGGTGGTCAGTGCAACTCATAGTGACTGGTCGAGTGGTTGTTCTGGTCGTTCCACTGTTAGGGTCAATTTGCATATTGCCCTTTTATTATATAGGATATGCATAGCCATGGACACATGCAATAGGATAGTGAAGACCTGGGTTGGGGGTTAGGGGCTAGAAGGAGTGGGGAGGGAAGGGGAGGAAATGGGAGATATCTGTAATAATAAAAAAACAGATTTAGTGTCTTGGTTGGTGGCTCAATGGTTGGAGCATTGGCCTGTGCACTGAAGGGTTGTGGCTTCCATTCCCAGTCAAGGGCATGTACCTTGGTTGCAGGTCGATCCCCGGCGCTAGTCAGGGCTTGTGCAGGAGGCAGCCACTCGCTCTATCTCTATCTCTAACTCTTTCTCTATCTCTCTCTTTCTCTCTCTCTTTCTCGCCCCATCCCGCCCTTCCTTCCACTCTCTCTAAAAATCAATGGAAAGAATATCCTATGGTGAGGACCAACAACCACAACAACAACAACAACAAAGTATTTAGTTTTAAAAGCCATCTTCGTCCCAGCCTGAGGTTGGGGACAAAAAAAAAGGCAGCATAGGCCCTGAATGGGAAACTGTCCCCTCAGGGATGCTGGCTGAAACCCCGAGGCCTTCCAGCAAGGGGCGACAGAGGCTGGCCACCAGCAAGCTGGACACCACGTGGTCCCTGTGGCAAGAGCAGACTTTGCAATCCCTCTGCAAGACCAGATGGGTTTCTCTAAATGTCTTGCCCTGGGCTGAGAGAAGCTGATCCCGAGGACGGGTGCGCTGGCATTGACACTGGCAGAAACTGGGCTTCCTGCGTCTCAAGTTTCCCAGAACGGTCTGCCTTATTGACTTACACCTCAGAGTGCAAACTGAAAGCTCTTGAAAAGCTGTGCCTATCTACCTCATAAAAGGTTTAGCCGCTTTACACACACACACACACACACACACACTCTCTCTCCAAGCTGTCATTCTGCAGAGAGAGCACTGTATTTATATATTACATTTTAACTAGCCTCCCTGGTCTCTTTGCCTTGCATTAACAGCTGTTCTGAGGGTCATAAAAAGCCAACCTCTGGGTACCCTACAGTAGTGCAGACTTAACCCGAGGGCTACCCCTGGAATTATGTGCCCAACTGTGTATATGAACATTCCCTCCTAGAGGCAAGAGGTCATGGCTGTCATCAGAGCGTCAAAGAGGTCGGAAGGTGTTTAAGAACCTCAGCAAGTTGTTCACATTTAAATGCCATGGTAATATTAATTCTGTCACCTGCAAATAGATATTCCTGAAGGATCGTGATCAAGGTTATTCACCAGTGCCTTCCTGCTCAACACAATACAACACAACACATATACCCCAAATCAGACTCGTAGTCATATTTTTGTTTTCTGAGAATAAAAGAATCTTTGCAACTTAGCATAGTGTTCTTATACCCCAACCATCATCCTAAATTCAGTTGTTAATGTTTGTCCTTGAAGGTTTTAAGGTTTTTTTTTAATTAAAAGAGAAAAAAAGTACAGATACAATTTAAGTCCTCATGATTCCTGGTCTAATTTCTCTTCCCAAGAGTAACTACAAGGCTCAATTTAGCATGTATCCCTCCAGCCCATTGTTTAAAGCTTGTACATATATGTAGCCCTGAACAATATATAGTATGGCTTTTATATCTTTAAACTAGAAGCCTGGTGCACAAAATTCATGCACTGGGGGGGGGGGTCCCTCAGCCCAGCCTTCACCCTCTCCAATCTGGGAACCCTCAGGCAGTCAGACATCCCTCTTACAATCCAGGACTGCTGGCTCTCAACCGCTCACCTGCCTGCCTGCCTGCCTGATTGCCCCTAACCATTTCTGCCTGCCAGCCTGATCACTCCCTAACCACTCCCCTGCCAGCCT
Source organism: Myotis nattereri (assembly GCF_964212035.1). Taxonomy (NCBI): domain Eukaryota; kingdom Metazoa; phylum Chordata; class Mammalia; order Chiroptera; family Vespertilionidae; genus Myotis; species Myotis nattereri. Next base: position 13,736,229 of record NC_138092.1, read on the forward strand.
GATTGATGCCTAACTGCCCTCCCCTGCAGGCCTGGTCGCCCCAACTGCCCTCCCCTGCTGGCCAGGTCACCCCTAACTGCCTTCCCTTGCCAGCATGGTTGCCCCTAACTGCCCTCCCCTGCAGGCCTGATCACCCACAACTGCCCTCCCCTGCCGGCCATCTTGTGCCCACATGGAGGCAGCCATCTTGTGTGAGGGTGTGATGGTCAATTTGCATATTACCTCATTATTATATAGGATGGTATCATTCTGAATGTACCATCCGCAACTTGTTTTCTTCACTCAAAATTATACTTTTGAAAGCTATCCATATGATATATAAAAATCTAGCTCATGCCTTTGCATTTGCTATTTTGTATTTAAACCTTTTAAAAATATACATATATATTTTTATTGATTTCAGAGAGGAAGGAGAGGGAGAAAGAGATAGAAACATCAATGATGAGAGGGAATCATTGATTGGCTGCCTCCTGCATGCCCCCTACCAGGGATTGAACCCACAACCCAGGCATGTACCCTTGACTGGATTCGAACCTGGGACCCTTCAGTCCACAGGCCGACGACGCTCTATCTACTGAGCCAAACCAGCTAGGGCTGTATTTTAACCTTTAAATGCAGCACATTTTTTGTATTCACCATGGATACAATTGGCAATTATATCCAAATGCCAATAGGTACTCAGGTTGTTTTTTATTTCTTGATCTTACAAACAATGCAGCAATGCATCTCCGTGATGGAGTCTCCTTGTGTGAGTGTGTCCTAGGGTGGACACCTAGACATGGAACTTCTGGGCTATAGAGTATGTGCATGTTCATATTTAATAAGAACTGCCAAAAGGGGTCTCCAGAGTTTTCACTCCTCCAGCAGCACATGAGATGAAGTGAATATTTTCCACCCACAGGGCTCAGATGAAAATGCACCTGCCCTGCCTGGTGCGTGTGGCTCAGTGGTTGAGCATTGACCTAGGAACCAGGAGGTCCAATTCCCAGTCAGGGCCCTTTCCTGGATGGTGGGCTCGATCCCCAGGAGGGGGCATGCAGGAGGCAGCCTAATGATTCTCTCTCATCATTGATGTTTCTGTTCTCCCTTTCCCTTTCCCTCTCCCTCTCCCTTCCTCTCTGAAATACATAAAAATATTATTTTTTTAAAGAAGGAAATGCACTTGACCTGAGGCCTCCTGCCTCCTTTCACCTGTGTTCTGACAGCTGCGTCCCCAAGTACAGAGATGAGAGCCCTTCAAGTAAAGGCTTTTGGGGGACATCATTCCCAAATTGTTTTCAATCCATGAGGCACAGGCAACTTGCTGTGGCCTATACCCTGGGGTTGTGTTCCAGCCCAACTACCAAGACTCTTAGCCTTTATTTCTCCTGACCTGATAGAACTGTGGAAACTCTTCATCTGCTCCTACCCGGGTCCTAAGCTGACCCTGCCCAGGGCCCTGCCACTGGTCACCTTGTTACCTTGCTGCTTGGTTTGGTTTGTCCATTCATTGCACAAGAATTTATTAAGTCAGTACCTGGGTGAGGGGGTGCAAAGATAAACCAGACAATACGATAACTGCCATCTGTAGAGGGCATGCCATCCTAGAGCAGTGTAGGTTCCTATCTCGACCAGTCCTTCCAACATGCCTGTGAAGTAGGTACTATCATTATCTCCTTTTGACCGGGCAGGAAACCGAGGCTTTGAGTTCAGGGTGATCTCACTTGCCCAGGCAAAGCTAGGATTCCAGCCCAAGACATCCTGTCTAAATCAAGTAAGAGGAGCTCTTTGTGGAGCAGGAATGAGAGGTCACTTTGGTTAAGGGGATCAGAGGAGAATATAGAAAGTGACATTAGGAATGGGCTAGAATGCTGTTACATATTTTAATGGGGCACGATGATGGGGAGGTTAGAGGATGCACAAAACCACGAGGTGGGAAAGAGCAGAATCTGTAGAAAATTGCAGAAGTCAGGTAGGACATAAACCAGGAGAACAAGTTGGGCCTTGAGTGACAGGTGAGGGCATTTTAACCTCAGTCAGTGGAGAGGATGAGTCAGCACAGGCTTTTGAGCTGCAGAGCGATGGGATCAGAGCCAGAAGCAATAATGAGGATGGAATTATGGCAAGAGAACCGCTGTAGCACATCTCCCAGCTTTCCTGCTCTTGCTGACTTCAAAATATGGAGATGGTCTCCTATTTTATCTTCTAGAAGATTTAGTGTTTTACCTTTCACACTTAGATCTACATCTTGGCGTTGATGTTTACATATGTTGTGACACAGGGGATCAAGATGCATGTCTATGCCATCTGGACATCCAATTGGCCCAGCATCCCTTATTTTAAAAGACTGTCCTTTCCCCATTGTGGCAGAATCACCTCTAACCTGTATTCTGTATCTGTGTTTGTGGGAGTCTCATGATGAGCTCTGTTCTAAAATTTTGGCTCTGCCATTTGCCCAGGTCCTGTAATGTTTCCCTCTTAATGTTTTGAATTCTTTGTTCCAAGAAGTAGATATTAGTGGCCAGTCATGTATCCAGTTTGCTGAGATCCACAGGGAAGGCTGTGCTGGATCACTCTACTGGGAACTCTTTCCCAGAATTCCTTTCTCTGTATGATTCTGGGTTGCGTGGGCCCAAAGCGAAGCTGTGTGAGATTCAGGAAGCAGAAACGAACCAGGCACCACAGTCTAAAGGTTGTTGTTGGTAAGAGGCGGCGAGACAGACTCAGACGTGCCAGCAGGCTCCGGTTTGCCCTCACTCTTCCTGTCTGCCTGCTCTGCCAGCCACAGCAGCCCGGGCGCTGCCAGCAGAGGCTGTGCTGTGCAGCTCAGAGGCGCTGCTGTCATGAGGAGCCAACCATCCTCCCTCGGCTTCTACCCCAGCCCCCTCCGATCCCGCTCCAGCAGCTGGTGGTGCCTGGTCGTCCAGATTTCCCTGCAAGTCGGGACTGATGGTGACTTGACTCCGATCCTTCAACTCCCCTTTCCAGACCTTGACCTCCCCAGCTCTTCCCAGAAGCATATAAGGTCCATTTCCTATATGTGGGGCGCGGCCAGGGTGTTTGGACAGGTTCAGGCCTTGGACTACTGAGAGGGCACAGTCCTCTCATGGCCACGTGCAAGTCCCAGCTTGGATGGCAGAGCCCTCCCAGCACAGTGATAGCCAACAGCTGTAGTTGTGAGCTTGAGCCTGTGGTCCGAACACGTGGCCCCACGTGCCTGCGTCGTAGAGTTCAGGTGCATGTAGTGGCGTGGGATTGAAACCAAGGAGAATGTTGTAAACGACTTGATCACGCCCTTACTTTGCCTCGTGGCATCGGCTCTAAAATAAAGACACGGCTTGTGGGCGTGGTCGCTGTCTCTCTCCATCAGAGCGGGCAGCGTCCCACCGAGACCCAGCTTTTGTTCTCTTGCCTGTCTTTTCTAAGCCTTTCATCACCCCCACTCGGGTTCACCCGGGGCCGTGCCGGCACGGCACAACTATAGCGAATTCCTCATCCCATAACTTACAGTGGTTCTGCTTCCCTGCTGGGCCGTCTGGCACACACATGTTGAAATCATCAAGGCACTGCAGCAGTGGCAGGCCCCACACCAGCACAGCGATAAAATGGGCAGCGGATGACAGCCCTGGCAACGTGACCACGCTGCTGATTCTGAATTCGTGACCCTGAAGCTGGTTCATTTACCTCTCGGCTTGTCCTTCCCCTGCCCCCTTCCTAGCTTTTTTGGATCATCCCTCTTCTATGCCCCCGTCTCTCTCCCTCCAGGTTGAAATCCCATTTGGGGGCTTGTCTTTCGAATCTTGGCATTCCTCTTTGCCTGGAGGGAGCAATCAGAAGCCGTGAGTGATTCGCTGTGGCTGGGAGAGCTCGCAGAGGGAACGAGAATAGGTAACGTTTTCCTGAGGATCATGTGCCAAGTCCTGTTGAAGGACTTTACACACTAACGTACTCCTCCTCACCTCACTTCTCCAAAGCAAGTACTGTTATAGCCTCATGTTATAGATGGGGAAACCGGGAATCGGAGTAACTAGAAAACTAAACCATCACCACATTCCCCTACTCAATATCCAGACAAAAACTAGGGATGGGGGGCAGGGGGCGGGTGATTTGTCTTCAAATTTAATAGTTTAAAAAGAGCCTTTCCTTATGAATAATCATTTTAAAATTTTGGTGTTTTAAAATTAAACTTGAATGTGCAAGGGAGGCCTGGTATATGGGAAGAATTTCTGTGCTAGTAGGTTGTGGGGGTGGTTTTTGTGTCAAAAATGGAAGCTAAGCCCTGGCCAGTGTGCTCAGTGGTTAGAGCATCAGCCTGCACACCAAAGGGTCAGGGGTTCGATTCCTGGTCAAGGGCATGTACCTCCATTGCAGGTTCAATCCCAGGGCCTGGTCAGCGCCCATGCAGGAGGCAACCAATCTGTGTGTCTTTCTCACATCAATGTCTCTCTCTCTCTCCTTCCCTCTCCAACCCTCCCTTCCACTCTCTCTAAAAAGCAATGGAAAAAATATCCTTCAGCTTGGCTGGCATGGCTCAGTGGTTGAGCGTCGACCTATGAACCTGGAGGTCATGATTTGACTCCCGGTCAGAGCACATGCCTGGATTGCAAGTTCAATCTGGTGGCGGTTGTGCAGGAGGCAGCCGATTAATGATTCTCTCCCATCACTGATGTTCCTCTCTCTCTCCCTCTCCCTTCCTCTCTGAAATAAAGGGAAAAAAGTTACGTATTTTTTAAAAGCCTCTCACTCAAGGGTAAGGGTGTGTGTGTGTGTGTGTGTGTGTGTGTATGAGTTTATCAGTGGTTTAGTAAAAGCAGGGTCTTGCACTTCAGCTCATGACATCGAACATGATATGACCCAATCATTACTCCAGGAACCTTTGAGTGTGGCCTTATCTGGAAATAGTGTCTTTCAGATGTAATTAGGCATCATGGGATAAGATCATCCTGGATTTAGAGTAGGCCCTACATTCAAGCATGTCTTTAGAAGGGAATGGAGGAAAGACACAGCGAAGAAGACCATGTGGTGATGGAAGCAGAGAATGAATGCAGTGATGTCGCCACAAACCCAGGAAGGCCGGAGCGGGAGGGTTCTCCCTGGAGCCTTTGGAGGAAGTCGGCCTCCTGCCACCTCAGGCCTGTACTTCTGGCCTCTAGACTTATGGAGAGAATACATCCCTTTCCTTCTAACCCAAGTGTGTGATCATTTGTTACAGCAGCCCTAGGACCAATATATATGCTTTTACCCCCACTTTACAGATAAGGAAATGAAAGTGAACTAACTTGCTTGGGTTCCGTTTTATGCAAAGAGCCGATTTACACTGGATGAACGTAAAGCTGCTGAGTGTCTGTCAGCGAAATGATCTGGGACCAAAACAGGAAAATGAGGACAAACGTGTAGCCCGTGTCTCCCCTGGAGAAAACGAAAACAAGTCCAGGTCCTTTCACTTCGTGTGCGACTTCGCACACACACCAGAGCTTTTTTTCTTGGGTCAGGAAACCCGTCTTGGAAGGAAAACGCTAGCAACACACAACTCAGGGGAACGTGAAAAGCAGCTCCATGCAACTCTGTGGAAGAGACCAGCCCAGCCAGAACCAGCCCCGGAGACTCATGACTTACACGCTGGGGAGACTTTGAACAGATTAAATTAATAGACCAATTAGGGGCAGGAAGCAGGTTTAGCCTCTTACAATCTAGGAGTCAAAGGGGAAGTTTTTAGAACAGTTTGGTTTGTAGGAACAAATCGAGTGTTGCATTTTAATCTTTCCTTGTTTGGTTTCTTTTTAAGGTGAAGTGGCAAGTCTAGAGAGCAGTAAATAATCACAGATTTCTCCTGAGATGCCAACAGCGGGGCATCACTAATTTTCAAGTCCACCCATTTCCCAAAAAAACAAGGAGCCGTGCCTGGACTTGAGGGTTTGATCCACGTACCCGAGGGGAAGATTTCTAACCCACACCATTACAGACCAGGAGGCTTTTCTTGCCTTTCTTTTGAAAAAAGTTTGCATTTTTCCGTAGTTGCAAAATAATAATAAATGCTCAATGTACAAAACTTGAAAAGGCACAAGGAAAATAAAAGGAACAAAATAAATACCATCATCTCACTTCCAACATATTGAAATTTCTTTTCCAGTATTTTAGATATAGCTATAGATGGAAATACGTAATTCAAAATCAAGCTGCCTGTAACTGCTCCTGCATGTTCATGGGAGGGCTGAGGTGAGGCAAAATTCATATTTGCAGAGAAAAAATAAAATAGCTAACATTCAGTAGTATTTACTTTTTGCCAAACATTATTCCACGCACTCCATACATTATTAGCTCTAAGAACTTTGCCTACCGCCACATTCAAAGATAACTGCTCTGCATTTCGCTCATTTAATTCTCAGCAACCCTATGAAATGTCAGTGCATCTTTGTTTCATATCTAAGGAAACGGAGGCACTGAAGAACCGTGCCGCAGACCACAAGCCAGTAAGTGGGAGAGAGCTGGGATTTGCTACTTTACTTGGGAAGCACGTGATGGGCTGTGCCTGCAAGCGCAGGACTTTCTCTTAGAGACTGGTGAGGCGGGAGGGACTCACGATTCCGTTTCTCCGTGTTGGTCGCTGCTGTCCCGGGCTGAATTCTGTCAGAGTCATCAGGGAGTCATGGTTTGTAATCTTGGGGTGGGGAGGGGAGATTGAAGAGGGAAGAACCTAGAGAGCAGACCTGCCCTGCCCTGGCTCCAGCTCTATGGCCAAGTCCTTGGCTAAGGCCACGCCCACGATGGTCACGCCCACGATGGTCACGCCCACGATGGCCACGCCCACGATGGTCACGCCCACGATGGCCACGCCCACCCACGGCCAGGGCCAAGCCTGCCCCCGCTGTGGTCAGAGCCTAGGATCGTGGGCGATGCTCACTGCAGGAAAGGTGGTGCTCCGAACACTACTGAAAAGTCTGCCACACACACATTTGCCTTGTGCAGCTGGTTTTGGAGAAATTCAGGGAAGTGGCTAAATCCCACGTCTGAGCTGGGGCAGTGAAGTAGAAAACGGAGCCCCCGTGGGCTGAGAATGAGACTGGAGGCAGCAGTGAGCTCCTGGGAATCTGGATACGTCTGGGGCAGGATATTGTACTTTCCACAAACTTGGAATAGGGGATACAACCAATTTTATTTTAAGCCTAAAGGGCTGAATAACCTAGAAAAGAGATACACATGCATATACACAACATGCTCTCTATAACATGCATGTTTTATATATTATGTAAAACATATTTGATATAAACATACAAGTAGATATGTAAATCATTCTCTAGAAAAGTGGCATTATATATAAATCTATGTAAATACAGTGTATATTATATAATGTATGATTGTATTACATAGCATATATGATATATATTATATGACATATATACACAACAAAATACACACATTTTATATATAAAATATATAAGCACATATTGATATAGTTCTATTAAAATATAACATTACATATGGTTTTAATCTTTCCTATTAAATTTTGTTTTGCAAAAATGGGACATTATTATACATATAATTTTATGGGGTTTTTACTTAGGAATACACTGACTATTTTACCATTTCAGTAATATTCTTTTACAATATTATTATTAATATAATTTTATATTCTATATGAAGACATCATAATTTGCTTAACCAGTCTTTTATTTTGGTTATTTAGGCTGTTTTGAGTTTTTGTCATAAATAATGTTGCCAATTAACTTTCTTACAAATAGATCTCTGATTTGACACACAGGGCCTGACTGGAAACAGGTGGCACACTAAAACTGGGTAATTTTTAATTTATTTTATTTTTGTTAGTATATTTTTATTGATTTCAGAGAGGAAGGGAGAAGGAGAGAGAGAGAGAGAAACATCAACGATGAAAGAGAATCATTGATCAGCTGCCTCCTGCACGCCCCCCACTGGGGACCGAGCCCACAACCTGGGCATGTGCCCTTGACTGGAATTGAACCTGGGATCCTTCAGTTGGCAGGTCAACGCAGTATCCACTGAGCCAAACCAGCCAGGGCTAAAATTGGGTAATTAAGGGGCATCTAATAAAAGGACAATGTACAAAGGCATAAAACCAGCAAGGGACAGTACAGTGCTAGGGATACTACCACCCCTAGACTGGAGGCGAGAGGGAGGAGCCGTCATCAGGACCTGGAGATGGTGTATGGGGAGGGTCACCTGACTGGAGAGTCAGCCGAGGAATCCGGGGAAACGGTGTCCGCCCATGACTCTCATCAGCAGGGCCCAGCCAGAAACCAGAGGCCAGGCCACACACGTCAGCCCCCAGGGCCACAGAAGGATGGCGAAGAGTGGACAGTGGATCTGGAGAAGCAAACTGAGGTTTTTGTACCATAAAGAAGTGTGTTAACATTTCCACATCAATAACAGTGTGAAAAAGCACCCATTTCTCTATCATACCCACACAGAGACTGGGCAGTACCCCTTGTAGGAGGTTGAATAATGACTCTCAACAATATCAGGTCTGTAATCCCTGGAACCTCTAAGTATTGCGTACCTTATATTGAAGAAAGGTCTTTGCAGATGTGACTAAATTAAGGATCTTGCAAAGGGGATCCTGTGTGCAATCACAGCGTGTCCTTCTAAGAGAGAGGCAAGAAGCCAAAGTAATGTGACACAAAGCAGATTGGAGTCATATGGCCACATCCCAAGGAATGCCAACAGCCACCAGAAGTCTGCGTTTGACCCCAATTTCAACATTTATTTATAAGCTGAGGGACCTCGGACAATTTCCTTCATCTCTCTAAGCGTTGGGTTCCCATTTGTAAAGTAATGATAATATCTCCTACCTACTTGTGTTCACAGGGTTAGATGAACTAATAAAGCCAATACACCTGGACTCCTCCCCTTCATTGATCTAGCAAAGGGTCAGCAAATTTTTCTCAAAAGGGCCACCTTGTAAAGATTTTAGGCTCTGCAAGCCATGCAGTCTCTGTTGCAACTACTCAGCTTTGTTGTTGCAGCCCCAAAGCAGTCATAGGCAGTACGTTAATGAAAGAGCATGGCTGTGTCAGTAAAACTTTATTAAAACAGTCAGTGTGCAGGATTCGCCTCACAGGCTGTAGTTTGCCAGCCCTCGATCTGGATGAGAGAAGAGTCAGCAAATTAGAGCCCGTGGGCCAAATCTGGCCTGCTTCCTGTTTTTGTAGCTTGTGAACTAAAAATGATTTTTACATTTGGGGGAAAAAAATGGTTGGAAAACACAAAAGAAGAAGATTTATGACATGTGAAACTTATATGAAATTCAAGTTTCAGTGTCCATAAATAAAGTTTTATTGGCACACACTCATCTGTTTATGTCTGAGCGATGGCTGCTCCCATGCATGCTACAATGGCACAGATGAGTAGTTGTAACAGATGGTATGTGGCACCCTCTTTGATCTACAGTGCTGCCCAGTGGCTGTTGTATATAAAGAACTGGGTTGGTCTTTGTTCCTAGTTCCTGGGAGGTATCTTCTAAGTTCAGAGTTTCCCAAGTGACAGGAGTATCTCTGTTATGCTTGGTGGTTACTGATGGTTTATGCTAATAAGGTGACTAACCGTGAACTTATGCTGGACAGTTTATGCTGATGAGATGAGGCAGAATGGGGACAGGCCACACCAGGAAGACCAATCACGTGATTAGAACCATTTGGGGTGGATATCAGCATGATCTCTGGGGCAGGAAGAGGAGGGAGGAGAGCTGGAGATTGACTTCATCCTCTTGCTCATTGAGTCACTGAATCATGTCTGCATAATGAAACTCCAATAAAAACTCTAAACACAGACCGTGGGTGAGCTTCCCTGGTTGTTGAAATGCATCAATGTGCTGCGAGAGTGGCACAGCTGAGGACGGGGAAAGCTTCATGTTTGCCACCCTCCCGATTTCTCTCTTGCTCCTCTTCATTGGGCTAATCCTGATTTGTATTTTTTATTATAAGACTGTAACCGTAAGTATAGCACTTTCCTGAGTTTTGTGAGTCATTCTAGTGAATGACTGAACCTCAGGGAGGAATGGGAACCCCCAAATTTGTAGCCAATCGGTTAAAGGTAGATATCTTGGGAACCCCAGAGATTGAGACTGGTGTCTGATGTGAAAGATGTTTTGTGGAGAATAGTGCTTAACCTGTGAAATCTGACCTAACTCCAGGTAGCACCAGAACTGCATTGCGACGGTGCACCACAAGTTGCAGGTGCCGTGGTCGTTACAACTGGACAGTATTTTGAGAGTCAACACTATCACTACGTGGTGGCATTCATAGGGTTTTTTTTACTTTATATGTTGATAATATGTGCGTACCTGTCATGTCAAAACAAAAAGGGAAAAGTGGACTCGGAATGTCACATTGTTAGACACAGTGAAGTGTGGGTTATTTTGATATTGAACCTGATGGCAAAGCATGTAGTGATTCTATAGCTACACTAAAAGAATACAGTCTACATCGACATCACTAGACTAGGCACACATCACTATGTTCCCAAAGGCACAGAAAAGCAGCAATCAGAACGATCACAGAATTTAAAACGGCATCTCTCCCGGCAACAGAATTTCTTCCCAAAAATCAAAAGCAAAAAGGAGGCTGCAACCAACGCGGCTCGTTTCTGAGTGGCCCACCGTCAGCCAAGCAGGAACGGCCGTTCATTAACGGCGAGTTAATGAGGTGATATTTGACTATAGCAGCCAAGGAAATATGTCCAGGGAAAATGAACATGTTTAAGTCTTATTAGATTTTCTTAAACTACTTGAAGATTTGAGGACTTTGGGAGCAACATTAGTAGTCAATTAAAAAAACAAACAAATGATTTTGAGTGGTTTTCTTTGGCCCATAATGAGCTGAGAGATGTTACAGATAATACTCAATTGTTAATCGGAGAGGTCCATGCCAAGTCTGAAGTGGCTAAAGAATTAGCCTCGATGAATCGTCTGCACAGAACAACTAAAAGTGAGAATATTTTCCAAAAAGTTGAGAAAATGAGTTCAGTACAACCTGAAGTGGAATCTGCTAAGATGTGTTACAAATGATGATGGGGGAAAAATAATATGTGGGGAGCAGAAAAATAATTAGTTGGGGAAATTTACAAAGCTTGCGAAGATTCAGGGTATTGAAAACCTATGGTTATTGGTGATACTGCTCATCAGCTGTTACGTGGAGGAAATCCTTGCATCTATCATGTGTTACTGAACCAGTAGAGTCAGTTGTTGTGAACTTAACTCTTGCCAGTTCCATGAATTTTTGTCAAAAATGGAAGCTAAGTCCTGGTTGGTGTGGCTTAGTGGTTGGAGCATGAGCCCGCACACCGAAGGGTCAGGGGTTTGATTCCTGGTCAAAAACCAGCATAACTTTTGACGCCCCCAAAACGTAACCACTAATAGCCTACTGTTGACCAGAAGCCTTACTGATAACATAAAGCATCGATTAACACATATCTAGTATGTTATATGTATTATATACTGTACTCCTACAATAAAATAAGCTAGGGGGAAAATGTTATTTAAAAATCATAAGGAAGAGAAAATACATTTCTAGTATTTACTGAAAAAAAATCTGCATAGAAGTGGACCCATGCAGTTCAAACTCATGTTTTGAAGGGTCCTGGGTAGTTTGAAAAACAATGGTTCGCTTGTAAAGGAGTGTGTGCTCGTTTGTCTCAAAGCCGAATAGCCTCCTCCTTTTGGTTTGGTTGCTCAGTTCACCCCAGAGGAACCCTCTGCTGGGTTTCCACACCCCTCCTTTGACCTGATTCCAAAACCTTCAGTTCTATTCTACGTGTAACCAAGGCTCCTCTGTAAGATGGATGGTGTAATCGTTTCCTAGGTCTGCCCTAACAAATTAGCACAAACTAGATGGCTCATAACAGCGGAAATTTATTCGCTCACAGTTCTGGAAGCCAGAAGTCTGAAACCAAGCTTTCGGCAGGGCCATGCTCCCTCTGAAACCTGCTGGGGAATCTGTCCTTGCCTTCTCCTAGCGTCTGGTGGTGCGCCAGCAAGCTGCGTCATTCCTCGGCTTGTAGAGGCAGCACTCCACTCCTGTCCTGACGTGGCATTCCCGTGTGTCTTCCCGTCGTCTTGTGTGTTCTAATTTCCCCTTTCTATAAGAATAACAGCAAGATTGGATTAGAGCCCGCCCTAGTGACCTCATTTTAACTTGATTCCCTCTGCAAAAGCCCTATTTCCGTATAAGATCATATTCTGAAGTACTGGGGTTGGGACTTCTCAGGGAGACAAATTCAACCCATAACAGATGGCAATGAAGAATGTCCAATCTGCTAGGGCTTAAAAGACTGCTAAGCGCCCAGGCCTCAGGGCTATGGGAGGGTGTGAGTCCCTGCACCGGGTTGGAGAAGGGAACCAGCATGTGTTGCGTGCCGTTATGTGCATGGTTCTGTATTAAGCACATTGCAGACACCGCCTGTTAAATCCACACCATCCCCTTGGGATGCAGATGCTATTGTGTCCATTTTACAGATGAGAAGACTGAGGCTAGGTCAGGTCATCAGGCTAGGATTTGATCAATGTGGGGTTCTAGTTGTGGTCTGCTCAGGAAAGTGGGTTTGCTGTTCATGCTGGTAACTATGTCTCTTCCATTCCCACGATATCCGTGGACCCTTGGTGAGTTTAGAATCTAGTCAGTGATGAGGGTGATAGCTAATCCCCTCTCCTAGTTTCAGACATGACCCACTGTGTTGCATCCTTTATCCAGACTTAACCATGAGCATCATATGAAAGCAGAAGTGAAATATTTTGCCCTTTTTCACAAGGTTGTCACACTGTCAGAGTTTTATAACCAGGCACTGAATTGCAAGGCTGATTTCTGAGTAGCCAACATGTGCCGGAAGATGTTTTCAAATGAGGAATCACCTGCAACTCCATGCCACTGAGACACGTCAGAGATAGTATCAGAAATCTCCACCCTGTGCCAGGCCCTGAGTCTGGGCATGCACATATATTTTCTTGTTTAATTATTGAAAACTAGAGGCCTGGTACACGAATTCGTGCATGGGTGGGGTCCGGCCAGCCCACCCCGAATCGGGGCTGCATGGGGGAGGGGCTGCGGGCAGTTGGCAGGCCGGCCCCACCCCCCGATTGATCGATTGATCCGGGTGAAGGGGGCTGATCGGAGGCAGGGCCGCTGGTGGTTGGTGGGCCCACCCCTCCCCCTGGTCGAACTTCCGGTAGAACTCCTGGTTGAGGGGACAATTTGCATATTAGCTTTTATTATATAGGATGCCCAATGAGATTGGTATTCTGGTTGCAGTTCCAGATAAAAAAAATGGAGGCCCAGGATTTTTGTTTGATTTGAAAGCCCTGCTCTGAATTATGATGGCCCACCAGTTACACACACACACACACACACACACACACACCACTACCAATAACAACAAACACTAGCAGTGTTCAAACCCACAGGGATCCAAAGACCTTCACCGTGAGGGTGTTGAAGCCTCGTTCTCCAGAACCAGAGGGCCTTCCCCCCACCCACGCGGCACTACAGGAATGGCTCATCTGCCAGGGGCCTTTCCCGGAGCCTGACCAGGTGGCTATTTCGAATTGAATGTCAAAACACGCAGACCGAGGTTTCTCTTGGGGCTGCCTTTCCTTTGCCTCCCCGTCCACCCCCACCCTCTCTGTGCCTTGTACTTGTTAACAGTGCGGGCTTACCCAGCACTTTTTATTTTTAGGATCTCAAAAGGTTGGAACAAGACATTTTTATTATTTCCACGTGCTCATGACGGGGGAAATCAGAATCACAACGACTCTTATGATCATGACGACTTGGATGGTTTTGCAGCAAACAATTCAAAATAGCAGCAGCCTTGGCCGGCGGGTGGTGTGCCTGGCTGGGCGGTGAGGATGGCTGCGGGCTAGATGGGCTGACCTGCCCCCAGGACTGGGGGCGGGGATGGGGGGTGGGGAGGTGGGGGGTGAACTGTGTGGAAACAGTTCCTTCCTGCCTTTGCTCTGAGGAGGGCACTGGGGACCGGCAGGGCCCACAGCTGGGCTGCCTCAGCTGATGCTCACGGGCGTTAGCCATTTTAATCATTTCAAATTCATTTCAAACACTAGGAATCGCCGTTTGCCGCTGCCTCTGTTGTTTTTTTCTTTTTCTTTTTCCACAGACATATTAATATGGATGTGGCTAGCAGGTTCCAGGCTTTGAATGGTGCTCATTAAGTCACAGCTGGCTGGGAATACTTGTCAGTCTATGCCTTTATTTCGCAAGCCGGTTTCATAGGGAAATTAAAATGGGCTCCTCCGGGCAGCCCCTTGCCTGCAAGCGAAGCAGCCTTCCCCTCGGGGAGGGGAGCCTGTGTTCCCGTTCGCGCTCTTCTCAGAAGAAACACACATATAATTCCAGGAATGAAGACATTGAGTTTGGTGATCACCCTCACAAAAAGAAAGCCCTTGAACTAACCCTGGTGGGGGAACATTCCATCCAGCGGTTCCTGCAGGGGTTTTCTGCACCCACCCGCACCCCCCTATCCATTGGGGGAACAGCCCACCTGCTTGGGGATGTCCCCTTGTCACTCACCAGTTTCTGAGTGGAAGCGTGGCCGGCCCGGGGCCCTGGCGTCGCACACTTGCCTCTGCTGAAGTGCATGGTTTGTTTTCCAAACTCGGCACTGTGTTTATTTTATTTTTTTAAAAAGAGCTAAGGAAAGGCTGATTCATGATTACCCCAGAGGCATTCCTTCAGGCAGTGGTTCTCAACCTTGGCTGCACATTAGAATCACCTGGGAATCTTGTTAAAATCCTGATTCCTGGGCCTCATCCTCCGGAAATTCTGTTTCTTTGTTATGGGGCGGGGCCACAACATTAGTAACAAAGAAACAGAATTTCCGGAGGATGAGGCCCAGAAATCAGGATTTTTAAAAAGATTCCCAGGGGATTCTAATGTGCAGCCAAGGTTGAGAACCACTGCCTGAAGGGATGCTAATAACCTCAAGACCAGACTTTGCAGGAAAACCTCTTTGGCTTCAGTAAAGCGAGCTCAGTCAAATAAATCCCCTGGGAAGCAAGCTGTTAACAAAGGGACTCCCAGGCCCACCCGGGGTCTGCAGGAACAGAAACCCGGCCGGCAGGGGCTGACAATGGGCCTTTTCACAGCTGCCCGGGGGGTCATTTGCATCCCAAGTTTGGGAGCCAGTGAGAGGGGGACACCCACTCATTGTCTGGGGGAGGGGGAGAGGGGGGGGTAGGGGGAGGGTTAGGGTGTAACCCTGAGTCACTCTGCACTGGTGAGCCTGCCCTTTGATTGGACGCAGCTGAGCTCCCCTGGCAGCCTGGTGCTTCATTGGGAAATTACAAATTAGAAAATGATGTGCAATTAAGCCCTCCGCGAGGCAGCTCATCGGCTCACCCCCTCCTGTGCCTCAGAGTCCGGCTGTGTCCCTGGGTCATCGAGAATGTCCCCGGGACTCCCGCGTCCTGTGGGCTGAAGGATGACAGAGCAGAAGCCCTCAGAGGTGCTGCCTGCCAACCCGGGGAGCCTGCGGCCGCCCCCGGCTGGGTTCAGACTCCCCGACGCTGCCCTGCCGAAGGGAAGCCGGCACGTCCACAGATGTGTTTGTAGTGGTTTCCAAAAGTCAGCCCAGCCCAGCCCGAGTCTGGATCTGGCTGGCGGATTAGACATACAGAGTCCTGGGCCCCAGCCCAGAGTCACTGGTGGAGTGCCTTGGAGGCTGAGCCCTGCCATCTGTATTCATAGCAGCGCCCCCACTCCCCCGCCCCCCCGCCCCACTCACCCCGCCGCCCCTCCCGGGTAACAGACAGCACTGCTTGCGGGATCAGGAGGTGATTAGAAATGAACCCACAGAGAAGTCGATGTGAAGAGCAGAAAGGAGCCATCGCGTGGCGGGCGCTGGGAGAGCCGGCAGCCCCGCAGCCACCAGATGTCCTAACGAGGGACCACATCGACGAGACGGAGAAGAAAGGCGTCCCTTCGAAGGAGGCTGTGGGGCCCACATTTGTTCTGCTCCCATCTCACGCCAGGAGCTTCGGGAATGAGGGGAGGGTGGGATGGAGAAGACTGGGGTTGCACAAGCTGCTGACTCTGCTGAGGGCTTTTCTCTCTCTCTTTTTTTTAAAGGGATATTTCCAGTGTGTGCTGTAAAAGATGCTGGTGCGGGGGGGGGGGGGGGGGCAGAAAAAGCCCTGATTTGTAACGTTTGATGATTTCCCTCAAGTGAATATTCCTTCCATGGTCCAATTTCAAGCCACCCATGTGATACCACCGAGCGTGAGGTTGGGGGGAGAGGCCCAGTCTGTGCTCCAGCCACCTCGGGACAGTCCCTAATTCAAAGGACATCCTCCAGCAGGATCTGCAGCCACAGCACCATGTGGCCACCCTGGCATCCCCGTGGGACAGGGACAGGCAGGGGAATGAAGGAGTCTTCAACTGGATGCCTGCTCCTGGGGTTGGCTGACAGACAGTGGTATGAGAGTCCAAGGTGCACACTAGCCCTAACCCTACACTCAGTGATGCCACACTGCTGGCCTGAAACCAGCCACAGTCAGAGTATTGACAGCATGGTAACTGGCAAACCTGTAAATCAGGCCATTGTCCCTGGAGAGCTGGCTGCACAGATCTATCACCACATCACCGCTGGCCAGTCATCCCACTGAGAGGCCAGGTCCTAACCACATATCTTAGTTCAGCTCCGGCTGCCCCAGCAGAATCCCACAGACTGGGTGGCTGAGGCAACAGAAATGGATTTTCTCACCGTTCTGGAGACTGGAAGCCCAAGATGAGAGCGTGGGCAGGGTTGGTTTCTCAGTGGCCTGGTCCTTGACTTGCAGATGGCCTTCCTCCCACCGAGTCCTCACCTGGCCTTGACTGTGTGTGCGCCACACGGGTGTCTCTCCCAGGCTCTTAAGGATGAAAGTCCTATTGAAGTATGACCTCGTTTGACCTGAATTCCCTCGGTAAAGGCCCAGTGTCCAATTCGCACAGGGGGTTAGGACTTCAACGTAGGGATTTTGAAGGAGACACAAACCATGTCACAGCTCCATGTTCCAGGCAGTGTTTCGGTGACATCATCATATGTCTATTCAAATAGGTTGCCGTCCCTGTCTTGACCAACTCACAGCTCACATGTCCATGTATGTCCAGGGCAGTGTAGGTGTGGGCATTTCAAGCCCTCTGCCACAGTGGAGCAGGGGAAGGGCTTATAATTCTGGGGAATGAAGGAGTCTTTAACCTGGCAACTGTGAGCCACACAGCCAGCGGTTAGGAAACAGTTGTCTTTCCCCAGGAGCCCCGGGGAGACGTGGTGTCAGAGCCTGGGTGTCAACGCCTGCATCACTTACAACTTGGTGCAGCAGAGCAGAGGAACCAGGGCCTGCTCCCAATGCCCTGTTGTCTGGTGTAGGTGCCGGTTGCCTTGTGAAAACCCACCAGGCTGTACACCGAGGTGTCACTTTTCTATGTGGATGTTGCTCTTCAGTAAAATTTACATTCAGTAAAAGAAGGCCCTCCTGCAGCTGTGGGATTTGCCCCTCCCCCCTTACACACACACACACACACACACACACACACACACACACACACGTCTGCCCGCCTGCTTCTCCCCTTCCTTCTCCTCCCACGCCTCTCCTGGAGGCCACGGGTCCTGTTGGTTGGTGGGTGTCTAAGGCACAGGATGTGAGTCGTCGGGCTGCTCGGCCCCTGTCCCCTCAGGGTTCACTCCCCTGGATCCCTCTCTCTGTCCATCGTTTTTGAAATGAGAGAATTTCCTCCCTAAGAGAAATCCTTGTGCCAGCTTCTAGGAATACAATGTTCCTCCCGCTGGAAGCGATGGGAGGGCTCACGGGGAGCAGGCAGCCCGCAGAGGTGGGTGGTGGTGGCGCCTGGAGCCACAGGGCCAGCACCGTGGGCTTTCTGCGTCTGGGACTTGCGCCCTGGGCAGCCGTGGAGACGTCACTGCTCTGTTCTCACCTGTGAAAAAGCCACAATGTTGGCACCTACCTCAAAGCGTCAGCAGGGAAGACTCAAGGCACAAACGCAGGACCAGCACCTAGAATGTGGTCTGGGATATGCAGCTACCGTTACTGCCATAGGGGAGGAAGAATGCTCCTGCCAGCCTTCTAGGGTCTTTGTCTGGTCGAATGATTGAATTAGCAGGAGAAAACAAGTATAATTACATCCTGAGCTAAGAAGCGGGAGAGGGCCTGAGGGTCCGGAGAGGAGAAGGTAATTCATAGGGCGATTAGAAGAGCAGGTGTTGGTAATTAGGCATGTGTCCTGCCACACATCTGGGTCATTCCAATAAAAATTATCTCTGGTGATAGAGCTCTTTCTGGGTCTCTTAAGCAGTTAAGGGGGGGGGGGGAGTAAGTTTTTCTTGAATCTGCTGGGTATGTATTTATTACTTTTGAATTTTCAATTGCAGTTTACACTCAGTATTATTCTGTATCAGTTTCAGATGTACAACACAGTGGTTAGAAAACCATGTCCCTTTCCAGAGTGGTCCCCCCCACTACTTCAAGGACCCATCTCACCCATTCCTGTTTATCTCGATATTATCGACTGTATTCCCTATGCTGTAATCTACGTCTCTGTGACTATTCTGCAGCCACCAATTTGTGCTGCTTAATCCCTTCACCTTTGTCACCCAGTCCCCCAACCCAGCTGCCAGTCTGTTCTCTGTATCAGAGTGCAGTTTGTTTGTTTGTTTTGTTCATTAGATTCAACAAATAAGTGAAATCGTATGGTATTTGTCTTTCACCAACTGGCTTATTTCACTTAACATCATATTCTCCAGATCCACCCACGCTGTCACAAAGGGTAAGATTTCCTCCTCTTTTTACAGCTGAGTAGTATTCCACTGTATGAATGTACCACAGCTTTTTATCCACTCATCTACTGATGGGCACTTGGGCTGCTTCTAAACCTTAGCTACTATAAATAGTGCTACAGTGAACATAGGGGTGCATATATTCTTTCAAATTAGTGTTTCGGGGTTTTTTGCAGATATATTCCCAGAAGTAGAATCTCTGAGTCATAAGGCAAGCCCACTTTTAATTTTTTTAAGAACATCCACACTGTTTTCCGTAGTGGTTGCACCAGTCTGCATTCCTATCAACAGTGCATGAGGGTTCCCTTTACGCCACATCCCCATACTTAAGACTGCAACATGAATCTGTTGTTTACTGATTTGCTGATGATCGCCATTCTGAAAGGTGTGAAGTGATATCTCATTGTGGTTTCGATTTGCATCTCTCGGATGATCAGTGATGTTGAGCAACTTTTCATATGTCTATTGGCCACCTGTATGTCTTCCTTGGAGAAGTGTCTACAGTGTCTATTCAGACCTTCTGCCCACTTTCCAATTGAGTTGTTTGTTTTTCTGGTGTTCAGTTGTCTGAGTTCTTTATACATTTTGAATATTAACCCCTTATCAGATGTATCATTGACGAATATCTTCTCCCATTCAGGGGATTGTCCTTTTTTTTTTCTTTTTTTTTTTTTAAATATATTTTATTGATTTTTTACAGAGAGGAAGGGAGAGAGATAGAGAGTTAGAAACATCGATGAGAGAGAAACATCGATCAGCTGCCTCCTGCACATCTCCTACTGGGGATATGCCTGCAACCAAGGTACATGCCCTTGACCGGAATCGAACCTGGGACCTTTCAGTCCGCAGACCGACGCTCTATCCACTGAGCCAAACCGGTTTTGGCAATTGTCCTTTTTTTTTTTTGGTTGGTTTCCTTTGCTGTTCTGCCAGGTCCTGATTGCCTTTAGCTCATAATGATCCACGCACCAAAGTAGCACATTTCATCATGATGAAGACTGCTTTGAACCCTCAGCATACAGGATAGCTAAGGAAAAGCGCTCTGGCTTTGTGCGGTGTTGCTGCCATGCACCCTGGCCCTCTCCCCAGTTAAGACTGCAACCTGAATCTAGGCAGGGGAGATGGAGCCACGGACAGACGCCATGCTGCACTGAGTCCAGGCTTCCCTCGAATCCGAGACTATGCTCCCTGCTCCTGGTGGTGAGTTCTTTCTCAAGAAGCAAATGGACCCTAGCAGGACTCACCACTCCAGGAAGCCAGACCCCTGCCTCAGAGGTTTTTAAAGTTTCACTCATAACAAATAAACGTCTCCCTTTCTTTTACACACCCACAGGTGTGCACACACACATCATTCACAACTGGACATTGAACTTTTAACTCTTCCAGCTCCTGAGCTCCAGGGTTGCTGTTGGCCTTTGGATGTTTGCTAGAAGAACAAATGAATGAGATACTCAATCAGCAATGTGTGGAAACAGAAGCCTCCTCATTTGAGAGCTTCCAAGCAGGATCTAGAAGCCCTGAAGAGCCAAGGGTCCCACCATGGCAGCCTCTGTTTTTGAGTTCAAACTCCCATAGTCCACATCCCCCCATGCCAAAGTCCCAGAGCAGGGAACCTGCCAACCAGCTGCTGTTGGGCTGAGTCACCCAGAACATTGGGTACAAAGAGGGTTTCTCGTACCCATAAATTTCTTGGTGCAGAAATTTATGCCCAGGGTGGAGGCAGGTCTTGTCTTAGGAGGACTTCAGCCAGAGTCCTCCCCTCCTTTCCCCAGACGGGTGGGAGAGAGTTCAATTCTTACAGAAGGGGTGAGTGCGTAGGCAGACCCCCCAAAAGCTCTACAACAGAGTTCTGCAATGTGAGGCTAAATCAAATGCTTTAGGAAGTGGTTAGTTATTGCGGCTTTGTGGCGCCACAGTGCAGTGCAACTACCAGAATCCGAACTAAAGCAGCGATTCTCCACATGTGATCCCCCGACCCTTTCAGGGGTCTGAGCGGTCCTTCCTTTTTCAACTCCACATCTGTGTAAGGCTGGATTCTTTTATGCTTAAAGCAAACATATTGCACCTGGCCGGTGTGGCTCAGTGGTTGGGCATCGACCTTTGAACCAGGAGGTCATGGTTCTATTCCCAGTCAGGACACAGGCCTGGGTTGTGGGCTCGATCCCCAGTGTGGGGTGTGCAGGAGGCAGCCGATCAATGTTTCTCTCTCATCGTTAATGTTTCTATCTCTCTCTCCTCTCTCTCTCCCTTCATCTCTGGAATCATCTCTGAAATAACATATATATTTAAAAGGCAAACATATTGCAACAGAAGATAGGTCATAATGGATTGAAGGCAGAGGAGATATTTCAGCTGTCCTCTATGGAGCTGGACTTCAAACACATTTGTGAAAATGTAAAACAATGCCACTGTTCCCAACATTTGCTTTCTGAAAAGACTTCCCATAAAAAAACATTACTTGTGTTTATTATTAATTTTAAATGATTACATATTCTATATATTTCTCAGCTTTGATTTCTAATATGGTAAATACCAATAAAACCCACAGAACCAAAAGCTCTTTGAGGCCCTTGATAATTAAGGGTACAGTGGTCCTAAGAATAAGAAGTTTGAGAACCACTGAGTGAGAGCAAGAAGACCGGTACCACACGCTCTCCCTCCTCTGTCTGTTGCCTTCCTCCTGGGGCCTCCTGACCTTCAAGCCCAAAGGGACCCTGGGGCTTGGCCTCTGTCCAGCTCCTGGCGCTGGGAGTCCCACCTTGTTCTCTCTCTGCTGGGCTTCGCAGGGATGAGGAAGAGTCAGGGATCTGAATGTACCGCAGCTCTCCAGGGAAAGCTGAGTCACCCAGAACATAGGGTACAAAGAGGGTTTCATAGCGCACAGACTCTGCTTAAAAGCAACCCCAGCTGGAGGTAGGAAATCCACTTCCTGGGCAGAAAGACTTGGGTCGCCTTTGTGGGAACGTTTTGTTCTGAGCGCATTTTCCTCGGTAGGAATTGTCAGAGGAAGTTCTTGCTTCTCTGTAAGATCAGGCATCCATGCTGTGTGAGGGGAAATCCTTGGTCAGAAATGCTCCTTTGGGAGAGGAAAACTTCCGCTGCTGAGAGCGGAGAGAGGGCTTCAGGCGCTGGAGAGGCACCGAGTCACCATCACAAGGGGACTGACTACCTCGGGCCACAGGCGGGGCCCGGGCGGGAAAGCGCATCGCTCCATTCGAACAGCACAACGTGCAGCAAATCAGGCTCTAGGTGTGTGGACCGTGACAGAAGCGGGGAATCTGCAAGTCCTAAGGTTCAAGTCCAATTCCTCCCTCATCTTTCAGGTGAGAATAAAGCAACATTTTCTTCTCAAGGGTCCCTGGTCCTCAGAGACAGAGGCCGGAGGCTGACTGCCCCGGCGGCACCCTCGCCCTGCCGCTTGCTGTGTGAACTCTGTGCCTCAGTCTTCTAATCTGGAAATGGGGATAAAGAGCCCCTACTTCAGAGGGACATTGTGAGAATTAGCCTGGCACAGACTTGAACACCCATTCAGTGCGAACTATTATTACGCAAGTAAGTGTCTACTATGAGTCCGGCAGTTACGGTGGGGGCGGTGGCAGGAGCATAAAATTCTCAACCCCTGGCGCTAAGCGTGAAGAGGGCCCTCCTTTGTGTAGGACGGCGTGGAAATGTGCTCGTGGGTTTGAATGATTCCAGTGTGAAGTTCAAGGAAGTGCAGGAAGTTTTTTGGCCTGTTTTCTAGAACAATCCAAATCGCAGCTAACAATTTTTCTTGGAGAATTCATGAGTCTGAAGGGGAGGAAGGGCAGGTGGAGATATGAGAGAGTGGGAGAAAGAGTCAGACTGCAGTTGTCACGAAGGATCTGGAGAAACACAGGTTTGCACCCCGCTGCGGCCAGCTCCGTCGTTTACACGGGGCACACGGGATGGGCCACCACAGGCACTTGGTATCCCTGCCCTCATTTCCAGCCTGTGTCTTCTGCCCCGGTTTTGGCACCAAAGTCGCACATCCCAGGAAAGCATTCAGTTCCAGGGCAAACCAGGATGGTGACCACTAACACCCCATCCACTCCTCAAATCTGACTGAGGAAATTTACTCACGTAGTTACTTGGTGTATAAAATCCCCGTGACTCCTTCCCAATAATGCCTGCATGATATTTGCTGAAGGAAAGAGGAAATCACTTCTTGAGGTGCGTTTCAGACCCTGCCAGCCAAGAGCAACCTCCCGCTGCAACAACTTGGACCCCAAGTTGACTCACTCCTGTGGGGTGCAGCTGTCAGAGTGATCTACCAACACCCTCCAGCTCCTTCTCCCTCACCTTCTTTAGAAGGAAGACATTTGTTAAAGGTCTAATGGGGTTGGAGGGCTGGACGGACCTGTGTGTTTGGTCATAGGAGTACTGGTTCTTCTAAACTAATAAGCGGGCACCCCATCCCATATACAAACCCCCAGTTCTTCCTTGCTTATCTGCCTGGGGTGCTTGAGCAAAGAATCCCTGTTAAAAAGAAAGCTAGTCTGGCCCGGCCGGTGTGGCTCAGTGGTTGAGCATCGACCTATGCACCAGGAGGTTATGGTTTGATTCCCTGTCAGGGCACATGCTCGGGTTGTGGGCTCGATCCCAGTGTGGGGTGTGCAGGAAGCAGCCGATCAATGATTCTCTCTCATCATTGATGTTTTCTATCTCTCTCTCTCCCTCTACTTTCCTCTCTGAAATTAATAACAATATATTTTTTTTAAAAAAGAAGGAAACTAGTCTGGATGACTTCGTTTTTCCAAGCTAAGGTTCTGGGATTCTGACTTCATTGAAGGCTCTCCTGCCCCAGGGACAGTCCATGGATAGGGTGTTTTCAGACATCTCACCCTCCGCCCCCTTGCCCTCCCCCGCCCCCCCCTGCCACTGCTGTCCTGTACTAATAGGACCTTCAGGAATGGTGGCCTTGATGCAGCTACTTCTGGGTTCAGAGACAGGAGCTGGGCCAGAATGAGACAAGTCTACTGGTGTATCAGCTGACCTACCAGTTCCGCCTGGACTGGTCCTCCTTGGACTGGTCCGGGGGCACAGGCTGTTGTTTAGAAGTATCAGAAGCTGACAGGGTCGCTTAAGAGAGGCAGGCGTCTATTGGAAGGATATGGAGAGCTCACGTGCTCAAAGGAAAGCTGAACAACTAATTTGAAAATGACAGAACAGGACAGAAACGAAGGTATAGTATTGTCTCTTTGGATCCACTTCAGTATGAATCAGCGTCTGCAATCTTCAGTCTTTGAAAGTTCAAATTCCCAGAAGAGAGGCCGATTGGCCAGCTTTGGTTAATGCCCTGCCCCTTGACTGGGCAACCGTGTTGGTGGGACCCAATGGCAGAGGATGGGGTAGGAGGGAAGATATTTTACTAAATGAAGGTGCCATGGATGATGGGCAGGCCAAACTGTAGATGTTCACTACAGCAGACTTCGCAGAGGGACGGCTCTGAAGCCCACCTCAATGTTAGAGGCAGGGTCCAGAGGCGGGCTTAGCAATTCAATGCAGAGTTGCTAGTGTGACAGACAGCACACCATCAAACATGTTTTCTTTATAAAATTGGTGACATCCTCTCTGAAGAAACTTAGAAATCACAGAAAAGCCTGGAAAAGAGACATGTAAACGTTATCTGTCATCCCACGACTTAGGAATGCCAGTTCCTTTTTCAGGGTTTCTTTTCTCCTTATATGAATTGCTGTTAACATAGCTGAGAACACATTGTGTATATCATTTTGTATTTGATGTGTAAGTGCCACACGCGGATCCAAAGCTGCTAGAGGAGAATCTTAGTGACATCGGCCCGGAGAATGGGCGCGACCTGCCACCGTCCTACCTGGCGGAAGAGGCAGAGGAGACCCTTTGTGGCCCACAGTTCCACCAACACGGGGGATCAGCACCCACGGTGCCCAGCCCGGGAAGTTGCCAAGGCCTGCCCTCCACCGCAGAGGAGGCTCGTTCTGCACACCAGCCAAGGTGGACGGGAGCTTCCACAGGCACAGCCTGTGTCAGGAGGGCGCCCATCCTCACGTTAGAGCCCACGGAAGCCCCTTGTGTTTGTGCTTCCGGAAGCTGTGACTCTAGACCAGCCGTGGGCAAACTTTTTGACTCGAGGGCCACAATGGGTTCTTAAACTGGACCAGAGGGCCGGAACAAAAGCATGGATGGAGTGTTTGTGTGAACTAATATAAATTCAAAGTAAACATCATTACATAAAAGGGTACGGCTGCTCTAGACTATTACTGTGGGTTTCTGTTTTTTTTTTATTTTTATTTATTTTTTATTTTTCCCATCTCCTTTTATACCCCCTATACCTTCTTCCTCCTCTCCTCTCCCTCCCCCTGTTCTGCAGGTTTTGATGAGTTTCTATCTTGTCCCTCTGACACGAACAGGCCACATTTCCATCTGATCTTTTTTTTTTTTTTTTCCATTTTTTTGTTTGTTTTGTTTTGTTTCTGATAATCCTCACCCGAGGATATTTTTCCATTGATCTTTTAGAGAGAGTAGAAGAGAGAAAGACAGAGAGAAACATCGATGTGAGAGAAACACAGCGATTGGTTGCCTCCTGCATGCGCCCTGACCAAGGCCGGGGCTGGTGAGGAGCCTGCAACCAAGATACATGCCCTTGACCGGAATAGAACCTGGGACCCGTTGGTCCACAGGGTGATGCTCTATCCACTGAGTCAAACCAGCTAGGGCTCCATCTGATCTTTAAAGGAGTCACCAGTACCTTTGTTAAGTCACTAGAAGTGATGTCGAGAAAATGCATCATGATGAAGACTGAAATCACTAGAAGGATGGGAAGGAAGGGTGGGAGAATCCTAGTTAAAACACAGCGGTAGCCGTCTTCATAATGTGCCATGTGTATACAGATGTGTGTACTTAAATTCCCGAACTTGTGTATTTAAGAATCTAAAACTGAGGAGTTGCTTGTGTTGACCTTCGCTGACATTTGCTAAGGGATGAGATTCCTGGTGATATTAGGGTTTAGAAGTCTGTCACTTGGAGCGAGAGACATCTGTAGGCCTGCGATGAACTCCCGGGAAAGCGTAGCCCATGTTCCTGTCAGCGGAGTCCACTCTCAGAGCTGGGTGGAATCACTCCTGAAAGACTTCACACTGTCCAGAGAGGAGTGTTATTCATCCCCTGGGACTCAGGGGCCACCCTCCCACTCTCATACCTCCAGGGAAATTTGGTTTCTTTACTAAGACACTTCATCTCACAGAGAGGTGCCCCTCGGTCAAGGCTGGGGAGCCCTGGGGAATGCCGGGCTTGGTCTAGTGACAAATTAGGGACTTCAGTGTAGGGGCTCTTCCCTCTCTAATTCTCCTTCTATGAGCCTTCCATGAGCTCCTGTACTTTCCTCATTTCTTATTACTGTTCCCGAGGAGTCTTCTTCCACCCTCTCCTTTTTTCAGTCTATTCTTGCTTCTCAATGATCTTGCCCACTTCAGGGTTCCAACTACCTATAAAACTGTGGCTCCTGGATTGATATCTGTAGCCCAGCTTTCACTTGAGTTTCAGACCCACTTATCCACAGACTACTCCACGCTTCTACCTTAAAGTTGTCATGTCCGTCTCAAGTTCAGCATGACCTCCAAACACATTCTTCTTCCTGTGTCTCTTACCCCAGTCAATGGCACCATGAATCTGCCACGCTAGAAACCCTGGAGTCATTACTCCCTCCCTCTATCCTTGTGCTATTTGTTGAATTCTGTTTAATTCATTAATTTGGTCATTTGGTGAATAAATCTGAAGCCCCTAATATGTACCAGGCAGGGTGGTAGGTAACCAATGATGAGGGAAAAAAGAGAAGGTTCCCTGGCCAGGTAGCTCAGCTGGTTAGAGAGTCATCCCACTACGCCAAGTTTGTAGGGTCTGATCCCTGGTCAGGGCACATACAAGAATCAACCAATGAATACGTAAATATGTAGAACAAAAATCTGATCTCTTTCTCTCCCTCCCTCCCTCCCTCCTTCCCCCCTTCTCTCTGTCTCAAATCAATTTTTAAAAAAATTAAAATAAAAAGACAAGTTCCCTGCCTTTATATTTAGGGAAACAGACAAATGATGGTGCAAAAGAAATATGCAAAGCCATGAGTGTTTAGTTTGGGGAAGGAACATTTAAGAGAAGATCAAAAGAATTCCTTGGGAGTTAACTAGATCAAGGGCATGGTGTGGGAGTTCAATTTCTAAACAGGTGGTTAGAATGCCCACAGTCCTAAATGAGATGGACTGAGTGATACTTCAAGAAGCCTAATGAATTACAGGAATAATGATAGGAGGGGAGACTGGAGAGGAAGGTTAGAGGCCCTATTGTTCAGCACCTTAAAAGGATTTGGGCCCTTCTTCTATAAGGACAGGAAAGGCATTGGGGACTTTTTTGGGAGTGGGGTTAAGGAATGACCGATTTATATATGAAAGTCACTCTAGCTGAATGGATTGGATGCGGCCTGAGTGGATGTGGGGAAGGTGATCCCATTGGCTTCCTTCTTGCCATCCCTATAGCAGGGACCCCCAGTCCAGACTTTGGCTGTCTCTTGCCTTCTAGCAGAAGTCACCACTACTGTTATCCCCTTTTAATGTACCTTCAGTGTGGCTCTCAGACCTACCTTTCAACTTCTCGCAACAACAAAGAAAAATCAGTGATTCTTCATTATGTTCAAAATAAAGTCCAAACTCTTTGGCTGGCCCACAAGTCACTTCAAGCCTGGCCCCTGTCTCCTTCTCCAGTGTCACATCCAACTACTTGTCCTCAAGTACCCTGGGTCTTAGTCTATAAAAAGGGGATTTGAGAGCTGGATAGCAGTTTGAGGGGAAGGGCCCAAGTCCTCGAGCCAAGGCTGAGGCTGAGCCTGAGGTCATGTGCTGAGCCCGTTGGGAGCACAGGAGACCTCCCCAAGTAGGGGTTTCAGGCAGTTGGCTTTGACCAACGTGAGGTATGGCCACAAGAGTATCAAGGAATCACTCAGGGCCAAGGCATTGGAGACTTGGACACAAGACCAGAGGAGTAGTTGCTGGGCAGTGGTGACCGAGGACAGGACCCTAAGCCTTGAGAGATGGACACTTCGGAGCAGGACCCAGACCACTGGAGAACTGATGTCACAGCATGGCCAGGACTCCAGCTCTTAAAGGAAGGGCAGGACTCAGCCCTGGCCGGATGACTCAGCTGGCTGGAGTGACGTCCTGCCCTGTACACTGAAGCATCGCCGGTTTAATTCCTGGTCAGGGCACATACCCAGGTTTCGGGTTTGATCCCTGGTCAGGGTGCATTTGGAGGCAACTGATCAATGTTTCTCTCTCACATCAATTTTTTCTCTCTCCCTTCCTCTATCTCTAAAGTAAATAAAAATATATCCTTGGGTGAGGATAAAAAAAGGGGGGGGGCAGGATTCAGAGACTGGGGGCTCAGAAGGTCAAGGACAAACACTGACTTGAGGATGACTTTGCAAGGAGAACCATGGGAAAGTTCTTTATATTCTACATATGAAGAGACTCGGGGCCAGAATGAATCCCAGAGTGTAAGGGGCAAGGCTAAGCGTGAGGTCAAGGCTGAGCAGCTAGAATGTAGAGAAAGGAGCCAGGCCGCTCCTTCCATCGTCCACACTAAGATCTTCACAGCTTCAGCCAGTCCTCAGGGCACCCGCACACAAGTCAAGGACATTAAAGTTTCGCCCCATGAACCCCCAAAGAGCTGTGAGTGCTTGGGGGACCCATCCCACTTCAAGATGAATGAGATTTCAACATTAGTATAGTTCTGAGAGCAGCTTGATAACCCTGAGGAGGGCCTCCGAAGACCATGTCTGTGTACGGTTGTCATGGCAACCAAGCGACTATGACATCCTTCAGAGGTGGTGAGGTCACAGCACACAAGCTTTAAAGTAAGTGAAGCATGTGTGCCTGATTTATTTTTAAAAGAAACTTCTGAGAAGAGCTTAGAACAATTTTTTTTCCCCGGAGTGCCATTTCCCAACGGTACTCCCAGAACAATAAGGTGTGACTGTAATGGCTGCACTGAGCTGTCTTTTGGACAGTGTTAGAAGGGACATAAAGAAGGTGGACAGAGAACTGAGGCAATTGAGATGCATCGACGAGCTCAGCACACGATGCCTGTGTGACTTATATATGCACCCGTACTGCTGTTGTGACTTGCACCCGTACCCGTACTGCCTGTGCTATTCGAAGCGCTCCCGAGCCTGCGGCCTGTGCGATCTCTACTACCCTTGTTGCCTGTGTGACTTCAAGCTTTACTGTCTCCGACCATCCCTCAGAAGTTTGGAGAGGAAAGCCATTAGAGCCATAGAAGATGAAAAGAGAGAGCTGGCCAAGTAAAGGAACTTTTTTAAGATTTTTTATAGTTGGTATAATTAGCCTTATAAGTTAGAGTAAGGGTAGGGGGGATGGGACAATCGATACTTGAACAAAGAGGAAGAGGGTTCAGGGTAATGCCTCTGGAGGCTTAGCAAAGATTTAAGAGAAGAAGAGGAAAAGGGTCTGTGGTGGGGATTAGAAGATTCTCAAAAGACAGTGTAATGATGGCAATGGGCAGGATTGTCGTTGGTTTATAGCCGGAGCGCCAACATGATAAATACTATGGCTTTAATGAGGGAGAGAAGCAGGAGGTGTCGTTAAAAAGCTATTGCAAGCAGTGAACCACACATTTTTTCTGGTTATGAATAAAGTGATTTGAGTATAGTTGGACGTACAGAAATGACTCCAGGAGAAGTAATAATAATTGATCAAGTCCTTAATGTCTGGCAGAGGCTTTAAGAGCAAATTGAACAATAGAGGCATTTTCTGGGTGATGTCGGAAAACCTTTCTCTCATCCCCCAACTTCAGAGAAAGACTTAAAATTCATCTGGAGTTGGCTTCTATTATGTTGCCCCTCCGACTCTGCTAAAGGTCGTGCAGATTACAGAACTGAGAGTCTCCACTTTCAGAACAGAGCTGGAAAGGCTTAATTAATTGAATTGGGTAATTTTAAAAGTCATTTAAAATGTTTTCCGTTTCATTACATTTTCTTTTTTTGGTCTGGAGAAGCCTTCCTTTTCTTACTTTCCACATATGCTGTTTAGTCTGTTACAATTATTGAAAAAAACTGCTTGAAAGCCCAGTCCCCTGGTGAAATAAATTCTGGTCCATCCATACATTGAAATGATAATGTAGATGCAAAAAGGATTGATGAAGCATTTTAGGTATTGTTGTATTAAGTGAAAAAAGCAAGGTACCAAAAAAAAAAAACCCCTATTTAATATGCTATTTTTTAAGGATGTGCACAAATAGATATTTTTGTTGAACTATACTTGACATATACCGTTGTGTAAATTTAAGGTGTACAACATGTTAATTTGTTACATTCGTATAATGTAATATGACTGCCATTGTAGCGATAATTAGCACCTCTATAATCATATAACATAATTATCATTGCTTTTTAGTGGTTGAAATAATTAAGTTCTAGTCCCTTAGCAAGTTTGATGATTATAATACAATAGTCTTGTCTATATTTCTATACTGTGCTAATGTTAGATCACTAGAACTTATTTACTACTCATTGCAAGTTTCTATCTTTAAACAGCATTGTCCCATCCTGATGATTAATTGAGAGAGAGAGAGAGAGAGAGAGAGAGAGAGAGAGAGAGGAGATGGGGAGACAGAGGGTGAGTGGGACCCTTGACAACAGTGACAGTGATAAAGGGTAACAAGGCAATTATTGTTCATGTCATCAGTCACCAAAGGCCAAGAACAAACCTGCCTTAATAGTGGAGGATGGGGTTACTGCCTATAAACTCATCTACACTCAACTTGAACCACTTTTTATTTTTACTCCTTGGAGTACCAAGTTATAAGAAGCATGCACATTGAGCCAGGGGTTCTTTTGTAATACTTGGTCTGTGTCCACTCTCCCTTTGAACGCTTGATGACCTTGGATTCACGTCCTTTCAACCCATGTCCCCTGGCTGTCCCTCCTCTCCAGGCGCTCTGGGGGAGAAAGCCTCTGTTCTTTATCCTCTTTATCCTGGAGGCACCCTCCGCCTCCAGGAGGCCCTACTTCTTGAATTAGACCCCAAGCTTAATTCTCAGCAGAGAGGTCTGTACACAAGGTAACGCTTTCAATGGTTTGTGATACCTTTCCTGACAATGTCTGGATTTTTGCTCACTTTTTCT
Organism: Myotis nattereri; assembly: GCF_964212035.1. Lineage (NCBI taxonomy): Eukaryota > Metazoa > Chordata > Mammalia > Chiroptera > Vespertilionidae > Myotis > Myotis nattereri. Next base: position 13,767,204 of record NC_138092.1, read on the forward strand.
GTGCCTGCGGCAGTACAGGAAGCTGGTGAGGTCTTTACATTGCCTCCCAGATCTCTAAACTGGTAGATCCATTTTACAAGTGACCTCAGACTTGCCCTCTTGTGTCTCCTCGCAGCCCCTTCCCTTCCAGCACATGCACACCCTCCTACGCTCTATTTCTGACAGCGCAGCATTTCACTATCCTAAATATTCCATTTTTCCTGAATATGGATGAAAATTTCAAGCTCTGGCCCCAATCCCAAAGGACTCTCACTGTTCATATTTTTTCTTCCAGTGAAATGCCTCTTTTTTGCTTACATCTCAGCTAACGCCCAATCCGTGACTAAACAGATCCAGAAATATTAGCTTGATTCAATTTTCTTAAAAAACAATTTTCAGTGTGAAACATTGCCCGAGGCTTGTTGAGTTTAGCAATCATATTCATGACCTTTTGCTCCTTTAAAAAACAACAACAAACACGCTAGCTGTTTGGTCAGGTAGGATGTGTCCTGTCAGATGTTGTCCAGAAGGTTCTTTGCCGACCCAGAAAGTGAGGTTCCGTGGTCTGCGGCTGCCCCGGCCTCACCGGCATAGAGTTTCTTTGTGGGAGTCCGTCTGCTCTGCTCTGCTGCTGCTTCACCAACTGATGGGAAGAGTTTGCTGACAGCTGAATTGCCCCCCGAGTTTCTTGAGCATCCCTGAGTGTATCTATGTGATGATGCGTGTGCCTGCATACTTGTGTGCATGTGGGTAGACACTGGGGATGGAAGGCCGATCATTCTCCTTGTTTACTGAGCAGTTCAAGAGACACGTTGGTGGTGTCCTCCTCAGCAGAGACCCAAGCCAGTACTCTGGTTTCTTTAGCTTCTTGGATGTTTTTTTTCCCACCAAATTAACGCCTGCACAGCAAGCACACGCTGGCGGCTCCCCTGACCCTTCCTTCCTCTTCTGGACGTACAAGGACTGAAGTAACGGAATTGGATTTCCTTTGTAAGAAGCTGTGCCGCCAACCCGACTTGGTTTGCACCTCAGTCAGCGCCTCACTTTGTGGGCTCTCCGTGCTCTGTACTCAAGTGGGAGAAACAAACAAGAGCCAGCTGCCACGCTCCCCTGCCCTTCGGGGTTTGGTACCTAATTAATGAGGCCCGGCAGCTGCTCTGCTCCTGGCAGAAGTCTTCATGGACAAAGGAACCTTGACTTGCAGCCACACTGCAGGGGGGCGGTGGCCTCACCCCTGCAGCCTTGGCTGACACCTGGAAACTGGTCCTGAGGTTGCACGTCGCCCCACTCACCACTGTGGTCGGCCTGAGTCTCAGTGAAAAATACCCTCGAAGATCCCCACACAAGGGGCACCCGTCTTCTGTGAACCTCACACATCTGCCTTCTCATTTCTTTCCTGGTTCGCCCCTTCACACTCTGAGAACGGGGTTTTCACGGAATCACTCTTACTCTCGAGGCTGATGAAGGCCAGCCCTCACGGTGGCTTCTTTGCCGGGTTCGCAGGGCCTGGCCCAGTTCTGAGCCCTCGGGGAAACCTTTCCATCCCCCACCCTCACCCCGTTCCTTGACTCAGAAGCTATGGCCTCCTTAAAGGGGGGAACCCTGGCGGGTGAAAGACTGGCTTCCTTCCGTGGGAAGGGAGGGATCTCAGTCTCCTCATACCCACAGGTCTCGGAGCCCAGTCACCCCCGGAGGGCAGGAGTAGGAGCTGCTGCCCATCTAGGCCAAGTGCATGTCTGCTATTCCGTTTGGCCTTGTTTAATGATACAGGACGGGGGTTTGGTCACTTCAAACCTCAGGTTTGGGGAAAGCCTGAATAAGGTGGAGCCTGATAGACTTACCCTTTAAGAGTGAAACTGTCCCTCGACCTTCTGCTTCGTTTCATCCTTGTACCATCGTGGCCATCTTACAATCATGAAACAGACTTTGCAGCCCTGTCCTTGGTCACCAGGAGGTGGGAGATCCGGGGCTTGAAGCCAGGCTTGCCTAGTCTGGTCAGTGATTCTCAAAGAGCGGTCTCTGGGCCAGCAGCGGGAGCACCACCTGGAACTTGTTAGAAATGCAAATCCTCAGCTCCTCTGGCAGGCCTGCTGAGTCAGAACTCTGGGGGTGGGGCCGAGCCACCTGTTTCCACCAGCTCTGTGGGGGGTGCACCTGCATCGGGGACGCACTCCTGCCATGGCATCATTCTTCCGTATCAACCAGAATCCGGAGAAGAGAGACAAGGCCGGAAAAGAAGGGAAGAGGGAGAAGAAAGAAGAGAAGGGGAAAAACATGTTGGAAAAGAGGGATCTAGTTTACTAGGTCCTAAAAAGCTCTAAATTAGCAGAAAAAGCCAAGTACCTCAAGGACCACTAGAGAAAGGCCTACTTCCCTTGGCTCTTGGGTAAAGTGAGGCCTTTTTAAAAAAATATATAGATTTTATTGATTTCAGAGAGGAAGGGAGAGGAAGAGAGAGAGATAGAAACACCAATGATGAGAGAGAATCATTGATTGGCTGCCTCCTGCACGCCCCCTACTGAGGATCCAGCCCGCAACCCGGGAACGTGCCCTTGACTGCAATCGGGACCCTTCAGTCCGCAAGCGACGGATGCTCTATCCACTGAGCCAAACCAGCTAGGGCAAGAGGCCTTTCTGACATCTTTGTTACTGTATTCATCACCAGGCTGCACCGCGGTTATACCTTTGTGAAGATGGCTGGCTGTGTAGCTCATCATTGCAGTGGGCCGTGTGTCACCTTCAGGAGCTTGGTTGTACGTTCAGGTGAAATTCAGAGTCAGGAGGGAGAAGAGGTGGCAGACATAGGCACTGGCCGTCCACTCGCTTTACCCCAGCTTTCCAAGAGGCTTCCGCAACAAACCAAAGGGGCCAGTTTCCCGTTTACTGTGGCTAAGCTCCGTCATGACAAGTACAGGAGGCAGTCCCCACGGAGCCACGGACGATCCCATGTGGGATGAGGAGGCCACCTCTAGGCAGGAGGCAAGTTGCACGTTGAGAGTTGAGGCTGATGAGTAAAATGTGGCTCTGGCAATTTCTCCCAAACCCACACATCCTCGCTGTTAGCCTCTGACCGAGGAACAAAAGGAAGAAAAACCTGGCCGTGCCAAGACTTCCTGGGCAACTTTCTGAAGATCCACTTTGGAGAGACTCCTGTGCAGCTGCTGCAGGGACAAAGGAGACAGAGTGAGGGGAACAGAAAAGAGGGGGAGTCTAAGCAATAAAATACATGAAATTGTCCCCGAAGATGCAGGTTGCTAAGAGGAGGAGATGGACCTTGGAGTCTGCTGTGGCTTGTAGGTCTGGCTCCCAGATCCGCCTCCTGCACAGGGCCTGGGACCTCGGTGAAATCAGTCGTGGCAGTAGCCAGGTCTAGCAGTCCTGCTTGGGGTCCCTGGCCATTCTTTGTGAGGCCCAGCCCTGCCTGCATGGCGGACTTTGATGTTTTGGATGTTTCTTATCTCCACCTGGAAGGTCTGAGCTGAACAGAAGAGCTTGGCTCTCAGTCCACACACACCAAGGGAGATTCTTGGAGACCTGGGGCACTCGTCTGCTCTGTGCTCCACTCTTGGCTCGGGCTGTTGGGGCTTCAGGCCTGTGCTCCATCCACAGAGGCATGGAGCCCCTTTGTGTGCTGCTCTCTGCCCACCCAGACAGAGAATGCCTTTTCTCCTGTTGTTCTCACAGGGTCACGTACAGATTTCAAAGACAGTCCAATTCTCTTCCTTTCCTCTTAGTATGGCCTGTGGGTACCCTGGCACACCTGGGCCCCATACCACCCCCAGGGGTGGAAATGGAGCCGAATGACTGCCCCAGTCCTCTGGGTGCCTCGCCAAAGATTTTTGTCAGCCTCAACATCTTCTATTAGACCATTTTGGAATTAGCCAGTAAGAACCCTGGTTTATAACTGTCAGTACAAGGGCTCACATTGTTAAACCAATCATGATAGGGCTTATCAAGAGAAAAATGCAGATTTGAAGCCATATGTATAGCATGATTTCATAATAGCACACACAAAACTATATATCTATGTAGAAATAGATACACACACACACACACACACACACACACACACACACGGAGAGTCTAACCCCAAAATGTTAAATGTTATATAGGCTTATGGGTATTTAAAAAAATATACACCATCTTTTTGCTTATCTGTATTTCCTGAGTTTTCTGCAATGAACTTGCCTAACTTATGTAACAAAAAGAAGCGTATAAATAAAATTCAGCATAAAAAGTAAGAATTAAAAATGTATCTCAAACCAATAGCCCAATCATTGAGTCCAGATGCCTCAAACTGGAAGAAGTTCTAGGAATCCCACACACCAAGGCCTTCCTTTGGAGACAGAGATGCAAGAGTTGCCAGGAGTCTCTCTTAGAACACAGATTGTCTTAATGTTAAGGGATAAAAGACCATTTCAGAGTGCTGAGTTGTCTTGGGAAGGATTGGGCATTTAGAAAATGGACCCCGGCAGGCCAGAGTCTGAGAAACCTTGCCATTAACAGGCCTGTATATGAATCCAGACCCTGCCATTCACCACTGTTCCCTTCTCCTCACCTGTAAAACGGTGATAATTACATTGGCAATAAAAGGTTATTGTGAAATTAAACAAAACAATGCCTTTGCCAGGTTAGCACTTTCTATGGTACATTGTGGGGGGGAGGAGGGGGGGCGGAGACAAAACCCAACATCTTCAGCATGTGCCAAGCACTATTATAAATACTTTTAATTCATTCACTAATTTAAGCCTCACAACAACTCCACAAGTAGGTCCCAGAGTTACAGATGCAGAAACTGAGGCACAGAGATTCAGTAACTTGTCCACAGTGGCAGAGCCAAGATTTGGACCTACACGGGTTGCAGGGCTTGTGCTCGTATGCACTTCACTTGACCACCTCCTGATGTATCATAAGTGATTGATTCGTGTGAGCTGTTGTTATTGTTGTTTTATTATTCAGGATTTATGCACCGGACTGAGGAGCAGCAACAAGGCCGCTCTACATAACCCATGGAGATCTGCTCCAAGGGCCACCAGCAGGGGTACCTACCAATCAGCTTGGTGGTGGGAAGAGAAAAACCTTGATGCGTAGTGTTTGCCAATTTCCATGGTGTAAAGGTGCTCACCATGCTATATTTCAAGCTGCCAGCAGGAAGTCACTAGATGAGGAGGTGGTAGGATCCAGCACACAGCCCCCTGCAAGGGGACTTCCCTGCTGGGGCCAGCCATCCAGAGCCTGGAGCAGCCGCAGGCAGGAGGAGACGAGGCAGGGCCTGGCATGCAGCCTTGTCATTTGTTGATGGGGTGTTGAGGCTGAGTCTGTGTGATGGCCCAGTGATGGCACCTGTCCCATGGATAAGCAGGGCTGAATTCTAAGGCTGACAGCCATCATTTTAAATGGTATCTTATTAGTTGGATCCTGTTAAAAAAAAAAACAAAAAACCATAATAGTAATAATACTAATGATCATGGTAATAATTAAGCAGAGTGTATAATGTGCCGAGTACAATTTTAGGCAAAATACATCATTTCATTGAACCAATACTATGATGTAGGTACTGTTACTATTTTCGTTTTACAGATGAGGAAACTGAGGCACAGTGAGGGCAAGGAGCCTGCCCAAGTTTTCGTAACTGATCAGAGGAGGAGCTGGGATTTAAATACAAAAGAAATATCTGGAAGGCCAAGCCTCTCACTGTTGTTAGCAGAGGTTTACCTGTGGGGAGTGTCATTTACATGGGAGGCCTTTTGCAGTTTACTTTATACACTTCTGTAACATGTGATTTTTCCATACGGATGGGTGTTTACTTTCGCTATTAAAAAAAAAAAAATAGAGATCAACATACTGCTTCTCAAGCTGAGTTCTGAGATTTTCCTCTCGCCCTGTCCATGTTCTCCACTGCAGACTGAGAAGAACCACCAACAGGATTCTGGCCTCCTCTTGCTGTAGCAGTAACATTTTAGGATCGGTGAACGTGTGCGGCTTTGAACCCGACCAAGTGAAGGTCCGCGTGAAGGACGGAAAGGTGTGCGTGTCGGCGGAGCGGGAGAACAGGTATGACTGCCTGGGCTCGAAGAAGTACAGCTACATGAACATCTGCAAGGAGTTCAGCCTGCCCCCGTGCGTGGACGAGAAGGACGTGACCTACTCCTACGGGCTGGGCAGCTGCGTCAAGATCGAGTCTCCGTGCTACCCCTGCACGTCTCCCTGCAGTCCCTGCAACCCTTGCAACCCCTGCAACCCCTGCAGCCCCTGCAGCCCCTGCAACCCCTGCAACCCCTGCAACCCCTGCAGCCCCTGCAGCCCCTGCGACCCTTGCAACCCTTGCAACCCCTGCTACCCCTGCGGCAGCCGATTCTCCTGTAGGAAGATGATTTTGTGAAGCGTAGGAAGCCATGATGTAGTTAGGTAGTTACTCCGGCCAGGCAGCTCTTCCAGTGTTTTTCTCCCCCTTCCTAGGCCCCTGTTACTCCAGTACATAGGGAACTGAATACATAGGTGCAACGCGCTGGTGTCATGTGCAAGTCTTTTCGATCCCACCCAGGCAGGAGGCCTGCCCAGCGAGAGGGCCTGGGAGGAATTCGTGGGTGGGAATGGGAGAGAGAGATCTGCCCTCCTGTGTCCTCCTCAACACCCAACTGCTGCCAAGATCCAGGAAAAGATGCTCTTGGTGGGCAAACTCAGACACTGGGTGTCCAAATGGTGCCGTGAAATGGCCAAGCCCAGCAACCTCACCGTGAACGCAGGCGCAGGCGCAGGCTAGGGTGAAGGCAGGTGCTTTTGTGAAGCTGCTGCAGTGGGAGCACTGGAGAGAGAGGGACGCCCCAGGCAAACTGCCCTCGGCCTTCTTACTGGGCAACAATCGGAGGAGAAATGCATGTCCATGGACCAAGGGGTGGGCGGCCATGCAGCTTGTCGTTTCTTTCAACTTGGCCAGGGCCTGGGGGCATGGCCGCCTCCGGTTCAGGGTGGTTTGCAACATCCTCAGGTGGATTTATTTCAACACTCTGTATGGCTCAACCTCCTTTCTAGGCACCGAAGCCCAGTTCGGAGTTCCGGAGTGGAACGCCCAGCTTTCACAAAATGACTGTGTGGTTCACCTGAGCTGGGGTCCTCAGGAGCTGGCCCGGGAGCCACTCTTGACGCCAGGACAAAACTAAGTGGAGAGGAGGAAGGAGATGATGGGGGCAGGGGAGGCCAGAGTGAGGGCACAGGCCGGCTTCAGGCCTGACTCTTAAAGGGAACGTTAACCCTCGCGTTTGCACAGTTCGTCTTTCCATTAATCCAGCGGTTCTCAACCTGTGGGTCGCGACCCCTTTGGCGGTCGAATGACCCTTTCACAGGGGTCGCCTAAGACCATCCTGCATATCAGATATTTACATGACGATTCATCACAGTAGCAACATGACAGTTATGAAGTAGCAACGAAAATAATGTTATGGTTGGGTCAGAACATGAGGAACTGTATTTAAAGGGCCAGAAGGTTGAGAACCACTGCATTATTCTCAGCAGCATGTGGGTTAGAGCAGTGGTACAGTCTTGGCTGCAGGTGAAAGTCACTTGGGGAGTTTAAAAATAAGGATGCCAGGCCATAAAAGAAAAAAAAAAGAGAGGGAAAAAAAACCTTAAAAAGAAAAATATGTTTTAAAACAGAAAAAGGAAAAATACCGATGCCTGGGTCCCATCTCCGGAGACGCTGATGTAATAGAGTTGAAGTGCACCCTGGGCCCCAACACTTTTAAAAGCCTCTCCCAGGTGATTCACACATGCCCCTGAGGTCGAGAAACTGTGCGGGGTCTTAAAGCTCTCCTCACCCTTTTTCTTTAAAAGCTTCCTTCAAGTTCAAGGGTAAAGAATATTGATGGTGATGGCAGACATATTTTGCTTTCATTCGAGGGAAGTAATGGACCTCTAGCATAGGTGGTGAATAAAAACACTGAACATTTCAAAAAATGATCACCTAGCAACCAGGCATAAATGACTATGCTGGGGTGTACCAAATGCTAGAATTACCCGTATAAGTGTCTTGCCGTGTTTTGATTCCACGTTCATAAATCTTCCAGTTTCTAAGTTACAGACGTTTGAAACTGCTTTTGAAAACATTTCACCCTGTGGAGTAAATGGCATCCCACTGGGGTCTTGAACCAGCAGGAATCTCTCCCCCTGAGGGCGTCATCCCAGGGCATGCCTGCTTCATTCTTCTACTCACCCACTGACCTCCTCACCCTCCTGTTAGCCCAGCAATTCCTTCATCCCACCTGCCCTTTCAAAGGCCGGAGGCGGTGCTCTGCAGCAGCGATGGGGAGAGAAAAATACCCTTTTCACAAACGCCTCGGATTAAACTTAAGGAGGGCGACTGTGGAAGGGTGGAGGGAGGAGGGAGTTCCTAAGAAACTGAATTTACAAGGGCTAGGAGAGGCCAGAGGGGCCCTCCAGACAGGCCTTGGGCATGGCTATGGAATGCACGGTTGACATCACTGCTTGGCAGGGCACCTCAGGGAAGCCACAGGCCTAGCGTCAGTTCAGCGCCTGGCCTGCGAGGGCAGGTTGTCTGAGTCCACTCACCACCCTCACAGGGAAGACTTGCTATAAAGGCAAGTGTTTCATCTACCGAGCACCTGCGGTAAGTGAATCCCAGAGCCAGGAGCTGTTGTCAAGGAGAAGTACATTTCCAGGGGCTCCCGTAGTGAAGGCAAGACTAGCACCTGTGCTATGATTGTCAGGCACTTGACAGTGTGTGATCCAGAATTCAATTGTATGGTGTGGATGTTGTGGTCCCAGCAACAGAGAATGTGTGTGGGAGGTGAAGCAAGCCAGGGGCGGCAGAACCTGGGGGCGGGCCTTTCTGAGTCCTCGAGGAAAGTCCGAAAGCAGGGCTTACTCCATGAACTAACTGGGCTCCTGAGGAGGGGGAGAGGCTGGGTACCAGGGAGGAGAAAGAAGAAACACTTGCTGTTTTCCAAATTGTCTTTTGCTGGTTGGATGGAGCACTGGGCTCGGACAGCTCTGCGATGGTCTTGAATGTATTTGCAGATCTGCGTCCACCTGAGTCCAAATGCCATCCTCCATCTGCCAGGATGGGAGACGGAGTGGGGAAGCTGAGGCGTGGTGGCTCTGGATCGGCAGAGGCAAGGCATTGGAACAGAGGGTGCCTGAGAGATGAGGGAGGCTCTGAGCTGCTTCACTGTTCAGCATGTTTTAATAACTGAACATATAAATTAAGTAAATATACCACCTTCTAATAAACATGCTTAGTAAATATTGTAGAATTAAGGTTGGAGGTGAAGATAATTATACTTCTCAATGAACACGGAATACATTCTAGAGCTGAAGAGCTGTTTAATAGTATCCTATATAATAAAAGGCTAATATGCAAATCGACCGAACAGCGAAACGACCGGTCGCTATGACACGCACTGACCACCAGGGGGCAGACGCTCAATGCAGGAGGTGCTCCCTGGTGGTCAGTGTGCTCCCAAAGGGGGAGCGCTGCTCAGACAGAAGCCGGGTTCATGGCTGGCGAGCACAGCAGTGGTGGCGGGGGCTGAGGGGACCCCCTCCCCAAGTGCACCAATTTCATGCACTGGGCCTCTAGTTATAAATAAAAGGGGATCCGTGCCCCAGGCTCTCAAGTATTGTTTGATTTCTTTCAAAACTCATGCAGTAAAAATTACTTTATAAAATGACATTAAAGAACCTCAATTGACTGTTCTCTAGTCATTGTAAAATCTTTTTATTTAGTGAATTGTTTGGGCTCCAGAACTAGTGGAAAAGTAGTTTTAAATGATCTCAACTTCTCTTCCTGACACAGAAATTCCTCCTCCTCCTCCTCCTCTCTCTCTCTCTCTCTCTCTCTCTCTCTCTCTCACACACACACACACACACCACCACCCCCCCCCCCACACACACACACACCCTGGGAGTGTCACAGACTAGAAAAGGTTTAGATACTCTGATTTAGACATTTTGGTTGAAAATATGCTGAAATTTGAGGTAAAATTGATACTGAAACGAGATGACTTGGGTTTAGAACACAAGTCAGGGGGGAGGGCGTTTCTGGGTGACCCAGATGGATCCAAGCGAAGTTTGCAGGGCTTGGGGCCATAGAGCAGAGTTCTCACCAGGCTCCTGGTTGAGTCACATGGTTTGGGGTTGTGGTTGAAGTCACCCTGGAAGCCCATCTCTCCCGTCTGGAGAAGTACAGTAGAGTAGGTGTTGGTTCCTATCTCTAAAGGCATGAAACAAAGACAAAAGGCACCGACGGCTTAGGCCTCTTTGTCCTGATGAACGTCCCAGATCTGGCCATCAGACAAGTACCCAAGCCCTGGCACTGCATTAGTCACACAAGCCTCAGCACACCTGGCGGGTGTAGCGTCACGCCTTGGCGGCTCATACACCTGGCCTTTGACAGATGACGAAGCTGTGATTCCAGGGCCTTGCATGTGCTTCCGAGAATGTGACAGTCACAGGGAGAGTCCTAGGGCCAGGATGCCAGAAAGGGTGTGGAAATCCAGCATTCACTACTCCGGAGGAGACTGGTCCAGCCCTAAGAAGCTCTTCCAGGCGGGCACCTTCCTCTCTGCCCAGGAGAGAGCTCCCCCGGCATAAGGGCATGACCCACGTGGTTGAAATAACTTCTGCTCTTAATGGAATGGGACCACCAAGCACTAGAATATCTGGAATTTTTAGTCTGGAAAATCTGGAGGGAGATACTCCTTTTCTTCAACTACTAGTAAAACTTCAGTGGTAACTATCTTCATACACTAAACCAGTGGTTCTCAACCTTCTGGCCCTTTAAATACAGTTCCTCATGTTGTGACCCAACCATAAAATTATTTTCGTTGCTACTTCATAACTGTCATGTTGCTACTGTGATGAATCGTAAATATCTGATATGCAGGATGGTCTTAGGTGACCCCTGTGAAAGGGTCGTTTGACCGCCAAAGGGGTGCGACCCACAGGTTGAGAACCGCTGTACTAAACTGAGGAAAATGGTCTGAGAAGAGTGTTACACTGGTGATTTTTTTTTTTTTTGGTGTAAACCTTTTTTTTTACATTCATGAATTCGTAGATTAGAAATTCAGACAAGGTATAGTGGGGATGCTTTGTCTTTGCTCCATTTGGGACAATCCAAGTGGCTGGAATCTTCCGGAGGCTTCTTCACTCACTATTTGGCATCTGGGCTGGGATGACTCCAAAGCTGGGGTTGCTGACAGTGTCACCTGGTCTGTAATTTTATTTTTACAGATGTTTTATTTTATTTCAGTGTTCATTCTCATCCACTGATTTTTTTTTTTTTTAAGAGAGAGTGGAAGGGAGGGGGAGAGACAGAATGAGAAACATTGATGTGAGAGAGACACATCGATGGGTTGCTTCCAGCACGCACCTCAACTGGGCTGGGGATCGAGCCTGCAGCCAAGACAGGCACCCTTGACCGGAATTGAACCCACGACCCTTCTGTCTGAGGGCCGATGCTCTATCCACTGAACCAAACCGGCTAGGGCTGGTCTGTAACTTTAGATGAAAAGTCTACCGTGGTGTAGAAACCATCATACTTCATTATATACCAAAAGACCTATTTTTACTGAAAACATAAAATGACAACATAAAAAGTATCGTAATATTCAGCGTTAAAACATTTCCACTAATGGAACATTTGGAATTAATACTGCATTAGAAAAATTACAGGAATATGGCCACCAGGCCTGTAAGAACAAGAACTGTCGGACACACTTGAACAAGCTTTGTTTACTGTTTCTGTCCCATATGTGTGTGGTTTCTCCCATATGTTTGTGGTAACCATTCAAATTGAAAATGGATCAAGGTTTCGTGTCGGTTCTATACTAACGAGTATGTGTCCCAGATTTTCTGGGACAGCCCAGATCGCAAAGGACTGTATCCTGGTTTGGGGGTGGGAGCCTGGGGTCCCGGGTGCCGCCTGTGTGTGGTCAGGGTCTCCTGGTGGAGGTGTTGAGGGGCTACAGCACAGGTCATTAGGATGACACCCGAGATAGCAACAGAACAAAAGGTACCCGAACAGAAAAGGGTGTTTGAGCCAAACGGGCAGTCCCTGAAGGCACACGCAGAGGTGGCAGGAAAGCACGAGGCCAGGATGTGTCTGGGCAGAACAACTGGACGAAGGATGAGGCAATTATCTTGGAAGAGGAAGACGATCGTCTTGAGTCAGCAGCTTAGTCACCTTCCAGGACCATCGGTGTCAAATATGTTTAGCCTTAAACTCCGGCCAGGAGCTTCTGAGCTGGTCCCACCTCCTAGGAAGGAGTGGGTTCTAGAAAAGGGAGCCTATAGGCCTGCTTTGAGGGAGAAGCTGTCATTCCTCCTCCGTGGGGACCCACGTGAGGGCGGCCTCTGTGCCCAGCAGCCTGAGAGGATGCGGGAATGGCCGAAACCAGATCTTTGCCCCTGAGGAGTGTTTGATCCACTGTGGGAGGCAGATGTGGAAACTGATGCCTTGTGATTCCACTTTATCAAGGATTCCTATCTAGACAGGACCAAGCCCCGAGGGGCGCGCAGGGGCCTGAGCCACTGACCAGCCACTGACCGCAGGAGAGCTGGGGGGACTCAGCAGGCCACCTCTTGCCCCTCGGCGGGTGAGCGAGGGGGATACGGAAGTTGCTCCTCCGGGGTGTGTATCAGCTCTTCTGAGAAGCCTCCTTTTGCTTCTCTCCCTGTTTTCTCCCCTTTAAGGACCTGTCGGCGTCTCGGCAGGAAGCACTGCCGAGGCTCTACCCACTGAGCAAACCGGCCAGGGTGCAGGCTTCCTTTTCTGACTGTGGCGAGGATGCAGCCTTGCTGTGCTTTGAGAACAATAAATAAAACACCTCTGCCAAGTACCACAGACGCAAAGTGCGTCCTCAGTACATGTTGGTTCTGACGGAAGATAAGAAACCCTGAGCTTCCGGGTACAGCAGGGCTGACATGGGCGGGATGTGCCCGAGCCCGTCCTGGCAAGTCTCTGGATTTCCTTCTCCCTCCCTCCCTCCCTCCCTCCCTCCCTCCCGCTGCCCCAACCCGGCCCATCCCCTCACATCCTCGTTCCCTGGAGCCTGGGCTGGAGCCGCCAGTGCACTCATAACCTTCCCCTCAGGTCCCCAGGGGTCTCCATCTCTCCCTTCCTCCCCGTTGGTCTCACCCCCTCTTTTTCCTTCAGGTGTTGGGAGGTTCTGTGAGGTGCCAGTTGCAGGGCCAGGTGCCTGGGGGTTCAGGGACTTAGGATCCCACATGCTTCCTGTCCTCCAGGAGCTCAGCAGCCGGGAGAGCAGAGCAATCAGGTTTCCAATCTGGACTTCGGCGAGGCATAGCAGCACGGCCATGGCCACAACACGTCCGGGGCACCCTTTCTTCATCTGCAAGATGGGAGAGGAACAAGGGCCTCCTGGGGCTGTTTTGAAAGTCACAGGGAACCCTCAGCTCTTAGCATTCACACAGCAGGATTTTGTTTGTTCTGTTGGTTTGGTTGTGTGTGTTTTTTGCCTGTAGAGAAAAAAACACACGGAACCACCTCATCAGGAATGGAACTTCCTTCTCTCTAGAGATATGCAAGATATGTGGGAGGTGAAAAATAATACATAGCAATGCATTCGATAAGCCGAAAGGCAGACAATAAATCCGTTGGGCAATTTCTCAGTTCTAAGGCTAAAGAAACCCCATTTTTGCCTGGGGAAAGGTGTCCAGGTTTTGGTGCCACCACTAGGGGGCATCTGTTTGTACAAACGAGACCCCCAGGACTGCAAAGGGGTTCTGCTTTCCCTGCAAAGGTAGAGTCAGAGCAGAGATGATTATCAAGAACGGCGCAGGGGCAGGCATTGCATTTTTTCCATTTCACGTCTAAGTTTAGTTTTCCAGCCATGTGGCAGATATAATCGCAGAGACTGCCGCGTGCCGGGGGAGCGAGAGAAACCTGCAAGCAGGTCTTGCCTTTGGAGAACAAACGGTGTTACACCGGGATGTTATTAGGTTGCTGGAGCTTAAAAGAACACTTCGTTAGCGGAACTTACTGATGTAGATTCCACAATAAGAGGTAGACACGGAGCATCTTGCTGTGGGAGGTTCCTTATTGGATTTCCTGAGCGATTTCTTTTTATTCACATCTACGTGGAAATTCTTGTAAAACATGGGACTATGGTTTGCATTAATTTCTCTCTTAAATGACTTCTGTTTTGTTTTCGCCTCTGTGGGGCTGGGCAGGAATGAGGAACCTGGGAGCTGTCCTCCTTACCCACCTGATTTAGGATGAAAAAGAGGGTCTTCGCTTCCCTCTAGTGGCTGCTCTGGTCTCCTGTCCACAGAAACCGCGCTGAGAGGCTGGGGCCACAGAGGGCAGAGCAGGCAGCCTCGGGGAGGATAACCGGAGAAGGCCCCCAGCTGGGCAGGCAGGGAGAGAGGAAAATGACTCCCACGGGGCTGCCAGCTCCTGTGCCCGCCTCCCGCAGGAAATGGGCATCCTCCTGGGCATCCTCGTGGGCATCCGCAGCAGCTCCCCCTGCTTCCAGGCTGCGCCAGGAGGCCCCACCCCCCAGGGCAGGAAGGCTCCCGGGGGAGGGGAGCAATGGGGGAGCCCTCCTGCCCCCTAGTTCTGCCGTGTGCCACACATGCTTCTAAAAGATGCATGCATTCACTAAAGCTTTGAAGACATTGAGCAATTTATCGAAGTCAAACACCAAATAAACTCTCAGGAGACTATGATCAGAAAGGGAAAGTTCAGGGTTGGAGGCCCCAGGAGTTCCATTTCAAAGGCTTCAGAAAGAATTCCCTGTAAAAGGTGTTCATATGACATTCTCGGTTAGACTGGCACTTGCAGGACTTTTGGTATCATGTCACCATTTCACCCCTAACTCAGTGCCGTGGCAAATTGGTCAGAGGTAGCACGTGACATGGTGGCTAGATGAGAGTCTCATACTCATATTTATCTACAGTAGCAAATAGCACCAGGTTTCCTAAAAGCTTAGAGTTGGCGGTGCGCAGGCAGGCTAAGTAGCCATCTCAGACGGCGAGTAAAGAAAAACTGAATTTAATTAAAGAAAAGGGCATGCGAGATGGGGATATCCTAAGGGAAGGGCTACTCAGCACCCAGCCAAAGGGTCCTGGGTCCGTGATGGCAGCAGAAGTAAACTTAGGACAGAAGTAACAGGAGAGCCTAGGCTGGCTGCTTTGGCTCTTGGAGAAGCCAGAGAAAGGGGGCCTTGGAGACAGGTCCAGGGGTTTAAAGGTGTCGTACCCCTCCTCATGGGGCCTCTTGTAAGTCCATTTTGGTCTGCTGGGGAGAAAGCCTACTGTGGTTCTGACCCCAGGCCCTGCAGGGGTTCTCAACCTTCCTCACGCCGCGACCCTTTAATACAGTTCCTCATGTGGTGGTGACCCCCAATCTCATTGTTACAAACTGAACATAATTCAAGCACAGGGATTAATCACAAACACAATATGCAATTATATAGGTGTTTTCCAATGGTCTTAGGTGACCCCTGTGAAAGGGTCGTTCGACCGCCGAGGGGGTCACGACCCACAGGTTGAGAACCGCTGCCCCAGGGACCATCTGGAGGGACCATCCACACTCCTGGTCATTCAGGCCCCATGTTTTGTATCACCTTCGACTCCCACCCCTACATTCTCTTACATCTACTGAGCAGCCCCAAATCAGGGCCCTGTGCGTCTCCTTGGTTTCCTTCCTCCCACTCCCTGCGCTGTGCAAGCCCCCTCAGGCTCGCACCCAGGTGCTCCCCTCCGACCCAGCCTTACCCACAGCCACCCGAGAAGCACTTTAAAGGGTAACTCAGATCCCATTCCTCCCTGTCCAAAACCCCTCTTGGACCCTGTTTGCCTGTGGCTCCAAGTTGAAACTCCTGGATAGGCAGTTACAATGTACCCTTCCAGCATTTTCCAGGACTCTCAGAGTCTGAACCGCAGGGTCTAAGACCATCTCCCCAGCTCCCAAGGCGCCCTGCTCCCTCCTATTCCGGCTCAGGTTCGTCCTGCTCACGCACCATCTGCCTGGCCAATCCTACCCATCCTCCAAGGCCCGGCTGTCATGTACCTCCTCCCGTGTCCCAGCCACAAGGCCCAGCACCCACCCTGCCCACGCCCACCAGTAGCCCAGACTTCTCTGCTTCTGTAGCCCTTTGCTTATAAACTGTGTTTTGGTCCTTGACCTGCTCTGCCTCCATGTGCCCAGACGCCCCCTCCTAGAGGGCGGACCTGAGGTTTGTCCCTACCGCACTCCCTGCGCCACCCTGAGCGGGGAGGGAACCCCTGTGGAGGGGGCTGGGTGCAGGTCAAGGCTGCTGGTGTTTGCACATTAGCGGGTGCACACTGGCGGCCATCCCGGGCCAGCCTGCCCTGAGAATCAGCTGCAACGCCCTCCCACCCGCTCCTGCCAGCACAGCCGGCTGCCTTCCAGGGCTGTGTGGACATGGAAGGGATGGTCCAGTAAATGCTGTTTGTAACCCAAGTCCTGGTTAAAAATAGCCCTAGGCAGGTCTGACCCACTAAGAGTCTCCTGGGGACTCCCAGGTGGGGTGAGCTTTTCCTGGCAGCACATGCGCATGCTTAAAGGGACCCCCTCCCCCCAGGGCCACCTAAGCCGCCTGGGGCCTGTCCTCTCTCACAGAGAGCGCCTCTTGGCCCAGGTTTGGGGAAGGCCTCTGGCTTCTCCCTCCCTGTGGGGCGGGTCCCTGGGCTTTTCAGGCCCCGGGTGGGACTGCGGAGGTCATGGCCAGATGTACTCCTGCTGACACCAGTGAGCTAATACATCCCGTTTTTACCCACGTACAACAAGCAAGAACCTGAAACGTATATCTTCTAATTGGTCCTCCTGCCTCCAAGCTTGCTAACCCCCAATCCAGCCTCCAAATGGCTTCCCCATGGATCTTTCTAAGTTGCTGATCCAGAAGCACTCCTTTCCTGACAGAACTCTTCAATGACTCTCAACCATGGAAGAAGAAGTCCAGATTCTTCAACATGACATTTCCTGTAGACTCTGCTGTCTGAACCAACATTTCCAACCTCGTCTCTGCCTGGCACCCGAACCACGCACCCATGGTCACTGCCCTGGGGCTAGCTCAGAGTTCCTGCGGCCAGAAATGCCATTTCCCACCGAATGGAACCCCACGTGTCCTTCAGGTTCCATCTCTGATGAGGATGATTTCCCAATACGCAAACCCAAATCAGTTTTAATTTCAAAGTGCTCAACAAATATTTGTTGAGCAACTCCTATGTGCCAGGCACTGGGCCAAAAGCTGAGGAACTTGACACTGTTTTTGCTTTCATGGAACTTAGAGTCTAGATGGGGGTATGTGGGAGGCAGGTAGGGAGTATAAGTATATTAGACGGGGCGCTTTCAGCTCAAGTAACAGAATGATTCACCCCAAGTGGTGTGAGCAATAAGTGCTCTCATACAGCATAGAGGACGTTGTGCGGTAGGCAGAACTGAGAACGGGTGAATTCAGTGGTTCAGTGATGTTGGGGTCTGGGGATATAAGGTAGAATTAGGGTCTGACCTTATAGGACTACTGTAGGATTAAATGGATTCTATTTATTAAATGAGTCCCATTGTTCTATTGCTTTAAAATGGTTAACTTTATGTTATGTGAATCTCACCTCAATAAAGAATATGTAGCTACAAGTTTGTTCTTTGAGACATGGTTTGAAATAGCAAAACATCGGGTACAATCTAATACCCACCAATGTTAAATAAATTAAAGTCTATCCTCACTGGAGGATATGTTGTTGTTTTAAATTAATTTTTTAAGAGGGAGAAGGAGGGAGACTTTGGGTGGGTGGAAACTGGGTGGAGGGGGACAATGGGGGGGAAGGGAACACCGGTAATACTCTCAACAATAACGATTTTTTAAAAAGAGAGAAGAAGGGAGAGCGAGAAACATAGATGTGAGAGAGAAACATCTATTGGTTGCCTCCCATATGGGCCCCAACCAGGGAGTGAACCCGCCACCTAGGTATACGCCCTGACCCAGGAATTGAACCTTCTGGTGCGTGGGACAACGCTCCACCAACTGAGCCACCAGGCCAGGCCCTCCCCTTACTTCTTAATAGGCAGGTCATGTGGTCAACCACTTGCTGCTAGAGAATTTGGGAAAATGATTTTTTGGCAAAAAAGAAGTAACAGGAATTGGAAAATGTGAGGGAGAGTATTAGGGAGGGGGAGGCATCTTTAGCTGTAAACAATGGCTGCTGCCATTTAATGAGTGGGACCAGTGACCCTGAAAGTCTTATTTTGTGCGGTTGTTGAGACACCCTGGAGATCAATTATGAGTTTTCCCTGCAGGTTAACAAGGAACAGGGAGTGAGGGGAGCAGGACGGGTGGCAGCTGGGCGGGCACCTAACAATGACTGCCACAGTATGGGAATGACTCGCTGTAATTCGATCGCTAAATGTTCAACAAGGCCATGGCATTGAAACTGATTGGGGTTGCAGCAGGTGTTCTTGGTTTTTGTTGGTGTGTGGCAGCTGCATCCATCCATCCATCCATCCATCCATTTATTCAATGAGCACAACTCAAACTGACTTAAAAAAAAAAAAAAAAGGTTCCATTATCAGCACACATAACCAAAAGTCCAGAGGAAAATTTTCAGTGTCTCCAGCATCTCAAGTGACTCTGCTTTCTCTATGTTGATTTCATTTAAACAGGCCCCTCCCACTTGGAGGTGAAATGGCCACCAGCCATTCCAGGTTCACATTCTGGTCTCTCCGGTCGCCCCTGGGCGAGAGAGCTTCTCTTCACTTAGTCCGCACACTAAGTCTAATTGGGCCACGTGGGGCAAGAACTCATCCCTGTGCCAGCTCTGCGCTGGGGGGTAGGTTATACAGCCCGTCGAGGCTTGGTGGCCCATGCAGCAGAAAGGAGGGGGCGACGGGAGTGGGGAGTGCCCACAAATTGCACGGCTCATTTGTGAAGAATGGTAGGAGGTGTGCGTGTTTGGAAAGATTTTTCAAGATGGTACTTTGGTTTCCACTTAAATAAGGAGATTGGCCTATGGTTATAGATGCATTAATCTTATCAGATGAAGAGGAAGAAGAAGAAAAAGAAGTCCTATAAAGTCAGTAGTAGGCACATGGGCCTGTGGGCGTGTCACCAAGAGATAGCTTTGACTAGTGCTATTGTCCACGGTTTCAGAGGAAAAGACAATGACGAAATGATTTGACCTCATAAGTGGAAATGGTCTTCTCTGTCAAGTTCTACAGTATGTGAGCGTCTCACACCGAGATCGTAAACTTTGGCTTGTGTGTGGAGCCAATTTTTCACCAGAGTCTGACAGACACCCCTGCGTTCTGTTACGCCAGTTCCAGGCCCTGGCACAGAAGAGGCCTAGCTGACAATGGCATGGCTTGGATTCCTTCTGGGGCTAGTTCCCCGGCAAACTGCTGTCGTGCTCTGACAGGTGACCCTCCTAAAAAGGGTTGAGGAACATGGCAACTTCCAACCTGGCCCCAGCCATGGCATGGCGGTAAGAGCGCTATGTGTATTAGGTCTGCATTCTTCACAGGGGAAGGTTCACAACTTCATGTTGACCTCTGGCTGCCTTCCCAGACGGGAAATTCAGTGCCAAGGACATGCTTTTAGCTACTGCCTGTTCGAAAAGTGAAAGATCAAGTGCATCCCAGACGGAATTCCTCCCTCGAAGGTTCCCTGAAAATTAGGGGCATGTAAACTGCTTGGACATGCTCACAGGCTTCCAGGTGCGGCACCCAGGTGTGTAGAGAGCGGCGAAGTACTTCTCTGTGCTCTACATTCTGATACTATTCTGTTTTTCTCCCCTTTTTACTGCATATTGATTATTGAAAGGATAGATCTGGCATGAAAATATCTTAGAAAACACCAAGAATCAAAGCTATACATAAATATATTCATCTGCTTGAATGTCAATAATAACAATTATAATAACTAACATGTGTTGTCCCAGACACTCCAGATATTATATGTAATATCTCATTTAATCCTAAAACTATCTCAATGAGGTACTGATCCAACCTTCCCATTTTACTGATACAGGGAACGAGGCGAACAAGGTGAAATGACTTGCCCAAGGTTACACAGTGAGTGGCAACACTGAAATTTAAACCCAGCAAGACTGATGTTTAACTTCTACCTAATTCTAACCCGCACCCCGCATGGAACCATACATGGCACATTAGTATGGATTAATAACGCTTTCCTTTAAAATAAGATTCAGATGCCTATTCCCAATAATCACAGGAAATCCTAATTTCCACATAGTTCAGATTGTAGGAGCTGGGAAGATCGGGAACAGTGAGGGTTCAAGCCAAACAGAACTCATCAGCGCAGCCCCGCCCAGCCAGCAGCCCAGGAGAGGCTCTGACTGTGTGAGCTGGGTCTGGGGTTTTGGCACTAAGAAGCATCCCAGGCAAAGCAAGGAGGGGGTGGGGGGGGGGGCGGGGGGGCGGGGGGCGTGCCAGGAGCATGAATTACCTCTGGGCTCAGACAGCTGGGGGCTGTCAGGCACCCTTTCCTCTCTGAAGGGCGTCAGGAGTTCTGCTGAAAGTGCCCAGACATGGCCTGCTCAGCAAGTCAACGCTGCCTCAAAGGGACATTAAAGTTCTCAACACATGTGGGCAGCAAAAGCCCTCCTGACCAGCAAGGAGTCAAAAAAATGGTGCCTATTTTGATACCTATTTTTAAAGTGCCTGCACGTTGGGTCCAGAGCTTGGTCCTTCCCGAGACAGGGAGGTGGGTGGGAGAGGGAGGATTGTCCCAGCTCACCGCTCTGTCTGGAATGAGTGGCGGGCTGAGCCTTGGGCGATGGACGGACAGGCCTGAGGGCTCCAAGATGGCACCTCATCTGCTTGGCTCACTAACAGAATAATGAGAAAAAAACCATCTTCCTTAAAGCAGCCACATTTTACCCTAGAAAGCAAACTGGTGGGCTCTCTAGCACTGAGAGATGCTGATGGTGGTGGTGATGCTGACGGTGACAGCTAAGTATTCATTTGTTATATCTCTGTGTCAGGCCCTGCATGAAACTCTACACAAGTTATTTCACTTAATCTTAATGAACGTACAGGGCCGTCCTCCTATCGTCATTTTACCAGGCAGGAAGACGAGCTTTTCAGAAATGCGAGAGCTTCCTGGTGCCACGGAGGAGGCGGTGGCGCCTGCGGAGGCCTGGCTGCTCTCCACCCTTCGGCACCATTGCGGGCAGCAGCACTCGTGCCGCTTTTCCAAGGATACACACACATCTGCGGCTTCCTCCAATACGGACACTGCACCTTCACTTTTTCATTCTTTTCTTCCACTTTTCTTCCAGAACCTTTTTCAGAGGCTGCCCCCGTTTTTAAGGGCCAGAAAGGCTCTTTAAAAATAATTAGAATGGAGATCCTTGGAGACCCTTGCCCCAGACACAGCAAAAGTTCTTATCCAGATGTAGATTGGACACAAGACTCAAGAACCTGATCTGTTTTCCTCCAGACTAAAAACTGTATAACCTGGTTATTTTCCTTTTAAATAATTGCTCTAGTTTTTTTTAAAAATATATATGTATGTCCTCAATGTTTTTATTGATTTTAGAAAGAGGGAGGGAGAGGAAGAGAGAGAGAAACATCAGGGATGAGAGAGAATCATTAATCGGCTGCCTCCTGCACGCCCCACCCTGGGAATCCAGCCCGCAACCCAGGCATGGGCCCTCATAGGGACTCTAACTGTGAACTCCTACTTTATAGGTCGATGCTCAACCGCTGAGCCACACTGGCTGGGCTAACTGTTCTAGTTTTGATATAGAATTTTAAAACCTGCTGGGGTAGGGAAGGAGGAAATAGAGTCCTGATTCCATTGTCTGCAGGTAGTAGGGTTCCTCACCCAGATTCTGCATTGAAATGGGCCTGAGGGTGGGTGAGGTTACTTACAATAGCTTTCTGAATTGTTTAAGATTCTGGAGCAGGGGTGGGCAAACTTTTTGACTCCAGGGCCACAATGGGTTCTTAAACTGGACCAGAGGGCCGGAACAAAAGCATGGATGGAGTGTTTGTGTGAACTAATATAAATTCAAAGTAAACATCATTACATAAAAGGGTAGGGCAGGATCTGGCCCGCGGGCCGTAGTTTGCCACGGCTGTAATCTGGAGTGAGTGAGAGGTACAAAGTTACCTAGACTCGCCGTTTGGCAGAAAACCAAGATAGAAAAAAAATCAAGGGGCAAGGTGTCCCGAAAATGACCCAAAAGACGTCCGCCAGGCCAGCTGCGGACAATCCCACCGCGCATGGGGAATTCAGGCGCAGTGAGCCCTCCTGCCAGGCAAAACATCAGACCTCACAGGGCGCTGAAAACCGGCATCCCCAAGGAAGAAGGAAGGTGGCTGGCAAAGGAGCCCAGCTGGCCAACAGCCAGTGACCAGACCCAGAAAAGTGCTTCTTCAACTCCCTGCCTGGTTCAGCAGGGGGCGCCCTCTCCTCTGGTTGCAGCCGACTCTCCTGACAGTCACCAGGACACTCAGCCACGGCCTTTCACCTGGGTCTTCTCCAAAGGGCTGGGCCAGAGCCCGTTTCTCTGTGCCCTCCACCCCCACCCACCCAGCATAATCACCCGAGGTTCGTCCCCGCCCCACTGAGTCAGAAGCTCATGGCTGTGGCTCAGGAACCAGCCTTTTAAACAGAACCTCCAGGTCAAAAATCAAGGGTAAGAACCAGTGAACGGCAAACAGCTTGAAAATAAACAGAAATGCTGTGTTGTCCCCTGGGGTCTCCCTGGAGCCCGGCACAGGGTCTGTGACTGGTCAGTGATCAGCAGCTATTTAGCAGATGAACAAAAGGTACCAGAGGCTACTTCGCCATCCTCTGGGGTAGCGGTCAGCTCACAGGGGGCCCGAGCCTCCTGAGGCCAGGGCCAGTGCTCCTGTACGCTCAGCTGGGCCTGGCAGCTCTCCTTTGCCCTGCACTGCGGCTCAGTCACCTCTGGGCAGCCAGCAAGGCCACCCTGCAGGCAGACGCTTGTCTCTCCAGCAAACTGCCAGGCCAGCCAGGTCGGGCTCTCTGGACTGGTATTTGGCAGAACAGGGACCAACCTCAGACGTGCAGACAGCCGCCCTGCCCGGTGCCAGGAGGGTGCTGCTGGGGTCAGCCCCAGGAGACGCCTAAGGAACTCTTGGCAGTTTAACCCCGTTAAACCACACAGAACCATCCAGCCTCCCGGGGGGTCGGGTTCTCCCTTCCTGGGCTGGCCCTCGGTTGTTAAAGCCGCGTAGCAGCCCCCTATCTTGCCCTCCCACTGCCCCCAACAAGGACACCGAGTCCTGGACCTTGCAAGCCGATGAAGTTATCTGCCGCAGTCACACTGCCTCATGCACGCAGAGAGCGGATAACTTTCAACATGATTTCATTTCTGTTGTCTCTGTTATCTCACTTCACACAGGGGTATTATTACCCCACCTGACAGGCTCAATTGGCTGAGCCAGTGCTCAAGGTCACAGACCTGCTTCGTGGCGGAGCCAGCACCATGACCAAGGCCTGGGCCTTTGCCCTGGTCAGACCTGGGAGAGGCGGCCGGCCACAAGTTTCAAACATGACTGTGCTTCACACTCACCCAGGAGTGTATTTCATATTGACGGATGGAAGCAGAGCTCATCGAGTTCAGGGCACCCAGGAGCCTGCGTTTTAACACGCGCCTCCAACGGAAGTGAACAGAGCACTAGGCATAAGACATATTCCTGCTGGGGACCTCGCCGGTGTATGTGGTTGGACAAAAGTGAATCGATTTATTGGTGAGAAGTTGGCAGCCCTTGGCAGGGAAAATTGTGCCTGAAACCCTCAAGCCCTTGCCCCAGCTGCAGCGGGGCCCCTTCAGAGTGACTTGCCCTTTAAAAGGAGAAAATCCTCCAAAACCCCATTAAAAGGAGAAAACCCTCCAAAACCCGAAGCCCACTATCTCAACAAGGAGGTGCCGTTTCTTTCTTCCTTCTCTTCGCTGCCAGGAAGTTACCTTTGGCTGCATATTCTTAGGCCAGTTTTTAAATTTTGCCCCATCTTTGCTTTAAGCTGTTTTTTTAAAACACCTGTTGTTGTCAGCCCCAACCGCACCCCCATCCCGACCCCCACCCCGACCCCCGCCTCTTTCAAACTCCTGAAAGCTTGACCTTTTCTTCCACACACCAAAGGCTCTGGAGTGAAAAGTGTCTGGGGCTCACGTTGGAGCAAGCAGTTTACTTGCACTGCGTCCCACTGGATACCATCCCCACAGCCAGACCTCGGGCCCACACTGGCCTGCTGCCCGCCCCACAAAACCGCCTGTGGGAGGTACAGGCATGCCTCGTCTTATTGTGCTTCACAGATGTTGCTTGCTTGTTTTTTAACAAAAGGCGAAGGCAAGACCCTCCACCAATTAAAACATTATGACTCACTTTATTGCAACACTTGTTTTATTGCGGTGGTCTAGAAGGGGACCCGCAATACCTCCGAGGTCTGCCTGAGTATGTATTTACCCGGTTCCCTGTATTAAATGCTCCCGGGGAGGGGAAGGTACAATATGCCCGCCCAGCCCCACAGGCCCATCCCTACATGAGACCCTCCTCTAAGTGGAATCAGCAAGTTGATGATGGCAGAAAAATGAAGAAAAATCTAAGTCGTCTCTGACCATGTCTCCTAAGTTCTCTTAGACTACACAGACGTTGGTGTGTCTGTTTTGAAATGGTCTCTCTCAGTTTTTTCCTTCAAGTGCAGTGCCCACGCCCTCCTGAAGAGCTTGTTATTAACGAGTTTCACTTAAAGTTTCTGTTTTGCTCACTTCTAGTCTCTTGAAAATCTTTGCATAACTTGTTTTCTAATTATAAAAACGTGTGTTCATTCAGAAAATTTGGAAAGCCCAGACAAGTATAAAATAAAAAATAAAAAATCACCAATGGTACCACCATCCAGAGTCCTTCTTTTATTAACATTCTGCTGTATATAATTCTGTTTTTATACCCAGAGAATTTTTGAAAATATATTTGGGATCATACTATTTCATAGCTCAATTTTTTTCACTTAATATCTATATATATAAAAGCCTAAGTGACCATTCGACTGTTCGACTGGTAGCTATGATGTGCACTGACCACCAGGGGGCAGACACTCAACGCACAGGCATGGAAACATGGAACAGACTGATGAATCTCAGAGGGGAGAGGGCAGAGGGGAAGGGAGAGGACAGGAAGAGATTAACCAATGATCTTATATGCATACTAGAGGCCCGGTGCACAGATCAGGCCAAAACCCACAGTCCGACATCCCCTGAGGGTTCCCGGATTGTGAGAGGGTGCAGGCCAGGCCAAGGGACCCCACCAGTGCACGAATCCGTGCACTGGGCCTCTAGTATTATGATAATTTCCTTAGATCCTTATCTTCTTCTTCAAAAGCATGATTTTTTTTTAAAAAGATCTCCATAGAATCACATCATTTGGAAGTTCCATAATGTCCTTACTCATCCACTTAGTGGACACTGTAGAGGACATTCCTCATTCTTAGGGATCACTCACACTTTGTATCTGAGCCCTCTCCCTATATTTAGAGACTCTCCCACCCAGTGAGACAGAAACCATCCCAGGAGGGTTATCATACACGCTTTCCCAGGCTCCCTTACAGCTAGAGTGTAGGCACATGTCCTGGGCTTTGCCAATGAGATGACTTTGCCCCAGCTTGGAATTGGAAGATGGAGTGTGAAGAAGCAGGGATCTCAAGGCCTCTGGTTGACCGAAGGTGGGGCAGGGATGGCAGCTCTGCCAGGTTCTAGCAGGTTCCAGACCCCATTATTCAGCAGCTGCTGTGCTGACAGCATCAGCTGCAGCGTTTGTGCCCAGAGCATCAGAGGGGGTGGGGGCAGGGGTCTTCATTAGACATACTGAGGCATGATTCTGAGTGTTGTTTTTTGCCTCCTCCAAGCCTGACTCCCTGGTTTTCCTGAAGATTCTGTGAGCTATTCACTGTGTTTTAATAAATCCTGTTTTGTTTTTGCTTAAAATAGCCAGACTTAGTTTCTGTTGCTTATAACAAAGAACATCTGATTGACAAAAATTATTTAGTTTGTTTTAACATTTGCCATTGTGGCCAACATCCTTGGACATAACTCTGTGTACACATCTATCAATTTCTGAGGTTAAATTCCTAGAAGTAGAATTCCTAGGTTCTTGACAAATATTACTAAATTATGCTCCAGGACACTAGGAATTTCTAATGTTCATTTTTGCAGTTCCCTGTAGTTTTTAGAGGTGATATTTATTTGTATATATATTACAGAGGTAGGCAAAAGTAGGTTTACAGTCGTTCATAATGAATACTACAATAATTAATAAATAATACAAAAAATAGACTGTTTCGTGGACTCACAACTGTAAACCTCCTTTTGCCCACTCTTTATTTTCCCAGTGTTCATTTATTCATGTGACAAGCACATGCTGTGTGTCAGGCTCTGCACAAGGCCCTTCAAAATAAGGATGCATTCGGCTAACGACATTCATGTGCTGCATAATGACGTTTCAGTCGACAGCCAACCGCATCCACGCTGGTGGTCCCGTAAGACCACAAGGGAGCTGAACAATTCCTGTTGCCTAGTGACACAGCCACTGTAAGGTCACAGCACAATGCACTGCTGTGTTGCGACTGTCTAGGATAGTCACGCTATCGGTTAGAAATGCCGGGGGGCACTGGCCTGGGCCCCTGGTGAGCTCCCCATAGACACCTCCCCTTGCTAAATCAGTGTTAGGACTGGACTGACCCTGTGGTTTTTATTATGATTGAAAGGCGCCCTTCAGTAACAGCCACTAGGAAACTTTGAAGAAAGAATGAATTTATTACTTAGAGGCCCTGGTGGCACAAGGAATGCCAGGGGCCACACAGCAAGGTAGCAGGAAGGGGGGAGAGAGAGAGGACATCTGCATTTGAGCATGGGGCCTCTCAGGTAGGCAGTTGGACAGACATGAACAGAGCAAGGGTGATGGGCCAGGTACAGAAGGTCATCAGGGTGGAAAGCCCCCGTTGCCTAGCAATGGGCAAAACTGGGGAAACAACCCCCAGGGTAACCTTTCCTCCCCTAGCATATCACTGGCCATGCAGTTTCCATCACAACCTCTCCCTCAAGCATTAACCCCCAGGGATAACATCTAGGCTTCAGTTATGGTTCAGCTCCCGGCCCACGAAAGCAGCAAAACCAGACAGACTCCCCTGCCCAGCACCCCCTCTGCCTCCACCCTGGCCCCCGCGCGCAGCATACGTGGCTCTCTCTGGGGGAGCTGGGCCATGCAGACCTGCTCTGTGGAGGTGCCACCGGCCTCTGTCCACCCGGCTCTGAGCTCCTGGGAGGCACGAACGTGCTCTGTTGGACACTCGGCCCCTCCCGCTGAAGTTCATGGGAGCAGTGGTGCTGGACTAAGGTCAGATGCTGACGTCCCCTGCGTGCCCTGAGAAGTCTGACTCTGGGTGGCGGTCCCAGGGTTTGGAACGCTCACTCAGAGCAGCGCCTGCGGGGAGTGAGACCACGGTGAACATGTGTGGCTGCGGGAGCACCAAGCAACAGCAGCTCTCATCATGGGATATCCTCCCGTCCCCCTCTGACACCCCCACCCTCGCGTCCCTGACTCCAAAACAAGGACACCGTGTGGCTGGCTGGCTTCCCGGGGGCTCCCCGGACAGCAGGCTGGATGCACCTTCGGCGGCCCAAGAATCAGCCAACGAAGACAGGGGGTGGTATGAAGAACATGTCCACGCTCCACGTGGGAAAAATGTGGCTCAGAGAAGCTCAGCAACATGCCCAAGAGGAGGTCGGTGGGGAAGCCGGGGTTTGCAGCCACAATAGTTTGTTTTCAACTTTCCAAGCAGAAGTGGAATCTTGCTCTGCTCTTCCAACTGGCCTGGGATCCCTCCGGCACTTAGCCCGCAGTTGGGCTGAGTTTCTTAGGACCAGCCTGGCCCGAAGCAGCCCCTCCCTGGTAACCCCGTTCCAAACATGGCCACTGGGTAGACTCAGTGTTAAGGCAGCCAAACCAGAAGAGAGGAGCGAGGGCCGGGCCAAGCTCCCGCTCCAAATCTCTCCCACAATGACCGGTGGCTACTGCTGAGGCCGCCCAGGGTGCCTGGCACCGGCCAAAAGAGGAGGGTGGCTTAGGCACAGCCACATGCACTCCCTTGGAAAGGACTGAGTGGCCCTAGCCGGTTTGGCTCAGAGGATAGAGCCTCGGCCCGCAGACTAAGGGGTCCCGGGTTCGATTCCTGGTCGGGGCACATGCCTGGGGTTGTGGGCTCGATCCCCAGTGGGAGCGTGCAGGAGGCAGCCGATCCATGATTCTCTCTCATCAATAATGTTTCTCTCTCTCTCTCTCTACCTCTCCTTTCCTCTCTGAAATCACTAAAGATATATTTTTTTTAAAAAAAGGACTGAATGCACAACTGCCGAAGAAAGCGTGCAAACAAAACTGAACAGTCCCTAAAACATTCAGGTGCAGAAAACAAGGTTAACCACCTCGCCACCCAAGCAGCAGGCCCAGGAGAAGAAGCCAGCCTGGAGCTCCAGCTGGAGCCCAAAGCATGGGGCTCAGCCGTCTTGC
The DNA here is from genome assembly GCF_964212035.1 of Myotis nattereri. Lineage (NCBI taxonomy): Eukaryota > Metazoa > Chordata > Mammalia > Chiroptera > Vespertilionidae > Myotis > Myotis nattereri. The sequence continues at coordinate 13,795,735 of NC_138092.1, forward strand.
CTGATCCCAGAGTTTTTATGATGAAACAGCATGTGTCACCCCAAAACCTGAGCCTGTAAAGTCCTCCAGGGGAACCCCCTTTCTGGTCCCTTGCAGCAGAGATCCCCAATAGGTCAACCTTACACCCAGACAGGCTCCCTGAGGCGGCTGGGGCATTTGGAATGCAGACATCATCTTTCTCATGAACATGTACATGTCACGCCCACTCGGTGCCAGGCATTCTAGTGCTGTATCTGTGCTGATTCCTTTCAGCCTCACGCTTAATCCGAACTGGCCCTAAATCACACCAGTAAGCGGTGGAATGGGGATTGAAAGCCAACAGTCCACAGTTTGTGTTTTAACCACCATTCCAAATATTCTTAAAATGTGTAGAGAAGATCACCTTTTTACCCATTTAGCATTTGCAATACCCTCACTGCCAAAACCAGGCACAAGGCAGCTGTGGTCAGCTCTATGCTCTTTCTCTCCTACTCCTTAGAGCTGCAAAGTACAAAATGCCCGGAGATCACCGCACACCCCCTTTCGCGCCCCCCTCTGCTTCCCTCGGCCCCTCCCTGAGGATTCCACCTCCAGTCTTCTTCCCCACACATACAATGCTTCAGGTGAAAGGCATAGATTATCCTCATTAAAAACTTGTGAATCTCAAAATCAAGGCATTAATTCCAGAAGGTGTCATGATGAGCTAAGAGGCATCATCACAATTATTAAAACAGTGCCAGATACTTTTTGCTTTGTCTCCACCAGCTCACCCAGGGCAATGGCAGTGTGCGAAGGGGGAGGGCTCAGGCAGCTGCTCCTTCCTCTTGGTAAGCTGGGTGGGCACTGCCAACATGTGCAACGGAGCTTCTTTGTTCAGGGCCCAGGACCCGGGGACTTGTCCCTTCTTTGTTATGCAAATATAAGGTGCCATTGTGGTGGGGGAAGAAGTGTCATAGGTCCTTTTATTCTTTGAAGTCACCACCCTTAATACCTCTTGATATGCAGGAGTGGTCCTTGAGGGAGGTGAATCAATCCACTTGGAGCAAAGCAGCCTCATGGGGCAAAAGGGATTGTATCAGTCAGTATCTATATATATAAAAGGCTAATATGTTAAGTGTCCCTTCTACCACCCTACTGGTCGCTATGACGTGCACTGACCACTGGGGGCAGACGCTCAACTCAGGAGCTGCTGAGCTGCAGTGACTTGGCAGCAGCAGTTCTTGGGTGACGCACCCTGAAACCAGAGAGGAGGGAGCCAGATTCCTCGATTCCTCACAGGGCCGCGTGATTCCACCTTTGGCTGTGGGTTATGTTGTTGCTGGGGCACTGTCGGTCCTGAATCTGGTTTACTGCACACTTGCATTTGCATTCCACACCTGTACGACAGCAACTTTGCCCTCTCGCACTCCAGGACCCCTCGGGGGATGTCAGAGAGCCATTTTGGCCCCATCCCCGCAGGCCAGGCCGAGGGACCCCACCTGCCGGAGAGACCCCGCAGATGCCCTTCCAGCCATGGGGCCACCCAGGTGCAGCTGGCCGGGGAGAGACTGGGAGGTTGGCTCCAGGGCGTGTCCGGCCCTGTCTTGGCCTGTCCGTGCTCCCCCCTCCACGCCCCTGCCACTTTGTAATTAATTTCCTTTCAATGTGCATGAATCCCTGCACTGGGTCACTAGTTCATTTATAAGTCAAGGTTATGCTGCAGCAACAAACAATCCCCCAAATCACAATATCTTAAAGCAAAAAAATGCTCATGAACCAATTTCTCATAATAAATCTCTTTACACACACACACACACACACACACACACACACACACATACTAGTTCCCCCTTATCCATGGAGGACATGTCCCAAGACCTCCAGTGGATGCCAGAAATGGCAGATAGTATCAAACCCTATAGATACTATGATAAAGTTTAATTTATAAATTAGGCACAGTAAGAAATTAACTACAACAACTAATAATAAAATAGAACAATTACAATTATATACTGTAATAAAAATTATGTGAATGTGGCCTCCCTCTCTCAAAATATTTTATTGTGCTGTCCTCACCCTTCTCTTTGCGAGGATGTGAGATAATAAAATGCCTACGTGATGAGATGAAGTGAGGTGAGTGCGAGGCATTCTGACGCAGCATTAGGCTACTATTAACCTTCTGAAGATACATCAGAAGGAGGGTCATCTGATCCTGGATCATTGAGCCACGATGATGTTGTTGGTTGGTCAGAAGCAGACCATGTTGATGGTTGAGGAAATTTAATTTTTTTGGACTGCAGTGGATCACAGGTAACTGAAACCTCAGAAAGTGAAATAGCAGATAAGAGGGTTGCAGGGAGCGGCTCTAGAGTTAAGCCTTGGATTGACCTGTGGCAGAGCCACAAACAAGTCCCAGCTTAGAGGGCAGAGCCCTCTGAGCACAATTAAGCTTGACCTTATAGCGCTCCCTAGATTCTTCCCGGGTAGTTAATGGGCTGTGGGAGGTGCAGCAAGTGCTGCCAAAACAAATGGAACTCACAAGAACATTGTAACTATGGTGACCACTACCTTGTTTTTCTCGGACTATAAAATAAAACCTCAGCTTGCTGGCTGGATCCTTCTCTGTGGCCTCATCCAGGCCCAGGAGATCCACCCAGCCCCAGTTATACTCTCTTCGCCTGTCTTTTCTTTAATCCTTTGCCACCCCGCCCCCAGGCTCACTGAACCCTTGGCTGTGCTGGCACGCACAGGGTGGGGTAGAGGGCTACTCGTGTGTGTGTGTGTGTGTGTGTGTGTATCCTCAATGGTTCTCTTTCTTTGGCGAACCCTAATATGCCAGGCCTTTTAATTTGAAGGTGCTATTTCCCTGACACCGTCTCCAGGGCACAGCTACCTGTGGAGAGAATTGGAGGCAGTTCTATCTGAGAACCAACTCTAAATCGTTTTTCAAGCTGGTCTCAAGCTGGTCAAAAAATTATGAGGATGGGGTTAAGGCACCAAGAATAAAGCAGCGAGACATCTCCAGGAGAAAGGCTCCCCGTAAGGTGTCCCTTAGGATGTCGTCTCCCTAAAGGTTTCTGCTAGCTCCAAGGCTTTGCTCCCCGACCAGACCCTTGATGACAGCCCCCATTTATGTCCCTGCTGCATGATGAGTGTCCTCCACAGAGAAAGGGAGTGAGAGTTGAAGCAAAATTTCCCAGCCACGCCAGGCTCAGCAGTTAGAATCACACAGAGGGCCTCAGCGAGCCTTGTGCGTGTCCATCTGCATCAGATTTCTTCTCTGCCCTGTAGAAAATGCAACCAGTCCTGGCTGAGTAGCTCAGTGGATAGAGCGTTGGCCTGCGGACTGAAGGGTCCCGGGCTCGATTCCGATCAAGGGCACATGCCTGGGTTGCAGACTCGTTCCCCAGTGTGGGGCGTGCAGGAGGCAGCTAATCAATAATTCTCATCATTGATGCTTCTATCTCTCTCTCTCCCTCTCCCTTCCTCTCTGAAACCAATTAAAAAAAAAGAAAGAAGAGAGAGAGAGAGAGAGAGAGAGAGAGAGAGAGAGAGAGAGAAAGAAAGAAAGAAAGAAAGAAAGAAAGAAAGAAAGAAAGAAAGAAAGAAAGAAAGAAAGGAAATGCAACCAAGAGAACCTAAATGCTCTTTAAGAATTTGGAAGGCATAGTAAATGGTCCTGTTAACATCAGCAGAGAGTTATGGGAATCAGAAAAAGGTAGTTTTGCCCGGGCTGGGTAGCTCAGTTGGTTCACTCAGTCCCGACATGACAAGGTTGCAGGTTTGATCCCCAGTCAGGGCACATCCTAGACTCCACCAATGAATGCATACACAAGTGGGACGACAATTGATATTTCCCTCTCTCTAAAAATCAATAAGTAAAAATTTTTAAAAAGAAAAAGAAAAGGTAGTCTTGAGCTTTTCATCACCTTTGTCTGTGTCCTCAGGCCACGTAGCAACTTCCCAATTGTTCTCCTTCCTGACAATTGCACAGGCCTCCTTTGGGTTCTTTTCAGTCTGACAAAAACTAGTGGGCCCCTGCTGTGTGCCAGGCGCTGCGCTAGATGCTGGGGATGTGAGGGCAGCGAGCACGACCCACAGAGTCCTTTCCTTATGGAGTTTTACACTCAAGAGAAAAAAAGACACTAAGCAATTTTAGTTAAAAGGCAATGATTGTTGTGATAGTGGAAATGTCAAGGTGAAAGAGCAGGAAACACTCCCAGCTGAGAAAAATGCATGTGAAGGCTCAGAGCGTGGACACGATACAGAGACTGCGGTGGAAAGTGGTGTGGGGGACGGGTAGAAGCCTGATCTGCTCAGGACATTCAGCAGCCACTTGCCACATGTAGCTGCTGAGCAGGTGAAATGCGGTTAGTCCAACTGAGATGTGCTGTAAGCACATAATACATACCAGATTTCAAGATTAGTATAAAAATGTAATCTATATCATTAACAATTTTATATTGATCATATGTTGAACTGATGATATTTTGGATGTACTGGGTTAAATTAAGTTATTAAAATTAATTTTTTTACTTTTTACTTTTCTGATGTAAAATTTTACTAGAAAATTTCAAATGACATGTGTGGCTCCCATTATATTTATATTAGACAGCACCGTTCTAGACCATGTTAGGAAAGCTAGCCTTTATCCTGAGAGCATTGGGACGGTTTTGAAGTGTTTTCAAAAGGAAGTGACATGGCCTGATTTGCATTTTCAAAAGACTCTGTGGCGAGGAGACTGGATGGTAGGGCGAAAAGGCTCGAGGCAGGGAGACCAGTTATGGGCAGGGGCAACTGTTCCCATGTGAGATGGTGGATTAGACAGGGTGGTAACAACATGGGTAGAGAAAACTTAAAAAACAAAAAAAAAAACAAATTGCTAATACCAAACACTCTCATTTCCAATGAGAATAGGTTAAATCATATAGAATTTCCATCTTTATCAATAAAAATATTGGAATATCTAACAAGAGCCAAAGTTGGAACAATTGAGTAGCAAAATATAGTATTATAACTCCAAGAAAGATATAAATATCCATAAGTCCATACTGACATAAATAAATGAGTACATAAAGAAATGGGGGAGAAGCAACAACTCTTTCTTACAAAAGCCCAATTAATAAATAATTTAGGAAACAAGAAACCACCATTAGCATATCACAGTAATAACTGCCTCAGGAAGATTCACTTGAGGATACTGAGTGGGCAAACGTTTAAGCAGAAACAGGTTATTTGCATAAAGTAGCTCCCTCCAAATAGTTCATAGTTATAAAGAGAAAAGTTAGTCAGTTTACAGTGGAAAATTCCAGCAGGCATCACTTAGCCAAGTGATCGAGCAGCATCGCCAGTAATTGAAACATCATGTATTCCTCGATATGATTCACTGAGGACATTATTACTCTACGCATCTTCCCAATCAACACATGACCTCAATCTAATCATGAAAAAAAACATTAGACAACCAAAATTGAGGGGCATTCTATAAAATAATTGAAAAGTACTGTTCAAAGGAGAGAAGACAGGAACGGCCATAGATCGGAGGAAACTGGAGATGTGACAACTAAATGCAATTTGAGATCACGGATTGGGTCCTGAAATAGAAAAAAGGCATTAGCAGAAGAACTAGTGAAACCCGCCTTTAAAACAGTGCATGGGAATGGTGGCATAGGTAAACGTCTGCACTCACTGCCTCTCACAGCCACGTTGAAATTATAACTAAGATACAGAACAACCATCATCCAGAACCACTGGTCAGCTGGCTGAATGAAAGTCCTACAACTAGAGAAGTAAAGAAGAAAGCACCCTGAGATGGGGAGGAGACAGGTAGGAGGTGCGGAGGGGCGGAACAGGCTGGTCCGGCACCCATGTGGGCCGCTTTCTAATTGGGAGGAAGATCACCTCTGTGGAGGCTGCCCGGAGGAGCAAGAGGTCCCAGCCCCACACCAGACCCCCAGCCCAGGGTCCCAGAGCTGGGAAAAGCAGTCCCTATGGGCAGTAAGAACTATGGGCTGTAAAAACCAGTGCGGATTGGGGCTCAGTGACACAGAGGCTGCTGGAACCCAGCTGTTCCCCTTAAAAGGCCGGCGCACAAACTGAACTTACAAGGTCCTGCTTCCTCTGAGCTCCAGCACCAGGGCGAGGCTCTGGGGGACCCAGACACATACAAGGAGAAACTGGACTGTCTGGCATCCAGGCAGGAACTTGGGGGCCGCTTTCTTTCAGACTGAGGTGCTTGCAGCAGTCATTGTTCCCCATGCTGGGACCTCCCAGGTCCCAGTGCTGACTGGCAGCCATTTCTGTTTGCTCCACCCTGGTGATTCCCTGAGACCCCGCCTCATCCAATTTATAACCCCATCTAAGCTGTGAGCAGCAGCTTTTGCATATGAATGGCCTTTCCTTGCTTAGGCTAAAACCTGTCAAGCAAGCTGCAGCTGGGTCAGGGAGCCCCAAACCTATCAATAAAAGGCCCAAGACCCAGCACCAGCACCAGCCTGCCTTGCTTCACAGCTGGGCCTCATCTGGGCACTTCCAAACCTGATACAAAAAAGAAGAATCTGCAGATCTCTCTGGAGCTTCTGCTGGGTGGCCCCAGATAGTGGCTGACTTTGCATCTCCCTGGAGACCCAAGAGCCAGTGTATCCACTGGTCAGTGTCAGACTATACTAGATTACAACTCTACACATCCCTAAGCGATACTCTCAAGCGGCAGACTCAGTGAGCACCAAAGCCCCATTGAAGCAAGTCCTGCTCCATAAGGGTGTCTCCTATGCAGCAGCTCTCCCATTGTAGTCGCAGCTGGTCCCCACAGCCAATTGGCCTGGAGGCCAATTCCTCCCAGTGACACCAACAGCAATCAAGTCTCAACTATAACAAGACTGTGCTCACAGCCCACAAAGGGGAGCACCTAGAGCTCCCAGCTCAGGTGACTGGGGAGGCTGAGCCACTGGGCCCTATAGGACACCTACTACACAAGGCCACTCTACCAACTCAAGGAGATTTAATAGCTCTCCCCAATACATAAAAACAAACACAGGGAAGCAGCCAAAATGCAGAGACAAAGAAACATGTCACAAATGAAAGAAATGGAAGAAAGCAAACTACTGGTTATAGAGTTCAAAACCACAGTTATAAGGTTACTCAAGAATCTTCTAGAAAGTTAGTTAAACTTTTAAGGATCTTAGTGAGAATGCCAAAGAGATAGAGAGAGAGAGAGAGAGAGAGAGAGAGAGAGAGAGAGAGAGAGAGAGAGAAAGAGAGAGAGAGAGAGAGAGAGAGAGAGAGAGAGAAGTAAAAAAAGGAAAAGGAAAAGGACCAGTCAGAAATTAAGCATACACTGACTGAAATAAAGAATAATATATAGGGAGTCAACAGTAGACTAGGGCAGTGGTCACCAACCGGTGATCCGCGGACCACTGTTGGTCCGTGAGGTCCAAAAGGTTGGTGACCGCTGGTTTAAGGAAACCTTTGGAGCAGCGGTCACCAACCGGTGGTCCGTGAGGTTCGAAAGGTTGGTGACCACTGGACTAGAGGATCCCGAGAATCAAATCAACAATTTGAAATATGAGGAAGCAAAAAACACCCAAGTAGAAGAGCAAAAAGAAAAAAGAACCCAAAAATATGAAGTTAGTGTAAGGAGCCTCTGGGACAACTTCAAGCGTACCAACATCCCAATTATGGGGGTGCCAGAAGAGAGACAGCAAGATATTGAAAACCTATTTGAAGAAATAATGACAGAAAACTTCCCCTACCTGGTGAAAGAAATAGACTTACAAGTCCAGGAAGCACAGAGAACCCCAAACAAAAGGAATCCAAAGAGGACCACACCAAGACACATCATAATTAAAATGCCAAGAGCAAAAGACAAAGAAAGAATATTAAAAGCAGCAAGAGAAAAGCAGTTAGTTACCTACAAGGGAGTGCCTATAGGACTGTCAGCTAATTTCTCAACAGAAACTGCAGGCCAGAAGGGAGTGGCAAGAAATATTCAAAGTGATGAATGCCAAGAACCTACAACCAAGATTACTCTACCCAGCAAAGCTATCATTTAGAATTGAAGGTCAGATAAAGAGCTTCACAGATAAGAAAAAGCTAAAGGAGTACATCACCACCAAACCAGTATTATAAGAAATGCTGAAGGGTGTCCTTTAAGAAGAGGAGGAAGAAGAAAAAGATAAAGATAAAAAATATGAACAACAAAATGGCAACAAATACATATCTACCAACAGATGAATCTAAAAATCAAACAAATAAAAAATCTGATGAACAGAATAAACTGGTGAATGGAATAGAATCAGGGGCATGGAAATGGAAGACTGATGATTCTCAGAGGAAAGAGGGTGTGGGGGTGCGGGAAGAGATTAGACAAAGATCTTATATGCGTGTATGCATTACCTATGGACACAGACAATATGGTGGCGAGGGCTTGGGGAGGGGCGGGAACCCAGTGGAGGGGATCTATCGTGGGGGGGGGGGGGGGGGTGGAGGTACATCTGTAAAAATCTCAACGATAAAGATTAAAAAAATAAGAATAGCCCTAGCTGGTTTGGCTCTGCGAATAGACCATTGGCATGTGGACTAAAGGGTCCCTGGTTCAATTCCAGCCAAGGGCACATGCCTGGGTTGTGGGCTCGATCCCCAGTAGGGGGCATGCAGGAGGCAGCCGATCAATGATTCTCTCTCATCGTTGATGTTTCTATCTCTCTCTCTGAAATCAATTAAAAAATAAATAAAAACTAGTGAAACCCAAGTAGGTCCTATACTTAATAGTATTGTACCAAGGTTAATTTCTTAGTTCTGACAACTATTCTGTGGCTATGTAAGGTGTCCTAAGGGGAAGTTGGATGAAGGGTAAAGGGGAACTATTTTTGCAACTTTGACTAAGTCTAAAATTTTCTGAAACAACAATCTGTTGAAAGACAGCTGAGCCCTGGCCGGTGTGACTCAGTTGGTTGGGCTTCATCATGTGCTCGGAAGGGTTGCCAGTTCAATTCCTGGTCAGAGCACATGCCTGGGTTGGGGGCTGATACCCAGTGTGGGGCATGGGGAAGGGGGTGATTGATGTTTCGCTCTCACATTGGTGTTTCTCTAAAAACCAACAAAAATTATTTTTAAAGACAGCTGAATGGCAGCAATTTCATATAGTCCATCTTAATATATATGTCAGATCAGAAACAACCAAACTGAAGTGCTAAAGCTACACTAATACATTATCCTAACATGCTACAAGTGTACTTGTTTTAGAGCAACTTTGCATTGAGAGCAGAGCCGGCAAACATTCTTCTCAGCCATAATACTCTACTGGAATGATTTTATCTACAGGATCAATAAGGAAAAGTCTCAGATGCCAACTAGGACTGGGAAGAACACAGCGAAAGGTGGCTACTTCCACTGGCTCTGTCATTACAGGGGACTGAGCACTAAGTCCACTACCTTCCCCTAGTCCCACTTCTGAAGACCGCCATGATGAGGAAATCCGAGTGGCGTTATGAAGGCCGTTTCCCAACACAGACGCTGCAGGATGGCGAGGCCTCCTCCAGAAGCCGTGCTGCAATTAGATGGTGTTAAGTTTCCAAGAAAAGATGCTTGTCCTGCCACTGGCGTCCTGCAACATTGCCCCTTACCACGGCTGTTCAACAGCGACCCCGACTCTAGGCCAGCGTGAAGGTGGGCGCTGTGGAATATGTTCTCTCAGGACAAGGTGATTTCAGAGCAAACTAAAAGTGATCTCCAAAATTATACTCACTACACCAGGTGGCATTTACAGCTCCTAGTTCTTTCGAGTGATGAGTGACTCGCAAGTGTTCCTCTTCCTAGGTGGATTAGCTTTCATGAAGCTTAAGTACCAGTATGTTTATTGCTTAATGGTCTGAGCTAATCTAAGTTCTGGAGGTGAACACTTCACTCTCTATTTAATGTCAGGCTTCTTTTCATTTGCCACAGCAGTCTCATTGCTTATAATTATTCTCTGTGATGTTCCCTTTAACTTAATGCTACTAAACAAGGTTTTGGTGAGAGCCAGAGGTATATTTCAACCTCAAATTATCAAGATGTACAAAAATGTTTAAAAATTAAAATACATGGGGCAGGCTCTTACATCATCTCAGTGAACAGATACCTGGCTTCACTTTGTATATACTCTCTAAACAGATTCGTATGTTAAAGATACACTCTTACAGTTCTAAACTGGAATGAGGAGGCCCTTAGAGAAATTCATACACCAAGTCCTTTAATAGTACCATAAGTGATTAGTGTCAAGGTTAGAGAAAGGTTTTCAACAAATGCAATCAACCAATTACCAAAGGAAATTCTTTATTGTAAACAAGATATAAAGTACAACAAAAGAAATATTGTGCAAATTGTAAATCACAAGGATTTTTTACTTATTCAAAGAAAACTTTTCCAAGGGTCCCAAGAGTTTGGATGTCAGAACTCTAGACCCGATATCGAGAAAAATGTTAAATGGGTAGATACAGGGACATTTTTCACTATATATTTTAAACAATTTACTTTTGTTTTACCACTGTGTATATCACCCACTACACAACAGGATATAGCAGAAATACTTTTAACAAAAGTGAATGTTCTAGTAATTTTTCTACATTATCTAGTTCCACATCCCCCCATAAACCTCCTATAAATTAACAGGACAGTATCTGTCCATTTGTGAATAATGGTCATTAACTTTCTAATTCAATAAAGCACATGTTATATCCTCACAACCTAAGGGTACTTTACTGATGACATCAGTCATCTTTTTCAAGGAGTTATCTGAAATTCTTGATATCCCTTCCTTACAATATATATTTTCATCTTTGAAATTTTTTCTCAACAAAGTGCAATGTATCTTAGTCTCTAGAGAAAACACATTGGTATACAATTCTTAAATCTACACAAGAAACTGCAGGCAAACTAAAGTTCAAAGCATAATAAAATGCCTAGATAGTCATTTTTTAAACTTTCAAAACAAAAATGCAAAAAAAAAAAATTGTAGCTACACTTCAAAGGAATTAAATTATTTGAGGATTCCAAATCTTTGGGCCCTCTTTAGCAATATACAGCTAATCAATTCCAAATGTCAGCAATAATGTAAAAATGCAAGGTCTATTTAACAACTACATCCACAAAGTTGACTGGAAAGACGAGGAATAGTAAACAAGATAACTCTAGGAAAAGATGACAATATTTATAATAATAAAAATTGACTTTATATCTCCATCTCTGTACCGTAATGTTGATTTCCAGTCTCTATACTCTTGAAACCAGTGCTTTAGAAAAATCACATTGCAACATTGGTCTCAAGTACAAATGGCAAAAGTAAAGTAACAAGTTGTGCACACAAATTCAAAATTTGTGCTGCCTGTGCTGACCTCATCTGAAACCTTCAAAAACTATTTAAAGGAATAAAGGCTTTCTCGTGTCTCTTATGTGATAAGAAATGAATCCTGCCACTCTGGCGTGCCTGTGACCACAGCACTTCTTGTCATCTAACCCCGTCTGGGCCTTCTCCCCAAGCTGTGGGCGTCAGCTTCAGCCCCACTGGAGGGCCACAGACTTGCAGTGGAGCATTCCTGCATCACCACTGGCTCCCAGCTGTGTCCAAAGTTAGTTCTTATTCTTCACCTGCTGAGCTGTCACTGCGTGGGAGCAGTGGTTGGAGGTAGGGCAATGTCATTCAACTTGCTCACTTCCATCTGCCAATTTGGTAGCTTCTTGGCTGACAGATGACGCCGGGCATGCTTGGTCAAATGGTCACTCCTCATAAACCGCCGGTCACACATGGGACAGGCGAATTTCTTCTCACCTGTGTGGGTTCGTCGGTGTCTGGACAGTTCATCAGAACGGGCAAACCTCCTTTCACAACCTTTCCAGCTACAGCTAAAAGGCTTCTCTCCTGAAACAAACAATTCAGATTATCGTTACTACGCATTTGCTACATCACTGTAAGTTACATATTCAAGTAGATCTACATGTACATTTTAAAAATAAAAGCTACTAAATTAATAAACTGCCAAGTAAGTTCTATACATGACTAAACTAATAAACTGTCATGTAAGTACATCCACTAGTTTCAACTTTCATTATCACGTTTATAGGTCTTCCCTTTATAACAGAAGCCCCAAACAAAAAGGTTTCTGAACTCCAACTATGGTACAAGGGCTTTCGAGGTAATTTATTAAAGTAGCTACTCAAGACATTAAACAATCATCATTTGAGAAATTAAAACACCTTCATGAAATCTTTCAGAGGAGCTTGCACAGGTAAATACTTCATCTAAATTTCTATAACATAAATAAGGAATGTTTGGTACCTGTATGTGTTCTCATGTGGGCCTTCAGATGAGAACTTTTAAAGTACGTCTTGCCACATCCTGGATGGCCACAGATGTGACTTCTTATCCTCGATGAGTCAATCTGAGGAGTGACTTTTGCCGCCGAAGGGGAAAACCCTGGAGCAGGGGCAATGGGAGAGAGTCTGGTGCCATTGGGGCTCACTACTGGAGGCTTTGGGTTCTGGACAACGGGCTGGGGCACGACAAACATGACAGCGCCTTTGGGCACCTGAGGGCCCATGAACACAAGAGGTGGGCAGACAGCTGGAGGCTGGCTGGGTGGAGTGCTGGGAACAACGGTTGTCACAACGGGGCTGCTGGCAGGGAGGGGAACCATCTGACAGATGACCGGCATAGGCGGCACTCCCCCTGTGGATACTGCAGCAGGTGGAGAAACCAACACGGACTTTTGTTGTGGGGACACGGAAGCTGGCTGAGATCTACAGATGACTGTCTCTGAAGAAGGCACAGAAAAGTCATCAAGTGCAGCGCCCGCTTTCTCACCAGCATCTGCGACTGTGTTTCTCTCACACGCGGATCTGCTTGGGGACACAGCTGCACAAGGTACGCTTTTTCTTGCAGCCTCCACGTTTAGGTGGGCTCTTCTTCTAAAAGAATTGTCCTGGCAGTTGAGGATGCTGGCTGCTTTCACTGGGCAGGACTGGTGGTTACACAGCTGGGCATCGGCTGTATGGCGAATCACACTTGTTGCCTGAGCCTTGGGGAACTTGAGGACAGGCACTGGGCCTTTCTCTTCCTCTTTGAAAGGTGCTGCAATGTGAGGCTTGGAAGTATCTGAGAATGACTTGAAGTGCCCAGTAGATGGCGCTGGTGCAATCAGATTTGATACTTGAGAGGGTTCAAAGTCAGAAGGACTATAAGGTGGAGTCAGACACTACAAAGAGAAAAAAACAGGCATAACAGTGTGAGAAATTTAAAGTAGAATTCATTAGTTAAATTGTAAGAAAGTGTATCATTTACATTCATCTTAAAAACAACAATACTTACAAATGCGGGGATCGTATGAAAATCAGGAGTACTAGGAAGCAAATTCTCTTCCTCTGACATATCAGATACGGGGGTAACAGGTCTGTTTTCAAGGTATTTCTTAAAATCAGTCTTCCAACTGCAGCTCATTGACATAAGAGCTTCTACAGCTTCAAAATCACTTTTCTCTGCAGTTTTATTCCAGGAATACATACTCTCTTTTGATCTTTCAGAAATCATTTCCATTCTTTCCTCCTATAGAAACAAAAGGTTGAATACTTATTAACATACTTTTTGTCATCCAAGGAAGACCAAAACACTACAATTTTTTCGTTTTTTTACTATTTGCACAGCTCTCCAAATTAAATATGAAATAATTTTCCTCTCACCCCTACTCTAAACCTTCCTCATTCTTCCTCTCACATTTAGGCTTGAACACTGAAATCCTTGCTAGCTAGAGAGGAGCATGTGATTATCATTGAGGGGACGAAGGCCAAAGGCATCAGCACATTTGTGATCCAAAAAAAAGAGAAGCACTTGGCTTCTAAGAAAAATAGTTACATATATTCCTTCCAGAGTAGCCACTTGCCACTGGGGTCCAACAAAATAACTAAAGGATGGCTCTGCAAAAGTTATCTTCTTTTAAGACTTTCTTAAAAATGCAGTGCAGCAGACAGCTCTGGCCTGTTCATATGGACCTTTGAAAAGTCACTTCACACTTCTGGGATAAAATCAACAGGATAAGGATTCTTCAGAGTCTCTTTCAAATTAGTGTATAAGATTATTTGAAATTTAAGTTTTTTTGATATATGGGGGGCGGGGGGTATCCCAAAGCTTTATTTTCAACTTCATGTTTGTGTTCCATTTAACACAATGGTTTGCTACTCACAATTATGGCCAGCTAATGCAATACTACTAAAAAGTGGATAATCCGAAAATTTGATCTTCTACTCGGAATTTGCAAAAACCCTGGCTGCAAGGAGTTCGCAATAGTCAAAACAGACTATTTTTTCAAGAACTGCTTGATGACAAGATAAACAGCACGCTTTGTATTCCTATGTGCAGCTCCTTCTAGCAAGTGTGTGATGCTCCACATTAAATTGCACTTTAAGAACAATGGTCCTACCCACCACCTCTCCCATTCTTCATTAACGCGATCCCATTCTCCCTCCCCAACAAGAGCCTGTGTAAAAATATCGAAAAGCGTTCTTCACGTAGCAAGGTATTCTCCTCGACGCTCGTTTTTTGAAAACGCGTAAACCTTTCGTGTTGAAATGCTTAGAAAACGAGCCATTGCTCTTCAAATATCGCCAACAACGCCATTGCGTAATCGAGCGTGCATTTACTGTCAGCTGCAACGGACCGCGCCGGTGATACAGAAAAGCCTCCCGACGCCGAAGCAAGAAAGGAGACAGAGAAAGGCAGGCGGGCAGGCGGCAGGCAGAGGAGCGTGAGCCGGGAGGAGAAGCTGAGCTGGAGGGCAGGAAAGGGAGCGGGCGGGGGAGAGGAAAGGGAAGCGGGCGGAGGCGCGGGCGGCGGAGGCAGACGAGGGGCGGAGGCGGCCGGCGGGGGAGATCCTCGCTGGCGGGGACGGACGGATGGGGCCGCCCTAACCTCCGTGAGGCTCACGGGTGAGTCACTGGGAACATTCCTCGCGGCTCGCACGTCCCCGCAGCCCAGCCCCCGCCATAGGCCTGCCGGCCGGCGGCCCGCGCCCGCATTGGCTGGGCCGCCGGGGCGGGGGCGGAGGAGGCGGGGGCGAGGCATGTGAACAAAGCGTGATCAGCGGCTGCTCCGGGCCGCGCAGGAAACGTTCACTGGGAATTGCCGCGCCGTCACCTTTCACCTACTTCCTGAGCCGGGGCCCCCGCCCGCGCGCCGGCCGGGGGAGGGGCCGCGGGCGCCGCCGCCAACCGCCCGGCAGAGCGCGCCGAGCCCGCGAGGAGGGGCGGGGCCGCGGGCGCCCGACTCCCGGAGCGCCCGCCCCTCCCCGCTCCCCGCGGTTCCCTTAGGAACCGACAGCGGGGCCGGCTCGCTCCCGCCCCTGGCGGAGGCCGGGGCTGGGTCACTCGGGGACGAGACGCTCCCCGGGCGCACCCGCTCCCGGCCCCCAACCCCCCCACCCCGCCCCCGACCTCCGGCTCAGCTGCCGGAGGAGGAGCCGGGTCCCCGCGGAAACCCGGCCTCCGCCCCCTCCCGGCGAAGCCCCCGGGGATCCGGCCGAGCCCTCGGTGCTTCCCTCCCACGCCGCCCAGGGGACCTCAGACCACCCGGTCTCTCCCGGCAGACGCAGCGCACCCTCCCCAAGTCTGCAGCTCCGGCCTCCGCCCCCCGCGCGTCTCCACGGGATCCCAGACGTGCAGCCCCCACCGGCCCCGCGGCCCCACGGCCTGCGGCTCCCGCCTAGACTCAGGGCCCCCGCGCCCCCGTCCACCCACACCCCCCCCCCGTCCCCGCTGCTGGGTCCTGCTTTCCACCCTCCTCTTTCCTCCCCGCGGCGGCTCCCCGCCTCCTCCAAGGGGTTCGTGGAAGGCGGCCACCTGCCCGCTCCGAGGATGAGATGAGGAGTCCCCGGCCGACGTCTGGGGGCGAACTTCTCGTCCCCCTCCTCGGCGCTCTGCGGCCCGCGTGCCATTCCCCCGCATCCTCGCCAGGCACCCTCCCTCCCCGCCCCCGGAGATATGCTGAGCCGTCCCCTCCTGCAAGCTTCCGTTCAGACCCCCGAGAGAGGGTCCCCTCTCCTGTGCGCACCGCGCCGCCCAAATGCTCGCGAGCCGCCCCCTCCCACCCTGGCTCGCAGTCCCGATCCAGGAGGAGGCATCTCTCTGGGCGCCAGGTGCAGGGGGGCCCCCTGGCCTCCCCACTCTTCCTGCCCCTCCCGCCATCCTCTCCCTCACTTGCCTCCAGCCTCTCCAGGGAGCTGCCCCGGCCCCTCATGACACCTTGAGCAGACCTGTCTCTCCCTCGGCGCTCCATCCCGGGGCGCCTCTCCTGATCCCCTCGCGACGCACACGCCCTCGCCGGAGCCTCGTCTGCAGGCAGGAACCCTCCCGACTCCCCCACGACTGCGCTGCAGCCCGGGTCCCCGGGCGCGGCTGGCTGTCAGGGGCTCGGGTTCGCGCCCCGCCGGCCGCTCAGACGTGGCGAGCCGGGGAGGGCCGGGCATTCCCAGGTGGCTTACCGCAGCCTGCTGGAGAGAGGCGCCGAAGTTGAGCATGGTTGGCTGCCTGGCCGCGGGCGGCACGCTCACTGGCTGCTCGTCCAGACGGGCGCGCGGAGACACTCGACGTCGCTCCCGCCGCTGCCTCTGCGCTCCGCGCCGTCTGCCCCCTCCCCATTCAGGTAGCCGCTCCGCCTGCCGCGCGCCGCGGGCGGGGGTGGGGCGGAGCCGGGGCGGAGCCTGAGGCGGGCCAATCAGCGACAAAGGTGTGTGAGGCGCCGGCCAATAGGCTCGCGGGGCCACGCGTGATCAGCGGCTGCCCGGCAGCGTGAAGCTGGTGTCAGTGGAGCGTGTACACAATCCCCGGCAGCGTGTTCCCTCGGCCCGAGGGACTCCCGCCGCCACCTGACTCCGTGACCAGCCCCCTACCCCTCGCCCACCCGCCGCCCGTCGTCCCCACCCACCCCCCGGCCCAGGGGGCGGGGCCACGGGCGGGGCCCTCGCCCGGAGGCGCGGCGGCGGCGGCGGCGCGCCCAGGCACTGCGGAGGGCTGGTCCCACGTGGGTGGCGGGGAGGGATGCCCACTCTGCCGCGTCCCCTTGGCGCGGGGCCCCAAGTCGGCCAGCCGCGGGGTGGGCGGGACGCCAGGCAGCCGAGCGGGGGAGGCGGCGGCTGCGAGCTCAGGGGTCCGCGCCAAGAGATCTGCATTTGGGAACGCCAAACCTTTTCACGTCTGGCGAGGAAGCGGAGCCCGCTGACCGACTGAGCTGCCTGTCTTGAGCATGTGCTCGGTTTTGCCTGGCTGAGCGGCGGGGATCACGGGGGCGGGGAAGGGAGGGAGGGAAGGGAGCCCAGTAGCTGAGCCGACACCTGTTACTGCGCCCCCCGCCCACGCCCGGGCCTCGGACGCGGGCTCGCCCTCCCTTTCCGCGCGGTTGGGAGCGGTGCCTGCCCCGCCCGCCCCGCCCATCCTTCCTCCGGCGCTGCCAAGAGAACGGCGTGGGGACTGCAGGGAGCCCGAGAACTGGACCAATGGGGTGAAGGGAAGCCGTAGACCCCGATTTTTTTTTTCTTTTTTATCCTTTCTGGTGCCGACGCTCGGTGGCGGAATCGAGTTTTGAGCTCGAGGTAGTTAAAGTTTAAATTGCAGTCTATAAGCTGTTTCAAAAACAGACCCCACCCCCACCCCAGGCCCAGGCCGGCGGAAGCACCCTGCCTGGAAGCCGGGGATTAAGGGGAGGAATCTCCCAGGGTCGCCTGGGGCCCTCCGCGCCACGCCTGGGGGTGGGGTTGCTGCAGGGGTATGAGCCAGGTCAGCGCCCCTCCAAAGCGCCATCGCCCCCCACACTCCCACCACCTCCACCTTCGACCCTCCCCTCCCCTCCCCCCTGCCCCCGGGCTGGACGGAGGCGGGCGGGGCCTGCCGGCTGGGAGCCTGTGGCTCTGCTCCCGGTTTGCGCCTCTTTAGCCGTTTGGTGCCGGTTCGCAGTAACTGTTGGGAGAGTTGGGGAGTGATAACGGGGCGGGCCCAAAGGGTACCGACATTTTATCTGCTCGGAACAGGCTGAACACGTGGTGGAGATCACCGCCCCTCCCGCGAGCAACCGAAAGGCTAATGCACAAGTCCTCTTTGTACCAATAAGCACAGCATGAGCATAGAAAAGGAACCAATTATTTTAGCAATTGCCAAATCCATGAACAAAATTCTCCGATGACTTCTTCTGGTCCATCTAAGGCCCAGGCTAGCCAACAACCGCATAGGAATAATAATCACGATGCACGGGGCCGGAGCCACCCACGGTGGGAAGGAAGAGAAGTGAATGGCCTCCTGTCACGGCCGCTCCAGAACCTGCTGGAGGGGCGCCAGCTCGGCAGCCCAGGCAGCTCTTCCTGTCTCCCCTGCGCTCCAGCCCGCCCCTCCCCCTCCGTCTGCAGGGTGTCCTTCCCGGCAGGCTTCCTTCCGCCCGGGCAGTCCCATCCTGTTGATCTGAGCCTGCGGGGCGGGAGCAGCTGGCCCCGGGCACCTGCTGCCGCAGAGGAAGCCCCCGTCTGTGCCCAGCCGGCAGGCCAGCTTCCCTTCCTGTCAGGGAGCCGTCCTGGGGGGGGGCCACGGCCAGCCCTCCGGGTCTGAACCCCGTCCCTCCCTCAGGAACGTGGGGCTGCTGGCCTGGTGCCCCAGCAGGCTGAGAAACAGGGAGCATCCAGGGCTGGTGGGAGTGACTGAAAACAGGAAAGGAAAGGGAAAAGGGGGAGGAGGAACAGCGCGGTGGCGGCACAATTCCTAGAGATTCAGAGAAAGATGTTCCCTGGCCACCTCAGACTCGACATAACCAAAACTCAGACCCTGGTTTCTGCTCTTCCTGTATGCACCCATTGTTTTCTTCTGTTTGTTTTTGTTTTTTAAAAAAATATATATTTTATTGATTTTTTTACAGAGAGGAAGGGAGAGGGATAGAGAGTTAGAAACATCGATGAGAGAGAAACACCGACCAGCTGCCTCCTGCACACCCCCTATGGGGTATGTGCCTGCAACCAAGGTACATGCCCTTGACCGGAATCGAACCTGGGACCCGTCAGTCCGCAGGCCGATGCTCAATCCACTGAGCCAAACCAGTTAGGGCTGCACTCATTGTTTCCCACGCAGCCTTCGCCTTCTTCCTCAAGGCCCTGGATCCGCGTGGTCCCCAGAAATGCCTCTCTTCTCTCCCTCAAATGTTGCTCTAGGTCAGTCTGTCATCAAGGTCCCCTTGGTTTAAACAAACTGCAATCTCCCACCCCACCCCACCACCACCCCAGTTCCTTTCCGGTGCCCAAACTTTCCACCCTAGGCCAGAGTGGCTTTTTGAAAAAAGTCATGATCCAATCGTGGCACTCCCTACTTAAACATGACCCTTGGCTCCTGTTGCCTAGGAGACAATAGGCCATTTCATTCAGAGCTCTACAGGGGGCCCCCAGCTTCCCTCCCAGCCTCATCTCCCACCCAGACACACCCCTGCCCACAGCCGTAACAAATGACTTGGTCTTCCTCAAGCATACGGTGCACGTTCATGTTTCTCAGCCACCTACAATGTGTTCTAGTCCCTGGGCACTGGGACAATACAACGAACAAGACCGGTCCGCTCCCTGCTCTCAAAAAGCTTGGGTGGGAAGGCAAAGACAGGTAGGCAAGACAGGCACACGCACACATACACATACTCACTTACGAAGGCAAGTGAATTAACTGTAACGCCTAGAATTGCAACAGTGATGTGACCGTGGGCCGCTGGTCTGGTTTGGGAGGGAAGAGAAGCTTGCTTTGAGGAGGATACTGTTCAGCTGAAAATCTAATGCAGTGGCTCTCAACCTTCCTAATGCCGCGACCCTTTCATACAGTTCCTCATGTTGTGGTGACCCCCGATTTCATTGTGACAAATTGAACATAATTAAAGCATAGGGATTAATCACAAAAACAATATGTAATTATATATGTGTTTTCCGATGGTCTTAGGCGACCCCTGTGAAAGGGTCCTTCGACCCTTAAAGGGGTCGCGACCCACAGGTTGAGAACCGCTGAGATTCTAATGAGAGGACAGGCCGATCGATCGGAGAGTGCACCTGAGTAGAGGAAACGGCTACGAGAGCAGGAAGGAGCGTGCCCCGCGTGGTGCACTGTGGCCTGAGGTGAGAGTGTGCTGGGGAAAGGAGGAGGGCACCGAGCTGGAAAAGTGAGGCAGGAGGAGCCAGAGGACTGATGAACGTACAGGCCCCCGTTTGAAACTGAGACTGTCTTTCAAGTGCAGCAGGAGGCCTAGTGTCTAGGAAGAAATGCACATTTTTATCCTATGAGCTCCTTTGCCACCTTGCTGACACCTTTCTTGATAACTCCAAGATGAATCCATCGTCCTCCTCTACTCCTCCACACCTCCACGATCAGAGCAAAGCACGTGCATACCTTATGGCAAGGAGTCTTTTACAAAACTAAACTCTGCCGGTGTCCCACCCAGATCCGAGCTCCTTCAAGATGGGGGCCACGTCAGCATCATCTTTCTGGCTCAGTGTCTGTTCCAGACGAGGCACTCAAGGTTTTTAAACGGGTAAAATGAAACTGTAGGTCGTCTCTGAAGACCCCCTGGGGTTGTAGATAGAATGTGGACTGGTGCCTAGGCAGAAGTCTGGATCCTTCCATGCCTTCCCTAGCTTGTATCATGGCAGGGCCAGGCATGGAAGTCTGTCTCATCTTGGGCGTGAGTGAGAGAAAGCCCTTGGGCAGGAGTCAGCGGTCCCTCAGAGATGTCACCTTCCTGCTGATGGGCTGGCTTCTCCTTCGGTCAGAATAGTGAAGGAAGTGGGAGGAGGGGCTGACAGTGAAGATGTCGCAGGTCAGTTATGGATATTAAAGCGCGTTGTACCCAGGAGTCATCTCTGTGTTCCAGCCGGTGGGTGTCCTCCGCATTCATCCCTTGCCCCACCATGTGCCAGGGACGAGCTGAACTCGGAGGAACAACCATAAAAAAGACACAGCTCCTGTGCTGAAGGAGCTTCCAGTCTAGTGGGAGAAGTAAATACTAGTAAGTGAGCCAGGCATGACTGTAGAGTGGTGGGTGCTAAGAAGGGGGTGTGCACAGAATGTCCCGGGAGGGCCAAGGAAGGGGTCAGGGAAGGCTTCCCCCAGCTGATCCTGCGGGAGGGAGGTGGAGAAAAGAGAGAACTTTGGGGATTCAGGATGCTCTAGACTGTCTGATTACCGATTAGAGAGGTAGGATGAGGTGCTCAGGGTGTTAAAGAAAGCAGCCCAGAACATACAGGGCCTTTGTGTGTCCTGCTAAGGAATGTAGATGGAGAACTTCTATCCAGAGGATACTGGGGACTTACCAACAGGCTTTAGCCAGGAGCGATGCTATAGAAAGCTCATGTGGGCCCGTGTGGAGAATAGACAGGCGGGGGGTGGGGGGTGGGGTGGTGTTCAAACACCAGTGAGGAGGCTTTTGTAGTAATGTAGGCAGGAGACAGTGTGGCACCAGAAACTAGCAGGATTGGGTCATTGATTGGATGTGGGCACGAGGACAGAGGGAGATGAGGACTGCTGAGTTCCTGGCTTGATTCACTGGATGAAACAGGACAAAAACAAGACTCTAAGCTCAAGGAAGGGACCCTGGGGAGGCAGGAGCTTTCGATGGGGAGGAAGAAAATGCCAAATCCGAATTTGAACATGTAAAGATGAGATTACCTGTGGCACATTGAAATACAGATGCCCAGGAGGCAGTGGGAATTTCAGGTCTGGAGCCCAGGAGAGAAAGATCTGGGCTGGAGATGAAAATGTAGGAGTCACCCTGGCCAGTGTGGCTTAGTCTGTAGGAGCGTCATCCCATACACCAAGAGGTCTCAGGTTTGATTCCCAGTCAGGGCACATGCCTGGCTTGCAACCAATCCATGTTTCTCTCTTACATCGATGTTTTGCTCTCTCTCCCTAGCCCCTCTGTTTAAAAATCAATGACAGTGTCCTAGGGAGAGGATTAAAAAAGGGGGGGAGGGGGAGTCACTAGCATGTAAGTGGCAGCCAGAGGATTGGGTAACATCCCCTAGGAAGAGTGAAGAATCAGAGGTAAGAAAGCCGAGGGTGGGCAGCCGGGAAATACAGGCCCAGGGAGAAGGTGACGGCGAGGGAACAGCACATGGTGAACTATTGGCAAAGGGCGACACAGCGAGGACTTTCCGTATACCCTGCACGTAGGGTTTCTTGGCCTAATGTGACAAAATGGCGACAAGAGGCAAGCAAGGGCTGATTCAGAAAGTAAAAGTGTCAGACAGCCTAAAAAAAAATGATCCCCTCTGGTGATTATTATTAGTTTTTTTTTTTTTATTATACTTAGTTACCATGGTTTTTAAGCTCATTAAAATATTTATTTTTAATTTTGAACTCTTTAAGTAGTTTTTTTTTTTTCTAAAGATGGCTACAACACCTCCTATTCCATATCATCTTTTCCAAGGGGATTTTGCCATTCCTGCTTCAAGAGGTGAAGTTGATTTCCCCAACTCTTTTTAAACAGTATTTTTAAATATATATTTTTATTGATTTCAGAGAGGAAAAGAGAGGGAGCGAGAGAGATAGAAACATCAATGATGAGAGAGAATCTTTGATCAGCTGCCTTCTGCATGCCCCACAATGGGGATCGAGACCACAACATGGGCACATGCCCTGACTGGGACTTGAACCGTGACCTCCTGGTTCATAGGACAACACTCAACCACTGAGCCACACCAGCTGGGCTGTTTCCCCAACTCTTGTTCCGGGATTCGCTTTGACCAATAGAATCCTGGGTGGGCGCTGTGGGACTGGGCACCTAGGTCTTAGGAAAGCCTTTGATGTTTCCGTTTTCACCCTCTTGGGAACCAGCCACTAGGCAGAGGAGCTTACGGTGAATTACTGAATGAGAGAGAAAATGTGAAGAGAGAATGGCCACGGGAGGAGACCAGGGCACCCCGACCAAGAGCCAGGACCAAGCCTCCAAATGCAGGGCCACCTGGGGACCCCCCCACCCCCCCAATCCCCCCCCCACCCCGGCCTGACCAGCTGACACAGCCCAAGCAGCGATAAGCTCTACTTGAATTCCTGACCCACAGAATCATGAACAATAAATGGAAGGGCAAGGCAGGTGGGATTTCCTGCTTCCCTTCCACTGGAGAGTCCCCGACCCTTTCTGTGTGCGGGGGGTGTCCCTGGGCTTTGAGTGGTTGGCTATGCTGCAAGCGATATCGGAGACCGTATGTGTGTGTGTTTCAGCTCTGGAGTGGCAGCCACGGTTTTAAAAATATTTATTTTATAAGAATACTTTTTTCTTTTTTTATAAAGGATCTTAAACAGCTGGGAGGAAGCCCCAAAGTGGACTAGAAAAATCAATCAAGTAGAGGAGGACGAAAAATTGGAGTAAGAAATAATGTTTTATTTTAACTTGGAGAAGTAGGAAGTACTAAAGCTGGAAGACCAACACCCCACACACACACACCCACACCCATCCTCCCACCCCTGCCCCCGGAGCTCTCTGCCGAGTGCTCTGACAGGGAAATACATGTGCAACTGGAAGGAAGGGAGTTCACCGATCCAGGTCTGCTTTGTACCAGGGTTGCCTGGCTCACTGAGGCGATGGAGGACCTAACTTGACCCGCTATAGAAAGGCCATGGCATATTGCAGCACTTTACCTTGGGATTTTTTTTTTAATTAAATTTTTCCACTCTCCATTCTGCCCATTTTTTATCTCCCCAGGAGGGGAAGTAGTTAAGTGATTCAGTGGCTCTGCAAGGTTCCAACTGGCAGTAAAACACAGTTATTTAATATTTTGATTCTTACAAAGTGAAAATAGCCTTATTGCCTTTTAAAAAAAACACACACACACAAAAGGAATACATGCTGATTATAAACAATAAAAAATACAAAGAATTCAAAAATTAAAATCTACAATCACACTACACAGAATTAACCATTAGTAACATTTTGATATATATTTTTTCAGACTCTTTTTCTCTGCCCTTCTTTCTCACCTCCCCCTCTCTCTATATAATAGAATATGCTATTTTATAACCTGCATTAAAAAATTAATCTACCATGGACATCTCTCTGTACATCAATAATTATAAAGGTAGAGCTTACTTAAAAGTATGAGTTTTGTCCAGCCAGTGTGGCTCAGTGATTGAGCATCGATCTATGAACCTGGAGGTCATGGTTCAATTCCCTGTCAGGGTACATGCCCGGGTTGCAGGCTCAATCCCCATTGAGAGGTGTATAGGAGACGACCCATCAATGATTCTCTCTCATCATTGATGTTTCTATCTCTTTCTTCCTCTCTGAAATCAATTAAAAAAAATTTTTTTAAAGGAGAGAATAATTTTGAAATTTGTTTTCTCGCCACTGCCCTTCTAGGCCAGGGTCCAAAGCTCATTTTTATACACCCAACTAAGTGCAATGAAAAGATCATCGCACATTCAGGAGTTGGTCCAGGGCCTGGCTTCATGCTCCTGTCACCACAGTAGCCGATCGTTTTCAGCTCCAAGAGTCATTCACTGTCAGCTAGGACTGGGATGGTTAGCTCCTGCTGCCTGCGGCTCCAGGAGAGAATCTGAAACCCCAGCATATGGAGAATATTTCAACTTAAATTGGGGAATATGGCTGCTGCCAGAGTGTTGCTATTGGTTCCCTGGTAGATTCGGCTGTGAAATCGACCATCTGCCCAGTGTGAGAGGCTGCTGGGTGGACTAGGGTCCCGCAGCTCTGGTTTCCAACGCCTTTCTCATCGCCCTCACCTCGTCCCTAGCCCTGCCTCCCTCCTCCACCCATTGGCTGCTGCCTGAGCTCCACCTTTCCTGGCCTTGGGCTTTACAAATTGTTGGATGGATATGGCAACAGTAGAGAAGGAATAGGATTCACTGGGAGGGGAAAACTGGAAGGATAGGAAGGGCTGTCGTGGGAAATGATATCGGTCCTTTTGCCAGAGCAAAAAGTAGGAAAGATCATGGATCTCAACTTTGGCTGCCTGTTAGACTCACCTGGGGAGCTCTTACTAGTAAAAATCCCCAGTTCAGCTACACCCAAGACCACCAGAAGTCAACATCTCTGGAGGTGGCACCCAGACATCAGAAGTTTTTTGTTGTTGTTAATCCTCACCCGAGGATATTTTTCCATTTATTTTAAAAACAGAGTGGAAGGAATGGGGAGATAGAGAAACATCGATGTGAGAGAGACATATCTTTTGGTTGCCAGAGATCGAGCCTGCAACCGAGGTATGTGCCCTTGGGCAGAATTGAACCTGGGACCCTTCAGTCCTCGGGCTGACACTCTATCCGCTGAGCCCAACTGGCTGGGGCCATCAGAAATGTTTGAAGCTCCTCAGGTGATTCCACTGTGCAGCCCAGGTTGAGACCACAGCTCTCCAGTGGTCGGCAAACTCATTAGTCAACAGAGCCAAATATCAACAGTACAACGATTGAAATTTCTTTTGAGAGCCAAATTTTTTAAAGTTAAACTATATAGGTAGGTACATTGTTATTAACATAATTAGGGTACTCCTAAGGCTTAGGAAGAGCCACACTCAAGGGGCCAAAGAGACGCATGTGGCTCGCGAGCCCCAGTTTGCCAACCACGGCTCTAGACTAAGGAGACCTGGGTCTTGGATCCGTCAAGCCGTTGTAGGCAGTGTGATCTCGGGAAAGCCACGTACCCACTTTCTCTTATATGAATGTGGTTGCCTCCAAACGTATTTGACGAGGACCAGTTTTTAAAAAAATGTTTTCTAGCTCTGAAGTTCTAAGAATTTATTCAAATGGTAATTAGAAGTCAAGTGGAGGTGTGAACTTTGAAGCGTCTTTGAAGTATCTGATTTGAATGTTGCTCTCTACTTCCAACTCACCCCACAAACTCTGCCAACCAAAGTCTGACAAGAGAACTCCGGTAACCCTAGGGCCTTCTCTGCTAAGAGAAAATGTCCACCTCCTTCCATTTCACAAGACTGAAAAGAGGACAGTGGGTATGTTTGTCTCGATTGCTACCTAGCTCGTTAGGCAACTGTCGAGAAAGGTCGCGGGCACTTGCTCACACTCCCTCTTTCTCTTCCCACATCTGAAGATAATTGCTACCAGGCAAGGGCATTTTATATGAATACATCTAAAAGGAGAAGACTAGTTTTATAATCAGTGGGGGGGAAAGTTTGATGGGAACTTCATATTGGAAAATAAAACTAAATGATATTAAAATATGTTTTGTTAGATTTAGCAAACCTCGGTTATAATAGCAAATATGCACTCATTCTCAACAAATAAATTGTGTTGCTTTTCTCTGCATATATTTTTCTGACAAAATTGTATATCATTTATGTATTTATTCATATGTACTATATATTCATATATTATATATCATTTCGCTTTACTTGGACTTTAATTTTAAAGCTTTATTATGAGGCAGGGGTAGTTGTATTAGCTGAAAGGGGTGTTTTAGTAGGGGCCAATTTTATAAGTAATTGGTTTAGTAGAGAATATTTTCACTATTCAACTTCCTAACTTCAAGGAATTGGATAATGAACACTTGAGTAATTATAAATATATATTTATTCCATATGTCTCCATATAGGCACAAAAATAGGTAAATTGTATACTGTAAAGTATATGCTAGTTAACACAAGTTACTGTGCCCTGTACTTGCATATGGCATTACAGACAATGTTACTATTTCCTGTACTTGGGGGAAGTTGTCACCTTCACCAAGTTTTATTTTCTAAACTCAAAAACCTCCCTCCCTTTCCTCTGCCACGGGCAGTTTTCATAGATTCCTAGTCATTTTTGTAGCTGTCTCATGACCATGTCCTCACAAAGCAATTTACCAGCTAGATTTTGTGTGTCGTAATACCAATAATACTCTCTCATACCCATCGAGCCACGGCTGTATTCCAAGCGCACTCTTATATTGTCTTGTTTAGTATTTACAGCAGCCCCGTGACCGACATGGATAACACCGTCTCTGCTTTGCAAATAAGTGTACATGTGTGCTCTATTTTGCTGGCCACCTGTTGAAATAATTGCAAGTGTTCTGTAACAGGTCCTTCACTTGGGAAATCCTTTCTCCTCAGTGCAGTCTGAAAAGCATTTCCCTGGACAGAAGATGACTCTTTAAAAATAGCTTTCTAGCCCAGCCGGCGTGGCTCAGTGGTTGAGCATTGACCTATGAACCTGGAGGTCACTGTTTGATTCCTGGTCAGGGCAGGTGCCCGGGTTGCAGGCTTGGTCCCCAGTGCGGGGAGTACAGGAGGCAGTTGATCAATGATTCTTTGTTATCATTGATGTTTCTCTCTCTCTCTCTCTTCCTCTCTGAAATCAATCTATATGATAAAAGCCTAAGCGATCATTACAGCAGAACGTCGGACAGACATCCCCCGAGGGGCCCTGGGCTTCACACGCCGAGCTCAAAAGGTTCGCCATCACTGCTCTAGTAAATATATAAAAATTTAAAAAATAAAAGACCCTAGAGAGTTCCCTCACCCCTCCCACCAGGTGCGGACACAGCAGAAACAGCCCTCTATGAACCAGGAAAGGGGTGCATCTGGCTTTTGGAACTCGCAGCCTCCAGAATTTTGAGAAATGAATTGCTTAAGCCGCTCAGCCTATAATATTTTTGTTACAGCAGCCTGAACGGGCTGAGACAGTGAGGTACTGAGAGCAGTCAATATTGTAGAGACAGAAAGTAGACAGCTGTTGCCAGGGGCTGAGGGGAGGGGGCCTGCTGGCATGGCCTGGTGTGTGTGTGAGGACCGTGGCCACTCCTGGAGCCTGGACCCAGTGCTCTTGAAAAGCTGGCGTCTTTCTTCTGAACAGAGCAGTGGTTTCCGGGCCTGGGTGTTCATGAGCTGCACCAAGGGATTCAAACCCAGATCCCGGAGTCCTGACTCTGAAAATACAGACTTGGTAGTCCCACCGGGATGGGGCCTGGGAGTCAGTATTTTCCAAACCCTCCTCAGGTGGTTTTGCTCATCAACCACGTGTGGGAACCACGGGGCTGGGTGGTCAGTGGGCCTTCGGTATGAGTATCACTTAATCCTCGGCACCTGCTTCCGGGACTTGCACTCCATCATCAAGCTGCACAACACACCGAGCGTCTCCTCGACACTTGGAGGCTGGCGCCTGCCGTTCAGTCCCGTGGCAAATGTATGTCGCGTGCCCGCCACGTGCCTGTGCTGCGCCAGGCCCAGGGATGGGTGGGAAGAGGCAGGGTCTCTGCTCCCTCGAGCATGTCCTGGAGCAGAGACATCGCTGACCCCCTCCCTCCTGCCCCCAGCACTTCCCTTTCCACCGGCCTTCGCTCCCTGGCCTTTCTCATTTCCCGGACTGCTGACCTTACGAGGTCCTAAACTTCTTTCAGAGCCAGATCTGTGTCCAATTCGCGTCTAGGCTGTGGTTTTCTTCTGGGCCCACCCCCACGCCCAATTGCCCACAACTGGTGTAATGGTTTGCATTCAGTAAAGGTCTGTTAAATAGATCCATTCATTCACCCAGCAAATATTTACAGAGGCCTGCCGTGCACCAGGCATGGCTGTAGGTGCCGGGGCTAGACGGAGGACGAGGTGAGTGAGGCACCAGGCCCAACATGTAAGCAGGCGCTCCTTCTCAGGTCAGGCCAGTGCAGGGCCGGCCCTTGAGAATGAGCCTCCCCTTCAAGGTTGTGCTCTGAGGGCCTCAGTTGCCTCGCTCTAATCCGAGCTCTGCTAGGAGCTGGGAGTCAGCCATCCATGGAACAGGGACAAATGGACACAGGGAAACGCTCCCTTCTCCCGGGGTCCTGGTGGGACGATGCATGCTGCCTCTCCTTAAGTCCATTCCCCCACCTGTGTGCCACCTGCCTGCCCAACCAGCCTAAGGAGTCCTACTCTGGTCCTCCCCCTCCTCCTCTTCCCACCCCACCTCCACAAGCATTCTGCCTGGGACGCTGTTTCCAGAGGCTGGTCCTTGACCTGGATCCCTGGGGGCACCTGTTGAGAATGCAGCTTCCCAGTGTCACCTATGGAGTCAGGCTCTTCGAGGGTGGACCTGCTTCCTGACCAGCTCCAAGGGTGGTCAAGGCACGTTCATGTGGCAGGAACCCTTGCCCACCAATTTGTTCAGGCAGCGCCGCCAAGACTGGCCTCCGTGTGAGAAGACAGGGAAAGGCATTTTAACGTGATCCAGTTCCTTCATGGTTCTGTTTGCAAAGGCGGAAAAGGCAGGTGTGGGAAGGGTGCAGACTGGCCTTGACTCTCACCTTGTGGAGCTCTGCAGGAACGTCTTCCCTCAGCTCGGCCTTGCACCTTCGCCAGGCCACGCCAGGTCCTGCCCCATGATCCTCTGCTTGCCTGCCTGGCCTCCCCAAGGAGCTAGCTAGAGTTTGGCACTGCCAGTAGCTTTGGTGACTGGGTCAAAAGTTCCCATGGTGCTGGGTAGGAGGCGAGATGAGTCGGCCGGTGGCCAGGGTAGGGTCTGAGAGCCCCAGAGCAAACAAGCAACGTGGGATGATCTGTGAGTGTGGTCATCCTGACGTCTAAGGCGGGTTCCTATCACAGTCACTTGCTTCACCTGTGCCCTGCCTGGACGCCCACGCCCTTTGGGGCGTCAGATGCATACTATTAAAGGGTGATCATCTGAATGACATATCAATTGTGTGGGTTACCAGTAAACCCAGTTTGCAGGGTGGAGCGTATCTCTGACTTTCCCAATCCATTAGCTCCTTGGCAGCATCAGCGTGAGATTCCTCTCGCTCTCAGGCCACACCCAAGCTCCCGCAGGGAAGAGGTGGGGAGTGGATCACCAATCTGCTTTTGAAAGGGTTCCGGGTAGGGCGATGGAGGGCCCATCAAAGTCCAGCTCAGGAGGGAATTTGGGGCAACGTTGGCAACTGGGGCACCGTCCCAGGGCCCCCAAATGGCAGGTTATTGACGGAGGGCTGTCAACAGCAGGCCACTGGAGCTGGACGAATAACTTATTTGCTCCCAAGGTTGAGGACAGCGGTGTTCAAGCGTTCGTGCGCGTCACTGTCTCCTACGGGCCCTGTTAAAACAGTGCCCAGACCCCACCTTGGGATCTTGGGAGACGAGGCTCAGGAATTTGCCTTTTCAACAGCTCCCCGCAGCAGTTCTGCCACACACCGCAGTCTCAGCACCTCTAGTGCTCTGAAGTAGGGACCTTTGCAGTGTTTGTTTCTCATTAACGCCAGGGTATCTGCCCCCACCTGCCACCCTCTCTTCAAGCATGGAGGTTTGTATGCTGACAGCTGTATTTCCAGATCCCCTTCCCTGTGGCCTGAGGTAGAGTGGCGTCTGAGATGTGGGAGATGAATGGGAAGGGGCAGTCATTACTCTCTCGAGGTGGTCAGCGTCAGATGCATGATAGGCAGGCGCAGGGGTGCCAGGTTCCAGCTTGTCCTCCCTCTCCCCTTCACATCCAGCTTCCCCCTGGAACCCAGGCAGCCCCAGGCCCTGCCTCAGATGCTTAGTGGCAGATCCCGGGGGAGGGACCCGCAGGGCGTAGTGCCCCAAGGCCTCCCCCAGGCTTCTCTTTGCAGCCCCTCTCATTGACTGCTTGCTAGTACCCGATCCACATGCTGAGGCAGGCCAGGCACTGGGCACCATGGGCCTTGCCAATCCGGGGCTCACATTGGTGCTTGGTCCATCTTGGCCGATGACCGGCCACATGGGTGTTGATAAATCTGTGACATAAGCGCCTCCCCTTTGCCCCCCCCCCCCCACCCCGCCCTTCTCCAAAGACCAAGATCACTGATTCATCCCGGCCCTGGAACTTTCCTAACACCCTGACAGTGCCTGCCGATTGGTCAGAGTAGTGCACTGAATAGACACCGTTTCTCACCTCTGGGCGGCCTCTGGGGGCCCCTCACAGTCATCTGGGCCTCCAGAGGCATCAGCATTTTTGTTTACAGGAAGATCTTGACCAAAGAATACCAACAAGGGAAGCAGAGATTGGGTTGTAAATATATGTCTCCAAGTTTTCCAGTTTAAGTAACCAATAAATCAACCGCAAATAACCATGTTTCCAATCCAAAGGAAAAGACAAAAAGATGGCTTTGTATGATACAGTGCAACTTGAGAGTGGGGGTCTGATATGAACCCACATGGCTGGGAGCAAGGCTGCCCGGCTGGGGACTATGTCCCTGCAGAGACCATCCCCTATCCCCCGACCCACCCCGGCCCCCACACACATGCAGGCTGGTCTGTCTTGAATCCAGCAGAGCTATTGGGAGTCTCCCAATCCTGCCCATCTCTCTGCTCTGCAGTTGCCTAGCTGTGGCTACAGAGCTCGGCATTCCTACCAGTGACTGGCCCCCTGGTGTGGTCGGGGAGGAGAGGGGAGGGAGTGGGAAGGGAAGAGGAAGAGAGGCCAGGAAAGGAGAGGTGCTGTGGTGCCATGGGAGGAGGGGGACAGGAGGGAGGCGACCACTTGGCTCTTGCTCCGGTTCTGCCACTTGGGAACAATGCCACCTGGGACAAGTCAGCATCCGAGCCGCAATGCCTCATCTACTAGTGAGAAGGGGGGGGGGGGGGGAGCGTGGTTATTAGTTGCTTATATGCACCTCATTGGGATGTTGAGAACATCAAGCAAAACTGAAGTCGCTGAGGTGAAAGTGCTGTCAGTCAGGGAGGAAAGGTTTTGCTTTCTTCGCTGCCTTCAATGAAGCACAGAGCCCGGCTCATAGCAAAGTAGGGTGTTCGGTAACGTGTTTGTTGATTGAATAAATGTGAACACAGACAGATGCTGGGGTCCTGCCCCAGCAGGTCCAGGGGTCCCCAAAGGTGTGGACGGAGTTGGCGAAGAAGGAATGACACGGAGACAGCGTTCAGTTGATCATCATAGCCGGGTTCTCTTGTCAGGGTCTCCAGCCAGGTTCTGTAGCCGGGTTCTGTCCAGGTTCTCCAGCCAGGTTCTGTAGCCAAGTTCCCTCGCTAGGTTCTCCAGCCAGGTTCTGTCCAGGTTCTCAAGCCAGGTTCAGTCACCAGGTTCTAGTCAGGTTCTCTTGCCAATTTCTGTAGTCAGGTTCAGTCCAGGATCTTTTGCCATGTTCTCTCGCTAGGTTCTGTCTCTAGGTTCTGAGGCCAGTTTCTGTCCAGGATCTTTTGCCATTTTTCTCCAGCGAAGTTCTTCTGTCTCTAGAGAACGTTCTGTGTAGGTTCTGTGCCTCCTGGTTCTGTCTTCTTAGTTCTGTGTCTTGCTGTCTTCTAAGTTCTGTGTTGTTACATCTGTATTTATACCAGTTGATTCCAATCCTATCAATCTCTATTCCAAAGGTTAGGGCGTTTCTTATCTCCATTCCAGGGAGTAAAGATTATGTAGCTTAAGCATGATTGTTCATAGTTAAAGTGATTAATTACCCTCCTGGCACTTAGTTAAGAGGTTTTATTCCCTCCCTAACTTCAGGGGAAAATCCCTACCTGGGGAAACAACCTTTCTCAGAGACCTTGGATAAAACACATAGTGCCAAGAAGGTGAGCAAACATATTAAGAACAGTATGCCATACATGCCAGGTCCCTTGAAACAGCAAGGATGGACTGGCTCCCGGCAGACAGACAGCCTTCTCTCCTGAAGGCAGACGAGGGAATGAGGTCAGGAAGGAGCACACAGGGCCTTCAAGGACGGAGGTGGTATTCTGCGTCTATGGCTGCGCCGTTTCATGCCCCATCGGCACCCTGTGTGCTTGCACATTGCATATTCTTTTGTAGGTATGTTCCAGCCTCCCATGAAAGCACTTTACAAAAATTAATGCAAAAAAAAAAAATAGAGAGAGAAAAGCCCTTTTTTGTAAAGTATCTTGCTGAAGGAAGATCATATTATTGTAACTTTTTTTAATCTTTTTATAAAAAAACATATTTTATTGATTTTTTACAGAGAGGAAGGGAGAGGGATAGAGAGTTAGAAACATCGATGAGAGAGAAACATTGATCAGCTGCCTCCTGCACACCCCCTACTGGGGATGTGCCCGCAACCAAGGTACATGCCCTTGACCGGAATCAAACCCAGGACCCTTCAGTCCGAAGGCCAATGCTCTATCCACTGAGCCAAACCGGCCAGGGCTTTTTAAATCTTTTTAAAAATATATATTTTTATTGATTTCAGAGAGGAAGGAAGAGGGAGAGAGAGATAGAAACACCCATGATGAGAGAGAATCATGGATCGGCTGCCTCCTGCAAGTCCCCCACTGGGGATCGAGCCCACAACCCGGGCATGTGCCCTTGACCAGAATTGAACCCGGGACCCTTCAGTCCACAGGCCGACGCTCTATCCACTGAGCCAAACCAGCTAGAGCTAGAAACAGTTTGCTTGTCATGGCTGAGTGGGGCTGGGGGTAGAGGATATGCCCGTGGCATCTAGCTGGTAGAGGCCAGGATGCTGCCTGTGCATCCTACAACGGAGAATTACCTGAGCCAAAGTGCCAGTGGTGCCACTATTGGACCAGGCTTGATGGTGTGAAATTCCCTCTGTGTCTCACTGAGCAGACACAGAGGGAATTTCGTCCTGGGCTGGGGCCTTGTTGATTCAGCCTTTCATCAGCACACTGCTCGGGGTCTCTCTCTCTCTCTCTCTCTCTCTCTCTCTCTCTCTCTCTCTCTCCCTCTCTCTCTCTCTCTCTCTCCCTCCCCACTCCTGCCATTCATTTGTTCCCCTACTAAGCGTAAGGTGCTGGAAATGTTCTCAAGGAGCTTTGGAATCAAGTGGAGGAAAAGCTCGTGTAAATACCTGATTATTCACAAGACAGATTGGAAACAGGGCCGTACAGGTCAAGATGCTTTGGGAGAACGGATGATTAGGTTGAACTACATGAAACTGCTGACATTCTACCTTTTCGACTGGAAAATGGGTGATTTTGTGCAGTTTGTTCATGAATACAGTTTAACCTAAATCCTCCGGACCGCTGGGGGCGGCGATCGGACTCACAGAGGAGAGACACGGCAAGGAAGCACTTGGTTCAGATCTCGCCTCCTCTGCCGCCTGAAAGCCAGGCTCATGCATTTCACTTTGTATTTGTACTCAGTTCTACTTCTTTGTATTTCCTTCCAGCTTCGCAATATGTCGTTGACCAGGATTCCAGTAAACTGCTTGTACTTCAGGTTGGTTCGATCCCTGTCACTGAATTGCAGCCCAAGGAACTCTGAAGAACTCTGTTTATACAGACACCAAACATGCAGCGTTTTCCTGGTGGCAACAGGTACAGGACAGCACTGTCCCCCAATACCATCCAAAGCCACAGCCTGCCAGAGGAGCCACGGGGGAAATTGTCAGAAGCTAGAATCCCAGAAGCATGCTGTGGTCATCCACGTGGTCATGTGACCCTGGGGTGTCAGGCAGCCCCACACAAACCAGCCCATGAGCCTTGGCCCCCCCCCCGCCCCCCCCCCAATCTGGAGCAGGTGGTAGAGGGTAAGCATTTCAAAGCCGGCAGCATGGCTTCCAACCATGCACAAGCCAGAGCACTCTGGAAAACTCGACTGTTCACAAGGGCCAGACTTGCAGTCTGATGAAGTCTGGCTCTGGTGTCCATCTAGCCCACTGGTTCTCAACCTTCCTAATGCCGCGACCCTTTAATACAGTTCCTCATGTTGTGGTGACCCCCAATTTCATTGTTACAAATTGAACATAATTAAAGCAGAGGGATTAATCACAAAAACAATATGTAATTGTATATGTGTTTTCCGATGGTCTTAGGTGACCCCTGTGAAAGGGTCGTTCGACCCCCAAAGGGGTCGCGACCCACAGGTTGAGAACCGCTGATCTAGCCTCTTGAAAGAGTTGCCCGGGAGCTCCCTGCAGCCTGGTTGGATGTCCCCAGGGTGCACAGTCTCTGCTTGTAGATGGAATCCGGCCGCTGGACACCGCCCGCCACTCCTGACGTGAGCTGTGCGGGAGCTAGGAGCCTCCGGCCAAGAAGATAAGCCCAGGATAGCCCCGGAGGCCATCCAGCCATCTGCCAGTTGGACTTACACTCGGGGCCACTGGTGACTCCGGCGATGACACCAGACACCAGCAGCATGACAGCCTGAGATCCAATACGCTTGTCCCCTCCTTCCTCTGTGACTCCTAGAGAGTAGAGGTGGCTCCTACCCTGCAAATGCAACAGTGACCCGAGGACCTCTGCTCCCGTGGCTCTCAGTGGATGCTCGCATGCTCTCCCCACCTGGCGCTGTTGTCAGAGCCGCGGATTAAAACACGCGATTCTAGCCTAAATAAAGCAGGCGCTGGGCGGAGGGGGCTGTTTGCAGTGAGAGAAGAATTCAGACCATGGGTATCGCATGGCTTCAGCTGTGTGTTTTCACAGAGGGATTTTTGTTTGTTTGTTTTCACACCGGTCCATGGGGAAAGATTTGTGGACACTGGACAAGCTGACGTTTATGGACTAAGATTATGTACAAGACTTGATGAGGCAATCGGGATTCCTCCATGTCCTTAGGGGAAAAGGTTGAACTTTTGAATCCACATGATTTTCCAGCATTTGATATTTTAATCCCACTGTCCTTCACATTTAAAAATGCCAGAACCACCCTGGCCAGTGTCGCTCAGTGGTTAGAGCGCCGGCCCATGCACCAAGGGGCCGGGGGTTCAGTTCCCGTCAAGGGCACGTACCTGGATTGAGGGCTCGCTCCCTGTCCCCAGTCGGGGCAGGTGCAGGAGGCAACCAGTCGATGTGTCTCTCTCACATCGATATTTCTCTTTCCCCCTCCCTCCCTCCTTCCCTCCCTTCTACTCTCTCTGCAAAGCAATGGGAAAAATATCCTCAAGTGAGGATTAAAAAAAAATAAATAAAAAGCCGTAACTGTGGCGATTGCTCTGTGTGGTCAGCCCTTCCCAAAGGAACCCACTTTCTACTTCCTCATCTTGACAGATATTAACACTCCAGTGGGGCCTTGACTTACGAGTTTAATTCATTCTGAGACCGAGCTAGTTAAGGAGCTCATTAAGGAGCTCGTTAACTCAAATTACTCTATCAACTCAATGCAAAAAATCAGAGACAGCTGGTCTCTCAAAAAACTCGTTAGTCGGGACACTCATGAGTCAAGGCCCCACTGTATTTGTTTGTGATGAGGGAAACTTTATATAAAATTGAATTAAAATACTCAGATGGAAGACTTCATTGTAATTTGTGTTTTTGGAGGGAGAGAAAGACTGTTCTTTGGTCCAGCCATCCTAAATCTTAACAACTCCTAAACGGAGCTTCACTTCTAGACACGCCCTGTTAAAGCCACACACGGCCAAGCACAGCGGCCACTTCTGATTCCTCTCCTTCCTGCCATGGCAGACGGGAGGTGTGACGCACGTTTGTTGAATGACTGTGTGTTCCCAACACTCTGCTAGCTTTCATCTCTTTATCCTGCTCTTCCAATCCAAGGTGGGGGCAACCTAGGGTTACAGTTGTTTGTATGGAAAAAGACATGCAGGTTATGATGATCACAATAGCTTCATTAACTTTGTTTTGCAGACTCACAACTGTAGACGTGTTTTTTGCCACGCCTTGTAATAAGTGTGAAACTTATATGGAGTCCAAAGCTATAGTTTGATAAGTGAAATTATTATTTTTTAATTTTTTATTATTATCGTTAATCCTCACCTGAGGAAATGTTTATTGATGAGAGAGAGAGAGAGAGAGAGAGAGACATCTACTGGCTGCTGCCCACATGTGCCCCGACAGATTAAACCTGAAGCCTAGGTATGTTCCCTGCCTGGCAATCAAACCCCCAACCTTTTTGGTGTAGGGGATGATGATACAACCAACTGAGCCACCCAGCCAGGCTGATAAGTGAAATTAAATACCCTTCATATTTGGCAACGTTTTCCAGACTTAACAATGCCTCAGAGATAAACACCTTCATTTTTAAAATATTTCTAATTCATCTATACTAGAGGCTCCTGGGAATCCTACATAATCAAATCCACCGTTTTTTGCAATTAGTATTTAAAGCATTTTCTTCAAAGGTTATAGAAATAATTGCAATAGTGTGCTGAGGTGGCTCTTGCCAACTCTTCGTTCAGTGACCTCATGTTAGTAACTTAATGTCAGCTCTGGGGAAGTCTTTAAATCAGGAAAATTGAAAAATGCTACAGATCCAGGTTCCCTTCCCACCCCCGAGAGCTGGTTTTTAAACATTTGCTACCATTCCACTGAATAATTGTCTCACATATATAATTGTAGGCTACATTCGTGGTATCATGATTTTTAAAAATTAACTAGTTCTGTGTTTATTTTTATTAAAAAAACACACAAACCAACAGGAAGTACCAGTAGTCACAGCCACTCTGAAGAAGAGAAGGAGAAGGTCAAGATTTATTACTGGAAGAAAAACCAGTTCATGCATCTATGAAACAGGCCCAAAAGAATGTAGAGAAAAAAATGACAAATATAGAAGTCCTCGACACCCATGGACTCCTGGTTGGAACCCATTAAAATTGACTGTCAATTCCTCAAAGAGAAAAAAGCAACTATGCATGCGTGTGTTAAGGTTAGATGCTAGAAAAAGAGACCACGAATATAGTGGTTTAAACAAGGGAGAAACTTGTTTTTCTCTCAGGTAAATTGCTTCCATCTCGGAGTCTAAGGTGAGCTTTCCGGCTCCTACCATCACGTGCATAGCCCAGAGATCTAGAAGGGGAAGAGGGGGAAAAGGCAAGGGCACCCTTATTCATTCCTTTCAAGGGCATGGTTCGGAATTTGCACAAGTCCTCGCTGCCCTCATTCTGCTGGCTAGGCCTTAGTCACATGGCCATACCTGGTACAAAGGAGGCTGGGAAATATACTCTCTACTCAGGTTTCCACATGCCCAGCTAAAGCCCTGGGTTCCAATAATTGAAGGAAGAAGGGCAGAATGGGTGTTTGTGGTAAAGCTTCCCCAAAGATGTCCCAAACGCATTCCCCACTAACGGAATAACTATGGCTGGGACTTGTGTGAGCTGAGACTTGAAATCAGTCTGACTGAAACCAACACACCTGCTCTTAAGACACGACCCGAGAAGATGTTACCGGAGGTTTCCAGAACATCGCCGCTAGGAAGAGGATCAGAGTAATACTTATGGCCTAATATTTATGTGAACAACATAGAGATCTCAAATATGATGTCTAGGTGTTAAGATTCATTAGATTGCACAAAGCAAAAATCAATTAGACTCAACTTAAGCAACTAAATAAAATAATTTTATTCATTCATTTATTAGAAGGGCAGGATCCCAGTAAGTTTCCCAAATTTCAAGAGGAACAGAAGTTGGGGATCCAGAACAAATGAACAAACAAGACAAATAAACAGGAGCTCATCCTATATAATAAAACCCTAATATGCAAATCGACCAGATGGCAGAACGACCAGTCGCTATGATGCGCACTCACCACCAGGGGGCAAACACTCAATGCAGGAGCTGCCCCCTGGTGGTCAGTGCGCTCCCACAGGGGGAGCACTGTTCAGCCGGAAGCCGGAAGCCGGACTCATGGCTGGCGAGTGCAGCAGTGGTGGCAGGAGCCTCTCCCTCCTCCGCTGCAGGCAGGCAGTAAAGAGCAAGGGGTCCCGGACTGCGAGAACTCCGGCCTGCGAGAGGGATGTCTGACTTCTGGCTTAGGTCCGATCCCTAGAGGGATCAGGCCTAAGCTGGCAGGTGGACATCCCCCAAGGAGTCCTGGACTGTGAGAGGGCACAGGCCGGGCTGTAGGACACGCCCCTCCTCCCCCCCCCCCCCCCCGCCCCAGTGTACAAATGTCATGCACCAGGCCTCTAGTAGAATAGAACAAGCATGTGGTGGTCACCTGAGGGCAATCAGACCCACCCTGTGCCTTGGGGCTGCCTCAGAAGAAAGGGACTCACTGGGAGTAGTGCTGGCACCCCCAGAGGGTCCAAGGCACAGTAGGTTTCAGCAAGATTTACAAATGGGATCAGGCAATAGGAGAATAAATTGGAATTTTGTATTGAAACTAAATTTAGCAATTTTTGCGTTTTAACAAACTGTGTTATATAAATTATTAAGTGTGATTCAGATATAGCACAGGTCATTGACATTGACTAGGGTCAAACTATGGATCTAGGTGATAATTCAAGGAGTTTAATTTAATACTCCTTAAATTTTAAGGTGTGAGGTTACTGTTCTGGTGACACTGCTTGGGGAGAGGGAGGGGCACCTGTGTGCGGGACACCATTTGAAAATTTACTTTCCGAATCATGAAGGTGTCATGGAAGTTACATTACAAGGAGTTTAAAAAGGGAGGGAAACATCACCCATGATACCACGCCCTTAGTTACGTCCTTCTTGTCACTTTAGTTGCCATTACAGCATTCATGCAATTTTCAACCTGCTTTTTTCATTGTCATGAGCATTTTTATGTTGCTCACAATCACGACATTTATTAGCAACATGAGAATACACTCTGTATGAAATGAACAGACTTGGCACCAGGGGAAGTAAAGTTGACATTTTTGTCAAGAAAATACTGACCTGATGCCAACTGCCAGCCTACCTGATTTCTAAGGGTCGCCTATTTCTGAATTCTTTGTGGCCAAGCTCTTCCTGCCTGTCCTACTGAGAGATTTTCAGATCTGTTGCTTCGAGGTAGGAGTGGGCAAAGCGTAGAAAGCAACGTTGGTGGGGCAGGAATGGGGCAGGAATGGTCCGGACATCTAGGTCAGTGGTTCTCAATGGAGGGCAATTCCCCCACCCACTCACACCCGGAGGACACTTGGCAATGTCTGGGCAGGTCTGTGGTGGCCAAAACTGGGGGTTGGGCAGCGAGGTTGCTGGCATCTAGTGGGAAGGGGCCAGGGATGCTACTAAACATCCTACAATGCACAGGACAAAGAGTTACCACAACCAACACATGAGCAATGTCAAGGTTGATGGACTCTGACCTAGAGCGCCTATAATTTCTTTTAACATGGTAATGGATAAACCCTGCATCTGTTTTATGTTGTCTGA
The DNA here is from genome assembly GCF_964212035.1 of Myotis nattereri. Lineage (NCBI taxonomy): Eukaryota > Metazoa > Chordata > Mammalia > Chiroptera > Vespertilionidae > Myotis > Myotis nattereri. The sequence continues at coordinate 13,835,603 of NC_138092.1, forward strand.
TTCGGGAAGGGTTCTGGAATTTTTGCTCAGGGTGATGGGTTTGCAAAAGACTTGAAATATAACACGAGGGAAGAGAATGCAGTGGCTAAGCATAAAGACTCTGAAATTTAAGAGTTTAAATCCTGGCTCACCAGGTAAGCCCTCTGAGGATGATACCTGCCTCCTGGAGCTAAAATGGGGATTACATGAAGCAACGTGTCTAAAGCACTTAGCACAATGCCTCACGTGTAGTAAGTGTACAATAGATGGTGGTGGTGATTACTACTGAGCCAACATGCAAGTTCACAGTAGGTACCAGTCCTCCAGCCTATAGGCTGCAACTGCATTTTGTAATCTTGTATTTTAGGAAAAGTAGACTTTAACTGATTTTTGTAATCTGGGCTTTAGAGACCGAGGCAATGTATGCGAGATACACGATCAACATAGATTTTACAGGAAGAACTTCTTAGGTGAGAGTTGTCTAATTGAAATCTCTCATATATTTTCTCTGGTGGATTTTTAAAAAATATATTTTTTTATTGATTTTAGAGGGGAAGGGAGAGAGAGAGAGAGAAACATCAATGATGAGAATCATTCACTGGCTGCCTCCTGCACGCCCCCTATGAGAGACAGAGCCTGCAACCAGACAGGTGTCCTCACCGGGAATCAAACCGTGACCTCCTGGTTCATAGGTCAACACTCAACCACTTGAGCCACACCGGCTGGGCGCTGGTAGATTTAAAAAAAAAAAAAAATTACTGCAGTGGTTGTTCTTATTCATTGAAAAACACTTGTTTTCTGGTATTCTTGGTTAAGCTATTTTGATCTACTGAGAATTTTAGAGTGGGCCTAGCTTCAGTAGGAATCGTGTCTCCTACACTCTAAAATTAGGGGAGATGGTCTGATTAATTCTCCAAACCTCACCGCATCATGCTTGATTCCAAGGGCTGGAAAGGTGTGTAAAGCGTTACTTCTCTTGATAAAAAGTAACAGCCACTCTTATATGGTGATTATGACGTAAGTCCTTGTGTTTCACGTGCATTTATTTCGTAGACCTCATCAAACCTGCGAGGACGGTCCTGCTGTTTTCTCATTTGACAGGGGAAGGGAGGCTCAAGAGGCTGTGACACGCCCCAGGCCCCAGGGCGGGTGAGTGTGGGAGCAGCGCCCAGTGCAGGCGATCTGGCTGCAGGTTCCTTCCCTTCCTGACCACTAAGCGATACCTCTCGGCCAAGGACCGAAACATTTCACAAACATTTCACTTTGGGTTTTGGTGCCATCTCCCGGAAGACCTCCAGCTGCGTAAGCTCAGTCTGTACCTGGAGGGAGTCCTTGCATCACCTGGTCCGCCCCGTCTCAGGGATGAGGACCCTGGGCCTCAGGCGAGTTTGGGAACCTGCTCTGCGCCCAGGTCGTTGGTTCTCAGCACAGTAGCTCTTCCGCAACCACACTGTTCACCCCCATCCCTTCATGGGGGTCAGGCCATGCCCTGAGCAGGTACCGAGGCCCCTTCTCTAGCCCTGATGGATGCTGGCAGAGCAGACGAGGCCCCGTCTCCTGACCACAGAGACAGGTGTCTGTGGGCCACAGTCAGCAGGCCATGGTCGAGGCTTTGAAGGGGAATAAACTCCGTCCCTGTTCGTCCGAGCGAGGCCCCAGTGTCTGGACACCTTAACTCAAAACGTAGGCCCCGCTGGGTCAGACCACAGGGGGCCTTTCTGCTGATCCTCCCACCTCCATCTGTTTGTGCCGAGATGAAATAAACAGCTCCACCCCTAGGGACGTGTTCGGAGCAAATGGGGATTCTTTATCGGAGAGGCAGCTTGACTGGGAACAACCCGGATGACGGATGATGACTTCCAGGGGAACGCACTTCGTGGCTGCCGCGTTGGAAGGGGGACTCTTCGCATGTGAACTGGGCCATCGCACAGCTCCGAGTCCAGTAACTCAGTTAGCTCCATAGACGGTGAGGCGGTATTGGTGGTGCGGAAGCTGGTGCAGCGTGTCCAGCAGGCAGTGCTAACCATCACTGCGCAGGGAGCTTGTGTGATCCTGGGCGGGCAGCAGGCGGCCCAGGCTGTGGAGAAGCTGGGCGGAGTTGGGCGCTCCAGGGCCGCCACCAAAACCCTCGCAGAATCCCACCAGCTTTTCCCTTTCATTTGAACTCAGAAAACTCCCAGTTCAGCTCTCCATATTTTAAAAATTAATTGTATTCGCTTAACACTTTTGGAGGGAATTTTAAAAACATACACAAGTGTGGAGAGAGTAAGGAAGCCCCAAGCGCTCAACACTCCGCTTCGGCCACTGTCTCCCGGGCCACTGTGGTTTCATCCGGCCTTCTCTGCCAGACAGGCTTATTTCATTGTTTGCTCATTTTTGCTGGAGTATTTTTACACTGAATTCCAGACAACATATCATCTCACCTGTAAATACTTCTGGATTTATATCTCTAACCAGTAAGTGCTTTAATAAAAAGTACAACATGATACTGTTACCACAACCTAACATGATTGAGAACTCCTTAACACCATCTAATATCCTGCTGTTAAGACATAATAGTATATTGGAATTCAGTTATTAGCCAATTGGCTCGATTTTCTCCACTTATCTAAAAAAATGCCTTTTTACAGTTGGTTTGGTTTGAATAGAATTTAAAGAAGCTCCACATTTTGCATTTCTTTGTATTGACTTCAGAGAGGAAGGGAGAGGGAGAGAGATAGAAACATCAATGATGAGAGAGAATCATTGATCAGCTGCCTCCTGCACGCCCCCTACTGGGAACTGAGCCCCCAACCGTGGTGTGTGCTCTGACCAGGAATCGAACCATGACCTCCTGGTTCATAGGTCGACACTCAACCACTGAGTCATGCCAGCCGAGCTAGAAAATAACATTTTTTATTGTTTGATTCCCTTCCCTCCTTTTTCCTTCCATTCCTTCCCTTATTGGTGAGTTTAGATACATGAGACTGAGAGTATTTTCACAGAAAGTCTGAGAACTTGAGTTCTCGTGTATCGATCCACAGGCCAAGCTGACATTGTTGAGCACACCCCTGTGCCTGCGCGGTGCAAAGCATATCCTATGTGTGGTCTTGCTCAATCCCCACACATCCCTGCGATGCAGGGTATTCCCTCTGGCTCCATTTTGGAGATGGAAAAACTGGGATTCTGAGAGGTTCAGACTCTTGAGCCCAGGCTCCGAGCCACCATGTCACCGATCTCCTGGGGGCTCTGTCGGGCCTTGTTTGCCTGTTTTCCAAGAATGTCCTCTCTTGGCTATAGAGTCCAACCTGGAGGTCATCATGGCTGTGGATCCATGGAACACCAGTCCCTGGAGATGACCCGTGAGTTCGTGGTTCTGGCCAGAGAACAGAATAAATGCTCTGAAAAGGCCTGCAGCAAAGAAAGCTATTTAACTCAAAGTATCCCAAACATTTAGTCATGGAACCTCTCTTCCAAGATGAATGACATTTTGCATCCCCTCATCGCTCCAGTAAGGAATATGATATGTCTGGTCCTAAGCAGGGCAGGCCAGAGCCCTGATTAAAGTTTGCCACACGCAATCTACCAAGCAGGTGAGCGAGACGACAGACTGTGTGATCCTAACAAAGGGAGAAGAAAGATGAGCGTGTTTATAGCACAGGAAGCAAAGCGAGGCCTCCCCGCAAGCTGTCGCCTTCCAGTCACAGAAGCCTAATGTTCTAGGACTGTCTGGCTTTAATTATTCCAATTTATCTATTTGGAATTGACTTTTTCTCTGCCAGGTGCCCGAATTTCTGGCTTCCACCCATGAGACGGGAGCTGAAAACATTCGAGAATATCACAAAGGAACAGCGACCTGCCCCTGAAGAAGGCAGCTTCCGCAGCATCGCCAGCCTGCCAGGCCCCTAGTAAGCGTCCTGTTGTTGACAATGATTCTCTGTTACAGGGAAAACACATCGACAGAAGCTCAACAAGTGGTAATACTTTGATGTGAGGGAGCAGCCTTTGGGATACTTCCCTCATAACTTTTGCCCTCTCAGGATAACATCTGTATTAGCACTCACAAGTGGTTTTTCTTTAAATCACCTCACCTTTTTTTAACATAAAGAAATATATCTAAATGGAAGTTTATAGTGCTTTATAAACAGAGAGCCACCATCCCTCTTCATAAAGGAGGAAATTAAAAAAAATTACAATAAAAATAAAATAGCTTGTCAAATTTAAAATATTCCGATTAAAAGAGAATAATGAAAGCAAATAACACATCTAATGAATTGTTTTAAATGCATCCCTAGAAATCAAGAGGTATGTATTAAACTTGTGGGAGAGACATATGTTCATATTTTTTAAATTTTTCTAGTTGGGAAGGATAAAAGAGGGCAATTTAACTCTAGCCACCAAATGACAAATGGGCATGCCCTTCACCCTGTCCTCCTCCTGCTGGGGGTTGATCTTATAGGTGCACTCTCTCCACAGGCCGAATCACGAGGGTACAAAGCTGTCTGTTACAGCATCGTCCATATTGCAAAAGATTAAAAACAACAAAAAGACTGGAGGCCCCCCTAAACGCAATATGATACACACCCACACAATGGAATACCATGCAGGCACAGAAAAGAATGGCGCAGATTTTCATGTATCAACCGGAATGATCTCCGGGCCTTTTTTTTTTTTTTTTTAATGACAAAAGCAAGACGTATGTAGAGCAGTGTGTATAGCGAAGGCAAAAAAGTAAATATAAAACAAATCTACATATCTGCTTTTGTCTGCATAAAATAAGCCTCCGAGGACAATGCAGAGAACATCCATTGCTTCTGGGGAGGGGAATTGTGTGACGGGGGGCAGACATAGTTGGGAGATTTTCCACTGCACACCTTTTTTTTTTTTGTAAGTTTTGAGTTTGAACTAGGTAAAGTAGGCAGAATAATGACCATGCAAAGATGCTCACCTTGTAATCCCTGGAACCTCTGAACATGTTGTGGCAAGGAGGAATTAAGATTGCAGGTGGAATTAGGGCTGCTAGTTAGCTGGTACTAAAATGGAGATTATCGTGGATTAGCTGAGTGAGCCCAGTGGAATCTCAAGGGTTCTTACGAATAAAAGGAGGAGACTAGAGAGTCAGTGTCAGAATGGTAAGTTTGTGTTTTTGGTTAATCCTGACCTGAGGATATTTTTTCCATTGATTTTTAGAGAGTGTGGAAGGGAGGTGGAGACACACAGAGAGAGAAACATTGATGTAAGAAAGACACATCGATTAGTTGCTTCCCTCTTGCACCCCAATCGGAGCCGGGTAACAAGCCTGCAACCGAGGTACATGCCTTTGACCGGATTCGAACTAAAGTTGGCCCTTTAGTCTGCAGGCCAACACTCTAACCACTGAGCCAAACCAGCTAGGGCTGTTTTAAGCTACTAGGTTTGTGGTAATTGGTTCCAGCGCTTACTTTAGATGCATACAAATGCACACTTTTATATATTTAAAGCATATAGCCAAATGGTGAAAAGTTTGGCCTTGGATGCCAGAATTGCCCGGGGTTGCATCCTGGCTTTCCTAGCAATGCGACCTTGGGCACGTTGCTTAACCTTTTGTGCCTAAATTTCATCATCTATCAAATGGAAATCATAACATTTACTTATTTATGGAGTAATCCAGACCTCACAGGGTTGTTGAGAGGATTAAGTGAGTTAAGACAAGCACTTTCAACACTGCCTTACACAAAGAAAGTGACAGTAAATGTTGACTCCTCCTATAATGAATTATCCTCTCTAATTGGATCAGATGCTGAGAAAGCATTCCCACTGAAGATGATGCAAATAACCTTACTCAAAAACCAAAAAAACCTGTGCTTCAAGAACCAGCGGAGGGTATCTCCAGAATGCCTTCTTAAGAGGGGCTGAAGTTCTTTGGTGATGTCTTAAAGTGGCGCGACAGAGCCACTAAGCCACTGCCAATTTGGGGGAAATACTTATGAGAGCCTTTCAATGAAGTCTTTTCAGTGTCTCTTCCGAACGTATTTTCAGATGAGTTAAAATCTCAATTCTAAGTTTCTGCCTACTGCCACTCATCGGTCTCGATGGCGGGATACGTACACACTTGCCACGCAACAGTGTTTGCAGTGTTTGGATGAGCCCATAGGATAATTTGTGAAGCCAGGACCAGCCAGGCCTAATAGCTCACAAAGGGAAAGTTTTCTATGAAAAATGAAATTCTTCTTGTCACTTCAATCAATAAACAGAAACTTCTAATCAAAAGACAGCGAGCTTCCATTTGGAGCCGCGGTTCTTGGTACCCGTTGATCATGTTGTCACACAGCTGAGGGAAAAGGTCAGGTGTTGAATTGCCTGCCGGTGACATGATGGAGCATTTTATCAGCTTCATGAAGGAGGTGTCTTACATCTTACGTATTCTGGAGGGTGACAGTTTCCTGTGCACACACGGACACTGAGGAGGTACAGGCTTGGTGCAACGGCTTGAATATGGGATGGGTCTTGTGCCACCAGCCACAGCTTCAGCCTATCCATGCCCACCCCAAACCCTCGCTCCCAGTCTGTGCCACGAGGGATCAGCAAGCGCCTGCCCACGTTGGCCAACGTTGGCACATGCAACGTCTCCATGGACTTCTGCTCAGCTCACAGGCTGTCACCGTGACAACCCCCAAAGGACAGCGGGATTCAGGACATCCCTGGGTTGGCCAGTTCGCAGGGACTTCTGTCACTTGGCCGTGCTGATAAATGGCTGCTTCCTATCGGCTCCCATTTCTGTATTTCATGCTGCTGGTCAGAGGCGTCTTGTCAATCATGGTGCTTATGTTGCTGTGATCATCATTCACCAAATGTTTTTGGTGGCAGGACTGACACTTTGTCAATAAACTTGGCAGTTCCAGGCTTTGCAATTAAATGCAATGATGCACATTTGGCTTCCACAGATTTTACACTTTGATTCCTGAAACATTGTGTTCCAGTCCTAACACTAAATTGTTTTGATATGGTATTCTATGTACATTTCAAACTACAGGCTGTCCACTGCCAAAGGGGATGTTGTGATTTATTACTGAAAAGAACACACGTCCATGTAGGAATTACATGTTTGAGAATTCGTTCTAGCTAACAGCTCTGTTTTTTCCCTAGCACTTACAGCTAACATATTATTTACTTGTTTATGGAAGTTATTTTTATGGTCTGTCACTCCTCTCTTCCCACTCTGGAATGGAAGCTTCCTGAGGTGGGGATGTGGGGATGTGTGTGTGTGTGTGTGTGTGTGTGTGCACGCATGTGCATGCTTAAATATTTACAGCTGTATTCCTAGCACATAAAACAGTGTCTGGCATATAACAGGCACTCAATCAGTATTTGCGGAACGAAACTGAATGAACCGGTGTACAATATAGGGTGGGTTTCTAAATGAACCCTGAGAGGCTGGGTGGCTCGGGGCATTGGATCCTCTGAACAGCTCTGTCCTGTGGAGCTCCCTCCATCTACAGGACCCCAGTCTCCCCTCTCCCTCCCATCCCACTCTGGAACTTTCCTTGATGGAAGCTCTTCCTTGGCTTGATTATTGGGTACTGATGTTTCCTGAATTCTGCCATGGCCCTCTGTGTCATGCTGTAGCTACATTCTCCCCAGGTGATGCCACCCAAGCCTATGGTTTTCCTCTAGGCCAGTGATGGCGAACCTCTGACACACATGTCAGAGGTGACACGCGAACTCATTTTTTTGTTTTTTTGGTTGAGTTTTCTTTGTTAAATGGCATTTAAATATATAAAATAAATATCAAAAATATAAGTCTTTGTTTTACTATGGTTGCAAATATCAAAAAATTTCTATATGTGACACGGCACCAGAGTTAAGTTAGGGTTTTTCAAAGTGCTGACACGCTGAGCTCAAAAGGTTCGCCATCACTGCTCTAGGCTCTTCTTGCTTTGGAGTGATGGAAAGAGGGGAGTGATGGGAGGGAGGAAGGGAGGGAGGGAAGCAAAAGAAAGGTGTGGGAAAAGAAATCACTGCCACCCAAGATACAGTTCCATTAATATCAGTCTTATTTTACTAGATTCAAACTTTCTAGGGATTTGACCCTTGATTTCTAAAACTCAATGAAATATTGGCACCATAATATGTTTATTAGTCAGGGCTCAAAATATCTAAGGCATTTCGTTTCTTAGCCTGCATTTTCGAAAGTGAAAAGTGTGCAAGAAAGTCCACGCATGGAGCATGGCTATGATCTTGGTCCGTTTCTTGGACTCTCGTTAGGGTGAGCGCTGACCAGAAAACCCCTTTCCCCTTAGGTCTCCCCCTGCGAGAAGAGCCCCTGCTCTGGGCCCTGGGCTCTCTGCCCCTTCTTACTGATGGAGGAGTCGGCAGGGCCAAGGGACCCAACCTACCCATAGTCCATGCCCGCCACCTAGATCTAAGAATTCCCCTCCCACATGGCCCAAACCAGCCGCAGGGCCTGGGCAGGGCTCTTTCCTGGGCCAGTACCGGGAGCTCAGGCCGGAGCGCAGGCCTGAGGGTGGCTGCGGGGCGCTGTTGGTAGAGGCACTGCTGCTGGAGCTCAGCCCACAGAGGCCCTTCGGGTGCTGGCAGCCAAGCACTTAGTGGGAGGAGAAGGGCCTGGAGGGAGCCCTGCCTGGGCTCTGCATTCCAGGGAGGAACTCCAGGGAGCCTGGGAGTTTCACCCTGAACCTGGCGTTCCAGGGCGTTAGGAAGGCAGACCACATATTGAACATGGGTGGGTGTAATAATTCATAAATACGTAGACGTGCAGAATACGGGCCTCCATGTGCACTCCGCTTGCCCCAGCTCTGCCAATGGCAGGGGCCAGGTGCTAAGAGAGCAACGTCCCTTTTGCCGTGCCTGTGTGCACGCCCTGCGGGAGATGCGACACAGAGGAGGGACGGACACAGTTTGTGCAGCGGAAGCACCTCCTCAGCCCATTCGGCCGCATGGATTCCTGGCACTCCCTCCACGCCAGCCTCTCCCTGCCTGGCAATGTTCTCAGCAGTGTCAGAGGTCAAAAGGGCTGGCCCCACAGCAGACCCAGAGGAAGGGCAAGCACCCCTGACTTAAGAAAATAATCCGACAAAAATACTCTTTGATTTTTTGGCAGATAGTAAAATGCACATAAACATATTCTTGGATATAAACATCACATCTCATTGGTATCCACGGAGGGTCGGTTCGATCCGCGAGGGAAATATGTCTGGGGGGGGGTAAAGAACCTGGAGAGTTTCGTTTCGTGTTTGGAGAAGGAGCTTCTAGATTTTTGCCGGCCTGGTTTCCCTCCAACAATGGCGCTAGTTCAGACAGCCGCCTGTAGGCTCACTGGCTTTCAAAGCTTGGGCACCAGCCCCGGCCTCTCTCCCGAGGTGGGTGCCCGCCTCCACCCGCCCAGTCCACTGTCCAGCAGCTCCCCACGCTGCTCAGGGAGTAGTCTCATTAGCTTCCCGTGGCTGCCGCAACACGTCACCACCAACTTGGTGGCCTAAAAGGAAAGAAACTCAGTCTCTCCTGGCTGTGGAGGCCAGAAGTCTAAAGGCAATGTCACATTCCCTCCAAAGCTCAAGGGAGAATCGGTCCTTGCCCCTTCCAGCTTCCGGAAGCCCCAGGCATCCCCAGGCTTGTGCTGTAGGAGTCCAATCTCTGCTTCCACCTGTACGGGCCCTCTCCCCGCCCCTGTGGCTCAAATCTCCCTCTGCCTTTCTCTGATAAGAACAGCCGTCATTGGACTTAGGGCCCCCCCAAACCACTGTTCAACTCACTACACAATCCACTGTGTTCCATCCAAACCAGTTTTTCCTATTGTCCCTGTCTGGGTAGGGATACCCATGTTTCCAAAGTAGACCCGGGAAGTCCTTCTAGACCAGTGGTTCTCAACCTTCCTAATGCCGAGACCCTTTAATACAGTTCCTCACGTTGTGGTGACCCCCAACCATAAAATTATTTTTGTTGCTCCTTCACAACTGTGATTTTGCTACTGTTATGAATTGTCATGTAAATATCTGATATGCAGGATGTATTTTCATTGTTACAAATTGAACACAATTAAAGCATCGTGATGAATCACAAAAACAATATGTAATTATATATGTGTTTTCCGATGGTCTTAGGCGACCCCTGTGAAAGGGTCGGTCGACCCCCAAAGGGGTCGCGACCCACAGGTTGAGAAACCGCTGTTCTAGACCCACCTCCTATTTCTCCTCGTATCCAGTCAGTCACCAAGGGCTGTCAGTGACGTCCTGGTAGCTTGGGAAGCCATCCTCTCCCCTTGGTCGCCTCTGCCGCCCTCACTGGCCTTCTTTCTGTTCCTCAGCTCTCACCCCAGGGCCTTTGCATGCACTCTTGCCTCTCTCTGGAAGGCTCTGCCCCTCAAGCTCCCCAGGCAGGCTCACTCTTTTCCACGTTCTCAGCTCAAGTGGCACTCCTTCTGGGAGGGCTCCCCGTCCCCGCTGCCCCAATGCCTCCCAGAGCCTCTATCCCATCCCTCTGCTTTCTTCTTCCTGAACTCTTCCGAAACACCTCGTATTTTCTTTTTTAAAAAAATAGATTTGTTACTGCCTATCTCCCGCCACACTCCCCCATTCTCTGCCTCCTGGCCATGTATGTGTGCGCACATGCACACACACAGACACACACACACACACACACACACACACTACGCTCCATGAGGTCAGAGTCCTGTCTGTTCTCCTGTGTCTCCAGTCTGAAGAACAGTGGCTAGCATGGAGCAAGTGTTTAATAAAAACCTACTGAACGGATGACAGATGCTTCAGTGCCTGCTTTTCTTTCCTTTGTTGGTTCAGACACTGGCATGGGCTTCACGTGTCTCGGGTCAAATCTGATCACACCTCCCATGGGCTTAAAAACACTGCCAAACACCCCCCCCCCCCACACACACACACAGGATGGCCCTGGATCCTTAGCGTGACATTCAAGGCCCCTGGTGAGTGGCCCCTGCCGTGCTCCCCCGCTTCCCCAAACACTCCCTCAGAAGTGCACGGCCCTGGCTCTGTGCCTTAGCACCCGATGTCCCCTCTTCTGGTGTCTTCCTCTTCGTTCAGCTTGGATTCTGACTCAGTTCTTCATTCAAAGCCCAGTTTCTACGTCACCGACTCCAGGAAGCCTTGACTGACTCCTCGCCACCCCCACCCCCGCCCCGTCCCCCTTGCTCCACATGCTTTTATGGTTGCTCTTTTCACACTGTCATGTATTACTTGCTCTCCTCACCGCTTTCTCTGTTCGGCCTGACTCCCTGAGAACAACCTCTGTGTGGTCAGGGGCTAGCCCAGTGATGGCGAACCTTTTGAGCTCGGCGTGTCAGCAGTTTGAAAACCCTAACTTAACTCTGGTGCCGTGTCACATATAGAAAGTTTTTGATATTTGCAACCATAGTAAAACAAAGACTTATATTTTTGATATTTATTTTATGCCGGGAGCCGGTCCATGCTTGCTGTTTCAAGGGACCCGGCATATATGGCATACTGTTCTTAATATGTTTGCTCACCTTCTAGGCACTATGTGTTTTAACCAAGGTCTCTGAGAAAGGTTGTTTCCCCAGGTAGGGATTTTCCCCTGAAGTTAGGGAGGGAATAAAACCTCTTAACTAAGTGCCAGGTGGGTAATTAATCACTTTAACTACGAACAATCATGCTTAAGCTACATAATCCTTACTCCCTGGAATGGAGATAAGAAACGCCCTAACCTTTGTAATAGAGATTGATAGGATTGAATCAACTGGTATAAATACAGATGTAACAAGACAGCAAGAGACACAGAGAGAGAGACAGAACCTAGGCACAGAACCTACACAGAACGTTCTCTAGAGACAGAAGAACTTCGCTGGAGAGAACATGGCAAAAGATCCTGGACTGAACCTGACTACAGAAATTGGCAAGAGAACCTGACTAGAACCTTGTGACTGAACCTGGCTGGAGAACCTGGACAGAACCTGGCTGGAGAACCTAGCGAGGGAACATGGCTACAGAACCTGGCTGGAGAACCTGGAGAACCTGGCTGGAGAACCTAGCAAGAGACCATGGACACAGAACCTGGCTGGAGATCCTAAACAGAACCTCGCTGGAGATCCAGACCAGAACTTTGCTGGAGATCCTGGCTAGGCTGCTGATCAACTGAACGCTGTCTCCGTGTCATTCCTTCTTCGCCGACTCCGTCCACACCTTTGGGGACCCCTGGACCTGCTGGGGTTGGACCCCGGCAATTTTATATATTTAAATGCCATTTAACAAAGAAAACTCAACCAAAAAATGAGTTCACGTGTCACCTCTGACACGCGTGTCATAGGTTCACCATCACTGGTCTAGCATATCGTGAGCGCCCTGGAACCCGCATCCGTTCCACAGTGCCTACCACTCTCCTGCTGGCCTGGTCCCAGCCCCTCGCTGTCCTGGGCCGGGCTCCTGGGAGCTTCTCTGGCCTGCTGTTTGTCTGTGGAATGCCTCCTAGCTTTGTCCTCAGGGGATCTTGTCTTCTAGAATTGCTTGTCTGGCTTCTGACTCACTGAGGTTACCTTAATCTCCTGCATTTATGTGGGCTCAGGTTCCAGTCTCCATCTGTTGACCTGCTGCCTGGGGCTAGTCTGCACTTAGCACAAGTGATAGGTGCTGAAGTAGGACCATGGGCCACCTCAGAGCCAAGGAGGTGAGTTTCAAAGACTGCAGAGAAGTGAAGCAAAATCAGTTCCAACAAGTGTCAAGGTAGCAACCATGACTTCATAGTGGTCCTGAGGTTTCCAGAGGTGTGATAAGTGAGGCCAGATCCTAAGAGGCCAGCCAGAGATGGGTGCTGAAGACCTGGAGGCAGTTGTGTGAGGACAGAAAGAGAGAGATAGAGTCTTCATCTATTCAGCTGCTATAACAAAAAACCAATGACTTGGGCACCTTATAAAATACAGAAATTTATTTCTCACAGTTCTGGAGGCTGGAAGTCCAAGATCAGAAGGCCAGGCCGGTCAATTTCTGATGAGAATCCTCTTCTAGGTTGCAGACTGCTGACTGCTTGTATCCTCGCATGGCAGAGAGCAGAGAGAGGAAGCAAGCGCTCTTGGGACTCTTACAAGGTCACTAATCCCATTCAGAAGGGCTCCACCCTGGTGAGTGCTCATCTAGTCCCAATCACGTCCCAAAGACACACCTCCTAATGCAGTGATGGCGAACCTTTTGAACTCGGCGTGTCAGCATTTTGAAAAACCCTAACTTAACTCTGGTGCCGTGTCACATATAGACATTTTTTGATATTTGCAACCATAGTAAAACAAAGACTTTTATCTTTGATATTTATTTTATAGATTTAAATGCCATTTAACAAAGAAAAATCAACCAAAAAAATGAGTTCGCGTGTCACCTCTGACAGGCGTGTCATAGGTTCGCCATCACTGAACTAATGCCATCATTTCTGGGGCAGTGTTACAGCATTGGGGGTGGGGGAGTGTGTGTGACACACACATTCAGCCCATAGCAGATGGAGTGGCGGCTGGAGGGCCAGCAGGGTTGAGAGAATTGTGTTGTTGACGTTAGACTAAAGAATCTTCAGCACCGTAGCGCACGCTGCCCATGTTTTCATGGGTCCGGCACTGTTTCTGTCACGCCAGCTGCCAGTATCTGCATCATCGTTAAATTCTCGGCCCTGTGACATTTTGGGCCAGAGAGTTCGTTGTTGGGTGTGGGGAGGAGGCATGGGGAGGATATTGTAGGATATTTAGCAGCATCTGGGCTTCTACCCACTAAATGCTACCGGTGGCCCCTCCCACACAATTGTGACCATCAAAATGCCTCCAGACATTGCCAAGTGTCGTCTGGGCGGCAAAATCACCCCCAGTTGAGAACCATTGGTTCAGGGTGTGGGAACCCACTTTGGTGAACATTCGGACAGGAAGTGCCTGGGAATAAACGGCCCCTGCCACCTGCAGATGTGGGGCGTGAGCACCCCAGCTCCCTCACCCCTTTGCTGGAGTATTTCCCAGGCCTGTGTTCTGTGATTTCCAGGTGGTCCAGTGCTCACTGAGGGACCTGGCTTAGCACCCACACTCGAGCTCCGTGACTTTCTCTTCCCTGTGTCACTCCCTCCCACCCCACCCCCTCACCTACCCTGTCCTCAGTGCCTCCAGGTCTGCTTCTAAGGGAATCCATGCTAAGACAGTACAACTGAAAGCAGGGGAGAGGCATCAGGGAAAAGAAAGAGGTAAATAAGGAAATGAATAGAGCAAGAAAATATGCAGCAAGGGAAGAATGAAAGGAAGATGTGAAGGGGCAGGAGTTTGTGTTGGGGAGGGAGGTGGATCAGGGAACAGGTGCTGTGGCTTCCACTTCCCCAGGAGAGAGGGGACCAGGTCAGCTGCTGGAGGCAGGGGAAGAAGTACAGCTCTTCCCACTGTTTCAAGAGAAGGTGCTATTCTTCCAGATGTGGCCGGCATGGTTGAAAAGAGGATTCGTGGTCAAACACTTTGTGGGAATTTGCTTACTATGCTTTATAACATTGATCAGGGAATGAAATGTTCCGATAAGCTGGCTGTTCAACATGAGGCCAGTCTAACTTCTTTTTTTTTTTAACCAAATTTATTTAGGAGCCCTTTCTTTCCCTACCTTCCTCCAAAACAAACAAACAAAACCCCAAAGTAAGTAAATAAAAACCCATTCACATCTCAAAGGACACCTGTCAACTGTGGGACTCGTCCCAAGACTCCATGAGGGAGTATTCATGAGCCAGCTTAAAGAGGGGAATGGGGGGAGGGGGCGCGGGGTTGGCTAAGGACAGATGAATTTGTCAGTGTGTAGAATTAACACAGTTTTCTGTTTTTGTTTTGTTTTAGCCAGCAAGATGAACCGCCTTAGGACAAAAGGGCCCATAGACAGGCAACCAGGAGCCAAAAAGGGGAGAAGGTGAAAGGGACAAGGGCGTTGGTGCTAGCAACGCGGTGCTGACACTGCAGGCCGGGGAGTGGCTGTGCCAAGGCCTCGGAGACATGCAGAAGGATGACTCTGTGACTGTCTCCAAGGATGGGGCATTTGGGTTGAGTTGTGAAGAACAAACAACAGTTTCCTAGGCGGGTAAGAAAGGGAAGGCGATTTCAGGCAAATGAAGTCAAGATGCAAAGGTGTAGAGGGGCATAGAAGGCAGCAACTTCCAAAACTACCCAGAACTTTAGTGATTGGAGCCAAAAAAAAAAATATATATATATATATATTATATATATATATATATATATATATATATATATATATATATATGAGCAGAGAAAAATGCGGACAGGGGGTCCTGGGGGACAAACTCTAGGGGACATTTTCCATCATGATAAGGCAACAAGGATCCCTGAAAAAGGTTTTATTTATTGGTTTTTGATGTTTCAAAAGAGTTTATTATTATTTTCTGGGTAATCTTCCATGTTGGGGTTTATATTTCCTCTTTCACTCAAGATAAATTAAAAGCATATTTTCAGGGAGTAGTGACTTTGTCACTTCTGGGGCGCATTTCTGGGGGGTGAAGAGTCTGTGGCCAAGGGAAGACCAGGGTCTGCCCCAGTTTGTCGCCCCCTTATCAGTTCTGTGCCGGAAACCCACCTTCTCAGGATGACTTTCCCCAGCATTTCCTACATCTCCCACTTTCTCCCTTCCAGCCGCTCCCCCTCCGGACCCTGCTCCCTCTGTCTCCCCATCAGCAGTAATCTGCTCCGTTGCCCATCAGTTCTCTATCCCTTGGCTTCCTCCCTGGGGGGCTGGGCACTCTCCTTCCTTATGGGGTGGGGCTGGCGGGGGCCGCCTTCTCCCTGCTTCCTGCGGCTGCCCCCCCCCCCCCCCCCCCCGTCTCTTTCTCTTCTCTGCGCATCCCCTACCTCTGCTTGTCTGGTATTCAGATTTCAGCTTGAATCTGTTTTCCGCCTTTTTCTCTTCAAGGATCATCAGTTTGGCCTTTGGATCAAAGGTCACCAGTTCCCATGAGCCCCTTTCCAAACGTACCTCCCTTGTCCCCTCTGTGGCCTGTCACACCTGCATGTCCTCCTCCCTGACACCTTCCACCTCCTTAGAGGGTGAGTACATAATCTATCTTCCAAACGGGGCCACTGTTTAAAGAGAAAGGGGCGCTAATTAATTATTACGCCAGGCCAGCTGTCACAAACCAAGACTCTCCCAGGAAAATGTATGGTCTTTCTCCCTCCCTCTCTTCAGAAATCCCCCTCTCCCTTCTCTGGCTGCTCATCCTCAGACTCCTGTACAGGGTCCTTCTCTCCATTTACCCCTGCAGTGTGTCCTGGGCCCCCTCTGCTGTCATGTGACACCATCTCCCTGTGTGGCCTTGTCCACCCGTGACTCAGTCCCCCTCTGTCTTGATTTCTGTACCCCAAACACAACCTCAGGTGCTGACCACAAGTCTCTACCTGGAAGTCCCAGAGACAGCTCCGCATCTACGCCTAAGACCACACTTGTCATCTTAACCCCAAACGTGCTCTCTTCCTGATGTAGATGGTAAAGGCGGGTGAGCAGGAAGTGGTGGTGAAGAGCACGGGTCCAAAGCCACATCCTAGCCATGCATATTAGGGTAATTCTTTAACACCTTCAAGCCTCAGCTTCCTCACCTGTAAAGTGGAGGGAGATAAGTGCACCGACCTCGGGAGTTGGTCGTGAGAATTCAATGAGACAGAATGACAGTGGGAGGTGTTTAGAGGGACCGTATGAGCCGGGCACATCGATGTGGCTCACATCTATTATTTCATTTAACCCAGCCTACTCGAGTAAGTGACATTATTATGCCTCTTCTTCAGATGAGGAACTTGACCCACGGAGAGGTGAAGTAACTTTCTCTGGGTCAGTGGCAGAATTTGGGTGCAAATTTAGCAAGTCTGGCCCCAGAGACATTTTCCAAGCTCTTCAGCGTTCCCTGTGTGCAAAGTGCACATAGTAAGTGCTCAGCAAATTATCTTCACCTTCCATTCGGTCCACCAAACCAGCTAGCCAGGGGGAGGCCTGTTTTCCTCATCCTCTCTCACTCTACATCTATCAAGTCCTGCCACTAATCCTTAAAATGCTAGGCGCCATGAATAAAGGTTCCTCCAGCACCATCCTCTCTCTCACACACACCCCACCCCCATGCTGGGTACTTTCCCAGAGTTTACCTATTTAACTATTTTCCTATATTCCTAGTTCGATTGCCCAAGAGATCTCAATATTGAGAAGCCAGCTACCAGACAGCAGATGCGAATGGAAAGGCCCAGATCTCTGCCTCTATTGGAAACTTTTCCTTCCAAACCACCACTCTGCTTGCTTTCTTGAAGCCTCGCTGCATTGCCATGAAATTAAGGCCGGGCCTGCCTGCAGGTGGATGGACGAGAGACTACACAGGGCACAGGTGAACCATCCCAGCTGCAGCCACCCTGACCCACCAGTGTCCAACCAAACCAGCAGCTGACCACAGACACGTGAGTGAACCTGACCAAGACCAGAAGAACCGCCTTGCTGAGCCCAGAACAAATACCTGGCTGTTATTTTCAGGCACTAAACTCTGGGATGGTTTGTTAGGCAGGAAAAGCTAACTGACACACTTAGGTATGGTATTAGTCAGCCCACACTGCCATAACAAGATGCCACAGACCGGGTGACAACAACAGGAATTTGTTTTCTCGCAGTTGTGGAGGCCAGAAGTCCAAGAGCAGGGTGCCGGCGAGTTGGTTTCTGGTGGGGCCTCTCTTCCTGGCTTGCAGATGGCGTCTCACTGTGTCCTCACATGACCTTTCCTCTGTGAGAGCCCAGGAGAGAGGTTTCTGTCTCTTCCTCTTCTTGTGAGAACGGTAGTCCTATCCAATTAAGGCCCCATCCTTGTAACCTCATTCAACATTAATTACCCCCTTAAGGGTCCTGTCTCCAAATGCAGTCATGTGGGGGTTTCAGCTTCAACATATGAATTTGGGGGACACACCATTCAGGTGACAGCAGATATTAATCAAGTGGAAGTAGAAGCCACGAGAGCTGCTACAGTCACTTGAAGAAGTGTGAGGGCAGAGGAGACACAGAAGCTAAGGACAAACTCAGGGGACCAGTAGCATTCCTGGGCAAGGAACGGGGTGGGAGTGATAAGGAGACACTGAAGCTAAGCTGCCCACCATGTCACAAAGGAGGAAGTGACCCACAAAGTCAAGTGCAGGAGGCAGAAGTCAGAGGCCAAGAAGTGCCCATGGTGGTGGCCAGGTCCTGGGTGACCCTGTCACATGTCATAACCATGGTAGGACCAGAAGCCACATGGCAGGGCTGGGGAACTAAAGAAAAATAAGGAAGGAGTGAGCTGACCAGAGTACTTCTGAGAAGTTTGGATGAGAAGGGACGAGAGGAATGGGGAACATAGAATCAAGAAGAGATATTTTAGGATGGGAGTGGGGGCTTGTACATCTTTATAGGCTGAGAGGAATGAGCAACTGTCAGGAAGAGGTTCATGATAATGGAACAAGGTTTGAAGGAAGCAGAGTGGGAGGTGACAATGACCAGCCTTTGCTAGGGTTTTCTACAAGCCAGGCCTGTGCCCAGCTCTCTCATTTAATCCTTCCAACAATTCTATGAGGTAAAGGCACACATTAGCCCACTTCACTGATGAGGAAACTGAAGCACAGAGGAGATGAAGAAATCTGCCCCCAGATCACACAGCCCGGGAGTGACATGACTGGGATTTGAACCCTGGCAGCCCGACTCCACAGGCTGCGGGATCTGACCTGGATTTTGGCCTGCTTCTAAAATTAACAGGAAAGCAGTGGGGATGGTGGAAGCGGAATCGGTAGGGAGCAAGACTTTGATGGAGATCTTGTGATTCCAGTGGCCTCAATTTCCTTGCCCAGTAGTTCCTAAGGCGCTAAGCATTCGGCCTGGGGTCAGGAGGGGGCAGGGGTGGAGTGAGGGTGGCCCAGAACAGTTCTGGGAAGTGGTTGAAGACAATGGGACCCAGGGCTGGGCCACGTGCTGGCATGTGGTGCCAAGTTGGGAGTCTGAGTTTGAAGCGATGCCAGTCCTGGGGTGGTGGCATTTCTTCCGCAGCAGGCACAGTGATGTGAGGCTTGCCAAGGGGGTGCGGCCAAAGGATGGGAGCAATGGGTGTTGGTGAGAGTCCATGGCTCTTGACCCTGGACTGGGGTTGAGGCATTTGCAGGCGCAGGAGGTCTGAGCCACCTTCCGCAGCAATTCCCCCCGACTCTCTGCAGCTGGGGCCTGGTCCCCAGTCAGGACCTCCAATTCCAGTCTGGTGTGGAGTTCAAGCTGCGCCTGGGAGGGGAGACGTAAGAGGGGCTGATAGGCCGGGTATACAAAACTAGGAGGAGGAAGTGAGGGGGTGAGGAGCAGGGAGCCAGGAGCACACGGAGGCATGAGCACTGGCAGGGGTGGGAGGCCTGCGTGACATTTCCCAAAGCACATTCTCTGAGCGAGGAGCAGTGTCCAATTTAAAAAAAAAAGGGGGGGGGGGCAAATTCCAAGGGCAAACAAGTTTGGGAAACATTGGGCTGGAGAGAGTTAAATGAACACTCGCTGCAGGGCTTTCAGAGCCTTTGATCTGTCAGTGTGCTCTGAGACTCTCTGGGAAGAGGAGATGAATCGTCAGGACTTCCCTCGCATGTGACCACAGGTCGCACCCATTCCTGGCAGACCCGGAGGAATGGATGACATGACCCAAGGGACACCACTGGAGAAGTGTAAGCTGGCGGCACAGAGTTCTGCAGTCACACGGCCTGGCTTCCCACACAGGCTCCGTGTGTGTGGCCACCGGCAAGCTGCTCACGTCTGTTCTCACATGTGTAAACCAGCGCGCCTTCATGTTGTCATGACGCCTGTGAAGCACAGAGCGCACTGCCTGCCCGGCACCCGGAAACCGCTCATTAAAGGCACTGGAGATCCTCGTGTCCCCTCCAAAATCCTCGACGCCTTCGCCTGCAAAGCCCTGATCGGGGGCCAGGGGCCAGAGCTTCTGTTCTCTACCGAGTTACTTAGAAGCAAGACTCGCTGGCGTTCAAAGCCTGTGACGTGACCAGGGAAAGAAGAGTCGTGGGGGATGGAGGTGGGGAGAGGGGAGAGAGAATGGGTGAGGGGGAGGGGAAGTTTGGGGGTGAGGAGAAGAGTACTTCCCTTTCCATTCCTGCCCACAGGAGGAGGCTTAAAGGATCTGAGGTGGGTCAGCTGGATTGGCTTCTTGGAGGAGGGTGGGGACAGGGAGGGGAATGGCGGGCCAGCCACCCCTGCGCCCACAGCCCCAGGATTGTGATTGGCAAAGCGGAAACCTCTCTGGGCGAGGCCGGCCTGGAGCAGCTGCAGGACTTGGCCCGGGTCCCAGTGTCCTCCCTCCCTCCCGGAGGGCGCTTCGAGGAAGAGGTTACCAGAAAAGCTCCCGGCCAGCTCTGCTGTGGCTGATGTCAGGGCCTCTCTGGACAGCGGGTGGGTTTGGGGGCGTTCTGCCCCCAAAGGTGTAAAAGGATGCCTCCTCTCTCCAGAGCTCTCTGCCATTTCTTTAGGACCTCAGAGAAGTGGGAACAGACGGTGGTGCCATTGGGGGGAGGGGATCTGAATTAGGACCAGCCTCTCACCTCTTCCCTCTGGCCCCTAGAAACCAGCCCCCCGTGACTTGGGCGACACAGAAAAGACCGTACGCCTGACAGTGCCTGCCTTCACATTCCTGGGTCTCCCTTGGTTCTCCTGACCCCTGGGGCCGGGGAGGGGAGGAGGAGATGGCCGCCCGCAGACACCCGCGCGTTGGTGTGACCCCCGTGCGTTGGTGTGACCCCCGTTTTACAAGCCTCGAGGCCTAGCAGCCTGCTCGGTCGCCAGCAGCATTGGGACTTGAACCCACACGTGTTCACCTCTAACCAGGAGAAGTGCAGGATCCCGGGTTAAACTTCGGGTGTGTGGGGGGGACCCATGTGTAAGTCGGTAGAACATCTCTGATGGAAGGAACGCTAATCCGGCTCTTTGTCCTTCTTAAGGGAAAAGAACGGCGCAGCCCTTGGCGCAGCTCCGCGGGCTCCTCCGACCAGGACCCAACCGGTTTTTCCAGGAGCCGGCCCCCCCAGACATCTGCCGCCCCCACCCCTCTGGCTTCGGACTGCCCCCCGCTCTCCCCTGTCTCTTTTTCTAGCCAGGGTGGGGCCCCGGGCTGATGGCCTTGGGCCCAGGGCTGGCCTGGCCTCCTTTCTTGGCAGCTGCCGACCTCCCTGCAGTTTTTGGCCTAGTAAAACCCTTTCGTGCCTGCCCAAGGGACAGCTTTGATTGGCTGCCGCGGGGATGACCTCATCCTCTCCAGAATTTGGGGGTGTTCCCATTTTCCACGGCTTCACCTTCACCCAAGGAGTTCTCTGTGGCCATCTCTTCTCCCAAGGCCTGCCTGCCCCCGCCTGCCTGTGCCCTGGGGTCCCCCAGCCTGGCTCAGGGGGTGTGTGCCCTGGATTCTGTTCTGTTCTCTCCCTACCCCAGGGCTCCTGGGCTGTCCTGGCTGCCCCTGGCTTGGCCCAACCCCTCCTGCAGTTCCCTCTGCCCCCAGATTCTGCCCTTCTGACCCCCACAGGAAACGGCATTACTTAAAAACAACCAGCCCTTCTTTTATTTTATCTCATTGAATTGTCACGATAATTCCACAACATAAGGATCGTTCTCCCCAGTTTACAGATAAAGGGATGGAGACTTGGCTAGTGGAGGTGACGCCCTGGAGATGGGCAGCTGGTACGGCTGGCCCTGGCCGGAGTCGGGATCCGGACCCAGGCCTGTCTGGATCCAAAGCCACAACGCGGTGTTTGTCAGATTGAGAAATGCTGCTGGCTGCACCCACGTACGTGCGCGATCCTGCCAGACACACAGCCGGCTCTCTGGGAAGAATCAATAACAAGTCCCAGGAGCTCTGCCTCCCAATCTCTCCAGAATCTGACCGCTTCTACCACAGCCTCTTGGCTGAGCCACCACCTCCTCCCACCTGGTTTTGCTGAAACCATCGAAGAGGTCTCCTGCTTCCAGCAGCTGGAGTGATCTTTTAAAATGTCCCTGTGGGTCACGCCTCTCCTCCCCCCTGTGCTCAGAGCCCTCTGGAGGCTCCGTGTCGCGCCCAGAGTCAAAGCCAAAGTCCCCGTAATGGACTAGGAGGCCCTTCACACCCGCAACTCCACATCTCCCCACCCCCATGATCTCTGACTTTACTCCTACTCCTCTCCCCTCTGCTTCGTCATCCCAGCCTCCTTCCTATTCCTTGAACACGCAGCAAGCCCCTGCCTCCGGCCTTTGCACTTGCTGTACCTGCTGTGTGAGAGGCTCTTCCCCAGACACCTCCTATTCCCTGTGTCCCTTCCAACCTGCTCCCCAACCCTCTGCACTCCCTGCTCTTTTCCTCCCCATAGCACCATCACCAAGGGACATTCTTTTACTGATTTATTAAGTAACTAGAGGCCCGGTGCATGACATTCGTGCATTGAGGGGGGGGGGCGTCCCTCAGCCTGGCCTGTGCCCTCTCCCAGTCTGGGACCCTTCGGCAGACATCCCCTGAGGGGTCCTTAGCGCTGCTGCAGAGCCCTGAGCCTGGCTTAGTGCTTAGGAGTCCTTAGCATTCTCCAACTGTGAGCCCGGCTCCTGGCTGAGCGGGGCTCCCCTTGTGGGAGTGCACTAACCACCAGGGGGCAGCTCCTGCATTGAGCATCTGCCCCCTGGTGGTCAGTGCGTGTCATAGGGACTAGTCATTCCGCCATTCGGTTGATTTGCATATTAGCCTTTTATTATATAGGATTACCTGCTCCCCCTGCTAGAAAAATCCCATGAGCATAGGATTTTTCCATTTGTTTGCTTGTCTGTCTTCGTTGCCGTATGTCTAGTGTCTGGAACAGTTCTAGGCACATAGCAGATTCTCAGTAAGTCCTTGTGGAGGAAAGGGAGGAAGATGTGGGTCAGGCGGGAGGCCTGGCGGGGTGTGGCGAGGTGTCTCTGGAGGTGAGACGCTCCCACAGCTCAGCAACACGAGCCCTTCAGGGGGTCTGCTCCCTCAGGCACCCTCCTCGCCCTGTGGTGTTCCCGACCCCACGAAAGGCTGAGCTGGGTCCCAGGTGGCTGAGGGAGGGTTGACACACTGCTGTTCAGAGCTGACCGTCTCCTGGCGACAGAACCAAGTCAAAGTCTGACTAATTTAGAGACCTACAAACGGTGCTTTTTAAAGTAAAACAAAAATAAAAAAGCGTGGCGGTGCAGGTACCCGCATCGTGATGAATCGCTGAGCACTCTGCCTCCCTGCCTCCCTCCCGCGCCTCCTCCCGGGCCCGTGGCACCTGCAGGCTCCCCCTGCACACGGGAAGGCAGGTGTGGGTGTCACTGGGAGAACTAGGAAAGGCGGTGTCTCACACTCAACGGCACAAAGACGGAGGTGCCCTCTCCCCCAGGGGCAGGGCAGCGTGGGTCGCGGTGACTGGCACTGGGACGGAGGCTCCTGCAGAAGCGCTCAGGGAAACGAGAACATTCCCTTCTGAGGGCAAATGTCTGACAGCGTCAGCGTGGAGGAAAGATGTGTGCTATTCGGACGTCCCTCCAGAGGGAAGCACAGAAAACAAGAGAGTATAGAGTGGCCCCTGGTTTCCTCGGGGGATAGGAACCCCCAATCGTGTTAATATTCCTTTTAGGAGCTTTTCTACTTCCCCTTGACACCCTAGAGTTCGTCTTTTCCCTGCTTTGCTTCTAATTAGCTTGTGTAGGTAATTTTTTATTCTAATATCTACCCCATCTCAAAGCTTTTATTGGTGTGATTGTAAAAATGACACATGTTGTGTGTGCTTTTAATTTGAGAAAGGACAGCAGAGTACGAAAATTTCCCAGATTCAAAACCTCTGGGAGTATTTCCTTCTTGTCTTTTTTCTAAATCTGAGCAGAAATAAGCAGCGCGTGTGTATGTGAGCGGAACAGGTGGGGCCGGAGAGCTGTGTCTGCGGCAACTGGGCCTGGGACTGGGACGTGCCCTGGCTTGGGAAGGGGGAGGCGGGCGGATGCCAGAGCTGGTGCTGCAGGAGGAACAAGGAGCCGGCCAGGTGAGAGGTCAGCCCCCGGGCAGAGATGGGCAGACGGAGGCCTTTGCCCAGGGCAAGAGCCTTGGGTATTGGAAGGGGGCGCATCTGCATAGGAAGCTCAGCTTCTGAGCTCAGAGCCTGTGGAATCAGGCCTGCGCTGTGTGTGTGTCTATAAGTGTGTAAGTCTGTGTGCATGTGTGTGTGCACATATGTGCGTGAGGAGGCAGAGGAGGTCCTAGCAGCCACAGTCACAGAGAGCTGTTTCACTAAAAGCTCTGTAAGCCCTGGCCGGTGTGGCTCAGTTGGTTGGCATGATCCCATGCACCGAAAGGTTGCCACAGACACAGAGAGCCCTTCCAGGGAGATGCCCCTCTGCTGAGACCCAGGTCTGAGCAGGAATTAGCCAGCGGGTAGGGGAAGGTGGAAGGGAGAGGAGAGGGAGGGTCTTGGGCAGAAGGATGAAGAGTTTGACCGCCTGAGAGTCCAGTCCATTCAAGCCCCTACATGTCAGTTCACTGAGTCTGGACCCCGTTAGATGAGGGAGTGGGAACTGGTCATAGGGCTCCACCAGGGCAGGAGGGACCCTTGAAGGGCAGTCCAAACTCGCCTGTGCTTTCAAAGGATCCCGTCGGTGACTGATGGGAGTGACAAGGCCCGAGGAGACGGACCGTGACATGTTGTGACTGTCCAGGTGAGAGACTGCGGTGGCCTCAGCTAGGGTGTTGGCGGTGGGAACGGTGTCAAAGGGACAGATTCCAGAATTACTCGAGAGTGAAAGTGACAGGAGCCAGCCATTGTCCTCGGGGTTCTCACACACACACTGCATTCACATCAGACACGTGTAGGTCACGCAAGACGTGTGGCAATGGAGGTACACCCAGCCGCCAGAGGGGTACAAAGTGGGGCTTAGCAAGGCTGGCAGGAGGGGCTGGGACACAGGGAGGGGCTCCTGTGTGTGTGTGAGGGGATGGGGTGCAGGGACCTTCTTGGGGCTCCGAGGGGCACGGAGGCGGTGGGGTGCATGCAGAGAAAGCAGCTGCCTGCAGGGTTGATTGGATGGGGCAGCTGGGGCCCAGGATGGTCGATGGGCTGGGCTGGGCCGGGCCCAGGGGAGAGAGAGGAGGAGGAGTGAGTGGGAGAACTTTGCAGGAAGTGCCTCGGCTGAGGAGGGAAGGGCTCCATGGCCACCCCGGGGGGCGAGACGGCAGCAGTGACCCATCAGGCCTGGGCTGCTGGACCCAGGCCGGCGTGGCCCCCGGTGCAATGAGGTCACTGAATCCGCTGCCCTTCCCGCAGTGCCTGCTGCGGCCAGACCCCAAGTTACGCAACCACTTTATCCTCACCATCACCGCTGCCCGCACTATTCCTCCCCGTTTTACAGAGAGGACACTGTGGTTCAAAGAGGCCCAGAAACTCACCCAGGGGCCCACGTGATGTGCAGCCATGAATGCAACACATCTTGAGAGCCCGCTCGGTGCGTGAGGGCTCAGTATCAAGGTGTGAGTGTGTGGAGAGAACATGGAGCGGTGCCTGGGAAAAAACGAGGATTTCCCAAGAGTTTCCTGCCCGTATCGTGTGCCAGGCACAGTGTCAGGCCCTGGAGATACTGTGGTTAACAAAGCAAAGCCCCGAGGACCTGGGTGTCCTGTGAGGGCGTAGACACATAACACAGCTCGCGGGAGAGGCCCGAGGAAAGTGGGTGCCTTGGTAGGAAGCCCCCAGGCTGACCCCAAGGCCCAGACCCCTGGCCCACAAGGCAGCAAGCATCAGTGGCCGGGAACTGGGTTCCCCAGTGGCGTTGATGCGACGTGAGTCACGGCGGCCCCTCTAGGCCACGGTTTCTTTACCCGAAGGAGCAGGGGCACGCTGGAGCGGGGATTCTCAAACTTGCTCTAGCTGAGGAAGCTTGTAGTCAAACACGACCTTAAACCAAACCCACTGTGCAAACACACACACACAGGCTCGCTGCTCTGACTGAGGGCAGAGCTGCCCCTGCTCCGGCCCCGTTCTCTCCTCCTCGCCCCCCATTTTCTTCCTCCTCTGCTTCTCCCTTCCCCTCAACAGACCCCGATGAGCCTCAGAATTCCCCGGGCTCCCCGGAGCCCCATGGGAAAACCACGGGACCATAATAGGATTTGGCATTAAATGAGCCCTTCCTAAGAGCTACGCTGATTACGTATGCCAACTCATTTAGGTTCTGCAACCACCCTAAGAAGTCATCATTTCACCAGTGAGGAATCTGAGGTTTAGAGGGGCCACTCAATCCATCCATCCATCCATCCATCCATCCATCCATCCATCCATCCATCGCTGCTTGTTAATCACAGTCTGGCCCCTGCTCAGCTGTCCAGCCTTACTGCTCCCACCTCCTCACACCCACACCCACACCCACACCCACACCCATACCCACTGATGTGGGTTTAGATCCCAGGCACCCCTTTCCCACCCCTGGCCCTGGCACATGCGTTTCCCTTCCGCTCCCAGTGGGTTAGGGTCCCCTTGCTGCTGTTAACAAGTTGCCACAAAAGCAGGGGCTGAAAGCAACACGCACTTGTGCTCCGCAGCTCGGGGAATCTGACGTCCAAAGCGGGCCAGCGGGGCTTTGCTCCTGGAGGCTCCAGGGGAGAATCCGCCTCATGCCTTTCCCAGGCTCTGGAGGCTGCCTTCCAGCCATGGCATCACTCCGGCCTCTGCGTCACCGTCACTGCTTCTCTGACCCTCCCGCCTCCCTCGCGCAAGGGCCCCTGCGATCACACTGTACACACCCAGATACTCTGGGAGTCTCCCATCTAGCACCCTCACTTGCATCACCTCTTTCTTGCCAGGAAGGCAACCTATTTATAGATTCTGTGCGCATCTTGGGGGACATCATCCATTCGGCTGTCACACCTCGTCACCCCACATTCATCCTTCA
The DNA here is from genome assembly GCF_964212035.1 of Myotis nattereri. Lineage (NCBI taxonomy): Eukaryota > Metazoa > Chordata > Mammalia > Chiroptera > Vespertilionidae > Myotis > Myotis nattereri. Next base: position 13,862,464 of record NC_138092.1, read on the forward strand.
GGTCTGAGCGGAAAGGCCATGGTCTGGAGGAAGCCTGACCTCTCAGATAAGACTGTTTGGTGATGGGGGGGGGGGGGGGGCGTCTCACAGTGTAGCATGTGTTTGGATGCTGTGTGATTAATGCCATGACTCTAACTGCACTTCCAGAGGGTGGGGAGCCACTTGGTGTTTCCACTTATATTTTCAGCAGAGCCCGGCACACAGTCGAGGCTCAATTAACATACACCAAATAAATAGACGAACACATAAAGGAACTGGCCTGTGGTCACAGAAGCGAGTAGCAGAAGCAGGATTTGAACCTGGGTCAAGGGTCGACAGAGTCCTGTGCTCTTGGCCTTACACGAGATTGCCTCTCACAGACCCAGTCACACAGGTGCAGGGGGCATGCTTAAGTCTCCAGAGTGACATCCCACCAGCTTCGTGGTTGGCTGGCCAGCCTGCGCTCGAACACCTCCCCTGGGGCCCGACTGTCCGACAATCCGACATCCTGAGTTTTAAAACATGGTCCATGGTGTGGGGGTAGGAGCTCTCTGGGGGAGCCTGGGGCACGAGGAGGAGGGGGCCAAAGGCATGCCCACTGGCGGAACCGGAAGGTCATGCCAGCCAGGAAAGGAGCTGGCAGAAGCCCAGAGGAGATGTGGGAAAGAGCAGGATCATGGGAACTAGAGGAGCCAGCATGCCCATCCTGGAAGAGGCGGCTCTCAGGGCAGGAGCAGGCTGGGAGGCCCAGGGCCACTGCCCTGGCAGGGCCGGCTCTGTTGGCCTGCAGCAGGGTGAGTTCAGTGAACTGCATGGGGCTGGAGAAGGACTGGAGGCTGAGTGGGTGCTCCCAGGATTCGGGAGGAAACGGGAGGAGACCACACATTTCCCTTCTGGGAGGGAGAGAGCAGGGTGGTTGCTAGGAGGGGCTGCGGAAACAGGGGGATGGGGGGGGGGGCGGGCAGCAGAGCCTTGTGTGGGTTTGCAGGCTCCTGGGAAGAGCCTGGAGGAAGCAGGAGAAACAAGAAGGAGGGTATGTCGTGGGCGGGCACCTGATTGCACAGGGAGAGTCCGAGGATGAGGCGGCACCCACGCAGCTCTGCCAGTGAGAGGTGGGAGACCAGCCTGTGGCTCCGGGCCCTCCTCCCACTGGGCATCTAGGCTCGGGCCTGGGAGCCAAGCTTTCTCTCTCCGCAGGCTCTGCTTGGGAGAGGCCCCTGGGAGCCAGGCCTCAGGCCACTGGATGCAAAACTACAGCACAGCCTCCTGCACAGAGGCTCCATGCTCTCAGGGCTCCAGGAGGCCTCGGAGGGCCCTGCCCTGGGCTGCGAGTCCTGGGAAGCCACCGCAGCGCAGTGCCCCTCCTGCCCCACTTCAGAAAGTTCTAGAACTACCTTCGTGACCCCGAGGGGTCTGACAGCCATACTGTGAAGACGTGAGTCCAATTTTGAGCTCTGGACCTTTTGACAGGTTGGTGAAGCCTGCGGACCTCTTCTCAGAATAAATGCATAAAATAAAATGCACGAGTGACCAACGAAACCAGTGATATTGAGAACAGTAACCAGGGCTTGCTTGTAAAACCAAACTTTTAAAATCACAACATACGTGCTTCTCTACCAGACACATTAAAGAGTAAGGTCTAGAGCCCTCGCCGGGTTGGCTCAGAGGATAGCGCGTCCGTCTTTGGACTGAAGGGACCCGGGTTCAATTCTAGTCAAAGGCACACGCCCGGGTTTGTGGGCTCGATCCCCAGTAGGGGGCGTGCAGGAGGCAGCCGATCAATGATTCTCTCTCATCATTGATGTTTCTCTCTCTCTCTCTCTCTCTCTCTCTCTCTCTCTCTCTCTCTCTCTCTCCCCCTTCCTCTCTGAAATCAATACAAAAAATAATTTTAAAAAAGAGTAAGATCTAGTCATTGGCCATGCTTTTGGAATAGTGATGAACATAAACGGCATTTGGAAATACCTGCAACCTCTGTGATATGCAAATGTCTGTGATTTGTTTCTGGTGACAGTCGCAGATCCCACCACGATTGTGGCCACTGCCTATGGTCGTCCTGGGAGGAAAGGCTCCGTTTGAGGTAGAGGTTAGTGAAAATAAATTTGTCATTTTTACCCACCTAAGTTCTCGGACCCTCTGAATTCTATCCATGGCCTTAAAAACGTTAAGAACTTTTGTTCTATAGCAAGAATCGAAAGCCCCAGTGCCGGCGGGGCCAGACGGGCGGCCTCCTGGGGGTGAGAGCAGGAATGGCTGTGGACTTGGGCCCACGGAGGACACCCTGGCCTTCCGAGGAGCAGCCCAGCTCAGCTCCTGGGACAGCAAGCCTGCTCACGCTCGCATTTGTAAGGAATGCCAGAAATACCAGGTCTCCTGTCGATTGCCTAATTTTTAAATGTTAGCAAAACATTCACATTGTAAAGGATGCTTTGGGGCCAAATATAACACAGCTGCCGGCCAGCTCAGCCTGGAGACGGCAGGTTCTGGATCCCAGCCAGCTGGGGTCCAGCGTGGGGTCTGGGCATCCCCCTCCTGGGCTACGGTCTCCCGTGAGAGTCCCGTTGGATCAAACGTGACCATGGCTCCCGTCTAAACATGTCCTAGGCCATCACCCCAGCAGTAAACGGCCACATTAAACCCAGCAATTGTCAACTGTGCCACCTCTGGGGTTCGGCTTCCCCTCCGCCCGGGGCTGGCAGGGCCAGGGCTCTGTCCCATGTGCTCTGTTCCATGCAAGAGGCCAGGTCGGAGCCAGAGGCCTGCGTCTCGCTGTAGCTCTGCCACTCAGCGGCCCAGTGACCATGAGAAGCCGGGAGTCTCTCTCAGCCTCCAGGAGCTCCCTTACAAAACGGTTTACTGGGTTCATGGCAGGATGCCATCCCCCATGAGAGGAATCCTGGTTCTTTCTATCGAGTTTCTTTCTGTTCTCTGCTTCCGCCAGCTGGGTCCCTGTGGGGTTAGGGGTGCAGAAAATGAGGGAAGCCATATTTGTCCCCAAATGTCTCATAATGGGATGGTATCTGTTAAATGCCTAAAGCAAGAGCGTATCTGTTAAACGTCTGACTTATTCTACAATGATCACTTTGGAAGGACCCAGGGCCTGGGCAGGTACCTCGGTTTCTCTGGCAGCACTGAAAGCTAGGTGTCTTGCCGGTTTAAGAGGGGGAGGGAGAGGAGCCACAGGCCTCAGGGACGCTGGCTGCTTTCGGTTTGTGCTCCTGTTAGGCCCAGATCCCTGGGGTTTCACTCTCATTGCCACGTGGTGCACACTGATGTTCCGAGCTCCCAGCAGTCGGTTCTCAGGGGCCGGTTGTTATGGGAGCTGGGAGATGAGAGTGGATGAGATTCCTGCCACCACACTGTCACATCAGAGCCTTAAAAAAAGAGAAGCAGCAGCCCTATGGCTCCGTGGGAGTTTTGCCTGCGTTTTCCGGGTAATTGCTCACCCCCGCCCCTGAGAGCTGGGCTGTGGCAGGCGCTGCGGGTGGGGGTGGTAGCGAATGTCTGCCTCCTTCCCCTTCCGGCACAGTCATCGCCTGGCCAGGTGGGCTGCCTGGGGGAGGGGTGGGGGAGCCTTCATCCCACAAAGGCAGGCAGGTGAGAATGAATGAGGGCCCTGGGGAAGGGAGGGCCACAGGGGGACACTCCATTCGGGGGCACAGAGGAACACCAGGAGCCACGGGCAGCAGATGAAACTTCAAGAGGCACACACGGGAAGCAGACGCAGTGGGTTCAAGGCCCGGCCATGCCCCCATGCAGCTGCGAGAACTTGAGCAGATACTTACTAGTAGATCCCTCCCTATCTCCGAGCACCTACCTGCCTCCTGCTTTATTATGAAGATGAATAAATGAATATGGGGAAAGCGTTTAGAGTGGCCCAAAGGAAAAGACTGTCTTTCTTCTACACTCAGAATACCTCGGACACCAACGTGTGCAGATGTTTTTCAACTGTCCGCACAGAGTTCCAGCTGTCGGCACTTCGCCAACGGGGTGTCCTGCAATTCTCTTCCCACCCAGCGGCTTGGAGCTGGTGCAGACCCCACAGGTTGAGGCCTTAGTCCTGCAGGACTGCTGCCACACCCCCTACACCCCCAGTTCAGATGCCAATTACAAGTCCCAGGCTGTCACTTGGACTTCTGACCCACTGCCTATAAATTGGGGTTTGCTAACTCGCTAGAATGGCCCACAGAATTCAAGGGAGCGCGTATTTACCTTTACCAGCTTATTACATAAGAAAGGATGCAGATGAGGGCGTCCGTAGGCAAGGTCTGGGGGACGGGGAGCAGAGCTTCCCCCCCACTCCAGATGCACCACCCTCCCCGCACCCTGATGCAGGCACCAACACAGAGCTCTCCAGACCACGTGTTTCAGGGACCTTCACAGAGGGTTCAGCATGTGGGTGTGACCCACCATTAGCTCCATCTGCAGCCTGCTCCGCCCCCAGGGGTTGGGGATGGCGCTGAGCGTCCCAAGCTTCCAGTCATGGCTTGCTCTTTCTGGTGACCAGCCCCGTCCATCCGGGAGCCCACCAGGCGTCACCTCATTAGAACAAAGGACACTCCTGTCAACCAGGAAATTCCAAAGGACTTGGGAGCTCTGTGTAAGACACTCCTGTTAGCCCATCACTCAGGCAACGACAGGCCTTCAGGAGCTCTGAGGCAGAAATTGGGGTCCAAGACCAAATATTGATGCTTCTAGCACCCCGATCACCCAGGGGATGAGAAGGGTTTTAGAGGCTGTGTTCCAGGAACTGGGGGCAAACACCCAGCAGATGTCCTACTGTCCCACCGCAGCGTATCCCAGAGCTCAGCACGTGGCAGCTCTTACTCCCCGGTCAGCAGCGTCCTCTGCTGTCCCTGAGGGGGGAGACCATCCTCCTGCTCGGCCCTCCGGATCAGGACTCCCCCTGTGAAAACACTCAGGCCATTGGACCTGAGACCCTTCTGTCCCCAGGCTGATGCTCTAACCACTGAGCATGCTGGCCAGGTCTGGCTTTCGTTTTAGAAGAACCCCTCCATCTGCCAAGCTGAGAACAAACTGTGGAAGGCGAGGCTGGAATCAGGGAGACCGGTTAGGAACTATTGCAAGAATCTAGATGGGAGATGGTTGCAGCATGGGCAGGACCGGTGACTGACTGTGAAGGGGTGAGGAGTGGCCCATTTCCACGTGATTCTGAAGACAACGATGATGGGAAGTGGGATATGGGGGACAGAATGGAGAAAGGGTGAGTCTGAGGTCTCTCTCAGGCCTAAGTAGCTGGAAAGATGGGAATGTCTAGGGAGGAGGAACTTCTCCGGATGAGATCGGGATTTGGGGTCCGGACATGTTAAGCCTGAGATGTTTCTGAAAGTCACATAGACAACTGGATACACGAGCCTGGGGTTGGGGAAGAGGTCCAGACTGGAGAAATAAGCCGGGAGCCATCCAATATGGTTGGTATTCAAGGCCAGGAGACCGAGAGAGATCGCCATGGGATTGTAGACAGAGAAGGGGCCAAGGTCTGGCCTCTGGGGCTTGGCAGTGCTGGGGTCAGGGAGATGGAACAGTGGAGCAGCCAGCGAGGTGAGGGGGAAGCCAGGCGAGTGTGGTGCCTGGAAGCCAAAGGCAGACAGTGTTTCCAGGGAGTAGTCATCTGGGCCCAATGTTGCCGATGGATTAGGGAGATGAGAGAAGTGATCATTGCGTTAATGGCATGGAGATCTCTGAGGACCTCGTCACTAGAAGTTTCTGTGGGCTGGTGGGATGGAAGGCTGGCGGGAGTGGGTCTAAGAGAAGAAGAGGGGAGGAACTGCGGTCAGCGGGGGTAGACTCTCCTGAGGAGTTTGCTATGAAGGGGGACCAAGAAAGGGACAGCAGCTGGTGAGGGAGGCAGGGACAAGAGGGTTCTGAAGATGGAGACATGACAGCATGTTTACATGTTGATGGAATGACTCCACAGAGGGGGGAACTAATGGTGCAGGAGAGGAACAAGAGTCACTCGGGTGACGGGCTTGCGTCGGGTTGGGATTTGGACACGGTGGGAGGGTTCGCCTGGGACCTCCTTTGGCTGTTTGGAGACGTTTATGAGCCCTTCTCAGAATAATGTCCTTAAAATCATGAGATTACCAAGGAACACAACTTTATTGAAAAATTATAAAAATATTAAAGAATTATGATCTAATAATGCAGATGCATTAAAGAACAATCTAGTAGCAGGTCTAATAAACTACCCTGCTTTCAAAGTAACGATGATGAGAATAAACAGTATTTCACAGTATCTGCAACTGAATGCGATTTCTATTGGAGACCAGGTCACAGCTGCTGCCGCTATTTCTGTGTTGGTGGCCTGATGTCATCATGGAAGGAAATGCTAGTTTTCAGGTGGATCTTGGTGGAGATCAAGATGTAATTTTTTCCCCATGAAGGTTCAGAGAGCCTGGATTCTGACCAGCCCCGTTTAGAACATCTGGAATAGAACATCTGTGTTTGGGGATGGTAGGGGAACAAGACAGAAGAAAGCTGCACTCACAAGTAGCCATGGGAGGCAGAGCTGCCCTGTCAGACTGTGATGTGAGAGGGAATGAAAGTGCTGCCTCACTCACACTATCATCTTTGGGGGCCTTTCGTTATAACAACGTATCCTGCGCCCTAACAGAGAGGCGGACGGCGACGGAACAATTTTCAATCCGCAATAGCATGCGTCCATTGATTGCCGCGTCCCAGAGCAACCTGAAACCCAGCGAGGGCCTCTGGACTGCCTGCCCGGGAACTCAGGACTGAGACTTTCCCATCCCACCGTGCGCCTCCCGATGCCCAGGCCTGGGCCTCCTCGGGGCCACCCCCCTCTGGGCCTCAGTGAAGTCCACCTGTTTCCTGTTCTTGGCCTGGGCAGGCTGTGCCCTGGCCTCACCCTTGATGTGACTGGCTGACAGAAGAACAGCTGCCGCTCCCCTCCCCTCGCCCCCTCCCTCTCAGGCGCAGACACACCCGGACAGACCTCAGGCAGATCCCTGACTACAGTTAGCAGGAATGTTAGCCGAGGACTCGGGCTGGTTGGGCCATGACTGCTGGCAGGATCCCAGGATTCCGAGGGGGTCTGAGCTGGAGTTGACTGTGCAGCTGGGAGCAGCAGCGATGCCCTTAAAAAGGGAAAGGAGAGAGATGCCAAGGAGAGAGACAATGCCTGTGCCAGGAGGACAGAACTCTCACCAGGTGGGCAGAGGGAACCAAGTCAACAATCACAGCAACGAGAGCCACCATTGACTGAGTACCTACTATCAGCCAGGACTCTTCTAGAGCTTTCCATACACAGCCTCTCTTAACCCTCACAGCAGCTGCCCACCCCGAGTTAGATTTTACCAGCTTCACTTTACAACAATGCAAGCCGAGGCTCAGAGAGGTTGAGTCACTTGTTTAAGGTCATACAGCCAGGGAACTAATAAGCATTCAAACCTCTTTATATATATTTATATATATATATATATATATAGTTTTTTTTATAGATTTCAGAGAGGAAGGGAGAGGGAGAGAGAGAGAGAAACAGCAATGATGAGAGAGAATCATTGATCAGCTGCCTCCTGAGCCCCCCGGGGAGTCTGAGCTGGCCTTTTTCTCCGCACCTTGGTTTCCCTCCCCCCAGACCTCCCAGGGCTGCTTGTACCTGCTGACCCCGGGGAGCCACAGATCCCTGCTGCCACTTGCTCTCCTCCACCGCTGCCTGAGGCTGCCCTCGCCTCCCTGACCAAGGTCTCAGATGCTGTCACTAAGGCCTGGTGTCTCTCTTTCCAGCTCTTTGCAGAATTCCTTTGGGTCCCTTCCATTCTCAAACAGCTCCTCCCCTGGGGCAAGCCGGCCCCACCAGCCCCAGCCTCACACCCTCCCAGGTTTAACTGCAGAGGGAAAGCCTCAACTCCACCCTCTCTGGGTCTCCTTGGCTCTCACTGGGTCATTTGCTCCTCCCTGAACAGATCCGGGAGCCAGGAAACCCAGGGAGGGAGGAGGGAGGGAGAGATCCCCCAAAGCAAAACCTTGTGCTGCTGCCGGAAAGACGGCAATGGCCACTGAGAGGCAACGCCGCAGGTAGGCCTGCACCTGCCCCTCAAGAACCCCGTGGTGGTCTTGAACTGTGCTTTCCTCTGTTCGAGGAGCCAAGGCCAGAGGCAAAGCCCCCTCCCCTTCCCCCATATGGCTCCATGTCCCCCTTCCCTGACCCACATGCAGGCTCCTGCTGGCACTGCCCTCAGCTGCACGCCTGCCCCCTCTAAGGGAAGCCTGTCTCTAAAGGGCTCTGCAGTGCCGGTGGACGGCCCTTGGAGAACCACCACCCAGGAATTTGTTTCGATGCCTAACACGGCCCCTGCGTTCTGGGTCTGGCTACGACTGACTGGGCAGCCTGTGTCCCAAGGAGCCTGAGAGCTGGTCCCTGCCCGGGGAGGGGGTGGAGGGGGGCTTCTGGCCTTCACCAGGAGGACTGCCACCTCAGCTCTGCGGCCTCCAGCTGTGGGACTAAGCTCGGAGCCTTCATTTTCTCATCTGCAAAATGGGGTGAGTTACACTTCCCTCCGGGATAAATGAAGCCACATGTGAAACTGAACAAAATTCCTGAGGCCTGGATCAGTGCTTCTCAAACTATCTGTGAAAAAGAACAGTTTGGGGTGTTTTTTCCTTCTTCTTCTTATCTGTCATGAACCAGTGCTTATGTAAAACACAATAAAAATGAAAAATTAAATTTAAAAAGATATAGAAAATACAAGCTGTCATTTTCACTATTATATTCAACCAATATGAAATTATTCTGTCATATAGCTTTAAAGTTTCTAAAGGCTCACTCTCGGTCTGGTAACACTTCCAGACCAGGATAAATCCATGGACCACACTTGAGTCGCACAGATCGAGGGGGCCTCCCCACAAATGGCTTTTAACTGTCCCATAATCCACTCTTGTTTATGTGATTATTGTTTCAAAACTGACTTTTCTCTTCCCCCTTTTGCAATTCCAGGTTTTACTGGAGCATGAACTAGGCTTGTTGATTGGCTCAATGGTGGAAACAGAACGTTGTGTGTGAGGCCGGGAGTGGTTCAGCATCACCCCTACCCAGGATGTCATAAGCAGCTGCAGCAGACACATGGACTCTGATCTCACCAGGTTTTATAACCTCCGCAGTGTCAGAGGCTGCTGGTTGTTCTTCAAGATCCACTTTCCCCTTCTTCCATAATAATAGAGTTTTAGGTAGGAACATGGTTGCCCAGCTAAAGACTACATGTCCCAGCCTCCCTTGCAGCTAGGTGTGGTCATATGCTGAGTGTGGCCAATGGTCTGTAAACAGAAGTGATTTCTGTTCTCTTGATTGGGTAAGTGCTCCCTGCCCTTTTCTCCTTCCCATCAGCTGGTACATCACAAGAACTAAAGTAACTCTGGAGCCAGAGGTGGAACCTACGCAAAGAGAATGGTAAAGTCTCCCTAAAAGCTCTGGACAAAGAAACTCCTATTTTATCCTAGCCACTGTATCTGGAGGTTGTCCTGTCGCAGTAGCCTAGCCTGGGTCCTACTACTGAAATGAGCAGTGGCAACAGACCGAATTCTCAACCAGGGCTGACTTGGAGACCTATGGGTCTGTCTCTTAGTTTTGAAGCAACCCTTTCAAGCAATTGTCATGGGGCCACCAAGGGCTGGGCCTGTGCTGAAAGATCTCAGAGCCTTCCTGCCTGGCAGAGAATGTGCTCTGACCTCAGGCATGCCCCATGACCTTGACAAAGTGAGACTGTCCTGTTGAAAGGGGTGTGGTGGGAAACCAGCTTGGATTCTGCAGGGTGAGATCTCTGGGTGGGCAGGGTGTTAGGCAGCAAATGACTCAGAAGGTAACCGCTGCCTGCCACAGGTCCTCAGGGAGTTTTGACTCACTGTCTTGGCCAAATAGGAGTTTTAAGAGGCTATAGAAACAGCCCTGGCCGGGTAGTTCAGTGGGTTAGAGTATCATCTCGATTCACCAAGGTTGTGGGTTAGATCCCCAGTCAGGGCACATACAAGAATCAACCAATAAATGCATAAGTAAGTGGAACAACAAATCAATGTTTCTCTCTAAAATAAAAAAAAGAAATAAAAAATAAAGATAAATAAAAGAATAAGCATTTAAAAAAAAGAGGCCATAGAAATAAAAAAAAGTAAGGAGAGCGGAATTGGAAAATTGGAAGACAGATTCCCAGGATATCAGAGGCACTTCCTGTGGCCACAGGCCCTACCTGTCCTCAGCTGACCCAGCCAGAGCTGGAGTCTGCGCGCTAGAAGAGGGTCCAGTAACACAGTTGGCTGCTAACCCAGCTTCCCGATCCTAGTCATAGCTGCTTGGGCCCCCTGAGGCAGGAGGAGGGGCACGTGGGCAGGAGGATGGTTTAGACCAGGGGTCCTCAAACTACGGCCCACGGGCCACATGCAAATACAAATATTGTATTTGTTCCCGTTTTGTTTTTTTACTTCAAAATAAGGTATGTGCAGTGTGCATAGGAATTTGTTCATAGTTTGTTTTTTTTTAAACTATAGTCTGGTCCTCCAACGGTCGGAGGGACAGTGAACTGGCCCCCTATTTAAAAAGTTTGAGGACCCCTGGTGTAGACAGCCAGGGGACCCAGCTGCCTTGCCGAAGCTCTGCCCACTCTGAGTGGGCTCTAGGGCCACCCCACAGCTCTGGGATGCTGCATCTCTCTGGCCTCAGCCTGTTGAAGATTTTTTAAAATATATTTTTATTGATTTCAGAGAGTAAGGGAGAGGGAAGAGAGATAGAAACATCAATGATGAGAGAGGATTATTGATTGGCTGCCTCCTGCACGCCCCCTACTGGGGGTCGAGCCTGCAACCTGGGCATGTGCCCTTGGCTGGAATTGAACCTGGGACCCTTTAGTCCGAAAGCTGACACTCTATCCACTGAGCCAAACCAGCTAGGGCTGAAGATTTTTTTTTGGCTGACTCACTTTCCCAGTTTAAGAGTAAGTATGGCCGGGAATTAGACCCAACTACTGAATTCATTTTAATAAACACTGATTGAGGGATTATGAGCTGGCTTGGGGTTGAAGGTACAGAATGAGAAAGACTCCACCTTTGCACCAAGGGTGATCAGGCTGTTTACTGTCTACGTAAAAAATGTCCCAACATGTAGAGAATTTTATTAGAGTTTATTTGATCTCTTATTTGATGACATATGCCAGGAGCAAGATCTCAAATCCTCTAGAGCAGCCGTGGGCAAACTACGGCCCGCGGGCCGGATCCGGCCCGTTTGAAATGAATAAAACACCCCCCAAAAAAAACGCCGTACCCTTTTATGTAGTGATGTTTACTTTGAATTTATATTAGTTCACACAAACACTCCATCCATGCTTTTGTTCCGGCCCTCCGGTCCAGTTTAAGAACCCATTGTGGCCCTTGAGTCAAAAAGTTTGCCCACCCCTGCTCTAGAGAAGAATAGTTTTGCAGCTTCTTGCATGCATTTGAAATTAAGGAGGGTCATCAGGAAGATTGGAGAAAGCAAGGCAGGATTGGATTACAGAATAGTTAAGATTATGTGCTCTCTTGAGGGTTAATTAATATCCCCTCTGAAGGGTATTTCAAAGGTGTGTTAACCTAGATCAGTGATGGCAAACCTATGACACGCGTGTCAGAGGTGACACGCAAACTCATTTTTTTGGTTGATTTTTCTTTGTTAAATGGCATTTAAATATATAAAATAAATATCAAAAATATAAGTCTTTGTTTTACTATGGTTGCAAATATCAAAAAATTTCTATATGTGACACGGCACCAGAGTTAAGTTAGGGTTTTTTCAAAATGCTGACATGCCGAGCTCAAAAGGTTCGCCATCACTGGCCTAGATGCACAAGAACAAGGGTAGGGCTGATGGTTTAAAACCTTCAGCGATTGCTTCGGCAGCACATATACTAAAATTGGAATGACACAGAGAAGATTAGCATGGCCCCTGCACAACGATGACAAACAAAACAAAACAAAACAAAACAAAACAAAACAACCTTCACTGAAGAAGTTATAGACCTGGGCATGATTACCCTCCATGACCTGCACAGTTAGGAATTTTATTTTTTGTTAATCCTCACCTGAGGATATTTTTTCCATTGATTTTTAGAGACAGTGGAAGGTAGGATGGGAAGGGAAAAGAGAGAGAGAGAGAAACACTGATGTGAGAGAGATACATTGATTGGTTGCCTCCCACATGTGCCCTGGCCAGGGCTGGAGATCGAACCTGCAACCCAGGTACATGCCCTCGACAGGGAATCAAACCCGTGACTCTTTAGTGCTTGGGCCAACATTCTAACCACTGAGCCACACCAGCCAGAGCCCCAGTTAGGAATTTATGATCAGATCACCCTGTGAGGTTACTTTCCACAGAAGCCCCCTTTTTTTGGTCCACATGACCTCCCCCTGTCCTCTTCCCATCTTCTTCTCCATGTGTACTACCCCACCCCGACCTCTACCCCCACCACTCCTCAGTGCCTCCACATTGTGTGCCCTGATGCCTTTGCACATGCTGTTCCAACTGCTGAGATGTTCTTCCTCCCTCCCCACCCCCACTCCCAAAGGCTCCAACCTTCAAGATTGAGCATCATAAATAATTAATTTCAACTCTGGTGGAGGGACTAGTTCCCCAGTGGAAAAGAAGAGGGGACCTATGGCTAGCACCAAGGGATTCTGGGCAGGCAAGACTACAGACACCCTGTGCAGGTGAGGAGAGGAGAGGGAGGGCTGGGAATTCGAGAAACTGAATGACAAAGGTAAGGGTTGGAATGAGTCATGGAGGAGACTCAGGCAGAGAGGAGACACACTTGGTCGGAGCCCAGTGGGAATGTAAGGTTAGCGAACATCTATCCCAGGGGTCCTCAAACTACGGCCCGCGGGCCACATGCAAATACACATATAGTATTTGTTCCCGTTTTGTTTTTTTACTTCAAAATAAGATATGTGCAGTGTGCATAGGAATTTGTTCATAGTTTTTTTTTAAACTATAGTCCGGCCCTCTAACGGTCTGAGGGACAGTGAACTGGCCCCCTGTTTAAAAAGTTTGAGGACTCCTGATCTATCCTTTCATTTATCCCAAAAGACACACCCCACACCCCTCCTGGCCTTCTGAGAACTTCCCCTCCCCTTCCCTTCCCCCACACATGTCTCTACGGTTCCTAAGGAAACCACTCGGACATTCCTTTCCATGCATGGCTGGCACCAGACCCAGTTTGGGTCAACCATGGTACACAGCCCTTCATGCAAAATCCATCCCCCAGTGGGTCTCGGGGAGTTTGAATTCCAATTTTATCCCTTGTGATTGTCTAGCTTTATGGTTCTACCCAATGCACAGTTCCTGCAATCGGGGAACTTTAAGCAAGGGAGACAAGAATTACAAAGATAGCTAGAATGCAAGGTGACTATACCTTTCCCATATTTATTTGCTCCCATAAGTGAATACACACACACAGCTATATACTAATAAGTCATAGGCATATATTCATGTACAGAGGTACTGGAAACACAGAAGAAACTTCACAGAGGAAGAAGGGCATTCCAGGAGAGAGAACAGCTTGAGTGAAGAGCAGAAGGAGGAAAGCATTTCACAGCTTTGGAGAGTTTAGTCCAGCATGACCGAGTGTAGCGTACATGACAGGGTGTGGCCGGAGGGGGAGGACCTGCGTGAGATGAGCCTCCTGGGAGCTGTTACACAGTTTGGACTTCATGCTCACACGTGGGGAGAAAAGGACTTTTAGAGGAAGCAGGGAAACCCATCAGCTGACCCACCATTGGTGGGGGACCAACCTTTGTCGGAAAGCTTTTCTCTCCACACTCCTGGGGTTGGTTGAGTTCACCGTGTTATCCCGATGAGAAGGGGACAGGAGAGGAAAGAGAGCTGCCATGTAGCCTGCTCACCCGTTGGACAGGAGGTGGTAACAGGCAACCCCAGACAGACCAGCGCGAAATCACGGTGTTACAGACCCCACGGAGGGAAGCCGGAGGAGAAAGCTCTCACTGAGTCCTGAGGGCTGTCTGGGGGAACGGGTGGGATTTGAAGCACTGTGAGCAAGATCAGTGAGGGGGGCGAGGCCAGCTGAGGACAAGCTGGTCACTCAGGCCAAGTCACTTAATGGCAGTCCATGCAGGAATTACCCTGGGAAGGCAGTGCTCTAGGAGGTGGCGTTCTGGGAAGAACCGTAGGCGACGGGAAGCTGGGCGGTGCAGAGGTGGCTTTTAGGGGATGTTTCTTTCACAGACATTTCCTGGGAACCAAGTGTATACCAGCTCCTAGATAGAGACACAGCGATGAAGAGAAGAATACAGGTTTTGGAGAAGGATCAGAAAGGTTCCCAGAGGAGATGGGCTTTGAAGGATGAATAGGAATTTGCTGGTTAAACTCTCCACTGCTTGGAAATGCCTTTATTTATCTTTAGAAAAACGCATGAAAAAGTCAAATAATACAAAGGTCTATGCAGTGGCCCACAGTCCCTGTCATTAGCTTCAGGCATAGAGTCGTGATTCAGTTCACAGATCCAAACTACCCAAGTTCAAATCTCAGCTCCACCTTGGGCAAGTACTTAACTTCTTTCTGCCTTAGTTTGGTCAACCACATGAAGAAGGTGACGATAATAGGACCTAACTCCGGGGTTGTTGGAAGAATTAAATAAATTAAAGTGTGTACTGAGTTCAGACCAGTGCCTGGAACATAACGAATACACAGCATGTGTCCTGCTGTTAGTGCTCATTTTATGTTCCAAGTGTGGAATGTGTATGTATATAATCCCTTGGTATGGCTGAGGATGAAATAAGATAATGTATATAAAATAGTTTGGTTTCCAGCAAAATATTGCTGTTAAAGGTGTTCAAAAGATTTCACTTGCTGCTAGTGGTTTCCTCATTCGTGCAGCAATGCAGCCAGTGAGAGTCAAGAGCCAGAGCGTCTACCTAGGATGAGCCTCTATACATGTGTGTTAAAAAGTGAATGAGTGAGTGAATTAATCCTTCACCTTACAGTCACAGGATTGGCTATATCTTTTTTGTGCTCCTTGTCCTGACTTAGGAACAAATTAAAAGTACAAACATAGGAAGAGCAACGTTTTCTCTTTGTAGCAGAGGGTCTTCACGCCATTCCCTACATTCTGTAGATGCCCTTCACCACGGAGGCTGGGAGCCTGAGAACTACAGATCCCAGAATCCCATGCAAGCAGGGACCTGGGTTGGAGCGCACCTGCGTGAGGTTAGGAAGGAGAAAGAGAAGAGCGAACATGAGATTTTGTAGTGACCTCTTGGAATTGGCCTAAAATTCACCCGCTGTGGTCTGCAGAGGGCTCTGGTCATCATGGCGGTCTCCTCTGTTCCTATGGCTTCCTGACTCTGACAGCGGCAGTGACCTGAGACGTGGGCTGGTTTACCTTCACTGTTGTTCCTCCAGCCCTTCCACCAGCTGTGTAACCACTGAAGTCCCTGTACTAAACCCCCTCCAGCTTGAAATACTTAGAGTGATGTCTGCCTTCCTGGTTGAACTATAAGTAGACATTTTCTTTTTATCAGGAAAGAAAAACTTTCCCGAAATCCACCATTAGACTTTTGCTCTCACGTGTAATGGGCTACAACTGGTCACAAACCCCATCCAACTGGCCAAGGTTAATGGGGTTACATAACAGGCTTAACCCAGGCACAACTTAGCCCACAGCGTGGGCACATTGCTGCCTCATATCAAACAAAGACGTAAATGACTGTTGTGCGGGCACCTAGAGTTCCTGCTCCCAGTGGTTCGGAGACCCCAGTCTGGTTCTGAGGGTCCTAATAAGAAACATCGGACCGGGAGTAGGGCTTATCTTCCAGTTCTAGCTGATGGTAGGAATGAATATCTGAGAAATGGGGCTGAGAACCCATCAGAAAAGAATGCGTTTGCATCAATTTGAGATGAGCAGTTGTACTTTCTTCTCTGCGAAGCATTCTTGGGACTAAAAATCATTTATACATTATCTATTGAAAGAGCAATTACTATATTTCTTGCAGCTATTTTGTTTTAATAAAAATAAAAACCATCACTTTTATAGTAATTACAGTATGCTAAGCACTTTCCCAAATGATTTCTGCACATTAAGTCATGTAATCCTTGCAACAATATAAGGTAGGTATTATCATTATTCCCATTTATGGGTGAGGACACAGGCACAGAGAAGGTGCTCAAGGTCACATGGCTTTACCTAAGAGAGCTGATCTCTAAACCCAGACAGCCTGGGTCAGAGGTCACATTCAGAACAAGCAAACGAATGAACAAATAAATGAATGAGTACACGGGTGAGTGCATGAACCCATCACCTGGTACGAACCGAGTGTAAGTTACATTGCTTCTCAGATGTTTATAGCTGCCGTGTGGTGAACACTGTATGCGCAATACTGAATGTGAGGTGGCATTTTGCCGTGCATTCTATCCATCAATAGATGCTAAAAGCAATCACAGGAGGAGCCATGACATTTGTTCATGTTTGAGTCCATTTCCAGTTGCCGCTGTAACAACTTGCCGCAAATCGAGTAGCTGGAAACAACATACATGGTCTCTTTGACAGTTCTGGTCAGAAGTCTACACTCAGCATGGCTGCCTTCCTCCTGGGACCCCCAGGGAGAATGTGTCCTTTCCAGCTTCCAGTGGTCGCCTGCGTTCCTGGCTCTTGGCCCATCCTTCCATCTTCAAAGCCAGGAGCGCGGCATCTTCTCTCCACTCTGACCTCCCGCCTCCCTCGACAAGAGCGCTGATAAGTCATCAGGCCCACCAGGTGCCCCAGGAGAGCTTCCCATCTCAAGATCCTGGACGGGGTCACTCCTGCAAAGTCCTGTGACCATGTACGGCTACATATTTCCAGCCCCAGGCTACCACGTGCTGTGAGACTGCCCTTGTGCAGGCTCCCACATGTTCTAAAGAGAAGGTAAGAGAGGACCCTGCTAGCACAGTCAGCACAGGATGGAGGTGGACAGAGGTCGTCTTGTGCAGGCCCAAGCCTTCCCTAATGTCTTCTGCACGTGGCTGCTGGGGCGGGGAGGTGGCTCAGCTGTGAGGGAAGCGGAGAGGAGAGCCCTGAGGGGCAAAGCAGCCAGTTTCCCAAAAGGCCCCCTGCCCCTGGCTAGGCAGGCCCAGCGCTGAGGGGCCTTTCCCACAGGGCCTGGCTTTCCCAGAAGAAAACTACAGGGGGGCAGGCAGCAGCCCCAACACGAGCTAAGCGAAAGCTCTGAAGACGCCCAGATGGGCTCTGCGTCTCCCACACGGGGTCCCTGGGGTGTCAGCAGGGTGCATGATGAGAGCAGGGAGGGGCAGGAAGCCGGCAGCGGAGGCCCCAGCGGGTACAGCTTCATGTGCCTTCCTTGAGGCTCTGAGCACTGGACAGGCACGTGGTCGGCGATGGGGTTCCCCGGGGGAGAGTGTGGGTGCAGCGGGGCAAACAGGAGGCTCCTGCTCCCTTTCCCTGGAGAAGCTCAGCCTTCGGCACGCTCATGGGTCTCCCCCGGCTTCTCTTCCTCCCTGTGGTCCCTACGAGAAGCATTTGCAGCCTCTTCTCCCTGAGGCCCTGGACCGTGAGGAAGGCCGTGGGCTGGGGTGGTCAGGCAGGAGGTTTCTGCCGGGAGGAATCATTTCGCTTCCTGCCCCCTGTGGCCTCCTGTCTACCTTAGGAAACGAGGCATGAACACAGTGACCGCGGCCGGTAGGACGACCACCAAAGTGTGGCCTTGCTTTCTGATCTCTCATTTGTACGTGGAAATCATGGAAGAACAGTGAAATCCATTGCTGTTCCCACACCCCCCAGTGAACTTCCCTACAGGCGCAGTGGCATCAGGCTCTTCCCAGGGCGGCTTTCTGTCCCCCCACTCCCAACCCCCCCTCCCAGGTAGGATGGCATTTCCCCTCCTGCCAGGAAGCTTCCTCCTCACCGCCACTGCCTTGCTGCAGGCAGACCTGTCGAGCAGGAGCTCAGGTGTGCACGTGGCCGTGAGCACAGCTGGGCCGGCGTCACACAGCTGCCGGCTGTGCTGCTCATTCCACAGCGGCCCGCCCTGTCCTTGACAACAGCAGCCTGGAGCCTGGCTCCGGGGTGACAGGCACAGTCAGTGACTTGCCACAGTAGCCTTTGTCCCATCCGCCCACGACGGGTGCCAGCTGGGCATGCTTGTTCCTGTCCCTCCTGAGTCTGATTCCGGCTGATCCCCACCCCTCGACTCAACTTCCTTCAGAGTCTGGCCTTGCTTGCTCTCTCAGAACCCTCCCGGGCTGGGCAAGCGCCTAGGGAATGCACACCTGTTCCTGGGCACACAGTCAGGGAAGAGAAAGAGATACAGAAAACAGGGGAGAAAAAACTCCACACTGTCTTCCACAGTGGCTGCATCCGTCTGCATTCCCACCAGCAATGCACGAGGGTTCCTTTTACTCTACATCCTCGCCAGCACTCTAGGTCTATATCCCAAGAAACCAGAAACACCAATCAGAAAGGATATATGCATCCCTATGTTCATAGTGGCACAATTCACCATAGCTAAGATCTGGAAACAGCCTAAGTGCCCATCAGCAGATGAGTGGATTAAAAACTGTGGTGCATCTACACAATGGAATACTATGCCGCTATAAAAAAGAAGGAACTTTTACCATTTGCAACGGCATGGATGGAACTGGAGAGCAGTATGCTCAGCGAAATAAGCCAGTCGGAGAAAGATATTTATCACATGATCTCACCCATATGTGGGATATAATGATCAACAAACATAATTGGATGAACAAGAATAGATCCAGAGACAAATGGTGGGGGGGGGGGGGATAGAGAGCAACCCAAGGACTTGTATGCATGCCTATTAGCATAACCAATGGTCACAGACACTGGGGCTGGGGGGGCTTGCCCGGGGTGGGAATGATTGGGGGGGGGCGGGGTCAATTGGGGGAAAAGGAGACATGTGTGAAACGTTAGACAATAAAAAGAAAGAAAGAAAGAAAGAAAGAAAGAAAGAAAGAAAGAAAGAAAGAAAGAAAAGAAAACAGGGGAGGAAAGAGAGCACTGAGAAGACAGTCAGCCCATCGCTCCTCACACCAGGGGGCAAGGGCTGCCCCAGGCTCCTTCCAGCTCCGTTTCTGTTCCTGAGGCCACAGCTGGGAGGGCACATGCCAGCTTACTCTCCTGAGCACATCATCCTGGCAAGTGAGGGCAGGAGGCGCCTAGAGATGACTAAGACCAGCCATGGCATCCAGCAGATGAGGAGACCGAGGCCCAGAGATGTCAGAGCATGGGTGGGTGGCAAGTCTCGGAACAGAACCGGGGACCCGCCAAAGCGGAACCAACACGCAGACACACACAGGTTGTCTGGGACTCCACATCCTCACAAGAGGAGTGCCCCTTGACCTGAGTATGCCTGCAAACTTACTCGGCGGGGCGGTGGGGGGGGGGGGGGGGGCGCAGAAGGGCAGGGGACCCACTTCGTGATCATTGCGAAAAGCATCCACTTTTTGCTGCTTAGCCATATGCCAAGTGGCTAACTGCAGAAGCTCATGCAATCTTCATAGCCTCTCCCTGCAGTAATGTCCGTCCCCAGTTACAAAGGAGGGGCCTGGGCTTGGGGGGCGGGGGGTAGGCGGGGGTTCCTTCATCACCCAAGTCATTCATCTAGAAAGAGGCAGGGCCAAGATTCATGCCCAGGTCTGCTGACTCCAAACTCGCGCCCCCTGCCATGCTGGGCTCTGCCCCCTTTGAACAGGGCCTGACTCTCTTCCTCCCGGTAAGAGCCTCTCAGAGGCCTCTGGGACTCTCCCCGGGCCTTCTCTCAGGGTAGCAGGCATGTGTGGGGGCAGAAGGGGAAGGTCAGGGGCTGTAAAGTTCTAGGAGTATCAGTCTGCATGCAAGTGTGTAAGAAGCCCACGGACCAGCAGAGGAGCCATGCAGACCCCTCCAGGCTACCTGGAGTGGCCAGGGTGGGCGGCCGGGCCAGGGGCAGGAGGGAGACTCACTTTGCAATGTATACCATTTTATATCTTCCCAACCTACTGTTATGTGTATAACTTGTCTTTTAATTAATTTATTTTTAAAAAAAGATATATATTTTTAAATTGATTTCAGAGAGGAAGGAAGAAGGAGAGAGAAATAGAAACATCAATAATGAGAGAGAATTATTGATCGGCTGCCTCCTGCATGCCCCACACTGGGGATCCAGCCCGAAACCCAGGCATGTGCCCTTGACCGGGAATCGAACTGTGACCTCCTGGTTCATAGGTCGACGCTCAACCACTGAGCCACGTCAGCCGGGCTTAAAAAATATTTTTATTGATTACAGAAAGGGAGAGGGAGAGAGAGAGAAACATCAATAATGAGAGAGAATTATTGATCGGCTGCCTCCTGCATGCCCCACACTGGGGATCCAGCCCAAAACCCAGGCATGTGCCCTTGACCGGGAATCGAACTGTGACCTCCTGGTTCATAGGTCCATGCTCAACCACTGAGCCATGCCAGCCAGGCTATAACTTGTTTTTGTTTTTGTTTTTTAAATAAAAATGTGTTAAAAGAAAACAGACAAAATTAAAAAGAATAAAATGTGTTTTTCAAAGAGTCACCCCAATATATTCAGAAGGGGTTATGACCCCAAACTGACCCACTATGCATGCTTTTTGTAGCACAAGCCCTGTGACACCTGCCAGCTTCCAGAACCAGCCAAGCGCTTCATGCTCTTGGAATGCATTGTCATAAATAATAACTTGTCACCACCTTGGCAGAGTGGTACAAGTGGGTTCTCGCAGCTCCTGGCCCAGCTCACACTTTGACTGGCCTGCAAGTTCCTCTGAGCCGAGGCCCAGGTGTCCCAGCTTCCTTCTTACTCATCCAGGAAGACGGCAGAGGTACAGGAGGTCTGGTTGTCATCAACGACCACCCTCCCACCCCCTGCACACACACCCAGAGCACTGAACACGACTTTAACAGATCCCATTTATGCATTGTCCCCTGCTCATCGCACCTCTCCCCTGAGCGAGCGCCACGGGAACACTGGCTCCGTCCTGGCCCCAGCAGCTGGCACACAAGTGCCTGACACACAGTGGGCACACAGAAAGCCTTTTTAGGATAAATGATCACACAGGCTCGTAGGATGTCATAGTAGAACTGCACGCCTACCTTACAGAATCAAACTGTATGTAAAGCTCTGTGAACGGAAGTTTTGTGCCTAGCACAGTGCTTCGCACATAGGAGCTTAGGAGATATTGAGTAAATGAATGAATGATGCCTGACTTCTTGATACATGAGGCATGAACGAATGAAAACGAAAGGGACCTCCAAGATGAACTAGCCCAACCCAAACATTTGACTGCATGCCACAAGAGAAGTGAAGTAGCCTTCACTCTTCTCAGCCTTCTTGAGAAATACAGAATTCTGAACTTCTCTTTTTGGTTAAGAGCCAAATTTGGGGATCTGCTAAGCAAATGCCAAACCCTCAAGATGACTACGACCAACCCTGTAATAAGACAGGTGAGGAAACGGAGGCCCAGGGCTGCTAAATGACATGCTCAACCTCAGAGCGTGGGTGGGTGGCAAGTCTAGGAACAGAACCTGGGAGCCACCACAGCACAGCTCCTGCCCCAGTCGCTGCCCAGCCCTGTAGCTCACAGATGTGTTGTTTTTTGGTTTTTTTTAAATTCTCACCTGAGGATATTTTTCCATTGATTTTTAGAGAAAGTGGAAGAGAGAGGGGAAGACAAAGAGATCAATGTGAGAGAAACACATCAATTGGTTGCCTCCTGCACATGCCCCAATCAGGGCCTGGGAGGAGCCTGCAACTGAGGCACGTGCCCTTGACCGGAATCGAACCCGGGACCCTTCGGTTCCCAGGCCAGCGCTCTATCCACTGAGCCAAACCGGCTAGGGCTCACGGGTGTGTTCAGTCCCTGTAGACTGCCCTCCCCCTCGCTGTGCATCACAGACAAACAAGCACAATATGAGTCCTCTTCCCTGCTGGGTAGTGGGGCTTGGAAGATTGACTGTGACACTATAGTCCCAAGGAATATAGTCCTTACTCTCTCCAAATGCTAGGCATTCCAGAATATTTCCGTGAGATGCCAGGCTGCCTGGACAGCCTCTTTGGCTGGGGCCCTTGAACTCCTATTCTCCCAGGCTGGCCCTCCCACCATCTCTGAATCACACATCAGAAGCTCAGAGCCTGTTCTGTTCTTTCAAATTGGACCTACACCTGAAACTGGTCTAGAGCTCCCAGGCCACTATCTGGATTTGAGTGCAATTGTCCGGCATCTCCTGGGATTGCCACTTCAACCTCGGCATTTGTCCCTCATTTTTGCTTGCTCCCCAACCTTGCCTCCCAGCAGAATACTTCCGGCTCCCCCTGGAAGTCAGAGGTGCGGGAAGTAGAAAGAGGTCCCCCTGCAGGCAGTTGACCAGCCATCGCCTTTATGAGGGCCCCCCTTGGTCCCAACCTTTCCCATACAAGGAATGGGATCCCAGCAAATCCCCCTTGAACTGAGTTTTCTTTCATTCTTTCTCTTCCCAGAAATCCCCTCGTTCCTCTAAGTTAGTTACCTGGATGACGGAAAACACAAACATCCAATAGAGGCCAAGAAACAGGAAAAGCGGACAGTGAGAAAAGAAGGAAGGAAGGAAGGAAGGAAGGGAGGGAGGGAGGGAGGGAGGGAGGGAGGAAAGGAAGGAAGGAAGGAAGGAAGAAGGAAGAAACATCCTGAGAGATTGCATTTTCTGCTTGCTCTTCCATACCCCAGCTTCACATCTAATTTCCTGTAGGTGCAGACACCCAAGCAGGGCCAGGCTGCGGCCCAGGCAAGCACCCAGGCAGGAGGGTGTCTGGTTTCCAGATCAGAGGGAAGAAATCTGTAAACAGCCTGAGTAGGCCAAAGGGCAGGGAGAGGAGCCGAGTTGCCTCCACCCTCGCCAGGTGTGGGAACAGGACAGTTCGGAGATGGATGCCAAGGCGCCAGAGCAGGGCATGGGGGAAACACTTCTGATTGACATTTCCTGGCACACCTGCGTGGCTTGGCAATTTCCGGCTCCTGGGACACATGGGCTCTTGGGAACATATTAACCCAGAGGCAAGGAGGAAGGTTTGATCTTGATCGAACTCTTCCAGCTGAAGTGGCAGAAACTCCAACCCAAGTAAAAGTGATAATAGGCGATATGGCACCTCGCTTACTGGGCACCAGACCCTCCGTAAGCTCTCTAGACCTTAACTGCTTAGTCCGCTCAACAACTCTACGAGGAAGGAATTATTATGACTGCCCCCATTTTACACGAGAAATCACTGAGTACCTGTCCAAGGTCACACCGCTTGGCAAGCCAGGGTTAAAACGCAGTGATGTAGCCCTAACCGGTTTGGCTCAGTGGGTAGAGCGTCAGCCTGCGGACGGAAGGGTCCCAGGTTTGATGCTGGTCAAGGGCATGTACCTTGGCTGCAGGCACATCCCCGGGGCAGGGGGGGGAGGGGAGGCAGTTGATCGATGCTTCTCTCTCATCGATGTTTCTAACCCTCTATCCCTCTCCTTCTCCCTTCCTCTCTGTAAAAAATCAGTAAAATACATTAAAAACAAAAAACAATAACAACCAAAAACACTCAGTGATGTGGTTCTTCCCGGCTCCCACACTGCCCTGCTTCCGAAGATTAAACAGATAGGAAGATGTCTGTGCCAGCTCACGTCTCCCCCCGAGGACCAGGGTCCCTCTGGACTCCCCTCTTGGTCCCAGCCCCCCTCTTCCTGTAAGCTGGGGTGACTCTCATCTGCAGGGGCCTGATCTCCTCCACCCGTAAAAGGAGCCTGGCTTCTGGCAGCTCCAGCGCGACATTCAGCCACAGAGAAACAAACTGCCATCCCTCCCCGTGCTCTCGGGTTGGAGACCCCCAGAAGGCCTCTAGTTCCTCTAATCCAGGCTCGGACGGCCTGTTGGCTCAGTGGTCACTCCTGGTTGGCCTCTGTGGGGGGAAGGGGCAGGGATCTGTGAGGAGATGTTAGCTCCCATTCCAGGTCTTGGTCAGAGCAGTGGGAGGGGCCACATCCAGAAAGAAGGGGGTGGAGAGCCCGTTGGGGACCCAGGACCCAGTGTCCACAGCACAGGGAGGGAAGGGAGAGAGGTCTCCAAACAGGCCGCCCGCACACCTGGCCAGGGTCCTCTGAGCTCGGCGGGCAGGGGCGGGCGGGGAGAGGAAGTAAGAAGACGCAGATGGGTTGCCGGGAAAGGACATGAGGGTGAGCGGAGACGGGGAGGGGAAGCCCAGCATGAACACTGGCACAGCCGAGATCCTTGAGACGGGCTGGGGGAGGACGCTGGAGCGTGAAGGACAAAATGCTCTTGGGTCCTGGGCCAGGGGTGAGGCGTCCCCGGGGGCCTTGGCTCTGCCCTTTGGTCCACAGTGGGTCTCCATGGACCGCAGGCTGGCTGCGGGAGCTTCGTCCTCATGCTCCCTGCCGGCTTCTACGGGACTTATTCCTGAACAACAAATCACCCCCAACCTTAGCATTTTTTAAAATCTCTCTCAGTTCCTTTATTTTATTTTTGTTTTGCTAATCCTCACCCAAGGATATTTTTTCCATAGCTTTTTCAGAGAGAGTGGAAGGGAGGGAAGGAGACAGAGAGAGAGAGAGTGGCATCGATGTGAGCGATGCATTGATTGGTTGCCTCCCACACACATGCCCCTACTGGGAGCGAACTGCAACCCAGATACATGCCCTTGACCGGGACTCAAACCTTTGACCCTTTGGTTGGTGGGCGGACACTCTAACCACTGAGCAACACCGGCCAGGGCTATCTCTCAGTTTCTAAGAGTCCTGAATTTGGGGGTTGCTCCACTGGAGGATTCTGGCTGGGGTGGGGGGGTCCCTCATGCAGTCCCACAGGGTGGGCTGCTCGTCTGAAGGGTTCTGCACTCACATGTACACTACCTGGGCCAGGGGCTACCACAGCTGGGGCTCCTCGGACATCTCTCAGAGGTGCCACGTGGCCTGTCCTCATGGTCTCCCCAGGATGGCCATTGCAGGGTACCCAGACTTCTTGCATGCTGGCTCTGGGCTCTCCGGCACATGTCCAGCGAGACAAGCAGAAACCATATCACCTTTTACGATCCAATCTCAGAAGTCACTCGGCAGCGCTTCCACAGCACCGGGTTGGTCAGACCATTCCCAAGGCCCCCCCAGGGTCAGGGGATGAACTTAGCCCAGCGCTCCCTGGAGGAGTCAGCGCCCCCTGCACCCCTGCACGGTGGGACACAGGCTGGTGCAGGCACCTTTGGAAAATGCAACCTGCCTGCCACTCCCAAGCAGTGGTGCGACTCAGAAACAGGAAGAGAACCAGGGCTGGCGTTGCAGCCTCACCCCAGGCTGGGCCTCTTTTTCTGTTGTCGCTCAGTACAGAACAGAGAGCGAAGGGTGAAAAGTCCTCCCTTATCCTGCTCCCCAGAGGAAACCTCCCTAAGCGATTTGGGATTCATCCTCTCAGACCCTTCTGCTAGCCATTTACAAACATGTGTCGAAGCATCAGTGCTGCCCACCTCCCCCTGGGCCTCCAGCACTAACTCCACCCCTCTCCCCTCCAACCCTACCGGCCCTGGGAGGCTGGCCTGCAGCGATGGTCTCCTCCCCTCCTGGCTTCCAGGTGGGTTTGCCAAATGGGGAGCACCAGGCTGAGATGGAGGGAGGAGGAGTGGGACAGAACATTGATTTCTCCATCTCCCTCCCTCAGTGCAGTGACTGCATCCCGCTACGGAGGAGGGTCTCGGCCCCTGTGAGGTGGCTCCTCCACACTGTTCTCGCTGTCCCAGGGTTCCAGCAGGTGGGATAGAACCCCAGGTGTTACACATCACCAGACTTGGTAGTGTCTCTCTATCCTGCCCACAACTCTACACATATTCTTTTTATTAAATTCTCCTTGAATTACCCAATACAAGCATGCCCCTGACTGATTCAATGCAATATACTCCTACTTGAAGTGGTATGATGCTTTGCATATTATTTAGCATCTAGCCTTTTTTTCATTTAATATATCCTGTATATCATTCCGCACCTAGAAGACCCACCTTGCTCACCGGAATGTCTGCCTCTATCATCTGGGAGTGTGGTGCCCTCACTGGTGTGACCGTCCCCTATCGATGGACACCTGGGTGGTTTCCAGCTTCTCCCCTTTACATCACTGACACAGTGAATGTACTCTTATGTGTCTGCCTGTCTACGCTGTGAGTCCTTGCCTGCTACAACTTAGAGGTGAAGGGGTGTGCTCAGAGCGACCTCTCCCTCCCTTCAAATGCCATCTCCCCTACCTCGTGGCTGCGTGACCATGAGTATAGGTAATGCCCCCACACTTCAGGTCCCTCAGCCATAGGAAGGTAATAATGCCTCCCCGTAGGGCTTCTGGGAGGGAGACCTTGCAGGACTGGATTATATGATATAAACCAGTGATGGCAAACCTATGACACGCGTGTCAGCGGTGACAGGTGAACTCATTTTTTTGGTTGATTTTTCTTTGTTAAATGGCATTTAAATATATAAAATAAATATCAAAAATATACGTCTTTGTTTTACTATGGTTGCAAATATCAAAAAATTTCTATATGTGACACGGCACCAGAGTTAAGTTAGGGTTTTTCAAAATGCTGACACGCTGAGCTCAAAAGGTTCACCATCACTGATATAAACCATGTACCGCAAGCATGTCAAACGCAAAGGCTCACACGGGTCAAATAAACGAGGCATGCGGCCCGCGGGCCGTGAGTTGGACGTGCTTGTTGTAAAGCATCTAGAATATTCAACCTCTAAGATTCCGTCTCTCTGTCTGAAAAACGGTGATATGAGTGTCCTGGGTGAGCGGCTTTGAGGATTAGATCTGACGGGGTTGTCGAGATTAAATGACACCACCCAAGTGAAGCACTTGGCACAGAGCTTGGCCCGTAGTTAGGGCTCTATAAACGTTAGCTCTTGTTCTTACGGCCCAGCACCTCTACTAAGCTGGAGAGTTCATTGCAGGTATGAAGACTGCTATATGGCTTTACGGCAGTTATATTTTATGTTGATTATGGTTCTTAACAATAAAAATATTTGCTGAGCGTAATCTAGGCCGAAGACTTAAATAGATCCGTTAAAGATAGAAACGTAGATAGAAACATGAAATGTATTAATTTGTTCCTTGTTATTTCCTGTTGGGGAAACCAACCACAGTGCCTTCTTTAGGTGTAACACGGAAACGAGCATTTGGGGGCTGGTGGGGCGAATGGAATGGTCCCTTTGATCCTTATCCCCGTAAAGACAAACCCCAGACTTGCCTGTCCTCCATGTCGCTCTCTTTGCCAACAAACCTACGTGCTCCTTCCCTATGCCTCACCTCGAGAGCGGACAGGGGATGTGGAGTTCTTGAACGATGGGAACCTCTAAATATGGGGTTGGAACACGAACCCCCCAGAGATGCCCAAGGGGCCAGGTGCGCCCAGTGAGGTGTCAGGGTGGCTTCAGAATAAACACCTCCCGATTGGCAGGGGCTCA
Organism: Myotis nattereri; assembly: GCF_964212035.1. Classification (NCBI taxonomy): domain Eukaryota; kingdom Metazoa; phylum Chordata; class Mammalia; order Chiroptera; family Vespertilionidae; genus Myotis; species Myotis nattereri. The sequence continues at coordinate 13,889,924 of NC_138092.1, forward strand.
CGGCTGGGAAGGAGGACCCTGTGGGTTTTCAGAACCGACGCCCCTGCCAGAGAACTGCTCGTTTTAACTGCAGTTGTGACCATGGAGCAAGAGACCAACAAACATATTGCTTCACAGGCATGTGCCAGCCCCAGGCCGTCCACAGGGCACAGCCGCCTTCCCCTAGATTGAACCTCGCATCTCTATTTGGGCCATCTCCCGGGAAAGGGCTTCCATCCAGGCAGAGTTCACCGGGAGGCTAAGCGGCAGGGCTGGCGGCCGCACTGCCCACTGGGGGAAAAGCCACTAGGACGGGCGTCTCAGCACGTGGGGCCGGGCAGCGCCAGGGCGGCCCGGGCAGGGGGCGTGCTCTTCCTCTCTGCCCCTCCCTGTTCCTGGCACAGGGAAGTGTGTACTCTGGACGGCTGTGTGCCCTGAGAAACTGGGGCAAGGCCGCGGGCGCTCAGGCTGGCACACACAGGGAACATGATCCCGTCTGCCCAGCCCTCCATGCTGGGGAAGCGGCCTTTTCACATCTGGCTTGGTGGTTTTCAGACTCCAGTGGGCGTCAGACCGCCGGTGGGATGGTCAGAGAGGAGGCTTCTTAAGAAGGCAGAGCCCTAGGGCTGCCCCCCCAGAGGTGCTGACCTTATGAAGGAGACTCTGCATCGAGAAACAAGTCCGGGTCAGAATCACCAACACTGGCCCCCAGGCAATGCTTTAAAAATGTCTGTGCCATCATGTAAAAATGGGAAGATTTCAAATAGAAATCATATCTCTAGCCACAGTGTGACCAGGCCCGGGGCAGCATGACTCCTTGGCAGTAAGAAACTAGTGCCAAGCAGCATCTGCCCCTTGAGGCAGGGCTGGTGCCCTCCTCTCCCCCCAAGTATTCCATAGCGCCCCCAGTACAGACACAGATGCATGCACACTCACCCCTCTGGCTCTCTCCTCTGGCCGTGCCTTGAGGTCTTTGAGTTTGCAACCTCTGCTCTGGCCGGCCAGGGTGAGGAGAGGTAGGGAGGCCCAGAGAGCGTTCTTTTCTTTCTTTTTAATCCTCACCTGAGGGTATTTTTCCATTGATTTTTAGAGAGAGCGGGAAAGAGAGAGAAATATCGATGTGAGAGAAACACATCGATTGGTTGCCTCCTGCACGAGCCCTGACCAGGACCCAGGCCGGGGAGGAGCCTGCAACCCAGGTACGTGCCCTTGTATCGAACCCGGGACCGTTCGGTCCACAGGCTGACACTCTATCCACTGGCCAAACTGGCTAGGGCAGAGAGAGCTCTCTTTTCTGCTTCCCCAGCTGCAACCGAGCAGTACCAATGCCCCTACTCCTCTCTCCTGTGTCATCTCCCCACTAGTGCAGAACTCCCACAAAAAGCAGCTGTGTTCTCTATAGTAACCCCGGTGCCTAGCACGGTGCCTGACACAGTAGGGAGTAAAAAATATATACGGAGCAAATCGGAGCCGCAGTGAGATACCACTTCACGCCCGCTGGGATGGCTATAATAACAATAATAATAATAATAATAATAATAATAATAATAAACCACACAGAAAATACGTACTAGAGGGGACATGGAGAAACTGGAACCCTCATACCTTGCTGGTGGGAATGTACATTGGCACAGCCGCTGTGGAAAACAGCCTGGCCGTTCCTCAAAAAGTTAAACATAGAGGTACAGTCGAACCCAGGCATTGCACTCCGAGGTTTAGATCCAAGAGAGGTGAATCCAGTTGTTCAAACAAGAGCTGCCCACGGATGTGTCTAGCAGCACTCTTCACAACAGCTAAAAGGTAAAGACAACCCACCTGTCCACAGCACATGCACGGATAAACAAAACGTGCTATATTCGTACAACAAAACAGTATTCCATCACAAGAAGGGATGAGCTATGGATACACGCTATGACATGGATGAACATGATAAGCAAAAGAAGTCAGGCCCAAAAGGCCACACGCAAAGTGTATGACTTCATTTATATAGAATATCCAGAATGTGCAAATCCATGGAGGCAGAAAGGAAACTGATGACGGCCAGCGGCGGGCCGAGCGGGGAAATGAAGAGTGATGCTGACTGGAGACGGGCTTCCTCTGGGAGGGGGGGAAATGTTCTGGAACCAGATAGCGATGATGGTGGTACAACTTTGTGAATACAGTACATGCCCCTGAGTTGTACACTTTAAGATGGTTAAGATGGTAAATTTTATCACAATAAGAGATGATGAATGAATAAATGAATGAATGAGTGCATGAATGAATGAGCCACTGCCACTGTGTTACTGCACAGCCTCAGGTAGCGCTAGCCTGGGCCCTGGCGAGGCAGATGACGAAGCCTGAGCCTCACCGGGGATCCAGGCCAGCAGGGGAGCAAGGAGACAGATGATGTCAATGCAGGGGGAGTGCACGTGACCCCGGGGAAGAAAGGGCTTCCAGAAACGGTGAGTCGGAGTCTGTGTGGAGTCGGGGTGAGAGGGTAGGGGTGGGGTGGGGGCAGATGGGTGGTTTGGAAAACTGCAGACAGTTTGATCACCTGGATTGCAAGGGAGAGGAAGAGGTGCCTGCAGCGGTGGTCAGGCCAGATTACAAGAGCTCACAGGCCCCGCTGAGGAGCCAGAATGCTCCCATAGGTCAGTGGTCGGCAAACAGCGGCTCACGAGCCACATGCGGCTCTTTGGCCCCTCGAGTGTGGCTCTTCCACAAAATACCACATGCGCACGTCCAGTGCGATTGAAACTTCGTGGCCCATGCACAGAAGTCGGTATTTTAGGTCAGCTGATCTAATCATCACACCTATGTGAGACAGATCCACCAGAGAAAATAACCAAATATAATTACATGTGTGTGCATGGGAACCCCACATACATGAGAGAGTCAGAGACAGAAATGGAAAATGAGATATCGATGGCTCGCTGAACTAGAGGTGAAGTAAGGTGCCTTGGGGCTTCAGAGGGGAAGGTGAATGCAGGAGATAAAAAGAGCAAAAGCTCAGTAATTGGTAATTTGCCCTCCCATAGGTTAAAAAAGAAAAGAAAGAAAGAAAGAAAGCTGCCCCGGCCAGTGCGGTTCAGTTGATTGGGTGTCATCCTGTGCATGGCAGGGTCACTGGTTCGATTCCCAGTCAGGGCACATTGATGTTTCAGTCTCACATCGAAGTTTCTCCCTCCCTCTCCCTTCCTCTCTCTCTCTAAAAATCAATAAAAAAGTCTTTCTTTTTTTTTAAAGTTATTTCTGGTAACAACTCTTTTTATGGGCAAGACATCTAATTTACTTTTTAAGTGTAATTTTAAAAATTTTCTATTTTTCATTCATTTCAGAGAAGGAAGGGAGAGGGAGAGAGAGATAGAAACATCAATGATGAGGGAGAATCATTGATCAGCGGCCTCCTGCTGGGAATTGAGCCCACAACCTGGGCATGTGCCCTGACCAGGAATTGAACTGTAACCTCCTGGTTCATGGGTCCATGGTCAACCACTGAGCCCACTAGCTGGGCTTAAGGCATCTCATTTAAATTCTTTAAGGGAAAGGTGTACATTTTTTATGAGTTTGCAGGGTCTTGATTGCCTTCAGCTCAACATAATGTATATGCCAAAGCGGCACATTCTGGGGAGGCCTGTTCTGAACCCCACAGGGTTGAGGCAGAGCCTAAACTGGATGCTTCCCAAACAGATCCCTCAGCTGATCTTCTGGGGGGGCTCTGAAGCTGGGATGTCCTAAAACAAGGAAGGAGCCTGGGCACCCTCCCCTGACTAGTGATTGTATGCAGGCTGCCCTCGGGGAAGGGGCACACCCTGGAGCCTTCCACTGAGGGCAATGCCTGGGAAAACAGGCATTTGATCTGTGACCCATCAGTAGGCAACATTCCTTCAGCTGGAAGTGGAGAGCCTGTGTCACAAAGGGGTGTCAGGGTGGGGCTCCACAGCATCCACTCCCAGCCTCCTGGGCTCACAGATCTTTGCAATCAAGTGTTCAAAAAGATGCCTGCTGTTTCGCAGGTTATGCCCTGAGGTGCTCCTGCAGGAGCCAGCCCACTGCAAAGTTCCCCTGGAGCATCTCAGGACATCAGCTGAGACACAGTTCCCACCTACTGTCCCCTCTCCTCCTCAGGCCTCCTCTGCCCGGGACCATGTCATCACCAGGTACTGTCCCGGCAACTGCTGAGTTCCTTCCAGGCCACACCACGGGGCCCCATCCAGGGACAGACAGAGCTACTCGGTCTCCTCTGGCAAAGTGGACGAGAAGGTCCCGTCCCCTCTGTGACATACGCCCCTAGAGGAGCCCAGAGCATTTCCGTGCCTCAGTTTACAGAGTTAGCTCATTCGCTTGGCCCCTGCGGGGCTGGGAAATGAAAGTCCCTAAAACTGTGCTTCCCAAGCTGGCTGCCCAGTAGAATCCCCTGGGAAGCTTTAACGACACCAGAACCAGGACTCCACCCCAAGCCAATGGAATCAGAAACGCAGAGGGGTCCCAGGCACTGGGGGTGCTTTTTAATCTCCCCTGGTGATTCTCCTCTGCCGCCAGGGCTGAGGACGGTGATCTCGACGTTCATTTACAAAGATCAGTCAGGGAGTGGAGGACAGATGATTCCGGGGAGAGAAGTGAGGGCCTGGCCCGGACTAGAGGTGACAGGAGTGGAAGAGAGAGGAGAGGAGAGGAGAGATCACAGAAGGAGAATGAACAAGGGCGCAAGCAGGGTGACGGCAGAGCAGAGAGAAGCTGGAGGGATCACCTGGAGATGGACAGAAATGCCCACACCTGGGCCCCACCCGCCCCCGGGGGTCCTGATGTGATTGGTTCTGACTCCTGACCCCTGGGGGTGAAAGAGGTCAGGGGGTCAAACTGCCCAGGTGATTCTAATGGGCAGGCCAAGTTTCGAGCCAGAGCTTTAGGCCTCTTGCCTGGGAGCCCCAGCGAGCAGGCATCCAAGGTGCCAGGTGGCCTCCACCCAGCGCTGATAAGCCAGGCATGGTCTTAGCACCTGGACCCTGGGATGAGGTCATGCGCGACACCCATTTCCATCCAATCTAAACTCGGAGGCTGGCACGCCCAGCCTGCCTCCGGGGAGAATACTGGGGAGCTGCTCTGCAGGACAGGGAGCTGGTCGGCCGTTCATGACTCCTGTTCCTGGCACTCAGCCTGCTGGGCGGTCTGCCCTCCCACCAAAGGCACTGGCGTAGGGCTTATCTATTGAGCAATTTTTATATCGGTGATTTTCCCCCCAAAAAGGAAATAATTATTTTCCTAAAGATAAATGTAATACATGATTGTTTAAAAAAACACACACTTTTTTTCCAGAATGTGGAGTAGGAAGTGAAAAATCACCCTTAATCCCAACACCCAGAGGCACCCCCTCCCCATGAGAAGGAGCAACGCAGCTTCTGACAGCCGGGCGCTGGCCTGGCACGCACAGCTGGGCCCTGGGCTTCTCCTTTGGGCATAACCAGTTCCCCAGAACAGCAGCCTCAGCCAAGGCCACTGTGACCGTGAAGATCAAAACAAAAACAAAGCCGTGTCTGAGCGAGACGAAAACAAGAGCGTTGTCCAAACCACAGCAATAGCCCGACAGCCCGGCCGGTGTAGCTCAGTGGTTGAGTACGGACTGGCAGGTTGAGTGCTTAATCCCCAGTAAGGAGGGTGCAGGAGGAGTGATTCTCTCCCATCATTGATGTTTCGCTCTCTCTCTCCCTCTCCCTTCCTCTCTGAAATACAAAATATATTTTTTAAAATCCTGAAGCAACAAGGTCAGTTCAGCTCTGTTCACTGCTTCAAGGTAAGTGTATCCAATCAGTGCCAGGCAATGGGCCTTGCTCCAGCTCAGTGCTTCTCAAGCTTGGCTGTGCACCCAATGCACCTGGAGATCCAGTTACAGCCAGTCTTGCTTTCACAGGTGTGGGGCGGGGCTAAGCGTCTGCCTTTCTAAGGAGCTCCCAGGTGATGCTGGTGGGGCCGGAGTAGCCAGGCCCTTACCACCTGGCTAGGACTTACCCTAAAAGTCTCAGGTAAGTCCACCCTCCTTGCTGGCCAACAGGAGGAGTGAGTGTGATGATCACCAAATGACGTCTGAGACCTTAATTCCCAAGTCAAAGTATCTAAAGCTGGGGCTGCCCCACCTCGGAGAAGTTCCTGGTCTCTTCAGGGGATGACGCACAGAGAGGGATGGGCAAATGCCCTGCTCTCTGCAGTTAAGACAGGAGTTTTGACATCACGTGTGCAGCTGCACTCGGATAATGTGGGGTAGAGAGATAGGGAGGGCTCCCCTCCCCCTAGCAGGGGAAGCTTAAACATGCCTGATTCCAGAAAGACTCGGTTTAAAAATATATATTTTTATTGATTTCGGAGAGGGAGAGATAGAAATATCAGTAATGAGAGAGAATCATTGATCGTCTGCCTTCTGCACGTCCCACACTGAGGATCGAGCCCACAACCCTGACCGGGAATCGCATCGTGACCTCCTGGTTCACAGGTTGATGCTCAACCACGGAGCCACGCCCGCCGGGCAGACAGACTCCTTTTAAGAAGCAAGTGACCACCCCTGCCCGTCTCTATGATCAGCTCCATAGTCATGTTCATTATTTCAAATTGAGAGTTGAAAACATAAATAGGTTCAAAAGAATTTAGCTAATCTCATGATTGACAGATTTATTCAGGGTTGCTGGGGGGGGGGGGGGGGAATCCAGCCAATTAGAGAGCAGCCTCGTACCTGCTCAGGTGTGCCTTGCTCTCTTCCTCCTCTGGCGGGTGGACCTTGCTCCAATCCAGTTGGACATTTCTCACCCTCTGGCCCACCCCCCACCACCACCTTGGTCCCCATTGGACCCTCTCACCCCCATTCAACAAGGAGTAGAGTTGCCCAGGGGCCGCCGAACAGTCTCTAGGGAACAGCACTTCAAGCAGCCCCGAGCTTCCGTTTTCTCGTCCTGGAGCTGTACGTCCAACATGGGAGCCGCCAGCCACATGTGGCTGCTTACATTAAAATTAAATAGCTTTTAAAATTCAGCTTTTCAGTGGCATACACCACATTCTACCTGCTCAAGGGCCACATGTGACTTGGGCTACGCTATTGGATAGCGCTGACTTAATTAACATCGCCATCCTCGCAGAAAGCTCCATTGGACAACACAGTCTAGATGTGTCTCCCCAAACCAACAAAGTGTTGTGTGTTTTAGGAAAAGGCATCACTTGCTTCCTGACCCCTGCAGGAAAAAAAGTCCCCAGCAACAAATCCTCAAGTCTACAAGCATGCCGTAGCTGACCCCGTGCACAGGGCACAGCCGGCACCACCGCCTGCAGCAGCCTCCACGGAAGGCCTTCCGTGACCCCTCAGCGCTCACCTCTGTCTGCCTCCCTACTTCGGGCCACAGCCCTTACCTTTTCCTTTCTGGGAAGGGGGCTGTGTTAGTTTCCTGTGGCTGTCGTAACACATTACCACCAACTGAGTGGCTTAAAACAACAGAAAGGTATTCACTCACAGTTCTGGGAGCCAGAAATCCGAAGGCAGGGTGTCAGCAGGCTGCCCACTCTCCCGTCTCCCGTCCTTGCCCCTCCCAGCTTCTGGGGCTCCCGGCTCTCGCTGGCTTCCGGCTGCATCACTGCCATCTCTGCCTCTGTCCTCATATGGCCTTCTCCTCGGTGTCTGTGAGTCCTCTTCTGCCCGTAGCAGGACACTTACCCTCGATGTAGGACACACCTGGATGCTCCCATTTCGGGAGTCTTAATTACATCTGCAAAGGCCCTTTTTCAAAATAAGGCCACATTCACAGGTCTGGGGGCTGGGACGTGATGAGCCCATCTTTTGGGGAGACAACAGTCAACAAGCCAGAGTCCAGTCGCTGGGTGTCCGGACGGCAGCCTCCTCCGGCCGCACTCAGCAGTCCTCGGCCCGCCTGACCTCTAAACAGGCTGGACCTGACTCAGGTGCTCACCACCAGGTCTCATCCATCCCATCCAGGGGAGGCCAATCGCTCCTTCCCATCGGAGAATCACCTGCAGGGGTCCCCACGCCTTCTTGAACACCACGCACAGGTTCAACCCACCCACACACCACCCTCTATGCCTGGCTCTGCTCAGCACCTGCCCGGCTCTGGGAGGCCAGCGCCTTAATAAAGATTGGGCTGGGCCCTAGCTGGTTTGGCTCAGTGGATAGAGCGTTGACCTGGGGACTCAAGGGTCCCGGGTTCGATTCCAGTCAAGGGCACATGCCCGGGTTGCAGGCTTGATCCCCAGTGTGGGGCATGCAGGAGGCAGCCGATCTCTTTCAACATTGATGTTTCTATCTCTCTCTCCCTCTCTCTTCCTCTCTGAAATCAATAAAAAATATATTATAAAAAAAAAAAAAGATTGGGCTGGAGATGTGGGAGGAAAGGGCAGGGGAGAGAGAATAACCATCACAGCAACAGTAATGATAACTACTGCCTGGCCGGCGAGGCTCACTGGTTGAGCGTTGACCTATGAACCAGCAGGTTCCATTCCCGGGCAGGGCACGTGCCCGGGCTGCGGGCTCGCTCCCCGGCGTGGGGCGAGGGATCCGAGGCAGAGAGGAATGATGTACGCGCTCCAGTCTGATCGTTTCGGAGCCGGGATTGGAAAGGAGGCCGTCTGGCTCCCAAACCCACCCTCCCACCGAGAGAAGACGCCGTGTTGGCTGCCTGTTCTGGAGGCTTGGAGGAGCTGCGTGATGCGACAGAAGACAAGTGCTCTGAGGAATGCCAGAGAGCATCCTCGGCACAGGAGGGGCGAGCAGAGCTTGGCGTTCCTTCTGGGGAAGGGACTGTGCCTCTCTGAAGAGAAGGAGCCAAGAGCTGGGCTGTGGGGCCCTGGCTGGCATTCCCCTGTCCCGGCCCCGTCTCCCTCCAGGCGCCCCCCCTCCCAGCCAGCCAACGTACTTCCTGGGCAAATAAATGAACACACGAGTGAAGTTCACTATGAGGAGAAAGGACACGCTCCCCTCCCTCCCAGCTCTCTCTCCTCGAGCCTTCCCCAGCCCCACCCCCATCTCTCACCACACTCAGCTCCAAGTTTCTTGCCATCTTGAGGTGTTGAGGGGGAGGACTAGCCGCCCAAGGTGGCAGGCAGGACGGTCAGAAAGCCTGAGAAATACCCAAGACCAAACGGGGAAGATGAGGAAGGCCAGGCCCTGTCCCTGGCGGGGAGGGCCAGGAGGGCCGGGGGCAGGGACAGCACCTAGCAGCCCTGGGGAGGTAGGGAAGCGACATCATGGGGGCCGGCCCCACAGCGTTCCCAGCCTCACAGGTCAGAGTTGTGAGGCTGGTTTACAGTCTGTCAAAAATGACCAGCTGAGCCCTGGCCGGTTTGGCTCAGTGGATAGAGCATCAGCCTGTGGACTGAAAGGTCCCTGGTTCCATTCCGGTCAAGGGCACATGCCCGGGTTGCGGGCTCGACCCCCAGCAGGGGGCGTGCAGGAGGCAGCTGATCAATGATGTTTCTCTCTCTCTCTCCCTCTCCCTTCCTCTCTGAAATCAATAAAAATATATATTTTTAAAATGACCAGCGAGACGCACCAAAGCAGGGACTGCGGACACTGCCCCACGTGCTCCCCCAGCTCCCCGGGAGGAGGCCTGCGCGCCCAGGAGGTGAGCTCCCGGCGTGGAAACAGAGAGGGACAGCTGTTTCCTTTCAGCATTATTTTCTCGTGGAACTTTCCGTCAGAGGCCAAGTCTTGGAGGGAGCGAGGACGCAGGAGCCTGACAGCAGGAGAATGCGGTGCTGGCAGCAGATACTCCCTCCTGAGCTGGGGCCGGGTTTTCCTGGGCAGCGCAGAGGAATGGGGTGGGCCCAGGTTTCAGAGTCCGACTGACCGTTCTGGGTGGGATTTCTGACTCCGCCAGTGACTGACGGCGTGACCGAAGGCAAGTGCCACAGCCTCTCGGGCCTCAGTTTCACCTTCTGTAAAATGGGACTAAAAGCACCCGCAGGCCTATCCAGGAGGTGCTCTGCTCATGGCTGCCCTTCCTCCCGTGCTCAGCACCCCAGCGAGTGCTCGGGTTCGACATTCAAGCAGAAGCCTCCCAGGGCAGGCTGCCCCTTCTCCCTCCCTCCTCCCAGGTAACGGGAAAGGACACAGAGCAGCCTGCACAGGCCCTGGAGGAAGCCGGGAGGGCCTGGAGGACCCAACCTCATCACAGCCAGCACTGCAGGGGGTCTGCGAGGCAGGGGTGGGGGGGGTCTGCAGCCGCCAGGGGCCCTCAGGCAGGCACCTCCTGGGCTCCTGGGGAACAGCTGCTTACCCCCCCCCCATTTCCCAGGGTACCTCTGGGCAGTACACAAATAACTAGCTGCCTGCTAATGCCCTGGCCTGGCAGCCAGCCTTGCAGGAAAGGCTGGGCATATTCTCTGACCTCAGCCCCCGAGAATGTGGGGGAACTCAGCGTGAGGCAGGGCTGACACAGCCAGGCCCGCAGGGGAGGTCAGCACGGGATGCGTGTACGGATCAGCTGAGGTGTGGCCCGGTGTTACTGCACCCCGGGGGGTCAGGGCGACCCCTCCAGCCGGGGGAGATGGGCCAGCATGTGGGGTGGGGCCTGAGGTACTTACCACCCTGAGCCTGGCCTCGCCTGCATTTGGCAACTCCCCGGAGAAAACGGAATTGTTTTCAGGGTGTTTCCAAGGCTTCCTTCTGCAGCTGCAGGGCCCCACCTGCTCCCCCCAGGGAGACAGCACTCCCCGAGGAGGCCCCGCCTTCGCCCAGGCCCCACCTTGGCAGCCCTGGGTGTCAGGCAAGAGAGTCTGCCAGCCTCTTTCCAGAATTTGCTCCTCTGCCTTCCCCTACTGGGGTGGATATGAGGCCCACCTAAGGTTGCCAGATTGAGCTGCATCCCAGTGGTTGAGCGTCGACCTATGAACCAGGAGGTGACAGTTCGATTCCCAGTGAGGGCACATGCCTGGGTTGTGGGCTTGATCCCCAGAGTGGGGTGTGCCGGAGGCAGCTGGTCAATGATTCTCTTCATCATTGATGTCTCTCTCCTCTCCTCTCCCTTCTTCTCTGAAATCAATAAAAAATGTATTTTAAAAAATATATGATAGCGAGTTAAATTTGAATTTCACATAAACAACAAATAAGTTCTCAGTATACTGTCGCTATGTCCCATGCAATATTTGCAACAAACTTACACGAACAAAAGACTCATCCTTTCATGGAGAACCCACATGTAACAGGTCCTCGTGCATTTTATCTGGCCACCCTGACCCCACCTCATTCTTTAAATGCGAAGGAGGTCCTCTTCTCTGCTCCTGGTCTGCGTGGTGACACCGGAACTCAGGGCGCACGCAGGCATCAGTGCTGGTCATGTCATTGCAAACATTAACGCGGTTTTAAAACTCGGGAGCATTGCTGATGCCTGCAAACATTTCTTAAACTGATCTTGGAAAGGCTACGGCCCATAGTCACCGATTGCAGTAAAAACCTCCAGGGGGTCCCTTCTCTTCCTTTGCTTGTTTTGTCTTCCTTACTTTTGTTACCATGTGCTTTGGAAATGTCCTCCTCGTTATAAGAAACAGTCCCGTTCTTACCTTATCGTCACTGCTCTCGAAGGGCAAGGCTTTTACCTTTCTCTCCTGTCTCCCTTAAGAACAGCCCAGCCACCTGGCACCCGGCTTTCCTTTGGGAAGGGAAGCTGCCGGGCAGGTGCCAGCTCCCCGGAGAAGGGGGCCCCCTGGGTGTGACAAGCAGCCCTGGTACCTGTGCTCCTGGAAGTATGCTGTGGACGGGGAGTGCGGGCGGCCCGAGGCCCAGGCCTGCGGCCAGGGCACAGGGCAACGCCCAGTTGGGGGTGCTTGGGACTGTGGCCATGTGTCCTTTCTATTTTTGCCTCCTTCTGCTCCTTTCCCACCATTTCCCCCCAAGTCATAGAAATAGCAAAGCCCCAACGTCTCCGGAGCAGGGAGGGGCCAGGGCTCCTCCAGGCAGGCACAGAGGCCCCGGGGCTCTGCCACATGCACCTCAGCCTGGCCCGTCCGCCCGCCCGGCAGCCACCTGGCCCCTCCCAGGCCCAGCTGTTCCTGGGGGTCACTTCGGACAAACCCCTGGGAGCGTCCTGGCCCTCTCCAGGCAGCGCCTTGGCAAGAGACCAGCGTGGGGCCCTCCCTGCCCTCTCAGAAAAGCAGCCGCTGCCCAGCCCCGCTGAGCCCGGAAGCTCAGAACCAGGCCTCTGACGTAGGCCCTCCTCCGCCCGCCCGGCAGAGCCTCCTGGGCTGCCCCTCCTGGGCTCCCTCTGCCCTCCCGCCTCCTCCCACGCCTCCCTCCCAGATGCCCGAGGACTTTGTCAGGGGGCCTCATGCCAACATCACACCCACCGTGGCTCAGAGAGTGTGAGACAGCGTACAAGCCACCCCGCCGAGCTCCCAGGTCGTCAGCAGGGCCACAGCGTCATGGCACTCGCCCTCCTTGCCCGAGCGCTGGCTGGGGAGGTGTTGCTTGCATCTCTCAGCATCTTCTTCTGTCCATTAGGAAGCCCAGTGGGTACGCGCTTGGACTGGGACTAAAATTGCTGGGTTCAAATCCTGGCTCTCCCACCTACTGCGTTAAGTTACTTAACGTGCCTGTGCCTCAGTCTTCTCATCTGTGAAATGGGCTCATGGTCATCCCTATTTCATCACGCGGTTGTGAGGATTCAACCAGGCACAGCATGTAACGAGGTTAGAAAAATGCCTGGCACATCCCGCATGCTTGCCAAATGCTACTTCTTGGTTACTCTCTGGATTTGACATTTGGTCCCTACAGTGGGCAGCACACAGCACCAGGCACTAACGGGGAGACGGAGAAATGGAAGCTGGGGTCCTCATTCCCTGGCTGGTCCCCTGGAGACAACTGGAAGCACCGGCTAGTCCATTCCTGTTGTGCTTTGTGGCCACCTTTGCGGGAATCCTTTCAATGTGTTCTTCCCGTGTTTGGAGAAAATTCCAAATTAGAGGTCCCTGCCTCCCCAAGGTCCAATTCAGAAATTTGATTTCCCAGTCTCCCCTGCAGTGGGGAATAGGCACGCGACCCAGGCTCCACCAATCAGAGGTGCTCACGTGGGACCTTTGGCAGGAGACTGCAGGCACCTCGCCTCCCTTCTTTCCTACACTTTTCTCTAAAGGGTGCTGGAAACTGCATTGTTCTACTCCCCCACCCCCCGCCCCCAGAAAAGATAGGGTGTAATCCTAACCCCAGTACCTCAGAATGTGACCCTTTTGGGAAGTAGGGTCTTTTGAGAAATCATCAAGTTAATGAGGGCATTAGGGTGGGCTGATAAACAGAGGAAATGTGGAACCAGTCACACACAGGGAGCACACCTCTCAAAGATGAGAGCGGAGACCGGGGTCCTGCCTCTACAAGGCAGGGAAGGCCGGATGGCCAGCAAATCACCGAGGCCAGTGAGCAGATCCCGCCCCCCACAGCCCCCCCAGAAGGCACCACCCTGCCAACACTTTGATCTCTGACTCCCAGCTTCCAGGACTGGGGGAAAATGCATTTCTGTTATTTCAGCCACCCAGGTAGTGGTGCTTGGTTACCGCAGCCCTGGGAAATGAATGCAGGGGGGAAGCTGCTATGCTTCTGTACCAAATGTACCTGCTGAACGGGCATCCTGCCTGTGTTCTTCACTGGCTCAGAGGCGATGTCCAAGAATAAATGTTCAATAAAAGAGCGTCTTCATTTCTTCATAGTTCACAGCACGGGGCATACCGGGCGGTACTTTGCCTCCATCACCTCGACTCAGACATCTGCAGAGCCACCGGTGCACAGGTCTCGGGAGCCGTGTGGGCAGCAGGCTCTGGCACACGGCCACGGGCCTGGTGGCCTGAACCCATTGCTAAGCTGGAGACACCGTGGGAACGCTTTCCTGTTATAGCACAAAGTCCACAGGCCCTCTGAGGGGTTAAGCATCTCCCTGATGGTCCCTTTCCGTGCACGGGCCCTCTGAGGGGTTAGGCATCTCCCTGATGGTCCCTTTCCGTGCACGGACCCTCTGAGGGGTTAAGCATCTCCCTGATGGTCCCTTTCCGTGCACGGGCCCTCTGAGGGGTTAAGCATCTCCCTGATGGTCCCTTTCCGTGCACGGGCCCTCTGAGGGGTTAGGCATCTCCCTGATGGTCCCTTTCCGTGCACGGGCCCTCTGAGGCGTTAGGCATCTCCCTGATGGTCCCTTTCCGTGCACGGGCCCTCTGAGGGGTTAGGCATCTCCCTGATGGTCCCTTTCCGTGCACGGGCCCTCTGAGGGGTTAGGCAGCTCCCTGATGGTCCCTTTCCGTGCACGGGCCCCGGATGAACCCACGCTTGGCTGAAAGACACAACCGCGTGGGCCCCTCCAATAGGTCCTCCATGTCATTTTGCCACCCTCCTTCCTTCCTTCCTTTTTTTTTTTTTTTTTTCATGCATAACAGGGTTAACTAAGGAGGCACTTCGTGGCAGGGGAGGCTGAGTTCTAAAGAAAACGATCATTGGCCTGTGGTCAGCGTGGTGGATCTTGTTACATGCTCCTCGCCTGGTTTCTTTGGGGCCTGGTCTAATTTCTCTGTGGTGAGGGCTTGGGGGTGGGGGAAGGGTCGGGACAGCACAGTTGACTAATCTAAGGATGGTTAGGTTGGGGATCTTGTCTCATTTAGACTCCATGAGTGTGTATGAGAGAGATATAAAGAGAGATGATAAATGATAGATAGATAGATAGATAGATAGATAGATAGATAGATGATAGATGAAATATAGATGATAGACGATAGAAGATAGATAGATGATAGATAGATAGATAGATAGATAGATAGATAGATAGATGCTAGGTAGATAGATGCTAGGTAGATAGATTGTAGATAGGTAGATAGATAATAGATAGATGAAATATAGATGATAGATGGTAGATAGATAGATAGATTATAGATAGATAGATAGATAGATAGATAGATAGATAGATGAAATATAGATGATAGATGGTAGATAGATAGATAGATTATAGATAGATAGATAGATAGATAGATAGATAGATAGATAGATAGATAGATGATAGATAGATGATAGATGATAGATAGATGATAGATAGATGATAGATAGATAGACAGATAGATAGATAGATAGATAGATAGATAGATGATAGATAATAGAGTGTGTGGGGTGGACCTAGGAAGGCTTCTTCCCGGAGGAAGAAGGGGCAACTGCTTGTGAAGCTAAGCTGCCTGTCCAGGCCTCTCTCCATCTTCATGTCCAGACCAGCTCCTAATGAGGACTGCAGTCGCCCAGATGGGTCACCAGGAGTCCACAGGGCCTGCCCAGCAGGGTTCGCCTACAGGCCACGCCTAGGCTGGTCTGGGAATGGGCCTCCTTTGTGTGAAGAAACTGGAGCCTCCCAGATTGCACACGGCTGGGCGTGTCCCTCACAGAGAGCCCTTTGTGCCCGGGAGAGGGCTGGCCCGTTGGTCCTGGCCGGCGTCCAGCTGCTGCCCACGTGCCAGGGCTCCCACCTTTCCTCTGCAGCTGTGCTTCCCTTCCTGTGGGGGGCGGGGGGGGGGGCAGCCGCTGAGGGCAGGGCACTTGGGAGGAGGCCCGGGTTTTGCTGACCCTGGGAGCCTCTGGGTGGAGGTGGAGGTGACGCCAGGGACTCCTGGGGCCCTGGGGCTGGCTGTCACCCTGGGGCAGGCTGACAGAGCAGGGGCTGCCGACAGGCCCACCCTGGGTCACCAGGGACAAGCCCTCGGGGCCAAGAGAAAGCTCTGAGGCCCAAAAGCCCTTCCGGGTCACCCTTCCTGGGTGGGGGTGGGATACAGCATGATCAGACCTGTTGCTGGGGATACACCTTCAGTGAAGTAGCCACGATTATAATTGCAACTGTTCATGTTCCTTTAACAAATTAAATGTAAAAACCCACGAGAAATCTCATGCTTGTCAGAGCCTTCCTCCCCCGCTGCCGGCTCCCATTATGACTCCGTGGCATCTTCTGGGAGCTAATTACATGCGTGTGGAAGACACCGGCTCCTTTCACATTTCTCTCCTCGATGAGTCCTAACCCTTTCGGCCGGCTTCCCCGACTGCTCCCTGTGCTGCAGGAGAGGGCACCTGGGAGGGGCAGCGGGCCTGACCGTGGCCTGTGCTCCCTGGGGCCCGGCCTCAGCCCCCCGCTGCTCAGGACCCCCCGCCCGGAGCGGCTGAGCGGGAGGCAGCCCCCCTCTCTCACCGCGGGAGGTCGGCCCCGCCAGCCTGCGCGCTGGGCATGATGACAAAGCACAAACGGAAGGTGTGGTTTAGGTGCCCGGCTCTTCGCCCCTCCGGAGCCTACCTCCTCCCCCCGAGACAGGCTCAGGCGAGGGGCATCCTGAGGCCACCTGTGCGAAGGCACAGAAAGGGGACATGACCGCGTCCAGGGGGTGAGACGCACAGTTTCACAGTTGCTGTCCTTCTGGTTCTTTCTTCTGAGTGCTCCCACGTGTAGACATGTATTTCACTCTCAGGACGGCTCACCCACGCGCCTATGACCAACTCCAGAAGCAACATGTATGGACTAAGACCTTGGACTGTTGCCTCTCCGTGGGGTTGAATTTCACCCCCTGATGAGCTGTCTAATTGCACAGCTGTTGGGCCCCCCCTGAGCACGCCAGGCCTGCCTGGGTCTCGACAAGTCCCGGCACCGCAGGGCTCGACCCGCCTTCACCCCAGCCCTGCCCTGAACCAGGACACGCCTTCAAGAGGACAACGTTCCACCGGCCTGTCCTCTGATACTGCTCCCGGCCCGGCCATAAAGGAAACCTCAAGGTTGTAAGTTACAAGAAATCACCGTCTGTAATTACGGTTCTCAACGGCCTGCACATGAAACACCCCCTGGTTAATGGGCAAACCTTTCACTGTGGGCTGATGTCTTCCTGCAACTTTCCGAACCCCACACTAGGGCCGCGTCTGGGAATGTTTAATTCCTTTCAATTATTAAATGAAGAAACGCAAGCTGCGGCTACCGAGTTCCAAAATAAAACACAATGATGAATTTCCGATTCGTTTTAATATTGTGTTCTGCAGCTTCCCTTCTTAGGTGAGACAACCAAAAATAGACTTTATTAAGAGAATAACTTCTCTATTTTATTTTATTCTTCAAAGCACGGTGTGGGCTGGGAGGGCATTGATGACTGGTGTGACAAACCACACTGGATTACTGATGAGTGGGTGGGGGAATTCAGTCTCAAATGCGCAGAGCCTGTGAGAATGCAAATTCCTGGGCCCTGCACCCGGAGACCCTGATCGAGGCGGTCTGGGGTGGGACCTAGAATCCTGCATTTTTAAATAACCGTCATGGGCAGTTATTTCTTAAAATATATTTTTATTGATTCCAGAGAGGAAGGGAGAGGGAGATAGAAACATCAATGATGAGTGAGAATCATTGATCGGCTGCTCCCTGCACCCCTCCTACTGGAGATCGATCTTGCAACCCGGGCATGTGCCCTGACTGGGAATCGAACCGTGACCTCCTGGTTCATAGGAGCCACACCAGCCAGGTGCACCTTGGGTAATTCTGATGCAAGTAGCCACCCAACTACATGCTGAAAAGCTCCCGGGGGGTGATGGCGTGGCCTATAAGCACGGAAATCAGCCGGACACCCAGCAGCTGCTGCTCTCCTCCAGCCAGAACTCTCCTGGAATGTATACTCCAGGAAACTATTCATATATCTATTTTTAAAAGATCATTCATTCCCCCCGCCCCCCTTGGCTATAAAGCTAATGAAGAGAGTTTATATAATGTCATGATTTTTTAAAATAACAAAATCACTCATAATTCCTCCATAAAGGGGGGGGGGGCATGGGCATTAACATTATGATGATTTTTTTCCTTCCTTATATATTTTTATAAAGTTGACAACATACTAAAACATTTCATTTTTCCTGTTATTTTTCTTTTCTGGAAACATCCTTTCTAGAGGCTACATAATATCCCCTCATGTGGATACAACTTATTTTAGTCGCCATCCCTACCTGTGGGACACTGAAGCTGTTCCCAGTAATTAATTATGACAAACAGCATTGAGAGACATACCTCTGTGCAGGTTTTACCCACATGTTTAATGACTTCCTAGAAACGGATCACTGGATTCAAGGACATGGATGTGTTTGAGGTTCCGGAGGGATGGACCTGCTGCCTCAATGTGCCCCCTCGCCGGCACATATGGAATGTCCCTGTGTTGACTACCCCCTCAGCTTGTGCTACAGCCCGTGTATCAAACGTAGCCCCGTAACCATATATTATGGGTTGTTTTCCCTAAAAGAGGTATCGTGAAGTCCTAAGCCCTAGTCCCCGTGAATATGACCTTATTAGGAAACAGGCTCTTTGCAGACGTGATCAAGTGAAGAAGAGGTACTTGGGGTGGGCCCTTATCCACTATGGCCGGTGTCCTTATAAAGAGGAGAATGCCACCAGAAGACGGAGAGACTGGGAGAACGCCACGTGCCAACGGAGGCAGAGAGTGGAGGGATGTAGCTATAAACCAGGGGTGAGGCACCTTTTTCCTGCCAAGAGCCATTTGGATATTTGTAACATCACTTGCTCAATGTCACTCAATTAATATACACTTATGTTGCTATGAACAAAGCTCCTAGATTTGTTGAATTTCGAGTCCTGCCTGCGGTTGCCTTGGCAAGGCGAGGCCAAATGATTTCGAGGGCTTGATACGGCCCCTGGGCCGGACATTCCCCACCCCTGCTAAACCAAGGGACGCAAGGATTGTCAGCTCCCTACGGCTAGGAAGCTAGGAAAAGACAAGGAAGGATTGAACCCAGTCTCTGAGGGGGCACGGCCTTGCTGACACCTTGATTTCAGACCTCTCGCCTCCAGAACTCTGAGCAAATGAATTTCTGTTGCTTTAAGATACCCAGTTTGTGGTGCGTGGTTATGCAGTCCTGGGAAATCAATATGCCATGTGTCCCCTGAATTGGTGTCAGCTGGGCCAGAAAGAGCTGAGGTGCAAAGGACAGCTCCTGCTCCCTCTCAGAAGGGCGGCGGTGTAGGCGGTTCATGTGTGCTTCCTGCTCCCGTCCACCGGGGCAAGAGTCCAGGGCCGGGCATGAGGCTCTGGGCCCCACCACCACCGTCAGGGTCTGGCTTGGTGTCTTCCCTCAGAGTCACATCTCACGTGGCGGAGGGACACACACAACCTAAACTCTGCAGTTTTTCTTCAAACTCTTGGATTTGGCTGGACGGAGTAAGTATTTATTATGCTCTTTCAACACCTCCTAGATTAAAGCCACGTTCGGGGCCCAGTGTCTGGGCAAAGGCCATCTTTGTCACTGATTAGGCCTCTGGCTGATTCCTTATCAGGTTCCTCTCAGGCCCTATCGGTTGGTAGATGTGCTGCTGTTAAATTCCTTCCTCCTAGAAATCTGGGTCTTTACTCCGGTGGCTTCTGAAAGAACGAATTGCTCTCTCAGGTTGACCTTCTTTGCCCTGGACAGAACCGGGATCTAAAGACCCCCACACACATGTAATTCCTTAATCAATAAAAATAATAAAAATAAAAGAACCCCAGATGGAAAAGATTATATAAGTGTAGGACGTTGTTACCCCCATAGTTAGAAAATCTCAGTGAACTAATCGGTTTGGCTCAGTGGATAGAGCGTCGGCCTGTGGACTGAAGGGTCTCAAGTTTGATTCCTGTCAAGGGCATGTACCTCGGTTGTGGGCACATCCCCAGTAGGGGGCGTGCAGGAGGCAGCTGATCGATGTTTCTCTCTCATCATTGTTTCTAATTTTCTATCCCTCTCTCTCCCTCTCTGTAAAAAAATCAATAAAATACATTTTTTTTAAAAAAGAAAAGAAAATCTTAGTGGAGAGCGCATCAGCCCTGGGACTGGAGGGTCTCAGGTTCAATTCCCGTCAAGGGCATGTACCTCCATTGTAGGCTCGATTCCTTGGCCCCAGGTCGGGGTGCCTGCAGGAGGCAACCAATTGATGTTTGTCTCTCACATCAAAGTTTCTCTCTGTCTCTTCCCCTCTCTTCCACTGTCTTTAAAAATCAATGAAAAACCTCAGGTGAGGATTAACCCCCACCCCCCACAAAAATCCAAAATACGTTAAGCTACTCTTTACCATGTGCCCATTGGGAGTCACTTCCTCTGGTCCTAAAAGAGCTCGAAGAGGTAGGTGTAACGATCTCTATTTTACAGGTAAAGAAACCAAGGCCCCGACAGGGAAGCAGGTGGCCCCAGAGAGCAGAACTCAGACCTGGCAGAGCCAGGGGTGGACCCAAGGGTTCCTAACACAGTGTCCTCCAGGATGTGGCTCAAGGATGGCTCGAGAAGGTTAGCTGCACAGTGAAGTGATAAACGCTACCAAGGGACGCAGATGTTATGCCAAACCACTTCTGGCAGATGCTCCCAGTCCAGCACACTTTCATCTCCAACGTTTTTGGCGTTTGCAATAATACAGAATTTTATTACATGACCCCTGAACATCGTCTGATCCCTGCTAACTCATCTCCTAATCTTATACCTCATTTTCAATGCAACTGCTCCCAAAAAGTTGCAAGGAAAGCGAGCCCTCTGAATGCATGCGAGGAATCTTGTATTCATTGGGATGCTTTGAAAAAAGTTCCGTGAAGCCAATTTACTTTCTGTATGCATGGACATTTACACCCGACATGTTATGTGAGCACCTGTGTCCTGAGCGGGGAAGTACACACAAGACCAGTTTCGGTGCCGTACACTGAACCCTCTGCCCCCCGCCCCCCTCCCTGTTCCAATCGCTAAGGGAGGGAGCGAAGGCTCTTCCTCCTGAAGGGCTGCCAGGAGTCGATCTGGACGACGAGCCAGGGTCCCAGAGGCTGGGGTGAGCTGTCAGGCCAAGAGCAGGCTGGGTCAACACCCAAGACGAGGCTCCCATGGAAGCAGACACAGCAAACAGGAAGTCCCAGCAGACACTAAGAAGGCTTATCAGGGCACAAGGGCAGAAGAGGGCAGGCTGACAGCTGATGAATGCACTTCCCCAGGACTTTCACCTCCACGGAGAGGGAGCTGTGAAGGTGACATTCCGGGGCTGGAGGGTGGAGGGGGCTTCTGGGTGGAACGGGAAGTTGAATACAGCAAAACCTCTCAGGCCAGGCAGGCAAAGCACGGCAAGGGTTCCGTGGAGGTGCCCAGGGCTAAGAGCACTCCGTGGGATGGGAGAAAGCAGCTTCCCAGACAAGGTGGCGAGGGACCTGGCCCAAGCCTGAACCATGAGAGATCAGGATTGGAAACAGCGGAGGAGGCCACCCCCACCAGGAGAGTTCTCAGCCTGAAGAACAAATGTGGAAGTTGGGGGTTGTGGTGTTTGTGGTTTAAGTATCTGGCCACCGCCTCCTCCTGCACCTGGCCTTGGCTCCCAGGACATCCCCACTGCCCAGCCCACCAACTTCCCAGAAGGGCAGCCACACAGGCCGGGGACCTGCCACCCGAACACGCTCTGTACCCCTCCCTGGCCACTATTGCTGCCCTCTGAGGTCACAGGGCTCTCTGCATCTTGTCCCGTCTCAGCAAATTAGTCCCCTTGGTTTCCCAAGAGCTGTCATTTCTCACTTTTTTCTGCAGAGGCCGGGAGCACAGGGCTTCCCAGAAGTCTGGTTCAATGCTATTTTGGGCTGGAGACGCTTGGCAGAAATGAGCCGCCCACCCGCACACTTGGGAAAAGGCTGCCCAAGGAGACAGGCCAGAGCTCTTGCTCTGCAGGAGTTTGAAGGAGGGTCCTATGGGGCAAGAAGCAGCTCACGTGGTCGCTGGAGGCTGTGAGGACGAGCAGCTCTGGACAGACCCGATGGGCTCTGTTCACCCGGCTGGTGTGCTACCTCTGCCCGGGAGACGAGATTCAGGCGCCCCCTCCCTGGGCTGGCATCACGTGTAGAGCCGGGGCTTTGGAAAGAACAAGTCAAGTCCCAGAAAGAGGCTGAGACTGAGAATGGGTTCCAGCTGGAAGCCCACCAATGACAGTGGTGCCTCGCTCACCCGGGGGGTGGCGGGATGGGTGAGGTGGGAGGGAGCGGGAGGGGAGGAAACCCAAGTGCCCGCCCCCGCCCTCCTGGCTCTTCGGTCCTCCTGGCTCCTCTCTCCCTCCCTTCCTGCCTGACAAGGTCAGGGAAACCTGTCAGGGCTACAGAAGCTTCCAGGCAGGCACCCCTTAGGCCAGGTGAGGTGGGTGCTGCTTTCTTTCTTGTGAGTGATTTCAGAAAGGAAGAGAGAGAGAGAGATAGAAACATCAACGATGAGAGAGAATCACTGACCGGCTGCCTCCTGCACGCCCCACACTGGGGATGGAGCCCACAACCCGGGCTTGTGCCCTTGACTGGAATCAAACTGTGACCCCCTGGTTCATCGGTCGATGCTCAACCACTGAGCCACGCCCGCTGGGCCAGGTGGGTGCCTCTTCTTTTTAAAAAATCTTTATTGTTGCCGAAGCCGGTTTTGCTCAGTGGATGGAGCGTCGGCCTGAGGACTGAAGGGTCCCGGGTTCGATTCCGGTCAAGGGCATGTACCTGGGTTGCCGGCACATCCCCAGTAGGAGATGTGCAGGAGGCAGCTGATCGATGTTTCTCTCCCATCGATGTTTCTAACTCTCTATCTCTCTCCCTTCCTCTCTGTATAAAATCAATAAAATATATTTTTAAAAAAATCTTTATTGTTGAAAGTATTACATATGTCCCCCTTCCCCCCCCATCAACTCTCCCCACCACAGGCCCTCATCACCCCCCTGTCTTCGGCCACGGGTTACGCAGATCTGCATACAAGGTCTTTGGTTGATTACCTCCCACCTGCCTTCCAGGTGGGCACTTCTTAAAGGACCCTTTGCCCTCCTCCAGCGCCCCAGAACCACAGGCTGCCGCCTCTCCGAATGGCTGCGAGCGCTGACTCAGGGGCAGCTCTTAGCACCCACAGACTCCAGCCTGGTGCCCTGGCAGGAGCCCGGCCCCCTCCCCACACCTCTCGTCCCTCCCTACAGCCCATCCCCGCTCCCAGGGGGCTCTGGCCTAAATCCTCAGGCAGCGGAAACCAGTTATGTCCGCCACCGGTGCCTGCAATTCTTCCTGCCTCTTGTGCTTCGTTCCTTCCTCCTACCCGCCGCCCCCTTCCCTGGGCCGCCCCTGCCCCGTGGCTGAGGCTCCCCGTCACCCTCGGACACACATGTGAGGCGGGCAGGCCGGGGTGGTGGCTGGGTGGGTGGGTGGGTGGGTGGGGGCCTGCAGAGCTGGGGCCAGCCGGTGCATTGCTGCAGGCAGGGCCAGGGCCCCGGGAACTGGGCACAATGCTCGCGGGCGCCTGGGAAGCCAGGGCGTCCACCAGCCGTTCTCTTCCTCCCGCAGACACTCGGCCCGGGCCTTTCCCAGCAAGGACCCCCGCCCCCCGCCTCCGGGTCCCTCGGGGGCGGCCCAGCCACCCACCCCTGCCGGCTCCGGCTCCAGCACGTGGCTCCGCGGCTGCAGGCTTCCTCGGCGCCCGGCTTCCGCGGCGCCCGGCTCCGACGCAGGGTGGTGTCCCCTTTCCCCGCCTACACCCCCGCCCCCCGCCGTGACTTCTCGTAAAAGCGGCCGCGTCCCCACCCACCCCCGCCCCCCCGCCCTCCCGCGGCTGCCAGGCCCGCCCCCCCGCGCCTCCCCCGCCCTGGCAGCCGGCTCTGCTGCGGAAACTGTTGACTCAGAGGGTGGCCGGGCGGCCAGCGTCTGATGTCAGCCTGGAGCCGGCCGGGTGCAGGGGCAAGGGGGGGTGGGGGCAGGGGCGGGGGCGGGGGCGCAGGGCGGGCGGGAGGCTCGGAGCGGGGTGCGGGGCACCAGCAGGGCCGGGGGGCGCCGCGCTGCGGCTGCCTGGGCGCCCGTGAGTCACGCTGCGTCACCGGAGCAGATGCCCGGGGCGAGGGGGGCCCCTGCCCCCGCTGACTCATCAGAGAGCCCTGCTGCGCGGCTCGGGGTTGGGGGGAGGGGGTGCGGGGGGATCGGGGCGAGGCCGGGCTGGCGGCGGCCCAGGTCGCTGGAGGCGCGGGGCCGGGAAACCCCAGGAGGCGGCTGCGGGGACGGCTGGCAGCTGCCGGGGTCGCCAGCAGCGCGGGCGGCAGAAGGAGGCGACGCGTCCCGCACCCCCAGCCACCTGCGAGCGGCGTCTGGGCCCTGACGCAGTTGCCGGGGGAAATGGGGGGTGCGGGAGGCTTCCTCTCCCGGTGTGGCGCACACCCGCTCTCGGAAGAAGGCGGTTCCGCGGTTCCGAGGCACCAGCACCATCGATGGCGCCCGAGTCCCCCCCCCACCCCCACCCCCCCCTTAAGACTTGGCCTGTCTGGGAAGAGGCTGCACCAGCATCCAGGGCTGGACGCTTTCATTCCCGACCTCACTCCTACCCACGCCCCCCTCCGCCGGGGAAGAGGCCCCGATGCTGGAGACAACCACGTGCTGGGTCAAGGCCAGGCCCCAGCCCTTGCCGTCACTGCTGGCTGACCACAAGGTCCCCTGGCGCGCAGGAAATGGACCGGAGGGCCCGGCCAGCGAGCGAGGCGGGGGCGCAGCAGAGGGGGTTTCTCCGTGGCCGCCCACCCTGTCCTGGAACAGGGGCCGATGCCAGGGCATCCAGGAAGCGCGTGCGGCTCCTCGGCAAGGTGCCCCTCCCCGTGGCAGGTGGGGGAGGAAGAGCGGCAGCGGGGCCTCGCCCTTCCTGCCTCTGCACCCCGGCCAGGGACACCACCCCGGGCACACCCTGAGCGGTGGCAAAACGGGGAGGGGGAGGGGGCAGGCACACACACAGCCCTGGTGGAGCTGGCATATGCGGGCAGGGACTGGAAGAACGATGTGGACAGATGGGCAGGGACAGACATCCCGAGCCAAAACAAATGCCTGGAACCAAGTCCCGGGGGCCGGAAAGAGCAGGGTGGGTTCTGGGAATGGCAAGCAGGCCAGTGGGACTGGGAGAACCGAAGCTCACAGGAGCTGAAGCGCACATGTGGATCTCAGATGCAGGCCCAGCCGCCCGGAGGGACCTGGGGCCCTGGGTTCCACCCTGTGCCCCTGGGCACTGAGTCATGCCAGTTCCCAGACAGATGCAGTCCTTCCAAGAATCCCACAGTCCTGCTCAGTCACAGCTGCGGGAGCCTGGCCGCCTCGGGCTGGCTGTGGGCTGGTTCGGTCATCAGCATTCTTTCCATGGGCACAGGGATGGGCACCCCTGATGCCAGCGGCCACCATCGAGAGGGCCCGGGCAGGCCCACTCTCAGAGCAGAGCCCCCCAGCCTTCAGACGCCCCGAGAGTGGCCCCGGCTGGTCTCCAGCAGCGGCTGGACTCCCTGAGCCTGGACTTGCAATGTGTTTCCCAGGCACCCGTTCTGCAGCCGAGGCCAGCTTCCAACAGAAAGGGAGGGGAGGCTTCAGTTTGTTTCTCAAGAGCCAACTGGCTTTTCAAGCCAGTGATGAGCACCGTGCACCTCACTGCAGGAGAACCAGGCGGCAGCGGGAGCTGCAGCCATTTCCTGCCCACTCCGCGGACATGGAGGCCGGCCTGGGTGGCCCCAGCTCCTGCAACGCTGGCCCCCAGAAAGGGAAGATAGGTGATCCCGCTAAGGACAGACTGGGGATCTGAGCACCGGGTCATCTGCTTTCTTCCTGGCGAAATGGAGGTGATGATTCCTGCTCCAAACCTTCTTGTGTCTTGGAGTGATAAGTCACACCAGCATGGGGATCGTTTTCAGTGAGCATTCTGTTCCTCCTAGTTGGCAAGTAACTCCTTTCACACATTGAGGGGAAATCTCCGAGTCCGGCCCTCACAACTCTCGCAGCACTTGTCCACCCCCGCCCACAATCTACAGGCTTTGGGGAGGACCCTGAAGCCATAGAAGAGGCCCCGTGTAAAGGTCAGGCTGAGGAACTTGGCAGTGGCTTCCCTGCTGCAAGGGCACTGCCACTGACGGACAAGGAGCGACCCGCTGTATGTACTCTACCTGGACAGAACAGAAATATGGCCTTCAGCCTGGACGGGGAGGGTGTCTAAAATCATAAGAAGGATTTCCTGACAGATGACAAGGTGGCCTTGAGGACCCTGGAAGTTGGAGATTCATCCTGAGCACCTGACCCTGTCATCGCCAGTGTTGCTCCCATTTGACAGCTGAGAAAACAGGCTGATAGACATTCAGTAACCTGGTGAAGCAGCCACAGTGGCTGAGCTGGAAGTGGAATCTGGAAGAGTGGCAGTTAAAAGCAGTGGGGTCGCCCTGACCGGTTTGGCTCAGTGGATAGAGCCTTGGCCTGTGGACTCAAGGGTCCCCGGTTCGATTCCGGTCAAGGGCATGTACCTTGGTTTCGGGCACATCCCCAGTAGGGAGTGTGCAGGAGGCAGCTGATCAGTGTTTCTCTCTCATCAATGTTTCTAACTCTCTAGCCCTCTCCCTTCCTCTCTGTAAAAAATCAATAAAATATATTAATAATAATTAAAAAAAAGCAGTGGGGCCTTTTGACCCCAACATCCTGGGGTTGAGTTTCTCATCTCAAACAGAACCCCAGAAAAGCCACACTTAGTCCTGGGGTCGGGGCATTAAACCCAAAGGGAAAACGTGTCGCTGAAATGCTTGTGCCCTTTCTCCCGTTGAGTCCCCGTCACAGAAGAGGAAACTTTATGTAACCAGTGTTCGTTGGAAGGGCTTTCCTGGCGAGCAAGAGGTTGCGGGGGGGTCTTGGGAAATGCAGAAGAGGTGCCCCCAGAAGGCCCTGCACGGAAGGTCAGTCTCGCTCTCCCCTGGGCTCCCCCGACCGCACCTCCCCTGCAGCGCCGCGAACTTCCTGGTGGGGAAGCCTGTGGGTCTTCCCATTCTACAGATCAGGAAACTGAGGCTGGGATCCCATCGTGGCTGGATGCGGTTCCACGAATTCCTTCCCGGGCCCAGCGGGAGGCCGGGCCGCCTGCCGTGGACAGGCCTGGAGCCCCGGCCTCCCTCCCTCCGGAGCCCGGCCCCGCTGCAGGGGTGGCCGGCCGGGCGCGGCGGTGCAGGGGGAGCCGGGGAACCGCGTCTGCATCGCCGCGCGCGCACTCGCCGAGGCCCCGGGCCCGAGCCGCGAGCGCCGGGAGCAGCCGCTTCCCGCCCCGGCGCCGGGGGAGGAGGCGGCCGCTGCGCCCCTCCGGCCCCTCCCGCCCATCGCGGCGGCCGCCAGGTGCCCAGAAACGTGGCCTCCCCCGCCCGCGCCTATTCCCTGCGCAGCCCGCGTCTCGGCTGTCACGTCTCCCCATCCGGCTCCAAAGTACGAGCAGCCGCAGCCCGGCAGCCCCGCGGGGAGGCGGGGGCGGGAGGCGGCGGAGGGGGGCGGCCCTCCTCCCTCCCGCGTGGCGCGGGCGGGTCTGCGAGGGGCCGGGAGGCCGTAGCGTCACGGGGGCCGCCCCTGCCGGGCCGTCCGCGGGCGGGGGCGGGGCGAGGGGAGGCCCCGCGGGGAAAGCCGCGAGGCCGCGCCTCCCTGGCGGCGCGCGGGCCGGTGTTGCTGGGGAGAAAAGCGCAGCTGGGCCGCGGCCCCGCCCCAGCCCCGCGGGCACAGCGCCCTCTGCTGGTGCCGCCGCAGCGCTGCACAGAGACGCCACCGCACCTACAGCCACGACCCACTCACTGCGGAGGCCCAGGGCAGCGCAGGTCTCAGAAATTCCTAACGATCACCGTTCTCTCTCTCCCTCCCCCCGCTCTCTCTCTCATAAACGAATTCATAAATGAGCCCTGAGCGTTGCAGAAAACGTGGAGAAGAAGAAAAAGTCGCTCAAATAATGCCTGTCTATAAAGAAACACTCTTAGAATTTGTGTCTGCCTTTTCAGCGCTTCATATCTGCACGCCTGTGTGTGTGTGCGCGCATTCTGTATAGAATAAAACATACAATATTGTCAGTTCTTGCTGCACCCTCAGGGTCTACAACACTGCCTGGCAGTGCTCCAGGTGCTCGAAACCACGGTTCCCCCTCCCCACAGGGGATCCACTCACAGGACATCTTTTTTAGCAGGCTTAAATTTTCTTTCACAGTCCCCTGGCCCCACATGTAAGAGGCTGATGGACCACTAGCCCCCTTAGCTAGAATCTGAAGGCCAGATGCGTTTGGAATTCAGAATTATTCAGCGCACACATATAAGGTAACCCCCCACTGGGGTCCGGACAACACCCTGTAACCAAACACACCACATTCCTGCGGCAAAATGCATGACTGGCCACATTAAGTAGGATAAATAAACGCTATAAGCAGCTTCAGGTCAGTTAGGTCAGGTTTTGAGGCCAAATGAGTTTCTTCCACTCTAAACAAAAAGCTTTGGGTCTCCAGAGCATTTTGACTTTCGAATTCAAAGAGACTGGACCAGTACTAACCCCTGGGACCCCCAAGGGCCTGGTGACGTGAGTGAGTCTCTGCTATGAACCGTGCTTTCCCATTCCTCAGTCTCTTACACACTTGGGGTGCAGGGTAACCCAGGGAACTGAGTTGCTGACTGATTTGATGTGAATGAATGTGGGGCAAGGGGTGTGAAGGCATAGGGTTTGGTTGGGTTAGACTTTCAGATGTAATCCCACTGCCTTCCCTACTCCCAGCTGCAAACCGATAAAAGTCAGCAGTTTTGTGGTGACACCTTCCTCTTCCTGGATTCACTGGGGATTTTGAAATACATTGGCCGAACTCCCCACAAAGGCCTCCACCCACCCAGAGCACTACTGTGACCCAAAGGGTGCCACTGTCACTTCTCAAGAAGGGCCTGGGAGCCAAGACATTTGTCCCACCAGCAGTCATTAGCTGTGCTGTTTCCATATGCACAGAGCCACGCGCAGCTTCTCCAAGCTCGGACTGAATGTCCAGCCTTCTGCTGACGTCCCCACTGGATTCCCCTCCCAGATTTGCCTCCAGGGCAACATGTCCAAGACCACACTCACAAACCTTCCCTCAAACCTGGTCCTCTTCTGTTGTGACCCATGTGACCGAGCCCATCATCCATCAACTACCTGAGCTAGAAACTCAGAGGCACCTGCCGCCTCCTGCTCCATCCTTCTCCACCTCATGTCAGGTTTGTCCGTTTCCCTCTGAAACAGCCCTCCAACCCGTCCTGCTCTCCACCTCCGCCCCCCCATCCAGTCCCAGGGCAGAGCCCAGCCAGCTTCCACTTCCAATTCTCACTCTGCTCGGGGCCTTTCTCCACAGTAAGCCCAAGGCATCCCTTTGAAACACAGTGAATTACGTCCTACCGACCCCGGGGCCACCAGGAGGGAAGCTACCCAGGTTAAAACCTCACCTAGGAGCCTGCAGCATGGGACCTGCAAAACTTTGACGGCTGTGAAACACACCCTCCTAACTATAAAAACAGCAACGCCTCCCTCACCTCTCTTCAGGACAGAAATAGAAATCCATAGAAAAGGCCTGCAGCGCTGCCTGGAGTGGCCCAGCCCTGCCCAGTGCCTGTGGTATGAGTCTCCGACCTCCAGGGGTACTGGCTTTCTTTCTCAGGCCCTGGAATGTCCATCCCACCGCTTTTGCCCATGCTGTTCCCCTTGCATAGGACATTCTCCCTCCATCTCTTCATCTAGCGATTCCTGCTCTTCATTCACATGTCAGTGCAACTATCATTTATCCAGGAAACCTTCCTGATCAAGCGAAATACCCGACCCACGCTCTTCAGCTCGTAGTCTTATATGCATCTGTGGGTTTGATCCAGGCCTGTCTCCCTCAGGACACTGTGGTGTCTAGTTTGCCCGTCATGCTGTGCCCAGCACCCAGCCCAGTCCCTGGCATGACGTAGGTGCTTCATAAACACTTGTTTGATGTATGTGCGGACGAGCACTCCGCCCTGTTTGCTTGACCCCGGGGTCACGTGTGTTCTGCTCACCCCTCTCAGGACAGGCCCAGGAGGAGAACCAGAAGCGAGTTCGTTCATCCATCCAACAAAGAGCATCTGTTAAGTGGCAGGCTCTGGAAACAGGACGAAGATGCAGCTGGTGTCCTCAGGAGCTACTGGAAGACAGCAGACTGAGAAACCTGTTGACTGACTGCCTTCAAGATCTTAACGTTTAGCCCAACCAGCGTGGCTCAGTGGTGGAGCGTTGACCGATGAACCAGGAGGTCACGGTTCAATTCCCAGTCACAGGCACATGCCTGGGTTGCAGGCTCGATCCCCAGTGTGGGGATGTGTAGGAGGCAGCCTATGGATGATTCTCTCTCATCATTGATGTTTCGCTCTCTCTCCCTTCCTCTCTGAAATCAATAAAAAAAAATAATATATTAAATAAATAAATAAAAGCAAGAGGGCAAAGGAAATTTGCAGAGTAATAAAAACAATAACTTTCGTTATTATTAACTTTTAAATCACACAAATAAAACAGACCCATTGACCTAGCAAAGCAACAGCCACACAGGGAACTTTCCCCACAGGAGCCACGCCCGGATCCAATCAGCAGAAGTCCCTTTCTCCCAACCAACCAGTCCTAATTCTTTCCCGCTTTGCAAGCTGCCTCCACCTCCTGGACCTTCCAAAGGCCCACCCTAACCCCCTCAGGTTGAGAGGCTGCGAAGGCTTGCCTG
Source organism: Myotis nattereri (assembly GCF_964212035.1). Lineage (NCBI taxonomy): Eukaryota > Metazoa > Chordata > Mammalia > Chiroptera > Vespertilionidae > Myotis > Myotis nattereri. The sequence continues at coordinate 13,920,384 of NC_138092.1, forward strand.
GTGTGTGGGTTCCGTCGATGCACCAAGCGAACCACGCTTGGCTTGGTGTGGCCGTAGATAGGCATGTCCTCGGTGGGCCTGGCATTCCAACTTGGAGTTTCACACCCACCTACAAAGAGCCACATCTCTTGAGCACCTCGGTCTCCTGGCTTTTCTCTCACCCAGGAACGGAGGTTCACATTGGGCTCCGAGCTCCACAAGTTGTCATGGAAACTGGGAACCTGTACTTTGGGATTTGCAGTGGCAAAAGGCTCTTGCTGCTAGAGGTGGGCGTATAGGAGTAGGTGGAGGGGAGGGAGGCAGGGGTCCCCTCTTCCTCTTGGCTCCACCCCACTCCAAAACCCACTGCAGCAACGCAAAGGACAGCGATGCACGGGCACCTGTGACCTTCAGAAACACGATAGGATATACGAATTCAATTCTCCACGAGACCAGCTAAGTACACGGAGAAAAAGTTGTTTGCTGCAACTTCCCGGGCACTAGGAGCAAAGGCAATCCACAGGCTCCATCTAGTGGGAAATATGCCACTGCCGCCCAACCCTGAGCTCTCTGAGCTGCATCCCGGAAGCCTGGCAGGTCTCTCTTCCCATGGACCGGAGGCCAGCAGCTGCATGGGCCCTTGCCAGAGAAATCATTTTGAGCTTCATAGCCCCTGGCATTGTGCTCTGCACAGAGAAAGAAAACCTCACTCATATTCTCCGAGTGCTTTGAATTTTGTTAACATTTTTAAAAAGTTTGTATTAAATGTATTTTCCTTTAACCCTGGCTGCTTCAGAGTCAAAATGGGGTCAGCCTTTAGTAGGACCTTATGATCACTTTTGTACTAACTTCGCCTCCATTTCATCTAATTTTTTAAATAATGAAGTATTTTTTAATTAATTATTTTTAATCCTCACTCAACGATATGCTTATGGATTTAGAGCAGTGGTTCTCAACCTTCTGGCCCTTTAAATACAGTTCCTCATGTTGTGACCCAACCATAAAATTATTTTCGTTGCTATTTCATAACTGTAATGTTGCTACTGTTAGGAATCGTAATGTAAATATCTGATATGCAGGATGGTCTTAGGCGACCCCTGTCAAAGGGTCGTTCGACCGCCAAAGGGGTCGCGACCCACAGGTTGAGACCTCTGTTTGAGAGAGAGAGAGAGAGAGAGAAACATCGATCAATTGCTTTCCGCACACTCCAGCCAGGGGCATCAAACCTGCAACCTAGGTTATGTGCCCTAACTGGGAATCGAACCCACAACCTTTTGCTGCGTGGGACGACACTCCCAACCTTGTTCATCACTGAGAATTGCCCTCTGCTACAGGGAACTGCTTGTCCCAGGTTGAGCCTCCTTACAAGGTGCAGCCTGTGGCCAAAGAAAGGCTGATACTGGGATCCAAAGTCCCAGCCCCCATGTCTCAATTTGGTTCAACTCTGAAGGGCCAGCCAGCTCCAGGACTCCCCAACGGTTCAGCTAAGGCCTCCACGGGAACCACACTGCGGATGAGCTTCCCTCTGCCCTCTACTGCCTCCCATCTCCCAAGAGCACTTGCAACCGCCCTGCGTGTTTGTCCCTATCTGTGTCCAGGACACCCAGTCAGACAGTGACCGGGATTTATCAAGTCTTAGGTTCAAATCCTGGCTCTAACGTCCTGGCTGTAAAATTTGGGGCACATTCCTGAACAGATCTGGGTCTCCCTGTCTTTACACATAAAACATGGAAATTAGATGAGAAAATCTCTAGGGAACTTACAGCTCATTTCTGACTATGCGTCATAGGCTCATGAGGCTCTTGAGATGTTGGTCCCTGATTAAATAGCTTTTCTTCCCAGTATCGCCATCAAATTGCTGTCATTCAACAGTGGGGTTGCTGATAGTGAAGGCTGGAGTATAATCCTTCGACTCTACTCTCAACAGGGTGAAAATAAATCAGTTCTATTACGTTTTTAAACCACTTTGTTTCAGGGTGACTGCTTTATTAGGGATCAATGTTAAGATAACAAACTCCACGACTCCTGATATAATTTGTCTTATAGAAACACCAGGGAAAGCAGAAAGCTGCACCTAGCTGAACCAAACTGCGTAGGAATGTACAAAACGCACACTCCCCAATCATCTACCAGCTACTTTAGTTCACCAAGTGCGTATGAGCCACACCCAATCCACAACCGATGTTACAACCTCCCATCCAGTTTCAATGTGAGTTCACAGGAGCTCAAAAGCCATGGCCCTGCCGCAAACTGTGGGTCTTTTAAGTGACTGTATATTTATGCGTTTAACGGAAAGACTGCAGCTTGGTTCTATCTACATTGCAATGCTGCACGGACAACGTTGGGCTCTCTGCTCTGAACCCCATGTTTCCCATCAGCCCACTGTGCAGTCACAGGGTAATGAGTTTTAGGAAAGCAGATCTCACGTTACAGTGAAACTCACTGGACTTCCAAGGCAGGGGCAGTAGCATCTTGGGAAGTGAAACTCTTTTTGAATGTGAACGTCTCGTATGTTCGGCTCTACACTTTTCTGTGTTTCCTAACCTTTCCTAAACCCAGTTCTTAGGAGGGCAACATGAAGGCGTATTAGCGAGACCTGTTCTTAGCATTTTTAAATGCCCTGCTTTTGGGAACCCCGGAAGTTCTTTCCTCTCCCAGCAAGCTCTGTGTTGTTTCCATTCTTGTAGAGTCAGAAAAGGAAACCTAACTTTGAAAATGCTCTGGCTTCCTTATTTCTGCTGAGAACTCACAGGAAGGGAGGGCACCTTCAGAGGCGAGGGACATTGCTGGGCACTGACACAAACATACAAAGCGCCTTCAGTGCCTCAAAACTGTAGCAGCCAAAGCTCAGGCTACATGTGACTGCTGCATAAGTTACAATTTATAAGCATATCACTCATTAAGCTTAAAAACAATTTTAGATAAATGCAGAAATTAAACTCTATACCATAGGATGTCACTATGGTAAAGGATTGTTGGAATAAGTGTACCAACAAGCCACACGAGATGCAAGTCAATTGTTAAAATGCTATTATATACCATTCCTGTAACCTTGTGCAAAAACTTCAGCTTTCTATGTTTGGACTAGAGGCCTGGTGCTGAAATTTTTGTCCCTCAGCCCGGCCTGCACCCTTTCCAATCTGGGACCTCTCGGGGGATATCCCTCTCACAATCCGGGACCACTGCCTCCTAACCACTTGCCTGCCTGCCTGCCTGCCTGATCGCCCCTAACTGCTCCCCTGCCAGCCTTGATGGACCCCAACTGCCCTCCCCTGCCAGCCTTGATGAACCCCAACTGCCCTCCCCTGCCAGCCTGATGGCCCCCCATAGCCCTCCCCTACTGGCATGATTGCCCCTAACTGCCTCTGCCTCGGCCCCCACCACCATGGTTTTGTCCGGAAGGAAGTCGGACGTCTGGAAGATGGCCAGTCACCAGGCCTAATTAGCATGTTACCCTTTTATTAGTATAGATACCAGAATACCTTTAAAATCCCCCACCCCCAAATTAGGTTCCCTGAGGCAGATGGAGATAGCTTGGTCTCCCCAAATCTAAAAGGCCTCTTGACAAGGTTTATCCATGTGGTTATATATGGAGGGACACAATAACAGTGGTGAACGCATTGCCTTTTTTTTCTTCCTGAACTAAAAGGGAATTTATAAGGGCAAAAACACAATGAGAGAAGAGATGAAAATGGAAGCTGGAAAGTGGACACGTTAGTAAATTACTTAGCAGCTGTAGGAAACAAGAGTCCCAAGCAGGCAATAGGGAAACAGAAAGCTAATTCTAAAAGGTACAGCAATTGGCCAGTCCCGCCCTCTGGCAAAGACATTACTTAAAAGTCTAAGCATTCAAATACCAGACCCTTATTCCTATGCTGCACAGCTGGGCAGGAGCCCTCTTGGACATTCGTCTAGACAGGGTACGAATGGGCCTCCGGAATGGGCCTCGAGGTGGAACTGGGCACCACTGGGGGCAGGACTGTCTTACTGTCCAGAAGCCCAACCCTCTGACCTCACTTGGCTTCTGGACACTGCAGATGGCCCATCACCTTCAGGCAGGACATAGGGCAGTGGTCAGCAAACTCATTAGTCAACAGAGCCAAATATCAACAGTATGATTGAAATTTCTTTTGAGAGCCAAATTTTTTAAACTTAAACTATATAGGTAGGTACATTGTTATTACCTTAATTAGGGTACTCCTAAGGCTTAGGAAGAGCCACACTCAAGGGGCCGAAGAGCCGCGTGTGGCTCGCGAGCCGCAGTTTGCCGACCACCGACATAGGGAATTCACTGACACAGGGTTGTTACCAGGCACCTAAGGAATACCTCGAATCATGAAAGACAGAACTCAAAAACAGGAAACAACAATTTGGAGAAAACACTATCTAGAACTTGGGGGCGGGGGGTCCAAAATTGCACCCTTAGCTTGGAAACTAAGTTGCAGAAATGAAAAACAGACTTGGAATATGGAGCTGAGGAAGTATAACGATTTCAGGAACAGAAAACAGATGGGAGGAAATAAATGAAATAGAGAATTGAAATTTCTAAACTTTAGCCAAGTGTCCCCTCTTCTGCATACTGCTAAAAAAGCTAGAAACTGGTGACAAGGTTGCAGGGACAGGCACGCCCTGGATGAAGTCTGGCACCATCATTTACGAAAAGCTTTAACGAGCACCTGGCACTACATTCAAGCAGATCCCACTAGTTCACTGCAAGGTCATCTTTTGCACTGACAACCCTTTTTCTACTGCCAACGCACCATCACTTCATCTGTCAGTGGCAGATTCTTAATTCACCAACTTCCCATAATTGATCCACTGCTAATTTTCTCACTAAGCCATCAACTGCAAAGGCTGTTGACAGACATAAGCGATATTATGGTTGAGTTAGAATTTGAAAAGACCATTAACAATGGAATTGCTTCTGAAGCCAAAGTCCACAACACACAAAGTGAGCATGTTGGGCAGAGAAAACCTTCTATTCACTGCCAATAAAAATGTTTGCCCAGCCCATTTCCAATAAATCAAATCCAAATCCTTCAACTGTGTAACACTGAGTCTGAGTACCTTCAGCTGGAGTGGCTTCATGTTCCCCTACCTATACTCCTTTCCGGGTGAAAATATGTACTACGATTAAGACACATGTAACATCCACAAAATTCCTCCGTACATTTAAGAGTAGGAACTGCTACTTTTCAGGTTAGGTTTAACTTGCCCAAATAATCATACATGACCAGAATTTCTTCAAACTCAGAGCCCTTTCCTATTTCTGTCCTTTCCCTGCCCCTAATTAGCAAAGCTGGGAAAATGTTCAGCCCAAATGATCCATGACCCAAATCTGATTCGCCCCAGCAGAGAAAAAGCTCCAGAAATTGTAGCTGTAACATACTTTTGCTAGAAAATACAGCAACCTTACAGCTGGTAGCTTATTGCTTTAAAAATAGGTAGAGACCAGCCCCCAGCAAATGGCCAGTACAGAACAGAACTGGTTTTCCTCTTACTCCTGGCCATGCCGAAGGCCTCCACCTGCAAATACCTAAACCAGTGATGGCAAACCTTTTGAGCTCCGCGTGTCAGCATTTTGAAAAACCCTAACTTAACTCTGGTGCCGTGTCACATATAGAAATTTTTTGATATTTGCAAGCATAGTAAAACAAAGACTTATATTTTTGATATTTATTTTACATATTTAAATGCCATTTAACAAAGAAAAATCAACCAAAAAAATGAGTGTCATAGGTTCGCCATGACTGACCTAAACCATACTTCTACTTTGCCTTCAGGGTAGACAAGAATTACTGTAACTTGGATATGGACTTATTTCTGATTTCATACTTTGAAGCCATTAAGCAAGCATTCTTTGTTGGTCAAGTTGCTAACTAGAGGAAATTTTAACTCCCCCATTCAAGGACCAAAAGACTGCAGTGTGACTTTTTCAACCCAATATTTGCACTGAATGGTATATCATCTGTGCTCATGTTTACTTGGAATAACTAGGTCAATTTATAAATTATTTCACCTTGTCTAAGTTTAAAATTGTTAGGAGGCTGGTCAATTAATGTGCCTAGAAAATGTGGCTGTGTGTGTGTGTATTTTATCAAAATCTTCATTGTTCCTTCTGTAATGCCCAGCATCATTTTACCAAATTCAGTTTGTTGCTCTGTAATAAAACAAGATTCTGAAATAATACTCAGCAAGCTAATATCCAAAGCTGATAAGGAATTTTAACTTTCTTTCACAATAGAAGCCATCAAAATAAAACGTAAGGAGGAATAAAAAACATTTTATCTGTGTATTCAGAATCACACACAAGATACCTTTACAGTTCAATTTACTATATAGAAATCATTTGGGTTTTATAGTCAGTTAAATTCTGAACCGAGATTACAATATTGTAAATTAAAAAAAAGGTTGTTACATTAATTTAGTACTTTTTTAGCATAAAAATTGAAATACATAAGTTCAAACTTCAGATTTATGGCAAACAGTCTTCAAATACAATACAGACATTTCTTAAAATTACCGTATCATTCACATGTGATTTTGCAACTCTGAGCTGTTATACATAGAACAGCTCAATTGACACTCCATGAAGCTCAAGGTTGTATAGTCAAGCCAAAGACTCAAAATTGTAACATCTTTTAAAAGATCTGGCATTTCTGGACCAAAGCACAATATGCAAAAAAGGTTGGGAACAATTCCTCCTCCTTATTTCGGTTAAAAAAAGTTGCATGGTAGCTTGGAATTTTGCATAAAACCCCGTATTATACCTTGGTAAAGTCCAAGGTATAAGATGACAATGGATTGGGGTCCTAAATTTTCTCATTAGTAGAACCCATAAAATTCAAATGGGCATTAATCAAATCAAAAAATATTAAGCACCTACTGGTTTAAGTGAAATTTATTGAGATTCATGATCAATTTCTTTCCACCTTGAAATCAAGGTGTAAAAACCAGCTATTAAGTGCATTCCACACTTCTCCTATGTAGCACAGGTAGAATTTTCTGTCTGTTGGCACCAAAGTGAAGTCACATTTCCTCTTGGGAGACAGAAATTCTACATCTGAACATAGAGTAAGTTAGGAAAATATGACCCCTGTTGTTTATTTTATTACTATTATGATTCTGAGATCTAGGATTACTAATATACTAGCAGTGAACAATGCAAATTCCTGGCAACAACTGTCAGATAAGTGACCCTAACTCCCTTCCCCCCAATCACCATAAAATTTTAATATGAAAAGAATTAAAAGCATAACTAAGCTGAACAAATGGGGAAATAAGAAACTAATCGATTGGCTAAATAAAACAAACCCCTAAAGTTTGAAATCACTGCAAACTGAGAAATTGGAAATAGGTGTGATTCCCCCTCAGCCCCTCACAACTCTGAAATTAAATAATATTCCATGCAAGAGTATCAGGTTTCTGGATATAGATGTAGCCCTTCTTTAAGTTTTAGTGTGCTGCCGAGTTTTCTGCAATTTTACTTTTCCTCCCCCCAGGTTATTCAGAGTATTTAATAGAATTGTCCATCTCAGCCAAAAGATTTGTGATTCAAAGATTTACTAAGTTACTCTATGCATTCTATCTATACAGAAACACCTATTATTACAATTGGTTTATGCAGGATTAACATTTTTGGTGTTAAAATTGTTAAACATCATGCTTACTGCACATCAACTCTCCATGATGCATCTTAACTTCACAATGAAACATTTTATTTAAATTACTAGTTAAATAACTGAAATGTACTGAGTCAAACTAAATTTAAGTGGGCTATAAAAGAAAATAACCTTCAAAACAGTCCATATACACATCTATTTCAAAACTACCTTTGCTAGCTAGCCCCTTTCCCAAAGTTTTAGCCTGAAAAAACAGTAAAATCTACACAAAATTTTATTGCAATCATACAAGGGTTACATTAGGTCAAATACAACAAATACTATGATGCAATTTTACATTTATTAAACTACAGTTCAAAGCACAAATTTACACTTTCTAAATACACTAAACGCATCTAATGAAGTCACACTGGTCTTCCACTGACATCTGATATATCTGGGTGAAAGACATTAACTTTACAAGACTTTAAACACAAATCCTTAGTATAAAAACTGTGTACTTGTATGTAAACGATTTAATGGGGAACCCAATTAATGGGCTTCCATCTCCACTAAGTCATCCATTTTGTTGCATATTTTATTTTAAACGCTTAAGGGGCAGAACAAACTGGTAAGTTTAAATCTGGATACATCATCTAAATTTCCCAATTAACCCCCCATGAATTATAGATGAAAGCTGTTTTTGTCTGGTCCCAAATAGTTATTACTAGTAGTTTGTTTCCAAGAGAATTAACAGAATAAGATTGATTGAATTTTTCCCACACTGGAATGTAGACCAGACAAGCTTAACCTACAACTTCAGATCTAAAGAAGCGTTCGTTAATGCCTGTTTTAAGCTTCAGTGGAAAAACTGTCTTCTTGGCTCAGCTGGATGCAAGAAGGCACAAAGAAGAAGTTCTTCATCGTGTCTGAAGTAATTCCAGCATCTTGCATCTCATACCTACATAAAAGATAATTCAGAATTTATGCACAAAGATCACCGAACTACTGACTTGACAATAAAATATCTTTCAATAACCCTTAAAAGATGAATGTTTTGCTATTACTTTAAGTTATGCACTCATCACAAAATTAAAATTAGTGCCCAGCCGGCATGGCTCAGTAGTTGAGCGTGGACCTCTGAACCAGGAGGTCACGGTTCGATTCCCGGTCAGGGCATAGGCCCGGGTTGTGGGCTTGATCCCCGGTGTGCCATGTGCAGGAGGCAGCTGATCAATGACTCTCATCATTGATGTTCCTATCTCTCTCTCCCTCTCCCTTCTTCTCTGAAATCAATAAAAATATGTATTTTTTAAAAAATTAGCAAACATTCTGTCACCTCGAATATCAAATCTGCTTTAAAATAAAAACACCTTACCAATCACTGAATGACATCATGTAATAAATAGCTGGCCTCTGACGATCATTAAATGCAGATGGTTCATGCAAAGAATCTGCTCCCATGTTATCAAAGATAAGCCAATCTCCCACATTCAGCTCAGGAAGAAGACACTTTTCCACAATGTGATCAAGCTCATCACAGGATGGACCCCAAAGGCTGCTTGTAAACAGAGGCTCATCGTCCTTGTATTTCTGTAGGAAAGAAAAAGTATTTTAAAGTGTAAGTTTTCACTCATGCAGGTTACTGAATTTGAGGGTAGATAAGAGCATTTTTTACTCTCAGATCCAATGTGCCATGAAAGGCAGGTCTAGAGCCAGGATCAGTGGTAGTCCTTCATAACTCCATCTAAAGCAGTGGTTCTCAACCTTCCTGATGCCACGACCCTTTAATACAGTTCCTCATGTTGTGGTGACCCCCAACCATAAAATTATTTTCATTGCTACTTCATAAATGTAATTTTGCTAGTTATGAATCGTAATGTAAATATCTGATATGCAGGATGTATTTTCATTGTTATAAATTGAACATAATTAAAGCATAATGATGAATCACAAAACAATACATAATTATATATGCGTTTTCCGATGGTCTTAGGCGACCCCTATGAAAGGGTCGTTCGACCCCCAAAGGGGTCGCGACCCACAGGTTGAGAACTGCTGATCTAAAGCAACAGACTAAAGAAGAGTGCAGATCCTCAAAAAAGGGTAGTACCTAACCTAAAGTATTTCTTCAAAAACTAGGATACAGCTTTAAAATATCAGCTCAATTTACAAACTGCCAAGTGAGCAGATTTAACATTATTTGTAATAGAACTTGCCTTGTGAACCTCTGGAATGGTATTCAAGTCCTCAGACAGTTTACTTGCAAAAGAACCATAAACACCATCATTCATATAATACACAAAGGCTGGTTCATCACTTCCGGTTTTTTCTACTGAAATAAAGAGGAAAAAATGAAGGTGAATTTACAGTAAAATGCCTAATAGTTATCATGAAATGCATATCAAATACATAAAAAATTTATAGAACAGATTCCTAGTTTTCACATCCTCCTATATAATAAAAGGCTAATATGTAAATTGACCGAATGGCAGAACAACCGGTCCTGTGACATGCACTGACCACCAGGGGGCAGATGCTCAACACAGGAGCTACCTCCTGGTGGTCAGTGTGCTCCCACAGGGGGAGTGCCACTCAGCCAGAAGCCGAGCTCACAGCTGGCGAGCACAGCAGCGGTGGTGGGACAGGCCTAAGCCAAGGGGTGAGGGACTGCAGGAGAGCGCAGGTCAGGCTGAGGAACTCCCCCGCTCCCCTGCACGAATGTTGTGCACCGGGCCTTAAAATATTTAACTTAAAAAACCCCTACAGCCTAGCCGGTGTGCTCAGTGGTTGGGCATGAACCTGGAGGTCCTGGTTGGATTACAGGTCAGAGCACATGCCAGGGTTGTCGGCAAGAACCCCAACAGGGGGCGTGCAGGAGGCAGCTGATCAATGATGTTTTTCTCTCATCAATATTTCTGTCTATCCCTCTTCCTTTCCTCTCTTTCTAAAAGTCAATGTTAAAAAAAACAAAAACAACCCACAGATATATACTGACATAACCTTAAACAAAACTGTTAGCCTAAAAAAAAAAAAAAAAAAAAGCATTACACTAAGGAAAATAACCAATGAACATATGAAAAAGTGCTCTATATCATTCATCACCAGGTAAATACAAATTAAAACTACAATGAGCTATCACCACCACACACTTACTGAATGGATAACATAGGCAATGCAATGCAAAAAAAAAAAAAAAAAAATTGCCCTAGCCAGTTTGGCTCAGTGAGTAGAGCATTGGCCTGCGGACTGTGCCCATGCCCGGTTGCGGGCTCCATTCCTGGTGGGGGGCGTGATTCTCTCATCACTGATGTTTCTATCTCTCTCCCTCTCCCTTCCTCTCTGAAATAAATAAAAATATATATTTTGAAAAATCAATAAAGGTGGGGAAACAAGCAGAGCCTGCATGTAATTTACACTGCCTGGGGGAGGGTAAAATAGTACCACCACATTGATATCTTTGAAAACCTCTATTCTATGACCGAATAACTATTCTTAATCATTTACCCAAGAATTAAGATTTGTACAAGAATGTTATTTTGCTGAAACCGGTTTGGCTCAGTGGATAGAGCGTCGGCCTGCGGACTGAAAGGTCCCAGGTTCGATTCCGGTCAAGGGCATGTACCTGGGTTGCGGGCACATCCCCAGTAAGAGGTGTGCAGGAGGCAGCTGATCGATGTCTCTCTCTCATCGATGTTTCTAACTCTCTCTCTCCCTTTCTCTCTGTAAAAAAATCAATAAAATATATTTTAAAAAAATAAATAAAATGTTCTATTATTTTATGTTAACAATGACATTGATTTCAGCCCTTTGTATTCAGCACGTCTCAACTGAAATAAACCTACATTTCTATGAAAATGGAAGCTTTTTTTTTTTTTTTGCGGCCCACATAAACTTAAACCTTGTTGATTTGGCTCGTGCTAGCCTTTGAGTTTGACATGCTTGGTCTAGTTAATGGCTTGCTGTTATGCAGTGGTATGAATTGGCTATTCTGGAAACTCCTCCTGTGTGTTCTAGGCTTAAGCAAGTGAGAGAGAGGAATAACGGGAGCGAGGCTTCTCGTTGGGAAGGGAGTTACAACAGGGAGAGGGAGAAACCAAATGTGCCCTGTGGTGTACCACACAGCTCTTGATATACAAATATGTTTATTAAGAACTCAAAGGTAAAAAAAAGACTACCTCACTCTTGCTTATTTACAGGAAAAAAACTACGGGAAGAAATAAGTCTCCTTACTGTAGAACAGTACCTTCCTACCCATTTTTTTAAAAGTGATATTTTTAGCCCTAGCCAGTTTGGCTCAGTGGATAGTGTCAGCCTGTGGACTGAAGGGTCCCAGGTTCGATTCTGGTCAAGGGCACATGCCTGGGTTGCAGGCTTGATCCCCAATGGGGGGCATGCAGGAGGCAGCCGATCAATGATTCTCTCTCATCATTGATGTTTCTCTTTCCCTCTCCCTTCCTCTCTGAAATCAATAAAAGTATTTTTTTAAAAAATAGTGAATTTTGAAAATAAATGATACTTTTAGACTGTCTAGATTAAAAGGACTCTGTTGGCCTTTGTTATGTAAGCAAGTACGAGGCAGATACTCCCTGTGACTCATGTGACTATAAAAAAAAACCCATAATAAAACACTGCTTAACAAGGGATGAGAATCACCTGGGAGAAGTGTATCTAAAACATGCCTAGCTCAACATCAGCACATGAGAGTTGCATTCAGGACGTCTGGTGGACATTTTGAAAAGTTCCCAAACTGCCTATAGCTGGCTGAAGACCACCCACCTATATAATCCATAAAATGTCATACAATATAATTACACTATAGTATCTGATAAATTCATCTTCAAAATAATTGGAATTATCTACTAACAGAAGAAACTATAAACTTTGTAACTTACCTCCAGAGGAAAATTTATCACTTTCAACAACTTTCTTTGCAATGATATTAACTGCAAGTGTAAATGCAGAAGACACGTAATAGCTTCCAGGTTCTGAAATGATCTTAATGCCAGATCCTTCAGGAAAGTAGACATCCAACAAAGGGCTGATAACATGATTCACCTATGGATTTTAAATCCCACATTATGGTTTCAATATTGGATTAGACAATTCAAATTAAGCCACTTTCCTGTCTAGCAACAAGGGATCAAAACTTCAAATCGATTTTTAGGTATTATAGAATGTGGAGGAGGACAGAGCAGGAAATTAAGGAGTGACATACACATGGGTAAAATAGCTTAAGTTATCCATGTTGTGAATTTGTACCATCAAGCAGTCTGTAAGAGCACAACAGAATAGAAACTTTTCTGTGATCAAGTTATTATGATACAGAGGTAAAAAAAATTTATTTTATTAAACTTATCAAAGTTAGCTAGGTCTTCTCATTGCCTGCTCATTTTCTTAGAATCAAATTTTAAACAGATATTACAGGCTTGCCGTAACTGGTTTGGCTCAGCGGATAGAGCGTCAGCCTGTGGACTGAGGGGTCCCGGGTTCAATTCCAGTCAAAGGCATGTGCCTTGGTTGCAGGCATATCCCCAGTGGGGGGTGTGTAGGAGGCGGCTGATCGATGTTTCTCTCTCTCATCGATGTTTCTAACTCCCTATCCCTCTCCCTTCTTCTCTGTGGAAAATCAATAAAATATATTAAAAAAAAAAAAAAAAAAGATATTACAGGCTTTTAGTTCCTGCCACTGTAAAAACCCTAGGCTACTTACTAATCTACCACCTAAGTAGCAAGGAATAAGAGATTATTCCAGTATGTCCACCCACTGAGTTTACCTCTTCCAATTGAAATTCAGTTCCTGTGAAGCCTCCTCCAATGTCTAAGATGTTCATTGTGAAGCCAAATTCTCCCTAGAGATGAAAAATAGGGACATTTTGAAAACCCCCTCCCAGGTTGATAAATATCTGTTCTGACATTTAATACAGCAGCAAATTAAATGTTATATATGTTAGCTTCCTGATGTTGTCTGTACTGTCTTGCAGACAAGTAAATCACTAATTCTTTCACCCACTTTAAAAATGAACTGTATGGAACTCTGCTTATAATGTAAAAAAATAAGTACGGTGTGTGTCATAAGTATAATGAGAGTACTTCAGAGATAAAAGTGTTTTTCTAGCCGAAACCGGTTTGGCTCAGTGGATAGAGTGTCGGCCTGCGGACTGAAAGGTCCCAGGTTCGATTCCGGTCAAGGGCATGTACCTGGGTTGCGGGCACATCCCTGGTGGGGGATGTGCAGGAGGCGGCTGATCGATGTTTCTCTCTCATCGATGTTTCTGACTCTCTCTCTCTCCCTTTCTCTCTGTAAAAAATCAATAAAATATATATTTTTTTAAAAAAAGTGTTTTTCTAACAACCTGATAAAAATATCAAAATTTAAGGAAAAAACTTACAGCCATGTCAAACACACATCGAGCATCAGATAGAGCATGTACGTATACTTGAGATTCTTTGCAAGCACTTGAAACATGAAATCTGAAAAAAATAAAGTAATAAATTTAAAGCAGCAGCAAATTTTAGAGGTCCTTCCTGTAATTCCTTTCAGTTCTCATTCACCATATTGACACAATTAAGTTTTTACCTTAACTTTACCGAATAGTTAAAGTATTAAAAGCCCTAACCTCTAATCATCAAGTTACAATACTTAACAATGAGTTATCAGTCATGATTCATGGCTATCAGATTGGGGAAGGGAAGATTTCTGCAGATATCGTAGAGTAACAAGTTCCACCAATAAAACTGGGCCACAAAAACCATTAATATGAATGTGTAATTTTATCTGACAAAACATAAAAACATGTCTATTGTGAAATACAAATGAACGTTAATTCAGCTGAATATTACTGACATCTGAACTTGTCAATATTATGTAAGTGACAGATTTAGAAGAGAATACTTAAATTTAATTGAAGTATGATTTTGTACTCTGATTGTGGCAGTGATTACATAAATCTGTTAAAATTCATAGTTTACCCTCAGAAAGTTATTTCCCCTCTATGCTAACTTAAAAAAATGTCAACATTATCACCTAAAGTAGTGATTAACACCAACGATTCTTTATTCATCTTTATGAACAATTTAAAAAGCAAGATCCTGTACTATAATGGGACTAGCAATGGAATGGCAACTCAGAAAACTGAATGGGAGATAGAAGCACAAAATAGTATAAAGAATAAAGCATATCCAGTTTTTTCCTACACTAAGAAGGTAAAAAAAATTATATGTATATATGTATGTGTGTGTGTGTGTGTGTGTGTGTGTGTGTGTATATATATATATTATACAAAACTGGAAGTTGAATCTATGAGTTCATACAAATGAAGTCTTAAAGCAATAATCTTAAGACAAAGATTATCACCATAAAATGATTTTAAAACAAATACTCACTTAACCCCAATAATTTGGACATCAAGTTCCTTAGCACATTCCAAGATATGCCTACAGTTCTTCAGGGTAGCGCCAAACTTCATGTTACCCTCTTCATCTCCAGTATTATCTTCTGTTGCAATATGTAGTAAGACCCTAAGAGAAGGGGAAGATGATTGGGGCAGAGTTGGTTTACATCATCATCAGCACATGTGAAGCCTGAAGATTGTAGAAATTTTCATTATGTTGCCAGTGTTCCCAAATCCAGCGACGGATGAATCAAGTGAACCTAATGAAAAACAATCCTGTATAGAGAAAAAACTAGCAATTAGGGCCTAAAGCATGAAGCTTAAAAGGATGGAATTTGGAAATAGGAAGTTAAGATTCTGTTGTAGCAGCAAGGGTAGGTAAGGCTCTGTAATGAAAGACATTACTTTCAAATGAAGTCCATCAGTCCATAAATCCACCTGGAAAGACTAAATTGAATAGCAATGCCATCATTTTTTTTCAGTAAAAATATTAGGGCTTCAAATGTTTCAAATTTCTAAATTATTCTAGCCACTAACTTTCCACCCACTTATTCTGAACATTATTAACCTCTTATATCTAACAAAAAATTTGGGAAGCTTTCACTTATTTTATTTGTATAAAAGCTTTTTAAACTACTGACTTAAATTTACTCGGTATTTCCTTTCAAACCATGACAATCTAGACAAAACGATGAGATCTTCAAATGATTACAAAACCACTAAAAACTGCAAATACACAAATACTGTTTTTCCAAGGAAGTTTTGGTGAATGATGATGAGTGGGCAAGTCTGATAAAAACTAAATTATTCTATGGGTAGAATAAATTCTAGCAAAAATGTACCATTCAGTTTACAATTTAACACAGTAAACATTCCATCCAAATTAAGGCTTATCTTTAGAAGATCATGGAACAGAAACTTTTAGAGACAGTTCTCTAGAAAATTTCCTTTAAAAGCCCAAAGGTTTTTAGGGTATCAATCCTATCAGGATACCTTTCTCAGGATAACATTAACATCACTTAAGAAAATTATAAATATACAAAAAAAATATGGATGATACACATTTCCAGGAACATATAACTCATTCAAAGTAAGCAAACATGCCCAGCTCACATGGCTCTGGTTGAGCATTGACCTCTGAACCAGGAGGCCATGGTTCGATTTATCGTCAGGGCACATGCCTGGGTTGTGCGGGTGCAGAAGGCAGCCGACAAGATATTCTCTTGCATCACTGATATTTCTATCTCTCTCTCCCTCTCCCTTCCTCTCTGAAAGCAAAGCAAGTAATTTTGTGCTAATACAATATACTTTTAGTATATATTGAATCCCTCTTGAGATTATTTTTGCCTTAAAACTTTTTGTTTTAAAAAATATATATTTCTTTATTGATTTCAGAGAGGAATGGAGAGGGAGGGAGAGAGAAAAACATCAATGATGAGAATCATTGATTGGCTGCCTCCTGCAAGCTCCCGACTGGGGATCGAGCCTGCAACCACGGCATGTGCCCTTGGCCGGAATCGAACCTGGGATCCTTCAGTCCACAGGCTGACGCTCTATCCACTGAGCCAAACCAGCTAGGGCAAAACGTTTTGCTTTTAAAAAGTAAATTTTTTAATTTATAAAAGAATCTTCGCCCTGACTGGTTTGGCTCAGTGGATAGAGCGTCGGCCTGCAGACTGAAGGGTCCCAGGTTTGATTCCGGTCAAGGGCATGTACCTGGGTTGCAGGCATATCCCCAGTAGGAGGTGGTGTGCAGGAGGCAGCTGATCGATGTCTCTCTCTCATCAATGTTTCTAACTCTCTGTCCCTCTCCCTTCCTCTCTGTAATAAAACCAATAAAATATATTTTTTAAAAAAAGAATCTTGGAATGCAAAGTAAAAAAATATATACATATATATATGTGTGTGTGTCTGTGTGTGTGTGTGTGTGTGTGTATATAAATAAATAATATATATATATATCACACTTCCTGTTCAAATAGAAGTGTCGACTTTAAAGAAATCCCTCAAATCACTAAGGACAACCATTCAAGAGCTACAGCCAAGAGCAGAATATATCCTTAGCTAAACAGGGAAAAAAGCTGACCAAAATGCATCTTGTTCCTAACATGACATATGTTAGGGTTAAAAATGGTTATAAAAATATAGCTGTGGCCCTAATTTTTATCCCACCAACCACATCTTCCTTAAGTTGAAGATTATAAATTCACGCCCTAAACTGTCCTTATCTTATCCTAACTCCACCTGAAGGGTCAGAAATAGCCAATAAAACACTAGCAATGGAATGGCAACTCAGAAAATTGGATGGGAGATAGAAGCACAAAATAGTATAAAGGATAAAGCATATTTAGTTTTTCCCTACACTAAGAAGGTGAAAAAAATTATATGTATATATATTTAATATACAAAACTGGAAGTTGAAGCTATGAGTTCATAGATTCTATATTTTCTATGTAGAAATTTTAAGTAAGTTAAAGTAATTTTAATACACCCCACTGCTCTACATAACTGCCTCCTTTTCCCAGGATAAGACAAACCCAAACCCTAAGCAATGAAGATAATCTACCCAGGTACTAAGTTTTACACTTACTTGGCATTTGGATGATTACGTGCAATTTTCTTCAATTCGACTTCACTGTCACATGTCATGATGTTCACTCCAACTTTTGCTGCATACTTTATCTGAGACACTTGCTTGCAAGGACTTATGTAAATGATGTTTTCTGGAGACACACCCAATTCTTGCACTAAAGCCATTTCGGTCTGTAAAAATAGAGGTTAAATAGTGTCATCTAAAAGGCAAATTTCCCATTACTTTTCACTCAATTACTACCTTATATTTTTATTTAGTTTTTGTTAAATTCAAGTTACATGAGGTTAAATTAGTATTACATAATGCCATAGTATATATTCTGGTAATGCTTACTATATACTACCCTGTGTTAAAACCTTTTAAAAGGTATAATTACCACCAGAGAAATTTCTTAATTTAGAATATTACTTGTCATCAGAAGTTACTTGGTCTAGCTAGGTCTAGCCTAAGAATGAGGAATAGCCCTAGCTGGTTTGGCTCAGTGGATACAGAGCGTCGGCCTGTGGACTAAAGGAACCTGGGTTCAATTCCGGTCAAGGGCATATGCCCGAGTTGCATATGCCCAATAGGGGATGTGCAGGAGGCAGCCAATCGATTATCTCTCATCAGTGACGTTTCTATCTCTCTCTACCTTTCTGAAATCAATAAAAATATATCAGAGAGAGAGAGAGAGAGAGAGAATATGAATGAGGGAGGAAAAGTGTCAAAGATAAAGAAAACTTTTAAAAGTCTCATCTCATTGAAACTTTCCTTTCATTGATAGCACACTTAAAAAGTTGATCCATTCCACTATTCGGCTTCAAATTTAAGTAAGAGTTTTTAAAAAACCTATCCAAAAGTCAAATTTCCTTGAAGTTTTTCTCCAACTGTTGTGGGGTAACCAAAAGTTAGAAAATTAATTTTTTAAGTGTTGTAGTTTAATGGCAAAATAATGAAAAAAATACTTACTTTACTGGAACAAGCAAATCCAGTTCCAAGAGCCGCCAAAATCTCAAGTACAGCTGGAGTAGAGTTGCACTTTACCGTGTAGAATGGCTTGATCTGAGCCACTACGTTCTGCCACTGACTGTGTTTCTTCACAATCTTTCCAAGATCTCCCACAAAAAATGCATTCTTCCCTGTCTATTATGTTCATGAAAAAAAGAGAAACAGTCACAACTACTGAAAACAGAGTACCACTGAGTAGGAAAGAACTCCCTTTTTGTTTTGCTATATTGTGGCATATAAAATATTCTGTACTTTGATTTAAAAATGTTATAATGACTTTCTATTTCAGAATTGCCTCAATTTTACTTTTTAGGAGTAGAGGGGATGGAGATTACCTATTTCCTTCCATACTACTGTTTAAAAAGCAAAATTAAATTTAAAATTCCAGAATATCAGATAAACCAGAGTAAAAATATCCTTCCTTCAAAAGAAAAGTGATTTTATTAGGGATTCGGGGAAGATCTGTAATGATTTTAAAGCTGTGCCTACTCCTGGAGTAGAGAGATGATTGTACCTGTCAGCCAGAAAATGTTGGTTGGCAGATAAAATAATCTTATCTAGAATATACAACACCCAAATATTGCTTTGAAAGCCATGAAACCATTACTACTGCTATTTTTTAAACATAGTTTTGAAAAACATATATACTACTCAAACATACCAGGAAACAGACATGATTGGAAATTATGGGCTATGAGTGGCAGATATGGGACAGTTGTACTGAAATTATCCCATCCTTACAAGAAATGCCATTTCTAATGTTCTAAAGACAGATATTTTATTTTTACTTTAACATGGGAAAAAAATCAATTTTAAGTACCAGCAAGAGAAACAAGATATTCAGTTGTAAACCAACCTTCAGCCATACAATTAAATAAAATCATTAAGAGAGCACAGCTATTTACTAAATGTGGGATATTTGAGACTGTAAACAAGAATGGATGAAAAGAGAATGTCAAAGATCATGAGAGATTAACTGAAGAGCGACTTCGCTCTATAGATTGAATAGTATGACAAAGTGTGGCTCCCCCCCCCCCCCCCCCCCCCCCCCCCCGCCGACGAATTTTGATGGCAGGATAAGACAGAAATAAAGGAACTTTGCTGGGGTGTAGGAAGGTGAGCACATCTATAAAAGTTAAGAGATTAGTTTTTTGGTTTTATTTTTCTCTATTTACCTACCCCTAGAAGAACAAGTTTTTTTCATCCTATTACTAAACACTAGTAACATGAAAACAATTCAACAAATTTGGGGAATATGGGAAATTAGCTCCAATAAAAAAGCAAATTCTATCAGTAAGGTGATAAACAAAAATAATTCTACCAATAAGTACAAAATAAAAATAAATGACCTTAAGTAGTCAGGAATATGATTTTGTAGAAGCTGACACTAGGGGCAGTAGAGTGTAAGCATTCAATGTAAATTATCAATTCTCTGTCCACATACACAAGATTATCTGGAATATAAATGAAGACCTAGCCCTGGTCAGTGCGGTTCAGTGGTTATGGCTTGGGCCCTCAGCACCGCAGGATGGAGGATTCAATTCTCAGTCAAGGGCACAGCAGGGAAAGGGCTATCAGGGAGCATGTTTTTTTAAAAAATGTGGGCTGGAAAGAAAACCTCATCCCTACTCAAGGGGAACGGGGAGTGTTAAGGCAACCTAGAAAAAAGACAACCTGGAAAAGTTAACATCTGAACAGGTACTTACTAGATTAACATCTTGGAAATAAAGCATTGGTATTTTAGAATTCAGAAATTTGAGAAATGTAAGACAGAGCACTTACCAGGGTATGTTCATTAACATAGTTATCAATAACATCTCCAAGGTTTGTTCCTTCATCCAACAGGCTAACGAAGTAGTTTGCATCGTCAATAAATCCTTTCATCTCAGCCGTATTCCACAAAGCCGAAAGTCATAAACCAGGAAAAACAAGAGACGGGCCACCAATCCTTATGTCTGGGTCCTTAGAATATGCAACAAACTGCAAAACATAAGTTATTTAAAAATTTGTATTATTTCAGTAGTTACCTTAGTGTATGAGTTGTCAACAAAAGTGTGCTAAATGCCAAATTTAATGAGGACTCTGTATGATCACTCAACTCTTTCAGAAACACTTTAGTGCCATTTTAAAGTATTTTATATATTTTTATAAAAAGCTCAATATGATGTGACTTTAGAGAAGATAATCCACACATATGCACAATTTATTACAAGTCAATATGGTCACCTTATTTACATAAAGTTGCAGACCCAGTCTGTATTAATCATCATCTTGTTTTGTAGTTCTTCCATAACACAATTTATTAATTTTAAGTAAAAAAAGCTTGTGAATTAGTGAATTAAGTATCTACAGCCAAGAGATTAAAATACTGAGTTTCAATATATTGCCAGCCAGATAACATAGCATGCTACCAGGTAACTCAAATAAATGTTTTCTAAATAAAATGTTAAGAGTAGATGAAAGTTAAGTAATATGTCAGTGGAAGTGGAGGGTGATCTAAGAGGAAATTTGTTACAGACTGTATAGGTCAGGTTAGCAATATATGTCTCTTATGAGGCGAGCTGATTGACTAGAAGTCAGAAGACCTGGTCCTGGCCCTGTCATTTAATAGCTTTGCAGTCCTAGGTCATTTTCTCTAAATTTTAGTTAATGATCTTTACTTCCTCAAAAGGTTGTAGTTAGAGCTAAAATTAAGTTGCCAATTGCCAGAAACACAAAAATGTTATCGTAATTCAAAACCAGGTATAAGCTCAGTTCACTGTCCATCCTAAACCATTCACTGGGAACTGATTTTTAAAAAGGCATCGGAGCCCTGGCTGGGTGGCTCAGTTGTTTGGAGCATTGTCCTGTACACCAAAAGTATACAAAATGTCTAATGAGTACAAAATAAAATAAACCATCTTAAGTAGTGGTGAATATGATTCTACAGAAGTTGACACTAGGGGCAGTAGAGTGTAAGCATTCAATATAAATTGATTTCTGGTCATGGCACATACTTAGACTGCAGGTTGGATCCCAGTCAGGGCACACATGGAAGGGTTCTCTCTCACATCAATGTTTCTGTCTTCCTCCCCACTTTCTAAAATCATTAAGATATCCTCAGCTGAAGATTTAAAATATATTTATCGCCCAGCTGGTGTGGCTCAATAGTTGAGCATCAACCCATATATGAACCAGGAGGTCATGGCTCGATTCCCAGTCAGCGCACATGCATGGGTTGTGGGCTCGATCCCCAATGTGGGGGCATGTGGGAGGTAGTCGATGAATGATTCTCTCTCATCACTGATGTTTCTATCTCTCTCTCCCCCTCTTTCTTCCTCTCTGAAATCAATAAAAATATATACCTTAAAAAAAAAGAAGGCATCACACTAAATCCCATCCCTCTCCAAAGAGCTCTTTCCACTACCCCAGACCTCCATTCTCCTTGGGGCAGCATATACTGACATAAACATTTATCTTTTAAGCTGAATTCACTAGTCCTCAGGTTACTTTAGGCAAGGATTTGTGTGTTTTTTTGTTTTTGTTTTTAATAAATCTTTATTGTTCAGATTATTACAGTTGTTCCCCTTTTTCCCCCCATAGCTCCCCTCCACCCAGTTCCCACACCACCCTCTGCCCTTACCGCCCCCCCCCCCCCGCCACTGTCCTCATCCATAGGTGTACGCTTTTTGTCACTGGGTCAAAGGTCACACACATGGAAAATGTAGCTATTTCCATCCGCAACGTGTCCCTGTGCTTGGAAAGGTCTCTCACAACTTGTTCACGCTCTACTCAGAAAGGGTGCAGAGCCACATAACGGCTTTTTAAAATAATGTATTCTCGTATGTTTAAAATGAGGATTTCGCTACCAAAACTGAAGAGAAAGCAACACTACAGCTGCTCTCGCCCCTTGGGTGATAGTTGTGCGTGGGGCTGTGAGCTGGTTCCTGGGCTGTCAACACGGTTCTGCCAGCTTCCCAGGGGCCGTTGCAGCCTCACACAGCCTCACAGGGGCCGTCAGAGCCTCGCAGGAGCCGTTGCAGCCTCATGCAGCCTTGCAGGGGCTGTCGCAGCCTCATGCATTCCACGTTGGGGGTGAAGGTGTGAGTCAGAAGCTTCTCTCGCTGTCTCTCCTGCTGCTCCCTTGAGTATCGCCGATGCTGGAAGTTTCTGAGAGCAGTCTTCAGGTGCTAGGCATCATACTTTAACTGGTCAACATGAAGTTTGGCATTCTGTCTTTTGTTGGGCGGCTCCTTGCTGGACAAAATCTCCAGGCGTTCCAGCTGGCTGAATATCTGGTATGCTTGCTTGGATTTCGTTTTCTACTAATTGCACAGACTGCTTGTCTGCCGTCTCCTGGCGTCCCATGTGAGACTGGATCTGGTGGACCTGCTTGTGCGTTTGCTGGTACAGTGGTTCCATGTCGCCGGCACAGCCGGATCCGGTTCCAGCTTCCTCTGAACCTGAGTCTGCTTCTTGAGTGTGTCCCTTATGGATGCGAGGAGTTGAAATCTGCAGTTTGTTGGGTTAGGCTGCACAAGCACAGGTGGTTCCTTTTGTGCCACTGGCACAGCTGGGGTGGGGATGTAAATTGAGAAGGGCGGGGTCTCAGAGAATCACCAGGGCGGAGCAAAACAGCAATGGTTGTCGTCAGCATTTCGTGACTCCGTGACTCCGCGTCCCCCAGTGCCGCACCCCCACAGCAACAATGATCCCTGCGAGCAGCTCCGCGAGAAAGCCACCCTCGCTCTCTGACCCATTGCAGGTCAGTCCAGCCTCTCCCCTTAGGGGTCTGGGACCTCAGAATCCCGCCCCAAACAAGCTCAGTGGATTGAGAGCTTGTATCCCCCTCCAATTGAAAAAAACCGCGCATCCAGTTGCAGCCCGCCTGGCACGCACCTCTGCAACTCCTACTCAGTCTCAATGCGCTTCTTTTTTTCCTTCCAGTTGTAGAACTTCCACTGGGCCAGCTTTCCCATGGTTCTGGATGATAGCTGTTTTGTCTTAAAGTTGGTAGTTTCAATGTTGTGGGAGGCAGCACGCACAGGTCTATACCTTATGCCACCATCTTGGTTCTCCTCAGGTTTGTGTGTGTTTTTTTTAACATGAAGTCCACAAATGAAGTCCTTCAGGCAGGATACTACTCATTGTCTTGTACAGATTTCTGGTTGTCACATTAACAATGGGCATAGACCAGCTCTTGGCAACCTACTTTTAAAATCTGCACAGCCTTTCTTGAGTCTTTAACCCATTTTCCTCCCGCCAACCCTGTTCTATCCTAGATCTTCACCATGGTGATGGCCCTCATCCTAGAAGCATACTCCAATGGTTCCCAAAGTGTCAGCTTTCTGGTTGCAACCAAAACAAACTCACCAATAAGCCATAATACTAGTCAAATTTCATGAAATACAAGCAATTTTTTTGTTTTAAAATTTAAAACACAAACCACCAAGAAGTCAATTACATTCAGTTTAGGTTAGCGGTCACCAACTGGTGGTCCGTGAGGTCCAGAAGGTTGGCGGACTGCTGGTTTAGGTCATCAAATCTTTCTGAAATAGTAGAAACTGTAAAGGTGATAATATTTTTATTTTACCAAGGGAGTTAATAGGGCATATTCACATGAGACCTCATACTTAGGCAGTAAAGTCAAATGGTGGCCTGAACATTCTCTGAAGTTTGTTATACCAGGACTGGTATAAATCTGTGCCCAGAAAGTAAGCCATTGTAGGATTGAGGATACATGTTTATTTTCAGCAATGTAACTCTAGCTAGAACATCATTTTAGGGAGATAGTCAACTATGCAGTAAGAGAAACAGAAAATATAAAGGCTACTCATTCAAAAGTCCAATGGGAAGAAAGGTTTAAGTGTAAGAAGAGTACGGTAGAAACTTCTTGTTAAATTATACCACAAATCTTTCTGGCACAAAGGCTTTCATTTATTCTAGTAACAATGAAAAATAATTTAACCAAGGTCTTTAGCCTAATGTTTCTGCTCATGAGACTCCTCAGTATATTCTACAATTTTTATTTATTTTTGTTAATCCTCACTCGAGGATATTTTTCCATTGATTTTCACAGAGAGTAGAAGGGAGGGGGAAAGACACAGAGAGAAATATCAGTGTGAGAGACACATGGAATGGTTGCCTCCAGCATGATCCACAACCAGGTGCATGCCCTTGACCAGAATCAAACAAGTGATCCTTCAATTCATAGGCAGATGCTCTATCTACTGAGCCAAACTGACTTAGGGCTATTCTACTATTTATATGTAATATTTACTTGGGAATCTTGAGTTATCAATTATAGACCACCACAGGCTTTAATTTTTTAAAGAAGTCTAGCTTTTAGAGTCAGGACAAGATGAATCTTAGTTTCTTATAGCAATAGTGCTTAGGGAAAAGGTAATTTTCCTCTAATGTCAGGATCCTCAGTACTTAGAAAAGATCAGGCCCATTCCATGCAGTCTTTTCTGCTGAATGCCCATATTCTTCAGGGCTTTTCCTAGAGTAATATGTTCATAGAGATAAGAATGTCCCTCCCCTGCTCCTAACTATTTTTGATCTACATAATCTATACATCCAACTCTCACTGCCTGCTAAACTAGCTTAAAAGTAACAGCAAACATTTTTTTTTATGGCAGTATGCCAGGCGCTGTTCTAAGTACATCATCTATCTAGTATCAATTTTCTTAACCCTTAAAGCCATGATGTTATTAACTTCATTTTACCTTTGAAGACACTGGGGCACAGAATAACTAATTAGGCTAACTCTAGAGATGCTGATCAAGTCATGTTTAAAGTATGTCTCTTCAGCACACAGGATTCCTTTTCCTGGAAAACCAACACAACAGTTTCTTGATTTCAGAGAGGAAGGAAGAGGTAGAGAGAGATAGAAACATCAATGATGAGAGAGAATCATTGATCGGCTGCCTCCTGCACAACCCCCACTGGGT
Source organism: Myotis nattereri (assembly GCF_964212035.1). Taxonomy (NCBI): domain Eukaryota; kingdom Metazoa; phylum Chordata; class Mammalia; order Chiroptera; family Vespertilionidae; genus Myotis; species Myotis nattereri. The sequence continues at coordinate 13,945,870 of NC_138092.1, forward strand.
ATTGAGCCCACAACCTGGGCATGTGCCCTTGGCCAGAATCGAATCTGGGACCCTTCAGTCCGCAGGCCGACACTATCTACTGAGCCAAACTGGCTAGGGCAACAGTTTCTTTATTAGAGCTTTAGCATATTCCCATAATAAATTAACCATTTCTCAGATTAAATTCTCACAGTTGTTAATAAATTTATTCAAATATGGTATAAAAACATCTTATCCTGCCTACTCATTCCTAGCCTTTTAACCTTTCTTGATATAAATGTTTTCTACATTTTAACCTTGCTGGCTGTTCCTTCTTTTTTGTCTAATTCTCTCAAGTAAAACCCAAAATTATTTTTTCCTTTTTCATCCACCTTATCAACAGTTTGCATGCAATGTGTACCCAATTTTGACAAATGTGTACACCCCAGTAATCACCACTACTATAAAGATAAGTTCCCTCATGTCCCTTTTGCAATCATTCCCCAATTCCACCTCAAAAAGGATCTGCTTTCTGTCTAATCTGATTTTTGTAGAAGTGAAATAATTTTAAACATCAACTGAGGGCACCAAACTGAAACAGTTGGCAAATAATGGTACTACCAATGTGAATAATATATTAGAAAATATTCCCTGCTCTAAAGTAAAGATACGATGTTTATAGAGTGACTAATACCATCATTGAAATGGAACTCTCAATTCAGAAGTAACCATAGAAGTAGCTTACCAACCTCTAGTTGACTCACAAAAGGGCATTGATAGGAAAATAAAACTCATTTATTATATTGGCAATACTTGACAAAAGGACCAACGGACTAAACACACTTAAAACACTAAAAGAAATATAGGACATTAATATTATTTAATTTACTTAGTTATACCAAGCACTGCAATAAAATTGTTTATTAAAACCAATACTAATAAAGCCTATACATAACAGATGGTAAATGTGGCTAAGTGAGTTCTGTCTCCATCTTCTTAAATGCTCCCTGAAGGTTTTGATATTCTCCTAATTCCTAACCAAGAGTAGGTGCTCAGAAACAGATGGGACAAAGGATTCACAACTCTTAAACTTAGCAATGGTGGTGACAGCAATACACTCCCTTGAAGTGTGTTGGAAAACATGATTCATCTTTCACATTCTTAAAAGGAGCCTAAAACCTTGATTCACAAGCGACCCACATGTAAATGTAAATCTCAGTTGTCAGTTACTGTTAAACACCAGTTACTGTTAAGCACTAAAAGCTTTGCCCAGGGAAAACTAATTCCTCAAAAGAATCTGCAAAACACAAAAACCTTCAGGAGGGAAGTTTGCAATACATTCTGAGCCACCAATGCGTTCTGTTCAAAGTGTCCCTTTGGAAGCCGCCTATTTCCACAACGGAAGAGGCTTAAGTAGAGTTGGATAAAGGCGGGCTTATCTTGAGTCTTTCCTACCCCCAACCTCACTGAAGGTTCCTAAAAAGCAGTTCTTAAACATACCTCTACTGTCTCAGAAAAGAACATCTCCATCTTAATTCAAGCACTAAAGAAAGAAAATTATTTTGCTAAAATGTTTTCAAGTGACATGTAAAGTTACTTGGTGATGACACATTAACCTAGGATCTGAGACACGAGCATGTTCTAGGCGGCCAAAATGAAATAAGTGTGCGTGTCCTGGGGGTAAGCAGAGGTTATGCTGTATGCCAGATCTGCCAAGTTAATCCACCTCAATTTTAAACACCATAGGGAATTTCTGCCAAACTTCCCAGTGCTCTAATCCTGAGTAAAATCCCTAACAGACACTGTACCACATTTTATGGCTTGTCAGTCAGAAACAGGACTGGTTTACTGGCTCCAATACAATATAGACCATTACATACTATAGTCTGGTGCTGCTGGATACTGAATTATTTACACTAAACCTGAGAAAATCTACCCCATGTAAATCTTACATTCTCTCCAAAATGCTTTATAACTTACGAGCAAATTTACTTTTATCAATAGATACTAGGGCCAAAACCGGTTTGGCTCAGTGGATAGAGCGTCAGCCTGCGGACTGGAGGGTCCCGGGTTCGATTCCGGACAGGGGCATGTGCCTGGGTTGCGGGCGTATCCCCAGTGGGGGATGTGCAGGAGGCAGCTGATCGATGTTTCTCTCTCATCGATGTTTCTGACTCTCTATCTCTCTCCCTTCCTCTCTGTGAAAAATCAATAAAATATATTTTAAAAAAAAATAGATACTAGGAAGTGTTTTCTTCTCACAGGAGTCTTTAAGCTATTTTCACAACTAAAAACCTTATTTATACAATATATGGTGAAAGAAAGCTCATCTTATTTTACACTAATACAAGTGGTGTAATCACAATACTACTTTTATAAGTAATTTCCTCTTGGATAGCTGGGAAGAAAGAACTGTTTAACATTCCTATACACCTTCACATTGGTGTTTTTTGATAATACATTTTTTATGAAGAGCTGCCAAAGAAAAATCTCCAAAGAACTGCACACTGCTCTCCCTGGAGCCTTTCATGAGGCAGCTGAGTCCTCATGTTCATCAAAAAGGTAGCTCCAAGAGTAATGGCTGCAGCACTGGGCACTTGCCTTGTTACACACCTGCTACAAAGGCTTCTACAGTTGATTGTACTTCAGAAGAAACTGATACATCTCTCAAATAATCACAAGATAATTCTGGCAGCAACAGCCCACTTGACACCAGGCTGGATGAATATGAGTCTTGGATTTCTGAAGTGAAGACCTCCCTGAAAGTAGAATAGGGAGAGCTGAACGGTTGAAGAGTACTGTTTCAGAGACATCTACTCAGGAAATCCAACCTTAGTACATCAACCACTTTTCTAAAAGGACTCTTACTCATTACAAATGAGAACCTGACCTGTTTGGAAATTTATACTACTACTATTACTCTGAAGAAGCCTGAGGACACTTCTAACTGTATTTTTTTTATTACGTTGGCATTTGATAACTTAGCACTCAGCTCACAGCTTTAAAAATAGACACAATGCTGTCAGTCGCCTCTGCATTCTAGCTCCAAAAGAAAAGTTACTTACCCTACAGAATACCTTTAGAAGTAACTGGGCAAAAGAGTATTAAAAGAGACTTCTAAAAGATGGGTTGCGCACTACAGATGTGAAGCCTGGAGCAGGTAAACCTGCTAAAAAAAAGTAGTTCCAGGAAGCTACACTCTGGAACTGGTAGTCTTAGAGGTAATAACAATAGCCTACATTGAGTACTCAGAAGAATCAGGACAGGGTTTGCTTCAACTGACGTAAGAGGAAAGCCAGAAATGGCAATAAGCATCCTTAAAGTTATTTTTCAGGTGATGAGGTTGGAAAACAACTGAGAAATCCTAGAGAAAGAATATAAAGCTGACTGCTTGAATTTTAAGACAGAAAAGAACAAGAATGCATAGAATATATTTAAGGGGGGGTGAGGGAACCCCTAAAAGAATGAACCCAGCAGGCTATATATGATGAAGTACCTGTGCAAAGCTGTCCAATGAAATGCCTCACAATAAATTCTAAAATATATCTTTAATGAGAAGATGAAACATGGGATTTTCATAGCGATATGCTTCTGCATATACAACTGACAAGATTAGGCTCCCTTTTTTAAAAAAAGTGTTTGACATGGAAACTAAATCTGTTTCTGGAGGGAATATCTGTTTTGGTAATTAAGAGGTGGTAACATTAAAGATAACTACTATAACATAACACGAACAGTAAATACATAACCATATTAACTTCAAGCTCTCCTGGTGCAGCATCGGAAATAACCCTATAAACAGATGTACTTTTAATTACTACTTTGAATATCTTATAGCAGCAGATCTGTCACCTCTCCAAGAGGAAAACTTAAGAATATGCATGTCAGACTTTTCTTTTGTTAATCCTCACTCGAGGATATTTCTCCATTGATTTTTTAGAGAGTGGAAGGGAGAGGGAGAGACACATTGATTAGCTGCCTCCTGATTGGTTGCCTCCTGCATGCGCCTAACCAGAGCCCGGGCTGGGGAAGAGCCTGTAACTGAGGTACATGCCCTAGACTGGAATTGAACCCGGGACCCCCTGGTCCGCAGTCTGACGCTCTATCCACTGAGCCAAACTGGCTAGGGCATGTCAGACTTTTCTAATCATCATTCTCTTGTTATTTAATAGTTTTATTCTTCTATATGCCCATAAAACAGTAGCTTTACTGTTTTAAACTATAAATGGAATCACTACTGTTTATTATGACTGACCTCTTCTGCTCTACTTTATAATTTTAGTTCATCTATGCGGACTGATGTGACTGGAGTCCATTAATTTTCACTGTTGTGTAGTATCCTACTGTGTAGATATACCACATTTGTTTATCTGAACTGACCTATAGATTACTTCCCATTTTTTGCTACAGTATTTATAAATGTCCATTATTTATAACTTCTTGCTATTATTTATGTAACCCTCAAGAGTAATTACATAAAAACTGGTGTACACTGCTTCCCAATCTTTATGGCCTTCCCAAAAAGTGCTAGTCAAACTGTGGTCTGCAAACTAACTAACTGACAAGTTAAGAACCAAGCACTATGCTATTTTACATGCTGGTGCAAGTCTATTTTGCTGATTGGCAGTTTAAGTAGCATTGGTTTAGGCACCAGAGTCTAAAGCCACATACACGAGAGCAGAATTGTTAAGTTGTTAGTGAAAAATAGTTTTCAAGTTTTTTACTTATTTTACAATTTTTTTCCTTCTTTTTTCTATTTACCTGTAAGAGCTCTTCATGAATTTCAGGATAGCAAATATCTCCTATGTTAAGGATTGCTTAATTATTTGGGGAGTTTTGTTATAGTGTCCATGTTGAACATACTAGGATATCCCATTCTACTTTCCGTCATGCCAAACATGATGAGCTAAGAATATACCATATTTATTTAGAAGCTCTTTATAAACTGGACATCAGAGGACCCTTGCAGTAAAAAGAAATAGATAATAGAAAGTCATACAGTTAACATAAACCTAATAATAATTTCAGTCTGCATGAGCACATACAGCCGTAGTAGGAAATTGTGTCTTAAGAACATGTAGACAACTAAAGAATTCAACTAGAATATAAAACTGAAAAGTCCTGGTGAAGGCCTGGGGTGGGGAGCAGGGGTGGGCTAGAAGAGGTCAATGGGGGGGAAAAGGATAAGTAATACTTTTAACAAGAAACATTTTTTTAAAAGGAAAAAAAACACCTGAAAAGTCCTTATAATATTATTTTAAAGAAACAGTTGTTTTATTACACAAATCTAAGGAGAAAAAAACCAAAGAGAATACATAATTCGTATGATTATTAATAGAGATGTTTTTTGTTTTTGTTTTTTAAATATATTTTATTGATTTTTTACAGAGAGGAAGGGAGAGAGATAGAGAGTTAGAAACATCGATGAGAGAGAAACATCCATCAGCTGCCTCCTGCACATCTCCTACTGGGGATGTGCCCGCAACCCAGGTACATGCCCTTGACCGGAATCAAACCTGGGACCTTTCAGTCGGCAGGCCGACGCTCTATCCACTGAGCCAAACCGGTTTCGGCATTAATAGAGATGTTTTACGATTATCATGGCTAATACTGCTCACAATAACAATTATCCTAGAGCAGCGGTTCTCAACCTGTGGGTCGCGAACAATGAAAAGACATCCTGCATATCAGATATTTACATTATGATTCATAACAGTAGCAAAATTACAGTTATGAAGTAGCAACGAAAATAATTTTATGGTTGGGGGTCACCACAACATGAGGAACTGTATTAACCCTGAGTGCCAACCAATATTCTAGAAACTATGCTAAAATTGCCAAGGCATTTTGAGTTAAGGTTTTTAAATTTTTTCCCCACGTAAAGCGTGAACTACTAGCATCTAATAGTGACACTGTAGGAAGAGCGGGATAGCGCTCCCCGGCACTCTAGGGGTTAAAGGGTCGCGGCATTAGGAAAGTTGAGAACCACTGTCCTAGAGTGATGCTGTCCAATATAACTTTCTGCGATTGAAATTTTCTTTATCCCTATTCAAAACAATAGCCATTAGCCACATATAGCTCCAAACACTCAAAACATGACTCATGCAACTGAGGAACTGAATTTCAAGTTTTATTTAAAGTTTATTTTAAATTTAAATAGTCACCTGCCTACTTGCTACTGTACTAAACAGAGCAGTCCTAGAAGATTCTGTTTTCATAAGAAAATTTTAAACTAAGGACCAAGTCCACACACATTACAGATTACCCACCCCCAATAACTTTGCTCAAGGTAGCAAAGACCAACTCATAAGTTTACAAAAGGCCAGATTGTAAGAGGAAAAAGGGGAACAAAATTCCATAGCAAGTTAAATCTTAAAGAGAGATTGAAATGTGTGCTTACATAGAATAAAAAGGCAAAAAGTTTAGAGCAGAATATTCCAAAAGCGTTTATCTTGGCTCCTACTGTTAGTTACAGACCTCCTGAAGGCTAGGTATGGTCTGGGCAGGCTGAACATCAACCTAATCCTTGCAACTGTATGCTATACAAATATTCAAATATTTTCTATTTATGCCAATAATGTTCTTCACAATATTCACTGGATTAAAGAAAAGAATGGCTAACACTGGACTAAAGGGGGGAGGGGGAGGAATGGCCAAATCTTTGCTACAGTTAGCTTGTGACAAATTGCTCAAGTGTGCATGGATGACCCTGAAATGGCAGTGAAGAACAAAAATATGTTTCCTACGCCTTTCCAGTATTGAGAGCACTTCATGTGTAACAGTCGCCTTAGATTTATTTTAACAATGGCCAACCATGAATGGCAGCCTAACCTTACCTAAATTTTATAGTTTACCCAATACCACCTTTACTCCTAATTGGAATTGTTTCAAAAAAATATTTTTTTTTGGAAGAGGGGAGGAAACTTCAAACTCAAAAACTGAAATAAGACGAGGCATAGAGAGTGTAATGAACACACATATTGATAGTCATTGTTAAGCCTCTAGGCTCAACTGACTCGTTAACATGCTATTATTCACACTGTGCTTGTATAGAATATATTTCCGCTACTTTTACACATGCAAGGAAGCACCATCAAATACTACTTACTTTATGCATGCCAAGAGGATACACTTACGTTAGAAAAACTGGTCCCTAATTTCAATGATGACAGTTTTGTTCAGCTTTATGGTCAAAGAGCACCAACAACCATTAATGAATGTACTGTTGAATTTGCTTGCATCACAGAATCTTTAAATTACCAAAACTAATGAGTAAATATTTTGCCTTTTCTACTGACAATTTAACAGTGAAACATGAGGGGAAAAAAAGAAAATTTATATATATATATATATATGGCTAATATGCAAAGTGTCCCCTTGGGAGTTCAACCAGGAGAATGGGAGTTCAATCGCTCGCTATGACGGAGTGGCAGGGAACATGGCTGGTGATCAGTGGCAGAGGCAGGGCAGGGCCCTGAGGGAGCTAGGGAAGGGGGAGGCGGGGAACCTGATGGGCATTTCGTCCACCAGGCCTCTAATAGTACTAGTAAACTCGTAAAGAACATTCTATTCCCCTAGTTAAAATAATATCAATTTAGGTTGGGCAGGTCCTATTAAGGCACATGTAAGTGAGACAGAGTATGGATATTTAAAACTCTGATGTTCGTATGAAATTTCTACATGAACAAACACATAACAAAGTTAACAGATGATAATCAGGTAAAAAAAAAAACTTTAAGCAAATTTTAAGAGTCAATTTGAACAAATCAATTAATTGCATCCTTTTTCCATACTTAGATACAACACATAGGGTATATGCTAATGATTAATTCAATCTGATTTCATCATCAATAGAAACAGTTATTTAGAAGAAAATTTAGTTTTCTGGAATGCAATCTTCAAAAATTTTTCCACTGGGCTAATTTATTAATTATAATCAGAGTTATAAAACTTGAAAATCTAGCCCACGGGAAAAAACTGCATCATAAACCCCTAAAGAATTTTCTTTTAAAGACATGAAAAAACTTTTGTACAATTAGCACCCCTTCATTCATCTGAGATATTATTGGTATTAAAATACTTGTCAATCAGGGGAAAAGGGGACATATCTAAAGCTTTAAACAATTAAAAAAAAATACTTGTCAAGATATTTTATAGTGGTCATATTTTTTTTCTTTTCATTTATTTATTTCAGAGTTGAAGGGAACGAGAATCATTGATTTTCTGCCTCCTGCACACTGGGTATCAAGCTTGCAACCCAGGCACGTACCGACTAGTAATCAAACCATGACCCCCTGGTTCATAGGTCAACGTTCAACTGGGCTCGTGTTCACATGTTATAATATACACATACTCTAAAGAACAGTCTTGAAAGAAAAAAACTTCATTATGTAAGCAACTTACAAAATTTCCAGATATTTACCTCAAAATTCAGATGGTTATCTGATTTAAAAACCTAACTCTGAAGCCAACTCCTAGATCTTAGGCCACCTGCATAGAAATCCTATTGGGAGTTATTGGAATATTACACGGTTCAAATAGTTAGTTTATAGTTTAGTTACACAGTCTGCAATGCTACATGCCAAGTATTTTCCATAAAGGCCAGTGTGTTAAGTGCCTTTAATGACTTCCAGTTTTCCAAACAGTATTGTTGCTCCACAAAAAATTAACTTCAGAATTTCATATGTCAACTGCTTTAAGTTATCTGAGGATATCTTTGGAACATAAAATTTTCTCTTGCCATTTTTATTAATTTTAGCCAAGAAACCTTTGGAGCCTGGCCGGCATGGCTCAATGGTTGAGCTTCAACCTATGAACTAGGAGGTCACGGTTCAGCTCCCGGTCAAGGCACATGCTTGGATTGTAGGCTCTATCCCCAATGTGGGGTGTGTAGGAGGCAGCCAATCAATGACTCTCTCCCATCATTGATGTTTCTATCTCTCTCCCTCTCAGGAATCAATAAAAAAAATAATCTATAATAATAAAAGCATAATATGCTAATTAGACCAGATGTCCTTCCTGACGAAGCTGGGACTGTGAGGGCCAAGGCAAGCCACTGTGGCTGTGAGAGCGTCTAGTGTGTGTGTGTGTGTGTGTGTGTGTATATATATATATATGAAACCTTTGCAGCCAGGTATCTTTCTGAATTTAAAATTTTTAAGATTTTAGAATGGTAGTATACTACATATACTTCACATATCATGTAATACTCTACAGGCTATTTAGTCAACACCCTATAATCATTTCTGCAGCAAAACTTAGGAATATTAGCATTGTGTGGTAATAAGATAAAAATGGCCTCAAATCGCCGAAACCGGTTTGGCTCAGTGGATGGAGCGTCGGCCTGCGGACTGAGGGGTCCCGGGTTCGGTTCCGGTCAGGGGCATGTGCCTGGGTTGCGGGCATATCCCCAGTGGGAGATGTGCAGAAGGCAGCTGATCGATGTTTCTCTCTCATCGATGTTTCTAGCTTTCTATCTCTCTCCCTTCCTCTCTGTGAAAAATCAATAAAATATATTAAAAAAAAAAAAAAAGGCCTCAAATCAGCTCAGATTCAGGTCAAGTTTTTTTTTTTTTTAAAAAAATATATTTTATTGATTTTTTTACAGAGAGGAAGTGAGAGGGATAGAGAGTCAGAAACATCGATGAGAGAGAAACATCGATCAGCTGCCTCCTGCACATCCCCCACTGGGGATATGCCCGCAACCCAGGTACATGCCCTTGACCAGAACCGAACCTGGGACCCTTCAATCCGTAGGCCGACACTCTGTCCACTGAGCCAAACCCGTCTTGGCTCAGGTCAAGTTTTTGTTCCCAAATCAGTTTAGGTCCGTGGTCAGCAAACTGCGGCTCTCGAGCCCTCGAGCCACATGCGGCTCTTTGGCCCCTTGAGTGTAGCTCTTCCTAAGCCTTAGGAGTACCCTAATTAAGTTAATAACAATGTACCTACCTTTACAGTTTAAGTTTAAAAAATTTGGCTCTCAAAAGAAATTTCAATCGTTGTACTGTTGATATTTGGCTCTGTTGACTAATGAGTTTGCTGACCACTGGCTTAGGTTATATCAAGGAAGCTATAAATATTTTTTTCCTCAACTTTTGGATTTCAAAATTATATGAATAAGGTATTGTGGACCATCACTTTACAGCACAGCATCAAGTACTGACGTGTCATTTAACACAACATACATTGTACACCTAGGCATGATAAATAAGAGACAGTCACTCTGGCTGCCAGAACCTGCAGATTAAGTAATATCTTTATTCTATCTGTGCCCATCCATCTACACACCCCTCAGAAGAGGGGGAAACTATGGACTTTCCAAGTTCTACAAGATACTAATTTTTCTAAATAGAGAGTACTTTTCTCTGATTTGGTAGTGATCTTATCAGCTCATTGATATCAGCTTCTCAAGGTGGAGAAACATCACTAGAAATATTAAATATAATCACTGTTAAGCTTCCATTATAGCAAGAGACCTGAACTTAAAAGAAATCTAACTTTAATAGGATCTTTCTTAAAACATGGCACTTGTTCTTAAATTTCCACCTTAGAATCTATTTATGACTATGATGTCAACTAATGCCACCTCAGGAAAGTTTTAAATATCCAATCCAACTTGGGGAAAAACATCAGATATGTTGGAAATAGAACAGATGGTTAACAAAAATTAAGAGAAAACTGACTTGGTAACTGAGATGGTGGCAACAGTGCTTCTCTTTAATATGCATACATACTACTTGGTTAAAATGCAGATTCTAATGAAGGTTTGGGTGGGGCCAAAATTCCAAATTTCTGTTATAAATGATGCTAATAGATGCTATTCCAAAGACCACACACACACACTGAAAGAGAAATCATTTTATCATTTCAGGACTAAAGAAACTTTATATAAAATAAAGAAAATGTTATATAAAAATCATAGCTGTAAAGTAAGCAATTTGCTCAAATTCACAAAGCTATGAGAAACCCTCCAGTCAGGGTTCTAAGTCATTAAATTGTGTTCCCCCCTCTTTAATCTTTAAAAAACCCGCCTTAAATTGTAATTTGAGGTTAATATCAAATGTGTTGAAAAGGTTTGCTTTAAGATACTCTCCCTAATTTGATAGAGCAAATACTTTTGATATAATCTGTTTAACAAGAGAGACTAAACAAACACAAAACTGATACCCTAAGCCAGGGGTGGGCAACCCCTGGCACACATGCCAAACATGGCACACCAGTAACTTTTGCTGGCACGCGAAACCCTCTCTTATGATCTTCCATTTACAATTTCTTTCTTAATATCAACTTTTTTATTTTTCAGATAAATTCAGTGTAGATGCATCTTAGATAAATAATTTTACATAACAAGTTATCTTAAAGACCATAGACACGGATTGACGAGAGGGAAAGAGCAATTTCTATGCCTCTGCCTTAACTCTCCTTGCCTTCCTAGATCCGACCAGTGTTTTAGTTTCATCCACATATGCTTGTGAATCTTTGTTCTCAGTGATGAATTTTAAGTCTCGTAACAGGAGTAGCCTGATGGATGAAAGTAGTAGCTCGTGCATATCTCTGGTCATGAAATATAAACCTGATGTAAAATCTCTGTCATCAGTGATGCAGCAGCAAAAGTCCCACTGATAATATCAAACGGAGTCATAAAGTTTTCTGTCAGACTATCAGTGTACATGTATACATTAAAAAATGTATTTTTCATCATCATATACTGTGTTTTTGTCACTCGAATGAATTCTATTATTTTCTCAAGGTTCTTTACATACGTACACCTTAATTAAGCAATATCAAGTAGGCGTAACATGTTCTCAAAAAATTAGGGTTGGCACGTAGAAGAATTTTGAGTCAGAGATTTTTGCTGGTTTTGGCACGCACTCACAAAAAGGTTGCCCACCCCTGCCCTAAGCTTTCCTAAAAATTTCTCAAGTGTTCTTGCCAAGTCTCTGGCCAACTTAAAAACATCCAAATCTCAAAAGCATCTATAAAGAGTAGATTTAAAATTTAAACACATGAACCTAGCAACACAAATTTACTAATAAATTCAAACAAGTTTACTGTGGAATTGCATTTTTCACAGAGATTTAATTCAAAAGTCAAATTCATTAATAGAAAATCAAGTATAGTCAAAACAAAACTACCCCCTGAAAAATCTGCTCAGGTTTACATATATGATCTCCCAGTAAGTCCTCTAAAAAAACCCATTTTTCCCCAGCAGCTGAGTGTTATATAAAGTTATTTGATGAAAAAGAATATAAACTCTAAACATCACTTTGTCTGGCAAGAGGCTCATAACTAGAAAAACAAGAACTAAGATTCGCCCCTCATACCCCTGCTCTAGGATATAGGTGCAGTGAGTGGAATAGAGAGCACTTGCTCTGTTTGAATGATGTGATAAACTACTACCCACATCTGAACTTTAAAAACCTCTCTCCAATTTACATTAAAACCTGACTATTAAGATTTCCTAAAATGTAGCTTACAATAAATACATGTCATGAATCAAAATAAATGCTGTGATCCAGTCTTTGGTAAACAATGCATATAACTGAATCAGTATACCTCTAATGTCAAGCCTGTTTTAGAACTTTTAAAGAGTTTTAAGAGTCACTGCATTTTAAGAGGTAAATACAACTGCAAGTTTGAAAAAGATCGAGCAAACAGAACTCTCCTTCACTTCAACTTTACAAGATCCCTGCATGGATGTGAAAATACTTACATGGACAAGTTAGGAGATGGAACCCCCCTATCATCAGCTAGGTTCCCAAGGTGGCTCAGCGTTGAAGTCGAACTGCTCTCTATACAGCACTTCTCCTAGGCCTTCTGGGTAGTTGTACACTTGGTCAGAAAGTTCGCCCTAAAGAAGGAAATAAAGTAGTAGCATTTAATCCTATGTTTAAAAATGTTAGGTTGAATTGACATCTTAACTGCAGAAATAAGTTTTAATAGAATCAATCAATCAATCAATCTATCTATCTATCTATCTATCTAAAAGCCTAAGTGACCAGTACGACTGAATGACCAGAACTGGTCAACCAGTCGCTATGACATGCACTGACCACCAGGGGGCAGATGCTCAATGCAGCCAACCTCCCCCAGTCCAGCAGGCCAACCTCCCTTGGTCTCTCCCCCTGGCCAGTAGGCCCTGATCAGCCCAGCCCTGATAGGCCCTGATCACTGGCCAGGCCTAGGGACCCCATCCATGCACGAATTCCATGCTCCGGACCTCTAGTGTTTCAATGTCACATTACACAAAATGTTTCAAAGTGTTTACACCACAGTATGAAGTAGTACTCTCTACATAGTAAGCATTTCCAAGCTGCAATAGTACAAAATTCACATAACCTCATGTCATGGTCATCTTACCAAGTATCTTTACCTACTTACTTACTCAGTTTCCAGCCTTCATCTAATTTCATTTTTGCTTTTATTTGTCCTCCAAAACTGAAATTTCTAAGTTGCCTAAAATTTAAGTGTCCAGTACTCTCACCAACCTGATGTGTATGCAAGACTCAGTATGTATAATGTTATAACATGTAGTCTAGAACTACCCAGAACCTTTCTCTTACTCTCCAGATTCCAAGTTCTTCTTTGCTTAAAGTATAAAATCCTACTGTATACCAAAACGATAAAAAGACTTTATGACTTAGCTAATACATTATGTGAACTAACTTTTGAGAACTGTCTTATATATTGGGCAATGACCACTAAAGGTTTACATCCTCATACATAGCTTGTCTAAACATAAGTCACTACTATACTAGGAACAACATATGAATGTGAATGTGCTTGGCATACTAAAAAATGCTAAATAAGTTTTAGGAATGCTTATTACTTGCTATCATTTAATAGGACAGACTTATATAATCTCTAAGGTAAACCACTAGACCAGACCTATTCATACTTCTATAATTCTGTGGTTGCTACTTTAAATATAACCTGGCAGCATTTGCTAGAAAAGGGCTAAGAAAGAAATCAGAAAAATGGCAAAACTAGAAATTATAAGGACAAGAACCTGAGAGATTTCAGAAGCACTATAGGCATATCTAAAGCATATCTCATCTCAACCAGGATGGTCACTTTTGTAGGAGGTAAAGAAAATGTTCTTTCAATCTAGTAGGGTCTGCTCACACTCTCAATGACACTAATGGATGATGAGGCATGTAACAGTGATTATAAGCTTACATTAGACTCCATAACAAAGATTCTGATTCTGCCCACACCATGATAATTTTAAAACTAAACTAAAAGACTCATGCTAGAGACAGAGATGGTTTATTCTCAGTTATTCCAAGAAATAGGATAATTATCCTGACAGAGACATTCCCCCCCCCCCCCGCCCCATATCTTGCCGCTTTAATGCAACCCAAGAGCAGTGATGTGAAATGCTAAGGCCATTAAACTTCAGATATTCAAGAATGTTCTTCAGTATGATCTCTAAAAACATTTCCATCTAACTAAAAGATACGAGTAGGAAATGAAGGCCCTAAAATTTGAAAGGCAGATCTCAACAGAAATAATAAAAAGGGCATGTAGAATAAGAGAACCTTTACATGCAGGATAAACAGAATTATCTGTACAGTTAAGATAAACCATGAAAAGTTAGGTAAAATTGTGGAGAAAAGGAGTTAAATTATTCTCATTTAGAATGGTGTGTGTAAATCAGCCGGACCATGTACAACACTGCATTCAAGTTCCTTAACAATTGTTTGAAGAGACTGTCTTCATCTTGGTGAACAGCATTCGGCAGTAGGCCAGTAAGACCAAAAAAAAAAAAAAAGAAGAAGAAGAAAACTTCTTTCATCACTTGGAGACACTACCCACAAAAACCTAGTATCACCAAATTACCAATATTTCTCTGAACAACTCACACTGCCTTTACCAATGACTTTTAAAGTTGTTCTGTGATATTCCTTCCCAAAACCCCAAGCCCCAGTCTAATCATGACAAAAGACCAGATAAACCCAAATTGGAAGATGCTCTACTGGTATCTGGTCAGTATTTCTCTGGACTGTCAAGGACATGAAAAACAAACAAAAAAGACTAATTGTCACAGATCAGAGAGTCTGGGGAAGGCAGGACAACTAAATGCAACGTGGTACTTTGGATCGGATCCTGAACAGAGAAAGGACATTAAGAACAGGTGAAAGCCAAAGAAAGTCTGGAGTATAGTTAGTAATGTATCTGGGCGAGAGGTATGCAGTACCAGCTTCTGCACTAAATTTGCAACTTTTCTATAAATCTAAAATTATTCTAAAATAAAGTTTATTTTAAAAAACTAGAGAAAGGATTAATATAGTGGGCCACTACTGAGCAACAAAAAGGAAAAACCTGCTAATAAATGCACCATGAGTATCAAAAATATGCTGAGTTAAAGAAGTCTTTTAAATCAATGCATACAGTGTAATTCCACTTACATACACAAGTTCTAGAATAGACAAAACTAATCTGCTAAAAACACAAAAACCAGAATCATGGCTTCTTCTGTGGTGAGAAGGGGATAGCGTTTGAAGGGGCAAAAGAGAACTTTCTGGGGTGCTGGCCATGTTCCACATCTTGGCAGAGGTTTGGATTACACAGCTCTATTATTGTCAAAACTCATCAAACGGTATTATTACTTGAGGTGTGCATTAACTATGTGAATTTGACTGTGTGTGTGTTCTTTAAAGAATAAACAGAATTAGACCCTATTTAACGATATGTGCACACTGAAGCTGGAGCAGTGAAGTGTTCAGGCAACTTCAGCTTGCTTTGGTGTATGGGACGATGCTCCGACCAACTGAGACACCCGGCCAGGGCAGCATCCAATTACTTCCAAATATATGGAAAAACATGATGGATTGATGAATGGATAGCAGGATGGCAAATAAAGTAAAATGTGAATCTAGGCGAGGGTACAATTCTTTCCCCTTCTCTGGATGTTCGAGGATTTACGAGTTAAACCTGGGCGGCCAGAGGGAAGGTACTGATGATGACTGCACCGACCAGCAGTCATTCAGGAGCCCATCCACCCCACAAAACGCAAACCCCTCAGGGCTTATCTGTATTCACCACCAGCATCTGCTACTCTTACATTTGTCCAAGGAATTAAAGGATTAGTGGGGCCTTGCTCAAGCTTCTGCCAGGCTCGGTAGCTCTCTCTTCCTCAAGTGTCCTCCCTCGGGTTCCCACCCCGGCTGGGAGCTCAGCAGTGGCATCGGGACAGGCCACCAACACTTCATAACGTATCCAAGATGCTCCCCCCCCCCCCCGCCGCCCCCAAATCCAGTTAAAACTGCTGAAACATCACGGGGCTGCGAACTGCGCACCGGCCCTTCCAGCTTCCCGGACCAGCAGAGCTCGCTGAGCCCCAGAAACCTCCGCTCAGAACGTATCTCGGGGGAGAGTTAACACACGTTACCACCGTGAACGGCTGGCGATCGCACTTACCGGGACTTGATCAGCCACCCAAGCCCGCCGCGCGCCCTCCCTGCCCAGGAGTCGTGGCGTGGACGGAGCACGAAGCCATGGCGACGGGTCCTCCGGCTCCAGGAGGAGACCCGGGGTGAGTGAAGGCCACCGGGCCCAATCCCGGGCGCCGCGGGGGGCGGGGCGGCAGGCCCGAGGCTGCCAGCCGGGGCCAAAGGCCTCGCGCTCGCTACCTGACACCGGGGTTCCCCGCCGCCGGGCCCCGCGTGGCGTCAACTTTCCTCCAGCAGAGGGAGACCGCACGCCCGGCGCCCGTCCTCCCCCGGCAGCTGTCACCGGAGGCCGGCGCGGGCCCGCCCCGCTCCATTCATAACGCCCGGCCCCGGCCCCGGCCCCCGGCGCGCCGCCCGCCCGTCCGGGCGCCCGGAGAAGGCTCGGCGCCTCTCGGGGTCGGGGCGGCGGGACCCAGGCCCCTCGGGGACGCCGGCCCGGCCCCCCTCCCCGGAAACAGCAAAGCACCACGGGAGAGGGGTGGGGGGACCACGCCGCCCGAGGCGCGGACGACCCCCGGCCGCGAGACCCCCGCGCGCCCCCCGCGCGCACACGCCCCCTCGCCCCAGCCGCTCCGACTCCGCCGAGCGTCCGGAGCCCGCCGGAGGCCCTTGAGGCGCGCCCGCCGCCGCGGCACCGGCCGCCGCCGCCACACACACTCCGCCGTCCGCCATGTTCGAGGCGGCTGGCGGCGGGGATCGCCGACCGGCGGCGGCGGGGCCCAGCCGGGAAGCACCCGGCCGCCCCCCGAGGCCGGCACCACGTCCCGGCCCCGCCCGCCCGCCCGACCCCCCCGACACCCCCTCTCGGATGGGTACTCACGTGAGATAACGGCCCAAAGAGTCGGGTAAAGCGTCTTCTCTTTTTCGGCGGAATTTTTAAAGAGGGATGTGGTTACCTTGAGCAGAAATACCCAAGGCGGCCTGGGCCATAAGCTGCGGGGACGACGTAGGAGGAAAAGCGCGGCCCCGACACCAGCTGGGCAGCAGTGGAGGCGGCGGCCGACGGAGAGAAACGGGACCCCAGCGCGGGCACGAGGAGGGCGAGGGCCGGGCGGGGAGAGGACTCGGCGTCGCCACACCACAGACAGAGAGGAGGAGAGCGAGAGAGGATGAGAGAAGGCGGAGGAGGCGGAAGACAAGGAGACCCTGCAGCGGAACGAAGAGCCAGAGAGTGTGGGAAGGCGGTGCGGGCGCCGCCAGTATTTATAGCCGGGGGCGGGGCTTGGTGACGTCACGCCGACCGGCAGCCGCGCGAGCGGGGCGGGGTTGACTCGGGCCGGGAGCAGGGAGCAGGGAGGGGGCGGAAGCGAGAGGGGACCGCGCGCAGGGCGCCCGGGGGCGGGGCGAGGCGACCCCGCGGGGCAGGTGCCGGCCGCCTGGCGTCTCTCCGCCCTCCCGCGGTCCGCGGGTCCCCGGCGGGCGGAGGGCGGAGGGCGGGCGGCGCGAGCCCGGGCGGGCGGGGTCGAGGAGGTGGCTGAGCCGTAGCGCGGCCCCGCCCCGCGTCCCCGCCCCTCGGGCGCCTGAGCCCTCGCCGGCGGCGGCCCGAGCTTCGGGAGCGGGGCCTGGCCTCCCGGCGGCCCCGGCGGCCCGCGCTGTTCCGGGCCCGGGGCGGCGCGATGCAAGCACGGCCTGGAGAGGCTGCGCAGGAGGCCCGCGGGGCCATCGGGGAGCGTCCTCCCCCCTCGGGAGCCCTCGGCCTTGTGAGGGCGGGCGAGCCGGGGACCACCTTCCAGCCGGAGGCTCCTGCCCGCGCGGGCTGCGGCGCCCCTAACGGAAGCGGGTTCCCCATGGCCAGGGGCCGTGGGCCCCATGTTAGCGACCGCGTGAGCACGTCCCGGGTGCTCGTGAGTTGCAGTGCGGTGCAGCAGGATTTGTTTTTTAAGGAGCGTGGCTTTTATGTCTTCACTTTAAGAGGTGTTGGTGCAGTCAGACCCAGCCCTTATGAATAAAGAACCAGTGTTGGGAGGGGATTGCTGATGTTCCAAGCTCGCATTACTGTCATCTCCCCCGTCTCGTTCTCGCAGTTATTTTAATGTTACCACCGCATAACAAACTTCTACTGGCGGACCTGGGACAACCTACAAAGCTTTTAATTTCTCATCTTTTAAAAATGTCTTCGCACTAGTGATTTAGAAACCCCGAGTTCTGGGGGTGAAAACGCCTTGCCGCTCAGACTCAGGGACCCAAATGCAATACGGATTGACACACCCCTCCCACATTCAAGTCTTTTGAGATTAAGACCCTGAGTTGTTTAGTTTCTCGTCCTTTCCCCGCCGTCTGTTTACTTTGTGAGCAGCTCGGTGCGTGATTAATAAATCATCAAATGGAAAGAGAGCCTTTCTGCGTGGAAAGGGAGCAACTCTTGGATGAAAATATTAGGTAGAAATCAGAAGCTGTGGACTCTATTCCCCGTTTTTTTCCCCCCCATATTTCACTCTGCTTTCGTGGCTTTCTCTTTCATTTTAAAAATTCTCTTTGATTCAGAAAATTTATAAGCACACTTCACTAGACCCCCTGGTGGAAATAGGAAGGCAAGAAATGAATACACCACTTGAAATCTTGCTTACAATTTAGCAGGGGAAATAAGATGACACAAAATAAACTGTTGACAGATAGATAAAATGCTGTGTGGAATCTAATAGGAGGAGGAAATGATCGCAGCTAAGTGAGAAAAAGGCTGCTGGGGAAAGATAAAGATAGATTTTGAGAGAAGTTCCAAACATGGGAAACAAGTGACTTTGAGAGCAGATATTCCAGGTAAGGGAAACGGGTGAGAGAAGGCAGAGAAATGGGTCAGTTTGTAGAACTGCAAATGGGCTTTCGGGATCCAACATTGGGGCAAGGTTGCAAATGAGATTGAAAAGGTAGGTTAGGGTGAGATCCAGAGGGGTTCAGAGCTTGGACTTTATTCTGGAACCACTAATCAGGGACACAGTATACCCAAAGATGTGTTTAAAAGGTTACTCTGGCATCAGTGGGATTGAAAAGAGAAAGTTTGGGAGAGAGACTCTTAACACAATTAAGGGACTAAGGGATTCAGAATGGATGGGAGGGAAAAGACAGGAAAAATAGAGGTAATCTTGAATGTCATGGGATATAAGAAAGTGTCATGATTTGGGGATATAAGATAATCAGCAGGGAGAATTCTGGAATCATGAAAGAGAGAAATACAAGGACCCATTTGGGAGGGAAGATGAGCCTGCTTTGAGCATAGTTTGAGCTGTTGATGAAATATTCATATAAAGATGGTGCAAAGGCCCCTGGAAATAGATCTGGAGCCCTTTTGGCTGTGAATTTGGGAGCCCCTTCTACAGGCATGATCATTAAGGAAATGTTGAGGTCTACAGGAAAAGGGAAATAAGCGCAGGATCTACAGAAATGCCAGAGAGAAGGGATGCTGGCAACGAAGACCAAGAAGACCAGCCAGAGAAGTGGGATAGTCCCAGTTGTACACTGTCAAGCCATTCAAGATGGAATGAGTGATCAGGATATCATGTACCTTGTTAACGTAAAAAAACCCATTGAAACCTGTAAAGAATTTTTGTGGGTTTATTTGAGCCAAACTGTCGACATATGCCGGGAAGCAGAACCTCAACGAATTGAGATAGTGCTCCGGAGAATGTCAGGGTTACATCCATATTTATACATGAAATTCATTGGTGACACATTTAAGGAGGTGGGATTAAGCGAAGTGGGGGAAACCTCTGTGATAGGATAAAAAGTAAAATGATGGACATATACTTAGGTGGGTGCAGGAACAATTAACATGATAAATGAAAGAATCTGCTGCATCTGTCCTGGGCTCAGCACACCTGGTTGTGCCCCAGGGGCTCCAGATACAGGGAAATCACAAGTTACCCAGACATTTCAAGGGTGTGTTATCATAGATGCAAAAAGACAGATAGGCTCAGTTACAGTAAAGGTTGATCTTATCAGTGAAGATATTGGCTTAGGACATAACTGCCCACCATAACTGCTTTTAGTTAAGGTTTAATTTCAGACCATCCTTTGTGGTTACTTTAGGTCTCCAGTCTGCAAAACTGCCATGCAGGCCTCTCCTGAGCTTGTCAGGTCAGCATGTGGCCCCTTTCGTCCACAACCTCAAGCAGGATGAAAAGGGGGTCCTGGTTTTGGCAAATGGCAAATCATTGGTAAATCCAGTCCCACATTGAAAATTTTGAATTTTTTTTTTAAAGAAGTCTGAATTTTTATCCTGAAAACGTTTCAATCATGATGGCAGTTTGAAGTTGAGAAAAGAGAATAATATGGAGTTGGGAAGAGAAAGGACTGTGTGTGGCAGGGAGAACACTTGGAAAGCTATTGTTGTTGTTTTCTGTTTTGTTTTTTAAAAAAGATTGATTTCAGAGAGAGGCAGGGATAGGGAGAGAGAGAAACATTGATTGGCTACCTCCTGCATATCCCCTTCTGGGGATTGTGCTCGCAACCAGGGCATGTGCTCTGACCCAGAATTGAACCGTGACCTCCTAATGCTCGGGCGATGCTCAACCAACTGAGCCACGCCTGCTGGGCTGGAAAGCTATTGGAGTGATTCACAGAGAAGAATGATAAGGGCCTAAGAAGAAGTTATCTGTAACCTTTAAGTGAACAATTTCAGTGGAGTGGGAGGCACAGATGAGTTGCAGAGGTTGGAGTGAGGAGCAGCTGACATGAAGTCCTTGAATGGTGACCACTCTTTAAAGTGGAAGCTACTGGACTAGAGCCTAATCTGGCATCATTTATAGGGAAGTATTTCAACTTTTATTATTCAAACTGTGTGTCCTCATGATTAACATTGTTGTATTCAAATTTAAAGAATAATGCTAGCTTTTAATGAATACAATAGAACCTTGAAAACTGTACTGCAATGAAATAGACAGCATAGTGTGTAACTTTAACAGAAGGATAGCTTCCCAATGAGAACAGCATATTTAATTGTGTTTGGGGTTTGAGGTTTTGGATTTTTTGCCAAGTTGGGTTACTCATACATACATACACAGGTAGTGCCAGAGGAAATATTATCATTAAATAGAGAGCCCTAAGATGAAATGATATAACCATTCACACTTAGGTCATCCTAGTACACTGACTCAAACTTACTGTTGTACCAATAGATATAAAAGATTGAATGAATTAGATTGTTGATAAAGACAAGTCACTCAAAAACAAGAGGTAAACCTAAAATCAGCAGCCTATAACAAATATTTTATAGTCACATATAAATGTGATAAGTGTAAAGAGTCCAATAGTAACTGAGAGTAAAAATTCCAGTTTAATGGGACTGTGTAAAGAGAGCTTAATAGGAATTTTTATCGCTGAGTTTCATTCTTTGAGTACTCCTTATAAAGAAACCCCAAATATATAGGTTTTAAATAATTTAAAAATTTTTCATTTTAAAATGTTATGAAAATAACTAGATCTAATAAATGAATTCAGGAAAGTAGCAGGATACAAAATCAATATCTAGGAATTGAAAGCATTCCTATACACCGATAATAAACTATCAGAAAGAGGCGCTAAGAAAACAATCCCATTTACTCTTGCAACTAAGAAAACAAGGTACCTAGGAATAAATTGAATAGAGGTAAAGGACCTGTACTCAGAAAACAATGGAACATTGAAGCAATTGAGGAAGATGCAAACAAGGGGAAGCATAATCCGTCATGGATTGGAAGAATTAACGTAATTAAAATGTCCATACTACCCAAAGCAATCCATAGAAGCAACACAATCCCTATTAAAATAACAATGGCATATTTCACAGATATAGAAAAAATACTCTAAAAATGTATATGGAGCCCAAAAAGATCTCAAATAGCCTTAGCAATCTTGAGAAAGAAGAACAAAATTGGAGTGATCACAGTACTGGATATCAAACTATACTGCAAGGCCATTGTAATAAAAACAGCCTGGTACTGGCGTAAGAACAGGCATATAGATCAATGGGACAGGACAGAGACCAAGAAATCAACCCATGCCTCCATGGCTATTAGTATTTGACAGAGGAGGCAAGAGCACTCCGGGGAAGCCAGGGCCCCATTGTGAGTGCCCTTATGGAGAGACCCACATGGCAAGGTCCCCATGTCTCCAGCCAACAGCCAGCAAGGAGCAGAGGCCACATGAGTGAGCTTGGAAGCAGAGTCTTCCACCCTTCAACCTCCCACCCCCCACCCCCCCACCCCCCATCAAGCCTGGATATGACAGCAGCTTGAGACCCAGGGAAGGTCAATAAATTGTCAAGTTCGTATAGCTAGTAAGTAACAAAGCTAAAATTCCTGTCTCTTCTTTGCCTTTTGATTCAATTCTGTTTCCTTCACGTCTTCAGTCGTCTCCTCTTTTTCTCCATTCCCTCTCTCAGATCTTCCATCCATTCTTATAGAATTATTTGACAAGACTATTGTTGTGAATCCAACATTGGTATCACTAGTTTTTTTGTCATTAAAATCCAGCTATAACCTTTAAGTGAACAATTCATTATAACCTTTAAGTGAACAATTCATGGGTGGCTCAGTTGACTGGAGCATCATCCCATGCACCAAAAAGGTTGAGGGTTTGATTCCTGGTCAGGGCACATAGCTAGGTTGTAGGTTCGATCCCCAGTGTACAGGAGGCAATTGATTTGATGTCTGTCTCTTTCTCTCTCTCTCCCCCCCGACCCCCTTTCCTCTTTCTCTATAAAAAAAAACCCAAAAGATACACACACATAGCCCCAGCTGGTTTGGCTCAATGGATAGAGCGGTGGTCTGCAGACTGAAGGGCCCAGGTTTGATTCTAGTCAAAGGCACATGCCCAGATTGGGGGCTCAATCCTTGGTAAGGGGCGTGCAGGAAGCAGCCGATCAATGATTCTCTCCTATCATTGATGTTTCTATCTCTCCCTCTCCTTCCCTCTCTGAAATAAATAAAAATATATAAAAATTCAAAAAAAATTTTTTTTAAACTACACACATAAAATCCAGCTACAAATGGCCAAACTGCCTCTAGGACAACTCTACTAAGATGATCTGTATTATCTCAAACTCCAGATTTCTTCATCTATAAAATATTCTAGATGTTCTACATAGTCTAATGCAAAGTCTCATCTAGCTGTAATATTCAAAGGAATCTAGGTCCCAAACTAAATTCATCATTGTCCATTCCTTCCCCCTAAACTGATCTTCCTCTTTCAGGTCCCCCGCCCATGTTCTTATTATAACTCATCAGCCAGGTACAACATTTTGAAAATTTTTCATCCCTTTTCTTCACCTCTCCATATATAAAACAAGTTCTGGACCTGGAGAGCATTATGCTAAGTGAAATAAGCCAGTCAGAGAAAGACAAGTATATGATTTTACTCATACATGTAATATAATGAACAAAATTTATATTATAAAAGGCCTGTGGCTGTAACACCGTAACGACCAACGACCAGACGGGGAACCATGGGGAACCAGGTGGGTGGCGGTGGTGGCCAGAGTGAAACAGCCCAGGTCCTAGGTAGGTGCCTAGCAGCAGCCAGAGCAAAGCAGCCCAGGTTCCAGGTGCCTGGAGGCCAGCGAGCGGGCGGGGCAGTGGGCTGGTGGGCAGGAAGGCGAGATTTCCCACACTGGGCTTCTAGTACACTAATAAACAACATAGAAACAGATTCATAGATATAGAGGGGAGAGGGGTTGGGGGCTGGGTTAAAAAGGTAAAGGGATTAAGCAAAAAACAAACAAAAAGCCTCATAGACACAGACAATACCAGGGGGAAATATGGGGGGTGGGGAGGTAGGAAGTAAAGAGGATATACATGGTGATGGAAGGAGACTTGACTTGGGGTGGTGAACACACAATACAATGTACAGATGATGTATTATAGAATGGTAATACCTGAAACCTATATGATTTCATTAACCAATGTCACCCCAATGAATTCAACAACAAAAATTAAATTCTGTTTTTATTTTGAAATTATCTTTTCCTTCTCCTCCTAGTCCAATCCTACACCACATCATGTTTGGATAGTTGCAGAATCCTCAGCAAGTCTAAGTTTTTTTGCCCCAATCCACTTTGCATGGCTATTTTTCACACTAATCTTCCTTAATCTGACCCTCCACTGGTAAACCCATAATGAACCTCTGTTTTTTACAAATCATGCCTTGACTTTTCTGCTGGCTTATAAGGTTCTTCAGAACCCAGCTCTATCCTTGGGAGCCAGCTTTCTAATCCCTGACACAAACCTTGAACTTAGCTCTGTCTAGTTTGTTCACTGGCCCTCAAGTCATCCATGCAAGTATCTGACTCTGCTCTGCTGTTGTTTTGTCTACCCAAATTCTACCACCCAAGGTGTCCCAGCTCAAGTCCAACATCCTGTTCAGATCCCAGAAGGCCTGTTTCACTGTGACTAAACTTGACAAAGCCACTATTCCCTACTGAACCCCTCTATGCCTGTGCTAGAGAAGCACCTAAAATTTCAGGGCCTTCAATCATCCACCTTATCCTATTCACTGGTCGCCAGCCCATCCTGTGCCTTCCTGCACTGCTGCTTTCCTCCTCACACTCGCTTCTGTTCCCTGTGGAAGATCATTTCATGACGAACAGACCTTTCTGCATCCCCAGCCTGTCTCTTACTCCTTGCTTTAACTGAAAGTTGGCTGTCTTACAAGAACATAGCTTCCCCTGCCAAGTCTTGAATCGAGGGGTGTTTACCCTACCAAGCCTCATACACTTCAGGGTTGGGAGGCAGGGTTGGCCTTCTCCCAGCTCCACAATGCTATTGCCAGACCGTTATACTGAAAATAAATAAGAGATTAAACCAGCTGGTATGCCCACCCCCTCTCTATCCATGCCCGTATCATCTAACACCTTCCTGCCACTCCCACGATGGTTGAAAGTGAGAGAGAGGCACCTTGTTCACTGTCTTCTTACATTTTCTATATTACAGCTTTAAAACAGTTTTCATTATTTTTTTTCTCCTTAAATAATAAAATTCCCCTGTAACCCTACACTCCAGTGATGTCCATCATTCCCACATACACATGTGTCCCTCTGAAAGTGCAGTCTGGAGTCTCCTTGTGAAGTGGGTGTCTTTTCTGCTTACCTTGGCGTACCTTAGCCTCGCAGCCTTTTTATCTGCTCAACTCCTTCACCTACCCTACACTGTTCTGTAATAGGGGTCTTGAAGCCCAACATTCCTTCCTCTGATTGCAACCTCCTTTCCCTTCCAGCTGCCTCATGCCACCCCCATACCTGCTCTGCAGGTGTAATCACCCTATCACTTTTTTAATTGAGCTGAAATTCACATTACACATAATTAACCATGTTAAAGGATACAATTTAGTGCATTCAAAATGCTGTGCAAATACTACCCAAAGCAGTCTACAGATTCAAATGTAATCACTATCAAAATCTCATCTTTTTTGCAGAAATAGAAAAACCCATCCTGCCCAGCTGGCATGTATCAGTGGGTGAGCTTCGACCTATGAACCAAGAGGTTACAGTTCGATTCCCAGTCAGGGCATAGACCTGGGGTGTGGGCTCGATCCCCAGAGTGGGGCTTGCAGGAAGCAGCCAATCAATGATTCTCATCATTGATGTTTCTATCTCTCTCTCCTTCTTCCCTGAAATCAATAAAAATATATTTAAAAAGAAAAGAAAAACCCATCCTAAAATTTATATAAAATCTAAAGGGACCTCAAACAGCCAAAACAACCTTGAAAAACAACAAAGTTGAAGGACTCACACTTCCTGATTTCAAAACTTATGATAAAGCTATAACATTCAAAACAGTGTGGTGTTGGTGTAGTAGAGACATCTAGACCAATGAAATAGAATGGAGAGCCCAGAAATAAACCCTTACTTATATGGTCAAATGATTTTCAACAAGAGGACCAAGACCATTCAATGGGGAATGGACAGTCTTTCAACAAATGGTTTGGGAAAACTGTATATCCACATGCAAAAGAATGAAGCTGGACCCTTACTTCACACCATATACAAAAATTAACTCAAATGGATCAAAGATGCAAACTTAAGAGCTAAAACTATAAAACTCTTACAAAAAATAGGGGAAAATCTTTATGACGTGGATTTGGCAATGATTTCTTGGATATGACACCAAAGGTAGAGCAACAAAAGAAAACCAGACAAATTGGATGTTATGAAAATATAAAGCTTTTGTGCATCAAAAGACACTATCAACAGAGTTAAAAGGCAACTCACAGAATGGTAGAACCTATTTGAAAATTCTATATCTGTTAAGGAATTAATATCCAGAATCTACAGATTATTTTTAAAAGAATATTATCATACTATTTTTGTGAGATAAAAGAGAATTAAAATTTAAAAGTTTATTCTCTCTCTCTCTTTCTCTCTAGTTATGTGTGTGTGTGTGTGTGTGTGTATCAGACAATATTTATGTAGAGAAAGGCATAGATAGGCTATGTATTATATGTAGACACACAAAGAGAGATTGTAAACTTGATGAGATTTGGGGTTGTGTCTGGCATGTATAATTTTTTCCCCATAGTGCCTGGTACAAGATCTTGGCCCACATTAAATTTTCAATATCTACTTTTTAAAATATATTTTTATTGATTTCAGAGAGGAAGGGAGAGTGGGGGAGAGAGAGAAACATCAATGATGAGAGAGAGTCATTGACTGGCTGCCTCCTGCACAGCCCCTACAGGGGATCGAGCCCACAACCTGGGCATGTGCCCTTAGCAGGAATCAAACCTGGGATCCTTCCCACCGGCCGACGCTCTATTCACTGAGCCAAACCGGCTAGGACTTCAATATCTATTTTTAATTAAATTAATGAAGGAGAGAGAAAGAATACTCTTTTTAATTCCCACATCACCACCAGCATTACTTTTCTAAAATTGAGATCTGATCATACCATTGTTTGCTCAGAAATCTTGCAAGACTTCTCAGTGCCTTCAGAGTCAAATGCTCCTTGTAGCCACCTTCTATGATGGGTGGATCTCCTTCTATCTGCTTTCTGTTGGGCTTCTCACCTCATCTCCATCATTGTCATGGAAGGAATGGCTTTGGCCTTTGTGCACTTGGTAAAATCAGAACAATACACACCACAATAAGGATTGTGTGTTGACAGGATTAAATAAGGTGACATCTGAAAATGTTTGCCATATAGTGATACCAGCCAATTCATGCTGGTTTCTTTTTCTCCCTTCTACACCCTGCTCTTCAGCCATACTATAGGTTGTGCCCTCTCAGAGCATACATGTAATTTCATTTCTCCAGCTTTTTGCTTCATATCTTATCCACTGTTTCATGTGTGCCTTCCCGATCTCCCATCTCTCTCTCTATAAAAATTAAATGAGTACCTAAAGATATATCTCAAATTGCACTTACTCAGTGCAACCTTTGAGAGTCCCCCAGATTTAATTCTTTTTTTTTTTTTTAATCTTCACCCGAGGATATCTTTCCATTATTTTTAGAGAGAGTGGAAGGGGGGCGAAAAGAAAGAGAGAGAGAAACATCAATGTGAGAGAGACACATTGATTGGTTACCACCTGCACGGG
The DNA here is from genome assembly GCF_964212035.1 of Myotis nattereri. NCBI lineage: Eukaryota > Metazoa > Chordata > Mammalia > Chiroptera > Vespertilionidae > Myotis > Myotis nattereri. Next base: position 13,973,781 of record NC_138092.1, read on the forward strand.
ATCATGCCTGCAACCCAGGCGCATGCCCTTGACCAGAATGGAACCTGGGATTCTTCAGTGCACAGGTTGACGCTCTATCCACTGAGCCAAACTAGCTAGAGCTACTCCTCTTTTTGTGCTTCCATAGACTATCTTATATTACAGTTATTTGTGCACATATCTTGTAGACACATGTGTCTGTCTAGAGAGCCCAACACGATATTTATTACATCGAATTAATTTTTTTTTTGACCAGGAAATCCAGGTCTTAAATTTCATGATTGAACTACATCATAAAATCATTCCAACTACACTCTCTCTAAAAATAGTTCCTCTCTTTATGTGATAACATCCAGCCTGGCAATGTAGCACCCTTACCGCCCACAGCTCTCTGGAAGCTATAGCTGCTTAAGATAATGTGTGATAATGTGACTTCTAAGGACTGAGCTGGTGATGGTGGGGGTGGGGAAGCCCAGAGCTGATTGGACCAGGGGTGAGCACACACCTGACCCAGGAGGAATTACTCCCTTGCTCAGAAATGACCTGTGTGGCCCCAGTACTCAGAGGTCATTTCTGAGCCAGGCCAGTCCCTCCTTCCCTAGAATTTCAGTGTGTTGCCAACGGAGGTGGGTGCTGGGGCTTAAAGGTCCTGGTGCAGGTCCTGGAGGAGCAGCCATGTTGGGCCTCATGTAAGATGAAGGAGCAGAGGAAGGCAGGCACAGTGGAGGAAGGGCTGGAGCTGCTCAGGAGCAGAGACAGAAACACGGGGTGAGCCATCCTGTCCCCGAGGGCTCCCCGTTCTCTGGCTAGTTTAAATGAAGCCCAGCAGCACTTTGTTTTCCACCCTTGAATGCTGCAAGATCTCTGGATACTCTCAGTGAGTGCCCCTACCCCTAAATGCCCCTACCCCTTTTCGCCTCAAAGGACTAATGTTGCTCACAGCCACGGGCATCCTGGCCGCAAAGTGAAAATTGTTCTGCTGAAGCAACTCCAGCCTGAAACGTGTTCAATCACTTGAATTTATTGGCCCTCCCTTAGTAGCTAATTATGACCTTGGACAAATTTTTTGTCATTCCCTATCTCAGTTTCTTTAATAGGTAAAACACCACAATTTCATATGGTGCTTTACCACTTACCAATCCCTTTTCATACATTATTTGGTGAATTTTTAATCAGTGTTTGGGCCCGGCCAGTATGGCTCAGTGGTTGAGCGTCGGCCTATGAACCAGGAGATCATCGTTCTATTCCTGGTTAGGCACATGCCTGGGTTGCAGGCTCAATCTCCAGTGTGGGGTAGGAGGCAACTGGTCAATGATTCTCTCTCATCTTTGATGTTTTTATTTATCTCTCCCTCTGCCTTCCTCTCTGAAATCAATAAAAAAATATTTTTAAAAAGTTCTTGGAATACAAGCAAAGAATTTTTGTTCACCTCTTAGAAACTTTCCCAAGATTTCAAAATTAAGCCTCTAGTGCAAATGGGACTTACACACTAGTCTTCTGGCTTCTATCTGCTCAGGTCACCATCAACTCTACCTCAAAGAACATAAAGAATCATTTTTAAGGATGATAAATACAGATGGATTGATTGAATGAATGAATGAACAAATGAATGAATAAACTCTAAGATCTCTTTCTTGAGAGCTTTTGGTGAAAAACTTTCAAGTCATTAGAGTTAACAGTAACTTCATATTTATATGGGTCCTCTTTTAAAATATATTGATACTGAGTTTAATAGTAGGACCATTAGATTGAAGATCTATTGTTATAATAAACTGCTCCATTTCTACAAATATGCATAATACTCCTGCTGCGGCCTAGGCTTCTTGGATTCCAGTTACCATTGAGAAGTTTAATTTCAAGGCTGTAGGCTCAAGACCTAACCTAGACCCATGGGCAGTCAATACCTGGTACTTCCTCATCCTAAAATATGTTAGCTCAGCCCTAACCAGTTTTGCTCAGTGGGTATAGCGTCGACTTGAAGGGTCCCAGGTTCAATTCTGGTCAAGGGCATGTACCTTGGGGTAGGAGGCAACCGGTTACGGGCACATCCCCAGTAGAGGGTGTGCAGGAGGCAGCTGATCAATGCATCGATGTTTCTAACTCTCTATCCCTCTCCCTTGCTCTCTGTAAAAAATTCAATAAAATATATTTTTAAAAAAATATGTTAGCTCAGGTTACACAGAAGTTTTTTGTGTGTGTTTTTTAAAAAAATATATACTAGGCATGTGCCCTTGACTAGAATTGAACCTGGGACCGAATCCAGGACCCTTCCGTCCGCAGGCCGACGCTCTATTGACGGAACCGAACCAGCTAGGGAGCAGAGAACTTTCAGAATTATTTTGATACCATGCGGTCCAGTTCCTCACAACTTCTTCAGTTTCCTCAAGGCCACTGACACAGCCTGGCCAGGTCCCACCACGGGAGCTCTCTTCCTCTCCTTCCTCCCAGCCAGGGCTGCTTTGTGGGGCGGATTCTGCTCAGAGCACGCAGCTCCCTCACGGCTGGGGGGAGGCCGATCTTCGCTGCTCCTCGGAACTGCCCTGCACTGTTCCACGCAGAGCACTGCTGAGTCACACACTTTCCTCCCAGCTGCTGCCACCAGACCACATCGCCTCTTTCTCAATTCAGCCTGAAAAAGAAGAACACGTTATGCAAACTAAGTGCGAGCACAGAACACAACCTCCTTCCTCCCTCACACCAAAGAGCACACTGGGGGATCCTTATGTAATTTAGGGATCAACCAACACAATCTGATGTAATGGCACCTAAGGGAAAAGGAGGTGGAAGGAGAAACCAGGTTGGGGCTAGCTCACGGCTGAGAGGGCTGCCCCTCAGCGTGCCCTGTTCCACGTGGCTCAGCGTGTGGGTTGGACGTGATCGCAGTGTTATCATGAGGATAGCTAGCATTCTAGTGACATAGAATGATGTTAGTAACACCGATGTCTTTACTACAGGCCATGCCTCCTGTTCATTCCATAACTGTACTGGTAAAGCCTTTAGCACCGTGCCTGATGCGAAGTGCTCAATGAATGACAGGCATAGTAGTAGTATAAAAAAGTATAATTTATCCTTACAACCACCAACAATCTTTGCTAAGCCTTGCTCTTCACATCAGCTATTCCTTCAGGACACATTTCCTGAGCGCGTACCATGTACCATGTACCATGCACTATGTTAGGCCCTGGAGACACTCAGAAGGCATGGGCTCCCAACCAGTTTAACTGCTATCATGGGTGATTTTGGGCAGGTTCCCTGAGCTTTCTGAGCTTAAGGTTATTCAACTGTTAAATGAGTATGATAATCTCTCTGTCATAGGATTGTTAATAGGCTTAGACACATGCAAAGGGTTTAGCCCAACATGTTACTCATAAGAAGCTCCTAATATAATCTTAGCATCATTTAATGTGGACTGTTTACATAGCATGCTTGAAAAAGAATACTCAGAGAGAATCCCTTCTCAGGCTCACACAGTAATCAGTACTAGAACCTGGGATTCGAATCCTAGTCTGAGGGGCAGGCCACATGATTGGCCGATGTGATTCAAAGTTTGAAATCAGGATTTCTCTGAGACCCTGGCGTGTCTAGATTCCACATTGCTCCTGGACAGATGAAGCATCAATACACATGGAAGGGAGAGTTTTTAAAATATAGGACTCTAGCTCAAGCATTAATTAGAATCCTTTAGAAATCTTTAGACACTTGGCTTGACATGAAGTTAAATACAGCAGCATCCCTGTTACTTCCCTGATGTTTCTGATAAAAAAAATAAATAAATAAAATACTCTCCCAAAACTATGTGGATTATCAACTATAGTTACTTCTACACTAAAGACACTTACTCTTAACCTATTCTGATTCATCACCATCTCCATAACTGCTCTGTAATTAAATTTAATAACTTGAAAAAAAAAGGTAAGGAATTAAAGCTGTAGAGCCAAACCAACCTCAAAAAGCCCTTCTTTGTTGCTTGCAGCCCAGAAAACGTTTTTAGTAACTTTGAACAGAATCGATTCCCAAGGATGAAATTCTTGCTCCTCTTACCCGTCCCCCTGAAACTTTCCATATCTTGTCCTTTGAGAACATTAAAGTTTTCAAATCTGAATGGTTTGCAGTTCAATGGGGAAACTAAAATCAAAACTGATTTAGGGGAAAACTTTCTGACCTCTTTGTACTCACTCTTCAGGAAATTTTTGTGTGCTTGTTTATTTTCTTAATGTCTCTTGGTTGTGATCTATCTTGTTTTGGTTTCACATATGAAATGTTCCATCTGTGTATTTCATTTTCTAGATTTAGTCCCTAGAATTTTAAGTAAGAGACAGTTTAAAGCAGTGTTTCTTGGACTTTCCCCCCCTCCAATCCACAATAAGAAATGTATTTTACATTCTAACCTAAATATACGTATATTTACATATATATGCATATAAAGCAAAAGTTTCATGAAATAATACCCATGCTGTGAGGTGTGTACTATGATTTTTTAAAATTGTATTCTATCTTACATGTAAAGATATCGCACTAGAGGCTCAGCAGGTGTGGGGAAGGATGCACAGGCAGAGCACAGGGCGCCTTTAAGTCAGCGAGGCTGCTCCGTATGATATGCTAATGATGGACACAGGACAAGCATTTGTCAAGACCCAATAAAACACAGTGAACACTAACATAAACTATGGATTCCAGTTCATAATCATGTATCAATTTGGGTTCATCAATTGTAACAAATGTACCTTTGTTATATTGTAAATCAGCGAGCTGAACATAGGACGCCTTAATAAGCCAAATTAATTTGGAGTCTTTTATTACGCTAGCGGGCTCAGAGGAATAATGCTTCCAGAGTCTGAGCAAAGCAATTATGGGGGAAATTTTCCCTTTATACGTTTCTAATATCTTTGTCTCCTAAATATGGGACTTCCGGTCCCTTGTGCAAGTTTTCAAAAGAGCCCTATGAACGCTTAGCAGATAGCCCGCAGGAAGCCTGTAGCCTTGAGTACAGCTAACTAAAAGGTACCTGGTATGGGAGCAGGGGAGTATCAGCCCCTTATGTTAGATGACTAGCCTGCAAGGTCAGACGCTAAGCTTATCTTCCCTATTATTCAAGCAAGCATGAAGCGTGTGTTTACAGACGCTAAAAAGCGGAGTTAATTCACAGAACAGGGACGGTCTAAAAATAGCAGAGAATTTCAAACAGCAGTTTTACAAAATAGAGATTACTATGCTTCACCTTCTGTGCAATTTTTCTGTTAACCTCAAACTGCTCTAAAAATGAAGTTTATTTTTTAAAAAATTCAAGTAAAATAAAAGTTGGTTATAACTTTATAAAATTGATATTATTACCCACTAATGGTCACTCTTCACAATTTGAAAACTTGTAGTCTAGAGGGAGTGCCTTTTAACCAAGCTCCACAGAGCTTGGCCACATGATACAAATTGTTCTCAACTTTCTTACCTGAAGAGTGGGTGTTTGATCAGAGAAATGCCAAGCTGCAAAATATTATAAGTATACATTCTAATTTTTTGAAATATATTTTATTGATTTTTTACAGAGAGGAAGGGAGAGGGATAGAGAGTTAGAAACATCGTTGAGAGAGAAACATTGATCTGCTGCCTCCTGCACACCCCCTACTGGGGATGTGCCCACAACCAAGGTACATGCCCTTGACTGGAATTGAACCCGGGACCCCTCAGTCCACAGGCCGATGCTCTATCCACTGAGCCAAACCGGTTAGGGTTACATTCTAATTTTTTTTTTTTACATTCTAATTTTTAAAAAAGTATTAGAATGGAAGAAAAGTCATTAAGCATGAATTTTAAGTTGTATGTACATTATATAGGCCAACCTTATTTTTATAGGCATCTAATGGGCACTCTTATTTTATTTCTCCTATTTAAAAAAATAAAATGATCCCCGACCAGGTAGCTTCGTTGGTTAGAGCATCATCCCAATGTGCCAATGTTGAGTTTAGGCACCCGTCAGGGCACCTACAAGAATCAACCAGCCGAAACCAGTTTGGCTCAGTGGATGGAGCGTCGGCCTGTGGACTGAAAGGTCCCAGGTTCGATTCCGGTCAAGGGCATGTACCTGGGTTGCGGGCACATCCCCGGTGGGAGATGTGCAGGAGGCAGCTGATCGATGTTTCTCTCTCATCGATGTTTCTAACTCTCTATCTCTCTCCCTTCCTCTCTGTAAAAAATCAATAAAAATATATTTTAAAAAAAAGAAGGAAAAAAAAAGAATCAACCAATGAATTCATAGATAAGTGGAACAACAAATCAATGTCTCTGTCTCTCTCTCTCTCTGTCTCTCTCTCTCCTCCCCTCTCTAAAACTAATACAAATAAGAAATAAATACATAAATAAATTAAATTAAAAGTAATGGTTTCCAAGCAAAATATATAATTACATTTCTCTCTCGGTTCCTGATGCAAGATCCTTGTGTGAGAAGCAAAGAGTATCCAGGAATGATGCCAATGACAATTCCAGTTTGGGTATGTGTCTGCCTTACTGCCATGGGCCAGCAAGAGCTTACCTGAACTCAGCTCTCATTGGCTTCATTCGCTGTTGGCTGGGAGCCTATTGGAGACCAGGCCCTGTGCTGGGGGGTGAGCCCAGCGGCGTCCCACCTCTAGTAGCTTGTGTCAGGAAATGGAAATTGGGCTACCTCACTCCAGATCTTTCTTGCGTCCCCTACCCCAGGAGGGCAGCAAGCTAAGACTGTGTGGAAGCTCTGGCCCAGGCAGGTCTGCAGTGCATGTCAGTGCTCAATGCTGCTTCTCAACGGCTGTTGAATCCTAGGTGAGTTGTCTGGCCACTCTCCTCAGTGTCCTGCAGTGAAAGGGGTCATAATACCCCCTGCATCGGACTCTGTGAGGGTGCCATAGGACACGGAGCTGTCATCTTGGTCCTGCACAGTACTGCAAAGCTGATGAAGGTGCCCTGGGAACACCCTTCTTTCATATTTGCTCTGCCCCCTTTCTCCTCACCCCCACTTTCTGTGACTAATAATGTTGTATGTACACCCTTCCCAACACCTGGTTCTTCCCCCCTAAACCCCCATTCATTTTACTTAATTGAAAGGGTCCGAGGTTTGATTCCGGTCACGGGCACATGCCTTGGTTGCAGGCTCCATCCCGGCCCTTGTTGGGCATGTGCAGGAGGCAACCAATCGATGTGTCTCTCTCACATCCATGTTTCTCTCTCTCTCTCCCCCTCCCTTCCACTCTCTAAATTTAAGTCAATGGAAAAAGATCCTCAGGTAAGGATTAACGAAACAAAGAAAAAATAAAGAACAACAGGTATAAACTAGGTGTGTCCTGGCAACCTGGAACAGAGGTTTAGGCTAAATATAACCTGAAGGAACGCCTGCAATGAACAGATTCCTGGGCTAGAAGCCTGATCAGTGGAGATTTGGGGCGGTGGCTTCTTTCTTTTTTTAAAAATATATTTTGTTGACTTTCTACAGAGAGGAAGGGAGAGGAATGGAGAGTTAGAAATATCAATGAGTGAGAAACATCAATCAGCTGCCTCCTGCACACCCCCCCACCGGGGATGTGCCTGCAACCAAGGTACATGCCTTTGACCGGAATCGAACCCGGGACCCTTCAGTCCGCAGGCCGACGCTCTATCCACTGAGACAAACCAGTTAGGGCAGGGCGGTGGTTTCTTGATGTCCCATGAGCCTCTCCACGAGCAGGACATGGACTTGAATTCTGGCCTATTTCCTGAGCTTAGGAGGGCCCTGCCTGACAATGGTGTGAGTGTGTGTCAGGGTGAGGGTGGGAAGTTGCTTTAGCAACAATCACTGAAGTCCCTTGGGAATAGTTCCCAGGGTGAGGGTATAAGCCAGGGGAATACCCAAGAAAGAGCAGCCCTCAGCAGGGAGGGCAGCCAACTCAACTGGGCATTGGAGTCCAGAAGTCCCACTGCTCGGAGGTGGTGAGCCAAGCCCATGTCGTGCCGCGGTGATGCATGGCTGGGCTGAAGAAAGAGCTCATTGAATTGTTCATGGAAAAGAGTGGTGCCCGAGAAGCCAGACCTGGAGAACAAGGCCGCCTCAAGCACAGTGCTTGGCAGGACACCAGCCTGAAAGGTTCAGCCAGGGCCTCTCAGAATCGGAGGAACATTTTGCATCAAAAACTGGCCACTGCAGGGACAGATGGAGCTCACACATTTTGTCTGTCTGCCTGTGGCTTGCTGCTGATGGATGTGTCAGAGGGAGTCAGAGCTGCGGCTCAGCCTCTGGCTGAAAGGAAAAACCCAGACCTGCCTGAGCAGGAGGCACCCGAAACAGGAGCAGCAAAGGCCGTTCCCTGCTTCCAGGGCTTTTTCAGCAGCTGCTTATTTCCTAGAATCCACCGGCACAACCAGAGGCCTTGGTGGCCAGGTGACTTGGGTCTAATCCTGGCTCCGTGGCCTCCCAGCTGGGTAAACAAGGTTCTGATGATAAAACACATACTTTACTGCGTGTGTTTGCGTGTGCACAGCACTGCCCCGAGCACTTTGTGACTCTTACCTTACTTTTATGTATTGATTTCAGAGCGGAAAGGAGAGGGAGAGAGATAGAAACATCAATGATGAGAATCATTGATCGGCTGCCTCCTGCACACCCCACATTGGGGATGGAGCCTGCAATCCGGGCATGTGCCCTGACTGGGAATTGAACCATGACCTCTAGGTTCATAGGTCAACACTCAACCTCTGAGCCGCGCTGGCTGGGCTGATTTCACATACTTTTCACAGCACTTCAGGTACTATTATTTTCCCCGATCACCGGAGAGCAAACCGAGGCCTGGGATAGGTGGGTAGTTCGCTGAAGGTCACATGGCCGGGCAGTGATGGAGTCAGGATTTGAACCTGGGTGTGCGGCTCTGGGAACTGAGCGCTGGGTAGTTCGCTGAAGGTCACATGGCTGGGCAGTGATGGAGTCAGGATTTGAACCTGGTTGTGTGGCTCTGGGAACTGAGCGCTGGGTAGTTCGCTGAAGGTCACATGGCTGGGCAGTGATGGAGTCAGGATTTGAACCTGGGTGTGCGGCTCTGGGAACTGAGCGCTGGGCTGCTCTCCTACGCTGCCTCTGATTCACAGATTGTAAAATGGGTGTCGATGCACTTTCGTATTTACATATTCACATAGGATAATCACTTAACAGCTTGGGCACCGTGCCTGCAGGCAAAACTGTGAGCTACTGTGGGTGTGATTCACCAAGGCCTCTCTGCGCCTTGCTGCCCTTTCTGTTGCTGTCAGCCTCCTTCAGACAATTTTCTGCTTGAATTTCACAAGACCTTCAGCTTCTTGGGTTAGCACAAGTTGTCTATTTGGCATGTGTAGAAGGGCCGGGTAGCAAGGATCAAACACCCTGGGGGTAAGTGGGGGTTCTCTGCTCACCTAAGCAGTATTCCAGGAATCCTTCCAGGATGGAAGTTCAAGTTTGGTCCTCTGAGCCAACCTGAGAGTGCTACGCCTTTGTTTAACTGCAAAGAAAGAAATCTCCATCACAATCACAACGGCCCTCCTGGTTTTGTTTCTTCGTGGCTCCCAGGCACACACAGAAAAGCCTTTCCCCCCTTGGGCAGGGAGGGGTTTCCCACAGTCCCTTGCCTCCCCTTCCAATTCCAACGCTGAGGAGAGACTCACCCAAGTGAAGCCCCAGGGTATTTCCAGGCTTTGTTTCCCTGTGTAGTTAGGGTTTTGAGTTTCCCTTCAAGGTCGGAGATGCTAGGATGCAGCCCAGCCCCTCCGTGGGGAGAAGCTCCTACTCACCCACCTCAGAAAGAAGGTATGTAGCGGTTTGTGGCTGCGGGCACTCTGGGGTTCCCTATTGGGCTCAAGTAGGTGTTGCCTGGATATTGGGGAGCTGCAGGCCCAGAGACCTTATATCCTTAAACTTACCCATGTGCTTTAACTGCTCCCGTCTCCTTTGTTTTTTAAATGTATTTTTATTAATTGCAGAGAGGAAGGGAGAGATAGAAGCATCAATGATGAGAGAGAATCATTGATCAGCTGTTTTCTGCACGCCCCCTACTGGGGATTGAGCAACCCCGGGCATGTTCCCTGGCTGGGAATTAACCATGACCTCCTGGCTCATGGTCGACCCTCAACCTCTAAGCCATGCTGGCCGGGCAACTGCCCCAGTCTTTTTTTTTTTTTTTTGGCGGGTGGGGGGGGGGCGGTAGGAGTTGGGGGGGAAGTTGGGGCGGGGGGGAGAGGCTTCTGGTAAAAGTCGGAAGACCTTGTGGACGAAAGGGGCCACATGCTGACCTGACAAGCTCAGGGGAGGCCTGCATGGCGGTCTTGCAAACTCAGAGACCTAAAGTAACCACAAAAGATGGCCTGAAATTAAACTTTAAAAGCAGTTATGGTAGGCAGCTACGTCCTAGGCCAGTATCTTCACTGACAAGGTCAACCTTTACCTTAACTGAGCCTATCTGTCTTTTTGCATCTATGATAACATACCCTTGAAGTGTCTGGGTAATTTGTAACTTCCCTTTTTCTGGAGCCCCTGGGGCACAACCAGGTGTGCTGGGTCCCAGGACAGATACCACAGATTCCTTCATTATCATGTTAATTGTTCCTGCACCCACCTAAGTATGTGTCCATCATTTTACTTTTTATCCAATCCCAGGGGTTCCTGCCAGCCGCCCCCACCCCCCCCCCCCCCCCCAATTTGCCTTCTCCTGCCTCTCTAATCTATCACCAATGGATTTCATGTAACCCACCTACATCCCTTCCTTTGATTGCAATGTATACATACAGATGTAACTGGCCATTCTCTGGAGCATTACCTCAGTTCCTTGAGGTTCTGCTTCCCGGCTTATGTCGACAGTTTGGCTCAAATAAACTCACAAAAATTCTTTACAGGTTTCAATGGTTTTTTTATGTTAACAACCTGCTGGACAAATTCTTAAAGAGCTGTAAGCACTCTGCTCCAGTCTTTATGTCTGCACCCTAGGACGCTCCTGGCACTGCTGGACCACTGTAGGAGGGATCGAGCAGAGAGGGCTGGGTGAAGTGGGCTGCTTCCAAGGTCACCCCAAGAGCCCTGCAGAGAGTTGGTGGCTTTGAGGATTAAAGACCTGAAACGCCCAAGCCATGCCTCAAAACTTCTCTTGCTGTTCTGGGACGCTCTGTTCAGAGACATGGCTGTCAGAGAACACTGAGATTTCAGCTGTGGTGCATCTTTATTTCCATATTAGAGGCCCAGTGCACAACATTCATGCACTGGGGGTGGGGGGTGGGGTGGGGGGAGTCCCCTCAGCCTGGCCTGTGCCCTCTCACAGTCTGGGACCCCTGGGGGGATGTCTGACTGCCAGCTTAGGCCTGCGGGGAGCCAGCCTAAGCCGGCAGTTGGAAATCCCCCCAGGAGTCCTTAGCACTGCAATGGAGGCTGATGAGGCTCCCGCCACTGTCGCTGAGATCACCAGCCATGAGCCCGGCCTCTGGCTGAGTGGTGCTCCCCCTGTGGGAGTACACTGACCACCAGGGGGCAGCTCCTGCATTGAGCATCTGCCCCCTGGTGGTCAGTGCACGTCATCGCCACTGGTCGTCCCACCATTTGGTCAACCTGCATATTATATAGGATTTGAGCTCTGCAATTGGCTGATGGAGCCCATTTGCCTTCCTCCAAAAATGTCCGTGGAGGGGAGCAAAGGAGAAAGAAGGAATTAGGAAAGATGAGGGGAAAAGGAAAAGATAGAAAAACCAAGACCTAGGACTCTCTTAGGAGATTTTCAGGGAAGGTTCATCAGGCCCAAAACTACCCTCCAAACAAGTTTTGTTCTCAGAGCAGATACTATATTTGTGTGTTTAATTACAGCCGCACTTAGAAATGCCACACGGAATTTTTTCTGTCTCTCAGTTTCCTCCATTCCCTTTCACTCTGTCGCCTCTCATTCAGCAGAAAGCTCCAGTTTGGATTCCAAATGCAACACGGGACGTGCGTCGCAGTCCATTTGGCCACATTACATCGGCTTTCATGAAGCTGGGAGGCTGGAACTCAATGCTTCCTGGTCCCCAAAAGAGGACCTTTGCAGGCTCTCGGACCCCAAGGGCAGCCGAGAGAGGGAACTCCAGGGACAATGCCCTGATACACCTGAGCCTGGCCTAGAACCTTGCTGCAAGCAAGGAAAGCCCGGGGTTAGCTAAGAGATAAGCATGGGCACTTTTGACCTCTTTGTGTCCTTCATTTGACATGAATGAACCTCAAAGAGATAAAGACTGTTCTCCGTTGCACCAGGGGACCCAAGATCTCTTTTGTTTTGTTTTCGTTTTCTGACTGGAAGACAAGTAGAACTCATTCCAGCTTTATGAAAAGTCACCAAATACTCCACTCCTGATAGCAACTGTTTCTGTGAACTTGCTTCAGAGGTCAACATTCTGCCTCATACTGGCCAGAGACTCCTGGTTTAGTTGTGTGTTTTGTTTTGTTTCGAAAGAGTGAGTCTTAGGAGCCGCTTAGAGTCTGGTTTCCTTGGTGCCAGCAACAAATTCTGGTACCTCCTACTTGTGGCTCAATTGTCCGCAGCCCTCGCAAGTACTCCAGTTGGAACCAGGAGAACAGAGAGGGATGTGACCTCCCCCTTATTGTGGGTGGCTTCCTAGGCCAGCCAACAACAGCGCCCAGCATCTGGGACCCTGTCTTGGTTCCCCACTCCCACCCCCAACCCAAATGATTAAAACAGCAAACCATCAGCCTGGGGCAAATGGTGCCCTACAATCTGCCCGCCCGAAATCAAACTGGTTTGTAATTTTAAATATACCTGTGCCCCACCCAGTTTTCAACACGTTAGTAATTATCCTACTCCTCAACCCTGGCGGCTGGGAGGGAGGAGGGAGTCTGGGTGGGGACTCAAAAGAGCAGCTGCAGGGCCTGGCTGAGCTATCAGATGCCAGCTAATAATAGCTCCCATGTATCTAGCACTCATTCCGCCAGGTATGTGCTAAGCGCTGCTCCTTTATCTCTGGTAATCCTCACCACCGTGCTGGAAAGGGCAGGTGATTCCCATGCGGATGATGGGGAAACTGAGGCTCTGAGAGGTGGGGTCATTTACCTAAATCCACACAGCCAGTAAGTACCGGTTTGAACTCTCATCTGATTCTGTGCTTTTAAGCGCCATGCGACACTGCTGTTTCTTCCAGCCGATGAATTTAAGGAGAGTGGGTGCCAGGAAATGCCAGTTGAGCCAGGAAGGGAGCCATTGCCAAATGCCAAACCGAAAGGGGTTTGAAACCTGAGAATTGACAGATCACCTCCTGGAAACCCCAGTGTGTGTGTGGGGAGGGGAGCGAAGGGGGTAGGAGGTGTTCCTGGGACACGGAGTGGGACACAAACAGCAAACCCTGCGTGCCCCTGTAGACACGAGGAAAGAGGAAAGCTAAGGAATCTATAAAATGGGGTCACTTTAGCCAAGCTCCAAAGCAATTAACATTATTGAGATTGGGGCTGAGAAAAGACTATTCTTGTCCTCACTAGACTGGAAACTTAACTTTGTAAACTTTTCAGTCCTGGGTCAATTCCTGGATATCCAGACCTCCAGATAACCCTCTGATTACAGCCCCTCCACCCCCCCAAGACTCACTCATCCATACCACCTAACACCCACCTGATACCCATTCTTCAGACCTCATGATGTCTGGCTGATAACCATCCTGGTCTATCCTAGGGCTAAAAATACAGGACTGATAATTCTCAAAATGTACTTTTTAGTATAAGAACTCTTAACTTCTCTTCTCTGAAACGCATCTAGTTTTTCTGCCTAGTTGTGTTGCCAGCTTGCAAAGGCTAAAACCGGTGAATAAATCTTTAACATTTATTTCTAGCTCAAGCCTCCAGACTCTTTAATATATATATATATAGATAGATAGATAGATAGATAGATATAGATATAGATATATACATTTCAGAGAGGAAGAGAGATGGAGATAAAGAGATAGAAACATCAATGATGAGAAAGAATCATTGATCAACTGCCTCCTGTATGTCCCACACTGGGAATCGAGACCGAAACCCAGGCATGTGCCCTGACCAGGAATCAAACTGGCACCTCCTGATTCACAGGGCTACACTCAGCCACTGAGCCAGGCTGGCTGGGCTCCAGACTCTTTGAGTTCCTTTGGCAGAAGTATAAAAAGGCAGCACCTTAGCCGCTGCCTGACACTAACTCAGTGTGGAAGTTGCAGAGGTGTGGAAAGCCACGGGAGGATGTTAGAATTTATTTCAATGTAAATTTATTTCAATATATGTTGTTGGGGCAAAATAATAAGTAATAATAATGATGAAGCTTACTAGTAAGTCATGAGATGTCTGCTAAGATGTTTTGAATGAAATGAGTGCTCCTCCCCAGGGTGCTTCCCCAGAAGAGCCCCAGTGAAGGCTCTTTATCCTTCCTCACCTCAGCTTCCTGCCCCGCCCCGCTGGGTGCAGGTGTCTCTGTGTGATAGTGACGGAACTATGCCAGTTAAGTACCAACACCAAGGCCTGGCACCCAGCTATCTTCTTCCTCCCTGCACAGCCAAGCATGTTGCTTGGCGGGTCTCAGGTCATTCTGTCCGTGTGTTTCACCCTGATAGTTAAATTTCTCTTCCATTACTGCGTCCTCATGATGGATGAATCCAGAACATAATGTGCTTTGTTTAAGAGCGTGCTTACCAAATGCCAGGCCCTGCTCTGTGTCCTGTGCACACGTGAACTCTTTTTATCCACATAAAATAGTATGAAGTGGGTAGTACTAAAATCTCCGTTTTACAGGTGGTAAATAGTTGGGGCCCAGAGAGGTGAAGCTACTTGCCTCTGTCACACAGCTGATGAGTAGTACTGCCTAACTCTCATACCCATGCTCTTAGCTGCTCTGCCATAGTGATTCTGCACTGAGTCAGGGTGTTCGTTCAGGCATCCCTTCCTGGGCACGCCAGACCTATCCATGGCTGGGTTGCTGCTGCCATGCCGTGTGGTAGGCAGTTAGACAAGATCAAAACAAGGCTGGTGGGCCAGGTACAGAAGGTCACCAGGGTGGGAAGCCCCAGGTGCCTAGCCATGGGCAAAACTGGGAATACAAGGACCTTGCCCCCAGGGTAACCTTTCCTCCCTTAGCATATTGCTGGCCATGCGGTTTACATGCCCTGACCTTTCATAGCGCTGTTCGTGCGGTTGACCCCCCACCTCTCCCAGAGGAGGAACAAGGGGCCAAAGAGTGGTCTCAAGCAACTTCCAAGTAGACCCTTGCACAACCACTCCCTTAAGCACTAGCCCCCAGGGATAACATCTAGGCCTCAGCTGTGTTTCAGCTACAGGCCTAGAAAAGCAGCAAAACCAGACAAGCAGCGCCATGGCTGACATCAGGACCAGCTGCATTGACTAATGACTCCCTGCCCTGGTGTGACCTATCACCCTGAAAGGACACACCTGGAAAGCTGATGAATATTCTATTGAGATCCTTCCCTGAGAGCGCCCCTAAAATAGTCACCCTTAAAAGCCCTTAGGACAGAGGACCCAGTGCCTTCTCCGTATGAAGAGTATGCCCACGCCCTTCCCACCCCCCTCCCCTTCCCCCCAGGTGCATACCTTTACCTTCTCTCCTAAGCACCAGGGGTCCCTTCTTTTGCCTCTGCAACTCGTTTCCTGAGCCCATGTCTTCTACAGTTCACTTCTTCTACCTCTGTGACTTTCTATAAATTTTTTAATTGACTTTTAGAGAGAAAGGAAGGGAGAGGGATAGAGACAGTAACATCGATGAGAGAGAAACATACATCAGCTGCCTCCTGCACACCCCACCCCCTGATTGAGAATCAAACAGGCATTTTGTGACTTTCTAAATAAACTTTCTCTTATAGTTTGAGTCTTGGCTCTGAATTCTTTCTTAGCCAGAACTCAAGAACCCAGGTTGCTGAACTGAGGCCCGGTCTGAACTCACCACTCTAACGCCTGGTGGCATTACCACTGCCCACAACTGGATCTTGGCCACAACACTGAAATTACGTCACGCTCCCAGGTGAGTGTGATGCTGTTTTAGGCAGTCAAGGAAGATACCACATAGTGTTGTCAATGCTCCACAGGGTGGCTCTGAGTGCCCCACCTTTCTCTGGGACACCCTCTTCTCTTGCTTTGTATCTGGGCACCGTGATTCAGTTTCTAATGTTATCAGGACACCTTGGGCGGAATCATTGTCTATTCGTGGAGCATGCAGTCAGCAACCCGGGAAAGGCACCGAGCAGAAAATCATAGCATGGTTGGGGTTACTCACAGGGACGTGCCGATTCCAGAACTCCAGAAGAACTGTGGAGCGAGTGACGACAATAATAGCTTATTAAGCCCATACAACATGCTATCCCTGGTCTAGACACATTCCTCTGATGATTCCCCAATGGCAAACGAGAAAAATGAGGCTCAGAGAAGTGGTTTCCCAAGATCACAGGGCTCAGAAAGAGGGGATCCAGGATTCAAACACAGCTTCGACGACTGAGCTCAAACATGGCACTGCCCCTGAGGCCTGAGCCTGTGTCTTTAACCCCAGCCCCGTTTTGGAGAGATGTGGACTGTCAGCCATCTTACTGCCAGCTCCACGGTCAGCCTCAGATGAATGAGGCCCTAGAAACAAAGTGAAAAGACAGCCTGGCCTGAAATACTAGGAACGGCTTGGCTCCCTGTTGGGGAACAGGATCAGGAGGGGAGGAGGTGATAAACTCAGCAAGTGAAGCTGGAGGAGGAGGGCGGGCCACTTGGGAGGAAGACTGGGAAGAGGCTTTCCCAGTCAACAGGCATGGCTGTGGGGCAGGAGGAGGGAGAAGCCAGGGTCTATCGCTCGACCTTCCAAGTTTCTGAAACAGGACTCCAGCTCTGGCTGTTTTCCCCCTTGTGCCATGACCCCGTGGGGCTCTCGTTCTTGCCACCTGTTGGTGGCTTGCCCCCATTCCGGAGGCACTGACAGGAAGGAAGCTAGTCTCCCAGCTGGCAATGCGTTTGACGTTAGCTAGCATTCGACAGGCAGGCCGTTATCACTTTGATGGCTATTAATGATAACATTGCTACTTTCTTTTGGATGAAGTTTTAAAATTATGCAAAAGCATATTTGCAAGTCATATATCTGATAAGGGATTAAAATCCAGAATAGAAAGGGAGCTCCTACAACTCAACAAGAAAAAAATTCGAAAAGAAGAAAAATAAAAGAAAGAAAGAAACTCAACTTAAAAAGGGATTTGAATAGACATTTCTCTAAAGAAGATACACACATGGCCAATAAACTCATGAAAAGGTGCTCACTATCACTAGGGAAATGTAATTAAAAACTACACGAAGCCCATTAGAATGGTTATTAAAACAAAGCAAAACAAAACAACAAGTGTTAGCAAGGATGTGGAGAAAGTGGAAGCCCTGTGTGCATGTAAACTGGTGCAGTTGTTGTGGAAAACAATTGGGCAATTCCCCCAAAAAGTTGAGCATAGAATTACCAAATGATACAGCAATTCTACTTCTAGGTATATACCCAAAAGAATTAAAACAAGACCTCAGATTCTTGTACACTATTGTTCAGCAGCATTATTCACAGTAGCCAAAAGGTGGAACAACTCAAATGGCTATCAAAAAGTGAGTAGATGCCATAACCAGTTTGGCTCAGTGGATAGAGCGTCGGCCTGTGGACTCAAGGGTCCCGGGTTCGATTCTGGCCAAGGGCATGTACCTTGGTTGCGGGCACATACCCAGTGGGGAGTGTGCAGGAGGCAGCTGATCGATGTTTCTAACTCTCTATCCCTCTCCCTTTCTCTCTGTAAAAAATCAATAAAATATATTTTTTTTAAAAAAAGTGAGTAGAACCCAGCCGGCGTGGCTCAGTGGCTGAGAATTGACCTATGAACCAGGAGGCCATAGTTTGATGCTCAGATTGTGGGCGAACAGGAGGCAGCAATCAATGATTTCCCCTTATCATTGATGCTTCTATCTCTTTCTCCCTCTTCCTTCCTCTCTGAAATCAATAAAATCTATCTATCTATATATATATTTTTAGAAAGAGTGAATGGATGGCCCTGTCCAGTGTCACTCAGTGGTTAGAAAGTCTGTCCGAACACCAAAGGGTCTCCGGTTTGATTCCCAGTCAAGGACACGTTCCTGGGTTGCAGGTTCAATCGATGTGTCTCTCTCACATTGATGTTTTTGGCTCTTTCTCCCCCTCCCTCCCTTCCTTCTACTCTCTCTAAGAGAATCAATGGGGAAAATATCCTTGGGTGAGGATTACAAAAAAAAAAGTGAATGGATGAACAAATTGTGGAATATTATCAGTCATAAAAAGGAATGAAGTCCTGATCCATGCCCTAACATGGATGAACCTGGAAACATGATTCAAAATGACCAAACTGTGGAACGACCAGTCACTATGATGTGCTCTGACCACCAGGGGGAAGACACTCGATGCAGGAGCTGCCCCCCTGGTGGTCAGTGCGCTCCCACAGGGGGAGCGCCGCTCAGCCAGAAGTCGGGCTCACAGCTGGCGAGCATAGCAGCAGTGGCAGGAGCCTCTCTCGCCTCCGTAGGCGAGCGGGTCTAAGCTGGCAGTCAGACATCCCCCAAGGGCTCCTGGCCAAGAGGGCACAGGCTGGGCTGAGGGGACCCCCCCCCACACACCAAGTGCACAAATTTTGTGCACCGGGCCTCTAGTTATTAATAACGAACTACAACATTCGCTAATGACCGATTACTATAATCGCATTGCATTCATTTCCCTTATGTGCCTTACACACAGGTGTACTATATCTCTCCACAAATACTAGTTGCAAATATTTTAGCAGCTGATTGCCACGTCATTAGTCTTGTACTGACTTGTTTGGTGTGAGCAACAGGAAATATTTCGCTTTCGGAAAACAAAAAAAAAAATAGGTTTATTTGCATTACGCTTATTAATTTGTGCAGTTATTCAATGTCTGGTAAGTTAATGTTCAAGAAAAAATATTAATTTTTATTAAAATGTTCTATTATTTTATGTTCACGGTGACTCATTGATTTCAGCCCTTTGTATTCAGCATGTCTCAATTGAAATAAACCTACGTTTCTATGAAAATGGAAGCTTTTATTTTTTTGTGGCCCACAGAAACTTAAACCTTGTGTATTTGGCCCATGTTAGCCTTTGAGTTTGACATGCTTGTTTTCAGTGGTTAAAATGGTAAGTTTGTGTGTGATGTCTACTTTACTACAATAAAAAAAATACCAAGAAAAAGTATGCAAAAAGTTTTACGGGCTTTAGTCTTTCAGTAGTTTCTCATTTCATTCGCATTCACCACAAGCACCCTACAGAGAGGCGCACTGTGCAAAAGTCACACTTGGCTGTCCAGTCTGGAACCACAAACACCGCTACTCTACTGCTTGGAGTTCCCCCAAAGCGACTCTGTCCACACATGGTTGCTATTGGAGCCTACCTGTTGCCACAGTATCGCTGTGCTGTTACTAAGGAATGTGACATGTCCTAACTTTCAAAGCATTCACATAGCACATAAATCCACTCTGTGTTCCGTGGTATAAGGCCACATCTCTTCAAGTACTTAAGCATTAAACACACACACACACACACACACACACACACACACACAATTGAGCTAAACATTGAGCTGGCTGGAGTTTCAACTCCAATCATTGTTTAGTCAGGGGCAGAGCCAATTGTAATGTTTAAACTTCATCATTATTTAGACAGGGACAGAGCCAAGTTTACAGAATTCTGGAAGGCAACCTCAGGGTACCTTAGCTATTATTCTTTGTGGCCAATCCTGAGGATTTAATCCAGAACAAACTGCTCTTCCAAGTTTCTTCACGGAACATGCTGGAAATATAAAGATGAGTAAGTTATAACTCCTGTACTCATGCAGCAGAGAGTCTGATAAAAGTGTAGAAATAATGTTAATATAGGGTAAAGTGTTAACAGGCACGTGCCCAGCGTGTGTGGGTGATCGGGGTCATGGTTGGGGGCGGGGGGGAGGCAAAAAAGAGGAGTCATCTTGGGTCACAAAGACAAGATGGCATTTGAGCCCAATCCTGATGAAAGAATGGACTTTTCCAGGTGACAATACAGGAAGGGGGGCGGGGCTTCAGGGAGAAGGATCAACATATCCTTCAAAGCCACAAAGTATGACAGGCTGGGCCATTCAGAAAACCACACACAGCCATGGGTGGGCAGAGCAAAGATAAGTGGGGAGAGGCAAGATTATTGAAGGATGGAGAAGGAATGTAGATGTTGTCTTGTGCTCACTGGGTAACTGTGGGATTTTAAGCATGGAAGGAGCCTGGAGGGGCATGACCAGGTATTCATTTCCGAAAAGAAATGTAAAGTTTAGAGGATGAGTTTGAGGAATTGGAAGCTTGGCCCAAGGAGACCAGTAGAAAGGTTGTCAGAGTAATCAAGGTGAGAGATGAAGAAAGCCCAGATTCAAGAGGATATCAGAGACAAGATCATAAGTGTAAATATTGTAGTAGATTGAGGTCCTAAAGGAGATTACATTTCTTTTCATCTTGGACTTAATAGTGAGATGGAGCGAGCCTGCAGAGCTGAAAGGAAGCTGGTCCTCCCATGCTCCCGTCTCATGACAAAGATGTGGGAGCCTCTCGATGGGAGCCAGGTCTGCAGCTGTCTCCCCTCTCCTTCCTCCTCTCCAGTGCACCCTACTTAGCCTACCTAAATTATCTGAATATATGTCTTTTATTTTACTACTAGTGACCCGGGGCACAAATTTGTGCACATTGAAAGGAAATTAATTAGAAGAAATATTTTAATATCACTATTTGTCCTTTCTCTAGAATAAAAGTGTCAACCAAATTCACAATCGACAATGACAAATGGAAACACACAAGTGCGATTGGTGCCAGCCAGAGCTTTATATGTATCACCCATGTGTGAATCAACTTAGCCGTTTATATATGTATATAGAACAAACTTGCTTAATTAGACTTGCTTTCTGATTTAGCTAAACTTTTTCCAGCCCAGTGAAGCACCCCAACTTCTCTTTCAGGTAATTGTCAGCAACACAGCAGTAAATATCAACACAAAGCAGATTATTATTGTAGATCAGGCAGGGAGAACAAAGGGTAAAATACTGAACTGCAGCTGTGTTTGACTATATTCTGCACAGTAAGAAAACCTGAAGTCATTTTCAAGGCCCACCATTTCTTACTTCTTTTCAGTCGGGTCAAGTTTCTAAGCTTTCTAAATCTCCGTTTTTCTGGCTAAATGAAAAGAAAATAGGATTCCACTGAGTCTCCTATCTACTTACTCCAGGACTTCTGTGAGGATCAAATGAGATGAGGCACGGGAAAATGCTTCATAGATATTTGGTTACAGGGTAAAGTGTTTCCACCTGGCTATAATTGATCCTGGGCTGAAGACACTGCAAGGAGGCTAGTCCTGACTAAGGAGAAGGCCTGGGAGATGAAATCTGTTCTGAACATAATGAATTTATCTGTATGACTATTCTTCCTATTATAAATTCTGATTTTTTTAAAAAAATATTTTTTTTATTGATTTCAGAGAAGAAGGAAGATAGAGAGATAGAAACATCAATGATGAGAGAGAATTACCAATTGGCTGCCTCCTGCACACCCCCTATGGGGGGATTGAGCCTGCAACCGGGGCATGTGCCCTTGGCCGGAATCCAACTTGGGATCCTTTAGTCCGCAGGCCAACGCTCTACACACTGAGCCAAACCGGCTAGGGCTAAATCCAGATTTTAATGGAGTTTCACAGCTGCCCACCTATCAAGTATATACCAGCCTTTGTGATTATCTTTAAGCTTGCCCTGCATTTTCTTAAGCAGTGAAAGTCATATTCTGGAACCTATACAGGATATATAGGATAGCAATTTTTTTTTTTTTTAAAATACAGCATGCAATGCTCAGGGGACAGAACTTATACCCACCAAATATAATTACAATAGTGTTTAGTAATTGACTAAAGATATTCAAATGCCACCCAGCTGGTATGTCTCCGTGGTTGAGCTTTGACCCATGAACAGGAGGTCAAGGTTCGATTCCAGGTCAGAGCACATGCCCGGGTTGCAGGCTCCATTTCCAGTAGAGGGTGTACAGGAGGCAGCCGATCAATGATTCTCTCTCATCATTATGTTTCTATCTCCTTCTCCCATTCTCTCTGAAATCAATAAAAAAAATTTTTAAAAAGATATTCAAATGCCAATGAGGAGAGGATGGCTGAATAAAGAATAAACTTAGAACTACCAGAGACTACTATCATTCTATGCATATTACCAGAATTCAATAATTTTACTTTAATAATAAGAGCATCTCCAGTGCACACTATGTGACAAAAATTCATCTAATCATTTGACATGCACTCATTACATTAAGGAAGGTATTATTATTGTTGGCTAGTGTTATTGTATTTTCCACATTTTACAGATGAGGAAACTGAGGTTCAGAGAGGTTAAGTAACTTGCTTTTAATCAGTTACTATTAGGATATTAATTTGGCTGCTAACAGGCCCAAAGTAGCAATGGCTTAGACAAGATTGAAGCTTAATTCTCTCTCATGTCAGTCTCACTAGGAGCAGTCCAGGGCTGATAAGGCAGAGCAACATGCTACTTTCATGTTGCTCTGCCTTCCCTTAGGTCTGCCCTCTTCCACCTTGTCAAAGAAGGAACAATGTCACCTCTGCATTCCATTGCGGGGAGGGGAGGGGAAGGAAATAGAGGATCCAGCCCTCTTTTCAAGGGCATGGCCTGGAAGTTGTGTTCACACTCCATTGGCCACATGGTCACATGGTCACATCTCCTTGCAAAGGAGGCTAGGAAATGTGGTCTTTATTCCGGTCACATGTCCGGTTACAGTTCAGGGAAGAAGGGGAGAATGGATACTGGAAATCAAACAGTGATCTCTGCCACACTCAGAGGTAGAACTGGGCTCCAAACCCAACAGTTTGACTTCCAAACCAAAACTCTTCACTATTCATCATACTGTTGTCTAAGAAGAATCGAATGAGGTCAGGAGTTGGTAGGGTCTTTCTGATCCTCCCTGGCTCCCTCCCAACAGTTTGAGACTTTCTTTTAATATTCTACTTTGAGTACATGCCCATGAGCAAACACACACACACACACACACACACACACACACACACACACACGATATAGCCTATAACTCTCCCAGTTAGAGTTTTTAGAGATAGGTATCCATTGATGGGGAACCAGGTAATGTTTTCGGTCGTCCTTTACTTATAGACTTTCAGTTTTTAAGTTTTCTTTTTTATTTCATTTTCCCACTTTCCTTCCTTCCTTCCTTCCTTCCTTCCTTCCTTCCTTCCTTCCTTCCTTCCTTCCTTCCCTCCCTCCCTCCCTCCCTCCCTCCCTCCCTCCCTCCTTCCTTCCTTCCTTCCTTCCTTCCTTCCTTCCTTCCTTCCTTCCTCCGCAAGTTGCCAAATGCCTCACACTTCATGATGCTTAATGAATCATACCATCATCAGTTTTAGCAATTTTCTCTGCCACCAGACTGTATGGGCCTGGAAATCACTCCTCACAGATGAAATTACCCCATCTTTCATTAGCAAGTGGGGCAAGCTAGGGTCACCTTTAAGAGTACTTGGAAAGCACGAGAACATTCCAAATCAGTATCAAACGAAACGAATTTGCCTCAATATGATCATTCTTATGAAAAGATTAATTTTATCTCATTCATTCCCAAGTGCTCTGTTTCAGCTCAGTGGGATACCATCACAATCAAGAAGCTTCCTCACGGCCTGTGTGTGTACAACTGCACCCCTGTGCCCCTCTCCCTCCACGACAAAAGCAATTTTGATGGAACCTCCGAAGACACTTGAGACATGTTTTACAAAACTAATTTTAAGTGTGTATTCATTCAATTGAGCATTCCTGGTGTGGCTCCGTCAGCTGTGCAGAATGCCACAGCAATGAGGACATTGTTTGCTCCAGAGCAGGAGATGCCAATGTGATGACAGACATTTTTTTAAGGCATGGAGCTGGTGGCTGTTGAGTCTGCATTTCCTGACATTCACAATGGACGTGAGCCCCTGGATTGTGAGCAGAGAGTTAGTTAATAACTTATTTTTTCTAACGGGCTGAACAATGCAAAGTGCTTTTAAATAATTATGTCATCGGATCTTAACAATAGCTCTATGAGGTGAGTAGGGACAGACTGGCAACCGAAGAACATCCTACACGTCATTCTCGGAAGACAAAACCCTGCTCCCCGGAATTTCGAACCTGGGGACTCCCCAGCACGTAGGGAGATTACGGTAACTATACTGCTAGTCAATATAATTTAAGCACACTTAATTATATTATTTTTTCAACAAATGCTCATTGAGCCCCGCCTACAGGCCAGGGCACTGCAAAGTGTTGGGGAGCCACAGATGAGCAATTCATAGTTGCTTCCCTCAGGGAACTCCGCCTGCTGGGGGAGGGGCGGGAGGTGAGCACCACTATCTATCCTCAGATGCTGATCGTGCCATCATCCATGTCTCCTGGCAAAGTGTGAGGGGAAAGCAGGCTTCAGAGATTTGTAGGGGACCTTTGTGCTCAGTCCTGAAGTGTAAGTAGGATAATGCCTGGCAGGAACGTGCAGGGAGGACATTGTAGAGAGTGGTCCCGGCATATACGGGGGACAGAGGCTTGGTCTGCACAACTTCTTCAGAGAAGTGAGAGAAGTGTGTGGCTAGAGCAGTCGTTCTCAACCTCCTGGCCCTTTAAATACAGTTCCTCATGTTGTGACCCAACCATAAAATTATTTTCGTTGCTACTTCATCACTGTAATGTTGCTACTGTTATGAATTGTAATGTAAATATCTGATATGCAGGATAGTTTTAGGCGACCCCTGTGAAAAGGTCATTCGACCGCCAAAGGGGTCGCGACCCACAGGTTGAGAACCGCTGGTAGAGCATGGGTGAGGAGGAGGGATGCCTCCAATTAAGCGGATGGTGGAGGCCTTGTTTGCCGTGCTACAGTGTTTGAATCCTTTCCTCAAACTAGGGAGGTGGAAAAGAGATTTAGTAGGATGTGAGCCCAGACCACACGGGCTTGTTGACTTGGGGAAGTTACTTTACCACCATCTGTAAAATGGAGGTAACACTCATGAGTTAATTTTGGACGTTAACAAGCTAGCGTATATGTAAAGTGTTTAACATAGTGCCTGGAACACAGTAGGTAGTCAATAGCTATCACTACATCTTGCTAATATTTCTTTACCTTTTCTGCATCTGATTCCTTTTAGAACGGATGAAGCTTTTTCCTCCGCACAGTATTTTGTGTATGATTCAATGGGGGTTCACAGCACTCCCTCCCCCACCCCCACTCCCCTGACACTGGATTCCAAGTTAAGAATCCTGCTGTAAGATATAGGGAGTCATCTGAAATTTTAAAGCAGAAGAGTATTAAGATCAGCCCTGGCCTGTGTGGCTCAGTGGCTAGAGCATTGGCTTGAGCACCTAAGTGTCGTAGGTTTGAATCACGGTCAAGGGCAGGTACCTCAGTTGTGGTCCCAGTTGGGGCTTATGCGGGAGGCAATCAATTGATGTGTCTCTCTCACATTGATGTTTCTCCCCCGCCCCCCCACTCTCTCTCTCTAAAAAAAAAAAATCAATGGAGAAGAGTGTTAAGATCAGATTTGATTTTTTTGGAGGAAAATACTGGGTACTGGAGAAGGAACCATCTGTGGTTCTCAAATCTGACTGCCCATTATAATCATCTGCTCCAGCTTCACTCCCCAGATATTCTGATTTAATTAGTCTGGGATAGGGCCAGGCATCAGGGTTTTTTTAAAAAAATGTTTTTATTTTATTAAAAATTTTTTTTTATTGATTTCAGAGAGGAAGGGAGAGAAAGAGAGAGATAGAAACACCAATGATGAGAATAATTGATTGGCTGCCTCTTGCATGCCCTCTACTGGAGATCGAGCCCACAACCCAGGCATGTGTCCTGACTGGTAATTAAACCGTGACCTCTTGGTTCATAGGTGGACTCTCAACCAACTGAGCCACATCAGCCAGGGCCCGGCATAGGATTTAAAAACCTTTCAGGTGATTCTAATGTGTAGCCAGATTTGAAAACCACTGAATTAGGTTCAGTATTAGTCAGCTGGAGAGAGGAGACTAGCAGCAGAGTAGGAATGGGAAGGAGAAAAGCGGAAAGATTTGTCAACCCTGAGAAAGAAAATTCTTACCAAGAAGAGTTCCTGGTGGGTAACTGGGCTCAAAGTTAAAAACAGCGCTTAACAGCTATTTCTAAACAGGTGCCTCTCACATAAGCCACACTCCAGGGAAAAGCCTGCACTAAGGTGCCTGCCTCCCACACTGAACTGTCTGTCTGCACTGTGTTCCTGGCAGCTGAGCCAGTTCTTATAAAGGAGCACCTGTGTCATATTTCAACCAATAGGACTGAGACTTTTTCCATCCAATTGGAGCTGTATTGACCAATCAGAGTGGCCCCATTCTGACCAATAAGGACAGTGCTCTTTGGACCAACCAAACTGTGAGGATTTGGAGTCCTCATCTGCATGAGGACAGACCAATCAGGTGGGCCTAGGCCTGGGGCTGCGAAGACAGTGCTACTGGA
Source organism: Myotis nattereri (assembly GCF_964212035.1). NCBI lineage: Eukaryota > Metazoa > Chordata > Mammalia > Chiroptera > Vespertilionidae > Myotis > Myotis nattereri. The sequence continues at coordinate 14,000,290 of NC_138092.1, forward strand.
CTGGACCACAGCAAAGCAGAGCTGTCTAGCTGCAGAGGGACCAGGATCCGGGATTTCTCTGTATATACTAGTAAGTAAGCTCCCCTGTGGCTTGGGGAGTGCACGTTCCCTTCCCACCAAAGACTAAAGGCTGGGCTGGGCTGGGGGTGGGCCTGGGCCTGGGGCTGCAAAGACAGCGCTACTGGACTGGACCACAGCAGAGCAGAGCTGTCTAGCTGCAGAGGGACCAGGATCCGGGATTTCTCTGTATATACTAGTAAGTAAGCTCCCCTGTGGCTTGGGGAGTGCATGTTCCCTTCCCACCAAAGACTAAAGGCTGGGCTGGGCTGGGGGTGAGCCTGGGCCTGGGGCTGCAAAGACAGCGCTACTGGACTGGACCACAGCAGAGCAGAGCTGTCTAGCTGGAGAGGGCTACCTGACCCAGGACCACTCACAGCCTTGCTATATCACAATTCAGCTGTTTGCCCGGAACAGTTGCCTTCGTCGTCAACCCCAAATTGGGGATTCCTGTTGGTGTTGAGTTAGCGCCAATGACCACTGGTTGACAGATTGCAGAAACATTTTGGAGAGATAATCAATAAGCCTGTGTGACTAATTAGAAGTCGTGAGAGAAAAAGGTGTGAGGTCATCCCATTAACTCACACAGGAGGGGACCCCAGAGGTGTTTAAGTTTTGGTTATTATTTATTGCTTTTTCTTTAATATGTAGGAGGCAGGAGTTGGCAAGGAAAAAAAACAGTTTATTCAACAAACATGTACTTAATAAACATAGTCCTGACTTAACAGTGGTTTGACTTACAAATTTTCCTCTTTCCAATGGTGCAAAAGCAATATGCATAATGCATTATGTGAGATATTCAACGCTTTATTATAAAATTGGCTTTGTGTTATAATATGGCTTTGCTCAACTGTATGCTAGTGTAAGTGCTCTGGGCATGTTTAAGGTAAGCTAAGCGATGTTTAGCAAGTTATGTATAGTAAATGCATTTTCAACTTATGATATTTTCAGCTTACAATGTGTTCATTGGTATATCACCTAATCTTAAGTCAAGGAGCATCTGTATACACTTACTAAGTGCAAACGGATTTTGTTTGCCCGTAGAACATGGAAATGTCACACAGGCAGCTGCAAATGCCAGTGCAAGTAGTTGTCAGTCATCTGGCCAGCTGGTGGTGGAAGGGTATGGATGAGATCATTCAGGAGACCAGAGAAGGAGGCAAGACCACCAGTTCTGGAACTGAGAGGGACATGGACTCTGGAGGCCACGCTGAGGGAGAGGGAAGCATTTGCGTGGGAAGGTGAGGGCCAGGAAAGGGGCAAGAGTTCCCAGAAGCCGTGGATGGGCAGCCATTGTGTAAAATACAGCAGAGAGAAGGCCTGAGGCGAGGACCCGGAGGAGCAGGCCCTGGGCTCGATAATTAGGAGGTGGCCATGGCTTTGGAGACAGTGGCAGGGACAGAAGCCAAATTCCAGTGGGTGCAGGCAAGAAGAAAGTGAGGAAGCGCGCGCATCGGTGTAGGAAGTTTGGGGTAAAAGCAATGAAAGCAGTAGTTGCAGGGGAGGAAGGGTGGAGGATGAGAGCTTTCTTTTAGGTTGGAGTGGCGTTATTGTAGTCTGAGGGGAAGGAGCCAGGCCGGAGGAAGCCATCAAAAATACAGACGAGGGAGGAGACGGCCGGTGGAGCCAGGGCTCAGCTTCGGCAGGCAGCCCAGGGCTCACAGACGCTGGGAGAAGAATTGCTCTTGGGTAACAGTGGGGATATTGTTCCTTTGAGGTAGAAGAAAAGGAGTTTCGAGAATGGTCCAGTCCTTCTGCCTGGGAAGCCATCCACGGTCATTTCTGTCTCCCAGGACAGCTTCCTAGCCATTCTCCTTTCCAGTCCCAGTTCCCAGAATGCAACCTGTTCTTCCCCCCTCGGACGCTGCCACCACTCCAGACTGAGGCTGGCTGGCGAGTAGCTGTAATATCTGAGGTTTCACCTTCGTGTCTCCAAAGGAGAAGCTGGGCCTTTAGCGGTTTGGAGTTGATGGTTACTCACCATGTGCGGAGAGTCCAGCTGAAGTCACAGGAGTTATGGATTCTCACGGTTCTTCAGTCACTAACGCTGGTCCATTTTTCCTTTTCCTCTCCTCTCTGAGCTCTCACATGGCATCTTGCTTCCAGGTGCTTTGCTGACCATTCCCTCCTTCCTAAGAGGCTGTCTCCTGCTTGGCAGGTGTGCTCAGTGGTTAGGCGTGGACCCATGCACCAGGGGGTTGCAGGTTCAATTTCTGGCCAGGGCACATGCCTGGGTTGTGGACTCGGTCCCCAGTAGGGGGCATGCAGGAGGCAACTGATCGATGTTGAGGCTTCCGTCTCATTGATGATTCTCTCTCCCTCTCCCAGCCTTTCGCTCTAAAATCAATAAAATCTTTTTTTTTTTTAAAAAAAGGCTTTCTCTGCCTGGTATTAATGACATTAAATCTCCTTGTTGTCCTCCTGCCCACATTCCCCTGCCCAGGGCTCTGTCCTTAGCTCTTCTTTTTCCCAAATACGCTCTCTCGCTAGGTCATCTCATCCAGTCCCATCACTTTAACTGTCCTCTCTGCTGACATAAGAAATGTCTAAACCTGTGGAGAGTTTTCTGAGCCGAACTGATGACAACTGCCAGGAAGCAAGCTCTCAGATGCTCTGGAGAATAACAATTTTGCAGTTTCTTTATGCATTTGAAATTAAGGAGGGAATGTAAGGAATATTACATGAAGGTGGGGATTGGATTACAGCAGGGATTTTCAACCCGTGTGCTACAAGAAGTTTTGAAACATGCGATACCTGACTATTTAGTCAGGGGCACTGACCTCTTTTTCTTTTTTCTTTTTAAAATATATTTTATTGATTTTTTACAGAGAGGAAGGGAGAGGGATAGAGAGTTAGAAACATCGATGAGAGAGAAACATCGACCAGCTGCCTCCTGCACACCTCCCACTGGGGATGTGCCCGCAACCAAGGTACATGCCCATGACCGGAATCGAACCCGGGACCTTTCAGTCCGCAGGCCTAAGCTCTATCCACTGAGCCAAACCGGTTTGGCCTCTTTTTCCTTAGATTGTCAAATTAAAAGATGACAACGGCCAACACAACAATAGCTGTTGGGTGTGAATGAATCAAAATTTTATCCACTTTTTGTCAGATTGGCAAAAAAATATATTTCTTGGTGTGCCACAAAACTTTAGTAATTGGTTGATGTGTGCCATGAGGTGAGAAAAAGGTTGAAAATCAATGGATTATGAAAAAGTTAAGATTATGTGCCCTCTTGAGGGTGGTTATGCCTTTAAGAGGTTATTACTTCTGGCATTTCTAAGGTGTGTTGACCTAGATGCAAAAACAGTTGGTAGGGCTGGCTTAAAACCGTCACTAAAATAGTTATAAGCCTGGGGCGGGACTACCCGCCATCCTCTGCCCAGTTAGGAATTTATGACCAGCTCCCCCTGTGAGGTGACTTTCTGTAGAACCCCTTTTTTATCCACATCTCTGTGGTGAAGTCTCCCCAGTCCTGACCTCGCACTCCAACACCAGAACTCCCCTCCTTGTGACTGACATTTTCACGGGGCTGTCTCACAGGCCTCTCAATCTTAACATGCCCCAATTTTCTTCCCTTCCATCTGCCTTCCCTCTAATTCAACTCAATATATGCTGGTAATTTTTCCTCGTTTTCTTAACCAAAACCTAAGTCATCCTTCATTCTTCTCTTTCACTTGCCTCCCAAATGGAATCCACCAGTAAATCCTTTTGACTCGCCATCTAAGATATATTGAAATCTGCCCATGCCAGGGGTGGGCAAACTTTTTGACTCGAGGGCCACAGTGGGTTCTTAAACTGGACCGGAGGGCTGGAACAAAAGCATGGATGGAGTGTTTGTGTGAACTAATATAAATTCAAAGTAAACATCATTACATAAAAGGGTACAGTCTTTTTTTTTTTTTTTTAGTTTTATTCATTTCAAACGGGCCGGATCCGGCCCGCGGGCCGTAGTTTACCCACGGCTGGCCCATGCCGTCCATCTCCAGTCTAGATCAGTGCTACTCAAAAAGTGGTTTGTAGACCAGCGGCGTCAGTAGCACCTGTGAGCTTGTTAGAAATGCAGAAATCTTGCCCTGACCGGTGTGGCTCAGCTGGTTGGAGCCTAGTCCCATACACCAAAGGTGGCAGGTTCCATTCTGAGTCAGGATACAAACCCAGGTTGTGGGTTCAATCCCTGGTTGGGGCGTGTGTGGGAGGTAACCAATCGATGTCTCTCCCTCCCTCCCCTTCCTTTCCTCTCTCTCAAATCATTTTTAAAAATTAAAATTACTTTAAAAAAAAGAAATTAAAAAATCTTGAGAATCAGAAACTCTGGGATGGGGACCTTCGGAGGATTCTGATGCTCCCTAAAGTTTGAAAAGCAGTACTCTGCTACAAGCCTTTATGATCTCTGTCCAGGCCACCTCAATAACCTCCAACTCAGAGGTTCTCAACCTGTGGGTCGCGACCCTTTGGGGGTCGAACGACGCTTTCAAGGGGTTGCCTAAAACCATCGGAAAACATATGTAATTACATATTGTTTTTGTGATTTATCACTATGCTTTAATTATGTTCAATTTGTAACAATGAAATTGGGGGTCACCACAACAGGGGGAACTCTATTAAAGGGTCGCGGCATTAGGAAGGTTGAGAACCACTGCTCCAACTGGTCTCCAGATTTACCGCTTTGCCTCCCTATAGCCTGTTTTCCTAGCAGCCAGATTGAGTGTTCCTGAAAGAAAAACAATTAAATCAGATTACATCACACATGTACACACCCTCCCCACCCCCATCACCAGTGTAAAACCTCCCATAGCTTCCCACTGGACATAGTACAATCCGGGTTCTCTTTTCTGGTCCACAGAGTTCCAAGGTGAGATCTGGCCACGCCTGTCACTCCTGCCTCTGCCAGCACCGCCCTTCCCACTGCCTCCAGCCTCCAGGTAAACGGCCCCTCCCTTCGACAGGTGCACCCAGCTTGTTCCCGACGTGTACTGGCTGTTCCTCTGCCTGACGTGCTCTTCCCTTGAACTTTAATAGCTGATTTCCTCATGCCATTGGCTTCTCATTGAAAGTGGCACCTTTAGCGAGACCTTCATCAACTCACCGAAGTAGCCCCTCTACCAAACTGCATGGTTTTAACCCTCTGCATAGCACTTACTACTATCAATTAAATTATTGTCTTCTTTACTTATTGACAAATGTAATCTAAATATTATGAGAATAGGGACCAGGTTTGTCTTGTTCACTGCAGTATCCAACTACCTGGAACTGCCTGGCACGTAGTAGACGCTCAATAAATATTTACTGAGTGAACTTTACTTCTTCCTTCTTTGTAGGCCTGAGGTTGCTGTGTGTGAACTAGTATCCACCAGATGCCCACTTACTCCTCTCGTGTGGCTGTGTGTCTAGGAGCCTGCAGGCAGTGCCTTGTCTCTGTGGCCCTGGTCCACATGATGGTGTGGTCCTCCCAGAGCACATCTCACGAGGAGGCAAGAACCCAAGAAGACATTAACCTCAACAGGAGGCGAGAATGGGAAGAGGACGTCAGCAGGCTACTTTCTTGGGAGGAAATCCGAGTCGATGCCTGAGGGCCTCTATTTTTGTTGTGTGGTTGTTGCGTACTGCAGTAGGGGGAGTTGCCTAGTTTTTAAGAACCTGAGTGTTGTGGTCAGAGATGTCTGGGTTCAAGCCCTGGCTCTGCCATTTACTGCTGTGAGACCTTGGGCAAGCTCCTGACACTCTCTAAGCCTCAGTTTCCCCATATATATAGATCAGGATAATAACTGTATCTACAACGCAGAACTGTTGAGAGTCTTACATGTAATATCTCTAATAAACTAGGTAGATGGTAAGCCACCCCGTACATGTCAGCTATTATTATTGCTGCTATTATTTTATACTGAGAGAGAGGAAACTGTGAATAATACCGAGGACTCAAAAAAAAAAAAAAAGGTACTACCATGCTCATAATAAGAAAAATGCATGCTAGAAGTACATTGAGATCTCATTCAGCACCTTCCAAATTGGCAAAGCCTAGAAAGTCAGCTGACACTGTTGGTGGAGATGTAAGGAAGCTGGTGGGAGGGTGAACTGGTACAACACCCCCTCTCCCCTGCACCCCTGCAGAGAACATTGGCAATAGCTAACAAAATTCCAAGTGAACGTACGCGTTGGCTCAGCTAGTCCCCTTCTAGGAATTTTTTTTTTAAATATATTTTATTGATTATTTATAGAGAAGAAGGGAGAGGGACAGAAAGTCAGAAACATCGACGAGAGAGATCGATCAGCTGCCTCCTGCATGCCCCCCAGTGGGGACGTGCCTGCAACCAAGGTACATGCCCTTGACCGGAATCAAACCAGGGACCCTTGAGTCCGCAGGCCGACGCTCTATCCACTGAGCCAAACCGGTTCGGCCCCTTCTAGGAATTTTTGCTGCAGATATTCTGGCACGTGTACAAAATGATGTATGGAAAGGTTATTGCAGCACTTTTTGAGTATCAAAATACTGGAAGCAACATCTATATCCATTAGTAGGGAACTGGTTAAATATATAACGTGGCAAATAAAATGAGAACGTTTCTTTACGTGCTGATATGGAACACTTTCAAAAAAAAATTGGTGAAAAAGCAAGGTGCAAGATCAGATGTAGAGTAGGACCCAGCAAAGAGCAGGCCATGGGGAAAATGTATATGTGTACGTATCCTCTTGTATAACCGGAAGGTCTCTGAAAGAACAGAGTAGAAGAAAAAATTCTTAGTGTACACTCTTTTGTATCTCTTGAATTTTGAACTGTGTGGATGCATTATCTCTTTTTAAAAAAGGCAAACATTCTGATTTTTGAAAACTTAATTGTTAGTACCGATGCGCAATGCCTCTGACTTGTTATATGATGACTGGACCTAGGAATGTTACATCTCTTCTAATAATAACTAACTTGAGAGTCAGAGGCAATAACGAAGAGCTCTGGCTGGTATGGCTCAGTTGATTGGGCGTCGTTCCATCCACCACAAAGGTTGCCAGTTGGATTCCTGCTCAGGGCACATGCCCAGCTTTTGGATTCAATCCCTGGTAGGGGGTGTGCAGGAGGCAGCTAATTGATGTCTCTCTCTCTCTCTCTCTCTCTCTCTCTCTCTCTCTCTCTCTCTAAAAATCAGTAAAAATCTTTTTTGAAAAGGCAATAACAAAGATACTGAAAAATCCAAAAATTCTTGGATGCTGTCCTTCAGGGTGTAATAGTTGGCTTACAAAGAAGATGCCGGCGAGCAGATAATAAACTGTGCCTGTGGTTATCTATGTCATCCTGAAGAGAATGTTCTAAATTTCTTCTAAGTGTTTGAAAACAATTTTTTTCTTTCTCATTTTCGAGCATAAACACAGATAGCATGTAGCTGGAAGAAAAAATAGCACGCATCTGGAAGTTTTCAAGCAATATGGTTGTGACTGTTCTTGTTTAGAAAAAGCAAGAAGGAAAGGGAATATACTCTTCTTTACGTCTCTTCTGCACTTCTTTTTGCTAGAGATTTTGTGGGGAGAACCCTGAGGACGAAGAGCTAGGAGGAAGGTGAAGTCAGCCCCCTAAGGGCACTGCCTCTCCATTTTAAAAGTTTCTTTTCATGGCACTCCTCTGGGTCCTGCCAAACTGCCGATTCCTCCAACTTCCTTACCAATACATGGTCAAACCGTATGCATTTCCCCCGGCCTCTGATTTCTTTCTAACCTCCTGACTCCCTGTGAGTTTATTTGCCCTGTATCCTGCGACTGAGGGCTCAGGGGATCTTACACAGGTGTTGATATTACTTAATTGGGTATTTAATTTTATAAACATTTATTGAGTTCCTACTGTGTATCTGGCACCACATCAAGGGAGACAGGATTAGAATACGGTGTGAGAAGTACCTGAGTGTTATGTAAACACCACGAAGGAGCACCGGACCCAGCTTTGGTGGGAGAGGATGTTAAGGAGAGATTCCGGGGGACGTGGAAGTTAACCTGGGGGAGAGGAGGATCGAAAGGGTGACAGGTGGGGGTTGGGCATTGGAGGTGAAGGCGAGAGTGAGGAGGGGTCCTCTGGTGATGGTGATGTCAGCGAGAGCAAAGACTTGAAAGTAAGAAACCCTAGTTGGGTGGTGTGTGTATGCATTCATTCATTTTAACCAGGGCATGATGACGTGTGCAGCAGAGCGAAGGGAGAGTTTCAGGAAGGAGGAAGTCACTAAGAACGTCAAATGCAACCGAGGGCCATCGAACAACAAGGAATAGGTCATTGCTGACCTTTACAAAGCAGTATCTCAGGATTGGGTAGGACCTGAGCCAATGACATGGAGTGACATGAATACAAGGTTATTACATTTTTATTATTTTTTTCAGGCTACCAGAGATTGGAGCATGTTTACAGACCAAAAGAAAGGCACCTGGAGACATGAAGAGAGTAATGATTAATAGAGCAAGGTACAGGAAGATAAAGCTGAGATGGCTTTGGCAATGAGAACGTCACTGGTAACCTCCAAGACAGCAGGCTCAGCAGCATGGCGGGAGTTGGGGGTGGCGGGGTGTGGAGCAGAGGGAAGTGGAGTGAGGAGGGCAAGGGCTCAAGAGCTGCCGCTGGAGCACAGGAGATGCCGTGGGTAGGGTGGGAACAGCCAGACCTCAGCAACAGGAGAAAGGGACTCAAGGGTGTGATTACCCACGAATTCCTGTTTTGGAAAACAGAATGTTCAGAAGCTGGTAGGTCAGGGCTTAGGGTGCTTGCCTGTTCCGGGAATGTACATGCATTGAACTAGAAACAACACCAGAAACCAACCTCAGCCGGATCTGCAAGGGCAGCCTGACCTTTGCCACTCCCCAGATCTCTTCCTGAGAGTGGCTGCTTACCTCCAATTAGTCAATTATTTACAATCTTTAGTATTAGCCAAAAAGGCGCCATTTCGCATTTAGTAATCCTGGGTTCTATTCTGGGGATGACCGCCTCTTGCTAACCATCGTCATTACCTTGTATCAAGCATCTCCCTGTATTCGTGTTCAGCCCTGGGAAATGCATCAGCCCCCCCGACCTCTACACAGGTGAGTGAGTGAAGCAGGGTTATTCAGGGACCTGTCTGACATCTGTGTCTCGGCCAGGAAGCGTCACAGCCAAGACTGAAACATCTGTAAAACCAGTAGCCACCATGCAGGCGCACCTATAATCCAATACTTCCCTCAGATTTCTTTTTAAAGGGTCTCATAGGTGGAATTTAAGAGAAAACAGAGAGGATATCATTGTTTTACGTTGTTTTTGCTTTAAAATACATAAAGTCCCTTATTTTTAAAATTTAAAAAGTTTTTATTAGACAAAATTCAAATGTTTATTTCACATAAATAAAGGATGATAGTACACAGAATTAACTGTCGCACTTTGCTGTTTTCTCCCAGACTTCCTCTAGGTATTACTGTGTGTATGTGTATAAGTATATGTGGATGTGGATATATTTCCTTATAGGAAGAGCATCATATGAACGTACCCACACATAAAAATATAGTTTCAACACTATGTTTGATGGCTGCCTTGGAATACTTTTGTAACAGACTTATCTATCCACGATGTACTTGGGAAGATAAATGATCATAATAAGATTACCTTACATTTTACTTAATAGATGCTAGGAGGACATCTGTTCAAATTTTTGTTTTTTTATTTTTATTGATTGATTGATTTGAGGGACAGAGAGAAACATCGATTTCTTGTTCCACTTATATGTGCTGGTTCTTATATGTGCCCTGACCAAGGATTACACCTTCAACCGTGGCATATCAGGATGATGCTCTAACCCAGCGGTTCTCAACCTGTGGGTCGCGATCCCTTTGCGGGTCGAACGACCCTTTCACAGGGGTCGCCTAAGACGATTGGAAAACACACATATAATTACATATTGTTTTTTGATTAATCACCATGCTTTAATTATGTTCAATTTGTAACAATGAAATTGGGGGTCACCACAACATGAGGAACTGTATTAAAGGGTCGTGGCATTAAGAAGGTTGAGAACCACCGCTGTAACCAAATGAGCTACCCAGCCAGGGCTGTTCAAATTTTTAAATAATTTGTTTTGAAGTGCCCTAATTGTTCAATATAGTTTGGAGGGTGGGAGAGGATAGAGATTAGTCTCTCAGGAGCCAGACTGCCTGGGCTTAAATCCCAGCTCCCCAATTTATTAGTGTGTGACCTTGAACGAGTTGGTTAGCCTCTCTGAGCCTCAGTTTCCTGATCTGTATAAAGGGGAATAATACGACCTAGATGAGTGAGACCATGTAAAGTGCTTAGAGCAGTACCTGACTCATAGTAACATTCAATCCATGTTTGTGTTTCAAATGACATGCCTCTGTATTATGTTAAAAAAAAATTGCGGAGTCATTTAGACCAAAAAACCCAGAGTTAGTTTGACACAGCTGTGGCAGATGTAGAAGATTTCGGGGTTGATTCCTGGAATGGGGACTGAGAGTTTGTATTTTTACAGAACTCTCCAGGTGAGCGATTCTTAGAATCAGGTCTGTCTGACACCCCAATCTATGCTTATAACAGTTATGCTCTATGGCTTCTTTCACACTCAATATGAGTGTGCTGTGCTCTGAAGTTTTCCTTACCTCCCTTACCTTCTGCTTTAACTCACAAAATGAGGCCTATTAGCTGGTGGCCATTAGGAGGAAACCCATGGTTTCTTTCCAAGAACACAGCAGCCTTCTTAGAGCCCAACTTTGAGACCCAACTCCTTAGTAAAACCTCCAAAAGAAAAGTCTGAGATGGATTCCAGAAAGTTAAATATTGTAAAAAAGCATCCATGGAATCCCATTTGCCATTGTTTCCATTATAAATTACTAAATAAGGATCAGATCCCACAGACCAGGCTCAGCTGATGCCAGTCCTTTGCCCCCTCAAAACTGCTACAGCCTTCACCCTCTTCACCAGCACTACCCATACCTGGCCATCTCTGAGTTCCTCTGCCAAGAGGCTGAGCTCCTTGTGCTTTAACCATACCACTAATCCTAAACCAACCGAAACACTAACCCTAACCCTAGCCGTAGCCCTAATACTAGACCTAACCCTAAACCCAGCCACAGTCCTTGCACTCACCCTTGTCCACGCCCTAGCCCTAATTCTACCCCTCACCATAACTCTAGATCTAGCCTTACCCCTAATCCTAACCCTACCCCTCACCATAACTCTAGATCTAGCCTTATCCCTAACCCTAGCCCTAACCTTAACCCTAGCCCTAACCCTAACCCTAACCCTAACCCTATTCCCCTCCTGCTCCAGCTTTCCTGGGCCCTGGTGTTTTCAATGATTCCTTGTGACCTGCTCCTCACCTACCTCAAAGCCACCTGGGCAGGTGTTTAAAACGCACTTTCTAGGGCACCACCTCCTGAGGTCAGCATAGAGCTCACCAACCGAGGGTGGGGGGTGGGGGGTGGGGGTGGGGCCAGATCCCCAGGCCCGGCTCAGCTGACCCCAATCCTGCGCCCCCTCAAAACAGTTACAGCCTTCACCCTCTTCACCTGCTCCCCCCATGACGGGCCATTCCTGAGCTCTTTTGCCGAGGCTGAGCTCCTGTGTCCAATCATTCAGCAAACATTCAGTCCCTGCCCTCTGCCAGGCACTCGCCCTCGTCCTGGGATACTGCAGCAACGGACAGACACTGTCGAAGTCACATTCTGGATGAGCGGAGGCTGATGATGAACAGACACAAGAAAACATCAGGTACAAATGCTACAGAGAAAGGTGTGGGGGGGAGGCTCCATTAGGAAGGTTTCATGGAAGAGAAAATGTTCAAGCGGAAACTGGGAAGTGAGAAGGAAACCCCTTGAGGAGAGCAGGGAAGGTCCCCCAGGTGGAGGGAACAGTGATTCCCAGAGGTCGGAATGAGTGTGACATGTTCAGGGAAGGCAGAAACCCCAAGGGACAGGGACAGGAGAAAGGGCGAGAGGCATGAGGAGAGGTCAGAAAGCTTAATGAGCCAGATGTGGGGATTTTGTTGTTGTTCATCCTCTCCCGAGGATATGTTTTTCCATTGATCTGTTTTAGAGTGGAAGGGAGGGGAGGAGAGAGAGAAACATAGGATTTGAGAGAGATACATTGATTGGTTGCCTTCCGCATGGCCCCAACTGGGGTGGCGAGGCGGGGATTGTGGGGGGGGATGTCAAACCAGGTCATTCCTGGTCCGTGCCCTTGACCAGGAATCGAAACCATAACCCTTTGGTGTGTGAGCCGATGCTCTAACTACTGAGAAGCACAGGCCAGGGCCAGATGTGGGGATTTTACTCTAAGTGACAGGGGAGGCTACTAGAATGGCAGAAATTTGTCACTCTGGCTGGCCAGCACTTAAAAGCCCTTCTTATTTTGGGGAATCACAAAACTAATGGGTAGCAGGGTCCTAGTTCTCACCATAGAAGCCAAGGCTTAGCAGGGGTCAGAGAAGGTACTCTCTCCTGTGGCATTTAAAATAAGGCCCATCAGGTGCTCCCACCTGGGACTGAATCGTGAGGGTGTGTCTTAAAGACGCTAGGTCAGTTAGGAATTAAGGTGGCCGTGGTGCCGTCAGGTGTGCACGCGGATAAGTGTGCAAGGGCAGCACAGTCCAGCATGTGGTGACCGATGTGCCCGGGCTCTGGCTGCCCCTAAGTGTCCTGTGGAAAGGGATCAGGGGTTGCATCCTCAGCAAACCATCCGGGAGCTTCACTGGGCCAACCTTCCTCTGCCCCTCGGCCTCCAGGATTCCTCTTGATTCTCTGAGCCCCGCAGTCACTCTCAGTACATTTCTCTTCTCTTTGAAAGTGAGCCAGTGCTGGCTTCTATTGTTTGAAACCCAGTGTCTGGACTAGTTCAGCAGAGGAGGGCTATAATAATCTGAGGCACATTTTCAAAAGTGGAAAATGGATTAAAAGGGGCATCAGGCCTGGCTGGCATGGCTCAGGGGTTGAGTGTCGACCTATGAACCAGGAGGTCATGGTTTGATTCCCGGTCAGGACACATGCCTGGGTTGCAGGCTCGATCCCCAGTGTGGAGAGTGCAGGAGGCAACCTATCAATGATTCTCTCTCATCACTGATGTTTCTATTTCTCTCTCCCTTTCCCTTCCTCTCTGAAATCAATAAAAATATATTTTTAAAAGGGGGAAGGCATTGGCCAGGGGCCAGTCAGAAAATCACACTAAATCTTTCAAATAGAGGGGCTTTCATAGACAGGAAGCTTGCCCTGGCTGGTTTGGTTCAGTGGATAGAGCGTCGGCCTATGGACTGAAAGGTCCTGGATTCGATTCTGGTCAAGGGCACAGGCCCAGGTTGCAGGCTTGATCCCAGTGGGGGGCATGCAGGAGGCAGCTTATCAGTGATTCTCTCTCATCATTGATGTTTCTATCTCTCTCTCCCTCTCCCTTCCTCTCTGAAATCAATTAAAAAATATACTAAAAAAGAAAAGAAAAGAATGCATTCACAGGCATTAGAAAGAGTAAAAGAAAAAAGGAAGAGGGTTGTCACCTAGGAATTAACAACTGCAAGAAGCAGCTCTTACCTCCTGAGGCTGGAGAGCAGGTGGTATCACTGTTGTCCAGGAGCCTGGAGGAGGGCCCCATGGGGCTGGTGCTTGGATCTCTGAGGGAAGCTCTGCCCTGTTCAGACCAGTGAGAAGGGCGTGCTGGGGGCAGGTGCTTCCACCAAAGGGGTGTGGCTCTGCAGCTTCTCAGACGCCACAGGGGCACAGCTCAGCAGGTGAGTGTGGCTGCTGCTGGTACTTGTGGGTGCTGGGAGTGCTCAAGTCTCTAGAACAGTGGTTCTCAACCTTCCTAATGCCGCGACCCTTTATTTTTTATTTAAAAATATATTTTATTGATTTTTTAGAGAGGAAGGGAGAGGGATAGAGAATTAGAAACATCGATCAGCTGCCTCCTGCACACTCCCTACTGGGGATGTACCTGCAACCAAGGTACATGCCCTTGACCGGAATCTAACCTGGGACCCTTGAGTCTGCAGGCTGATGCTCTATCCACTGAGCCAAACTGGTTAGGGCCTGCGACCCTTTAATACAGTTCCTAATGTTGTGGTGACCCCCAACCATAAAGTTATTTTCGTTGCTACTTCATAACTGTAATTTTGCTACTGTTATGAATCGTAATGTAAATATCTGATATGCAGGATGTCTTTTCATTGTTACAAATTGAACATAATTAAAGCATAGTGATTAATCACAAAAACAATATGCAATTATATATGTGTTTTCCAATGGTCTTAGGCGACCCCTGTGAAAGGGTCATTCGACCACCAAAGGGGTCACGGCCCACAGGTTGAGAACCGCTGCTCTAGAAGCTGAGAACAGTATATGCTGCTACTGGGGCAACATAGAAAGACAGGAAGTGGCCTGGCCAGCATGGCTCAGTGGTTGAGCGTCGACCTAAGAACCAGGAGGTCACAGTTTGATTCTTCGTCAGGGCACATGCCTGGGCTGTGGGCTTGATCCCCAGTGTGGGGTGTGCAGGAGGCAGCCGACCAATGATTCTTTCTCATCATTGATGTTTCTCTCTCTCTCCTGCTCCCTTCCTCTCTGAAATCAATCTATCTATAATAATAAAAGGGTAATATGCTAATTAGACCGGATGTCCTTCCTGACAAAGCCAGGGCCAGAGGGAAGCAGCCCAGGTCCCAGGTGCCTGCTGGTGGCTGGAGGAGGGAAGCCAATGCCGGCAGCTGGGGAAAGGAAGGCCTACCCTTGCATGAATTTTTGTGCATCGGGCCTCTAGTATATATATATATATAAAAGTCTAAGCGACCAAATGACAGGTCAACTGGTTGCTATAATGTGCACTGACCATCAGGGGGCAGACCCTCAATGCAGGAGCTGCCCCCTGGTGGTCAGTGCGCATCATAGCAACCGGTCGTTCTGCAGTTTGGTCTATTTGCATATTAGCCTTTTATTATATAGGATTGGTTCTGTTTCTTTGGAGAATCTGACTGATCCAAGTGCTTTGTGAGATAGGAGGGGCAGGTATTATCTCCAGGAAGAAGCCCTAGTAAGAGGGAAAAAGTGAAAATGTAGGTTTTAGCTCTCATTATTCTGCACCGTCTGTTTAAACCATGCTTACCCTGTTTGTATAACTCTCAGTAGTGGCAAAGTTCCCGGTGATCATTTTTGTGCTTCTTTCTAAAACAGCATCTACCACTCACCCAAGTAAAACCTTGAAACTCCCTCTCTCCTGAGTGCAGAAACCAGGTGTGGCTAACAGAATACTTGAAATAGAGTATCTACTCAATTAATAACTAACAGATGAATGAATAAATACATGCATTAAAAAGTAAACATAAGCCAAATGACTCTGTAAGAAATTACTATTGGTTGCATTTGTATAGAATTTTATATATGCAAAAAAATATGTTGTAAATATGTAAGTGCTGCGAGCAATAATTTCTAATGAAACCTGTCATCAAAATGAATTAATATTTAGTGGGCACAAACTATGAGCATGACCCTGCATTAGTCAACTCTCCAAGAATACATCTGCCTTAATAATAGAACTGTTTAAAGGTGTCAGAGCTGGAATCCTAATTCATCTCTTAAGTTGTTTTTTAGACCTCTGCTTTGTTAGATAAATCTTCTCTCATCATGACTAAATGCTATTTTCATTATATAGTGTTTCCAAAGTTTATTAAGCATTTTATCCCTGCTATCAAACTGTTTGATCTTGTCTGTCTTTGCATCTCTTCTGATGTTTTGTAATTTTCTTGCCAGTAGTTCAATTTCTCATGAACATTTATTGTTTTTACTCTCTGGAACAGCAGCTCTCTTCTTCTGTGACAAGCTCTGTCAAAGCCCAGGTGAGCCTTGTAGGTGGGGGCTGACAACTATAGAACCGTGCCCTCAGGGCCATGATGATTGAGCACATGACCCAAGCTGGACCAATCATAGTTCTTCCCTGGGAACTTTTATTTTATCTGGGGGTGGGGGTGGGGGGAGAGGAAAAGAAGCTTGGAAAGAAGAGGGCTTTTCCTCTCTCTTCTTGTGGAGTTGCTTACTAGACTGGGAACACAGGGCTACCAGAGGCCATTTTCTACCCCATAAAGCAATCCTCCTGCAATAGGAGAAAATCAATTCAACCTAAGGAGATAAACAGGATGAGAAGTGGGAGAGACCTGAGAGCTTTCAAATCCCTGATTCCAGGAGCTGAATTCTCAGAAATTCTGTCTTCTGAACTCCCAAAGCTTAACTGTCAAATTCATCTTTCATTCTGGTAGCCACCTCAACCTGTTGCCAAAAATCTTCTTTTTAACTTCAGCTAGTTTAAGTTCCTATACAAAGTCCTCTCCCCCACATACACATTTGCTAGAATCCCTGTGTAGACTTCAATATATTTAAACATTAGTCTGAGTACTACCTTATAAACTTTGAGTTGTCAAGGCAGGCCATCTACATGAGGTGACAGCATAGGGTTTAAGTGCATTGGTTCAAGAGTCTTGGTTTCATATCCTACCTTCATCACCAACTAGCTAAGTGACCTTGGGTGAGGGACTTACACTGTCAGTGCCTTAGCTTCCCCCCTATACAGTTTGCAAAATGATGAGGGTCATTGTGCCCATTAAATAGATTATATCTTTAAAGCCCTAGGACAGCACCTGGCACATAGCAAGAACTCAATAACTACAGCTATTATGACCCTTCCTTCTTTTGTCATTGATGTCTCCCATGGCATAATCACCCTATAGGATTTGATACACATTGATTCAACCCAGAACCTCAAATTTCTTTTATTTTTATTTTTGGAATGTTAAATAAATGTTTAACTTTGACATTTCCTGGGCCACATTCTATGGTTGTTGTCCCCCCCCCCCCTCCCCTCCTCAGTGATTCCTTCCAAATTTTTGTTCTTTGGTATTCTTTCTCAGTTCTTCTTTCTTTCTTTCTTTAAGGTTTTTTCTACAGGTGAAAGTAAGATTTGGTTGCGAAATCTCTAAGTTTATTATGTGTAGTGATTTGTTTTATTTATTTACTTATTTGATTGTTTATTATTGATTTCAGAGAGGAAGAGAGAGGGCCAGAGGGATAGGAACATCAATGATGAGCGAGAATCACTGATCAGCTGCCTCCTGCACACCCCTACTGGGGACCGAGCCTGAAACCAGGGCATGTGACCAGGATCAACGCTCAACCACTGAGCCACACTGGCCGTGCTCCTTCTCAGTTCTTTTTCACAATACCTCCGATTCCTATCCCTCAACGTTATTCTGTTCCTTCCTTGTAAATTGCTTTTTATTATACACGCAACTGGAATATTCCTACTACAAGGAGCAATTTGCTGTAAGTTTGTTTTTTCTGGACTCATTTCTCTTTTATGGAAGTGGTGTTATTTATCAACCTGTGATGGAGTTCTTCCTGGTTGGGCTGGGGCATGCTGCAAACTGCCGCTGTTCTTGCAAGTCCCTGTAATAATGCTTTTGTTGGCCAGGACACAAACCACAGTCTGAAAGGTCTTCCTGAGTTCTGAAGGTCAAGCAATTAAAATTGTCTAAGGCTTTGAGGAGAGATGAAACAAGGCCTTTCCCCGGGGAGATCTGTTGGTGGTTCTTTAGGTGCGTACTGTACTACCCAATGGGGGCACCTGGGTTCTAGTCCTGCCTGCCGCTTCCTGTTGGGACCTCAATTTCTTCATCAGTATCATGGATTTACAGCAGAATCACCCTGATTCTGTGTGAACTTTAAAATGAAACAATATGGTAGTTTGTGAATTGCAAGCTTTAGTAGGAACTCAGCAATCGATATAAAATGGGGCTAGTTCTCTTTCATTGGCTTTGCACAGTGCCGCGTGCAAACAGGATGAGTTCAGGACACTTAGTGAAGAGCCACACGTGGCATCTTCTTGAATAAGGCAGACAAACGGAGTCAGGTCCTCGGGCCACAGCGTCTCTCGGAAGTTTCAGAGAAAAGACATATCCAGGAATAACTTCCACTGTGAACCTCAGTGGAAAAGGTTTACAAAGTAGAATAAAATAACCAAGGTTATTGCCTCTCAGATGGGCCTTCCCTTATTCTACCTTCACTGCCATCCTCCCTGGATCCCTATCCTCGCCCCATCAGGCCCAGAGGGCTCATCTGGAAACTGTCTTGCCCCGTTCGGCTCAGGTGATACAGAATTTTCTAGTGTTTACTCCCAGCCCTTCACCTTTCCCCCTGTTCAGTGCCTGTATAGGTTCGGGTTTTTCCCACCTGCCAAATGGAGATGGTTCAGTCCATAGCACATGCCTCAATGGAGCGCAGAGGTGACTAACGCCGCCTGGGGAACTGGAGGGGACTGTCCAAAGGGGCTAATTTTAGAGTAAGTCCTAAAGGCGAAGGAGGTGTCGCCACAAGGTAAAGGGTTGGGAAGGAACCTTACCCCCTGCCCCCTTCCCTCTCGACTCCAGAGGGAATAGCATGTGCCTTTGACAAAGGCATGAAAGAGCTTAATGCCTTCGTTCAGAAATAGCAGGTAGTTGATCCTGGCCGGAGTCCTGGCATGCCACCCGGCAAACCCTAACCACACCATTGTTTCCCACAGAGCTGTAAAGAGGCATCACTTTTCTGTCCCAAATGGAAGGTGATGTTGTTAGATGCTCTTTCAGCCAAACTTTGATAGGCGATAAAATACTTTTCAAGGTAAAGTCCCTGATTAGTCTCCTGAGGGTTAAGGCACCTTCATCTCCCTCAACTCTTCCCCTCCCTCCCCTCAACTCTTTTAACCTCCGCATCAAGTATGAGCCCTTCTTCAGTCTTCCTCTCTGGGGACAGAGGGCCTTTTACACAAATAACATGGGTGGCTGCTTCAACTGCCCAGAGTGGCCAGGGTCAGTATTCAGATCAGGGTCTCAGCTCTGTTCTATGTACTAGCTGTCAGCTGGAGTCAGCTACTTCTCCCAGCCTCAGCACCAAGGCTGATGGAAAGAGGAAAATGAAATGAGCCTTATTTCCCTGGACGGCCTGTAGCCCTGTGAATCACTTCTTTAGAAAACAGGCATGAAGGTATCCAATTAAAGCACATTGCTAATCTGGTAGAGCAGTGGTTCTCAACCTTCTGGCCCTTTAAATACAGTTCCTCATGTGGTGACCCAACCATAAAATTATTTTCGTTGCTACTTCATAACTGTAATGTTGCTACTGTGATGAATCGTAATGTAATTATCTGATATGCAGGATGGTCTTAGGTGACCCCTGTGAAAGGGGTCATTCGACCGCCAAAGGGGTCGCGGCCCACAGGTTGAGAACCACTGAAGGACATGACCCAGGTGCTCACACCACCGTTTCCCTATGTAGAATGAGAAAATGCCAGCCAGAAGAAAATAAGCAGGCATGATTGATCAATTTATGTCCAGTTCCCTATCGTTTCCTTTGTCTTGTCACCCACTACCTTTCAAAATCCTCATGGGCAGGAGGTCAGCTTCCTCCAGTTCCTTTGAAAATCCTTGAAGTGACCTGTGAAACGTCCTGAGGGCAATGAGTCTAGAGCAGGGGTGGGCAAACTTTTTGACTCGAGGGCCACAGTGGGTTCTTAAACTGGACCGGAGGGCCGGAACAAAAGCATGGATGGAGTGTTTGTGTGAACTAATATAAATTTAAAGTAAACATCATTACATAAAAGAGTATGGTCTTTTTTTTTTTTTTTTTTTTAGTTTTATTCAAACGGGCCGGATTCGGCCCGCGGGCCATAGTTTGCCCACGGCTGGGATAGAGTGACACCGAGTCGTGATGACCCAAGTCTTCCAAACTAAGTGGAAGATGGCAGTTGAACCCACTGAGGTTCTCTTTATTTGCCAGGAGTCATCCTGGGAGCGCAACGCTGTCCTCTGCCGAGAGAGCACTCCAGTCAAGCTCCCGGCACCAGAATGCTAATTGGTGTTTGGTGGCTGGCTTGGAGTAAGTCTTATGCGTCAGCCTAAATTAAAGTGGAAATCTTCAGGGATTTCCCCCAGCCCTTTGGTAAGAAAGTGACTTTGTTCAAGAATAGGCAAACCAAGACTGGAGGGCCAAATCCTGTCCTGTTACCTGTGAAGCATGCCTTTTCCCCACCTTCTTCCCTCTCTCTAGCCCCTGGCAACCACTAATCTACTTTCCGTGTCTATGTAATTAAGGAAGAAGGGTTTTTATAGCCAGGGTCTTGGATGCAGGTTTCAAAATGTGGGACCATCGCTGGCTCTTACACTCCTTCATCGCTCTGGCCACAGTTTCCTCAGCTGCCAGATGGGTGGTTCTCAGTCTTGGCTCACATTAGATTCAGTCGTGGAAACTGAGAACATGCTGGTGACCTGGCCCCACCCCCTTGAGATTCTAATTCACTAGACCTCTAGTGGGGCTTAGACACTGGGGATTTTTAAAAGCTCTGTAAGGCAGGCTTGCTCCAAGGCCTTGCTATCAACATGTGGCCCCGGGACCAGTTGGAAGCTTGTTCGACATGTGAACTTGCAGGCTCCTCTCCAGTCCCAACGACTCCGCATCTGGGCATTAACAAGACCCCAGGTGACTCGTGTGCACTTGAAAGTTCGGAAAGCTCTGCTCCAACATCCCCTCCGGCTCTCACAGTCTGCAGTTTTGTGATCCCTGTTCCTGCCTTTGGGGCCACCAGGTGATTTTCGTAATCGGTTCCCACAAACCAGCGTTGACCCCACATTGGAAAATTGGCTTCCAGGTTGCTGGCTGAACAGGATATGGGAATATGCCACGGGCAAAGCGTTACATGAAGTTTGTTCAGTGATAGTTAATTACACAGTCATTTGGAAGAACATCAAGTCACTTTAGACTTGCTTTATCCACTGTCCAGAAGCAGAAGGGGGGGAAAAGGGGTATTTAGGTCTCAACCTGTGGAACAGCACACAAATCACAGTGACCAGCTTACACCTGGTTCTGCGCCCTAAAACAGGTTGGCGATCAGCACAATCCTTGCGTTATTTTACAGAGACAGCACTGCCCGTGCGCATGCCACCGTGTCCCCCAGCTGCGCTGGGAAATAAAGTCTTGCCTCTCCCCACCAAGGGATCAGGACATGACCGGAACTGGGACACTGGAACCCTTTCAGAAGCAGAAGGTAGGTTTCCCAGGAAGATCTGGTGCTCCAGCCCTCCCCATAAGTGTCTATTCTTCCCCGCCCAGCTCCTGAAGACCCTCCCATAGGAAGCCATCGGGGAATTGGGCTCTTGAGCAATAGCTTTCCTGTTCTCCTGGCATGGTGTGGCAATACAGCGACTCTCATTTCTCTACTGCAACCCTCCGCGTTCAGTGTTTGGCTCTGCTGTGTGCTGAGAGGGATAAATGCTCCTTCTGTTTGGTTACACCTGTAGCCAATTTAAAAGTATTCTGTACTTTGGAAAATCACAGGTCAGGCAGGCACTCCCATGCAAAGCAATATAAGCAGAGTTCTTCCATCACCGCTGACCAATAGAATCACCTGGAGAGCCTTCACTCCTGGAAGGAAAGATAGGCAGTAAGATTTCTGATGCTTCTCTTAGCGATGATTTTTTCTAATATAGCTCCTTGGGCAAGGGAAACAAGAAAAAATGAACAAGTGGGACTACATCAAACTAAAAGGTTTTTGCACAGTAAGAAACCACCAACAAGACGAAAAAGCAACCTATTGAATGGGAGCTACATTCAAGAAGGGGTTAACATCCAACATTTATAAAGAACTCATACCACTCGACAGCAAACAAATAAGCAATCCAATTTAAAAAGGCAGAGGACCTGAATAGATACTTCTCCAAAGAGGATGTCCAATGGCCAATAGACATGAGGAGATGCTCAGCATCACTAATTGTCACAGAAATGCAGATTAAAACCACCGTAAGATATTACTCATACTTGTCAGAATGGCTACTGCTAATAAATCCACAAATAGCAAGTGCTGGTGAGGATGTGGAGAAAAGGACACTGTTGCAGGGAATACAGACGGGTGCAGCCACTATGGGAAAACATGACGATGTTTCTCAAAAAATTAAAAATGGAACTGCCTTATGACCCAGCAACTCCACTTCTGGGCATTTATTTAAAGAAATCCAAAGCACTCATTTGAAGGAATATAAGCACCCCTATGTCCACTGCAGTGTTATTTGCAACTAGAGGCCCGTTGCACGAAGATTTGCACAATAGGCCTTCCTTCTCCTGGCTGCTGGCACTGGTTTTCCTCCGGCACCCGGGACCTAGGCCTTTGGTCTGGCCACAGCAGAGAAGCCACACCTCTTCAGTCTTCGCTCGGCGCCTGTGTATGCAAATTAACCATCATCTTTGTTGGGTTAATTTGCATACTCTCCTGATTGGCTGGTGGGTATAGCGGAGGGACGGTCAATTTGCATATTTCCCTTTTATTCGTGTAGATAGCCAGTATATGGAAGCAACCCAAGGGCCCATCAACAGATGAGTGGATAAAAATGTGGTGATACATATAAACAATGGAATATTACGCAGCCATAAAGAAGAATGAAATCTTACCATGTGCAGTAGCACGGATGGGCCTAGAGGGTATGATACTCTGTGAAATAAGTCAGAGAAAGACAAATACCATATGGTTTCACTTACATGTGGAATCTAAAGAACAAAATTAGTGAAAGCAACGAGGACTGCAGAGATTCAGAGGCAGAGACGCCAGCGCCCATGGGAATAGTGTGGAGATGATGCACAGCCAAAATGGCCCATGGAGGGAGGCCAGGAGGGTGTTCCCATGATGGTTTATGATACCGTTTGTCACATTCACTTTGAGCCAGGCTTTGTGCTAAATG
This sequence comes from Myotis nattereri, assembly GCF_964212035.1. NCBI lineage: Eukaryota > Metazoa > Chordata > Mammalia > Chiroptera > Vespertilionidae > Myotis > Myotis nattereri. The sequence goes on from NC_138092.1 coordinate 14,023,077, forward strand.
ATTGCCATATGTTGCCTTATTTGCTCTTCTCAACAGCATAAGGGGAGACCTAGAATTATCCCATTCTGTAGAAGATGAGACTGCGGCACAGAGAAGTTAAATAACTTGCCCAAGGTCATCTTATAACCTGGTCTGAATGACTCCCAAGTCCATGCACTTTACTATAGTGAATACCCACGTAACACTTACCAGTGTGTGCCAGGAGGCAGTTCCTAACATTTTACATATATCATCTCATTTAATCCTCAAGACAAGCCTTTCTGGCAGAGAACCCCATTATTCTCAAGATCTGGGTAAGGAAACTTGGACACAGAAATGAAGTAACGTGCCCACCTAAAGAAATGAAGTAACTTGCCAGGTAAAATACAGGACGCCCAGTCGAATTTGATATATAGCAAGTAATAGGTTAATATAAATATTGCATGGGGCATACTTATACTAAAAACTGTTTATCATTGATCTGATGATTTAAATAGGCATCCTGTTTGCGTTTGTTTGTTTTTGCTAAATCTGGCCATCCTACCGAGGTCACCGTGCTGGCAGTTGATAAGCAAGGTTTAAAGCAGGTGATCAGACTTGGGCGCGCGTTCTTAACCATGGCATTCCAGTGTAGCTGGAGACGTGGCTTGGCATGAATACCAGCATGCTTGGGAAGAAGTGAGCAGACTTGTCCTCTTGGCTCCGAGGTTAGATTGAGGGGGTGAGAAGCTGCGGTGGACTTTTCCACCCTCGCTCAGCTCACCTCCCTGCTCTGCTGCTGCTGCTGCTGCTGTCCCCACGGGCTGGTGACACAAGAGTTAAAAGAGCTGGCCAACGTGGAGCCAAGGCTTGGTTCTGATGCCAGATAGAGAAGGAAAAGAAAAACAAGAAGACATGAAGGCATGCGAGAGAAAGCTAGTATGGGAGTCTGCAGACATTTATGAAGAACTCATACAACTCGACAGCAAACAAACTCACACTTCCCTTCATAAAGTGCAGGCCCACCTCCGAGGGGAAATGCGTGTGCCTAGAAAGCATTCGCAGGCCTGTGGCAAAGCCACAGAGGAAGCACTTACCTAACCCTCTTTATGGACAACTATTGACCAGGGTGCTAGGACTCTGCTGGGTGCTGTCCACCCAGGCAGCTGACAGAGACCCAGGGCCATCGTTCTGGCAGGTGGGTAGAGTGTTGCTTAGGCCAGGAGGCTGGGAAAGTGTGCCGTCTCCAGGGTGGATGTGGAGTTCAGGTCCAACGCTGAGTGCCAAGGAAATCTGGCTCAGCTTCCTGAGCGCCAGGGGCGCTGCAGCTGCAGAAACAAACTCTCCTGGCGTTAAAGGGGGGTTGAGCGCTTGTATAACCGAACATCAAGCAAATAGAGAACCAATCGGCGAGCTTAATGGGACCAGTGTGATACTCAGGAAGAGGCCGTAAGAATGAGCAATAGGAGATAAGCAGAAGCGGATTAGCTATCCCCAGTTGTGGAGGGACAGGGATTCATAAAAGAATTCGCTGTGTATAAAAACAAGCACATTTATGTTCGATAAAGCCAAGTGCTGTGTTGTACAGTTTATATTTAGTAGTGCTTTTAAATTTAGTTTTATTTTGTTCCTTTTGTTGTTTCCCAGAGGCCTGAGTTGAAGAACCCACTGAGGTAGAAAATATGTGAGTAGTACTAAAATGGCTGAGCTGCGGCCCAAGGATATTAAGCATCGACAGGTCCTATCTCCTTCCAAGACTATTTGGAACATTTATTAACCAGTTACCCTACTTCCAGTCTCCCTATCCTCCGGGTATTCCTCTAAAACCTGGATGGCTCAGATCACTATCAATTGCATAAAAGAGACAATTGCGCAAATTCAATGCCTTTTGCAATCTCTTCCCAAACTGTTTGCCAAACTCGCCTTTCACCACTTGCTTCTCCTGTCTTCTCTTTGTGGATTCACTGGTTCAGACCAAGCATGCTTCCCCGTTTCCTTCTCTTTTCCAGCCCCTGCCTCACCCTCCGCAGGACAAGAGCCCACCCATCACCAGATGTTTTCAGACCTCCGTGCCTTTGCATGTGCTGTTCCTTTCCTCTGGTCCCTCCAGCAGTGTGCTGGAGCTGGCTGGCTCTTTCCAGCTCACGCACGTCTAGTCCCAACTCTCTTCAGTGACATCACATAGATACCTTGAAATCTGCCGCAGTAGAAGAATGTACACCAGGGAAATGAACAAATGCTACACATCAGGGATTGTTCAACATTCACCAGCACACACTGTGGCCTCCCACTCTGCCTGGAAGAGTCCTACGCATCCTCCAGGACAGAGTGCTGCTCTGTGCAGCTGCCTTTGACTCCTACAGAGGAACAGGGAGAAGAAAGCAGCTCCTCTGTGCTGAGCCTGTGGGCTGGGCACTTTGCATACATAATTCTCATGCCTGAGTAAAGCAGTTGTATCCTATCATGTGTTTGTTTACGCTTGCCTCCTGATACGTGCTAAGAGCAAAGATTGCAGCCCCAGGGACCTTAAAAGTATCTTTTATAAATGGTGGGTTCTTCGTGACGCCAAGTATTTAAGTAAGTAAAAACTAGGAGGAAAAAGTGCATTGCCTTGTTTCATCGCTCTGTTCTTCCAGAGAATACCCCCGTGCACTACAGCAACGCTGAATATTTTTACCAGGGTTTTCCGTTGGGTATTTTAAAAACCTATGGTACATGAATTTATACAAAGACATCACTGGTGTAATACTGGCGGCATGTTTATAGATGTAGGAAGGGCTCTGGGAACTGACATATAAAGATGGAAAGTTTGTGTCTATGGGAGGTAGGTGGGGAAGGCATTGTTGGTCAGAAGGGCTTTGAAATATGGACTTTATAAGGTAACCACTACCCCACCACATTCATAGTCTTTTCCTTCTCCATTGTCATCGTCATCATCACCACCGTCATTATCGTCACCATCATCACCATCGCCATTATCATCACCACCATCATTATCATCATCCCCATCACCACCATAGCATACAGGTGCTGAGTAGGGCGAGGCAAAGCTAAGAAACCAACGGACTTGTAGCTGTGTTTGGAAGCCTGTCGTTTCCCTTGTCTCTCCTCCTCACTTTTCCTTAAATGTATTGAAGCATCAACATATTCCATAGGAAGCTGTTTTCTGGGGCTGTTGGGATGCTCTGTAAAATACATCCCATCCACCCTCACCTCCCAGTCAGAGAGGCAGACAGTAAATATTACTTTAACCTCAGTTGATTAGACGCTGTGAAATGATTGGCTGAAAGGACCTTCCATGTAATTTATTCAAGTCAACTTAACCAAAAGCTAGGATGAAGATGAAAAATCATGTCACATTCATCCTTAAGAAAACAGATAGTCTATGCAGAAGCAGCAGTAAAGTCTGCCTGCTGTATTCTGATCTTACTGCTGCAGAAATGAGTATTTTGATCTTATTGCTACAGTAAAGTAGTTTGATCTTACTGCTTCCTGCCCTTAGAGAGCCACATTGATAAGGTCAGAATGGAGTTTATTGTGGGCTCCAAAGGGGGCTTCATGGGGAGAGACGAGACCTGCAACACAGGCAGGGATGGATCCTGAAGGACATCCTGAGGGAAGACAGTAGCTGAGGAGATGTTTAGAGCAGCATTGCCTGCTCTGCGTTTTGCAAAACAGCACTTGGCATAGAGATTGGAAGAGCAAAGAAGTTTGGGAAATATCTTGGCTGAGGTCTAAGGTTAGACTGTTATTATATAACCTGAGAACACCTGAAGCAAATAAACCTGATCAGCTTTATTTAACTTAAGTTTCCCAAATGTGTTTGATTATAGAACCTGCTTTTGGGGAATATCTATCTTTCAGATGATGTTTCTGAAACTATTATTTATGTGTGCCCTTTTTTAGGCCTCAGAAGAGTTCTTCTTGCCTGACTGGTGTGGATCACTGGTGTGGATCACCTATGAACCAGGAGGTCACGGTTTAATTCCTGGTCAAGGCCATATGCTGGGGTTGTGGGCTTGATCCCCAGTGTGGGCATGCAACAGGCAGCCGATCAATGAGTCTCTCTCATCATTGATGTTTCTATCTCTCTCCTTCCCCCTTTCTCTCTGAAATCAATAAAAATATATTTTTTAAAAGAGTTCATCTTACTTCTCACTACTTTATGATCACATTTTCAGCTGGGCTTCTTTTGTTTGATTTGATTTTTCTCTTTTCATTCCTAACCCCAACTCCTCAACTTAAGTGCTCACTTTCATGTGTTTCTTATACCTCTTTAAATATGCACTTATCTTATAAGAGAAAGCATTTTGTTTTGTGTGTCTGTGCTGTATATTTTATTTTTTCTTACTATCTTGTGCTCACCCAGCATTATGTTTCAAAGAGCTAAGGATGCTGTTGTCTATTCATTTCACTTGTTTTTATCTGCTGCACAGATTCCACAGTAGGCAGCCCACTCGCTTTACTCACCCATCCTCCACTCATGCACACCAAGTTTGGTGGCATCAGGGATCTTGAGATGAGAACAGAGAATAATGACATCTACTGGATAAATCATTTGAACAGTTTTCTTCTATTAAGTAAGTAAATAACCTGGTTGATTTTAGCGAGCTGACCTGATTAAGTCCTAGTAATGACGAAGTAAATTCAGAAGAAGCGGCCTTCAGCTAATTTGCTAGAATAGGGACTGAAATCATTCACTTCCTGTGTTGCACACTAGACAGATTATTTAACATTAGCAATCCCTTAATTCTAGTAGGGACTGTGGAAGAGATCATGGCAATTTGGGGGAGTTAAGAGGAATGCCAACTTCCGAGGAAACTTCTAATGGTGTTGAACAGGAAGTATCACAGAGTTCAAGAACTTCTGGAGAATAGAGGAAACTCTTCCAAGTAATTAAACTACCTGGAATTTGTTTTCAGTTTGGAAGCTTTCCACTTCCTTTAACAAATGAGTGATTGTGAAACCCCTCTCAATACTTTACCCAAGTTCAGACGGACAATGAGAGCAGAGTTTTCAGGCAAAGAGGCTGACAGGGCAATGAAAAATAAACCCTGAAAAAGAAGACATTTCATAAATTCCAGCATTATGTGGATTCCTGCCAAATTAATGACAAAAATGATGGCTGAACTTAGGGAATGAATTTGCGTGTGAATGAATGAACAAGCTTAGAGTTTTCTATCATTGGGATTAATTACCATCAACAGCACAAACTCTTGAAGGGAGAGAGGCGGAAAAGATGAACAATAATAAAAAAGGGGCTAAGCTGAACCCTATAGACTCTGGATGAGACTCTCTGAGGATATTTACCAATTCACTACAGAGGCAGGATGGGTTTATATAAAAAACAATCATTGTATATCACTTATAGTTTTGCTTCCTGCCCTTCCCTCAGTAGCTCAGGGCCTAGAATATAGGCAGCACTAAAAAATCTTTTAGAATTAATAAATAAATAAATATAAGTAGCTTAAATTAACTGGTGGCTATTGCAGGGAGTTCAATGTTTGTTTATATTATCAAGACTTTATTTCTTTAGGGTGGTTTTAGGTTCACAGGAAAAATTGAGGAGAAAATACAGAGATTTCCCAAATACCCCGTTCCCCTAGACATGCATAACCTCCCCCATTACCAACAGCTCCCACCATAGTGGTACATTTGTACCAATTAATGAATCTACATTGACGCATTATGTCACCCAAAGTCTACAGTTTATTTTAGGGTTCTGGGTGTTGTACATTCCATGGGTTTAGACAAATATATAATGGTTATAGTATAAGTATGATATCCTAAATGTTGTATTTTCACTACCCTAAAAATCCTCTTTGCTCTTCCTATTCATCTCTCCCCACCTGGAAACCACTGATCTTTTCATTGTTTCCATAATTTTGCCTTTTCCAGAATTTCATATAGTTGGAATACTATTGTATGTGGTCTTTTCAGATTGGCTTCTTTCACTTGGTAATATCCATTTAAGGTTCCTCCATGTCGTTTCATGGCTTGTCGTTCATTTTTTCAGTACTGAATAACATTCCATTGTCTAGTTCAGGGGTGGGGAACCTTTTTTCTGCCAAGGGCCATTTGGATACTTATAACATCACTTGTGGGTCATATAAACTTATCAACTTAAAAATTAGCTTGTTGTATCTGATCAAACATTTAATTAACTCACCCCTAATCCTTCAGCAGGGCCAGACCAAATGATTTCCCAGGCCTCATAGGGCCTTCAGACTGAACGTTCCCCACCCCTCGTCTAGATAGATCATAGCTCATTTATCTCTTCACCTACTAAAGGGCATCTTGGTTGCTTTCAAGTTTTGACAATTAGGAATAAAGCTGCAATTAACATACAGGTTTTTGTATGGACATAAATTTTCAACTCTTTTGCGTAAGGACCAAGGAGCACAATTGCTGGATCATATGCCTAAAGTATGTTTAATTTGTAAGAAACTGCCAAACTGACTTCCAAAGTGGCTGTCCCAAGTTCATTTGATGACATACATTTATAAAGCTGTACGTCAGAGGACTCCTTTAGACACCTAGCATGCGAACCACACCTAAGAACTGTAGTCAACCATAGTGGCCACAGTGAAAAGGTCAAGTGAGCAGCCAACTTATAAAAGAGAGCTTTAATAAGGCTTATTTTTGGTGGGATCTCTTGCATGTAGGGGGAAAAAGTGTCAAAGATCGGATTTAGGACCAATGTTTGATTAATTTACTTGTGTCTCTAAATCATAGGGCAAAAACACTCCTCTGTTGCAAGTGTGAGATTTCCATATTCACGTCCTTGGTTCATGGCCTTTTGCTTCCTGTCAAACAAGCTACACTTGGATTAGCCTCTGGTGCTATGCAGCACCGGCCACGTGTGTGACTCTGTAGCCAAACACAGCCCACGCTTGCCAGATGTTTCACAGAGCACACAGCCCGTCTGTGCATTTGGCACTGTAATGATGCTTGTGGGAAGGGGGCAGATGCAAGGGCCTAGCCCCAGCAACAATAGCAATGACTTCAGAAGACTATTGACTTTGTATATTTACTCAGATGTTTGCAAATAAGCTTTAGAAAAATCAATAAAAACACCACAAACTGTGGGAAAACTTTGAGATCATCAGTGCCTTCTCCCCAGTGTTGAACAATAATTATCCCGTAGCTCTTCATTTGACGGGGAAAAAAAACACTTAGAAATGTATTTCTAGAAACGCATGAGTCTAAAATGCAATCAATCTCTCTCTCTTGCCATATACCGGGTGGGGCAAAAGTAGGTTTATAGTTTGTATGGGAAATAATACAATAATAAGTAAATAGTAATATGAGAATATACTGTTTCACATACTCACAACTGTAAACCTACTTTTGCCCCACCCTGTATACAGACATAGACATACATATATCGATCTATATCTATACATATATCTATCTACTATACATAATACCATTATAAAATCTCTATATAGACATATGTGTACATATGCAGATATCTACTTCAACATCTTATTGAGTATATGGAGAATAGAGAAAGAACAAGTCATGACTTTTGCCTACTTCTGAGAAATATTTTTGTCCTAAGACATTAACTAATCTCTTCTCCTAGGGTTGCTGAGGGGAGCTGTCTACATGAGGGGTCAGAGTACCTAGACTTACCTTCCCACCCATTCTCCTCACCTCCATGCTATGAAGCTATTGTAAACTTGTGGAAGTCATTAGTTTCCCTGGTTTTAGTTTCTTTGGATGCAGCTACCTCTAACATCCTGGGACTCTGACTCCCTTCTGGCCATTCTCTCCCACTTCACCCCCACTCCCTGTCCATGTGCTCTGAGTGGGGCTCAGCCTGGCCCCAGGACATCAGTGCCCCAAATCCCTCAGGACCCATGACCAGTCCAATCAGAATAGACCTCTGGCCTTCTGTCTTTCTACCTGAACCTGGAAGGATGGAAAGTTGGCAGTGCTGTGGCCATCTTATCATCAGGACCACCTGTCCCAGAAAAGAGCCAGCATAGAAGCAGGAGAGCCAAGAGTCAGAGAAACGCCAGAGGTCCTGATGACATAGTTCAAGTGCCTGAAGCCTTGGGCTTTTCAGTCCCTTGAACCAACAGCCTTTCTTCTTGGCCTCACCTACATTCAGGTTTCTGTCCTATGCAGAAAGAATCCTAACGTTTCCAAATCTTGTTTTATTGGCATCCAATTTCATTTAAAAACACTTGATCGTTTCAAATGTGGACATCAGTTATTCTATCCTGACATAAGGCAGTTTCCCTTCATTCACTGTCTAGCTGGACATCTTCAGGTATTTTCTATGCAAAGTATCCATAAGACCATGGCCAAAAATAATACAATAAAGGTACCTAAAAAATCAAACAGCATAATAAAACCTAAAGAAATGAATTAAGTCCGTGTCAGTGTCGCTCTACAGACGCACTTGTATGAAGCCAGCAAGCCAGCACACTGAAAGGAGAATTTACAGTAAGTAGGCAACTATTGAAAGGCAACGAGGAAGGACGAGTTCTGTTTGTGACACTCAATTGCTTGAGAAGCATTTCAAAACAATCTTATATAGGCCGCATTTTATTTTTATTTTATTTTGCAGACTTTTTTTAAAGAATTTAAAAAATATTTTTATTGATTCAGAGAGGAAAGGAGAGGGGGAGAGAGATAGAAACATCAATGATGAAAGAGAATTATTGATCAGCTGCCTCCTGCATGCCCCATATGGGCTCCTGGGCTGGGAATTTAACTGTAACCTCCTGGTTCATAGGTCGATGCTCAACCACTGAGCCATGCTGGCCGGGCTTATTTTGCAGTCTTAATATAACACAGGTTACATTGAGAGAAGGACTGGGAGAGAAGCCAGCGCTCAGTTCTTCCATGTATGCTTTCTCCTGTGTTTGATTTCTTCTGCGGTGTACTGTTTTGATTCCTGTCTTATTTCCTTTCCTGTGTTTTTTAGTTCTATCCTCAGTGGTTACTCTAGAGATTATTTTGAACTCTTAAACATAGAAGGATCTGCTTTGAATTATCACCACTTTAGCTTCAATAGTATAAAACACTTCTGCTTTTATACAGCTCCATCTCCCTTTTATGTGGCTATTGTCATCATAAATTACATGTTTACACAGTCTATGTTCATTAACATGGATCTATAATTATTGTTTATGCCTTTGTACTTTAAATCAATAGGAGAAAAATATAATAATACTTTATATATACCTATATATATACCATTGCTCTCTATTTCTTCACATTGCTTCCAGTTCTTGTCCAGCATCCTTTCCTTTTTGCCTGAAGGACTCCTTTTAGCATTTCTCATTGGGCAGGTCTACAAGTTGCACGTGTCAGGACTTGGACATGTGGACTAACCGGGAGGCACCTGTGGGAGGCACTTGGCAGTCGTTTCATAGAAGCCTAGATCAGAGCCAAGCTCCACCAATGACTCCCTTTTGAGCTGGACTCAGAGAACTGTCATTTTCTCTGCCTCATTCAGGCTTTGAAGTGAGAGTCGAGACATCTAAATTTTAGTCCTGGTTTTGTCCCTAACTAGCCGTGTGACTGCAGACAAAGTTACTACTCTTATTTGTGCCTTTTTCCTTATCTGGAAAATTAGGTGTTATAGATCAGGGTGGTCCAACTTTTTCTGAAAGGGCCAGATAGTAAGTATTTTAGACGCTGCCGGCCACGTAAAGTCGCAACTGCTCAACTTTACCATTGTAGTCCAAAAGCTGCCAAGGACAACGGGTAACCGAATGGGCATGGCTGTTCCAGTAAAAGTCATCTAGGAAAATAGGAAGCAGGCCAATTTGGCCTGTGCGCCACAGTTTGCCAACCCCTATTCTCCATGGTCCTGGGGAGTCCTTCTGGCTTTAAAATATAAACGGTCTGATAATTTACACAGTGTTATCCGTGTCCTTTTACTCCTTCACATCATTCTGGAGCATTCTCTCTACCAGCAATACAGTGGGAAGAATTACTACCACCCACTTATCTGTGTATGCGTGAACCCAGCACGTGTGTGTGTGTGTGTGTGTGTGTGTGTGTGTGTGTACTTCATTTATTCCTCCCAGCAAGACTATTAGGTGGATACTATTATAATCGCCATTTTACATAAGAAGGAACTAAGTTGAGAGAGGTTCCTTAACAGGTCCAATGCCAGGGCTGACCAGCAGCCCCTAAACAATGGATGAACAGATTACTCTGACACAGTTTCACTGTGAAAGAGAGGGCTAAGGGGTTGCCTGGCTCAAGGCACCAAGCAGCCCCAATTGCCTGCCTAATTAGGCTTTTATTACAGTTTGAGATAAAGTTTATATTTTAGATACAATCAGTAGGGTGAGTAATCTTGGGAGGACACACGTGTTTACATTGTCCTCTAGGCAAAGGCATCCAGGGATTAAGCATAAGGATTCCAGTAAGCACTTGGGGGTCTGCACATGCACAGGCTTGTTTGGAAAGGTCAAGGAATAATTAGGGGCGCTGCCTTCAACACTCCCCTAAGTCTCCCCTAAGTCGGAATTCCCATAAGCAGGGCAGGCGGCCGTCCACACACCTCCCTTTTCTCAGAATATCCTCCTTACAGCTTTCCAACCAAGTTTCCTGTGCTCCCCAACAGTTCAAGGCCACAGAGTTGGTAACAGCAGGAAGCAAGACAGTGGGACTCCAAACCTTTGTGATGTTTTCTCCATCTCATGCTTCCTATATTAAAGGTTTTTAGCACAATAGAGAATTCAATTTTCTTGAGAGGGAAAACAAATTTTAAATATACTATCTAAAGTTTAAGCCCCCCCCCAAATTCCACATAGACTCTTTTTAAGTTATAAATAAAGTGATTAGCTGCTGACTTAAAATGCTATCTCTAAGAGGCAAAGGCCAGCAAAAGAACATGTTGAGGCCCTCACCATCTGTCTGGCAAGACATATGAAAGAATTAGTGAACAAAATGCAGTTCTGCATTAATTACAGTAGAAATGCTTTTAATTACTCTCTACTTACTGCACTTGCCAGACCAACCACACATCCTTGCAGAACTAGTCTGCCGGCAGCACTGCGCGCTTCCCTGGAGCGTTGCGCTTGGGCCTGTGCTAATTCCCCACAGTTTACAGGTCCGGGGGTCAGAAGTCCAAATAATTGTGGAACAAATGTGCATTTAAATGTTCTTACTAAAAGCTTAACATAGGTGTGTTAAATTCCCCTATTTCCGCTTTCACCAACCTTTTAGAGAACCTAAGCAATCTCTCATCCGTTTTAATAAAAGGAATCCTATTAAATTTGATTCAGGGCTTCAGAGACAATATTGATCATTTATGGCTGAAGAAATTTGGGAAGAAAGTTTAATGAAATGAGTGGGGCTTAAACTACACCTTGAAAATTATGTAGGCTCCAAACAGGTGATTGGGGGTCAAGGAAGGCACAAAGGCGCGAAACAAACGACGTACAGTGGCCCACCCTGCCCCTCCCTACCCAGGGGTTCTGCATCTGAGGATTCAACCAGCGCTGATGGGAAATATTCAGAAAACAATTATGCTGCTGCTGATGTGTCCAATGGGATTGGGCCTATGATAGTTGCATCTGTACTGAACATGTACAGACATTTGTTTTCTTGTCAACATTCCCTAAACAATACAGTGTAAGACACATTTACATAGCATTTGCATTGCATTAGGTATTATCAGTAATCTAGAGAGGGCTTAAAGTATTCAAGAAGATGTGTGGAGGCTCTATGCAAATACGATGCTATTTCTATAAGGGACTTGAACATCCTCAAATTTTGGTATTTGCAGGGGGCACTGAAATCAGTCCCCTGAGAGTACCAAGGGATGACTGTGAGTACAGTCGGGGAAGTAGGAATGATCATTTCAACCCCTTGATACTCAGAGTATGGATCTCATTCTAGCAGTGTCAGCAATCCCGGGAGCTGGTTAGAAATTCGGACGGTCAGTCCTCACTCCACACCCACAGAGTCAGAATCTGCAATTTCACCAACTCCCCAGGTAACTTATTTGCACATCACCTGTGAGAAGGGCTGTTGTGGAGAGCTTGAATCTTCCGAAAATGCCCTGAGGAGTTACTATGATGCATATGAAATGGAATGGTAACAGAGTTTATTAAGCACCTACTATGAGCCAGGTGAACTATCCAGTGCTTTGCAAACTCTGTCCTATTGATTCTCAAATGTCCCAGGCGTGTAAAATAGAGCTGGTCTTTATTCTAAATAATTGAAATAATCTGCTCTGCTCTCTGTGACCCCTTTGGTTGACGTTGGTGTAAAGAATCCATTTGTGTCTTAAAAACTTCAAATAATTGCTTTTTGAATTTTAACATGTAAAATATTTTAACATCATATTTCTTCGCTCTCTTTGTTTCCTGGGTTGCAAACTCACAGCTGGGGTGATCTCCGATGCCTTGATAATTTCGACCGACGAGAAAAGAGAGGCAACTCAAAAGCACTTCGCTTAGGGCAGGGGTGAAATAAAATAAAAATGGCAAGAAATACATACTACGAAGTGGAATTTGGGAACGATACACCAGATTGAGCCAAATCTTGGAGCATTTGGTGTGCATCCTGGGTACTCCTGCAGTGCTGCATGCCTAGGCAGTTTATGCGGGGTGGGGGTGGGGGGTTGGTTTCTCAAGGGGGCATTGAGGCAGTTTTTTCTTGCCTTGTCCAGACTGGAACAGATGAAGTTCTTATACCCTCTTGTGCCTCCGTGAGTTCCATGCTCAGCCCACACTGAACAGAAGGAGTAGCAGCAGCAACCCAGATGTTGGGCGCTAGGGAGAGCCATGAACATGTGCTCACTGGTTTGGTTTTCAGGGAACCTCCTGTTCTGACTAAGCGCCTTTCAATAAGCCAGATTCAGTGGGTCTCCACCAGCTGTTCTCTTCAGACAGAGGGTCCCTAAAACCGCCCCCAGTGCACAGGGGAAGGCTGAGTCCTAGCTCTCACTGCCAGTGGGCTGAGCCCCAGAACTAAATCTAATTGTGTTGGGGCGCTGAGGGGATAGATGGGTTAGGTTGTGAGGGGCATTCCTTTCTCGGGGACTTTCACAGAGCACATGTTGTATTCCAGAAGCAGAAATATGAGCGTGGGAAGAGGTGGGTTAGCCCTGGAGAACAGGAAATGAGGATCCTGGGTCTCTGAAAAGGTCTGGAAGCTACAAAAGCAGGCTGTGCTGTGCTCGCTTCGGCAGCACATACACTGACACTGAAACAGTACGGAGAGATTAGCATGGCCCTTGTGCAAGGATGACACGCAAATTCGTGAAGCCTTCCATATAAAAAAAAAAAATCAGGCTGTGCTCACTTACCAAGCATGATTCCTAATGCTGGCTCCCAATGCAGCCTTAAAAGTACCTTAAATCCAAGAAAAATTCCTGCAGCCAAGGCCGGTGTGGCTCAGTTGGATGAGCATCGGCCCACACACCACAAGGTCGCTGGTTCGATTCCTGGTCAGGAAACATGCCAGGGTTTCAGGACTCAATGCCAGTAGGGGGAGTGGATCAAAGTTTCTCTCTCTCTTCCTTTCTCTCTCTCTAAAATCAATAAAAACATATTTTTTAAAGCCCTGGCCAGTGTTTCTCGGTGGTTAGAGCATTGGCCTGCACACCAAAGGGTCATGGGTTCAATTTCCAGTCAAGAGCACATACCTGGGTTGCAAGTTTGATCTCTAGTGCAGGAGGCAACCAATTGATGTGTCTCCCTCACATCAATGTTTCTTTCTCTCTCTCTTTCTCTTCCTCTCCTCCCCTCCCTTCAACTCTCTCTAAATATCAATGGAAAAAAATATCTTTGGGTGGGGATTAACAAAATAAACATTTTTTTTTAAAAAAAGAAAAATTCCACCCTGCTGGTATGTTCAGTGGTTAAGTGTTGACCTATGAACCAGGATGTTACAGTTCAATTTTCGGCCAGGGCACATGTCTGGGTTGCAGACTGTATACCCAGTTGTGTGTGTGTGTGTGTATGTGTTGGGGGGGGGGGGCATGCATCTCTCATCATGTTTTTATCTCTCTCTCCCTCTCCCTTCCTCTCTGAAATATATATATATATATATATATATATATATATATATATATATATTAAAGAAAAATTCCTGCAAAGCAAAGAATCTTTCTTGCTTTTATTCTCACCACGGGAGTCCTTGAAGAGAGTGTAGTATGTGTCTAATCAGGGTATTTAAAAACACTTTAAAAGTTCTACAGCTTTATTAACATTTTAACATTGTTTTTACATTATTTCAACATTTACCTAGATGATATCACAGGACATGCAGACTTTGGAAATAGTGCCAGTTTGGTTTCAGACCACCACAATAAAGCAAATATGGCAATAAAATGCGTTGCATGAATTTTATTTTTCTTCAATAACTCTTATTTTGCATGCACTAATTGTTTGGTGCAAGAGGCCTAGCTTTAGGCCTATTTTGGCTTCTTAAAAAAAATTATTGATTTTAGAGAGAAAGAAGAAGGGGGGCGGGGAGAGAGAAACATTGATTTGTCATTCCACTTATTTATGCATTCATTGGTTGCTTCTTGTATGTGCCCTGACCAGGGATCGAACCTGCAACCTCGGGGCATCTGGGGGCCACATCTCTTGTGTCCACCACATCCATGGGGTCACATTCCTCACACCCAGCAGCATTACCGAAGTTCATTCCGGTTGCTAACCAATTTAGAATATCATACTAGTAAAACTGCAGTACAAGTCTGATAGCATCAGTCTCATCCCAAGACTGGAAGACAGGTCACTTATTCACACATGTTTGAAGGACATAACAGGCTCTGCTATGTCTTCATTACAATACGGATCCTCACAAAGAGATGAGTCACTTCTATTTCCCTCTTTTAAACCTCCTAGAAAAAAAATCTTGAATGATTTTTCCTGTGCAGTATCATTGGAAAAGTAGAGTCACCTCATACAGCCTGACTAATAGACAATTGAACTGTGCAAAATTAAACACGGCTCACATGACGGTCATGGGTTCCCTCTGAAGAGCTGAATCACCTCCCCAAAAGCAAACGCCCCTGGGAGAAATAACAGAAACATGGAAAATGAGAGGCACTTGCGGTGAGAGACCCAGCAGGAAGGGAACTTGTAGGTCAGTCACAACCCGAATTCCTACGGTGCCAAAGGAATAAAATAATTGTAGTCCATCACAAAGTGTCTACTTAGCACCCTCAGGGTGGCCTCTAAGGTTGCCTGTGGTCCAGAGGGGAAGCTGAGGGCCTCGGAGATCATGGCTCCTCTGGGGTCATGATGCTGACAAGCTGGGAACAGAGCCTAGGCCTTCCAAAGGGAAGATGGTGCTGTTACTCTCTTCAGATCGCTTTCTCTTCGGCACTGAACGCTATGTTGGTGTCCCTGCGAAGATAAAACAGCAAAATCAGAGCTGCATTGTGTTACCTAGCTGCTCCGTTTTCGAGCCCACCTTAGCCATGCACCGTGCTTTCCGCCACCAGCCACCCCTTCTTGGCCATTGCCCACCTCACCCCTGCTCCCGGGGGAGCCAGGTTCCCCTGGTGATTACGCCTCCTCCACATGGACCAGGAGCAGGCATGGGAATATAAAAGCTCTCAACCTTCTGTTCATTGGACAACTCTGAGATGGACTCTACCTCATCCCCAAGTCTCCTCTGCTTGGTGTCACCCCTTTTTTGGTCCCCCTTTTTTCCCCTGTCCCACTTCCTTATTCTCCTTGTGATTTTTCCTGGGAACACTCCCTAATAACATCGTAGTCCCCCCCACCCCCAGCCCCCAATCCTGTATGGGGGGTGGGGAGGGGGCGGCTGCTCCTTACATGGGGGAAGGGACGGCTGTTAACTGTCGCTTCCAGGTGCAGTGAACATGCGCAGTGTACCAGCCCATTCGGCTCAACAATGTCTGATTCCTTTTGCTTCCTTCTTATTAATATTTAACCTTGGTAACAAATGTAGTCCACAATCCATAGACCTACCTAAGACTTTGTCACCAGAGAAATCATACATAGCTTTGGGTAACATTACAGTTGCTGTGAATATTTTGAAATACCATCTACTCTTTCTGGTTTGAAATTAAGAAAAGTCCTAGGCCTGCCTCTCGATCTTGTTTTCTAGTGTACTAATAAAGACGAACATGTATGACTACATCACATTTTAAAACATATTAGGAAAGCAGCATTTTGATGTCATTGGTTTCTTTTTTATTTTATTTGATGCATTTGAAACCAGTATTCCAAAGATGGGTCCCTGGAAGAAAAAGAATTGAAAGCCACAGAGTGTAAAAAAAAAAAAAAAAGCTCATGTGAGGAATAGTTGCTGTTTTCCTTTGACACTAAGATGGGCCTGGAGCTCCTGTGAGGAAAGGAAGTCTGATGGGGGAGAGAGAAGAGAAAGACGTGCTGGGAGGACAGGGCTGGGTGTGGTCACCACACCTGGGGGCTCTTCACACCCTGGGAGGACCTGCTCCCCAAAGAGAAGGCAGGGGATCTGTTACCACAGCACCAAAGACAAAAAACATCCTTCTTTCTGAAACGGAACTGTGGACTGAGGATGAGTCCGACACCACTGGGCTGTTTGTTAAAAATGCAAATTCCCAGGCCTAGCGTTATGTGTGAGCATTTGCATTTTTAACACGCACCCCAGCTGATTTGGGGATAAAACTTAAGTAGGGCGTCTTGCCCAGGTGAGCATGTTGGGATGGATGTTGCCAAAAGAGAAGACTATTCTGAATTAGTTTGACCAGGGAGTGACAAGCATTTTTATGAGACTCCCAGGGGGGCAGAGAGAGCTGCCCCTTCCCTATTGTCAATCACTAACTGGTGGGTCTGCTGGAGAAGCCCCGTCATGACTGAGGCTCCAGGCAGGACTGTGCCATTCCTTTAAAGAACTCTCTGAAGCCCAGCTGGTGTGGCTCAGTGGTTGAGCATCAACCTCTGAACCCGGAGGTGACGGTTCGATTCCCAGTCAGGGCACATGCCAGTGTGGGGTGTGTGGGAGGGAGCCAATCAATGATTCTCTCTCATCATTGATGTTTCCATTTCTCTCTCTCCATCTCCCTTCCTCTCTGAAATGAATAAAAATTTATTTTAGGGAAAAAAAGAAAAAAGAATGCTGGGATGGAAGAAAATGCTGTAGCTTTCCAGGGAACAACTGGGCTGTTCTTGTCATGCTAATTTGTGCCTGAATTCCCAAGAAGTGGAGATTGCGATCTCGCAGGTTATAACCCAGCCTCCCACTGAGGCAGTTGGACCTTCCACCCACCAGAAATTTTAAAATCATGTGTCATTCACAATGTATGGCGCCCTATTTTTCAAAGCCCCAGGTCTGGGCTTTCCTTGAACTAGATAAATCTTTTAAAGTAGGTCTGTATTCTAACTACACTTCCTATCTCAGTTTTATAGAGTGAAATATTTACTTATTAAAAATACTATGTAAATCACAACATCCTAATCTTAGTGTAATTGAATGAAGTGCGTTTTTTTGGGTGTGTGTGTGTGTGTGTTTAATTCTGAGGAGTAAATCCACTGCATGTTTCAAAGAGAGCTTTACATCGCTAATTTCCCGCCTGGGCTGGTGAGGGAGGGTTGTCAGATTTAGCAGGAGAGCCACATATGCATTTAACATTCCTAAGCAGCAACTGTCTCTTCGGTTGCTTTTCAGTCTGGGAAGCAGCAAGAGCAGTTCAGCACAATGGGAGAACTTTGTCGTTTAGTTTAAAGGGCGTGAACATGTTTGAAGAGCCTCTGCCGACCATGAAAGAGCTTTCTCTTCAGCCTCCCACATGACTTTGTGTCTCTGATCACATCGGAAAGAACCTCATGTTTCCCAGTGTTATCCGAGTTCTGCATTTGGGCTCCGGAACAGGGAAGTGAAGGGAGGTGTATGTCAGAGACACACGTAAGAGAAATGTAAAGAACAGGCACATCACCAGACAATCTATGTGATTCGGAACAAAGACACTGTGGATGAAGAAGGGGCTACATGCTAAACGTGACAGGCTCAGGGGAGGCCCGCATGGCGGCCGGCCTTACAAACGCAGAGCCACATAGGATGGTCTGAAGATAAAAATTCCAACTAAAAGCGAGTCGTAGTGGGTAGTCGCATCCTATGCCTGTGGCTTCCTTGACAAAGGTCAATTTTCACCTTAACTTAGCCTGTCTGTCTGTCTGTCTGTTTGTTTATTTATTTTTGCATTTAGGATATCATACCTTTGGAATCCCAGGGTGGTCCCCCTTTTCCCAGACCTCCTCAGGGCACAATCTCCCACCAGAGCAGAGACTACAGCACCCCTCATCAATATTTTGTTGCCCAAATACCATCTCTGTGCGCTGTAAACATTCATTGCTAACCATCCTATACCCATTTAATGTAAAAGAAGTATTTGTCTCTGTTTTGCTTTTTATTTTAATTATTTAATTTTTTAAGTATATAGTGAGTATGATTTCAAGAACTCCCACTTCCATGATCTCAAAATTTATGAGGTGCTAATATTAATCTCATTTAATAGGTTAGGAATGTGATATTTTTCCAGGATCATAAAGCTAGTAAATAAAGGAGCCAGAAAAAAGTGTGGGTTTTTTTTTTATATGCCACAGTAGATTTGGTGGTGTCATATAAACTGGATTTACTATTGTAGGATTATTTTGTAAAGTTAAGAGGTCGTCTCATATGCTAGTATACATTAGTAGTTATATTTAGATGGTTTCTAAGTAAATTGCTACTTTGGGGGTTTAATTCATGTCAGGGATTGTTTTTTCATAATTCAATTGTGTAACGATGCTTTAACTTTTAAAAGCGAAAAAGCTTTAAAAGTAAATGTGTAGCCCCACTGGCATGGCTCAGTGGTTTAGCATCGACCTAGGAACCAGGAGGCCGCTGTTCGATTGCAGGTC
Source organism: Myotis nattereri (assembly GCF_964212035.1). Classification (NCBI taxonomy): domain Eukaryota; kingdom Metazoa; phylum Chordata; class Mammalia; order Chiroptera; family Vespertilionidae; genus Myotis; species Myotis nattereri. The sequence goes on from NC_138092.1 coordinate 14,041,886, forward strand.
AGGTGCAGGGCGCATGCCCAGGTTGCAGGCTCGATCCCCAATGAGGGGTGTGCAGGAGGCAGCTGATCAATGATTCTCTCTCAACATTGATGTTTCTGTCTTTCTCTTCCTCTCTGAAATCAATAAAAATATATATTTTAAAAAAGCAAATGTGTGGCATGTGTGTTAACAGGTTGTGATTATTCACATGGTTGTTCAGCTTGTGTTCAGCTTCTGAGGCAGCTTTTTTCCCGGAGGCTCAGGGCTCTGTGTCAGTCTCTGAGGCCAGCCTTGAGGGATGAGGGGGCAGAGACAGGAGACCCTCCAGCTCACCATGCCGAGATTCACGATCATCGCCCTGTGCCCAATGGACCAACTACTGTTTTGGTAACTTGGCTATTGCCCAAGGCCCCCAGAGAATCAGTTATGCCAAGAGTATTTTGTCAGATGTTAATTTCTGTAATTTCTATTAGATACACTGTGTTCCCCTCCAAAAATAAAGTGATATTATGATATTAATTGTACTTTTCAGAGTACATCCCGCTCTGTTGGAGGATCCCTACTTTGGAATCCAGGTTCCTTTTGCTGCTGTACAGTTCAGGACTGGACTCCCACTGCTGAACTCCAGGCCAAGAGTCAGGGCCCGCCCAAAGGCTCATGGGCCTCGATGAATGTCTGCCGGACCCTCCTGTCACTGAGCTATGCTGACGTGACTTATGGTGTGTTACCGTGCTCCTCATGCACCCTCATGACCGCATGACGGCAATACCTGAGGGTCTATTCCTGCATCCTTCAGACACCAAGCTTACCAACTGGCCTAGGCTTCTCTGTCACCTTGCAGATAGCCCTCACTTGTCCAACTCCCCCACACTCCGCTTTCTCTCACCTTCACTCCGATGGTCGCTTTACTCCCATGGGCCCATAGAGTGTGTTCCATTCCCTTTCAATTACTAGGCAAAGTCTGAGTGATATGACCCAATTCTATGCAGATACCAGCCTGACCTCTGACCTCAAATTCACTCTACACAATTGATAAAATAAACTCTTACCTCATTTAGTTCAGTTCAATATGTCTGTATCAAATAGGAACCTGTTTCAGGCCTGCAAGGAGCTTATAGTCATGTGGGGAGTGGGTAGGGGAAGGAGGATATTGTTAAAAATGTGAAGAATTCGGGATTTTATCCTGCTTGTAAGCTATCCAGTCAGTCTGACATATTTTAATGGATACCGTATAAGAGACAAGCCTTTGGGACAGAGAGAAAGGACTTTATTATTCATGGCACAGTAATCGGCATGAGCATAGTCATGTTTACGTCAGCTCCCCTGGCCTCTGAGTCCTATAGGATTGTATAGACAGACCCAGCTGGACACCTGGATACATGGTGGGTTGCATTACAGGAGAGAAACCCTAAGCTGAGGGAACCAAATCTTTCAGGATAGATGGTAGAAAAGCTTACCTAGACAACTACACCATACTAATATAAGGTAAAAGAATTGAGGAAACTGAGTGTAGGGTTTATGGAAACTCTATTATCTTTACAACCTTTCTGTAAATCTAAAACTACCCTAAAATACGTGTTTGTTGTAATACATGCTTACCTAACCCTTGCTCTGGAGGGAAATACTATCTCTGTCTCCCAACACCGTTTGTTATAGAGACATCCTGGAAAAGCGAGCCCAGAACAATGGCAGAAATGCAAGAAACCCTATGAGGCATTGTTTCCCAGTTTGTCCACTGTCGTGGCTTCTGGTGAGTTTTCCCATAAAGAGGCCACTCCACTGGCCCCTGTGATTAACCTAACGGACAGGCTGGGACCACATCCGTTCACTGTCTCATCTAGATTTTATTGAGGCCACTATGATCAGGCATCCCAGCAGCCAGAGGCCTCTTCTAAGTCTTCTGGGGTCTCAGACTCAATCCATGAACACATCCTAGAAGCCATCACAGTCTAACTTAAGAAAAGTCATGGGACTCTCTCCTGAAGTTTCTGTACTGATCTTTCCCCTTGGCCCAAGCCATTCATGTAGGCTCAGCAGGATGTACAGTATCAGCAATAATATAGAGTCTATATTATAGATGGTCTTGGCCCACGAGGAAGGCGTTTGAAACAATTCTACCATGTTATAATATTTCTCTGGCCAATAAGTTGAGGCTGACGTGAATGCCTTCCGGCGTTGAGTTGGTGTCATCACTTCAACTAAACTCAGGGACAATTTTTGCACTGCTTTTTCTAATTGATCTCCATTGTGGCAACAACTGGTTGCTGATTGTGCATAAATAACTGCATAATCAAAGGAAGCTTCGTTTTGGAGAAATCCCCACAGTCATTCGAGGGCTATGTTCTTTACTAGTTGTGTTTCCTTAAATTCTTGAAGGTATCTTATGATCACTACCTAAGGTTCAAGATACCATGCTTTTAAAAGCGAGTCAAGGTAAAGCCTGGCTTCCATGCAAGCAATATAGTTCTGGGGGTGCACATGGTAACCGTGAAAAGAAAGTATTACTTACAACTGTTGGGGTCCCCAAGTCAGAACTATACCATTCAGCGGGCATAGGTTAACAATACCTTTAACATGGCCTCTTCACCAGCTGTTAAATCTTATAGTTTTCAGGCAGCTTTTGAATAATCGAGTTCAGTCCTTGTTTATGGAGGAGCTGCCCGAGGGCGGTCAGATTGCTGTTTGTCCATTTCACCAGGAAGGTGACATTTATCCACCCCATGGAATGGCTGAGCAATGGCTATAGAATGGGGTTGGGGATGACATCCAGAGGTGTTGACAGGTATTTTGTGGGGGAGGGATAGGAGCTGGGGCCATCCCTTGCTATTCAGGTAAACATCCTTTAAGGTTAAAGGGAATGGCAATCAAGCCTCCACTGTGCTCAGAGCCATCTGGCAGGGGATGGTGGACCCAACAGTGAATTAAACAGAAGGTGCTCAACAGTTTGGGAGAATCACTCTAAGATGTTTTCCTTCCTGAAAAAAAAGCCTCCAGGGATGATTCTGAAAGACAAAGACACTGGAGGTCCTTCCTCCCCAACTCCTGCTGAGGTCTAAGGCGTTACTTTCCCAGGTGTGGGTTGTTTTTCTCCCTTTACCATCACAAAATCGGTCTGTCCCATTCCAGTAGCTATAGCATATGATGAGAGAGAATCATTGATCAGCTGCTATACCTTTACATTTCCCCAATCATTCCCTGCTCTCACCCAGACCTTTCATCTAGAAGAGTTATACATGAGGGACAAGGCATTTTTTATAAGTTACAGAGACTTATGTCTCCACTTTGGCCCACACAGGCCACTGTAAGGAGACTTGGCAAGTAATGTACTCAACCAAGTGGTCATTATCCGTATGATCACTGTAATTATTGTTCAATAGAGGGTGGGACCTTCTGCCTACCCAGGACAAATACCAGTACTAGTCACTATAAGGGGCAAACCTGAGGCTGATTGCCAAAATGGTGAGGAAGTGCCTCTGTCTAGAGGAGAGACTTTAGTAGCATAGCAACCATGGCCCCATTTGGAGTCTTTGAGACAACCTGGCCTGCAACAACTTCCCCAATTCTTCTGCATTAACAGGCAATAAAGCAGAGGGCAATTTATTGTTCAGCAGGCCATACAATTTATGATTCCAAGGGACCATACTGAAATGGAATTTTTGGACTGGAACCTGGATTCTTTGTCCACCGGAGTCAAAGAATGAATTCATGGACAGAGGGTAGTATAGTAAAGGTGGAAATTTATTGAAGAACAAGTACAGACTCCCACGTGGGGAGAGGGAAAGAGTCCCACAGAATGGATTCCCACGTGGGGAGGGGGAAAAGGGTCCCACTGAGTTCCTTTTCCCTATGGCTTATAAAGGCTGCAGATCCTGGTGCCTTGATATCCCCTCTGATTGGTCACTATTCCCTTGGACTGGTTACTATAGTAACTCCTGGGCTCAAAGGTCAAACACCACCCGGGACAAGTGATGCCCTTCTCCCTCATGGTTCTTTTCTTTCTGGCTTTCTTCCTTCTTCTTTATTTTGTAAATATAGACCTTTTTGGCTACTTCCAGCTCCCTTGTCTTATGTAAATGTAACTGTTGCTGCTCCCTGCATCTGGCTTACTTGTGTTATGGAGCTGTACCTTCTCCCCATCTGTAGCTCTGTGTTTTTCCATGGACCCCAATTCTAAAATTTCCCTAAGCCTGTCTATATTCCCCTAAAATTCCTGTTTCAATACAATTTGGCTCACTATCAATTTCTATGGACTTCTTGAAAATTCCATTATTGGCCCATGAGATCCTCACCCTTTCTCTTCGAGAAAGCCCTGTCTTTGATGTATTCCATCACTGTCACCCACACTTTCGAGAACTGAGGAAGGCCTAAGATTTTGCCCTGTAAGTTAGCCTGGCATGTCACAGTCTCATGGATACTGGCAGCTGGCACAAGATCCCTGGGTCAGAGGCGGGATTTTTACACACAGCACAGCAAGCGGTACGAGCACAGGCATATCTGCATCAGTTCCCCATGCCCCTAATTCCCACAATGGGACACAGATGGGCCCAGATGGATGAGGGGACACACAGTCATTACAGGAGAGTAACTGAGCTTAGAGAACCCAAATCTTTTAGGCTATACAGTAAGTGTGGCTATTCAGTTCTTCAGAGGGAATGTTATTTCTCTTCTAATGCTGTTTGCTCTACAAATATCCTTGAAAAGATAGTTTGGAAAGAAGGGAGTTAGTGTTTCTATTCACAAGATATACAGAAATGTGACAGATCCATGAATAATTATTTTCCTACAGTAGTCACATAAATAAATACACTCAATAAAATAGTAATATTCAAAGGGTGCTTAAAATGGGTGTTCATTATTTCTGTTGATAATTTTTATACACATTCTCCCTTCAGTAAATCAATTTTTTTGGAACGATGTTTATAAATTGAGAAATTAGGTGTAACAATAAAATAGGAGATGAAATAGATGTTTATAATTATTAAATACTAGGTCTTTTTTTGCATGTTTTTGCTTTTTTTGGTTAACTGATTGGTTCATTATAACTATTGAATGCTAACTTACTGTGGTACTTTAGAATATTTGTGTAAATAACATGAAAATTAAATAGATTTTGTTCATGAGCAACGATTGAGCAAATTTGACTAATAATAAAGGTAACAAAACCTTGAAATAAAGGTCGGAGGGCAGAACTACTTTTAAAAAAATGTTTTTCTATGTCTATGAACATTTGCTGCTGCCCAGGTTTCATAACATTTCCAAGAAGATAATGACAAAGACGATAATTTCTATTAGTTTAGGGAACAGAAGAAAAGAACTTACAGTTGAATTACCCAGATAACCTCTTCCCTTGCCCTCCATCATAAAATGTTTGGAAACCTCGCCTGCGCTTTAGTTGTGAAATCTATGTGGTTAAATGCGCACGATGTACTATGTACAATGCCTATGTAAGACTCGGAGGAAAAGGTGGCCTTCGTAAGGTCAGGACGAATGCAAGTGAAGTGAGCTACATGCCGTGAGTGCATGAGCATGCAGGGTATGAAAGGAGGGCGTCTCAGAGACAGATCAGAAGAGGCTTTCTGCTCCAGAGGTTGAGCAGGGACACGGGAGCCAGACAGCCTGGGGTCAGAACTCAGATCTGCCACTCACCCCCGGGCCCAATTACATAATCACCTGTCTCAGTTTGCGCACATGTAAATGGGGTAAATAATATACTTGTCTCAAAGGGTTGCCCGCCCCCCAAAGGTCATGCTTCCTCCCGTCCGTGTCTTTGTCCCCACACCTTCCTTGGTTTCCCCTTCCCAAGTGGTTTCAACTAGTTACGTTTACCACGCACCATACAAACCCATGAACTAGATAACATAACTAGGTAACATGCTCAAGAAGCGAATCGCTCCGGTACCTCATCCTAAAGAAAAAAAAAAAAAAGAACTCAATTCCTAGTGCACGGTAAACGCGCGGTGAGCATTTATGGCATTAACGTCAAGTGGACGGGCAGGAAAATGTGAACCAGCTACAATGAACCCGTAAGGCTATGACTCAGAAAACCGGGCTGCCCGAGCCAAGCCCCGAGTGGAGAAGGCCGTGCAGAGGGGGAGACCGGGACCGACCCGCAGGAACCTGAAGACGTGGGTTCACGTTAGGCATGAGGAATGGGGGCGCTGACACTCGCAGGGGGCGAACGGGACTCCGCCCACACCGGGCTGAGCGGAAGACTCCACCCCCTTCGGAGATCGGCCCGCCCCTCTCTCCCCCCGGCCTCCCAGCCCCGCCCCCTTCGGAGATCGGCCCGCCCCTCTCCCGGGTCTCCCAGCTCCGCCCCCTTCGGCGGTCGGGCTGGAGCTGCGGCTGCGCTGGAGCGCGCGCGGGGGCGGGAGGGCGCGCGCCGCGGTCAGCTGACTGCCCCGGCTGGCACGTGACTCGCTCCTCGGGCGCTGGGGTCCTGGAAGCCGTGAGGCCCGAGCTTAGGTCCGGGAAGGGATGGAGCGCTGAGCCCTTAACGTCTGCCAGGCCGTCCGCCTCCGCACCTGTTTCTGCCGCCACATCCTCGTTGGACACCTGCCTGGGTCAGTGAGCGATGGCGACCGGGGTGGGCGTCCCGGCCGGGCCGGTGCTGGCGTGGCGATCGCCGGCTGGGATGGATGGGGGCGGGCGCGGGGCCCGGGGCTGTGGCGTTGGCGCCGGCTTGGGTGGCTGTGACTGGTTTCTCGGCACCGGTTCTTCGTCATCTTAGGCCCAGGCTCTGCCCCTTAAGAAGAGGAAGGAGGGAAAAAGAAAGGACGCGACGAGGGTACTCAATGGCAGAGGCGAAAAGGAGAAACGCTGCGGGCCTGGGACATTTCCCCTTGGAGGAGGGAGGGGGTGTCCAGGGTACCCACGCCCCCTTGGTTGAGGGGGATGAAGGTGAGCGGCCCAGGGGAGGACCCGGGGTGGTGTGTGTGAGGTCACCGCGAGCGAAAGAGCCCTCGCTGGGTGTAGGGGCGTGAAGGGGGGCGGGTGTTGATGGCAGTTTGAAGGGGTTGCGAGCCGCTCGCTGTAGGCAGGGGGCCCTCACCGAGGACTCGGGGTCCTTGCAGGCATGGGGAGAGCAAGAATCCAGAGAATTCAAACCATTCATTAGGATGGGGGAAGGGTGGGCAAGAGCCTCCTGGAAAGGAGCTCGAGGGGAGAGTCACATCAGGCAGATTGAATCACCTGGGAAACAGGCGTTGGGGGAAGCGCATATTCTCTTCCGAGGAAAAACGGGGTGTGTCGGGGGGGGCGGGGGAAGACCTCAGTGAGTGCGCGGTCCTTAGTGGGGTGTGAACAGGGCAGCCCGAGGAGCTGGCACCCGTGTCGGGGAGATAAGTCACGGACATGACGGGGTGAGATTCTGTGCAATTAGAAGAAAGAGTGCTGAGTGCTGGGGCTTGGTGGAGCAGGGACGGGCGAATGAATGGACGGGCACTACCACGAAATATCCCGGAGGAAAGGCGACTGGAGGTAGGTCCTGGCGAGCCCGTGGGATCTGAACAGGCGGAGAGAGACACGGGGGGAACTTGCTCAGCCGGGAAAGCCACAGGGTTTGAAGGCCTGAAGATGAGGGAAGGGGTGCTTCTAGGAGCGTCCAAAGCCCAGTTTGGTGGATTGGAATTGCGGAGAAGTGGGAAGTAAAGTTGGGGGCCACGTCACGCAGACTTTTCAATGCTTTCTTTACTTATTCATTCAACGAATACAGGCTCAGCTATATATATATATATATATATACCAGGCACTGTGTTGGTCCTAGGAGTTAGCAAACACACAGGGTCTCATAGGGCTTACAGTCAAGCAGAGGACATGCTTTTGAGTCTGAAATTTGCTTTGAAGGAATAACCGAGGGTGATGTGTCAGCGTGTGTAAAGGACATAGCCTTTACAGAAGGTTCCAAGAAGGCTTTTTGGAGGCCGTGACTTTGGGACTTAATGTCCGAAAAGGATGTTAAGGTGTAAGGGGAAACATTCCCGGCTGAGGGGACAGCAAATGTTAATGCCCTGAGATGTGAGGAAGAATAAAGCTTCTGAGAAGTGGTAGGGGGACTCGCATGGCTGAACCTGGAGGGAGCCACGTAAGGCAGGCAGGTGGGGGAAGCCTGCGGTCAGGCCCGGCAGGGCTTTTATTCCCCAAAGCAGAGGGAAGCCAGCGAAGGTTATAGGCAGTGAAGGGAGTCGACATGGATTTGAAAAGAAAATTTTGTTGAGAATGTGGAGGATGCAAAAGTGAATGAAAAGAGATCATCTCAGAAGGGCGTTGTAATTTCACCAAGAGATGGCAAAGCAGTTTAAACTTTCCTGCAGGAAGTGAGAAGCCTCTGAAAGACTGGAAGGCCAGACACCTTATCTCTTCCAAAAGGTAGTTAAGGAGAATGCTGTATAAACTTTTAGAGATTTAGGGGCTAAGATTCGGGGAGGGAAAGGGTGATTCTATTTGCATCCTTCACTGTGGGTTGTTATAACTACCTGTACCCCTAAGCAGCCCTGAAGTACAGGGCTCATCGTTTTGTGGTTGACTCCTTTGCAAAAATCTGTTTTGGCTTTCCAATTTTATCCTTTGGTAATGTTATCTTCCAGAATATCTTCTATGGAACAGTAGTCAGTCACGGGGAGGACTCAGTTACCTTTCATGTTTATTCTCACAGGTCTTTGAGGGAAGTAGATGAAAATGCTATTCACTGTATAAATAGGAACCAATCTTGGACTTTGGAACTAAGAAACAGATATAGTGATTAGTCCAAGTCTAGCATAACTTCCACAGTAGCTGGTCTATTGTTCCTGCTGACTACCTACACAGTACTTCCCACAATCCCATCTAGAGAGAAGGGTGAGTTTCTTGAAACTGCACTGTAATCTGTGGTTCAGAACTTTGGGTGAACTTTTTCTGGTAGGATAGCTCCAGGGGATTGGCAGCTGGTTAAAAACTGTTTTCTGTAAGCTTGAGTAAAGCTATTCAGTTTGCAGTTCAGTTGGAGGTAATAACAAACAGCAAGCTGAAAGTGCTCAGGTTGTCAGTCAGGGTTATTTTGTCAATAAGCAAGTCTCACATTTTGCTGAAGACTGAGCCTCAGGGTTGTCTCAGAATTCCCGGATCTTTTTCTCTTTTGGTATGTCTTGCAGGGACTAGCCTAGATAAAATCTAAAGAAACGGTACTTGGGGTCTGACTAAAGTAAATGCTGAGAGCTAGGTGATTAAAGTAATTCTGCTTTTAAAACTGTGCCGGATATGCTCATTTTTATTTTTTGGCATATTAGTCAGGAGCCTCATATAAATTTGTTTTTATAACTGAAAAGAAACTTCTGGCTTCAGAAATCTCATTCTCTGACACCTCCCCCCCCCTCCCCAACTTGCGAAATAATCCATTGGCCAAAAAGCAAAACTGGAATACCAGAATAAACCTTTGCAATAGGCTCTCCTTATAGTCCATCAGCCCCTAAACCAGCCGTGGGCAAACTACGGCCAGTGGGCCGGATCCGTTTGAAATGAATAAAACTATTGAAAAAAAAGACCGTACCCTTTTCTGTAATGATGTTTACTTTGAATTTATATTAGTTCACACAAACACTCCATCCATGCTTTTGTTCCGGCCCTCCGGTGCAGTTTAAGAACCCATTGTGGCCCTTGAATCAAAAAGTTTGCCCACCCCTGCCCTAAACAGTCTTTTGAACTTAAGTCTGTTCAGGCGGAACTAGGTTTTGTAACTAAGTATTCCTAGTTAAGTTTTGTTCTTGTCTATATTCTGATCTGTCTGCAATAGTAAATCTCTTTCACTCTTTGGATGTGGATTTTTATACAATTTTAGTTGTAAACTAATTCATATTAAATTCCCATTTCAATGATGCTTTTAAGACATAGTAGAAACCATTAGCATAATGCCCTTGGAAAGATAGCTCAGGCAATGAACCAGGGCAATCTAAAATTTCCTGTTGACCTTGGGACTAGAAATTTCAAACTCTATTCTTGATAATGAAGCAAAATGATTTTCCAGAGGCAAGTCTGCTTCTTATGCTATATCATTGTGCAGATCTGCTGAAAGGAGGCAGGTGGACATTGGAGGAGAGGTGCTTTGGTTCCATCAGAGAATATAAAATGGAACATTAGCTCTATATTTAAAATGAGATGCGCCCTAGCCGGTTTGGCTCAATGGATAGTGTCGGCCTGTGGACTGAAAGGTCCCAGGTTCAATTCCTGCCAAGGGCACATGCCCACGTTGCAGGCTCGATCCCCAGTAGGGTGCATGCAGGAGGCAGCCAATCAATAATTCTCTCTCATCATTGATGTTTCTATCTCTCCCTTCCTCTCTGAAATCAATTGAAATGAAATGAAATGAGATGCGTGTGTATCCTATATAATAAAAGCCTAATATGCTAAGTGTCTGGTCGACCAGTTGGCTGTTTAACCAATCAAAGCGTTATATGCTAATGATATGCTAAGGTCGCTCAATTGCTCACTATGATGCACACTGACCACTAGGGGGGAGACAGTTGACCGGTCGGCCAGTCGCTATGATGTAAACTGACCACCAGGGGGCAGACACTCTGACTGGTAGGTTAGCTTGCTGCTGGGGTTCAGCTGATCAGGACTGAGTGACATACCCTGGAGCCTTCCTGTGGACTGTCCCTGGCTAGCCAACCTCCCATGTCCCTCTCTGGTCCCCCTCGTGCACCGGTGGGGTCCCTTGGCCTGGCCTGCACCCTCTCGCAATCTGGGACCTCTCAGGGGATGTCAGAGAGCTGTTTTGGCCTGATCCCGCAGGCCAGGCCAAGGGACCCCACTGGTGCACGAATTCGTGTACCGGGTCTCTAGTTTGAAAATAAAATGCCAGATAAGCCCTGCAGGGGTGTTTGGTGGTTAGAGACCAGATCCTGCTCAACAAAGGATCTCGGGTTTGTTTCAGGTCAAGGGCATGTAACTGGGTTGCAGGTTCAGTCCTGGGCCCCAGTTGTGGTGGCTGTGGGAAGCAATCAATCAACCAATCGATGTGCCTCTCTCACATTGATGTCTCTCTCCCTCTCCTTATTCCTTTCTCCCTCTCCCCCTCTCCCCCTCCCCTTCCTCTTTCCCCTTTCCTTTCACTCTAAAAATCAATGGAAAAAATACCCACTGGTGAGGATTAACAACAGCAAAAATGGTGTTATATAAAATGAGACTGATGTACCTTTTAAGGTATTTTAAGGCAACTATCAATGAATATGAAGTTACTTGTAAATTAAGCTCATTAACAGGTGGGTTAACTTTACCATGAAAGATTATTATTTTTATGAATCAGCCTATAGTTTAGTGTTTTTCTGTGGGTGCTATTGGCATTTGGGATAGACCCTTATTTAGCCCTTACCCACTCATTGCTGATATAGACCCTCATGATAGAGGTACCATTTGGTTGTAAAACCCTATATGTAGTGCCATCATATTTGTTGGACAGATACCTGAGTGCTTGTTAGTGACAGGCAGTTTCCTAGATGTTGAGGATATAGAAGTTAAGAGTAGTATTTTAATAAACAAGCATGTAAAATGTATGCAGTTGCTAGCAGTGTGACCTTGGGCAAGTAATTTCATTCACTTCTCTCCTTTGCAGGTGGGGGTGGTGATAACATTTTGAAAGAATTAAGCACAAAATTGCTTGGCGTAATAAAGTGCTTATTATATAGTACATATTCAATAAGTGATTGCCATTACCAGTAAAAAAGGGAAGTAACATGTTGGGAGCCATGAGTGTAGACTCAGGGAACCCCCTGGCATGGAAGGCATTGTTTGCTCCCTGGGTCACTGCTGAGTTGCCCGAGGCAGAGAGGAAGTGTCTGGGAACTCAGAAGGTTCCAATGATGACTTCAGTAATAGGTGTACAGTGCCCTCCTTTGCCATGCCTACCAATTTTTCTGGCCTTCCCAGAAATTACAAGAAATTTTCTGCCATTTAAAATCCCCTGTATTCTGTCCTCCATAAATTAAATAAAATTGTGCATTTTTTGAGTAAAAAAAGAGTTTAACCAGATTTTGTTTTGCCCTGTACTCAATTTTATGTATCATACTAGAGGCCTGGTGCACAAAAGTCATGCAAAGGGGCTAGAGGGGAGGTTAGAGGGGGTCCCTCAGCCTGACCTGCACCCTCTTGCAATGGGGGACCGCTGGCTCCTAACAGCTCGCCTGCCTACCTGCCTGATTGCCCCTAACCCCTCTGTCTGCCTGATCGCTCCCAACTGCTCGCCTGCCTCCCTAATTGCCCCTAACTGCTCTGCCTGCCTGATCGCCCGTAACTGTTTGACTGTCTGCCTGCCTGCCTGCCTGCCTGATTGCCCCAGACACCTCTGCCTCAGCCCCCACCACCGCAGCTTTGCCGGGAAGGACGTCCGGAAGGTCGTTCGGCTATCTGGTTTAATTAGCATATTACGCTTTTATTGTTATAGATTGCTTTCACTTTTTTAAAGTTTGTAAGCTTCCACAGATAGCATGCAATAAGGCAGTTGATATATATAAAGTTTCTAAACAACAGAGCACAAAAATCATTTATGTAATACAGGGCTAACAGTAGTGTGTGATTCTTGGTAATGGTGATATGACTTTCAGCCATCTTATTAAAGAATATTTGCTATTTGTTGTAACATTCACTAATCACTATATAACCACAGAAATGCCTGTTTTAGTACAGTGGTTCTGAAACTGAACCAATCATCTGAATTACCTGAGGGACATAACAAGAAAATAGAAAAAAAGAAGTTTTAAATCTCGACCAATATAAATTCATGGTATAAAGGAGCAGAAAAAGATCCTGGATATCATAATCCAGTCCTTTCATTTTACAGATGGAATTTATGCAGACAGTGATACACGAACTGAGATTCGGTTCCCAGTCTTCATAGTGTCAGTGCAGTTCTCGGCCTTAACAGTGTGCTCCCTGAAGTTCGCTGGTGGGTTCTCTCTGGCTGTAATTCCCGGTGAGATAGGCTGTTAACCAGCTTTGATCTCATGCTTCAGACATAGATAGCTACTGCTGACCAGCTTTGTCCTTCTCTTTGGTACTATCACCAGAGTTCTTTGTTGCCACACCATTTAATGAGTGGTCTCCAAACTTTTCAGTGGTTTCAAGTGTGAGGTTAGAATACTTTCTAAAAAGTATTTTGTTTTTTTGTGTGTGTTTATATGTAATTTATTTAAAAATTAAGAAATAGAAATATACAGAAAGGTTGTAAATAAACATTTTTAATCCATTTCCAGGAGGTAATATTTAACAGTCTTTAAAAATTTAATGTTTATACCTATACATATCTTTGTTTCCTTAAAGTTGGGCTAAAATGTGTGCACATAATTTGGCTATCGATAAATATTGACAAACTGCCTTTCAGAAATTGTCCTCCCTTTTTTTAAAAAAAATATATTTTTATTGATTTCAGAGAGGAAGAGAGAAGGAGAGAGAGAGATAGAAACATTGATGATGAGAGAGAATCATTGATCTGCTGCCTCCTGCACACCCCCTACTACTTACTGGGGATCCAGCACAACCCGAGCATGTGCCCTTGACTGGAATCAAACCGGGACCCTTCAGCCCACAGGCTGATGCTCTATCCACTGAGCCAAACCAGCTAGGGCTGTCCTCCCTTTTTAATCACAACATTTTTTTGGGGGGGGTCTCATGTGATAAAATTTTAAATTAAGAATATATTAATGATGGCAAGTTACATCTTTATTAACACTTTTAAATGAATTTATATTTTATTAGTTATGATACCATGCCATACATTTGCACATTAATGACACATGTGCATGTGCGGGACATTTGTTCAAGCTGCATCTGTTCTTTTTATATTTAATGAAAATGAACATTTTTAGTCCTTATTACCAAAGCAGTACATGTTCATTGGTGTGTTCATTCTTCACAAACACAGTATTACTGTAGTCTTTCAGCCTAGACTTGTTACATTTTTCATGTCCTGTTGTTGTTACTCCTGTTTTTTGTTAAATGTTAAAATATGGGACTGAGAGAGGCTGGGAGGTTGTGGCCGGATTCTTACATAGAAACAAACAGCAATTAGATAGCAAAACCAAAAACTCCAGAAAAATTCATACAACAAAACTGGATAAGACTTCAATGTTTGGCCACAATGAAATAACTGGCAACATATTTTCTTTCCATAAACAACTAGAAAACAACAAAATATATGAAAAAACTGCTTCCAGATCTTGGATAACAGGTAGTATAGGAACTGAGAGGAAACAGGTGAAGCGAGCTCTATAATCCCTCCATCTTTCTGCCTGGAGCCACTCTCTTGACCCTGGTTTGGGAAGGGGAAACCAAGCAAAGCATGTTGTCGTGCTGAATTGAGGAGACTGGAGTTAGGGGAGGCTTTTCTGGCTGGAATATGCACGTCAGATTGGCAGAGAGGAGGGAGGTAGACAGAAACCTGTTCAGGTATCTCTGCACAGGGGCCAGCAAAAATCCCTAGAGAGCTTTAAGCTGAATAATTTCTAGGGTTCCTGGGGCCAAGAGGCATTGGGATACTTTCTTAAATACCTGGAGCATTCAGTAGGACCCCCAGAAGCTCAGCTCTTGGTAGTAGAGCTAGAGTAGTCCTAGAGTGCCACCTTAGACACATCTGAACAGTTTAAAAACAAGCTTTGAATGGATCATGCTCAGGGGTGGGCAAACTTTTTGACTCAAGGGCCACAATGGGTTCTTAAACTGGACCGGAGGCCGGAACAAAAGCATGGATGGAGTGTTTGTGTGAGCTAATACATGTTAACACTGCTGCTGGTGAAGGAGCGGAGGGGAGAGCAAGAGAACCCTCCGCTCTTTCGGCTCCGCGGGCCGGATAGAACAGCCGAACGGGCCAGATCCGGCCCGCGGGCCGTAGTTTGCCCACGGCTGATCATGCTGATTCTCAAGTGACTTGACTACTTGTCAAAACAAAATACAACATTCTTTAAAAAGGAAGACAAGCCCTGGCCAGTTGGCTCAGTGGTAGGAGCATCATCCATACACTGAAAGGTTGTGGGTTCGATTACTGGTCAGGGCACTTACCTAGATAGTGGGTTTGATCTAATCAATGTTTCTCTCTCCCTCTCCCTCCCTTTCCCCCCTTTGCCTTCTTTCTGGGGAGGGGGGGGGGAAGATAAAATCCAGTGAGCAACACTAATAACATTATAAATTATGAATATTTTTAGTGATTTAACAGAAAACATGAACATTGTGAGGAAAGAAATGGAAAGTATAAAAATATGGAACTTATAAAGCTTAAAAATACATCTGAAGTGGGAAAAATTCACTTTATGAGATGAATAGCAGATTATTCTAAAGAAAGGGTCAGCAAATGGAAAGATACGGCGAGAATATCCAAACTGAAGCACAAAGAACAAACAAAACAGCTAAAAAAATGAATAGAAGCTCATTGACCTGTGGGACAATAGCAGGTAGTTTAACATGTAACTTCTATCTCAAAAGAAGTGAAAGGGAAGCAGAAAAAATTTTGAAGAAAATAATGGATGAAATATTTCCAAATTTGATGAAAACTATAAACACAGATTCAAGAAGCTCATGAAGTCCAAGCAAGATAAATCTTTGTGACCTTGGGGTAGGCACATTTTTCTTATGCTCAGAAAGTATATTCAGGGTTGGGCAAAGTAGGTTTACAGTTTTTCATATGGAGAACAATACAATAATACATAATCCTATCTAATAATAGACAAACATGGTAATTGACCATACCTTCACTATGCCTCCCATTAGCTAATTTGCATACTGCAGGCAGGGCTGGCTAGTGCCAGACGCCATCCAGGCCCCATGTGCGGTCCTGGGCTGCCGGGCTTAGGCAGCGTGATCGCGTCACCTAAGCCCCGCCCCAGCCAGGACCCCATGGTGATCCCAGAGCAGGCAAGTGCGGAGTGCGGCCCGCCCCTAGGTGGGCCTGCTCCTGGGATTGCCATGGTGATCCCAGAGCAGGAAAGTTCCCCACAGGCAGCACCCAGCAGGGCCTGCCCCTGGTCTCTGCAGTGATCCGGTGATGCATGAGCAGGAAAGCGCAGCCTGCAGGCAGTACCCCACCCTGGCCACAGCTCAAGGGAAAGAAAAACATGCAGTGGAGGCCAGGAGCCTGAGAGATCAGCACAGAGGGACTCCTGCTCCAAGCCTCCATGGTGTGGCTGGGGGCAGGCCCCCAGCAGACACAGGCACGCACACACACACACACACACACACACACACAGCGCCTGCTCTGAGCCTCCAGTGCGGCAGGCCCCCAGCAGACACAGGCACGCACACACACACACACACACACACACACACACACAGAGCTGCCTGCTCTGAGCCTCCAGTGCGGCAGGCCCCCAGCGGACACACACACACACACACACACACACACACACACACAGGACGCCTGCTCTGAGCCTCTGCTGACAGACTGTGGCCGTCAGTAGGACATCCACTGAGGGCTCCTGGACTGTGAGAGGGGCAGGCTGGGTTGAGGGAATCCCCCCCCCCCCCGCCCCCAGTGCATGAATTTTGTGCACTGGGCCTCTAGTAATACAATAATAAACTTTCAGGTACTCACAACTGTAAACTTCCTTTTGCCCCACTCTGTATTATAAAATAAACTGATATATTAGACATCCCAATTGAAAACTTCACAGAACTCAGTGTTCGTGAGCATGTGGAACAACTGGAACTTGTATATCTTGCTAATGGAATATAAAATGTTATAACTATTTTGGAAAACAGTTTGGCAGCTTCTTATTAAGTTAAATATATGCTAATTAGTCAACTCAGAAATTTCATTTTAAGATGTCTATTCGAAAGAAATTAAAAAATATTTTTACAAAAAACTTTTAGAGGAATGTTCATAGCACCCTTGTTGTTAATGGCCCCAAACCAGTAACAATCCAAATTTCCATCAACAGATGAATAGATAAGCAAACTAGTACATTTATGTAATGGAATACTAAGCAATAAACAGAATGAACTGCTGATACACTCAGCATGGACAAAGGTCAGACATGCTGAGCGGAAGAAGCCAGGGACAAAAGAGTACATAATGTATGCTTCCATGAATTTGCAATGAAATTCTAGATCAGGCAGAACAGAAGTCATCCATAGTGTGACACAAAGTGGATTAGCATCTGCCCAGGGCTGGCATGGGGTAGGGACTGATTGGGACTGGGTATGAGGGAAGGCTTTGGGATGACAGAAATGTTCTTAAATTTGGTTTTAGTGCTAGTTATACAGATACAGTGGGGCCTTGACTTACGAGTTTAATTCGTTCTGTGATGGAGCTCGTAAGTCAAATCACTCGGATGTCAAATCAATTGTGAACGAGTGAGACACGTGATGCTGGGCTGATGTTGTGACGTTCACTGTGACGTTCGCTGCGCCAGCTAGCGGTGGGGTATCTGAAGCTGGCTCGTAACCCGAATTTTAGCTCGCAACTCAAAGCAAAAAATCGGCCGAGAGATGGCTCGTATCTTGAAAAACTCGTTAGTCGGGACACTCGTAAGTCAAGGCCCCACTGTATATGTGTTTGTCAATAACTCATGAAACTACTCTTATAATGAGTATATTTTATTGTATATAAATTATATTTCAGTAAAGTTGATTTTTGACGCTTTTATGTGAAGATACAATTATAAGCCAGGTACTTTATATTATCTCATTTAACCCTTACAATTATTTATTCATTTGAGAATAGTCAACATAAACTTTTTGAGGTTCTACATACCAGCTTTCTGTGCCAGGTACTGCAGATACAGTTGTGAGCGAAATCTATCAGTGTTTCCACTTAGCCTAATGGGCAGTTTATTTGAAAGAGAAACATTAATAAACAGTGCCCCTTGGGAAGGTGCTATGAGAGCATATAAAACATTTATCTTTAGCATATATGTTCTTGTGACATGTTACATGAATACATATGTGGTCTGTGCCTTGGTTTCTTCATTTGCAACTACTACCCATCTGATAGGGTTGTTTTTAAAATACTAAGTGACTTAATACCTGTAAAGTGTTTTGACTGGTGCTAGTAGACAGGAGGTGCCCAGGAAGTATTGGCTGCTTTCTTGATGACATTTGACAACTCTAGTTGTCGCCTGGACTGACTCAGGAAACACTGGAGTATGACCACGTTTGGGGGACGAGATTATAAGTTTGATGAGAAATGTTGGGGTTTAGGTGCTTTTGAGATACCCCAGTGAAGGTATCCTGTAAGCGGTTGTGGGGACCTGCTAGGTACAGCTCTAGAAGCAGTGGAGGGGCCTGGGCTGGAGATAGAAATTTGGGAGAGTGTTCAGCATCTAGACTGAAGTTGCCTTGAGTGTAGAGAGAAAAACTGTGTACGCACACATCCATACCTACATGTAACAGGGACTGAGACCTAGATGTGAGTCTTGAGGAACTCCAGCATTTAATTGGTATGCCTTTTTAATAATTTCCTCTTTAGTATGATTTGCTGCATTTGTTCCTGTCTTCCAAAATACAAGCTGAAACAAAAGGAAATAATTAGGAATAAAAACAGAAGTCCAGGTTCTTGGTGAGATGGACAACAATTTTCACTCAGCTTACATGCAGCCGAGAGAAGGGAAATGTGTTTAGCAACATGGATTTCATTTTCTAACCAAAAAAAAGCATATACATTGACCTGCAACGAAAACTTTTGTTTGGAACTGAGCTTAAATTGTTCTTAAATTTCAAGAAGAGTTTTTTTATGTGACTTGCATAGACGACAGGATAAAAGTGAACATTGTTTCAAGACAGAGAAAACAGGGATTTTGCAAAAGACTTACTGATGCTGTCCTCATGGGCAGTTCTTACATTTATCCTTAGGTATTTAAGTAGCTTGTCTTTCCCATCAGGTTCTTTTTACAGTTTGCTTTGACTAGGAGATAAAAGGACTGAAGCCATGGCTTTGCTAAAGCACAGATAATTTTTTTTTCCTCAAGCCCTCTCTTTTATATTTTGATTGGATTCACCCTTAAAATAACAAAAGACAAAGGCTTAGTAATCTGCAACTTAACCACTTTTTAATTTATAAACTAAAATTAGGATTTGTTTTCTGAAAGCCCCTAAATAAAAAATGATTACATATTTTTCTTGGTCCTTATTTTTCCCCTAATTAGATGTTTTGATTAATTCAGAGTCACTGTTATAATTACCCTTCATTTATTCATAAGACAACTCTTTATTAATTGTGTATGCTGGCGTTCAGGGCTTCAGGGATGATATGATTTTGGCCCTTCAGGATTTCCCAGTATGGTGGAGTAGGAAGTATGTTATTAAAAAAGAGGGAGGATAGTGTGATAAATGCATAATAGTAACCTTTTTAAGATATTAAGTAAACAATATCTTTTCCATCTGGAATACTGGGAACAGCCTTTGGAATTAGGATGGGTTGGGGCAGCAGCAAATACAGTCACCCCCAGGAAGGGAGGTCGAATGGAAAGGGGAAGATCTAGATGCATCATTTTATTCATTCCTTCCAACAGCTCTGGGAGGAGATTTGTAATATTCCACTTCACAGATGTGGAAACTAGTAAGAGGAGAGAGTCAGGGTTTTAACTATGTGAGACTCCAAAGTTTGTGCTCTTGAGCGCCAGGTCTCTTGAATATCTAATTTAAAAAAAAAAATGCTTTTCTATTTGGAGGAATCATTGTTCTAGGAGATAGGATAGTATTGAAGGTTGGATGCTGCTGTTTTAGGAATCAAGACAAAAGGGAACGGAAGCTCAGGTCCCTTTATCTAGTAGCAGAATTCACTGGGCCTGCAGGGTTTTCTGACCTGGAATCAAACATGAGGTGAAAGGGTTTAAGGCTGTGTGTGGATCACTCTTCCAATAGGAGAGCTCAGGTAGGCTTAGGTGCAGCACATTCTCTTCTAGCATGACACAATAGAAATAACATGGTCTTAATAGTGCAGTACAACGAGAGATTTGAACCCCATTTGCTAGTTGTGTGACCTTGGTAAATGACTAACCTCTCTGAGTATTACATGCAGCCGCAAACTACGGCCCGCCCGTTTGAAATGAATAAAACTATTGAAAAAAAAAGACCGTACCCTTTTATGTAATGATGTTTACTTTGAATTTATATTAGTTCACACAAACACTCCATCCATGCTTTTGTTCCGGCCCTCCGGTCCAGTTTAAGAACCCATTGTGGCCCTCGAGTCAAAAAGTTTGCCCACCCCTGAGGGATGACGGGAGAATTAAGATAATGAATGAGAAGTGTATATAACACATATTAAGCACGGAAGAGGTCTTTGCCTCCTCATCTCCAAACAGGCTCTAGAGAAAGCTTCAGTTAAAAAATGGAACTAGAGAACATTCTATAAATTTCCTAAACATTTTTGGACTCCAGTTTCTTTTAGAATTATCGTGATAATCGTTTTATTTGATCTTAATAAAAGCTCAGTGAAGTAGGATAGAGCAGGTATTTATAGATGAGAAAATGGGATCCTTTTTCTAATTTATTTTTTAAAAAATTTAAGTATTTAAAAATATTCATAGAGGGAGAGAGAAACATCAATTATGAGAATAATTTTTAAAAATATATTTTTATTGATTTCAGAGAGGAAAGGAGAGAGATAGAAACATTAATAATGAGAGAGAATCATTGATTGGCTGCTACTTACATGCCCCCCCCCCCCTCCCTATGGAGCCCAAAACCAGGGCATGTGCCTGGCCAGTGTGGCTCTGTGGTTGAGTGTTGACCTATGAACCAGGAGGTTCTAATTTCTTGAAGTCCCTTGGAAACCTATTAGATGCAAAAGATTTCCTAGAACTCTCAATGGTATGATAGTGACATCTACAGTAATAGCTCATATTATTACAGTCTTTTAAGAAGCTGCAGTTTAGATAATTTAACAGTAAAATCAGTAAGGACTTAACAATTGACTATCAAAACTTGCCATTTGGGGGGAGAAAGGAGGTATAAAAATATGTGATCAACTATACTTTGTTTAACAGAATCACTTGTATAAATAATTACAATAAAACCTCAATTTTCCAAAACTACTATCACTTAGAACAGTGGTCGGCAAACCGCGGCTCGCGAGCCACATGTGGCTCTTTGGCCCCTTGAGTGTGGCTCTTCCACAAAATACCACGTGCGGGCACGCATGTACAGTGCGATTGAAACTTCGTGGCCCACGCGCAGAAGTCGGTTTTCAGCCTCGGTGAGTCTATTTTGAAGAAGTGGCCTTAGAAGAAGTGGGGGGTGTCGGTCGGTTGGGCGATGGGAGATGCAGTGTAGGCGAGGCCGCAGGATACGCAGCGGGGGAGGCGCGCACGATTCATGCATGAGTTGAGTGAGCCAGTCAGTCAGCAGTCTCATGTGCAATGGTTAGTGCTAGTCGCGTCCACAAATTGTGCCCAGGTGACAGAAGTACCTACTCAAAGCAGAAAGTTACCTGTATTTTTCCAACCAGCTGCAAATCCTACAGGTATTTTTGTCATCACTTTAAGAATTGTAATTCTTTTGTGTTGGTGGCTTTATTATTATAAAATGAAACATTTTTTTAGATGCCCTCTTTGAGATGGCTACAAAGAAGAAGTAAAGAAAAACGGAAGACGAAAACCGTGAATTTAAAGCTGAATGTACCTATCTATATAGTTTAAGTTTAAAAAATTTGGCTCTCAAAAGAAATTTCAATCGTTGTACTGTTGATATTTGGCTCTGTTGACTAATGAGTTTGCCGACCACTGACTTAGAAGATTGGGATTATTAAAATAAATTTAAAGATGTATTGAATTCAACTGAGAATTTAAAAGGCCAAGGTAGTCCTATAATTGGTGTTTGGGCTAAAAAGCTAGATTGGTGAAGTGCAAGAATATGAGATTCAGGAGACCAGAGATAAGGTGATAACCAAGGCCAAAGAGGACAAAGGAAAGTGAAAAGGTGACAAGTATTGGAGCAGCTGATATGAGGTGCCCTGGGTGTTGCAGGAGAGCACAAGGGGATGACAGGAAAGCAGGTGATAGACCCACACCATTTCACTAGGAATTTAATTTTTAAATTAAATTAAAAATTTTGTTTTAGAGAGAGAGAGGACGGGAATAGAGAGAGAAAAAAAACAATGATCAGCATGCCCCCTACTGGGGATTGAGCCCGCAACCCAGGCATGTGCCCTGACTAGGAATCGAACTGGCAACCTTTTGGTGCATGGGATGACACCCAACCCACTGACCAATGCTGGCCAGGGCTCGAAAATATTTCCTAAAAAAATCCTGAAACATCAAAAAGGTTTGTGTTCAATATATTACACTTGGTTATAAGAGGATATAAATAGTTTAGAAAGCATATCTGCTAGGGTTAAAACAGAAAAGTTAAAAAACACAGATAAGTTGTGCTTGGAGGATTAATCTGGTAACTAGACTATTCTCTGGCTATTCCATTTGAAGTTTCATGAAACTTGTATTTTTTATAAATTTGCTAAGTATTCTATTTAATTTATCATAAATTAATTCTTGTAACAGATTTTAAGTATTTAATTTTGAAATATTTCAAGTATACAGGAAAAATTGAAGAATTTTAGATTAATAGACATCCATGTACCCACTACCCAGTTTTAATAGGTATTACATTTTGTCATATTTACCCCAAATATTTTTTAAAGAAATAATGTCTCATATAAATAACTAAAAAAGCCCCTTTTATGTATGCTTTTGTGCTTTCTGTAAGCATATAGTTATGAACAATGTATACCATTGTATGTGAATGTATGTTGGTAATTGCTTTGGAGAACAGTTTGGCAATACCCAATAGAATTGATGTTGGTCTTTGTCAGTTATCTCATGGTACATAACAAACCACCCCAAAATTTAGTGCCTGACACAGTGATTTCTTATTTCTCCTGGCTCTGTGGGTTGTCTCGGTGGTTCTTCTGTTTGTTTCATCTGTGCTTGTTAATGGGCCTGATTCAGCTGGGACGCTGGCTGGGCAGAAAGCTTCAAGATGGTCTCACTCACGTGTTTGCCAGTTTATGCTGGTTGTCAGCTCCAGTGCTGTTCCTCTGCCATGTGGCCTCTTGTCTCACAATAGGCTAGACTGGCCTCCTTCCATGGTGGTCCGAGGGCAGCCATCCAGTAAACATACGTTGAAGTTTCAAGGTCTCTCATGGCCTGGGCCCTGAACTTATAATAGTGTGGCTTCCATGTGTTTTGTTGGTCAAAGCAAGCCTTCATTTTTGAGAAAATTCTACCACATTATCATACCCTTCAATTCAGCTGTTTTACTCCTCTCTGTCCTGGAGAAACTTACAAAACAGAGACATGTAGTACAAAGTTGTGCACTGCAGACTTGTTTATAATAGCCAAAAAGTAAAACAATATAACTATCTTTCAGAGGAAAATGGGTAAATTTTAGTTTGCTTAAAAATACCATATAGCATTTAAAATTAATGAACTATGTCTATATGAATCACCATGAGTAATTCTAAAAATAGGTTGAGTGAAAAAGTCAGGTCGGAAAGAATATGGGTAGACTTATCCTATATAATAAAAGGGTAACATGCAAATCAACCGAACAGCGGAACAGCTGGTTGCTATGATGTGCACTGACCACCAGGGGGGAAGACGCTCAACGCAGGATCTGCCCCCTGGTGGTCAGTGCGCTCCCACAGGGGGAGCACCGCTCAACCAGAAGCCAGCTCAGCTCAAGGCTGGCGAGTGCAGTGGTGGTGGAGGGATATGCCCCAAGGGCTAAGGAGGGCTCCTGGACTGCCAGAGGGCACAGGCCGAGCTGAGGGACTCTCGCATGAATCTCGTGCACTGGGCCTGTGGTGTTTTTGTAATAACTTTGAAGTTTAACATTTGAAGTTTCTCGTGTAGGCTAGTGAGGATTTTGGTTTTGCTTTTGTTTTAAATCGCAGCTTATCTTTGGATGGCCTCCTTAGAACTGGTGCTTTGAGTAGCTTCCATCCTTGGACAGCCAGTTAAGTTGTACTGTTTTCTGGCCAGACCAAGTGCTTTGTCTGGTCTAGCCATCACTAACAAGTCTGTGTTTAGTTTGTTGGCCATTCGATTGTAGCTCTTTATGCAGCTTTATCAGTATTGTTGGAAAAGACACTTAGAGTACAATTCTTTACTGTCTAAACTTATACCAGTTTATCTTCTCTGAGTTTCTTACCTGTAAGTGGGTTGGGCGATATGTATTTCATAGAGGTGATGGGATGACTGGGATAATAATGCATAAAACTTTAGACCAGTACCTGGTATAATGCAGGTGCTCTACAAACTGAAGCTCAAAAACACACACAAACATATAGAATGGCATCTACGTTAAATTCACTTTCAATTGTGTAATGACTAGGTAGGATTACTTTAATTGCAGTGGGCTTCTGAAATTATGAAAGTTCATTATGATTAACTATAATTTACATTTTAAAGGTAATTTAAATTTATCAAGTTCTTTATAAAGTTCACTATCTGATTTTGTTACCAAGACAACTTTGTAAGATAGTTATCTTCTATCTAAGATAGCCTTCAAGTTTCAGGACAGGTTAAACAAGCAGTGGTAGTAGAAAGCTGATAGTGGTTGTAATGAAGGCATATTAAAGTAGAAATAATGATACTATTATATTTTAATTTTTATGAGTTCTTTTTGGTTTGTGTGCTTTACTACTTAGATTCTGAATACATTTGACTCTGTACTTTTCGTGTTTGTGTGTGTGTATGAGAGAGGGGGAGAGGGAGAGAGAGAAAGGGGGAGAGAGAAGGACTGTAGAAGAGGGTTGGTTGTGTCTTAATGGGACTGGAACTGCTGAAAAGGAGATCCACCGCCTCTTTCTCACTCAGATCCAATAGTGTTGTATCCTCCACTCCTACCCTAAGGTCATGTTTTTAAATGAGGGCTGATTGTCAAGATTCTTCTTTCTTTCTTTTCTTTTTTTCTTTGCTAATGTATAAATTTTTATGGCAGCTTAGTATATGCCAGGGATTTGAGGAGAATTCCTTAGGTAGAATATGGATTAAAATTAACCCCAGTTTGGCTAACCATGTAGGATTTGCTAAGCCAAGTATGACAAATATATTTGGTGGCTACTATTCAAATGCTTTGATTCAATTTATGCATATTAAACTAATTTTTTTTGAATCCTCATCTAAGTATATGTTTTTATTGTTTTGCGAGAGAGGGAAAGGGAGAGGGGGAGAGAAATATCAATGTGAGAGAGAAACATCGATGAGTTGCCTCCCGTACATATGCCAACTGGTGATGGAACTTGCAACCTGGGTATGTGCCCTGACTGGGAATCGAACCCACCACCTTTCAGTGCATGGGACAACGCTCCAACCAAATGAGCCACACTGGCTAGGGCTGAATGTTTTTTTATTTTATTTCATGCTTTAAAAGTTTAAGAGAAACTTAAAAATATTTGACTCTCTGACTTTTGTGGAATGTAACTATTGGTGATTGGTATTTTGGGTAGTCTATCTTCTTAAATAATTCCCCTTTTAGGATGTTTTGTAATTTAAAAAAAAAATTAGATACTTAATGTATTAGGTCTTTTTCATCTCTTTTATATTATCATAAATATATCACCTTTTACCATTTATATGGATTTACTTCCAAGTAAGTAATTTTGACTTTGGGATCATATATCAGTGGTAAATTAGTTTTGAAATAGGTTATATTTATCACTTATCCTGTGACTCTGAAGTGCTTTAGAAGCTAACGATACTAAATTTATTTTTTGTTTTACTTTGTATTTCAGAGTCTCTGTTGATTTTGGAAGAATTACCTGGTAACAAACATGACTGAGTTCTGGCTTATTTCGGCTCCTGGGGAGAAAACATGTCAACAAACGTGGGAGAAATTGCATGCGGCAACCACAAAGAACAATAATCTTGCTGTTAGTTCAAAGTTCAGCATTCCTGACTTAAAGGTAAAACTGCACTCTGCAGCAGTGTATGAGTTCATCATGAAAGGGAGACAGTGTATCTCTGCTTCCCTTTTGGTAGAAATGAGATACCCAGGTTCCTTCTCTGGCCATTGGCATAATTTAAAACCTGCTCTTGTTCTTTCCAATCTTCAGATTTTAGATAATAAGTAAATTGAGATTTTAGAAGTGAGCTACCTAAACAAAATAACATTTTTTTCTAAACATTTATGCTTTTCTAAATTGTAGTTTAAATTGTAATGAGAAATCTTATAAAAAGATTTGATATATATTTTGGGAGTTATGAATTCCTTCAAGACACTGATATATACTATGGACATTTCTTCCAAAACATGCTCATTTACACACACACAGTTTTGCATATAAATTCAGTTACAGACCCTCTAATGCAGTCATGGATCTGTGCTTAAGAGCTGCTATTGTAAACCATGGCTTCAGACGATTCACCGTCACTGGGCAGGACAAGCAGAGGCATAGACCTGCCTTTGCAGAATTGTCATGTCTTAAACAGTGGTTATACCCCTGCATTAGAGGATTATCTTGTACATGTAATAGTTTTGAAATGTCTGGCAAACATTTTTTAACCACACTTGCACATTATGAAATAAAAAAAAGGAGAACTTAAGTTTGTGGGCCCTTCAAATTAAGATGTTGTACCATCTTGTAAAAAAAAAAAAGAGAGAGAGAGAAACCTAAGTAATAAAATGCTGTATTGCCCCTCTAGGTTGGCACACTGGATGTCTTGGTTGGTTTGTCGGATGAACTGGCTAAACTGGATGCATTTGTAGAAGGGTAATGTACTTATACGCACAGACTAGAGCAAAATGAAAGTCACTGTTACCAGGCTACTAGACATTTGGTTTATTATCACACATAGATTGATTTTAGAAATGTTGACTCTTTTTTTTTTTTTTTTTTTTGCAATCGACTTTATGATGATACTAGAGGCCCAGTGCATGGATTCGTGCACTGGTGGGGTCCCTCGGCCTGGCCTGTGCCCTCTCACAATCTGGAACCCCTCAGGGGATGTCGGACTGCTGGTTTCGGCCTGATCCCTGCAGGCCAGGCTGAGGGACCCCACCGGTGCACCCTCTAGTATGCATACAAGATTTTTGGTTAATCTCTTCCCACCCCCTCACCCCCTTCCCTCTGAGATTCATCAGTCTGTTCTATGTTTCCATGCTTGTGCATTGAGCATCTTCCCCCGGTGGTCAGTGCCTGTCATAGCGAACGATTGAACAGTCGCTTAGGCATATATATATATAATTTCCATACAATAAAATACACCTGTTCGAAGTGTGATGTTATCATTTTTATTGAGATATACTTTACATGTCATGCAATTCACCTATTTAAAATGTACAATGCATTGATTCTTAGTATATTCACAGAGTTGTGCAGCCATCACCATAATCAACCTTAGTATATTTTTATCAACCATGAACATATGCACATTTTTGAATGTTCATAGCAATGGTTCTTTTTAAAAGATACTTGTTAATTTATAGGGGAATAATAGTTTGTCTCCTTTGAAGGAATAGGTGAATTTTGGAGACACAGCCAAGTGTATGTACAAATCCCAGGTTAAACATGTTGAAGATTTATGGCTTATATTTTTTTCTGAAATTGTTCCACTTCCTTAGGTTGAGGTCATTCAAATTTAGCCCTTCTTTCAATTTTTCTGGTCTTTATTATTGGTTCTTGTGCAGGAGTTTCTGAATTTGTCTTTCAATTTACCCTTCCTGCCATTGAGCACACAGTCATCAGATTGTCCGAGCCCTGTTCTGACTCTGTTATCCCTCTCTCTAAAGTCTGACATCAGAGGCTATCTATCTGCAGTCTGGCCCAGCCTACCTTTCCAGCATAACATCCCCTTCTCGTCAGCATGACATTCCAGGCAGTCTGAACTGCTCATCATTCTCTGATTGCCTGTTGCTTTTCTACCTCTCCTGGTCTTGACTCATATGCTGCCCTGTGGCAAGAGTATACTTTCTTCCTGTCTAGTCATCCTTTCAAAACCATTCCTTTCCTTAGTTACCCAGTTCAGGAGCCATATGCTTCTTGATTACAGCAGTTGGGAGTGATCCCTTTTTCCTTTATGCTTCTCTTTCTATAGCTTGGTAATCTTAGCTGGCACTTACCACAGATTGCTTTGTATTTAGTCATTTGTATATTTTGGTAGCTCTCCAATTCAACTTTAAGCAATGCGAAGTTAGTGATTTTGTCTTGTATACATTTGAATTTCATCCAGGGCCTAGTGGCACAACTGGATAAGGGAAAGAACACCAGACAGCAGAGTCAAAACACCACATTTCTTGTCACAAATCCGCCACTAACTGGTTTTGTTACTAAGTCACTTATTCTCTTTATAATTCGATGTCTTTACTTATAAAATGAAGAAATTGACAGGATGATATTTAGGTGCCTCAGAAGTTTGGCACTGAGGTTTCTTGTATATGATTGCTTCTTGCAAATGTTGCTGAATCATTACTGTTGCTTGTATTCTGTTGCCTACCAGCTCCCTTTCATCCTAAGTGAAAGCATATAATTGGTGAATGCTCACTAGCTCTCTGCCTCCTCCTTTGTTCTTGGTCCTTGCAGATCCATTGCCCAGTTTTTCAGTTTATAATATATGGCTATTTACAAACTGTTTCTCACTACCTTTTCAGATTAATAAATATATTTCATGTAGTCTCTTTGAAACTCTATGGTTATTCAGTTGAGTTTTGCATAAAACAAAATTTTGGTCCATTTTATCCGTAAAACATTATTTAAAGAAGTTAGGACCCATTTGTTTTATATTATATAGATACTAGAGGCCCGTTGCAGGAAGATTCCTGCAAGAGTAGGGCTTCCTCGGACCTATTCCTGCAAGAATAGGGTTTCCTGAGGCCGGCCGAGGCTGGCTTCGCTCCCTTCTCCGCTGCCTCGCTCCCTCCTGTCTCTGCTGCCTTGGCTCCCTCCCTTCTCCACCACTTTGCTCCCTCCATCTCTGCCACCTCACTCCCTCCCTTCTCCGCCGCTTCGCTCCCTTCTGCAGCGCTTGGCTTCCTTCTACACTGTCTTCAGTCTTCACTCCGTGCCTGTGTATGCAAATTAACTGCCATCTTTGTTGGGTTAATCTGCATATCACTCTGATTGGCTGGTGGGCATAGCGCAGGGACGGTCACTTTACATGTTTCTCTTTTATTAGTGTAGATGTGTGATGGGAACATATATAGTCAGTTTCATGTCTTTATGTAGTGTGTTCATTGTATAGCATGGAATTTGGGTCTTTCTCCTGAAAGTTATTGTTGATTTTCTATTCTCCCAAGGGTGGTTAAGAAAGTGGCCCAATATATGGCTGACGTATTGGAGGACAGTAAAGATAAAGTCCAGGAGAATCTGCTGGCAAATGGAGGTAAGCTAATGTCTCATGATTTGATGTTGACTTGTACAAAGTGAATGACCAAGCTACAAAAACAAAAAAGAGTTTGCTTTGTGAAATAATCCTAGATAATAAAGATGTAATATGCAAATGGTCGTTACATAACAACCGACCACATAACGACTGGATCAGGGATCAGCAGGAGGGTGGGTCAGCGAGCTATAAGTGGGCAAGTGGGCAGCAGAGAGCTACAGGAGGGCGGCAGTGAGCTACTGGCGCACAGATTTGTGTGCAGGCTACTAGTAGCTTTATAAAGGTGGCTTTGACATCATTGCTGTCATTTGTACTGCATTTGTTGTTTGTTATGAAATACCACTTTAGCATTTTCTTTAATTTAAATTAGGCTGATCTTTAGTTTTATGTCATTACAATACAAAATAACCTTCTATTCTGTATTTCCTTCTATTCTGTATTGCCTACTATAAAGTCACTAATGTGACTTTGTTAAATTAACATTTATTAAGTAGAGCCTCAGGGCATCATGGGATGGTGAGCCACTGTTCAACAAAAGGGAAAGTGAAATTGAGAAGTTTATTACTCTCAGATCCTGGAGGAGGTAGGGCCCATGGAGAGGTCAAGGCAGGGTACAGGCCAGAGCATCAGGACACATGCCTTTAATAGGGTCTGTGGATGGAGTGCTTTGGGATTCCCAGGCTAAGTCCTGATTGGTCAATTGAGACCAAAAAGAGTAGGTTTTGGTAACTTGGAGAGGGCCTTCTCTAAAGGGTACACAGGGGAAGGCCCTGGGCAGTGAGGGATCAGGGAGAGTTCAATCAGGAACTTACACTTGGTTGTGACTCTGGAGGCTGTTATTTACGGCTGTTATTGAGGGAGAGGGAGTGTAATTTCTAGGCCCCTGCAGGCCACTTGGCCACACAAAAGGGATGGATGCCGAGGCAGCATTATGGAGTAGTGTGGTCAGACTCTCAAAAGTAGCAGTATTTTGCCTGGCCAGTGTGGCTCAATGGTTGAGTGTTGACCTATGCACCAATAGGTTACAGGTTCTTGGGTTCAATTCCTGGTCAGGTCACATACCGAGGTTATGGGCCCAACCCCTAGTGTAGTGTGTGCAGGAGGCAGCCGATCAATGATTCTAATCATTGATGTTTCTACCTCTCTCTCCTTTCCTCTGAGAAATCAATAAAGATATATTATTTAAAATATTTTTGAGTAAGTATAAAAGATTCAATCAAAAAAAAAAGATTCAATCAAATTGCAACATAAAATTTTGAGTAACTGATGTTAACATATGTTCCACATTTATTTAATCAGAACATTTCAGAAATGATGATATATCTTTACTGATTTTCCAAATGCCAATTTCAAATATCTGAATGTTTACTGCGTCGCAGACTACAAAAAATTCTATTGCTTCTCCTCAGTAATTAATTTATTTCCTTATTTCAGTTGACTTGGTTACTTATATAACAAGATTTCAGTGGGACATGGCTAAATATCCAATCAAACAGTCTCTGAAAAATATTTCTGAAATAATTGCCAAGGTAAGATAAAAAATAACACAGGTAGGACACATCGATTTATAGTGGCTACTTTCATTTTATTAGCATTTAGCTATGGAAATACGCTTTAGGTTTTGACAAGGCAACTTAATTACAGATGATTGATACAAACAGGAGCTACCCTAACTACAACTTTACTAAAAAAAAAAAAAAATGTTAATAAGTATAGCACTTTCATGTGTAGAGTATCCAAGTTGTATAGTTTACTTATTTACATAGTTCATTTAAATATTGCATCAACAATGGTAAAATAAGAATCTTTAAAATTCTGTAATTATTGCTTATACACATTTTAAGGGTAACTGAGGTGTTGTAGAACAGGAAAATGGAGTCTATTAAGGATTTATGAGTCATGTGGATGGCAATGCCCACTTATGTTTTATGTGCAGTGCTGATTTAGACGTTAAACTTTATGTGTTCTCTGACGCCTTCTGACAGTCATTATTGCTTCTCTGCCCAGAAGGACGCCACGCTCATATACCACATGAATCTGTGTACAGTTTCAGAGAGTACACAGATCCTGAAGCCCATCCATGAACTCGCTGAGTTAAAAGCTCCTTTTATATTGCAAAGTCCTGGAGCTTGAGAAAAAATGTAAAAGTCTTAACCTGAAATTATAACGAGGCAAATAGACAAAAAGCTATTTGTCAACATTTTTATGACCTGGCTAGGGTGAAAAGTATGGTTTAAACTACTTGGACAGACTTTGCTTAACCCTCTATGATTTTACTTGTATAGCGTGCTCTATAGTTAAATGTAACTGAATAGATTATCAAGGATTTTATTTTATTTATTTATTTATTTATTTTTTAATATATTTTGTTGATTTTTTACAGAGAGGAAGGGAGAGAGAGAGTTAGAAACATCGATGAGAGAGAAACATCAATCAGCTGCCTCCTGCACATCTCCTACTGGGGATATGCCTGCAACCCAGGTACATGCCCTTGACCGGAATCGAACCTGGGACCTTTCAGTCTGCAGGCCGACGCTCTATCCACTGAGCCAAACCGGTTTCGGCAGGATTTTAACTAAAATCATAGAATTCAATGAACTTGAGTAGTTTGATAATATAAAATGGTGTTCTTACTAAGACTGAGCCTTATTTTTTTATTCTTATCAAGGATTTAGTGTTCTTCTTCCTGATACTGTATAGATGAGGAAACAGGCTCAGAGAAAGTCAAGGGACTTACCAGTCCACAAAGCTAATAATGGTAGGGCTGAGTGGAAACTAGTTTTTCAGATGCTGTCAGGATTGCTGAGTGGTCAGAGGCCTCAGACTCAAGGTGCTCAAATGTGAAATCTGCTTTGTGTTGTCTCCCTAAAGTATTAGTAGTTTTAGTCATCTTTTTGAAAAATCAGCTTTTGTAAAATTTATAAATAAATGCAACTACAATTCAGAGTATATTGAGAAAACATTTTGTGTAATAATAGTAATAATAGAGTTGTGAACAATACAACTTTAATTTAGTTCCTTTGGGAATTAGTCCTTCAGCCGTATAAATTGAGGCCTTTTAATTAGTAATCTCTAAACTGGTGGCCTAGATTCCATTTAGGTTTAAGAAGTAATATAGTAAATAATTAAAATACATGTGGTCTAAAACATTATCTTTAGTAGAAAAGATTAATATGGAAATTACCATGGTTATTAAAAATAAAGTAGGTTATTTTAAAAATGACCTTATGAAGATGTGCTTTTAAAATATTTTTACATTAGGAACTAATTGTTATTTTTTAAAGTTAGTGTTTAAGTACAGCTACTTTAATTGTATTAATAGAGGTGGATTTAGGAAAATCTTGCTTATTTTATTTACATTTTATTGATTTTACTTTATTTTTTTATTAAATCTTTATTGTTGAAAGTATTACATATGTCCCTTTTTTTCTCCCATTGACCCCTTATAAACCACCCCTGCCCCCCACCCCCTACCTTAGGCCTCCACCACCCTGTTGTCTGTGTCCATGAGTTATGCATATATGCATACAAGTTCTTTGGTTGATCTCTTCCCACCCACCCACCCCCACCTTCCCTCTGAGATTTGACAGTCTGTTCCATGCTTCTTTGTCTCTGGGCCTATTTTATTTTTAAAGGGAGTGACTCAGATCGACAATGACCTGAAATCTCGAGCATCTGCATATAATAACCTGAAAGGGAATCTTCAGAATTTGGAACGAAAGAATGCGTAAGCATATCAAGTATTTGTGAATATTAAGAATTAGAGAAGCACTGTAGCATACACTGAATGAGATATTGTTGGGGTTTAGTAAAGTTCCAGCTGTTTCTATAATCAAAGTGGTATTTTTTCACTTCATGGAGAAAAGTGTATTAATTGAGTCTAGTCAAAACAGATGTGAGGTTGATTTATTATACTTGTTTCATAAATAACACCTGTGAGTGCTGCTCAAGCGCTCAGCCCTGCTTTATGCATTTGGTAGAAAAATGTCTAAAATTAATTGTTTCAAATCAAATCATAGTTTAATTGCACAGTCTGCTTAGAAGAATTCTATAGAGAAATTCTTTTATAATCCGATATTCATTCTTTGTTTTCCAAGTTTAGGTGTTTTCCACCTTAGGTTTACTTAAAATCAAATACACTTCTTCTGGTTGATCTCCTTGTAGCATAACTACTGC
This sequence comes from Myotis nattereri, assembly GCF_964212035.1. Taxonomy (NCBI): domain Eukaryota; kingdom Metazoa; phylum Chordata; class Mammalia; order Chiroptera; family Vespertilionidae; genus Myotis; species Myotis nattereri. The sequence continues at coordinate 14,075,314 of NC_138092.1, forward strand.
AGATGTAGCTTTAAGCACTTAACTGTTGAAGTTAAGCATCTATATCCCAGAGGATTTGGTGGTTGATATATTTACTGTCAGTGGTGCAAACAGGCAGGACATTTTTATTATGAAAGGATCAGTACTGGTACACTACATGAAGACTGATTGGAAGAGTTGATTATTGGGTTAACTAACCAAAATTGCCTGGTATCAAAGATACCCAGGGAGAGGGAGGAAAACCAAGGTATAGATGATATAATTTCATAATTATGATGAAATAGACTTTAGTTGATATCTAATGAATAACACTTTCCCAGTCAAGATATTATAAATGTAATCAACAGAAGACCCATCTTCCAATAATTAAGGCAAACACAAAGGCAGACACTAGAGACAGATTTTGATAAATGTTGCCATTTCCTTCATTGCAGGGGTGAGAAATAGCTAAATTTTGATGACTTATAAAGTAAAAATGTTAACTATACTAATGCCTCTCTTGAGATGTCTTTATAGTGTGTGAATATAATTAGCTTGCTGTTTCTTTCTTGTGTTGTGGGAGCCCATAATTATCAGCCTAATGATTTTTTCCTTCTTCCTCAGAGGAAGTTTGCTAACTAGAAGTCTCTCAGAAATTGTGAAGAAGGATGACTTTGTTCTTGATTCAGAGTATCTCGTCACGTTACTGGTTGTAGTTCCCAAGTATGTTTTTTTATTAAAAAGATTTTTTTACCTGTTAAAATACAAGAAAAATGTTTGTATCTGACATTTTAATTTGAAGTTTTCCATAAAATCCAAGTGTAAAGGGACTCGCACTAAAGGGTGCCAGGTTCAATTCCCTGGTCAAGAGTTGCAGGTTCCAGAGCTCATGTGGGAGGCAACCAATTGGTGTGTGTGTCTCTCTCTCCCCTTCCCTCACTCCTTTCCTCTCTCTCAGAATAGCAATGGAAAAAATATCCTCCAGTGAGGATTAACCACAACAACAAAATTCAAATATAAGAAAAGGAAGACTAATTACCTAGTTTAAAAAAACACACAACACAGAAACTAAGGGCTCCAGAAGGTGTATTTCGTGTGTGAGTTATGTGACTCAGCGCTGCTGTACTGCAACACTGATTTTTTATCATCAATGTCTGTGTATTTGTGTTTTTATAACATATAGGAAAATACCTTTGCCCAGATAAAAGATTGGTCTCATTTAACCTTTATTTAAAATTTGTCTTTAAAACCAGAAGTTTTCACAGTTTTCTGTTTACAGTAATTGAAACACAGAACCTAAGCACCTTAAACAATGAATTATTTTCTGTCCTGGTCTGCAAATACTGAAGTTCTTTATTTTAAATTACAGACATAATTGTCACTTTCCACACCCCCAAAAGCCAGTGTTCTTTAGAGAAGGGTGTTGCACAATTCGCTGTGGCAGCATAGTTTGCTGTCCCTTTATTTACTGAACACTTCCTGGTACTTGGTGCTTTCAGTAAATATAGTTCCTTCCAGCCTTTCTTAATGGCCCTGAAAAGAAATGGTCATGGTTTGTCATGCATGGCCTTTTTCTTTCTTTTTAAAAAATGAGGTAATATACTTCAACCCTAAAGTTTGAAAGTAGTTGAGAATCTATACTTTGCTTTATTTCCTTTCTAAACTTCGTTCTGGGCTGTGTCTGCTTTGCAGTAGTTCCTGGATGTAATGTAGTTCCCGTTTCACTCAACAAGTGTGTTTGAAATTCATTCTCAGTAGGATACTTGAATATTTTGTTAAATAGGTTTGACATATACTTACTATAGCCACATTTCCTGTTTGTCCCATCCTTTTTCTCCACCTGGGTATGGCAGGAGGTAGGACTTGTTTTCCCCCAGTACTTACTGCACCTTTCCTGCAGGTTAAACCACAACGACTGGATGAAGCAGTATGAAACACTAGCCGAGATGGTCGTTCCCAGGTCTAGCAAGTAAGTCAGAGTCTTTGTAAAACCCGTTTCTTTCCTGGAATTCCTTTTACAGTCTGGATGTTGGGTTAGGAAATGCCTTTATGTCTTTCCTTTGTGGTAAATTTATATTTTAAAATCATCTTTTCACCTTATCAATGAGTTATATTAACTCCAGCTGTCATACTTTTAGACCTGGGATTGCACAATCTGGTTGGCCTGCTCATGTTGACTGGTATAGACATTTGAGGCCATAGAAGTGAGGTGGTTTGTCCAGAGTCACACGTCTGTTCATGCAGGGCCAGTACTAGAACCCGGGTCTCATGTGGCACTTTCCCTGCTGCTACCTTCTGAAAATTCTTTTTAAAAATATATTTTTATTGCTTTTAGAGAGGATGGGAGAGGAAGAGATAGAAACATCAATGATGAGAGAGAATCATTGATAGGCTGCCTCCTGCACACCCCACACTGGGGATTGAGCTCGCAACCTGGGCATTTGCGCTGACCAGGAATCAAACCATAACTCCTGGTTCATAGGCCAACACTTAACCACTGAGCCACGCCACCTGGGCCAGATGTTGATTTTTTTGAAACCTAAACCACAAACCAGGGCCCATCATGAAATATTTTTTTGGAGGGAGCATGGTGAGGGAGGGGGGCTATCCCTTTCATTTACACCAGCCCTTCCTATGGTAAACTGAAGACTAATGTGTCTTGACGCTAGTTTCCCACGGAAGCTCTTTATCCTGACAGATCACACCTCTTATACCTCTGTGGGCATTAAAGCCGTAGGGGCTGACTTTGTCTGGGAGGCAGGGGAGGGAGGAGAAGGACCCCATGCACACGGTATGTCCCCCCAAGTTGTACATATGCCAAACCTGGGTTCCAGGGGCGTGGTGTGTAGGCTAGTTAAGTAAGCCCTGATTTATTCTAAAGGAAGGACTTTAAAATATTACTTTAGAACCTGGCTGGCATGGCTAAGTGGTTGAGCATTGACCTATGAACCAGGAGGTCACAGGTTTGATTACCAGTCAGGGCACATGCCTGGGTTGTGGGCTCAATCCCCAGTGTGGGGTGTGCAGGAGGCAGCCTACCAATCATTCTCTCCTATCATTGATGTTTCTCTCTCTGTCCCTCTCCCTTCTTCTCTGAAATCAATAAAAAAAATATATAAAAACAAACAAACACTAAGTAAATAAGTAAATAATCTTACTTTAGAGATGTCCATCTTTTAAAGTCACTATAGTAGTTTCAAAGAAAAAGTGTCAGGCAGTAACAGGTTAGCCCAGGCAGTACCAGTCTTCTGAACGACCTGTAAGTGCTCATGACCACCTGAGAGTCCCAGCCCTTCCTCGCCCAGTGAAGACATCTGTTCTACTCTGTTTCTCAGCTCAGAAGTCATTTGGAATCACTGACTTGAAACCTTACTGTCTAAATGTAGTCCAGAGCAGAGCAGCGTGCAGCCAGCACCGGGCCAGGGGAGGAAGGTCAGTGCCTGTGGGGACAGGCCAGTGGGTTCGTCTGGAATCCTGTCCGCTGTTGAGGAAAGGGCTCTGTGGCTTGTGCTGGGTTTGTGGTTATCATAATAACTAACATTTTGGAGTAATTACTACGTGCTAGTCATTGTTCTAAGTGCTTTATTTTTAACTCAGTTATAAGCAGTAATACTTGTGGCTTTTTGGCATGATACTTTGGAGGAGTGAAGATGAAAGTGGAATTCTGAGGTAGAAGAATAGATTGAAAAATACTATCTCAAACCTGAAAGAAACATTCATTTAAAAATGCATAAAATCTAGACTCATATGGTTCAGTGGTTGAGTGTCAACCTCGGAACCAGGAGGTCACAGTTCCATTCCCGGTCAGGGCACATGCCTGGTTTGGGGGCTTGATCTCCAGTAGGGATGGGGGCGCAGTGCAGGAGGCAGCCAATCAATGATTCTCTCTCATCATTGATGTTTCTATCTCTCTCCCCCTCTCCCTTCGTCTCTGAAATCAATAAAAATATATTTAAAAATGCATAAAATCTAGCTATTTGCAAAACATTCTACCTAAAGTCTTCAAGTATTGGACAGTTTGAAATATTGCCATTATTGTGTGTTATGTGCATGGATGTGTATAAATACCATGTCAGTATTAACAACCAAGAAAGTGGAGGCTGGGCTGCTGTTCTTCTTCTTTTGTAAAAAAAAAAAAAAAAAAAAAAGCAGTTCGGAAAGAGGTACTTGGCATTTATGCTTTCAGAATTACCACTTTCCTTTTTGTCTGTCTGCTTTTGCTTGTTAAGGTCATTTGAAAGGGTCAGGTCACTGGTTCACCTCTGCCTCTGTTGTCAGAAACAAACTCGTTGCTGCTTCATGGACGTTTTAATTCAAGGAGCTAGAGCTCCAGATGAGGCACAGGAGCCTCGCTAGGAAGACCTAGAAAAAGACACACTAGCCACTGTGCAGAGGACACTTTCTCTTGTTTTGGGACAGAGGTTGCAGAGAGCACTTTTTAAAAAATATATATTTTATTGATTTTTTACAGAGAGGAAGGGAGAGGGATAGAGAGTCAGAAACATCGATGAGAGAGAAACATCGATCAGCTGCCTCCTGCACACCCCCTGCTGGGGATGTGCCCGCAGCCAAGGTACATGCCCTTGACCAGAATCGAACCTGGGACCCTTGAGTCTGCAGGCCGATGCTCTATCCACTGAGATAAACTGGTTAGGGCTGCAGAGATCACTTTTATGAAGAAAATCAGGGAAGATGTGTTGACGATGAAGCAGGTAGGTTGACTGGGAGCAGTGCATATGGCAGGTCTTTTCAGTGGCGTCCCTGAGAGCTGTGACTGGATGGACGTGCCGACCTCTCTGGGTTCTTCTAAAGCAGGGTGGGGAGCCTTTTTCTGCCAAGCCTTATTTGGATACTTATAACATCATTCACAGGCCATGCGAAATTATTAACTTAAAGATTCGCCTGCTATACTAGTATTTGGTAAAACATTTAATTAACTCACCCCTAATGTCTTGGCAGGGCCAGACCAAATGATTCTCACTGGCCAGATGTTCCCCACCCCGTTACAAAGGCTAACATGGCCCGACCTACATGGCTCAGTGGTTGAACATGGACCTATGAACCAGGAGGTCACGGTTCGATTCCAGGTCAGGGCACATGCTCAGGTTGCTCGCTCAGTCCTCAGTGGGGGCGTGCAGGAGGTAGCCCATCAATGCTTCTCTCTCTCCCTCTCCCTTCCTCTTAGAAATCAATAAAAATATATATATATATTTTTTAAAAGCCTAACATGGAGCCCTGAGATGCATAAAAGAGTGTTTTTTCAGAGGTTATTTAGACGTCTGTGTTAGTATTGATCTAGGGTGTGCTGGGAGAAAAGGAAGGATCTGAGGTGAGAGGTTCTGGCAGTGCAGTGGGTGGGCCAGACCCCAGGGGTTGGGCTGGCCTGGAGAGAGAATGAGGTTTCCAGAAGAGAAGAAGATGCAGCAAGGAAGCAAGGAGACTCTGGAAACAACCCAGCTGCTGGACGGTTGCCTCGGCCAGCCCGGCACTGATGTGGATTGAACAGCATGGTTCTCAGAGTTTGGGAGCTCTCCTTGAGTTACTGTGTAATATTATCAGCTAGGAGGCAGTAAATGTAATACAGGGCTATTACGGTGAGTAAAAACGTCCAAGACTCAGTGTCCTCAGTGTTTGAGGCAATACAGATGGTAGCATTGAGATGGTTTGGGAGGGCTGCCACACCCTACTCTTCCTCCTCCCCCCCCCCCCCCCCCAGTGTTTCTGAATCCTGTCTTCACTATTAAAGAGAACAAGTCAACGTAAGTTTTAACCAGACTTCGTCTTCTTTCCCTAGTGTGCTCTCAGAGGACCAAGACAGCTACCTTTGTAATGTCACCTTGTTTAGGAAGGCAGTTGATGACTTCAGACACAAAGCCAGGGAAAACAAGTAAGATCATTATTTTTTCTTTGTTTTTTTTATTTTGTTAAATCACCTATACACTGGTGTGGACAATTTTGTTTTCCCCCCACGTTTAGATTCATTGTTCGTGATTTCCAGTATAATGAAGAGGAGATGAAAGCAGACAAAGAAGAAATGAACAGGCTTTCTACTGACAAGAAGAAGCAATTTGTATGTGTTCTTAACATTTAGCACTAGCCTTGTTAAACAGAAGAAAACCTGATGTTGCTTTTATTTGATTTAAGAAAGCAAAACTCCCATTTTGCTTTTAAGACATTTGATTTTAAGTATTTTTTCTATTAAATAAGCAGAATGAGTTTTTTCTAAAGCTGAGATTTGTGAGTAGTTATCTTAAAATACATACCTAAAATTAATTACTCCCATTTAATCAATATCAGAAATTAATTTTAAATGCAGCATTTTGATTGGAACCCCTGTGGTGGAAGCATTATTTAAGTAGTAACTTTCCTTTCCAGTAAGACTTTTTCTTTTCTTGAGGCAAATGTTTTTAATGCTACAATATTTTACTGAAGCAATTTATTGAAATCATTGGAGAATTGTTATGTTCTAGGCAAAATGGGAACAGGAATGGATTTGGTGTCCACTTTCTTGCCATCTTCAAATACAGGACTATTGTGAAGACCAAAAGATTGTGAGGAAGGGGAGACGTGACTAGTGAAAAGGTGTTTCTCTTGTAATGAAAGAGAAAAGAAAAGCAAATTTCATTTAAAGTTATTTCTAAGAACTTTATAAACCATATTATCTTAGTTGGAAGAAAACTAACCCTACCCAAGTAATATCTAAGCAAACCAATTGGTTCATCTAATTCCTACGTGCCATTTTCAAGACCAGATTTGTGGTAATTGTTTCCCTCTTTTATAGGGACCACTTGTGCGGTGGCTGAAAGTGAATTTCAGTGAAGCATTTATTGCGTGGATTCATGTGAAAGCATTGAGAGTTTTTGTAGAGTCTGTTTTAAGGTAAAGAAAGTTCATTGAGCCCTGACCGGTTTGGCTCAGTGGATAGAGCGTCGGCCTGCGGACTGAGAGGTCCCAGGTTCGATTCCGGTCAAGGGCATGTACCTTGGTTGCCGGCACATCCCCAATGGGGAGTGTGCAGGAGGCAGCTGATTGATGTTTCTCTCTCATCGATGTTTCTAACTCTCTATCCCTCTCCCTTCCTCTCTGTAAAAAATCAATAAAATATATTTAAAAAAAGAAAGTTAATTGAGAAACATGGGTATGAAGAGCTTATAGATGCCTTTATATTGGACCCCTTTATTATATCACACAGCCCAGTAATAGGAAATGGGCTTGTAGAAACCAAAGGGCCAGTCGTGAGGAGAGGCTGTCGGTGTCACTCAGCTATTGCATGTGTGTTAGTCGTGTCTCTTAACACTGGGTTTAGGACCAGAGCTCCCTGCTGCTATGCTCTCAGAGTCTCTTCTCATGTGTTTAAGCCAAACGTAGATTATACAATATTAGCCAATGTTTGTTTAAAAGAAGATCTTTCAGATATTTACATGTACACAGTATACTAATGACTTATATGAAATCATTGTTTCATTTAACCTATAATATTTAATATTTTGACATAATATCTAAATCATCTTGTGATCCTGTGTACATGTTACTCCTATTAGAAATTGTTATAGACGTACCTGCAGCTATGCTATTTTAAAATTACTTGGAATTTTCAAAGTAGATGTGGGTAATCTCATTGTTTATCTTGAAAGTATTTACTAAGTTTACACATTATCACTATTTTATTCATAGATTTCCTTAAAAATTAAAGAATAATTAAAGTAATTCCGAATAGATAATTGCCTCTCATTTTAGAGAAAAATACCTAGTGGACAATGAGGACCAGAGAAGGCTTGAGTTTCTATGTATATTAGTTGAACTTGTAAAATGAGGTACCATCTCCCCATTAGCTGTGATTAAAGAAAAGTATGAAAATACTTGCTTTCACAATAAAGTCTATGTGTGTGTTTGTGTTACATAATATATTTTTGCTTCCTTACAAGGTATGGCTTGCCAGTGAACTTCCAAGCAATGCTACTTCAGCCCAATAAGAAAACAATGAAGAAACTAAGAGAAGTATTATATGAATTGTATAAACATCTAGATAGCAGTGCAGCAGCGATCATTGATGTAAGTACTTATTAGATAGCCTTGGAGAATAAGAACTGGAATGAATTTCAGAAAAAATTGGAAAAGATAGACAGAATAGGGATAGTGAATATCATGTTACCCATTTTTTAGAAGTTATTTCTAAGTACTTTTGAGATGCTCAGTTAATTGTTTGATAAACATAGCCAGTAATTTACCTGTTTACCCTGTTTTATACTAGTTAGAACTGGGAATGCTAAAAGCCAATAATTATCTTGCTTTAAACCAGATGGTCATAGTTGCAGAAATACAGAACCAACCAGTGATACTAGTTATTTACAAAAATTATAATTCTTTTCTTGCAGAGAAGAAAATTAGTAGTTATTTTAACTTTATTTGGTAGAAGTAAAGAGTTAATAGATGAGCATTGTAAAGCAAATTGTTTTTCTAAAATGGTATGTGTTTATATCCTCTTTTAAATAGAAAATAAAGCATATGTGTTTTTGTCATTGTTTAAAATTGTAGTGGACTTTTATATTTTTTATTTCAAATATTTTGATTTTTTTACCCCTCTTTAGGATGGTAAATCTCACGTGTATTAGTTAGAACCTATGAAAATCAAGGTTTTTTTGATAGAAAGTGCAAGAAATGACCATCTGCATTTTCATGAAATTGTCTATAAAATAGGTCTAAATATTTGCTACATAATTTCCTAACAGTAAATTCTTATAACATGCATATGTAATATATGATATCTTTAAAACAAAGCTTCACTTATTTTTATCCAATACTTTATTTTCTTTTATCCTGGAAACTCAATACTCCAAGCCTGAGATTTAAAAACAATTCTTTACAGTGTGCATAAAAAGGGCTGGCAGGACCAGGTAGACACACAGGCTTTGGAGTCACAACAGGCTTGACGTTTGGCCTGACTACGCTGTTTCCTAGGGCAAGTCAACCTTTCTGAGGTGGTTTCCTCATTTGCAAAATGGAGATGATAATGCCTACCTCAAATTAAATGAGCAGAAATACATAAACTTAGTCCAGAGGAGGTGTTTAATAGACGGTACATGGTAATACTTTACTTCTTTGTTTGCTTTCTGTAAGTACATAATCGAGCAATTTGTCTGATTTCCATAGGCGCCTATGGATATCCCAGGCTTAAACCTGAGTCAGCAGGAATACTACCCCTATGTATACTACAAGATCGATTGCAACTTGCTGGAATTCAAGTGAAAACGAGCTCCTCCCAGACAGCCCTGTCCTTGTGTTGGTGTATGCTAACAGAAATAGGCTGAAGTATGGCAGTGCTTTTAACTCTATTACCCTTTGCTTGCTTCTGACCCTTTTCCTAGGTGAATTCTCCCATCGTGGTCCATTTCCAAACGTTTTCTTTTAAAAGAAAAATGTATGTCTTGTTTCTTTTTATTGATCAGGTCTGTAAATGTGTACTAAAAAAATCAGAGTCTATTTATAAACAGAATAGTTTATTTAAAGAGGTCTTTCCTCACAATGTTGTGATATGCGTAATTCCATTTGTTACTGTTGTGCACAGAAGCCTTGTTTACAAGGGAATGGTGTAAACATTTATGCCATTTTGCTCACTGTATTTAGTAGACATAACTGTTTAATAGTTACTGAATCGTGATGTAAAGAAATGTGACAATATTCAGGTATGTGCTTTCTCAATGTTTCAAATGAAATCTCGGAGCTTTGTTGACATCCACAGGAGAGAATAAAATTACCTGTGCAAAGCTGTATGTGGTGTGCGTACCTTCAGATTACAGTTCAGCTTGAGAGTTTAATGACTGGGATCAGAGCTCACTTGCTGTGCCACTTTCAGGATGGGCATTTACATTTGGACACTAGACTCATAGTTCTCAAATCATTAGGAAGTAGGGCCAATTTTGAACAAAGTATAGCAAAGCTGCAGCTTTAGTCACTTGTTTTGTGTAAGTATTTTACACATTTTAAAGCTCTATAATTATAAAAGCCCTTATTTTGACATTTATGACATAGTCTGAACATAGAAGCATTGCTAGCCTTAGTGCACGACTTAGTTTAGCATCGTTAGAGCTTTTAAACGAGGGTTTTGTGGCAGAGCTGCCCTTCCTGTGCCCTCACCACCTAGTTAAGTGGGAGAAAGAAGTTTACATTTCATTTTAAGGGCATTTATAAACGATCCTATTTTCTCTAGAAAATTAGTCTCCAAGATCTTTGTATTTCAAAATTAATTGTTAACGTTAAACTATATAGACTTCTAAAAGTAAAACATGAGAGATGATGCCTGCTCCCTCCACTGCCCTCCCTGCCCTCCCCACCTTCCCACCCCCAGCCAATTGCTTCTTCCCAAGGGAGTTTATGTATGTATTCTTCCAGGCCTTTTTTTTTTTATCTCCACAGCATATGTCACACACAGATACATGCATGTGCACACACACGCGCACACACAGTTTATTTTTAAATAAAAAATAAGAGCATATTGCACATACTCTGTCACCTTTTTTCTTACTAGTATACCCAAGATATCCTTACGTGTCCGTGTACCTAGAGCTACCTCATCCTTTAACCAGCTGTGTGGTTTCCCTCATGTGTTTGTGCCATAATACAGCTGACGGGATGGCTGTCAGCTTGTATTAGTTTTCGCTACTGCTTTAGTAAACATCTGGCACAGATGTCTTTGTTTCCTTCTGAGTATTCCTGTAAGAGATCCTGGAAGCAGATTGGAAGGTGTGTATGCTTACATTTTGACACATTCTACCAACTCATCCATTAATGTTCTTTGAAAACCTGTTTGGAATGCAGATTTTATTTTCAGTTTTCCTTCGGATAAGATGAAGCTGAAAAGTTTTGCCGTTGATATAAAATTCTGGTTCTGTTTCTTACAAGTATTCTTTGAGTCTTAGGATCTGTAAAAGGAATATAATCTCTATCATGGGCAATGTGTTTTGCTGATTAAAAGATTTGTAGGCCTACGCAATATTTAAGGTTTGATTTAGACTTTAATATTATCCTGATAGGAGTAGGTAGAATTGTATCAAGTCTAAAATCCCAGCGTAGGTCTGGAACTACTGGACTTCCGCTATGGCTTTTCTCAGGGACAGCAGTCCAGCAGAGTGGCTGAGTGTAGCTCTGGAGCCAGAGCCCACCTCTGCCACGGAACAGCTCTGTGGTCTCCACGCTCGGTCCCTCCTTCACGGCCTAGAGATCCCCCTCTCACAGGGCTGCTGTGCTGGGGAGGCAAATTCCCAAACGCACATAGAGAACTTAGAAAGGTGCCTGGTCAGTGCTTGAAACATGGACTTACAATCCTGGAGGAGTGCTGGTCGCTCCTCGTTCACTAGTGTGTGATCTGGAATTTCATGGCCCGGGACACTGGAGTCTGAAGACCAGAAAGAAGTAATTGTGGGGGCGGGCAAGGTGAATAACAGAGCTTGTGTCTGTAACATAACATTAAAGCAGTTTGAGTGTCTCCGAGCTCAGTTGTGGTGGATTATTTACGTTGTTACTGGCAGCTCCCTTTCCTGGGAAGGGGCTGTTTCATCGCTGGCCTTGCATTGTGACGAATCTACTGGTTCTCTAGGGTAGAGCTGAGCCCCTTCAGCTGGTGTGCACACCCACCACCTCGTCCCTTCCCTGTTCATGGTGGGAGGACTGCTGGTCCCCATTCTACACTGCAGGGGCTGAGGGTCAAAGAAGTGAAGGGATTTGTTTAAACTCACAAAATTTGAGTCGGAATTAGAACTTGAACCTCAAAGTTCTGACTGCTGAGATCTTTCCTTGGCACCATGTCTGCTGCCCTCCACTAGGTACTTACTGTGTAAGTGAGCCAAACGCATTCCATAACCAGAGTTCACGTTAGTGATGTGGAAAAGACATTGGGCCCAGCCGGTGTTGCTCAGTGGTTGAGCATCGACCTATGAACCAGGAGGTCATGATTTGATCCCTGGTCAGGGCACATGCCTGAGTTGCAGGCTTGATCCCCAGTAGGTGGCATGCAGGAGGCAGCCAATCGATGATGTCCCTCTCATCGATGTTTCTATTCCTCTGCCTTTCTCAAAAAAATCAATAAAAACATTTTAAGAGAAGAAAAGACATTGGGCCAGGTGCTCAGTGTTGAGCATTGGCCTGTGGACCCAAGGGTCGTGGGTTCGATCCCTGGCCCCGGTCAGGGCGTGTGTGGGAGGCAACTAATCGATGCGTTTCTCTCACATCAATGTTTCTTTCTCTCCCCCTTCCACTCTCTCTAAAAAAAAATAAATAAAAATTAAAAAAAATCAATGGAAAAATATCCTCTGGTGAGGATTAAAAAGAAGACATTGGGTGTGTATCTTGAGATATTAGGTTGTGTAGGTGTTTGGCAGGAACCCGGGAGCCCCGAACATTTTGTCACTGATGGGCAAGGATGTCTAGGTGTTGCATACTAATTTCAGTAGCCTGACTTACTCAACCACAAACATTTCCCTGCCTCTGATAGTACCTGCTGGAGTTGCTCTGAAGCAGACACTGTGATCTGGTGGAACATAATCCATATGGCTTTTTGAATGAGCACAAATCAAGTACCTTTAAAGTAATACCTATATAATAAAAGCCTAGGCGACCCTTACAGTGGAACAACCAGAACTACTGGTCACTATGATGTGCACTGACCACCAGGGGGCAGACGCTCAACGCAGGAGCTACCCCCTGGTGGTCAGTGCGCTCCCACTGGGGGAGCACCACTCAGCCAGAAGCCAGGCTCACAGCTGGCGTGCACAGCGGCATTAAAAAGAGGAGGGGAGAGCGAGAGAGAGATAGGAATGTCAACGATGATAGAGAATCATTGATCGGCTGCCTCCTGCATTCCCCACACCGGGAATCTAACCCACAACCTTGTTTTAGATCAAAAAAAAGTTGGGGGTGGTGGGGAGAGATAAATTGTATGTACAACACTACCTGAACTTGAAAGTAGCATTTGTTTAACCAGAGGATGAACAGAAATGATCAGAATATTAAATCCAAAGAGCAGCTTTCGTGTACTTCACCATTTCCTGGTGTGGAGACTTCTGTGACAGGTCGTCCATCATTTATCTTTTCACCAATACAACTGGCCAGATTTCATATTTAACTATCTAGGTACATATTTGGGTCGATTTTCCAAGTAATTATGCCTCAGTACAGGGTTTAATGTTCCTGGAAGCATAAAGTAACTTGTGTTTTAAAATAAAAATTGACTTTCGTGCACGGGTACTGATTTTACCGCAAGAGGGCACTGTGGTGCCACGAAAAGCAAGCAGGTAGTTTTCCCCCTGCCCCTCCTCATGGTTTGGTGATGAAATACAGTCAGTGTAGAGAAATCCATTCAGATTTGGAATATTTTGTTAGAAGCGTTTATTGACATAAAGTTCTCAGAAAATGGCAGACGACTCATTCATTCTGTGACTTAATCCAGCGTGTGTGTTTGTGTGTGTGTGTGTGTGTGTGTGTGTGTGTGTGTGAACCCAAACACGTTTCAGATGACTTGTGCCAACCAGTGACAAAATTCCCACATGCCAAACAAAGGTAAAATGAAAAAAGTAAAGATACATGTCCACATGTCCATCTCTGGGTGTGCATACATAGATAAATAAGCACGTATTCAGCCAATAGTTACTGAGGACAAACTAGGGACCAGGCCTTGTTTTAGGTCCTGGACACGTGCTGCTGAGCAGCAAGGAGGCACAGTGGCTAGTGGCTCCCGCCTTGGACAGGGCAGGTAGTTGGTCACATTGGAGGCATGAGCCCCATAACTTGAGTTTCCAATATGCCGCGTGTCCTTTGGCGTCATTTGTTCCTCTCACTGGAAGAGCCAGCCTGGCTCCTATTCACTTTGCTCTCCAGGTTTAATTTCCCCGCGAGTCTGAGACACGAGGAGAGGAGAGGTTGCTTTCTGAATCACTGAGGATGTGCCTCGGTCGGCTGCACAGACAGCTGTCTTTCTCTCTGGCCACAGAAGACAACTGCACGTACTCTGTGCCTTTGTGTATATGAGGGTGAACGGGGTGCGATACTGAAAGACCCCAAGCTGTTTCTGATGGAAAATATTGACTCAGCGGGACTGAAAACACAGCTGTGCGGTTCTGATGGCAGCTCATCAGAATATTAAGTATTAATATTCTGTTCATCCTCTGGTTAACTCATCACAGTCATTTCTGCTGTCAGTGCTCCCTGAGAGCGCGTGGTGTGCGGGCTGTTTGCTGGGCCAGGCTCTGTAGGGAGGCAGCAAGGAGACCTCAGCACAGGATCTTGAACCTTAGTTGTCTCTGTTGACTGTTAGGGGTTTAGGAGGTTCATATAATAATGAACAGTTCCGGCCTCTGACAAGAAGCCTAGTGACGTACTGGGGCCCTGGGAAAGAGGCAGGCTGCATACGGAAGGGTAGCACCTTGTCTCGGGTTGTTTCCATCAGTGACAGGTCGGCAGGGATCTTACCTCTTCCTCCAGGCCAGTGGCGCCGCTGGGCACTGCAGGACAACCGGCCAAGCGGGGAGGGAGTGTAGCCAGTGCTCTGGCTTCTCCCCTTTCGCTGCTCTTTGCTCACGGGGTGTCTCTCACCCTTTGCGTTCAGGCCCTCAAGCACCCAGGGGCCCTCCTTCCCTCCTCCACTCCCAGCCCCCCTCCCCCCAATCTGCTGGCAGCCTCCAACGGGCCGCCCGGTCCCCCTCCCTGCTCACCTTTCCTTCACCCTGTTGCTGATGGAAACAGGATTCTTTCACGGTATCGCGGAAACGCATTTCAAGGATGCATGCATTGTGGCAGGAGGCGTACTGTGGCGAAAGTTACGGGAGCGAAAACAAAGACTGTCCCCAGGTGCCCGCTGGCCTGGCTCCATCTCACTTGGAAAGGAGTGCAGCCTCTGAGCCGACGGCCCACACTTGTCCTCACCGATCCCAGGAGAAGGGCCAGGGCCCAGGGATGCTGTGCCATTATCCCTAGTCTAGCTTAGCCCCTGTTCCCGGCTGCGCTGGCCTGTGTCTCACTTCCCCGTCCGCACGGCTGCCACCAGGCTGGATGGCGAGGATGAGCCAATGAATGAACAAACCCCAAGCCTTCGTTAAGCTTTGATTCTATCTCCTTGGGTTTGGGAAGGAGTAAGCTTTCTTTCAAACTACCCCCCAATCTCTTTCCTGGCACATCGAGGGCTTGTGCTGGGCCCATTCCCTGCACCATCTTAGCCTCTGCGCATGCCTTGGCAGAGGAATTTCCCCAGTACCATTCCCCCACCCCCAAACCCCAGGATTCCTCCCTCTGCCGTGGGGGAGGGGGGGTGGGGGGCGTGGGACAGAGAGAGGCTGATCCCCTTGGCGGGCAATGCAGCTGTCCTGTCCCCGGAGTGTCTGGACGCTGTAGCTTCCTAGTCAATCAGGCTTAGGGCCTTCTCTTTGGTTAATAACTAACTAGCTGCCCCCAACAACCCTGGCACCACTGACTGGAATGCCAAGGCCCTGCTCACATCCCGAGGCCCCCCGCTCCTCTTTTTCTCCCAGAAGACGGTCCCTTTGTCCAAATTGGAATTTTTCCTTTATTTTTTGAAATTTGAATTTGCTTCTCTGTGTCTTTTCTACAAGTCGAATACTGTTTAATATTCGTTTTTTACTTGGACCAGAGTCTCTCTGATGGGGGAACTGACCACGGGGTGGTGGTTGTAAATGCTCTCAGGACTGATCTGCTTTTCTCTCCTGCCTCCAGGAGCTGCCCCATCTGCCAGGTTTTAATCTGTGCTTGCTTTCTTTTTTAAAAAATATATTTTTATTGATTTCAGAGAGGAAGGGAGAGAGATCATTGATTGGCTGCCTCCTGCACGCCCCCTGCTGGGGATTGAGCTTGCAACCCAAGCATGTGCCCTGACTGGGAATCAGACCATGACCTCCTGGTTCATAGGTCAATGCTCAACCACTGAGCACGCCAGCTGGGCCTTTGCTGCTTTTTTTTTTCTTTTTTAAAGAGGAAGGGATGGCTTCTTTTAAAAAATATATATATATTTTATTGATTTTTTACAGAGAGGAAGGGAGAGAGATAGAGTTAGAAACATCGATGAGAGAGAAACATCCATCAGCTGCCTCCTGCACACCCCCTGCTGGGGATGTACCTGCAACCAAGGTACATGCCCTTGACCGGAATCGAACCTGGGATTCTTCAGTCCGCAGGCTGATGCTCTATCCACTGAGCCAAACCAGTTAGGGCTGCTTCTTATTTTTATAATGAACAGCTTCAAACTGCTACAGCCTTTTCCTGGGAGACCAGTGGCTATGACCTCCACGCATTAACAGAAGAAATGTAAATCTGTCATTAAATTCTTGCTACTCAGCCTCTCTGTGGCCTCTGCCTCTAAAGTCATTTGAGGTGTTCATTTGTCTCAGCTATAACGGCTCCCTCCCGTTCTTCCAGAGGAAACAGCCTTGGGATATAGGAATTGGGAAGTGTTAGTGTTCCACCCTGGAACAGGGCTGTGTAATCAGGTACTGATGTTGAAAGGAAATGTCAAATTTTCCACAGTCATAGCTTCCCAGCTTTTCATTGGCTGCTTGCCCTTGTGTCAGGGTTTCTTTTCTAAAGTACTTGGTCTGGAAGGCTCTTATCTGCACACCAGGCACACAGCGGCAGTTCCTCCGGCCGGGGAGTCAGCTCTGCAGCTGATGAGGTGCAGCGTTGTCCTGGTTTAACCAGCCTCCCGAACCCACCGAATCCCACATGAAACTTGTAAAGCCACAGAAACACTTACTGGGCTCTTCTTCTTTTTCTCTTTCTTTAATGCCATTGTTTAACTTATTTTTATTGCTTTTTTTGTTTTCTAGTTTCCCCTCCTATTCTCTGCTTCTTAATTTTATACGATATATATATATATATATATATATATATATATATATATATTTTAACACTCAGGTAGTCTTCACCTGGGTAATTCCTTCTGTTTATTTTTTTCTTCCCTCCACCCCCTTCATTTCAGAACCCCTTCCCAACAAACCTGCTTTTTCTCCTGGAAGGATTGCAGTTTAAAAGAAAGCCCTCATGCCTGAAACTTCGTGTTGCTCAGCAGCCATGTCAAATATTTTCTGAAGTTGAGAGGGAGAATGCTAGACCCTGCAATCAGGCAGCGTATCAGCCAGGGTTCTCCAGGAGAAGAAAACCAATGGGAGATCTACGTACGGGATTTTTATAATGAACTGGCTCATAGGATCATGGAGGCTGGAAAGTCCAAAATATCTGGAGCCAGTAGCCCACTTTGAGTCTAAAGTCCAGAAACTGCTATAGAACCAGGAAGAGCTGATGTCCCAGATCAAAGGCCATCAGAATTCTCCCTTACTTGGAGGATGGATGCGGGTGGGCCTTCAACTGATTGGACGAGGCCCACCCACATCAGGGAGGGCAATCTGCTCACTCAAGTCCATCAATTTAAATGTTAATCTCCTCCCAAAACACCCTCACAGAAACACCCAGAATAATGTTTGACCACCTATCTGGGCACCCCGTGGCCCAGTCAGGTTGACACATCAAATCAACTCATCACAGGCAGCACTTGCTTTCTCAGTCACCACGCATCATGCCTGGGCTTGGGGGTTATTGGTTATTTGTTGTTTGATAAATACAGAAGCTGAACCAAGGGAAAAAACTGAAATCTGCGTTCAGAGCTGTGACATTGTGGGGTTTTTTTTTTTAAGTTTTTTGTCACCCTGGTTTTGCATTCTGGTTGTGTACCCTGTTACCATGTACTTTTTTTACTGGTCTCTGGTCAACTGTCTCCCATTCCCCACAGGAATCGTTCCAAATGTCCCCATTTCTCAAGGTCCCGTCCCAACTCCTGCCCCTTTGCTCTCCGCCTAAGATCGGCCCTCCTCTTTCCCAGGTGGGAGAGACTTGAGATTCAGAGAGGTGAGTGACTTTGCCTAAGGTCACAGCTATTGAATGGTCAAACTGGGATTTAACTGGAAGCAATTGGGCTTGTTACTCCTGGGAAGCTACTGCAGTGGTTCTCAACCTTGGCTGCACATTAGAATCACCTGGGAATCTTTTTAAAATCCTGATTTTAAAGTCATTCCGGAGGATGAGGCCCAGAAATCAGGATTTTAAAAAGATTCCCAGGTGATTCTAATGTGCAGGCAAGGTTGAGAGCCACTGAGCTACTGGGTGCTCATGCCACGTGCTGAACGCCCTCGTTTCCCAGCACCTCCAGGCGGCTGTGCCTCTGCCCTCGCATTTCTGGGAAGGTGTGTCCTGCTCCAACCAGCATTTCCCTGCCCCTTCTGAAGGCAACGCTCTACTCTGCTCCCGTCTTACCGCCCAGCGCCCGCCTCCTGGTGCATGGGTCTCCGGCACTGTCTTTACTCCTATCATTTTCTCCTCTTCCCGGTTTGTTTTTTCTCTTTCTATCTGTATTATATACGCACGGGTCTGTTCTTCCGTCCTGGGAACTCTCCTGGGCCCTATGTTCCCCTGGAGCTACTGCTGATTCCTCCTGTTGCTCTTACCTCCACTCTTCGTTCTTCTTACCTCCCAGTCAGCCCCCAGCCTGCTGAGCGCCCCTGGCCACTGTCGGCCCATCCGTACAACGAGCCTTGGTGACGTCATTGAGAGCATCCTGTTGAATCAAATGCAGTGGCCGCTCTGCTTGACTCCATAGCGTTTGTCACTTTTAAAAAGATAACTCCTTTTTCTTTGTTCTTTGTTTTCAGAAACTCTCATTTCTTGTTTCGGGCCCTGCTGCCCAGTGGCTCCCACACGTGGTTGCTCATCAGCGCCACCGACCTGGCGGCCCGTTACGCCGCAGGCGGCCGGCCCAGCGGGGGCTCCTGATTCAGCGGGTTAGGGGGGGCCGCGGCTTCGCGCCGCATGGAGCCCAGGGGATGCTGGTGGGGCCGCGTGCTGCTGCCCCGAGACCAGCCTTGCCGTCGGCGTGGCTGGGGTTTCGGAACGGCCTGCACTGTGCGCGCTCCTTCGTGCCCTCCGTCTAGCACATGGATTCCGGGGCCACCTCCTTCCTGAGGTTTGGCCACTCATTCCCACATCTCCCACATCTGGCAGGTGGGTGTCCTTTGAGATCGTCGCCAGCATGTCTCAGAGGGGGCACTTTTGGCTGTTGGGATCTGACAGTTCTCCGTCGAGTTGACTGTCCCTGTGGCTTGAAGGGTGTTTGGTCCTGTCTGCTCACTGGGACAACCCAAACACCCGCCTCACTTCCCCCCATTTCCAAATGCCCCCAGGGGTGCGGTGCTGCCCCTGGCTGAGAGCACTGGCTTCCCGCATCCTGTGCCCTGTCCCCTGGGGCACACCTAGTCAATCAAGGGGAGGCCTCTCCCTCCCACTCAGCCTTCCTCACTTTTAACTGGTCACCAAATTCCATCCATTTATTCCTAAAGTTGCTGGAGGCAACCAATCGATGTTTCTCTCTCCATCCCTCCCTCCCTCCCACTCTCTCTAAAAATCAATGGGAAGCCGAAACCGGTTTGGCTCAGTGAATAGAGCATCAGCCCGCGGACTGAAAGGTCCCAGGTTCGATTCCGGTCAAGGGCATGCACCTGGGTTGCGGGCATATCCCCAGTGGGAGGTGTGCAGGGAGGTGTGCAGGAGGCAGCTGATCGATGTTTCTCTCTCATCGATGTTTCTAACTCTCTATCTCTCTCCCTTCCTCTCTGTAAAAAATCAATAAAATATATTAAAAAAAAATCAATGGGAAAAGTATCCTCGGTTGAGGATTAACAACAATAAAAGGGAAACATGGAAACCAGTAGACTGAGCCCCTGGGGTCAGAATCGCCTGAAGCCTGATGCGTGCCTGCACTTGGGAGTTCTGTGCCCGCACGGTCCCCTCTCCAGCCTTAGCGGGGTTAGGTTGTGTTTGTGATGCCCGTCGTCCTAAAACAGTGAGCGAGGGCGGAATCACAGGATTTATGTGTGCAGGTCCCGTAGCTCCGTCTTCCAGGCCTTCACCGTGATGTTGCTGAGTGATCTTATACTCTCTGTGGTGCTTGTTATGGTTTCTCTGGCGTTTATCTGAGGATCAACGGCTCCTACGACTTAGGGGAAGAGGCTCTCTGGAGAGACACACCTAGCTTCAGTGGTAGGTCCTTCATTTGTAAATTCCTTAATATTCAGTGCCAAGCTGCGGTAAGGAGATGATGCCACAGGACAGCGAGTGCTGGCCACGAGGCGGGCAGTTCTGAGGGGCTCCAACACCCAGCAAGGGGAGAAGGGGGTCCTGCTCAAAAGGCGCCCCACAGACAGGCCCAGAGGGATGCTCAAGTACACAGAGGAGCTAGCATCCAGGAATCCCCTAGTGCTGTAGTCAGCAAACTGGGGCTCCCGAGCCACATGCGGCTCTTTGGCCCCTTGAGTGTTGCTCTTCAACAAAATACCACAAAATACCACATGCGGGCGCACACGTACAATGTGATTGAAACTTCGTGGCCCATGCGCAGAAGTCGGTATTTTGTGGAAGAGCCACACTCAGGGGTCAAAGAGCCGCATGTGGTTCGCGAGCCGCAGTTTGCCGACCACTGCCCTAGTGTTTGAGGAAAAAAAACCAATGTGGTGGTGAATGGGAGGAAACAAATGAAAAAAAAAAAGGTGAGACCAGAGGTTGGACTACAGTGTATTGCGCTGAGTGAAATAAGTCAGACAGAGGACAAATACCATATGATTTCACTTATATGTGGAATCTTAAAAAATAGTGAACAAACAAAACAGAAACAGACTCATAGATACAGAGAACAGACTGATGGCTGCCTGAGAGGAGGGAACTGGGGGACTGGGTGAAAAGATGAAGGGATTAAGAAGTACAGGTTGCTAGTTACAAAATAGTCACGGGGATGTAAAATACAGCATAGGGAATATAGTTAATAATATTGTAATAATTAGGTATGGTGCCAGGTGGGTACTGGAAATATGGGGGGTATCACTGTATAAAATATATAATTGTTTAATAACTATGTTATATACCTGAAACTAACATAAAATAATATTGACTGTAAAATAAATAAACAAATGGCTTGGTTAATTGAAAATTAAAATTTAAAAAAGTGAGGCCAGAGCCATTACTTACTTAGTATGTAACTCTATGTCGCAGGAGACAATTATTGACTATAGTATCACCAACATTTATAGAGGGTTTTATAAGTGACAGGCTCTGCTAAGAGCTTTACATTCATGATCTCATTTACTCTTTATAACACTTTTGTGATGGCGATAACCACACCTAATGAGACCCAGAGCCATGGTCACCTGCCCCAAGTCACAAAGGGCTCTTCCCCACGCCTGCCTGGCCCAAGGCTGTGCTCCCAGGACCACTAGAGCTCACTGCTTGGGGGAATCATCCTTTTCCTTTTGAACAGTCATGAGTGTTCTGAAAACCAGCCAAGCCTTTTATATTCTTGTTTTGGATTTTGATCATCAGGGAGAGAATATTTATCATAACCGGAAGTTCAAGGAAAAAAAGGAAATGGTCTTATTTGTTCTGAAATCAAGTGCCAGGTGTTCACATCATTTCGGCCAAAGTGGATTTTCCTCTCTGTCCATTGGCCTGCTGCGGGTGCATTTGAAAATGGGGTCTGTGTTTTTATTATTAATTAATTATTTTTTGAAATCCTCACTGGAGGTCATGCTTAGAGAGGGGAAGAGAGAGAGAGAGAGAGAGAGAGAGAGAGAGAGAGAGAGAGAGAGGAACATCGATGTGAGAGAGAAACATTGGTCGGCTGCCTTCTGTACACAGCCTGATGGGACCCAAACTGGCAACCTTTCAGTTCAGTGCACAGGATGACGTTCAAGCAACTGAGCGGAGCCACCCCGGCTGGGCCAGGGGGTCTGTGTTTTTAAACCAAAGGTCCTCTGTTGGTCCAGGATTAGGTTAGGAGGCAGGACACCTGGATTCTGGTCCAGACTGCTCTCCGCTTGCCTTGGGTCAAGTCCCTCTCAGCCCATTAAAATCGTAGTTTTCTTGTGTGACGTGGGTGTCGCACTGCCTCCCGGAGAGCTCAGGTTGGCAACGTCAGGTGCTGCACACTCGTGGGCATCGCTGTTGTCAGGAAGAGGGACTATTTAGGCGCCTGAGAGAGAAGCAGCTGTGGGTGAGATCCCCGCAGCCTTCCCTTAAGGGGGCGGAGTGAGCGAAGGGCACACGGCCGAGAGTGGAAAGCTCCACAGAGGTATACTTCTCAGACGGATGCAAAACCCAGGCAGTGACGTTCCGGTGACTCAGCCCAGTGGGTGGAAGTGATTTTAAATAATGACAGGACCAGCCGTCTTCCTCCTCCCGCCGTCACACATCACTGAACACACACCCTGGGCCTGCCCTGGCTGAGTCGGCTGCTCTCAGGGGCTGAAAGGAAGGGACTGACACGTGCATGTCAGCCCATCCCTCTGAGCCGAAGGGAGAAAACAACCCATCTGTCAGCAACGTCCTTCTCTTCCCAGAATCCAAGCCCAGATAAACGAGGAGTGACAGCAAGGTGACCTTGGACATCCCCCTCGTTTGCACAGCCCTCTCTGAGTTAAGTGGGGCATAATTATAGCTGCCACCATCAGGGAAGAGGCCACTTGAGTTAATTAGAAAGGGAAGCCACCCAATTTCAGTTGAAAACGTTTAGAAACGGTAGCATTTTAGAGAGAAACGGCAGTAATTGGAGCCGGCAGCTTACAGATGTCTCTTTTCAGGCAGAACAATAGGGGAATCAGCTGAGGAAAGAGGGCGCGGGTCAAGGCTGGGTCCGGATCTCGGGAGTTTCCTGTGACCGGCGCTGAGGTTGACTCAGGGGACCAAAAAGTGCCCGGCCATCCTGGGAGTCTTGTGTGGTCCTTGACCCCAGGTGCCTCCGGAGGAGAGGGGTCTAGTGAGGACTTTGCTGGGGCTTCGGAAGGATTGCAGGACCTCGAACAAGACTCAAAGCCTTCACGCTAGCCATGGAGGAGCGGAGGGTGATTTCTCAGGAGCAGCCGCCTCGAATAAAAAACCAGGTAGAGATGGAAGGAGTTAGATCAGTGGTTCTCAACCTTCTGGCCCTTTAAATACAGTTCCTCATGTTGTGACCCAACCATCAAATTATTTTCGTTGCTACTTCATAACTGTCATGTTGCTACTGTGATGAATCGTAATGTAAATATCTGATATGCAGGATGGTCTTAGGTGACCCCGTGAAAGGGTCGTTCGACCGCCAAAGGGGTCACGACCCACAGGTTGAGAACCGCTGCTAAGGTCACCCCAGTCCATTCGCAGTGTCTGGAAAGAAGTAAACGGAAGGCTGGCTGTGGTCGCACGCGGCTGGGAGTGGTGTGCGCTGGTCCTCCTCTGGGCAGAGCCTGCTCCGTCGGAAGAAGAATGTGCAGCCCACAGCCGGCTTCTCCTGATGAGTCACGATGCTTTCAGAGGAACGAAACGGCTGTGATTCACACGTGTCAACGTTGATGGGAATATTAAGGGCTCCCTTCCCCAAGGGGGTGACATAGAAAACTCCCTCTTTAAATATTACATCTCTTTATTTTTTAAAAAATGTCACTTCAGCTCCTCCCCACTGATGCTTTGGGAGAAATACCTGTCAGGTTTGTGTGTGGTTAAGACAAATCCTTCAGAACAAGACTTGGGGGGTGGGGGTGAGGGGCAGGAAAAACCCCTGCTCTGTGTGTCATGGAGCCGTCGCTCCTGTGTGGCCAAGGACGGCGGTGGCATCGTCCTCTGACTGGGTTTCCAACCCTCAATAGAGGCTCCGGCAGGGGAAGATGGGCCTGAATTGTAACCCAGGAGGTGAAAACAGACGCCGTGAAGCCAGCACATAACAGAGCGGGAGCCTGGAGAGATTTTTAAAGAGGCCTTTGTGCATTCGTGGGGCTTCCATCCCCCTGGGGGTGGGCTCGCTGGAAGGCTTGGGGAAGAAAGTGACAGAGCAGAGACTGGAGCGATGCATCTGTAAGTCACGGAGCCACCAGGGATTCCAGGAGAGAGGCAGGGGACGGGTTCGCCTTCAGAACCTGCCGACACCTGACTTCAGACTTCCAGCCCCAGAACTGGGAGAGAGCACATGGCGCTTTGTTCCAGAGGCCCCAGGAAGCGGATGCAGAGGCGCACCCCGTGCGTCTGGAGGAAGGTCCCGCGTGAGAAGAGGCTGCGCGATCCCCTCTGGCTGGGCTGCTGTGGCCTGCACCCTGGGGACTGAGCCCACGTGGCCATGGGGGTACTCCCAGCCCCAGCTAGAATTTAGCAATGAAAGAGCATGCAGGCCCTAGCCTGTGTGGCTCAGTGGATAGAGCCTCGACCTGTGGACTAAAGGGTCCTGAGGTTTGATTCCGATCAAGGGCACATGCCCCGGTTGCAGGTTCATCTCCAGTTGGCAGCCAATCAATGGTTCTCTCTCCTCATTGATGCTTCTGTCTCTCTCTCCCTCTCCCTTCCTCTCTGAAATCAGTAATATATCCTATCTAATAAAAGAGAAACATGGTAATTGGTGTATGACCGCTACCCTTCCCATTGGCTAATCAGGGCAATATGCAAATTAACTGCCAGCCAAGATGGCGGCCGGCAGCCAGGCAGCTTGAAACTAACATGAGGCTTGCTTGCTTCAGTGACGGAGGACTCCAACGTTCCCCGCCTGCCGCTGCAGGCCTCTGAGCTGCAACTCTAAGCAACTATGTAAATGGAAACTATAGTAATACTGCATCAAATTGTGTTTTCCAAAAAAAGGTCATAACAATATTTTTCACCCCATATATTGTTTTTTTTAAATATATATTTTTATTTATTTCAGAGAGGAAAGGAGAGGGAGAGAGAGAGATAGAAACATCAATTTGAGAATCATTGATCGGCTGCCTCCTGCACGGCCCCTACTGGGGATCAAGCCCAAAACCTGGGCATGTGCTGGGAATCGAACCTTGACCTCCTGGTTCATAGGTTGACACTCAACCACTGAGCCACACCTGCCAGGCCCCATATATTCTTTTAGGACCTTGCCACTCTCCTTCAAGAGATGAAGTTCATGTTCCCTCTCTTTACACCTGGTTGGGCTTTAGTGATTGCCTTAACCAATAGAGTATGGAGGAAGTGATGCTCTGATGCTAGGTCGTATTGGTTAATGGGAACCTCCAAGAGAGAAGCCCATTTTTATTAATTATGTCACAGGTTTTGCAGAGATCCAACAAAAGCTCACCTGGGGACAGGCAGTGTCAGGAACAGGGAGTTGGGATTTCAGCCTCAAGGGAATAGGAAGCCTGTGGAAGCTCTCAGTTGGGGGAGAAATAATTTAGAGGCTGAACCAAGAGAGTGGCCGTTGAATGGAGAGGAGGTACAACCTGAGAAAGATTTAGGTGGTAGAATTGATTGGCTTGGCTCTGGAGTTGCTTTGGAGTGGAAAGTGGGGGTGTGGTGGGGGAGGTGGGTAGAGTCCAGGGTGACCCACGCCTCCTGGCTTGTTCAACAACAAGCTATGGTTTCCAGACAGCCTGGTACAGAGGCAACCGTGCAGAATAGAGCTCAGTTCAAATCCTGGCTCTGTCAGCTACTTAGTATTATAGCCTCGTGTAAGTAAGGTAACATCTCAGAGCCTTGTTTTTTCATCTGTAAAATGGGATGATAACACCCCCTATTTGTGGGTATAAAGTGACTGGCACATGGTCTGTGCTTAAGAAGTGGAAGAGTTATACTTACCTGGCAGGGGAGATACCATGATCACGAAGAAGTGGAAGAGTGCCTGGCCAGTGTGGTTCGGTGGTTGAGCATCAACCCATGAATCAGGAGGTCAAGATTCGATTCCTGGTCAGGGCACATGCCTGGGTTTCGGACTTAGTTCCTGATGGGGGGCATGCAGGAGGCAGCTGATCGATAATTCTCTCTTATCATAGATGTTTCTATCCTTTCTCCTTCTTCCTTCCTCTCTGAAATCAAGAAAAATATATTTTTAAAAGAAGTGGAAATTTAGAATCAGCCTCTGCTGTATTCAATATTAGCTCTTCTATTTGAAATGGGCTCATTTTCTTTGAACCCAGCCCACGTCTGACTCTCCCTTGCTTTAGAGTGAGTTCTTCTCCCAGTCCCTCCTGGGTCCCACCTGCAACGAGTCTCCTGACTACTCAGCCATGGCTTCTCGAAACACTTCTAAATTCCTGGTGAACACAGTCTACATTAAGTTATTATATTAGCTCTTATTATGGCCCCCACTTCCCATCATCTTCAATCACATTATTTTGTGCATTATAATCACTGAGCTGTGACCAGAATCCCAGCACAGCAATGGCTCCAGGTCTGGACTAGGTCCGTGCTGTGTTCTGACAGGAGACAGACAGCACCCAAGCCAATTCAGTTCCCGTCTTGTTGGCACTAGGGGGTGCTATCTTTTTAGCTACTATTTTCTTAAGCTTTATAATGGATGCACTGGGTATGTTCATACCGTGATGAATGGACAAAAGCTACAGGAATATGACTGTGGAAAGGAAAGCTGGGTCTCTGTGTCCGATTTCCCTCTGTGGGGACTGAGCAATAATACAGATTTTTAGGCTCAACCCTGAGAGGCCAGGCTCAGTAGGTCTGGAATGGGACCCAGGAGTGTGCATTTTACTAGTAGTAAGCACTCAGGTGATAGTGGTACCCGTGTTCCAAAGGCTATACTTGGGAAAGCAACACAGGTGTTTTATTTCCTTTTTTATTTTTTAAAATATGTTTTTATTGCTTTCAGAGAGAGGAAGGGAGATGGAGAAGGATAGAAACATCAATGATAAGAGAGAATCACCAATCCGCTGCCTCCTGCATGCCCCCTACTGGGGATTGAGCCTGAAACCCAGGCATGTGCCCTGCCTGGGAATTGAACTGTGACCTTCTGGTTCATGGGTTGATGCTCAATCACTGAACCACACCGGCCGGGCAGCATATAGTTTCTTAATCTTCCCACTTAGTGCCCCCATCTAGGGCCTCACTGTGAGTATTTTTTGCAGAGAACAAATCCAATCTTCTGCCAGATGGGGAAGAACTGCTAAAAGACTACTCAGAGTATGGTAGAGGTTCTGCAGATATTTCTTTTTAAACTATATTCAACCAGTTTTTCTGGTTTAATGCCAATTCTCAGTCCCCTTATCTCACCTACACTTTTTTTTAATGGGGGATATTGTCCTGATAAATTGAAATGCCTCTTTCAAGGCCATCCTGTTTTTTTAAAAAAATATTTTTATTGATTTCAGAGAGGAAGGGAGAGGGGAGATAGAAACATCAATGATGAGAGGGAATCATTGATCGGCTGCCTCCTGCATGCCCCACACCGGGGATCTAGCCTGCAACCCAAGCATGTACCCTGACTAGGAATGAACCGTGACCTCCTGATTCAGAGGTCAACTCTCAACTACTAAGCCAGTCTGGCCAGGCAATCAGCTCCACTTTTAAAGTTTCCTGAGGCCTTAAAGGTGTAAATTGGGTTGGTTTTAAGTTTCCTCACTACTGACTTGGGATTCAGCTTTCTTCAGGCTCCTAAATAAGTTAAAGCTTATCTAAACGGTGTCCATTTCTCAAAACTTTGTGGTTGTTTTGTCCACCCCCCATTTCACCCTCCTCGTGGATTTATGTTCAAGACGATCACTTTATTAAGTTGCTATTGTGGGGTTTCAAGAACGGGTAAAATTAGAATCATATGCTCGCTCACTCAGTCACCCACTTACCTCTGGCCCTGACTTCACCCCTCCACGGATATGCCTCTCACCAAGTCACCTGTGACCTCCACGCACTGGAATCCAACAGGCTGAGTTTCATCCTTGACCGCCGCCAACTCTCAGCAGCCGTAGTTAAACCGGGTGCGCTCTGCTTGGCAGGCTCTCTTCTTGGCTCCTGGAACAACACATCTGTTGGGTTTGCTTCCTGCTTCTCTGATTTCCCCTTCTCAGTTTTCTCCTCAAGTTCATTTTCCTCTGTCCATTCTCTAAAGAGAAGTTTCCTCGGGGCTTGATCTCTTCTCTCCCTCAGGGAATCTCACACTTTTGTTCGTGGCACCAACCCAAACCTTCCTTTGATTTCTCGGCTTTTTTTTATCCGATCGCCTACTGATCTCCCAGGCATGTTTACCTTCCAGGCATCCAAAACAGAACTCCTTTGTTGGGAGATTTTTGATGACTGGCTCAATCTCCTTACTAGTGATTGGTCTATTCAGATTTCCTATTTCTTCCCGATTCGGTCTTGGTAGGTTTTAATTTTCTAAGAATGTTTCCGTGTCTTCTAGGCTGTCCAGGAATTTGTTGGCGTCTACTTGTTTCTAGTAGCCTCTTATGAACCTTTGTATATCTGTGATATCAGTGGCAATGCCTCCTTTTTAAAAAAAAAAAAAATCATAATTTTGTTGAGTTGCAAAACAGAACTCCTGATTTTTCCCCATTGTGATCAATGCATGGACTTTGGTGTCATATAGACCCGAGTTTAAATCCGGGCTTTCGTGCTATGGTTGACATGGGACAAATCACAAGTCGTTTAACCTTCCTCAGCCTTGGTGTTCTCATTATGAGTCCTCCTAGTGTTGCTGTGAAGATTAAATGAGCTGATCTATGTTCCAAGTGCTCATTACACCGAGACTGGAACATCCAAGTGCTCCATAAATGTGAGCGATTAGTCATCGGGCCGGGTGGAGGACCGTGCCTCCCTCTGAGGGTTCCCGTGGCAGCCTGGGAAGCCTGCTCCAGGGCACCAAGGGTCCCGCCGAGTCACTCTTTTTCAGGAGTGTCCTTGTAGGGATGTCACCCGCCAGCGTCTCCAGCTGGTTCCCCTGGTTGACTCTGGGTGCAAAATGCAGTTGCATCTGTGCAGAAACCTGGTCCTGACTGTGACCTCTGCTTCTCTGCCTGGAGGTGGGGACACAGAGAAAGGGAGAGCTGCCTCCACACCCTTGGAGACCCTCTGGGGGTTA
Source organism: Myotis nattereri (assembly GCF_964212035.1). Taxonomy (NCBI): domain Eukaryota; kingdom Metazoa; phylum Chordata; class Mammalia; order Chiroptera; family Vespertilionidae; genus Myotis; species Myotis nattereri. The sequence continues at coordinate 14,104,145 of NC_138092.1, forward strand.
ACTCTGTCCTGCTCTGAGGATGCCAGGACTTCAGGGACACTGTGAGGGAGCAGGCAAAGGCAGTCCTGCAAGGTCAAAGGCAGGACAGAAATTAGACCCCGCTGCCCCAGTCGATCAAGAAATGACAATGACAAGAATAAAACATGTTTAAAGGTTGAAAAACGAGCGTCTTCAGAACTTCCCGTGCACTGCCCCGTCTTCCCGACAACACCATGAAGCAGGTTCCACACTCATTTCCATTTCGTAAATGAGGCTGGAAGACAGAAAGGTGCCCATGATGTTGAACCAGAATTTGAACACAGCTTTGTTTGAGGGGAGAAAGAATGCACAAAGCACTCTAACTTCTTGCTTTAATTACCCCCAAACACAGGCAGAGTCAGGTCTACCCCTCTCATGGGCACTGTGCAAGGAGCTTCATGCATATGGACAACTTCCGCCTTCAAAAATGCCCTGTGGGCACCTCGTCTTCTTTTCCATCAGCTCCTGAGCCGCCAGCTCTGAGCCCCTCCCCTCCTCGCCCCCCAGGCAGCATTTCCACCGGGTAATTACAGATGAAAGGCCTGGTTGTCTGCTCTGTTCATTTTTTTCTCGTCCCCCTATTTACTATCATCAGGAAGTCATGTTTTTCACTGAGGATAGGCAATTACTTTCCTGTCGACTGAAGACTGGCAGAAAGCAGACGGAGCCTCATTTCCACAATAATTTAGGGAGACGGGATTGAGAGATAGCCTGGCTTCCCAGCGTCTCGATTCCTCCCGTCATCGCTCTACTCAATCATGGCAGCAACAGCCCAAATGGCATTGACGGTGTAAATGACTATGGTCCCTTCCCCCTTACCTGGGAAATGATGAATGAAAGTCACCATCCGTGCTCCCCCCCCCAGCCAGCTTCTTCGCTGTGGTGTGGTCTAACTTTCTACATAAGTACAGTGAACAGCCCGCCCCACCCTAGGAGCAGTATAATAAGCATGAAAATAAATGTGTATTTTTCCCACCTCCCTGGGACTCGTTTTTATTTGCAAAGCAACTCTTTGCAAAAGGAAATGAATACGATGTACCATGTCTCGTCTCGTTGTTAATGATGGGAGGTCCAGGTTATAATTAAGCAAACAGCAAATCAACATTGTCTGAAAGCACTCTCTTTTCTCTTTGAGAAAGAATCTCAATTATCTGGCCTACTTTGTGCTGCGCAAACATTTCTGAGAACTTTCCAAAGCTCCAGGAAACTAGTTTGTCTCCATGCTTGTGGCCGTGGTCAGAGGTGAGAACATTCTATTCCTCATCTTGAGCTTTGCCTTAGAAACCCAGGCCCTGTGCTCTTGGGCTCCTGGCATGGCAAACTAGTCATCTTCTGCCAAAAAGTGCCAGCCAAAATCGATCCCATCTATTTCAGTTCTTCTCTTTTCATCAGCTTATATTCTCACGGATGCCTGCTGAGTCTCAAACTACTCTTCAGCTTTGCGTGCTATCAGAATCTTCATGGGTTCAAGGTGAAGGGACAATCAGAGAAAGCTGACGCATGGGGACAGGACCCTGGGTCTTAATGAACATTGTGGAAGGCATTATTCAAATCCATGGAAAACCACTCCTTTTTTTTCTAACGAGGAGTCAGACTCCATGCATGTGGACTAGGAGACCTAGGCTCTAATCTTTCTCTCCCTGACATTTAGAGCAGCGGCCGCCAACCGGTGGTCCGTGAGGTCCGAAAGGTGGGCGACCGCTGGTTTAAGGAAACCTAACCTTTGGCGAATTACTCACCCTTTTCTTGTTCCAGGTGAAGAGGAAGTGCAGAGGACAATCTCACTAACCCCCCCACTCCAGTGTTAGAAGACACAGGCACTGATGGCTCTAAAGGTCCTGAAGAACATGGAATGCTACGTGGATGTTTTATCAAAATTTCTCTGGGTTTTCAGAATTCTCTTTGGAATTAGTCCTGTGGGAATATGGCTTCTATTCTCACCTATAATCCGGTCTTCTTTTCTTCTATTATAATGCACAACTTGAAGCTGTTTTTCATTAAAAAAAAAAAAAAATGCCCATCCCCCTCATCTTCACCAGATTTCTCCCCCAGGCCATTTCCAGCAGAAGGCGGCTCACATTCCCCCGGGAGAGAACAAATCAGTTATTCATTACATCTTCTCAATGGAAGGAGGAATAATGAAATCAGAAGCTTGAAACATCAGCAGCGGCTTTTTCCTGGGTTTCCACCTGGGGAACGATAAAGTGCCACAGGACGCCAACTCAGGCAGAGACCGTTCTGAAGACACTGAAAGAACGTGCGGAAGCCCTGGCCGGTTTGGCTCAGTGGATAGAGGGTCAGCCTGTGGACTGAAGGGTCCTGGGTTCGATTCCAGTCAAGGCCATCTACCTCAGTTGCAGGCACCCTGGTCCGGGGCACTAGGCCCTCTGATCCGGGCACATGCAGGAGGCAACCAATCGATGTGTCTCTCTCACATTGATGCTTCTTTCTCTCCCTGTCTCTTTCCCTCCCTTCCACTCTCTCTAAAAATCAGTGGAAAAATATCCTGGGGTGAGGATTAACAAAGGAAGGAAGGAAGGATGGAAGGAAGGAAGGAAGGAAGGAAGGAAGGAAGGAAGGAAGGAAGGAAGGAAGGACAAACTTGCTGAATCTCTTTAGAATGAACCCAAAGGAGCAGACCTCTCTTCTCATGAGAATTATTTAGTTTAAAGACTAGTGGAGCCCGGGTGGCGTGGCTCAGTGGTTGAGCGTTGACCTATGAACCGGGAGGTCACGGTTTGATGCCCGGGTTGCAGGCTCAATCCCCAGTGTGGGGTGTGCAGGATGCAGCCGATCAATGATTCTTTCTCATTGATGTTTCTATCTCTCTCTCTTTGTCCCTTCCTCTCTGAAATCAATAAAAAATATATTAAAAAAAAAAAGACTAGTGGAGGGAGAATTTACTCTATAGTGTTTAGTTTCGCATTTAAATTTCATTTCCCATATAAATGTTTCGTGGTAACATATCCAGTTCCTTTTTTTGGGTGTGCAAAATTTCCTCTCTCACCTTTTCTACCCGCTTAAACCAAGTAAAAAGCTCATTTATCCTCTTGCCATTTTAATATTTCAGTTTCCCTTGTTTATCACCTTTGTCCTCAATGCCAGGTGCACCATAGGTTTCCCCAGGGGATGGAGTCATTCTTCAAAGGCGAGAGATGCATGAACGGGCCTTCCTCAAATGACACTTGCTGGCTTTCTCACCCGGGTGCGGGGAGTGGGGTCAGATTTTGTGCTTTGGGGTGCTAACTGGGAGCTTTCTCCCTGTACCAGAAAATTACACTTTGTAGATTCATGAGCATGCGTCAGCTAGCCAGGACTGGGGACAGGGGATGGGGGAAGAGGGCGGGGTGGGGGGTGGGGGTGCTCAGTGGAAACTGCTTTGAAATCCTCCAGAGAGAGGGCATGGAGCGCAGTGGGTACTTGCAGAGGTATGGCATTCAGGAGCTGGGGTCTGCAGCCCGTTGCCCAGAATTATTGCTGCTACTGCTCCTCATCTGTATTAGTTTTTCATGTGGAAAAAATGAAACTTATAAGGCAGTGAATGACTCTTGACTCTTTCAGATGACTGATCCTGGCAGCAGGTTTGGGGTCTGTGGGGCTTGTGTTCTGTCCTGGCACTCAGAGCCTCACTGAAGGTCTCCTTCCCTGGATCCACATAGTTGGGCAGAGCCCAGTGATGCTGGGCCACAGAAATCAGCCCTGGGAGGCCCTAGACCACAGCTCCGGTTTCCATAGAAATGAGCCAGGGGCGGTACTCACCACAGAGGGTCTTAAAGCCACAGATACATTATTTTGAGAATCCCATCAGGTAACAAATACCACCCAGCAACAGCTTTTAAAGGCATAATGTATTGTATTACTCTGGATGGCTTTGGCTAACGCGTTTCAATTCCGTTATAAGCTTCCCTCCTTTAGAATCATTTTTTTTGTTGTTGCTTTGAAAATTGATGGAAAAAGATGACCAATTCTTTTGCTTTTCATAAGAAAGGAAGCAAGACTGGGAACAGGAGAGATTACGTCTGAAGAGATGGTCTAAGATCATTTATTACACTTTACATATTTGTATCTAATTTGTTGCATTTATCCCTGAAGTTTTGGGAGAAAATTCAATACCAGCTAAAGAGTTGTAATTAATTTGTGTGTGCCACTAACGCTGAGCCATTCGTCAGAGGCTCCGAGCTCCTGTTGAAACTTCAGCTCTGTGAGAGATAACAACTTACTCTGTGACTTTGGGTGATTCTGAATTTGTGGTTTTATGTAATAGCAAGAACAGATTCAATGAAAAAAACCCAGATGGCTGTTCCATCAATGATTATATAGCAACTAGAGGCCCAATGCACGAAATCCATGCAAGGGGCTTGGCCCTTGCAGCTGTGGCAGCTTGCCTCAGCCCTCGCAGCCCTGGCTTCGTCTGGAAGGTCGTCCAGAAGGTCATTCAGCTGTCCTGTCTAATTAGCATATTATACTTTTATTATTATAGATGGTGGTGAGAAATCTTATTTGCAGAAAGGAACATCATAAAGGAAGGGTGGGGGGAAAGGGAGGGAAAATAAAAAAGATTAACATTGGCCAAACTTCTGCTCTGTGCTAAGCAAACTCACAGACATGATCGCATGTGAAAACACTACTTTCAGATATTTCTTCTGTTGCTCCTTGCCCCAAAAGTGCAGCAACAGCTAACACTGATTGAGGCTCTCTATGTACCAGGCACTCTTCCAAGCACTTGACCCATCCTCACGCAATTCACTAGCCCCATTCACAGATGAGAAAACTGTGTCACGGAGACCTGGAGGACCTTCCAAAGCTGAGTGCTGAGCATCTTCCTCCATCCAGTCTTTGATACACCTGGAGAAAGTGGTAAGTAGTGGCTGGAATATCAAAGCTGGAGTCAGATGCTGGGACAGGGATAAGACAGGAGAGATGGAGCAGGAAGTGGGGCACTAGGAGTTGGGAAGTGTGAGCAGTAGAAAACCCAAACAGGAAAGGCCCAGCTATTTGGGGAAAAGAGACATTCCTTCATATATCTTTCATATGCTGGTGCCTCCTAAATCCATTTGACTTGCTGAAACCTCTCTTGAGTCCCAGATTTGAAGCTATGTGATCATGAAAACTAGCATTTATAAAGCGACTTTTGCTATAGTCCGGGCTCTGAGTTCATTGCTTTACATATGTGAACTCAGACTTCACAGGCATTTCAAATTCAGTCAGGACAGTGTTCCTCATTGACCGGCCATTTCCAGACCTCTCCACCCTGGTGCAATTGGCTGCTTTGCCTCCAGCATTCCTCTCCCCTGTAGCTGGCAGTCCTATCCACCCAACTCCTCAAGTCCTCCACCATCACTGCCTTTCTCTGGGCGTCTCATAACGGGCTCCCAGAACCCTGGCCTCTCCGCCCTCCCATTCTCCACCTGCCCTCAGGGTGAGTTTGCTAAGGCAGATCTGATGCTGCTGGTATGGCTTAAAGCCCTCCCCTGTTTCCCACTGCTCTCAGTGTGAAGTCCAGATCCCTTTAGCCTAAACTGGAAAGCCACCTCCCAGCTCAGGCGCTCTTTCTGTTTGGACTACCTCTGCAGGTGTGACATCGCAAAGCAGGTGCTTATGAAAGGTGCACCTGACCCTAAAACGGAGGGAAGCAGGGGCTCCTGCCGAGACCTTGAGAGTGCTCTGTCCCCGAGAGCTGGTTCTTCTTCTTCAAAAAAAGCATTTTTTAAAATTGATTTCAGAGAGAGAAAGGGAGAGGGAGAGAGAGAGAGGTGAGATCAATGACGAGAGAGAGTCATTGATCGGCTGCCTCCTGCACACCCCACACCAGGGATCAAGCCTGTAGCCCTGACCAGAATCGAACCGTGACCTCCTGGGTCATAGGTCTACATTCAACCACTGAGCCACGCCAGCCGGTCAAGCTGATTCTTCTTACACTAACATATTCAGAGGGAAAGAAAAAGGGCACAGGCATCTCAATCCCAACGAGCTGAGGGCAACTGGGACCTCGTGGATGGCCGCACCACCACCTCACACAGCGGAACCGAGGTTCCCTGCTGGGGCCGTCTTCAAAGGAGGAGCAATGCCTGCAGGGGAAGGGCCAGCCTGGGCTCTGGGGTGGGAGCAGCCTCAGCATGCTGGTCTTGGCTCAGAGTCTTAACCCACTTCCACCTTCCGGATTCTGATTAGTGTCTGCCAGAGGCATGTCCGATGCTCTGCCCTGCACTGCCGTTTCTTCAGCCTAAACCGTAATAATTGAAGTGAATTGAACTATACAGAAAGATTATTTATTTAGTGGACATGTATTGAGGGCCTACTGTGTGCCAGGCAATGCCCTGGACTGGGCCTATTTACTGGATGCTACATAATAAATGTTATAGACAATGTGCTCTAGTCTGCATCCTATAAATTTGTAGGATACTAGAGGCCCAGTGCACGAATTTGTGCACCAGTGGGGTCCCTCAGCCTGGTCTGCGGGATCGGGCCAAAACTGGCTCTCCGACATCCCCTGAGGGGTCCCAGATTGCGAGAGGGTACAGGCCAGGCTGAGGGACCCCACTGATGCAGGATTGGGGCTGCAGAGGAATGCAGGAAGTTGGCCAGCCAGGGAGGGACCGCAGGGGGGCTCCAGGGCATGTCTGGCCTGTCTCACTCAGTTCCAATCAGCCGGACCCCAGCAGCAAGCTAACCTACCGGTCGGAGCGTCTGCCACCTGGTGGTCAGTGCACATCATAGCAAGTGGTTGAGCAGCCTTAGCATATCATTAGCATATTACGATTGGATTGGTTGAATGGATGACCAGACACTTAGCATATTAGGTTTTTATTATATAGGATAACGAATACTATACATATCTCTGTATATCTTATAAGATGTATTAAACAGTACACACTACTGCCTATAGACAATGGGTAATATACACAACATAGTATTGGGTATGACATCGTGTACTATATTGTGTTATTTTATGACAGTGTTTTGCCATAATGGGTATTTAGTAAATACAGGTTGAATGAATGAAAACATGGAGGGTTTATTCTTCTAGTCCTCCTCTTTTAGCCCTTTCTGTAGGAGTGGTTTCCTCCTTTCACCAGGTGCTTCCTCCTCTCAGCAGGTGCTTCCTCCTCTCCCCGGGGGCGGGCTCCGGTGTCTGTGGGACAGGTGAACTTGTTTTCCCACCCAAGTCTGAGCTGAGTGTGCACCAGGGAACAAGGCTGAGAGCTGGGCCGTGGACCCCGGAATGCCAAGGCTGCCTTGGGGGTTTGGAGGGAAGCCAGCGGGCCTCCCAGCCCCATTCAGAGAGGGTGTCGGATGTCTCAGGGCCCCGTCTTTGGCTTTCTTGAGGACAGGGTTGGGGTCAGCAAGTGGCAGACCTGGAAAGGGTGTGGGGACAGAGCCTATCCAGCTCTCAGGGAAAGCATAGGTCCCACTCCCCAGCCCAAACCAGCCAAGGCAGGGCTGCGTGGCGCGGCTGCCCCTTCACTCTGAACAGCAGTACATACTTTGCCCCCCTGTCCAGGTTGAAACCAGCTCCAGGGGCCTCCTCTCGTTTTGTAGGGCGTCCTGGCAGCGCTCTGCCTCAGGCACTCTTTCTGCTTGAACTGGGAAATGACAGCAACAGCCACCGCCATTGAACCCAGTGGCCAGGAGGCTTGGGGTCCCTTCCTAAAGGCTTTAGCTTCCCAGGATGGATGAAGGAGGAAGAGGGAGGGAGAGGGTGGAGGCCCTAACTCCAGCCCCTGCAGGCGGAACCCCTGGTGGGATCCCCGGGGGGGGGGGGGGGCGGGAAAGGGTCCCCCCGCTGGCGCTCGGAGGGAGGGTGTGGGAGAGAGGGGGTTAGGGGGCGGGGGGAGCGGAGAGGTTGAAGGGAGGAGGCGGGAAGGAGAGGTGGGGAAGGGGCGGGCCTTGGAGCCGGAGAGGAGGGGCGCGCGGGGAGGGGGCGCGCGGAGGGCGCGGCGGGAGTGGGAGCCTCGCTGGGTGCGGGCGGCTCGGGCGGCTCGGGGACGCGATGCTGCCGCCGCCGCCTCCCCGGTCTCGCCGGCCCGGGCTCCGCCGCCGGGGCTGAGCCGCCGCCCCAGCCGAGCCGAGCGGCCGCGGGGAGCCCGCCGCGCGGGAGGATGGGCTGCGGCGGGAGCAGGGCCGATGCCATCGAGCCCCGCTACTACGAGAGCTGGACCCGGGAGACCGAGTCCACCTGGCTCACCTACACCGACTCGGACACGCAGCCCAGCGTCGCCGGCCCCGACAGCGGCCCCGAGGCGGGCGGCCTGCACGCGGGTGAGTGAGCGGGTCCCGCCGACCCCGGCGCAGGAGGCCGGGCCCCGGGGGACGCGGGAGGACGCGGTGGCGGCGCCAGGGCAGCGCTGTCCCCCAGAGAACTCGGGGCTGGGGCGAGGGGAGGAGGGAGAGGGGCAGGCAGGCAGTGAGAGCCCGCACAGGCTGCAGCCCTAGGCCCGGGAGCGGGTCCCAGGCGGACCCCGGTGCCTGGGAAGCCCAGCACTTCTTAGCCCCCGCCAGGGACGGGAGGGGCGGGGAGACCGGCTCAGCGCTCGCGTGGGGTGAGAGGACAGCCCCCCTGGCACGCACACCTGCCCCCCTGGCACATACACCTGCCCCCCTGGCGCGCACACCTGCCCCCTGGCGCATACACCTGCCCCCTGGCGCGCACACCTGCCCCCCTGGCACATACACCTGCGCCCCTGGCGCGCACACCTGCCCCCCTGGGCACACACCTGCCCCCCTGGCGCGCACACCTGCCCCCCTGGCACATACACCTGTCCCCTGGCGCGCACATCTGCCCCCTGGGCGCAAACCTGCCCAGCATTCCACCCAAGCTCCCGGCCCCCGGGACTCGCCTCCGCCCCACTTTGGTCCTTGTCCCCGGCTGCCCCCTGTGTACTCAGCCGGGTCACTTCTCCAGACCTTGGCCCTCTCTCCGGGGACCTAGAGACGCAGCGCCTCACCCAGATGGCCTGGGTGGAGTGCTCCTTCGCGATTCCCTTTTCCTCCCCCCTGGGAAGGTGGCCCCTAGAGAGCTTCCAACACCAGAATCCCAGCTCAAGGCTATGTAAGCGCACCTTCAGGGAGTTGTGAAGGACTTCCCGCCCTCTCCCTGGGGCCTCAGTGCTTCAGTGAGGCAAGGCATGTAAGTGGAAACACTCCCACCCAGGTCATCCCGCCCCCTCCCCCTAGCAGGATTGAGATGGAAAGGCGTGCAAAGAACTTTCTGGTCCAGTCACAGAATCAAGTTGTTTATTATTATTATTACTATTATTATTATTTTAGCAGACACTAGTAATTGTAGGGTAGAGAGGAAAATAGGCTAACTGTTGCCACAGACTGAATTTTAATCATAAACCTGTTGGTGATGTGAAAAGGCAAAAATCTCACTACTTATTACATGGATGTTGTAAAAAAAAAACAACCCCAGATTAATATTTGGATTAACATGCTTTAACCATCTATTGACTCCTTGATGTTACTGGCATTTTTAAATAATGAAATCTAAAATAGAAAATGAGATTAATTCGAAGCAGAATGTATACTCTCCGGAGGAGGAAAGATATGTGAACTGCTCTTAAAAGATCAAGAATCCTAACCTACGCCTCCTAAAGAAGAGCTGTCCCTTTCGTCTTGAGAATCGGTCTGTCCATCTTGTAGGACCAAAGCTGGCTCCCTTTCCACGTGGACTTTGTGATTCCCTTTTTAAAAAAAAAAAAGAAAGAAAGAAAGCGAGACGTGTCAGTTATTCAATAGGACGGTTATTTTCTGTGGCTGACGCTCTCAGCAACTCTCCAGGCGACGTGCTGGCTGAATTCAGTGTCAGAAGGAGCAGGAGACGCAGGGAGCCTTTAAAGTGGGCCTGGGAACTGTTATGCGGAACAGCCTCTCCCAGGGAGGTATGGTACCGCGGAGCAGAGCCAAAGGCCAGAGCTGCACTCCAAGGAAACGTAGTGGAAAAGATCTAGTCTGAACAGGACGAAGTGCAGCATCAGGGAATGGTTGCCTTGGTGACTGGGAGTATATGGTATGAGTGTGTGTTCATATTTCTGCGTATGAGAGAGTTATTGCGTGCTGGCTAAATATGTACGTAGCTATTCCTCTCCAAGGCTTATTCATTTATTGCCCTGCCATCCTGAGTCAGATCCCATCATGCATCATGAGATCTGGTCCCTGAAACAGGTGGGGCCTAGGACAAGCATGCTCACTGGTGGTACCCTGCCAAGCCTAGGGCAGCCCATGGACTCAGTCCCAGGCTTCCGGGGGGTTTAAAGGGTGGGGGGTGGGGGGGGGGCACCTGCTGGCCCACAGTGAATGTGTTGTATAGGAAGCTGGAATGGCATTTTTTTCCTGTTTCCATCGATCTTTTTCTGATGGGGGACGAAAGGAAAGGCGGGATTCAGCAGAGTCCAGACTGTAAAATCACAAAAATGGCTTGGTCACTCGAATTTTAAAGCTGGGGAGGGTCTCTGGAGGTCACCTAATTCAAGGCAGAATGGGCTCAATTACATTGCCCTGGTCAAGACATTCTCTCAACTACTTCATAACTCTTACCCTCAGTTCCCCCTGTCTTCCAAGATCCTTTCTTTCTGAGCCCCTGGTCACTGTCCTTTAGTGTCAAAGCCACTTCCTGCTGGTCACCCCAACCTCAAGAGCTCTGAGCACAGGGAGTGAACCCATCATCTCTGTGTCCTCTGTGCCAGCTCCACGGGGAGCATGCCTCCCAGTGGAGGGCCTCCCCCCACCCCTCACACACACAGGTGTTCGGTAAATATTGATAGAACGGGGCATGGTTTCGCAGGTCCCACAAAGGAAAGAGCTCATGCCTCCCCCTTACTCAAAGAGTGATGGTGAGCCTCTGGTTCCCATTTCTGGAGATCACTTCCACTAGCCAGCAGAATTCAGTTGCGTTTTGAGACTTAGCTGTTATGTAGGCTGGAATTAAAGACTTAGCTGAAGCCACAGTATCGGATATCCATTGCTTCGCTGTGTCACCGAAGCGTGTCTCTGTCACAGGAGGAAGTGAAATTGGTCTGGCATGAGTGACTCCTCATGAAAGCAGCTCGCTGGATTGATGTTTACTGCTGTTGTCTTGCTGGGGGTCTCCCGAGGAGAAGGGAGACGGAGGTTGCCTGGCTCAGCCGTTCTACAGGTTAATCGCTCCCTCGCTTCACGTTGATTTAATCACAAGTCCCTCTCGTTACATCCTTACCCATCCCCTTTAGTACTGTTGTTTTTTTTCTCTAATTTCTCTGGAGAATAAAACATTTCAAAGTTCTCTACAGTGCTTCCACTTTACAGGTTTAAATTGCTGTAATAATTGATTTAGTAAATGCGACATGAAAGATTGCAGAGTTAGAGGCTCGCAGCAAAATGATTTACACGAGTAAACTGGAAAATCAAATAAAATGAACAGCACTTAATATCACCGTTAGCTAATAGGTCCTGATGACTTACTAAGGGCCAGGCACTGTATCCGTGGCACTGGATGTAAATCACCTGGGCTCATCCTCAAGCTGAGAAGGGAGGAACTATTACCATCCCCTGTTCACACAGTTCGGACTTGTCCCAGTCCAGGACCAGAATCCCAAGCCCACACTCCTGAATACTGCCTTCCCGATCAATGGGGGGTGAACTATGAAATTCTTGATTTTACTGTTGATGGGACTCAGAGACTAGTCTGATCTCTCTCTCTCTCTCTCAAATATATTTTTTTTATTTATTTAGAGAGAGAGAAACTTTGATGAAAGAGAAACATCATTGATGGGGGCTGCCTCCTGGACACCCCCACTCGAGATTGAGCCTGCAACCTGGGCATATGCCCTGACCGGGAATCAAACCGGTGATTCCTGGGTTGGCACTCAACTGCGGAGTCACACCCAGCTGAGCTGATGATCTCTTGATAGTCTAGTTTGGTCTCAGCATAGTTTTCTCCTGCAGCATCACTAAGGATGGGATACCTCTCCGTAGGGAACAGGGCTGCCCCATACCTCTGTGGAGCTGTTACCTTTGTGAGAAACTATTCCTGCTGCCTTGGAATTTCTATCTGGCCCTTGAAATCAAGTCTGCACAGACAGCTCTCGCAACACTTGAGGACTGCTGTTGCATCTCCTCTCACCATTGGTCCTCCAGTCATGTCTCATTTCTCATTGGGCCTCTGTGGGCTTAACCATACTCCTCCAAACACTGTGTGGTTTGTCAAAGTCTCGCTCAATTCATGGGGACCTATGGCTCCCTCCAAGCTACATACGGATGCCTCACATGAACCCTGTGATTAGTTAAAACCCTTAGACCTTTCTTTCTAGACAAAGTTCTATGACATCAGGGACATGGTGTTTTCAGGGCTATGTAACCAGCACCTGAAACAGTGACTGGAATATAGGTGTCATTCCATAAATGAATCTTGTAGTTATACTATTGATTTCAGTAACCCAAATTTGGGATTTTTGTATTTATTCTTGTTAAAATTCATTTTGTTGGTTTCAGATTAATGTTGAAACTTGCTGACCTTGATTCATTTTGATAGTGCCACGAAGACAATATTCTAGGTCAGTGGTCGGCAAACTTGCGGCTCGGCAAACCGCAGCTTGCGAGCCACGTGTGGCTCTTTGGCCCCTTGAGTGTGGCGGTATTTTGTGGAAGACCCACACTCAAGGGGCCAAAGAGCCGCATGTGGCTCGCGAGCTGTCGTTGGCCCACCACGGTTCTAGGTCTTTATCTCCCTCTGTTGACAGACCAAGGATAAAAGACATTTGTTTGCTCTTTTGTTCATCCCATACACATTTGGTACAAAGATGAGTAAGTCAATAATACAGGGGAGGCAGACATAAAGGAACAGCATGAGGGAGAGATGCGGGAGGAGTAGGGGACCGAGCAGTGTGTGTCTGAGGAGTGTGTGCACAGACCCCTGCAGGCCCTCGCAGCCTGACGAAATGAAGGAAGACCATCTGGATTCCTTCCCTCAGGTGGGAGCACCTGTGGAGAGACCACCTGGGGCTTCCTGATGCCTCAGCCTCCTTCTCCCCAGCTCTCCCTTTACACCTGCGGTTATATTTTCAACAACAGTGCTTAGGCCAGTGATGGCGAACCTATGACACGCGTGTCAGAGGTGACAAGCGAACTCATTTTTTTGGTTGATTTTTCTTTGTTAAATGGCATTTAAATATATAAAATAAATATCAAAACTATAAATCTTTGTTTTACTATGGTTGCAAATATCAAAAAATTTCTATATGTGACACTGCACCAGGGTTAAGTTAGGGTTTTTCAAAATGCTGACACGCCGAGCTCAAAAGGTTCGCCATCACTGGCTTAGGTGGTAGGTTGGTTATTCGGTCATGTGCCTTTTTTGTTGTTAATAGTCACCTGAGGATATTTTTTTCATTGATTTTTAAATTTTTTTCAGAGAGAGAGGATTTCTGTTGTCATTACCTCACACTTGTTTCTGAGCTTGGATCTATTTCCTTATCATTTAAATTCAAAAAGCATTTACTGAGCATCTGCTATATGTGGGAATTTTTATTTTGAATTTTGGTTTATATAACTCTCTAAAGACTTAAAAACCCATTATTATCACCATTTACTAAGTGAGGATACAGGCTTAGTGAGATTAAGAGATTGAGCAAGGCCACCCAGCTAAGAAGGGAAGAGCTTGGATCAGAATTCGGGCCTCTTGTTTCTAAATCCAGGCCAGGGTCCATTTTACTGTCACTGCTAAGCACGAATTTACTTCCCTCCTCCACCCCATCTGCCTTTGGCTTTCTTGAAAATAGGAACCACGTGGAGTGGGGGCCTCCCGCCGGCGTTGACAAGGCTGAGGACTCGAGTCCTGAGGGACCACCTGCAGCCCCTCCCTGTGCTGCAGCCTGAGCAGGGCTGGAGGGGATGCTCAGAACACCACCTGCATCCCAGTCACCTGCTGGGCTTTTTACAGGTGAACCGTCTTTGCGCAAAGTAACACTCTTTCTGGTTCCAAATGCAATGCATGTTCCTTATAGAAAACGTAGAAAGTGTGGAGAAGCCCACAGGAGGAAACCGCGCTTCTGTCAGCATTCAGAAGCCAAGGGTCCGTTGTCCTGAATGATCTGGTGCTGAAACCCCTTAAATCTCACCTTGAGCCCTGGATGGGGAGCAGATGTGAGCCTTGACTCCTGTCTCCTTGCTGGTTGAACTCGCAGTAAAAGCCCCCCTCCACCTCCCACCTCCACCCCCACCCCCCACGCCAGTGCCATAGTATTGGCCTCTGCGTACGTCATCAGGGCAGAGAGACCTTCCTTAATAACAGGTTCTCACACGCATCATGGCCCCCAGTCCCTGGACCTTTTCCGCTCTTTTCATCACCATCTTCCTTGTATTTTGCTTGGAGACAGTATGTTCAGTGGTGAAGGAATTAGACGTTAACGACGGACATTCACCAGCCGCGTGAAAGTGAGCACGTTTCTCCGCTTTTCTGGGTTTCCGTTCCTACAAGGTGGAATGGGAGTCACTGGAGAACGAATGTATTCCCGTGTCGGAGGGGGCAGGTTTCAGTGCTGCCCACCCAGGCACCGAGGACCCCCTCCCCCCCTCAGTCTTGCACTGGGCTGGTCTTTCCAGGCACACACCTGGGCCACCCCTCCCTCCGCGCCTCCCATCCCTGTTCCTCAGCTGCCTGCACTGCTGGAGAGAGCCAGGGCCGTGGGCATCTAGGACCTCAGAGTTCTGACGACCTCTTGGAAATCGTTAACTCCTTGTTCATATGCTGTGACAGTCCCCGTGTCTCAGCTCCGACACCATCCGATTCTTCCCCTCTGAATACTGAAAAATCAAAACTTTTGCTGTGAATTTGCCCATCTTTTCCTCCAGTTACCTTATAATTGTATTTCCTTCTGTTGCCTCGGTATTTTAAAAATATCTTCCTCCATCGCCTCTTCAAACCTGCCTGTTTGGATTCTAAGTGCGCTGGCCAGGTGGGTCCTTGTAACCACAGGTGAGGGTATCATGGGCAGTTCCTTCGGGGTGACAGCTACTCTGCATCTCCACCGGCCCTGCCTCAGCCCAACCACGTTTTCTTGTACTTGGACCCCTGCAATGGCTGGGTCCCTTCTTGCCCTTGACAAGTCATTCATCACGTCATAGGGAGAACAATCTTTTAAAAACATATATGGGATCTTGTCATTCTCTTGTTTAATTCCCCTGGTAGCTTTCCATTCTGTTATACATAGAATAAAATTCCAACCCTCGGCCTGCATGACCCAGTCTCTCCCTCTCTCTCTCTCTCTCTCCCTCCCTCTCTCTCTTCCTCTCCTCCCTTCCCCACTCTCTTCCTTCCTCTCTGTGTTCCAGCCACACTGGCTTCCTCTCTGTTCTTTGAACCTCCCACTCATCCCCACTGCATTCCTGTCACCAGGATTTTGCATTTGCCTGAATGTGCTCTCCCTCCCCCGACTCATTACATGGGTGCGTCCACCTCACCCTTCAGCTCTCAGTTCAGATGTCACCTCCTGAGAGAGACCCGCCTTCCCCAGTCGCTGTCTGGTTACTTCTTTCCTAATACCACAGCCTGCCATTGTCTTGTTCATTTATTGTTCATCTCTTTACTCAGCACAGAGTCCGCACTCAGCGAGTATTTGTTGGGTGAGGGAACCCTCCTCACCGTTTGCATCGGGTAGAAATAGTGTTTGGTGGCACGAACAGAAACCAGGCCACTGTGGCTCAGCAAGTAGAGGGTTTATCTTTGCGCTTAACAGAAGGTCCGGAGGTGGCAGCTGCACTGCTCAGGGAGGCGCAAGGAGCTGGCTCTCAGCGTTTATTGCTTTCCATTCTTGGAGTGTGGATTCCATCCTCTAGCTGCAAGATGCTGCAGCATCTTATCTTAGATAGGAAGAGGAGATGCAGAGAAGAGCAATTTTTTAAAAATCTGTAAAGCAATAGTTTTCCCAAAACCCAGTCAGCTTGCTTGAGTCTCCTTGGCCAGGACCATGTTACATGACTAGCTGGTTGCAAGAGTGAAGGAAATCACGACAATTGCTAGACACACATACTGCCCTTAACGTATTGGGTCCTTTTGGCCAGGAAAGAAAAAGAGGAGAGGAGATTTCGGGTAGACTGTGAGCAGGATATGTCAGAGAGGAGAGAAGATTAGCGGGAGCAAGGGAGAAGGAGGAACGGAAGTAGGTTAGTGAGGAGGGAAGATGTTCTGCCGAAAACCATAGGCATGTAATTACTGGTATTAAGATTTTGCAATAATAATCCTATATAATAAAAGGCTAATATGCAAATTGCCCCCTCAACCGGGAGTTTGACCAGGGGGCAGGGCTGGCCAGCCAACCTCCCCCAGCCCCTCCCCCTAGCCGGCCCAGCCTGATCAGCTTCGATTGGGGCAGGCCGGCTGGACCCCCACCATGCACGAATTTGTGCACTGGGCCTCTAGTAATAATAGTAACTGTCTTTGTAACATTCCCATGTGTCAAGTGAGTTCATAAAGGTGGCTATTTGCTGAAAGAAACATGTGTGAATATTGAACTAGTTTTAGAAATAATGCAATAATACCCTAAACTTCAATCTTTTACTAGAATGATCTGTTGACATCAGACTGATGGGTACAAGAGATACGTGGTGGACGTTCCTCTGCTTTCTGCTTCATTCTCCTGCAGAGTTAATGCCGCAGGGAACTGATGTGCCAGCTGATACTCCGTGGCACCAATTTCCAACGAGTAGGCACATTTTTGGAGGGCCACCGTGCAGGGCCGCGCTGGTGCTCCGGCCAGGGCTTCTGTCGGAGAAGCAGCAGACAGCCAATTGGCTAATTTAAGGAGTCGACACTATTTCCTGTGGACGCTCAGAGCTATCGCCCTGCTCTTGTCTCTAGGGCTTATGGACTTTCAGGCATGAGAAAGCCAACAGGATCTGTAGAAGATAACGGGGCGTTTGGGAAACCAGTCGTCATAACAACAGGGCAGGCAGCGGCCACAATGGAAGTGGGATCGCCTGTGCACTGTAAGAGGGACGATTCCGGATTAAGCACCTCCATACACGATGAAATTGAGGCCTCATTAAATTATTACATCCAATAATCACCACTTTACAAGGCCGGCCTTCCTAGCACACGCTCCTGTTTACTTGCCGGGGTGACAAGCGCTGTGTGTGCAAACACAGGTTAAACACAGCCAGGCCTCGTGAGCATGGTTCCGTTTATTGCATGCCCAGCATGTGCCAGGCACTCCTAGTCCGTACCTGATCCTGTTAACCCCATTTTACAGACGGGGATGTCAGAAAGGCGAGGTGCTTGCCCAAGTGCCTGTACGTTGTAAGTGAGTGAGGGGGTTGGGAAGGCAGGTCTAGATTATTCTGAGCCCCGTGGCTTTTCCTCTGCCAGCCCCTTAGCTGATCACTAGCTCGTGACCTCTTTGCCTTTCACCGGGTCATGTGCAATGGCTTTCTGACCGGCCCCCCAGCTCCAGGCATTGCCACTGCTATCCCTATCACACCACTGCCAGGCGAAGATTCCTGAAGCAGAGCTAGGATCGCTATTGTGTGCTTCTCCTGCTCAGAGCCTTCCATGACGATTTCCCTTTGCCCACTGAATGCAATTGTCTGAGCCCGGCATTTAAGGCTTTCTCTCCAGCCTCCTCTTCCACTAGCTGCCTGCAGTCCACTCCCCTCAGCCGGACTCAGGGGCTGCCTTGTCCCACCGCCCCCACACCTCTGAGAGCCCTTCATCTCCTGCACACCCGCCTCAGTCACCTGTTCCCTTCTAGCACTCACCTCCCAGGACTCTCATTCTGTTTTGAATGTTCTTGTTTATGGCCATGTCTTCTCTCTCCTCTCACACTGTGTCCACTCTCAAAGACGGTGTCAGGAAAGGCCTGAGACGGGCTTTTACTGGGGAGAGTTCTCGGGAACACTGTGAGGGAGGTGGGACAGGGCAGGGAGAGTTGAACTGCTGTTGGCAGAGGCGTCTCAGCTGGTCCCCTGGGGAGCTCTGGAGCTGGGCTGGCGCTTCAGCTGTGGTAGTGAGAGGTGTTTCCCCCTAGAGGTGAGATTCAGGCTGCCTCTAGCTGGAGGAAGTGACTTTGGGTGGGGCCACTTCTCCCACAGAGGGCAGTTCCCAGAGAGGCGTTCACTCCCTCACGCATGAGCCTTCAGTGCTCACCTCCCCTGGCAGCTGGAGGATCTGGTGTCAGGCCTGCAGGGAGGTCACCCCAGGGGCCTCGGCACCTTATTCATCTGCAGAGGGACTTGGAGAACATACAGTAAAGGCCCCACCCTGGGGGCTTCTGATGGTAGCGTGGGGTGGGGCCAGAAGACCTGCATGTGGGCGCAGATTGGAATTCCATCGGTCCAGGAGAGCACCCAAGACCCTGCTTTTCTAACAGCTCCTAAGTGATGCTGCTCCTGCTGTTGGCCCGTGGACCCCTCCCAGGTCAGAAGCTGGCAAACCTGTTCTGTAAAAGGCCAGATGGTTTGAGGCTCTGCAGGCCACATGCTCAAGGGTGCTATGACTCAACTTTGCTGTTTTTAGCACCAAAGCAGCCACAGACCATATATCAGCGAATGAGCATGGCTGTGTGCCAGTGCTTGCTCCTGAGGGACAGCCAGGTTTAGGAGCCGCTGTCTTTGACCGGGAAGGAAGTGTGGGAGAGAGGAGAGAAGGGGATGTGCAGGGACTAGTCCCAGCCCTCAAACGCACCTGTAAGTAGCTCAGCTCATAGAGCCCTCAAACAGTGTTTGTGGAATGAACAAATAAATGGGATTAAGTACATTTCTCATTTTGAAGGCAGTTTTTAAGGGTATTCAAGTCTGACTGGCAACATTGGGTTATGAAGGCATTCGATATTTTATTATGCAAATCATGCTCTTGGCTGGAGTGGGATTTGGGGAGAAGACAGTATCCTGGCGTCCGCGGCCTCGGCCTCGGCTCCCAGGAATGTTGGGATCCTCCTGTCCCTTCATCACAGGTCCCTGTTGACTCAGAGGTTCCAGGGCAGCTGCTGTGGCCTGGGGTGCTTTCCCTGCTGGCCCTCCACACTTGCAAGGATGGGGAGCTGCTGCCAGGAGGCGTGAGGGATCATCAGTCTCCCTGTACCTCGCTGAGCTCCGCGCACCTTTCCTTAACCCTCGCTCACCAACCCTCACTCAGCTCACCGCCAGGGGCTGTAAGGCCCACGCTGGGGTCCTCAGAAGTCACCACCTTCGGTTGGTGTGGGTCTGGCAACTGATGAATAGGTTGCTGTTACGATGCTTACTCTTCTGAATCAGGTATTCCTTTGTAGAGACAGAGCCTTCTAGTCATTGCGCGGGCTTCAGAAAACATCCAGGGAACTGAGAGAAAAGGCATCGTTTAAAGAGCGCTGCCAAAATGTTAACAAAGGGACCCAGGGAGAGTGCTGTGCCCGTAAGCCTTGTTTTTTCCTTCTTTGTGCACATGAATTCAAAGTGCAAACACTGACTGCAGCATTCTTAGAATCCCCAAATCCCATGGCCATAAGCAAAAAATCAGTGGGGAATAGAACAAAAGCTTCTAGGAGAAGCTGATTTAAATACCCCCCCCCCCACAACACTCACCCACACCCCCGCACCCTCACACATATGGACATACACCAGAAACTGTATCTTCACGAGGATGGTCTCTTCCCAGCAGACACCATGGAGTTGCAGTTGCTCAGAACAATTCTGGAACCCCTTAATTGTCGCCGTAGGTATGTTTTAAACATAACATTTCAAACATCTATATATTTAAAAGTTTTAAAACTACACAGACACATTTTCAAACACACACACACATACACACATACATACACACATACACACACACATATAAATTGGGAGACTAGTATAATGAACCATCATCCAGCATCAACAATTATTAGCACGTGCAAATCTTGTTTCATCTCTATCTCCATTCCCCTTCACCAATTGGCTTATTTTGAAACAAATTCCAAAAGTCCTGTACTTTCATCTCTAAATACTTAAGTATGGATCTAAAAAATAAGGACTCTTAAAAAACATGTAAGATTGAACCATATGAAATTGTCATTTGGTTGTCATCAGTAACCATTATCTACATGAATTATTTCATTAGGAATTGCAAATCGCGATGTTCTAACATTTCTTTAACTTTTATTAGCTGGAATTCTTTTATAGTTTCTCCTTATGCTCACTTGGTTTCCCTGAAAAGGTGGCGTAAATGCCTACTTTCCCCTTTCACGATCAGTTCTCGGTTTGCTCATCTGATGTACAAGTTCAACTCCTTTCAGAGTTCCCAGGTCTTGCTGTCATCCGCCCATTACTGCGCTCTTCTCAATGATGAATATTAAGCTTCTGCCTTCTTTTCGTCTGGCTCCCATCCATGTTGTCCCGCTCTCTGCAAGAAAAACAACGGAAGGGTAGCCCTGCCGCATTTCAGGAGCAGAGACGGGCAGAAGCAAGTGTTGCTGTGGTTACAGAAATAAGTGACGTCTTAGAATCAAGCAGGACATGGAGTGGTCAGAGTTTAAATCCTGGGTCCCTAGAGGACCTTGTGCCGAGATGACCAAGTTGAATTTGAATCTAAGTACCAGTAACAGTGGTGGCAGAAGTGAGTAAAGGGGCCTGCAGGATGCAAAACTAGTTATGGTCCCAGCCCCACAGTCCCACAACTTCCCTAGGAACCAAAGGCCCTTGAGAAATGACTGTAAAAAACCTATCCCATGCCCTAGCCAGTTTGGCTCAGTGGATGGAGCGTTGGTCTGAGGACTGAAGGGTCCCCGGTTTGATTCCAGTCAAGGGCATGTACCTTGGTTGCAGGTTGGATCCCCAGCCCTGGTCGGGGTGCCACCAGTCGATGTGTCTCTCTCACATCAATGTTTCTCTCACTGTGTCTCTACCCCTCCCTTCTACTCTCTAAAAACCAATGGAAAAATATCTTTGGGTGAAGATTAACAACAGCAGAAACACAACAAAAACTAGAAGGAAGGAAGGAAGGAAGGAAGGAAGGAAGGAAGGAAGGAAGGAAGGAAGGGAAGAAGGGAAGGAGGGAGAGAGGGAGGGAGGGGTTATGAAAAAAGATCCCATTCTCACAATGGGCAAGGGCTGTCCTCGCAGAGAACACTGGTGCCTTGAGCCACAAACAATCCCGAAAAGGAAAGTTACACAACCAGGACCCAGCACCACTTTTGGAGGATTCAAGCCCCCAAACCGATGACTCATTAGACACTGAAAGGGGACTGGGTCTTGCATCCTCTCCTCCAACCTCCTCCATCAGATGGACTTCTCGCAGGAAAGGACAAATACACAAATTCCAATTTGGTTGCCAGGGAAACCCCTACAGCATATCAAAAAAAAGAAAAAGTGCCAGTGTGTTCTGGGAATAAAGGAGAAAGTCGTTTGTGTGTGTGCTGAGAACCAGCTGCGTCAGGGCTGCAGCTTCCCATGGCAGGCTTTGCCAGGGGCCTGACAGCAAAGCAGACTCCGTGCCAAGACCTGGGAAGGGCTTCCTCCCGACCCTCACAGCACAGGTGCTGCTCTTCCATGACCTGGGGCCTCTGCTACAGGGATGCCAACCCCTAGGAATTGCAAAGATGCCCAAGAGGGCCAGGGGACACCCTGGATGAGTTGTTTGGAAATATACAATGTGACGATTCAGAGAGGTTCGGGCCTGGAAAAGACCTGCGATAAAGCAGAAAACACTTCTTCCTGCCAGGAAGGCACCAGTAAGTAGCTCAGCACCTGTGGTTAGATAAGCTCGGGCAATGCTTCATGCTGTGAGCTCCTCTTAGAGAGTCACAATGTGCTTTAGCGCATTCAAGGCTAAACCGCGAGGTTTACCTGAACAGTAGCACCAAAGCCAGGTCAACAGTCCTAATCCCCAGAACAGGTGAATATGGAAAAAGGGTGACTACTATTTCATGTGACAAAAGACATGATGAAAGTTAAGGATCCTGAGAGCAGTAGTTTATCCTGGATTATCAGGATCGGCTGCAAACACAATCACACATTACCTTAAAAGAGAGGCAGAGTGAGTTCCAACACTTCCTCGCTCACAGAGGAAGGCCGGCCGTGTGAAGAAGAGGTGGAGAAGGAGGGATGCGGCCACAAACCAAGGAATGCAGAGAAATGCCAGCTGCCAGCAGATGCCAGGTGAGACCAGGAAGACCAGAGGGAGGCGGCCCTGCCAACACCTTAAATTTGTGTTTCTGGCTTCCAGAACTGTGAGAGAATAGAGTGCTGTAGTTTTAAGCCACTAAGGTTGTGGTCATTTGTTACAGTAGCCTCAGGAAATGAATATCCCTTAACACAGAATTGCCCAAACTTACACATTTACCATAACTTTTTTTTCAAAGGACATCAGTTATCATTCTGTAAACTTCAGGTTCTGAGGAATCCACTCTAGGAGACAGACACTGAGATGATTTTATGAATGACTGATCCACAATGGCACCACTGAGGACACTTACAAGTCTGGGTCCAACCCTAGGCCACCGGAGTCCACAGAATGGCCATGCCATGTGCCTTCCTTTGGTCCTTCCATCAGAAAGGGCATCCAGACATTTCCAGCTGCCTCTTACGCATTATGTATTTGAACTATTTTATATCTACTAGAGGCCCGGTGCACAAAATTTGTGCACAGGTGGGGTGGGGTGGGGTTCCCTCAGCCCAGCCTGCACCCTCTCTAATCCGGGATCCCTCAGGGGATGTCCAACTTCTGGTTCAGTCATTTGGTTGTCCCTCACTAACCTTCCTGCTGGCCTGGTCATAGGCAGCCATCTTGTGAGGGTGTGAGGGTTAATTTGCATAATACCTCTTTATTATATAGGATGAGATGTAATATTCAAAGCTTGCTGACATTTCCATCTACCACACAAGCTGCACATGTTTTCACAGAGGTGCCTTCTTAGCTTCTTAGGTGCTCTTGTGATCACTCCCAGGGTCACTTTGCAGGGGGAATCCTCTTGCTAATGCTGGTCTGCACCAAGAATGTCAGGAGGCCTAGGGACAGAACTAGTCAGAAGATCTATCTGGTCTCCTAGTCCCTAGTAGATTCAATGCTCACACTGTTCTCATTACCTGCATTGCTTCCAACACTGCCTGGAGGTGGCCACTTCAAGGGACTGTGTGGTCCTACGCGCCAACATGGTGCTGCTTTCTCGGGGGAGGAGGATCGACACCCACAGCTGAACCTTTGCAGAGGATTTCTGGGTCGCCTGCTCAGCAACTCATCCCTTTAAATACTAGTCTGTGGGCTACATGGGCAGGGGTTTCAACTAGTTAGCCTTCCCTCAAATCCATTCTAACCTCCATGGATCTCACCAAAGACAATGTCCCGGGGAAATCCTTTAGGGACAGAGCCCTCTAAATAGGCTAGAAAGCATGCCCTCAGCAGGGAAGAACTGTCAGGGTCTCTAAGCCAAGAATTTTAAAGTAGGACATGTCCCCCTTCTATCTTCATTGCATGGAATTGTACAGGTTGATCCCTACCCAGGGTGACCCCGGGACAGACCCTGCTGTCAGAAGGTGGCTGACTGCCTTACCCTCCCCACTTACTCATCTCTCTGCCCTCCCCAAACAGTTGAAGTCCAGACTCCTCTCTCTCTGCTCTGACTCAGCTCTCTTTTTCTCAAGGCTACGCAGCAGACCTCACCTCGAGCAAAAAGCAAGGTTGTGCTTGAAGAAAAGCAAAACATTCAGTATTGAAAATGTGTGCAAATCAAATCGCTCTGCAAGTGCTGTTTTCTCGCTTACGTTTCAGGATTGTTTTGTCATCATTTCTGAAGGCTGTCCTCTTGGCAATGGCTCCTGACCCGATTCCTGTCTTTCCTAGTTATGCCGGGGGAAGGGATTCATTGATCAGTCCCTTCATTTATAAGGGTCTTCGAAGTCAGCATCCCCAGGCGGATCGAGTCCAGCAGCTTGGAAGTGGTGCCTTGAATCCTTTTGATTTAATCACTCGTATTTATAGTAAAGGAGTTGAACAGTGAATCGAGATTAGCTCCTGTGAATGCCAGGAAACTGCCTTGGGTGTCCCTGGCCTGGCTTGGCCCAGCTGTCGGCAAACCCCAAGAGGGCCTTGGACACGGCCTTGGGGAGGCCTGCCTGTGCTGCCGCTGAGCCACAGTGGCGAGCGTCACTTATTCATCGAACTAAACTTACTCCGCACCAGGTCCCTGCTGTATAGAAATCACCCTCTCAATTACTATTCTTGTTTTGTAGGTGAGGATATTAAGGCTTACAGGTATAGAGGAACTTCCCCAAGATCACACAGCTGGAAGAGCCAGACTCAAGCCAAGCCTGCCTTACTCCAAACCCTTTCCTGAGGACCTAGAGTCCCAGACTTGTAGAATTCATGGGCCAGCAAAATTTATAAAAAAATTGTGTAAAATTAAAAGGGAAAAAAATGTGTGAATGTGTGCACATGCTAATATAGAGTTGCTAATTTTTTATTTTGCCATCAGGGCATGACAAAGGCTTATCATTTATTATTACCATTTCATTGGAAAGGATATTTACACAAACATGAAAAAAAAAAAACTTCTAAATTAATTTGCCAAGTATTTATGGAGCACCTATTATGTGCCAGGCATTCATTGTTCTAGGCACTGCAGAAAATAATAGTGACAAAATAAACAAAGAATCTGTGCCCTCCGAAATAAGGCATGATGGGTTAATTAAAAAGAAGGGAAGTGCACAGTATATTAGAAATGAATGCTATACGGGGAAAAATAGGGCAGGGCAGAGGGGGATACGAGTCGGGAAGGAAGCCCTTGCTGAAAAAGTGAGGAAGCATATACCAGTCTTGCCAAGAAGGGACATGGACAATCTTAGCACCCATCCATATGAACATTCTCATAATAGTAACTCATTTTTCTCACTGTACCAGCACGTGGGCACTCATCCCAGGGGCCCAGCTCCCAACTCCCAGCTCCCAGCTCCAGGGGAGGTGAGATGGGAGGGACTGATGAGGATGGTTCAAGCTCTGCCTCTGGTTCCTTTCCTCCACGCCTTTTCCAACGGTGAGCTTTCACTTCCTAGGCCAGTGGTCGGCAAACTCATTAGTCAACAGAGCCAAATATCAACAGTACAACGATTGAAATTTCTTTTGAGAGCCAAATTTTTCAACTTAAACTATATAGGTAGGTACATTGTTATTAACTTAATTAGGGTACTCCTAAGGCTTAGGAAGAGCCACACTCAAGGGGCCAAAGAGCCGCATGTGGCTCGTGAGGCGCAGTTTGCCGACCACGGTCCTAGGCTATTGACTGGCTGAAGTTTTATCTTGCCTCAGATATGATCCAGGAAGTTTTTTATTGTGCCTCGATTTAAATCACTATTTCTAAGGAAGAACTGTGAATCCAAAACATTGGCTTTTTGAGGGAGGAGGCTCTGGGGCCTCATCTACTGTGCTGCCTTCCCTTTGCTAAATGAGTTGGAGCTGGTGAGTACCAGCTTCTTTTCCCCAGGTGTTTCCAGCTCTGTGTGGGAAGAAAATGTAGACAAAATGTTCTTTCACTCATCTTACAAAGGTTTTCCTTTGGGTTTTTGTTGTTGAAGTTGTTGTTCCGAGGGATAGTTCTCAAACTCTAGAAATAAGATGGTGGAGCTATTTGGATCTCAGGATTTGTTTTCCTGATAGCCACCTATTTCATGCAAAATCCCCCACGTCTCAGCAGCCAGGGCTCCCCTGGAACCCCAGTTTCTGGTTTTTATTGGTACAGCTGCCCAATATTCTCATGAAGTGAGACGGGCAGAGCGATACTTGAAATCACAGCGTCCAGAGTTACAATTCTAGAGGGAAACTTTGGGAAAGATACTTGAGCTTCCTTAAATGTTCTGGTTTTCATATCTGTTTATTGAAATAATAAGAGTACTTACCTCATAGGGTTGTTGTGGGTATTAAATGAGAGAACATACATACCATACTATTCTAAGTGCTTTCTGTGTATTCACTACAGGCGATTCTCGACTTAAGATGGTCTGACTAAATGATTTTTTTGACTTTATAATGGTACCAAAGTGACACACATAAGAAATGTCACTAGAGATTTAACACTTTATTACAAAACAGGCTTTATATTAGATGATTTTGCCCAAATATAGGCTAGCGTCAGTGTTCTGAGCACATGTAAAGTACGCCAGGCTAAGTTATGATGTTTAGTAGGTTAGGTGTATTAAACACATTTTCAACATAGTATATTTTCAACTTACAGTGAATTTACAAGGACATAACCCCATTATAACTTGAGGAGCACCTGTAATTAAATTCTTCATGAACTTCTTGAAATAGGATCTGTTATTGTTTTAATTTTACAGAAGAAAAAACTGAATCACAACGAAGAAAAGTAGCTTTCTAAATCACCCATGCTCCTGGCACATAGAGTGATGGTTTTCATTAATATAGTCTCCGGTGGAGAATTAGGAACCATCTGGTCTACCCTTGTCATCAGGGCTCAGCCTGGAGCTGCTACTTAATAGGATAATTTCATTAATGCCAAAGGAATATATCAAAGTATATTCCTCCAAACGTTAAAAATCTTAATGTTCATACAAAGGGTAAGCCGGTGCAGCTACCTGTTTAGCTCATTAATGAGGGCTCCAGCAGGATGATGAAGCCAGGTCACAAGAGAGTATGAGGGTGTGGTTATTAAACAGGCAACATGACAGCCTTGGCTGGTTTGGCTCAGTGGATGGAGCTTCGGCCTGTGACTGAAGGGTCCTGGGTTCAATTCCGATCAGGGGCACATGCCCGGGGTTGTGGGCTCGATCCCCAGTGAGGGGTGTGCAGGAGGCAGCTGGCCAATGATTCTCATCATTGATGTTTCTATCTCTCTCTCCTTCTCCCTTCCTCTCTGAAATCAATAAGAATATATTAAAAAACAAACAAAAAATAGGCAACACGAGGGGTCCTTGAGTTGGCAGAACTGCTCTGTGTCGTGACTAGTGGTAGTTACATGAACCTACACATGTGATACAATTACTTGGGACCAAATACAAATACACAAATGAGTACAAGTAAGACTGGGGAAATCTGAGTAAGATGGGTGGGGTGTACCCCTGTCAACGCTGAATGTGATCTTGTACTATAGTTCTGGGGAACCTGGGAAAGGGCATACAGATCTCTTGGTATTATTTCTTACGTGTGTGTGTGTGTGTGTGTGTGTGTGTGTGTGTGTGTGTGTGAATCTACACATGATCTTAAAATAAAAAGTTTAATTTAAAAACAAAACAAATAACTCAGATAAAAAGAAAATAAGAAGAACTGTTGTTTTGTTGTGGTGGTTTTAAGTAGGCAGTGGAAAGAAGGGAAGCTGAGATAAGATGACTAACTTAAATACAAAACTTGTGATATCCCATGAGGGGGAAAAACCCATGGTCTTTGGGGTTCTCTATCAGATGGAAAAGAGATTCACTGGTCCTGGTTCAACCTCCTCATTTTACAGCTGAGCAATGTGAGTGGAGATGGCTTCCCTAAGGGCAAGAGGCTAGTTCATGGCAGAGTGTGTTCCCTTAAACCTCATCTTATTCCAAAACGGACCTGAGGCAGTCGTTATGGAGTCATTGAAACTGTTGAACACCAACTATGTGCCAGGCACTGTACTAGGCTCCATAACTACCATTGGGTTCCTGCCCTGATGGAACTGATGGTGTTACTGGATGATGAGGCTGTGGGCAGATCATTCCTAGAGATGAATATTCCGCAGCGAGTAGAAACGGTATGAAGGTAGGTGGAGGGAGGTAAAGGGTCCTGATGGCCTTAGGGTCTCAGGGTTTAGGGGAGTCTAATGACGGCAGTTCAATGGCCCAGGGCAGGTCTGGGCTAGGTTCTGAGATTACTGGCAGGCCCAGAAGAGAATGATAAGAGAGGGGGTTGCAGAAATGGGGAGCGGGGGAAAATGAGGGAGCATATTGATAGCCAAGAGATAAGGCCAAAGCTAGGACAGGGTGGGCTAGTGAGAGGGATGTAATTGCAAGATGGAGAACAGAAGGCAGCTGGAGCCCCAGGACCAAGAAAACAAGTGGTTTAAACTGCACAGTGGTTAGAGCAGTGATGGCGTACCTATGACACGCGTGTCAGTGGTGCCACGCAAACTCATTTTTTTGGTTGATTTTTTGTTGTTAAATGGCATTTAAATATATAAAATAAATATCAAAAATATGTCTTTGTTTTACTATGGTTGCAAATATCAGAAAATTTCTATATGTGACACGGCACCAGAATTAAGTTAGGGTTTTTCAAAATGCTGACACGCCGAGCTCAAAAGGTTCGCCATCACTGGTTTAGAGCATATGGTGGTGCCAGGGGCTCGTTGGTGCTAGTCACGATGGGTTCTCAGGGAGCTGACTGCCCAGGAATCTGAGCCTGGGACTTCGGGGCTGGCTGCACCAGGGCTCGTGGGCTGGGCCCCGGGGAGGATATAGCCTCTGGAACTGAGACTTGGATGCGAACCTCGAACAAAAACTTGGCAGAGCATGAGTCCAGGCCAGGCTGGCACAGGCACTGCTTCCAAGGTATTTTATATGCAGCGCGCCGGCCTCACTCACACACTGCAGCAGTGTAAGGAGGCCGTCCTCCAGCCTCAGCAGCCTCAAGCCCTGGCCTCCTTCCTGGGATTCCTGGCAGGGCCCAGGGAGAGTAAGGTGGGAAACAGGGAATAGGGACCGTTCGGTCCTCTGCTTGCACACAGTGGAAATGTTGGTTGGATGGAACTGAAGAATGAAATGTCAGGCCCCTTCAGGGCAGGGACCAAGCCTCATTGGCCTGTGAGTCCCTCACAGGGTCCACCGAGTAACAGCACAGATGATCACCTTCCCCTCGGGACTTGTCCAGGGGGCACCTCCTGCTTACCTTTATGGGAGGTCAGCTAGCGTGGTAAGGCACCTACTAAGTGTTAGGTCTGTTCTAGCCACTTTATAAGATGAAGAGACAGAAGTAACTTGCCCAATATCACGTAACCAGTAGATGAGACCGAGGGGATTGAACCCCGGCTCTGTCTGACAGCAAAGCCAATTCTCATTGCACTCTAGCACCTCAGCGTCAGCGCCCCCCCCCCCCCGACCCCCCAAATTGTGGTGAATAAATTAATTTCGTTCCTTTTAAAACCCCCAAAGGGTCTTGCCTGTTGTCACCAAACTCCACTCCCATGGCCCACAGGAATTATTTTCTCTCTGTCTCAATGCCTCCTCTCACCCAAGCTAATCTCCCTGCTGCCCTAGAGACCGTTGGCTAAACTTGCCCGGGTAACACCGCCCTGTTCTCTGTCCCCAGAAATGGAGTCTGGAGTCTATGACCCCGTGGCCCTCGGTAAATTGACTTGTGACTGAGAGAACAGTAGTGGGTATTGCGAACCAAGCTACTTAATACGGTTCGAGGTTATGGGATTTTGCAAAGTTAATCCAAGTGTTCTCAGGTCTCCCTCGCTCTGGTGCAGACGGGCTCACGTGAAGAGAAAAGCACGTGTTTCAACACTGGGCCTTGCCACCACCCGTCCTCCCGGCACCGAGCCCTCTGCAGTCTCCCAAAGCGTTTCAGGGCGACCTCGGGTGCGGCTCGCAAATCAGTCCTGCCAGCTGCTGCTCTCTACCCCGGGGTCCTGACTCTGCTCTTTGTTTTTTTGTCTTTCTGCTTAAGAAAGTGTCCCCTCCCTGGCAGCCCCCTCCCCTGCACAACCCTGGGCGCGGGCCTATGGTCCAGGCACATTTATTTTTGCAGCATTTATTTTGCCCACTTCCGGTGGGCACTGAAGCAATTGCACTCTTAATTATTGCCCCAACCACAGATACTCTAGAGCAGTGGTTCTTCACCAGGTGAGTTTTGCCCCCGAGGGGACATTTGGTGAATCTAGAGACATTTGGGGTTGTTACAAGTTGGGGGCTCCTGCTGTTGGCATCCATGAGTAGAGAGGCCAGGGGTGCAATGCTCAGGACAGCGCCCTCCGCACAAAGAACGACCAGTCCCCAGCATCAGCGCTGTGAGGCGGAAAGCCCTGCTCTAGAGCGGCGTACCCAGAATGGGCGGGTGACATCCTAAAGTCGGGAGACCTCTCCCTTTCCGTGTTGTGCTGTAATTTTAGATGGGGTCCCCCGTAGTGTTGCTTATACCCTACCGTGGATACTTTTGTGGCAAATAGCTTTCTGAGATTTTTAAAAAATATATGTTTTTATTGATTTCAGAGAGGAAGGGAGAGAGAGAGATAGAAACATCAATGAAGAGAATCACTGATTGGTTGCCTCCTGCATGCCCCCTATGGTGGGGGGAGAGAGGGGATAAGCCTGCAAACCGGGCATGTGCCCTTGGCCGGAATTGAACCTGGGACCCTTTAGTCCACAGGCTGACGCTCTATCCACTGAGCCAAACCGGCTAGGGCTAGCTTCCTGAGATTTTGCTTTCAGCCCCCTCCTCTCCATGGGCTCAGGTCGTGGACAGAGGACAGATCTGAGGGACAAACGCTGGTTGTCTTTGGAGTTGTCCTCCCCTCCGACCTTGAGGCTTGGCTCTCCCACTGCTGGGCGAGGCTGCCGGGCCTGGCGCCCTGCCCTGAAGGCGAGTTATTTTCGGGGAGGCTCCGTAGTCCCCAATGCAAACACGCTGCCTGCACCACCCCTCTGTCCTGACATGTCTGAACTCCAGGGCAGGTCCCAGCTTAAGCTCAAAGGAGACGGGGAATCTTTTGTGAATCGATGTCCAGGGGCTACAGAACGTGGATGTGCGCTATTGCAGGCACAGCTGCGGTTTGCCCCTGTGTCAGCTGGACTCTCTTGTTAGCAAGTAATAAACAAGTCAACATCCACCGAAACAGAACTGTGAGCAGAAAAAGGGACTGAACTATTGGCCCAGGGAGGAGAAAGGCCAAGGGTAGGCAGGCTTGGGGTGAGGCAGAGTTCAAGGCTCAGATGCTCTCAAGGACCCCCTGTCTCCCTCTTCACATTTCAAGCCCCCTCTTCTGGGTGGGCCCCCCGTCAGAGAGGCTCTGTTCCTGATGCTTCCGAGACATGGGACCTGCAGGGTGAAGACTGCGACTTCCGCCTCTGTGAGCCACAGACCCTGGTGAAACCCCTGGGGTGTGTGATGGCCTTCAGCAAATACGGGTTGAGATGACCCTCAGAGCAGGGAGTTGGGTATCAGATGTGAGCTAAATGCGTGAAGGTGGACGTGCTCTCTGAGAGAGGACAGGGTTAGAACACAGAGTGGGGAACCAGGTTTGTAGAGTGGCCATCTTCTCCTCAGTGATGTTTGAGCCCCCTGTTTACTGATTTTTCTGGATAGGAACTACAAGGCCTTGGGTCAGTGGTGTGGGGCCTGCGTGAGCCAGTCCCCGTATGTCGTCATCTAAGTCCCTGCATGACCTTGGCTTCATGAGGTTTTCCACAGGGCTACCTACCTTCTTATAAGTCCTTGAGGTCTGCCTGGCCGGTGTGGCTCAGTGGTTGAGCATTGACCCATGAACCAGGAGGTCACGGTTCAATTCCCAGCCAGGGCACATGCCTAGGTTGGGAGCTCAATCCCCAGTAGGAGGCGTGCAGGAAGCAAATGATCAATGATTCTCTCATCATTGATGTTTCTAGCTCTCTCTCCCTCTCTCTTTCTCTTTCTGAAATCAATATATATATATATATATATATATATATATATATATATATTTTATTTTAAATCCCCGAGGTCAGATCTAGATATTTAGGATGGGAAACTTGTAGAAAAAGCTGCGTTAGAGGAAAACCCTGAAAGGATATTGATTTTTCTCAGGCTTCACGTCCCTGTGTCTATTACACCAAGCCCAGCAGAACTGTCTCACAGTGGAATCTGTGCATTGGGGTGGGGTCAGGCCACACAAGCAGGTTATTGACTTTATGGATGATTCTGTCCAAACTCTTTCATTGGAAAAGCCACCTCCTTTCGTAAACATCAAGGATGGTAATATGATTTAAATCAAAGCCAACTGTACCTGCTTCCAGAACCTTGCAGGAACTTGTCAAAAGTGGGAGCTTGAACTTGACTTCTCAGAAGAAAAAAAAAATAAAGGAAGCTTAAACTTGCTTTTAAAGCTAGCCAGGGAAAGCTGCAAAGACAGGAACTGGGGATTTGAGAGCCAATTACTGCATTACAGAAACACAAAATCCAATCGGCCCAACTGAAGTGTTATGTATGCTTCCGGCAGAAGACCCACAGCATCTCTGTCCTGTGTGGCTGTTGCGGAAGAGATGCCGGGCGCCACCAGCTGCTTAGACACTAACAGCGAGTCAGACTGAGAAGCTTGTCAAGCTTAATCCTGCTCACTCTGGCCGTGTCCTTTTGAAACGGTCACTGGAAACCTTTTCATCCAGATTGTGGTTATAGATGATTATCCTAATTTATTTATATTGTTTTACTCCCCGTACCCCCACCCCTTTCTTTCCAAGTACTCACTTGAACTTACTAGGTGTGTGTTTGGCCAAAGCCATCTTTCTGAAGTGGCACCGTTTCCAGCTGCAGCCTTCTGAGAGTGGGTTCCAATTTGGTGAGTCCAGCAGGGAAGACAGTCATTTCAAAAATGCACTCAGACCACGAAGGGAAGGAACCTCTAGAGGAGGCGGATCCCTGAGGGCAAGGCTCTCTCCTTGCTGGACTCCCTGCCTCCAGGCCTGAGCCCTTCAAAGGGACCCTCCACTGGCCCAGGCGCGCTCGCCCACAGGACTCTGTCCAAACTCCTCAACCGGTGGCCATATGATCACTCGTGACTTGGCCCCTGCCTCTCTTTGGCTGTTTTGTTCCTTTTCACCAGCAGTACCTCCCGGACATCTCTCTCCCCTGCATCCCAGATATCCTGCCAAATGGCAAGGACGGAGTCTCTGTCCTTCCCTTCTGCCTCCCGGGCCTGGAACAGGGCCTGCCCCGCTGAGAGACGCAATAAATACTCAGGACGGCACCAACTGTTCCCCACGGTCTGTTTGTCCCTGGCGCTGTCCATTTCTCTTCAGCACAACACCCCGTTGCTGGTTAGGCTCCAAATTCCCTGTCCTCCTAAAGGAGGCGAGACACACTGAGGGCTTGTGAGTACTATGCTTTATCTTTCGTCCTTGTCACATGTCAGCCCTCGAATAACATGCAGTGAACAGACCCTATGTAAGAGCAGTCTGCCTGTAATCTGGGGTTCCCGCCTCAGCTCAACCTTCTGACCTCTTGGTTGGCCTCCTGGGTTCCCTTAGTCTCTGGCCTTAGACCCTTTAAGGGTTGCTCCACCCTGATTGGATCTGGGACAGGGTTGTGGACTTGGCGAAGCTGGTTTTTGCTGATACTCTCTTGTTCGTATGTCTTTTCTCTATTTTCTTTCACCCACCTAGTGCCCTCCCCTTGCTGTCAAGGAAGGATCTCAAATCAGCCGTTGGCACATTGTTGTGCCTGGCGTGGGAAGCTGTGACATGAGCCCCACTGTGTGCCAGGCTCAGAGCCAGGCTTACCTTCTCTTTTTCTCTGATCACCCATCATTGATGCAGATATCATAATTCTCATTTTATACCCCAGGAAATCGAGGCTTAGTGATGCTACGTAATGGGGCAATGACAGAGACCCCAGGAAATCGAGGCTTAGTGATGCTACGTAATGGGGCAATGACAGAGACAGTAGATGGGGACGGATGTCTTTGGAGTCACACAGATCTGGGTCCATCACTGGCTGGTTGGTTGTTTTGAGCAAGTTCTTGGCCTTTCTGAGGCACCATGTTCTCGTGTGTAAAATGGTAGTAATCATAGCAGAGTTTGACACATTATAGAAAAAAAAAGGGGGAGGGGGAGGGAAATGTTATTACTTAGTCACTTCTGAAGGGTCACACAGCTTACAGAGTTGGAGATGGGACTTGATCCTAGGCTGCCTGACTCCAAGGGCAGTGCCTGCTCCACCGTCGTACCCTCCTGCTGGGCACATAGCAAGCTGGCTACTAGTGATGCTTGTTGAGTGAACATGAATTTATGTCATTTAATTCACAGACACTGAGAGCCCCAAGAGGTTCGGTCTCAAAATGGAGTAGGATTCAGAGATATCGAATAAAGAATAAAAAGCTATTAAGCCCTAACCAGTTTGGCTCAGTAGATAGAGCATCCTCGGCCTGCGGACTGAAAGGTTCCAGGTTAGATTCCGGTCAAGGGCATGTACCTTGGTTGCGGGCACATCCCCAGTAGGGGGTGTGCAGGAGGCAGCTGATCGATGTTTCTCTCTCATTGATGTTTCTAACTCTCTATCCCTCTCCCTTCCACTCTGTAAAATATCAATAAAATATATTTTTTTAAAAATCCTGCACTCTCCTGGAAGTTTTTCATTTCTTCTTTGATTTCATTGGTAACCGATTCATTGTTTAATAACATGCTATTTATCCTCCATGTGTTTGAAAGTTTTTGAGTGTTTTTATTCTAGTTATTTCTTGTTTCATGCCATTGTGATCAAAGAAAATGCTTGATGAAATTTCGTCTTCTTGAACTTGTAGAGACTTAGTTTGTGTCCTAACATGTGGTCTATCTTTGAGAATGCCGCAGGTGCACTTGAGAAGAATGTATATTCTGAAGCTTTGGGGTGAAATGTTCTGTAAATGTCAATAAAGTCCATCTGATCTAGTATATCACTTAGGGTCACTGTTTCCTTGTTGATGTTTTGTCTGAAAGATCTATCCAGTGAAGTCAGTGGGTGTTGAAGTTCCCTACTATGACTGTATTGCTGTCAGTCTCTTGCTATGACCTTTGCTTTAAACTCAAAATTGATAAAAGATTTAAATGCAAATCATCCTATATAATAAAAGGCTAATATGCAAATTGTCCCCTCAACTTGGAGTTCGACACAGAGTTCTACCAGGGCACAGGGCCTGCCCGCCAACTGCCCACAGCCCCTCTCCCTGGCCAGCCCCACCCCTGATTGGCTCCCCCAACCCTGATTGGGGTGGGCTGGCCAGACCCCACCCGTGCACGAATTCATGCACTGGGCCTATAGTGAAATCATAAAAATCCTGGAAGAAACCATAGGCAGCAAAATCTCAGACATCTCTCATAGCAATGTTTGCCGATACATCTCCTAGGGCCAGGGCAAGGAAAACAAAGGAAAAAGTAAACAAATGGGACCACATCAAAATAAGCTTTTGCACAGCAAAAGAAACCATCAACAAAATGAAAAGGCAGCCCACTGTATGGGAGAACATATTTGCCAATGATACATCTGATAAGGAGTTAATTTTCAAAATATATAAGGACCTCATATAACCTAACTAAAGGAAGACAAACAATCCAATTACAATATGGGCAAAGGATCTAAATAGACACTTCTCGAAAAAGGACATACAGATGGCCAAGAGACATATGAAAAAAATGCTCAAAGTCACTGATCATCAGAGAGACGCAAGTTAAAATGATAATGAGGTACCACCTCATACCTCCCAGAATGGCTACTATCAGCAAATCAGCAAAGGACAAGTGCTGGTGAGGATGTGGAGCAACGGGAACCCTAGTATGCTGTTGGTGGGAATGCAGACTGGTGCAGCCACTGTGGAAAAGAGTATCGAGTTTCTTAAAATCATAAAAAATGGAACTCCCATTTGACCCAGTGATCCCACTTCTAGGAATATATCCTAAAAATCCTGAAACACCAGTCAGAAAGAATATATGCACCCCTATGTTCATAGTAGTGCTACTTACAATAGCTAAGATCTGGAATCAGCCCAAATAGATGAGTGGATAAAAAAGCTGTGGTAATTTTACAGAATGGAATACTATGCAGCTGTAAAAAAGAAGGATCTCTTACCCTTTGAGACAGGTGGAGGGACCTGCAGACTATAATGCTAAGTGAAATAAGCCAGTCAGAGAAAGACAAGTATCACATGATCTCACTCGTACGTGGAATCTAATGAACAAAATAAGCTGATGAACAAAATAGATCCAGAGAGATGGAAGCATGACGAACCTCAGAAGGAAGGGGAGAGAGACAGGAAGAGATTAACCAAAGAACTTACATGTATACATGCATAACCCATGGACAAGGACAATAGTGTGGTGAAGGCCTGGGGAGGGAGTGGGAGAGGTTGGAGGGGGCTCCAGAAAGATGCTGAGGGCCTGACCCCTGCCTGGAGTAGAGGCCAATTGGCTGCAGCCCTGAAACAGGAGCTGTGGGGGAAGCGAGCCTGGCTGTGGCTTCCAGGGGGTTAGGGGAGAAACGGTGAATCTATAGTGGATGACCCGAGGGCTGAGCACCTGACACGAGGACCATTGCAGGGGACTGAGGGGTAGAAAACACACCAAGAAAGTTGAATTAAATGCACTCATCTCGCTGTCTGTACCTCCGTGTGACCTACTTGACTCTGCTGGCAAGTTACTGGGAAAGATCTGCTCCACCCTGGAGGAGGAAGACCTTTGAGCTGTGGATTAGCTTTAAAACAACAAACAAAAAGCCTTTCATGCATTTTGATGACACCAGATGTCTCCTTATTGTCTGGCCCTGGAAGGAAGAGTATGCTTCACTGAAGAGCTTTCTTCAGTGATGTGGGTAAACAAAATGTATGTGAAAGCAAAGGCTTTAGGCTCTGGCAGGCCTGGGTGGCAGCCTGCCTCTGGCATCAGATGTGGGGTCTCAGGCAGGTTACTGAACCTCCGTGTTTCCCCTTCTGAAAAAAAGGGGGGCAGGAGGAGGACGGTAGCACTTACCTACAAGGTTGATGGGACAATGAAGAGGAGCTGGGAATCAAATTCCACTCCATGCTCTTCGCTACCAGTTGCTTCAGGAGCCTTTCTCTGCATCCTTGGCTCTGAGCTTGGGGTTGGCCCTCAGCAGGAGCCCACGAATGTGAATTTCATTTCATTTCTTCTGTCAGCCTCATGCCCCAAGCCCCAGGCTTTCTTTTCCAGCACTGTTCAAGAGTCCCCGCCTTCGTGAGGACTAACCATGGCTGGTTTCAGTCCCGCCGGCAACCCCCAGGTTCTTATGAACAACTGTCTTCTCTCCCATCCACATTAGCTATTAGGGTATCTCAGTGAACATTACCAGCTGCCACACCGACGGTCAGACATCTCATCTCTTTGTTTTATTGATTGATTGGTTTAATAAAGTTGTATTTTTCAAACTGTACAGCTGGTGAGACCTGTTGTTCATGCATCTTCTCCAACAGCTGGGCATGCCGACCTTTGCGTTTCTGGGGTAAATTGCTTGAGCTCTGTGCTTTGAAACTAGTTGAGTACGTGTTTTCCTAAGGAGCTCCTGAGGGCTGCCCTGGCCAGTAGGACCTTTACTGAGGATGCGCGGATCTTCAGTCTCTCAGAGACAACAGCTGGGTTATGAGCTCACAGTTGGGAACAGAGTTTGTCACATGTTGCTTTGTCAAACAAGACTAGGTTAGTGAGCTTGTCCCGGACTTTGCCTTGGGACCTCTTCTTCTTTTTGGCCTTGTCCCTGGACTTGTCTACTGGGTCTTTGTCTTTCTTGGCTGACTTTCCAGCATCTTTCTCCTTCGAGTTGTCCTTGGGCGGCACAGCCAGACTCGGGGAGCAGGGCCTCCACGGCTGCCTCGCCAAGATGTCGGACCGAGAGCTCATCTCTTCATGTTAAGTGATGGAACTTTCTTTGTAAATTAGGCGAATAGCAAGGTATGGATTCTTGGGTGTTATTCTTGTATCTTTATATTTTATTACTATTTTTGATAGCATAATTGATGATTAACTGTAGTCTAATAACTAAAAATTACATAGGCAAATACTCTGAGTGGGTACAAAGCCTTTACTAATAAGAAAAAGCAGAATATGACATAGCTCTATTTTTTTTAAAAATCACTTTTATTTCACTAACAATATATTTAAAAAGTAGAAATGTCACAGACACAGCCCCATGAACCCCTCTCTCCCTCTGACTTTGGTCCCCTATCTTTGCCTCAAAGACAAATATTGTTATCAAACACACACACACACACACACGTGTGTGTGTGTGTATATATCTCTGCATAAAATATATAAATATGATAACATGGTATATAATAGTTTTTTCCCATATGAAAGTTCTTTTTACCAACTACTTGCTTTTTTTTTTTTTTTTACTGATTATTATTCATTAGATGTCTATCTATGTAAATCTACTTTATACTTTTAGGCTGTTGTATAGTGTTGGGGAGGGGGAAGTCGCCCCTCTACCCTTCTTGAGTTCTTCTAGCTGGACTAATAATGAGATTCACACAAGGCCAGATTAACAGAAAAAAATGTATAATTTAATACATGCCCACAGGAGATCATAAATTAGGCTCAGAGAAATGAACAAGTTGACTAGTTACCCTTTTTACGTAGACAAAGAAACAATACATTTGTGATGCGTTGATAGGACAGACACTTAGGTTTGGGTGCTCATTAGTGAGGAATCTCAACACAGTTTGGGCTCGGGTAGTAAGTTAGTAAAGGAGTAACAAGGTTTGTTTATGTAAGCTTTTTGGCCCTGGATTCCTTCATGCTAGCAATAAGGGTGTCTTTTTTTCATTTTTATTAAATCTTCATTGTTGAAAGTATTGCATATGTCCCTTTACCCCTCATTGACCCCTTCTAGCCTGCCCCCAACCATGCACCCCAGGCCTTCACCAAAGGGTGTCTCTCTTAGCCCCCCTGGAGCAGGGAGGGCACCTTCCCCAAGGAGATAAGGGCGGGCCGGCCTGCCCTCTGGCACTGGCTGCTTGTCAAGTAACTTTAAATCAAAGTCATCCATATCCCACTGTGAGATCTTTTGGGGTAGCCTGCTCCGGGCTCCGACAGTAGAATTCCATAATATAGGGAAACCACAGTTTATTTAATTATCCAACTGACGAATGGCTACATCGATTCCACTCTTCACTAGAACAGTGGCCTAGAGAGCGCCCCCCACAGGCTCTGCAATGGAGGGAGGTTTTCTACGGGAGGCACGGAGGATTAGAATTGCCAGGGCATCAAGGTGTGCACATTTGCAGCTCGAATAGATTCTGCCAGTTGTCCTCCAAGATAGATAGTTCCCTTTGTACTCCCACCAGCAATATATGAGAGGACCCATTAGCCCACACCCTTTCAACATGTAATATTAGCAGACTTCTTAACTTTTGCCATTCTGATGGGTAAGAAATGATATCTTGTTATTGGAAGTTTGCACGGCTCTATTTTTCAGTCATTCTTACATAACCTGTTAAGTTCCCAATTAAATTACAGAAGCCGAGGGGATTTGGGTATGTGTTTTGTATCCTCTAATGGCACACAGTGTGCTAGGCACAGGATAGGCTCTCGTAGATGGAGGCTAGAGGATGGATTGATTGGTTTGGACAATTTTTAAATTTCAAGAAATAAAACAGCAGAGGTGGAAACTTCAGGAAAGAAAGGTGCCGCTGATCTGATCAAAGGGGGACAGAGAAGGTGAGCCCTCGGAGAATACAGAGAGGACCTAAGGGTGTCTGCAGGGAACAGAAAGGTGGATTTTGACTTTTCCTTTTGGCTGCCTCCCAGTTCATCAGCTTGTTTCTTGCCTCCTGGGTGTCTCTTTGGGGAGAAAAGACTTCGGGCCTGATTTCCCCAAGGACAGACAGGACTCTGCTCGCTCCTTCTTGCTGTCCTTTCTGTTCCAGCTGTTGCTCTCTGCAGGCGGCTTTCTCGCATGCTGCTGGGTACGAGGGGATGCCATTTCCACCACCAACCCCCACGGCCAAGTGCGGATAGGACAGGCTGGTGATTCATCTCAGGAACTGGAGCCCTCCTGGTCAGGACCCATGGCCTTGGGGGACTGACAGGCTAGCACTGCAGTTGTCCTTCTAGACCGTATAAGTCCGTTAGTCAGTTTTTCTCCCCAACTATTGCCCAGGCCACACTGAGAAGCTCTGTTCTAGACTCTTCTTACGTGGGTTCCGGGCCCTGGAATCTCCAGTCCAAATCACAACACGCCTGTTCCCAGGTTCTTCATGGGCCTCTTCTCCTGATCCATTCTCTGGGTTTGCACACCCTGGGCCAAGGGCCAGCTGTTTGAGGGAGCAGCAAAGATAAAGGTTGAATATGTGTGCTGGGCTGTCCATACGCAGGCATTTGAGGCCCTGTTGGCGCCAGATGGAGGGGAGATGGGAAAAAAAGGGGTTCAGGCTGCCGGCTGGTGGAGGAAGGGGTGCAAAGATTTGGGGTAAGCCCTGCTGAAAGAGCCTACTTCTCTGTACATCTGGAACCCATTTACCGTGTTCCCATGTGCTACGGCCGGCCAGTCAGGAAACTCTGGGCCAGGCATTTTCTGCTGTGACTTTCAGTGTTTTAAATTCTGATTTTTCTCCATGGCCACAGTTGAGAGCCTCTTAGCAGTTTGCAGAGTAGGTGGGTAACACATGGACTCACTGGTGACGTGACATTTGGCTCTCTGCTTCCTCAGTGTCGGGATTGGAGCCTCATCAACTCGGCTTCGTCCGCCACCCCTCCCTCCCTCAGTATAGACACACTGTGCTTCCGATGCCCGCCTCACCACTCTGGGAAAGGATTTTGTTTGTTTTCCTTAAGTGTGATGAAAAGCAAACAAACCCAGGCAAACGCCCCAAAGGAACGATAGGCAAATGATTTGACAATTTAAAACAAACACACACCTAATTAGCTAATAGGCATACAAATAATGTAATATCTCTAGTAAGTCAAGAAGTGTAAATCCAAGCAATGAGATACTTTATTTTGCCTCTTAACCTGGCAAAGATGGGAAAGAAAAAAGGAAATATTCAGTGTTTGTGAGGGGTTGGGTACTACTGCATTTCATATACTGTTAGCAAAAGGGCAATGGGGTAATTGGAGATTTATAGGGATAAACGTAACAATACATTGCAAAAGACCTTAACATGTGCATGGCCTTTGAAATCTTGAACACAGTGTTTCAGTCGTACATCCATTGGTTGCTGATGCAAACTCTGATGTCAACCTCATTCTTGACTTTTGTCCTCTTCTGAAGCCTTTCTTGTTCTCAATGACGTTCTGAAATTTCACTGAGGTCCATCTAGGTTAGTTTTCTTTTTATTTATCCTGCCAAGCACTTGGGAGGCTATTTCAGTTTCACGTTGTTCTTCTGTTCTGAGAAATACTTACTTAAGCCAGATAATTTGCTGGAATGACTCACAGAACCCAGGGACACTTTACGTACACTTAGGGTAGAGGACAATGTGAAGGGCACAGATGAAAAACCAGATGAAGAGGTACTTAGGGTGAGGCCCAGAAGAGTCCCAAATGCAGGAGCATCTGTCCCCCTGGGGTTGAGGTGCACCACCCTCCTGGCACATGGGGTGCTTTCACCAACCTTAAAGCTCCCTGCACATCATCATTTAGGAGGTTTCATGGAGGTTTGATTATTAGGTGTGATCAATTATTAACTCAATCTCTAGCTCCTCTCCCCTCCCAAGAGGTGGGAGGTGAGACTGAAAGTTCCAAGCTTCTGATCAAGGTTAAGCCTTTCTGGCAACAAGCCCTCATCCTGAAGCTGTGGGAATGGGGGCATGTGTTACCTCATTAGAACAAATTTGCCTATTACTCCCAAAGTTCCAAGGATATTAGGAGCCAGGAGCAAAGACCAAGGTCATAACAAAAGATGCTCTTATCATTCCATCACTTAGGAAATTACAAGGGTTTTAGGTGTTCTGTGCCAAGAACTAGGGATGAAGACCAAATACATATTTCTTATTATATCACAGAGACTGCACCATCCTTGCTGACTGGCCTCAGCTGGTGGAGGAGTAGAGTGGCCAACACACCTGGCTACTCCTGGACTCCCTATCGCACAGCCCCTGCCCACTTCCGGCCTCCCTCTCGAACTCTCCCTCGTGCTATATGCTGTTCTTTAGCCATGAGTTCCTCACTGTAGTCCTCCTCTTGTGTTTCAGTGAGGCTGTTTATTTACACTTATTCTGTCATTTCTTGGCATTTGTTATGGGAGGGACCTAGTCCAACACCTTGAGATGGAATTATGTAAAAACTGTATAACCTTCAAACCAGTAATCCATTTCTAGGAATTCATCCTAAAGATGTAATTAAAAGTAAATCTTTAACTCTGAAGAGTTTCATCCCAGTAACATTTATTTTGAAAACGTATATTCAACTAGAAGGGATTAGTAAAGTAGATGGTGACATATTCCCATAACAGCAGACCATGTAAAAAGTAATATGACAATATTCAATGGCATGGGGAAATGCCATTGATGTATTAAGTAAAGTTATCAGGTTATAAATTATTTTTAAACATCTCATCTTCGTAAAACAAAACAACAACACACATGTTCTTATCAAAAAGGGTAACTTGGCATGGTGGGATTTCTGGTGACTCTCCTTTCTTCTTTTTGGTTGAAAATTTTCCACGCTCTTGGGGATTGTTTGTGGCAAGACTCTAATGCCATTCTCTGTCTCCCTCCCCCAGGTGTGCTGGAAGATGGACTGTCCTCCAATGGTGTGCCCCGATCTACAGCCCCAGGTGGACTATCCAACCCAGAGAAGAAGACAAGCTGTGGAACCCAGTGCTCAAATCCTCAGAGCCTCAGCTCAGGCACTTTGACCCAGAAACACAACGGCCTTCAGACCACAGAGGTAGGTAGGTCACAGCCACACACCAACTTGGGCCTGGAGAAAGGGAGAGACTGTGCCCTTGGCAAGAACAGTGAAGGTTCCTCTTGCTAATGGAAATTCTCTGCCTCACCCATGTGAAAATTGCTGCCAATAAAATAGCAAGACCCAACACCTACCCCAACTCCTGCCTTGAGGGCTGCTAGGTTTAGTTGAATCAGCTGAAATGGGTCCTTGATGTTGGCACTCTAAGGGAAGTGTGTTTGCTTAAAGGCAGCTTTGTTCAAGGATCTCCTTTCCCGTGTCAGGTCTCACCATCTTGATCGTGAGGACTGTGCTGGCTGTAGCAACCAGTCTTAGGCCAGGCAGTCGGCCAGTCTTAGGGGTTGGCAGCATGGGGAGTAGATAGGGAAGGAGAGAGAGGACCAGGCGGGCTATGCGAAGCCCCTAGGGGGACTCTTGCCGCAGAATGTTGCTGTTGGAAAGGAAGTAGGACTGCAGGGTCCCTGGCCTCACTAGCATCCTTTCTGATTCTTGCTTCCCTCTCTGAGCTCTTGTTGGAAAGTGCTCCTCCCATGGGAATGAATGCCCTTAGGAGACCAGCCAAGGCTCTGCAGCCTCTTCCTCCTTCCACTCCCCGTCTCCCTCCCACTTCCTCATCTTCCCCATCTCCCACCTCCTTTCAAAGTCCACTGCTTACTGCACGCTCCAAACTCATTTTTCCCCTCTTCCTGTTATAACTTACTGGTCCTGTCCCCTCAGGCCAATGCCACCTGTTTTCTGAGGGCACAACTGGTCATCTAATGACGGAATTCGTGCTCACATCAGTGCGTTACCTCGCTAAGCTTTGGTCAAAAAACCTGTTGCAACTTCAGTTCTAACACTCATTAAGGAAGGAGCCTTGCAGGAATCACTCAATCTCTCAGAGTCTCAGGTTCCTTATCCACACAGTGGAAATAATACCAAAATGAGACAGCAGATGGGCCTGCTCTTTGTAAATCGAGAAGCACTATAAGAAAGGCAGGATGGATTAACAGGGATGGTTAGGCACACAGTGCCATAAACCAATTATTATTTTTCAAGTATATTTTTATTGACTTCAGAGAGGAAGGGAGAGGGAAGAGAGAAAGAGAGAAACATCAATGATGAGAGAGAATCATTGATTGGTTGCCTCCTGCATTCTCCACACTGGGGATCGAGCCCACAACCCAGGCATGTGCCCCAACCAGGAATCAAACCATGACCTCCTGGTCCATAGATTGATGCTCAACCACTGAGCCATGCTGGCAGGGCCCATAACCCAATTATACAAAACTGATGGTGGCCATTCAGGTACGGCAGACGGTAATGGGTAGGGAGAAGATTTGAGGATCACAGTGGCCCTTCCTGGGATTCCTAGTGCGTACGTTGCCTGTGCATCAGCTGGCCTTCTAGAAGCCTAATCATCATTGCTGTC
Source organism: Myotis nattereri (assembly GCF_964212035.1). Classification (NCBI taxonomy): domain Eukaryota; kingdom Metazoa; phylum Chordata; class Mammalia; order Chiroptera; family Vespertilionidae; genus Myotis; species Myotis nattereri. The sequence continues at coordinate 14,148,051 of NC_138092.1, forward strand.
TCCCAAGGCAGACTGGGCCCCACAGAACTACACTCAGAAGCTCCAGCCTGAGCCCTGCCACTTGCCCCCTAGCCTCCTCCCCACACTTGTGCCCTTTCCCTTTGAGCCAGGATGTGCGTGGCAGGGAGGAAGGCGCTTTGCCTGGTGCGTGACGTGGTGCACACGTTTGCTTTCCCACCTCCCTTCCTGTCCCATCATCCGTCACTTTAAAATTGTGTTCTGTGATTTACAGAGCACTTTGGATCTACTGGTTCGTTCAGTCTTCCCAAGAGCATTTTGTGAAGTAAGCGTCATCCTCATTTTATAGACAAGGAAATGGGCTGCCTTTACTAGTAATTGTCTGACAGGAATGGCTGTGTAAGTGCTGGAGGTGGGTGCCAGTAACTTTAAATTGAAACAGGCGACTATTAGAACGGGGAGGGGGGTAGCATAGAGATCGGAAAGTACTTTTTTACTGAAGAATAGTGTGTATTAGTCAGCTATTGTCATCATAATGCTGCATGACAAAGCACTTCAACATCCACTGGCTTAGAATAGCAGTCCTTTTCCTCCTCATCAGCTGCAACTTGACCGATCCAGGCCTGACTTCAGGCTCCAGGCTCCGGGGCTTGCTGAACCTTCTTTTCCACGTGCATTGTTCTGGGAATTGGGCCAAAAGAGCAGCAGCATTCTGAGGTATATTCTCCTCATGACTCGGACTGTGTTGGGGCTCAGGGCAGACTGCCCCAAAATATGCCACTGGGCATATTGATTATTTTTAATTAAAGTGACTTAGGAAATAGCTGGTGCAAAAAGAGCACGCTGACTGTCCTTTGTCTCTGGAAGCAGGAAGTAAACCTCCTGTGTGAAAGGTGCTCTCCCGTCCGGGAGGCAGGGACACTCCTCATCGCCAAGATAGGAAGGAAACTCGGGGCTGTGAGGGCTGTGTGAACAGCGTGTGTGAACAGCGCTGCTTATATTCTTTACTAATTAAGCACCCAAGCTTATGTTTCTTAGTCTTATCAGTTCTTCATGAATTTGTGGTTTCTTTGTCTAAAAAAGTATAAAAGCTGCCTGCTTTGGTCATTTTTTCAGGTTGCATATCTGTGAGACCCCAATAGGTACAAACTTGATTTTCTCCCGTCAATCTGTCTCATGTCCACTTTTTTCTTAAACCAGCCAGAAGAACCCAGAAGGGTGTCAGGAAAATATTTTCCTCCCTGACAGCAGAAACCCAAGAGGGCGAAATCAAACTGTTCAAACACATTTTATGTCTCTGTTTACATCCTACCAACCAACCTCCTGTTGGGCAAAGCCCGTCACATGGACAAGCTCTACAGCAATAGGGCAAGGAAGTATACTCTCCACCAGAGTTGTCCCTGGTGGAAAGATAGGAGCAATAATACAATCTACCACATATAACCCACATACAGAAAAATGCACAGCTCATAGTTCAATGAATTTTTATAAGACATTATAAAAATTGTAACCATCTCCCATATGAAGACATTATCACTACCCCAGAAATCCTCCTATGCCCTTACCCAGGCAACATTTCATTTTTTTTTTTTTTTTATGGCTGAGGAGTATTCCCTTGTATATATACCATATCACATGTTGAAGGACACCTAGGTTGTTTCCATGTAACATTCTTGTGCATGCCCTTCTGTGGACATACACTTCTTTGGGGTATATACGTGGAGTGAAGTTGCTGGCTCCTAGGATGGGGATATATGCAACTTTCATAGACACAAACAATTAGTTTTCCAAAGTGGTTACACCAGCTTACACGCTCACCAGCAGCATATGCATCTGGTTATGGAGCATAAGAATTTAAAGCCAGTGTGTTGTGCTTAGTCCTCCTAGACATCGCTTAGGCCGCTATGACATGGCGATATTATCTCACTTAATCCTCACAGGGACTCTGAAATGTTGATTTGCTGTCTCCGGTCCACGCATGGAAATGGAGACTCTGAGGTAGCGAGGGAGAGCACTTCCTCAGTCCACACTCACACGCACCCTGGGATCTCGTGTTGTTATTAAAGTCTGGCCACGCGGAGCCAGACCCTGGGACCCAGACCCTGGGACCTCAGCAGCAGCGGAAACTATTGCCGGGGAGTGAGGACCACACACACAAAGCACCAGAGGGCAGATGGCTCATACTGATAAGCCATCCAGGCTGCTTTTGTGTTCACAATTCAATGAACAATGGCTACATTGAACTATTTCCAAACTAAGATGAGGGAGCAGATAACTTTAGTTATAATTGCTGCTAAATGCATCAGCGGGTCTTCCACTGCTGCGAGCTCACCCGCCACCAGATGTCCTGGGTCCCTGACATGGTGTGGAGAAGGTTTTCCATCTAAGGCAGTGGTTCTCAACCTTCTGGCCCTTTAAATACAGTTCCTCATGCTGTGACCCAGCCATAAAATTATTTTCGTTGCTACTTCATAACTGTAATGTTGCTACTGTTATGAATCGTAATGTAAGTATCTGATATGCAGGATGGTCTTAGGCGACCCCTGTGAAAGGGTCGTTCGACCGCCAAAGGGGTCGCGACCCACAGGTTGAGAACCACTGATCTAAGGTGTCGGTTTACAAGACAGGGTTACCTCAGATTTCCCTTTCTTTTCAGCAGAGCCATCTCACACCAACACAGCTCTCAGCTACCTGGAATCTGCCCAAGGAAATAGGTTTTCTTCCTATTCCATCCAGGGCCTTGGACATACTGTTTCTTCCTGGCTTGTGTTTTATCCTCTGGACCAAAGCTTCCTGCATGTTCAGCATCTGGCTCAAGCAGTGTCCACTCGCCTCTTCCTGTCTTCCTCTGCTCCCCCAAGATGACCTGTTAGCGTTTCACAGCTTTCCCTGGACATCACCAGGCCACCTGGCTGATGGTCCTTCGCCACTTTTTTAAAGCTTCCCTCCTCCAGAGGAACCCTTCATGGAGCATGCGTCCTCATGCACGGAGGTGCCTACTGCAGCGCCCTGTTCAGATTCCCAGCACACTTGTGCCTTACAGGTGGTCCTTGCTAGGCCTGGAAATTTCCCCACCAGTTCCCAGAAGCACTCGTTGGGCTCATTCATCGAATGTTCATTTATTGAGCGCCGTCTAGGTACCAGGCACCATCCAGGTTCCAGTGCCAACCACCTCAGAGTGGAAAAGGCACGCATGTCCCTTGCTCTGAAGTAGCTGCCGTGTTAATGAGGGGTGAGGGTTATAAAATAAGTGGTGCTGAGATGGAGATAAAAGGCCACTGGTAGGTAATAGCAATCTCTCTGCTTAACACAGATAAAATCGCCCACAGGTCCAGTCGCTCTCTGAAGGGTGAAGAGGGGCTGCTAATGCCTGTGAACAAGGGCATCTCATGTTCGGAGCCCTTCTCCACTTCGGGTTCCATCAAGCAAGCTATCAAACAAGCCACGCCTCCCCTCTGTCCGTTTTCTCTGGCCCCTGTCTTATGCCTGCTGTTCATGGGTTCTAACTGGCAAAAAGAATGTAACAAAAAACGACCTTTCACAAATTGGAACTGGCTGTCTCAGCGGGAGCTCTCGCTCTTTCTCTGTGGCACCTTGATTTCCTCCGGTCACTTGGGACTCCCACTCCACGGCATCGATAAACCAGTGACTGTGTCTCCTTCCCCCAGCTCCTCTCCTGAGCTCAGCAAACAGCATGAGAGGAAGCGCTGTAGCTGCTTGCTCTCTCTTGCTAATGAATTGTTCGGGAACACTGGCGGCCTCCGAATATCCACTCTGAATCGTGAACGTGCCCTTTCCTCAGGCTTAGGGCCTGTTTTTCTCTCCCAGAACTACCTCCTCAAGTAGTCAGCTGAGGTAGAAATCTATGTGGCTGTAGCTCCTAGTACACGAAGCCCCAAGCATGTGCTGGCCTCCCGGTGAGCTTCATGTCATCAGGAACCGCATCTATCCGAGGTGCCTGATTATTCTTGGCAACGTGACCAGCTCACACTAATGGGACTAGCCAGTGCCCGGACTGTTCTCACCTAAGCATCCTCCTCTGCCTCCACCCGCCCCCCTCCCCTCCCTGCCTGCAGTGTCTGACCGCAGGCAAGGCTTGGCCCATACAGGAAAGATGGCTGTGGCCAGAGAGGGAGGCCTGACCCAGAAAGGAGGCCAGGGCCAGCCCCGTTTCTCCTGGATGGCAGTAATAGGAGATATCTGAGAAGAGTTTGGAAAGTAAATATGAGTGTCTTCCAGGAAAACAAAAACAAGACATTAAATGGAGGGGGAGACTAGAATAAATTATTGGGGAAAACCAAAGAGGGAGGCCTTTAGAAGGGTACTTGGGGGTACTCACTAGCTCCATCCTGGCAGTCTAGGGATGTGGGGTGTATGCGTATGTGTAGGGATTTCCACGGAGTATCTTTATATTATTGGCTGCTTCCTTAGATAGATGAAGACTTGCAAGACCAATCTATAATAATAAAAGGGTAATATGCTAATTAGACTGGACATCTTCCGGACGTTATTCTGGATGTTTTTTCTAAAGCTGGGGCCAGGGGGAAGCCAGCTGGGGTCCCAGGTGCCTACGGGAAGCCTGTGTCCCGAGTGCCGAGTGCCGGAGGAAAGCCGGTGCCGGCAGCCGGGGAAGGAAGGCTACTCTTGCATGAATTTTTGTGCATCGGGCCTCTAGTTCTATTAGAAACCTCTTGGGAGAGAAACTTCCTTCTTTGTATTCTTCCCTTGCCCCCTGAGCTTACTTCCAAGTTATGCTCCTGCCGTGTATGTGCTCACTAACTACATGCTGATTGACTGAGACCAGCCTAATACTTGACTAAAATTAGAAAGGTTTCCTACGGCTCCCCTCCCACCCATCCCCGCTCCAGCACCACCATCACATGATGGATGACGATTCTGTGGGAACCCAGTTGCTTTCCCAAAGCAGGTTCTACTGCCTTCCTGCTGTTTGATCTGAGGTTCAAGTTGCAAAGCAACACCTGCTTTGGACACTTGATACCTGAGAGAGAAACACCCCAGGCTGTTAGCCTAGGTGAGTGCCTTGCATGGGGTTGCACACTGCACGGGATTGCGCCAGGCCTGGGGAGTTCCTGAGAGTTTTGCCTGAGACATGCACTGATCCCTGCCTCTGGAAACTAGCAACCTGGCCCTCGGTGGACTGGCTGAGATTAAATGTTTCGGACCAACCTCGCATGAATGCCATACAATTTATGAAGCAGCAGCAGCAGCAAGTAAATCATGGAATTCAGGAACAGCCAGAGGTCTGTTCTCGTCTGTCTCTCTTTAACGGGATTTGACTGAAAAGAAGAAAATTCTCTTGAGTTACAGCTGACAAGGCTCAGTCGTTAATCTTTCGGGAAGGAGGAGAGGAGGAAACTGACTTTTTCAGAGGGTCTACTCTGAGCCAAACATACTCTGTTTGGTGTTACCTTTAACCCTCAGAACTCCAAGAGGTGAGCAGGTTCCTCCCCACCTCGGAAAACAGGCTCAGAAGGTGGTATTCGGCCAGCATGGCACAGGGAGTTGGGATGTGGCCGTGTTGGAGTACACAAGCCCAGGTCTGTCTGCCTCCAGACCCCATGCTCCTCCTTCCCACTGCCTGGAACCAGATGGCGGAGGATTTAGGGTGAGCTCTGGCAGCTGTGGGAGGCTGGATGTGGGACCCGGGGCCACCATATTTAGTTCAACTCACCACCTATTTTGACATTGGCCTTGGGCAAATTGTACGGCCTGGGTGACTTCAGCTGCCTCTTCAGGAAAGGGCACAGTACCATTCCCAGTCATCCCACGGGGCAGTGCAAGGGACAATCAGGAGCATAACTGAAACCCTGTGGGGAAGCTGAGGTTTAGTCAGGGCAATGTAAACAGGTTCTATTTCTAGGGATTCTCTCTCTCTCTCTCTCTCTCTCTCTCTCTCTCTCTCTCTCTCTCAAGATTTATCTTCACATATACATTCTTCATCAGATTTCTTGTTGGGTGTCTGTTCTGCAACAGGCACTAAGTTAGACTCTGGGATACTGTGGTGAACACAACAGACTGGGTCCCTACCTTCTTGAAGTTTATAATCTCATGAGGACATAGAAAATAAGCAAGCAAGCAAATAGTAAATATATAATCAAGCCGTGGTTAAAAACCAGGAAGTACAGAGTGTGAGAGAGAGAATGAGATGGTCCTCTGCTCCTGTGTCTTAGGAAACCCAGCCACATTCCATAAAATCACGCACCGAATACCTCTGGGGAGGCCAAGGGTGGCCAGAGCACGGGAGCAAGTGTTACTTAAAAAAAAAAAAAAGTTTGTACTGATTTTAGAGAGAGAGGAAGGGAGAGGGAAAGAGAAACATCAATTGGTTGCCTCCTGTATGAACCCCAAATGGGGATTAAACTTGCAGCCTAGACATGTGTCCTGACCAGGAATCGAACTGGTGACCTTTCGGTGCACGGGATGACAGTCAACCAACTGAGCCACACTGGCCAGGGCGAGCAAGTGTTGCTTTTCACTGCGCCCTTCTCTACTCTGAATTTCCTTTAGCATAAATATGTATTGCTTTTATAATTAGAATCCTAGTTATACAGAAAAATCGGTGTCTGATAAATCGTAATCTCAGCCTTTTTTTTCTTAGTTGTCTGCAAGGGACTGAAAGGGGTCATACCATGTTAGGTATAGATATATTTGCAGAGTTAACATTAAGCTGCTAACGTCTGCTTCCATTTTGGGGGACAGTGAGAAGAGGCTGAGCAGGTTTAGGCCAGTCTTGAGTCTAGGCCTCCCCAGAGCAGCCAGGCCATCCCCACTTCCACCCGAATGAGCTGGGGCCTTGACTTTAAACCCTAAGGAAAGAAGTCCATCTGGGTTTGAGGCTACAGAGAAGATATCACAGTCAATCTGGTTCCCCTTGAGAAACCTCAGCCCATGAATTACTCTTCATTAAAGAGGCAGGATTAAGAGGCCTAAAATCAATGATTCACAGAGGACTAAACCTGCAGAAATTAAAATGAGGCCAGGGAAGAATGGAAAAACTGTAAAACTGGGTGAGAAACAGGAGGTGGCCCATTAACAAGAGTCAGTGGTGCTGAAACTCACAAAATAAGAATTTTAGAAGTGGAAGAAGGATTGAATTAGCAGACGGCTGAAAAGGCTAAAGGTGCCAAATAGGCTTCTGTCATCATTGAGTTGTGAACCATCAGATTTTTTTAAGCCAGTAATTACAATAAGGACACGTTTTCTTTTCCTGTCATTAAGTCAAGAGGGTGGGATGTTACATAAAAAGGTTTGGCTGGTTGGAAACCACATCAGAGGGGAAAACATACGTGATATACAAAATGCCATAGACCCGGAGGAACAAAAGTGGTATCATTATTTCGTGTATCTGTATTGCTTTTTTCCCATAGGAGGGCAAAGCACCTTACTTCTCGGAACTTCTAGAGACAATAATCTGGCGTTGTAGTTCCGTCCTCGTCTTCTTTCTCGCTCTCGTTTGGGCGTGAAACCTGAGGTGTCCAGATTGTAACTGCTTTGCAGTGACGACCAACCCCTGAATAGGGGAGCTGCTGTGAAAGGGGCGGACACCTTCCCCCTGCGGCCTCAGACGTGGAAGCTTCTCCTTTATAAAATGCTTCCGAGAGAACGCATTTCCAGGTGTTTGATTTCCTAAAGGCAATACACTGTCATCATTTGAAAATGGGTTTGCTTGTGGCATGGAACCTTCTGTGCCCATCACTGGAAGACATAACTCCAGTTGGCCCTTGATCCAAGTGCATGTCTTATAGAGTTGTGATTATTGATGTTATTTAAAAGTAGTAGTAGTTGTGTCTCTCTCACATCGATGTTTCTCTCTCTGTCTCTCCCCTTCCCTCCCACTCTTCCTGAAAATCAATGGGAAAATATCCTTGGGTGAAGATTAACACACACACACACACACACACACACACACACACACACACACGAGGAAAAAGTAGTAGCAGCAATAGTCATAGTTTCAGAAGAATTAGAGCTTTCTACATAATGGTCTGTTTCACTGACATCCTTTTGCAAGTATAATTAATGTTGATGGCTGTCATTGGGGTGATTCACTGTCCTGGGCAGGCTCCCAGAATGTGGGACTTTCAGTATTTTTAATTCTCACCCAAGGATATGTTCTTATTGATTTCCTGAGAGAGAGAAAGGGGGGAGGAAGGGAGGGATCGAGGGAGGGAAGGAGGGAGGGAGGGAGGGAGGGAAACATCAATTGGTTGCCTCCCAATACACATTCTGACTCAGGATCAAATCCACAACCTAGGTATGTGCCCTGACTAGGAATCAAACCTGAAACCTTTTGGTGTACGGGACCATGCTCCAACCAACTGAGCCACCTGACCACGGCCTGCGACTTTCCTTTTAAAACAGGTCAGTCGTGGGTAAACTGGGAGAAGTTGGTCCCCCTATTAATGCTAAGTGACATGCATAATTCTCTCAGAAAAAAACTAAGAAGCAAGCATTATTTCCCCAATTTCAGGGAAGGGGACTGACTGAGTTTCAAAGATTAGAGCAACAGTGCTTGTGACGGCAAAGGGATGGGTGGCAAAGCCTTGTGCTAAATCTAGGTCTGTCTGCCCCAAAACTTGAACTGTGAATAGGCTTTTGATGTACAGATTTAAGAAATTGCCCCGTTGTACCTGAGGTTCACACCACACATATTCTCTGGCTGTTCCGGGAATGACTATTTCATAGCCTCTGACTCTTTACTTAAACAGGTTGGGAAATTAAGAATCAACCAACTACTGAATATTTGCTTGGATATTTAAGCTTAGAAAAACAGACTGAAATATAGAGCAGAACATTTTCTGTGTATAATCTTTAATAACCGTTTGTGAAATCTTGCCAACAACTCGAAGGAAAGCAGTTAGGCCGTTCAGAAAATTTACATTTCCATTCTGGAAAGCTCTCGTACTGCCCACCAGTTTAGGGGAACGCAGCCGTCAACTTGGCCCATTTCAATAAGGCCTCTGTGTCTCTATCCCACGCCCAGTCCTCAACGCTTCTATGCGAGAACACCTGAACTCAGATGGAATTACCCTCATAATTGCCACACTTTTCTTTAGGAAACAAGTTTGGTTGTGGGACTTTATGACTTTTCTGCTTTTAGGGAAAAATAAATCCATAGGTGGCACTGCTGGCCCTGGTGCCAGGTCAGGCGTGAAAGAGCTGAGTGTAGACTGAATCCTTAGATAGCACTGACCACGGGTGTTAAAGCAAGGGACACGGACAAATGCGGTGCTTGTGCGTCCCTTCATCCATGTACTCAGCCAGAGTTAAACAGAGAGCCTACTGTGTCTCAGACTGAGCTGGGCACTGGGAGTGTGAAGAGGAAAACAGTGAAATCCTTTCTCATGCAGTCAATGAATCAGGCTAAAATTGCATGTAGTCAAAATTATCTTTAAATATCCCTCAAGTCACCTAGCCTGGCCAGTGTAGCTCAGTGGTTGAGCATCGATCTATGAACCAGGAGGTCACAGTTCAATTCCCAGTCAGGGCACATGCCCAGGTTGCAGGCTCAATCCCCAGTGGTGGGTGTCCAGGAGGCAGCTGATCAATGATTCTCTCTCATCATTGATGTTTTTACCTCTCTCTCCCTCTCCCTTCCTCTCTTAAATCAATAAATCAATAAAAAAAAATTTTTTTTAATCACCTATAGAGTATGACCTTAGGTCAGGTTCCTTAGAAGCAGGGCCTGCGATCAGGGTTCTCTTGCAAGTGATGGAAAGTCTCAGGTGAAACCAGACGGAGTGGGGAAGCAGGGTGGGGCCGAGGACCAGGTTCAGCAAACACATCAGCCCAGCTGAACGGCTATAGTGCAGCCTCCGCCTGATCCCACGGGACCTCCGGAGCATGAGTGGCAACAGAGATGTAGACCCCTTGAGGCAAAGGGGGCGGCCTTTTGTGTCCCCTACAATCAGGCATTGGCTTGGGGCTGTCTCCAGGAATTAGGGTGAAACCTCTTGGGCATCTCTGGCGAAGTGGCTCCAATCAGATGCAGGCAGTTCTCAAAAGAAGGGCGCTGCTGTGAGCAGTTAGCAGCCGAAACTCACAGCAGCGGGGGAATGGATGGACCGGCCGCGTCAAGGGACTCTGAGAGGCCCATCACCAGCAGCTACCGCACAGGGTCTGTGTGACAGGATAGAAGCCTGCGCGTCGTCTGTTAGTAAAGACAACAGAGCGATTTCTTTCTCTCCAGGGGTGCACAGCCCACCATTTCTTTGGAGGCACTGCAGATGAAGGAGTTGCCTTGCGTGCAGGGGCCATATTGCATAAACAATATGTGCTGTCGTCAGTAACTCACACCCGCACGGGGAGATGCTCCCACCTTAGGAGATGCTCGTGCAGAGCAGAGCCTGACTGAGTTTCCCAGGAAGCAGACTCTGAGTTGATATTAGACAGGATGTTCCCCAGGAAGCTCCCTGCCAGCACCGTGGGAGGGAGGGCTGGAAGGAGGAGCAGGCAGAGAGGGAAGCTGAGCCACAGTGCAGACCTGAGGACAGCCTCGGCCGACCCCACCGACCCCACCCCATGCAGAGCTCTGGAGATAAACGGCCTGTCGGAGCTGGCCTGCTCTGGGCCAAATAGCCAGGCTTTTGTACGCCTGCCTTCACCCCCCACCTTGGGAAGGGCAAGGCCCTGGGTGAGGTGGCTCTGCAGCTGAGGCCACTCTGGAGGGACAACCGGAGGCTCCTTGCTGGCTGTATTCCCTGCAGCTGGACAGCAGGTCCTTCCTGGGTTGGGATTGGTGGCACGTCTCTGTCCGCCCTCGATGAAGACACTCATAGGGCACATCTCACACTCGCTCCAAGCGCATGGCCAGTGAGTGGGATGGGCACAGCTGCCCCTCACTAGTTAAAGGTGTTTTCTCTTGAAGGAGGGTGCGGTGGTGCATATGGTTGAAGAACTTACAGTTTAGTCAACGCTTTAGTATTTAATATGAAGTCTGGAGTTTTATCCTTGGGGTATCTTCACTTAAAAGGGGATACACTGTCCTATTTTTTACTTATTATACTTACTAAGTCTTTTTTCATTTTTATTCAGTTACAGGCATGGCCTAAGCACCTTACGTGCATCCTCTTATTTAACCCTTATAATAGCCTTCTGTGATAGGTACTATTATTATTCCCCGTTTTACAGGTGAGGAAACTACAGGTTAGAGATGTTAGGAGAAACTTGTCCATTGTGAAACTATATAGTCGGGATTATAGCCAAAGTCTGTCTGACTCCAAAGCTCAAACCCTTAACTACTCTACTGAAACCAGCTGTGAAACCTTTCACGTTACCCTGTGATGGACCTTAGCTTATTCATTCATTCAGTCGGCCATGTTTTACTGAGCACGCCCCGTGCCAGGCTCTGTGGTGTGAGAGGTTCCCCAGAGAAGCCTGTGAGAAGGAGCACACGTGCATGTGTTCTCGGGGGTCATGCCTCCTGCCGCTGTGTGTGCATGTGTCTCTGTGTGTGCGTGTGCGTGTGCATGTCTCTGTGTGTGCGTGTCTCTGTGTGTGCGTGTGTGTGCGTGTGCGTGCGTGTGTGCGTGTGCGTGTCTCTGTGTGTGCGTGTGTGTGCGTGTGTGCATGTGTGTGAGTGTGTCTGTGTGTGTACCCCTCTCGGGAGACGAATGCAATGTGAGGACTTTGGCTCCCTCCCAGTAACTCAATCCACTGTGCTACACTTTTTAACAGGCTAAATGAGATGCTAAGCGAATGCCTGCAAAAGAAGTCACCATTAACGTCACAGAGGGCAGCACCCGGCAGGTGGAGGAAGCCGAGGAATCACAGAGAACTGTGCCCACGCGGGCAGATGGACTTCTTTGGTGCCCATCGCATACCGGATCCCACAGGGAACCTTGAAGAGGAGGGTGGCCCTGCTGAACGTGAACGCTGCTGAGTGCCTGGAGAGACTGTCTGGCCCGGCAACCGACAGCTGCCTGAGCTCCCGGGACATTCTGGGCCCCTGGTTTTCGCGTACATGTGTTGGCACAGCGCTCACATAGGCCAATAAGCTGCAAAGGAGCGGCTCAGCGTGCTGCCTTGCGATGCCTGCGCTTAGGTCCGGCTTGGGAGGGCTGAGCTAAAGCCACAGGCCGGTTTCTGAAGCAGAGAACGGAGAAGGGGTGGGAGAGTCACGTGTCAGCTCCACGCTCTCCTGGCCACGGGAGTGTGCGTCGCTTCTGGCTAGCCTGTTCATTCTTTCTTTTTGAATGCGATTGAAAGTTGGCTCTCGCCTAACTTTAAGCCAAGATGCATGAGAAATCAAGAACCAGGACAACTCCCTGTTATTCTTGTTTCCTGAGCTCCAAGCCCAGCACACCCGGCGTGTCTCTGGGAGGCCTCTGGGAGGCAGCCACACCCATTTCCCATCCGCCTGCAGTGCCCCCGCCCCCATGCCGGTGTCCACATCGGCCTTTGAACCATATGTCACAGCCGTTGTGGTCGGTGCATCCAGCCAAGGACATCCCCGCGGGCTCAGCCAGACATGGCATTTTTCATAGCTTCCCAGGTCCCTTGGCTTGTGTTCTCGAGCGTTCTCTCACTCAATCGGGTCATTTGCAATTGTTTCTGAAAGAGCGGGCGCTGCTCACGGGCGGGAGATTGTCCAGACCATGTCAGCTGCGCACAGGGCTTCCCTCGCCCTCTCTGAGGGCTGCCCCAGGACTATGGCCTCTGCAGAGGAATCCCTTTAGAATGTCAGTACCTGATGGACGTGCAATCGCATTGACATCAGATTGGCATGCACTGTGTTAGAAATCGGGTAGCTGATGCAGGAAAAAAAAAAGTTTTTCTAGGAACACACATTTCTAGCATTTCTTTCAATGGTTAGGTGGACTATTTTCCTCCAAAGTCATGTAGCAAGGACTTGGGAAAGAGAGGCCTGACGTTGCACCAAATGATACCAGTGAGCTCCATGCGTGGCAGGAACAGGCAGCCGGCTGCTGTGTGCTTATATAGCACAGTCCAGACAACCGGCATCCGCAGGTCCCAGTCCAGACACTGTCTCCTCACCTGCCAACTCTGTTATTCCTCAAACACAAACGGGCAGCGTCACTTCCTCCCTCCCTCCCTTCTCTCCTTCAGTAGATTGCGTATTTATTCATTAAACATTCAATGCCAACCCGGAGCCAGGCACCTGGCAGATGCTGAGAGATGGGCGGCTGGCCGGTCACCATCGTCTATCCTGACCCTGACCGTGGACTTAATAAGCAGAGACTGACGGAGACACTGAGGTCCCGTGTGTTGTGAATGGCCCTGCGGTGTGATCTCACGTGTATATTCAGGACAGGTTTCCGTCTTAAACTCTGCATGCGTGTCCCGATCACACAAGACTTCCACCGGACCCCAAACGACAGTTTCCTCAAATCTCTGTCACTTTCCGATTCTTTGAGAAAGGGCTTTTCAGCAACTTCATGTTTTGAAATGTTTAATAATAATAATAATAATAATAATAATAATAATAAAAGCAAAACCTATGACTCCTATGTCCCCACTGGCATTACTGAGCAGGAGCCCCGACTGCCACAGGTGGGCGTTGCTCCTGCAAGTTCAAGGGCTCACTGTCCCAGGGCACCTGCCTTGTGTGTGTGTGTGTGTGTGTGTGTGTGTGGAGGGTGTTCCTTCACCCGGCGCTGCTCTCAGCCACAGGCTAAGCCTCGTTTCTCTGCACAGCCGTGTTTTCTATCACTTAGCTGCTCCATGTTGCATGGGATTGATCCACTTGAGAGCGTGTCTCCGTTTGATGTAGAGACAGTGTCTCACTCCTGGGGCAGAAGGGGGTAAACGGCATGTATGATCCGCCCCTCTGCAGAGCAATCTGGGTGTCACCAAGACCGTTTCTGGACTGTTACTGGAAATCTGTCTGGCAGTTTTTTCATGTGGATGTGATATGGGAACTGATTCTTACTACCCTATTAGCATAACACTTTCTATGGCAACGTTCATGTCAATAAAGTCATCGATTTCAAACATGTGGGCAGTTACAAAGAATCTTTACTGAGACCTTACATGTGTATGTAGAGATGCTTAGATTTTTTTTTTCACTTTTAAGCCAAGACCTTTCACATAAGTGATCTCTATGACTCCTCCAAAAAGGTAGGTAAAGAGAAAACTGTTAGCGCCAAGTTCAGCTATAAAAGTATTTGTGGTCCGCTCAACCGGAAAGTGATGGAGCAGATGCAAGTGAGAGAAGTTGGTCTGAAAATCCAGTGCTTTTCCCACCATATAACATGGTACCTCTCCTGGCAAGAAGGGCTGGCATGGCTGGGAGACTCGGCCACGTGGGGTGGAGTGGGGTGGGGGGTTGTCACGGAGCCTGACACAACGCTGAGCCCAAGTCTAAGAGGGTGGCGGCAGTAACTAGAGAGGGCTAGGGAGCTCTTGGGGGGAGGGGGGTTTGTGTCTGGCTCAGGCTCCCTTATCCCCCCCACAAGAGGGGTGACTCTGACCCTCTGTGACAGGGCACCTTTAATGAAGATCAGAAAGAAGAGAGACTTCTACAGGATTCGAAGGATTGGACTTGCACCCCTCAGAATTGCTGCTAAGACTGACAGGTGAGGAAAACCATGGCAACCAGGGACCTCCATGTTCTGCCAATGCCCCAGGCAGCCCTTGGATACACAGGAGAAGGACTGCATGCTCACCCTTTTCCTGCTGCCCAGCCCTGCCCCACCTCCCCAACCACACTTCTGTTGGCCCTTCTTGGCTAAGCCCTGCTAACCTTCACCTCTATGACCCTCTTATTCCTGGGGAGGGTGGCCCTTGAAGGATTGTGGGATGTGGGGTTTTCAGTGCTAAAACCATGGAAGGTCAATTGGTCACCTATTATTCCTGGACCAATGATCTTCTAGCCATTTTCTCCTTTGGTGGTGACAGCTGAGACGGAAGTGATTACAGTCAGTGACTTTGTTTATTCTTGTCTTCAAAGGAAGATTGTTTTCATTCTGTTCAATTTTTTTTCTCTGTCAATGAAATGTTATGATTCATTTAGAAGGAGCTCCAGCTTTTCCTGAGAGGAAATTACGGAGCAGTAATTGCCATCTTTTTCCTGCTCCCCCTGGAACAATCAGAGCGGCAAAGAGAGTCATTCTGATGGTACCACATGATTAACCCTGATGACAACGTTGAAATCTAAGCTGGTAGGAGAGGGCAGGAGACAATAAAGTTCCCCAAACAGAGCTGCCTCTCCCCACCCCAGCTACTCCTCCTGAGCAGCTACTCCTCCTGACTCTTCTGCTCATATTGCTGTAACATCCTTTCTCTCCCACCCTTTGCCTTTATCTCTCCCTTCCTAATACCACTCCCTAGCCCTATACATTTGTCCTCATCAATGGGTCTTGCATCTCACAGTCCATGGCCCACTCTTCACCAAATAGCTCAAAACAGAAACTCTGTTTTCAAATCCTGCCTCATACACTTTGCAACTGTCTCTCCACCTGCCTTTTCTGCTCAGTGTCTCACAACCACCACCTTCACGTGGTCACCACACCTCCTGGATTTCTGCAGAAGTCTCCTTACCTCCCTGCCTCCCAACCTGCCTCTAACCCAGACTCCACACTGCTGACAAAATTGCCTTTCTGAAATGCAAATCTGACCAGAGCACTCGCTGCCCTCAAACTATAGACTCCCATCAGGCTGGCTTCTAAATATCTGCTTTGCAACCTGGCTCCTCCCATCGCCTTGGGTCAGTGTCTACATCAGATGGGAAACTGTGTTTGAATCTTCTCACTGGGAAAAGGGGAGCTAACCTTCTGTGTGGGGTTGCTGTGTTTGTGGCAGTGGCCCACGAGGTGACTTTAAGAAAACCCCCTTAGCTTCCGTCTCACTCCCCCCAGTCCAGCCTACCCTGCTGCAGGGTGAGTCTTCCAGAGGCATCCCCATCCTGTGCTGGAAGTATCGAGGACCAAACCATTTCATCTGTCTGAGCCTCCTTTGCATAACCTGTAAAATAAGGCACTTGCTAAACATTCATTAAATCTGAAGCTACCCTGTTCTAAATCTTCAATAGCACCCATTGCCTGAATTAAGAATCCATTTCTGGGTGGAAAAGGGGGAAGAGAATTAAGTACAAGCTTCCAATCATAAGATAAGTCATAGGCGTGTGATGTGCAGCATAGGAAATAGAGTCAATAACATTATAATAACGACAGTGATAGATGCTTGCTAGACTGGTTGCGGTGATCATTTTGTAAGGTAGATAAATGTTGCATCCCTATGTTTGACATTGGAAAATTAATATAACATCGTATGTCAACTATCATGAAGAATAATCGAAGAGAATCAATTTCTCGGTCTGGCTGGCCCTCCAAGACTTCCCTGCTTACAGCTCTGACCAACTTGCACATATTTTGTCCTTCAGACCAGACCACTTGCAGCCCTCTGACTGCCCATCGCTCTGTCTGCCTTTGGCACAAATCCCCACTGAGCATCCTCTCTCCACTGCTGCTGGGATCTCACTCCTCTCCTGAGGTCAGCCCCAGTGTACCTCAGTCCTCAGTGAAAACTTCTTAATCCTCTTAACCATGTGTAATCTCTCTCTCCCCTCAGTGCCCAGCTCGCGCTCTCTCTATCCATGTTATATGCATGGTATATATAGACCAGGGGTCCTCAAACTGCGGCCTGTGGGCCACATGCAAATACAAATATTGTATTTGTTCCCATTTGGTTTTTTGACTTCAAAATAAGATATGTGCAGTGTGCATAGGAATTTGTTCATAGTTTTTTTTTAAACTATAGTCCGGCCCTCCAACGGTCTGAGGGACAGTGAACTGGCCCCCTGTTTAAAAAGTTTGAGGACCCCTGGTATAGACATTCTTGTGCTTGTCTATGACATGATTATGTTACTGCACTTTGTTGTAAGAAGGCTCTTAACTGCACAGAACACACGCTGTTGAGCATTCTTTCTGCTCAGAAAATGTGTATTCGATTAAAAGCACTCGTGGGACATAAGGTATTAGCTAAGTCCGTGACCTAAATGCTTAATTAGGGATCCATTAATTTCTTTGTTCATTTATTAAACATTTACTGCGTGTGCTTTTTAAGTTCTGGAGATAGAGGGAGAATTTTAGACAGAGTTACAACTCTGCATGATCCCATCGCATAATCATATAGCTACAATATAACGTGACAAATACATTATAGGGGATCAGCAGATGAATAAACACGAATATAAGTACTTTATTGCTGACTATAATAAAATGGCTTAAAAGATTTGACGTTAGTCTTTGTAAAACCCCAACACTTAAATACACAAACCCAGCCATATTAGCTTAGAAAAAGAAGCAAGGAATTCTTTATTATTGAATGCCTTCTAAGTTCCAAGCATTGTAGGTACACTGAGTGGTCAGATTATTATGACCGGCCAGATTACAGTATTATGACCACCCCATCAGTACTTCATTGACACTTCCAAAAATACTGAATATTGAAAACTTCCTAAGCAAATACTCAAAGGTTTTATTATTATTATTATTATTATTATTATTTGCATAACTAATTCACTTCATTGTACTGATGGGGTGGTCATAATAATCTAGCCGGTCATAATAATCTGGTTACACAGTGTACATTATCTCATTGTCAGAGACATTGTGGGATATTATTATAGGTGAGGAAAGTTAAGAGTTGTTGCATAATGGTGCCATTTGGGCACTGGGAATATCAGGGGGAACACTTTTTAAAGTATACGATTGTCTAACCACTAGGCTGCACACCTGAAACAAATACAAAGTCATATATAATTGAAAAAAATAAAATAATTTTTTTAAAAAGAGTTGTTGCTAGCCTGGGTAAGGTCATACAATTAGCCAGTTTTTAAACCCAGGACTCTGATATCACCTGGCCTGCAATCTCAACTTTCCAGGCAACAATCCACCAACTGAGGGCCTGTGCACCCCATGTGCTGTACACAGGTTTCTAGGAACTTGAACTACTGATATGGAGCTGTGGGAATCTGCCTCTTGGCCAGAAGACCTAGCACCAAAGGAAGCAGAGCTATTTAGACCTAGAGGAATCACTCAGTGAGGAGAGATCAGATATTTCAGGCTAGAAAGCATCTCAGGATAGAAGCACCATGTTAAAGCTTCCATGCAACTACTAGTATTAGGACAAGAAAGCTGTAAGCCCAGGACGCTGCGATTGGTCGTGCTGTGATTTTAAAGAATTTGGAGCGAGAAAAAGAAGCAAAGCATCCTCCAGACTTTGTGGAGAGATTATGAAGATAGATTTCTGGAAATGTAATAATTCCTAACACAGATGTTTTTACATAATATAGACACAAATTATAGGATGTGAAACGGTGTTCTCATTTGTACATAAAATGTGAGGAGGTAAAGAGCAGACTGTATTTTTCTGTCTTTACACAGGCCTCTGAATTCCACTAAAGGTATGTTTCCCACGGCAGGGAGAGGCAGAGAGGCAGAGAAGCCACTGGACAGCTGGGCATCATAATGATCACACACAGTGGCAGATTCTGAGTTCACATGGAAAATGGTGAGGCCTGTGCCTAACACTGCAGCTGGTACAAGCTCAGCCTGTAGCCAAAGCTGGTTTGGCTCAATGGCTAGAGTGTCAGCCTGGGGACTGAAGGGTCCCGGGTTCGATTCCGGCCAAGGGCATGTACCTGGGTTGCGGGCACATCCCCAGTAGGAGATGTGCAGGAGGCGGCTGATCAATGTTTCTCTCTCATCGATGTTTCTAACTCTCTATCTCTCTCCCTTCCTCTCTGTAAAAAATCAATAAAATATATTTTAAAAAAAAATCAGCCTGCAAACAGGCATTCAAGAAATGCAACAATTTTCTTTCCAAGTTCTAGTTTTGATGGCAATGCTGTCTTCATTGGTCCAGGTGAAAGAAATGTAATCTCGGTCTACTCAGGGATCCCACCTTTCCTAGGAGTTGCAGCGGCACACCAGGTGTGCACACGCTGGGGTGGGGAGTATACATGAGAGGGCATGGGGGCTTTGGGCTGCTCCATTTTCCCTTCCGGTCTGCAAGGTCCCTTCTGACCCAGTGCTTCTCTTACATTCTCTTGGAAACATTCGGTGGCACCTAAGCCATGCTGGGCGCAGGAAAGCAACGCTGTGCTGCTAAGACCCTCTGTGCTTGGGTGCTGCTAGGGAAACCTGTGGGCTGACTCCATGGCTCTGTGCCAGGCTGGGCTCAGTAGCTTCTGTGGACTATTCTGCCCCCCTGTCCGCTGGGGGCTCACCTGGGAAAGAACCTCTAGTCCCCTCGCCATCTCACTTCAATCCTACGAAGGTGTCTTGGGGATCGCCGGACCCCTCCCTCTCAGGACTGCACCTTTAAAACGCCGAAGCCAGACGAAGGGTTGGGGAAGTTGTGCAGGATCGGAAACTACTGGGGGAAAGACTAGGTAGGTCCACCCCAAAAATGGACTCCCCGTTTTCTGTTTTGTTGTTGAGTCTAACTGACCCCTCTTCTAAAAACAAACCAAAAAGTGGTTTTTTTTTCAATTACAAAGATGTATTTCAAAGTGTTTGTTGATAGCCCGTTTTATTTAGCTTTTATGGCCTATCTATGATATTGCTGCCAGTTGCAAATACTCATTTTCTCTCGGGGAAATTAAGATGCTTCGAGTCGTTGGGCTGTTTTATGTTGAGCTATTGGGAGTGGGGACAACTTACCACGTGGGAACAGGTAGGGGAGGCACATTTTCTTGACCGGGAGACAGGGCAGATGGCTCTCACTCGGCTGCCACCCTGGTCGCGAGGCCTCTCCAGCCCTGGGCTCCGGCCCCACACCTCCGGAGAGCAGGGAAGACAGCTGCCCGGGACCTTCTTCTGACAGCACACCTGGCTGCACCGGAGGCAGAGCAGACGATCCCACTGAGATGACTGGAGGGCGATTAGGAGACCCTGCCTGCTCCAGGCATTTCCCCCCAGCCTGCTGCCACCTGGCTCACCCCTTCCTCGGACTCACGGCTTTGGTTTAGAAGACAAACGTTGAAGGAACTGCCTTTACTCCACGTGCAGACCAAGCTCTTCCCAATGCTGTTTGTCTCTTCTCGGTCCCTGCGGAGTGAAGGGCAGTCACAGGAACCGGGGGGAAAGGCTAGGAACTGGATGCTGGCCTGGTGTTCTCTGCTCCTTGGAAGGAGTCCTCTCGTCTCTCTCCCCTTCCCCGCAGTAGTCCCTCCTCTAGGCTCTCCCTGCCTGCTAGCTGCAGGCTGCAGAGCGGTCCCACCTCAAGGATCTTTGGCTTCTAAAGCCGAACTCCTTCGGAAGATCCCGAGAAGGAAAGATGACATGAGAGAAACGTCAGTACCTTCCTGCCTGGGAGGATTCACACGCGGCACCATGGGGTCTTCTGCAACCAGCCTCCATCTCTCTGCACCCACGGTTGGTAGGACTCGTTAGCTCTCTCGTCCTTATCGGGACATTTTTGTTACAAGGCGGGTCACCGTTTCCTTAGCTTTGAGTACGTCTGTCAGAAACAGGGGTGTTGAAACAAGGTTCTACTTGTCACTGGGAAGCCACTCCTGCCTGGTCCCTCCTTTAAGGTGCACTTGCGCCTGGTGCTTGGGAATCAGGCTGCTGGGCCACACTGGGCAGCTGTCAGGAGAAGCCGCGGGGCTCCCGGGATTGCACAAAAGGCTGGGAATTCTCCAACTCCCCCGCCAAGCTCTCCGTCTACTCCCCCGCCACCTGGAGGAAATCGCTTCAGTTCCTACCCTGAGTTCAAGGTGGAGAAAACAATGCTGATTGCATTTCTCGCGGCAGCAAATCAAATGGGAAATAAAGCTCTTTTGGATTAAATGTTAAAATAACTAATCCCACATAAGTTGTCACAGACATACAGACTTTTGGCTCTGTAACAGTTTGTTCATTCTCCAACCTTGACATTTAACGTTCAGCTTAGCAGGGAGCACAGATTTTTCAACCGTCACTACACATTAGAATAACCTGGGAGCTTTAAAAAAG
This sequence comes from Myotis nattereri, assembly GCF_964212035.1. Taxonomy (NCBI): domain Eukaryota; kingdom Metazoa; phylum Chordata; class Mammalia; order Chiroptera; family Vespertilionidae; genus Myotis; species Myotis nattereri. The sequence continues at coordinate 14,168,954 of NC_138092.1, forward strand.
CCCAATTTCAGAGATCCTGTAAGTGGGTTAGAGTGGGGCTCAGGTATCAGTTTGTTCTTAGAAGCTCCCCAGGTGATAGTGGTCTGAAGCTGGGCTTGAGAGCCACCAATAGAGGAGAAAGAACACAGGCTTTGGAGCTGGATAGACTTGGTTCGAGTCCTGGCTCACCATGAACTGGTTGTATGACTGCGGTGAATTACTTAAAGATGTTGGCCTACATTTCCTCCCCCTATCAAAAGGAAGGTGAGGGAGGGCTTAATAGGCTTCTATTGAAGATTAAGTGAGATAACATTTGTAAAATGTGAAATTGCCTGGCATGGAATAAGTTTGTTGTAAATATTTGTGCTCTTCCACCCTTTCATATTAGATAATTTTTTAACAGATTCAAGTGATACTGCTTCAGAGAAAGAGGGGCAAGCCTTATAGACTGTCTGTTTAGAATGGAAGTGAAGGCAGATTTGGAATGTCAGGCTACGGAAGACAGGATGAGGGCAAATCTCTGTTTGCTCTGTGATGGATAATATAGAAGGGTTGCAAAGCACAGCTCCATAATCACAGCTCAGAACATTCTGGGCTTTATTGTTATTATTTTTTTATTATTATTAAGTCTTGTAACAGCATACTATAGAATCTATATTTTATACTAAATAACTAACAAATGACTTCTGAGGTGTTTTTAGATATCATAAATTACTTGGATTTTATTCTTCATGTACTTTTTAAAAAAATGTGTTTTTACTAGAGGCCTGGTGCACAAAAATCATGCACGGGGGTAGGGGCCCCTCAGCCCGGCCTGTGCCTGGGAGCCCTTGGGGGATGTCTGACCACCTCAGAGGCAGGAGAGGCTCCCGCCACTACTGCTGCACTCCGCCAGCTGTGAGCCCGGCTTCTGGCTGAGTGGCACTCCCCCTGTGGGAGCGCACTGACCACCAGGGGGCAGCGCCTGCATTAAGCGTCTGCCCCCCGGTGGTCAGTGCGCATCATAGCGACCGGTCATTCCGCTGTTCGGTCTATTTGCATATTAGCCTTTTATTATATAGGATTGATTTTTTTTTAAGAGAGAGAGAAGGGAGAGGGATAGAGGGTGGGAAACATTGATAACAGAGAGGAACATCAGCAATCAGCTGCCTCCTGCACACCCCCTACTGGGGATTGAGCCTGCAACCAGGGCATGTGCCCTGACCAGGATCAAACCTGCAACCTCTTGGTTCCCGGGTCGATGTTCAACCGCTGGCCAGGCTCTTCATGTACTTTTATTGGCTTGTTCTCCAATGGTGCCTATGGTGTTTGGAGGGGGGAGAATTCCCCACTCCCTTCTTTAGTGCTTTCGGTTGGTTGGACTAATAATAAAATACTCAAATTGACACAAGGCTAGATTAACCAGAGAACAAAACCAATTTAATACACGCACACAGGAGAATCATAATATGATACTCAGATCATAAAATGAGGCTCAAAGAAATGATAGAACTAGGCACCTTTTTTATACTTTTCAGCCAAAGAAACAATACTTTGTTGAGAAATTGACAGGACAAATAAAGTTAGCACTCATTAGAAGGGAATCTTAGTAAGATTTGGGCTCAGGTAGTAAATTAGTAATGACGTTACAAGGTTTGTTTATACAGGCTTTTTCGACTCTGGATTTTCTAACTCCGTGATAAGGTTGCCGTCTCTCAGCCCTCACGAGTGGGGCGGGCACCTATCACATGAAGTTTATTGCCTGCTTTCGGGGGACCGCGGAGAGTCAGAGAGCTCCTTTCATTCCTGCTCCTTCTCAGGAGACTTTAGCTTGAAGTAATTATATGCCATTGTGGGATATCCTGGGGCAGCCTGCCATGGGCCCCAGACAGTAGGAAGTGTACAATTTTTTTTTTTAATCCTCACCCAAGGATATTTTTCCATTGATTTTTAGAGAAAGGGAAAGACAGCGAGAAATATCTATGTGAGAGAAACACATCGATGGATTGCCTCCTGGGTGACCAGGGCCCAGGCCAGGGAGGAGCCTGCAACCACGGTATGTACTCTTGACCGGAATCGAACTGGGGATCCTTGTGTCTGCAGGCCGGTGCTCTATCCACTGAGCCAAGCCAGCTAGAGCAGAAGTATACACCTTTAAAGAACAAAATGGTATTTGAAAATACCGTGTAGAACAGATAACCGTCATTCTTTCATTTTGGCAAAAGGTAATTTACCCCAGATTCTGCAGCTGCTCCTCCAGACTCCCGTTTCGTCCACCTAAGTGGACATAGCTCTGAGATCACTCTCTAAACATCCTGAAATGAAAGCTGTGAAGGGAGATGGTGCCACCCAGGCCATCAGGAAACAATGAAAGCCCTGCTTGTAAGAACATGACTCACGCTCCGTGTTACGTCTTTGAGGGCTCAATGTGACCTTCTCTGGCAATGAACTTGAGATGCCAGAAGAACCCCTGGACCGTCTGAGGGAGGACAGCACAAAGAATTCAAAGGGCAGAGGAGTAAGAGTGGGTTTGGGGAGGGAAATGGAAAGAAAGAGCATGATCCAATGTTGGAGATAAATCAGGTGATGTGGAACGCGGCCCAGACGATTGTTTTGTTGGAAATCGGTTGAGTGGAGAGTCACAGTTTGGTGATTCTGGGTCAGATCTCTTTCCTCTCAGCACCAAAGAATGAGGAGCTGGCCCGGCACAGGGAATGACTCATCGTGGCCTCCCCTCCCCTCCCCCTTGCTAAAGGATATAGATATTATCCAGACTTCACCTCTCAGCAGAGCAATTACTGCGGGCAATTTGTTCACAAGAAATACATCTCTAATTCACCTTTTTTTTAAAAGAAAAGAGGTTAAAATTTTCCTATAAAATTTTATGTACATACAAGTATATTTTATAGCATAGAGTGTGGTCTCAGGGCGTGGGCTCAGGAGGCGGATGGATGGATGGCTGTTCAAATCCCAGCTCCTCAGGTACAAGGAAATAGCTACCGTGCTAAGGCTCAATTTCCTCATCTGTGGAATGAGAATGAGAAAAGTGCAAACTGACATCCTAGATTTGATGTCAGGACAAAGTGCTGGTGCTGGACACAGAGTAGTCACCCCGAGGGAACGTTACCCATTTAGAATTGATGGCATATGGTCTGCGAAGCACTTAGAACAGTGCCTGGCACAGAGTAGGTGTTGATGAAGCCTCAGCCATGATCATCAATGTCATTGCCGTCCTCCTTCTCATCACCATCGTAGCCTGGATTTCATTACCTATGACCATGTTTAGTCCCAAGTTATTTTTTGTCATGCTTTTTCTTTTCCTTCTAATTCCAATGAATTTTCCCTAATATATATTATATTTATTCCACTGGTTCCCCAAAAGACTCAAAAGATATTAATCAGCTCCACACAGCCACAAGATAATATTAAATTTATTGTAACTATTCAATATATAGGTTTGTTAAGGAATGTTTCAAGATGTTATTTTTAATGACAGTTACTCATTGTATCCATGGCCTGACAATTGAGACTTTCCAAAATCATCTTGTCTATATTCTGTGATACAGAAATTTATTGGATTTGGCCAAGGTTTGTCATCAAAATTGTTCCCTAATTCTAGCCTAGGAACCCTACCCCATCCCTTCATTTAGAAACGGAATGAGTCTCTCCCTGGGGATGCCAGCTTTTCTCCTGCTGGTCTGCTTTCTAGAGCATCTGCTCTCGAATAGCATCTCTCCCTGCCAGCGTTCCAGAATCTTGTCAGAATAGGTAGTGTACGTCTGATCTTTTGCTTCTGTTAAGCCCTACGGAGAAATGGTAGACTTCATGGTCATTGGCTGAAGGATGTGGTCTTCACGCCTCCAAGTACTCTAAATGGTACAGTTGTATCACATGGAGTCCAAGGCTACTATGAATATTAACGACTGATACTTATTGATCACTAGCTAGTACCAGGCACTGTGTAAATACTCTACATTCGTTCTCTCACTTAATTCTCAAAATAATTATTTGAGGGAGAGACTCTTACCATCCCCTTATGGCTGACACTGTGGCTTGGCTATTCAAAAGTCATTGCCACCCCTTTCCTCCTTTTTCGCGACTGAAATGCTGATGTGAGGGTGATGGTGCAGCAGCCATTTTGCAACCAGGAGGCGACCAGCATGAAGGCAGAGGCCTCTGTGTCAGAATGCCAAGCAGAGAGACAGAGAGAGCCTGGACCCAGGCAACATTTTTTAAAAATATATATTTTATTGATTTTTTTTTTTTCAGAGAGGAAGAGAGAGGGATAGAGAGTTTAAAACATTGATGAGAGGGAAACATTGATCAGCTGCCTCCTGCACATCTCCTACTGGGGATGTGCCCACAACCAAGGTACATGCCCTTGACCGGAATCGAACCTGGGACCTTTCAGTCCGCAGGCCGACGCTCTATCCACTGAGCCAAACCGGTTAGGGCCAAACAACATTTTATAGAATAGCAAATGAGAGCTCAGTGAGTGTGTGTAATGCAACTGGTAAATTTCAGAGGCAGGATTTGTACCCAGATCTGCCCAACACCAGTGCATATGCTTTTAACCACAAAAGCACCTGCACTGCTCTCTCATCATTGTGTTTCCATCAGGCTCAGCCTTTCCAAACTATGTGTCAGAGGATTCTGAGATTATTCCTAGGAGAACCTCAGAAGAAAAGCTTCCGTGGTAAAATAAACACTGCATCGTATAGTCCCGCCCTCCCCTCACCCCCACATGCACAACAATATATCAAAGTTTCTAAGAAATCCTACAATAACAACAAAAAAACCTGCTGGACTTTGATGAACTCAGTAGTTCCCAAACTTGTTTGAACGTGATTTTTTTTTTTTTTAAATGACATTCCTAGTCATTTCCTTCAGAACATTGTTCCTTAGAACGCCAATGTGGGAGGCCATTCGCTGCATTTTGGCGAAGAGTTATTTCCTCCGCTTTGGTTTCAAGTAAAACAAAGCGAGTCACAGCAATTGCTACTTTGTGAATTACCTAGAGGATTTTTTCCAGTGTGCAACTCAGGCCCCATGGAGTCCCAGATGATAAATTTCTTTGAGAATCCGGTGCCAGGACAAAGCATGCCCCATCCGGAGGAAGCTGTCCGCTTCCTTTCTTCAGTGATGAGAATTATGTGACACTGGGCTTTCTCTTTTGCTTCGGCTTTCCGGAAGCTCAGAGACAAATGGGAAACAGCAGTCGCTGGCTCGGGTTCCTGGGGTTTGTGTTCTTCTATTTTCTTTGATCTGACCTTGATTTTCCTCTTTTTTTTTTTTTTTTTTTAATCCTGAGTCTGTGTTTTAATTTTATTGTTATTGTTGTGTACGTTCTTGTGAGCGATATTATATTCATTGTGGAATAGGTGGAGTATAAACATACGAATTCAACAAAAAATCAAGACTATCCTGAAAAGATATGTCACATGGCCTCCTGGACAGCATGGCTGTGCCCATGATGTCTGATCAAAGAACCAAGTCAATTTATTTACTGTAAAGCTTGAACTTATGTCTTATGAATGTTCAGTAAAAGAAGTAATTTTTCAAAAGTAGGATATGTCCTTTTCTTTTTAAATTTTTTTTTATTGATTTCAGAGAAGGAAGAGGGAGAGAGAGATAGAAACATCAATGATGAGAGAAGAATCCTTGATGGGCTGGCTCCTGTACCCCCCACTGGGGATCGAGCCTGCAACCTAGGCATTTACCCTGACTGGGAATTGAACTGTGACTTCCTGGTTCATAGATCAGTGCTCAACCAATGAGCCACACCGGTTGGGCAGGAGGATATATTCTTGAAGATGAAACATAAATACCTTTACTCCTATTTGAATGTAGTCTAATATAAATTCAACTTTCGTTGGAATTAATTATCTAGATTACTGAGCTAACTCAATATCTTAAACCACCAAATTAGGTAACCAAATTAATCGCAACCTTGCAGAAAAAAATAAAATTAAGAAAGATATACATGCCTCTGATATATACCTATTTCAGACACTTAATTTAGTTAACCATGGTTGAATAACCATTAGTTCCTTAAGACGGAAGCATTTGCCATATTGTCAACATAGAGGAGCAGTTAGTTATTCATGAAGTTGATGACTTGTGCCATTCATTAAAGGGGCATCCTGACACGCTCCAGCCCAGTAAGCAAAAGTGAACTAATGGCACACTGTGAAATTCAGTAGGAGATAGAAAGAAATATGATACAGATGTTGAGGGGAGAACACTCAGGTGCTGAGTAACAGCCGGGAGAGACAGTTCAGAACATGTGATCAACAGCCACTGTTTTCAAACAAACTCCTGACCATATGCCTTCAGATACGTCAGATGTATTGGTAATGTTTCATTTTGCTGTCGGGCTTCTCTTAGATCTTTAAAGCTCTAAACTCCAGGCTTTTATCCAGGGCATGGTAGTGACTGCTGGGGTAAATTTCATGTGTAAAGATAACATTTTGAACTGCTAATATTGGCCCTTTCCTCTCTACTCTTTCAGGCCACAGAAGTATGTCCTCCTCGTGGCTCTTAGAAAAGGGTTGTTACAATATATTTGCAAAGAAACAAAAGGAGTCTGACTTCAGCTTTTGGGTTTCAATGTAGATCAGTGATGGTGAACCTATGACACGCGTGTCAGAGGTGACACGCGAACTCATTTTTTTGGTTGATTTTTCTTTGTTAAATGGCATTTAAATATATAAAATACATATCAAAAATATAAATCTTTGTTTTACTATGGTTGCAAATATCAAAAAATTTCTCTATGTGACACGGCACCAGAGTTAAGTTAGGGTTTTTCAAAATGCTGACACGCCGAGCTCAAAAGGTTCGCCATCACTGATGTAGACCTTGGAAATGCATGCCAGAGAAAATAGCTTGTGAGAAAAGGGTTTTCAAAAACACCCTTGTTAACCTTGTTAGATTAGTTAGGCTTCATAAAACAGAACATAAAGAGGCTTACATATAGAAATTTATTTCTCTTTCCTATAAAAGAAGGCTGGTAGGGTAGAGCTGGTATTGTCCTCTGATACTCAAACTCCATCTGCACTTCCATTCCCTCCTAGTACTAGCTTGCAGCCACAAAATTACCTCCTGGTACAAGATGGTTGCTAGAGCTGTAACCATCATCTCCACATCTGAGGCAAGAGGAACTAGGAAAAGACAGAGTATCCTTCCTGCTAAGTCAGATCGCACAGCCATCACAGAAGTCCCACAAAACACTTATGCGTATATGTCACTAGAGGCCCGGTGCATGGATTCATGCACCGGTGGGATCCCTTGGCCTGGCCTGTGAAGATGCGGCCAAAATTGGCTCTCCAACATCCCCCCAGGGGTCCTGGATTGCGAGAGGGTGCAGGCCAGGCCGAGGGATCCTACCAGTGCACCATCGGGGCCAGGGAGGGGTCGAGGGAGGGCTCCAGGGAGTGTCCAGCCCATCTCGCCCAGTCCTGATCAGCAGGCCCCAGCAGCAAGCTAACCTACTGGTTAGAGCGTCTTCCCCCCTGGTGGTCAGTGCATGTCATAGTGACTGGTCGAATGGTTGAATGGCCGGACACTTCGCATATTAGGCTTTTATCATAGAGGACTTGCCAGTATTTAGTCACATGGGACATGCGTAGCAGCAAAGGAGCCCAGAAAATACAATCTTTTGTAGAGCATACTCTTATTAAAGTGGGAAGGCTGTAAACAGCAGCCCCTGTCACCGTTCCTAAAGAACTCAGGGTATAACGTTGATATCATAAATATTAATTGGGCATAGTCCTTGATTATGCAAGAGCAATTTTTTTTTTTAAATTTCAGATGAGATAAGCATCCTTTGGACTGGGCGATGAAAGCAGGAAGAGAAAGGAAGTGAGGAGCAAATGGATATTGTAGGTCCCTAAGCAGGTTCCCGTGCCCTAAGACTTATCACCAGATCCTCCAGGGAAATCTCAGATAGAATGGGGGATCCACAAGCAGAGGCTCCCGGCTTTGCTCCTTGGTGAAGACGCGAAGGTGACAGCCTCACGGGACCTCCCCAGACCTGTGTGGTGAGATATTGGTAACACTAGTGGCCGCCTGACACAACGGTGTGAGATGGCCTCTGACCCTCGAGTCATGTGGAAGAGCATCCAAGTGTATGTCCCCAAGCCCTTCCCCCTCCATTATGCGGGCCTCAACAGTAGCTGAGGGAGGCCAGCAGGCCTGAAGATGCTTTGTTTGAGGTGAGATGAGAGGGATGTGGGGTGACCTTTCTAGACCAATTACCAGAAACCAGATGGAAATCCCAGGTGTCCTAGACATTTCCTGTGGGGATGATGCACATCTCCACATGCCGTCCCCTCATCCAACTGTGAGAGTTTCCTGGAATTTCGACATAATCCAGGGCACGGGGGGTGAAAATCCTGAATTGGCTGAACAAGGATCCCAATTTGAATGAGAAAACTCTGATTTGACTGAGTTTTCTCAAAAATGGCTAGGATTGAACAAGCTGTATAAAAGTTATTTTTTTTTAAATGGCTAGGATTAAGTTATGCTACCAGATTGGGGGCTTGAAATTAAAATTAAATGTATTTATACCAAAGAAAAATTATTATTTTTCTATCAGTGAATGGGTGACCTGCAAAAATTCATCTGCAACACAGGCTTTCTCAGTTTGTCATATCTCATTCTGGAAAGTCATTCAGCTCAGAACTTTGGCACCTCCTTTCTTTAATGGTGTCTGAAAAGTAGTGACAAATGAGCATTTTGCTGTTTCAACTAAAGCTCTTTTGAGTGAGCAGAACTTCACTGTCACGTTGTTGTAAGAACACTGTAGCTCAGATCTATGACTCACAAACTCCTTCCCCACTCCCCGCCAGCAAGCACCTCCTCAGATGGCCTAGGATGGACTTCCCAAACTTGAGCTGCCTCTAAGGAAAACAATTTCTTCTGTCCTGCCAGGGCCGGGGGGCGGTAGGGCAGCGGGGGCGTCTTTTTAACAGAAATCCTTTCAACAATCCTGAGCAAACCAGGATGGTTGGTTGGTCATCCCTCTTGAGTCAGAATCACCCTGGGCTCTACCCCAGAGCTTCTAACTCAGTAGGGGAGGCCCGAGATTGTACATTTGTAACAAGCTTCCAGAGAATCTAATGCTGCCGGTCTAGAACCATATTGTACTGGCCTAAGGTCACAATCCTCCCCCCAACCCTGCCTCCCCAACAGTAACATAATAGAGCAATTCTATCAATCCATATATTTAATCAATGACAAATTCATGGCAAAAGCTTTAACCAAGATCTGAAGTCTCTCCTCCTCCTCCTCCTCCTCCTCCTCCTCCTCCTCCTCCTCCTCCTCCTCCTCCTCCTCTTTCTCCATTTCCTCCTCCACTGCCTCCTTCTCTACCTCCTATGCCTGCTCCTTCTTCTTTTATAGAAATTCCCCAACCTGGCCAGCTCTGTGCAGCTGAATTGGAGCTCATTTCTGGCAGCTAAGCCTAGCCCTTCCAGAAGTTCTTCAAGCACTCAATGTTTTATATTAAATCCCTTTCTGCTGAAATCAGTGAAAAAGTGTTGTTATATGTAACTGACTCCTGACTGATAAATCATGGGACCCTTGAACACAGGGTTTGAGAAACAGTAAAAGAAAGAGGAAAGGAGTTTGTGTACGTTTCAGAGACCATGGGGAGAAGGAAAAGCAGAGATTTCCTAAGTGCAAAAGCCTGTCTAGGCAAAGATACCCCTGCACACCTCAGCCATTTACAAGCAAAGCACACATAAAGCCAGTTATAGAAAACCATATCCATACACTCCTGAAAAATTACTACAGTCAGCAGAGAAATGACATCACCCTTCCTCTCAATCAGAACAACAAGCCTGTCTCTAACTCTGAGCACAAGAAAAGCATTTCTCTAACAGGTGGAAATAAGCAGGTTTGGCCTCATGGTGATCTTCCTGTTGTCTGACTAGCTCCCCCAGTACAATGTCTCACCTCAGAAGAGTAGAAATCTGAACTCTGGACACAGTGAAGTCACCTGAGCCCAGTGAAGATTGCTAGAACCAGGGGCCTGGGTCCGCCATCCTAAGAGGTTTAAACATAATCAGAAGAGTCCCCTAAATTCTCACATATCTCTATCAACTATAAAGCCATTCCTTTTGAACTTTTATTTAAGCCTTAAAAAGGTAATTCATGCCCTGCCAGAGTGGCTCAATTGGTTGAGCGACGTTGTTCTGTGCACCAAAAAGTTGCCAGTTTGATTCCTGATCAGGGCACGTGCCTGGGTTGTGGGTTCTATCCCCAGATCAGGGCACATACAGAGGCAACCAATCAATGTTTCTTTCACATTTCTCTCTCCCTCTCCCTTTCCCTCTCTCTCTCCCTCTCCTTCTCCCTCTCCCCCTTCTTCTCCTTATACATGTCCTCAGGTGAGAATTTTAAAAAAGTATTTCATCATGTAAGGTAGAAAGGAAAGAGAGATGGAAGACATACACTCAACCACAAGTTCCCTAATTTACGAAACCAAGCATGGAAGGGGAAAAGTAAACCATGAACTTTCAGTGTAGATATTAACTCACACCTGCCAGTTAAATTCTTGAAACTGGACCATGCACGTGTAAGGGCCCAGCATTAAATATTAAAGGTGCTGTTTCTCCCAATGAGCAGCATGTCTCCTAGAACCTGGAGAGCCTGGCAGTGGTGGCAGGGACACACTCGGGCAAGTTCCGCACATTTTTATTTCATTGTATTGATTTATTTTACTTTATGTATTTTGTTCATTTTAATTTTCCAGATTTATTGATATATAATTGAAAAATAACATTGTGGCCCTGACTGATTTGACTCAGTGGATAGAGCGTCGGCCTGCGGACTGAAGGGTCCCAGGTTCGATTCTAGTCAAGGGCATGTACCTTGGTTGTGGGCACATCCCCAGTGGCGAGTGTGCAGGAGGCAGCTGATCGACGTTTCTCTCTCATCCATGTTTCTAACTCTCTATCCCTCTCCCTTTCTCTCTGTAAAAAATCAGTAAAATATGTTTTTTTTAAAAAAGAAAAATAACATTGTGCAAGTTTAAGGTGTACAATGTGATGCTTTGATACGCATATATATTGTGAAATGATTACCACAACCATGTTAGTTAATACCTCCATCACCTTACATCATTGCCATTTTTTGGTATGTGTGGTGAGAACAATTAAGATTTACCCTCTTAGCAACTTTCAAGTTTATAATACAGTATTATTCACTGCAGGCATCATGCTGTATGTTAGATCCCAGGAGTCCTGCACCATTGCATGAGCCTGCTTCTCTTAGGTCATTGTGGGCACCTTACACTGCCATACTTAACTCACTTAAGCCGTCCCCCAGTTCAGCTGGCCCTCTTTATGTAAGCTTGATCACTATCCTCTAAGATCCCTTTCTTACAAGATCAAAGAATCAATATAATCCTTTCCCCGTCTCAAAACTTGACTTCTTACCCCAAGAGAAACTTTTCACCCATAGAGCTGTATACAAGCTATAAAATCATCCTAAGTTGCAGTTTTTACATTTTTCCTTCTGTTTTTCTCTCCTGCTCTGCTTGCAATGAAACTTACTATAATAAGCTCATCTACTTATTGGAAGGTACTTTATATATGACAGCTCTTCAAGTTATGGGGTGAGAGCAAAAGGGTGGTTGAGAATGTAATGACTTACTTGAACTCTTGTCTATCTCTGGTCCCTCCTCAACCCGGCAGCAGGGCCTTTGTAAAATGTAAACTCAGTCATGCCTCTCCCTAATTAAAATCCCTCCATCGTTTTCCATTGTACCGAGAATAAGCACAAACTCCTTTACATGGCTCCCAATAACACGCCTCTGGTCTAGAGTTGTGTGTAAGTTAATAAATGTAAAACTCTTAGAATGGTGCCAGCACATAGCAAGTGCTCAGTAAATCTTAGCTGCTCTTTCCCTTCCTTCCTCACCCTCTTCCTCCTCCTCACTATTACATGACAAGGTTCTCATGATCTTTCCCTTGCCTCACTCTTAGCTGTCAGCCACCAGGCTCTTTCCTTGTAGCCTCCTATTCACAATTTGTAATTGATACTTATTTTACATATTTAGTGCCTCTCTTCCCCATTAGCCTTTACATGCTCTTAAGGAAGAAGATATCTGTTTTGTTCACTACTTATACTTAGCATATAGCACTGTGTTTAGTACACAGAGGCAACAATAAATATTAAGAGAGAAAATAAAAGATAATTTTAAAGACTTCAACTATTTATTGAATGTTTGCTATGTGGCTAGGCATTCTGCTTGGCATGCATTAGCTCATCTATTCTTTCAAATATCCATGAGGTAGATAATCATCTCTATTTTCTATCTGCATAAAGTGAGATGCTAAGAGTTTGTGAAAGCCACACAGGTACTAAGATTCAGATCTGAACTGAGTTAGGATTTGAATTGAGGTCTGTCTGGCTCCAAATCATTAGCTCTCACTCCCACACCAAGTTGCTTCTAGTAACATGATGGTGGGGCCCTCATGAGGGGATTAGCGCCCTTATAAAACGAGACATGAGAGCTCTCTCTGCTCTCTCTCTCTCTCTCTCTCTCTCTCTCTCTCTCTCTCTCTCTCTCTCTCTCTCGTCTCCCCCCATGCATACACACTGAGAAGAAGCCATGTGAGTACACAGCAAGAATGTGACTGTCTGCAAGCCAGGAAGAGAGCTCTTACCAGAAACCAGATCAGCCGGCACCTTGATCTTGGACTTGCCAATCTCCAGAACTGTGAGAAATACATTTATGCTGTTTAAGCCACCCAGGCTATGGCATTTAGTATGGTAACCTGAGATGATTAATACACACCTCAAGTTATAACAGTGATTACTCAGAAAATAAAGGCTCTTTGGCTCCTGCTACTGTGACTAAATAATATGTCAACAAACATCTGAAGTACATTATACACTTGCTCAATACACTGACAGTGTTTGAGACAGAATTGAGGCAAAGATATAAAAGCATTTTGTTAACTGTGAAATACTGAATAAATGCCAAGTTATTACCAGTTGAACTAAGAAAGTTTTATTCACTTTTTTAAAAAATATATTTTATTGATTTTTTTACAGAGAGGAAGGGAGAGGGATAGATTAGAAACATCGATGAGAGAGAGAGACATCGATCAACTGCCTCCTGCACACTCCCTCCTGGGTATGTGCCCGCAACCAAGGTACATGCCCTTGACCAGAATCGAACCTGGGACCCTTCAGTCCACAGGCCGACGCTCTATCCACTGAGCCAAACCGGTTAAGGCCACTTTTTTTTTTTTAAGTTCATGTTGAAAAATATCCACCAATTCCCAATTCAGTCCCATGACAGTATTTATCGGTGCCATCTGCTGGAAGTTCCTGAAAAATTGATGAGGTTAAGATGAATGAAATGTAAGCGGCACACCACATTATATTTTAAGTACACGTATTTCTTACATATTAAAATTAATGTAGACAAAGTTTCAGGGATGCATATCTTGTATTAAAATTTGCTATGTAAAACATTTTGATGCTGAATAAATAAATGGGTTTCATGATTATAATAGTCCTTCTTTCCTTCCTTCATTCAACCAGTATGTTCTGAGCTCTTGCTGTCTGCCAGACCCGTGACAAGAATGGAAAGAGGTCTCAGTAACTGTCCCTGCTCACAAAAGGTTGGGGCCCTCCGTTTAGTGGGGGCTGCCTGGGGAAAAATAAGAAAGGGACCTCCCCATCCAGGAGGTAATAGTTTTTTCCATAAAATATTGAAATCCACCATCTTTACAGGAGTGGAGGAGAGAAGGAAGAATTATGGAAGGAAAATCGAACTTGAAGCCATCAGGCAAGTGTAAGTAGGAATTAAAAGAAAAAAAGGCAAGCTTCCTCCCATCCTGTGAACATCACAGGTGTCAAGTGGTCTCCATGAACATTGAGTTAGAGCTAAATTAATCTAGCCTTCCATCTATTAAAGGCACCAGGGATTTCAATATGGAGGGTATATATTCTGCAGATCAATATATTTATCATAAAACCCCAGCCTCACGTGCCCCACAATGAACTCAGACATAGCAGAACTGTGGTAAGTTTTCATTCTCCTCAGCAGGCTCACCCCTATCAGTTCATTAATCCCACAATATGCAAACCTGCATTTTATATGACTGAAATTTTGAACCCCACTTATGGAACTTTAGGGGGATTGACAGGTAAGGGCAATGAAAGTTGTTTTTAGACCAGTGGTTCTCAAACTTCAGTGTGCATCAAAACCACCCAGAGGGCTTCTTAAAACACAGATTTGCTGGGTCCCATTCCTGGAGTTTCTGACTCAGAGGGTCCTGGGCTGGGGCTGGTCATTCTAACAGGTTCCCAGGTGCTGCTGGTGCAGGGACCACTCTGTGAGGACCACTACTTTAGACGACGATAACTAACGTGAAAGTAATAAAAGCATTTGTTAGATTTTAGAGGCATTTCAAAATAACATACAATGTCTGTTTTAATTTACAAAGCAGTGCAGGGCACATTGACAAATTGAAAACAGAGATAATTATAAAGAAGAAAAAAATAAATCACCTAAAGTCTCAAACTGAGAAATAAGCCCTGTACAACTGTTATCTTTCCTTCCATATTTCTTTTGATATGTACGTGTGTGCACACAGGCGCATATATTTGAAATCATTCTGTATATAGAATATTGTATCTGATTTTTTTTTCTTGTGACCATTTTTCATAAATTTAAAAATTAGCAAATACAGGGTATATTAATAATCGGGTTGTTGCTATGAGCAACTAGGGATCCAATCACTGATCATATTGCTGGTTTGCTGGGGTTAGGGCTCCCTGAGCTCCCTACCCCATTATCTTGGAAGTCTTGCCTTATCCTGCTTCACTTTTTCTTTCCTGACCCAGAGTTGGTGGGAGGAGTCTGAGTAGGTAGGCGATCAGTGGTCAAATTTATTCCTTTTTGGAAAGGTTCTCTTAAGCAAATAATAGGAGAGTTCACACTCTAGGATCTTTCCCCCCTTGTATCCCAAGTTCCTTTAACCGTTAGTGAAGAGTAGTATTAACTTTGAGTGTGTTTAGTAGGGTAGGTATATGTTATCATTGTTATTTGGACTAAAATCAACTGATTCATCATAGACTTCACCTAATCACTTGTTTTGGCCTTTCTAAGAAATCTGGTTTTAGGTTGGTAAACAAAAATTTAGAGTGAGAGGCAAGTTCAAGGGCAGATCTATAACTTCAGAAGTTGGTATTTTTTTAAATTATGTGAGTAATAATGCCTATCATTGGAAAAGCTATATCTGTTGTTCTCAAATTATTTTGTGTCGGCACTAACTCTAGTTAATAACCACTCTAGTTTTGGTCTAGATAATAATCACTCTACTTTTGGTTAAATTCTAACTCTTCTTAATTTCCTTTCCACCATAGCTTAGCGGTTAAGAACTTGCCATCTACTGTTTTGTTCGCGGGGGTGATTTTTCTGATACCACGATGACATGCCAGAGGCTTCAACCGTAACAAATTGCACTGTATGTTTATGCCTGACTGTTCCTTATCATAGTCTTAAAGATAAGAAAGATTTATAAATGTTTTACAATAGTTCTAATACATTGCAAGGGTTATTGCAAAATTATGAACTATTTTGTGCACTCAAACTAGCTCTCTGTCTCAATCTCTTCTACTCTTCAGGTGGGTTGGCGGTGGGGGGAGGGCAGACTAGCATCTGGATACTCATTTTTTTTTTTTAACACAAATAACATTGATATGGCCCACATATTGTCAGCTGCTTAGAGAACAACATTCCAATTGAGGATGACAAGACTTGCACAAGACATAACTATCCTTGCAATGGCGTTGAAGGAGCATCGTAGCTTGGTTCGAGTCAGAAACTGCTAATGAGGCACACCTGGGAGTAACAGAATTCTAACATGAGGGTAAAACTTTTTCTTCATTGCTCCACTACATGGTTAAATACGGTACATTTCTTACGTAACTTACAAGGGAGCCTTTTGAGGAAAGGGTAAATATAAAAGGAATGTTGAGTCCTTCATGGATCCTAACCCGACAATAACTAAGTTAACCCGCACGCTGCTGCAGTGGCTGCTGTTAGCATTGCGTGACGACATATCCACAGGCACATCAGGCCTTCCACCTAAGCAGCCAAAGTCACGCGCTGGGTGAATGTTTCCTGTGGGTGTACTATTAACACTAGTGGGAGCTCTTTACATTGAGTTAAAAAAAATCACAGGCCCACCGTTGTTCTGCCATCCTCTCCCTTTCATATTAGATCTAGACCTTGTGTCTTGGGAGGGTTATCTTTAAGGACATCCTTTGCCAAGACTGAGATTAATAATTTTAATGCATTCGAAGGTACTATTCAATGGAAGTCAGTAATGTGTTACAGGCTTCTTTCTACCTCTGCACTATATTTAAGCCAGGGACTGGTCGTTAGTTAGTACTGTCTTTCAATTTTAGTGATTTCACACTGGCTATACCTACGAGGCTGGAAGGAAGAAAATCACAAGAAAGCCCATGCAGATGAAGAGGTAGTCAAACTGTCTTCCTGAGGACAGAAAGGGACATGTAGGAAAGGCAGTGATGCTTGTTACGCATTTCCCTGCACCATTGGACGGTGCTATGACTGCTTTCCGAAACAGACTCTACCTGGTTGCCGGTCCCCTGAGCTACAGCTGCTGGGCCGCCCTGTATTCTAAGCACCATAAGAAACTGCTGGCATGACGCCTGGACAAAAGAGGGCAGTTTCTCTCTAACTTTGGCTTTCTATGCCATCATCCTTGATTGTCAGGGAGAGGGTGGCCTGGCACATTCTTGGGGACCTGAGACTCTCACAATATAGGATCAATTAATCTTGGAAGGGCTTGGAATTTCTTTTTTCTTGCACCCTCTACAGTCACGCCAATACTCCTACAAAATTCTACTTCTGGTCAAAAGGAGTAAGAGAAACATGGGCTATGGAGCTATCCGGGGGACCATAGAATCCACCCCCTTCTTCCACACTGAGTGAAGCCTGGAAGAACTGGAGTGACTTGACCCAAGTTTTCTTCTGATTCTTTCCCTGACGCCATGCTACCTATCATAAAAGGTATTAAATAATATTGGCAGCTTCCATTTGGTTGAGAGTGGGCAGTGGAGGGACTTCCTAAGCATCAGGCCCCACACTAAGTGTTTTGTGTACATTCTCTCAGATAATCCTCATATCAGACTTATGAATTATTATTATTCTCATTTTGCAGATTTTTGAACTGAGACTTTAAGTCACAGAATTAGTAAATGGCTGAGCCAGGATTCAAACCCAGATATGTTTGACTGCAAAGGCCAGTTATTCAAACTGCTACACTACACTCTAGTCCAGGGGTGGGCAAACTTTTTGACTCGAGGGCCACAATGGGTTCTTAAACTGGACCGGAGGGCCGGAACAAAAGCATGGATGGAGTGTTTGTGTGAACTAATATAAATTCAAAGTAAACATCATTACATAAAAGGGTACGGTCTTTTTTTTCAATAGTTTTATTCATTTCAAATGGGCCGGATCCAGCCCGCGGGCCGTAGTTTGCCCACAGCTGCTCTAGTCTATAGTCTATGTAGAATATTACTCATTCTAAAGAGGGAAGCATTGCCAAGACATGGAGAGTAATTCAAGACCCCAAGGGATTGTGAGATTCCAGGAAACATATCCAGGGCTGGAATCATCCCTTGATAATATTAGTAATAGTCACAGCTACCATGAACTGAGTGCCTGCTAAAGGCCAGACACTTTACATTTGTTATCTCATTTAATTATCACAGCCACTTTGTGAAGTAATTATACAGCCATTTTTGGTCTGGTTATATAATGGGGATAATTTTATACCCATTTTTCAGATGAGGACACTGAGAATTAGAGAAGTTAAATAACTTTCCAAACTCACACAGTTGGCAGACGGTAAAAATGAAACTTAGAGTTAAATCTAAGTGACTTTGAAACACCATGTTCTTACTCATCTTAGATGAGTGTTTGGCCCCTGGAATCTACTTAATCGCTATAGAATGCATGAATAAACAAAGGGAAAAATTAATAAATGGGGGCTAGAATGGAGTCTGTGCCTACTATGCAATGCCCAAGTAGGCTTTGGTTAGAATCTCTTAAAAGCATAATGTGTTGTTTTGCTCCAAAAGATAGAACTGGGACACATCAGTGGAAATTGCAGACTTCCTGTGGCTTCCTGTACAGGAATCTGGCTTCAAAAAGTTTATTGGCGGGATGACCTTCAGTTCTATGATTCAAAGATTCTATGAGAGCCAATGTCTTTTGGAGGCATGACAATAAAGAACATTCCAACCGCGAGAGCTGTCTTATAAAACAGTGACCTGTCCATCTTTGAAGGAGTTCCAGCTACAGGACCCCCTGCCGGAAATGCTGTCAAAGGTACTGTGAAACTGGGTGAGTAGAAGATTGTTTACAAAAATGGCTGCAGCTCTTCCCTTCCCTCTACTTCCCTTTGTAAAATGACCTTGAAGTTCCTCCCATGGAGAGCTGACATTTTCCCTCTCCATGAATCTGGGTTAGCCTTGTGACCACTTTATCCAAAAGAATGCAACAGAAGCAATCTTATGCCAGTCCTGAGTCTAGGTCTCAAAATGCCTTGCGTAGTTTCACCCTTCTTCTAGAAACACTGATACCCTTGTGAAGAAACCCTAGCTAGACTTGCCTGCTGGAGAATGCCAGACAATGTGGAGAAGAGACGCGCCACAGCCCACAGCCAGCCAACCTCTGGAAGCACGGCCACCTGGCTGACCTGCAGCTGACCACAGATGCAGACAAAAACACATAGCCGAGACCAGAAGAACCACCCGGTTCACCTGTAAATGCAGGGGCAATGGTAAATGGTTGCTGTGTGAATCTCACAAACACTGCCTGAGATGAAGGGAAGACATAGGGAGTGTCTGATGTCCAATCAGGTCATGCCACCAGACACCCCCCCCCCCACCCCCCGCCCCCGGGGTCCAAAAGACCACCAGGGACTTTCTCAGAGCTTAGTAGCCAACATGAACTTGGCATCTTACTACTCGCCAGGCAATAGTTTTAATGTTTATGTAAATCAATGCTTAAGCCTCACAGCAACCTGTGAGAAGTGTATTACTATTATTGAACTGATTTGACAGACAGAGAAAGCCTGGTAGAGAAGCGAAGGAACTGACCCAAGGTGCAGAGTTTAATAAATGTCCAGCCCAGGTTTTGAACACAGGAAGTCTAGAGCCACAGCCCTTGTGTGTCACACGACCCTGCCTCTTGCTGTCTGACATAATGGGGAAGATTGTCCGCAGACACTATACTTATCTTCACAAAACCTGGTAGTTGTAAGTTTTCCCATAATGCCTTTCACCAGGCTCTCTACAAAGGCCCGAGATGTCACCAGATACCCAGATAACACAGTCATTTTCCAGCCTTCTGTCACTTCAGAGCAGGCTTTCCTACGTCCTGTTTCTAAGGAATTTCCCTATTGCACTTGAAGCTTAAAGCCATGATCAATAGAAATGTTTTAAAAGGCTCATTACCAAAAACATGGACGCAATTACAAAAAAACACAACACTTCCAAAATAGAATCCATTTTCCAGGATGAGAGTTTTTATCCTACCTAGAAAAAGAAATGTACTTAAATTAGGTTTAGAAAAATATATGAGATGGGCTTATGCAAAAGGGTTAAGCAGGGAATCAAATGCTAATAAGATTACAGAAGCAGATCTGATCATCAAGCCTAATGTCTAGGATGTGTTGGTTTCTTTCCTGCCTGATACAGTTTCCCTGCTGTTTTTCTTGCTGAGGACAATGAACTGCCAACGATAGTTAAACCAGTCCAACAGGAAAAAAGCCAAGAGATGTATCCATTCCAACATTTTCTGCAGTCTGGCAGTATACAGGGTGGGGCGAAAATAAGTTTACAATTTTATGTATGTGAAACAGAATTTATTCTTGTACTTTTATTCGTTATTGCATTATTTTCCATACCAACAACTGCAAACCTACTTTTGTCCCACTCTGTACTAGATATAGTACAGCTCTCTGCTAAGAGCCCTTAAATGGGAACTCCAATTGCCCAACTGGATTAAACATGACCAACACGTACACACTTTTCTAGAATTTAGTCTGTCTTGTCTAATTTCTCCACAGAGCAGGCAGCATCATTTATTTCTCTACTATTGTGGGTTTTTCCCCTGACACCTCTTGGAGCCCTGACACAGCACTCCTCACTCTCCCCACCCCCCAACATAGTAGGAATTAGTGGGTACCCCTATTGCCCAAACCCTATGTCACTGCTCAGGACTTGACTACTGACTCTAGGCAGAGCAGTATAAATACCTGTGTATCTGCTTACGGACCTTCCTTTTACTTCACCCATTTGTCTAATTATTTTACAGCAATCTCAACTCCTTTTTACCTGTAGCTTCTCAAGGGTCCTGAGAGGGACCCCTACCTTCTCCCACTTCTTTAAGTTACCCATCGGGCTCTCAAAGGCAAAATGTCAGTCTTGTTCTGGGAAGTTTTGATGGAGCTTTTCTTTTCTTTTACTTTTAAAGTGGACTTTCTATTTCACAGCAGTTTTTGATTCGCAGCAAAACTGAGTGAAAGACACACAGCCTTCCTCACTATTGCCACCCCATTCCAGTGTGGTTTATTTGTTACAACTGATGAGCCTGATGGAGTTATTATAAAAACCACTACATTCGAGGCCAGAAGCCTTTTTTCTAGTTGCTAAAAGCTTTAGGGAAAATACATTTCTAATATTTGACTTACTGGGGCTACTCTGCTGGAAAAAAGGATAAGATATTAAATATTAAAGATGACCAGATGGTAGATACCGAAGCCACTAAAAACAAAACCAAGAAGGGTAAACTCATAAGCACAAAATGTAACTGAAAGCATTAGTAAAGCTGAACCTGTGTGTGTGTGTGTGTGTGTGTGTGTGTGTGTAGCATTATGAATCTATTTGCAGATGACAATACCAGAGCTCCAAAGAGGCCATCTTATACATCAAGCTGTCATTAAAATATGTGGCTCTTTCCTGCAGTGTCATGTTGCTAATGAAACTTTTATTTTCCAGTAATACTGGAGGTAGTAATTAGAAGGTGTATTATTCTTGGCCAACTATAATGGATACAACCACAGCCAAAGTTTAATTGCTATGCTGCAAACAGGGCAGCAATTAGCATGCAGAGCAGGATTCGGAGCGACAGGTAATGTACTTCCAGTGAAAGTTTTTAAATAAAGGATATCCTCCATGTTGTGTTCAGAGCCTCCCCTGAATTAAGTAAATAAGCCATAAAATTCACACATGTCACCCAGAGGAACTGGAATCATGGGTAGAGCTCTCACGGGCTAGGCAAAGAAGGGTTTGGGAGAGAATGTCAGGAGCAGAGAAGCTCATACACCCCAAGTTGCTCTCTCTTCCTCTGGTCTATCCTGTGCCTCTGCTCAGCTCAGCTTCCTCCCGCTGTGTGCTCTCCCAGCCACGAATGCCTGGCCCTCAGGTCAGGGCTCACAAGGTCTGCCCATATATATCTGCAGACTCCAGGCAAGCAGACGAAGGAGGACCCCATACCATCTGTCTACATAGTTAAACGTCATAAATCAAGCTAATAAACTGTCAAATAAAATGTGTTCTGTCCTCCTACCTTTATTCCAAAGTAACAATTTTAAATGCATAAGGTTATATTTTAGCAATTATGGGCCAACTATCAAAGATGAAAAAAATAATTATTATTTTAAATTCATTAGCCTGTTGATAAGCTGGAGATTTTTGGATAAGCAATAAATAAAAATTTACACAATTTAAAAATGATATGTGTACTCCATGAGATGTTGTTAAAATCAAGGTTTTAATGCAATCGGTGCTTTATTAAGAATAATGCCAAATTATATAACTTTCCTGAGTTACTAAAATTTTTAAACTTAATTTTAACTTGGAGAAACTTTGTTCTCCTAAGACAGTAGCAACTGGAATTGTCAATCAAATTCTTAAAGTAACATTTATTTTAGAAAATGGAGAGTTGGGGTTTCTGGTCTGACAGAGCTTAGCAGCCATCATTCTATCCTAACAAGTAAAAAGTGGAATAAGCTGAAAAGTAAAAATTCTTAGGTCTGTCAGAGATTACTGCTCCCAAAACTGGAGATACAGACAGGACGATACAAAGAATTGCAACTTGCTGGAACAGAAACCCATGAGTAGAAACCTCCAGAGGGACCAACAGGGGGTAGGAAAATCTGGATTGCTGGGGCTGTGTGGACAAGTCTGACAGTTAAAAACTCCGTGGGAACTCAGTCTTCAGAGACCCCCCACACTTTGTGAGATTACCTTCCTGAAAGACCAGGAAGGAAGTCCTAGCTAATGCAATAAGACAAGAAAAGGAAATTAAAGCTATACAGCTTGGGAAGGAAGCAATGAAATTGTTCGTTTGCAGATGACATGATTATCTATGTAGAAAATCTGAGAGAATGAACTAAACAAACTCCTGGAACTTATGTGATTATAGCAAGGTTGCAGAATACAAGGTTAACATAAAAGTCCATCACTTTCCTAGGTACCAGTAATGAACAAGTGGAATTTGAAATTAAAAACATAATACCAATTGGGGGGGAAAAAACACCAAACAAACCCTCACAGTACCATTTACATTAACACCCTCCAAAATGAAATACTTAAGTGTAAATCTAACAAAATGTATATAAGATCTACATGAAGAAAACTACAAAACTCTGTTGAAAGAAATCAAAGAGGAACTAAATAAATGGTGATATATTCATATTTTTTGTGGATAGGAAGACTCAATATTGTCAAGATGTCAGTGCTTCCCCACTTGATGTATAAACTCAATCAAAACCCCAGTTATTTTTGTGGATATCGACAAATTGAGTCTGAAGTTTATACAGAGAAGGGAAAAACCCAGAATAGCCAACACAATATTGAAAAACAAAGTTAGAGACGGATACTATCTGATTGCAAACTCACTATAAAACTGCACTAATTAAGTCACTCTGTTATTGGCAAAAGAATAGACAGATCAATGGAACAGAATAGAGAGCCCAGAAATAGACCCATATAAATAAAGTAAACTCATCTTTAACAAAGTTGCAAAGGCAATACTGTCTTTTCAACAAACAGTGCTGGAACAACTGGACACCCCACACAAGAAATGAATCTGGTTACAAATCTTACACTCTTCATAAAAATTAACTCAAAATTGCTCATAGACATGAATGTAAAACATAAAACTCTTGGGAGGTAAAATAGGAGAAAATCTAGAATTTTTGGGTTTGGTGATGACTTTTTAGATACAGTACCAAAGGTACAATCAACAAAAGAAATAATTGATAAGCTGGACTTCATTAAAATGTAAAACTGCTCTGCAAAAGATAATGTCAGGAAAATTAGGAGATAAACCACAGACTGAGAGAAAAATATTTGCAAAAGATATATCTGATAAAAGATTGTTATTCAAAATATACAAAGGACTCTTAAAACTCAACCAAAAGAAAATAAACAATGTGACTAACAAATAAGCCAAAGACCTTCACAGACACCTCATCAAAGAAGACATATAGATGGTAAATGAGCACATGAAAGGCTGCTCACATCATATGTCATCAGGGCAATACAAATTAAAACAACGAGATACCACCACATGCCTATTAGAATGGCCAAAATCTGGAACACTGCCAACACTAAATGCTGGCGAGGATATGAAGCAGCCAGAACTCTCAAACATTGCTGGTAGGAATGCAAAATGGTAAAGCCACTTGGGATGACAGTTTGGCAGTTTCTTATAGAACTAAACACCCTGTTACCATAGGATCCAGCAATTGTCCTCCTTGGTATTTACTCCAAAAAAGTTGAAAACTTTTCCACATGAAACCTGCACACAGATGTTTATAGTAGTTTTATTCATAATTGCCAAAACTTGGAATCAACCAAGATGTCCTTCAGTGGGTGGATGGATACATATACAGTGGTACATCCAGACAACAGAATAGTTTTCAGCACTAAAGAGAGATGAGCTATCAAGCCATGAGAAGGCATGGAAGAATATTACTAGGTGGAAAAAGACAAGTCTATGTGATTGGCCACATCTGTATGGTTCCAACTATATGACATTCTGGAACAGACAAAATTACGGAAATAATAAAAAGTCCTGGTTGTCAGGGAAGGAGGGATGACTAGGTTGAGCACATGAGATTGTGTGTCTGATAGTTGGTACTAAAAACTAGGTTAACTTCTAAAGCATTCAACTTCCTATTATGATTTTGAATCAATAAAACTGTAGGACCTGCCATGGTTGGAATCCCATTGCCACCTGTGCCTCAAGGTGATGCCCAGACTCCCTGAACTAATGAAAGCTTTATTTTGTTTTAGTTGTTTGTTTGTTTTGTTTTTAGTATAGTTATCCAGGAAATGACTCAGTTTCCAACTAATCTCACTTGGGCACTTGATTTTATAGAGCAAATTGGCCCTGTTTAAAAATCTTGGCTCCTGAGATACAGAAGCAACCCAAGTGCCCATCCATAGAAGAGTGGATAAAAAGTGATGGTACATATGTAGAATGGAATATTACTCGGCCATATAAAGGAATGAAATCTCACTATTTGTGACAGCATGGATGGACCTAAAGCAGTGGTTCTCAACCTGTGGGTCGAGACCCCTTTGGGGGTGGAACGACCCTTTCACAGGGGTCGCCTAAGACCATCGGAATACACATATATAATTACATATTGTTTTTGTGATTCATCACTATGCTTTAATTATGTTCAATTTGTAACAATGAAAAGACATCCTGCATATCAGATATTTACATGACGATTCATAACAGTAGCAAAATTACAGTGATGAAGTAGCCACGAAAATAATTTTATGGTTGGGGGGTCACCACAACATGAGGAACTGTATTAAAGGGTCGCGGCATTAGGAAGGTTGAGAACCTCTGACCTAAAGGGTGTCGGGCTAAGTGACAAGTCAGTCGAAGTCTGTTACCACATGATTTCATTTATACGCGGGATCTAAAGAACAAAATAAACTAGCACACTAAACAGAAACAGACGCAGAGAACAAACTGCTGGTTTGCCAGAGGGGAGGAGGGCTGGGGGACTGACTGGGTGAAAAAGGCGAAGGGATTACGATGTACAAATTAGTAATTACAAAATAGTCACGGGGATGTAAAATACAGCATCGGGAATACAGTCAGTACTATTGTAATCACTGTGCATAATGCCAGGTGGATAATGGCAATAGTGGGGGGATCACCTTGTAAAGTACATGGCTGTCTGCCCATACCGTTGGGCACCTGAAATTAACATAAAGTAATATTGAATGCCAACTGTAATTGAAAAACTAAAAAAAAAGTCTCGGCTCCTGAAATCCAAACGAAGTGGATTCTTTTAAAAGGAAGCTTTATTTGGGGGGATCACCAAGACTCAACAAATCCTTCTGGGCAGAACCCCTCTGGACAGGGAGGCATCACAGACCGCAAGGCGGGGGGACGTCCCTGCCCCTGAGCCGCACCGGCCGCCGGGCTCCCCGACGCCACCCCGACACCGTTCACCCCCGCGCAGCCCGGCCCGCCCCGAGCCCGGCCCGGCCGGCGCCTCCTGGGCGGAGCGCGGGCGGAGGGCCAGCCGCACCCCGCCGCCGCCGCGAGCCCGGACCTGCCCGCGGCCCCGGCGGCGCAGTCTCGCGGGATCGCTCAGCTCTCGCTCCCCGTGCGGCTCCCGGGCGGCTGCAGTCGCCGCCGACACCCCGGGCCGCCTCCGGTCGCGGCTGGACGGCGGGCTGCACGGGGACGGGAGGAGAGCCGCCGGGGAGCGTGGCCCGAGGTGAGGCGCCGCGGGCTCCCGACGGCCGGGCGGCCCCGAGGGTGCGGGGCGGGCGGGGGCGCGCGGAGCCGCAGGTGCGGGACGGCGGCGGCGGGACGCGCGGTGGGGGCGCCCCGGCCGAAGGTCCGCGGAAGCCGGGCCGCTCCTGAAAGGCGGTGCGGGGGTGCGGGGCCCCCAAGGGCCGGGCCGGGCCGCTGTGGCCGCCGCAGGCCCGGGCAGGTGCCGGGTGCGCGGGGGGGACCCCGCCCGCGCTGGGAGCCGGGGCGGGGCGTGCGTCCGGGTGGGGGCGCGGCCGTGGGTGAGTCAGCGCCCGGAGCCGCCCTCCGGGCCAGGTCGGCCTGCTTCCCTGTCGGGGGGAACCCCGCTCCCCCGGCTGTAGGTGGGGGTCCCGCAGGTCTCCCCTTTCTCAGACAGGAAGGGATCGGCTCCCGGAACACTGCCCGAGACGGGCCCTTGGGAGGAGGTGAAACCCCTTCGGGCTTCACGATTGTCCGGGGACCCCGTTCTCCCGTAGTCCGCTGTCCAGCGGGGCCCTTGGATTGAAATCCCTTGGGCTTCATTGTTGTTCCGTGCGTCCTTTGCAGGGGATCCCGACGCCCCGCGTTACTTTCTTCTCCATCTCACTCGCCCCCGCCCCCCGCGCGCCCGTGATCCCCGCAGCGCAGACCGCGTGTGGTCGCGGTTCCCCGGAGAAGCGATTTCCTCCGCGGGTGGGAGCGTGTCTGTAAAGGACGGGATTTTCCGTGGTTTTCCCAGTGGTCGGTGCCTTCCTGCCCTCGGGGAGAGCCCTTAGCTCCGTCTGCACTTGGACGTCGGCATTTGAGTGTATGACTTATGTCCCTGATACTCCCTCTCGTTTTGTTTGTTTGTTTTGTTTTCGTAGTAATTGACTCGGAACTCATTTCCAGGAGAGGAGCTGCTTTCAACATGGTCAAATAATGCAGTGAGGCATTTGAACGCTTTATCTTCGGACGGAAATCGGAGCGTGAGCAGAGCGATGAGCCCACGCCAGGCGGTGGAAGCGGGGATCTGACGAGGATGGGAATGTGTGCGATGCTGTGGCTGTGCGTTCTCCTGCCCCTCGCGAGCGGGCACAGCCTCTTCACCTGTGAGCCCGTGACGGTGCCCAGGTGCACGAAGATGGCCTACAACATGACGTTTTTCCCCAATCTGATGGGCCATTACGATCAGAGCACTGCTGCTGTGAAAATGGAGGTGGGTCGTTCTTTGTACCTTTATAGGAAAGTCGTTTATTGCTCTGTCCTGGAATAAACTATGACGGTCACTCTTTTTTTTTTTAAAGACAATAAGGGATTCTTTCAGTTGTGTACAAGTCATAGTTGGAAGAAATCCTTTTGAAGATTAAATTACGCTACAGATGTATGTTTTGTGTACTTGCTTAATATGGGGGGTTCGTTTGATAAAGTAGAGTTATGAATGATTTAGAAATGTCTTGCACCCGGCAAATATTTTGCTTTTCCGAATCAGTTATGATAGTTCCGCTAATAATGTGAATTCTGAATTTTTCCTAATTCATTGAATATGCAATCTATATTGTCTGGACTACATATATTTTCGTTTCGGTTATTTTTAATTTATTGATTTTAGAGAGAGAGAGAAAGGGGGAGAGAGAGAGATCGATGTGTTGTTCTACTTACTTATGCATTCATTGGTTGCTTCTTGGACGTGCCCTGACTGGTGATTGAACCGGCACCCTTGACGTATCAGGGCTTAGAGTACATATATTTTCATAAGTAGTTGTATTGTTCACGTGGCACCGTTTTCTGAAGCAGATTGATTATTGGAAGATTTTGGGGCTGTAGATAGTGTTTTGCTAAAAAAAAAAAAAAGTGGCTTTTTTACGGCACTGAAATATTCTTTGTAAGACACTTTTTAAAAGAAACCACATGTCAGGGGCGGAGCAGAGTGATACTAAAGGTCGCCTGAGGTGCCTCAGTTACCTGCGTTCGGCTTAGAGATATGCAGGTTGCTGCGGAGGTGTGGGAAGCAAGAGGTACCTACACAGACAGGGACCTACCCTCCCGTGCAGATCTGTTAGGTTGATAAGTCTCATGAAGGAAAGATGACAAATGTTCCTGTAGTTTTTCTCCAGAAAAACTTTCCAAGGATGGTAAGCGCTTCTTTTCCCCTGACATTGTTGCTAAGGGGTGAAACCCCTATAATTTTAAAGTAGACACTACTTTAAAAACTGACCAAACTTGATTTTACAGCTTCAAAAGTCTTCCATTGTTGGTTAGTTGAATAGTTGTTGCACTACCTCATTGTAGACTCAGGTCTGAAATAGGAGGGCTGTTACATACCAGCGTCGATGTGCTTTACATGGGCATTACAGATGGTTACTATTGCAGTCGTTCAGTGGTCTTTCCACCAGTGCGAGCTGTGATTTTAAACACGGAGCAAATGATGCAGTGAGACTTTCATTGATTAATCAGAACTATTTTGATGGCTTAATCTGGTTAAAGTAAAGTGTGTAGTGGAGACAACTTCAAGGAATAGTTATGTCATTCATTCACAGTTTCTCTGAGGAGAGTACATGTTTTGTAACTCATGTCTTATAAAGTTCTTAAAATTTTTAAAAACCTGGTTCTCTTTCTGTGTAGTAGCTACATACATTTTAAGTTTGAATGCTAACCATCAGCCATATAAATATAGACCATTTAGAATTCCTAAGGGAGAGACGCATCCTGCTAATAATAATAAATACCTGTAATTCTAAGATAATAAGAATTAGCTTCTGTTCAACACATCCTTTTAAAATCAATTATTTTTGCGGTAAAAAATAGAAAAGTGTTGTTTGTTTGTATATTTTACTTACCTAGCTTCTTTTCCAGGTAATTTTGTGTCTGGACATTATCAAGAAGGCATGTTTTGTTCTTACTTCCTTTATTTGAGGATATCTTCATTATATAATCTTCCTTGTGCACTAAGCTTCCTCATAGTCTTTGCTATTAAATTTTATTACACAAATCATCCTTTAGTAGGTTTAGGACATAAAAGAAGAAAACCATACAGCATTAACTTAAGCCGACAAAGAAGAAAGGGAAATGGGAAGGCAAACTGTCAACCTGAGTCTGACTTTAAATCCCTATATATGATTTTTTCGGTCCATGGTACTGTACCTTTCTTATTGCTCATCCTTATTTGTCCTCAGCCAGTGGCATTCTCTTCTAGTTCCTGTATTGAATTTCCAAAATTCTATAATTTGAAAGTTGTAAGTTAACTGTAGATATCATGCAGAGTTTCTTAACCTCGTTTGTGCTGTTGATCCCCTCTCAGAATAAGAGAAGTTTTAAAATTTAAATAAAATGAGTAGGGTTACAAAGGGAAACAATTATATTGAAATATACTTCTGGTTATAGGCCAGGTTAAGAACAACTGAATCCTTCGTTGTGTAGGTGAAGAAACTGAAGCCCAAAGAAGTTATAGTGTTCAAGGTCTGAGCACTATATGACACTGTCTTCTCTATCAACATGGACCATAATGGCATCTTTAACCTTTTTTTTAACCGTTGATCATGATAAAAAATAAAATATCTTCTAAGATTCAGAATATGATATGTTAATTATTCTTTGCTGCTGCTTTGCAAATTTCATTTAGATAAACATTAAACTGGGAAGCATTTTTTTAAACCTTTGGCTCTACCTCCCCCCCTCCCCCCCTCATCTGTGTGTTAAATACAAAGCCTTACTAGAATTTTTACCTGTAAACCAATTTTTAAAAATTGATTTTAGAGAGAGGAAGAGAGACACCAGTCAGTTGCCTCCTGCATGAGCCCCTATCAGGGATCTAACCCACAATCTGGGCGTATGGCCTGATTGGAAACTGAACCCACCACCTCTTGGTGTATGGGATGACACTCCAATCAACTGAGTCACACCGATCAGGGCTAGTTAGAATTTTTAGATCAAAAAATAAAATCTTTAGCCTTCAGTCACTCCTCTCTGTGGTACTAAAGTGATTTTACTAAAATGTAAATTCACACAATCTACTTTGGGGTTACATTCCTCACTATTTTCCTGAAGCTGGAGAAATAAAGACCTGACTCTAGAGTGGCTCTTCTTGTCTCTCATCTTATCCCTTCCATTGTATACTCTCTACTTCAGCCAACCTATCCTATTTATAGAACTCATCCACATTATTCTCGTTCACTTCTGTACCTTTGTACATAGTATTGTATCCACTGCCTCTCTTCACCTGCTCGGTTTCCTCAGATCTGAATTAAAGCAAGAGCTGTGCTTAGTGAAGCCTTCTTCCACCTTTCTCCCAAACTTATTTTATCAGCTCACTCTTCAGACTCTAATCATGTTTAATACAGGTTGGGGAAGGTAAGGTTACAGTTGTTCATAGGGAAAATAATACAATAATTAATAAATAATAATACAAGAATAAACTCTGTTTTGCATATTCACAACTGTAAACCTAATTTTGCCCCACCCCATATATAAGACTGTTCTCATACTTACCATGCTGTGTTGCAATTACTTAAATGTCTCTCTCACTAGATTGAAGCTTGTTGAGAGTAGAGATGATATTTATTCATTTCTATCCCTAATGCCTAATACAGTGCCTCTGAGCATGGTAGTTGCTCAATGAAGCCTGAATAAAGAAAAAGGTGGTGTTTCCTGTTCTAATAAATCAGCAAAGAGAATTTCCCCCCAAATCTTTACCTTCCACCTTTATCTTCTGCAGTGTCTAAGTAAAACACATTCTAATATTTTTAAGTGGTTTATGTATCATCCACTTTCAGCCTGAGCCTAGTTCTCATAAAATATATGAATTGACATCTTCTGTATTCTTTCCCATGTTAGCTTGACACATGGGTGTTAGAATTTATTTTAAAAATTTTATTTTTAACCGTTTGCATTTATATGGAGTGAAGGAATTCATCTTTTGATTGGACCATTGTATTATAAACTATATGTGTCCTGTTTTTCCCCCAAACATTGCATTTTAATACTTATTTGTAGTCCAGACAACTATTAAATTATTAACTGCATTTCTCTTGACTTTTAAAGTGTTTTATGGCTTTTCTAAAGACTAGATGGGTTTTACACCTCCAGCCCAACTGCCTTTGGTTCCTCCTGGTTCCTGCTGCATTTCCAGTGTTCACTAGGAATCAATATTAGGATGAGGGGCTGGAGAAATATCCGATGTTGGGCTCTCTTAGCTTTCAGGAGTTTCATATGATTCTAGAGATCTCTCTCACTCCTCTTTGATGCCTCAGTCTTCATTGTGTGTGATGGCTGTCCCGTTTTACAGACCTTACAGTAGTTATAGTCACTGCAAGCCTGTGATTGTATGCGATGGTTTAGAACAGTGCTTCTCAAAGTTTAGTTCATAGACCAGCAACCTGTGAACTTGTTAGAAATGCAAGCTCATGGACCCCATCCCAGCCTACTGAATCATGACCTATGAAGATAGAGCCAAGAAACTGCATTTTAACAAGCTGTGCAAGTGTTTCTTATGGATGCTAAATTTTGAGATCTGGTTTGGAGCAGGAAATGCAAACTTTCCGTAAAGACCCAAATAATAAAAAATATTTTGGCTCTGCAAGCCTTACAGTCTCTGTCACAGCTATTCAACTCTGCAACTGTAGTAGAAAGCAGCCATAGACAATATGTAAACAAATGAGTGTAGATGTATTTCAGTAAAATTTTGTTTACAAAAACAGACAGTTTTTTTTGGTCCACAGTCTGTGGTTTGCTGAACCCTGTTTTGAAGTACTTAAAAGTACTATAAAGTACCATAAGGATTAAAGTACTATAAGGATTATACATGTATAGCATGTATAAATAAACATTATTATGCATTCTTGTTAATATGTTACCTGAGTTATGTGTTATTTACTTTACACATAAATTTTAAGTCAAATTTATCAGAAACGAAAGGCTTTCACTGGGATATCCTGTTTTTTTAGTTTTATTTCAGAGATTGCTTGAAATCAAGGACTTTGTTTTTTCCCCCTTGTTTTGTTTACTGAAGCTAAATTCATTTGTATTACAAAGAGTTAATTTATAATTCTGAATAGTAACTTGGCTTCTTAAAAAGGATGTTGTACAGTCTAATTCTCCCAGGTGGAAAAACAGACGGCTGCTGGTTTCCCATTGTGTTCCTCTTTGTTTCATATCGAGAGCATTGTTTCTGGAATTGTTAGGTTGATGTCCCTTGAGAGACTGATTTCATCCGAAGAGAGCTGAGCCCGAGCTAGGGAAAATGGAAACAGGAACATTTCTTTTTCTTTTTGAATTGCCTTCATTGAGGTCTAGGCAAAAGCAAAGTCATGTATTATGTTTGGAACAGCATGTGGTCATTCCACTTTTGAAAAGTCTAAAGGGAAGTGAGCCAAAGGGGGTAAAAAAACAACCCCTTTCCTTGTCACCTGTTAATATGCACTACTAAAATGTTTCTATTCAGTCCTATATAATAAAAGGCCAGCGACTATAGCGGCGTCACAATCAGAATGACCAATCAACCAGTCGCCATGAGGTGCATTGACCACCTCTCAGTCCCTCCCCCCAGCCCACAGGCTCCGACTGCTGGATGGCCAACAGGGAGCCGAGATGGGTGTCGGCGGCTGGGCAGGACTAGGGACTGGTGAGCGGGTGGAAGGCAGACCTCTTGGTCCCTCCCCCCGCCCCCGCCCTCAGGCTCTAATCTCCAGATGGCAAACAGGGAACCACGGGCAACCAGGATGGGTGTCGGCGGTGGGGCAGGCCTGGGGACTGGTAAACGGGCAGAAGATGGCCCTGATTGCAGGCTACACCTAGAGACCCTACCCGCGCATGATTTTGTGCACCGGGCCTCTAGTCTATGTAATAAAAGCCTAAGTGACTGTAATGGCGGAACGACTGGTTGCTATGATATGCACTGACCACCAGGGGGCAGATGCTCAACATCCCGGACTGTGAGAGGGCTCAGGCCGGGCTGAGAGACACCCCCCCTTCCAGGGTGTGAATTTTGTGCAGCGGGCCTCTAGTTAAAAATAAAGGGAGAAAAACTGTACACAGACTTACGAAAAAATCTATTTCCATTGGGCAGTGGTTTTTAAACATTTTCATTTTTCTGCTTGTAGAAGAGTCTAGTGGACCGATTCCTTTCCTCCTTCTCTACTTTTATATCCTTATACACAGGCAAGAAAATGTTTAGTGTGACTAACCTATTTATTTTTCAGAAAAGGCTTTCTGAAAATGGTGGTAACTAATCTGAAAGTAAGCTCTTGAGTTCTTTAAAATGAAATAGGTATTGAAAAGTCAGTTGTGTGTGTGGTGGCTACTGTTGTGTTTCTTTCAGACCGTGGGGCGGCTGTTGTGTTGTGACTCTTTCCTTTTCTTGAGGTTGTGGCATGTAGATAATGAAGCCTTCTTTCTCTCGTTTGTATATTCATTACTGTTTACTGATTGTGTCCCTGACTGTGTAGCTTCCCCAGGATTAGTTTTGCTAGATACAAGTTTTAAATGAAAAAAACTGACACTTCAGTGGACAGATTTTTTTTTTTTTTTTTTGGTAATGCCAACCAGTTACTGTGTATATTTGTCTAATTTCCAAAGAAAATTACAGCCCTTTTGGGTAAATAATTAAAAATTTGTAATGCTCTCTGCTAAGAAATATTTTAAAAATAGGAGCTTTCCAATATGGAAATAATGCAAATTTTTGTTTCTTATTCTCTTGTATTGCAGGCTCCGCTTTGCATTCGTTAAAGAAGCTGACTTGCCCGAGATTGGTCACATTCATGAGAATAAGTGGCAGGGTTTTTACCACTTGATTATACAGTAGCTCATTAATGTTCTCAAATGATTTACTGTCCTTGTAACCACTTCAACAGCATTTGTTCTGTGAGGTGTAAACCTTTAAAGACCCCTTTAGGTCCTTAATGAGTCTGTTGTCTAGCTAAGGCAAGTCAATTATTTTTTCCCCAGTCACTTTCTCTCTATTTTAATTTCCATCACTAGAAATTATCTTTCTTTTTGGTGTCATTTTAAAGTAAGAAGTAAGCTTTTAATATTACTGTGTGTTTCACCATGAGTAGAAAGCATAAATCCTGAAGTGAGAACCAGATGCGTGTAGTCAGTTGGCCTTGTACACTGGTAAAGTGGCTGTTTCCATGTACCAGTGCGGTTCTCATTCATGCTTCAGAAAAGTGAGGAATGTTTATATATCTTGTGCCTTTAGCACTAACGGAGGCAAGGCACAGCCAAGACACTGCCGCGGAACCACTCTGTTTAGGCTTAGCTTTATATATTTTTAAAACATCAAAATGTCTTTCTTCTTTTGATCTCTCTATTAGAATTCTAACCCAGCTTTTCTTTCAGGATCTTACATTGTCACAAACCCCAGGCCCATATTATGGTTCCTTCCGTTATCATGTTATCACAGTATGGGGGAACTAGTTGGTGTGTTTTAAGGAAAAGGTGGTAGCATGGCAGAGGTAGTCATTCTAAGAGTACGAGGAATGTGCTCGCACTGCTTTAATTCCGAGCAGGCCACTTGAAGAAGGAATGCTCTCTGAGTACACCTGATGTCATGAGTAGGTGAGTTAGGTAACACGCCACTCACGGAAGGTAGTTTGGGTTAATTGGTCTAAGTGTCCCATAGTTGTATCCAGTCTGTACCAGGAAGTATTAGCAAAACCAAGGTGGAAGGTCCCTTTTATTTATGTGGGTTAATCTCCTCATTGGCACATGTCTACGGCCTCATCAGCTCTATGTCCTAAATACAGTGGAATCTCAGTTGTTCAACTTAATTTGTTCCGAAAGGCTGTTCAGGAAGTGATATGTTAAAAAACGGAATCATTTTTCCCCATTAGAAATAATATTGAATTAATCTGCTCCAGACCCCCAAATGATTCCCTGCTTTAACCTTTCTCAATTGCTTATGTTATTGTTTCACACCCTTAGCAACATCAACACTCTTGATGACCTCTTTATGTTTTAAAATTGTACTGATTGTCTGTTAATTTTGCTGTACTTGGTAGCCAGATCAGACACATGGACAGCTCTGTCATACTTTGCAACTATTTCTTTTTTCAGTTTTATCGTTGTCCTCACAACTTTTCTTTTAACTTTGCTGCCATCACTAACCTTTGTAAGACCCACAGGGACTTACTGTGCGTATTTAGTAATAAAAAGCAGCAAAGCCCGAACCAGTTTGGTTCAGCGGATAGAGCATCAGCCTGCGGACTGAGGGATCCCGGGTTCGATTCTGGTCAAGGGCATGTACCTTGATTGCGGGCACATCCCCAGTCGGGGGCGTGCAGGAGGCAGCTGATCAATGTTTCTCTCTCATCGATGTTTCTAACTCTCTATCCCTCTCCCTTCCTCTCTGTAAAAAATCAATAAAATATATTTAAAATAATAATAATAAGCAGCAAAAAAACAACGTGAGGTTTAGCGGTAAACTGATTCATACTCACCGGAGAGATGCGGGACTGATCATATAAGTACCGCGTGAGAGGCTTGTCGGGTGGAGAACTGCAGTGTTGTTTGTCAGCCGAGACATTTTTTCAGTGAACAACCGAATTATTCAAGATGGGAGATGGTTAAGAATTGAGGTTTGACTGTATAATGGGCCAGTATAATGTCCTTTCAAACAGTGATATGGTTAGAGCCTCTGACAATGAAACTGAGGCACAGAGCAGGAGAGCTGATGTTCCTCTAAGGCAGTGGTTCTCAACCTTCCTAATGCTGCGACCCTTTAATACAGTTCCTCATGTTGTGGTGACCCCCAACCATAAAATTATTTTCATTGCTACTTCATCACTGTAATTTTGCTACTCTTATGAATCGTCATGTAAATATCTGATATGCAGGATGTCTTTTCATTGTTACAAATTGAACATAATTAAAGCATAGTGATTCATCACAAAAACAATATGTAATTACATATGTGTTTTCCGATGGTCTTAGGCGACCCCTGTGAAAGGGTCGTTCGACCCCCAAAGGGGTTGCGACCCACAGGTTGAGAACCGCTGCTCTAAGGCATTGCTTCTCAAGATTTGATGTGCATCAGAATCATCCAAAGGATTTGTTAAAACAGATCCCTGACCCCACCCCCAGAATCCTGCATCTGGGTGGGATGGAGCATTTGCATTTCTAACAAGTTCCCGGGTATGCTGCTGCTGCTGCTGCTGCTGCTGCTGCTGCTGCTGGTTCACTGTTTGTGCCTCTGCCCTAAGGCCACTTGGCAAATTGTGCTGCTGTCCCTCCTGGATGAAAGCAAATTGCTTTTGGAGAAAATAGCATTGGTCAGTTTAGAGCTGCATATGAGGTGCCAGGATTGTACTGATTTGCTACAGTAAAGACACCAATCTGGAAAAGCACTTTAGCCATTTGATTAAGGTGGCTTACGACCATTTATTAATAACGTATCCAGTTGTACTAGAGAATTTAAACAGGCAAGTGCTAAGAATTAATGCCCCTGAATATGTTTTGTTTTTTTTTTAAATATATTTTATTGATTTTTTTACAGAGAGGAAGGGAGAGAGATAGAGAGTTAGAAACATCGATGAGAGAGAAACATCAATCAGCTGCCTCCTGCACATCTCCCACTGGGGATGTGCCCGCAACCCAGGTACATGCCCTTGACCGGAATCGAACCCGGGACCCTTGAGTCCGCAGGCCGACGCTCTATCCACTGAGCCAAACCGGTTTCGGCTGAATATGTTTTTGATAGTGTCACCAATCCGAGGAAGTCCCCTGGTCTGCAGTACTGCTCTTGATTTTCTGTCATGTTAGCAGGACTCCTCTAATGGTTCTCACTTGGCCCCTTCTACCATGATAATATTTATCCAGATAGCAATTGTGCTGTTGCTAAACACAGTATTTGAAGTATACATCCGTGGACTTAGGAAATTACAGTGGGTTGGTTTTGGGGTCCCAACGAGCCCCTGTCAAAAGCCTATTTATCATCTAACGTCCAAAAAACTCCATTTCTGAAGCTGGCACATGGGATCTAGAATTAACATACCCTGAGCAGTGTAACTTAGCCCCCTCTAAAATTGTGGTCTTTCCTCCTGAACCCATCACATTCAGAAGCAACACAAATGAATAATAGTGTCTTGTAAGGAATATATAATTCTTTTTTCCAGATTCCATCTTGGTTTGACCCTTCCAGGACAACCTGGGGTAGAACTGTACTGTACTTACACGTTGAGACATTGAAGTGTGGTGGAGATGGGGTAGGAGGCTGCTTATGTCCTTCTTGCAAAGTCCATCTTTCAGATGCCTCAGCAGACGTGGGATCAGGGTCTGCTGTGATGGCTTTGGGTTCAGAGCACCGCGAGTATTCTGAACCTTGCCATGTATCCCCGCTTCAGGTCTCAGGGCCCCACTGTTTCCTTATCACAGTACCACTAGATTTATGTGAAAAGGAAATACATTTAACTGATACAATTTGGCAACCTGCAGGATTAAACTCCATTTGGTGTTCAACTTCTTAAGCATTAAGTCCCTTTAATCCTTGTGTTTCACTCCACACCTCCAGCCAAGGCTTCGGATTGCCAGTTTGTCACTCTCTTCCTTAGCCAAGCAGTGCCACTAGCGCACTCACCTCAGGCCGTACTCCTTGAAAGTTCATGCTCTTCACTCAGCCTTGCCTTCCCTGGGCACAGCATTCTTAGACGTTGTTGGAATCTGTAGGATTACAAGGATAACTCAATCAGGTTTTTCTAGTATATACCATGGGCTGTCAGATTTCCATCTCTAAATACTGACAGAATATTCATTGCTTTTAGTCTCAGTTTAAGTCTAGAAAACCAGTTCCATTCCTCTTACTGAGATCACATATATAATTGCTGTGCCAGTCTGTCTTGGTTGCAAACAATAGAAACCAACTTTGACTAACATAAGCAGAAAATGAACGAATGTTGGATAGCTTGTCAAATCAACGGGGAGGCTGAAGAACCAGGTTCAGAATATAGGGAGGAGCAAAGGGAGCCAGGACACAGCTAGGATCATGTCCCAGGACCAGTCTGTCCCAATGTCAATGCCATTGTCCCTCGACACTTATTTTGACATTGTTGGCATTATTGCCTCCCCACTGCAGTTGCCTCAAATAATCTGTTCTTTTGTACAACCCTCTCCCAAAATATCACAATACCTGGAGCATCCAAATGGCCAAGCTGGTTCTGTTGTCAGATTGCTCCCTGCATCATCCCTCCTAAAGCTTCTGTAGCATCCCACCTACTTCGGAATTCCCAAAAACAGGACTGCTGGGCAGGCAGAAGGGATAGATGTTCCCTCTAGAGCTCAGTACAAGGCAGTTACCTACCAAGGAGAACATTTCTTTGTAGTACCTACAGTTGTTTTGGAATTGAAGTCCAGCCCTGTTGCTTAATGCTTGGTCACCCTCTTCATAAACTTTTTGAGCCACAAAGTGTCCTTAGAGATCATCTAGTGGTTCATCGCTCTCATATCACTTGGATGCTCAGAGACTCAAAGACCGAAAATTATCTCAAAAGACAGAATGACAATGCTGGCATCATTTCCAGTCAAGGGTTACATAAAATGTTCCACTTGTTTTGGTTCTCATTGTCTATCATTGTTTGGCTCTGGCTATTTTTCAGGTGGAGGTATTAGTGGTTTTCTTAAATGCCCTCTTCTTCTTCGTCCTTGCTGGTACTAATAGTTAACTACCACAGATTTCTTCCAGGGACTCACCATTCCCTTAAAGGAGCCTATAACTTATTTCTCTAATCATTAAAACTATAATCAACAGGACTATTTTAGTTATTATTGAATGGTAGAATCTCAAAAGCATTGTTGATAATTGTCCATCTCTTTCCTCTGCTTTATCTTCTAATCCTTCCATAGAGTTCTTTATTTCAGCCATCTTATTATTTTAATTTTCCATAGCATCCTATTCTTTTTAATGAATGCAATAGCTTCTCATTTAACATTAACGTTTTTGTTTATTTTGTGATTTATTTTGTTTTGTTTTCTTCTGTCCCCCGCATAATCTGTTCCCTCCAAATTTCCCTTTATCTGCTTGCTTGTTTTGGTCTGTCTCTCATAAGGTTTTACTCAAATGCCTGGTGATTCTTGGCTGCCCGTTTAAAGTTGTGTGCATTGAAATCTCCATGTGCAATAATGGGGCTCGTTGCTGGTGGGCTTCAATAGTAAGGTGAGGGCAAGCTTTTCCATGGTCTCTGTCTAGAGGTTTTTCCTTTTGTCCAAGACTGCTGAGTGTTTTTTAAAGATCAGGGATGGTGGTATTTGCCTGTCTGCCAACCTTTTGGAAACAAGAAAGGAAAAGGATGAGGGCTTCATGCTTTCCTAGTCATTTAGTCAGTCCAACCTCTTTCCACCTGTGCTGTGTCTCTGCCCAGATCTGTGCCAGGTAGCTCAAGTCTAAGAACATCTGTAGCTCCATTTCTCCTGGAAGTAACCCCGATAGATTAGTGGGCATCTGCCTGTTGGGGTGGGTGTGGGGGCATAACAGAGAGAGAAACTGATTTGTAAACAGCCTTCAGTTTTTACCTTTGTGCCTGGAAGAACTGAGACCCTCTGTTTCTTAAGGGCAAAATCAGTTCATTCTCATGTGATTCCCTCCACTCGTACTTTGTAATCCACCCCCATGTCTCATTAAGTCACCTCACACTCTTCTAATAGCTTTCTGTCACTCAAAGTTTTGGGACTTTCTTTTTAGATGTTTCTTTTCTTTGGAAAACTCAAATACATTAATGTAGCATCTCCTGTTCACTTAATGAATTAGAATCTTTATTTTCTTTATTGTCATTTTACTGAGGGAACAAGGAAGAAAGATAAACACATGTGGTCAATATACGATGTTTATCCAGGACCCATCCCTATGACCTAAAGTGTAATCATCACAATAACTAACATTTGTTGAATGCTTATGTTTATTAATGTAGTAGTCACAACAATCTTATGAGACAGTTACTATTATTATTGCCATTTTACAAATGAAGAAACTAAAACACAGAAGTTAAGTAACTTGCCCAAGATACACAGCCAGTAAGTGGGGACCTAGGATTCACACTCAGCTGTGAGACCCCAGAGTTACTTCCTGCTTAAAATTCTCCAATAACATTTCATTCCTTTATTTTAAAATTCAAACAACTTAGCATGCCATCCGTGCTCCCTGTGATAGGTCCAGTCCCATCTCTCTCTTTAGTCTGCCCTGATTCCACCTCTTTGACCTTCTATTACTGTCACCCTGAACTTCTTGCCCTGAATGCACTGTGTTCTCGTGATCCTCACATCTTTTTCATGCTGTTCCCTCTGTCCCCAAATTGCTTTATTCTCCAGAATACTCAGTCAGTGTTAGGGTATTTCCGCATATACTTATAAATGGAATGTTTGTATAATTTATTTCACCTAACAATTCATTCTTTAGATTTGCTTTGATTTAGCACATCTTCTTAAAAATGTATTAATTGAATAAAATATATTACAATGTGTCTGAAGGTTCCTAAGTCTAACAGACTAAATAAAATGATCTCAAAACTTGATTGTATTGTATTGAGAGTGATATTTAAATATTCTTTGGGAGTATAAGTGAAAATGTATATACTTTAAATAGTAAATGAACTCATTTCTCCATTTGTTATTATAAAATTTTCTAACCTTATCTTGCTGTTTTTCTTAATAGCACTTTCTTCCTCTTGCAAATCTGAACTGTTCACCAAATGTTGAAACTTTCCTTTGCAAAGCTTTTGTACCAACCTGCACAGACCAAATTCATGTGGATCCACCTTGTCGTAAATTTTGTGAAAAAGTATATTCTGATTGCAAAAATTTAATTGACACTTTTGGGATCCAGTGGCCTGAGGAACTTAAATGTGACAGGTAAATTATGTTTTCAACCAAAAACAACTAATGATAATGATATTTTAATATTGGTGTTAGCTTTCCAGAATGTTAGTGACAGGCTTTCGTTATTTGATTCAACGAATATTTATTACACCTTACCATATACCAGGCACTGTGGTGATAAGTGTCATGGACACAATGGTGAGAAAAAAACAGACTTGGTTCTTATTCTCAGGGAACTTACCATGGGGTAGAAGGAATGGAGAGTAATCAAATAATTATACAAGAAATGCAAATTTATAACTGCGCTTAGATATAACAAAGGCAAGGTACATAGTTCTTTGAGAACATGTAATAGTGCCTTTGACCTTACCTGGGGGAAATGAACCTCATTATCAAGTCACTGACCTTTTTGCACATTAGTCTTTATTAATTATTTTTGTTCCCTTTTCTCTGGACAATGGTAGCTTGTAATTTGAAATATTGTACTGATACAATGAGAACTCATATAATAAATCTGGGAAGGAAGCTAGCTACCTTTCTGTTTATCTGTGAACTGAAGAAACTTTATGGAACTCATACATTTCTGCTAAATTCATAATTATTTTCAAGAACAATTGAGTAATACGGTTGCCCTTGAACAACTCAGGAGTTAGGGTTGCTGTCCTCCCATGTAGTCGAAAATCCGTGTATAACTTTTGACTCCCCAAAAACTTAACTACTAATAGCCTACTGTTGACCAGAAGTCTTACCAATAACATAAACAGGTAACAGATGTTTTGTATGTTATATGTAGTATATACTGTATTCTTACAATAAAGCAAGCTAGACAAAAGGTGTTAAGAAAATCATAAGGAAGAGAAAATACACTTAAACTATTTATTGAAAAAAAACCCTGCATATAAGTTGACCCATGCAGTTCAAACCCATATTGTTAAGGGTCAACTGTATATAGTAAAGTTGAAGATGCTCATACCCTACATCTAGGAAATCTCCTTTCACAGAGACGTTTACACCAACAAGGAATCATGTACGAAAATACTGATTGTGACACACAAATACTCCCGTGTGTCACTCAGGTATGCCTGTACAAGGGAGACAAACAGCCAAACCAAAAAAAAAAAATGGCAACGTGAGTGAAGCTGGTCCTCAGCCTGCCTCTTGGGGATCGTCTCGCCCTTCTTTAATAACTTAAAGGTCACTTGAACTTTAACACCAGTCCAGGAAAGGATCTTATTTCAGCCATCACCTTACTTAGGTGGTTTATCTACTTTGCTTGTGGGCATTAGATAATAAAAATTTATTTTTTCAAGACTTATATTTTATATGCATATAAACAGACAAGCCTGTACTTTTAATTTTTTCCTGGAGCGTACCAAGCAAGATAATTTTTTCTTAAATATTTAGTCTTGAGAGCAGACATTATTTTTAAATTATTAATTGATTGTTTTCCAAGTAAGGGAATTTGTATGTTCATTTGCCTTGTATTTAATATATATTAGTTTGTTAGGACGTCATTAACAACCACAAATTTTTAGTCAATTTCAAAACTTTCTGCCCAACTAACCTGTAATCCTATAGGTTTGTGTGGCTTCCCATCAGTTATGAATGCATAAGGAACTATTTTATAATTGGAAAGCATAGCATTAAAATAGTGGCTCAATAAAAATTTTGATTATATATTTAATTTTTATAATTTTTACAGATTACAGTATTGTGATGAGACTTTTCCTGTAACACTTGATCCACACACAGAGATTCTTGGTCGTCAGAAGAAAACAGAACAAGTCCAAAGAGACATTGGAATATGGTGTCCAAGGCATCTTAAGACTTCTGGGGGACAAGGCTATAAATTCCTAGGAATTGACCAGTGTGCACCTCCGTGCCCCAACATGTATTTTAAAAGCGAAGAGCTGGAGTTTGCAAAAAGCTTTATCGGAATAGTTTCAATATTTTGTCTGTGTGCAACTCTGTTCACATTCCTTACTTTTTTAATTGATGTTAAAAGATTCAGATACCCAGAGAGACCAATTATATATTACTCTGTCTGTTACAGCATTGTGTCTCTTATGTATTTTATTGGATTCTTGCTAGGCAATAGCACAGCCTGCAATAAAGCAGATGAGAAGCTAGAAGTTGGTGAGACGGTAGTTCTAGGCTCTCAAAATAAGGCTTGCACCATTGTGTTTATGTTTTTGTATTTTTTCACAATGGCCGGCACTGTGTGGTGGGTGATTCTTACCATTACTTGGTTCTTAGCTGCAGGACGAAAATGGAGTTGTGAGGCCATTGAACAAAAAGCAGTGTGGTTTCATGCTGTTGCCTGGGGAACACCGGGCTTTCTGACTGTCATGCTTCTTGCAATGAATAAGGTCGAGGGCGACAACATTAGCGGAGTTTGCTTTGTTGGCCTTTATGACCTGGACGCTTCTCGCTACTTTGTACTCTTGCCGCTGTGCCTTTGTGTGTTTGTCGGGCTGTCTCTTCTTTTAGCTGGGATCATTTCCCTAAATCACGTTCGACAAGTGATACAGCATGATGGCCGTAACCAAGAGAAACTGAAGAAATTTATGATTCGAATTGGAGTCTTCAGCGGCCTGTACCTCGTGCCATTAGTGACACTTCTTGGATGTTACGTCTATGAGCAGGTGAACAGGATCACCTGGGAGATAACTTGGGTCTCTGACCATTGTCGTCAGTACCATATCCCATGTCCTTATCAGGTAAAAGCTATCATTTGTATTGTTTCATGATTTAATTTTAGCATAGAAATGTTTCCTGGAAATATACTTGAATTAATTATGAGCATAAATTAAAATTTCAGGTGAGAAATCCAATAGACATAGGATTGATTTCCTCTACATCAGTTGAAATTGGGATAAGTGTCTTAAGGTTTTTCAGTTTGTTATGATAATAAACTGTCTTCTTTTGCTTTTCTTTTAGAAATTACATAGGGTTGCGAAGGCAAATTAATAGAAATGAAGAAAAGACAGAACAACAGGTCTTGGGAAAACAAGAGAAGTAACTTCTGAATTGGGAGTTGTTTTAAATTCTTTAGTTAGTAGGGGGAAATTTTATTTGGGTGTATTTAATTTGATTGGGTTATCTTATACTTTTTTGCAGACTATTTGCTTATAGAAACAAAACTTGATTTTTGCCTAAACCATACTGTCATTTCTTAACTGACAGTACAGTTAAGAAATGACAAAAGTACAGTTGAAATGAAATGTGTTTCATATGCTCCTGATGTTTATTAGTATAAAGGTGGAGTTAAGATTAAAGAAGTAAATTTCTGAAAATTGGAACAAATTTAAATCATTTTAGTTGAGGTTTTTAATGAAAAAATTTTGTTTTAAATAGATTTTATACATATTTCTTGACTATTTATACCTGGTAATATATGTTATATTGATTATGAGTACTATCATCATAGTGTATCAAATCAAGCAATGTGTGGGCTGATTATCTAATCTAATAAAAGAGAAACATGCAAATTGACAGAAACTTCGCTACACTCTAAGCCACACCCACCAGCCAATCAGAGCAATTATATGCAAATTAACCCAACCAAGATGGCGGCTGGCAGCCACGGAGCTGGAGCAAGCAGGAGGCTTGCTTGCTCCAGCGATGGAGGAAGCCAAGCTTCCCACCTGTCCTGGCTGGCTGTGGCCTCCATGAAAGGCAACAAAGTTTCAATTATAGAAGATAAATAAATCCCAGGTACCTGCTTCCAGCCAGCCTCCACTGGGAGCTTGGGTGGCTGGGGGCCGTGGCCAGCCTGCAAACAGCCCTCAGCCCCTCACCCAGGCTGGCCAGGCACCCCAGCAGGACTCCCACCCTGATCTGGGACACCCTTCAGGGCAAACTAGCCAGCCCCCACCCATGCACCAGGCATATAATAAAAGGATAATATGCAAATTGACCCTAACAGCAGAACGACTGGGAATGACTGGTCATTATGACACACACTGACCACCAGGGGGCAGATGCTCAATGCAGGAGCTGCCCCCTGGTGGTCAGTGTGCTCCCATAGGGAGAGCTCTGCTCAGCCACAAGCCAGGCTGACTGCTGCCAGCACAGCAGTGATGGGGGGAGCCTCTCCAGCCTCCTCAGTAGCGCTAAGGATGTCCAACTGCAGCTTAGGCCTGGTCCCTGCTGGCAAGTGGACATCCCCCGAGAGCTCCTGGGCTGCCAGAGGGATGTCTGACTGCTAGCTTAGGCCCAATCCCCTGG
Organism: Myotis nattereri; assembly: GCF_964212035.1. Classification (NCBI taxonomy): domain Eukaryota; kingdom Metazoa; phylum Chordata; class Mammalia; order Chiroptera; family Vespertilionidae; genus Myotis; species Myotis nattereri. Next base: position 14,213,760 of record NC_138092.1, read on the forward strand.
AGAGTGGGCCTAAGCCAGCAGGTGGACATCCACTGAGGGGTCCCAGACTGAGAGGGCACAATCCGGGCTGAGGGACCCCCCCCCCCAGTGCACAAATTTTTGTGCACCAGGCCTCTAGTTTTACACAATAATTTATATCCTAGAAAGTTGCTACATTTTAACATAGTGGAACCTATTTAAATACTGATGGGTGGAAATAATAGTTTTACTTGCCTTAAACATACTGTCCACAGCCTGTTATCAGTAGGCTGTTTTTACTATATATTTAATAAGGGAGCTATGTCTTAAAGTTGTCCTGACACAGTAAATGTTTTCTATATTCTCAGAATTTTTGGCAAACTAGGAGGAAAATACAATTATTAAATACTACCAAAATTTAAAATCTATGATTTTTAAAAATTATGTTTCATGTAAAGAAAGAAGCTATAAAGTACTAGAAGATACAATGAAAAAATTCTAAAATTAAAGTGGAGACTTAATAAATATGATATAAAATTCAGGAACTTTAAAAGAAATAATAGCTAAATTTGACTACATTAAAAACAATTTTGTGTATGGCAAAAACCCCCACCATAATCAAAGTCAGAAAATCAACTGGGAAAATTTATTCACACATCACAACACAGTTGAAGGGCTAATTTCCTTGATTTATAAAGAGTTTCTTTAAATCAATAAGAAAAACCCAACAATCTGGTATAAAAATGTAGAGGATTCACAGAAAATTAATCCTCTGACATGTGCAAAATATAAGAGAATTGTAAATTAAAATTATAATAAACTCTGGCCGGTGTTTCTCAGTAGTTAGAGCATCGGCCCAAGCACTGAAGGGATGCTGGTCCAATTCCCAGTCAAGGGCTGTACCTAGGTTACAGGTTCGATCTCTGGCCTGCTGGGGCGCATGCAAAAGACAACCAATCTATGTGTCTCTCTCCCGTCAATCAATGTTCCTCTCTCTCTCTCTCTCTCTCTCTCAACCTCTCCCCCCACCCCTTCCCTCCTTTCTACTCTCTAAAAATCAGTGGGGAAAAAACAATCCTTGGATGAGGATTAACAATAACAAAATTATAATGAAATTATGTGCCTACTTATGACATGGCAAACATCTGAAGGTTTTATAGCCACTATGTTGGTGGAACTGGCAAAATACACATTCTCAGACTTTGTTATTTAATCAGTTCAACCTTCTATGGAAAGCAGTTTGACAGTATCTATCATTTAAAATGCACATATTCTTTGATCGTGCCCTTGTGGGAATTTATTGACGAATCTGCTCACAGATGTGAGTGATTGCCTGCATACAAAGATAGTCACTGCAACAGGATTTGCAGTGGCAATAGGTTGAAAATAACCTAAGTATCCATTAGTAGGAGTACTTGAGTAAATTATGTTCACGCAATAGAATAGCCTTTAAAAATGAATGAGAAGCTCTATTTCTACTGATAGAGAATGGGCTCCAAGAAATATTAGTAAGTGAAAAGAGCAAGATATAATATGGAATGTGTAATATTTTGATACTTGTGTAACATCTAAAAAATAATATTAAAGTTTATGCTTAGAAAAAAGTATGGGTTAATTTTTATGAAATTTTCACTTTAATGATATTTATTTTGCTCTAACAAATCAAGATTTTATAACATAAACGCCAACAATGTGTAAAGATTCTAAAATAATATGTTGTTATAAGGACTTTAAATGTGTGTGTTTTTGTGGTAGATTAAAGTGAAGGAAAAATATAAATATTTAGAGGCAAATATTTGGCAGTTATACTTCTAAGGAGAAAAAGTTCAGGAAATCAAGCCAAGATTAGGAAGGACATTTTTCCTAAATATATTTAAGTATTTTTCCCTTTCTAGCTATATATTTTGACATATATATATATGTGTGTGTATATATATGGTTATTTGTTCAGAACTTAGGTAAAGAATATATTACACTTAAAACACTTTATTATGTAAATTATTTATAAAATAGTATAAAAATCAGACAAGATTTATATTTTTTGTTCGTTTTACATTGACTATATAGACTTCACTTAAAATGTATCACTGAAATTATTATTATTCACCATTTTTTTACAGGCAAAAGCAGAAACTCGACCAGAATTGGCTTTATTTATGATAAAATACCTGATGACTTTAATTGTTGGCATCTCTGCCGTCTTCTGGGTTGGAAGCAAAAAGACATGCACAGAATGGGCTGGGTTTTTTAAACGTAATCGCAAGAGAGAGTAAGAACCTATTGAATTATCTGACACTATCTTAAAAATAAATAGCTCAAATACCAAGGAACTATTTAAATCATCATTGCACTGGAACTTTATTATATCAGTTGTTTCAAGTATGGAAGTCTTCCTGGAGAGAGATGCTTTCCTCTGGCATTCATTATAATAGGCTGGCATGTGCTATTCTGTTGAAATATGAATGAAAGATTTATAAAATGTGCATTTTCTTTCCATGACTTATATTATTACTACTTTCATTGGATTCATTATTTTGAGGATAGCACTTTTAATAATTTTATCCTTTTTTATCAATGATAAAATATTAAATGGGATCAAGTATATGTAAGGAAATCTATAAAGTATGATTTGAATGTGATGTATTATGGTTATTATTTACCTTTAAATTTTATTACACATAGTGTTGACTTAAAATTTCACTTATTTACCTTGCCTAAGATGGTAAAAATTCAAACTTAAGGAATATTCTATAACAATATAGTAGATTTACATTTCTGAGTGAATAGTTCATTTCAGTTATTTATGTACATTGTATACTATGTATTATCAATAGTGTACAAGAGAGTTTTTTAAACCATCACCTGTTGGTTTAGTTAATGAACTTTTTTGTGGTAAAAATTTAAGAACTGTAGACTCTTTCATAAATAAGTTTTTGAAATCTGAAGAACTGCATTTAACTGGACTTTAAATTTTTTGCACTATTATTATGTCTTTTCCATATTTATATGCCCACACTAACTTCAGTATAACTTGCTAACTTTAATGTTAGAAAGAAAACAGTTGAGTTTAAGCAAAGACCACTAATCATATTCTGTGTCCTCTCTCTTCTGGTTTACTTTGACATTTGATATACTAACATATGATACACATACAGTTAGGCCTCTGCTTTAGGCTGGTTTGTGTTTCCTTGCCCTCATTCTTTGATGCTGCCTATTTAATTCCTTACCAGTCTACTATGTATACTGACAAAGGCAGCTAACAGGGTATACATAAAAGATTTCACATCATGGCAATCCACTTACTACTATATCTTATAGTAGTTATGATCCCATATTTTGTAAGTAATATAAATCTTATATAATTTTAACTGTACTGAATAAGGACTTTTAGCACAGCTATGTGATACGCTTTATGGCTTCTACAATAACGCTTACCATTTTTAAGTAAATCCTCTCTTTTCTTACAGTCCAATCAGTGAAAGTCGAAGAGTACTGCAGGAGTCATGTGAGTTTTTCTTAAAGCACAATTCTAAAGTTAAACACAAAAAGCACTACAAACCAAGTTCACATAAGCTGAAGGTCATCTCCAAATCCATGGGAACCAGCACAGGAACTTCAGCAAATCATGGCACTTCTGCAGTAGCTATCGCTAACCACGATTACTTAGGACAAGAAACTTTGACAGAAATTCAAACCTCTCCAGAAACATCAGTGAGGGAAGTGAGAGAAGACGGAGTGAACACCCCCAAACCAAGAGAACAGGACTGTGGGGAACCTGCCTCCCCAGCAGTATCCAGCTCCAAACTCTGTGGGGAGCAGGCTGGCAGGAAAGGCCGGGCAGGCAACGGCAACGACAAGAGCAGTGTCTCTGAAAGTGCACAGAGCGAAGGAAGGTGAGCTTTGCTTTTGTTATCTTAAGTCATGTCTATTTTCAATACTGCATTATACATTTTTTATTAAAGGGTAACATGTTTGGAAAGAGAGCATTCTACGAGATGAAATGTTTATACACTAATCCAAGGAAGTTTGGATTTCAGAAGTTGCAGTTCAGCCTATGAATATTCTGTTTTGTAGTTTTAAGTTTTAGCTTTGAGAAGGGCCTTCATGGATGTTGTTCAAGTAGAACAGTCACGTTCATTTCTCTGGTAATTGTTAAGAGTTGCATGTATATTTAGGTAAACGTTATGATTTATCAGAAATATAGGCTAAGTTTTATTAAGGTTGATCTATATTTTAGTTGAAATTCCAGTTTGGTCTTGGGAAGAGGTGAGTGTAACTTCCACGTACTCCGTCATACCGTCTTCAGGCTAAGTTTTCATTAGCACTGCTTTATGGTAGTGTCTAAAAGGTATTTGCCAGTTTAGAGTCGCCAGGGGTGGGGAACCTTTTTTCTGCCAAGGGCCATTGGATATTTATAACATCATTAGGGGGCCATACAACATTATCCACTTAAAAATTAGGGTGCTATACTTGGTCAAACACTTAATTAACTCACCCCTAAAGCCTTGGCAGGGCCAGACCAAATGGTTTTGCGGGCTTTATACCATTCTCCCTGGTAGACAAAGATGATTATAAGATGTTTTTATTTTCTGAGCATGAAAGGATATTGACATTATCTTTAATGGAATTTTCCATATAGTCATAGGTGATCCAAACACAGCTATACATGAAATTAGCCAGAATGCTGACAACTACTTGAAGGTCTCAAGGTTGTCTTACCTCACCCTTCCAAGCTAGGCCAAATGCACCTTCTCTGTGTTGCTGTAACAGCTTTTGCATCTCTGGATTGTAATTAGATACATGCTTTCATCCTCCACTAGATTTGTAAGCTCCTTAAAAGGCAGAGCTGAGGTCTTACCGTAGTATTCCCCACTGCTTACATAGTCTGACCCATGGTGGAAAATCAGTAAGATGTTTGCTGCCGAACCGGTTTGGCTCAGTGGATAGAGCGTCGGCCTGCGGACTCAAGGGTCCCGGGTTCGATTCCGGTCAAGGCATGTACCCTGGTTGCAGGCACATCCCCAGTGGGGGGCGTGCAGGAGGCAGCTGATCGATCTCTCTCATCGATGTTTCTAACTCTCTATCCCTCTCCCTTCTTCTCTGTAAAAAATCAATAAAATATATTTAAAAAAAAAAAGATGTTTGCTAATCTGAGGGCAGGAAGCCTGTCTTATTAATTGTATTCCCCAGGAGACACCATGCTCAGCCCATGCATGGGTGGTGCTTGACAGTTTCCAAAGTTAGCAAAAATTATTTGAAAATAAAGTATTTGTGTTTTGAGGTGTTAGAGTAGACGTACAGTTTTAGTAAACTATCCTCTGATAAAGTGGACACTGGCTGGAAGTAAAACTCATGAAAGCGAGTAGCAGTTATAAGGACATCTGGCATCACATCTGTGCTTGGAATGTATGTATGTCAATTTCTGTTCTTTACCTAGGGTGGCTCCAAAAACTGATGTTACTGAAACTGGCCTGGCGCAGAGCAACAACTTGCAGGTTCCCTGTCCTTCAGAGCCAAGCAGCCTGAAAGGCTCCACATCACTGCTCAGCCACTCGGCTTCCGGAGTTAGAAAAGAGCAGGGCGCTGGCAGTCACTCAGATACTTGAAAACCAGGTTCTCCCGTCACTTAGAGGCGTAAGTGTGTTACACTGGAGGCGGCCAGTGCACCGTCATGTAAGAACCACTGTTATAGTCTTCTTTTGTACTTAAAGTTGCATCGCCTGCTGTTACACTGGAAACAAGAAATGCTGGGAATAATATGATTCATTTCTCATAGAGGTTAATGACAACAATATATCTGGAAAACAGAAATGTGCAGGTTAATAATATTTTTTAAATTGTGTGGGAGGAGGGAGTTAGAGGAATCTTCCTTTTTTTATTTATGAAGATTCTGCTCTTGTTAAAAGTATTTTAAGGTGTACAATGCTATTTTACTTTTATGATATAAAATCAAGATTTTTCTTTGCTGAAGTATTTAAAACTTATCTTTACATCTTTTTTATATATTTGAAAATAAGTTTATATGTATTTGAACTTTTTTTAGATATCCTGGAAAATCTACTCAAATATTTTATTATGTTATCTGATATCTTATTTTCACACTACTTTGGTAGCTTTTACACTGAATTGCTAAGAAAATTGAAAAATAGTATTCTTTGGTAGTATATAAAGAGTTGGCACACCAGAGGTGTCATAATGGGAATTCAACTAAAAAATCCACTTACTGTACCTTACCGTCTTCAGTATGTGAATTTTATGTCTCATTGTTTTAGGAGTTTCTCAGCTCTGTTACACAACTGAAATAAGGTGCTCGTTGAAAGAGTGTCTAATGTTGTTTATATTACGTTGCTTGCTGATCCTTCTGCATTTTAAAAATAAAATGTCCTGCAGGATTAGTAGATGGACTGTTACTCTTCTATAAATTAAGCCAAGTGCAATTGATTTTCTTTTTTTAATGTTTCATGCCCACCCAGGATTGTGTTATTATGACCACTACAGTTGCTTATACTTTTGTTTTAACTTTTGTCTTTTAACATTTAGAATACTACAGAGTGTTTGTATTTGTGCAGTATCTTTTTCAGATATTATGTAGAATTCATTTCTGCAGCTAAATGGGATTTTGCTGAACATGAAAAAGTGTGTTAGCAATATTAGTGCCAATCTAATGGAAAAAATGTAGTCCTGATAAAATAAATTAAATTTCATATAATATACTTTAAAATACTAAAGAATATTCTTAATTTTGTTCCTAATTAAGTATTATTCCTCAAACAGATTTTCTGTTGCTTTTGGTTTTTCCTCTATTTACCATTCTGTTAAAGCATACAAAGAAAATTATCATGTACTGTATGGAAAATGTTGTAAATATTAACTTTTCCACATTTGTTAACTTTGTATACAAAAACTTTGTTTATGTGATCTTTTCAGGAATAAAATTTTCTTTATATAAGAGATTGTAGAGTGTTCCATGTTATGTAGTGTGGTCCTGGCCCAGGAAGTGGCATAATCTTTCAGATCAGCAGCTCAATGACTAATAAGCCAGAACTTCCTTTTTATTCTGTTATTTTCTTTTTAAATAATTTTTTATTTTTCAATTACAGTTCACATACAATATTATATTAGTTTCAGGTGTAGTGATCAGACATTTATATATCTTACGAAGTGATCACCCTGATAAATCTGGTACCCATCTGACACCATACATAGTCATTACATTATTATTTACTATATTCCCTCTGCTATACTTTACATCCCTATGACTATTCTGTAACTATCTTACTACTCCTTTAAGCTTTTCCACCCACCCTCCGAACCCTCCTCCCCTTTAGCAACCATCAATTTGTTCTGTTTGTTTTTGTTTTCTTTGTTCATTTATTTTGTTTTATAGCTTACATATGTAAGTGGAATCATGTAACACTTGTCTTTTTCTGTCTGACTTATTTCACTCAGCACAATATCTTCTATGTTGTTCCAGATGGCAAGATTTTCTTTTTTTTACTGAGTCATATTCCATTGTATATATATATACACTATTTCTTTTGATATGGACACTTAGTTTGTTTCCATACGTTGGCTATTGTAAATAACGATGCAATGAACATATGAATGCATATGCCTTTTCAAATTAGTGTTTTGGGTTTCTTTGGATATATATCTATCAATAATAACATTACATGTAAGTGGATTAAAAGTTTCAATCAAAAGATATTTGGTAGCTGAAAGGATAAGAAAACAAGACCCTTACATATGCTGTCTGCAAGAGACTCACTTCAGATCAAAAGGCACACAAAGGGTTGGAAAACGATATTTCAGGAAAGTGGAAACAAACAAAGCTGGGTTAGCAATACTTATACCAGGCAGAATAGACTTTAAAACAAAGGCTATAACAAGAAACAAAGAAGGACCCAGCAATTCCACTTCTGGTTATTTATTCAAAGTATTGTTAACCCAGCTTTATTTGTTTGTTTCCATTTTCCTAAAATATCAGAAGGCAGTTCCATTTTTAAGTTTTTGAGGAAACTCCATACTGTTTTCCATAATGGCTACACCAATCTGCATCCTCACTAACAGTGCATGAGGGTTCACTTTCCACATCCTTGCCAACACTTGTTGTTTGTTGATTTATTGATGACAGCCATTCTGACAAGTGTGAGGTGATATCTCATTGTGGTTTTAATTTGCATTTATCTGATAACTAGTGCCATTGAGCATCTTTTCATATGCCTATTTGACATCTGTATAGCCTCTTTGAAAAAGTGTCTATTCAGATCCTTTGCCCATTTTTTAATTGGATTGTTTGTTTTTTGGTGTTGAGTTATCCAAGTTCTTTGTAAATGTTGGGTATCAACCCCTTATCAGCTGTATCATTGGTGACTACATTCTCCCATTCAGTGAGTTGTCTTTTTCTTTTCTTAGCTTCCTTTGCTGTACAAAAACTGTTTGGTTTGATGTAGTCCAATTTGTTTATTTTTGCTTTTATTTCCTGTGCCCAAGGTGATATAGAAGAAAAAATATTGTTACAAGAAATATCCAAGATTTTACTGCCCATGTTTTTTTCTAGGATTTGTATGGTTTTGAGTCTTATATTTAAGTCTTTAATCCATATTGAGTTTATTCTTGTGTATGGTGTAAAAAGGTGATTCATTTTTTTGCATGTATCCATCCAATTTCCCCAACACCATTTATTAAATACACTGTCTTTACCCCATTGTATGTTCTTGCCTCCTCTGTCAAATATTAACTGGCCATAAATGCATGGGTTTCTTTCTGGACTCTCTATTCTGTTCCATTGATCCATATGTCTGTTTTTATGCCAGTTCCAAGCTGTTTTGATTACTATGGCCTTGTAATAGAGTTTGATATCAGGTGGCATGATTCCTCCAATTTGGTTCTTCTTTCTCAAGACTGCGTGGCTATTTGGGGTCTTTTTGAGGTTCCATATAAACTTTTGGAATATTTGTTCTAGTTTTGCAAAATATTCCATTGGTCTCTTGATAGGAATTGTGTTGCATCTATCGCTTACGTTGGGTAGTATGAACATTTTAATGATATTCATTCTTCCTATCCATGAACACACTATATGCTTCCATTTATTTGTGTCTTCCTTTTGATTTCTGCCTTGATCTCATTGTTAACTAATTATTGTTTAGTAACATGTTATTTAGCCTCCAGGTATTTGTGTTTTTTCATGTTTTTTTTTCTTTTAATTGGTTTCTAGTTTCATAACATTAAGGCAGAGAAGATAACTGATATGATTTCAATCTCTTTAAATTTATTGAGACTTGTTTTGTGCCCTAACATGTGGTCTGTCCTAGAAAATGTTCCATGTGCGCTTGAAAAGAATGTATATTCTGCTGCTTTGGGGTGAAATGCTCTGAAGATATCAATTAAATCCATCTGATCCAGTGTGTCATTTAACACCGTCATTTCCTTATTGATTTTCTATCTGGAAGACCTACCCATTGAGGTCAATGGGGTGTTAGGTAGGTTCCCAGTGAGACACCAGGTAGGGGTAAGTCGTGTTCACCAGATTGATAAAGATTCAAGCTCAGTACCAGTGCTGGGTCTGAGGCCACTTAGTAAATGTCCCAGGGTTACCGAGTCCAGCCGCCACCTACTGGGTGCCTGGGAGGGAGGAGAAATGGCTCAGTGAGCAATTGGCCAGCAATGTTTTAATCTACTAAAGTAAATGTTTTAATCTAATGCCATTCTTTAATTCTTTGAATAATTCAAATTGATCATGATGTATCATTTAATACATTGCTTGATTTGATTTGTTGTCTATTTAAAAATTTGCATCTATACCCACCTATATTCTAAATGATTTCTCAACCATGGGCATACTATTTATAATCAGTAAGCTTGGATTTAAAAGTGTTTACTTTTAGTAGCAAACTTCAAAAATACCATTTAATTCAAAAGAAAACAGTTTTTCTTTTGCATGGGACCAGAGTCTTTGATGCAAAAAGAATCCGCTATTTCAGAGGTGGTAACATTAATTTTTATACAGATTTTACAGCATTTTTAACCAAGAAATTTGACCTAAATTACATAATATATTTACATTTATTTACTTATTTATTTATTTAATTTTGTTAATCCTCACCTGAGGATATTTCCCCCTTTGCTTTTCAGAGAGAGTGGAAAGGAGGGAGGGAGAAGTGGGAGGAGGAGGAGGAGAGAGAGAAACATTGGTGTGAGAGAGACACATCGACTGGTGGCCTCCTGCACGCACCCTACTAAGGGCAGGAGTGAACCTGCAACCCATGTACATGCCCTTGACCAGGAATCTAACTGAGACCCTTTGGTGTGCGAGCTGACACTTCAACCACTGAGCAACACTGGTCAGGGCAACATACTTACATTTATAATAACAAGGCTGGCATCAGCATTGTGCAGCTACACTCAACAGCAGTAAAGATGTGACAGAGCACCATTTCAATTTGGAAGGTGGCCACAAACCCTCAATAGAATTTTATGAAATGCCATCTTTCAAAAGGACTCAGTACACCCATTGGGATCCATTACTGCTATGCTCTTCACAGTACTGAAGAAATCTTCCCTAGACTTTCCTCAAAACACTAGACCAAAAACACCTTGTAAGTGCCACCCATCATCAAAATCACAGTTTTAGTGCTTTCTTACTCTCATCATCTCAGAAATGTACCCCTGATGTGTGTTTCCAGTTACCACTGCTGGAAAGTTTTCACATTGCCCAGGCAGGCACTGCTACTCTCAGGAAATGAAAGACATCATTTTTAATAACCACAAGAAGGCCTGCTGTTCCTTTTCTGCATGGAGAGCATCATCGTTAATACCTCCCTGCCCATAGCATAGATGAAAGACTTCAAATTACAGATGCTGAAGGTTTTAGCAGAAGCCACTGTGATCCATCATGGGCAAAAGAATCAAATTTCGTTCACTCACCATGGCAGTGTGTCAACAAGGAGGAAAGAGAAGAAAATATGAAAAGGCTAATCCAAAATTACCCAAAGACACTGGGACCCAGAGCTGAACAGTGGTGCAAAGCGACAGTCAGGTTTGCTGCGGGCATGACAGAAGGAGCAGAAACAAAAGGGAGTGGGAAGTGAAGCGTGAGAAAATGAAAAGGAAGGACTGAAGTAGTAAATCCTAACTGGAATGAAACTAAATGAGAAAATGATGGCTGAAATGAGCAAATTACAGCAGACAAATCTGTGGCTTTTATTTTCCAGCTTTAGAAGGAAAAACTTCTAAGAATAGGTTTTCGAATTTTCCACCACAAAAGGAGGGGATGAGGGAGGGTGAACCTACTTAAATGTCAATAGAAATATCTTAAGAGAAAGTTCTCCAAATAAATCATTTCCAAAAGCATGATATCATTCATCTTCCTTTATACCTTTATTTTCTACTTATTTGGTTTCACTTGTACTGGTTTTAACATACCTAAGTGCAAAGACTCTGCTCAGCCTATTTATAAATATATAATTACACTTAGAATATATTGAGAAGAGAAGCACAAAATCAATATAGATTTTAAAAATGATTTTCTTACCCTGGCCGGGGTAGCTCAGTTGGTTAGACTGTTGTCCTGATATGCCAAGTTTTGGGTTTGATCTCCAGCTGATCAGAGCACATACAAGAAGCAACGAATGCATGCATAAATGGGTGAAACAACAAATTGATGTTTCTGTCTCTCTCTTTTTCCCTTCCTCTCTAAAATCAACAAATAAATCTAAAAAGAAACAAGAAGAAAAATATTTTCCTAAACTCAAAATAAAATATCTGAATTTTAGTATCTTCTCCCTCTTATTTCCCAGAGTGCTAATTTAAAGCTGTCTAGTTTGTGGGTTTTGTTCCTTGGGGGCCTATTCTGGCATCTAATTAATTTCACTATCAAGAAAGATATAAATCTGAATATGTAGTCTCCAGACCTTATCTGGAAAAATTCACCAGCAAAGTATGAGCCTCTGGTGGTGGTAGTCCTTCCCAATGGCCAGTCCAGTGGCCCCCTGAAAACTCATTAAAAAAAAAACCTCCGGAGCCTGTAAACAAAGTCGACCACTGGCAGACCCTGGCTCTGGCCCTTTCAGCGTCTTAACTGCCACCTCCATTCACACGGACTCCAAGGGAAGAAGAATGGCCGCTGTGTTCCCAGAGCTGACCTGTTGGCAGGCTGTGGGCAAAGAAAACGTGCAGTAAAACAAAACAGGAGGACTGTGTTTCCCACTGATGGGCATCACTGCCTCTTTGTCGGGAGTCCTCAGACTCCGGGCAGGGCTTTCCAGGCCTGCCCCAGAGACACAGAGCGGTCCAGACGTTTTCTTGATGAATTCGAAGACCAGGAAAGGGGTGGACAAGCCCCCCCCCCCCCCCAACAAGGAGGAGGCTGCTGGGGCACTTGGAAGGCAGGGCAGAGTCTACTCCAGACACCCTGAAGAGACCAAGGACAATGTAAGAACCTGTTTGGCCATTTTCAGGTTATAAAGGCCTATTTACTAAGGCAAACTGAAGAGTGTACTTGGCATCCTAAGTTTTTCTTTTTATTTGAGAGAGAGAGAGAGAGAGAGAGAGAGAGAGAGAGAGAGAGAGAGAGAGAGCGCGCTCTTTTGGGACACCACTTAGAACTTCTAAGAAAATCCCACATGAGGGCTCCATCGTGCACACTCAGGTAACTGGCTCTGTTCAACAAAACCAAGTTTGCCCTTGGGTGACTTGTTCTAAGGTCTAAATTTGGGAGGATTCAGAGAAAAAGAGCACAAGCAAGCCTATCTGGCTCTCACCGTAAAGCCACATTCTCCAGCACCAGGTTCAACATAAGCAAAAGTGGGAGTTTTATCTTCATCTACTTGACTGTTGTGTCAACCTCTCAATTGCTTACAGACATAGGTATCATATAGTAGAGACTCTCAAACAAAAAATAGCATAGAGTCTCAAACGTTAGGGGAGGTAAAACGAAACAGGAAATTACTCAGGCAAGCCACAGCGATTTTTGGTAAATTTATTGATAAATCAAGTGGAAAAGGACAGGTTGTGCTTTGTTCTCAACCCTGTGTTACTAATCACAGTTGATTGGGTAAAAGTAAAGATTGGAAAAAACTCCCAGACTTCAACAAGTGGTGCTGAAACAACGGGACATTCACATGCAAAAAGATGAGTCCAGACACAGACATTACACCCTTCACAAAAATTAACTCAAAATTGATCATATGCCTGAATGTAGAATACAAAACTGTAAAACTCCTAGGAGATAATATGGGAGAAAACCTAGATGTCCTTGAGTTTGGTGGTGTGTTTTTAGATACAACACCACAGGCAAGATCCATAATTGATAAGCTATACTTCACTAAAATTAAACACTTCTGCACTATGAAAGAAAACATCAAAAGAATGAGAAGACAAGCCACAGTCTTGGAGAACATATTTCGAAAAGACACATCTGGTATAGTATTGTTATGCAAAATATACGAAGAACTCTTAAAAGGCAACCCTAAGAAAACAATCAACCTGATTAAAAAAATGAGACAAAGACCTTAACAGCCACCTCACCACAGGAGATACACAGAAGGCAAATCAGCCATCGGATTCTACTAAGAGCAGAGGGGTCAAGGGATGTGAGTGCCTGAGTGCGGCCTGGTTCCTCACCCACCCAGGCAGCCAGAGAAGTTGCAAAGAGGAAAGAAGCTGGGGTGGGGGTGGAATTCCTGAGACCCAAACTAGTTCCAAATTTTGAAGGTTTCAAGGTTTTAGAGAAACAGTCCCCAAAAGGGCACATCTTAGGTAGGAAGAAGTTCTAAGTGGCTAAGCCAGGGTACGAGGCAGGAAGAGGGCCAGACGTACCCTTGGGTCATGGAAAGGACCTAGAAATATCTAAGACATCTTTGTTGCTGTCCTCACTTTTGAAATTCAAAGAGTTTTAGGAGCTCTGTGCCAGAAATGGGGACAAAGACGGAATATATATTTCTTATAAGTCACAACGTCACATATGCATACAATAATCCTGTTTAATGTATATTCAAATACTGCCATTTGTGTATGTTTAATGACTAACAATATATGTACAAAACTATGGACAATAATTATTTTAGAGGCGTGAGATTGCAGTCAGATTTAATAACAGGGAAATCTTTCACTTTCTGCTTTATGAATTTCTATATTGTTTAATTTCAAAATGAGCATATGTTATTTCCCTCCCACTTCCAAAACTTTGTGTGTATGTGTGTGTGTGGCGGGGGAGGACTGCTCAAAGTGGTAAGAAAAAACAGCGTGTTTTGCAACCTTCTATTACTTGCTTAATTTGACATTTCAAGTAAATGAAGGCATATTACGGTTTAAGGTATACATCAATATGAAGATAAGCAGCTTTATGAACCTCAATATCTTCAATGTTATTCTAGAATTTTAAAAATTATTACCCACCAGGTAAATATTTTCTTTCTTTTTTCAGTTTTGTAAAAGACACACTATACTTGTTTCTGCATGCATAAAAATGTCCTACATGCCATGTAAAATTTCATTCATTCCATATATTACAGGAATGTATAAAATACATAGCTGGTTTTACCTCCTACTGTAACTTGGTTTGGAACTTAACTTTGATGAGTGATCTGTGTCTCTGGATAGAGATCTTAGAAATATTTGCCATTTTAGTCCTATACCGAATTCTAAGTTAAATATTTCAAGATGGCTCTGGTCAGCCAAGCCTGATGGCTGGTATGCAGACATGAGCAAATCACTAAGAAAAACAATTAAAACCCTTACTTTGGACATGCAGCTTGGAAGCCAGCATATCTGTTGAACATATTAAAAATGACTCATAACCACATGAGTTAAGTATACTGGGGAATTCAATGTTTAGCTCATAGTTCTGGATGTGCTGAGGTCTAGGATTACTATAATTCCAACAGAAAATTGGAATTGAGTTAGATATACTGGACTTGACTCCGAACTTCAAGGCCAAGAGTTTGCTAACAATGCACCCTGTGGGAACCTCCCTGTCTCCTCCGCCTTCTGTTTTCCAGGACTCTGTCTGGTAGAAGGGGAAAATATCTTTGCAGCAGCCCGTGGTGTAACTTGGATTCTTGCTTCTGATGCGAAGTCCAAGAAATGCAGAACAAAAGCAGTCTGGTCGTAAGTTATAAAGGGTGGGAAATCTGCACTTCCTCAGCTTCGTAGGGAATCCCCGAGGAGCCCCCAGGAAAACTCTGTGTGAACCTGGGCCTCCTCCACCAGTGGACACATCAGGGGGTGCTCACTGGCGCCTTCTCTCAGCACATTCCTGGCTTTGGGGGTCATCCCAAAGCTCCAGCCCCCGAGGCCAAACCCTGCTCTCTAGAAAAGAGCTGATACACTCCCTCACCCTAAACTGCAAATGTTGATAGGGGTGTGATCTTCTCAGATAAATATAGACAAGCTATGGACTCAGTGATAACAGGAAACAAACTAATGGCAATAATAAATGGATCTCAGCCGAAACCGGATTGGCTCAGTGGATAGAGCGTCGGCCTGCAGACTGAAGGGTCCCAGGTTCGATTCCGGTCAAGGGCATGTACCTGGGTTGCGGGCACATCCCCAGTGGGAGATGTGCAGGAGGCAGCTGATCGATGTTTCTCTCTCATCGATGTTTCTAACTCTATCTCTCTCCCTTTCTCTCTGTAAAAAATCAATAAAATATATTTAAAAATAAAAATAAATGGATCTCAAAAACATGCTCAGCAAAAGAAAACCAGAAGTCAGTGAGTACGCAAAGGGTACATATCCTACGTGAATGAGTGATGGCCAGACCTGGGAGGGGGTCAAAAGACTATAGGCAGGTCTAGCGTGTCTCTGTAGAATGTGTGGATATAGTCTGGGTTCATCCAAATTCTGGGAGAAAGAAACAGTTATTTTTAACATCCTGTTATACACATCTGTGTCCTCAACCAGCAGTGGTTACCGACTCAGCATGCGTTCTCCAATTCTTTTGCATTCCAGAACCCCACTTTCTTAAAGGAGCAATTCTATTCTACTTGGAGTTTCTTCTGGATTTGCTTAAATCTGTCGTGGTCATCTCCTTCCCCTGGTTAAGGATTATTTTAGATTTGAGTATGTGACCCCTTTTGGCCAATGAGATATGAAAGGGCGGGGAGCTGCTGGGAAAGATTCTCTTCCTTTTAACATGAAGATACCACAAGAGACTCCTTTTCTAGACATTGTTGCATCCAGCAGGGACACCTGGACCGGCTGTCTCTCTTGGGGGGACGATGACTTGAGAGATATGGTAGCAATCAGTAATAGCAATTTGGAAACAAATGCCTAATACTTGAGTTTCTGCCAATAGACCAGTCCTTCAGGACCCTGAAGATTGCACTGAGTCTGGGAACGAACATAAGCTTTATGAAGGAGCCTGAGTTTTGCCTGAGGAATTATCTAGAGATAAAATGCCTGTGGAAAAATGGCCAGAAAACCCAGCTTGTCAGTGACACTTCCCAGACTTACACAAGACTCCTCAGTAAGGGGGACCCCACAAATGATCACCCAAGAGGGGAAAAAAAGCACATTCCATTGAGATTAGTATCCCTGGGAAGGCAGGAAGCAAACATTACAGACAAGAGACTGATGAAGCAGAGAAATTTGTGTAAGCTTTGCATGAAACACTTTGCATAAAACACTGGTAAAAATGGATCTTCCCAGGAGCACTCCACTGTAGCCACACTGGGGCTACTTCCCTGAAAACAGACTGGGTTCTCTGATTAGCCTTTGTGAACTTAGAAAAACTGCTGCTACAAGGAGGGAGTAGGGTTTATGGGTTAATTAATATCTATGAATGGGACTTTGTGATCCATCCTTTGAACCTAGGGTTTACTTCCCCTGATGCTTTATCTCCTGGAGGTTTCTGATTTCCAAAAGACACCCAGAACTGAAATAAGTGATGGTAGGTTGGATAAACTAAGGACTTTCCATGAATGGGGAAAGGGTAAAATTGGCACTCTGAGGGTTTTATTTTATTTACTTATTTTATTTTTATTTATTTTGTGGCAGACGCTCTCGGTTGGCTACCCAATAATTACCCAACTATGTCTGCTGCTCATCCTTCCTTATGAATAGAACTCAGGTAGTGTTCACTGTTCTCCCAGGAGCCCTGTCCTTCAGGGGAGGCACTGTTTCTTTTTTTTTTTTTTTTATTGATTTTTTTACAGAGAGGAAGGGAAAAGGATAGAGAGTTAGAAACATCGATGAGAGAGAAACATCAATCAGCTGCCTCCTGCACGCTCCCCACTGGGGATGTGCCCGCAACCAAGGTACATGTCCTTGACCAGAATCGAACCTGGGACCTTTCAGTCCGCAGGCCGATGCTCTACCCACTGAGCCAAACCGGTTAGGGCAAGGCACCGTTTCTTTCTGGCCCCAGGGGGCTAATATCTCTTGCCAAGTGATTTGTTTTAGGCAACAGGCATGTGCTCCAATCCTGCCCAATCTGACAGGAGGGAAGCGTGCAGGGAGAATGCTGGGAAGAATTTTCTCAGTCCTGGAAGGGGACACACTGCAGGGACATTGCATGTTTCTGCCTCTGGAAGAGTGGTAGTTTATATTTTATTTATTCCTTTAATAAATATTTACTGCCCAGCTGTGTCCTGAAACCCAAAGTCTACCTCTTCTTGAACAGGAAAGGAATGGCTTTAAAATAGAGGTAGGGCCCTAGCTGGTTTGGCTCAGTGGATAGAGCGTTGGCCTGAGGACCAAAGGGTCCCGGGTTCGATTCCAGTCAAGGGCACATGCCCAGGGTTGCGGGCTCAATCCCCAGGAGAGGGCGTGCAGGAGGCAGTCAATCCATGATTCTCTCTCATCATTAATGTTGCTCTCTCTCCCTTCCTCTCCCTTCCTCTCTGAAATCAATAAAAATATATTTTAAAAAAAGAACTGAATCAAATATGGCAAATTTTAAGGTTTAAAAAATAAAACTTAAAAAATATTGAGGTAGGTTTCAAAGACACCTTCTAATAAAGTCTGATACTTTAAAAATAGAGTGGGAAGCTGAGGGAAATAGCAGACCAGAAGTAAGGACTGGCTCTCTAGCCGAACAGTTCTGAAGGCCTCGTTGGGAGTAGGGGGGCCGGGGGGGGGGGGCGGACGGGATGGGGGGAGGTCAGGAGGAGGACATGCATGCTGTGGACAAAAGTTAAGCCATGGAGAGAGGAGGAACAACAGCCCCCGGTTCCAAGAGAATCACCAACTGCAAAGCCCAGGAGGTCACCAAAGATTCACGGGAGGACGGAGTGCCAGACTCCTAGGCTGAGGAGCAGAGCGAAGGGTCTAAGAATCTGGAAAACCAATGCGCACTTGAACAGCGTGAGACTTCTCCTCTCGTCCTAGGGATGTTTGCCCTCTCTGGCTGTGGTTTTAACGTCTCCACTGCACTGGCACGTGCATGCTCACGTGCGTGTGGTAAGAGGGAAACAGTGTGAACCAGCTGGGTAGATTCTGGTGCAAGGTTCTTCTGGATTTCCTTCTACGTCTCTGCCTCTTTCCTTGGGGCTCTCTTCTGCCCACCCCATAAATTATCTGTTCTCAAAGTGTAGACTAGGGACCCTACGGGGGTGCCTGAGACGCTTTCAGGGAAAATGTGACATTAATGCTATGTCGATAATGATCATGATGCTATTTGCCTGTTTCACTCTCATTCTCTCACAGGTGCACAGTGGAGTTTCCAGAGGCTGCCTGATAGGTGAGATGCCAGCAGATTGAAGCTAGAAGCAAATATGAGACTCCAGCTGTAAAAAGATTTGCAAAAAGGCAAAACAATGTCACTCTCCTTAACTTTTTTGTTTTACAAAATATAGCTATTTTCATGAAAATAGGTTCTTTATTCTAACATATGTGAGGCTAGTTGTTGCTCTTTTAAAAATGAATTCATTAAAAATAGTTTTTAAATGTCTCAATTTCAGCTTCTAAGATGTGGTGCCCGGACCAGCAGCCCCAGAGCGTGTGAGAAATGCAGATGCCCAGGCTCCCTCCCCGGACCTATTGACTGAGAAGCTCTGCAGGAGGGGCCAGAAATCAGGGTTTGAGATGCCCTGCAGGTGATGCTCATGCTCACAGAAGCCATCCCTCATCATTTCTCCAAGGGGAGCAAAACACATGGCCATCCCGAGTCCTCTGAATGCAAGTCTGTCTCAAGCAGTCACGGCTTCAGCTCTGGGTTGTGGACCTGTCAGTCTGCTTCAGCTGCCATAACAAAACCACAGGCTGGTGGCTCACACAGCAGAAATTCATTTTCCCACCGTACTCAAGGAGAGACGTCTGAGATCAAGGTGTCGGCAGGTTTGTTTTCTTCTGCGGTCTCTCCCCTTGGCTTGCAGATGTCACCTGGTCTCACCTTCTTGCTGTGTCACCTAGCCTTTCCTCTGTGTGTCCTGAAAACCATTTTTTGGTTTCCATTTAGCAAGTGACTAATTCAGTATTCCCCCTGTTCTCCCCGACACCGCCCCCCCTCGCCACACACACACATCCAACACCTACCCACCCTCATCTGTTTCTCAGAAATTGCCACCAAGTAGATCTTTCCCACCTGGCTTTGGTGCAAGCAGCTTGAGCTGTATCTCTGAGCTTTGGGTCATCTATAAATTGCAAAGCATGCATTCTGTAGACTCCATAAATAAATTAGGGGGTCAACAGTGCCCATAGAAATAGGAATAATTAATCTAGCCAAGAGCTAGAAAGTAAAAGTGGTGAGAGGGTGTTTCTGATAATACTGCCAACGTATCTAATAATATTCTCAAAAGGATATATTTTCAAATCATGGTAAGGAACATGGGAAGGGAGTTTGCCTAGACTTAATTTTAAGCCATAATTACAATGAATTATTCCATTAGCTCTTGCTTTTTTCTTTGGACAGTTACCCATTTCTTGTTTTGTATCTAAACCTCTTGATCTTTTTCTCCCTCCTGTCACCAGTCAAGTCCCATTTTGTCACCATTTAGCATTCTCTATTGGACAGTTTGGGGAGAGGTGACATTGCATTCAGCTGGCTTTGTCACTTAATAAAAACTCTGATAGGTGAGGGAGGAGGTTAATATTACTGGTCTGTTTCAACTTCTATTGCAATGGCCTGACTTTATATCAACAAAATAATCACATCTAAAACTGAGGCAGAATTGCCAGGGGAAACACAACCAGAAACCCTGGTTTAGAGAGACAGGAGAGCTGGATATATTTCGTAAACCTAAATGTTTTAAGATGTAATCCAAATATCCTGCTTACTTTGGCTTTCCTTTATCATAAAACAGGCCATCCTTTGTGCCTTGGAAGAGACATGCAGACTGCAAAAAGCCATCTGAACTGCCCAGAAATGTCTTTAATCTTGACCGTTTTCATAACAGATCGCCATGGTGAACAATTTTCTGAGGACTTCTTACAATGCAGAGTCTGTTCAGAGGATGCCGATTGCAAAACCTCTGTACACAGGGCATAATGAAGGGGGAAAGACAGTGCCCAGTATTGGGTAACTTAAGAAAAAGGACGAAAATTCTAGGGGAAATGAAAGACTACCCAAGTAGCAAGCATGTAGCTGCAATGATTCAGAAGAAAGGAAGTGCACTAGTAACTCTTCCGGGTCTAACACAGACCAATGCTTATCCTCACGCACTGCGAAGCTCAGCTTCTAGTTGTATGATAAGCACAACGCTAAAGGGATGCATGTAAAATGCACTTACCGTGATCGCATCGAGGGACTTCCACTCGTCTTTCATGAATGATATTTAGGTTCTATAATTTTCCATCCACTGTTCTTTTCCTTAGAACTATAAAAATCCCACTCACTCATGAGATGGCAAGTGTGCTGTATACTGACTGTTTATTCGTGCAGGATGTGGATGGAGTAACCATTTAGTACTGCTGTGAACAGGCTGCTGAGTTAGGCATTTAGGAATGCAGATGAAACCACTGCACTGTTGGATTCTAGAGCTGACTGTGTGTGAACAGGAGCTAGTAGAGGGAGAAATTCAGGCCCCCCCATAGCAGGACTCATCAGTACCTTTTGCCCTCAGATCCATTGTTTGGGCTTCTGCTGCTCTGCTCTGCATCACAGGAGGCTGACTCACCTCCACAGGCTGTCCCCAGGCTTTTGTTCAGGTGCCTCTAGCTGCCTTTGGAGATTGGAGGGTGGGAAGAGGGGAGAAGAAGCCAGGGTATTCCTCATCTTCCTTCTCTGGCAGTGGCTTCATCTCTTTTCATGGCTCCAGCTTCCACTGGATAAGCTCAACATGATTCCCGCTTTGACGCATCACCTTATCTCTCTCTGGCATAAAGAAGGTAGCAGCTTACAGCTATGGGCAATATTGGGCTGCTTCATTGTCCCCTACTGAGCTAGCCTTTGAAGTCAATATCCTACATCAAATTCCTTCTGTTGGAAATACTCAGACTGGTTTCTGTCTCCTAATCAGACCTTGAATGATACAGCTGATGTAGAGGTTAATTATCATCTATTAAATCATGGCTTCCTTTAACTTTATATAGAAGCCCCTACTTTTATTATCTTATATAATAAAAGGCTAATATGCAAATTGTCCCCTCGGGAGTTCGACCGGGAGACCAGGAGTTTGATCGCTCGCTATGACATGTGCTGACCACGAGTGGGCGGTGTGGAACATGGTGGCAGTGGTGGGGTACTGAGGGAGCAAGGGAAGGAGGAGGCAGGGAGGCCGGGAGGCGGGGAACCATGTGGTGGCTGTGTGTGGGCAGCAAGGGAAGGAGGAGGCGGGAAGGTGGGGAACCTGATCAGCCCTGATTGCTGGCCAGGCCTAGGGACCTTACCCATGCATGAATTTCATGCACTGGGCCTCTAGTTTTTATAATAATAGCAAATATATATAGAGAGAGAACTTTACACATATCAGTTAAAAGTACTTAGAAAGTCACTAAGGAGAGGATAGCCACAACTTTTGCCTCCAGCTTCCTTTGGCAGCAGCTGTGCTACACCCTTCAGAGGTACCAGCTGCCCAGGACTCCTTGGCAGTCTAAATACTGTGTATTTGATGCACCAACCAGAAGTCTGAGAACCAACTGTGCACTCTGAGATGGAGATGGGACTTCCTCCAAGCTCTAGCCTCTAGGACTTCCCGTAGAGATACCTCTTCTCTTTTCGGTCCCAGCCCTAGTTGTGGTAGCTGCTTCTTTCAGTAATCATTTGGTTTACTTCAGCATCCTGACTTCCAAACATCTGGGTAACCAATCTCCTGTATTCAATCTCCTCTGGTCGAAATATCTAGCATGGTTTATCTTACTCTGATTAGACCTTGACTAATACATAGGTTCTTCTGTCTTCATTTCAGTAAGTGTCACATTCATTGATTCTTAAAAATTGGCACTTTTTACAGATGTCCCATTTTCACCCCCATTAACCCCCTTCACCCCACTCCCCCTCACCAGGCCTTTACCACACTATTGTCTGTGTTCATGGGTTATGCATATATGCATTTAAATTCTTTGTTGGTCTCTTCCTGCTCCCCCTGCCATTCCCTCTGAGATTTGTCAGTCTGGAGTTTTATGACAGATAAGAAATGCATTAATTGTTCAATAGGAAAAAAATTAAAATATTTGAACAGAAAATATGCAGAACATTTGGAAATCTTTGGGAAAGACCACTCTGGAAATAACATCCAGGACCCTAAACTAATCTATAATCACTAGCTAGAACTAAAATCTATAATGGTAAAATGGGCCGACATTTTAGACGGAGCAAACTCAACTGGATTAAGATAGTACATTCCAGAGGTGGTAGGATAAATGACTTGGCAAACCACAGAAGGAGAGAAGTAAGCACAGACAGTGAAGTTAATCCAACCCAGAGGGGGAGTATTTTTGTATAATTTTTAGGACCTGGGAGACAGTATATGTGCAAGCCTTCTATATAGCTGTAAATGTGTGCATATATACATTGTTCTATGTTATCTTTGAAATGTAGATAATGATATCTTATTTACTTATCAGAGGAATTGATTATGTGAATGTGTAGTTTAAAAATGCATGACTGTTAATACAGGTAATAGCTCTTTGCTGAAACCCCAATCTGTTTCCCAAATTTACACAGAGAGGGCCCATC
The DNA here is from genome assembly GCF_964212035.1 of Myotis nattereri. Lineage (NCBI taxonomy): Eukaryota > Metazoa > Chordata > Mammalia > Chiroptera > Vespertilionidae > Myotis > Myotis nattereri. The sequence continues at coordinate 14,236,774 of NC_138092.1, forward strand.
TGAAGTCACTGGTGACAGGAGCAGGAGCAGGAACTACGATTGGCTAGACAGACTCTCTGGTGGTGCCTCCTCTCCTCTCCAGCCTGTAGACTGCTGCCCCAGGCTGCGGGAGGGTATCAGCTGGGACGTTGTTTAGCTTTACATGTGGCTGGTTTCATGCATAAGCGACCTGTGCAGCTGCAGTTAGAAGGGTCCCACACTTGGTGTATTGCTCTGTTGACAAAGTCTTGAAATTCTTAATAATTTCTTAACAAAGGACCATGCATTTTCATTTTGCATTGGGCTGGGCAAATTATGTAGCCACCTCTGGCACTAGCACCCATTTGGATATTTGCCTCTTCAAATAAACAGGAATGAAATTTACCTGTGGTTACATACTGGCCCAGGAGTGTGCTTTTCTAGAACTGTCCCCTGCCAAACTGTCCTTCTCTTGAATATCCATCTGTTGAGCCCACTATAAGTTCCAAAAACCTGGCTGGGTCTCCAAAGAGAACCCTGCTGAGTTGAATTTGACCTCAGCAGCGTTGCCAACAGGAACTCTCATGTTGTTACAGGTGTGGCAAGACTTCTGTCCTGCCTGATGTCAGCCAGTGGTGTATAGAGAAGCTCCTGACCCTACCTGGTGGGGGGCCTGGGTTCCCCAGAATGCTTTCTTCCAGCATGGACTAAGGACAGATGAAAGGGGGTCAGAGAAGGTTAGAAAAATACATCAATCAGAAATCAATAGTGATTTCTCGAAAGTGAACTGATTAGACCTTGACTAATACATAGGTTCTTCTGTCTTCATTTCTCAAAAGCATCATTTTCCTCATCTCCCCCCCCCCCCCCCAACACACACACACACACATTGTCTCAATAGACAAGGAGTATGTGTAGTGAAAGACTGCATACTAGTAGTTCCTGGAGCTTAGCAAGTGTTAGCATTTATTATTAAACAGCGGTTCTTAATCATTTGGCTCATGGGGCCCAGGGAAAACTTGATGACACTCATGGTTCTCCTCCCCACCAAAAAAAGTCACCCCCAAAAAAGTATCTTGCAGAAGATGCCAGCTTTGACAACCCTTGAAGGCGGTCCCTGAACCCAAGTGAAGGCACGTGCCTCTCCAATGATCCTTTAGGCGGTAATATCTCCACGCCCGCCCTCGAAGTCTCCATTCGCGGCTCCCAGACGATGGCCACCTCACCCCCACTTTGCAGGAGGCTTCTCCCCGCCATCTGTCCAGCCCCGCGGGGGTCCCAGTGGGCTGAGCCGGCCGCGGGAGAAGGCGGGCCCGGCTCTTGGCCCGCCCCACGTGGGGCTCGGGGTGGGGGCTCTGGCCTATGACCGGATGGAAACTCCGGGTGTCCAGGGTGGGGAGGGAGCGGGGAGGCGCGCGGGTGAAAGGCGCATTGATGCAGCCTGCGCCCGCCTCGGAGCGCCGCGGGGCCAGCCTCTGAGCGCGTCCGAGCTCCCGGGCTCCTCCAGCTCCCGCTCCGCGTGTCCGGGCCGCCGCGCGCCATGCGCCCCCAGGGCCCCGCCGCCGCCCCCAGGCCGGGGCGCCTCGGCCTCCTGCCGCTCCTGCTGCTCCCGCTGCTCCTGCTGCTGCAGCTGCCGGCGCCGGCGAGCGCCAATGACACCCCCAAGGTGAAGCAGAAGGCGCTGCTGCGGCAGCGGGAGGTGGTGGACCTGGTGAGTGCGGGGGACGGAGAGGCGGTGTGTGTGTGTGTGTGTGTGTGTGTGTGTGTCTCACCGCGTGCGCCTGGGTGTCCTGCTTTGTCCGAGTCTGCGTGCAGGGAAGGACCTGGGCTACGTGTAGTGGCTGGTGACCTGGGGCGCTCAGGGGAGACCAGAATGGGGGAAGAGGGGGGAGATGCAACGGGTGGGATGCCCCAAAGTACGGGGATCTGCCCAATAATGCCTGGCCTCTGAGCCCCCCGGGCCTTCACCCCATTGTGAGGATGGCCAGGCTTAGAGCAGCCCCGAGAGGAGGATGAGGAGCGTGGGGAGGTGAGCACGTTGGCCCGGGAGCTGCTTGGAGACCCAGGGCCAACTGATTCCCTGGGTGGGCTGGGCCGGGACATGCAACGTGGCCTTTGTGGGGACTGGTGGCCACGTCTGCCGGCCGGAGAGAGCAAAAACCCTTGCAGAGCCTCCCTCCAGCGCTTTGTAACTTGAAGACCATGAGTCATGTTGGGTCATCCTCCCAGGGCGCATGGGCTGCAATTTACTTGGTTGGAGACCACAGCCCGCCTGGCCCAGGGTGGTTCTGAGGGTTTATGGCCGGAAGGGGAAATGAAGGGCCCAGCACTAACCCTCCAAGGACCCGCTTCCTGGTTCTGGTTGGACAGATAGGCCGCCAGCGCTTTCGGACACCCCCGGTCTTCCCCTGTGGTCACCAGGTACCAGCATCACAGTTGAGCAGAGGGAGAAGCCCGTTTCCAGGAGAGCAAATAAGTAGCCCAAGCGCTTTCTGAAGGGCTCATCTATGGGAACGTGTGTTTGCTTAAGGCTTTTTCCCTCTAAAAGTCAACAAACAGGGGGAGTGCAAGAGTGATCCTGTCACAACTACCATAGTCCTTGGCACATAATATGGTCAATCCTTAAATCAATCTTAATCGCAAACAAGGATGGTGTACAGGCATTGCAAGACACGGGAGAGGACATTTTTAATTTAAAAACAAAACAAACCTGTTTTGTATATGTTAAGCTGCCCTTGTAAATGCAGCTAATAAACCAAGCTCCCAGGCAGCTAGCTGTCAACCAGGTTCAAAAGCTCTGAGAAGAAAAAAATCCCTGCCATTTCACAGGGCTCTTTCTGGTGATGTGCCGTGTAATTTTGTTCCACAAAGCAGAATTGTATCCAGCGCTGCTGTTCCATGTTAAATGCCCAAATTGCTTTAAACTGCACCAACTGAATGTGGTTCCTGTGGAGTTTGCATTTTGTGAATTTGTAGTTATGATCTACAACATAACCCTTTTCCCCATCAAGCTAGCCATTTTTTTTTCTTTCCCTCCCAAGATTTACAGAACCTGCGGTTTCCCACAACTCTAGCCTGACTTGGAAAAGCTTACTACACAGCCAGGCTCAGGTGCATCCTGTAGCTTGGATTTGGTTTTGCTGGAGGGGGAGAAGGGGAGGGAGGGAGGGGAGAGAGGTCCACATAGAAAGTTTCAACGGACTCTATAAAGCAACTTCTTTGTACAGGATCTTTCAAAGCATTTCTTTCAAGCTTCCAGCAAGTTCTGCCCCCTGGTGGCCAGTCCAGTGAAAGAAACAGGGGCTCATTCCACAGATGTTTATCTTACCCCGCCCTGGTAGGTGCTAAAGGTGGGCTGAGTGAGCATTTTAAAATGAAAAAAAGATTGATGTGCTACGTGTGAAACCGAATTCAATACAATGATGTGGTCTCGGAAATGCAAATTTTAGATTAAAAGGTGGATAAAAATTCTCCACCATGGCAGTGTAGACATTTGGGGGCAGATGATTCTTTGTTGTGGGGACCGCCCTGTGCATTGTAGCATTTTTAGCATCATCCCTAGCCTCTACTCCTTGTCGATGCTAAGAGCAATCTCTCCTTCCAACTTGTGGCAACCAAGAAATCAAAGAATACCAGGAGTCTTATTGCTTCTCCTCTTTCACTAGAAATCTGTGTCCAAACATTACGTGTATCTGCTACTGTCAGTGAATGAAGTTACTGTAATGAAAATTGTCTCCAATTAACTACACTGTTTTAGACTATTTTATACTTTAGCATGTTTTCTAATACTTTTGCAGTTTTGCTGCTTTTCTTACTATTTCTCTGGCAGTAAATAAGCGGCAGTGTCCTTTGTTTCCTTACAATCAGAAAAAGAGCACTCGTCGACGTCACAAAAATCATCTGTCAAAACAAAAATTAAATTGGTGGTGTGAAAAGCAAATTGATGGGCGAACATTAGAGACATAAGGTGTCGTTACTGGATTTTAGAATACAACCACGTCTTTTCCCAGAGGGGGAACTTAAAAGATAAGCTTTGAAGTTATTTTAACATATAAGGAACCTGGTGTTTTGTTCTGATTGGACAATGTATTGATATAGAATGATAGTATAGTTGTATAGAATTGTGGATTGTGACAATCTACACAAATGGGAGAATGTTAAAGTAAAAATGTAAGTGGATTGGGTCTAGATTTGGAGGGTCTAGTAAGTGGTCCCATTCAGGAATTAGACAGATGGGGATCGAAATACCACGTTTCCCACTGATGTAACTGCATTGGTGCGTGTGGCTTTTGTGTGTTAACTGGAGGGTTCGCTAATGCTGTCTTCTCCAGATCTAGACCCTGGTAAGGCCCACCCAAGGGAGTGGTCACACTTGCCCACGTCACTGCCTCACATGCTTTGGGGGAATAATGAGAGTGACCATGGCTGACACACGCAGTGTTTACTGTGCACCAGGCACCTCTAAGCACACTTTGCATATCATTTCACATCTCATACAAAACCCTACAAGGTAAGAACCTTTGTTATTTCCCGCATTTTACAGAGAAGGAAGCAGGCACTGGTACCTCGAGCAGCTTGCACTATCTCACAGAGCTAGTCGTGGCGGAGTCAGGGTTAAAATCCAGAGAACCAGGCTCTAGCATCCATGTGCTTAACTTCTGCATGACCCGCAGCTGCCCTCCCCGCCAAGGAAAACAGAATCCTCAAGATGTTTGAGAGATCACCGCCACCTGTTGGAGGCTAGTAGTCGCAAATAAGGTCATTTGCTCCCTCTCAGGGAGGAGGAGTGTGGTGGCGCTCAGAAGGGTTACCCCGTGACAGGTCCTCCACGTAAAAAAATGTGAAGTCTGTGCAACTTAAAGAAATCACAGTGTGTTAGAAATAACTTTAAAGTCAGTTCTCTATAATAACTCGTCTAGAACATGAGCAAGGGGTATGAAAGGACTCTGGCCTCCAAGGACTCAGAATAAATGCGGTTCTAATCAGATCGAGTCTTTGAATCTTGAGTGGTGAGAGCGCCTCTTCCTTTCCTCTTCCCACCGATCTAGTATAACGGAATGTGCTTACAAGGGCCTGCGGGTGTACCTGGACGAGACGGGAGCCCTGGGGCCAATGGCATTCCTGGTACCCCTGGGATCCCAGGTCGGGATGGATTCAAAGGAGAAAAGGGGGAGTGCCTGCGGGAAACCTTCGAGGAGTCCTGGACACCTAACTACAAGCAGTGCTCATGGAATTCGCTGAATTATGGCATCGATCTTGGAAAAATTGCGGTAAGTAAAATCAGAATTATTCTAAAGTTGAAGCAAAACGTAAAGGTTTTCACCCCTGGCTGATGTTGTTCAGTGGTCAAAGCACTGGCCCACACACCTAAGGGTTGCAGGTTCGATTCATAGTCCAGGGCACACATGCCTGGGATGAAGGTTTGATCCCCAGCCATGGTTCAGGCAGGTGCAGGAGGCAACCAATAGATGTGTCTCTCTCACATCAATGTTTCTTTCTCTCTCTCTCTTTCCCTCCCTCCTTCCCCCTCCTCTCACCTCCCTCCCTTATTTTTTCTCTAAATATCAATGGAATGCTCTGGTTTCTCTTCAGACTGTATAAATCTTTCGCCTTTTACTAAATATCAATGGAGCCCTAGCTGGTTTGGCTCAGTGGATAGAGTGTCAGCCTGCAGTCTGAAGGGTCTTGGGTTCGATTCCAGCCTAGAGCACATGCCCAGATTGTGGGCTTGATCCGCAGTAGGGGGGCGTGCAGGAGGCAGCCAGTCAATGATTCCCTCTCATCATTGATGTTTCTATCTCTCTCTCTCTCCCTCTCCCTTCCTCTCTGAAATCAATAAAAATATATTTTAAAAAATCAATGGAAAAAAATATCCTCAGATGAGGATTAACAAAACAACAACAGCACACACACACACACAAAAATTAAGGGTTTTCATAGTTGAGTGTTAATTTTAGGTGAGATTTTGTGTTATTTATTTTTACAAAAATATTTTTTTTAAATTAAGGAGGTACCATGTAACTTTAACTTAAAATTAATGAGAAAAATTGGTAACATCTCAGAGTTAATTTTATAAAGATATTTCTAAGACATTTAACCCTAATACCTCAAATAACTTACTCTATTTTTTAAAATGCAAACAAAAAGGGAGAGCATGCATGTCTGTGTCCACAAGATTGGACAGTAAGCAACTTTCCAATGTATCCTGAAGTAAATTTAAGTTAGTCTAAAAAATCCTGCTGTGGCCGAAACCGGTTTGGCTCAGTGGATAGAGCGTCGGCCTGTGGACTGAAGGGTCCCGGGTTCGATTCCGGTCAGGGGCATGTGCCTGGGTTGTGGGCACATCCCCAGTGGGAGATGTGCAGGAGGCAGCTGATCGATGTTTCTAACTATCTCTCTCCCTTCCTCTCTGTAAAAAATCAATAAAATATATTTAAAAAAAAAAAATCCTGCTGTGGCTCCAGACATAACGGTGGGAAGAATTTCTAAGAAGTTTACCACATGATGGGAATCGTCAGGCAGTGGGAAGGCCCTTGGCATTTGCCCTTATTCTGGGTCGAGGCCTAGCTTAACATTGCTGAGCCTGAGAGCAGTGGAATGGACCAGAGAGGGACTACAGGGACCATTGTACGTTATTCTGCAACACTGAGGGGCCAAGCTACTCACAATAGCCTGGCTGGCAATGCATTTTGACTAAGGACTCAGTCACTTTGATCAGTGTTTGCTTCCAAAGTAACTGCCAAGTCCACTGGGATTCATAGAGTTGAAGAAGTTGGTGCTATTTCTAAGCCTTTCTTCCCTTGTTAACCAACTCTGTACATGGTTCCATATCGACAATATATTACTTCATGATATTAACCACTACTATCACTAGGCAAATAGAAGAGACTTTATTTTCATAAAACTCTAAGGTTTTAATCTTTATGTGTTATCCCCAATCCTTATCTCATCTGTTAAATGTCTGCTATCCTATATAATAAAAGTCTAATATGCTAAGTGTCCGGTTGACCTGTCGGCTATTCAACCAATCAAAATGTAATATGCTAATGATATGCTAAGGCCGCTCAACTGCTCATTATGACATGCACTGACTACCAGGGGGCAGATGCTCTGACGGGTAGGTTAGCTTGCTGCTGGGGTATGGCTGATCAGGACTGAGCAAGACAGGCCAGACATGCCCTGGAGCCCACCCGTGGCCCCTCCCTGGCTGGCCAACCTCCCATGTCCCTCCCTGGCCCAATCTGCACCAGTGGGGTCCCTTGGCCTGGCCTGTGCACTCTTGCAATCCAGGACCCCTCAGGGGATGTTGGAGAGCCGGTTTCAGCCCGATCACACAGGCCAGGACAAATTCGGGCACCGGGCCTCTAGTGTTGTCTATAAAAATCTTTGCCACTGTCTTGATTTGATTTTCATGTGATAGAATTTCCATAAAAGTTCTTCCATGGTTTTGGTGACCGTGACCATTTTTAGTTTCATTTGTGATTTCTTAAAAACACATTTTGTTTAAATATTGCCTACTTCTTTAAACACCTGACATTGACAGACCAGTTCTTAAGTTGTAGTTCATCAGAAGTTGCTGAGTTCTCTCCAAAAGCTATCCCTATGGTCTCTGAATTATTAATGTGTTTTCAAGTTCCTTTTATCAGTGGACAGAAGGGTTTGGGAGCCTTCTGCAAGTAAAAGATAGGGCCATGAACCAACTGACTGATGAATTTTGCAAAGACCAATTAGAGGGGGAAAAAATGTGGGCCTTATCATTGTGTCACATAGTTAAAGACTAAAAACCCCAGCGAGGCTTGAACCCATGATACTGTATGCTGCTGATCAAATAGAAGTAGATCGAGAATAAATATATGTTCCATGAGGGCAGAGACTCTATTTTGTGTACTGCTGTATCTATAGTATCCAGCACATAAGGCTCAGGAAATATTTTTGGAATGAAAAAAAAAAAAGTAAAGATAGAGATTGGCTTGGTCTAAATTCTGAAGACTACCTGTTTTTAGTAAAACTGAAGGACCTTCAGTGGGGTAATTCTAAGGACGCCATAACTTGATTTTATAAAGAGTTCTTCATCTCAGAGTCTCCTACCTGTCTTGCAGAAAATCTTTTTCCCTCTGTAAAGGTTAAACGTTTTAAATGTAGCTTGGGGTAAAGGTAGTTAAGAGTCACAGTCCAGTTTGAAAGCGTCTTTTTGAATAAACTCGGGAATGCTAACGGAGCCCCGTCTGTGTGTGTGGCAGGAGTGCACGTTCACAAAGATGCGCTCGAACAGCGCGCTCCGAGTCCTGTTCAGCGGCTCGCTGCGGCTAAAGTGCAGAAGCGCGTGCTGCCAGCGTTGGTATTTCACGTTCAACGGAGCTGAATGTTCAGGGCCTCTCCCCATTGAAGCCATCATTTATTTGGACCAAGGAAGCCCTGAACTGAATTCAACAATTAACATCCATCGCACCTCTTCTGGTATGTAGCACAGCGACATCGCAGAGTGCGTCTCAGGTCTTGAGAGACAAAGATGCGTTTTGAGTCCACGGTCACGTTGGGTAACTAGGACAGCACATTGTTAGCCCATAATGCATTTCCCACCCGTGGTGTGAAACCTCACATGTTAATCAGTTGGGTGGGATGTCAGAAGTGACTTGTTATTCCTAAGTTTCTGCATTAAGATGAACTGATGGTGGGAATGTGGACTGGTGCAGCCGCTGTGGAAAACAGTATGGAGTTTCCTCAAAAAATTAAAAGTGGAACTGCCTTATTATGACCCAGTGCTTCCACTTCTGGGAATATACCCAAAGAAACCTGGAGCACTGATTCGAAAGAATGCATGCACCCCTATGTTGATGGCAGTGTTATTTACAATAGCCAATAGCCCATCAGTAGATGAGTGGATAAAAAAGCTGTGGTACATTTACACAATGGAATATTATGCAGTTGTAAAAAGAAGGAAATCTTACCCTTAGAAACAGCATGGATGGACCTGGAAAGCATTATACTAAGTGAAATAAGCCAGTCAGAGAAAGACAAGTACCATATGATATCACTTACATGTGGAATCTAATGGACAAAATAGGCTAACAAACAAAATAGAAACAGACCCATCGATAAGAGTACAGGCTGACAGCTGTCAGAGGGAAGGTTGGTTGGTGAAGGAATTGAACAAAATAACCCCAACAATTCATAGACACAGACAACAGTATGGTGATTACAAGAGGGAAAGAGCGGGTTGGCAGGGGAGGTAGAAGAGGATTAAAAGGGCATAAATGGTGACGGAAAGAAACTGGACTTTGGATGGTGAACACACAGTACAATATATAGAATATATACAATATATAATACAATGCATTATAGATTTGTACGCTTGAAACCTATATAACTTTATTAACCAATGTCACCACAATAAATTCAATAAAAAATTTTTTAAAAATATAAAATACTTGTAAATCAAACCAAAGTATTGACTTTTAAAAGTAAAGGCTTCCTTTGTTTAATCAAATGAGTTGCTTTTTTGTTTTAAGTCATCTCTGTAACTAAACTAAAACAAATTCTGGTTTTATGGTTAAAACCTGTAAGAAAAATGCCTGTTACGCTTATATCATAGAATGGGTATATATTTGTATTTTAAAAGTATTTATGTGCTAAGAAAAACAGAATTTATTTTTACAAAACACATATGAAGTATTAGAAATTTTAATTCACTGTACATTAAATGGATTTACTCCTAGCTAAAGGTCTTTGTCCTCTCAAGATGTTCCTCTCATCTCTGTTTTGCAGTGGAAGGACTCTGTGAAGGGATCGGTGCCGGGTTAGTGGATGTTGCCATCTGGGTGGGTACTTGTTCAGATTACCCCAAAGGAGATGCCTCTACTGGATGGAATTCAGTGTCTCGCATCATTATTGAAGAACTGCCAAAATAAATTCTTTCATCTTCATTCCCTACCTCTTTTTAGTATACCTTTGACTGGCTAATTTTAGTGACATTTTATATAATTTTTAGGTAGACATCTGAAAGAAAAACAAAGTCTAAATGTGTTTACAGACCAAAGTGTGATTTCACACAAGTCCAGTATTATTCATTTTCCTTCACTCAGATGGTTTGAGGATTTTGTAGTTGAATAGAATGTGTGCTTTCTTCATATTCCCGTTCCTGGGACCTATAATTTAGAATGTTATTGTGGTCTTTAATTTTTCCCATTCTCTTAGTATAGCACTTTTTTAAAATATAAAAGCTACCAGTCTTTGTACAAGTTGTAAATGTTCAAAATTGTTTTATATCTGTGAAATAAAACTTATTTCAAATAATTTTAATATCTTTATCCTAATTCCTAATAAAATTAGAGTGTCTAGTACTTTGTATCTGAAAAGTTGAGTATAAACCTAATTTTGTATGTATTCATTTTAAGGGGGCGGGAGTGGGTGGAGGGGGAGACATCTGTAATAATTTCAACAATAAGTATAAATTAAAATAAATAAACAAGTATATAAAAAATAAAATGGAACACACCAGAAAAACATAAAAAGTTATGCATAGTACTGTTCCATATTTTGAGAGATATAAAGAAGAAGGAACTTATGTGTCAGGAAATACACTAGCACTTTAGGAATTTTACCTACTGAACAAAGTAAAAGGACGGGTCTTCTGGCCTCCAATTGCTTACCATTTGGTAGGGAGGATAAGATACATATAAAAAATAACAATAAATGAAAGGTGATGTTGATTGCCATAAAAGTTGTTGAAGGGGGCAGTATAATTCAAAGGAAGATCTGCCAATTCCAGTTGTGTTCAGAAAGAATTATGATGAAGGAAGCCCAGGTACAAGAGTGATAACGTTAAGTACATCCTGTGCTGGAGTTCTAAGTATCAATATGAATTCATAAAGTACTTCATCTCAATAAAGTTATAAAACATAGCAACAGCTCTAGCTTTGTTTACTAAAAAGCCTAGAAATAATGACCAAGTAAGTAATGCCCAGATTGTGATTTCTACATACCATTTTCTACTAAAAGGAACTACGGCTCCATGAATTTTGGGGGGATTTCCGCTCTGGGGCAGGAAATGTACAATATGAGCCTGGGACATCTTGGCATACTGGACAACAAAGACAATCCACAAGGATCGAAGAGCCAACTTGACTTGGTTCCCACTGGCAAAGATGACATGGTTTAAGCATTAATAAAGATAATAGTCATAACCGGTTTGGCTCAGTGGATGGAGCATTGGCCTGCGGACTGAAAGGTCCCAGGTTCGATTCCGGTCAGGGGCATGTGCCTTGGTTGTGGGCATATCCCCAGTGGGAGATGTGCAGGAGGCAGCTGATCGATGTTTCTCTCTCATAGATGTTTCTAGCTCTCTATCCCTCTCCCTTCCTCTCTGTAAAAAATCAATAGAAAATATTTTAAAAAAATAAAGATAATAACAATGGTTTGACAACACATCAACTATGTTTAAATGCATGAGTTCATCCTATATAATAAAAGGGTAATATGCAAATAGACCCAACAGCAGAACAACCAAAGTGTAATATGCTAATGATATGCTAAGGCTGCTCAACTGCTGCTATGACGTGCACTGATCACCAGGGGGCAGATGCTCTGACCGGTAGATTAGCTTGCTGTTGGGGTCTGGCTGATCGGAACTGAACAAGATGGGCCAGACACTCCCTGGAGCCCTCCCGCGGTCCCTTCCCAGCTCAATCGTGCACCACTGGGGTCCCTCAGCTTGGCCTGTGCCCTCTCGCAATCCGGGACCCTTTGGGGGATGTCGGAGAGCCAGTTTCAGCCAGATCTCGCAGGCCACTCCCCTTGGGAGGGCGCCAGACGCTGGGCTCATGGCTGGCGAGTGCTGCTGCGACAGCGCAAGCCTCTCCTGATTGGGACTGATGAGGGCGCGAGCCCGCGGTAGGCACAATGAGGCGGGAGCGGTAGGTAGAGCTGCAGGCGGCGTTGGACCTAGATGCTGCTCTCGGGTACTTGCCATGTGGACCCTCCTCTCACAACAGGGCTGTGTTTCTTCTAAACTGGCAAGGGAACGAAGTCTTGAAAGACTTGCCTGATTAGGTAAGTCAGACTCACCCAGGATAACCTCCATGTGGATTTTATTTAACTGATTAGGGACCTTAATGACACCTGCACAATCCCTTTTGCCATAAAACATAATCACGGAGGTGATATCCAATTACATTTGCAGGCCCCAACAATGCACATGGAGAAATTATACAGGGTGTGTACACCAGAGGCAGGAATCATGGGGTTCATCTTAGAATTCTGCCTACCACAGACTGCCGCCTGGCCATTTGCACTCCTTATACCACTGAACCAACAGGCGAAAAACAGGTTAATCTACTGATTGGAATGACTGATCCCAGTTACCAAGGGAAATTGGTTGCTGCTATGGCGGAAGCAACGAGGACCATGCTAGAAAACGCTGTTTGGAAAGGTGCAGTTGCGGGCCACTGAGTGGTGACAGTGGAGTTTGCTGGTTTGCCTCAACCAGCAAATGATTCTAAATTCTGGAAATTTATTATAAGGTTTTTCCTAAAACTTCATGCCAACAGTAAAGGTTAGTGGTTTTACAGGAACCAGAAAAAGGCAGGATGATTGAGGATTCAGACCCCTGGAGAAGAAAGGTTTGGATCACTCCACCAGGTAAAGCACCCAGAGCTGTGAGTTCTGGCTCTGGGCGAGGAAAATATGGGATGGGGAGTTGAAGGTGAAGGTTATAGATATCAACTTTCCTTGTGGTCAATTAAAAAGATCAGGCCTGTGGAAGCTTTGCATATTTTCTCGTTATATGACATGTTTATTTATGTATGCTAACTCTTTTCTTCTTTCCCCTCCTTCCCATTTGTATTTTATGTGTTAAAGTTGGTGGACGTCCACTTTACAAAGTACCATAGTGTTTAGTTAACAGAATCTTCACGGGGACCATGACCGAATTTGAGTGGTAAAATGGATTTAATGACTGTTGGGGCCTTGTGTCTTCTCACTTGGGAGAAGGGCACCTGTCAGAAGGATAGCTGCATCTTGCGAGGCTAAAATACAGTAAATTGCTTTACTGTTGTCCAGGAATTCAAACCTTGGAGAAGGGTGCAGGTGGAAGATGAGTAGTCAAAGGAGTCGATTGAGCCTCTTACCAGCTCCAAATTCCTCCTGCTCTGGGATAATGACGTGGGCTTTAGGCATTTCTCCTTTGGAATGAGCACGTTAAGTAGAGGGTACTGGAGGTTTCAGTGTCCTGAAATGATTTTCTTCTTGCTCTGGCTGCATACACTGTTGGTGGTGTGTGTTTGTGTCAGTGTGTGGACATCTGATGGTCTGTTTGCATACCCAGAATGCACAGGCCCTCGACTACCTCACAGCCCAGCCTTGCGGCAGGCCGGCCTCCTGATTTTAGCAGTGCCTCAACCTCCCCATCATGCACCCCCCCCCCGCCCACCACCCGTCTTAGCTTGCCAATCTCCTACAGCGCTGTTCCCGAGGCCTTTCCAATGGGGAAAAGTTCTGCTCCTGGCTCTGCACCTGCAGAACGTCCTAACTTCCTCTGCAGCCTGCTCACCAGCCTTGCCTTGCTTGTGTCCCAGAGGCACATTTCCTGCTTATCAGGTGATTCTGAACCAGCTCCAGGCCGGCAAACCAGCAAACTTTCCCACCAGCCGGTGGCCTGCAACCACACCTTCTTCAATGGCGTCTGAATACCAGAGGGGGCCTCTTCCATGCTTGTCCTCCCTTGGGGACTCTCCCTCAGCCCTAGGGTACCAGTTAGAGTTCTCTTAACATATTTTTATTACTCTATCCTACTTTAACAATTATTTTAGCTTCTCCTGTTAAACTTACTGTGTTCTGTCTCCTGGTTGTACCTAGATTCCTAGAGCTGTGATTACTTGGTGAGTTTGGGACAAGGAAGTGAGCGTGAGTAGCACTCTTTCTTCTCTCCTTGGGAATAAGATGCTCACGGAGAGCATGCATTCTTTCTCTCCCCTTCTCCCCCCTCCTCCTTGCCCTGTTTTACAAGGGCAGGCTGTAAAATCATCGTGGTCCATTGTTGTCTGTGGCTGGATGGGTATGCCTGTGTGGTTCTGGGGCTTGGTATAAGAAAACTTACTTTTATACAGACACTAGAGGCCTGGTGCATGAATTCGTGCATGGGTGGGGTCCCGGGGGCAGAGGGGGGATGTGATCGGCCCTCTGCGCAGGCTGGAGGGATCCGGGTCCATCCCACTGATGTTCACACTGGTTGTCGGGAGCCACCTGGCGGCCACTGTTACATCCTTTCTTCCTTGAGGAGTGTCTAGGGAGGGGATGTGGCTGTGGTGCCTGAGTGCCGGTGGTGCTGGTCTGTTGGTGCCTGGCCCATTCTCTGGAGATTAGACCTGTAGGACTACTGAGGGAGGGAGTGGCTGCCGCAGGGCTGGTGGGCTACCAGGATGGGTCAGTCAGCTGAGCAGCGTTCCCACTGTGGGAGCGCACTGACCACCAGGGGGCAGCTCCTGTGTTGAGCATCTGCCCCCTGGTGGTCAGTGTGTGTCATAGCGACCAGTTGACCTGTCATTCTGGTTGTTCGGTCGCTTAGGCTTTTATATATGTGGTAGATAAGCCTCATTCTCTCATTTCAGCTTTATCGCTAATAGAGATCATATTTCATGCTCCACTTACCTCTTCTCTATTTCTGAATTAGTTTAGACCCTGGGTGGGGAAGAGGTTAATGTGAATCACTTAACAAAAGCAGCTTGTTGCTTTTTCTTTTGACATGTTGAATGTGAACTGATTTGATCACTTCCTAGCCTTTAGTAGAACAAGCCTCATCTCATAATGAACATATATTAAAATTTCATATAAACATACAGTCCTGTAATATTCGATCTCAGAAAATACCTAGGGAGAACTTCCCAATCACCCGTCTTTTGTACAGTTGGGCCTTTTTACCATAAGCAGATTTCAGCTATTTTTCTAAGTCTACTGGTCAATCTTCTTTTATGTTTTTCGTGGTGACTTGAATAATTTTTAATTTCCATAAATATTAAGTAACATAACATTTTCCTATAAAACTGAAAACATTCTAAAGCACCTACACAACATATGTAAGGATCCCAAAGTCTCCCTTTGAAGAAAGGTGACATCAATTTCCACAGAATCAAGAGCTGTCCAGCATCCTGATGGATGGGAAGTGGCTGACTGTAGGGTCTCTGCCCCAGATTCTCTGTCACATAGGGAGCTTTTGGTTGCAATAAGTAATGGAAAAACCCAACTGAGTCTGCTTTACAAAGTAAAGGGATATTTAATGGTTCACCCAATTGAAACTACAGAGGTACGTGTGCTAGGGGTGAGAACTGACCCAGAATCTCATATAATGTGATTTACAATCCTTTTTCTGGGTGGTTAAAGCTTAAGCTTATATGGAACATGTACATGGTTGATAACCCCTTCTTTCTGAGTGTGCTCCTCCCATCTGATTGGCCTTCCTTTGTCACCCCTAAAATGTAGCCATATCTCTCTGTTCCATTCATTTTTCTCACTTTTCTTTATCCATCAAAAAACCCAAACAGGTTTAATAAAGCTCTGAGAGTTCTCCTGTTTGGGTCCCAATCTTTCAGCTTTGTCTTCCATTTCATTACCTCGGTGTCAACTCACTGCTCAAGACATGTCACCTGTGCTTCTTTCCCATGGTTCCAAGGTTCCCTTTGAACTATGTCAAGGCCCAGCTTAAATATTTTCTCCTCCATAAATCCTGTTCTCGTCCCTCCAGGCTATAAACTACCTCCAATGCCATCAGCCAAGTCCACACTACCACCAGATTCCTAGCTAGCCTGACTAGTACCCTGCTTCTTGCCTGTCTCCTAGTAGTTTCTCCACACAGACACCACAATGAGCTCTAATGCAACCGAAACCCCTTCCCATGGCCTGTAAGGTCTGGCCCCTGCTAATGTTTACCAGCCCAGCACTTGGATTAATCCATTTAATCCTGTCCATAACCCTAAACCTATGTACTTTTCCCAATTTTTTTTAAATCTTTATTGTTGAAAGTGTTGTTTTTCCCTCCATTGACCCTCTCTACCCTGCCCCCGCCCCTTTGAGGCCTTAACAACACACTATTGTCTGAGTCCATGCGCTATGCACATATGCGTATACATTCCCTGGTTACCTCTCCCCACCCACCCCGCCTTCCTCCTGAAATTTGTCATGCTTCTGTTCCGTGCTTCTGTGTCTCTGGATCTATTTTGTTCAAAAGTTTATTTTGTTCATTAGATTCCACATATGAGTGAGATCATGTGATACTTGTCTTTCTCTGACTGGCTTATTTCACTTAGCATCATACTCTCCTCCCTGCTGTTGCAAATGGTAAGAGATCCTTCTTTTTTTACTGCCTTGTAGTACTCCATTGGGTAAATGTACTACAGCTTTTTTATCCAGTCACCTACTGTTGGGCACTTGGGCTATTTCCAAATCTTAGCTATTGTAAATTGCTGATTGGTGTTTTGGGTTTCTTAGGATGCATTCCCAGAAGTGGGGTCACTGGGTCAAATGACAGTTCCATTTTTAATTTTTTGAGGAAACTCCATACTCCTTTCCACAGGGGCTGCACCAGTCTGCATTCTCACCAGCAGTGCACGAGGGTTCCCTTTGCTCCACATCCTCGCCAGCATTTGTCCTTTGTTGATTTGTTGATGGTAGCCATTCTGACAGGTGTGAGATGGTACCTCATTGTCATTTTAGATTGCATATCTCTGATGATTAGTGGCTTTGAGCATTTTTTCATGTCTCTTGGCCATTTGTATATCCACTTTGGAGAAGTGTCTATTTACGTCCTTTGCCCATTTTTTAATTGGATTGTCTTCCTTTTGTTAAGTTGTATGAGTTTCTTATATATTCTGGAAATTCACCCTTTATCAGATATATCATTGGCAAATGTCCTCCCATGCAATGGGCTCTTTTCATTTTGTTAATAATTTCTTTTGCGGTGCAGAAACTTTTGATATAGTACCATTTATTTATTTTCTCCCTAACTTCCTTTGCCCTAACAGTGGTTCTCAACCTTCCTAATGCCACGACCCTTTAATACAGTTCCTCATGTTGTGGTGACCCCCAACCATAAAATTATTTTCATTGCTACTTCATAACTGTAATTTTGCTACTGTTATGAATCGTAATGTAAACATCTGATATGCTATATGTGTTTTCCGATGGTCACAACTCACAGGTTGAGAACTGCTGGGAGATGTATTGATCAACATTGCTACGAAGAGATGTCTGAGATTTTGGTGCCTATGATTTCTCTAAGATTCTTATGGTTTCACGACTTACATTTAAGTCAGTGGTTCTCAACCTTCTGGTCCTTTAAATACAGTCCCTCATGTTGTGACCCAACCATAAAATTATTTTCGTTGCTACTTCATAACTGTAATGTTGCTACTGTTATGAATCATAATGTAAATATCTGACATGCAGGATGGTCTTAGGCCACCCCTGTGACAGGGTCGTTCAACCACCAAAAGGGTCACGACCCACAGGTTGAGAACCTCTGATTTAAGTCGTTTATCAATTTTGAGTTTATTCTTGTGTATGGTGTAAATTGGTGGTCTAGTTTCATTTTTTTTTGCATTTATCTGTCCAATTTTCCCAACATCTTTTATTGAAGAGTCTGTCTTTACTCCATTGAATGCTCTTGCCTCCTTTGCCAAATATTAATTGAGCATTAATTATGCCTATGTATTTTTAATATCCTCATTTGTGGTAGATTCTGTTGATGGCCCACCCAGACCCCTTTTACAGGGCTGGTGCACCCATAGCCCAGCGGCAGCAGGTGTTGGCTGCTAACAGCTCATACCTCACCTTATTTGGAGAATTGCCCTTAGCTGAGCAGAGGCACCAGCTACCCCTCCTGCTCTTCCTCCCCCCACTGCAGGCAGTAATGACTGCCTGATGTGGGAGCATACTAGCTCAGCCCCTCAACTCTGGGCAGGACAACCTATGGGATCCAATCCATACTGCAGAATACACTATAGGGTCAGGCTGTGGCTGGAATTCAGAAACCTCTTCTTCCCCTACCGGATCCTGTTTTCTTTATTCCATTACAGATTTTGCCTAAGAGCACTCCCTCAATAAGTAAGTCACCTGCCCAAGAATCCCCAGCTCAGGTGTTGCTATGAAGGAACTGATCTAAGACACATTTTACAGATGAGAAAACTTGAGATGAACAGAAGTAAAATTATTTGCCCAAGGCAGTGGTCGGCAAACTGCGGCTCATGAGCCACATGCGGCTCTTTGGCCCCTTGAGTGTGGCTCTTCCGCAAAATACCACGTGCGGGACGTACAGTGCGATTGAAACTTCGTGGCCCATGCACAGAAGTCGGTTTTCGGCCTGGGCGAGTCTATTTTGAAGTGGTGTTAGAAGAAGTGGGGGGGTGTGAGTTGGTCGGGTGATGGGAGACGCAGCCCAGGTGGGCGGGCCGCAGGATACGCAGCGCGGGGGAGGTACACTGTTTTGAGGTACCTTCGCTGAGGTCGACCCCTTCCAACTCTCCCATCCACACTCCTCTATCTGAAACAAGTATACAAGACGAGTGTGGATGGGAGAGTTGGAAGGGGTCGACCTCAGCGAAGGTACCTCAATCAGATTGAGGACGTTTTTTAGCAAAGGCCAGCTTAGGAGTACCCTAATTAAGTTAATAACAATGTACCTACCTATATAGTTTAAGTTTAAAAAATTTGGCTCTCAAAAGAAATTTCAATCGTACTGTTGATTTTTGGCTCTGTTGACTAATGAGTTTGCCAACCACTGGCCTAAGGGAAAGCTGAAATTTGAAGCCAGTCTGGCTCCTGAACCTGCACTTTTCCACCATACTGTAATGGCCACCTGTCCAACATCTTCTGGCCACTCATTCCCTCTACCCAAGTTAATTCCTGCCTCAGAACCTTTGAACTTCCTTTTTTCTATTAGTGTTTTTCCTCTCATTGTGGCTTACTTCCTCAGTTATGTAAAAACTAGAGGCCAGTGCACAAAATTTGTGCTCGGGTAGGGTCCCTAGGCCTGGACAGTGATCAGGGCCGATCGGGGCCTTCTGGCTGCTGGCCAGGGCCTTCCTTCATTCTGCGCCACCCCATGGTGGTCAGCGCATGTCATAGCAAGCGATCGAACTCCTGGTCTCCCGGTCAAACTCCCAAGGGGACACTTTGCATATTAGCCTTTTACATATATATATAGAAAATTTGTGAATTCAGGGTGGGGGGTCCCTCAGCCTGGTCTGCACCCTCTCACAATCCAGGGGCCCTTAGGGGATGTCCTACTGTGCTACTGCGGCCTAAGCCGCAGTCTGGCCTCCCTCTGTGGGAGGCAACCAGGCAGGCCAATCAGGGGACGGTGCCGCCCCCATCACCCCGCTGCTGCTGCTGCTGGCCTCCCTCTGCAGGAGGTGACCAGGCGGCTGATCAGGGAATGGCGCCAGCCGGCATGGTCCCCCCACCCCCCGCCCTTGCTCCTTTGTTGCCGCTGGTCGCTGGCACCTCTCCCCCAAACCCATCCCCTCCCTCTGCCTGTTGGCATGCGCCTTGGCTGGCCTGGCGCCATCTGCTTGCCAGCCCCACCCCTCACCGACTGGTCATTCCACCATATTATGCTTTTATTATATAGGATGTTTCAATTACATCCTCAAAGAGAACTTTCCTGGCCCCAATCATCTTAATAAAGCAACACTATTTATAACCCTGCTTTAGTTTTATTACAGCATGTAATACCTGAAATTTTATGATGCTTATATTTGTATGTTTTTAGCATTCATAATAAAATGAAAGTTCCCTGAGGGCAGGAAAGTTGTCTGGCTTATTTACTGCTATATCCTCAATGCTGGTAACATACCTGGTACAGGGCAGAAGCGCAGTAACTATTTGTTGAAGGGAAATGAGTTCTTGTCTCAGAACTCTTACAGGGCTTTGTAAAAATCTTCTTGCATATTCTTAACTAAGAACTGTTTATTTATTTATTCTGCAAGCATATATGATCTTAAAGGACAGAAACTATGTTTTATTAATTTGGGGTACATAGGAGGCATTCAAATAATGACACTACCTCTAAAACTCCAAATATCAACTGCAGCTTGTCTTTCCATATAGTGACCAATGTCAGGATTTCATATGAATTATAGTATAATCAGAGTATGAAAAAATACATCACATTTAATTTATAAAGTATTCCTGGGCATGTTACAAGAAATTATAGTACATGTAATTAGGTACTTATCATTTCACCTTTATTTTTAAAACAATGCCATTTTCAAAATATAAAAAAATAGACTTATTTTCAAAGAACTATTTAAATATGGCTTTCAAAACCACAATATTTTATTTACAACAAATAGATGGTAGTGCAATAGCCGTCATGGGTATTTATGATAAATAAAAATATTAGCATTATTCTGGCATCCTTTTGGGGCAGAACTTTATATTTATAGATATTTACAATGACTCATAAAGTAAAACCAATAATGACCATTAATGTAATTTGTACTTGAATCTGAATTTAAATAACCAATGTAGATTAGTCATTTATTTGAGATCTGGACCCACTTATACAAAACTGAAGTAGGAAATTAAAGTTTCTCAGCTGTATGCAGTTGTCAACAAACACATCCCAGTGATTCCAGTATTAATATAAGTTGATCTATTTGCAACTCCAGTAAGTGATTTATATGCTAAATAAGGGCTGACACATCTGGATTCCAGTTGATTTTTAAAATTTAAAATACAGTAGGTACCCATGCCAAAAAATAGTGGGATCCAGGATTACATTTTAAATTAAGAACCTCTGGAAATAAAATCAGTGATGGAATGACAACAGATGTCAGATATTTCTCAAATTGGGAGAAGTACATAACTTCTCAAATTTCTCTAGTTCATATATTCCAACTGAACTAAAGTGCATGTACAGCAATTTTGTTTTTCTCACCAAAATTTCTCAATTCTGAAATGGTCTGGATTTGTGCAATATCTTTCCCATCAAATCCTCAAAGTTTAATCTACTCATGAAACAGTGATGACATTCTTACAAGAAGCTATTTTCTTGCTATTACAGAGGTCAATTTTAAAGCTAATCCAGGCAAATCAGTAGAAAAAGGACATTCATCTAATCCATTTAGCAAATGCTGCAAAACAGCTTCTACTTGAACAGTGGAGAGAAATTTGTGAAACTCTCCACTGATGTCAGCTTTACTGCTGTGATAATGGCAGACAGTTCAGGCAGAGGTAGCCGAGTCCCACATACATGGGGAAGGCAAAAAGCAGAAAAACATTGTGAAGATTAGTGGTTTCTTGACTTCTAATGATTACAGACCAATTTGTTTATGAGCTTTACATCAAACACAAAGGAGCATACTGCTGCCCGGGCAGGTGTCCTGCACTTATCTCTTTTTGCTTACTTCTTCTCTTCTCTAAGGTCAAATAAAAAATGTGACACATTTTCATATACCACAAAGGTAATACAGCAGGCTGGAGTCACTCTAATCAAATTGGGAGCAATTCCTTTGTAAAATCCACCGATGCCTTCTTTCCTTTAGAGGGAAAAATAGAAACATGCTTAGTTTCTGATATAGGTAGGCTGCAGATAAAAAGCTTAACTGACCTGGGGCATGGAGCCAGCAATCAAACCTCACTGCGATATAAGTCCATGTTTTCAACACCCTGCAATAATGTAGTTTGTGAGCCATTTGTAGGGGTTACATTCCTTTTATGGGCTGGCTGAGGAAGAGAGGACAGGGACACCTCAAAACTTCACTGAAATGTGCTTTAACGATAACCATCTTTCAAATGCCTTTAAAGGTATAACATGTAGGAGTATTATCTGATCTAATGTAGGCATTAAAAACCTCCTATATTATATAAATGCAAGACAACAGTAAATATAGCATATACCAAAATAAAACTTTATGTCCTTACTGCCTAAAGTAGGAATATGGCCTTGGATCTTGTCACTTAGATTCTTGATAAATATTTACTAAATTGAACTTAATTTAAACATGTTAAATATTCTGCTCTGGCCTTTTAGAAGGTGACTATGAGGATGTCTATAACAGTCTAACTATTCCCATGCCAAAGAACAAGCATTTCTCCCATACATGGAGACTAGTGCAATAAGCCCTCATTTAATGTAGTCAATAGGTTCTGCGACTTTAAGTGAGATGACATATAACAAAACCAATTTTACCACAGGCTAATTGATATAAACAAGAACTAAGGTCCTATGGCATCTCATTGACATTATAATGAAACAAGGTTATTCGAGGAGCTATTATTTTTGCAAAAGTTATGGTGCCCATAGCAGGTGTGGGGCCTTCTTAACTGTATTAAACCAAGTCTTTTAAGACTTCCTTGAATATAGGCCATTCAAATATTTTATAACATCTAAATTTTGTTTTATTAATTTGTCAAAGCACTTTCACAGATCTCTTCTGATTTTTATAATCACCTTGTCAGCCTAGATGTTCTAATTTTACAAATCAAGCCTCAGAGAGATTAAGTCCATGCTCCCATATGCAGTAAATGGGAAGTGGGGAAGCAGGGGCCACCAGCCACGTGCTCACCGCAGCACACTGGCCTTTGCTATAAAACTATGTCAACTGGACAGTTTGATTTGCAAGGTACCTCCTAAGAGCCCTTTTGATATACCACATGCTCTTACCTCCAAGTCCTTGTGATAACATCCAACACACCCTTGTAAGACATGTGCTGATCCTGAAGACGAGCTCTCACAACTTGATATGGGTACGTTGCTGCTACAGCAAATATTTTGGATAGTGCTGCAACAGATATATATTCTACTGTGCTCTAAAATGACAACACAAAACAAGTGTCTTTCTTTGGACAGGATTTCTTTAAAAACATAAACATATAAATTATACAGGAAAACAAACATTTAAGTAGATCTGAAGTGAAAAATACTATTTCCCCTCTTAACACAAGTTTTGAGCAATTAAGGGTTTCTATTTTTTTAATCTATTTTTTTATTGCTTTCAGAGAGGAAGGGAGAGAGAGAGAGATAAACATCAATGATGAGAGAATCATTGACTGACTGCATCCTATACGCCCCCTACTGGGAATCCAGCCCGCAACCGGGCATGTGCCCTTGACCTAAATCAAACTTGGGACCCTTCAGTCCTCGGCCGACGCTCTATCCACTGAGCCAAACCGGCTAGGGCTAAGGGGTTCTATATTTAACATTTGTGTGTCATTAGCCTATAAAATATTTAACTATAAGTTAAATTAGTGGCAGAGTCAGTACTCATCATCACAACAATACTTCCAAAGTAAACACAACAACATTTCCATCTATTATATGTCCATAAAAGTAAATATTACATTTTTTCAGGAATCATCTTACCAACTGGGCTTCTGGTAATCTATTGATGTGCTGATTGTATTTCAACTTCAACAATTCATATGCCATAAACTGAAGGGCACCATGCGATGTTCCAAACAGCCCAGGAACAAACCCCTAAAACAAAATAAAAAAAAAAAAACAACCAAGAAAAGCTAAACTAAGCTAATTCCCAAACACCACAGCTTCCAGGGAGGGGAGTAAGGGATGGGTGACCTCAGTGTGTGACTTATGTGAAATGGTTACTCGACAACATTTTAGACAGCTCTCATTCTCACACCCACCCCTGTTATGATAATACATCTTAGGTATGGGGACACACAGCTTAAAGTACAATTCCAATACTGTAAACTATATTTCACTTCCCATTATATTGTTTCGTGCCTAAGTTTGGCTTCTTTTTAGAACTGACTACAGCTTATTCAGAACTTGGACAGTAGAGCCAAGGGAAATTGCAATGGTCAATTATTAAAAATACATTGATAATAATTCATTACCTTATACAATCCACGCACACC
Organism: Myotis nattereri; assembly: GCF_964212035.1. Classification (NCBI taxonomy): domain Eukaryota; kingdom Metazoa; phylum Chordata; class Mammalia; order Chiroptera; family Vespertilionidae; genus Myotis; species Myotis nattereri. The sequence goes on from NC_138092.1 coordinate 14,260,600, forward strand.
TTCATACTTATATATTTTCAGAAGTGTATCAAACATTCCTTTATATTGCCGCTGGTGGGCGTTAACAACACTATCGTACTGTAACATAAGGCGAGTTTTTGCTACCCATAATGGGTTTGTAATGCAGAGAGTCATGGCTCCTAAAAGCAAATTAGAATATGATTACTTAGCATACAGGCATTATACACACATGAGGCAATTAAACAAGGCTACTAAATTATATAATTTGAAAAGTGAAATTATACTTCAACTGAAGAAACACTATATGGAATCATTTTAAACTATTAGAGAGTTATACTTTTTCTAAGTTTTACTACCCTGTGACAAGTAAAACCTTTGGAATCTATCCAGAGCAGTGGTTCTCAACCTTCTGGCCCTTTAAATACAGTTCCTCATGTTGTGACCCAACCACAAAATTATTTTCGTTGCTACTTCATAACTGTAAGTTTGCTACTGTTATGAATCATAATGTAAATATCTGATATGCAGGCTGGTCTTAGGTGACCCTTGTGAAAGGGTCGTTCGACCGCCAAAGGGGTCACGACCCACAGGTTGAGAACCGTGGATCCAGAGTAATCAATAAGAATACCTGCTTTTTAAGAAATTTCATGTGGGAGAAACCAAGATGGCGGCATAGATAAACACTGGGAAATAGTCGCCCCACACAACAATTGAAAATTATCCCAAAGGACGGAGCAAACATCGTCCAAAACAACAGGAAGGCTGGCTGAGTGTAATTTCTACAACTAGAAGAAAAGAAAAGCACGCTGAGAGCCAGAGGAGCTACGGAGGCTGAGTGCAGAGGTACGGAGGCGGCGGCGGCGGAGGCGGCTCGCGCGCGCGCGGAAAGGGGGTGGCACCTGAGGACGCGGCTGTCTTTTTGAATCACAAGCTCCCGACTGCTCTGAACTCCGGTTCCGGGAAGTCTCTGGGGACCCAGGTCTCAGACGGGGAGAGGCGACTCTGTCAGGCGGCAGCGGGCAAACTTGAGGGCGGATTTCCCTCAGAGGTGCTTGCAGCCGTTACTGGGACACTGAGACGCGCGACTCCTGGCGCGGAGAATCAGCCATAGCGTCTTTCTCCGCCCCTTTTGACTCCCTGAGACCCCGCCCCACCCAGGCTGCAGCAGAGGCTTTTGCATGTGAATGTACCTAACTATAGCCCAGCCAAGCAGACCCGGAACTTCCAAGAGAAGGCCCAAGGCCCCGCAGCGGCTTGCATTGCTTCACAGCTGAGCCTCTTCGTGGTTCCTGCTCTGTGGCCTCAGGCAGGGGCTGACTTAGCACCTCCTTAGATCCAGGAGCCACTGTACCCAGTGGTCAGAGGGGGACCATTCTCCCACTTCAGACACAGCTGCTTCCCACAGCCAATTGGCCTGGAGGTCAATTCCTCCCAGTGATCCTACAACAACCAAGGCACCAAGAGTGCACCAAGAGTGTCCACCCCAGGTAACTGGGGAGGCTGAGCCACTGGGCCCTACAGGACACCTGGCGCGCAGGCCACTCTATCAACACAGGGAAGCAGCCAAAATGCGGAGACAAAGAAACAGGTCACAATTGGCAGAAACGGAGGAGGCCAGACGACTGGATATAGAGTTCAAGGCCACGTTTATAAGGTTTTTCAAGAATTTTATGGAAACCGCCGATAAATTTAATAAATCCCTCAAGGAGTATAGTGAGACCATGGAGGTCATGAAAAAGGACCAACTAGAAATTAAGCATACACTGACTGAAATAAAGAATAATTTACAGAGATCCAACAGCAGACAAGAGGATCCCAAGAATCAAGTCAAAGATTTGAAATGCAAAGAAACAAAAAATACCCAACCGAAAAAGAAAAAAGAAAAGAGATTCAAAAAATACGAAGATAGTGTAAGGAACCTCTGGGACAACTTCAAGCGTACCAACATCAGAATTATAGGGGTACCAGAAGGAGAGAGAGGGCAAGATATTGAAAACCTTTTCGAAGAAATAACGACAGAAAACTTCCCCTACCTGGTGAAAGAAATGGACTTACAAGTCCAGGAAGCGCAGAGAACCCCAAACAAAAGGAATCCAAAGAGGACCACACCAAGACACATCATAATTAAAATGCCAAGAGCAAAAGATAAAGAGAGAATCTTAAAAGCAGCAAGAGAAAGACAGTCAGTTACCTACAAGGGAGTACCCATCCGACTGTCAGCTGATTTCTCAACAGAAACCATGCAGGCCAGAAGAGAGTGGCAAGAAATATTCAAAGAGATGAATAGCAAGAACCTGCAACCAAGATTACTTTATCCAGCAAAGCTATCATTCAGAATGGAAGGTCAGATAAAGAGCTTCACGGATAAGAAAAAGCTAAAGGAGTTCATCACCACCAAACCAGCATTATATGAAATGCTGAAAGGTATTCTTTAAGAAGAGGAAGAAGAAAAAGGAACTCTTCCCATTTGCCACAGCATCGATGGAACTGGAGAGCGGATAAATACCACAAGATCTCACTTATTTGTGGAATATAATGAACAACATAAACTGATGAACAAGGACTGATCCAGAGACGGAGAGGCTTTGATTGGACTGTCGGGCCTTGGAGGGAAGGTAGGGGAGGGTGGGGGCAAGGGGGAAAGATCAACCAAAGGACTTATATGCAAGCATATAGGCCTAACCAATGGACACGGACAACGGGGAGGTGAGGGGATGAGCGGGGGGAGGGGGGGTAGAGGGTACACATATGTAATATCTTAATCAATAAAAAATATTAAAAAAAAAAAAAAAAAGAAAAAAAAAAAAAAGAAAGAAATTTCATGTGATCACTGATTAGTATAGTTAGATAAGCACATTTAAACTCTGGTGTTCAAAAGTAAAAAGGCAAATAAAATAATAGTGAAAATATGACATTTTAAATTTTACACTGTCTTACCAGCTTGGGCAGCTGAGACAAGGTATTCTGTTGCCTCTAACCTTTCAGCTCTTCCTTCTGTCCTGTATGATTTGATGGCATTGTAACTAAAAGAATAAAACATAAGCAGTTTAATAAATATTTCAGTAGGTGTCATAAAGCAGTCAAGTCTGTTTTAAAGTGGTGTGGTCCTAGTCAGTTTGCTCAGTGGTTGGAGCACTGGCCCATGAACTGAAGGGTCCTGGGTACGATTCAAATCAAAAGCATATACCTCAGTTGCAGGCTCCATCCCGGGACCTTGTGAAAGGCAACCAATCGATGTGTCTCTCTCATATCGATGTTTTTCTCTCTCTGTCTCTCCCCCGCCCTTCCACTCTGCTAGAAATCAATGGAAAAAATATCCTCAGATGAGAATTAACAACAAAAAAATAATAATCCTATATAATAAGAGAAACATGAAAATTGACTGTCCCTCTGCTACGCTCATCAGCCAATCAGGAGTGAGTATGCAAATTAACCTGCCGAAGAAGCAGGTTAATTTGCATACATAGGTGCCAGGCAGAGAGCAGAGCAGGAGAGCCAGTGGGGAGTGGAGCGGCTCGGGGAATTGGCTCCCCAAGCTGCCAGACAGAGAGCAGAGAGGGAGAGCTGGCGGCTTGGAGGACTTGGCAGAGTGGGAGGCCATGGGACAGAGACAGAGCAGGAAGGGAAAACCAAGAGCATGGGGAGCACCAGGAATTCTGGGAATAGTCGTTCTGGTGGCAGGCCCAGGACCGGAAGTGGAAGCGCAGAGCATGGGGAGCACCAGGAATTCTGGGAATAGTCGTTCTGGTGGCAGATGGATCTCCTAGACCAGTGGTCGGCAAACTCATTAGTCAACAGAGCCAAATATCAACAGTACAACAGCTGAAATTTCTTTTGAGAGCTAAATTTTTTAAACTTAAACTATATAGGTAGGTACACTGTTATTAACTTAATTAGGGTACTCCTAAGGCTTAGGAAGAACCACACTCAAGGGGCCAAAGAGCTGCATGTGGCTTGCGAGCCGCAGTTTGCGGACCACGGTCCTAGACACTAGAGCAGCGGTTCTCAATCTGTGGGTCGCGACTGCTTTGGCGGTCGAACAACCCTGTCACAGGGGTCGCCTAAGACCATCCTGCATATCAGATATTTACATTACAATTCATAACAGTAGAAACATTACAGTTATGAGGTAGCAATGAAAATAATTTTATGGTTGGGTCACAACATGAGGAACTGTATTTAAAGGGCCAGAAAGTTGAGAACCACTGCACTAGAGCAAAGTGAGCCTGGAGCAAGTTCCTGTTGCAGTGGGGGATGGAGGGAAAGCAAAGGTGAGAGACATAAGTAAAATCAGAGTGTCTAGGAAAAATTAAAGGGAAGATATCCTAAAACTTCCAGGAAATCTCCACCAATGAAGCAAAGAAAAAAAAAAGGCCTCTATTATTCTGTGAGCAACAAACCAAAGTGGGTTGGGGGTCTCAGACAATTCGCTCATATGATTGCAAAGACAGAAACTCCTGGATTGGAGAGGGCTCCCAGATTGGAGAGGGTGCAGGTCGGGCTGAGGGACCCACCCCCTTGCACAAATCTTCGTGCTCTGGGCCCCTAGTAATAAATAAGAAAATAAAATGGCATGTAACTTAACAATAATGCCTCAAAAGTAAGTCAAGGAATAATGCAGCCACAAAATGCGACCTTTTTCAAGAATGAATTTACTGGAATGGTTTACTGTTAAGATTATGCCTCTCCTTTCCCCAAATATATATGAGTAGCAATATATATATAAAATATTTTAATGATACACTCTTTAATTAATAAAAACGACAGGGAAAACCAGGAGGGGGTAGGTACAGAGGTGGTCAGTGATTGGGCAGACAAGGTAAAAGAGACCACAAAAGGCACCTAACAAATATGTGCTAAACATCTGTGTTCAGGTGCTGTGGTTGGCAAGTCTAGTAGATAAAGATAAACTCTTAAGGGATCCTTCCTAACAGACTAACAAGGACCATAGGCGGCAGCACATAGATTGAGAAACTATTACTGAGATCACAGAAAGCTTTGTGTAGAAAGTGGCACTGGCTGAGTATGGAGACAGGTATAGTCACAATAGGGAAATAGATGAGCATGAGCAGAAGTCATAATAAAGGTGACTGGGGAGTCAGGGAGAACTGAGCCACATGAGAGTGGCAGGCTGACATTTGGGCTTTATTTGGCAGAAAATAGAAAGCCACTAACATGCTCCTGAGCAGGGGAGTCAAGTCAGCCTATTTGCTCTAACTCTGATTTCCACTTTCTCTTGAAAAAAAGATTTCAGCGAAATAAATCTCTCCAAGCGTTAACATACCATTCTAACGTGAAACACGTACACTGTTTCAACACATAAACCTTCCATGGCTTGTTCTTAGAAACTCTCTTTGGAGAACCTACACAACTCTGAAATTCCTAATAGCATGAATTTTATACATATAGTTTCACTCTTCTAAGTATGTCTTAGAACTGAAGATAAAAAATACTTCAACAATACTAAAGCTGAATTTTATTTTGCAGGGAGATGATGCTTTGTGCCCACACTCTCCTGCACTCAACAGGCTGCATGTGCTGCCACAGGCACTTGCTGTGGCTTCGTCAGCAAGCGTGCAATAGCAGTTATTTCACATGTGATGATATCTTACAGGCTAAGGATAAAGGAAATGAATGAGCTGGGAAGATGACGAAGTGGGTCAAATAAGAGGTAAGAAGGAACATGCCTCAAACTCTTTCAGCTAAGCACTGGCTTTTGCTTTCTATTTTCAGCAGGACTTTCCTGTGGTGTGTGTTCCTACAGGAGTCCCAAGATCTGTTCTCTTCTGCTCTTCCAGCTTCATTATGAATCATAATGTATTTTGGTAAGTCATTTTCCTGAATTCATCTCACAGAAATGGCTTTTATAAGAGTGTTTCTCCATTTCATCTCTTTGCCTTCTTCCTGTTAAGAACTTTCTTCCAGACCAAATGCCTCCGTTAGCTAGAGCTAACAGAGAATGAAATAAGCCATTCTGTTCTTTCTGACACTTTTAATTCAGAGAAACTGATTAAGTGACTCATCTTGCTTTATTAACTGATATAGATCTACTCACAAGAAAAAGTAGAGTCCCCAGGATAAACCTGCACCCCACACATTTGGGGTGACTCCTTGGTAAAGTCCCCGTAATCCTTCAAGTTTCCAAATGGTAGTCAAGCAATGCACAATTCCTTTATATTTCGGTCTCAGTTCCAATCCATCACTCACTGCAGTAAAAGATACACAAAGTCAGGTGAGAGCAAAGTTCAAGTTCTGAATCACATATAAACATAGATGTCACACATTCATACAAAGGAGATAAATTCAGAAGAAAAACCTATTTAGGTAGAGGAAATTATTTTCCAGGATTATTTAATATTTTGAAAAACACATTCGTGAATTTATTCATGTTTTTATTGAGGGCATACTGAGCATTCAAATAATGTTGTAGGAAGTGTTGGAGTAGCAGCTCTTAAATGACCAATAAGTCTCTTAAGTAAATAGGTTTCAACACATGCTTTGTACAGATATCCAAGATTAAGGATTCAAATGATCAAAAATATTACTCAAAAATAAACTGACTAACCCGTTCAGCCGCACCTGTCATTGTTTGACCTCCTACAATACTTCTTTCGTCTAGTTTCACACTACACTCTCCTGCTTGTCCTCTTCTTTCCTTATTTCTTTTTTTGGCCACTAAATTTCCTTTGCCTCCTTGTCTTCTGCCCATCTTTCAAATGCTGACTTTTATCAGCAGCCGTTCCACTCAACAGGGATAGTCTCTCAACTACTAAGTAGCTTCAAATGCTGTCCCCGTGCTAGTTCCTACATCTCTAGTCCTAATCTATTCTTAACCCCAGACCTGGCTTCCAATTTTCATGGCATAAAAGATGTGTCAATCTGGCAGCTTCTTAACTTTCTGGAATCATTTTCATTTTCACCTTTAGCATTTTACCCTTTAGCTATACCAAACTACCCCACTTATGGTTTCTAACTAACAGCATATGCCATGGAGTCAGACTCACTGGGTTTGAATCCCAATTCTAACACTTACTGTGTGACCCTGAGTAAGTTATTTGATAACTCCGTAACTGAGTTTTCTCATCCATAAAATGAGAAAAACAATAGAACCTAACTCTGAAAATTACAAAGGATTACATATAAAGCCCTTAAAATCCTTCCTGGCCCATAGCAATCATTCAATAAGTATTGGTTTATTTATGCTACTGGCTCTTGTAATACTATATCAAAACTCAACTGTGTACTATTCTTGTTACTGAACTCTGCACTTTGGTTCCTTGCTTAGGTTTTCAGGGTATTTTAGAAAATTACTATTTTTATACCTCATTTACAGTCTTCTTTGTTGGGGCTCTCTCATCATTCCTGATGATTTAAAATTACAGCCTAACGTCTGCACCCATAGATTCAACCAACCAGGATAAAAAATATTTAAGAAAAAAAAGTTATGTTGTTGCTGACATGTCCTATGTGATTAAGCCTACGATGGTTGCATCTGTACTGAAGACTTTTTTCTTGTCATTATTCTGTAAACAATACAGTATAACAACTAGTATTATCAGTTACCTAGAGATGATTTAGGGAGGCTGTGCATAAGTTATATGCAAATACTACATCATTTTATATCAGGGACTTGAGCATCTGGAGATTTCGGTATCCATGGGGTGGAGATGGGAGGCAGGGGGGGAGGGGGGAGAAATTCTGGAACCAATCCCCTGCAGATACCAAGGGACGAATGTATATCTTAAAGTTAGAAGAGATCTCAACAATCACCTTATGCAGACTCCCACCCAATACAAAAATATCTTCTAACCTCTATGATCCAGCCCCTGAACCACTTTCATTTCTGAGCACCACCAATTTGCCAGGCCAAAATCTGCTTCCCTGTAATTTCTATCCAACTTCTGATCTGCCCTTTAGATCAACATATAATAAGGCAGCTCCCTTTCCCACATGACAATTTTCTAAATACATTAGGCTCCTCCCCCACTCCCCCATCTTCCCACCAAACTAAACTAGTTCCTCTAGTCATTTCTTATATGAACTAATTTCTAATTTTTCTACTACTCTGGATATCTTTGAGTTTTAACTCGTATTTGACTCATGGAAATAGTCCAGATTTGATTTAATGGTACATTCAAGACTAACACCCCCTGTCACTAGATACTATAATTTTATTATAAGGGTTTAATTTTACAAAAGCATAAAACTACAGAATTAATGTTGATGGCCAACCAACTATTTTGATTTCACTTGTCCATTTTGCCAAAGTTTCCTCTTTTCTATCACAATTTCACAGCCATACTGGGGGCTTTATTATTACAAAGCCCTGCTATGGCTCCTAGGTCAGTGGTCGGCAAACTGCGGCTCATGAGCCACATGTGGCTCTTTGGCCCCTTGAGTGTGGCTCTTCCACAAAATACCACGTGCGGGTGCGCACGTACAGTGCGACTGAAACTTCGTGGCCCATTTGCAGAGGTCGGTTTTCGGCCTGAGCGAGTCTATTTTGAAGAAGTGGCCTTAGAAGAAGTGGGGACAGGAGACACGGCGCAGGCGGGCCACGGGATAGGCAGCGCGGGGAGAGGCGCCAAATATCAACAGTACTTAAACTATACAGGTAGGTTAATAACAATGTAGTTTAAGTTTAAAAAATCTGGCTCTCAAAAGAAATTTCAATCGTTGGCTCTGTTGATATTTGGCTCTGTTGACTAATGAGTTTGCTGACCACTGTCCTAGGTCTTTAATTTATCCTCCCACCCAATTTCAATGCCCTTATCTGTCACCTCAGCCCTACTGGTCTCCTATTACTCTCCCCATTTCATCAAGATTACCAATCTTCTCAGGTCCAAGAATTCCCTTTCCTCAGGCATGGAATGCTCATCACACACTCTAAAACTCACTAGGCAAACCACGCCATTCCTCAATCATTATCTCCACTGACATCTCTCCTGTTACTAGACAAAAATTTGCAGTAGACACCAAGTCAGATAGGCCAGCGGCCTTAGCCAAATCCAAAATTCTTATCTTCATGTACAAGCCACTGTGTACCAGGGATTCCTAGATGTAGTAGTATGGTGAGTGGTTAAGTGCCAGAGGGTTTTAGATTACACTGCCTGGGTTCAAACCACAGCTCTATCTTTACACACTTGTGGCTTGGGCAAGTTCGTCAACTGCTATTATCCTCATCTGTATAATGTAGAAATAAATTCACAGGGTTGTTCAGAGCAATAATTGAGATAATGCACAGTTCACTGTCTTGCTCCTAGTAAATTGCTCAATGAGTGTTATGTCATAATTTATTTGTGCATGCCTCATATACTCCGTGGAAATTATATGCCTCTGTGGGTTTTCTCCAAAGGATAATACTCCATAATTTTCACTGATTTTTCCTTCATAGAATTGCTCCTTACTTCCTGCCCAACTTTCAAAATACTAGTCCTCCTAGAGCAGTGGTTCTCAACCTTCTTAATGCCATGACCCTTTAATACAGTTCCTCATGTTGTGGTGACCCCCAACCATAAAATTATTTTCGTTGCTACTTCATCACTGTAATTTTGCTACTGTTATGAATCGTAATGTAAATATCTGATATGCAGGACGTATTTTCATTGTTACAAATTGAACATAAAGCATAGTGATTAATCACAAAAACAATATGTAATTATATATGTTTTCCGATGGTCTTAGGCGACCCCTGTGAAAGGGTCGTTCGACCCCCAAAGGGTCGCGACCCACAGGTTGAGAACCGTTGTTCTAGAGGAACCTTAAGATCTAATGGGACCTTTGCAGATACAGATACATATGGCTATCAGCAATCTATATATCTTAAAAAATATTTTTTTATGGATTTCAGAGAGGAAGGGAGAGAAAAACATCAATGATGAGAATCATTGATTAGCTGCCTCCTGCACACCCGCTACTGGGAATCAAGCCTACCACCCAGGCGTGTGCCCTTGACCGGAATCAAACCAGGGGACCCTTCAGTCCCCAGGGGAAACTCCATCTACTGAGCCCCAGGAGACCAGGACCCTGAGAGAGCACACCCTCCAGAACCGAGAAAGCAGACCCCCCACCGAAGAATACTCCTGCACAAGAACAGGAGAGACAACGACCAAAATCTCTCGGCTGAGACAAGGGCACCCAACAAAACAGACAAAATTCACCAGAGGACTCACGTTCTGGTACCTCTGCTTAAATCACCCGCTTCACCTTCCTAGTAGTTCTTATTCTATCTTTCTGAGTGTCGCCGTAACCTTCTATAATAATAAAAGCATAATATGCAAATCGACTGAACAGCCGAACAGCTGAACGACCATCCGGGTCACCACACTATGACATGCACTGGCACCAGGCCGGCCAAGGTGAGTGTGATACAATTGGTCGGGGCCTGCCATCGGCCCACATCACCCCACAGAGGGAGGCCCAGCCCACCAGGGGCGGAGTGATTAATTGAGGGGGAAAGGGCGGTGGCGGGGGGGGGGGGGGGGGGGGGGGGGGGGGGGCGGACACCGGCAGCACCAGGCCAAGGCAGGTGCGGGTGGGGGGCTGGGCCGGCTGCCAGCAGCCATGGGAAGCCCAGGTGCGGGAAGTCAAGGGAAGGCCTACCCTTGCACGAATTTCCTGCATGGGGCCTCTAGTCCTAAAATAATTCCCAGGGGATCCCTTTTCTGCCCCTGCTGGGACCTGCTCTACCTTCTAACTAATCTCCTGAAGCCTCATGGAAACCAGGGCAGGAGAGTTCCACCACCCTATGCTACAGGACCTTCAGAACTGCCCTCCAGAATCACTCAACAATTTAACCAAAGAACAAGCAAGCTCTCATCTGCACCCTAGTGTGGGACACATTTCTTCAAGGAGATTTCCAGGATTACACATACCAGGAAATCCACTTATACCTAGAGACCTCCTCTTTTACGATGCAAACCCAAAGCCCTGAGCCCCTTCTAGTAGCATCTCCCCTCCCAAGGGGTGACGATTCCCCAGTGGACACCCCACAACCACAGTGGCAGGGGAAAGCATGACTGGGTGCTGGACATGTCATCCTAACCAGAAACCCCCTCAAAATACATCTCTACTATCCTGTACCTAGGGACTCTTCCCGCACTCCCGCGAGGCCTCCCTTTTAGAGGGAAGAACAACCCCCCCGTTTCTCTCTCACCTGGGTGTTTCCTCCTCTCCCTCCCTCCCTATCTAAAATCAATAAACACAGCCTCCCCTGAGGATTAAGAAAAGAGCACTTGGATTCTACCCACCTATTCCTTACCTATAGTGTGGACCTTGCACCATACTATAGGCCAGCGGTTCTCAACCTGTGGGTCGCGACCCCTTTGGGGGGTCCCACGACCCTTTCACAGGGGTCGCCTAAGACCAGCGGAAAACACATAGATAATTACATATTGTTTTTGTGATGAATCACGATGCTTTCATTATGTTCAATTTGTAACAGTGAAAATACGTCCTGCATATCAGATATTTACATGACGATTCATAACAGCAGCAACATTACAGTGATGAAGTCGCAACGAAAATAATTTTATGGTTGGGGGTCACCACCACACGAGGAACTGTATTAAAGGGTCGCAGCATTAGGAAGGCTGAGAACCACTGCTAAGCGATAAAAAAAAAACCAACCTTCAAGAAAACTCTGCCGCCTCCCACCTGCTGGAGGTGAGCGCACACCAGCACCCGCATCCTGCTCTCCGCGGGCCGCCACGCACGTGGCCGCCCTGTGCTCCCGAAGCACCGCCCCCCGCGAAGGTTCTGCCCGAGGGGAGGCTGTGCCCGTAACGTGCCAAGCCCTTCATTTTACAAACCAGGCGTGGAGTCGCACCTTGTGCACCGGTGGGGACCTGCCTCTGGCTTTTCCACCTGCGCCCCCCCCCCACACCCCGACTCTCGGGGGACCCCGGCGACGGCGGCGGCCGCATCTCTCCACCAGGCCCCCGGCTTCCACTCTAGTCCCCGCTGAGCCCGGACCGAGCGCAGCTTCAGCGCTCGCCTCTTCGTCCGGAAGGCGCAGGGGGGACCCGGGCCTCCCTCCTGCGCCCTTTTCATCCCGTTTGGGGGCGACCACGAGGATGAGGAGCCCGGGGTCAGCGCGGGGTCTTACCGGCGAAGCGTATCTTCACCAGGTCCAGCGGGTGCAGCGCGAGGTTGGACAGGACCCCGCCGCTCACACCCGCCACCAGGTTCTCGTACCGGACGTGGCGGAACACCGTGCTCAACACCGACGACCCGGGCGCCGGCTGGTCCTGGCCCGTCATTGGCTCGGGGCCTGCAGATACCACGGCGCCTAGGGCCGCCGAGGTGGGACGCGATGCGGTGGCCGCCACCGTGGCGACGGGCCCCTCCCCCCGAGAAGCGGGAACAGCGGGGTGCTAGCCCACTTCCGGGGCCGGCGCGCGGACGCGGACGCACGAAGCAGAGGGACCGGGCAGCAACAGGGGCATGACAGGGCCGCAGCCGCGAGTCGCGCCGGGGGAGAGCGCGCGGGAGGTGGGGTTACGCCTCGGGCGAGTCCCCGCCCCGCCTCGCCCACAGCGGCTGCCAGTCGGGGCTGAAGGACGCGGACCGGAGCGCTCAGCACCGCCCCGGACCCACCTCTGCGGGGAGCTACGGAGCGCCGCGGGGCCCAGCCCAGGAGGCGGAGTCCGAGCCGCGGGAGTCACGTGACAGGAAGTCGTCGAGAAGAAGCGGAAGTAGCATGTGCTAGGGGAGGGGGCGGTACCCGGAACCCGGAGGGGAAAGGCTGGTGGAGTGGGCGAGCCCCCGGCAGCCAAGATGAAGGTGAAGATGCTGAGCCGGAACCCGGACAACTACGTCCGCGAAACCAAGTTGGACTTACAGAGAGGTGAGCCCGGTTCGCAGGGAGCACGCGGCCTGAGTGTGGCCTCGCTTCCACGGAGGAGGGCTGGCGGGGAGCCCGGCGCTGTGGTCTCTTTCTCTCCCTGCCCCGCTTTCGCCAAGGCGACTCTTTACCGATCGGGCAGTGGCGGGACTGGGCAGCAGTTAACTCTCCTGAAGTCCTTTTTAAAAGAACTTGGCCTGTGGTCAGTGCGAAAGTTAGCTCCTTGAAGAATGCTTCCGCTCCTCTCCTCCCCCCCCCCCCCCCCCCCAGTGCGGCTCCAAGATGGTTCTCAGGTTCCAGCTGTTGGAAAGTGCAGCTTGAATGAGCCACAGTCGTGGATTGAAGGATTTAACAACTAAATTAAGGTTTCTTCAAACCTTACTGCTGCTCTAACTCCTGGCCACTTTGTTACTGAAAATTACCTACGTCTGGATGTAGGAAGAGATACAGGTGAAACAAAGCAATCCGTTTTCTCTCAGGAACAACTCCTGGAATTGGAAATGGTTAATGAAATTAATGAGTTTTTGTTTATCCGTCCTGGGCTCTTCCCCCATTAACATGCTGACTGCTTATGCATTATATTGTTGCTCATGATAGCTAAGTGACAAGGGGCCAACCAAATGTCAACAGACTATTATAAGTGAAGATAAGTTCAAAGGCCTTAAGGCAAAAATGAACTTGGGGTCATGTCATCAGAGTTTGTGTAAGGGAGAAGTGATGGAAATTGAGGCTGGAGCACTATTTCATTATTTTGGTTGAGTAATGAGATAGAGGCAATCAGTATACATATGAGCATTGCTAAGAAGGAAATAATCTATTCGCAAGATGCTTACAGGTTAGGGAACAAGACAGGAATGTTTTGGATATGCATTCGGTTATGTCACTTGGATTTGACATCGTCTCCATTTCTTGAACCTGGTTTCATCTTCCTCTCTAGTTTTACCTTTCTCACAAGTAGCTTATATTTACTCTTACCAGTCTGAGTGCATTTTAGGCATTATCTTAATGCAGGAATGAGTGAATGACTGGCTAGTCATGGAATCTCAGTGTTAGGAGGTGATTAGTTATCTTATCTTGTTGTTCAAGTTCTTACCTACTTTCTACTAGAGGCCTGGTGCACGAAATTGGTGCACTTGGTGGAGGGGGGGCCCTTCAGCCAGGTCAAGGGACCCCACCGGTGCACAATCAGGGCCTGGGAGGGACTGTGGGATGGCTCCAGGGTGTGTCCAGCCCATCTCACTCAGTCCTGATTGGCTGGACCTCAGCCACAAGCTAACCTAGCAGTCAGAGCTTCTGCCCCCTGGTGGTCCGTGCACGTCATAGTAACTGGTTGACCGGTCAACTGCCTGCCTCCTGGTGGTCAGTGCATGTCAGAGCAAGTGGTTGAGCAGCCTTAGCATATCATTAGCATATTACGCTTTGATTGGTTGAACAGACAACTGGACACTTAGCATATTAGGCTTTTATTATATAGGATAGGATATATCTTCCTATTTTTTTATACTTCATGATGAAAGTGTTAACAGCAAAATGGAAAAATAAATGTATTGGCTCTGTAAAACATAAGGAAGACATTTGTTACCTTTGTTTATCCTTTCATTCTTGTTTAGCTGTTATTTCCTTGCAAATTTTGTGCAGCATCCAAGTACTTATTTGAGTATTTTTATTCATTGACCTGGAGTGGCCAGTGGAGAGCAGTTAGGAGGATCAGGTCGGCAGGGGAGAGCAGATAGGGGGATCAGTCTGGCAGCAGAGAGCAGTTAGGGGGATCAGGCCATCCGGGGGGGAGAGCAGTTAGGAGGATCAGGCTGGCAGGCAGAGGCAGTTAGGTGCGATCAGGCAGGCAGGGGTCCCAGATTGGAGAGGGTGCAGGCCGGGCTGAGGGACCTCCTCCCTACCCCCATGTATGAATTTCGTGCACCAGGCCTCTAGTATACATATACACTGAGTGGCCAGATTATTATGACCACCCCATCAGTACTTCATTGACACTTCCAAAAATACTGAATATTGAAAACTCCCTAAGCAAATACTCTCAAGGTTTTATTATTATTATTATTATTATTATTATCATTATCATTATTCGCATAACTAATTCACTTCATTGTACTGAGGGGCTGGTCATAATAATCTGGCTGGTCATAATAATGTGACCACTCAGTGTATATGGTTGAGGGGGAGAGATCTGCTTAAAAACTCTGTTACTAATGAGTTTGAAGACTACCACTGTAGGGAGCTTTGAAAGTTTTGAGCATGGGAGCAACATGTAAAGGCCGTGTTTTAAAATGATAAATCTGGCGATAGTGTAAACTGCCACCAAATAGAGTCGAGATGATATTACAGTAGTTCAAGTATAAAGTAATAAGGGCCAAAACTAAGTTACTAAAGGTAGGAAAAGAGAGGGAAGAATGAATAAGAAGTATTTCCAAGAGAGTTTGAGTAGGACTTTAAGTTTTGGCAAATTTCATCTTCGAGTGTGGAATGCGTAAGAATGACTGATCTTTAAGCCTGATTGAATGTTGGGATCAGCACTGGTGATGTAAGAAACTTCCACACCTGTAGAGCATTTTTATAAGAATTTATTTGAGCCAAACTGGCAATTGCCAGGAAGCAAAGTTTCAGGTGCTCTGGAGAATGACAGTTTTGCAGTTTCTTTTATGAGTTTGAACAAGATTTTTCACTCTCTTGATGGTAGTTTATGCTTATTTCAAAGGTTTGTTAACCTAGATGCACAGAAGCAGTGGACTGGGCTTGCTTAAGGCAAAGACAAACCTTTTACTAAAGAAGTTATGTCTGGGGTGTGGCTACACACCATGTCCTGCCCATTTGGGAATTTATGACCAGATCCAGGAATTTATGACCAGATCACCCTGTGGGTTTATCTTGTGTAGAATCTCTGTGTTTTTCCACAGACCATTATTATCAGGGAGTCAAAAAGAAGTGACAGCAGCCTTGGCCAGTGTGGCGCAGTAGGTTGGAACATTGTTCCATGCACCAGAAGGTTCGATTCCTGGTCAGGGCACATAACCAAATTGCAGGTTTGATCCCTGGTGTGGTTGCATGTGGGAGGCAACTGATGGATGCTTCTCATATCTCTCTCTTTCTCTCTGTCTCCCCCTCCTCTTTTCCCTCATCCTCTGCCCCTCTCCCTCCCTCCCTCCCTCCTCCCAAAGATACATCTACTTTAGACACTCAGGGTTTTTTAGATCTGTGGGCTTCAAATGATTTCCTAAGCATAATTATTAACTGAAACAGCCTGTTTGGCAGCATAGCACAATAGTTAAGAACATTGAGCCTGGAGCCAGACTTCCTTGGTTTGAATCCTGACTCCATCACTTCATAGACAAGTTATCTCTCTGTGCCTCAGTTTCTCCATCTACACTAATAAAAGAGAAACATGCAGCCGAAACCGGTTTGGCTCAGTGGATGGAGCGTCGGCCTGCGGACTGAGAGGTCCCAGGTTCGATTCCGGTCAGGGGCATGTACCTGGGTTGCGGGCACATCCCCAGTGGGAAATGTGCAGGAGGCAGCTGATCGATGTTTCTCTCTCATCGATGTTTCTAACTCTCTATCTCTCTCCCTTCTTCTCTGTAAAAAATCAATAAAATATATATTAAAAAAATTTAAAAAAAAAACATGCAAATTGGTGTCACTCCGCTACACCTACCAGCCAATCAGGGCGAGTATACAAATTAACCCAACAAAGATGGCGGCGGCCACAGAGCTGGAGGCTTGGGTTGCCCCGGTGATGGAGGAAGCCAAGCTTCCCACCTGCCCTGGCCGCCACTCAAGGGAGAGAACAAGGCACGGCCAGGAGCCTGAGAGATCAACACAGAGGGGCACCTGCTCCAAGCCTCCGTGATATGGCTGAGGTCTGAGCCTCTGCTGCCAGACTGTGGCTTAGGCCATCAGTAGGACATCCACTGAGGGCTCCCGGACTGTGAGAGGGGGCAGGCTAGGCTGAGGGACCCCCACCCTCCGGTGCACGAATTTTGTGCACCGAGCCTCTAGTCTATATATAAAGTGGGAAATAGTAATAGAACCTAACCCATAGGGTGTTGTGGAGATTAAATGAGTTAATATAAGGTATTTGCAACAGTGCCTGACACATGGGAAACAAACATGGAAAGTGCTCCATAAATAGCTATAATCATAATCTCAACAGTGTATGCCTGACACTACAGTGATTAGCACTGGAGATTAATAATGTTCCCTGCCCCACAAGTTGCTTAGCATTCAGTCGGCCAAACATTTATCATGCACTTGTTTTGTGCGTACAGGTGAAGAGTACAAGTGAAGGATGTAGTGGCAGTCTGCCCTTGAAGGCTTACAACCAGTTGAAGGTGTACTAGGACATATAAAAGGGAAAATTATGTGTATATATAGGGTGTAATTATTTTGCAAAATAAATGCATTCCATGATTTTTTGGCAATTTTGGAAAGGTTTCTGGACAAAAGGTCTTCCACTTTTGTATTCTTCACAGTGCTAGACATAGAACAGTGTCCCTAACAATGGCTTATTGCATAACAAATTGAATGCTTAGCTGAGGAAGATCGCGGAAATATTAAATGTGATTTGTTTTATTAAGAGGAGTCATTCTTATTTCAGTTCCAAGAAACTATGATCCTACCTTACATCCTTTTGAGGTCCCACGAGAATACGTAAGAGCTTTAAATGCTACCAAACTGGAACGGGTATTTGCAAAGCCATTCCTTGCTTCTCTGGATGGTCACCGAGATGGAGTCAATTGCTTGGCAAAGCACCCAAAGAGCCTGGCTACTGTCCTTTCTGGGGCATGTGATGGAGAGGCAAGTGGCACTCTAAACGTTGATATTTTAAGCTAAAAATGTTACAAATTTCTTCCTTTAATTTTGAGTTACTGTGGGTTTTCATTGGTTTTATTTCATTTTTATATGTTTTGTTTTCTTTTAATTTTCAGGATTGAATTAGTAATTTCAGTAGTTTCTTTATCTAAACCCAAGAAATTAAAAAATGTAGTAGGTTAAGTCTTAATTTCATAGTAAATAATAAAACATGTTTATAATAAAGATATTTCCGTGTGAGTTCTATTAATAACAGGATGTTATTAATGATTCAACACTTAATTACTTTTCACTCTGGTAAAGAAAGCTTTGAAACACTTTAAACTAGAATCAACAGAGTATTTAACAGGTGGAATGTTCAGCCTTTAGTATACTTACCATTAATCATTGCATTATTACAATCCGAGTTTTTGGTTTTAGCTATCTGATAGAATGATTCATAGCTTTTTTCAGTGTTGAATTTATTTTTTCTTGGAAAATTGTCCTCTGCCTGAACATTTTATTGAAATTACAATTTATTGAAATTTCCTGGTATATTTTATCATAGGTCAGAATTTGGAACTTGACCAAACGAAACTGTATCCGTACAATACAGGCACATGAAGGTTTTGTACGAGGAATATGTACACGTTTTTGTGGGAGTTCTTTTTTTACTGTAAGTATAATACAGTTACATTATTAACTCTTTTCAACATGTATAAGACTGATCTAATTGAGTATTTTCTAAGTTCATGTATTCCTTCCAAGGCTCTTTTGGAGTTTCACAATGCAAAATAACTTACTAAAACCTTGAAAAGTACTAGTTTTCTTTATGTAATCCACCCTTCCCAATGCTTTTTGATTTTTTAATAAATTACCTAATATAATAGTGAACTAATATCCTATAGAACACTGAGAAGTAGGATTAATGCAAGGTGAGGCTAGAAAGGTAGTTTATTTTATTCTGGAGGATTTTCAGTGCTAGGGATGAGTAAGTTGTATTGTGTCAGTTGAAAATCATTGAAGAAATAAATCATTGCATATGAGGGGAGGTAAGATATACATAACAAAGTTTACCATTGTAACCATTTTTAAGTGTACATTTCAGTGGACTTAAGTATGTCACATCACTGTGCAATAATCACCACTATCCTTATCCAGAATTTTTTCACCCGAACCAGGTCATATTATACATTTTGTTTTATAACTTGTTTGATCTAATGTTTTGAACATTATCTGCCACACACCCAAGTCTAAGTTACCATAGTTTCTTGTCTTGGTCTAGGCTAAGGTGCCAACATTTCTACCATCAATATTTCTTTACCATCTGTACATTTATGAGCACAGTGATAAAGCAAATGATGACTTAACTAACATTATGAAAATAGTTTTGACCTCATGGATCTCTGAAAAATTCTCAGGGTCCTTTAGAGGTCTGTAGTCCAGTTTGAAAACCACTAACATAAATAGTTTCTGGAGTTTTGTGTCAGGCATAGAAGGACTTGATTCATGCCAAGGTTACAAAAAGGTCTTCTCTCTAGATTTTTATGTGTTTTCATTTTTCACATTTAAAAGTATGTGGAATTTGCCCAGCTCATTGTGGCTCAGTGGTTGAGCATCGATCCGTGAAACAAGAAGTTACTGGATCAATTCCTGGTCAAGGCACACGCCCAGGTTGTGGGCTGGTGGCAGCTGGTCCATGTTTCTCTCTGATCGATGTTTCTATCTCTCTATCTCTCTCCCTTTCCCCTCTCTAAAAATAGATAAAAACAGCCCTGGCCAGTTTGGCTCACTGGATAAGAGCATCGGCCTGGGGACTGGGGGGTCCCGGGTTCGATTCCGGTCAAGGGCATGTACCTTGGTTGCGGGCACATCCCCAGTGGGAGGTGTGCAGGAGGCAGCTGATTGATGTTTCTCTCTCATCGATGTTTCTAACTCTCTAGCCCTCTCCCTTCCTCTCTGTAAAAAATCAATAAAATATATAAAAAAGTTAAAAAAAATAAAAATAGATAAAAACATAATTTAAAATAAAAACATAATAAATAAATAAAATATGTAGAATTTTCTTTGTATATCAGGCATCAGATTAGTTCAAATTTTTAAATGGTCACCCTGATATCTAATATCATTTTATTAGAATCTATTTTTCTCTGTAATTTGAAATGCCATCCTATTGCAATATGCATTCTTGCATTTATATGTGACCTAACTTTGTTCCTCTCATTTTATTTTGCTCTACTCATACAATTTTATTTTTAATTTATGTGCTATTTATGTTTGTTACACATCTTTATTTAGTATAACAAGGTGATATAAATGCATCAGTAATTACAATAGTGGCCAAATATTGTATGTTATTTTTAAAACTGGGGATGTTTATAGTTTGATGTATATGTTGGCAAGTTTAAAAGTTATAAATGTTCATTATCATCACCATAATAAATATTTTTAGGTTGGCGATGACAAAACTGTGAAGCAGTGGAAAATGGATGGACCAGGCTTTGGAGAAGAGGAAGAGCCATTGCATACAATATTAGGAAAGGTACAAAAATAAGTTGACCCATACTTTGTCTAATATAATTCTTCCTTTTTCAAATTATTTCATAATTTTAATTTCCAAAAAAGATGTAAATAAGAAATTAAAGATATTAGGCTGTAATAAGTAACCTATTTTAAGCAATATCTAATGGATTATGGTCTTTTGCAGTTAAAGAATATGAATAGTTCTTCAGTGTTCATTGTGAGAGGGGAGCAGGCCTAAGCCGGCAGGCCGACATTCCTGAGGGGTCCCAGACTGCGAGAAGGTGCAGGCAGGGCTGAGGGACCTTCCATCCCCCAGTGCACGACTGTCGTGCATTGGGCCTCTAGTTGTCAATAATGCCTGAAACAAAATTGGTTTTATAGTTGTAAAATGCTTTTCCTCTAAATTCCAAAAGACTTTTGAAATATTTAGTCTTACTCCTGCTTCTGTGGTATGGGCAATTCTATAATTGTGGGAACATTTGTAGGCCTTGCTTTCATGAATAGAAAATAATTAGAAATCTGCAGATGCCACTAAGTTCTTAAAAGCTTAAAGTATTGGATAAATATTTCCCTCTAATTTGCTTTCAAGCGATTTTTGCCATGAAGTACAAAGGCAGACTTTAATCTGGACCTGAATAGATTTATCACATATTTTAAGTGGATAATATCAAATTTATGAGATTGTATTGCTGTTAATATTAGTACCCACCCTCACTGATTTCATTTTTCTCTCTAAATTTTTTTTTTTTTTTAATAAATTTTATTGATTTTTTACAGAGAGGAAGGGAGAGAGAGATAGAGAATTAGAAACATCGATGGGAGAGAAACATCGATCAGCCGCCTCCTGCACATCTCCTACTGGGGATGTGCCCGCAACCCAGGCACATGCCCTTGACCGGAATCGAACCTGGGACCTTTCAGTCCGCAGGCCGACGCTCTATCCACTGAGCCAAACCAGTTTCGGCTTTCTCTCTAAATTTTAATCTGGTTGTTGGTATCTGTGTTTCTGTCCTAGGAGTTAATACTTTATGTGGAATGAAGTTTTTTAGAAATTACCTTTCTATTTCATTAGCTCCTTCAATACCCAATGATGATTTTAAAATTGCTTCAGTGATATATTTTCAAACTTAACTAAATGCATCCCATGTTAACTTTTTTCTTTATTCCCAGAATGTGTGATAAAGACACATCACTCCTTATGGTACTGTCTTTTCCTTTAAGTAAGGTTTTCAAAGAAGTTTTTTTGTGAACAGGGATTTTTCTAAAAAAAAAAAGAGAGGGTAGATAAATATATTTTAAAAATTATTCTGTAGACACGACCTATCTGTAACAATCTCTTTGCTTTTAAAGACAGTATATACAGGAATTGATCATCACTGGAAAGAAGGAATTTTTGCCACATGTGGACAGCAAGTAGACATTTGGGATGAACAGAAAACCAGTCCTATATGTTCAATGACCTGGGGATTTGACAGTATAAGTAGTGTCAAATTTAATCCAATTGAGGTAATGTTTCTTTTTTGAAATATTTTTTGCTTATTGTTTCCTTATTAATAATTTCAGCTCTGTGTAGGAAACTTTTAAACATGTGATATAATATTTTCTGAGTTTTGATTATGTTTCTGGCATTTGGTCAACTTTCCAGATTATATCTCTCAGTTCTAACACCTTTGATCAGATCTCAACACATTTGCCTGCAGTCTAGTCCCAGATAATAGTATTTAGCACCGTTAGAGGAGGTGTGTGCATGGGGTTCGAATTCAAGCAAGTGCTGTACTGTGACAATTCAGTTTTCTTAGACTTTCAACACTTATCTACCACAGATTACATCATTGTACCTTTAAGAAAATGTGAATTATTTTATTTTTTACCTATTATTTTTTTATGGTTAGACAATCATGTATTTTACAGAGTGGTCCCCCTGATATTTCAAGTACCCCCCCCCCCCCCGCCGGTACATAGCTATTACAAAGTATTTTTTTTCCTCCATTGACCTCTCCCCAGCCACTCCCACACCCCCCAGCACATGCCCTCATCCCCCTAGTGTCTGCATCCATTGGTAATGCTTATATGCATGCATACAAGTCCTTTGGTTGATATCTTATCCCACCCTCCTCCCCTGCCTTCCCTCTGAGGTTTGACAATCAGTTTGATGCTTCTCTGTCTCTGAATCTATTTTTGTTCATTGGTTTATGTTGTTCTCTATATTCCACAAATGAATGAGATCATGTGATATTTATCTTTCTCTGACTGGCTTATTTCACTTAGCATAATGCTCTCTAGGTCCACCTATGCTGTTGTAAATGGTAAGAGTTCCTTCTTTTTTACAGCAGTGTAGTATTCCATTGTGTAGCTGTACCACAGTTTTTTAATCCATTCGTCTGCTGATGGGCACTTAGGCTGTTTCCAAATCTTAGCTATGGTAAATTGTGCTGCTATGAACATAGTGGTTTATATATCCTTTCTGATTGGTGTTTCTGGTTTCTTGGGATATATTCCTGGAAGTGGGATTGCTGGGTCAAGTGGGAGTTCCATTTTTAATTTTTTGAGGAAACTCCATACTGTTCTCCACAGTGGCTGCACCAGTCTGCATTCCCACCAGCAGTGCACGAGGGTCCTTTTTTCTCCACATCCTCGCCAGCACATGTCGTTGGTTGATTTGTTGATGATAATTTTTATTAACTCTCTTAGAGGTTAGAAGGAGGAGAATTGAGCATTGTTTAATTATTTGTAATTAAATAAGCACCAGTGCTTCATAATAATATGTTAGATATTGTGCTGCATGATAATTAGTTATGTTTTTCTTTTCTAAAAGTATGAATTGTGATTCCTGATTCCTTCCAGGCCTAAGGGAAGAGTTGGGGATTGGCTGTCACTTACTGTCAGGTCCAAATTTAGGAAAGGAGACTACCCTGAAGGATAAACTAGCTCTTGGACTCCAGAGCTTTCACGGAGCCTTTTCTGAATATTAACAGTAGGTGCATCGGTAGAGATGCTTTTTCCTATAGAAGGACAAGGAAATTGCTTTCTTTGTAAGCTGATTTTTGAAGTTATTAAGAGAGTATCATATTAGATAGTGTGAGAGAAAGTCCTGATATGCAAGTTTTACTAGTACACTCTCAGAGACCCACAGTTGACAAAAGGAGGGTAGAAAGGCCAAGTCAGAGCAGCAAGGCATAAAAATGGCTTGAGATGCTGCCCTGTGGTGTGAGCTTGCCTGTGGTGCTGCTGAGAAGTCAGTCAGAGACCCTCTTCCTGCCCCAGGGCGTACCTAGTGCCGACATGCCTTTGCACCTGCCTTTGACCTTGTACAATCCAGGGCTTTCTCTACATTTGTATATTTTTAAAATAAGATTAATTCTATCTTCCAGTGTATTTCACAGGTTTGTTGTCAATGTACAATGTGATAATGTATGTGAATATTTTTAAGAGGTGTTATCCAAGTTGAAGATGGTGATGTTACTACTTTTTTTTTTTTTAAAGGAACAGGCAGATACTGATTCTCTGAGGGAGGATCTTTTGCTTCTGTGTTTTGGTGAACATCTGTGTCAGAAGAACTGATGACACTTCTAAAATTATAATTATTAGCCATGACCTACGACCACGACCATGTTTTTCAAATTTGTCTGTATAATAATACTCTGTTCAGCTGTTGTGTGGGGTTTTTTATTTTATTTTATTTTTTTAACCTCATGAACTGACCTAGTGGTAAAAGCAAATGATGTACATGCCTCTTATCCTGTATTAAACTTAATGGAAAGGGCATGTTGCTGGGAACAAATGGAGTGTATTTGTCTCCTCCGGTTATTAATAAATTCTCAGTTAAAATATTGAAGCCTAGAATTCTACTAAAGCCAAAAGTTTATACTAAATAAGCATTACCCCATTTACAGTGTGAAAGTCAGTTTTCAGTCCAGGTAGAACTTCTGCTTTGCTCAGATCAAAGTCTATATTTATCAGTGGAACCTGGTCAGACCTTGAGAAGACATGAGACACCAAGAAAGGTTGAGAGGAGTCACTAACTAGGAGAAAGTCTCAGAGAGGAAGTGATGTAAAAGGAGTGTTTTGGAGGTCATGATGTGTTTTCTTTGAACTTTGTACACACATGCAGTAGGAGCTGGCCTTACAGATATTTAGTAAATAAGTCTTGTTCTTTTTAACACTTGCTCTATGAAGCAATTAGTAGGCAGAAGCCAAGAGTTCTTGGCGTCGGGAACCCTGAGTGAGGAGGAATGGTGCTACAAAGGGTGGGGTTCGGGGCTCCATTGGTAGCTACAGGGCTTATTTTCACCAAATGCCAAGGGTTGTGTAAGTACCTTGCACATTTATAACTGACTTACAAGTGAATATTTGAAACATCGTGAAACAGTTAAACAAAAGATAGGCCTATTTTATACGGAGAGCTAATATACCTGAGGACATGTTTAACTACTAATAAAGTAATAATTTACATAATTAGAAAATAGTGTCATGCAGATATTAACTCTTAAATGACACTGCCTAGTGTTGCAGTTACCGTAACATTGACATATTTCCACATGGCAGTGTATATTGGTACAACTCTCTGAAAGCGATTAGCTATAAATTTTTTAAATGCTTTTTGATTCAGTAATGCCTCTACTGAAATTTTATCCTTAGAAAAGCTAAGTGTGTAAAAGCGTTTATTGAAGTGTCATTTATAATACTGAAAAATAGAAACAGGTCTAAGTGAATCATGGATAAATAAAATATGTTCTGTTATAAAACAGAATACAGAATTATATATATGTTATCACTGGCATCTAAAATATATACATGGATTTTTACAATGAAAATATTTAGGTTGCTGAGATTATGAGTGATTCATCATATCCTCTTAAAGTGGACTTTAATGTTATAACTTTGTATCCTAAACATAAACATTAAGTATAATTAAATGATTTGTTCACTGAATGGACATGGTTTGCTGCCAAGCCTGGCTTTTAACTGGTGATTGTTGTACTTATTTTTAGACATTTCTCTTGGGAAGTTGTGCTTCTGACAGGAATATAGTACTATATGATATGAGGCAAGCTACTCCTCTGAAGAAGGTAAGTTTCAGCTTGTCTTCAGCTTTACACAATTGTTAATGCGTTCCTTGGTAAATTGAGCTACAAAATAAGGAGTAAATGTATCTTCGGTGTTTTAAAAAATTCTTTTTCGTTGAGATGTTATTAGAACCCAAAGTGGCATTCTCTCAGCTCCCTATACTTTTTAGAGACCCTGATTGCCACTAGGGACTGTAACCTAGCTGTCTTTGTGTCTTCCATAATACCAGCACATTTTAGACATCTAGTTAATACTTATTAAGTTGAAAGTTCTTTAATTGAAAGTATTGCATCTCTTTATTTCAGGCCCCACGATTACTGTATGACACAGTATTTTATTCCAGAAAGTTTTATAACTAATTTACATAACCAGCTTTATTTGTTTAGTTACAGGCTGACAGGTACTAGTTTGGCATTTTATTTAAACAAACATTATCCTGTTCAAGGTGACAGATTTCCCAATGGTGCAAAGTAGTCATTCCAGGAGTTAGATACCGAAGCTAATAGAACCTCAGGCTAACTCTAACGGGAGAGAAATATTGTCAGTAAAGAGAAGAGTGCCAGTATAAGAATTGTGAGCATACAGGAAGGGATAGACATCATTGATGTACCATGAGTTCATCGTCATAGTCCACATGTAGGAAAATGCTTTTAATATTTTTGTTTCTTAGTCATTTTTATTACATGTAGTAAATGTAGAAATATAAGAAGTAGAGTATATTCATTGACGTTTGAACTTGAAAAGTGTGGTAACCTTTCCAGAGTACCACTTTGATCATTTCTCTCATTCATGTATTGTAGTGGGAAGATCCTACATGAACTTGTGTTTTAGACTTTAAACAGTAACTTAATCTGTGTTTCTTCTGTAATATGGTGATATCAGTAACAACACAGCACATTGGTGAGAAAAAACATGATACTTTAAGCGGTTAGCAGAGGCTAACTTGAAGTACTAGTTAAATAAGTAGTAGTTTGCCCTAACCGGTTTTGCTCAGTGGATAGAGCATCGGCCTGCGGACTGAGGGGTCCCGGGTTCGATTCCGGCCAAGGGCATGTGCCTTGGTTGCGGGCACATCCCCAGTGGGGAGTGTGCAAGAGGCAGCTTATCGATGTTTCTCTCTCATTGATGTTTCTAACTCTCTATCCCTCTCCCTTCCTCTCTGTAAAAAAATCAATAAAATATATTTAAAAAATAAATAAATAAATAAGTAGTAGTTTCTGCCCCCTCTGTCCTTGTATTCTCAATGTTTGGATGGTGTTCTGTTACTTTTAGGTTTCAGACAAAGAGCTGTTGCCTGGCTTTCAAAACTGTCCAAAATCTGGTCTCAGTATATATTCTATTTATGTATTTGTTTCAGTTAGTAAGGACATATAAATAGGATTTGTCACATGCAGGTCACCTTGATGGATGCAGAGAAGCTATTTTCTATTGTTTCTTTGTTCTATCTGCTAGACTCCCAGTATTTCTCTCATCTTTTCTCTCCTAAATGTATAGTTCTCAGTCAGATGGTATTTCCCCACCAGGTATATTTTTGGAAATGTGGGAGGGGCATTTTAGAGACTGCTAGTGGCATTTAGTGGGCAGATGCCTGAGAGGCTAAACATCCTACAGTGGGCAGTCACACACAGCAAAAGATTTTCCTACTCAAAATGTTCCTGTGGACAAGCTCTATAATATACGGTTCTTCACAGGTTAGCTTCAATCATGTCTCATTTTCCTGATTAAAATATAAGTTATTTGAGGTGAAGAGACTATTTATTAAACATTTGTATATTTTTCAATATTTACATCTCTGCCTGTGTGTTCAGGAAGCAATTATTGGTTGATTTCTTTTCCTATTGCACCAACTTGAGTACCTACATAATAGGTATTTACTAATTAATGTAAATATTTGCTTAAATTAATGACAAAAAGGGAAGGAGATGAAATTGGGACATGTATTCATTTTGGAGGGAATTGATTTCATAGTAATAGGTTAGGGTATGCTTCCTTTTTCAGGTCATCTTAGATATGAGAACAAATACAATTTGTTGGAACCCTATGGAAGCCTTCATTTTTACTGCAGCAAATGAAGATTACAAGTAAGTTTTCCTTTTTTAAAAACTTACTTATTTCTATCAGAAACGGCTCATTTGTATGTCTTACTAATAAAATATGTTTCCTACTTAGTATTCCCCCCTCTCTCTCTCTCTCTATCCTATCTAATAAAAGACAAAAAGGGTAATTGACCATACCTTTGCTACACTTCCCATTGGCTAATCAGGGCGATATGCAAATTAACTGCCAACTAAGATGGTGGCCGGCAGCCACGCAGCTGAAGCGAGCAGGAGGCTTGCTTGCTCCAGTGATGGAGGAAGCCAAGGTTCCCCACCTGCCGCAGCCTGGCTCTGAGCTCCGTAAGCAACAAAGTTTCAATTATAGAAGCTAAACAAACCCCAGATACGTGCTTTCAGCAGGCCATAGCCTCAGAGCTGGGAGCGTGCAGGAGCTGGCTCTGAGCTCCAGTGATGGCAACAAAGTTTCAATTATAGAAGGTAAACAAACCCCAGAATAAAAAATAAAGAAAAAAAGGAGAGGCTGGGAGCTTCAGTTGCCAGCCAGCCTAAAAACGGCCCTCAGTGGGGACCCCCACCCCAGAGGGGGTGTGGCCAGCCTGAAAACAGCCATCAGCCCCTCATCCAGGCTGGCCAGGCACCCTATTGGGGACCCCCACCCTGAAGGGGATGTGACCAGCTGCAAACAGCCATCAGCCCGTCACCCAGGCTGGCCAGGCATCCAAGCGGGACCCCCACCCTGATCTGGGACACCCTTCAGGGCAAACCAGCCGGCCCCCACCCGTGCACCAAGCCTCTATCCTATATAGTAAAAGGGTAATATGCAAACTGACCCTAACAGCAGAAAGACTGGGAATGACTGGTCACTATGACACACACTGACCACCAGGGGGCAGACGCTCAATGCAGGAGTTGCCCTCTGGTGGTCAATGCGCTCCCACATTGGGGAGCTTTGCTCAGCCAGAAGCCAGGCTGATGGCTGCCAGTACAGCGGTGGTGGTGGGAGCTTCTCCCACCTCCTCAGCAGCGCTAAGGATGTCCGACTGCATCTTAGGTCTGCTCCCCGCTGGCAAGTGGACATCCCCCAAGGGCTGCCGAGCTGCCAGAGGGATGTCTGATTGTCAGCTTAGGCCCAATCCCCTGGGGAGCAGGCCTAAGCCAGCAGTTGGTCATCCCCCGAGGGGTCCCAGACTGTGAGAGGGCACAGGCCAGGCTGAGGAACCCCCCCAGTGCACAAATTTTTGTGCACCGGGCCTCTAGTATATATATATTATCTGCCTACAAAACCGAAAATGTCTATCTGTCCCGTTACAGAAAAAGTTGGCTGATCTCTGAGTGACTGAACCATACATGTTTTAATAGAAACTAAAATTCTCTGCCTATATATATACCAAATTGGAAAAGAGCTTTGTAGAAAGTAATTGCAGTTTTCAAAATGATGCAGAAAAGGATAATAAACTAAGACCTGTGGACCAAATTTTATCTGCTGCCTATTTTTATAAAGTTTTGTAGGAATACTAGAGAACCGGTGCACAAATTTGTGCATGGGTGGGGTCCCTCAGCCTGGCCAGTAATCGGGGCCAATGGGGCTGATCAGGGCCAGCCGGCTTGGGGAGGGTGGGGCAGGAGGGGGGAAGAGACTGCAGGAGGTTAGCCGGCAATCCGGGCCGAGCCGGCTCGGGGGCAGGGACCGTGGGAGGTTGGCCAGTCACGGGGGGAGGGGGGAAGGAGAGGTTGGCTGTGGGAGCGCACTGACCACCAGAGGGAAGCTCCTGCGTTGAGTGTCTGCCCCCTGGTGGTCAGTGCATCATCATAGCGACCAGTTGTCCAGTTGTCATGGTCACTTTGGCTTTTATATATATATAGATAGCCACATCCTTTATGTACTGAATATGGCTGCTTTTTTGCTGTCATGCCTAAGTCAAGTAGTTGCAACAGAGACTGTAGCCCACAAAACCGAAAATGTCTATCTGTCCCTTTACAGAAAAAGTTGGCTGATCTCTGAGTGACTGAACCGTACATGTTTTAATAGAAACTAAAATTATCTGCCTACAAAATTTGTAGCTCTTCAGATAGCTGGTACTCATATAGTCATCTTATCAGCTGTCACTGTTACTTCAGTAAGACAAAAGGAAAAATACAATTTTAGTCTTTACCTTAGTATTTGCAGATATGTTACTCTGTGACTCCATGTAAAGGTTCATCTAGATGGAATTTTATAATTCCTTGTATATTGCTTTAAAACTTGAAGCATTTCACATTGGCTCTTTTATTGTATCTTTGTAGTATCTCTGTAGAGTGGGTAGGACATATATGTAGTGCAATGCCTATGGTAGATTCTTCCTGCGTGCGTGTGTGAACGTGGAAGCTCATCATTGAGCTGACCTTTAGATCTTCTGCATTTAAATTCTTTGTTTTTTCTACTATTCGTGAAAGCTCAGAAGTAGGAATTATTACATGATGTTTCACTGATACTAACTAAAAACATGTATTTTGACTTTCTGTACTAAAATAAGCTCACTTGGACTCTCATTAACTAGTGATACCAAAGCAAATTAAATGAAGCCCTTTGGGCCTTTATTGACATTTTGAAATTAAGTGGCCTGGTTTTAGTTAAAGGCGATGAAAGCATGTCTTGTGTACCCAACTTTATTAAGGTTTCTAAAGTGTGTTTTAATTGGCTATTTTGTCAAGATGAGTACAGAATACAAAACTGTGGTATTCTTGGGGAATTGAATCAGTGTTACATGATGTCAATATGTCTTAGTATTGGTGATGTTTATCTTGATCACTTAAAGTGGTATCTGCCAGATTTCTCCATTATAAAGTTACTCTTTTTTCATTTTGTAATTAATACATATCTTTGGGGAGATAACTTTGGGGACATAATTATGTAGATATCCTATTTCTCCTCAAACTTTTGCTCACTAATCTTAGCATCTTAGGAACTTGGTCACAGTGATACTGTGTGACTATTGTCCATTGTACATATTGGCTTATTTGAAGTACTCATTATTCTTTTAGCTAGTCATTAAGAATTTTTAAACTTTGACAATCATGGAGTTATTATTTTTACCAGTTTTGCACAAAATATAGTTTTCTAATTTTAGTATACTCCTTAAAAAGCTGTGCTCACTCATATATATCACTGATTGGAGAATAAATTGGTGCAACTTTGTTAGAAATGATATGTCATCTCAAAAGCCATTATTAAGTAGGACTTAATAATCCTACTTGCAGGAATCAGTCCAGATTTAATTGAAATAATCTCATTCAATCAAAGATTAAGTATCAAAATTCAAATATTAGAATTTCATTTAAGAATTATTAATAAATGATTTTAAACAAATTGTAAATTAATTTATTTAAATAGGCAACTATTAAAATATTTTCAAACATTGCTTAACGGATAAATGCTCATAATATGCTACTTGAAATATCAGAATATTATCTCAATTGTATTTAAAGTATACATTTAATTTGCATAGTGAAAAGATTAGAAATATACTGTGCTGACTTTCTCATGGTGGTAGAATTAAAGGTGAGTTTTGTACTCTGTACTTCTTTGAAATTTCTACATTTTCTACAAGATTTATGTTTATAAGGATAAAAGTGTGTGAGTGTAATCTTAAGGAATAATAAAAACTACTGATATTTTTTCCTATCCCTTACCTGCTGTGTGAAGAATTGAGCTGTTTATTTAGGTGTGCATTATTTAGCTAGAAGTCTTACTTTCACTAGTGTCTCTTACTCTTAGTACTGCATATGCTACTTTATAGAAGTTTGTATCAAATAATTTAAATCCTTTTACAGCTTATATACTTTCGATATGCGCGCACTGGACACTCCTGTGATGGTGCACATGGATCACGTGTCTGCGGTGCTGGACGTGGATTATTCTCCCACCGGGAAAGAGTTTGTGTCCGCTAGTTTTGATAAATCTATTCGAATCTTTCCTGTGGACAAAAGTAGAAGCAGGTATGTTGCCACCAATAAGCCACCTATTTTTATTTTATTTTTCCTTGTCTTGACCATTGTTTATCTTTGTTTAAAGGTTGGTTGTGTTATATGATGGGGCTCACACCCTGGTATTGTGCCTTGGAGCAACAACTTTCACTGCATCGTCTATGGGCGAGACATCAGCCTGCTGGCAGTTTCTTTCATTAAACAGGATATTTATATAACTTGTTGATATAAAATTTTAGAATTATTTTTAAATGTTTTATAGTAAACTTTTACAAATAAAAACTATTTTTTAGAGCAATTTTAGGTTTGTAACAAAATTGAGAGGGTGGTACAGAGAATTTCTACATACCCCTTACCTCATATATGCACGGCCTCCCCCATTGTCAGCATGATTCACCAGAATGGTACATTTATTA
The DNA here is from genome assembly GCF_964212035.1 of Myotis nattereri. Classification (NCBI taxonomy): domain Eukaryota; kingdom Metazoa; phylum Chordata; class Mammalia; order Chiroptera; family Vespertilionidae; genus Myotis; species Myotis nattereri. The sequence continues at coordinate 14,292,234 of NC_138092.1, forward strand.
CCACGGTGAACCTACCTTGACACATCATAGTCACCTCAAATCTATAGTGTTTACCTTCAGGTTTACTCTTGGTGTTGTACATTGTAAGGGTTTGAACAGATGTGTAAAATGATATGTCTCCATCATTATACCAAAATATTAAACTTTAAAAAGTTTTTGATTTGATAGTAAAGAACTTAGATAAGTTTTAGGTAAGAACTTAGATATTTGATAGATAAGAACTTAGATGCCATTTTAAGGTTTTTGTGGATGTTTTAAATATGTTTTTATTGAATTCAAAGAGAGGGAGAGACAGAAACATCAATGATAGAGAATCATGGATCAGCTGCCTCCTGCATGCCCCACACTGGGGATCGAGCCTGCCACTTGGGCATGTGCCCTGGGAATTGAACCATGGCCTCCTGGTTCATAGGTCGATGATCAACCACTGAACTATGCTGGTTGGGTGAACAGGTTGGTTTTAATGTTTACCAAAGTGTGATTGAATTTCCTAATATTTACATTCATTAGGTGGCTGGGAGGGTGGGGGGGAACAGCCTGTTAAATATGTAGAGATTATTCCTGGCCGATGTGGCTCAGTTGGTTGAGCCTTGACCTATGCACCCAAAGGTTGCTGGTTTGATTCAAGTCAGGGCACATTGTTATGTTGCGGGCTCAATCTCCAGTAAGGTGTGTGCAGTAGGCAGCCGATCGATGTTTCCCTCCCCCCCCCCCCCCACCCTTCCTTCCTCTCTCTAAAATCAATAAAAACTTTTTTTAAAAAAATATAGAGGCTATAAGAATTGAGTCTTGTAAAAGCAGAGCATTGAGAGGATTAAAAAAAGCAATCTAATCTATTTTCATTTTAATAGGATGTTCTTTCTAACCATTTCCCCATTTTTAGAAGTAATTTTATTATGGTTTATGTACATGTTCATTCAAGAGCTCAAAGCCTATCTGTTAAGAACAGTGTAAAAGACTAGTTTTGTGAGTGTACTTCAGGGATGCCTTTATAGATGGGAACTCTATTTGATTTGGTCATCATGTGTATGTTTTCTCTCACTGGGCAGTTTGCTGAGCTTCTTTCTTTCCGCTCAAGTAGTCTGCATTTTGAATAATTTTTAATCCATATGTGGAAAGTTTATTTCTCCAGAAGTCTCATCTTTTTATTTTTTCTGACCTTGTCTTTTGCTTTTTAATGCTCTTCTTCACACTTCCCAATATAGTATCTTCTGTGAATTCACTTAGCGTATTTCACAGCCTTTCCAAATAGGTATGATATTTGACAGCTTCGTTCATTGAATTATTCTTACCTCAACTCATCAGACACTTCTATAGCCCTCCCTTTTCACACATGTCAAATCAACTCTCAGTTCAGCTAATTAAGCTTTTTAAACAGTTTGACCAAAACATAAATCGTGTATTAGAATCAACATAGCAGAATGTGCTCTTTGAATCCATTGCATTTATTTTGTTTTCCTGAGAAATAAAAAAAGAAAAGTATGATGATTGACCAGAATTGATTTGGAGGGTGGTGGAGGCTTTTTAAACAACAATCCATTTCTTATTGTTAAAACATTTTTCAGCTTCAACATATTTTATTTGTGTTATATGACTTCCATTATTTTATGAACTTTTCTGAGCATCTAGTTTTACTTAGTTTGTTTATATTTTTCTTATTGCACTGTACCTTCTTGAAGACAGGAAAAATTTTCAGTTCCCCAGCACTTAGCATAGAATCTTGTTTGGTTCAAATGGAGTTGAATTTCTCTTATACTAGTATTCTCTTAGGACTCAAAAATGGTATTCTGATACTTGCTAGGCAGTGGTTCCAGAAAATCTGTACCAAAATCCTAGGGGTTTTAACTTAATTCCTCTTCTACAGGGAAGTATATCACACTAAGAGAATGCAACATGTTATCTGTGTAAAATGGACTTCTGACAGCAAGTACATTATGTGTGGATCTGATGAAATGAACATTCGTCTATGGAAAGCTAATGCTTCTGAAAAATTGGGTGTGGTAAGAGACTCCACTCTCTTTCATTGTCAAGTAAAGCTAGTTTCTAATTTTATTGGATATCATATTGTAAAGAGAATTTATTTGAAATGCTTTAGGTATTTTGATCACATTGGCATAATCATAATAAAAAGAAATGCTGTCACCAAAACGGACAAGGCTGTATAGAGATTTACCTTTTTTCATGTTAAAGGCATCTTCAGAGGGCTTTGTCAAATCAAGTGTTTGATAATGTTTGAGCCTTCTTGATTCTTTATGTCTCCCTTGAGGTAGGGAGAGAAGATTTAGGGACTGGAAGCGCACAACTTGGAACACCTATTTCTTCTGATGGTTACCTGGCAGGTTAAAGGCTGCAGGTCCCTTTGAGGTCTTTTAACATTAAAGACACAGTGAAACACATAACTTTAAAAAAGCTTCAGACTTTAAAAAAGATTCAATGAAAATATAACAAATATCATTGGCTAGCTACCTCTGGGTTATGGGGTTATAGCTATTTTTGTTTGGTTTTGATGTTTCTCTAAATGTTTCATGTTTCATCTAAGAAACATACAGAGTATTTATATCAGAAACACATTAAGTTTAAGAAGGAAAGGTTAAGGGTGAGTTATTTTCTGCCTAGCCCTGGTAGGAAAATCACAAGATGATAAGCAGTAATTAAGGCCAATTCTATTTTAGGTTTAATGATTGCTAAGTATTATACTCTAGGTTTCAATTCATTATTAAATGTTCCTCTAAATCTTACCATCCTTAATATTGTTAAACAAAGACTAGTTATCACAGAATGGAACACTTATTCCTTTCTGTTCAGTAGTTGTTTCTACAGGAAAAAAACACCCGCGTGATTAATGTAAGTGGTTCGTTGTATGTCTAGCTCAGTGGTCCACATAATCCTGATCCCTAAACTGCTGTTTTCACTTGATGGCATTTGTCTACATTGTAGGCATGCAGTCTAAAAGGAAATTCAGTGCTTGCGAATTACTATTAACGTAACCTTGCAATTGGCAGTTTTGGTTGCATATCATAAAAGTGTAGTTTTGGGGGAAATTTTTGGATCCCCCCCCAGCTTTGTTATACTGAAGCAAAACAAAGAACACACCATTTATTAAAATATCAAAATGCATTTTTTTCAGCTTACATCACGAGAAAAGACAGCCAAAGATTATAACCAGAAGTTGAAGGAGAAATTTCAATATCATCCTCATATAAAACGTATCGCTCGTCACCGCCATCTACCGAAACCCATCTACAGCCAGATTCAAGAACAGCGCGTCATGAAAGAAGCTCGCCGACGGAAGTATGTTCTGGGGCATTTGACTTTTTCTAATTCACCCCCCACCCCCAATATCGTGAAAAACAAACAAAAACCTGCCTTTCAAGGGAACAGTTCATGTGCATTAGAAATATTTTTGATATATATTTTTTCCTAATAAAAAGGGGGAGCAACAGTCATATAAGATTGTGAGAATTTCTAATACCTATTTTTGAGAATATGTTTAAAGGGCAGATAATGAAAATGACTTTTATCAAAATAAGAAAATTCTTCTGCTCATACTAGAGGACTGTTATAAAGAGACAATGTCTTTAAAAATTATTTCTAATGTAGCTAGAATTAAGAGATATTGTGTATTTTCAAAGATAAAGAATGCCAAGAACTCATAGTGCACATTTCATAAATAAAAATTTTTTCTAATATGCTTCATCATAACATCTGGAATCTAACTTTTTGACTCTAACACAGAACTCATCACTATTTCCCGTAGAATAGTCTTCTCTTTGCAGTTCTTGAATTCATGCAAAGTATTATAGAAATTCTACAATGGAGCTCTTTTTTTAAAAAATTGTACTAAACAAAAGATTATTTTTCTGTCTTTGGGTAGATACTGGGCTTGAGTTTAAATATTTTAACAATTCTGCACATTTTTTAACTTATAAAGGACACTGATTAGTAATAAGAGAAATAGCAAGTAATTAGAATAACAAAAGTTTATTTTTTAGCTATTTTTTACTAATCCATGTGAAAACCTTTTTTTTTCAATAAGTGGTTTTCCAGTGAAAGAAAATGTTTTGTGATTTTTCTGAGAAAGTTCTATTTGTTTAAGTTTCTCATAAACTTGCTTATATTTTATATATTTTGTCTTATTTTCAGGGAAGTGAATCGTCTCAAGCATAGCAAGCCTGGATCTGTGCCAATTGTGTCAGAGAAGAAGAAGCACGTAGTGGCAGTTGTGAAATAATATTTGGTATTCCTGCCAATACTGGCTTATAATTATTTGTTACATTTTGATCTGTAAACTCTACAAATAAAAATACAGTTAATCCTTGAACAATGTGGGTTAGAACTGGCCGGATCCACTTACATGCAGATTTTTTTCAATTAATATACAGTTGTTTCTTCATATTCCCGGGTTGTACATCCATGCATTCAACCAACCTTAGATCAAAACAGTATTTTCTACTTGAGGTTGGGAATCCGTGAATGTGGAGAGCCGACCAAAGTTATATGTGGGCTGCTCATGGGTTCACCACCCCAACCCCCACGTTGTTCAAGGGGTCAGCTGTACTAGCTCTAGTGTCACAGATGGGTTAGTGATATTTGTAGAGCTTTACCGTTGCTCATTTTAGCTAACCTAAACAATTATCATCAACGGTGGCCTGGTTGATAAAACTATGCAGCATTTGATCCTTGATCTGCTTTCTTATTTCCCTGAAGAATACAGAGTATTTGCAAACTAACTTATTTTTTCTGTTAGAAATTGCAAATATAATTTTACTTTTTTTGATCTATTATTGTAGACACTGTGCATTTAAATTTACATTTAAGACCAAACATCTCCCGTATTATCTTTAATATTACTTTGAATAATGATTGCAACGTTTCTTGTTAGGATTTTGCATAACATGTAGAAGAATTAGTACATTTTTCAATTTAATTTATTTTCTGTACTTTATATTTGGCTTTTTGAAGCTTTCAAGATCAGCCTGCATTTATGTAACTTTCTTAAATGATAATAATTATAATTATGGTCAAGTCACAATAATAAAACATCCTTTTTCTCAGAATTGTAACTTTGATCTATTCCTGCTAAATTATTTCTCTTCAGTCTCACTAAGACATCAATAGTTCTGTGTGACATGTTGGGTTTTTGTGTTTTTAAATCATCAGCTTAGTAAACTCTTATTATAGGTATCTATACTAATAAAAGAGTAATACGCTAATTAGCCAGGAGACCTTCCAGACAAAGCCATGGTGGTGGGGCTGAGGCAGAGGTGGTTAGGGGCAATCAGGCTGGCAGGGGAGAGCAGTTAGGGGGACCGGGCTGGCAGGGGAGGGCAGTTGGGGGCAATCAGGCTGACGGGAGGGCAGTTGGGGGTGATCAGGCTGGCGGGTGGGGGGGGAGTTGGGGGCGATCAGGCAGGCAGGTAGAGTGGTTAGGGGCAATCAGGCAGGCAGGTGAGTGGTTAGGAGCCAGTGGTCCCGAATTGTGAGAGAGATGTCCGACTGCAGGATTGGGCCTAAACTGGAAGTCAGACATCCCCTGAGGGATCCCGGATTGGAAAGAGTGCAGGCTGGGCTGAGGGACACCCCTTCCCACCCCACCCCCCACTCCCACCCCCCCGTGTATGAATTTCATGCACCAAGCCTCTAGTATATATGTGTATATATAAACCTAAATTTTAGGGAGTTTTAAGTGGAGAAGACATTTAACAATCCAGAGGAAAAATGTTATTTAAGGATACATATATTTCTAGTATAAATATGAAGGAATGCACAGGGATGTAAAGATCAAAATGTGGAGGGTGGGAGGAGGATGCAGTTAAGGTGGTATACACAAGAGACTTAAGCTCATGGCAAGGTTTATGTCTTAAGCTCTGTGTTCATTCTATTATTTTTTATGCTTCCTTGGATATCTTAAATATTTCATCATCTTTCATAAGGCTAAGAGATCTTTTAATCCTTGTGCTCTATTGCAGGCTTCAATCAAGGTGAACCAAGTTCTCTTGTGAACCTATACTGCTATTAGTTTGGGTGTGGTTTCAAAGAAAATATGCAAATGCTGATCCATAAACATGAGCATGAATGCAAATACTGATCCATAACATGAGCGTGTGTTTGAGTCCTTTAAAAATATGCCTAAACGAGATAAGACATCTAAGAGATTTTTTTTTAAAGGGAATTGAAGGATGAAGAGGAGAGAGCAGGAGTTGACATGGAGAGCTGCCGTCTGTACCCTAGGCTTGACTCCTGTGACAGGAGAGCAGGAAGGAAGGGGGACTGGGTTGGAAGAGCCTCAGACTGCCGTGCAGTTCTAAAAAAGTGTGTTCTAGGCTGATGGGATGTCCTCAGGCCAAAGTAGCTTGTCAACAGATTCCAATGTGCAAGAATGGGCCGGCACCAGTACCCTCACTGTGCTCAGTCAGTGGCAGGACTCAGCCCCGGGGAAGCACGGCCTTGCAGTGAATGCAGTGGTGAATCCAAAGGGGTGCAGCCTGCACTCAGTTCGCTTTACTTCTGCAGCCAGTTCTCTTGTAGGAATTCTGAGCAGACAGTTTCTATGGTTGCACCATCCAGATCCATTTCTTACAAGTTTGGGGAGCAATTCTTCTATGATTTCCATGTACCTCTCAGAAGAAAGAGTTTGGTCTGATGATTGGTATCCCTTGTCACTGAAGAGCCAAAACTAGTACTCATTAACTCTGTCTTCCATCATTCTGTCTCCTTAGCAGGTCTTGCTGGCTTAGCTAATGGTATGACCCAAACCTTTGTTCCTGAGGTATCTGAACCCTTGGAAATCATACCCTTCTCAGCCTGGGTTACTACTTATATCTATTCACAGTTGTAGTGGAGCAAAGGAATACCAATAGGCACCAAATGGGCCACCTGTGTTCTGTACATATTTCTCCAGTCCCCCCACTCCTGATCAAAGTCAGTTATACCAGTGAGGAGGGTGACTGCTCTACTAGCCTGCTGGTCCTGGACATAAGTACAAAGTGCCTTGCCCTAGCTGGTTTGGCTCAGTGGATAGAGCGTTGGCCTATGGACTGAAGGGTCCCAAGTTAGATTTTGGTCAAAGGCACATGCCAGGGTTGTGGGCTTGACCGGGTTGGAGATGTGCAGGAGGCAACCAATCAATGATTCTCATCATTGATGTTTCTATCTCTCCCACTCCCTTCTCTAAAATCAATAAAATATATTTAAAAAGAAAAATTACCAAGTGCCTTGATGACAGTCATAGTGGGTGGTTCAGTAGAACTTTTGCTGTGTTCTCTAGCAAGAATGTGCCTGCTTTGGTGACGAATACTTTCAATGCCGCAGAGCCCAGAGTTTTAGGACTGGAAAGCAGAGTACTTCAGTCGATCACTGGCAGTGATGACAATTGGAGTCATTCCTCTTTCTGGGTTCTTGGACTCATATAAAGGTTTGTGATTCTAGGTATACACGGCATCCCCATAGCATGTTGCATTTGAGCTGGTCTTTGGTAGGCCTTTTTGTGATCTGTGAGACTATATACTTTTGGATTGCATGTATATAATCTGACCAGTGGCTCCTCTGGTTGGGCCCTCTCCTCATTTGCTATGAAGTAGGTTCCCTGGGTGAACACTGCTGAGTGCAATTGATGCCTGTGAATTAGTCATTCCATTAATAGCCATATAGTGGTGCTTCTGAGGCTTTGTGGCTCTGGGATGTGGGGATACCAGAATAGGTGTCCCTGTGAAGGAGGAATTGCTGGCCTTTCTAGGATCAAAGGGATCCAATGTAGTCAAGTTGACACCAAGTGGCCTGTTCTTCTAAGGAATAGTGCCATACTGTGGGCACAGCATTAGTCTCTGTTGCTGACAGGTTGGACATTCAAGATACAATAAGTACGTCAGCTTTAGTAAGTGGGAGTTCATCTGTTGGGCTCATTCATGGCCTCTTACTCTGCCAGAAGCCATTTCATCTATGTGCCCATTGTGTCTTCCAGGCTAGCTAATGCCAACTGATGGAATCATGGTGTCCACTTGGTTATTCAGTGCCTCTTCTATGGTAGACACTTTCTGGTGGACATGAGCATGTTATTTAAAAATAATTTACCCACTCCCTCATGTCCACCCATGTACCTTTACCCCAGCCAGACCTTGCCTCTGATGTAGCCATTTTTCTTTCACACCCTGACCAGAGGGCCAGCCATTGACCACTGCTTAGGAATCTCACCTAATGATGCTTACAGATCTGCCCATTGGGAAGATTTTTCCCTCACCACTGCCTTTCAAGACTGCCCCTTTACATGCCTATAATGCAACCGCAGTCCATTGGCATCTCATACCCACAATTTGAACCACGCCAACCTACCCATTGGTAAACTAAGCTTGGGCATTGTCTTCCTTCAGCTGGTTGTACCTTCCCTCTCCTACTGCTGTAGGTGCAAGTGGGAGGAATGGCACTGATGCAATATGGTAGGTGCATGGAGTTCTGTGCAACCTTATTTGTGCCCTTGGTCTTGATTGGGCTCAATGTCAGATGTTCCATTTTTGTCTTCTAATGGACTGCTGCTGAGCTCATACAACTTTGTCTTGGTGGCTCTGACTAAGCTTAGTTTATAATGAGCAGTTCTGGACACATGGTTACCTGGTACTCATGGTCAAGCATGCTGTGTCTACCAGAGCTCAGTAACATGCTATTTCTAAAAAATGAGAATTCTCTGCCACAGATGGTGGGGCTTTGCTCTGGAATCCTAATCTTATGATGTGATTGTCCCACTGGGGCTTGCCATAAATTCCACACGGCATCTTTTCCCACCACGGATGCTTCCTGCACCATCAGGTCTGCTGATCTTGTGGCCCGAGCTGTAGGGCTGCTTGCATCACAGCCTGAACCTGCTGCAAAGCTATTTCCTGCTTTGGGCCTCAGGCAACACTGGTAGCCTTCCATATTATCCAACACAAGGCAGAGCAATAAGTATTCCTAGGTGTGAAATATTGCCTGCAGAACTCTAAGGGGCCTACCAGGCTTCCTTCCAGTGCAGCAGCTATATTTTGGGACAGATAGCGTGCATGCCCCTGATCGCTGCACCCCTGAAAAAATACAGTGCCGAACCTTCATAGGATTGACCTGTGTATTACCAGTGCTTCCAGTACACCAACCATCTCTTGCTTGTTTTGTCCAATCAGCAGGATGTCATCCATGTAATAGATAGATGTCATGTTCTGGGGGATGTCCAATCAGTACAGTTCTCTTTGGACTATGGGAGAGTACAGGAGAGTTAGCAGCCCTAGGGCAAAATTAAATATATATTGTTCATTTCATTCAAATGTGAACTGTGTCTGATCCCCTTTTCTAACCAGAATGGAAAAGGCATTTGCCAAATCAGTAGCTGTATACCATGTACTTGAGGCCTAGCAACGATACTACGTCCAGCATAGCAACTGATCGGGGCCCCTACTTTAAACCATTTACAGTGGCCTACGTGACAGTCATCCTCCAGAATCCACCTAGTTTGTACAGAGGTCAGACTGGCAAATCAAATGGAGGTATGAAAAAGAACACATCTGCTCCCTACCCCCATCTTTTAGGTCCTTACACTCATCTTCCCTATCCTATCCACCTCAGTGCAATATTGTTTTTCCTTTAATATCTTGGGGTGGGATTTAGATGATTTTTACTTGTTTTTCTTCACTATTACAGCTGTGACCCCACAGGTCAAGGACCCAGTATGGTGGTGATTCCAACTTTACCATTCCCAGTTACACATTGGGGAACTGAGGTACGTCCAGGAGCCTAGTGGACCTACTGTAAGTCCAATTTAGACCTCCATTTATTAAATGACCCCATACACTGCCATTATAACAGTTTCATGATGACTCTTCAGGTCTTTGGGAATCAAATGTCAACTTAGACCCTGGGTTCAATAGCCTCTGAAATATCTGGGTAGTCCCCTTTCCCCAGTGCCGTTCTTAAGTAAGTGGACATAGGTCCTTTTGAGGAACCATTATGGCATGTACTTGTGGGTTTGCAAAGTCCTTTCTCCTAGGGACTGAACTACTTCTTCACTCAGTGGTCCCACATATGAAAATTAGCCTGGGTCTGGTAACTGAACAAGGGATTGTGCCTTTTTATTATTTTATTTTCTGTTAATCCTCACCAGAGGATATTTTTTCCATTGATTTTTAGAGAGTGGAAGGAAGGGAGGGATGGAGGGAGGGAGGGAGGAGAGAGAGAGATCATTGTGAGAGAGACACATTGATTGGTTGCCTCCCGTACATGCTGGGGATAGAACCTGCAACCCAGGTATGTGCCCTTGACTGGTAATTGAACCCGAGACCCCTTAGTGCACAGGCTAGTGCTCTAATCACTGAGTTGCACCAGCCAGGGCAGTTGTGCCTTTCTATTGTAACTACACTCGAACCCCTGCTCCCCATTCTTGCCCTTTTTTGGTTGTAGATGTCATGGGGTATCCTCATTGGATGTCCATCTATTTTATTTTACGTCAAGGACACCATGCTGTAACTAGTTCCACAACTCCCCGAAGACTAAGGCTATTTAGCTGCTTCTCCAACCTCGCTGATCATGACAGCCTCCTGGCTTCTAAGGGTTAAACACGACCCCATGGCTTCTATTACTGGCATGTATTGGGGAGCGGGAGCAATGGCATGATCACCTGGAATTTAAAGAGCCCAGCTCTGTGGCTGCTCCCTTACCATTAGCTCTGGCCCCCAGAGGAAAGCCAGCACTGAATTTTTGGGTGTGAGTGCTCCACTCACTAGCATGTTCCTCTTGACCTTGGTGAATGATGTATCTTTTAGGCTTCCCCATGGGACATAATCTGGTAGTCTTCGGCCTGGCATAATATATCCATCCAGCATACCATCTTCCCTCAGCTCTTCATTTCTTCCTCTACAGGCTGCCAGGGCAGCACAGGTATGTTCCATTTTGCTCAACATTGACCAGCACTTTCTCCAGGCTTCTAAGAGCCACCCTAACAGTGAGTTTGCCCCATCCCCTAGGGTGCTTGCCAGAGTGCTAAAGCCCATGACATAAGTGTCCCAATTGGATGCATTCCTCCTTTTTTCAGTATTGCATTCCTGCCCCCTTGATCAAGCACCCTCAGAATTCCATTCTATCAGTAGTCACCTGGCTCCTGCCAGTGTGCTCTAGTGCAGGGGAGGGCAAACTTTTTGACTTGAGGGCCACAATGGGTTCTTAAACTGGACCGGAGGGCCGGAACAAAAGCATGGATGGAGTGTTTGTGTGAACTAATATAAATTCAAAGTAAACATCTTTACATAAAAGGGTACAGTCTTTTTTTTTTGTTTTATTCATTTCAAATGGGCCGGGTCCGGGCCGTAGTTTGCCCACGGCTGCTCTAGTGACTAGCTAGTTCTCACAGCTCCTTTGTGTTAATGTCTTTCCTCTCTTGTCAGGTCCAACATAACCTCAGCCAAGAAATGCTGGAATTTAACTTTAGTTTCTGGCCCTGCAGCCCAGAGTGTAGGTGGGGAGAGCTCCCTTTCTTGCAGGGCAAAGTCTTTGTGTTATCTTCCCATTGGGAGCAGTGCTAGCTCTTACTAGAAAGACGGGGACCACCTCTCCAAGTTCTAGGGGTTCAGAGAGGCTTGCAGTTCCCAAATCCTTGGAGCATCCTTGGAAATCTCCCACCTCACATCTCAAAATCCTGTGTTTTCCCTCCCAGTGCCCTGTTTTGAGCAACACAGACCTACACTGGCTGAGTATTTAAATGTCCTAGGAGCTCTGCAACTCTCATTATCAAATCCTATGTCTGTTCTTCAACTTGGCACTTTTACTGAAGGAGGTAAGGACTCCTTTGTAAGCCAGCAAAGACTCTGGTCCCTGGCTCTCACACTTGGCCTTGAATTATTAATGGCCCGCAGTTTCTCGTTATTCCTCTCCAGGGCACTGGTACAACTTAATAAGCAGCGACTCTGCTGTCTTTTTAGGCACTGTGCCCCTTGTATCTTTAACATGCTTGAATCATCACAGCTGTGAGGGTAGTTCCCAGCATCAGGACACCTTGTGAGGTCAGCGCCACTGAAATCTTCAGCAATGGGAACACTCAGGATGGGGCCATCTTTTATCAGTCGGGCCATGAGTGAGCCTATCTCCAAACTCCAACTTGACTACCTATTTTTCAGATCCATTCCTATTTTCACCTGGATCTGAGAAACAGACACCAAAACAGGATTAGATAAGCAAGAGATGTATTGGAGGGAATTGTCTGTGAAGGATAAAGAGGAGGGAGCCTTCCAGCTGTATCGTAGGCTTGACACCTGTGACAGCAGAGAGGGGAAGGAGAAGGATTGGGTAGAAGAGCCTGAGACTACAGTGCAGTTTTTTGTTTGTTTTTTTCTTCTTTGTATTATTTTATTTTATTATTTTTAAATTTTTTATTATTTTTAATTTTATTGTTTAAGGTATTACAAATAGTAGTACTTATGTCTCTTTTATTTTTCCCCCACTGACCTCCCCCTGGCCTCCCCTACCCACCGGCGAGGGCAAGTACAGTGCAGTTTTAAGAAAGCTCTAGCTGAAGTTGCCTATTAGAGAAGACCTAAATCCTACAGGGATGGGCCAGCTCTAAGACCCCTTTTGTGGTCACTCATTGGCTGGGAACAGCTGAGGCAAGTGTAGCCTTGGTGGGATCCCCAGGGTGGGTTACTGCGGGGGTTCTTAGTCAACTATGCGCCCCACAGCCAATTCTCTTGAAGGAGATCTCAGCTACGTTTCTGTGGCTTCCACAGCTACTTACTGTCATACCCATTGTCATTATCTTTTTGTATTTCTGTGTAAGAAATCCCAGGTCATTTAATAAGTGCACAGTGATTTTTTCCTTATCCTGAATTTAATGTAAGTGAAAGTGCATTTCATTTGCAAAGTGCTACTTAAAATATGGGTCTTAAGTGATAGTGACTTTAAGTGATATTAACTTAATATTGGTCTTAGTGATATTAATTGTCATCGAATTGGGAGTGACCATGGGAGAGAAAGGAGCCAAGCTCAACACTTAGCAGTTGGCACATAGTGGGTGCTCATTAAACGTTTGTTGACATAAGAAAAACCCAGACTGTGCTCCTTGGTAGAATATTTACTCTATATTTTCATAACTTAAATCCTATTCTCCTAATTCCTTTTCCTCCATAAGCCCAAGAATGCAGAATATCCCTATTTAAGAAAAGTGCCTTCTTAAAATATTTTGTCCTGAAATATTAAAAAATATATTGCCCTGAAATATTAATTTCACTAACACTTTCAGGAAGCCTCATTTGATGGCTTTAACACCTTGAACTTCCTCATGAAGAAATTTATTCCCCCAAGGATTCCTTAATTAAAACATTACATTAGATTTGTAAAAAAGTTTTCTTAAACAATTAGGATTTGTTGGAAATATAAGCCCAAATACTGAGTTTGGTAAGATGGTAATACACATGTCTCAGTATTTGTAATTTTAATTAAAAAGTTCATTTGGATTTATGTCCACTTGCTGTCACAGTACATAGAACCCAAGTATATAAGTTTCAAGCTCAAATAACTAATTAACTAGAATAAATATATTTGAATCTAGTCTCAATTCTATAAGGAAATAGGTCAGGAAATTAATTTATAAAAAGCAATCTTATTAATTAGATTCAAGGTGAAACTTTGAATAGCATTATTCATTCTGATTTACAACTAATAAACTCAATTTCTATTGTAATGAAGAAATTTCTTATTCATCCATCATGGCCATTCAAATTACTATCATTCAGTTTATGAGGAAAATATGTGAAATATTTTCTAGAGGATATTAATATATATCTAAAAGTAATTTTACCAATCATGTTTTGCTTAAATGAGGCAGAAGAAGGTAATTACTTCACATCTGTCCATATTCCATAATAACCAATAATTCCTATAATATGTGACACTCTCACTGTGACTCATTATTTAAAATGGGTATATTAAGGTGGGTAAACCTACACCTTCGCAGAGCTGAGGGTTTCTAATGAGACAATGCCACACCCTAGGCAAACAGCAATTTTAACGAAGATGCTTGCTTTGGTCTACCCTTAATCAATTATAATAGAAATTGAGTTTATTAATTGTAAACCAGAATGAATCAAAGTTAAAGGTAGAGCAAATAACAAACACTGGGTGGTGTTTGTTATTTTGAGTTGGTCAATGGAGGTAACTCTTGGGCAGAGCTTCTCTGCTGCCCTAACAAACATGTCTGAAAGCCTTGGCTGACATTCTACTCTTTTATTAAAAAGAAAAAGCCACTTTAGCCAATTATCATAAGTAGTGTGCATTGAGCGTTTGTCCTTTTACTGACTGCCTAGTGTCTATTTTGATGGAATCCGTACTGTGTGATTTGGGGAAGGGATAGCCAGACACTCCCTCTCCCCTTCCCTGTGGGGAAAGCCCATTGGATGCTCCTGCCCAGTGCTTTGAATCTGCAGTTAGTGGAGCTATTATGCAGGGACAGTTTTGAATTGACACATGTTGGTGCATCCAGCAGCAGACAAGGACAGCAGTGGCGGTCACATCCATTGTGACTTCCCAAACTGACCATTCCTGCAGTGGGACTTCGGCCGGGTTCCTGCTCCCTCACCTTCCCTGCCTCCTATCAAATTTCCAGCCATGGAGTCCAGCCTTCCTATCCAATCTGTGGTCTATACGTTTTCAGCAAATTCCTTTTCTGCTGAAGTTAGCAATAGTCTTGTTTGTTTGCAAGGACAATATCTAGCTCTTGGCCAATTAATGCATTAGGAAATTACCTTTTGGAAGTTACATTAGAAAGGATTCTCGTTTGTTGGTTTTTCTTAAGTAAATGTTGCCTTTCTGGGAATTATTTTTATTTCAAAAAAAACAGTTGAGTGGTGGGATCCCTACAACAAAATGGTAAGCTCTGTGCAATCTATGGATCTGGATAGCTTGCTTATGAACCACCTCATCTTCTGGTTTGGATGGGGACTTTTTTCTCCTATTGAGGCTGTACATTTCCCTCTCTCTATTCCTTTGTGACTCTGTCTTGCTCTTCTCAAGACCATTTTTTCTCATCTCCAATTCCTGCACCTCCCACATTTCTGCCACTGAACCACTGGTTAGTCCCAGTTGGTCAAGAAACGGGGGGTCCATGGGGCACAAAGGATGGAGATACTGCAGTCAGTGTCTGGGAAGGAGAGAAGGGACGGGAAGGAAAGCTTATCACATTTCTACTCTAGTAAACTTCACTATTCTACATTCTCTGCCCAGTTACTGTTTTCTCTTGGGGCAGAGAAATGAAATGGGTAAAGGTAAAAGAGGAAAGAAAACTTTCTTGTCACACTTTTTATCCTCAGTCCCTTATTTCCAACTAGACTGCAAGGAACTTTGTGTTGCTTATTGTTGGTTTCTCAGCATATAAACAGAATCTGTTGTACCATAGATGCTCAACTGAGTTTGTTGAATAAATGGATGAATCTCTTCAACATTATTCCTATTCTAGCTATATTAAGGCTTAAAGTGATTCTTATGAGCTGGTTTGGGAACTTATCCACAATTTGTAACTTGTTCTGTTAGAAAGTATATTCCAAGAGTCAACTGTGGTCTTACAAATAAACATTTGCAAGACAATTTTAGGAAGCTTAGGTACTGCCCCTCCAATAGAAGAGTGCTAATGTTGGCAGTGATGACAATAAGTAAAGGAGACCTCAGCCCCAAGTTGAATTGTGTTTATAAAGAAAATATTAACATGATTTTAATATATGAATTGATTCATAACTGTTCTCCATTTAAAAATATTTACTCAAATTCTGTCTTCAGCAGTGAATCTATACCAGGTAGCATGTATTCAGATCCTGACTCTGAAAATCACAAGGAGTGTAACCTTAGGTAAATTACTTGGCTTCTGTCCCTGACTGAGTTCCCTCTTCTGTAAAGTGGTAGGGTTGTTAGGAGAATTAAATCAGTCAATATATGTCACAAACTTAGAATAGCACCTGGTATATAACACATGTTATGTAAATATATGCTAGTATCATTTCTTAAACAGACTCTGTGCCACATTAAACTAGGAAAGTTAACCTTGTGAGGATAGGGTGTATGTTGTTCTTATTTATTTTGGTTTGCCCAATGGCTAGCACAATACCTAGCACTAAATAGTTGTACATTAAATATTTGTAGCAGGCCAAAACCGGTTTGGCTCAGTGGATAGAGCGTCGGCCTGCGGACTGAAAGGTCCCAGGTTCGATTCCGGTCAAGGGCATGTACCTTGGTTGCGGGCATATCCCCAGTAGGAGATGTGCAGGAGGCAGCTGATCGATGTTTCTCTCTCATTGATGTTTCTAACTCTCTATCTCTCTCCCTTCCTCTCGGTAAAAAATCAATAAAATATATTTTAAAAAATATTCGTAGCAGAAAATCAAGAATGACTGAATGAGTGGTTATTATTTGTTAGAATCATTATAGTGGAGGATAGCAGTGAAGGGACCTAACCTTTATTGAGCAATTTTCATAATCCTCCTCTCCTTATCTGAAAATGGCAGGACTGCTGTGAGATTTCAGGGACAATAAAGTATGTAAAAGACTTATTTCAGCACCCGCACAGCAAGCTCACCAATTATGGGCGATTATCTTCTCTGAGTTTGGAAGCTAGTAGGTCTCTTTCTCTGGTTCCAATATTAGGTTCTTAGTTCTGCCTCTTTGGCTGTCCTCCTTTATTATGGCATTTGTGAAAAGATGATCTTCTGTTTTATCAACCTCTTATTGTTGTTATATAAAATCTCTATGAAAGACCAGCAGACTCCTCTGCCTTCAATATTAGCCAATACTTTCTCTATCCAGACCTTCTCCACCCTACGGATATTGAGAAGATAAACAGAAATGATTAGAATGTACTTTCCAAGTGTAAAACATTGTGCTACAAGAGTTTGCCAAAGGGGACTAATATAGCCAGAGATCTGCAGAAGTATATGAAGACCCTGTATATCTCTCAACTTTTATGTCTAAGATCATAGATACAATAGAAATCCGTAAGTAGCATGTAAAAGCCAATTTAATAAAGTCTAGGACAGCTACATTACCCAGCTGTACACAGCATGTTCTTTCTTCAGATGCTGTTATAAATGAAAGAAATGGTTGCCATACAAATGGTTAAACTATGCCCTTTGGCTGGTAGATTAGAAGTCCATTTCAACCCTGGAGAAGAGAATGTATTTTGCCTTTAAGTGGTATTCATAGATTATTTCTATCACAGATGCAATACAAGTTATTAAAACTCAAATGTTAAGCCTATAAACATTGCACTTTATAAAGACTTGTACTTTTGGTAAAACTTATTTTAACATTTATCTGAAAACCTTAAAAGCTGCTACTATCTCTTAGCCTTGGGAAATGTTCTTACCTCTCCGATATTATTAAAATCTTCCTTAAAATCCATTTTACCACCTAGTTGGCTTTATTTTCTTTGAAGCTCATATTTTATTTTTGAATCATTCTTCAGAGGCAATATGTAGTATCGCAAAGATGCACCAGCACAGGAAATGCTTTGAAACATGGAAAAACCATTTAATAATAACTCATAGGCATCAGTTAGCAGAAAGATTTGTGGATGGTAATATTCAGATCCTTATGTAGTCATTTAATCTGTTCTTCAAAATTAAGAAAGTCATTATAAATCCACAGCCAGAAAAATCTGCCAGTTGATGCAAGCATTTGCTGCAGGGAGAAAATTTGTCAAGGTTAAGCTTATTTTGCCTGGTTGGGTACGATAGGTTCTGTGGCTAACAAGGAGGAAGCTGGATATTTTTTGTAAATTGGATGAATTTTATGTCATCGTAAATCTGACCACTGCTCCTTGATATTGCTGCATAAATCTAATTTTTCAGGTGCGATAACTTAAAAGAGATTTGTATTCCTTAGGGAAATAACAATTTCCCTCTTTTCCTGGCTTTGGGTATTGAGTCACCACCTTCCTTTGCCCAGACCGAGGATTAGATAATTGCTTCCTTTCCCTATGATGGTGGTGACTTTTTATATCAGTGTGTGTGTGAATGTGTGTGTGTGTAAGTGTATGAGTTTAATTAGGCATTGAAAGGGAGGAAGAGTAGTGGACAAGTACCTTGCTAAATATCCTGACCCAGGACCCCTTCAAGTTCTAAATCTGGGTGAGTAAATGATCATGTAGCTAGTTTTCCGTCTTCCCTCTTCTCCTTGCCTCCATTGTCTTTCTCTTAAACGTAGTAAAGCCAAATGAGTCAGTATGCATGAAGATCTATCAGAACCAGAAAAGAAAGGCCACAGCCCAGCCAGTGTGGCTCAGTGGTTGAGCACCCACCCAGAAGGTCATGGTTCGATTCCCAGTCAGGGCACATGCCCAGGTTGCAGGCTCGATCCCCAGCGTGGGACTTGTGGGAGGCAGCTGATCAATGATTCTCTCTCATCACTGATGTTTCTGTCTCTCTCTTCCTCTCCCTTCCTCTCTGAGGTCAATAAAATATGTATTTAAAAAAAAAACAATACACACCACAAATCATTTAAGGTAGAATATCAGTTTTTTTATTTTCCAAGATGAAATGAAAACTCAAGCAACGTCATACTTCCATTTAATAATAACCATTTTAATAATAACTCATAGTAATCAGTTAGCAGAAAGATAGGAGTCATACATTGCCCATGTTCTTGTTTATTATGCATAAAATCAGTTATTTATTTCTTTAATGTTTGTACAAGGAAAAGTGTGGCAATCGTTGAAATATGACAAGCCTAAAACCCATTCCCCAACCTCTTCTCCATTCCCTGTTCTTCACTAGAGAGGCTAGAAATGCTAAATCTTTTCTTTCTACCTCCCTTCCAGTTAGGGGTGGCCATGAGAACCGTATGGGCTCTGGCTGAAGTGGCATAAGCAGAAGTCTGTGAGGTTTCAGGGAAAGCTTTTCTTTCACAATAAAGGGACAGATGTGGTTGGTGCCAACTTCCTTCTCCCTACACAAGCCCCCATCCCTTTTCCAAGTATGGTGGAGTGGTAAGATAGGAAAGTCCACGGCCTTTGATGACATCATTCAGCAGGAGATCCTACCTCCTGTCTCCTGCCTTCTAATCATGAGACAGATACCTCCCTATTGGTTTAAGTCACTGTAAGTTTGATTTTCTGAATACTTATAGCTAAGAAACATCCTAAGTGATATAAGACTTGGTTTGAGTTCATTCTGAGAACCACACCCCGTGCCAAAGGATAAATTAATACTTTCCATTTTATTTCTTGTCTATTTTGGGTGAGATTGTTTCATCTGTAGTAATCATTATAGACTTTTGATTTCAAGTCAGTAAGTAAGCTGGACTTTTCCAAAGGATGGAAGAGAAATGCAGTTATGCAAACATGAACATGTTATCCAGATGTGTATGCAACACAGTTCAAGAATCATGTTTAGCCGAAACCGGTTTGGCTCAGTGGATAGAGCGTCGGTCTGCGGACTGAGGGGTCCCAGGTTCGATTCCGGTCAAGGGCATGTACCTGGGTTGCGGGCATATCCCCAGTGGGAGATGTGCAGGAGGCAGCTGATCGATGATTTTCTCTCATCGATGTTTCTAACTATCTCTCTCCCTTCCTCTCTGTAAAAAATCAATAAAATATATTAAAAAAAAAAAGAATCATGTTTAGAGTGATAATAACTTTTAGCCAGTTTTGGAAATGAGGCCAGTTGTAGACCAGGAAAGGGAAAATTTAAAGTTAATCCCCCAGCCTCCCCCTCCACCTTTTAAAATCCTTACCCTCCATTGATTTTTAGAGAGAGTGAAAGGGAGGAAGGCGGAGGGGAGAAAGAAAAAACATTGATGTGAGTACTGGTTGCCCCCCACACTCGCCCCGATCCAGCCAGGGCAGGGGATGGAATAACCGAGGTAATGCCCTTGACTAGGAATCAAACTCTTGACCCTTTAGTCCTCAGGCTGCTGCTCTAACCACTGAACAAGCCAGCCAGGGCTAAAGTTAATCCCTTTTACTCAGGAGTTCTGGTGGCTCGTATTAAGGCATTTTCTGTGGAAGTTAATGAAACTGACTTCCATAAAGTAAAAAGCACATCTTCCATGTAAGAATTCTTAGTTTTTCTACCCAATTTCTGTATCTCCGGGAATAGAACATGCTCTCTTAGCAGACTTGTCTGTTCGTGTAGAATGATGTACAACTTTTGTACAGCATTTCCTTGTCGACTCCCCGGTTCTAATTAGTACTCCACAGAATGGTAGATGTGCTTCTATAGTTTCTAAGCTGTCAGCTGCAATGCCACATATCTATCAGCTCCATCACCTGACACTATCAAGTTCCCCATGATCTCCCAGTCACTTCAGATAGGCCGTTGTGTTCAAATTAATGTCACTTGTTCAGAACCCATTCTCCATCAGTTATGAGGAAACAAAACTAAATAATTTATACTGCTATTTAACAGCTATCAGCTAACCTTTGAGCATTCACAGTCATAAAAAGGATTTCCCTGTAAAGATAGCTTTCTGTGATTCTTTGGAAAATTATTTCAACTCAATGGATTATTTCCATCAACAAAAGTGATTAATATAATGTTCTATTTGATTGACTCTGGCTTCAAATTTGCATGTCAGATCATTCAATAACAATCATCAACTGCTTTTTGTTTTAAATTGAGGTTAAGTTGACATAACATTAAATTAACCAGTTTAAAGTACATACAATTCAGTGGTATTTGGTATATTTATAATGTTGTGCAACCACCACTTTGATCAAGTTCCAAAACATTTTTTTAAAATATATTTTTATTGATTTCAGAGAGGAAGCGAGAGGGAGATATAAACATCAATGATGAGAGAGACTCATTGATCGGCTGCCTGCTGCACGCCCCCTACTGGGGATTGAGCCCACAACCCCAGCATGTACCCTTGACTGGAATTGAACCCAGGACCCTTCAGTCCACAGGCCAACGCTCTAGGAATCCACTGAGCCAAACCAGTTAGGGCTCCAAACATTGTTATCACCTCAAAAAAAACCCCTATACCCATTCTCTCCCTCTAGCCAAGAACAACCACCAATCTGCTTTTTGCCTTAATAGATTTACCTATTCTGGATATTTCATATAAATGGAATCATACAATATGTGATCTGTGTCTGGCTTCTTTCATTTAGAATAGTGTTTTCAAGGTTCATCCACATCATGGCTTGAGTCAGTACTTTATTTATTTTTTGGCTGAATAATATTTCATTGTATTCATATGCCACATTTTGTGTATCCATTAATTCATTGATGAACCTTTGGGTTGTTTCCACCATTAAGCTATTGTGAATAGTGTAGCTACAGATATTTATGTACAAATATTCCAGTATCTGTTTAAATTCTTTGAGCTATGCATCTTGGAGTAGAATTCCTGGGTCATATGGTAATTTTATGTTTAGTTTTTTGAGGAATCACCACACTGTTTTTGACAGCAGCTGCATTATTTTAGGTACTCACCAGCAATGTACAAGATTTTGAATTCATATCCTTACCACTAATTGTTTCCTTTTTTTTTTTAAGATAGCCATCCTAGTGAATATAAAGTGGCATCTCATTGTGGTTTTTGACTTTTATTTCCTTAATGATCAATGATGTTGAGCATCTTTTTATGTGCTTCTTTCCATTTGCATATCTTTTTTTTTTTTTGGAGAAATGTCTACAAATCCTTTGCCCATTTTTAAAATTGGGTTGTTTATCTTTTTGTCATTGAGTTGTAAGATTTTTAAAAATATATTCTGGGTACAAGTCATCCTTTGGATATGTGATTTGGAAATATTCTCAGTTATATGGGTTCTCTTTTCAGTTTTTTGATAATGTCCTTTGATGCATGAAAATTTTTAATTTTGATGAAGTCCAATGTATCGTTTTGTTTTTTTTTTCTTTTGTTGCTCATACTTTTGGTGCCAAATCCATTGACTAGTCCAAGGTCATGAAGATTTACCACTGTGTTTTCTTCTAAGAGTTTTACAGCATCAAATGCATTTGTGTGATTAGCACAGCACGACTATTAAAAAGAAAAGTAAAAAGAAATAAAGTTTATGGACTAACCTGCTTGAGAGAGAGCTTATCTAACGCTAAAGGCTTTTTGTTTTCAGTTTGCAGGCCGACACTCTATCCACTGAGCCAAACCGGTCAGGGCTAAGGCTTTTTGTTTTCAGAACTGTATAATTAGAAGTTGCTTCTGGATTCTGCTACCTCGACTTCTACATTGTGCTCTCAGAATCTCATTAGCAGAGCTTGTTAACGGAAAGCCAAGTGACAACAAGGAGGTCACCATAGTCCTTGGAAGATAGGCAGGTGGTTCTGTGACAAGATGCCAAGCTTCTTACCAAATGAAGGCACACAGCACAGACCAATCTCTGCTGTGGTTCAAGATATTTTACCTACAACACACACTCATTTCGTTTCTTAAACAGCTCTATGTGTGAATATCTTTTACTGAATATCAAGGCACAGCCTCCGCCAGTAAGATGTTAGACACAGCTTTGAAATGAGGAGTAGGATGCCCCCACAATGCTGTCTGACATGCAGGGCCAGCCTTTGGAAAACGGGACTAGAGATTAAGTTTGTGTTTAGTACCTATTGTTCTTACTAAGTTTTCAAAGAAAGACAAGACAGCCTCTGACCAACCTGGGCTCCACATATGAATGATTTTCTTGGCAGAGCTCCATACATTTTTAGATTGGCAGGTCGAGAAATTATTATTTTTTTATTTCCTACAAAATTGTTCAGGTTGAGGGGGAACTCGTTTAATCTAGTCTAACTCACAAGAGGCAGCTTTCGGAAAGGATGCCAATTTCAGAATTCACAGTGGGCAGAATTTCTACCTGCCCAGATGCCCCCACTGGCTGTTTGCTTCAACCTCTCTCTTTTACCAGTTGTGGTAAATCCACTTTGGAAAACAAGTTGTTGGTATTGCATTTTGGTAGAAATTCAGTAACAGTGTGTGTGGCAAGTCCAGATAGTATGGGTATTTACTTGACCCTCTCTACTCACAGTATCAGGGAACTTACTAGTATATATAAATATTAGTTGATTTTCCCCAAAGAGTTTCTGTCTTTCAACAGGTTCACTGTTCTTTCCATATACAGCTGTTCTCTTTGATAGGTTGTAGCCTGGACAAAAGCATATTCAGAGTATCTGAATATGGAACATTGCTCTATTCACATTTCTCTGCAACAGTTCCTTACACACCAGGGAAGCCCTTACTCTTCTGTTAAGGATGTAAAGCCCTATTCACAAATGGCTACCCCAGCTTACCCTTTGAGTAATCAGTCGTCTCAATAACTTAAAAATAAGCCTCTGAGCCACCCATGTAGGAGAAAGTTAATGATGCTTCATTTTTTCCTGCTTTTCTCTCTCTCAAAAAGTAAGAAGGAGCTTAAAAAAAAGTGAGTGCATTTAGCACTTTTCTTCTTTTTTTTTTTTTTTAAATATATTTTATTGATCTTTCACAGAGAGGAAGGGAGAGAGATAGAGAGTTAGAAACATCGATGAGAGAGAAACATCGATCAGCTGCCTCCTGCACATTTCCCACTGGGGATGTGCCCGCAACCCAGGTACATGCCCTTGACCGGAATCGAACCTGGGACCTTTCAGTCCGCAGGCCGACGCTCTATCCACTGAGCCAAACCGGTTTCGGCAACACTTTTCTTCTTATACACCAAACTACAACATTACTAGGGCTCTGACTGGTGTGGCTCAGTTGGTTGGAGCATCATCCTATACACCAAAAGGTTGAAGGTTTGATTCCGGGTCAGGGCACATACACCCAGGTTGTAGGTTTGATTCCTGGTCAGGGTGTGTGTGGGAGGCAACCGATCAGTGTTTCTCACATCAATGTTTTTCTCTCATCCTTTCTCTAAAATCAACAAAAACAAACAAATAAAAATATCCTCGAGTGAGGATTAAAAAAAAAGACAAAAAAACTTTACTGGAAACAATCAATATATATCTTAGGGTTTCCCAGAATGGGTTCTGTGTATCAGCAGTAGTACACAGGTTGATTTCCACTGTCACACAGACAGATAGCTTTTATTTTTAAGGTTGTACATTTACTAATATGTTATAAAAACCTCAAACTAGCTTAGCAAACTCATGATGTCATATTTATTATTGCTTATGATGAAGCTGAAGTGTGAAAAAAACGCTAAACTATATTTTTATATATATATTATTGATTTTTTACAGAGAGGAAGGGAGAGGGATAGAGAGCTAGAAACATCGATCAGCTGCTTCCTGCACACTCCCTACTGGGTATGTGCCCGCAACCAAGGCATATGCCCTTGACCGGAATCGAACCTGGGACCCTTGAGTCTGCAGGCCGACGCTCTATCCACTCAGCCAAACCGGTCAGGGCACACTAAACTATTTTAAAGAATTACATTGAGTTATATGAAGATCAGAATTAATTTACGTTAAGATAAGAGTATAGGTGGTTTGAGGATATGTTAAAGTTAATAAAGGTAGTACCCAAAGACTAAAATTTGGGAAACACTGGATTTATTTCAGATCTTATATTAAGTAACAAAGTTTTTAGAAGCATTTATGCAGTATGTCTTGATGGCTGATTTGATACATCCAACTAATCGTTTCCTATTCCCTGTCTTCTCCTTTGACTGGTTAGAAATGCTTACCCTGACTCAATTGCTTAACAATACAAAATATCAGCTTAATTTGAGGGGGAAAAATGCTTACTATGGCAAGCTCTACATGGGACATCTTCTCCCAATTTTCCTTCTCATTCAAGCATTCAGATTCAGCATTTATCTATAAATGCACTCCCTTGTGATTATGCCTCATCCCAACTTTCTCTTATCAGCAGGTCAGCCTTGCCTTTCTCTGGGCCTTTCTTTCTGTCCACTCACTCCTGAGCTGCAGCTCTTTTGAAACTTCCACTGAGCAATTTATTTTCCTATCTGGCACTACATACGCATTATTTTCCTTGTCCATGACATTTTCATCCATTCTTCTTCCTGGTTCGTCCTGCCTCCTGCAACACTCAGTGCAAATGATGACAACAAAAATAGTTAGATGTAATTACTGGCTATTTTTATAAAACTAAGTGTAGCTTGCCCATGTTCTATTCTAGGTAGATTCCAACAAAGTAATTGACATTGGTCCTCTGAAGTCAAAGTGTCCTTCCCTCTGGGGAGGTGGATAAGACGAATGTCAGCTTGCTTTCTGCCTGCCTTTTCTTAGGTGCGAGGCAGACTCCCAGTACTCGGGTTATGACAGCACAAGAATCGGAGGCATTATCACTGAGTAGGCTACAGTTCTCTGAGAAACCCATGACTTCGTTAATGAAACTAAGAGATAGTGGCTCCATTTGGTACATGTTTACAAACCACTTGAAGTGAGTCATTTCTGCAGATGCACTCTTTTCCAATTTTTGTTAGTTTCAGTATGGGAGCTAACCTTTTCCTGACCTCATCCCCAAATTTTGGAGCTATCTGCTATTTGGAGCCTTAATGAATTACTGCGCTTTTCCATGTCTGCATCCAGGCTCTAGACTAAGCCCCAATGTAGGGCCTTCCTGTCTTAATTAGGTGCCCCTATGTAAAGTGATCTTGCTAAGTGAAATAAGCCAGTCAGAGAAAGACAAGTTTTACATGATCTCACTCATATGTGGAATCTCATGAACCAAATAAACTGATGATCAAAAATGGACCCAAAGTCATAGAAGCATGAACAGACTGTTGAACCTCAGAGGGAAGGCAGGGGAGGGTGGGGGGGAAGAGATCGACCAATGAACTTGTATGCATATATACATGACCCATGGACACAGACAATGGGTGGCGAGGGCCTGGGGCAGGGAGGAGAATGAGAGCAGGTTGGAAGAGGTTAATGGGGGGAAAAAGAGAACCTATGTAACACTTTCAACAATAAAGATTTAAAAAAAAAATCACACACTGAAATCCAATGTAAAAATGAAGCATAAGTAAGCATAAGTACATTTTCCTTCAAATCAGATTTTCCCAATGTCAGAAGTTAAACCAAGGAAACACATGACCAAATATTTATTCTCTTTCTATCACAACTGTCCCATTCCCTACAGATACAGTTTTTTTTTCTTTCAAATTTCAGCTTTATTAGGGTATAATTGGCAAAATTGTAAGGTACTTAAATGCAGGTCATGGTGATCTGATACACATTGTGAAAGGATTTCCTCCATCTAATTAATATATCCATCACCTTACATATTTATCTTGTGTGTTTTTGTTGTTTTTATATTGGCATGAAAACTTAAAAAAAATTTTAATTGTTCTATTACATATGTCCCCTTTCTTCTCCCATTGACCCCTTATAG
The DNA here is from genome assembly GCF_964212035.1 of Myotis nattereri. Taxonomy (NCBI): domain Eukaryota; kingdom Metazoa; phylum Chordata; class Mammalia; order Chiroptera; family Vespertilionidae; genus Myotis; species Myotis nattereri. The sequence continues at coordinate 14,318,508 of NC_138092.1, forward strand.
CCTATCCCTGCTCCCCAACCCCTTGCCTCCACCACCCTATTGTCTGTGTCCACGGTTTATGCATATATGCATACAAGTTCTTTGGTTGATCTCTTCCCACCCACCCACCCACCCACCCACTCTCGCCGTCCCTCTGAGATTCGACAGTTTTTGTTGTTTTTAAACAAAGCTTCTAAATCCAGAGGTTATCGTAGACAGCACAAAAGTTTGACTTGGAGATATGGGAAAGATTAACATGAAGTGACTTTGTGATAGAATCAGATCTCTAAGTAAAAAGATGAAAACAGGGCATATGACACTGTGCTATCTCAGAAATGGGAGACCCGTGTCAAGTGTCAGTACTAGATGGCACCTGGCTCAGGGACAGTCATCCACCAGATAAGACTAACCTGAGGATACTATCCTAGGCTCTTTATTTAGTACCCTACCCCCATGCACTGTGGTGGGATAAAAACTCAGGGAGGAATTCACAAATGAGAGAAAAAGATGATTGCAGGCAATAAGATGAGACTCTCCTAAACGTACACTTGGCACCAGGGTGTAGACAGAAACCATGTGCACATACAAGCCTGGGGGAGCTGGTGGGGTGGGTAGGGTGATGGATAGGCTTCTTTTGAGAAGGGAACAACCACATTAAAAAGCTGCCCCACGCCCAGCCGGCGTGGCTCCGTGGCTGAGTGTCAACCTAAAAACCAGGAAGTCACAGTTCAATTCCCAGTCAGGGCACATGCCCAGGTTTCAGGCTCGATCCCTGGTGTGGGGCATGCAGAAGGCAGCCTATCAATAGTTCTTTCTCATCCTTGATGTTTCTATCTCTCTCCTTATTCCTTCCTCTCTGAGGTCAATAAAAGACATTAAAAAACAAAACACAAAACTGCCATACTTTTTCTTCGTTCTCTACTGTTTCCCAGTCTTGATTTCACACTGCGTCCTCCACATCTTATCCATCATGGTATGAACAGCTGCCAAGTCTCACATTAGGAAATTGTTGAAAGAGAGCCACACTATGATGGATCCCTAAAACCCTTCCTCTCCAAGGCCAATGAATGAGAACTCATGTTCCCCCTCTTGCCGCCTCCGTCCTTCTTGATATTTAGGCTGTTTGTAGTCCTCAGGAGAATGTCCCTGATGTTCACCTGTAACTGTTCCCTGTGCCCATGGAATGGCCCTGTTCAGACACCGTGTTCTCTGCACGACATCCATGTGAGTGCCTGGTAGACACCCTCCGTGGATATTCACGGAGAAGGGCCTGCAAATAGGTGTGATTTCTCTCCCCTGCTGTCTGCAGCGTCCAGTCATCCTAAACTCTCTCACAAGCCCCCACACAATTCATTTTCATTAAATCAGTTGTGTTATTCTTACCTGCTTTATGGCACCGGGAGTTTTGGCCTCCTGTGCTCTGCCACGAGTGAGCCAATGCTCTCAGCCCATCTCTCCTTGGAAGTCTCTGTCTTCCCTTGGATTCCAACGTACGTTGTTGTCCTGTGATAGCAGCTTGTTGGTGGGTTTAAGGACAAGTATGATGATGCTGATCACCCTGCCTTTTCTTTTTATTAGGGTGGAGATAATGTTTCTTCCAGCTCTCTATAGCCTAGATGGAAGTGGAATTATGTTTACTTTTTAAATATATTTGGTGGCAGGATAAGCATGCAGATAGTTCTAAGAAGTAGTTCAAATATAAGACACAAGACATGAAAACTCAGGTATGATTTGTAAATGTGACTGATCATCAAAGCTGAGCGAATAGGTACTTTAGGGAAGGAATATACTGGAAAAAAAAAGAGCTGACGGCTAGAGGCACAGAATGAAATCATTGAACTTACAGTAAAAAGGATAATGTTTGTGTATGTGTTTGATGGGAAGTGGATGGTCGAACAAAATAATAATTATACTTTCTTTAGAGTCTGCTGTCTGGTTTCCTGCTGTCTGTGCTTTTTCGTTAAGCAGAATTGTTCTGGGAGAATCATCTAACGTCTTTCCTCTCTTCTTTCTCAGTTAATATTAATACCTTCTGGTTTTATCAGCAAAGAAAGAAATCACCATTTCTTTTATTTGTTTCTTTAAATTTCTTTATTTAAAGTGGTGCTGCTCCAAATAGCTAAAGACTAATTAAAAAGACCAACTGGTGATTCATTCATTTCCCCCGCCAGAGCCACATCTCAGCCCAAGGACTTGGGGTGGCAGCAGCGTGAGGTTAATTCTGGAATCACAGGCTGCTTGCTTGAGAACTGTTAGTTTCACTACTCATCTCTTCTGGGTGGGGAGCTCCCACTGATTGCATATACAGAATGACAGATGAGAATTTGGCTTTCTATTGGGAATTAGGTATTTTGAGCAAAATTGAGGGTGCTGTAGGTAGGGTGGATTAGGTTGAAAAGAACCCCACTCTGATGGAGTTCTTAAAATATACGTACACATAGACACCCACGAGATAACAGAGTCATAGTTAAGAACGTGGTAAATCACCAGACATCTGCAATGTCCTACTAGCTTTCCAGCCATAGCAGCGGATGTAGCATGATAATTAAAGTAAGTGAGGCTGTGGACTCTGAGTTTAAATCTTGGCTGCATCACCCACTAGCTGTGTAACCTTGAAAATGGTTTGATCTCCCTGAGTTTCAGTTTCCTCTGATATTACATAGGGGTTCATCATCTTAACTAACATTTGTTGAGTGTATGCGATACACAGAATGTTTACTCACTCATATTTTTATTTTGAGAGTGCATAAAATTCATGATTTAGAACAATATAGTATATGTACATATCTTACTTGTTTTTGATTTAACAAATTGGAAGAAGGGTCAGACTATTCAGACTTAAGCACAAAACAATAGGTGGAAAACGCAGAAGACAGAGTAAATCTAAATGTTCATTCAATAAATTTGCATCAAGCTGCTAATACTAGAAAGTCTCCCTTTTTCACTTATACATTCTCTTCTAGAAAAGGTATTTCAAGGAATCATCATTTTTGAATAACAGAGCCAAATAAATTTTATACTATTAACTTGTTTTAAAAAGAAATGCTTGTTTAAAAAAATTTTTTTAAAATTGATTTATAGAGAGAGAGAGGAAGAGAGAGGGGAAACATTGATGTGAGAGTAGAACATTGATTGGCTGCCAACCCAGGCATGTGCCCTGACCAGGAATGCAACTGGCAACCTTTCGGTGCATGGGATAATGCCCAACTAACTGAGCCACAACAGCCAGGGCAGGAAATGCTTGTTTTTAATGTGACATTTGCTAAATAAAATGATATGAAAAAAAATGCATACCACCTGGAAATTTTCATATGGAAATACAGCAGTAAAAGTTTTTCAGTCTACTTAAGGTTCTTAAGGAATCAACAAATTTATATTTCCAGGTATATGATTATGGAAAGTATATTAATATTTTAAAGACAAAAACGTTTTAATTTAAAAAGTGTTAAAATCTGAGACGATATTAAGAAAGAAATATACTAATAACAATTAGTGTAGTTATTTGAAATTTTTCATCAAATTCTCAGCTTTATTTATAACTAGAGGCCCAGTGCATGAAATTCATGCACATGTAGGGCCCTTAGCGGCTGCTCTTGGTCAGTCGAACTCCTAAGGGGACACTTGCATATTAGGCTTTTATATATATAGATAATGAATTGGTAGGTTATTAATGAAAAATTATTGCTTCATAAAAATTACAAGTCAATTTGGTTTTTAATTAAGAAAGCATTGGTTATTTGCACACTTCCCTTTCCTCTTTTGTACATTAGGATTTAATATTTCTGTTCACAATCTGTCTTTAAAGAACAGTTTTAGAGGAAATATTTGACTTTTGGAGTGTAGTTTATCTCACTCCCACTCTCTCCCTCTGCTTAGGCAGGATAATACTCTTATTTAATCACATGATATAAATTTTTCAGAAACAAAATTGAGCATGTACCTTGGTTGCAGGTTCCCCAGCATCGGTCAGGGTGCATGTGGGAGGCAGCCAACCAATGTGTCTCTCTCTTGATACTTCTCTTTCTTTTCCCCTCCTCCCTTCCATTCTTTCTAGAAAAATATCCTTTGGTGAGGATTTAAAAAAAAAAAAAGTTTATTTAAGTCAAACGGACTAGGGGAGCAAGATCTCAAATGCTCCCCATAATATTTAAATTTAAGTTTTTCCATAAGTCAAAGCATTAAGAATAAACAAAGGCCTCATTCATTTTATACACTTTTGGAGAAAAAAGGAGTTAAAAACATGACCTAAGTAGCTTACAATCTTCCCGGTAAAGCATTAAAAAACGAAATAGTTTTTATCTGCACTCACTCTAAGGATAGAATTATTTCAGTAATAGAAGGCATCTGTGTTGTAAGAGCTAGAGTAACTGGAAAAGACCTCATTTTGGATGAGATTTGAACTGAACTGAAAACGCGATAATTTAGAGAGGAAAGCAGCAAGGTCATTTCAGTAATATACTGACACTTGCACAGGCATTAAAGCAAATGTGCTTGGCTTGTGGAGGAAATGCCTAGATAGATGTCCCTATCTGAAATGAGTGTATGTTTTAGGCAGTACTGGGAAATAAAATTTATACAAGTAGAATAGAGCTGAACTGTGGAGGACTCTTATTTCTCAGAAAGAGAACCTTGGCCTTGATACTCAAGGCAATGAAGGTTCTTGAGAGACCGAGTAATGATATGATAAGAATAATTATTAGAAATATTAATCTGATAGCCATCCCATATAATAAAGAGCTAATATGCTAATTAGACCAAACAGCCAAACGACCGTCCGGACAACATTCCGGACGACTGTCCAGATGACCTTCCAGACGAAGCCAAGGCTGTGAGGGCTGGCTGAGGTTGCGAGAGCTGAGCCCCTTGCATGAATTTTGTGCATTGGGCCTCTAGTATACAATATAGATTGAAGTAGGGTGGCCTGTATTAGGGTAATAACAGTGAAGAAGGAAAGAAAAAAGTGAAAGGAGATAAAATGGTTAAAATAGGATTTAGGGATAGTACAGATACAGCATATGGCAGCCAGTAGAGAAAAGAATCAAAGGTAGTTCTCATTTTTTCTAGCCTACACGCTTAGAAGAATTGATAAAAGTGCTCTGGGCAACATAGTTAATTGGTTGGTTGAAGCTAATGAGAACTGTATTTCTCCATCCTTTACGTACCTCCTGAGTATAATCGTCTCTTCCCTTCAAATGCAGGAACATTTTATATACATTAAGATTTTTTTCACTCCAGCCATTCCTTATATCATTTCTTCTCAACTATATTTGTAAAGACCCAACCCACAATTCCCCCTGATCTCAATGCTATTTTTCACTCCTCTAAGCTTTCTTCTAATTGAATTTTTATATCTTCTTTTTCTATCACTCACTGTTATTTCAACTCTATTAAATCTCATACTCGCAATTATTACTAAATACTTGAAACCATTAGGGAATTATCTTTGTACCAGCCCAGCACATCATAATGTGGAGTAGAAGTAATCACCAGGCACCATGGGGATCTATAATTAAATTGGTGATGATGGAAATAGCCAAAGATCTTCCCAGGTCTTTAGTCTTGTTTTGCTGAGATTTTCCTCATTATTTCACTATCTCTGTCTCTTAGGGAAACCACACAAGTTGATGTGTTTAAGAGTAATCTTACAAACTTGGTAAAAATATCATATGCTGTGTCACAACTCCATGCCCTTTTCTTACAAAAGCTGAAACACAAAACCATCTGAAGTTCATTCAGTGAAAATTCTGGAAGGAAAATCTCTAGGAGCAAAAGCCAAGTAAATGACCCTAATTCTCTCACCTCCATTTTTATCTTCCCTTGTGAAGACTTTTATTCTCCCACTTTGAATTATGCTGGGTGACAAAATCTGGTCCAAACATGAACAATAGGTCCACCCTTCGTTCTCCTTAGAACAGAATAAATAGGTGGCCAATTTAAAAACTTTGCTAAATATTAAGATAGAACAAAACATTAAAGAAAATCACAAAATAGTATGTTTTTAATGAGATAATTATAACCATACAGCAACCTTAAAAGATTAGATCAATTTTACAAATATGGTTCCTTCCCTTTCATCTCCCTGCCTCTATATGACAGGCATCTCATTTGCCATTACAAAAGAGCCATTTTATGTTATTCTTGGACCAGGATTTAGGAGCCCGATTTAAATGTCTTAGACTAACTAGTCTTCTCATGCACTTCTTGCCTGAGATATATACCTGCTTTATCCATAGTGGATTATTGGATTTTTACAATTCATACAATGAGTTATCCAAACATTTGTCTGAAGATAGAACTGCCAACATATTGAGTTTGTGGGCAAATGATATAAAGGGTTATTATAATCATCATTACAAAATGACTTTAATCATATCATTATAACCCATGCATAGTAACAATTGAGTAGTTCTTTCCTAGAAACACATATGGAATGAAGAAGGAAAAAAAGTAACCCTGTAGCAGAAAATTATGACCTTCTATACTCTGAGCTAGAAAAGAGTTTAATCACTTTTTCTTTTTTCTATAAAAAATAAAATTAAGCCCAGATAATTTGGCTCAGTGGTTGAGTGTTGAACCATGAACCAAGCGATTACTGGTTTGATTCCTGGTCAGGGTACATGCCCGGGTTGCTGGGTTGCAGGCTCAACCTCTAGTGCAGAAGGCAGCCAATCAATGTGTTTCTCTCTCATGGATGTTTCTCTCTATCCTTCTCCCTTCTTCTCTCTCTAATATCAATGAATACATATTTTTTAAAAAGGAAATTAAATTAAAAGAAATTAAAATTAAGGTGAGCTAGAATTTGGAAAAGTGATGTTTCATCAGTTCACCTAACCAGATATATTTAAAAGTTTTCAATACTTATGTTAACAATAAAGCTAAAAGGAAAAGGAAATAAATATTCCTCAACATTTTATTTATTTATTTATTTATTTATTTATTTTTAAAATATATTTTCATTGTGTGAGAGAGAGAGAAACATCAGTGATGAGAGAGAATCACTGATCAGCTGCCTCTTGCATGTCCTCAACTGGGGTTGTGCCCTGACGGAATCAAACTGCTGATCTCCTGGTTCATTGGTCAACCACTGAGCCAAACCAACCGGGCAAACATTTCTCAACATTTTAAATGAAGAAAATCACATTTTTCTTACAAGTGTCAGGATTTTAGAGTCAAAGCATTGCCTATCAATTGTTGACTTATTGGCAGGGCTTAATGATTTTAAATTCAATTCAATAGGTATTCAGTGGGATAGAAGGCACTATGTTAGATGATAGGTGAATAATAATAAGGCTTTTCAGGTACCTTCCAGTAGTTCATTATCCAGTGGGGAAGACAGAACAAGCATTAGAAACACTCCTAGGAATGCATGTTTTTAAGGTTTGAAAAAGAGAAACTGCAGTGGTTATTTGCATACTTATTGTTTATTGAATCAGTTTTTAGAAATGAGTTTTTTCTTAACACATTAATAATTCTTACCTCTATACTTTGCTATATTGCTCTGGTGAATTTAACTTTATAAAGCTCATTTCATTTAGCACTATTACATTTAACAGAGAAAAAGGCATTAGGTGTGTGCTAATGACCTCCATTTATAAATAAAATATTGTGTCATAATTAGACAGCTGGACTTGCTTTCTTCTTTTGAAGTGATTCAAGGAGAATTTTTCAGATCAGTTATATTTGAATTAAAAATGTGAATTAAAAATTAAAATGCCAGGCAGCTGCAAATCAATAGGCAACAGTGGCACTGTGAAGCCTTTATTAGATATATATTAGATACCCAAATTTCAAGTTATAACATTTCAGTAAAATACATAGTTTGGTTTTCATTAATAAAATATTTTGTATATAAGTAGCAAAATATTTGTCAAAATGTGGGTCTGTCATCACTTCCACTTGCAAAGGATGAAGACTGTCGATAAGTCCTGTTTTCAAGAGCATCTTGGATTTTAATAGACAAACAATAGATAAAGGGGACAATTGTGAAATAAATGAGTAGAATATGTTTCCTCTGATGTCACTTGAGGGAAAACACTTTGGAAGATCCAAAGGAAATAAAACATTTAGAACGAGCCTGTCTCGGTGTGGCTCAGTGGTTGAGCATCCACCTATGACTCAGGAGGTCATGGTTCGATTCCCAGTCAAGGAACATGCCCGAGTTGCCGGCTGGATCCCCAGTGGGGGGCGTGCAGGAGGCAGCTGATCAATGATTCTTTCTCATCATTGGTGTTTCTCTTTCTCCCTCTCTGAAATCAATAAAAATATATCCAAACAATGTTTTTTCTTACTGTGGTTTCTCATAAGAGTTAGGCTTATTCTCTTTGCACTCCCACTGAATTTTATAGGTACATCTCTTGTAGCATGTACCACAATGGATTATAAGTATTTGTATGTCTCTATTACTAGACTGAACTTTTTGAGATAGACATTATTTCTTTCACAGTTATGTTCTCAATAGTTCCCAATACATGTTTGCTGTTTGAATGTTTCAGAAGTGAGTATTAGATAACAGTAGTTAATTCATAGAATCATTACATTTGAAAAGTATAGAGAATCTTACTGGTCACCTTGTAGAGGATTTTTACTTTACAAGAGGAAAACCAAAGCCCTCAACGTTGAATGACTTTCCCAAAATTATTAGCATGGTGACACTTTCTCTGTATCTACTAGGTACCCCACAAAATATCCAGCCAATAACATGATAAACTTATTCTTCTCTCTCTGGTATTTGGATGACCTAAATCTCCTTTGACTAAGTAAAGACTCTAATGAATTTGGACTATTCTTGGCATCTTTTGCTAATCTTTTCTTCACCTTTCCTTCGTGGCAAATGACAGGACTCTTTTCTATCTCCCTTTCAGTTTAGTGTTACATGACGCTCATCAGAGATAGTGAAGTAATTAGGGATGCAGTACCATCACTATACAGCTGATAGTAAGCTTTGCATCTCCTTTCATCAGATCTAGGATGTGGTTTCTTGAATTTCACTCTGTCTGGCAGGGTAAAGAACATGGATGAAAGCAATTGGATCAGGCACCATCTAGATAAGACTAAAACAATCCTCGTAGGCAGAGGGGACATTTGAAGCATATGCAGCAGCCAGTTCACATTATAGAAGATAGGCCCACCCTTTGTTGCTGAAAGCCACAATTTTGTGCGAAATCTTGGATTGCAGGCTATTCCTAAGTGATTAGATTTTTGGCTGAGACTTCTGCAGTCATTTCCCACATGCTTGCTTTTTTTTTTTTTTTAAATATATTTTATTGATTTCTTACAGAGAGGAAGAGAGATAGAGAGCTAGAAACATCGATGAGAGAGAAACATCGATCAGCTGCCTCCTGCACACCCCCTGGGGATGTGCCCACAACCCAGGAACATGCCCCCGACCGGAATCGAACCTGGGACCCTTCAGTCTGCAGGCCGACGCTCTAGCCACTGAGCCAAACCGGTTTCGGCCCCACATGCTTTCAATAAACAACTATTACCTTTTCTTACAGTTGGGAAGCTTGCTATGACTTTTTCTTCTTGCACTTTGTCAGCCTATGTAAATAATGTCTATATTGAGTATTGTGCTTGTCTTACAAATCCTAGGCAGTTTGATCCATTTTTGCCATGAATCTACACTAGAAGATGGGCTTGATATTCTTGGTATTCCGTTTAGTTAATTCTGGATTCCAGCTGGGATCAAGAGTAATTTACTCTTTTTCTAATGAAGAATTCAGTAACTATTTCAACCAAATTTATTTTTAAATTTTTTTTTTTATTGATTTGAGAGAGACAAAGGGAGAGGGAGAGAGAAATAGAAACATCAATGATGAGAGAGAATCATTGATCAGCTGCTCCCCACCAGGGATCAAGCCCACAAGCCAGGCATGTGCCCCAACCTGAAATTGAATTGTGACCTCCAGGTTGATGCTCAACTACTGAGGCATGCTGTCTGGGCTCAACCAAATTTATTAAATGTCTAGCATGTAGTATGGTCAAACAGGATGGTTATGACATGAACCTTTAGGAACATACTGTTTGAATTTTATAGATTTCCAATACCTGTTGCATATTGTGCAATTGAGCCTAATCATATTACACTAAAAATAGCATGGCCATAAAATTTGAGGTGCAAACTGGGGTACTTTTGAGAGTGAAAGGAGTTGCAATTAATAATTACACATGATCAACAGATTAAATGACTGCCCTGGGCAAATGGGAGAGCGTCAAACAAACTGGAACAGTAACTAGGAAACTAAATACCAGTGTCTATTGTAATTGTTTTTTCACATTTTAAGTCTGATAGTTATTAGGGAGCAGATTGGGTTAAATATAACTATATTATGATAGCTATTAAATGCCAGACACCAAAGTAAAAGTGTACTCATATTTAGTCAGGGAAACAGAATATATTCATATAACTACTTAAAGCTATTGTGTATTGTGGCATGAATATTGGACAAGGAACCAGGAGACTTAGATCTGAAAATTTGCCTTGAAATTCAATCTCTCCCTTTGTTCAAAATACCCCTCACATGAATAAAATGATACTAATTCTTCATAGGATGGTGTGAGGAGGTGGTAAAAAATGTGACAGCAGCTAACAGAGCTATCAAATAATGAATGCTTGATAAAGGGTTGAGTTTGCTGATTTCCTACTTTAGTGAAAGGCAGCCAGAGTGGAAGTCAGAAACGTATTCTCTTTCTAAAAACTTTCATTATGAAGAACTTTTACTATGACCAATTTTGTCCCATTCATACCTCTTAGTGTTTTGAAGTAAATTAAATCTCAGACATTACATAATCTCATCCATAGGTATTTCTGTATGTTACTAAGGATTCTTTGTTTGAGCATCGTCACAATATCATTATTAACCAAAGAAAACAATAATTTCCGATTATCATCAAGCACCTAGTTACTGTCTAAATTTTCAGTTCTCTTATAAATTTTTCCCCAGTCTTTTTTTCTTTAAAAAATTAAGGTCCAAATGAGGTCCACGAGTCCTTGTGTTTAGTGAATGTCTTTTAAGTTTCATTTAGAGTATAGATTCTTCCATCTCTTTAATTTTTCCTTGCAATATATTTGTTGGAAAAATTAGGACTTGTCCCATAGAATGTTCCGTAGAGTGTTCCATAGATGGCAGTCCCATGGTGCAATTTGATGTGGTCCTTTGTCCTCAGTATTTCCCATAAATTGGTTGGTGGATCTAGATGTTCAAATAAGTTTTTATTTATTTTTTTGGCAAGAGAACTTCACAGGTTGTGTTTTGTTCTTCCACCAGGAAGCACATAATGCCTGGTTGATTATCTTTTATGATATTAGCAGCTGTTGCTATTTTATTGATATTTAATCCATTTGTTCATTAGTGGTTTTTAATTTATTTCTGATACCATAAAATTAACTTTTTTTGTTTTTAAATATTTTTTATTGATTTTTAAACAGAGAGGGAGGGAGAGAAAGAAAAAGGAATCTCGAAGCGAGAGCAGAACACTGATGGGCTACTTCCCGCAGGCTCCCCCCCCCCAACAACACCCCCTCTGCCCCCAACCGGGGGTCCAGCAAAAACTGGGCCTGTGCCCTATGCCTAACCAGTAAACCTTTTAGTCCACAGAACTATGCCTAAACAACTGAGCCACACTGGCCAGGGCTTTTTATTTTTAAACTTATGTAGTGTTCAGAGTTGTAATTAACATGAAGATGTAATTAGTAACATCAGTTATGCCTATATGTCCAAACTTCTAATATTGTCCTATTTCACTGTAAAGATGTGTTTATTGATTGCTAGGAGGGAACAAAAATAGAAATAACTTTATAATGCTATAAATGAAAGATGATTAGAATATGATTTTCCCAGACTCTTTTTATATAAATGGCTCTATGGTTTTTATGACATAATAATTAAGAAATAACCTCCTATATTGCTAAATACACAAAAAATAATTAATAAAGCTTATCTACAGTAACATCCACTAAAATTTTCATTACTTCTTGGCTTCAAATCCCAATAATTAAACCTCTAGCTTATTTTCTAGGAACAAACAATGTATACTTTCTCCAATGCTGTGCTCTTTTGTTATCACTAATACAATATTGTTATTTTAATTTAAAATGACAGTCTGGTCCTATAGCCATAGCTAAGCACTTTGAGTTGCTTTTCCAATAACACTGATTAACTTCGATGAACCAGTCATATTCTTCCACCCAGTTCCTGGTTAAGAAATAACATGTTATCATCTGACAACTGGCAAAGATTAACAGTCAGCTGTGGCCATTGCACGGTGACTCACCCAGGGATCTACACCATGACCTTGACCTCATTATCATGCTATTACAACCTACTGAGCAAAACAGAATTCTGAAGACAGGAAGTAAAAAATTCTGCTATTTGTGTCTTCAAGCCTACACCATGCACATCTGTGTCCTTTCAGTAATTCCTTTAGCAGGTGTTTTGGATATGGATGAGGAACCAAAGGCAGGATAGTGTCCTGAATATCACAGCTGATCGTGCCTGTTCTCTGGCTAAGCAAACCTCCACTGCCTGTCTAGTGACTAGAGGACAAGTTCAAATTCTTTAGCACAGCATATAAGGTCGTAACATAATTTTGCCACAACCTATTTCTCCAGCTTTATTTTTTGCTACAGCTCCCTGCCTCCTTCTCTTCACACTCCAATAACAGTAATTTTCTCATGATTTTGTGACTGTTCATGTAACCATGCAGCATATGAGTCCCTATAATACATGACAGTTTGATTGGCCCTGGGGAAACTGGGTTAAAAGGCCTATTCCTTGACCTGCCCTTAAAGATTTCTTGATCTAGTTGAGGGGACAATGAAATAATTGGCAACAATGCTGGGTGATAAGTGCTATCTGTCAGCAGTATATGTACAGTGACTATGGCAAACAGGTAAAAGGAGAAAGGGAGGAGGAGCATCTGGTGAAGACAAAGTGGACTGACTGAGTTATGTGAGAGTAGGTGAGGTGATCTAAATGGAGGGGATAGAAAATCAGAGCGATAAGAAACTACACGTTCAGTGGTTGAAGAGGGAGATGTGTGGGTAGTCTGGGTTGGAGAGAAGGCTAGAGGTAGGCAAGAGCTGAATCCCAAGTGAGAGTTTAGATTTTAATTCTCTGTGCCGGCTTCCCTTTCCAGTATGAGTTTTCTCTTTCTCCTGCATAACCAATAATGATGACATGGAATCCTCTCCCCAGAAATTCATTCAACAAGTATTTGTTGGAACCCCTATTATGTTGCTTGGGGGAACATTAGTAAAAATCCTGCTCTGTCCACCTGCTTATATTCTAGCAGGGGAAGGTGACGATCAGTGATAAACATAGTAAGTGGTAAGTGCGATGGAAAAAGGAAAAGGTTGGGTAAGGTAAAGGAGATTGGAGTGACCAGGGAGTGGGTGGGGGCAGTGTGGAGTAATTAAATAGGATGGATAACTGAGCAAAAATTTGAAGAGTGAGCCAAGTGAATATCCTATTGAAGAGTGTTCTAGACAGTCGCTCTTTATGCGGTGTTGGGAAAAGACTATAGAGCTGCAAGGAAAGAAGCAGAGAGATCTGTTTGGAAAAACTGTAGGAATGCCAGCCGTCTATGCATATTCGTGTGCAGAAGAGCTGTACTGATTCCAAGCATTGTGAGCCAGCCAGATATCTAAGCAGAGTACCGAGTCCTCAGTCAATTCTAGTGATGTGACTAAAACAATTTTTAATTCTCACCTGAGGATTTTTTCCCATTGCTTTTTAGAGAGAGTGGAAGGGAGGGAGAAGGGAGAGAAAGAGGGAGACAGAGAGAGAAACATCGATTGGTTTCTCTCAAATCGATGTGGGAGAGACACATCTTTTGGTTGCCTCCTGCCCAAACCCTGACCAGGGCCGGGGGTGGAACCTGCAACCCAGGTACGTGCCCTTGACTGAGAATCAAACTCGAGACCCTTCAGTGCACCAGCGATGCTCTGACCACTGAGAACCACTGGTCAGGGGGTGATGTGACTATTTTAGTTTAGATATGCCTCTTATAACTTAAGAAATTACCAGTAAGTAGCCCTTACTCTTGTAAAAGCAAAAGTCTACAGACTCACAGACTTCGGAAGCTGGTGCTCCTATAGAAACTGAAGGACTTGTATTTTGGAATTAGTCTATGGCCCGTCAAAACCTTGAGAATTCAATGAAGATGGCCAGTTACTTACAAAGTTAAATAAGAACAATGCAGTTTTAAGTTCAAATGTGTTCATATATTTGAGGGACATGCCCACGTAAAACCATAATGCCATACAGGATACAGAGAGATGTGATAAACATTTTAGGTAAAATAGCCAACCAGAACAAACAATACATTTCTAAGGTCCATATTGTAGTAAGGTCTAAAGATAGATATTTTGGCCCAGCTGGTATGGCTCAGTGGTTGAACATCCACCTATGAACCAAGAGATCTCGGTTTGATTCCTGGTCAGGGCACATGGCGGATTGCAGGCCCAGGTTGTGGGCTCGATCCCCAGTATGGGGCGGCAGCTGATCAATGATTCTCTCTCATCATTGATGTTTCTCTCACTCCCTCTCCCTTCCTCTCTGAAATCACTAAAAATATATATTAAAAAAAGATGTTTTGAAGCTATTTTACTTTCTTTAGTTCTGAGCATAGCAATCTTATATTAAATTGGGCCTACTACTTTGAAATGTAGCCCTTTTAAAATTCTGTGATATATATATATATATATATATATATATATATATATATATATATATAATTTTTATCCTCACCTGAGGATACGTTTATTGATTTGAGAGAGAGAGATTGGTTGCCTCTGGTATGCACCCCAAATAGGGACTGAACCGGCAACCCAAGCATGTATCTTGATAGGGAATTGAACCCAAGACCTTTCAGTATAGGGACAGCACTCTATGTAATATTCTATCTATGTGATATGTAAGTTTTTATTTTGGGAAGGTGTATGACGATTTTAAGATATATTTACTCCTAAGGATTCCCTTTATTTTTTATTATTTTTAAAAAAAATATTTTACTGATTTTTTTACAGAGAGGAAGGAGAGGGATAGAGAGCTAGAAACATTGATGAGAGAGAAACATCGACCAGCCGCCTCCTGCACACCTCCCACTGGGAATGAGCCGGCAACCAAGGTACATGCCCTTGACCAGAATCGAACCCGGGACCCCTCAGTCGACAGGCCAACGCTCTATCCACTGAGCCAAACCCGTTTGGCTAAGGATTCCCTTTAATAGGAAAGACACAAATAGTTGTAGTAAAGAAATGTAAAAAGGAATCACAGCAATAGTAGTAAGCTTACTCATTTCTCCCTCAGTCCTATAAGAAGTCAGATGTCCCAGTAGTACCTGCTCATGCACATGGCATTTCAAATGCTGGCACTTTCTCCAGACAAGTGAGAGCCAGTAGGGGTGCAAACAGACAGCTGCAGGCACGCCAGGCGATGCGGCTGGTAGAAAACAGTGCAAGGCCCAGGATATGACTCTCTGCTATAAAGGAAGCCAAAGTTGTCCAATTTGCACAACCGCTTTTAGTTCACATTTTATGTACTCAAAATAACGATGCTATTTTCATCTCAGAGTTTCAGCCTCAGAGTCGGATGTGTTTTCTGACTTCTGTTTCTGCTTGGGTTGATAGTCGGCTGGGGAATGGAGGTGGTGTTACTTTAAGTCTGGCTCAGAAATAGTTGAATAAGGTAGAATAGTCTACCTATCCTTTTGGTTATTTTTAGTGCTGCTCTCCTCCCTTTTAAAGGAGCTCTTAGATATTTTAGAGGCACAAAGGGTTTCCTAGGCTAAAGTCATAGGTATGTGGACTTACTGGTACTTGTCATTGAATATTAGTGGGAAGGAAAGTGTGACTATTAGAAAACTCAACATTTCAATTTTAGGTTAAAAAAAAAAAAAAGCTCAGCCTCCCTAGAAGTGTTATTTGTGCTTCTTTTCCACTTGCCAGTTTCTCCTCCATGATCTATTCTGCAATGCGCATAGTGTAGTTCTCAACCTTCACTATCTGGCAGTCACTTGGAAATTTTAAGAATATAGCCATGACAAGGGCCCTAACCTGAGCTTTGATCTAGGGTTGGATCCAGGTGGTATTTTAAAAAAGTGACCCAGGTAAATTTTTTTTTAATCCAGGTAATTTTAATGTGCAGCTAGGGTTGAAAACCCCTAAGATTTCAAGCTGGAGTAAAAAATATCTAGGTTCTACCTGGCTGGTGTGGCTCAGTGGTTGAGCGTCAACCAGGAGGTCAGGGTTCAATTCTCGATTCGGGCACATGCCTCGGTTGCGGGCTCAGTCCCCAGTGCGGGCCGTGTAGGAGGCAGCCCATTGATGATTCGCTCTCATTATTGATGTTTCTATCTCTCTCCCTCTTCTTTCCTCTCTGAAATCAACACAAATATATTTTTAAAAAAATCTAAGTTCTAGATGCAGTGCTGCCATTTACTAGCTGGCTGAGTTTAGTACACAATTTCAAATAGGATGATGAGGTTGGATTAGAGATTTATAAAAATTTCCTAACTCTACCCTGGTGGATGTGGCTCAGCTGGTTGAGTGTCATCCCATGAACCGAAAGGTTGCCATTTCGATTTCTGGTCAGGGCAGCTGAGCGATGTTTCTCTCTATACCTCTCTCCCTTTCTCTCCCTCTCTAAAATCATTAAAAACGTATTTTAAAAAATTTTATAACTCTAAAACAAAATTAAATTGAGATTCATATGGTATCATCTAATATGCTCAGCTCCAAAGAGATGAAAATGGAATTATGTGGAGTATAAGAGTTTGATTTGAATCCGGTGAGTAATAATAAAATAAAATAAGCACTTAAATAAACTTTTCCCTCTTCCCAGTTACAAGGCAGGGGAGAAAAGAAACATAGAAATTTAAGCTTAGAAATCACAAGAGAGTCTAGGGCTGCTTTGTCTGTTCCCAGCTCTCTTAAATTGGGAGCTACTAGTAGTCAGATGGTACCTGGGGAACAGAGGGAGGAGGGACAGAACTGACTACACATCAAGAAGGTAAATACAATATAAACCCCAAAGGGCTTTCATTACTCATCAGACCATAATCTGGCCTGGCACTGGAACAGGCGAGTGTGGAAGGCAGGGTAGGGGTGTGTACATATACTAACCCCCAACTCTGTCATCCACTGCGCTTACTGAGAGCACCCAGGAGAGGAGGTGATCCCTGGCGACCCATCCCCAGCCAGGTCGGCCCAGCCTCACCTCTACCCTTCTCAGCCTGCTCCCTGCCCTGCCCCATCCAGGGGGTGGTGGGGCGGCACCCAGTCCCACTGCCTTCTCCAGGAGCTGCTTTTCCAGATGCCCTCGACCTCTTTCCCGAACCCATCCATCTCTGTGCTTTGAAAACCAGACTCTAACCCGGTCCCCTAGCTTCGGTCTCCTCTCTAGACTGGGCTCGCCTAAAAAGGCTCAACAGACCGAAGCCCTTGGCCCAAGCGCCAGCTCACACTCAGCCCGCCCTGATCCTCAGACCTTGTACCTTCACAGCCTGCCAAGTCCTCCTCGTCCTCACACCTCTCCTGGGGAAATCCTAACTCTCCAATCTCTAGTCCCCACTTCCCCAAGCTCTCTAAGTCTTCCCCTCAGTACCTCTCCGGGCATCTCCCCCCTGTTTTCCAGAACTTCCTCCCCCCCCCCCCCCCCACCCGCGGGCACCAGGTCTTTGACATCACCTGAGCTTCCAGCTTGCTCACACCCCCTTTGCTCTCCACCCAAGTAACCCCGGGCAACTTCCAATCCTGACATCCAGGACCTCCCCAGCTGCGCTCTCCCTCCTTCCCTCCAGGACCCCCACGGCACCCCAGCAGCCCCTCCCCGCGCTCAGCTCACACTCTAACCTCCAGCCCCACACCAGGGCGCTCTCCTCCCCCACTGTTCCCGCTTTTCCAGAACTGTGGGCGCCCTTACTTCCCCATTACACCCCATCTCCGGACCTGCTATTCCCCCCACCCCCTCGTCCCCACTCCTTTACCTCCCGACTTGACCCACTGGGCGCCCCCACCCAGCTCACCCCCCCCCCCAGCCCCGCCCTCGGACGCCCCCTCCCGCTTCACTCTGTGTACACCCGGGCCCTCAGCCCCACCCCTCCCCTCCCCGCCTCTTCCTGCCGGGCCCCAGCCGCAGATCGCACTCAGGAGGGGTGGCCGCCTCCCGCGGGGCGCCCGTGGGGCCTGGGCCTGGCTGCCGGGAGGTGACGCGGGTCCCGCGGGAGGAGCCGGGAGGCGGAGGGAGGAGGCGGCGCGGACGGCGGCGGCGTAGGGAGCGAGCGGCCCCCGGCGCCGACTCCACGGACTTAGGGGGCGGCGGCAGCGGAGGAACCTCGGGCCGCGCGTGATGTGGGTGGAGAGGCACCCGACCCTGCGAAGCGTCCGAGTTCGCTGGGGCCCTAGCCCCGGGACTGTCCGGCGCTAGCCCTGGTCGTCCCTCCTCCGCTTTCGCTTCTCCGCTCTAGCCCCGAGGGTCCCCAGCCCCGCGCCCCCCCCACCCCCCCGCCCCGGGAAACCAGCCCCGAGCCCCCTCCATCCTCCGCTCCCGCCTCGGCGCCCCTGCGGCTCTCGGGACGCTGCCTCCCGGCGCTCGGGGCGAGTGGCGGGGACTCCCCGGGCGGCTGGATCGCGGCTGCCGTTCTCCCCTCAAGGGGCGCGCGCCCCCCGCCCCCGCCGCGGCCGGACACACTCGCGCGCCGCCCTCGCGCCCGCTCCCTCCAGTCACCCCACCCTGAGTCCCCGCCGCCTTACTCCTCGCCCTCCCCGCCGCCCCGCGCACGCCGCGTCCGGCCCGGCCTCGCCTCCCGCGCTCCTCTCACCCGAGCCGCTCACTTGCCAGCCCTGCGCCCCCGGAGGCTGGAGAGACGCTTCCCGGAGCGCGCTCCCCAGCCTCCCTCCCCCTGCGCCCGCCCTCCCCTCCCCTCCCCCCGCTCTTTCTTTCTCGGGGGCGGGGGGCTGTCGCCTCGGATTGAAGGCCATTGATTTGTATGTATTTGTCCCGGCGCCGGAGGCTGCCCCAGCCGCCCGCGCGGGTGCCGCCGCCGCCAGCGGAGTGGCCTCCCCGCGTCCCTAGGGCGGTCAGGCTCCGCCAAACATGTCGGCTCCGGTCGGGCCGCGGGGCCGCCCGGCTGCCACCCCGGCGGCCTCCCAGCCGCCTCCGCAGCCCGAGATGCCCGACCTCAGCCACCTCACGGAGGAGGAGAGGAAGATCATCCTGGCCGTCATGGACCGGCAGAAGAAAGAAGAGGAGAAGGAGCAGTCGGTGCTCAAGTAAGGACCCAGCTCCATCTTCCCGCCTCCCTCCCTGCCCTCCGCCCCCACGGCGGCTGCCCCGCGGCCGCCTGCGCGTCCGGGATCGCCGCCCTCCCTCCCGCCGGCGGCGCCCGGGCCACGAGGCTGCCGCCGGCCGGGCTGCTTGCGGGGTGTGAGCGCGGGGTGGTGTGTCGGGGAGGGAGGGAGGGAGGGCGCCGAGGCCGGCGGAGGCAAGGGCGGCGAGCCGGGGGACGTGGTCATCTTCCCGAGCGTCCTGCCTGAGTTCCCCGCGGGCCGCCTCGGCTCCGGGGCCGGCCCGGGTCGGGGCTGAACCCGGCTCCGCGCGCCTTCCCGGCCGCCGCCCCCGCGCGGAGCCGGGACCGGGGCGACGGATCCAATATGGCCGTGCACAGGTGCCAGGGCCGGCCCCGGGGAGGCGGGCGAGGACGCGGGAGCCGGGGGCCCGTCCCGCGCTGCCGCAGGGCGGCTCGGCCCCCGGCGCGGGGAAGAGCCGAGTGG
Organism: Myotis nattereri; assembly: GCF_964212035.1. Taxonomy (NCBI): domain Eukaryota; kingdom Metazoa; phylum Chordata; class Mammalia; order Chiroptera; family Vespertilionidae; genus Myotis; species Myotis nattereri. Next base: position 14,338,261 of record NC_138092.1, read on the forward strand.
CCCACGGTCGCCGAGGCCAGGAGGGCGGCGGCGCGGGCGAGGGGCCTGTGCGCGGGGCGCCTCGGGTGGGTGTGCGGCCGTCGCCATCTTCCACCCCTCCCCCGCGGCCGGCTCCAGCACCCTGCGCTCCGCTGCTCTTCCTGTTTGCAACTAGGAAATCTGCTTAATCCTTACGAGACTCGAAATCTAAAGAGACTCCCGTGCCTACCACGACTGCAGTTTGGGGTGCTTCCCACTCACAGCCTCGGCTGCCGGGGTCTGGCCGCGGGGGGCAGAGGGACGGCGGCGGCGGCCAGGCGTCGGTTCGCGGCGGCAACTTCAGCACCGGGAGCTGTCCAGCCGGAGCTGGGCGCCGCTTGCTTGTTAGTCTGGCCAAGCGATCTGTTTCTACAGGTTTACTTTTAAATGCTTTGCGGTGATTTGATTTCTCCGTAACTGTGAGAAGGAGATGGTGCAGAGGATTTGTAACCTTTTTATGTTTTTTTTTTCCCCAAACTCAACTTTTTTCTTTTTACTGGAATTTTCCCTAACAGATGAACTTAGTACAGTTTCTATGCCGAAGTGGGGCCGTTCTTCTGTGTGCTATCACATCTACTTTCCCATATTCTCCACAGGAACACACCGCGGAAAGTGTAGAATTCCTCTATGTAGGAACGAAAGCACTAACCTCTAATCATGTAAATTTTAAAAAACAGGTTGTTGACTTCAGTAGTCTTTTAAAAACATGTATTTTCTCTTCCCTATGATTTTATTTAAAAAAAATACATTTCTTACTGATTTCAGAAAGGAATGGAGAGGGAGAGAGAGAGAGAAACACAAATGATGAGAGAGAATCATTGACCAGCTGCCTCCTGCACCCCCCACACTGGGGATGGAGTCCACGACCCAGCCATGTGCTCTGACCGGAATCCATCCGTCACCTCCTGGTTCATAGGTCGTCGCTCAACCACTGAGCCACACTGCCAGGCCTTCAGTAGTCTTTAATACACTTACAAAGAAATAATTTTCTGCTGTTATAATTACAGTATTTAATGAAAAACATTACTTTAAATAATTTATGATAAATGCATCAAATATTTGTACACGTTTGAGAAAAATCCTATTAAAAGATACTTAAGGACTAAGAGCAAATGTATTTCTCACATATTAACTGAAATAAAGAAGAATTGCTTCTTCAAAGATCATTCCTGGGTTGAACTACTTTTTGGGACTGTGATTTATTAGTAGGCTTGGAGATGAAAAAGATTAAGAGATTTAAGTAGCTTATTTCAGCTGATAGAAGAATAAAGCATTATTTGTAAAAGCTTTTTTTGAGCATGTCCCTGACTTCACTCTGCTACATATACTGACAATTCCAAGCTTTGGATGACTTAGAGCTGGGCATTTAGATATATTAATATATATTTTTATTTTATTGCTATAAAATTAGCGTTCCCAAAATGATGCTCAAATAAAATAGTTTTATTTATTCGACCCACATATTTAAATGTAGAATGTATTTTTTATTTCATTATAGAATGCTAAATAATAGCACTTATTGGGAAACTCACTATAATTTCAAATTTACTTATTGTTCTAATGTATATATAGAACTTTAAATGAACTTTTGAATATTGAATTAAGAATTACTCAAACAATATATTATACTAGAAAAAAGTTGTGAAAGGGTTGGCTATTTAGGTAGGTACACATAAACCTACATATAATACAATTGTGCATTCATATCTTTACAATTTAGGGAGCAACATATATTATCTAAATGTATTCAGTCTATGAATTTACATTGATAAACGTATATTCATATTTATTTTAAATATATATGTGCATTTCTACCTGACTTAGTCTTGGAAGAGGTCATAGCTCAAAGTGACCTACATGGCTTCAGAATTATTTTTGTTTTCACTTTAACGATAACTTATTTGGAGATTAAAACATAATATATTTCAAATGTAATTATATATGTTTTTTAAACGTGCTTTTGTCTTTTGTAATAAAATAACAGTAGGCCAGGAAAATGAGAAAAAGAATAGACTTTATATATAATTATAATAACAAGAGACAAAACATTTTCAAGAATTTGACAATTTATGAAGTAATATATTATCAATATAGGATATTAAATTTCACATGCTGTATATAAGAAAAAAATACTAGTATTCTTCAGTGGCTATTATTCACGTTAACTTTGAAGGGACAAATATCTGGCTGTGACTATACTATAGCCTTTGTTTCTCTTTAGTGAGATCCAGTTAATTTCATGTTAACATCTATTCTGAAAGAAGGGCATGGACAGAGAGAAATAAACTGAAAATCAAAGTCATACCTGCTATCTTTTAACAACTATGTTAGAAAAAGTTGGATGTGTGAAAAATTGGAACTATTTGAAAATATTTTTGCATGATCTGTGAGTTTCTATGTTATGTTTAGTATTCATCCAAAGTTGGGTATGCATTATAAGATGATATATGGGAGTACAGGAAAAAATATTTAAACTTCTTACATTTCTATTTTTATTTGAAAAAGAAATTGAGCTTTACGAATAGTTAATATATAGATTGACAATATTAAGATACATATAATTTACTTATAAATATTTGTGTATTAAGAGGTTCAGGCCTGAGATATTTTTAATGGGAGAGGTGAGACCACTATAGTAATCTATGGCCTTGGGCGCCGGAAGAGAGAAAACTATTTATATTTAATTCTTAGCAGTGTCTTCCAAGCCTAGCTGAACATCCACATACCTAGGAAGTTCTATCACCATCAAATAATACCATCTTACATGTGAGTGGGATTCTAGAATTTTGGAAGCATTTTTATATATCTATAGGTCCCTAAATGGGTCAATACTCCTTTTTTACTCTCATATGCGTTCCATTAATATTTTCAGTTTGGATAATTCTATCAAATTCTACAGTGTCCTTTTACTGATTAATGTTTTTAAGCCTTTTAAGTTGTTTTTCATGACTCTAAACTTCTTGAGGGCAAGAATAAACTTATTGGAGTTTGTGTTTTACAGCATCGTTAAAGACCTGTGCAAAGTAGTTACCTAATAAGTAATGTCGATTTGACTTGTGGTAAGTTATTAAGGTAGTTTACCAGTTTTGTTGGGAAAATGGAGAATTTATTTATTTATTTATTTATTTATTTTTAAGAAAAACATAATTTAAAAGTTTCTATTTTCCTATTTTCCAGTGAGGCTTTTATTTTTATTTTTTTGCGGGGGGGGGGGGGAGGGCAGGTGGGTGATATAAGAAAAAAAATAGAGGAACACAAACCCACTGAAATCAATAGAAAGGTATTCACTCAGTAAATATTTACTGAACTTCTACTATGTGCATATCACAGTCTTTCAGATGAGGTGTTTTTGCAACACATTAGAAATTATGTTTCTTGATGTGTAAATTATCTTTTCTTCGATCTCAGTTTAGGTTTTCTGTTAACATCAAGGGGATAATTTCCTTCCCAAATAAAGGAAGATAATAAGTAAAAATTTTCCTGATAGAACAAGGTAATAATTTAGCTTATATTTAAAACAGATGAGCAGTTCTACATTTTTTTTAGTAATTTTAAAAGTGCTTTCCCAAGTTAGTTTGTAAACTTCTGTATTTATTAGGTAATATGTGTGCGTATGTATGTTTATATATATACTGTATATACACAGAACATAGTACAAAGTTTCTTACAAAATTTCCAATTATTTCCCCTAGTCAGAGACAACTACTGTTGCCAGGATATTGTATAGTCTGCCAAAAAATTCTGTGTAGAAGAGTAGATATGTGTATATATCAAATATTTTGTGTTTGTGTGTGCACATGCATGTATGGATATATGTGTGTAAACAAAAAACACAAGTGTGTCCTGAAAGTTTACTTTTTAGAAGATAATTTCCACACCCATTAATATATAGTTGCCTCATTCATTTTAATGGCTGCGTAATATCCCATTTTACAAATGTTCTGTAATTTCTTTAGTACATATTTTTGGATAAGTTGATTCTAATTATTTTGCCATTAGAAAAAACACTATGTTAAATACGTTTTATTCATATATCATTTTCCCATATGTATGAATATATCATGGGGATAAATTTTTAGAAATGGAATTATTTGGTCAAAAGTTCAGCATATTTTAAATTTTAATAAATATTTCCAAACTTACTTTCATAGAGGAAGTATACGTAAGTGACATATACTAGGGAGGCTTTCCAGCATCATTGCTAATTCAGTGTGTGGTAATCTTTGCCAATATTTTGGTGAAAAATATGCCATTATTGATTTAATTGCAGTTTTCTTATCAGTGAGGACCTTTTACATTTGTGTAGAGCCTTTCCTGTTGCTTTTTCTATTGCTCATTTTTAGTGATCTGGAGAAGCTCTTTATACGTCTTTTGTTTTACAATCTTGTTTGTGTCTTGTTTTACTGGTCAGGATTTTTTATTTTTTATTTTTTATTTTATTTTATTATTTTTTTTTTTGCTTAAAGTATTACAAAGGGTATTACATATGTGTCCATTTTATCCCCCCGCTTTATTTTTTTTTTAAAATATATTTTATTGATTTTTTACAGAGAGGAAGGGAGAGAGATAGAGAGTCAGAAACATCGATGAGAGAGAAACATCGATCAGCCGCCTCCTGCACATCCCCCACTGGGGATGCGCCCGCAACCCAGGTACATGCCCTTGACCGGAATCGAACCTGGGACCTTTCAGTCCACAGACCGACGCTCTATCCACTGAGCCAAACCGGTTTCGGCAGGATTTTTTAAAAATGTATTTGAATTTATTACTTTTGGTTTTGTGGCTTGGGATTGGCGGTAGACTTAGAATGACCTTCCTCATTCTAATATTTAAAAAGAACTACCATATTTTCTTCTTATAGCTAAATGAAGATTTAAGAATGTGGCATGTCAGATAAATGATGTAATTTAATTATGCAGACTTTTAAATAAAAATGATTATATATATATATATATATATATATATATATATATATATAACCATGGCCATTGCCAAAAATTGAAAACCTATAGTTTTTAAGGATTCAAAATGCATTCTAAGATTTTAATTGACATTTTATGAGAAAGTACCTAGTAAATTCTTTATATATGTTCTATATTTTAAGGTAACTAGGACCATTAATACCTTCTTGTTGACAATACCTATTGACAAAGAACTGATTAAACTGCATGATGAAGAGGGAGGTAACAGAGGCAAAGGTGATGGACCAGATGGACTTTGACCTCAAACTTTACCAGTTGATAACTAAGCATAGCTTATGTCATTAAACCCTCTGAGCCCATGTTTCCTCCTCTGTATTGTCAGACTAATATGAAAACTCCTGTCTCCAGCCCCCCAACTTTACCTTTCATTTGTGAAAGAGAGTCAGTGCATGGTCAAGAAACGCACTTGAAGTGGTTCAGAAAGTCTGCAGCAGAAGGTTTAAACAGAAACGAGTCAGGAGAAGAGATTGGAGAGAAGGCAAGGATCAGAGCTTAACATCCTGTTGTTATGCTGTTCTTTCCATTTGGATTTAATCCTGAAGGACTGTGTTCCCCGTGGGTGGTCCATTGTAAGTGGATATAAATGTTTTTTTGAATGAATGATTAAATCTGGCATTGCCTAACAGAGTGGATAGCAGCTAATATCTCAGGAAGTGATTTCCTTTGGGATTTAATGGTAAAGAAGTTTCATTGTTTACTTCTCTTGGACATGAGAGCTATTGGCTATGACATATGGTGTATGCTATTAATTTAATATCAAGCAGTGGGCAACAAATGAAATCACTGAAACAAAATATATGTAATAAATATGATTTTTCCATTAAAAAACATTTCATTTAATAAACATTTGTTCAAGGATGTGAGAGTTTAAGCCACCTTTTCCTAGTGATAGTCCACCCTGTTTTTTGCTATGGTGTGGAATATTTTTCTACTTGAAATAGTTGTTAACATTTTAGAAACCATCACCAACAGAAATTTCCTTGAGCAATGGAAGGTGGTATTGCAGGGGTGGAAAGCTCAGTGGATCTTCAGAGAGAATATGTGGAATTGGATCATCTTCTAGGTATGCTTAAAAAAACACCCCCAGAATTTTAAAATCAAGGGGACTTGAGCACAGACATTTAAATGATCAGCTAGTACAGAAGGGTATGCACCTTTGAGGAGAAAGCATCTTTGACCAGGTTCAGTTGATAAGTGGCTAATAAAGGATATAAAGAATATTAGCATAGCCCTAGCTGGTTTGGCTCAGTGGATTGAGCGTCAGCCTTCGGAATGAAGGGTCTCAGGTTCAATTCTGGTCAAGGGCACATGCCCGGATTGCGGGCTCAATCCCCGGTATGGGGCGTGCAGGAGGCAGCCAACCAATGATTCTCTCTCATCATTGATGTTTCTGTCTCTCCCCCTCCCTTCCTCTCTGAAATCAATAAAAATATATTAAAAAAGAATATTAGCATAAAGAATATTAGCATAAAGAATATTAGCATAATGGGCAGTGCCACTCTTCTAGTATGTTAACAAAAACAAGTTACCACGGTAGCAAAGTTAAGCCAAAGAAGTGAACCAGAAGGTGCATGTAATCAGCTGTTTCATCTGAGGTAACCTATGGCTAAGATGGCCTTAAACAGAGATTCTTTGCTCTACCTGTATCTCATGTTTAGTTTCTTACAATATTTTCCCCTCACTTTCTAGTAATGCTCTTACAGTGAATTCCGTTCTATTTTTGATATAATAATAAGAGCCATGATACCTCCAGAGACAGTCTTGTTGTGGTACCATAGTTGTCTTAGCTGAGCTCTGAGAAGGCATATTGTGGAACTGGAAGAAAGAAGTGGAAATTCTTTGAGGGTAGTATTCAGTTTTTATCTTAAGACTTGTCCACACAGGCTTTTCTTCGAATTTGAATATATGTCTGGAATTGAAGGAAGGAACTAGCATTTGTTCAGTGTTTACCAAGTGCTAAGATCTAGGTCACAAAGCTTCTAAGTACCAGAACACAGATCAGTACCTAGATCTTTCTAACTCCAAAACCCATTTTTCCCCTTGTCACATTGCTGTTAAGTCTTCTGGAAAACAGTTAAGAGCCTAGTGCTTAAGGGCTTGGACTTGAGTCAGACAAATGTGGGTTTGAATCCCAGCTGTTACTTGGTAGCTGTGTACCTCAGTGTGTTTGTCTGTAAAATGAGGATAATAACACCTACTTCAGAAGCTGTTATGAGGATTAATTGAGTTTGCATTTGTAAACCCATTAGAATTCCTAGTTCATAATAAATACCATTGATGGCTATTTAAACTAGAGAATATCAATCTAGTTTATCATCAATAAATACTTTTATGAACCCCCAATTTTTCAATGCCCGTTGAAAGGACATTGTTACTTTCTTTAATAAAGACCCAGATCTTCCAATAGTATTTCTTGTATTAGTTTTCTACTACTAACAAACTTAGTGCCTTAAAACAACATGAATTTATTGTCTTACAGCTCTGTAGGTCAGAATCTGACAAGGGTCTTACTGCACTAAAATCAAAGGAATTGGCTGTGTTTCTCTCTGGAAGCTAGAGGGGGAGGATGTCTCCTTGATCATTTAGGTTGTTGAAAGAATTCACTTCTCTGAGGTTATGTGATTGAGATTCCCCATTTCCTTGAATGCTGTTCTAACCTCCTAGCGGCCTGCCTCTCCCTAGTGCTTGCACGTGGCCTCCTGTATCAGTGAGGTGTTGAGTCCTCCTGATGCCATCTCTCCGACCCTACTTCTGTGGGCATCTCTCTGCCCACAGCTGGGAACGTTTTTTCTCTTTTAAGGATTCATATGATAGATTGGGCCCACTGGATATTCCAGAATACTCTTCCCCGCTTAATCACTTCTGTGGAATCCTTTTTCGCTGTGGAGGAACACAGATGTACACGTTCCTGGAATTAGAATGTGAACATCTTTGAGGGAGCCATTATCCTCTGTACATTTCTCAAGTGAGTGCCACTTGGGTGTATGTTTTTTATAAAGTAGAGATTGTTGCCCTGGCCGCAGTGTCTCAGTGGTTGAGCATCGACCTATTAACCAGGAGGTCACAGTTTAATTCCTGGTGTGGGCATATGCCCAAGTTGTGGGCTCAATCCCCAGTAGGGGGCATACAGGAGGCAGCCATTCAATGATTCTCATCATTGATGTTTCTTTCTCTCTCTCTCTCTCTCTCTCTCTCTCTCTCTCTCTCTCTCTCTCTCTCCCTCCCTCCCTCCCTCCCTCCCTCCCTCTCTCTCTCTCTCTCTCCCTTCCTCTCTGAAGTCAATAAAAGTATATTTAAAAAAATGAACTGGAGATTGTCCTCTTATTTTTTAAAAATGTATTTTGCTTTCAGAGATACAAATTCCAGAGTGACATCTCTGAAATAGTATTTTGCAATGCACTTTTCCATGGGTTCATAATACTTTATTGCCCTCAAATTGCTGCCAGTCCGCTCTTCACTTTTTATTTATTCAACAGTTTATTCCTGAATTAAAATGTTGTTCTAACCGGGGGGTGGTGGGGGAGGCAGTGTTGGGGGTCTGGGGACCAGCAGTGTGAATTGTTCTGGGCTCTGCACATCAGTGCTTTTCCTAACTAGTCATTTTCGTTAATAATTGTATTTATTTGTATAGAGGGAGGAATAAATAATATTGTCACAAGACTAATGTATGAAGAATTCTTGAAATCTTTCCAAATGCAGTATTTTCATTATCATTTAAAAAAGACTCAGCATGTACTTTATATTGCAGTACGAGTAAATAAAGATTTGGATTTAACCTTTTGACAAGAATATGGTTTCTCTTGGAATGTTTGGTTGAAGAGCCATTTCTTCCTCTGCAATAAGGGTGCCTGTTTTTCTTTCTTATAGTTATTAGCCTAGAGGTCTGACTTAGTGAAAAGGTACAGTATGTATTATGACTTAAACTTTATGTCAGTATTTAAAATACAAATTGTCTTAGGTATATAAAACATTAAAAGTAGCTGTGAAGTAAAGTAGAAAAAGAGTAGTGTTATGTGATAGGATCCACTAGATATCAGAGTCCAGTCAGGAGACAAACTAAAATAGTATTTTGAACAGAAACATTTTAATATAAAGGATTAACCTATAGCACTAAGCAGCCACCTCTTTTAGGGCCGAGGTTCAGTACACAAGCAAGGAACAAACTTGGGAGAGAGCCCCCTGCCCCCACGGCTAAGGCTGAGACTCAGCCCCTGTGGCGGGGTGTGGCTGTGGCTCATTGCTGTCACAGCCTGGGGCAAACCAGCAGGACATCCTCTGGGGGGTGGGGAGGGGGGTGTCAGTGGGGCTTCTGAGAAGCCGGCTGGAGTGCTCAGGAAGTTCACTGGGGAGCCACCCACTGGGGTGTCAGCGAGACTTGTTGGGATTCTGCCTGCTGGAGTGCTGCTGAAGCTGTTGGAAAAATGCCCCCATGGGGTGCCGGTGAACCCTGCTGGGAGGGTGAGTGCCACCAGGTGTCCTGTACACGCCTGGCAGCCAAGCATCCCAGAAAAGCTACAAAGCACCCAGAAACAGAGCAAGTAGCCCCTTAATCAGTTAATGTCCCTCTGGCTCCCTCTACTGACAAAGCGTAACATGGTGCCAACTGGTAAAGAGGAAGTAGTCCAGATTTAATGTCACAAAGCAGGACAAAGAAGGGTGGGTTTGGCCTGAGCACAATACATTTATACATTTACAGTAGGCGGTGCCGTCCCCAAATATCAGTAGCATGAAACAACATAGGTTTATTCTGTTTTCTCTGGCTCACTTGGGATCTCTACTCCACGTTGTCCTTAGTCTGGATCACAGGCTGATGGAGAAGCTATCTGGGGCATTGAGAGCAGATGCAAAGAGGGACTGTGGTAAATAGCAAGCTGTCTCTTAAAATTTCCTCTCAGAATATGTATACAACTTCCACTCACATTTCAGTGGCCAAATTAACTAACATGATTATGCCTACCTCAGGGTAGAGAAGTGCAATTCTACCATTTTTGGAGGGAGAGTCAGAGATACGTTAAAAAAAATTATAAAATTGACAGGATTGGCATTAGAAAATTTGGCAATCTCTAGAATAGTTATTTAAAATTCTCCCTTTAAAATTTTGTTTTATTTGCTTTGCAGTTTTTATGAATTTTAGTGAAAAGTAGCATCAACATAAAAATTGATACTTTTGACTTCGGGTCACACAATGAAGGTATTCATGTGTGTAAAACAATGAAGTTGAAAACAATTTTAAGCAGCAGGGAAAATGTTTTTGAGGGTTAGATACAAATAGGCTTTATTTTTATAATTTTGCATTAACTTATATTTACATGCTACATGAAATATAGGGAATGTCCCTTTATGCAGAAAAATGTTGTTTCATTCATGTTCAGTCTTGGATGGTGATAAAAACCAAGATTTAGAGATCTGGGTTAGGGTCCCAGTTCCATCATTTATCTATAGTTTATTTGGAAATAAAGAAATTTATATTTAATGTTAAGTTAAATAATGATTGGCATATTAATTTCACAACGATTTTGTTAAATATTTATAATCACCTATCTTTGTATGTCATGTTAAAAAATTTGAATTTATCTCATTGGCATATTTGATTTGAGTGAAGAGTTTAGAAATAAGAGTATGATAGGGCAGTGGTTCTCAACCTTCCTAACGCCGCGACCCTTTAATACAGTTCCTCGTGTTGTGGTGACCCCCAATTTCATTGTTACAAATTGAACATAATTAAAGCATAGGGATTAATCACAAAATCAATATGTAATTATATATGTGTTTTCGATGGTCTTAGGCGACCCCTGTGAAAGGGTAGTTTGGCCCCCAAAGGGGTCGCGATCCACAGGTTGAGAACTGCTGTGATAGGGTCTATTATGTCAGTAAATTCATTGAGTTAGTGTCAAAAAGTCTAACTAGTGTACGAATTGTCACCAGTGTGTTTCCACTGGTGTTGCCATTCTGTCGTCTTCTGTCTCTATACTGGGCTTTCCTAGTATTGCTTGTACCATCTTAAAATCAAATTTAAACCATCCCCTAGTTTAAAGGCCTCTTTAGACTTCCTATTGCTTGGTAAAGTTCAAACTACTTATTTTTGCTTACAAGGTCCTTCACAGTCCTTTCCCAACCTGTCTTTTCCAGCTTCATCTTCCACCTCTTTCATAAATCTTTTCTTTGAGCTATAATAACATGTTTACTATTTCTCTAGCATTGAAGTAGGGAAGAGGGATATGTATGGAATAAACAATTCAGTGACTTAATATAAAAACTTATGCTAAAAACACCTTTTGAAGAGACTCAGATAATGATAAGGATACAAAACTCTCATTATTGGTTTTCTTCAGCTTCAATAGGAATCTTTTGGAATTGTTTTGGAACACATGCTTCCAATCTGCCACCAGATTTTGCAGCGGGAATTTATATAACCATGCCATAGCTCACAATTTACTGTCTCACAATTTACCATATGTTTCACTATTTCCAGTGTTTTCAAACACTGTCTATTTCCCACCCTTTCCAGTTCACATTTCTTGGTTTTATCCTGGCTTTTACTCACAATTTCCATTCATTTCTGTGATTCATGAATAATCTCTGGTATAGCCTTCCACTTTAGAGTCAGTTTCTATTCTGGTTCTCTATCCTGGAACCTTTACTAGACTGTTACAAGCAATGCTTAATCCTCAGTTTAGAACTCCTGATTCCAGGCCTACACGCAGCACTCTAATCTCAATTCTTGTTTTTATGGCTTTGCTACTTGTCTTTTACCTTTGTCTAAAGTTACTAGAGTCAGAAAGATTATTATTTAGAGTTGGGCTGGCTTTTGTAACAATGTAAGATAGTAGTTCTAGTAAAATTTTCCCTTTTATTAATCTTGTTTTTTGTCTTGTTAGAATATAGGGGTATTTCTGTAGTCTAAATCTAATCAATTAAGGTAGCTTTATAAGTAGTTGGATCTTCCTCCTCTTCACCCCTCTTCCTGTTTTTTTGTTGTTTTTTAAATTTTTATTGTTGAGATGATCACAGATGTCCCTCTTTGTCCCCACATTGCCCTCCTCTACGTAGTTCCCACCTTGCCCCAGGCCTTCACCACACTATTGTCTGTGTCCATAGGTAATGCATATATGCATATAAGATCTTTGTTTAATTTCTTCCTGCCCCTTCCCTCCCTCCCTCCCCCCTTCCCTCTGAGAATTGTCAGTCTGTTCCATTTCCATGTCTCTGGTTCTATTTTATTCACCAGTTTATTCTGTTCATTAGATTTCTTATTCGTTTGTTTTGATTTTTAGAGTCAGTTGTTGCTAGGTGTGTATTTGTTGCCATTTTGTTGTTGATATTTTTGATCTTTTTCTTCCTCCTCTTCTTAAAGAATACCCTTCAACTTTTCATATAATACTGGTTTGGTGGTGACGGCCTCCTTCAGCTTTTTCTTGTCTGTGAAGGTCTTTATCTGACCTGCAATTCTAAATGGTAGCTTTGCTGGATGAAGTAATCTTGCTTGTAGTTCCTTCTATTCATCACTTATAGTATTTCTTGCCACTCCCTTCTGGACTGCATAGTTTCTGTTAAGAAATCAGCTGACAGCCACATGGACATTCCCTTGTAGTTAACGAACTGCTTTTCTCTTGCTGCTTTTAAGATCTCTCTCTGTCTGTAGTCCTTGGCATTTTAATTATGATGTGTCTTGGTGTGGTCCTCTTTGGGTTCCTCTTGTTTGGGACTCTGTGCTTTCTGGACTTGTAAGTCTATTTCTTTCACGAGTAGGGGAAGTTTTCTGTCGTTATTTCGTCAAATAGGTTTCAATATCTTGCCCTCTCTCTTTTTCTGGCACCCCTATAATTCAGATGTTGGTATGTTTGAAGTTGTCCCAGAGGCTCCTTACACTACCTTTATATTTTGGATTCTTTTTCTCTTTGCTTTTCTGGTTGGGTGTTTTTTGCTTCCTCATATTTTAAATCATTAATTTGATTCTCAGAATCTAATACTCTACTGTTGAATCCCTATATACCATTATTCTTTATTTCAGTCAGTGTATGCTTAATTTCTGACTGGTCCTTTTCCATTTTTTTGGTGGTTACTAGAAGATTCTTGGGTAAGTTTTGAATTCTTTATCCAGTAGTTTTTCTTCCATTTCTTTCATTTGTGACATGTTTCTTTGTCTTTGCATTTTGGCTGTTTCCTTGTGTTTGTTTCTATGTATTGGGTAGAGCTTGTATGTCTCCTTGAGTTGGTAGAGTTACCTTGTGTAGTAGGTGTTCTCTAGGGCCCAGTGGCTCAGCCTCCCCAGTCACCTGAGCTGGGAGCTCTAGGTTCACCGCTTTGTGGGCTGTAAACACAGTCTTGTAGTTGAGACTTGATTGCTGTTGGTGTGACTAGGCCAGCTGTGGGCAAACTATGGCCCGCGGGCCGGATCCAGCCCATTTGAAATGAATAAAACTATTGAAAAAAAAGACCATACCCTTTTATGTAATGATGTTTACTTTGCATTTATATTAGTTCACACAAACACTCCATCCATGCTTTTGTTCTGGCCCTCTGGTCTAGTTTAAGAACCCATTGTGGCCCTCGAGTCAAAAAGTTTGCCCACCCCTGCACTAGGCCAATTGGCTGTGAGGACCAGCTGTGACTACAGTGGGAGAACTGCTGTGCAGGAGACACCCCTATGGAGTAGGACTTGCTTCAGTGGGGCTTTGGTGTTCACTGAGTCTTCCCCTTGAGTGTGTTGCTTATGGATGTGTAGAGTGGTAATCTGGTATGGTCTGACACTGACCATTGGGTACACTGGCTCATGGGTCTTCAGGGAGGTGCAAAGTCAGTCACTACCTGGTGCCAGCCAGCAGGACTCCAGAGAGATCTGCAGATTCCTCCTCTTTGTATCGGGTTTGGAAGTGCCCAAATGAGGCCCAGCTATGAAGCAAGGCAGGCTGGTGCTGGTGCCTGGTCTTGGGCCTTTTTTTGATAAGTTTGGGGCTCCCTGACCCAGCTGTAGCTTGTGGAGAGATTTTAGCCTGAGCAGGGAAAGGCCATTCATATGCAAAAGCTGCTGTGCACAGCCTGGGTGGGGTTATACATTGGATGAGGCAGGGTCTCAGGGAATCACCAGGACAGAGCAAGCAGAAATGGCTGCCAGTCAGCCCCATGACTGGCGGGGAGGTCCCGGCATAGGAATAATGATCCCTGAGAACACCTTTTCTAGGAGAAAGCCACCCCCGAGTTCATGCCCAGATGCCAGACAGTCCAGTTTCTCCTCGTATGTGTCTGTGTCCCCCAGAGCCTCGCCCTGGTGCTGAAGCTTAGAGGAAGCGGGACCTTGTAAGTTCAGTTTGTGCGCCGGCCTTTTAAGAGGAGCAGCTGGGTCTCCAGCAGTCTCTATGTTACTGAGCCCCAATCTGCACTGGTTTTTCAGCCTGTAGTTCTTACTGCCTGTAGGGACTGCTTTTCCCAGCTCTGGGACCCTGGCTGGGGGTCTCGTGTGGGGCTGGCTTCTCTTACTCCTTGGATGGCCTCTGCAGAGATGATCTTCCTCCAGATTAAAAAAGCGGCCCATGTGGGTGCCAGACCAGCCTGTTCTGCCCCTCTGCACCTCCTCCCCATCTCAGTGTGCTTTCTTCTTTACTTCTCTACTTGTAGGACTTCCATGCAGCCAGTTTTCCAGTGGTTCTGGATGATGGTTGTTCTGTATTTTAGTTGTAATTTTGATGTGGTTGTAGGAGGCAGTGAGTACAGGCATTTACCTATGCCGCTGTCTTCCTTTTTCCACTGAGTTTAGTCTTGTATCATTATTTATTAACTAGAGGCCTAGTGCATGAAATATGTGCACTTGGGGGGTGGTGCCCCTCAGGCTGACCTACATCCTCTCACTGTCCAGGAGCCCTCAGGGGATGTCTGACTGATGGGAAGTGGGCCTAAGCCAGCAGTCGGCCATCCTTAGAGTGGGCCTAAGCTGGCAGTTGGCCATCTTTAGAGTCACTGTCACTGTGCTTGCCAGCTGTGAGCCCAGCTCCTGGCTGAGCTGTGCTCCCCCTGTGGGAGCGCACTGACAACCAGGGAGCAGCTCCTGCATTGAGTGTCTGCCCCCTGGTCAGTGCACATCATAGCAACTGGTTGTTCCGCCATTTGGTCGATTTGCATATTAGCCTTTTATTATATAGGACTAGAGGCCCCGTGAACAAATTCCTGCACAGGTGGAGTCTGGCCAGCCTGCCCTGATGGGGGCCCATGGGCTGGGCTGGTGGGGGGGGGGGCAGCCACAGGCGGTTAGCTGGCCTGCCCTATGCCCTATCGGGGTGTGTGGGGGGGAGTCAGGGGTGGGGCTGGCCAAGGGAAGGGGCTGTGGGCTGTAGGCTAGCTGGCCTCACCCCAGATCAGGGTGTTGGGGGCCAATCAGGGGCAAGGCTGGTGAGGGGGGGCAATAGGGGCCCAGATCAGGCTGGTTGGTTGCCACAGTGCTCATCATAGCCATTGGTCATTCTGGTCTCTTTGGTCATTCTGCTGGTCCGGTTGCTGGGCTTTCATATATATATAGATTATTGTATTTTCCATAAAAACAACTGTAAATCTACTTTTGCCTACCCTGTATATAATTTTATATTCTGCTTAGTACTTTATTATAAATGCTTTTTACTTAAAAGGATATCATACATTTTTTTCCATGAATATATATTTTCAGTCATCTACCTCATCACCTGTCACATGCCATGCATATTCAATTAAATGGGTTCTCCTCCATTCTTATTTTTAACACTTGAACAAAAATCAATTTAAACATTCCACTATTTATTTTTTTCTATATTTTGCTTTTATTTCTGTCCTGGTGTCAAGCCACATGTGGGACACAGCCCTATTTTCTGAATTCTAAAATTTCACTTATAGTAGGCAGCTGTGTTAATACCATTTCTCTGGAGATTTAGGGATAATGATAATGAAGTGGATAATTCAAATATAATTATACTTTTCCATTCTAAAAATTCTCAGAGCATTTTTACCCACGTGGCTTAGAATTTATGGGCATATTATTAGCCCTACCTTCTTTTTGTGCTCTCTTTTCTCTATTTCTTCTCCAGTCTCCAATTTTATTTATTTTTATGCATATCATGTTAGCTATGTTTTTTTCTTTCCATCTACTCCCTTGGAGCTTCCGTTCCATTCTGCAGTAGCTTATCACAGTATTTTATTAAATAAATGTACAGTTTTATCCTAAAGAAAAAAATCTCTAATATTATTTGTTAAAAATATTTTTTCTCCACTCTGTTGCAAAGGTTTTTCCACAAGTTTTGGTTTAGTTGCTTGTGGTTTGTCTTTATGGAATTTATTCAGAGTATAACTTCTCTTGAATAATATTAAAATATGGGCAAGAGTTTTACTCTATCTCCTTAAAAGAAAGGTTAAGGAACACTAGGTTGATATTATAATTAAATTTCACCAATATTTTCCTGGGGTTTGAATGGAGAAGAGTGATCACTTCATTGACAGACCCTCTTAAGATATAGCTCCTTTATAATAGTCTCAATAAAATAGGAAAAAAAATTTACTAATCTTTTGAAAACAGGGTTGTGCTTCTTGTGGCCCAAAGATGATGTTTCTAGTGACAGTGCAGTTTCTATTATATGCCAGGTCTAATGCTAAAGAGGGTGGGGCCCCAGTAAAATAGTAATAAACTTGGTGGAATCTATCTTGCGTTCATCCTAGTTTGCCACTTGATACATTTCCCCACTTATGTATAACTTCTTTGGGCATCTACTACTCTACTACTGTTTAATCTTCTTTCCTCAATTTGTAGCACATTAGGGAAAGAATAATCATTATTTCTCAAATGGCAAATAATAAAAAAATAATTTTAAATTTTCCAAGTGGCTAATCAAATAAAGTTATAACTTTTGAGCAGATATTTATTTACAGGTTAAACTAGTTATTAATAAGTTATGTTTATGCGGAGACTGGGGACAGGAATTGTGTGGGATGATGTATCTCTCCATTCCTTTTTAAGGTTAGCACAGTGCCTGATTCATAGTAGGTGCTCAGCAATGAATTAATGAAGGAGTTAAAGACATTGTTTAAAGCATTTCAAGGTACTGATGGGAGATACGAAGGGGTACAATGTCAGGGAATTTTAGTGTAGTATTAGAAATACTCTATCAAGCAAACTAGAGACAGACCCATAGACAAAGAGCAGGATGACAGCTGGGGGTGGGGTTGAGGGACTGGGTGTGTATGTGTGTGGAGAGATTGAGAAAAAAAGAAAAGAAAACCAGAAAAAACTCATGGATATGGACAGCAGTGTGGGGATTGGGGATTGGGGGGAGGTGGAGAAGGGTATAAGGGGGTAAATGGTAATGGAAGGAGACTTGGCTTGGGTGGTGAACACACAATACAGTGTACAGATGATGTGTTGTGGAATTGTGCACCTGAAACCTGTATAATTTTGTTAACTAGTGTCACCCCAACAAATTAAAAAAAAAAAACCCTCAAAAAATAGTGTAAAAGCTGAACCTGAGGATAAACTTGAATTAATCACTTTGTTGTAGCCAGAAATGAGGATGTGAGGAGAGAGAGAGAGAACATGAGAGATGGTTTATTCTTCACCACATAGGCACATAGGAGAAAGGGGGCATGTCTTGAATCTGTAGTATCCATTCTTTGTAAATGTATTCCCTGTCAAACAGTGCAGGTTCCACCTTTAATTCTACATGATAGCTTTGCTGGGTAGAGTAATCTTGGTTGTAGGTTCTTGCTATTCATCACTTTGAATATTTCTTGCCACTCCCTCTGGCCTGCATGGTTTCTGTTGAGAAATCAGCTGACAGTCGTATGGGTATTCCCTTGAGGTAACTAACTGTTTTTCTCTTGCTGCTTTTAAGATTTGCTCTTTGTCTTTTGCCCTTGGCATTTTAATTATGATGTGTCTTGGTGTGGTCCTCTTTGGATTCCTTTTATTTGGGATTCTCTTGGCTTCCTGGACTTGTAAGTCTATTTCTTTCATCAGGCAGGGGAAGTTTTCTGTCATTATTTCTTCTAATAGGCTTTCAGTATCTTGCTCTCTCTCTTCTTCTGGCACCCTCATAATTCGGATGTTGGTATGTTTGAAGTTGTCCCAGAGGCTCCTTACACTATTTTCATATTTTTGGATTCTTTTTTCTTTTCTTTTTTCCAGATGGGTGTTTTTTGCTTCCTCGTATTTCAAATCTTTGACTTGATTCTTGGGATCCTCTAGTCTTCTGTTGGATCTCTGTATATTATTCTTTATTTCAGTCAGTGTATTCTTCTTTTATGAGAAATGGACTGATATTTTTAACGCTCCCTGTGAATACAGAGCTTATAGGTGGCAGCAGGAATCAGATCTCTGGGATGACTTTACATGGCTTTCACCTTGAGTCAGTGTATTCTTAATTTCTGATTGGTCCTTTTCCATTTTTTTGGTATTCTCATTAAGATCCTTGAAGGTCTCACTAAGTTCCTCGGAGGTTTGTAGAAGATTCCTGAGTAACCTTGTAACTGTGGTTTTGAACTCTAAATCCAGTAATTTGCTTTCCTCCATTTCTTTCATTTGTGACATGTTTCTTTGTCTCCACATTTTGGCTGCTTCCCTGTGTTGATAGAGTGGCTTTGTGTGGTAGGTGTCCTATTGGGCTCAGTGGCTCAGCCTCCCCAATCACCTGAGGTGGACACACTTTTAGTGCACTCCTTTGTGGGCTGGGTGCACAGTCTTGTTATAGTTAAGTCTTGATTACTGTTGGTATCCCTGGGAGGAAATGACCTTCAGGCCAATTGCTTGCAAGGACCTGCTGTGTCTATAGTGGAAGAATTGCTGTGCTGGAGGCATCCTTATGGGGCAGGACTTGCTTCAGTGGGGCTTTGGTGCTCATTGAGTCTGTCTCTTGAGTGTGTCACTTATGGATGTGAGGAGTTGAAATCTGGTATCTGACCACTGGGTACACTGGCTCCTGTATCTCCAAGGAGGTGCAAATTCAACCACTGTGTGAGCCCACCCAGCAGGAGCTACCGCAAGATCTGCAGATTTCTCCTCTTTGTTTGGGGTTTGGAAATTTTGGAGCTCTCTGACCCAGCTGCAGTTTGTTAGGTTAGGCTGCAAAAGGACAGGCAATTCCTTTGCGCCACTGCGCACAGCTTGGGTGGGGTTGTAAATTGGGTGGGGCGGGGTCTCAGAGAATCACCAGGGTGGAACAAACAGCAATGCCTGTCTGTCAGCCGTCTCCAGGTCTCCCCGTCCCCATGTCCCCAAGTCCCATGCCCTCACAGTAACGATGATCCCTGCGAGCAGTTCTGCAAGAAAGCCACCCTCGCTTTCTGACCCGATGCCAAACAGTCCAGTTTCTCCCTGTAGGAGTCTGGGTCCCTAGAGTCTTGCCGGAAACGAGTTCAGTGCAGTCGGGGGCTTGTATCTCCCAATTGAAAAAAACCTCGCACCCAGGTGCAGCTCGGTTTGCGCGCCTCCGTACCTCTGCTCTTGGCGCCTCTGCACCTCCTACCCAGCCTCAATGTGCTTTTTTCTTTCCTTCTAGTTGTAGAACTTCCACTCAGCCAGCTTTCTCGTGGTTCTGGATGATAGCCATTTTGTCTTTTAGTTGTAGTTTTAATGTGGTTGTGGGGGATGGCAAGTACAGGTATAGACCTTATGCCGCCATCTTGGTTGTCTCCCAAACTAGTAAATTAAAAAAAAAAAATCTCTTAGATGAGTTAAAATATCTTGACATTGTCTTACTGTTACCTTCTAAAACATGTACCAAGCTTTCTTTGTTTATTAGGGGATAACTAGAGGCCTGGTGCATGGATTCGTGCACATTGAAAGGAAATTAATTAGAAGGTGGCCGGCAAGGTGGGACTGGGCAAGACGGTCCTGACACTCCCTAGAGCCAACCTCCTGCGGTCCCTCCCCGGCTAGCCACACTTGGGGTGGTGCCAGGGCTCGAAGGGGGTCTGTGGAGTGAGTGAGGTCCCTCCAGCAGGTGGGTCCCTTGGCCTGGCTTGTGGAGATCAGGCTGAAACCAGAAATCTGACATTCCCCAAGGGGTCCGGGAGTGCAAGAGGGCACTCTGCAAAGTTGCTATCACTCGGCAGCTCCTGCGTTGCGCGTCTGCCCCCTGATGGTCAGTGCGCATCATAGCTACTGGCCGGTTGGCCAGTCGCTTAGCCTTTTATATATATAGGTGATCATACTTTTGAAATGATACATGAAATATATCCTAAGGCTATGATTTATAATTTGCAGTTTAATTCAAGTTGTTACTTTGAGTTTGGGGGCTAAGATGATGTTACCACTCAAGTGGTGAACTGTGGTAGTGTTTACAAAAGTATTTTTTAGATATTGACATTTGTGGTTATAAAAAAGATTTTAATGAAATTATAGTCTCTGAGGAAAATATTGTTTTTGTACTTGAACTACTGATTAATTAAATTGAAAATGTTCCAACCTCTTTTGCCATGTCATTATAATAAAAAAAATGACATAGATACTATTGGTATACTTAAAAAATAGGTCAAGAAGAAAGAAAAAAAATGAAGAGAGAGGATAGAAAAATGGAGTGAAAAAAATGAATGGCCAAAAGAAACACAAAAAATGGAAAAATAGAAAAAGAAGAGGCCCAAGACACTGAAAAGTGGTGTAATTAGGAAAACAAGAGCCACTGTAAATATTTCAGACAAAGGGAATTTAATATTGGGAATTAATTACCAAAAGAATTGGTTGGTCTGGAGAAGCAAAAAGTGGGTGATGAATTTACTGGAAGATCACCAATTGCAGGAAACCACTACCACTTCTCGGACTAAAAATGAAATGGTGTTTTACAGAGCCCATAAGTACTGTGATACTACGATTGCTGAACTATCACTGTTGCCCCTGGAGCTGCGTCTGCTTTGCAGAGCGCTCAGGAGCCAGTGCATCTAGTGATGAAAAAGCCTGTGGTCTTGTTGATGATGTTGGACTCATCTCAGAGGATGCTAGCGCCTGTGGTCACTCACTGCTACCCCTACTGGAACTGCCCTGCTCTCGCAGTGACCAGCATTTGTACGATAGTTATCTGGTGCAGCTGTTGCTGCTGGAGCCAGAGTCCATGATCAAACTTCTGCTGAGGTTCCTGGAACACTGCTGCTGTCTCTGTAGGAACAAGAAACAGAAGGAAGGAAATAAAATGGTTTATCTTCTCCTGCCATCTAATTTTTTACCAGTGTTTCCCTGTGGCAGAACATAAGGAAACCAGCTATTAAGGGAGTAAGGGAAATGTAGTCTATATAGACTTCTAACTCCCTCTGAAGTAAAAGGAGAGCATGGGAGGGCAGGCATGGACCTGAGAGCCAATAAAGAACCAGCACAGAAAGAAGTTACGAAATACTGCTTCTTTAGTCATACTAGAGAGAAGAAGCATTTTTGCAACTTTCTAAATGATGTAAAATAAATAAATAAAGGCGCTTTGTTTATTTTTTCTGGTTAACAGAAAGATTACATCACAGGGACCCATAGAAAGCCTTTGAAAGTGAGATAGTTCTTCATTGGGGTATCAATTAAGTATTTTAGTTTTAAGCAACAAAAAATGGACCCTGGTTAAGTTAAGAAAAAAATATATTTATGATAGGAGTATTGGATAGTCATCAGAAAGTGGAGTAACTAGTCCCTGGAAAAGAGAGAAATCGGGATAGCTCTGGATAGCTAGTTTGCAGACACTAATGAATGCCCTGTTTATGGTGCTACTTGCTGTTTGTATGGATCACTTTCACTCTTTTCTTCTTAAGGGTCACATTACCAATAGAAAGGTTGATCTGCCCTAGCTTTGATTAGCTGCCCATCCTTCATCAGAGGAGGAGGACACGGCACCTTGATGGGCAGCTCCATCAAGATTACTCAATAGTTGAGGGCTAATTTGTCAAAGGAATTTTGAGGTGTTAAATACAGTGGATACTAGGCAGGCAGAATCACAAGAATCTATTAACTGAGCTTAGTTTTAGATTAGCAAAAGGTAACTGGAAACCATAGCCAAAAATTCTTGAGCTCTTAATATGTAATAGGCACTCTGATCTCCTTTAATAATATGTTTGAGGAAGTTGTCATTATTATCCTCATTTTACAGATAAGAGGAATTGAGAGGTGCACTTCTGGTGATGGTGGATTAGGCAATTTGGACTAACTCTCCCACTGAGAACAACTAGAAAAGATGGATCACATATAAAAATCATCTGTGTGAAGGTATCAGAGAGCTAACCCATCAGTGAAGACTATGGGGACAAAATCCTGGAGAAGAAGGAAGCCCAAAGAGGTGAGCTGGGCATGTGAGGCCTTTTCCCTTAGGAGAAACTTCTGTTTCCAGTAGAGGTGGTGGAGAGGCTAAGAAACTGAAAAGAGCGTTTGACACACTTATGGGATGGGGCTAAGGGAGCAGCAGTTTGATTTCAGGGTCCACCAAGAAAGGAGATTTCCTGCTACATCCCCTAGCCTTGGGGTTAGGATCCTGGAGTGCTATGCCTTAGGAGAAGGTGAATCAAAAATAGAATGGCCCTAGCCGGTTAGGCTCAGGGGATAGAGCATTCGCCTGTGGACCAAAGGGTCCCGGGTTTGATTTTGGCCTAGGGCAGGTACCTTGGTTGCAGGCTCTTCCCCGGCCTGGGCCCTGACCGGGGCTCATGCAGGAGGCAACCAATCAGTGTGTTCCTCTCACATTGATGTTTCTCTCTGTCTTCCTTTCTCTCTTCTACCCGCCCTAAAAATCAATGGAAAAATATGCTTGGTTGAGGATTAACAAAAACAACAACAAACAAAAAAAAGAATGGTCTGCTTATAAATAAAACCTAGTCTAGAATCATTGATTGGATTAAGACTATCCAGGATTGTTAATGACTGTAGCCTCTTGTTTAAGCAAAAGTCAACCCTTTCTGGAGGAAGATATCATCTTAGGCCTTAAATAATTTTTACAGTTTTTTCATAAAATGTTTACATCCACACAGAAATACCCAGACATACTGGAGACAAGATCATATAGCTGAAACTAAGTGGAACAAAGACCATAGCAACAGACTCACAAGAGATTCAAGTAATGGATTTCTCAGGCACTCAATGGATCAGACAGACAAAAAATTAGTCATGATTAATATGTTATACCTTAAACATCTATAGTACTGTGCCCAATACCTGCAGAATATATATGTTCTTCTGAAGTGCACATAGAACACCAAAATTGACCATATACTAGGTCATAAAGCAGTTCTGAACAAAAATCAGATAATAGAAATGTACAGAGTATGTTCGGTGAACACTACTGGAAATCAGTAACGTAAGATAATTAGAAAATTCCCATATATTTAGAAATCAAGAAATCTACTTCCAAATAACCCAAGGATTAAAGAAGAAATTACAAAGAAAATTTAAAAATATTTTTACCTGAATAATAATGAAAACACAAGTTGCCAAAGTTTGTATGATGCAGCTAAGTTCCTTTGAAGGTAATTGATAGATTTCTGGCCATATATCATAAACGAAGAATGGGTGAAAATGATCTAATGCATTCATCTCAAGGAAGTAAGATCAAAATCTCAGAAAATTAAGCCCAAAGAAAGCAGAAGGAAGGAAATAATAGGAAGGAAATAATAAAGACGAGAGAAATCAATGAAAAGAAAAATGAATGTAATATCAATAAAGAAAGATTAATAACAACTGGTAAACACCTGATATCACTGATAAAAAAAGAGAGAGAAGGTATAGCTAACCAATATCAGGAATTGAAAAGAGGATATCACTATAGACCCCATAGACATCCTATATAATAAAGAGCTAATATGCTAATCAGATGGAAAAGCAGAACGACCGTCCGGACATCCTTCCGGATGACCTTCCAGATGAAGCTGGAGCTGCGAGGGCTGGCCGAGGCTGTGAGGGCCTGCACACAAGGGGCTGCGAGGGCCAGCTGGGGCTGTGAGGGGCTGTGAGGGCTGGCCGGGGCTGCGAGGGCCGATACCCTTGCAAGAATTTCGTGCATTGGGCCTCTAGTGATTATTATATTGTAACAAAAGAGAAATTCAAGTCATTTTTGGTTAGCCACCTCAATTTACTACCATACAGAAAAGTCAGTTTTTATACTTTAATAAAAGTGAAAATAAGAGGTAGCAACAATTCTACCTCTTCCATCAGTTCTGTGGCCTTTAAGTTTCATACTTTCCTTCATTTGTAAAATAAGAGTCTGGGTGGATTATCTCTGACTTTTCCCACTTTTAATGTCTATAATTCTGTTATTAGAAGAACATTTAATTTTTACTCACTTGTTGCATTATGAAGAAGCAAGTGACTTTTACTTTAGATTTTTCATGATTAATGAAATATAAAACCTAAGGGCTTGAAAAGTACATGTCCAATTTCTGTTAATTATAACATTTTCTGTTCTATGGTTGTGCCTTTAAAATTGTATCTGCTACAGAAGATACATTTAGGATCAATGTTTAATGTCACTTTAAATTATTTAAAAACTTTAAGAAAAAGTTTATCACACTTTGAACAACAGAATATTTACTATAATGTTGATTGCTTTATTGGATGTAGGTAAACACTAGGTTTTGGAAGCAAAGTTGGTTTGGGATATTTCTTCTTGCAGCTATTAGTTTGTCCTTTAATAAGTTATTTACCTTGAGGGACTGTGATGTAAGGTAATTTACCTTGTAGGACGTTGAGAATTGAGTAAAAACATCAAATGCCCAATATAGTACATAGCCATAGTATTTGCAGTTAAAAATTACTTATTTTCTATTCTCTCTTTAACAATACTGAGCAGGGCTCTCTAACTGAGGCTAAAGACAAGAGGCATAGAAATGACACACTCTGCAATGTTCAATAATTAGCTAATGTAAATGTAGGCATAACTATATACAATAAAGTACAGTAATATGCAGCTATAACTATTAGGTACTTCTAGTGTTAATTTCCAGTTATTCCTCATTAAGTTATGGTGCAATGCTCAGCCTTATGGTTGCAGGAATTAGCTTTGTTGTGGTCTCAGTCAGATCATCTTTCATTTTTTGGCTCTTCATTGTCCACAAATATGATTTTCTGTTTCATTCAAATCTACTTCCCAGTGACTACATCACAGAGTTTTGATTCACTGTGTCTGAAATGTGGTCCCAGGTGTGAAGGAAAAAGTTTTCTAGGATATTCTGGTTTTTATATCTTTCCATTTGATGGATTTTAGGTAGGGGTTGGCAAATTACTGAACATGGGCCAAATCTCCCTCTCTCTCTTTTTTTTTTGCATCTCTTTTGTGAGATGAGTGGTTTTTGCATTTTTAAGTGGTTAAAAATCAAAAGACTATTTTATAACTCATGACAATTATATGGAATTTAAATTCCAGTGTTTATAACGTTCCGTTGGAGCTGTCATGATCCTCTGTGGCTGTTTTGTGCTGGATGGCAGAGCTGAGCATTGGGGACAGAGAGCTGTGTGTGGCACTCTTTCTCTTTGCATGCTGCTTGCTCACAGACTGTTTGATGCCGTTAAAACTCCACAGCATTTTGAGTGCCATGTGTCCGCTGTATTGTGACATTTAGTTCTATTTATTTTTTACTTACCAATGCAAACTCATCATGTCAAAACAAGACGAGAAAAGTGGATTTCAAATGTGTGCTTTTATAGCATAGTGGAGTGTGGATTATTCTGTTGTCAAATTAGATGATAATGCATTGTATTTATGTGTTGACACTGTAGTTGTGCTGAAATAATACAATATATGTTGACATTACCATACTAAGCACCCATCACAATATTCCCATCTAGGGGAAATGAGAACATTTAAAATGGAATATGTATTAGAGTAGAATTTCTTTTCAAACAGTAAAAAAAATGAAAGTACTTTAATCAAAGAAAATTCCCAAATGGCTCATTTGCTAGCCAGTCCACTCACCTTGTGAATTAATTAAAGCACATTTATTTTGCAGCAGCTGAAAAAATGTGTCTAAGAGAAAATAAACTTGTTTAATACTACTACGCCTTTCAATGAGACTCATTTCTCAAAGAGCTGAGGACATTAGGAGCAACATCTTACAGTCAATTAAAAAACAAGGCAAATGATTTTGAGTGGTTTTCCTGCTGAGTGGAGAGCGATTCTTGGTACTGCTCTGTTGTTCATTAGAAGAGTCGGTACTGAATTGGAAGTGATGAAGAATAAGCTTCTATGAATAGTCTGTGGAACAACAAGAAGCAAGAACATTTTTAAAGAATCTGAGAAAACACCAATTCAGTACAACTGAAGTGGACTCTGCTACGATGTGTTCAAACTGCTGACGATAAAAATTTGTATGGAGTAGAAAAAGGCTAAGTTGGATAAATTTACCAAGTTTATGGACCCGGCGGGTGTTGCTCAGTGGTTGATCGCTCACCCGTCCACCAAGAGGTCACTGTTTGATTCTCAGTCAGGCCAAGTGCCTGGGTTTGTTTCAGCATCATCACATCTTCCTTTTTTTGGCATCATTTGCAAAGTGTGGACCAGCCAGGAACAACTGTACACTGTGGACAGATCTGGAACAACTATTTTCCCCATTAGCCCTGAGTGTCAGAACTCCTTTCTCCCAATGAAATTTTATCCTAGCCAAATTGTGAGAGATTAGGCTGGTAGGAGTAAGAGTAGGCGTGGAGGGATCGTAGAATTGCTTTCTCTTCCCTTGATGTTCAGCCTATCAGCCTACTAGCTCACCCTGGTTATTTCAGATAGTTTAGCAATGAGCTGCACTTTTAGGAAGCCTTGTCTGCACTCATATTCTAAACTCTTGACCCTGATATTAGAAACTACCAAGAGCCTTGTTCATAAGTGTGATATTCATTCTGTAAGTGGCACGTCAGGCTCAAATACGTGCCTAGGACTTTAATATTGTAATCTTTAATGCCATCATTGAGGTGATCTACTTTGAGGACCTGCAGAGTATCGCCAGAATCCAACATTATTTGACTGGGCTCCAGGAGCCAGTGGTGAACCTTGGCCATCTGGTCGGCTTCCGCATTTTCAGTTCTTGCCAAACAGTGAGGCAACAATTTGGTTCATTAGCAAGGGGCAATGAGTTGGGCTTTCATGTAGTTAAATGCGACAGTATGAGTAGGGCTTTAACAATCTTCTGAACACCATAAGCTTAGACTGAAGGAGAAGAATGTGAAAAGGCCTAAGAACCAAAGTTCAGGAAGGGGCTAAAATGTATAGAACAGCAGACATTGTGTTAGGTGCTGTGCATGTAGCATTTTATTACCTTACAGCCCAAGAAAACCTGGGAGTGAGGTGCTACCATGCTTATTTTATAGATGACACTCAGAGATCAAGTGATTCAAAATAGTAAGCAGTAGATTAAAAGCCCAGTCCGTCTATCTTCAATCTGTCTTCAGTACTTGACACTTACGATACAGTTGACACAAGTAGATACCTTAGCAAAAGAGCAAAGGCCAATAATAAAAGAGCAGTTTGGGACACCTCTGGCTTCAGTTTCGTCAGAATTGTGTTTTTTTGGGAAGACCAATTGTGTTTGATCCAAACTTTTTTTTGGGAATGGAACTGCAGAGAATATCCTGATCTCTATTTTTGTTAAGTTTTAGGAGGTAGCTCCCTTGACCTGCCACAGTAGAAGCACATAAGAGCACTTTGGTGGGAATGGGATTGAAGAGAAATTTTACATGAGAAAAACAAAGTTTATATATATATATATATTTCTGTAGATGTGCTTTATGGTAGAGGAGGCTTAAAAGTCTGCATGTACCTAAGAAAAAGCAGTAAGAAAGAATTAATACAATGTAGAAATCTATATAAATAAAAAGCCAGTGTCTGTGAAGAACAGGACGACCAAACGACCAGTCACCATGAGGTGCATTGAGCACCCCTTGGTCCATCCCCCCCCCACCCCCCCCTGACTACAAATGGGGCGGAATGGCTCTCGCTGCTGCGAGGGCCAGGGCTCAGGCAGCTGTGAGCCCTGGCGGCTGCAAGGCCTGGGACTTAGGCAGCCCCAGCTTCGTCCTGAAGGTCATCTGGACGGTGGTTCTGCTGTTTGGTCTAATTAGCATATTAGCTCTTTTCATTTAAGGATATTCTTTTTTTTTATATTTTTTTATTGATTTTTTACAGAGAGGAAGGGAGAGAGATAGTTAGAAACATCGATGAGAGAGAAACATCGATTAGCTGCCTACTGCACATCTCCTACTGGGGATGTGCCCGCAACCCAGGTACATGCCCTTGACCGGAATCGAACCCGGGACCTTTCAGTCCACAGACCGATGCTCTATCCACTGAGCCAAACCGGTTTCGGCCATTTAAGGATATTCTTGAGGATGTGACAGTTTTGGTAAGCCTAATATTTTTACTAAATATTAGTTTTCCAAATTCTCTGCTCTACTATTGCAGTGACTTAAGATATTGGGATGTGGATGCTAAGCCTGGTTTGTAAGCATCTGATCTTTAATTACATTAATTTCTTTTGCTTCAGCCTCGTTATATAAAATGGGAATAATAGTACTTTCTTCAGAGGGTAGTACTTAACATGACTGAAATGGCAAGCAGTCAGTAAAAAGAAATAGTAATTATTTTTAATAATGTACTTAGTAGTTGCAGAGTAGTTTCATATTGCTGCTTGATTACAGTCTTTGCCGTGGTTCTTTCTTTAACCTTTCAACTAATGAGGAAATGCAAAGTTTGGTCTTCTGTGGCATATTTTTTCCTATCAAACGATGGGAATGGGAGATGTTTAGCAATATAGTAGTAACCCTGTGACTTCGGTTGGCTATGTGATGTATTTTGGTTACTTGCCAAAAAAAGCTAACATCAGCCCTGGCTGAGGAGACTCAGTTGGTTGGAGCATCGTCCCGTATACCAAAAGGTTGTGGGTTTGATTCCTGGTTAGAGCACATGCCTAGGTTGCGGGTTCGATTCCCGGTTAGGGCACGTGCATGAGGCAGCCCCTCAATGTTTCTCTCTCATCTCATCTTCTCTCTCTCTCTCTCTCTCTCTCTCTCTCTCTCTCTCTCTCTCTGTCTCTCTCTGTCTCTGTCAAAATCAATAAAACGTATCCTTAATGAGGATTAAAAAAAGTAATTTCGTAGAAGTTCATGATCAAGGTGGTCAATTTTCATGTTACAAGAATATGTGGTATTAGGTTTATTTTAGTCCCCTAGAGCAGGGAAAGTAATTTTATTCTTATTTTACAGATGAGGAAACAGATTTAAATATGTTAGTTGACATCCAGAATCATACTGGAAGAGCCAGGACTTGATCTGTGTTTTATGGGTTTATATCTGCCTCTTTCTTCTTCATAGGAAATTTTTATTTATTAGCTTAGCCAGTATATGCTCTGTCTAGATAAAGTAACCCATGAAACTCAGAGTAATATTCTCCAAGTTATATTTTTTTATGTTGTTGACAAGCAGTTGTGTCCAGGCAGTTGGACACGTTCTCAATACTTTTTTCTTCATTCATCAGATACATATCTCTGCAGGAAAAAAATGATGTTGATAAAGGTTAGGTTCCCAGGGTGAGACAAAACAAAACAAAACAAAACAAAAAACTAACCCAACAAGTAATGTATATTTTTTAGCAGGATTTCTTGTTTGTTCATTCATTGGAACATTATAGTATTTCAGCTATAGTTTTTTAAGCTATAATTTAGATTTTGTGGGTCAGCATAGGGACCTGAAAATACTTCTAGAGGAATATGCATTTTAGGTTACAATCAATTTAAGAAAGATAATTTTGGAATATAATCTATTTGAAAATTGGAGACAGTCTATACAGATTCACTTTGGATTAGGGCTACTGGAAATACAAATAAAGATAGAAATGCTACCTTACATTGAAAGGTTGGTGAGGATTAAATGAAATAACTAACACAGTGCTTATTTCAGTAGTTGATAGTAGATTCTCAAAAAATGATAGCTCTTTTCTCTCTCCCTTTCACCCATATTACTTATCCTTAATGATTACAAACAGTACTTAATATTATCTCTATTCTGTCTCCTGACTAGGACAAAATGAGATTAACATCAAACTGCTAGCCAGTGTGTTGTCAAAAGCCTTTCAAGGCTCTTAGCTGCCTGTGTTAAATAGTCCATCCACTGTTAGACTATTAACTCACTATTAGACTGTTAACCGTGAGTAGTTTAATATTCCTATTTCTCTTTGGCATTCTCAGTCAGGAAAAATGTCCATGTGTGTTCCTTCTGAGTTTCTTCTTCTTTTCCCACCTTGAGGCAAAATGAAAAGAGGAAGCATAAATCGTATATTGGTGTTAGACATTATATTTTAAAACATCATGATTTTAACAAATATTTATTTTATCACATACTGTGTCCCAGCACGGCTCTAGAAATATGGGACATGCAGTGAATGAAGCCATCAAATAAAACACCTCAATAATTTCTTCCCCTGGTGGCGTTCACATTCTACATTAACTATTTCCCTATATAATGACTGTAACAATATCTGGCTTCATATGCTTTTGCTTTTTTCAACACTTTTTTTAGTTCTAATTCAGACCTATCAGGCCACAGTTATAAAGGTATACACAAGTCAATTTAGGTATTGTATTTAGGTATGTAGGAGTACCGAGAGTGGGTAACCTGTGCTCTGTTCGTAATGCTCCCCTAACTGAATGTGCAGCCTTGGGCAAGCTACTATTCCAATAATGTGTAAAATTAAAATATACGATTGGAGTGTCTCTAAAAAATTTCGGTGATTCTAAAGTTTTTTATACCTTAAAAAAGGTAGCTTCTCTGTAGAATGTGTTCTTGTTCTAATGATATTGTCACCCCAGTGAGGATCCAGAATTCCAGCCGTGCTCTTTATAAGTTAAAACTATATCACCTATATCAACTACACTGAATGAGAAGCAAGGAGACTAGGTAAGAGGACTGCTGATAAGCCAAAATCCTTACACCTTTGCAGTTTCTCTACTTCAGTATTTCCACTTAAAAATTTCTCATCCTTTTTTTTTTTTTAAATATATTTTATTGATTTTTTACAGAGAGGAAGAGAGAGAGATAGAGAGTTAGAAACATCGATCAGCTGCCTCCTGCACATCCCCCACCGGGGAAGTGCCCTCAACCCAGGCACATGCCCTTGACCGGAACCGAACCCGGGACCCTTCAGTCCGAAGGCCGACGCTCTAGCCACTGAGCAAACCGGTTTTGGCAAAATTTCTCATCCTTGATGTAGATAAGGATTTACCACAAAATATGATCATGCAGTATTCTCCTTTATGATAAATACCCCAAATCCTCGATATTTTTATTGATTTCAGAGAGAGGAAGGGAGAGGGAGAGAGAGATAGAAACATCAGTGAGAATTATCAATTGGCTGCCTCCAGCATGGCCTATACTGGGGATCAAGCCCCCAACGTGGGCACATAATCTGACCAGGAATCTACCTGTGACATTCTGGTTCATAGGTTGACACTCAACCATGAGCATGCCAGTTGGGCATACTTATCTTTATTTTTAAAAGAAATTTGATTTTAAAATAATCTTAAAAATCTTAAATAGTAAAAAGGAAAATGAAGCAGATAAAGACAAAAGATTCTTTTCAAAATATTTTTTGGCCTTAAAATTTTTTTTAAAAAATTTAATCTAGATAAAACCAAGTTTATTAATGCAAATGAATAGAACAACTGGAGTGATTAAGTCGGCTTAAAAATCCAATTATAAAAATATGAACAATTTCATTAAAATATGGGTAGAGGAATGAAATAGACATTTTTCCAAAAAAGGCATACAAATGGCCAACAGGTCCATGAAAAGATGCTTAACATCTTTAATCATCAGGGACATGCGAATCAAAACCACAATGAGCCATTCCATCACACCTGTTAAAATGACTAACATCAAAAAGACAGGAGACAGCATGTGTTGGCCTGGATGTGCAGAAAAGGGAACCTTGTGCAGTGATAGTGGGAATGTAAGCAGGATATTGAAGACATATCCTCACAGTTTTATTGCAGTATTATTCAAATAGCCAAGATGTGGGACAAATCTGTGGGTCCATCAATGGATGACTGGATAAGGAAGATACACATACATATATACCCCCCCCCCCCACACACACACACATACACACATACACACAGCGGAGTATTACTCTTGAGAAAAGGAAAATTTGCCATTTGTGACAATATAGATGGACCTTGAGGGCATTATGCTAAGTGAGATAAATCAGAGAAAGAATACTGTATAATGCCACTTCTGTGTGGAATGCAAAAAAGCTGAACTCGTAGAAACAGAGTAGAATGATGGTTACCTGGGGTTGGGTGTGGGTAATTGGGGAAGTGTTACAGTGCACAGCCTTGCAACTAGAAGATGAATAAGTTCATTAGCACAATACAGTGAGTTATGAATAATACTGTACTACATACCTAAAATGCTAAGAGACTGAATGGTAAATGTTCTCTACACAAAAAAGGAATGGCAATGTGATGGATAGAAGTATGAGCTAATGCTAAGGTTGTAATCATACTGCACTATAAATGTATAAAATCAACAAGTTGTGTACCTTAAACTTTCACAGTGTTATATGTTAACTATTTTGCAATAAAAAAACCAAAGTCTTTGTGATTTCTTACTTTAATAAGCCAATTAACTAGGGAAAATATTTAGATTTCAAAATTGTAGAGTATGAGTGCTATATAAATTTAATGAAATATTAATTATCTAAGTTGGTATTTTTATTCTCTTAATTTGTTACTGAAATTTAACTTTGGCTGATACTTTGCCAATCAATTTAGGTGTTCACCAATTAATAGGACAGCTAATATCACATAGGCCTTTTAAAAAAATTGTTTGGTGGTACATTTGCCTAATGATGAACTGGATTGAATAGGTTTTGGTGATGAATTATTAGATGGTGAATTAGTTCTGATCATATATGTAAATGTCTGATAGATTCTGATAAATTTAAATCTAACCTCAATTTGAACTTTCATTTTTAAATTTGTTACATAATTACTGAATCTTATTCTTTTCCAAAAAAAGAAAAAAGAAAAGAAAAACCATTCAGTCATTTTTCAAAGATGTAGCTTAAACATTGCCAAATGATAATTACTTTGTAGTAATTGCATAAAAAACTTACTGAGCTATCTTGGAAATAATTTTTTTTTTATTAGAAAGGATAAGGAAAAAGATAACTAAAAAGTTAGCTTCTTGTAATATAAATCTTAATGTATTTTTCAACTAAAATAATGTATTTTCACAGTATTGATGTATGCATGACGTATTAAAGAAATTAGGAGCCCTAACTGGTTTGGCTCAGCGGATAGAGCGTCGGCCTGCAGACTGAAGGGTCCCAGGTTCGATTCCGGTCAAGGGCATGTACTTTGGTTGCGGGCACATCCCCAGTAGGGGGTGTGCAGGAGGCAGCTGATCGATGTTTCTCTCTCATCGATGTTTCTAATTCTCTATCCCTCTCCATTCCTCTCTGTAAAAAATCAATAAAATATATTTAAAAAAAAATAAAAAAAAATTAGGAAACCATTTGGCTCTGCAAAGAACTAGAAAACAATGTGGCAGACGCTAAATTTGATTCTAAATTCTGGCAGCGGAAAATTATCAAATAGATAAAGAACATATGTTCATTTACTTGGTAGAGCATTTTAATAAAAATAGGTCAAAATAATTGGTAGAAAAGAAGTGCTAATTCATAGAGCATAATAAACAAAGACCCCCTTTTTAAAAACAAAAAACAAAAACTACAGTGAAGTTGTAGTTGCATATAAAGTTCTAGTTCTCTGATAGCCCCAGAGAACACACATACTAGCACAGTTCCATGCCTTTCTGCTCTCATGCCTGAGGCAGCCAAAAGCCATGAACCTTTTTTCCTTTCTGGCATAGCACGCTATTTTATGTTGGCCTTGCTTGCTCTTGTGTGCCTGTGTCTGCTTTCCCTTCTGGCTCTGGCTCCATTTAGCCTCCTGCTTTAGGTTCTGCTTGTTTTCCTGGCTCAAGCTGTGTTTATCTTCCATTCTCCGCTTCCTTTGTCAGCTCAGTGGGTCTCACACCTCCTGCCTCTCTGGCCACTTAACGGTCATTTCCTTTTCTCTGCTCAATATTTATGCTTGCCTTCTGGCCCTAATAATCCCTCCTCTTCCGATTTACTCTTCTTTGTACTCCTTTACACACAGAATTATGATATGAAACCTACAGGTTGACCTAATATACATCGGCATATATATAAAGGCACCTCACGTTTGACTATTTTTTAAAAATCTTTATTGTTGAGATTATTACTGATGTTCCTCTTTTTCCCCTCATTGTTCACCTCTATCCATTCCCGCCCCAGGCCTTCGCCACCCTATTGTCTGTGTCCATAGGTAATGTATATGCATATAAGATCTTTGTTTAATCTCTTCCCACCTCTTCACCCCCTTCCCTCTGTTCCATTTCCATGCCTCTGATTCTATTTTATTCACCGGTTTATTCTGTTCATTAGATTTCTTATTCGTTTATTTTGATTTTTAGATTCAATTGTTGATAGATATGTATTTGTTGCCATTTTCTTGTTCATATTTCTGATCTTTTTCTTTTTCTTCTTCCTCTTAAAGAATACCCTTCAACATTTCATATAATATTGATTTGGTGGTGATGAACTCCTTTAGCTTTTTCTTGTCAATGAAGCTCTTTATCTGACCTTCAATTCTAAATGATATCTTTGCTGGGTAGAGTAATCTTGGTTATAGGTCCTTGCTATTCATCACTTTGAATATTTCTTTCCACTCCCTTCTGGCCTGCATAGTTTCTGTTGAGAAGTCAGCTGACATTTGTATGGGCATTCCCTTTTCTCTTGCTGCTATTAAGATTCTCTCTTTATATTTAGCCCTTGGCATTTTAATTATGATGTGTCTTGTTGTGGTCCTCTTTGAGTTCCTTTTGTTTGGGACTCTCTGTGCTTCCTGGACTTGTAAGTCTATTTCTTCGGCCAGGTAGAGGAAATTTTCTGTCATTATTTCTTCAAATGGTTTTCAATATCTTGCTCTCTCTCTTCTTCTGGCACCCCCATAATGTGAATGTTGGTACACTTGAAGTTTTCCAAGAGGCTCCTTATACTGTCTTCATATTTTTGGATTCTTTTTTCTCTTTGCTCTTCTGGTTGGGTGTTTTTTGCTTCTTCATATTTTAAATTGTTAATTTGATTCTCAGAATTCTCTACTGTTGAATCTCTGTATATTATTCTTTATTTCAGTCAGTGTATGCTTAATTTCTGATTGGTCCTTTTCCGTTGTTTTGGAGGTTTCTAGAAGATTCTTGAGTAACCTTATAACTGTGGTTTTGAACTCTATATCCAGTAGTTTGCTTTCT
The DNA here is from genome assembly GCF_964212035.1 of Myotis nattereri. Lineage (NCBI taxonomy): Eukaryota > Metazoa > Chordata > Mammalia > Chiroptera > Vespertilionidae > Myotis > Myotis nattereri. The sequence goes on from NC_138092.1 coordinate 14,373,535, forward strand.
TTCATTTCTTTCATTTGTGACATGTTTCTTTGTCTCTGCATTTTGGCTGCTTCCCTGTGTTTGTTTCTATGTATTAGGTAGAGCTTGTATGTCTCTTTGAGTTGGTAGAGTGACCTTGTGTAGTAGGTGTTCTATAGGGCCCAGTGGCTCAGCCTCCCCAGTCACCTGAGCTGGGAGCTCTAGGTGCTCCCCTTTGTGGGCTCTGAGCACAATCTTGTTGTAGTTGAGACTTGCTTGCTATTGGTGTTCACTGGGAGGAATTGACCTCCAGGCAAATTGGCTGTGAGGACCAGCTGTGACTACAGTGGGAGAACTGGGGTGTAGGAGATACCCCTATGGAGTAGGACTTGCTTCAGTGGGGCTTTGGTGCTCACTGAGTCTTCCCCTTGAGTGTGTTGCTTCCCCTAGAGTTGTAATCTGGTATGGTCTGACACTGACCACTGGGTACACTGGCTCTTGGATCTCCAGGGAGGTGCAAAGTCAGCCATTGCCTGGGGTCAGCCAGCAGGAGCTCCAGAGAGATCTGAAGATTTCTCCTCTTTTTATCAGGTTTGGAAGTGCCCAGATGAGGCCCAGCTATGAAGCAAGGCAGGCTGGTGCTGGTGCCGGGTCTTGGGCCTTTTATTGATAGGTTTGGGGCTCCCTGACCCAGCTGCAGCTTGTTGAGAGATTTTAACCTGAGCAGGGAAAGGCCATTTATATGCAAAAGCTGCTGTCCACAGCTTGGGTGGGGTTGTAAATTGGATGAGGCGGGATCTCAGGGAATCACCAGGGTGGAGCTAACAGAAAGCTGCCAGTCAGCCCTTGGACGGGAGAGATCCCAGCATAGGAACAATGATCCCTGCGAGAACCTTTATCTGGGACAAAGACGCCCCCCAGTTCATGCCCTCATGCCAGACAATCCAGTTCCTCCTCATATGTGTCTGTGTCCCCCAGAGCCTCGCCCTGGTGCTGGAGCTCAGAGGAAGCAGGACCTTGTAAGTTCAGTTTGAGCACCAGCCTTTTAAGGGGAACAGCTGGGTCTCCAGCAGCCTCTGTGTCACTGAGCCTCAATCTGCAATGGTTTTAACAGCCTGTAGTTCTTACTGCTCATAGGGACTTTTTTCCCCCAGCTCTGGGACCCTGAGCTAAAGGTCTGGTGTGCGGCTGAGACCCCTTGCTCCTCTGGGCGGCCTCTGCAGAGGTGATCTTCCTCCAGATTAAAAAAGCAGCCCATGTGGGTGCCAGACCAGCCCGTATCGCCCCTCTGCACCTCCTCCCCATCTCAGTGTGCTTTCTTCTTTACTTCTCTGCTTGTAGGACTTCCATTTAGCCACCTTTCCAGTGGTTCTGGATGATGGCTGTTCTGTATTTTAGTTGTAATTCTGATGTGGTCGTGGGAGGCAGCGAGTACAGGCGTTTACCTATGCCACCATCTTCCTTTCTCTGTTTTTTGCTTTTAAAATTTTTTTATTTTTAAGCCATTTTATCTCTCATTAAAACTGTGATCTTGGAGATATAATTTAAACCATATGAACTTTAGTTCTCAATATGTTAGATTGGGCTGTATTCGAAATAAATCCATCTTTGTACATTGTGAAGATTAAATGAATTAATGTAAGGGATAGCATTTTATAAACTTTAAGGTACTTTTTTACTTACATAAAGAATTCTTTCAACTTCTATGCTATATGACTATAGTCTTCCATTGTTATTTAAAATTGCATTTATCAGTATCCAATATAATTGGATTCCTTTTTTTCTTGATTTGTAGGAATTCTTTGAATAGTCTAGATCAGTGGTTCTTAACCTTCCTTAATGCCATGACCCTTTAATACAGTTCCTCATGTTTTGGTGACCCCAACCATAAAATTATTGTCATTGCTACTTCATAACTGTAATTTTGTTACTGTTATGAATCGTAATGTAAATATCTGATATGCAGGATGTATTTTCATTGTTACAAATTAAACATAATTAAAACATAGTGATTAATCACAAAAACAATATGTAATTATATATGTGTTTTCCGATGGTCTTAGGCGACCCCTGTGAAAGGGTCGTTCAACCCCCAAAGGGGTCGCGACCCACAGGTTGAGAACCTCTGGTCTAGACATTAAACCTTTTTAATTTTGCAGAATCTTCTCCCACTGTGTTACCTATCTATCTGTTATGATAGGTGCCCTATATTGTCTTTCATTAAACAGACATTTTTAATTTTTTTTTTTTAAATATATTTTATTGATTTTTTACAGAGAGGAAGGGAGAGAGATAGAGAGTTAGAAACATTGACCAGCTGCCTCCTGCACATCTCCCACTGGGGATGTGCCCGCAACCCAGGCACATGCCCTTGACCGGAATCGAACCCGGGACCCTTGAGTCCGCAGGCCGACGCTCTATCCACTGAGCCAAACCGGTTTCGGCGACATTTTTAATTTTAATGTAGTCAGATGCACACTTTTTTTTAACCTCCATGTGATGTTAGAAATCTTTCTTTCTCTTTTTTCATTTTTTTTTAAATTAGTTAAGGTATTACAAATGTGTCCTCATCCCCCCCATTAACCCCCAACCTCCCCCTCCCCGCCCGCACAAGAAATCTTTCTTCATTCCAAGATTTCAATAAGATGTTTTTCTTTATTTTCTTATGTTAGCTTTATCTTTCACATTTAGTACTTTGAGTTTTCTTTCTTTCTTTCTTTTTTTTTTTACAGTGTGAAGCAGGGTTTGTCAAGCTACAACACACAGTTCATATCTGTCTCAAATCTGGCCGAATTTTTGTACAGCTTGTGAGCTACGATTGGTTTGATAATTTTAAATGGTTAAAAAAGGCAGAGAATAACAATACTTTGTGATATGAAAGTCAGTTTTCGTTATTTATAAATAAAGCTATTGGAACTCAGCCATGTTTATTTGTTTATGTATTGTCTATGGCTGGTTGTTTTTGTGCTAAAATGACAGAGTTGAATAGTTGCAACAGAGACTAAATAGCCTGAAAAGTATAAAATATTTATTAGATGGCCCTTTACAGAAATAAAAATTCTGAACCCTGATGTTAAGTAAGAATATAATTTCACGTTTCTATGAATTAGTTTCTATGATAACATCAACCAAACATCCCTTTTTTTTCCTTCCTCTGATTTGTGAAACAACCTCTTTGAGTTTTTTTTGTTTGAACCACTATGGCTTTGTAAGTTTCAGTCATTTAAACTACAGGGGTTCTTAGAAGCTGATTTTTGCAATTAGCCTTAACTTTGTCTATTCCAGTGACGGCGAACCTTTTGAGCTCGGCGTGTCAGCATTTTGAAAAACCCTAACGTAACTCTGGTGCTGTGTCACATATAGAATTTTTTTGACATTTGCAACCATAGTAAAACAAAGACTTATATTTTTGATATTTATTTTATATATTTAAATGCCATTTAACAAAGAAAAATCAACCAAAAAAATGAGTGGCGTGTCCCCTCTGACACGCGTGTCGTAGGCTCGCCATCACTGGTCTGTATTGCCTTGATCATTTTGCAGAATCTCCTCCCGCTGTGTTACCTGCCCATCAATCTGTTATGGTAGGTGCCCTGTATCTGTGTATGATTATTTTAGGCTCTGAGAAAACTCCTTCTTATGCCCTTGTGCACGATGTTTATTTAATCTGGCTGGAGGTAGAGGTCCAAATTTGGTGACCTCCTCTATCTAGTTTCTTCTTTTTCTTCTTCTTTATTTTAAGATAGAAAAGCACCTCTGGTTTAATATTCGTGACTGCCACAAAGACGTGAATCAACATTTATCAAGAGCCCATTATGGGCCACTCATTGCACTATGTGTTTTTATAACATTCCAAACATATAGGAAAGTTTAGAGAGTAATACAACATATGCCATGTATTTTCATCCGTTACTTCTTTTAATCCTAACAACCACTCTATGAGGTGGAAATGAAAATAAAATGGTTACATACCTTGCAAAACAGTGAACATTGGGGCTAGCAGTACTCAAACCCTAGTCTGCTTGACCTCAAAGCCTGTACTATTCCATATACAATTAATTTGGGAGATCATGTTGTGCTTTCTTCTTTTTTTTTAAAAATATATTTTATTGAATTTTTACAGAGAGGAAGAGAGAGAGATAGAGAGTTAGAAACATCGATGAGAGAGAAACATCAATCAGCTGCCTCCTGCACATCCCCCACTGGGGAAGTGCCCACAACCCAGGTACATGCCCTTGACCGGAATCGAACCCGGGACCTTTCAGTCCGCAGGCGGACGCTCTATCCACTGAGCCAAACCGGTTTCGGCGATGTTGTGCTTTCTTAACCTCCAGTATGTCAAATCAAATCCCTCATCCTCACTTTCTTTGAGAGTGTCTTGAAGATGGAATATGGATAGTGTCTTTCTTTATTCCTTTGACTAGTACGTTTTTTTTTCTGAAAGCCTCATTATTTTGAGTTCTCTCATATGTTGTGACAGCAGGTTTCTTTGTCAACCATCCTGTTCAGAATAAATAGCCTGTGCTGTGCCAGCATGATTTATTGCTGCTACTTCCTTTCTTTATGTTTTGAGTAATTTTGTCATAAGAGGATATAAAGTGTTTTAGACATGTGCAAATGCCTGCGTGACGAAAGCAGTTCACCTGGCTGCTTGGCCAGCTGCCTGTGGACGGTGCTCCATTTTGGTAGCAGAGAAGAGAAGATAGAACAAATTAGGTTTCTCAAACAAGATCCATACACCCAATGCCATCAGCATTTCTCCTCTAATGACACCCATAGAGAACTGCCAAAAGATCATAGGATCAGAGAACATAGACATAAGGGTTATTTCTATTCTTTGAGCAACTCTGAGTTATTGTGACGAGGGCAGAAAGAACTTGTATAGCTGAATAGGGTGTTGCTTATTGTAAATCCCTTTTTTGGGACTTTGAAAATGGATTTTTTTTTAAAAAATTTTTTTATTTTAATTTTTTTGAAAATGGATTTTATATCTATATGTGAAAGATTCTTTAATCTTTAAACTGCCTATAAGCATGGAGTACACTGGGTGGTTTCTTCTTTTTTAAATCAGATGGTATCTTAAAAATATTTTACATATTTAATTATGAGAAACTGCAATTACATTACAGAAAATTTGGAAAATACAGGAAGAATAAAATCACCCACAATCTTGCCACTCTGATAGATATACTAATAATATTTTGATGCATTTTTTAATCTTTTGCATTACAAATAACAACTTAGAGCTAATCTCCAGATATCGTAACATCTCTTCTGGTTGAGGACTATATGATTTATAGTGATGATGCCAAGGAATTTCAAAATGTGCATGCTTATGCCCTTGAATATATTTATTTAATCAGATATAGATGCCTTTCTAAGGTGGATTGATTTTGTTGCCTTGTCCATTGAACTGTTAATTTTTGGAAGCTACTATGGAAAACTAGTTTCATGATTTACTTGGTTTTCTCAGTTGTAAAAAGTAGTGACCCTCTCCTTTGTGAGCAATTTTTATATTTTTACAAAATATATTATCTCGTAGGTCTTTAGAAATTAATAGTAGTTCAAAAAATGCCTGATGCTATGGCAATTCATATTTTTTTGATTTCTTATATCCAGACATTAAGTATGTCATTTGTTTTATTTTTTTAAATAAACAGTTTTTACAAAGTAGATAATACTAAATTATTAAAATATTTGATCACCCTTACACTATATACAACATAGGACAAAAGTAGGCTTATAGTTGTAGGTGAAACACAGAGTTTATTCTTGTATTATTATTTATTAATTACTGTATTATTTTCTTATTTATTTATTTATTTATTTATAAATTGAATTTCTTGGGGTGACATTGGTTCATTCAATTGTATAGGCTTCAGGTGTACAGCTATATAATCCTTCATTTGTGGATGGGTGTTTTCCTTCGCCCACATTGAAGGTGAGTGGGGCATGTGATTGGGTAGTCGTCACCCTACTTGGCTTGTTTGATTTTGGTCAAACCCAGTTGGGTAGGCTCTGGTAAAATAGTCTCCCTTGACGACTCCGGGATTGTTAGGAGAGTAGAGAGCCCTGGGAGTATTTCAAAGAGGTCACTTCCCTTCTGCCTGCTGGATGCTGGAGGAGATTTTTATGTGTAGGGCTCTTGGAGGTAAAATTTATGGACGTGCCCAAGACTGAGTTACCTTGGAGTTTTAAAAGTTCCATCTCGTTTACAAGTCTATGGCCATCAGGCAATTACAGTTAAAAGTGTCCCTGCAGATACTGGCTTCAGGCGTGGCCTTCTGTTCCTGGGCCTGTATTCTTGGTCAGTTGTGATTCCCTGCTCGTCTGTTTCTCTAGTTTTCAGGGCAGCACTTTGCCCTGTGAACCTACATTCTTATGGCTTTAAGAATTACTGATTTTCAGTTTGTTCACCTTTTTTTTTTTTTCTTGTAAGGATAGGAGTAAAGATTTCCAAAGTCTTCATATATCAGACTGGAAACTGGACATCTCATACTTTTTTTGAAATGCAGAAATGTATAGAAGTTCATTGCTAATAATGTTAGTGTATTGTCAAAGAAATATATAATTACTTTTTCATATTACCAGTTCTTATTATCTCAATATGAATTTTAACTATGGTCAGATACTTTGAGGTTTGATTTTATCTAAAATGTTGGTAAAACGGAGAATAATTTTATACTTGTGATTGTATTTAAAGACAGGATAAATATAGTGCCATATTATGATACATATTTGGGAAGCTGATACACATGTTCACATATCTTATAAATAGATATTTTATAAATCCCAGAAATAATTCCTGAATTAAAATTTTTACATCTATTAATTTTTTTCAAGTAAAGATTTGGAATGGGAAACTGATTTGTAGATTAATATCTTTTTATGATAAAAACTTTTGTCATTAATTAAGAACAACATGATTCCTTTCAGAGTACCACTCAGGATTTTTAAAAAATACATATTTCTAATTTATACATTTATTTCAATATTTGTTTTTAACATACATATTATTTGGTGAAGGGTAATCTTGAATTGTTCTCTAGTTTGATGAGCTGGTATGATAATCTTTCTTTGTCATTTGTTTTAAAATATTAAGAAATTTTTTGTTTTATTCTCAAAGAAATACGATGATAACTTTTCTAGATAGAATCCAATGTCACTAGTTTGCTTGTTTGCTAAACATGACATTTAGTGTTAAATATAAACTTTTATACTAATTAATTATATAATTATGTACATACTAAATGATATGGCTTTAGCTTTAGGCTAAACTATATTTTATTGATTTTTTATAGAGAGGAAGGGAGAGAGATAGAGCGTTAGAAACATCGATGAGAGAGAAACATCGATCAGCTGCCTCCCGCACATCTCCTACTGGGGATGTGCCCGCAACCCAGGTACATGCCCTTGACCGGAATCGAACCTGGGACCTTTCAGTCCGCAGGCCGATGCTCTATCCACTGAGCCAAACCGGTTTCGGCAACCTGTTACACTTTTTGAAGTATATGCAGATTACAGGGGATTTTTTTTTGTCAATATAGAGATATATAATTTACCAGTTATATTTATTTATTGGGATATTAAGGTGTATAAGGGTATACCTTTTCATTATTGCTTATAGCATTAAAAATAAGAACACACTGGAAAAGAAAATCAATATGATTTAAAGAGAATTTAATTAAGAGTATTAATATAACTTCCTAAAGAAAGTCCTCGCCATTGGTGTCCAGTTTTAGTTACCAATTCTTCGTCTTTCTTTGGGAAAGTGAAAGATAATCAACTCACAATTGAGTCCTAGGTTTGCCTCTCAGGACCAGTCCTAAGCAGAGTGTGGGAAGCCACATTTCAGAGGCATCACTGCACTTGTGTCTGATCTTTCTCTACCCTTTAAACAGCCAGTGCTATTTCAGTGAAGCACTGAGTTGATTATGGTTGAAATGCATTTTTAGTTTGTTACAGTTATATGAATAATTTACTTTAGCTTATGAATATTTTAAATTTAATATATGTACTTATTTTAGTAGCTATGTTTAGGTAGATTGGATACATTCCCCTCTCCTCCAGTTCCTTTAACTGACCCTTTAAGCAGTAAATACAGTCATTTGTAAGGCTTTAAAAATACATTTATAGAACCTCACGTTTTATTTAAAATTTTATGCCTTCAATTTACATTAATGAAGAAATTTTAAAAATAAAGAGGAAATCCATTTACCTTCAGTAAAGCAAATGTAACTGTGTTTAATGTGGTACCTTAAAATAATTATTTTAAAAGCATCAATATCAATAAAATATGCAGAAAACGTGAGGGCTAAATCATGAAATCATTTAGAACAGCAGTGGAGTTTTAATATTAGTCCTCTATTAAGAACAAATGCTTCAACTTCTGTGTTATTTTTTTTTTTTCGGTGCCAAATTAATTCAAATGGGTGATTCCAGTGTTTGGCAAAGCACTAAGCTTTTCCATGTAACAAACCTCAGTTTCCATTTTTTTTATACGACCACAAACCTGTAGATAGAAATGTCTGCCTAGTACAGTGCACTCAGTTGCGCAAACTTATCTTTTTAGGGCCAAAGAAGAGCACAAGCCCCAGCCGACACAGTAAGTAAATGTACTAAGAGTGCAGTGGGCTTGACTTCTGTACCTTTGCCATATCTGCTTCCGGCACCCTGGATGGTATTAGCTTACACTAATACTGGAGAGGCTGCAGCTGGCGTGTCTTCTGCTTCCCGACTCTCTGGCTGGTAAGACAGCTGCCTGCAGTTTCTTACTTCATCCACACACTGACTGGATGTAGTAGTTTTTCGCTGCCTGCTTGTGGTCTGGTTCAGTGTTCGAACTTTAATTTCCCTACCTTCCGACTGCCTGGGTGCTAGCTGGAGCTCCCATGTCCATTGGCTGTAGCTTCTGTGCCTGTGTATTTTTTATTCTGATGGGTAAGAAAGCATTTGACCTACCTTGTTATTCCTTTGGTTATTCAGTCACACTATTTGCTTATTTAAACAGGTGGTTTCCCTTTAGTGGGATCACTGAACTGGTAAATAACGTGCTTCAGCCCCAGCAAAAACAACAAAATGAAAAGGAGCCCCAGACGTAAGTAAGCTGATCTGCATAGACTAAATATTATCTCTGATAGTGTAACATACTAAAGAGTCTATATTAAAATACTGCCCTTGGAATATTATCCCATAGAAATGAAAATTGTTAGGTTATGAGTCTGGTACTTTGTCCTTTAATTATCCCATAGGAATCTAAAAAGAATACAAGGCTAATTTATAGGGAAGTAAAAACAAGGAGGTAACTCACCCCCCAGCTTTAGTGTAAATAATGTGAAATGTATTTATCCAACAAAATATCTTTTTCTAATCATGCAATATATTTCAAAGTATGTTTTTCCCCCCGAGAGGACATTAAGAGTTATTAATTCCCAAAGGCAATCTGTGGTCAAATAGTTTCGGAAAGATTCTTTTAAAAAAGATTAAGCAGTTTTCTTTATTGTGTAACGTCTTCGTTTTTAAATGTGCTCCAAAGGCGTTAGAACATACGGTGTTTACTAACTTACTTGACTGCCGAGTCCTCTTTTCATTGAACATTTCAAATTACGTTGTACCATAATTTGGGAAAGCAACAGTTTATTCTCACATTGACCTGAAACATTAAAAAAGGTCCATTCCATTCATTTTATTTATTCTTTGAGAAGTTGTTCACACTTATGTCTTTTTAACTTTGTACAAATCATTATTTCTGTTGTGAATGTGAGAAAGACTGCACATATTTAAATTCCAGTCTCCCCATGAAAACATCCATTTTACTCAGAAATGCTCTTACCACCCGGCCTCTGCACTTTTTAAAGTAGGAGTTTTTACCGAGAAGACGGTTTGGTTGTAGGAATGGGCAGATTGAAAAGGACATGAACTTGAGAAGAGAATGAGCATGCCTCCAGGAGCCCTAAGATGAAATAGAAAAACATTCACTTTTTGCATATAAATGCAAACTAGAAGATATACGTCTTTTTGTCTAGTTATCTCCTCATCCATTTTATGTTACCTTGTATGCATTTTATTTAAAATTATGTTACTTTTTCAGTTTCAATTGAAGTAAAACTATGTTGTGAATTAAAAATATGTTGTAAAACTAATAGTTGGTATGTAGTTCTAAAATCAGAACTGTTGCTGTATATAAGCTAGTTGAAGTCCAGACCGGGTATCTAACAGAATGCCTGATGTAATAGGAACTCAAAATAAATATTTCCTTACAACTGATTTACATGTTTTATCTTTTTATGATATAATAATAACGGAGACTTATTTGTAAAATATAGAATGCTTCTCTTTCAAGTGGCAACTCAGAGACCTAAGCTGCTTCCCATCTTGTTCATAAGCCAGCTGAAACACATACCCCCAGGGTTGCTGCATCAGAGGAAGAGAGAGAATGGAGTACTCACACTTACTAGTTGTATAAAGCAGGAAGTGACATAAGCCACTTTTGGTCACAGATCATTGCCCAAAACTTGTCATGAGGCTCTTAAATAACTGCAAGGACATCTAAAAAGTCTTTCCATGTGCTCATGAAGAGTGGCGACTGCATGTAACGAGCACTAGTAACATCTATTACAGTTATTTTACATTTGGTTCTCATTTATTGCAATGAGATGGAAATTTCAGGATGCCAAAAGATGAAGATTTGCCAAAAGAATGCTGCTAGAGCAAGGGTAACTCCAATATCAGCCCTGACTCCTGGTACTGACGTTTCTACTGAAACTGTTGTAATGACTTGGCATCAAAGTCTAATTTTATAAGACGGAAGATTAGGTTTAATAATATGAAGAACATTTGAATACATAAGTGTCTTTCAGAAGGAAGGAAATTTGTTGGATTTTTTTCAGGGATCACGTGTTAAATTTTGTCGGGGATTACAGGGAGGCTTACATTCTCTTAGGTAACAGTGAAAGACTAATAGATTAAAAATGTGATAGCAGTGAACATATAGTTAGGGCATACTGAGAAACCATTAGTGATCATAAGATGTGTCAGAGGCCAGTAAAAAAAGAGGAACTGTAAACAATAATTTTTAAAAGGAGAAGCAGAGCTATCAGAAAGCATTCTTCTGTTCTTAGGTGGAAGCTGTCTCCTTTGGTTTGTCATCTGCTTGACACAAGAGTCATTTCATTGGTTAGCTGTTTCTCTCCAAAGAGCATTAGCTTTAGCGGATTCTTAGGACACTCCTATTTACACTCTCCTGATGAAGCGGATTTCCAACAGTCTAGGCAAAATTGTTTGTGTCTTTTTAGTGGTGAAACATGAATTTGAGGGTCAACATTTGGAGGCTTTCAATGACGTGCTAATTGTTATCATGGCGTTGCTGTCTTTTTCATTAAGACTCTGGGCAGTTTTTTTCTCCCATCTTTTCCAGAAGACTAAATATTTAGGTTTTTGGTCATAGCTTTGGAAAGAGTGCTTGTACCGGTTGGTGATAAGATTGGGTGTTTCATGGATTTCTTTCTGTACTTAATCATGTTAACTTGTAATAGAGCTGAGTCTAGGATCAGAGGTAAAAATTTTAAATGCATGGGAAGCCTATTACCACATTGTTTTCGGGTAGTTTTTATCGCACGCTAACAGGTGGCGCGGGCCATTTTTGCTAATTTTTTGCGCAAATGGCAACGTTCAGTAAAATTACGATAACTTTAGTTTACGTATTTATACGTTATCCGCATTCTACCGCTAGTCTATAAAAAAGTATTAATACGTGTCCTGCGCTCTACTACACTGGTAGAACGTATAAATACGTAAAACGTGTAAACACGTTTCCCGCCTACAGTGTGTTATTAATTCACTAGAGGCCTGGTGCACGACATTCGTGCATGGGGCGGGGGAGGGGGGGTCTCTCAGCCCGGCCTGCACGCTTTAGCAGTCTGGGAGCCCTCAGGGGATGTCTGACTGCGGCTTAGGCCCACTCCTAAGTTGCAGTCGGACATCCTTAGTGCTGTCGTGGAGGCGGGAGAGGCTCCCGCCACTGCTGCTGCTAGCGAGCGCAGCCCAGCCCCCCAGCTTGTGGCTGAGCGGCGGGGGAGGGGGACACCGACCACCTCAGGGGGCAGCTCCTGCACTGAGTGTCTGCCCCCTGATGGTCAGTGTGCGTCATAGCAACTGATCATTCTGCATATTACCCTTTTATTATATAGGATAAGGGAGAGTTGATGGATCTCCAAAGGGTTGATTTTATTGTTTTGAAGGCTAATGGCATGGAAACTGAAGGGTCTTTGAGACTGTTGTTAATTTAATTTTACTTAAAAAGTTCTACTTTTTCTTTTTCTGAAGATTGAGAATGATATGGACAAAAATGTTTTATTATAAGCTATGTGTTTCTTGTTGGTGCTTGCTGGTCCAATCAGTTGATAATGCAGTTGTGAAACAAGTTATAAAACCCAAGTACTATATATTCTGGAATATACGTAGCTCTTTATTTTTCTGAAATCATCCCTCTAATGAAATGACATTGCTTTCTTTTTAATGTTTATAAAATCTATCTTATTATGAGAAACCCTCAATTTCTTTAGTTTGATTTACAAAGTACTGCTTGGAGAAGAAAAAAGACCTCAAACAATCATACCTACACCTATAAAGATTACAGTTGTCCGCCTTATCCAAGTTTTTGCTTTCTGGTCTGAAAATATTAAGTGGAAAATTCTAGAAATAAACAAGTCACAAATTTTAAATTGTGTACCATTTTGAGTAGTGTGATGAAATCTCATGCTGTTCACTCTGTCCTGCCCAGGATGAGAATCATCTCTTTGCCCAGTGTATCCACGCTGTGTATGTTACCCACCCATTTAATCACTGTAGTAATCATCGCAGTTATCAGAAGATCAGTGCCGGTGTTCAAGTAACCCTTATTTACTTAACAAAGTTCAAGAGTACTGATGCTGGCCCAGCAGGTGTGGCTCAGTGGTTGAGCATAGACCCATGAACCAAGAGGAACCTGGTTCGATTTCTGGTCAGGGCACATACATAGGTTGCTGGCTGGATCCCCAGTAGGGGATGAGCAGGAGGCAGGTGATCCATGATGTTTTTCTCTCATCGATGTTTCTGTCTATCCCTCTCCCTTTCTCTCTAAAAATCAATTTAAAAAAGCATATTAAAAAAAAGTGTATGTTGGAAATTTGGATAGCTAAAGAGAAGCCAAAAAATGCTTCTTTAAAATGTGGAAGTTCTAGATTTAGTAAGGAAGCAAAAAAAAAAAAAATCAAAAAAAAAAATCATATGCTGAGGTTGCTAAGATCTACAGTAAGAACAAATGTGTTAAATTGTGAAGAAGGAAAAAGAAATTTGTGTTAGTTTTGCTGTTGCACTTCAAACTGAAAAAGTTATGGCTACAATATGTGATAAATGTTTACTAGTTAAGATGGAAAACTCATCAAATTTGTGGGTGGAAGACACGAACAGAAAATATGTTCCCATGCCCAGCTGGCATGGCTCAGTGGTTGAGCGTCAACCGATGAACCAGGAGGTCATGGTCCAACTCCAGTCAGGGGACATGCCTGGGTGGCAGGCTCGATTCCCAGTAAAGCGAGAGGTGGGGGGGTGGGGGTGGGGGTTGGGAGTGGCGTGCAGGAGGTAGCCGATCAATGATTCTATTTCATCACTGATGTTTCTAACTTTCTCTACCTCTCCCTCTCCCTTCCTCTCTGAAATCAATAAAAACATATTAAAAAGAAGAAAAAGAAAATATGTTCCCATGTTGAGTCAGAAAGCATTGAGCCTATGGGAAGACTTTAGTGAGGGGTCCCCCGAATGAGTGACACCAAGCCATTTACTGTAAGTAAGGGGTGGGTACACAGATTCAGGAATAGGTTTTGACTAAAAAAATATAACAGTTATTGGAGAAGAGAGAGAGAGAGGGAGAGAGAGAGAGAGAGAGAGAGAGAGAGAGAGGCCATTCACATAACTTTTATTACGGTGTGTTATGACGGTTTTATTATTAGCTATTGTTTTTAACCTCACTGTGTCTGGCTTATAAATTAAACTTTATCATAGATAAGTATCAGCAAAAACTTTATCATAGATAAGTATCGGTATATGTAGGGTTTGGTATTCCCTGTGGTTTTAGACCTCCACTGGGAATGTATATCCTGCACTGTACCTGATGGAATTTGTGAAAAGGGAGATAAAGAAATTTAGCATCAGTTTAGAAAATCTCAATGGCTGGTGCTGGAAGCTGTAGTAAACAAACCTTTAAAGATTATTTTACAAAAGTAGTAATGTATATTACTAGTTTATGGAGATAATGAAAGCACATACTTATCAGATAAATGAGAAAATAACAGCAACAAAAACCTATGTGGCTGGGTATAAAATTGCTGGGACAACAGGATTACCACGAATTAACAGATTGAAAGTTTAGTTTTCTCAAAGAACTCAAAAGTGAAGAAAATTTATTTTGGAAAACATTGAGTTCACTGAGTTGCTTTAGTGATTATGGAGACATTGATGTAGAAATAAGAAAGGGGAAAAAGCCATTTTTCCAAATTATTGTGTTTTTTTAAAATTTTTGTTTTGTTTTTTTCTTCATTTTGGTGTATGTCTTTTAAACATTCATTTGTAATAAAAGTTTTAAATTAAGTATGAGTATATCTTTGACTCCTTTATTTATATCAAGGATTGATTTGCAGAATATGGCCTGTGGTTCCAATCCTGCCTGCTGCCTGTTTCTATAAATAAAGGTTTATTGGAACACAGCCAAGCTCATTTGTTTGCATGTGTTCTATGACTGCACTCGCATCCCACCAGCAGATTTGACTAGTTGTGACAGAAACCCTGTGTCCACAAGGCCGAAAATATCTATTTCTGGACCTTTACAGAAAACGTTAGCTGACCCCTGATTTACATCACTAGAAGGTTATATATTCAAGTTTACATACTTAAGATCTTTTAGACTAGTGGTTCTCAACCTTCCTAATGCCACGACCCTTTAATACAGTTCCTCATGTTGTGGTGACCCCCAACCATAAAATTACTTTCGTTGCTACTTCATAACTGTAATTTTGCTACTGTTATGAATCGTAATGTAAACATCTGATATGCAGGATGTATTTTCATTGTTACGAATTGAACATAATTAAAGCATAGTGATTAATCACCTAAACAATATGTAATTATATATGTGTTTTCTGATGGTCTTAGGCGACCCCTGTGAAAGGGTCGTTTGATCCCCAAATGGGTCGTGACCCACAGGTTGAGAACCGCTGTTTTAGACCTTTCATTGCATTTGGAGTTTGGTTCTGACAGTGTTGTTCTGGAGTAGGAACAAACACAAAAACAATGAAATGGAATACAAGGTACATAAGTAGACCCAGGCACATGTGGAAATTTAGGATGTGACAGATTGCCATCATAAATCAGAAGAAGAAAGGATAGAGTATTTAATGGTCCTGGGGAAATGGAATCTCTATATAAAGGAGATTGAAATTCTTACATCATATCACATACAAAAATAAACATCAGATCAATTAAAAGCGTAAATGTGAGAGAGAAGATTATAAAGCAAGTAGGAGAAACTGTAGAATTCTTTTTTGACCGACTTAAAGGTATGTAAGGATTCCTTTTAGAGCCAGCTACTGAAATCACAAACCATGAAGGGAGAAATTGATGTATTTGACTACATAAAAATTAAAGATTTAATTTTGTTAATTTTTTTTAACAAAGGACACAATGTTCAAAATTAACAGCTGATTGTCAGACCAGGATATTTGTGCCCAAGTGGCATGGCTTAATGGTTGAGTGTCGACCTATGAACCAGGAGGTCATGGTTCGTTTCCCAGTGAGGGCAAGGGGCATGCAGGAGGCAGCAGGTCAATGATTCTCTCTCATCATTGATGTTTCTCTCTTTCTTTCGCTCCCTCTGCCTTCCTTCTCTGAAATCAATAAAAAATAAAATATTGCCCATGGGCCAAATCTGGCCTACTGTTTGTTTGTGTTTTTTTGTTTGTTTTTAAATAACGGGCGAGTTAAAAATGGTTTTTACATTTTAAAATAGTTGAAAAAATTTATTGATAATATTCTGTGACTATAAAGTGACATGAAATTCAAATTTGTGTTTATAAATAATGTTTCATTGCGACACAACCATGTTCATTCATTTACATTTTACAAATGGTTGCTTTCTGGCTCATACTTTTTACAGCCCATTAAAGAAGTATTTATTTCCCAAGGACACAATTTTCCTCAATATTGTCTTCTAGAAATTTTATAGTTTCAGTCATTACATTCATTTCTGTAGTCCATTGATTATAGTTCTGTAATATATTGAGTTAGTTTTAATATAAGATGTGAGGTAGGAATTGAAGTTCACTTTTTCACACATGAATTTCTAATTACTTTTTTATACATGAATTTCCCATTGCTTACAAGACTTTCTTTTTTTTCTCTAATTAATTACCTTGGAACTTTTTTAAAAAAAATCAATGACCATTTAAATATTGGACTATTTTTGGACTCTATTATTTTTCATTGGGATATGTGTTTCTCCTTTGCTAATGCCATATTGATTTGATTACTTGTGTAGCTTTTACAGTAAGTCTTGAAATCAGTTATTGTTTTAGCCTTCTTTTTCAAAATATTTTGCCTATTCTAGGAATTATACTTTTCAATATAAATTTTAGAATTAGCTTGTCAATTTCTTCGAAAAATTATGCTGAGATTTTGTGATGTCATTGAATCAATAGATTGATTTGTAGAGAATCAATATCTTTTTTTCTTTTTTTGTTTTGTTAATTCTCAGCCGAGGTAGATATATATAACTGCATATGTTTTGCAAAATTCACTGATGTGTATTATCTGAAAGGGGTGAATTTTACCATGCATAAATTATACCTAAGAGAAAAACTGACTTTAAAGAAATTAGTTTCACAGTGTTAACCTTAAGTCAGTAGGTATTAAAAGTAGAGCTCTGTGAATGAGCCCTTATCATCTACTTAATCACAAAGCATACTTTCTTTTTCACATAAACCAATAAATTCAAATAGCCATGTCATTGATCTTTAGAGAGTTGAAGGGAAGGAGAGAGACAGAGAGAAACATTGATGCGAGAAAGACATCAATTGATTGTCTCCCACAGGCACCCCGACCCATATTGAGCCTGCAACCTAGGTATGTGCCCTTGCCCAGAATCGAACCTGGGACCCTTCAGTCCTTGGACCGACACTCTAATCACTGAGCAAAACCAGCTAGGGCCATTTTAATATTCTTAACAATAGAATAAATTGTTCTCTCGATGACTGTAGACATGTAAGCTGTGTGATAGTACGCAGAGACATCACCGTACAGGAGTTCTGATTGGTGCATAGTCTTCAATAATTACAAGGAGTTACTTAAATGAAGCTGTTGTCAAAGCAGTAAGACTGCATTTATGCATCCAGCATTTTCAGGATTGTTGGTAACCTAGGCATATTTTTCTCCAGTAATCTTGTCTCTTGTTATTACAAGGCCTAACTTGCTCACGAACACCTCGTTGACAGTACCTTTGGTAACAACGCCCAAAGTTGTATAAAGTGGGGATGATGGGTTCTTCTTTACACCAAGTATTGGCTGGCAAAAGGTGGCTTTCAGTTCAGGATGTGTTACATGGGCCTTCTTGAAACGTAAGCCCATTGGCCTAATGAATCTTCCATATTTACGTGGTTTTTGAGTAAAGCCATCTCCAACAAAGCACTTTAGTAACCATCCTCCTCCACGCCTTTTTCTTTCTCTTTCTTGTTCAAATAACTTTTAATGCCTCTGTTTTTCGCTGAGCATGACCTTTGGGCAGAGGGACTTCCCATTTTCCAGCCTTCTCTCTTTGTTTTTGTTTAATCATATTGGGAAGTACTTTAGCTTGGGACTGTCCCTCTCTGTCCAGCAGATAGGCAGGGTCTGCTCCTCGGGGAGTCTTTTCATCATTCTTTTGTTTGGTGTTTCTCTTTTTATGCATCTTGATAGACCTTTTCGTTTGTCTTTTCTCAGCATGGCGCTGTTTATAGTAGAGCTTAGCCTTCAGACCAGTCATCTTTTTTGCCTTTGGACATTCGTGAGCCTCTCGACCTTCCTTCTTTCTCTTCTCATGGTTATCCAAACACTATCCACAGCATTTATGGTGTAACTCAGTATTCTTATTTAGTGACATGTTTTAAATTTCAGCATTTCCATTTGACTCTTACAGTTTCTGCTTTAATACTCCATCTGTTTATGCATTATGTTTTTCTATATGTCTTTCACCTTAACAATTTTAAAATTTATTGATGAGAGAGAGAGAGAGAGATATGGATGGATTTGTTGTTCTACTTATTTATGCATTCATTGGTTGATTCTTGTATGTACCCTGACCGGAGATTGAACCTGCAACCTTGGCGTATCAAGAGGATGCTCTAATCAACTGAGCTACCCAGCCAGGGCCTACTTTAACAATTTTAATTATATAAATGTCTGTCTCTGATAATTTCATCATCCTTGTCATCTCTGAATCTAATTATATTGGTTATTTTATCACTTGGCAATGGGTTTTTTAATCCTTGTTATTTCCCCCAGAGCCTCATGGGTTGGAATTGTGTTTATGCCTTTTATGTCAGACCATTCATGTTGGGGATTAAATCACCAAGCAAGCCAGGAGTTCACATAGGTTCGGATGTTGTTGTTTTAATCATTACCTTCAGGGCACCAGTCTTCAGATTCTGTTAATAGTGGATTACTGTTGCGGTGTGCTTAATTAGGATGGATGCAGGAGCACCAAGAAACCACTAGTCATCCCTTCTACACTCACATATGTGCCCCCCCTAAAGGATTCTTTGTTAATATGTTCTGCTCCCAATAGTACTCCTGAGTAACCAGCGGGAGCCTGTGGCAAAGTGCTTGTGAGTGTGAACTCACCCCTAACCATTCCTGATTGTCATGTCAGCCCACACTTGGCCGTTAATAATTCGTTCAAGCTTTAACTGATTTCCTTTTGCCTGCCTACATGGTGGCTACCTCTTACTCCAGTGCCAAAGGTGAAACAGTGTGCCCTTGTTACTCTTTGGAGGGGCTTGTCACTCTTTGGAATTAAACTTACATGTTTGCCTTCTCAACTCTCTGATGGACTCAAGAAAAGTTGTGATTTTGTAGTTTAGCCTTTGGTCATTTTTTAGAATGGGAGTAACAGTATTTATAATTTTGTAAATCCTAAGCGGAACTAATTATAGTTTTAAAACATTTTCAATTTTCCTTATAAAAACAATGGAAGTGAAAGTTATATCACTATTTATTTGTTATTTTTATTGTTAAAAATATATATTTTTGTTGATTTCAGTTAGGAAGGGAGAGGGAGAGAGAGAGAGAAACATCAATGATGAGAGAGACTCATTGGCTAGCTACCCCTGGGCATGTGCCCTGACTGGAAATTGAACTGTGACTGCCTGGTTCATAGGTCGATGCTCAAGCACTGAGCCACACCAGGACGGCTATCACTACTTATTTTTAACTGGAGTAAATAATAACTTTCCTAGATATATTTTTTCTTCTTCTTTCATTTTATCTTTAAAACTTGGCCTTTTATTTGCCCCGCCTTATTTTATAGGATCCTAATATTTCACAGTGTTTTTATAGCCAACTAATGTCCAGACGGTTGAACAGATTTAAACAATTAGTGAGAGCACTCATCCAGTGTATTCCCCTCTGTCTGGATTCTTAAGATCACTCCAATTCAGATCTTGTCTGAATGATTTGAATTTCATAGGTTTTGGTTTCACTGTGTAAGTCAAATAAACTGCCTTTATTTTGAAATTAAACTTTGCAAAATAATGTTGTAAATATTTTAGAGTGTCTGGTTGAAAATATATTGCAAATAGTAGGTAGAAATTTTACAATTATAATAGAAGAAATATCTCCATAGACATATATTGAATTGGGCCTTACATTAATATGTATATCAGAAGGCAGAATTAGTTGCAACACTTACGATATGATGTGCCATATAAGATGTTATTCCATTATCAGAAAATTAAATTTTTATTCTTTTATTCTCTATGGATTTTTTTAAATTAATTTTTTTATTTTTATTGATTTCAGAGAGGAAGGGAGAGGGAGAGAGAGAGCTAGAAACATCAGTGAGGAGAGAGAATCATTGATTGGCTGTCTCCTGCATGCCCCCTACTGGGGATCGAGCCCGCAACCTGGGCATGTGCTCTTGAGCAGAATCGAACCTGGGACCTTTCAGTCTGCAGGCCGATGCTCTGTCCACTGAGCAAAACCAGCTAGAGCTCTATGGATTTTTTTTATATGAAATTCTGTCCACAGATTGTAATGATAGTGTTTGTTTTGAGACCATCAGGAAACTAATTTTTCCTCACTTGTTTTCTTTGCAGGAAACTTCATCAGCAGTTCGAAATGTATAAGGAGCAGGTAAAGAAGATGGGAGAGGAATCACAGCAGCAGCAAGAACAGAAGGGCGATGCTCCCACCTGTGGGATCTGCCACAAAACAAAGTTTGCGGATGGATGTGGCCATAACTGTTCATATTGCCAAACCAAGTTCTGTGCTCGTTGCGGAGGTCGAGTGTCTTTACGCTCAAACAAGGTACAGAAATGAAAATCATACGTAATAATTCTCTTACAGTTAAGCTTATTGTGAGCAAGCGCAGAAGACAACTGAAATTAATATTCACATTAGCCAGTGCCTTCATTTTAGTTAAAAAAAACTTATTTTTTTTTTGAGTAAAAAATATATTTGCTTCATTTTTTTTATCTCCTTTAGCTTATGATTTGGTTTAGAATCGTAGAATCCTAGACTCTCTAAGATGATTAATAGAATTTAGAGATCTAGTTCCTTTATTTTGCAGGTCCAGAAAACTCAGGTCCAGGGAGACTAAAGTTCCTTTTTAAAGTCACAGAACTGACTCTAGCTTTTCCATTGCCACTCACGTTTATCAAGTTTGCACATATGCTCTTCCTTCTGAGAGGAAGAGGCTGCTTTTAGCTTTGAGGTTCTGTGTTTCATAATTGGAAAGCTTTTCAAGCTACGTTACCTTTTTATTTCTGTCTTAACATTAATGAAATAAACATTAGACTATGGAATTTCAAGAAGAAATGTTAAGGACGTTTTTCACACTTATACTAGATTTTTGGAGTTTATCCATCCACTTTAGAAAAACGTTAATGCTACCCAAAGAATGTTTGTTGAAATCAGCAAAAGCAGTTTTTAAAAAAATACTTGTCTCAGTAAGTTCTTTAGCATTTGCTTTTATCTCCTCACTAGTATCTTATCAATCAGTTCTTTATTTGGGTGGCTTTTAAATAGGAAGCTGATATCTTTAATTACATAGATATAATAGTGGTAATTTTGGTCTCCTGTGCGATTTCATTTATCCATTTTCCCATTGCTCCCCCTTTCTCATTGTTTTGTTTTGTTTTCTCATTGTTTTATTTCTATTAATTTTTCACTGATCTGAAAAATTATACTGATTTACTGATTATATTTCTGTTTTACCGATTTTATTTCGTTTTCTTGACTAGTTGTATGGGCTAGAAATGCCTGTACAATTCTGAATAGAAGTGGTGAGAGCAGACATCCTGCCATTTTTTTTTTTAAAAATGTGTATCTTTAAAAAAAAAACTTTATTGTTGAAAGTATTGCAGATGTCTCTTTTCTCCCCCCTGTTGACCTCCTCCACCCCACTCCAGATTCACAGACATTGAAGCATGCAACAGACGTATCCTGTCTTGTTCTTGATCTTAAGGAAAAAGCATTGTCTTTCACTATTAAGAATATGTTAGTATCCTAGCTGGTTTGGCTCAGTGGATAGAGCATGGGCCTGCGGACTGAAGGATCCCAGGTTTGATTCCGGTCAAGGGCACATGCCTGGGTTTTGGGCTCGATCCCCAGTAGGGGGCTTGCAGGAGGCAGCCAATCAATGATTCTCTCTCATCATTGATGTTTCTATCTCTCTCTCCCTCTTCCTTCCTCTCTGAAGTTTTGTATTGCTATGCCTTCAAACTTTCTAATCTTTTCTCCAGCAATGCCAAATTTTATGTTACCATGTAGTGTATTTTTCATCTTAGACATTTTAGTTTTTATATCTAGAATTTCAGTGGGGGCTTTTTTATATCTTTCATTATCAACTTAACTTTTTGAAATATAGAACATACTCTCATAATTCTGTTGATGTTCTCCTTTGCTAATTCTAGCATCTCTGTCAGTTTTGCGTTGGTTTTGATTATTTTCATTACATTATGCATTTTCCTGACTCTCTGCATGCTTGATATCTTATGTTGGATGCCAGGCATTGTAAATTTTACTTTGTTGGGTGCTGGATGTTTCTGTGTTACTATAACTCTTCTTTAACTTTGTCTGGGATGCAGTTATGTGGAAACATTTGACACTTTGTGTATTTCTTTTATGATTTGTTAGATGGATATGGAGCAGTTCTCAGTGTAGCACTAATTATTCTCTTCTACTAAGGTAAGGCTTTCATGAGTACTTTCACATATGCCCCATGAATTATGAGTTTTTCCAGCCTCCCTGGTGGGATCATCCACTGTTCTCTTTAACCCTTTTCGATGATTCCACCCCATTCCCACTGCTAGGTGTTTTCTCACATGCGTGCTCACTGGTCATTACTCAGCTGACTTCTTGAAGGGACCCTCTGTAGATATCTCAAGTGAGTTCTCTCTCAGTGTAGCTTTCTTTTCTCTGGTAACTTGCCCTGTGGCATCTCGCTGTATTGCCTTCCTCAGAATCTCAGTTTTAATCCATTCAAGTCAGGATGTCTGCTAAGCTGCACTTCAGTTTCTCTGTCCTGTTCTACCTGAAAAGTCTTTCAAAGTAGTAAGCTGGGACAGTTGTAGAGTTTATCTTGCTTATTTCCCATCTATCACTGTCTTTTGTTGGCTTATATCCAATTAGACCATTCTTTCATGTATTTTGTCTGTGTTTTTTTTTGTTGTTGTTTTGCTGTTGTTTGTTGTAAGCAGGTGGAGAAATCTGGTCCTTGTTACGCCATTTAGGTCAGAAGCAGAAATCTCTCATGACATCTGCTTACAGTTTGCTTGAAAATATATTTCTTGATTTCTAACACAGGTCCCTTTATGCTGAGCACCGTTTTTGTCAATAAAAAGTACAGTGAAAAATTGGGATACTCCTTAAAGATCTGTTGCAATTTAATCGACTATAAAATTCTGTATGTTGTGGATTAGTCTGAAGGAGATGGTTAATAGAAAAAGGAATGCGCCCCACTTTACTCATATTTTTTCTATGATCTGAGGAATGTGTCAAGGGAGTAAAACATAAAAAATAGTCTATAGAGTTTAGCTCAAGAAAGATAACCTGGATTTTTAAATTAGTTTTTCTTCATTTTCATTGAGGTAAGAAACCTGTCATAAGAGTGTCATAATTTACTTGGGATAGTGTCCCTTTGAGTGATAGGTATAAAGGTTGTCTATATTCTAAGTGAAAGAGTATTGAGTTCAATTTCTCTCTTCAAATTGGATCGTCATCCAGCTGCCTGATGCAATAGAAGAAGGCTTCTGCTTTCAGTAGATGCTGAATGCATCTCTTTGATTTATCATAGCCCTAAAGGATTAAGCCCAGTTAAATTCGGTCACACTATTTTAATGAAGTAGAATAATGGGAATGCCAATATTTTATGGCTTACAATGTAATTATAAAGCTATTTAAAAATTAGTTGAGTAACCTTTCAAGAATCAAGATAAAATAATCTGTTGTCGTAATTTGGAGACTCTTAGATGTGGAGCCATCCTTAAAAATGAATTAATTCTTTTTAGTGTATTTAGGATACAAAGAAATAAAATATGAGACCTATAGAAATTCCAATATGAGATTTTATGACATATTGCTTCCATTTATTTCCTTCTAAGATGAAACCCCCTTAATAAGAGCTATATTTTTAGTCAGATTTAAAAATGATGACTTTATAAAGGAGAAATTACTTTGTAATCATAAAATGATAACTCTAGTAGGAAATTCATTATAATAACTTACAATGAGGATTATTTTAAGCTTCAGTGTGTGGCAAATTAAGTTTTTGTTTCCTTTACTTTTTGGTGCAAAAATATGTTACCATCTACTTAATGGTTAATCTAATTTTGAAATATAAAGAACATACAATTTTCAGAATTGTATTGTTTAATTTATAAATGTAACACGAGATTTTCTATCATGAATTATCAGACTTGAAGCAGAATGAATCATAACTGCATAATGATTATAAAAGTGCTGCTTAAGTGAGTCCTTTAAAATTATTGGTATATGTGTTTTTAGTACACCAGGTGGGAAGAATGGGATGATAATAATGACATGCTCCTCTGTAAATGAGTCCTTCAGTATCATTTATATGAGTGGTTTTAAGGACTAATATTTAAATTGTGCATTGAGAGATAAAATAATGATTAGTTTTTTTTTTTAATATTGTAGGCAGTTCCTTTCCTTTTTAAAAATTTCAAGCCACTGTGTTTACCCCAAATCTGTAGCTAGTGCAACATGCAGTCATTCCCCCTGCATCAAAGGCAAGCATATCGTATGAATTTTCTTTTAGAAATTCTTTTCTCAGAGAATTGCTACACCCTGGTATATTGGGAAAAAAATGGGGCAGTCTTCAGAAGAGGGTGGCATTCGTTGAGGAAATCAGGAGAAGCAGGTTTAGTTTCTGCCATGGTATTGTGTGTCTTTTGTTTGATGTGTCACGTCATGTTTTAGTGGCTTCTGTGTTAAAATCTGTAAAATGAAGGCATTAATCTAACTAATTTCTATGTGTTCTTTTTTGAGTTTAACATTTTATGATTTTAAAATTAATACTTGTTTACTCATGAATTCTTGAAGTCCCTGAAAAGTACATTTATATAGCCAAATAGTGTACCACTTAAACAATTTTTAAGAAGAAATTGAGAAGCTTCATTAAGTCTCTGATGTTACTACGTCTAGCATATTGTGTGTTAAGTTTTGGTTTTTAACTGTTCCCACATTTATATAACATGGGAGTGTTGAGGACACCACTGTTTTAGGAAACTATATTTATAGGAATTTGAGGAATAGGTAAAGTTAGGAAAATTCAGAATTATATAATTTACAGGGCTATTAAGTAAAAGGTTTCATCAGGTGGACCCTTAATTTTAAGCCTTTAAACTGAGTAAGCTAGAATGTGTGAGATTATTAGAAAATAGCTGTAGAATTTAAAAGGAAGAGAGAATTGTTTCCCCTCATTGATGTGCAGAATAATGTAGTAACTTTGAGTTCAACCCACAGAATCTTAGGAAACTTTATACCTCCTAATGAGTATTAGTATTGTGGAAGGAGGCAAAATAATGGATTAATCTGAGCATAAAGGGATACATTTTCACCTTGCAAGTTTGTGCTGGAGCCACATCAGCACAAATTCTGAAGTGAGTCTAAGTTTGAATCCCATCTTCAGCATTTACTAGTTGTGTGACTTGTCCAAGGTGCTTAATCTCTGCCTCAGTTTCTGCATCTGTAAATAGAAATAATAGCAGTACCTATCTCACAGCTTATTGGTGAAGATGAAATTAATTAATTTTATGTGAAACACGTAGATGTATACTTGGCACATAGCCAGTGCTACAGAAATGTTTGGCAATAATTTTTATGGCATTAGATTTCTTTTTACTTCCTGTATATGTCTGGTATCATGTAAGATGCTATCACATATATTTTCTTATTTAATTAATCACACTTGTATATAGGGTTAGTGTATTCCTTATTGCATACATAAGCTGCATCAGCCATAATGAACATGTATGTAAATTGAAGCAATATTAATCTTTGAATTGAACATTTATTTTTTTTTCACACAGAGACTCAATGTAATGTTGGAGGAAATATCCAGATGATTCAGGTTGAAATTCACTTTTAAAGAAAGTACCGTTAAAATTCAAATGACCCATATGTTTAAAATAAAAATATTCCTCCACACTATGTTATTATTTGTATTTCCATGAGATTTTAATCAGTCTTAGTCTTAAGGCCCTTGGTACTATTCTATATTTATACATTACCTTTCATTTTCAAGCAACTCAATTCCACTTTGGTTATTAGTAAGTTTAATACCACTTTTGCAAATACAGTGAAACTTGTGACAATTGTATTACTAAAAACTGATTAGAAGACGTAGCCATCCTTTTGTTTTGAATTCCTTTTCTTCTGAAGGTTTGCCAGTTCAAGGAACAGGGTCATCATCCTCATTCTTCCCTTTTCCTTTCATAATTTCCTTGAGAGATTTTGTTTACTCTTATGGCTTCAAATACTACATATGCGCTGATAATTTACAGATACTGTTTTACTAGCCAGATTATTTTTGAGCCTCCAGATCAACCTCTATAGCTGCCTACCAAAAGTCTCTGCTAGCAGACACCTCAGTTTCATTCTCCCCAAAGCAATGTCCTCTCCTCCTCCCAGTTCCCTAAGCCAGATTCTGGAAGTACTTCTCCACTTCTCCTCAGTCAACTCCTAAGGAGCCTTACTTCTCAGTATCTTCTGATCACTTTTCTCCATTCCTCTTGGTCTTACCATATAGTTCATACCACTCTGGCATTTGTCTGTTACCCCAAATATTGTAACAATTCCTAGTTCTCTCTGCTTCCAGACTCGTCTCCTTCCAATTAGTTTGCACATTGTAGCATAGTGAACAGTCAGTAAGTGGTAGCTAATCAGCCTTATTTACAGATCATATTGTAGGTTTTATGCTTATTTTTCTATTGAAAGATGATAAAGGTTGTGATGGCAGTATTATTTCATGTATATATTATAGTGAAGTTTTTCATGTATATGTTATAGCTAAAATTAAACTAGTTTTAATCTGTTAAAAGGAATTAACTATCAGCAAATTTATTAGTTATAACTTCAGTTTAAAAAAAATTCTGCCATGTGAGTTATTTTTATCCAAGTGGTATGCTTCTGAGATTTTGTCAGGTATAAATACATAGTTAATAAAGATTTTAGTTCCAACATATCATTTATAATCTAGTTATTCCAGCTATATATTCCAAACATGCCAGTGTTCTTGGTGCTTTTGTGCTTTTTGCATATGCCATATTCTTTGCATAAAATGTTCTCCCTCACTGGTCTTGGTAACAGTCTCTTCATTCTTCTTTTTATTTTCTATTTAAACATTTACTTTCTTACGTACTTATTTATTTATTTAATTTAGAGGGAGGGAAGAAAGGAGGGAGAGACTTGCTGTTCCACTCATTCATTCATTCATTGGTTGCTTCTTGTAAGTGTCCTCACTTGAGATCGAACCCACAGGCGTGGTGCATCTGGACGACACTTTAGCCAATGGAGCTACCCGGCCAGGGCCTCATTACAGCCCTGCTTATATCTTAAAAACTTTCTCTTCATCCTTTCCCCAAGTTCTGGCATATCCTCTTGTATTTGGGTTTCTAATGCTTTGTTATTTCCTTGCTTTCCGAATATCTCTTTGTTCTGCAATGATTATTTCTAATTGCATTTAGTTCCTTGAGGGCAGAAACCATCCTACTCATTTTTTACACCTGAGATTTCTAATGTAGAGCCTGATCCATATACAGTGGATGCTCTGAAAATGATTTTTGTTGGACTAAATTGTTGTCAGTAGATTGATGTCCTTGACTGTGTGTGATAGTTAGTATATGATCTTTAGGTCTAACATTTGTAAGAAAGCATACAATAATGTAAAGAATGCAGTCCTATCTCTTCTATGCCAATGTCCTATAGAAGATATAGAGATATATGCCAGACATTGTGTTGAGGGTTTTTCATGCTATTTTATTTAATTCTCATAAACCCTATAAAGGTTTGCATATAAGGAAGTATAGGCTTAGAGAGCTTAAGGAAATTGCACAAGATATACAGCTAGGAGTGTTGTTTAAAAGGCGGAATTTTAAGATAGGTCTTTTTAATTGCAAAGTTTTTACTCTTAGTCACAAGTATTATACTGCCACCCATATTGTAGAGAAAGTGAACCTCAAAACACATGATTTTGACTTTGAACTTATATGTTTTTGTGATATATCAGGTCATTATTATTACATCATCACTTTTACTATAGTATTGTTATATTTAAACTAGAGGCTCAATGCACGAAATTCGAGCAAAAGGCTCGGCCCTCGCAGCCCCAGCTGCCTCCGCCCTCGCAGCCCTGGCTTCATCCGGAAGGTCGTTCCACTGTTTGGCCGTCTGGCTGTCTGGTCTGATTAGTATATTATGCTTTTATTATTATAGATAGAGGGAAATGCAATAATTGAGTTTAATTTTATTATGTCAAAAATGTTCTTTTGACCAAATCCTGTGTCTTATTTTATTTTCCACATTTATAATATTTATTTTCCTCATTTATAATTTTGGGAAACTATGACTCAAAATTACCAATTTTAATCAGTAACATATTATCTTTAATGACTTTATATATTTGTTCTTTTTGTTCTAAAGCTAGGAGACTCCTAAATTAATGGGACAGAGATGACTTTTAGAAACATTTTGCATAGTTTGCACAAAAATACACTTTGTCTACTACTTTTGCTAATATGTGACGAAATTAAAGGTAAACAGTGATGCAGTTTTACATGGTTTTGTACATAAAGTCTTTTACCTTAACATGTTTTAGTTTCTCTTTGAGTTAATTGAATATTTATTTAGGATTTCATTTGTGGAAAGAGCATTCTCCTTTTTCAGATGTTTGGGTATTTAATTGCTTTTATAGAAATTAATTCTTATTTATATGTCTTAATACATTCTAGTATATAGTGTGCTCTTAAGTTTTTTCTCCTAAAAAGTTTAGATTTTAGTAAACATTTAATTAGACTTTTTTAGAATTTTTATTTCACTAACAAACTTTAAAAAACTCTTATTTGTTTTAAGAATGGAATTAATTATTTCTTTTTGTTTTGTCTTTTCTGTCTTTTCTAACTTGCTTTCGTGGATATTCACACCAGGAGGACAAAGTGGTTAGAGTCTTTTTTCTGTCTAATATTATTTTTTTCTTACTGTTATTGCTAATTTTAATTTTATAGCTATATTTAATTTATATACTTTTAAGTTGTAGTGCATGATAATCACTATACAATTAGATATTTTAAGCATGCTATCTAATTTTACTGAAAAACATTTTATTATGTTACAGATAAAAAATGGATTATTTGATTCTTAAAGAGGCCTGCTTCTTTAGAATTTAGTATTTTAGAGATCTTATGCACTTTTCATTGTGTTAAGAATTCTTTTAATCTTATATTTTCCTAAAGTCATCATTGTACTGGTCAGAGTTTTTAAAAGAAGCTAGTATAAAAATTCAGTGTTTGTAATAATGAATGAGTCACACTAACATTGAAGATGGATTTTTCTGAAGTATCTATATACAGTTGAGTATAAGCATTTAATATATTTTTCTTTTTCTTAATGTGTTATAGAAATTGGTAAGATGTCTATCTTACATCCTCATATTAAGTATTAGACAATTATAATTTTAAAATACTTAGGTTTAGAGGATTCAACTCCAGCCTAGGTTTTAAAATTCTGCCCATATTTGTCCTTAGAGGTCTGATTTGGATTTGCTCTAGGGACTGGTGACTTCCTGCAAACACAGATAAAAATCTTTCTGTTCTGATTCTTAAAAAAAAAAAAGTTCAGCTTTTTCTTCTTTACATTTTTATAGATTTCCTTGGTGTGTGTTATAGTATTTTATAATAAACGTGAGATATTGATTACAGCAGTGAGTAGGAGGGCTGCAGACGGTTCTGAGAAAAAAATTGCAGGGGTCATTCTTTTCTTTTTAAAAAAATTCTGACTCTTTCTGATGCGTCAAACTAAACTTGAGGTCTAAAAGTTTTGCCAAATTCAAATTGGCATAACACCCAAAGAGGACACCATTTAGCTGAGGTCTTCTGAACAGTGTGACTCCTTTTTTTTTTTTTTTTTTTTTATCAGTTGGAACTTTTTTATTCTCCTCAGTCTTCAGTTACTAGGTTGAGGATAATGTTTAGGTGGTGGCAAATATTGATGTGGTTTTAGAATGAAGTCGCTGAGCAAAAGATCTTCAGGACTGCTTGGTTAGTTTTCTTTGTTAGAATTCCTACAGGTGAAAAAAATCAATCAAAATTTTGAGGCAGTTTTGAAGGTTAATTGCTATAGACATGTCCCAGATTGTGCATCCTCCTCAATCAAGGGCAGATGCTTTAGTGCAGGGGTGGGCAAACTTTTTGACTTGAGGGCCACAATGGGTTCTTAGACTGGACCGGAGGGCCAGAACAAAAGCATGGATGGAGTGTTTGTGTGAACTAATATAAATTCAAAGTAAACATCATTACATAAAAAGGTACGGTCTTTTTTTTCAATAGTTTTATTCATTTCAAACGAGCCGGATCTGGCCCGCGGGCCGTAGTTTGCCCACGGCTGCTCTAGAGCAGCGGTCGCCAACCTTTCTGACCTCACGGACCACCAGTGGTCTGCAGACCACCAGTTGGCGACCGCTGCTCTAGAGCACCTACCAACCTTCTGCTGGCCAACCTTACTAGCTAACTCTAAAGTAGTGCCATTCACGTAATTAAAGCCTTTTTTTTTCAGTCTACTTATATTTATTTCTCTTCTTTTTTCTATAGCTACTTCTGTGTCTGTAGTTTTTATAATGAATTCTGACACCTATCCCAGATACTAGGTACTCAATAATAATTCATTTACTGACAAGATTTTGTCATGTAACAGTCTATATTTTATACCAAGCATTGACTAACATGAAATAATGCTAATTTTATGTGGATTTGGAACATTGTAAATAAAATTCCATAGGTCTTTTTATGACACTCTTTATGCAGTACTGTTCAATAGAACTTTCCATAGTGATGAAAATGTTTTATGTCTTGCCCTAGTCGATTTGGCTCAGTGGATAGAGCATCAGCCTGTGGACTGAAGGGTCCCAGGTTCGATTCTGGTCAAGAGCACATGCCCAGGTTTTGGGCTTGATCCTGGGAGGGGGGGCAGTGTGCAGGAGGCAGCAGATCATTGATTCTCTCTCATCATTGATGTTTCTATCTCTCTCTCCCCCTTCCTCTCTGAAATCAATAAAAATATATTTAAAAAGATGTTTTATATCTTCACCATCTAATACAGTAGGCTCCACCAGTCTCATGAAGCTATTGAGCACTTGAAATGTGTCTAGTGTGGAGAGGAATCGAATTTTTAATTTTATTTAATTTTAATTAATTTTAATTTAAATAGCCCTCTGTGGCTATTGGCAAATGAAACCCCAAGCCTGGATAACAAACATTCTATCTATGACTATTCAACCCCTAAGGCAACACCCTGCACTCATATTAGCAGAATGATGTGCATACTAGGAGTGGAAATGAAACCTGTACAGAATGCAAGAAAGATACATCTGCCAATGTCATTGTCTTATATAGCCAGGGAGGATATGGCCCAGGGACATCTGTCCAAAGGGAAGAATCGGGGAATATGAATGACAACAACCAGGGGAGAGCCTCCTAAATAGCTGAATCTGAGACTGACAGGATAGCCAAGGAAATGAAGCCATTGTTCATGTAGGGGTTACTGTGTGCCATGGACTGTTGCCCACTATATACTTCTCCTTCTTCCTGTTTCTGAATGAGAGTTTTTGGTGCAGTTCCCTCTTGTTTCTCCATATTGTGTTTTGGGTGTGTTAGGAACAGATAATTTGTCTTTCAGTGCATTGGATCACGAAGATACACACTCAACCATGATGGTAGGATTTGCTCTACCTCAGAGGTCCTGGATTCAGAGCTAGATTTTATAACTAGACTAGAAGCCTGGTGCACGAATTTGTGCACAGGTGGAGTCCCTTGGCCTGGCTGGCAATAGGGGCAGATCAGGGCCGGCCAGCTGAGGGGAGGGACCACAGGAGGTTGGCCAGCCAGCGGGAGGTTGGCTGTGGGAGCGCACTGACCACCAGGGGGCATCTCCTGCATTGAGTGCTTGCCCCCCTGGTGGTCATTGCGCATCATAGCGACCTGCCGGTTGTCTGGTGGTAATGGTTGCTTAGGCTTTCATATATATAGATGAGACTTTGGGATTATCTCCCTTTGGGAAGGGGTGACTGTGTTACATGTAAAATATATGTACAGAATGTTGAGTAGTTGAATGAGGAAACTGTTCTAGATCCTGCTGAATGGCTGTCTTAACAGACATTTTCTACTTCTCATAATTTCCAATAGAGGGACTTGAAAAATGTGAAATTTTTAGCTTTCTTTGCAATTGGAAATGGCTTTGTGACAGAGTACTAGCGAATGAGAGATGGAGGAAATTCATAAGGGCTTCTTGGAAGTTATGATAAAAAAGAAAGATGTAGCTGGAACTACCTTTTTTTAAAAAAATAATTTTTTATTGATTTTTAGAGAGAGAGGAAGGGAGAGTGGGAGAGAGAAACATCTGTGTGAGAGTGAAACCTTGATCGCCTATCTCCTGCATGTTACCCCACTGGGGATCGAGCCAGCAACCTGGGCATGTGCCCTGACCGGGAATTGAACTGGCAACCTTTCTGTGCATGGGACATTGCCCAGCCAACTGAGCCACACCGTCCAGGGCTGGAACTACCTTTTAATGCAAAAGTGTTGTCTTGCGCTTCAGAGGCCATTTGTGAAGATGAGGGAAAAGCCAGGAGTATTTGAGTCATTAGTCATGACATTGTTGAGCCACTGATCCAACACCATGCAATACCTTTCCCCAATGTGAAAAAAAATACCCAACCCAATCCGTTTCTGCCTCTAGTAGTCAGATTTTCCATTACTTATAGTCAAAAGCATGCTTAATGGAAACATTGGTGGATTTGCAGTGCGCGCCAGGGAAACCAGACAAACATCTAGAGTTGTTCTTTACAAATACAGACGTGGAGTAAAGGTGTGCATGTTGATCATTTCTTTGATACTCAGCTGTATATGATGTTTGAAGTATTAGGGTCAATTAACACATCTGCTCACATATTACACATAAATTAACTCGGGTTGCAAACAGTAGATTAGTATGGGTATGTTGGACTTTTTAGGATGCGTGGAACAAATAAGTGAACTAAATTTCCATGCCAAATTATTTGCCATAGGTTAGAACATGTAGCTGGCTGT
This sequence comes from Myotis nattereri, assembly GCF_964212035.1. NCBI lineage: Eukaryota > Metazoa > Chordata > Mammalia > Chiroptera > Vespertilionidae > Myotis > Myotis nattereri. The sequence goes on from NC_138092.1 coordinate 14,406,591, forward strand.
TTATCTTTTAGTAAATACTGACTTACTCTGTCTGGTGAGAGCATAATGAAATAACAGTTTTGGGAACAAAGTGATGCTCATTTCATTGTCTAGAGACAATATTATCTGTTTATAAAAAGACCACTTTAACGAGGATCTTAAATTATTCCTTTTTCTCTTTTTACAACAATTATTAGTTCTCTTACCCAGTATCTCTTGAGACAATAATAAATAAAGATTTCACTCATTGTTGGCAGGTTATTAACTTTATTGTAAAAAAAAATAATGTTACTAATGGTAATGTTGGTGAAGTAAAAGGTGTGGAAGGATGATGAATGTCCTGCAGTATTTCTCACGTTTTAGAAGCATAAAGGCGACCTGTTGGGTTGCAGCTGCAGCGGTGATATTCAGAGCAAGGTGCTCTTTGTTTCCACTGCAGTCTGATGCTTTTCCTGATTTAAGCACATTATCCAGCTTCCATAATCCTGGCCTATGTTCCTGCCCATCGCTATTCTCATATAGTGTTGCAGTTTAGCATATACTTAAAAAAGAGTTTTTTGTTGTAGTATCTTTGGTTGTTCCATTTCATCTAGGCAGTAGCTGCATTTTTGTAAATACTGTCTAAACAATAGTAGAGTATTCGCTTTTGCATTTTTATTCAATCACATATTAACATGTATCTGGCCTTAATAAAATTGTCCTAGAAACGAAATATAACAGCTCTGTCAGGGCCAACTCCTATAATAAAATCACAAGTTTAACTACTTCTACTATTCTGTTTCTTTTATTGTAAGCCTAACTGAATGCAATAGACATCCTTTGATATTACTAAATTTTCCCTGCCCTCAACCCAACATGAGCAGGTGAAATAATAACAAAACATAAAGTGAGTTAATTATTTTAATATCTTTAATAACAGCATCATAAAACCAAAATTGAAGTGGGAAGATTTTAAATTTGTTACTTCGATTTAAGCTTCAATATTATTAAAACATTTTAAACTGGTTAAAGTGTTGCATATCAAATGAGCCTAGACAATACTGGCTGCATCCCGCCAGGTGATGTTTCCTCTCTTAACATCCGTTTTCCAATTTTGGTCCAATCATTTGGTATTTTGAGAAATTAGAAATTAAGACGAACTGGTTAGTTAGAGAGTGTCACAATCATGTCTTTATTATGGATTCCTCACTCCTCTGCGCATTCCAGAGGTTTTCTTTATCTGTGTCTCAGGGACTGGTTGTCTCCAGTAACAAAATACAATATTTTCCTGAAGCCTCTGGCTCAGAGTCTATTTATTTATATAACAGACAAGGTCTTTAAATGCCATAATCATATACCTTAGGGTCTGTCCCTTTTTTAATGTTTTTTTTTTTTTTAATCAAATCTTTATTGTTGAAAGCGTTACCTCTGACCCCCTTTTCCTCCCACTGACGCCTTCTGTGAGGGATGTTCTGTTTTATCGGATGGTGGAACAGATTAAAGTGTGCGTAGACGATAAAGGCGTGCTCCTGCCTGGAACCCTCCAGTGCTTTATTGCCACAGCCTCCCTGGGTCCAGGTGATCTAAGAGCCACTCCGAGTGTAATTAACCTGGTAGCTGACCAAATTGGATCTCTAAGAATAGCGCTAGGTTAGCTCTAGCCGCGGCCAGAGTAACTGACCTGGGCTTTCAGTGATTCCTCAGGGACGTGTGTCTGCTGGGCAGGATGTGCATGGGGAGCTGGCCTTTGTGTGGAATTTATTTTTGGGTTTATCATGAGAGAATTTGCTGAGCCGTACGCGTGCCTTTTTAAAAAGCCAGCACATTGTGCTTCTTGGGATTGGGGGTATGCTTATTTAGGTGTGGATGGTGCCAAGTGAGGCTAATTTTATTTTATTTTATTTTTTGAAAATATATTTTATTGATTTTTTACAGAGGAAGGGAGAGGGATAGAGAGTTAGAAACATCAATGAGAGAGAAACATTGATCAGCTGCCTCCTGCACACCCCCTACTGGGGATATGCCCACAACCAAGGTATATGCCCTTGACTGGAATCGAACCTGGGACCCTTGAGTCTGCAGGCCGACGACGCTCTATCCACTGAGCCAAACCGGTTAGGGCGAGGCTAATTTTAACTTAACAGCATCATATTAGAATGCATTGTGATGTTGAAAAATCAGAGACATTAATAATTAAAAGTTAGTGTTCACTAGGAACGCACTGAAAGTAGCCTATATAATTACCTTGGGTATTTCTTAGTAGTGGAATTGCTGGGTTATATAGTAATTGTATGTTTAAGTTTTTGAAGAACTGTCAAACTTTTCCACAGTGATTGTACCATGTTATATATCGATCATCAGTGTACAAGTGTTACAGTACCTCACATCCTTGCTAACACTTGATGTTTTCCTTAAAAAAAAAAAAAATTACATCCATTCCGGTGGGTGTGAAGTTCTTTTGAGTTCAGTTGTTGCTACCACTGTCCAGCACAGCTATGGCTGAAACCAGATGAAAGCCAAGGAGATTTGACACTGAGTACCAAAATCATCTGCCACATGAGGCTTAAGACAGAGTTCATATGAAGAATTTTATGTCCCTTGGTTATAAAAGACCGAGGTTTGAATTCTGGCTACATTGCTTTACAGCTGAAGACCTTGTCTATGTGACTTAACCTCTGTCATCAGTGTCTTCCTTTATAAACGGAGAAGAATTTGGTGTGGATTAAATGCGATAATAAATACATAAGAATTAGAAGCATGCCTGTAACAGGAGGAACTAAAAAATGCTATTTATTGTTGTTGTTAGTAGCAGTGGCAGCAGCAACATATTTATCACCTCTAAAACAGACAAAAAAAATGTGGGTCCCTCCGCCCCCGTAAAAGACCTAGTAAGATTCTAAAATCAATTAGGATACATCACTGGTTATTGAACCAGTTTGGAAACCTCTGAGATACGCTATATATATTTTACTTTCATTTAAATCTTTAAGCAATTTTAGTGTATATGAAACAAATGTAAAATAATTTATTTCAGCATTTTGAATTTTAAGTAAACATTTTTATCAGAAAAATATATTTTATAATAATTGAATTTGGAAAGTTCTTAAAGGTTACTTTTTTAGAGACAATTTTATGAAACTTACAGTGTTTGGATTGTAGAAATTTGCTAAGCAGGCAGATTTATATAATGATTATTCATTGTAATAGTCTTACTTTTAATGGTTACTATATTAATTCACTCATTCCTTGGACACAGCTTGGTCTTTTCTTGGCACTTGGAATATAGCAATGAACTAAAATAGACATATTCTAATTAAGAGAAGCACATAACAAATGAGATAAATAAATAACAGAAGGTGTAAGTGTCCTGGGGAAAATTAAAATACTTAATTCTGAGTGGTGTTGCTATTTTAGTTTATATGGCCTTGAAAAGTGACAGTTGAACTACGACCTGAACGAGTTGAGGGAGTTAGCACTGCAGATATTTAGGGTCAGAGCCTTCCAGACTGAGGTCATAGTGGGTACAGAGGTCCTGTGTTAGGAGCAGGCGGGACCTGTTGGAAGAAGAGCGAGGAAGTCAGTGTGGCTGGAGCAGGCCAAGTGGGTCAAGATAGTGAGAAACAAGGTTAGAGTAAGATTGCAGAGGACCTTTGGGGTCATTGTAAGGAATTTGGCTTTTATTCGGAGCAAAATGGGGAGTATTAAAGGTTCTGACCAAAAAAGTGACATGATGTGACTTATATTTTAAGACACTTCAAAAAGTTTATTGTCACTGCTTTGTTGCGATAGATTAATGAGGAGAATGAGAAGGGATGGAGCCTGGGAGACCCGTTATGAGGTTGTTGCAATAGTTGAGGCAGGTGATGCTGGTGACTGAGACCAGGGTAGTTTGTGGTGGAGGCGGTGAGATGTCATCTCTGTGAATATATTTTTAAAGTAGAACCAAAAAAAGAGAAATGTTCTGGTGGAATATATGTGGGATTATGGGAGAAAAAGATTATTCCATGGTTTTTGGCCGGAGGCACACTGGGAAGTTGGAGTGTTGTCCTTAACTGCTGCTATGAGTAAGGCTGGATGGCGCAGTTTTAAGGTAAAGGACTGGAATTCAGTTTTGGTCATGTTTAGCTTGAGATGAACAAAATACAAAGTCACGGAAGCTTTGGTATATGCTGTGCTTTTAATTTTATGATGTGATATTGTGGTAGTTTACTTTTGTAGAATAGTGAATCTCCCTTGGGTGGGCCAAGTTGGACTTGTTTTACATGGAATCTGCTGTAATGTAGGTCAGACTCCTGTATATGGTTAGTGATGTTATTGCCTTTTAGTAGTTACAGGAGCAAGAAGAACAATTTGCAAAAGGAAGTCCATGTGGAGTCCATGGCTTCTGAAAATTTACTTGCAAGAAACCATGGAAGATTCCAAATAGTCTTGTCCCTTAACCTTAACGTATTAAATAATTACTAGTGAGAATCGGAGAAACAGGTAAATGAAACTTTATATTTAGAACCTTTTCTCTGAAAAAATACCCCTTCCTTAAAATTTCTCTTTCCTAAGAGTGTTCTAATGATTTCCATATCTCCATATTTTTGGTAGTATTTCCTCTGTGTTGCTTCTAGTTTTACACTTCCAATTCTCTTCAATTTGGATAAAGCATTATTTTCTCTACCCCTTCTTTACTGTCATATAATTATGTTCTGGCTTTTGTTTTTTTGTGTTTTTTTTTTTGTAAGATGTCCTCTTTAGGAATAGAGAGTTAGGGAAAGGAGAGAGATAAGGGGGAGGGAGGGAGGGAGTGGAAGAGAGAGAAAGAGAGAGAGGGAAACATCGACTTGAGAGAGACACATTGATTGGTTGCCTCCCACACATGCCCCGGAAGGGGCCAGGATGAACCTGCAACCAAGGTACATGCCCGTGGGCAGAATTGAACCCTTGACCCTTTGGTCGGGCCGAAGCTCTAACTGATGAGCCAAACTGACCTGGTGAATATGCTTTTCTTTTTAAATGAAATCTAGGAATATGCTTTCTATTTTAAGAAAAATTGAACTTGCTTAATTTCACTTTAAATTTATTTAAATTATTTTGTAGTTCTATAATTATACATCATAAACTTTAAGTTCTTTTAAATGATGAAAAAGAAAACTGTCAAGTGATAGTACATTTATATTTACTCTTTTGAATCTTTAATCAGTTAATATGCAATGGAAAATAATTACTCTAATTATTATCATCACATTTTGTAATGTGAATAACGATACTCTTTAAACTCATTTTAAGATTTTATTAAACTTACAGTTTTAACTGAAATTTATTTTTTAGGGAAATAAGATTTAGGTGCAAAATACAAAGCCTTTGGGCCCAGTTTGACCAAAGTGCTAGAGCACAGACTAGTGGGGAAATGTGGTAACTGCAGAAATGTTCACGTTCCTTAATCTTGCTGAATATACCTACCGCCTTAAAAGTTGTCTTTTCTTTAAAAACCACTTAGAGACACTTAAACTTAAAACGCAATTGTGAATTAAAATAATATTTTGAGATCCAAATATTTAGTATGAATTCCTTATACTGATAAGAACCCTATACAATTAAATTCATTTCCATGATTAATTTACTTTGGCACCCACTTTAGTTTTTTGATAAAATTTAATGGAGAACAGGGAGTTTATAAAACATCACATGCTTTGATGAAAATAAAATAAAACCAACACTACAAAATATGTGCAGATAACTGGTTACCTTTGATATAATTGCCTGGCTATTGTACACACACCCCTTCATAAACCCGCACCCCTTCCCTTGGAAGTATGCTGTATGGCATTTAAAAAAATTTGTGTTTGAATGAAAATTCACTAATTACTTCTCAGTTAACTAATATGTTTATGTTAAATATACATTAACTTTTCAGTATAATTATGAATATCAGCAAATATTTTCACTAGTCTAATTAACCTTCATCAGTCACTAGTCACTTTTAAAATTGAGGTGGACTTATATATTCCTAGTTATATATTCTAATATCCTCCCATGTTTTCTTTTCCCTCTTGTTCATTTGGAAATATTTAAAATATATCGAGACATTTAGAGAATAACACCAACCAGTTATACAAGTCTTAAAACTTTTCCATATTTTTTAGAGATACAGCAATTATCTTTAATACTTATCATTCCACACTTTATTTGTACAGTTTAACTTCATACATATATGCTGCTAAACCACAGATAGTATTATTTTGCAAGAATTTTTGACTTTATATTATAGAACACCCTGTATTTATTTTTCTGAAACTTCTTTAACCATATTTTGAGAATTATCTCAAAATTAAGATTTATCTAAATATCTTTTTCATTACTGCTGAATATAATTCTTTCGCATGAATATGCTATAGTTCATTCATTTTCATGTTGATTTAAGTTATCTAAATTGTTTTTCTAAGGGACATAGTACTCAATAAATATACCTGTTCATGTCTTCTTGTGCCTTTGTGAGAATTTCTCTAAAGTTTCTGGGTCATAGAATATGTAGGTAGCCATTTCTAGTTTCACTACATATTGTGGAATGGCTCTCCAAACTGGTTGAAAATAATTTACAATCCTGAGAGGAAATATTTGTATTGGTTCCTTTACTTCCTCTCTAATGCTTCCTATTGTCAGACTTAAAATGTTGCCAAATAGATGGGTGTGAATAGTAACTCATTGTTTTAAATTTGCATTTTCCTACCGATGATGTTAAGCACCTTCTTATTTGTTTATTGTCCATTTGGGTTTCTCAGTGGAATTGTATATTCATTCTTTGACCTATTATTCTACTGTGATGTGTTTTTTTTCTTATTGAAATATGCTAGTTCTGCATATATCCTGAATGCATATTCTTTGTTAATTGTAAACATTGCAATAAAATCTCTCCCAGATGTGCTTTCTCTTTTTTACTTTGTTTATTCTCTCTTACTGTTGTACTGTTCAAATGTTTAAACATCTTGATACAGTAGAATTTATCTTTTTATATACTTTGTGCTTTTTATATTTGAGTTAAGAAATCTTTTGTTTTTCTGACTTCAGAAAATTTGCCTGACATTTGTTCTAAAAGATTCTTAGTTTCGACTTTCATGTTTTAGTGTTTAATACAATAGGTATGGATTTTTTATGTGGTGTGAGGTATGAATCCCCCTCCCCTCCCCCCGCCCCCAGCATGGAAAACCATTTGTCTCAGTTATATTAATTCAACAGTGCATTTTTCTCCACTGATTTGTGATGTTAACACTGACATATGTGAGAGTCTGTATCTAGAGCCTTTCTTATGCTCCATGTTCCATTTACCATCTCCCTGCTAATACCATACTATCTTAATTTCTGCCACTTTATAGTAAGTAGAGCAAGTCCACCTCAAATTGTTATTTCTCTTCAGCATTATCTAGAGTCTTTTCTTATCCTGGCTCTTTCATATTCATTTTAGAATTAGCTTGATAAATTCCATGAAAAACAGTAATAGAGTTCTGATTAAAATCGTATTGAACTTTATAGATTTAATTTGGGTAGACTGACATTCTCGTGGTATTTTGTCTTTTCATCCCAAGAGAGTATATCTTTCCACTTATGTTAGTCTTCTTTTAGACTTTTATATATTATGCTTCTTGGCGACAGATATTTAAAATTTTTAATTAAATATTTGTAGGTGGTTATTAGTAGTGTACAGAAGTGCTGTTTATTTCAGCCTATTGATTTATTTACTTTTAAAATTGATCTCAGAGAGAGGAAGACAGGGAGAGAGAGAGAGATGGAAACATCAATGAGAGAGAAACATCTATTGGCTGCCTTTTGCATGCTCCCTATTGGGGATCGAGCCTGCAATCTGGGCATGTGTCCCTGACCAGGAATTGAATCTGTGACCTCCTGGTGCATGGGGCTACGCTCAACCAACTGAGCCACACTGGCCGGGCTAGTGTGTTTATTTTTGATCTACGAAACTCGTCAAGCCCTTTATAACTTTTAATATTTGTAGATTTTTTTGGATTTTCTATCATTATCAAATGGTGTTAAGATAAGGACAGACAGTTTTATCTTTTTTCTTGTCTCATGTGGGATATTTACTAATCCAGTATCTCCAGGACAGTGTTGAATAGAAGTGGTGATACAAGGGATTTTTAATTTATTCCTGACTTTATTTTATTTTTCTTTGTTCCTGACCTTGAACAAAAGGCTCTTCCCTTTTATTCTTAAGTATAAAATAGGATATAGAATTTTTATCAGGCTTAAGCCTTGCTTTTCTGTTTCTTGTTTGCTAGATTTTATTTTCACATGAATGAATCTTGCATTTTATGAATGCTTGAATAGTTTTTCTGTACTATTGATATCACATTTTTCTATTTTAATCTATTAATGTGGTGAATTACATTAATATATTTTCCAATATTGAACTATTTTTGCATTTGTTGCAATTCTCCCCATGATAGGTTTTTTCTCTTGTTCATTTCTTTCTCATATACAGGACGTCCCCCCAAAATGTATACACACTTCAGCAGTTGATAGCTCAATTGATGTTTCTTTCTTTTCAGATTTAACCCCTTGGAATGAATAATAATTCAAAGTGTATATTTTTTTTTGGGGGGGGACGACACTGTATATTTAAAATGTATATTACCTATGGAGGGCTGAAAATGGCCCCTCAAAAAATATCCATGTCCTAATCCTTGAACCTGTGAGTAATCTTATATGGCAGGAGGAAAAAAAAAGCATTCTTGCAGATGTAATTTAATAAGGATCTTAAGATGGGGAGATTATCTGGGTGGGCCCTAAGTGTAATTATTTGTATCCTTGTAAGCGGGTGACAGAGGGAGATTTTACACACACACATGCACACGCACAGGAGAAGGTGATATGAAGATGTAACATGGAGGAATTTGAAGATGCTTTTCGTGAAGTTTGGATTGATGCTGCCACAAGCCAAGGATTGGAGGTAGCCACCGGAAGCTGATTGCCAGAAGAGGCAAGGAACTGGTTTTCCCTAGAACCCCCTGAAGGAGTGTGGCCCTGTTGACACCTTGGGTTTGGCTCAGGGATACTGAATTCAGATTGGGACTTCTGGTCTCCATAACTGTTAGAGAATACATTTCATACATTTCTGTTGTTTTAAACCACCAGTTTGTGGTAATTTTGTTACTTCAGCCATAGGAAACGAATTCAGTGCCTTTTTCTGATTTTGCCATTAAAATCTTTCTAGTTGGGGAACTCCCCCCCCCCTCCCCCCCCGCCCCGATTAGTTGAATGAGTTTGAGATTATCTGTTCTCTCAGTGTTTGGTAGGAGTCAAATGTGAAACCATCTAGACTCTTCCCCCCTCCCCCCACTTTTTTTTTTTTTACGGGAAGAGTTTTTAAAACGTTTTTGCTGTAGTTTTTTTTCTCCTCTCTCTCCCTTCCTTTACCTCTGAGCGTATATCCTTTTTCTTATGAACTTTTTGTGATCGCCTTCGTTGCCTTCATGCAGTGTCTGGGTTCTTCAATCCAGGACCAGGTCTTCAGTAGTGAGCTGGGATCTTGCCTCCATCTCGATATTGAGTGATATTGCAAATTAATATATTAGTGATATTTTAAATGAATGATCTTGCATGTTCATGGAAGAACATGTTCAGTATTGTGTTAGAGGACTGTGTCCCACTTACGCAGACTCACAGCTCTATGGACTCTGTAGCTGGAGAAAGCTTTCCTACAGTATTTTCCAACCCCTTTTATCAATAAAGAAAGCCCTGGGCATCAGGAAGTGAACTTGACTCCAGATTCTCATTTGACATGGAGCACTTTTAGTTCTGTGATCCTAAAAGAGCTATGCTCTCAGCCAGTGGTGCCTGCTTTTCTTCCTGGGGACACCGTGGCCCTGAGGCTTACACTCTGCTCATCTTCTTTCATTTTGTTCCTGTTTTAATTTAATTAAATTATTTTTATTTATAAACTATAATTCTGAGTGCAGAAAGAAAAATCTTTCTATACAAGCAATGCCTATTTTAGCAGAAAAAATGTTTACCGTTAAGATTTGTATCATGGCATAAAACTCTATAAAAATAGAGTTTGGGAAAGCAGAAAGAGGGGTAAAGATTGAAGTTTATGCAAAGTGGTAGAGCTCACTATAATCTTTTATTCCCTATAATTTTTTGAGATTTTTAGGTGTAAGTTGCAGTTTTTTTTTCCAACTGTGTTGTTGTTTTGATAAGTAGTGGTGCTGCTATCTAAAATTTTTAGTACTATTGGCTGCATGGCGATACAATCAATGATGGTATTTTCAGCTGAACTGTCTTTCATTTTTATTATGATGCCCTGTCTTTGATTTGATGTTTGGCATCTGAAATTGCCACCACATGGGAGATGACCCATCATACTGAGCGTGTTATGAAGCTGTTGAAATTGCCACTCAATTATGTGCTAGTCTCACTTTTCTAATTTAATTGGTTGTTTATTGTGAGGTCATGGAAATTGATACTCAGCGATCTAGGCATCTCCGTTCTCTACTTTAGGTTGAAACCAGGCTTAGTTTCACTTGACAGCTCTTTCGTGGAGCACACTCCCAGAGGGAATGACTCCTTCAGAACCTGAGACACTGTTATCTGTTCGCTTTCGAAGGAACTAGCTTACTGCTAACATGCGATGTACAGCACGCTGGAGTTCAGTCACAGGCAGTAATGTTCTTTTTTCCAGAAGTGACAGAGATTGTTCATTTTGACTCTCTAAACTGGCTCTGTTCACTCGTTTCTGGTATTTCCCTCGGGCCCTCCTCCCATTGGTATTTTGTTCTATTTCTTTAGATTACTGACTTCAGTTCATTTTGCTCTGCAGTGGTGAGTACATGAAACAGTTTATTCTTGTATTACTATTGATTAATTATTGTATTGCTTCCCATATGGACAACTATAAACCTCCTTTTGCCCCACTCTGTATTAAAAACTTGGCACTTTTAAACCGATTTCTTTTTTTTCTTTTTTTAAATATATTTTATTGATTTTTTACAGAGAGGAAGGGAGTGGGATAGAGAGTCAGAAACATCGATGAGCGAGAAACATCGATCAGCTGCCTCCCGCACACTCCCCACTGGGTATGTGCCTGCAACCAAGGTACATGTCCCTGACTGGAATCGAACCCGGGACCCTTGAGTCCACAGGCCGATGCTCTACCCACTGAGCCAAACCAGTTAGGGCTAAACCGATTTCTTTAAGTAACATCAGCTTCGGGTGGGATAGGCTATGGTTGCCTTCCGTGAAGACTAGATTCCTGATCTGACCTCTCCAGCCTCCCATCCCACAACTCCCACTCAGAGCAGAAGAATCGGCCATTCTACCAGAGACCTGAAGCTCTCAGGACTTCTTTCTCTGGGTGTGGATCTGGTCCATATATTACCGACCCTTCCAGGTCAGGAACCCAAACCAAGGTCCTTCTGCCCAGCGCCGTTTGCCCCAGTAGAATGAGACGGAGTTCGGTAGAGTGGAGCAGACACCTTATTTTTTGGCCAAGGAGGGGAAAAGGGTGATCTCATGCTTCTACGGCACCTTCTCCCCGATGGGAAAGGAGCCTTGGAGCCACAGTAGCTAACATGTGGGTCATGAGTATTCCATCTCTTATATTGCTGTATTACTTTGAAAAACTTGGCATATTTATGTCAGTGTACAATACCTTATAATTTTGAATTCTATATGACTTTGTAATTGTAGGGCTTAGGCCAGTAATGGCGAACCTATGACATAGGTTCACCTCTGACACGCGAACTCATTTTTTTGGTTGATTTTTCTTTGTTAAATGGCATTTAAGTATGTAAATTAAATATCAAAAATATGTCTTTGTTTTACTATGGTTGCACATGTCAAAAAATTTCTATATGTGACACGGCACCAGAGTTAAGTTAGGGTTTTTCCAAATGCTGACACGCCGAGCTCAAAAGGTTCGCCATCACTGGCCTAGGCATTTTTGATATATATGAGGACAAGCAAAACTAATAACCATGGTGATTTATAGGCATATAAAATTTCTAAGATATTTTTTACAACACTCATCATAGGATGTATTTGGTGGTTAATTTAACTGGTTAAATGAAGAGTTCCATTAATAAAACTCCTGCTGTTTTATTCCCATATAAGTTAAATTTTATTCTGTTGATGCATAATTTACCTCTGATAGGCATTGATTGTTTCCTGGCCGGTTAGTGCAAAGTTATCTCATAGCATGTATATGTGCTTGTATTTGTGAGACATAGTGCAGTATCGTCGATTTGTAAGTTAAGTTGCTGTGTGTGTAAGGGTTTCAAGTGAAATTGTCAGTCCCTTGTACTGCTTGGAGTAGATTTAGGCTTCCTAAGCTTTAAAGATTAATAAACTATTAATCCAAGAGCGGGAAGAGACAGGAAAGAAGAAAATAAAGGTAATTGGGTGTTAGGATATGAGGAAAAGAGCACCCAATGTGGATAGCCCAGAGCATATGGGAAGAGTAAGCATTAATACGTAGAGAGTCTTTAATACGAATCATATATCATGCCTTATACTCATTGATTTTACGTTACTGTCCACTGGGTGTTAACAGGTGAGGAAAATAAAGCCCATAGCATTTCCAGTTCTTATTCTCATGTTGGACCACACAGGAATCATAGACTTACCTCGTTCACACTGAGGTAAACTGGCAAAGCTGATCATGACCTCCATTGGCCTATCTAGCTATTCTGAGGAACACACTTGTAACTCATTTTACCCTGAGCTGGGAATCTCTGCCCTAACTACTGGTTCTCTAACTTCATCAAGCATCAGGATTATCTGTAGGATTTGGCAACCCCCCCCCCAACCCCACAACAAACAAACAAACAAATAAGCAAGCAAACAAACAAAAACCAAAACATATTTCTGGGTCTCACCCCAAATTTCTGATTCAATAGGTCTGCACGTCTCATGAGTTCCCAGGTGACACTGATGCTGCTGTTCCAGGGATATTCTTTGAGAACCTGCTCTAGAAGAGGTTGCATTACCTGCTTACCTTGTGATAAATAATAAAGCAGCAATAGGTTGTTTCTGCAGATGATCATGATTGGCTAATTGTCTGCCTCCCAAACTTTCATCATTTCTTTTTCATTGTCAATTACCTGGTAGGGAAGGTTGTTGCTCTTGAATATTGAGTGTTACTTATTCTAGATAAATTCATATCACGGAATCATATAGCATGTATTGTCACTGTATCATGAATAGTAATTGCTTAAAATAAGCAGAAAAGTTGAAATCCAAACCTAATTTATTTGAGCATTATTTTGTGGCTCTGTATTTAATGTACCTTTCACTTTTAAAAAAGATCTGCAGTACCTAAATTTGTCACAAGATGGCATTGAAAGGCTGAAGATTTTGGTTGAAATTAGTGTTTTGAAACCATTAATGGGTTAGATATATTTATATTTCATGTATACTCAAACCAAAAGAAATCTAAACTATGAAGTATTTTTTAAATATATTTTATTGATTTTTTACAGAGAGGAAGGGAGAGAGATAGAGAGAGTTAGAAACATCGATGAGAGAGAAACATCGATCAGCCGCCTCCTGCACATCTCCTATTGGGGATGTGCCCGCAACCCAGGTACATGCCCTTGACCGGAATCGAACCTGGGACCCTTCAGTCCGCAGGCCGACGCTCTTATCTACTGAGCCAAACCGGTTTCGGCTATGAAGTATTTTTTAAAAAAATTGAGCGATATTTTGGTATTTTCCTGTAAAACACTTTCTTATTTAGTTACAAAAAATAAAATAGTCAAATACATTGACATTATTGGTAAGTAATTCTTTCAAGAATCTAAGAAACATAAATCTTAATGTAATAGCATCAAATATTTTATTATGTATCCCCCAGAAGGACTTCACATAAATTCAAGTTAGTAATTATAGAAAGTCTTACTGTTCTATGATTTATAGGTCTTATTATGCATAAGATGATATCAATCTTGCCTCCAATGAGCTTTAAGTTTTAGTATGGGAAAAAAGAAATATATATACAATTCAAGAGAGAACAAAATCATAAAAGTGCTTAAATAGAATGTTGTATTTATGGAATTACACAAACAATATGAACTGGAATAATGGGCAATTAAACAAAAAATTTAAATGGTATTTTTCAAAAATATCCTTGTATCAGTTGAAAACACTATGTTGAATTTTTCTTTTAATGATGTATATTACCATAATTTATTTAAGCCATAAGGAAATTGTTCAGCAATATAGAGAGTTGTATAAGATTTAGTATTTGACATTAAGCATCAGAGTCACTCATTTGAAATATGAACTCACCTTTTATTTTATGAACATGTGGTTTTATTTTTTTCTGATTAATTGAAAAATATTTTTCAGAAGAGGGTGAAGATTTTTTTGGTCACACAGATGTTATTTATGATATTCCTGGATTTCTGGAATCTGAAAAACATATCAAAAAATCAAGTGTAGAATGGTGGTTATCAGGGTATTGAGGATGGGAGAAAAGGGATATGCTATAAAACGGTATAGATTTTGAGTGTTGCAAACTGAACAAGTTTTGGAATTCTGTTTCACAACAGTGTGAATGTACTTAACACTGTTGAACTGTGCACCTAAAAAGTGTCCGACTAGAAACTATGAGCAATTAATAGGTTTTTATTGAAGATCAACAATGTTTCCAGCTTTATTTAGCTATTCAGAGCTACTTAAAAGAAATAAAACCTCCTTAGGAAGCCTATAATATAATTGGTGATAGAAGATTAACTTAATAAACTAATATAGTAATCTACTGAAAGTCCAACATATATTAGGCATTGTGTTAGACACTTATTTTTTTTATTTTCTTTTATTTTCTTAAATTTATTGGAGTGACATTGGTTAATAAAATTATATAGGCTTCAAGTGTACCATTCTATGATACATCATCTGTACATTTTATATAAATTATTTTTAATCTTCAATCCTCAAAACAACACAGGAGAGTTAGTATTATCATCCTTAGATCCATATTTTATCAGTTAGGAAAGTAACTTTTATCGATATGAATATTTAGTACCTTGTTGAAGTTTGCAAAGATTCTAATCTTTGATTTGGTATTTAAACCCAAATCTATGGAGCCTCAAAATCCATTTTCTATGTACTGCACTATGCTTCTAATTTAAATAAAAAATAAAGAATACAATAAACAACTATTAATTTGTTTGGTATTTCTACTACCAGTAACCATTATCTATTTTATATAATCACTAGAGACCCGGTGCACGAAATTCGTGCACAGGGTTGGGGGAGGGGGTCCCTCAGCCTGGCCTGCACCCTCTCCAATCCGGGAGGGATCAGGCCTAAACCGGTAGTCAGATATTCCTCTCGCAATCCAGGACCTCTGGCTCCTAACCGCTTGCCTGCCTGCTGGCCTGATCTCTCTCTAACTGCCCTCCCCTGCTGGTCTGATCGCCCCTAACCGCCTCTGCCTTGGCCCCTGCCACTGTGGCTTTGTCTGGAAGATGTCCGGTCTAATTAGCATATTACCCTTTTATTTGTACAGATTCTGGCAAACTTTAAAGAAAGGACATGCAATTTAATTAATGGCAGCTGTTAATCTGGATTACATGTTAACTTCAGAAAGAATTACCATAGCCTTTTTGTGTGGACTTGAGTTGTCTCTCTTTTTGTTTGTTTATAACTTTTGGAAACACTCACTTCTTTTCCCTCTGTATTCATGTGCAGGTTATGTGGGTCTGCAATTTGTGCCGAAAACAACAAGAAATCCTCACCAAGTCAGGAGCCTGGTTCTATAATAGTGGACCTAATACCCCACAGCAACCTGATCAAAAGGCTCTCCGAGGACTGCGGAATGAGGAGGCGCCTCAGGAGAAGAAAGCAAAACTGCACGAGCAGGCCCAGTTCCAAGGACCCTCAGGTGACTTATCTGTGCCTGCCGTGGAGAAAAGTCGATCTCATGGGCTCACAAGACAGGATTCTATTAAAAATGGGTCAGGAGTGAAGCACCAAATTGCCAGTGACATAGCTTCAGACAGGTAAACATTTTGCTTCATCTTTAGGTAAACATTACTACTTTTAATCTTTATTTCAAACAGAAATACAAATACATGCAATGTTTAGGCAACCAGTTGTCTAAATGTAATGTCAATGTCCATATGTTTTGTATAAAAGTGATGAAAGTGATGTGTAGGACTTTAGCTATGACAGGTTTGAACGATGTTAGGTTTGGCGAGGGAGTGTTAGGTTATCAGGTTTTCCAGAAAGAGAAGTGAAATAAAACAGGGAACTTAGATGGGAGGTTACTGTCAGAGGGAAGAAACTGGGATAAGAGCAATGAGAATGAAGAAGAGGCTGGATCGATAGGATTGGCTGGAAGTGGGGAAGAGAATGGGGAAGGTTAACATTATTTCTAAAGGTTCTGCCCTGGGCTGAAGGATGCGGTGGTTTTCCAAGCAGGTAACACAGGTAAAAGGGTTTTATGGATTTGATCTATCCATGGCCTAACTCTGTATTACTATTTTGGCTCAGTTTTAATGCCTTTTCCTTGACAAAAGTGTTAGACTTTTAACAATAGTGTTTATGGTTCTTATATTTCCTACCTTTGGAAGGAGAAGAATGAAAAGATTTCCAAGGGAGGATTATTTTTCTAGTCCATATTTCTATTTTTGAATTAAAATTTTAAAGGAAAATCTGGTTTATACGGTATGTATGTAATCTGGTTTATACTGTATATAATTCAGAAGTGGCAGGGACGTTTCTGGGTGAACAAATATGAAGTCATGCACTTGCGGAAAAACAAATCTGAATTGTACTGACAGGGTGGTGGGTCTGAACAGTGTTAAAACAGGTAAGATAAGTGGGAGTCCCTTCAGATGGTGCCTAAAGCCGTCACACAGATGTGTTGTTAATGTCTTGGAAGAATAATAAAATGATGATGCACCAGTTTTGTTTTGTTTTTGGCAAAAGTGAAACAGACAATGTAATTCTATCTTTGGAAAAGGCTGTGGTGATTTCATGGCTGGAATACTATGAACACATCTCAGTGCAGAATCTCAGGAAGCCAAGAATTTTAGGGTAGGAAGATCATCTTAGATTGAGAACTTAAGCACACAAAGGTTTGAGGGCAGATAGTTAATTTGGGTGGCAATCTCAGAAACCACCAGTAGGGGAGTGGAAAATGATCCAATTAAGAGAAAGAACGCAACAATTGGTGCATTTGAGAGCAGATTATCTCTTTTGGCGAATGTGTCTCAGTCTTACTGGGACTTCTAGGAGACGGAGTATCACAACCTCAGAGTTATTCCACATGATGGGCTAGGAGGCTGGGGTATTTATCCATAATTCTCTGTTTTATTGGCCTAGGTCTGTTCCCGGGGAGGGAGGCGGGCTTGTTAACGCTCTGGCCAAGCATGTTTCTGTTGCCAGAGAAAGCACTCAGGCAGAGTATTACAAATATAATCACAAGAAGCTTCTCTGTAGGGAATGGTGAATGATGAAGCAGTGTTGGTTGGGACAGTAGCAGTATCTGTAAAGTGGCAGCCGTAATGGCCAAGGTATATGAGCTTAGATGAAGAAAATGATGTTAACCAATGGAGGTAGGATTTTAAATGAATGACTTAATAAAATAGATAACATTGGCTCATTCTTCAAAATAGATAGCTACATTAGATCGTTTCTTTGGAGGTTAGAAAGGTAGGTTTAGGAAGAATAAAAGGAAGTACTAAAATACTGGGTCACATAATAGTTTTTAAAGCTTTAGAATGCATATCATTAGGAAGTTGTGGATGTTAAAAATAAGTCCAACAAATTTATGAGTAATTAATTCATCATTGTAGGGAACTAGAAATATAGCACTAATCTTTGAAGAATGACTAAGAACAAATATATATTCTCCAATATTATCTGTTAATGCTTCTTTCTTTGACAGAGCACTAGCCTGAATAAACAGTACAATTCGACCCACTGTGGGGAAGCAAGATGTAGTTACTTTTTTTCTTTTTGCCTACGGCCTCCGGCTGCCATTACTAATAGAAGCATACTTTAATGACTCAATGTATTCTATAATTATGTCCTTGCTTTCTTTTTCTAAATATATTTTTATTGATTTCGGAGAGGAAGGGAGTGGGAGAGAGGGTTAGAAACATCAACGATGAGAGAGAATCATTGATCGGCTGCCTCTTGCACGCCCCACACTGGGGACCCAGCCTGCAACCTGGGCATGTGCCCTGACGGGGAATCCAACTGTGATCTCCTGGTTCATAGGTCAGTGCTCAGTCACTGAGCCACACCCGCTGGGCCGTGTCCTTTCTTTCTGAAGCTCACATAAGTCAAACCAATAGCTCCTCTTGTTTGTAAGAAATTCTGCTAGTCAGGGAAGAAGTTAGAGTTTAATATCAAACTTGGAAGTTATGCCTAGAAAATGGAATTGGTTATAATTTATATAAACTTTTGGAAGGTTCATTTTTTTTTTCCAGAATAATTCAGTCCCCTTACTATAAACAAAAAGAGCATTTGTTTTATTATTTTTAAATGCAGATTCTATAGTAGTTTATTAGGCATGTATCTATAAACCCTTTGAATTCTTTCCCCTGGAGCAGGAGGTCTACAAACTATGTCCCTGGGGCTCTATCTGGCTTGCCCCCCGTGTTTTTGTAAATAAAGTTTTATTGAGACACAGCCACAACTATTTATTTACTTATTGTCTATGGCTACATAGACTCAGCTACAACTCCAGAGTTGAGTATTAGTTATAAGAGGCCATATGGCTCTCATATAACCTAAAATATTTACTCTCTGACCCTTTACAGAAAAGTTTGCCAACTCCTGCCTTAGAGAGTAAGTAGTTATTTATTTTATTTACTAGAGGCCTGGTGCACAAATTCGTGTACCAGTGGGGTCCCTCAGCCTGGCCTGTGGGAAACCGGCTCTCCGACATCGCCCAAAGGGTCCTAGATTGCAAGAGGGCACAGGCCAGGCTGAGGGACCTCACTGCTGCATGATTGGTGCCAGGGAGGGATGTGGGAGGTTGGCCAGCCAGGGAGGGACCGGCGCAGGAGGGCTCCAGGGCATGTCTGGCCCGTCTTGCTCAGTCCTGATCAGCCGGACCCCAGCAGCAAGCTAACCTACCGGTTGGAGCGTCTGCCCTCTGGTGGTCAGTGCACGTTATAGTGAGCAGTTGAGCTGCCTGAGCATATCATTAGCATATTATACTTTGATTGGTTGAACAGACAACTGGACGACTGGACACTTAACCTATTAGGCTTTTATTATATAGGATTATTATTTTAAAATAAGTTTTTATTGATTTTAAAAAGAGAGGAAGGGAGAGGGAGAGAGAGAGAGAAACATCAATGATGTGAAAGAATCATTCCTCAGCTGCCTCCTACATGCCCCACACTGGCAGTCAAGCCCGCAACCCGGGCATGTGCCCTGGCCTGGAATCTAACTGGCGACTTCCTGGTGCATGGGACTATGTTCAATCAACTGAGCCACACTGGCTGGGCAGTAGTTATTTTAATACTGTTGAAATTTCTCCTTTTTTTACTCATTTTTTTTGTTACCATTTAAATCGTTTCAGTTAAGCCTGTTTACTTATTCCCCATCCTCTTCCCAATTCCTTCTCCTCCTCTTCCTCTCTGCCTCCTCCCCTCCTCTCTCCCCATCCCTCCCTTTCTCCCTCTTTTTTTGTCTTCATTTTTCTCTCTCTCTTCCTTCATACCAGAATGGGTGTTCTAGGAGTATTTAAGTTGAACAGTGAAATGGAGCTACTGATAAGGAATATAACTCCAGTTTAAAGTATTATTAGTCATTTGTTTCTTCAGTACCATTCAAAAACCATTCTAGTGCCCTCAAAAGAGAAGCTCGGTTCAATTAAATTTAAATCTTTATGGACCTAGAACTATGATTGAGAAATAGAAAAGTATGTTATGTTTCCTAATTTTAAGGAGCTTTAGTATAATTTGTAACTACCTGCTACAGTAGTTTTGACCTATTTCTGACTTTTTAGTTCTACAGGCGCTTTCCTCATAGCCTGTTAGAATTAATTGAGTTAATAAATACCAACTTGACCCAAGACCTTAGCTTTGAGTTAATGACTATTTACTTAGTTCCTTTATTCATAAAAATGGCAAATGTTTATTATCAACTTAAATGCAAAATATTATTAGAGATCTTCAAGTGTTTCTTTTATTTCAAAATACTTTTGAAATAATCATTTTTTCTGTGCAATTTGCTTACCCTTACAATGGCTAACATGAGTGCCTAGTGGTTTCTTAGCCTTTAAATTACATGCATAACATGGCGATCTTATTAAAATATAGATTTGAATTTGGTAGGTCTGAGGGAGGACCCGACAGTTTGTATTTCTAACTAGCTTCTAAGGGATGTCAATACTGCTAGTGCAGAGTAGGAGCAAGGCACAAAAGCATCTGGAAATACATTAGCGAGGGAAACACCCCTGGCCTTTCATAGCTTAGTGGCAGTTAGAGAGGCATAACAGAGTGAAATTTTGTGGTTCTTAGAGGCAACATAATTCCACATTTATTTAGTGGAGGACAGAGGTGGAACCAGCTACCTGGTGGCAGGTTGAATACATTCATATAGCTGCAAGCATCTGGCTCCTTCATTATGATATATAGTAAATACCTAAGCATTTAAACATTACTTATTTAAATATGTTTTAATTATTATAAACTACTTATTTACTTCCCATTTATTATAGTTACACATGGTTAGCTCTTGTTCCACTATATTTATCAAGTGAGCAATCTTTTCTTCCTACTGATTTGAGATGCCATTTTAGTCATGTATATTGGTTATTATATGTTAGGGTATATTTTTAGATGTTCTGTATTGTTCTTTTGACCAATCTGTTCAATGCTTATATCTAGTTTCAAAAATCCCATTTCCGTCACTTAAGCAAACGCAACTATTAGTTGTTGAAAGCAAGAAACTTGGCAACATGAACTTTACTAATACATTTAATTTCATAGTTATTTAACTGCAATCTACATTGTGGTATGTATTGGATTATGAGTGGGAAGATTTGTTTTTAACAATAATACTTCTTCTAGCTTATTAGCTTGAATATATTAGTGGCCAGAGTGAAAAGGAGAAGAGAAATAGTAATTATGATAGAAAGGGAGAATGAAAGATCCTTTCCCCATAATTCATTGTTGGAAATTTCACTCTAAGTCAAATGACAAGGGATCCTTTCAACTTTTGAAATGATTATATATAAACCTGTATTCATTATTTTTGCCACCAGATGGCGAAGTTGCACCCTAAAAGCAGAACTTTACTAGTAATTCTGTGATTATATAATTGCAGAGGTGGTTTTAGACAAATAAGTGGATTAAGTTGGTACTTGAGATTGTAAAAAAACAGGACTTCTTGTGTAACATTGCTTTTCCTCTTGAAATATGATATATATTCTCAATTGTTTATCTCTAATTCTGAGATCTCCGTGTACCAGACTTGTATTTACATCTGAAGGTGTACAGTCTTACCTTTGCCCCCACAAATACTTCAAAATTAAAATATTCTGAGTCGAAGTACCTATTTATTCCCAAGTAGCAGCTTCTTTGTCATTCCCTAGCCTTGCTGATAGCAACATCAGTTATTCTGCTTCCTAAATTAAGATACTTAGGTATTTATTTTCTAATCTTGATTTTCATATTCAGTTAGTATTTACTTAAGGTTTTGGTCAGTTCCATCTCTGTTATATCTCTTGTATTCCACCCTTCCTTTCCAATATAGATATTGTCACTTCCCTGTTTATAAATTAACCATGTGTAGCTTTTTTTCTGGCTTCCTGCTTCCCAGTTTATTTGCTTTTCTTCATATTCTATGTTGATTCCAGAATTATGATTTTAAGTATAGATATGCTGAAGTCATTTACTTGCTCACTTTTGAGGCCTTCCCATCATTGATCGGCTGCTTCCTGCATGCCCCCCACTGGGGATCGAGCCCGCAACCCAGGCATGTGCCCTGACCAGGAATCGAACCGTGACCTCCAGGTTCATAGGTCGATGCTCAACCACTGAGCCCCGCCAGCTGGTTCTAAATTTTACTTTTCCTTCAAAGTCCAACTCAAGTATCCCTACTTACATGAAGCCTTCTTATTTTCCAGCAAGAATTATATTTTTTTGCTGATAAAGGATACCTTTATGTATATAATTCCTTTGTTTATATTTATATATTTCAGCATTCACCACTGTCTGCCCTTTTAGTATACTTGTTGTCAGTGTTTCTTTCCCTCTTAACTAAATTTTGAACAACTGGAGGGCATACTGTCCTTTACATCTTTGTTTCTGTACATGCCTAGTTTAGGTTCTAGAAATAGGTATTCATTGAACATTTTTTTCCTTTTTATTAAATTTATTGGGCGACACTGGTTAACAAAATCACACAAGTTTCAGATGCACAAATACACAACACATCACCTGTACATTGTATTGTGTGTTCACATCCCATGCCAAATCTTTTTCCATCACCATTTATCTTCCCTATACCCACTGCCACCTTCCCCGACACCCTTCTTCTCGGCAATCACCGCACTGTTGTCCGTGCTCATTGAATGTTGAAATAAATTGAATCACTGAGCTGACAATTAGATAACCAGGTCTTTCCCTTATCTTTTACCTATTACAACTGTGCTGTGTTTACAACAATTGAATTTATTTATAGAATCCAGTACTGTATTTTTCCCTGCCTCCTAGATTAAGATAACTAAATTTTTGGTTGTTGCATATAAGATTTTTCTCTAGAATTCTGCCGTTTTTTAGACATCCGCAATGATAATGGGCATTTTAAGTGCTCTAACAGAATGAGATAGTTTCCAGTTTAACCGTTTGCATTTGCATGTTCCATACATGATGTATACTTAGAACTATATTTTCTTTCAATTTCAACTCACCTTTATATCAACTGCCTGTATCTTTGAAATAATTTCAGTGACATTCCTCTATGTCTCTGTCTGGGTTTGGCGACTTTTTACTTTTCATGTAGAGACATTTGATCATAGTTATTTTCCTTTGCCTTATAGAAGTTTCACCTTTTAGTCTGCTGTCCTCTCGGTTTGTCTTTCTTATTCAAGATCTAAGGAAGTTAATTCTTTTAGAGTATGAGTTTAATATATTGGTCATTTGAAGTACAGTGAGTCCTCTCTTAATGTTGTCAGTAGGTTCTACAACTTTAAGGGGAACAAAACATAATGAAACCAGTTTTACCATAGGCTAGTTGATATAAAAAAGAGTTAAATTCCCATAGTATCTTCTCAGTGCTATAATGAAACAATATTGAGTGAAATGAACTGAATGAAAGGAGGTTATTTGAAGACCTGCTTTAGTTGCTTTTCAGTCCTACTTCAAATATTATAACCCAATATCCATTCTCCTAATAGTGACATTTGGTTGACTGAGACTCTATTTACTACTATTTCTTGAAAGTGCCTATAAATTATTTTTTTTAACAAGCTTCTTTTGAGTGTCATATATCCCCTTATAAAACTATATATAGTTGTGATTTGGTATTAATAATAATATCAAGAAAAATGCTTTAGTAGTAGCATTAGAAGGAAAGTGAAGCTAGAAACACAGTAAGATGGGGTAATTTGTTAGCCAGTGGTGGTGGTTTTGCTAGCCAGCTGCATTCTTTTTTAAGCTTTTGCTGATAAAATCATTGGTTAACACTGAAATTACTATTTTTGAGACTCCTTAATCTATTCCAACACTACTGTGCATCTTGGATAACTCAAGTCATTCATACATTAAAAGTATAAAATTTAATAAATTATAACAGGTTATTAACTAATATTAGCATATATGCTCACATATGCTCCTTTCCAACTGATTTTACAGATTTATTGGTAGCAGAAGTGTATGTGTAAGTCTGTACTGTGGACTCTGGGAGCGTATTGCTTCTAGTCTGACTTTTATGGCAATATTAATGTTATAGACTGACTTTTAGGGCATCTCACCCACCTCTCCCCTTACCCTTTGGCTCTCCCGATATATACCAAGTGAAGCAGTTCTGATATTGGTCAAAGAGGTCATGGGTAAAGCTACAAAATTGGACTATCATACTGAGATAGACAAGGGTGAGGGTTGGTGAACGTAAAAACTGTGTTTTAGATTTTTTAGTAAAGTGAATAAAATGGTAACAAATGAAACTGATTTGAGGTAAATGCCTACTTGCATTTTGTTCACAGCATATTTTCATCTTTTATGGCTGATGGGATAGGACAGGCCTGGGATGAAACAATTGGGAACTGTCCTTTGGGCGCTCAAAGAGACCAGACGCTAGATTTATCTTACTGAGTACTGAAGCTTAACGAGCAAGAATAGTCTTTTTAAGGCTCATATAAGGTTTAGCATATCTCACTAGAATTAAAATCAAAGCTTCAAATGCAGATAATGTTATACTTTCTTATTTGATAACTTTAATTGTTCAAGGATTTAGGCATCTAAATTTATGAATCCATAATAACATGAATAATGGTTTGTCATGGTGGAGCCTTAGAAATTTTTTTTTTTAAATACATACTTTATTGATTTTTTACAGAGAGGAAGGAAGAGGGGTAGAGAGTTAGAAACATCGATGAGAGAGAAACATCGATCAGCTGCTTCCTGCACACCCCCTACTGGGGATATGCCCGCAACCAAGGTACATGCCCTTGACCAGAATCGAACCTGGGACCCCTCAGTCCGCAAGCCGACGCTCTATCCACTGAGCCAAACTGGTTAGGGCCTTAGAAATTTTTTATACTCATTTACACTGTAGCATCTGTGCTTATATTCTCTGCCTTTCTGCATGTTACTATAGATAAGCATTCCCTGACCTAGCTTTGCAGAATACCCTCCTATTTTTATCTACGTAAGAATATAGCTCCTGCAATGCTCAGAAGTTGTGAAAGTATGCGATTGGGTGGGGAATAGTTAAACATTTACAAATATAAATGATTATAGTTCGAAATTTCAAGCTCAATGTTATGGAAAGCTGAATAACTTGAATACATTTCTTCAGTTTTAAATTTCACTCTATGTAGGGTGCACGACTACTGCTTACTTGTTTTAAAATGAGAAAGCTACTTGCAGAAAATAAATTACTTATCTTTTATCATGTGTCAAGTATAAGAGGAAGCAAATACAAAAGGCAGCTGAGATTAGCGCAGTGGTTCTCAAACTCTTTGGTCTTGGGACCGCTTTGCAATCTTAAAAATGATTGAGGACCACATAGAGATTTTGTTTATATGGATAATGTTTATGGATATTTACTACATTAGAAATAAAAACAGAAAAGAATTAAAATATATCTTAATTTCAAAACAACAATAAGCCCAGTTCATTTTCACTAATCGTATCGAGGGGATAGAATTCTATGTTGACCTGCAATGAGTTTTACTCTAACCTCAAGTATGTATGGAACCTATGACCTGCTTCTAGCTAGTAGACTGGACGATGGGAATAAACATTTACAAATACAAATAGAAATTCCCTTTCTGTGTTTGCATTACACTGTGTGAGACTATGTCTTAGTCAGAAGACTAAGGAGAGCCCTCTGCTGGCTTTGGAGAAGTGAGCTGCCATGTTGGAAAGGTCTGTGAGCGAACCATATTGCAGGAAACTGCGGGGGCGTTTCTAGGAGCCGAGAACATCCCTGGCTGACAGCCAGCAGGTAAACGCGACGTCAGCCTTAGAGCCAGAAGGAACTGAATTCTGCCAACAATCACGGGAGCTTGGAAAAGGATCTGGAGCTCTAGAAAAAAAAGTGGCCTGGCCACCACCTTGGTTATACCCTTTAAACCGTGCTTGGACTACAGAAGCTGTAAGATGAAAAGTGGGATTTGTATGTTTTTTTTTAAGCCATCAAGATTTTGGTGACTTGTTTTGCAGGAAGAGGAAACTAATAGCACATATTTCAAAAAGGAAAGGAAAACTTAGTGAGAAAATTGGCATTATTTTACTCTTTTTTGCAAATCCCTTTAATGTATAAGCTAGTGGAAGACAGCTGGATTCTTTTATCTCCTGTATTCAATTTCTTGGGATAGCATACATGATGTAACCTCCGGAAAACTCCACTGTATACCCATGAGAGAATGGGAGTTCAAAAGGCAAGTAGCATTTTAGTGTGATTATGAATATAAGTTTGACCGTGCAGATTCTTGTGAGAGTCTTAGGGACCTCCCTGAGGTCACTAGTCTGCATTTTCTTAGAATTGCCAGATTAGAAATTCTTAGTCATCTCCTATTCCATCACCAATAGAGCATTTAGTTGTATCTGGGCAGGGTTATAGAAGACAGACTAACCTATACGGAACTCTCAGCTTCCTTGCTTATGTTTCACTTGATTTCTGGGTATGCCCTTGAGTTTGTCCGTGTGGTTTATTTCGTTGCTCATCATGGTAAGCAAATGATCTTTACTATCTTTGGTCTCTAGGAGAAATAGGTAGCAAAATGTTGAATAGGTGGTGGATTGGGACAAGGTTTTTCTTGAAATGATCCTGGCATCTTTTGATGGTAGCATTTACCTACAAAGGTGCTGTAGCCACTGAGAGATTTAAGACTCAAGAGGAGTTTTCTAAATGTATTTTTTTAAATTTGTAAGACATTTATAGAAATTGTCTCATTTAATTTTTAGTGATATATGCCCATTCCTATGTGTGTATATATGTGTGCAGCACTTGGTAGCGGTAGTAGTGTGTGTTTCTCTTGTTCTTATTTTAATTTTGTGTGATCTCTTCTATCACTAGAAATCCTGAAGGATGACTTAGTTTCAGACATCTCAAGATAAGCTCAATGTATAACGAATTGCTGTTGCCCTAAGATTTGGGATACATTTTTTTTTTGTTAGGAACATTAATAGAGAGTCACGTGGATTTCTTCTTTAGTAATCCAAGGCTCCTCTAATTAAAAAAAAAATGAAGCAAAAATAAATCGTGTAGAGAATAAACATTGTGGCTCCGTATAATCCAGTACTTTTATTTCTGTGACATATACCCACATGTTTTATTTGACACGGTTGGAAGTTGGAAGGTGTGATTTGGAACGTTTTGTCTGGAAAGAAGATCTTTCAAGGTTGGTGTGAAGGTTGTTGGTGGAACGTTCTCACTGTGCTTACCTAATTACACAGTGCTTGAACTGGAAAATTAAACTTAAGGGTACCCTCCCCCTCTACTGATACAATCCCCTGCCACTTTTTTTCTTTTCAGTTCTTTTTTCTATTATAGTTCCACCTGAGCAGTTTTTTGTTTGTCTGTTTCTTAGATATTAGTTTTCAACTTATTTTTCCTCCATAATATTTTCAAATTTGTCTTGAAACTTCTATTTATCCAATCTCTTTAATGTTAGTCTCCTTTTTTCTGTGCATGAGAACTGATTTGTGTTGGTAGAGCAAGATTGACCAATTTTAGTTATATTTCTCAGAAAAAGTTTGTATTTTTCATACAACGAAGACTGTAAGACTATGGGATATGTGGACTCAAAATTGTTGTGATGTAAAATAACTTTTTAACTTCTGTGATATATATCTGGAATTCATTTATATAAATTATTTGACATGATTAAAAGTTTTGAGGCATGATTAAAATCCCTGACTAGAAAGTAGTACGAAACCTGTTTTTTTCTGGTTGACTTTGCTTAATAAGAATCAGAGTCATATGAGTAGGGAGGATTATAGAAGTTTGACCTTCTCATTTTAGTATTTCCCCTAAATATATTTTGATCTGGTGTTTATTCTCTCAAAGTATATGGGATTTGGAAATTATGTTTACTTCCAAAGTCTACATTGACCTTCTCATTTGTATTTTCACAGCATACTTTCTCTTTTACTTTCTGGGACACTTATGCACTGTGAAGTTAGTTTGCATTTTAAATGAGAGCATCCATAAGGAGTTGCTGAATGTCGAAGACGTGGCAGTATTATGTAAGAAGGACTGGCCTGAGAGGAAGGAGATGTGCATGCTCATTCTAACTCCATCACCAACCACCTGGACCAAAAAAATGCATCTTACTTCCTTTCTGTAAAATGAAGGAGTTACTATTCTATTCTAAATGTGCTAGGATACCATTGTTTAACATGGAGCCCTCGGAGGATGTCCCACTGACGGCCTTAGTGGTGCAGTGGGGTCAGGAGAAGCTCCCGCTGCCACCTGTGCTCGCCAGCCATGAGCCCGGCTTCTGGATGAGCGGTGCTCCCCCTGTGGAAGCGCACTGACCCCAGGGGCAGCTCCTGTGTTGAGCATCTGCCCCCTGGTGGTCAGTGTGTATGATAGCCACCAGTCGTTCTGCTGTTAGGGTCATTTTGCATATTACCCTTTTATTATATAGGAAGGATTCTGTTATGTAGAGAATGGTTTGTAGGGTAAGAATTGATGAGGAGAGAAGTTAGGAGTCTATTGAAGTAATCTAGGAGAGAGTTGTTGGTAGTTTGAACTAGAATTGTAGTAACAAGATGGAAATGTGGATTTATGCTTCATTTAGAAGGTGGAGTTAATAGAAATTACTTTTGTTAGATTGGATATGTGTGGTCAGGCATTAAAGAAAGAAATATCTTCTAGATAAATCATGATGTTCTAACCACGGAGTCACACTGGCCAGGGCTCTGTGTCCATTTTTAAGGGGCAGGCATATGTAACTACATTTTTTTTTTTTAGTTTTATTGCTTAAAGTATTACAGACGAGATTGGGCGCGTTCAGGGTGGTATGGCTGTAGACGCTTAAAGTATTACAAAGGGTATTACATACGTCTCCCTTTTCCCCCGCCCTTGTCAATCCCTTGGCCTCCCCTACCTTCTGTAACTACATTTTTTAAGTTGCTAGGATTGAATCAGAATACATGTAAGTTTGCATGACTTTATTTGCATAAGGTGTCCTGCTTTGGCTGAACCAAGACCAAAAAGGGGAGAAGGTTGATGAAGGAAAGTTAGAAGCTATCTGCTCCCAGTCCTTATTGGTGGGTCCTATAGAGTGAGTGATTTTAGGCTAAAAGAGCCTGAGAATTTTCAGAATTGTTTTGAAGCACAGGGTCACAAGCAGTAATTATTCAAATTCCAGATGACAGAACATGGAATTGGTCATTTTTCTTAAACACTGTCTTTTATTGGCTTCTAGGCTGCCATACTCTCCTGATTTCCCTTCTACTTCTGTGGCTGCTCCTCTTCGCTCTCCTTC
Source organism: Myotis nattereri (assembly GCF_964212035.1). Classification (NCBI taxonomy): domain Eukaryota; kingdom Metazoa; phylum Chordata; class Mammalia; order Chiroptera; family Vespertilionidae; genus Myotis; species Myotis nattereri. The sequence continues at coordinate 14,435,683 of NC_138092.1, forward strand.
ACTCATGTCTTCTTTACCTGATGGCTTTATGTGGAAATAGTTCCCTGGTGCTTTGTCTTATAATGCACCCCCTACACCCCCCCCACCCCCCTTCTCCATTTCGAACTTTATTTTTTGGGTGATTTCATGTACTCTCTTGGTTAAAATTATTACTACTATGCTGATGCTTCTTGAATTAATATTTTCAGCTGAGAACTCTCTTCTGAACTCCAGAGTGACACACTCAACTGCATATTCATCAGTCTTTTTAGCTATCTTGCATGCTACTTAAATTCTACAACTCATCATCTTCCCCTTCCTTCTCCCTTATTGTGCTCCTCCTTTAGCATTCTCTGTCTCAGCAGGTTTTAAGACTATATGCTTGGTTACTTAAGAGAGAAATCTGAGAGTCATTTTTGACTTCTCTCTTGACCTTCATACACCACCTCCCACCCCTGTGGCAAATCAATCATTATGTCTTGTTGATTCAACATTTCCTTTTATAATGCTCCTTTATCTCCATCTTATTGTGATCACTTTAATCCAAGCCAACCAATGTCTTCCTTTGACTAATGCATTAGCTTTCCAATTGATCTCCCTGCATCCACATATAGTGAAATAATATTTTGCTATGTTTTTAGTGCCTTCATTTTCCCACTTTTTCATGTGTAATGACTAGAAGGAAATTGCTTGAAAGAAAGAAATTGCAGATGGGAACTCTTGGTGGCCAGTATTATTGCATAGTATTTTATTGTTCCCATATTTCGCTAAACACGTTTATAGTTGTGCCAATGAGTATTCTTTCCAATTTTCTTAAGATAACAATGTGCAGTCTGTATTTCTCTACTGAAGCATCTAGGGACACTTGGAAGTTATTAGGTAGCGGAGGTGCCTTGTGAAGACATTTTGCAAGCTTAGGTGTGAGTGCTTGGAGTCTCAAGGCTATAAATATCCCTTATACTGTGGTTCTTGGTGAATGTAGCTATCAGAGAAGGAGTTGGATCTTATTCATATTCATATAGCTCCCGAAATTGTGGTGTTGCTTTCAGGGACTCTCTTGATAGTTACCAAGGGAGCATACACTCAGTCGCAAGTCTAGAGAGATTTGACAAATTGTGTTTTCAGAGATCTTGGTTCTCTTTCCTCTAAACCAGCGGTTCTCAACCCCTTTGGTGGGGGTTGAACGACCCTTTCACAGGGGTCGCCTAAGACCATCGGAAAACACATATATAATTACATACTGTTTTTTTTGTGATGAATCACTATGCTTTAATTATGTTCAATTTGTAACAATGAAATTGGGGGTCACCACAACATGAGGAACTGTATTAAAGGGTCGCGGCATTAGGAAATTTGAGAACCACTGCTCTAAACCATGGAATCTCTGTGCGTCAGAGAGTCACTCTGGACATTTTTGTTCTTGAGCTTAAATCTAGGATTGGTACTCAATAACCTAACTCTTGCATCCAATGGGAAAGATACTTCTGCTGCTGCCGGTTTGTAGGTATAGGAACTGCTTTGATGAGTTACCCTTTGAGACAACATGGAGGGACCTGGAGAGTATTATGCTAAGTGAAATAAGCCAGTCAGAGAAAGAAAAGTGTCACCTGATCTCACTCATATGTGGAATCTAGTGAACAAAATAAACTGATGAACAAAAGAGATGCAGAGACATGGAAGCACGCACCAGACTGATGAATCTCAGAGGGAAGGGGGGCAGGAGGATATTAACCAGAGAACTTATATGCATATATGCAGAACTCTTGGACACAGACAGTAGTGCAGTGAAGACCTGGGGAGGGAGCGGGGAGAGTTAGGAGATAGCTGTAATACTTTGAACAATAAAGATAAATTAAAAAAAGAGTTGCTCTGGCACTGGACTGTTGAAGCAACCCTGCAATACGTCTCATAATGCAGCTCACACCAAAAACTCCATAGGATTAGCCCTCACATTTCTGGTCTAGAAAGAGGATTCAGATGATAATGATGGTGGTGTGGCTTCATACATTTGTGGAGCTTTCTCTATTCCTTTCTGAACTAGATGGTGGAAACTGTAAGGTATCTGTTCTGTAGCAATGGTCAAAACGAGATAGAGTTCAAGCCCCAGGAAATACTCTTTTGTGCATCAGAAAACAACTGAGCATCAACATGCTTTTAAAACAAATACCGTATGATCTCACTAATATGTGGAATCTAATGAACAAAATAAACTGACCAACAACATGGAACCAGAAGCATGGACACATGGAACAGAGTGGCTGGTGCCCGAGGGGAGGGGGGTGGGGTGACTGGATATAGAAGGCGAAGGGGTTATAGGTGTCCCATGGACATGGACAATAGTGTGGTAAAGGCCAAGGGAGGGGGAGGCAGGGGTGGGAGGGCGTGGGCAAAGGAGGAGAAGAGAGGGACACTTGCAATAATGTCAACATTAAACATTTTAAATAAACATTGTGAAAAAAACATGTTAATGAAAACTGCTGTAGGTATTTTGAACTAAACTTTCCTGATGTCTTTAAGTTTACAGTGTACTTTTTGGGTCTGGGCAGTCTTTCTTCTGTACCTGGATATACTGTGCGGCCCACATGGAGTTGAAGCGGCTATATACTGTTGCTAATGGATATAGGTATCTTTATTGAATGCCCTTCCCCCACCCCTTTTTGGAAGTTTTGTCATCTGCCTTTTATTTTTTTGCTTATTTGTTATCCCTGAGATGAATGGGTCTGTGGTTTTGGCTTAGGGAAATATTATAATACCAGACTTCCATTTGCAAAATATGTAATAATTCACCTGGTTCTCTGGACTATAATTCTTCTAAGCCCAATTTTTCTTTTTAAAATATATTTTTATTGATTTCAGAGAGGAAGGGAGAGGGAGAGAGAGATAGAAACATCAATGATGATAGAAACTCATTGATTGGCTGCCTCCTGCACACCCCCTACTGGGGATTGAGCCTGCAACCTGGGCATGTGCCATTGACCAGAATCCAACCTGGGACCTTTCATTCCACAGGCTGACACTCTATCCACTGGCCAAACCGGCTAGGGCTAAGCCCAAGATTTTGATGAGTCAGATGCTACAAATAGTCAGTGGAACAAGAATAATGCAATGGAAGAGTAGTGCAGTTATTTCAATTATGCAGGTAAAACTACAGATCTATATTTTAATAAGATGAAAAATTTCTTTAGCATTTCATGGATTTTGTTATAGATTATACATATTGTATACCATATGGTTTCATTAGTTGATCAGCTATGTTTAGATGTTTACATGTATGGAGCATTATAATAGAAAAGATTTGGAACTCTTAGAAATTCAAAATAAAGCCAGACATCTTTAAAACTGTAAAATTTAAGTGTTCTCAAGAAAGTGACATTTGAGCCCTTAGGGAAGAGGAGCAGGTGAAAGCTGAAGAAATCACTTGTGTGATATTGAGGGTACGAAGAGGAAGCTGACCAGTAGTGCCTGTTGGTGGTGAGACCCAGAGAAAGGCAGTAGCTGCAGTGTTTGCTCGTTAGAAGGAGTTATTTTAATGCTCATTCCAGGGATGTTTCCATTGCTTAGACCATTTTTGAAAGTATTCCTGACCTTGCTTTCAGATCCTATTTTGAAACACAAAAGAAATTTTCTCTTTAAAAACAAAGAATGTTTTGCTGTGTAATCAACCTCTTATTTAATAGACTTGCTTCAAAAGGGCTTTTGATTATTTACAAGAATTGAATCTACCCATGGGGGGATATATTTATATGTTTTATCACAGATAGTATGAGCTTTGAAATTAAGAATTTTAAAAATGTATATGTTTCAATTTATAGAAATTGATCTTTCAGAAGTGTGAGAAATTTTGAGATGTTTGCTCTAACCGAAATATCCTTGATTGATCACTGGTGTTTCAGTTCATCTACAGAGACTGGTCTGTTCACAAATAGACGTGTGTATTTATGTGTGTGTGTATGTGCCCGTGTGTGTATGTTGGCAGTTGAGAGAAAGATAGGTAAGGAGCATTTGAAATGGAGTCCATAGTTGAAGATCTTCATTCAGATATTTTACAAGCTGTGTGATCTTCAGTCCCCTACAGCTTCAAAATGATTTCACTTATATGTGGAATCTAATGAACAAAATAAACAAAATAGAAACAGACTCATAGATACAGCAAACAGACCAACAGCTGTCAGAGGGGAGGGAGGTTGGAGGCTGGGTAAAAAAGGTGAAGGGATTAAGCAAAAAGAAACCACAAAAAAACTTGTAGACACAGACAACAGTATGGTGATTAAAAGAGGGAAGGAGTGGTGAGGAGAAGATAGAAGAGGGTGAAAGGGTGATAAGTGGTGATGGAAGGAGATGACTTTGGGTGGTGAACACTCAATACTATATGCAGAAGATGTATTATAGGATTGTATACATAAAACCTAAATAATTTTATTAACCAATAAATTCAATAAAAATTAAAAACAAATTTTAAAAAATTATAGCAACATTACCACCCACTCATGTTTTCTGGATATTAAAAAATAGATTTAGAAGTACTTTGTAAATGAAAAAATACTTTATGTGTGTATATATATTTCATAACTAGATTAGTGTGCACCTATAAAAGTTATTGCTTAAATAATAAGCAAAATAGGAGCACTTTTAATTGAGGACAAACCCCATAATTGGACATCTTAGTTTATAAAAAAAATTAGTTGTTTAAAATTTTATGTTATAGAATATTTATTTTTGTGTCATTTAAAATGTGTATTATTACATGCTTATTTTGTATTGTTCTTTTGTGACATGTTTACTCATGTCAAAAAAGAATTCACCAGTTAAAAAAAACTTCTTAGTGTATTTACATGCCTATTTATTGATAGTGGTATGTGTACAGAAGGGAATAGAGGGAGTTAGGGCTAAAAGTTGAGGTAAAGCCCTAGCTCTAGGCTTGGCTCAGTGGATAGAGCTTTAGCCTGCAGACTGAAGGGTCTTGGGTTCAGTTTTGGCCAAGGGCACATGCCTGGGTTGTGGGCTTCATCCCCAGTAGGGGGCGTGTAGGAGGTAGCCAATCAATGATCCTCTTTCATCATTGATGTTTCTATGTCTCTCTCTCTCTCCTTTCTCTCTGAAATCAAAGAAATATATTTAAAAAAAAGTTGAGGTAAAAGAGAAGGGGTTAAAAGGGATGCATCTGTTAAATAAATGAAATGGTTTAGGAGCAATTAAAGATCAAGAAACATTCATCATCTGTATAAGTGTGTTGATTTTTAAAATTTGGATTACACACTTCTAGAACATTTTTTTTGTAGAAAGATGGATGCACCTGGATATAGAATAATCCAAGATTTTATCTAAACCAGAACTACTCAGTGAGAAGGGAGGATGATCTGGGGTATTGTATTCATATACTACTGGAGCCTCCAGGAAACAGCCTTTTCTGAAGAAAGCTATGACCACCATTATTGAAATCAATGAATAATAATCGATAAAGTCTCACTGGCGTTAGCTGTGTTTTTTGATTTGCGGGAATGTTGATATTTATGTGTGCTGCTTACGTGATTTTTAATTGATAGGGTCCTCCCCCCTAAAATTACACAAGTAATCAGGTAGTCACTATGGATAGCCTTTAAAAGGGACATTATTAACTTTTCTTAGAAAAATACATAAGTGGAGACATTTTAAAATTAAATAAGACATTAAGAAGATTTCCACATGTTTCTTTAGAAGAAGTACGGCATTGTAAATGCAGACAGTAAAAGCTCCGTTGGCCTCTCCTCTTTTTATTGCTTCATGGTATCAAAGGCGATACCACTTATTTTGAGAATGCTCTGGCCCTATGCAGCAGCTTGAACATTGAAGAGACCCATAGACTCTGTTGCCGGAGTTATTTCTTTCCCACGGAAGGAGGGGAGGGCTGGAGAATGCATCACCTCTCTTCCTTTTACCTGGTGGTAGCATTGAGACGAGACCTTGCCCCCATTTTTATGACTTCGACTTGATTGCTGGCAGCCAGATGTGCTGAAACTCCTGACGGCAGCATCTATTCATGGCGTGATTTTAATAGGCTTAGAGAAATATGAGTAGAGTACATGAAAGCAGTCAGCTTCACACTTCAGCTGGGGAAGCCCCAAAAAGCTCACTGCTGTTTGGAATTCTTGCTACAGTCAGGAGAAAGCCGAAAGCTGCTCGGGCACTGAATCTTCTACGACTGAATTAGAAGAATAATGACTGTACAATTAACTATCAACCTCTGCTCATTTAAGCACAGTTTTTACAGAGCTCCGGAGAAATATGGAACTTGATTGGCATGTTTTTATTTGACAGCGTGTGCAAATAGATGACTTTAAAGACAGGTGGTAAGGAAAAATAAAGAGAAGAAAGAGAGAGAGGGGGGAAAAAAAAAGAAAAGAAAGAAAATGCAATTTGAGACATTGCGCCAGGTCTGCAATTCTGTTTTATCTCATTTTCATGGGGTTTTTTCATCCCCACCAAATATTTTACAAAATGAGCTTTTTGGACAAACGCTGAATAATACAAGGTAAGTAAAGCTAAACTGTATTTTCTTTTAGTGTTGGTATTTTCAGAATACTAATCTTATATGTCTGTAAAAATTGTTCTGTATTAAAATGTGAGCATCATCAGGGTGTTGTCTTTTTATCTGAAATAGACAATTTTATGTAGTGTTCTTAATTGATTTTAGGAAGGAAAGCAAGCTTACTTCAAAGCACAGAAAGCATCTTAAATTTAACTAGGTTGACCTCTGAATCATGCAGGCTGTTTCATGATTTCATTTTCTAAGAAATAAAAGGATTAACTTAAAATGCCTGACATCTTTCTCTTTGTGATGATGGCAGTTATTATATTGCATATATGGGGATGGGGCTAAATAATCATGCGTGATTTGCTGGAAAAGGTGAATTAGCAGTTATGCATGCTCTTTGTAAAACATGCGGAAGATGTTTTCTAGGTCTGAGATATTTCTCTATGCAGGGATCAATAATCACCTTTAAACAGGCTCTGTTATGGAACTGCTAATAAGGCTTTGTATTAGATTGGCTAGTTTGGAAGGATGCTTTGTTATAAATTCTATTGCTTTTCAACCTGATCTTTTTGTATGTGTGTGTGGTGAAGGTTGTTAAATTCTGAACATATGTTTTAGATGGTTTCTCTAGCTTATGGTTTAAAGAGATAGCGTATAGAAGAATGCTTCTAAAATTCAGTTTTGTCATCCAGTTTTCTCCTCCTTTAAGTTGCTTGTCTTTTGAGAATTTCTAATGTGATATACCTAGTATAGAAATAAAAAGCTCATTTTCACTCAATACGTGTGGGGAAAGACTGAGAAAGAAACGATAATGTATTGAAATCTTCTGGAAATCGAGGGAAAACTAATAGTGCACAGAATATTGAATGGTTTTGCAGTTCTCTTCCGTTTAGGGTCTTTGAACAATGTGAGGCAGCCTGTTTTAGAGATGAAGAAATACCTAATAGCAGTATATGTTTTGATTTAACAAACGTAAAGGAGGCTTTATAAATTTCTAGGCATTTAAAACATTTACTGATGATAAATATATCTGTGACCTTTCCATTGAATATGGAGCAGCATGTTTCCTTTTAATAAAATTTCACATCTTTCCCCAGTGCAGATCTGTTCAGTTAACTAATTCTATTTTTTTTAATAATTTTGTTTTCAGACTAATGTAAAATATATAGCAGCATGTGAAATGCTATGATAGGTTATCTATAGTTTCAGATAGAAAGATAGTGGGTTTTCTTACTTAGCAATATAATATTTAAGTGTATGGTTTATGATAAAAATAATCTGTATTGATTTAAGTATGGCTTTCTTAAGAATTCCTTGACCCAAAGGTACTAGTAACTAGAGTTTTAGGATATGTACTCATCCCTTATAAATACTTTCCATATTTGATTTCTCTTTTTTTTAATGCCAAGAATTTATGTGTTTAAAAATATTTAAGAATTGTGCATAGTATGGAATTAATTTTAAAGTAAATGTTACTAGGTTTAAAATATGAGAATATCTATTTTTTGAGGGAATTATATGCACCCCTATTACTACACATTTGCTTTGGCCACAAGTTTCTTTTAGCACAAGTTGTCATGCTTATAATTGTCATGCTCTCATTATTAACAATCTGGGATTTTATGCTGTGGTAATTAAATATTAAATTGTGGAGTTTGTAAGGATTCTGTAAGACCAGTCTTATTTAACTTTTTTTAACCTAAATAATCTGAAACAATCAATAAAGAATTTATTCTGTTTTAGGGGGGAAAAACCACTTCCTAAGTTCTTAACTTGGTCTTCTAAAAACATATGACTTTTCTTTCTCATGTAGATCTATTGATCTTCATAACTAATCAAGTACTTGATTTACTTACAAAGTAAGTCAAAACCAATTTAAAAATAGCTATTATTTTAGAAGTATGAAGAGTAAAAATAAATTTATAAGAACGTACAGTTAATAAAGCCCCCCTGCACATATTTTAATGTTTTGGTTACTTTGTGTGCCGATCAGACACAATGGTCTTTTAAAATTATTATTTTGCTTAGATGAAAAAAATATAAATACCTAAGCATCAACATTTCAAGTTAGCATAGAATCAGAAAGTAAGATTTGGACTTTAAAAAAAAATCATCCTTGAAGAAAAAAATGGAAGAATAATGACTTAGTATGTCATCAGAAGATGTTATCTTACAACTTAAAATTTTTCTAAGTAATGAGACTTTCAACTTCATGGACTGGACATTATGCGTTTGAGATCTGAAGCATCAATTACATAAGTATCACCTCTGGAAAGAACAGTTTGGTTATTATTACATGAATAGTTCTCGTCTGTTTGGACTAGTTGAAATGGAATATTCAGTATTTGTATTGTGACATTAATTCCATCTTTACACTGATAGACAGTAACACCAGGGATATGGACAATTAGGTTATATTTTCTTCTGAATTGCTTTCTAGGAGAAATGACTAGAATAGTACCATGTATCAGTTGTAGACAACGTATTATCTAAAGAGGACCCTTTCAGGGAGTTTTCTTGAGGCTTTTTCTAGGTACCCAATCTTATCCCTAAATCTGCAACGCAACCTTCATCAGGTTGTCAGATGATAGGGCAATTTACTTCTATGACATATTAGCAATAGAAGATTAAGATGAAAATCTCCCAAAATAATTGCTCCAAAAGCATTTCCAGATTCAACTTGCAAAGGAGCAAAGATTTTTAAAGACACCTATAACATTTTATGTATCACAAATCACTAAACTGGAGATTAATATAGATTGTTAAAGCATTTTATTACCTAATGAATAATTGAAATTTACATGTGAGTGGAAATCATTAGAATATTTTAGGCTTTTTGTTGGGAACCTTATAGTACAGAACCCTATGTTTCAATCTGGAAGTTTTTAACTTATTCTCTTATCATTGTGGATCTTGAGTACCATTGTAGGGCATTAAAGAGGTGGCAGGATATCCTGTGTTCTTTTACAGTTAAAATGAAATAACTGAAGGTCCAGCAAGAAGAAGCCACACACAGTGTCTGTGTCCTATGGCAACCCACTTGATAGGTTTTGATGAAATGCCACTTTGATTTAAACTCTGGTTATCAAGTTTTCTTACTGTAAACTCATCTCCCCCGAAATAAATTAATCCGGATACAAAGATAATTGCTTTTATTGCCTGTAGAAAAGTCCTCAAGTATTAAATTCATTATGAAATCTAAGTTTTGCAATCTTGTCTTTGGAAGGAAACATAAATATTGGGATGCTAGAGGTATATTTTTAGTACAGTTCACTGCGTTGAATAATCAATTGCTTTGAACATTATTCAAAAGATGATGGCCATCTTTTGTGATAACATTTCTGGAATAATGTACTTAATATCTCCCAAGTGTCCCCATTTACTGATTTTTAGTAATCTTTCTTGTACCATGAAGAAAACGTATTTTCTTCCAGATTGTGATTATTTCTGCGTCACCAAAGGTGTGAGAGTGAATTTGCTGTGCTGGTTGGCCACACAGGGGCATAATAGAACTTGATTTAGTCGGAATAGGTAAAGACAGGCTTTCTCTCCCTTCGTACATGTGTGCAGACTTTTATATTAAAAGATATACAGACTTTCATTTTAAATGTAAGAGTAAAAAAACTTAGCAGACCAAAGAATATTTGGATTTGTAGTAGGTATTTTTAATTGTAAGTAAGTTAACCATAAGTTCCGGTTTGTCTGAACTAGTCCTAGTTTATGACTGCTATCTTCCACTCTTTATTATTAATAACACTTTTCTCTCTCTCAAGAGTGTTTATTGGACAGTAAATTATGGAGCTGTTCTCATTATAAAAAGAAATGGAAAGCTTGAAGTCACCTAGTGTAAATGGATTCTTTTCCACTGAAACATTTTCACAGTTCTAAAACAATATTACTTAAAAATAGAAATATAAAACAGTGTTATTTATTTAATTTGTAAAATAAATGCTTAATTATTTAGCCTGGTAGTGTTATTTTTTGTTGTTGTCAGGAATACTTAATCATTTACACAGCGTTTACTATCGCTTTGGTTTATAATGAAGCCATCAGTATGTGTTCAGGATTTTTGGCTCAGACACCTGTTATTTATCATGGCACATTATTGGCTACTTTGACATTGAAATAAGAGCATGCTTACTTTTCATAGCTCTGGGAATGCAGTACTCACAGTGTGTATTGTTTGGAGTTGGTAGGAGTGCAACACAATCAATATGTCATGATGGGAACATATTTTATAAACAATCTGTATTCTGAAGTTTAGAGCCACCCAGTAGTCTGAGACATGTGCATAGATGCACACAACATGCGTGTATTATGCATGTATATAAACCTTGTTAAATGTATAATAATTATAAATATAAAAATTATATACTATCTACATAAAAGGTTATCTTAACAAGTATATATTTCTAATTAAAATGACTTAATTCACAGATATGTATATAACTACTATTTTTAGAGTCTAGATCAGGGGTCCTCAAACTTTTTAAACAGGGGGCCAGTTCACTGTCCCTCAGACCGTTGGAGGGCCAGACTATAGTTTAAAAAAAAGTATGAACAAATTCCTACGCACACTGCACATATCTTATTTTGAAGTAAAAAACCAAAATGGGAACAAATACAATATTTGTATTTGCATGTGGCCTGCGGGCCGTAGTTTGAGGACCCCTGGTCTAGATACTTAATCTGATACTGATAAATAATCTTTAAGTATTTTCCTTATTTAAATAACTTTTTATAAAGTTACTGCTATTGTTGATGACTGACAGGTAAATGTTCACTGTACTTTTTTATTATAAACTTTTATATGACCATAAAAGATCGTAGAAAACTCAAGGAAGACAATTACTGGTAAACTTCTTTGTGTTTAATTCAGGCACTATTAACTGAATAGTAAAATGGATTCATTTCATATGTGCTATGGCTGTCTTCATATCCATTTACGAATTACAAAGATTCATATACTCAGCAAAAGAATCCCTCATGATTTGAGTTTGGCTTCTGAATTTGAGACATTTTAAGTATATCAGAAATGTGTGTGAACACTTCCTTTGGACAAACTGGAAAAAGCCATTGAACTTTAAAATTGTAGTATCTTCAAATGTAAAGGCCCTTTTCCTGCCTAGTGCTTATTATTATTATTATTTAATATATTTTTATTGATTTCAGAAAGGAAGAGAAAAGGCGAGAGAGAAACATCAATAGTGACAGAGAATCATTGATTGGCTGCCTCCTGCATGCCCCACACTGGGAATCAAACCTACAACTTGGGCATGTGCCCTGACCTGGAATTGAACCATGACCTCCTGGTTCATAGGTCAGTGCTCAACCACTGATCCATGCCAGCAGGGCTTGCCTAGTGTTTTGTAATCTACGCTTTTTGTTTGTTTTTATCAGAGAATACTTTCTTCAAAAACTAACTCAATATGGAAAACAGGTAAAATTAGAACAGCTCTGGTTTAGAAAGTGGGACATGGGACCCACATTAGACTCCAAGAAACACAATTTTTAGCAGATTGCTTAAATCAAATTCAGGACTTCTTACTTAAACTCCTTTAAATTTTCCTTCTCATTGTGTGACCTTTGAAATGTCAGAGATAGAGGTGATGGAAAATGACAAGGACAGCTGCCATGTTCAATCAAGGATTGATTTATGCCTGACTCTTCCACAAAGAGTGGTAGCTTTACCTTGTCTAGTGTCAGGACTTGTGTTCATGTCTTGCATTGGCTACTTACTGGCTGTGTGATATGGTAAAGTCACTCTACCATGAGCTTCTTGACTTAGGGATTATATATTCATTAACCCCTGAGTTTCCACACTTAGCCCTCAGGCTTCTTTCCAGTCCATGCCAGCTTCCCTCAGCCCGTAACCCAGCGGTTCTCAACCTGTGGGTCACGAGCCCTTTGGTGGTTGAACGACCCTTTTGCAGGGGTCGCCTAAGACCATCCTGCATATCAGATATTTACATGACGATTCATAACAGTAGCAACATTACAGTTATGAAGTAGCAACGAAAATAATTTGATGGTTGGGTTACAACATGAGGAACTGTATTTAAAGGGCCAGAAGTTTGAGAACCACTGCTCTATACCCAAATATCGTTTTGCTTCCCCCCCCCCACTATAAATGCACTCTGTCTGTTCTAGAACTTTATATAATTGAAATCATATAGAATATACTCTTTCACAAAAGACTTAGCATAATTTTAAATATTCACCCATGTCATTACATGTATGAATAGCTTTTTCATTTGTATTTATTCCTGAGTAATATTCCATGATACAAATATACCACACTCTCACATATTAGTTTTTGTGTGTATGGTGTGAAGATAGAAGTCAAGATTTAGATTTTTCTGGATTGTCAGTGTTCCATCACTATTTATTGATTAGAATTAAAGACTTTCTGCACCCTATTGGATTGTTTTGTCACCTTTATAGACAATTAAATAATGGTATAAGTGAGATTCGCTTTCTGGGATATCTATTCTGTTAAGAAAATTCATTACTTTATAAAACACTTAATATGAGTGCATCACATATTAGTTTTCTGTTACCACAAGTGTAGGGGGTTAAAACAATACCCATTTATTACCTTGCATTTCTGTAGATCAGAAGTTCCGGTGGGGTCATATGAGCTCTCTGCTTAGGGTCTCCAAGGCTGAATCAAGATGCCAGCTAGCCTAGGCTCTTTTCTGGAAGACCATGCAAGAACCCACTTCCAGCTTCATTAAGATTGTTGGCAGAACCCAGTACTTTGGGTTGTGGACTGAGGTTCCTGTTTCCTGGTGGCTCTCAACTTCTAGAGGCCTCTTGCATGTTTTTAGCTCATAATTCTGTTCATTTTATTAATTTATTTAAAAAATATTTTTACTGATTTTAGAGAGGATGGGAGAGGGGGAGAGAAATAGAGACATCAATGATGAGAAAGCATCATTGATCAGCTGCCTTCTGCACGCCCCCTACTGGAGGCCAAGCTTGCAACCAGGGCATGTGCCCTTGACTGGAACTGAGCCTGGGACCTTTCAGTCCGCAGGCTGATGTTCTATCCACTGAACCAAACGAGTTAGGGATCATTTTATTTTTATAGTAATTCTTTTTAAAATTGAGATATACTGACATATAGTTGTAGGACTACAACATAATGATTTGATACATATATACATTGCACAATGATTACCAAAATTAGTTTAGGTAACATTCATCACTGCAGTTATTTATTTTTTTTATCTTGTAATAATAACTTTGAAGATTTACTTTCTCAGCAATTTTTGAATGTATAATACAATATTGTTAACTATAGTCACATGCTGGACATCACGTCCCAGGACTTATTTCTCTTCTAATGGGAAGTTGTAGTTTTTGAACACCTTTACTTTTACCCATTTTACCCCCACCCCCTCCTCCCTTTGTCACCCAGCTATTTCTTCTCATATTTATGAATTTGTGTATCAGTCTTTCTCTGTCTGACTTACTTAACTTAGCATAATGCCTTCAAGGTACATCCATGGTGTTGCAAATGGCAGAATTTTTTCTTGTTTATGGTTGAATAATATTTAAATATTTTAATATATATATACATGCTTTATAATCATCTATCTAATAATAAATCATATTTCCTTAATCCACTATCCATCCACAGTCACTTAGCTTGTTTCCACATCTTGGCTATTGTAAATATACTACAGTGAACATGGGGGGTATAGAGATCTTTTGGAGCTAGTGTTTTTGTTTTCTTTAGAAGTAGAATTGCTGGTTCATATGTTAGTTCCATTTTTAATTTTTTTCTTAAAAATTTTTTTGATTGATTTCAGAGAGGAAGGGAGAGAGATAGAAACATCAATGATGAGAGAGAATTATTGAACGGCTGCCTCCTGCAGGCCCTCCCACCGGGGATCAAGCCTGCAACCCTGGTGCCCTGACTGGGAATTGAACCATGACCTCCTGGTTCATAGGTCAACGCTCAACCACTGAGCCAGCCCATCTGGGCCTATTTTTAATATTTTGAGGAACCTCCATAATGCTTTCCGTAGTGGTCGAACCAATTTACATTCCCACCAGCAGTGCACAAGGGTTTCCTTTTATCCACATGTTTGCCGACACTTGTGATCTCTTGTCTCTTTGATAATAACTATTCTAACTAACAGGTGTGAGATGATATCTCATTGTAGCTTTGATTTTCATGTTCCTAATCATTAATGATGTTGAAAATATTTTTTGTGTGCCCATCTGCCATTGATTGTCTTCTTTGAAAAAATGTCTGTTCAGCCGAAACCGGTTTGGCTCAGTGGATAGAGCGTCGGCCTGCGGACTGAAGGGTCCCAGGTTCGATTCCGGTCAAGGGCATGTACCTGGGTTGCGGGCACATCCCCAGTAGGAGATGTGCAGGAGGCAGCTGATCGATGTTTCTCTCTCATCGATGTTTCTAACTCTCTATCCCTCTACCTTCCTCTCTGTAAAAAATCAATAAAAAATACATATTTAAAAAGAAAAGAAAAAAAAAAGAAAAAATGTCTGTTCAGATCCTCTGCCCATTTTTTAGTTGGCTTGTTGTTTTTTGTTATTGAGTTATATCACCTCTTTATATATTTTGGATATTAATCTGTTATCAGATATATTATTTTGCAGATATTTTTCTCTCCAAAGCGTGCCTCTTTATTTTGTTGGTGGCTTCCTTTGTTGTACAGAAGCGTTTTAGTTTGATGTCCCACTTGTTTATATTTGCTTTTGTTGCCTTTACCTTTGCTGTCATATTAAAAATCATTGGAAAGACTGGTGTCCAGGAGCTTACTGCATGTGTTTTCTTTAGGAGTTTTATGGTTTCAGGCCTTAGGTTAAAGTCTTTAATCCATGTGGAGTTGATTTTTGGGTATGATGCAATATAGTGGTTCAGTTTCATTCTTTTGCATGTGATTGCCTAGTTTTCCCAACACCATGTTGTGAGGAGTCTGTCCTTTCCCCCTTATATATTCTTGACTCCTTTGTTATAAATTAGTTGTTATAAATGAATAGTGTTTTTTTCTGGGCTCTCTATTCTATTCCATTGATCTATTTATGCCAAATGGGTGTTGTATTTTGTCAAATGCTGCATCTACTGAGTTGATCATAGAATTTTTATTCTTTATTAATGTGGTGTATCACTTGGATTGATTTGCAGATGTTGAACCATCTTTGCATCCCTGGAATAAATCCCATTTTGTCATGGTATATCATACTTTTAATGTTTGTTGCTTCAGTTTGCTAATATTTTGTTGAGGATTTTTGAATGTATGTTCATTAGGAATATTGGTCTGTAATTTGTGTGTGTGTGTGTGTGTATTCTCAAATTTTTTTTATCCCTATGAATTTTTATTTGCTTTTCATCATTTACTGAGAAAGAGTGTTAAACCTTCCAACGATGATTAAATATTTGTCTGTTTCTTATATTAGTCTGGTTTTTTTTTGCTTCATGTATTTTGTTGTTCTGTTTTGGATATGAATTCTAATCTAACAGTTTTTAGCAGCTGTTTCTTATGCTCAGTAAATGCGATGCTCTCTGCCCCCATGGGCTTCAGTTCCTCATGCTATGGTTGGGAGATTGTCTGTAATCAGAAAACTAGTGTGAAACTTATTTAATATGCATTTTCTGTTTCAAGATTCTCAGCGTTGTACCACATCCAGTGCCTTAAAATGGTGGTTTCATCTGTCTTGCCTAGTTTTATGGCAAGAAGGGAAACCTTTTACTAGCTACTCAGGAAAATGTTAATTAATTTATAATAACCTAATAAGCACCCATGTGCCTACCATCCCAAGCAAGAGCTGGAACCTTAACAATAATTTACATCTAACCATTTGGTTATCTCATCTCATATTCCCAACTCCTCCAGTTTATGCCAATTATATTGAGTTCCATGTTCATCATTCCTTTACTTTCTTTATATATTTCTAAAAAACTTTGTACTGTTTTGTTTATTTCCAGTTAATTTTAATTACTTATTTTGACAGCTGTATGATATTCCATAGTGTGACTGTATCATAGGTTTTAATCCACTCTCCCATCTGTGGATCTTTGGATTGTTTCTAAATTTTTGTTGTGAGAATGCTGTTATAAACATATCTCCTGTTGTACATATGTAAGAGTTTCTCTTGGATATATTCCATTCATATGTTCAAATTTAAGAGATAACGCCAAAGTGTTTTCCAACAAATTGGAAAGTTCAGTGAATTCATCAGTGGGAATGAAATGATTCAAGAGCCAAACATTAATTTAAAAAGTTGGACAATTTTAACCATAGCCGCCACTGGGAGGTGCACTTGTTAATCTGGCAGCAGTCATAGAATAAGTGTATTAAATGAATACACTCAGAACAGAAGTTTTTCCACCCTCCCTTCTCTCTCCTCTTCATCTCTTTTCCTCCTCCACTTTTTTTTTTTGCAAGGTATAAAACTTCTCTACATCTGTGAAGGAAGACCTTTGATATAGGCAGGAGTAGCAGTGATAGAACAGGCCTGCACTGTCTAGGCATGCAGAAGGCAGCCAATCAATGATTCTTTCTCATCATTGATGTTTCTATCTCTCTATCTCTCTCCCTTCCTCTCTGAAATCAATAAAAAATATACATTAAAAAAAAGAATGCAGGGTCTAGTATTTTCGTGGATAAAATCTCTAGATTGCTGAGGAAAAACTGTATTGTCTGTAATGATATTAAATTAGGGTATCTGGGCTTATCTAGGTCCTCAAAGCTGTCACATGGGAGTTTATTTATTCTCAATTAATTAGGTACCAAAAATCCCCTCCCCTATACACACTTTTATCTGGGAAAGAATTTCATCTTGATTTTTATCTCTGGAAATAATAAAGACAAAAATCTCTAAAACTTGTTTCCACATCTGAAATTGTTGCCTTTTCTTTTTTTTTTAACTAGCTCTGAAGAACAAATTACTTTTTTCTCTCTCGTACATGATGTTACTTTATGAATTATCTCTTTCATTTGGATGTTTACTGTTGAACAGTGAGAAAACTAGACTTGACAATTTTCTCTCTTGGCATAAGTCTCCATTATCAGCAACAAGATGCTAGCATGTGAATCGGAGTAAGATTTTCAGTCCTCACAGCCTGATGGAGCCCTATCTCATTGCCGCTAGCTGCAGAAATGCAGGTGAGCCTTGTTAACCCAATCAGCCAGACATCTTCCTCCATCAAATCTTACAGCTGATTCAGAACTCTCTCAGCATCTGTTTAAACTTCTCAGACTGCTTTCACCAGATTTGTTTAAATCCTATTTGTGGTTACACTTGATTATACATCTGTAGACATTTGAGGGTTGGCATTAAGAAATAGCTTTATGTCTTATACTTATTTGATACTAACATTGCTTCTAGTGCAGCTGTAATTGAAGTAAAAAATAAACAAAAACAAAACCCCAAAATGTTTGAGATTAGGATATTTAGAGAAATAGAGCTTAGCTTCATTTTATGTGGGTTCATAAAATCTTGCACATAAAACAAAATCTTAGTTTTCTGTTGACTTTCATTATATTTTCAGTGATTTGTTGAGACTTGTACACTGTAGACAAAACGTAGCTATATCTTTTAAATTTTAATCTGGAACCTTGACCCTTGTGTAGGGATTAAATTTTGCTAAATCTCCCCCCCTTCTCCCACCTTCGGTTGGACTCTTCTCCCTCTTCCCCTCCCTCTGCCTTCCCTCTGAAGTTTGACAGTCTGTTCCATGCTTCTCTGTCTCTGGATCTATTTTTGTTCATTAGTTTATGTTGTTCATTATATTCCACAAATGAGTGAGATCATGTGATATTTATCTTTAAATCCTTTAAAAAAGTATATTTTTTTTCATTATTCAGAGAGAGGCAGAGAGAGAGAGGGAGAGAGAGAAACATCAATGATGCTAGAGAATCATTAATTGGCTGCCTCACACATGCCCACAACTGGAGATCGAGCCTGCAACCCGGGCACATGCCCTGACCGGGAATCAAACCCTGAGCTCCTGGTTCATAGGTTGACACTCAACCACTGAGCCACACCAGCCGGGCTAAATCCTTTTCTAATACACTGAGTACATATAATTTTCTGTGAGAAGCTAAGAAGCACCCATTTTAAACAAAGGCAGCTATCAAGTACTTTTATTTTTCAACTAATTTTGTTAAGTACCTACAATTTGCCAAGTGCTTTATAGGCACGGAGCGGGGAGATGGTGGAAAGGCATATCAGGATGTCCATCTTCGGAGAACTTATACGGTGATGTGTCAACTTACTACCAGGAAAATTTGGGTTCAGAGGAATCATTCTTAAACTAGGCCTTTGGTCTCACTTTGATTCTGCCCTAATGGAGAAGCCACTTGCAGGTGACTGACTCGCTTTTTAAGTTTGAGAACTAGAAGTCAGAGCCTTCATATTTAATTAATATTAGTCTTGAAGTCTTCGTGCTTCTGGCTACCTGGCACCTGAAAAATCCACTTCATTAGAACTTACGCTAAGGGTTAGAAAAAGAAAAAGAAAACCTGGTGTAAGTTGCTTAGACCAGAGCCTGACAGGAGTTAAGCCTGGAAGGGAATGAGTGAAGCATGACAGGCAGGAGCTCATCAAGGATGTGGCCTCGGGTTACATCCAGTCATGGCGGTGGGAGACTGGAGCACGCCTCTTTCCCTAGCGTTGTTCCTCTCTTCTATATACTCCTATCTCAGTCCCTCAGTGGTTAGCATCTATCCCTGGGGTGGGGGTAATTTCCTGGGTGAAAAGGCTGTTGTCATTTGAGGCATTTCTTTGGTGAACAGAGTTAGTGGTGAGCAGTTACCAGCCAACGCTCACAGCAGCTGGAAGGTGGTGCACTCGCCTTGGCTGTACCCCTCGTATCATTTGGAGCCACTTGCTTCTGACAGTTCCGTTTACTCCATTCAGGCACAGGGCTTCCAGAACTCTGTGCTCTCAATTTCTGTAAAAACTGTGATGAGGAGGACTTTGTCCCCTACCACTGCAATGGACCCTGTGGCCATCATGGATACTTACCAACTCCTTTCTCTCTCTCGTCTGTAAGGCCTAAGTGACTTACTTGGTAGGTAGCATCTGACCCTCATTCCTGCAGAGTCTTAGCTCCTTGTCATCATGTCCTTACGATGGATTCCCATTTATAGTGGCAACATGACTTGCAGATAACACGATTATTAGCCTGGGGATAATCTGAACGTCAGGCATGTCCTCCTGCCCCCACTCTGTAGCAGCCATCTGACCCCCGCACAAGGATCAGGGGCAGTTACTCCTGCCGGTGTGCTTATTCTTTTCTGGCGCAAGAAGCACAGAGGGAACAGGCTGTAGCCTGTTTCGTGTGCTGAAGAAGCCGCCCATGCTTTGGGAGCCAGGATCTCCAGAGCCTGAGCAGCGGTGTGGTATGCATTTCCCAAGTGGATACCTGCCAGTAGTGGTTAGTGGGTCACTCTTACTTCCACCCCTTGGTTCCTGACCTGTGTATCCTTCCTATTGGGGACACAGCGACATCTGATAGCCAGAGACTTAAGAAGTATACTGTATCCTAAAAGATAGTGTCCCTCCCTTGCAGGGCGTCTCCTGCAACCTGGAGTCTCAGCTGCATGTGTAGCAGGGCATTCTACTGTTTGATCAGGCGGAAAGGTTCTGGACGCCACAGTACGTGTACGATCAGTGGATTCCATGATTGATATCCTTGCTGCATTACCACCACAGAGACATATGTCCTTTGCTTGGTCTGAAGTTTGTTATGTGGTATCCCCTGCAGGTAAAGCAGACACTCTATGAGCACATGTACAGTGGCACTTCGAGGTACTCTGGGCCGGCAAGGCAAACCTATACCTGTAGCCCCACCTATACCTGTTTGAATCAATTATTGACCCTTACAAGATGGAAGAAGTTCTGTGTAGCCAACTTATTACCAAACGTTCAGTTGGTCTCTCTGAAGGATGGCGTCACCTTGGAGGGACCTGAGGCTGAGAGGTCAGACATCTATCAGGAGCAGGAGCTTTCTCAGTCCTGCGGAGAGTAGAAGACACTGTTGGGTACGTCCACAGCTTACATATCTGCCTCCGTGGACCTGTTTCACTTGTGGGGGTGAGTGGGGTTGGGAACCAGAGGTCAGCTGGCGTGTCATGACCAACCTACGTGTCTACTTCATTATTTAATGCCTCTTTTGTAGCAGATGTTCTCTGATGCACACAATGTGCAATGCAAAGGTCCACACACCTTCAGCTCACGCTGGTAGGTCCATCACGCTCCTCTTTGTTAGAACTCTTTGTCCCTGATCTCTCAGACTTGCAGCTCCTTGTCCTTGAGCTTCCAATCTTGCTTTTTTTTATTTGTTTGTTTGTTTTGTTTGGCCCCTGATCAATCAATCAATCAGCTAGTTATTCATATCTATCTATCTATCTATCTATCTATCTATCTATCTATCTATCTTCTCTTCACCAAAATGGATAGCCAGATGTACTCCCTGAAGCTGTACCTATTGAGAAGATTTCCCCTCATCACTGCTTTTCAGGGCAACCTTGAATGGGGCCGAGGCCCAGCAGCATTCCATTCCTTGCTTCTGCTTACATACTGAGCCGGCCCATTCATTCTCTAGGCTCAGTCTTTTTCTTTCTTCTTCAGCTATGCTCATGTCCCCCTTGCTCCCCACAAGTGTGTTTGTCCCACCTCGGTCAATGGAATAGTTCCTGAATTCTCTGAGGAGCATAGCCAGAGTGTTTTCCTCTTACATAGCAGAACTATTCCAGCATACACTCTTCACTACGTCTTTTGATTCCTGCCTTCACAATTTTCCAGGAAAATACAAGCATCTTTACTTCATTTAATGTGGACCACCACCTTTTAAGCGTTCAGGAGCTAGCTAGTTGCATAGTAATACTATCTGAGGAGGACAGTCGCTGAGGGAGGGTGGCCAGGGCATGCCATTATAGCAGCCGGCCCCATCATAGCAGTTGGAGGAAGGATTTATAAGCCTTGTTAAAGGGATCGGGGAAAGTTTTCTCATTTCATCATCCTCGGGGTCCCTACGTCATTGGCAGGTCAGTAGGTTTCCTCTGGAGTGCGTGCCATTTGGAGTCCTGTTACGGAGGCTGCTACGTACGCTATCTTGGAGGAAGGATCATCTTCCAATGTAGCTCCCTGATGCCTGCTTAGTTCGCCAGTGAATGTCAGAGACCAACTGCTCTGGTTTTTGATTGAGGGGGAAGAAACTGAGTCCACCCTAGTTTTGATCTTTTTGTCTTTTTTGGACACACGTACTCTTCCCACATCACTGTGACTTTCTGATTTTACCTTCCACGATGTTTCCTGTTAACAACTCTAAGCAGAGCTGAAAGAGTAGGCTTGGGGTTTAGTAGGTAAGTCATATATTTTTAATGCGAATGATTGAAATGTACTGGATCTTCCCTGTTGTACATGGCTTCTTATCTGAAAGTATATATTTAGAATCCTATATTTTTTTCTTATCCTGTATCTACTGCTGGGTAGTTGCAGTGTATTACTTATATAATTTTCTATATTGTCTTTGAGGGAGACAACTTTTGGTAACTTTCAGAAAAGTGTTAGAGAACATCCTAGTTATTTGTTTTGTCAGAGTTTCGTAAAATTAATGTCTTATTTTACTTTATAGTTTTACATTACAAATTGTTTACTGTCACATCTGATTTGAATTTGTTTATATTCAGGCATGAAGGGTGCTCAGAGAACAACTCTTTTAATATTCATTTAAAGTTTTCTTCTTTATGAAGTAATATGTTAAATCAAAAGGGAAATAATAAATGCATAATCACAGTGAAATAGTTGTCAGTTTTCTTACTGACATTTTTGTAGAGCCAGGAAAATTGATTTTAATGTTACACACACGTTTGAACTCATACAGTAATCCCAAACTGTATTTTATCTATGATTTTTGCATTGGAAGGGCATCCCAAGACAGTTTTATTCAGGAGTTGTCATGTCTGCTTCACAATCATAATTTTCAGTTGTAACTGATTTGTTAGGGGCAAATTCTCATGAAAAGAAGAGATTAAAGAGGGTGCCAGGAAAGAAGAGAGTTGAAAAACTTTTACAATTTATTGGGATATTTCTAAAAGCATTCATTTTTAAATAACCAAAACACCAATTCTACTTACGATAAATAAACATTGAATACTTCCATTAATAGTTTGATTTACCATTTTTAAGTCAGGTCTATTTAAAAAGCTTTTCAAAGAAGTTGAAGCTGAGTTTTTCCCCCTGTAGGTACTCATATAATCAATAGAAACTTTAATATTATTACTTTAAACGTTGAGTCTCCCCTCCCCTCCAACCCAGATCTGCAGACTCTCTTCTTAGAAGCTGATAATAGCTAACAGAGTCCTTTAATCCTGTTGTATAACATTTTACTCGGGGGAATTCATGAGTATTGATTCTGTTACCAAAGTTAATAGATAAGAAACCAGGTAAGTAGTCATTTGTTAATACACAAATCCAAGCTTACAAATATATGCTACCTTTAACGAAGTCGCCAAGGACATGGAGAGTGCCTCAGAATCTTCTACTGAGCCATTTTCTTGTTTTGAAATAGAGAGGACAGGATTTGTTGAAATGCTTCTTCAACCAATTGTGTATCACCATGCTCATTTCTTTTCACATTTGTTTTTCTCTTACACAACTTTTTGTTCATATAACATTTTCTTCAACATTTAATTTAATTTTTAAAGTAATACTTATCTTGCTCTAACCGGTTTGGCTCAGTGGCTAGAGCATCAGCCTGCAGACTCAAGGGTCCCAGGTTTGATTCCAGTCAAGGGCATCTACCTTGGTTGTGGGCACATCCCCAGTAGGGAGTATGCAGGAGGCAGCTGATCGATGTTTCTCTCTCATTGATGTTTCTAACTCTCTATCTCTCTTCCTTCTTCTCTGTAAAAATCAGTAAAATACATTAAAAAAAATAATACTTATCTTAAAGGTCTTCATTTACCAGTGAAGCTTACATTTTGCTTTGGAATATATTGATTTATTTTAAGATGTGTGTTTACATGAGATGGTGTATTTTGGCCTTTAGTTTCATTTCACAGTAGATGATGATCCTCAGTGTCCTACCTAGATATCTGAATATTTACTATTTTTAATTTTACTGTAAAATTATTATTATACCCTATTCAATTTATTATTTTTGGAATTATACTTAATTGAACAAACAAACAAACACAATAGTTCATGGGTCACAAGGTGTGTAGGTTCTCTCTGTGATCTCACTAAGGACCCACTACTGTACTCTCATTTATCACTCGATTCCTCTACTGTAGATTCTTCTCAGCTATAGTAGCTGTGGAATGAAAAGCTCATTTTTTTCATGGCAGCATCAGGCAGCCTAGTGACTCAGTTCTGGACGAAGAGAATGTGGTCTGCTAGTGCAGCCTCTTTGGCTTCTCTGCTTTCCCTTCCTGGCATTTGCAAGAAATGCCCGAGCTGCAGTATCCAGAGTGCAGAACTGTGGAGCAATGCGTTCCCGAGGGTCTGGTGCTCTGCTGGCATCGCCAGTGCCGCGCCAGCCCTGGTTGGGCTTCCTGTGCGAGCCCAGGAAATACCTCTCCTGTCAAAATGCTCTTTGATGGATTTCCTGGGACTTGCAGCCAGATGCAGTTTTAACTGATTATTGGATTCGCTTCTGAAGATGAGCTTCAGAAATGTTTGTACCTTACTGCTAAGGCAGGCATGAGACATTGTCTTGGCTAGGCCTGGGTAACCTTAAGAAAGCATTAAGAGATGTATTTTATTAACATTTTTAATCCCACTCATGTCTAGCACAATCTTTTTTGGCTAGCAGGAAATGAGGACATGTATGAAGGAATAAGAAAATTGAGTGAAAAGGGATCTATAAATTATTGGGCACTGCTTACAATAGATTTTAATCTATACATTCTGATTTTGATTTTTAACATTAGGACATACTTTACCTGTAACATTTTTTTTTATTCAGATCAGATTCTACATTAATTTTTTTAATGAAATTATTTTATACATTAAAAAATTAGCATTCAGAAAGTAACTTTAGCTCTGGCTGGCTAGCTCAGTTGGTTGGAGTGTCGTCCCAATAGTCAGGTTTGATCCCAGGTCAGGGCACACACTAGAATCAACCATTGAATGCATAAATAAGTGGAAAAACAAATCTGTGTTTCTCTTTCACTCTCTCTCTGGAAGAGTACATTAGAGAAATCTAAATAATATAATTATTTGTATAAACAATGTTTGTTTCTAGAAAACCAAAAAAAATCTAAGTATTTTGAAATAGCCAGGAGAATATTAGTTTATAAAATTGTCAAACCCTTGCCCTGGCCGGGTGGCTCAGTTGGTTGGAGTGTCGTCCCATACACCAAAAGGTTGCAGGTTTGATTCTTGATCATGGCACATACTTAGATTGCAGGTTCGATCCTCAGTTGGGGCACCTATGGAAGGCAACAGATTCATGTTCCTCTCACTCCTCCCCCAAGCTCCTCTCTCTCTGTAACAAAAAAAAAACAAAACAAAAACATATCTTTGGGTGAAGATTTAAAAAAATAAAATTGCAGACCACTATCCCATAGTACGAAGTTTAAGAACCCTTGAACAAATGAAAATTGCTGATTACATTATTATGTTTATTAATTATTCGTTAATGTTAATCAATTTTTAAAAGTTTGTGTTATATATTCAAAAAATTTGATATCCACTTTGGTAGTAGTTTTTGGATCCTGTTTACCTTTAGTCAATTATAAAGGAAAAAGCTCCTTAAATTTTAAAGTAAAAAAATGAACATTCCAACTTGTTTTAATCTTGGGACACAGAAAAACTTTGGATTATCATGTAAAATTAGGAGAATTAAGTTAAAGAGAATCTTAGCACAGGGTAGCTGAGCTCACCTTAAGTCTGACACTAGTTACTAAAGTTGCCTTGGTTTATTTCCTCTAGCTGGGAAGTGCGGTAAAGATTCTACAACAGTGTATATAGTATTACGGGATCGTAATTTACAACAGTATAGTATACAGTAGGATGGGATCAGTGTAGGGTAGAATTAGAGGGGATCTTAGTTTTTAGTCTGAATCTTTCATCTTATAGAGAAGGGAAAACAGAAGCTCCCTGGAGGGATATTTGTGTCATTCATGCATTTGTGTGAATGGGTTCAGCCTGAGTGGTTCTGTATAAAAACGGTTGAAATAGATCATTGTGGCTTGAAATGTTCATCGAATAAGCTTCAATAACTACTGCACATGACGGGTTGGGATGACATGAGACTCTGAATATTGTAATAGGATGCGGAGTGTGTCTTTTCCTGTTGTTTGGAAATAGAGACTGGAGCCTAATGTAAGCAAAAATCGCTAAGCAAAAGTCCTGACAGTAACTGGGACCCAACACTTCTTTCTAAAGCAAGAAACGGGTAGCTACCTCAGCTGTCACCTTTAGGGGATCTTCACTTTGTATAACAGGAAAGAGGGCTGGGGAAAGGGCAGAGGGGTAGCAGAGCAACTTGAGTAATGACTCTGGAGCCTAGTGGGGAGTACAGTGGCCTTCCCCCCCTTTTCCTATCCCACTGGAAAGGAGTATTCTGTTCTCTAGAAAAACAACAACCCAAGGGAATCTTTGAGCTACTTGTACTGATCAGAGGTTGTGACAGGAAGGGGATGACAGCGTCCTGTTCCATGGTTAGTCGCCTATTTAGTTGGTAGAGTTACTGATCTATCCATTCTTGTGCCTATTTCAACAGAGGAAAAGATACTTGAAAGAGAGAGGCAGTAGGGATGCATGTTTAGAGCAGCCTGCATTTCCATGTGTGGGGTGGACTGTGTAAGTCTATTAGTCATAATTGCAAGGTTATAGAACAGTAACAAGCAACTCTATAATCTCAATGCTTAACCGACAGAACTTGAACAAGAAAGTTTCCTCTTGCTCTCGGAGAGTGTGGGATCGTGTGATCCTGTGGGTAAGGATGACGGCCCGCCAGAGCAGTGCTGCCCATGTGTTTCAGCGACAGCAGCGCTCCATGCTGCAGCTGCACTGCCCAGCACGTGTGGGCGGAGGAGGAGAGACTGGAGATTTGGGCATGGGCTGTTCACTGCCTCGGCCCAGAAATGATCGGCTCCCCTTCAGAGCTCGTCGGGTGGGATCGATCTCTTGGCTTCTCCCAGCTGGAAGGGGGATGAGAAGCTCAGTGTTCTGTGTGCCCAGAGGGGAAGAAAATTTGACATCACAGGACCCTAGCAGTATCTACCACAATGAATTTCCCACAGGTCAAGCTGACATCATTGAAGGTGGCTATCCTTGAGCTGTTCTAGATGTCATTATGGGATGGGAAGGTACATTCAACAGAACTTCGTTGAATGCAGTGATTGGAGAAAAATAGTAACATTTTAATATTTATTCCCTGGCGAGCTGAGGCAGCTCACTAAACTGCACACGGAGAAGCACGGAGTGTTTTAACTAAGAGTACAGGTTCGGGAGTGAAACAAACTGGGCTCTGCCATTCCCTTATTTTCTTTTACTTAAGCTAAGTTTTACTTTCCTTATTTGTGCAAAGGGAATTACAGTAGAACTTTCCTCATAGAGCTGTTTGCGAGAGGTAAAAGAGATCGAGTAAATCACCATGCGTGCTATTTAGCAGAGAGTCAGGATTCAATAAATGTTAATGGCTGCTGTTTCTGTGAGGCATTTGGGGCCATAGAGAAAGGGTGCATAAGGAGTAAACTAAGGATAAAGAAAAAGATGTGGGAAAATATGCCTGAAAAATATTTTTAAATTTAATATTTCTCCTGAGTTCACGTAAACGTGCTTTTTATACTCTGTGGCCTCTGCATTCCCAGTAAGCACAAATACCCCAAAATAGTGCCTTTCGTCATTGAGCACTTGCTGTGTGCCACACCTTGTGATAAGCACTGAACACTCAATTTTTATTTCATTTCTTATTCCCTTAATAGATCAGGACACTGAGGTTACACAGCTACTAATCACAGAGCTAGATTAAAACTCACCCTGCCTCTGTTTTGTTAAAGTGGTGATCAGGTTTTCATTCTTTATAAGCAGCTATGACTATAGTGCACTTCCGTTGTGACAGAAGACATAAGAAAACGATGTAACTTACATAACTTCCCATGTATAATCACTATTAATTAGGCATATAGGTTAAGGCCTTAACTGCAAGTACTTACTTTTTTAAAAACCCAAATGCATTATTTTATACTTATTAGTTTTCCCAGCTGTTTAATTGGCTCTAAGATGGACGGTTTCCCTGTATCATGTACCTTTCATGTACGAGGAGTGTTCACATATAGCACCGTGTTTAAGAGCAGAAGCCTGGGGCCTGAAGACCTACTGTTGATGTCCTCCAGACAGACAATTAGGAGCACCTCTCTAGTCAAACAAAGTTGGGTTTTATTACTTTTTTAGAACAAGGGAGTTCACATACATACCTTGTGAAATTGTGTAGTGTCTCAGCAAGAAGGGGTGAAGGAAAGCTTGCAATAGGATTTAGGTAGGTATTAGGTAATTTGGGGGAGGATTGAAAGAAATGGGAATCTGTGTTGAGTTGAATGCTGTTAGAAAGCAGGGCAATTTGAGTAGGAGGTGGGAAGAACGGAAGTGTTAGCGTTGTTACTAGAGGAGAAGCAACAATCACTTTTGCTGCTGGGGAGGGGAATGATCGGTCATTTTGGTTGCACAGTTTCTTTGCTTTTATCTCTGTTTAGACTTGATGATGGAGTGGTATTGCTTTTGCCTTGTTCCATAATGGTCACAGAGAGTCCTTGTCCGGTGTTGATATTCTGTGAAATTGTTTACATTTGTCAGGGGCATATCAGAGCATAACTGGGCCATCCACAAGCTGATAGCTGTGAGGGCAGCTTTCTATTCCTCCTCTGTCATTTTCCAGCTGTGTAATTTAAGCAAGGTAAATAAATTTGGACTCCGATTACACATCTGAAAAATGAGGATGGTGATAACAATACCCACTTTATAGGATTATTTTGAAAGATGAACGAGTGGATACATATAAAATGCCTAGAATACTACCTGGTATATAGTCAGTCCTCAGTTTAGCTAAAGGACGACCACTACCACCACAATGATAATAGTAATAACAATAAAGCAATAGTTCATACTCTTCTTTATCACACACATGTATTGAAGCACATATCCACTATAGAGATATAATCCAAGTAGACAAAGGTGCTCATGTTGGCTTCTCTTTTGTTCAGTGATGGAGAAACATGGCCAGATTCTTACTGTTCAGCATCATTTATGAAATATTGGACAAGAGAGCATATATTTCCCTAAAAACCTTTTCATTTTCCTATATTCTACATATTATTCATTTAGTCCTTCAAGAAAAAAAATGTAGTCAACTTTTGTTTTGCTCTTTTTCTTTAGCACCTATATCTACTCTGTCAGAAAATTTCACAGATTTAACCTCCTAAATATATTTCGTTTTATTTCCTCCCACTGCCTTAGTTAAGGACTTCATCATTTCTTACCAGGATCATTGGAATAAACCAGTTATTCTTCCTACAACTACACTAATTCCTGCTCCTTGGGTTAGTCAGCAGACTGTTGCATGAGTTAACTTGCTACCACAAAACATCTGATGACCTCCCCTTTGTCTATAGGATATCAGTCCAAAATGGTTAGCATGGTACATGAGCCCTTTCTAAATTTTGACCCAACTTTCATTTCTGGCCTCTACTACTTCTGAGTTTGATCCTGATTTTCTGTTTCTACTTTATTGTTTCCTGTATTTTATTTTATGCCATTTGAAATATTTCTTCAAAGGATTATGATGTAAATAATTCTAATAAATGAAATAATGTAAAAGGGACTTTGTAGAACATAAAGGTCTAGAAAAATGAGAACAGTTTTTTGTGGATACCTCAAAGTGTAGATTCAGTTATATAATCTAGTGCCATCTAGTGGTAACTGCTTTCAGTTTTCTCTATGTGGCTGACTCACTGGGGAACTTGAAATGCACAGTTTGACATCCTCTTTCCCTGCCTGCTGTCATCACTGACCATTGGATCTTTGAAAATCAAGGTTTTTTTTAAGCTCTAAAATGTTCTGATTTTATAAATACACTTAAACGCTGTCACAACGTGCAACTCAAACAAAAGAGTGTAGGATCTGGGGGTGGAATGCCATATTCAAAGAATTGCAAAGATTTTTCACGTGTCATTAAATTAAAACTTGAGGAGTTTTGTTTTCCTATTTTTAGTTCTTTTGGAAAGTATCATTAACTCTACAGCTGTCAGTTATAGCCGTTTAACTAATCATTGCACTCTTTTCAGGCTCCAGTTTAACTGAGCAGTGTGGTAGAAGCAATTGTATGCTGATAAATATTTAACAACTAGAGGCCCGGTGCATGAATTTGTGCACCAGTGGGGTCCCTCGGCCTGGCCTGCAGGATCGGGCCAAAACCGGCTCTCCGACATCCCCTTAGGGGTCCTGGATTGCGAGAGGGCACAGGCCAGGCCAAGTGACCTCCCTGGTGCATGATTGGGGCCAGAGAGGAATGTGGAGGTTGGCCAGCCGGGGAGGCACTGCAGGAGGACTCCAGGGCGTCTCCAGCCCGTCTCGCTCAGTCCTGATCGGCCGGACCCCAGCAGTAAGCTAACCTACCGGTCAGAGTGTCTGCCCCCTGGTGGTCAGTGCACGTCATAGTGAGCGGTTGAGCGGCCTTAGCATATCATTAGCA
This sequence comes from Myotis nattereri, assembly GCF_964212035.1. Lineage (NCBI taxonomy): Eukaryota > Metazoa > Chordata > Mammalia > Chiroptera > Vespertilionidae > Myotis > Myotis nattereri. The sequence goes on from NC_138092.1 coordinate 14,465,856, forward strand.
TATTACACTTTGATTGGTTGAACAGTTGCCCAGATGACTGGATACTTTGCATATTAGGCTTTTATTATATAGGATCACTTCTCCAAAGGGGGAAAAGCCCTGATTTGTAGCATTTGCAAATATTCATGATGTAAATATTTCCAACATGGCTGGTTTAAAGCCATCAGTGTGACGTCACTGAACACACAGAGTTAGGAGGAGATAGATGCTGACAGTAGCCTGCCTCTTGGCTCCAGAGCACCACTGGATAAGGAGCGTTGACTATGGAGTACGTAAGGGTCCCAGCGTTCTTACTTTTCAGTGTGCGTGGACACAGAGTTCACGAACTTGTGACAGCTGATGAGGAAGTTTACTGTGACTTTAGAGTCTGTGTCGCAGACTCTGTGTTAGTCAAGAAGACTTCAGGTGCAAGGAATAGAAAACCCGGTTGAAACTGGCTTAACACATAAAGGGAATTGATTGATTTACCTGATTGAGAACTCGAGAGGTACATGTTGAATCAGGTGAGGATCGATCCTGAATTTCATATAACATGGACCTAATTTCTTTCTATGTTCAGTTCTCACTAAGTGGATTTTTACTCCATTTTGGGAGGATTCTTCCAATTCATGACCCTAAATTGACTTCTAGTAGCTCTGAGGTCACCCGGATCCTCACTGCTAACACAGGGAGTCTGGGTCTCGGCACCGTCAGACAGAGTCTGTCTGTAAGAGTCACTGTGACGGGCCCAGCTTTGCTCATTGTGGTAGGTATTACGCAGGGACGTACTCAATTCAGTCCAAACTACAAAGCTGAGGATGGAGGAGCCATTCCTTCTCTTTCAAGAAAGAAGGAAGACAGATGGTAGAGGGCCAAACAACAGATATTCCTTACAGTTCTTTCCAAAATACATGTTCTATTTTCTTCATTCAGAAGACTTTAAGTAATCCAAAAATTCACCTATTTTTAGCCTGTTATATAACACATTTTTAGAGAACAGGCATAAATTAAAGGTTAAGCAATTAAGTTCACAATGTGATATTATTTTCTATCAGGTATTTTTAAGACTACTGAAGAAACTTTGCTATAAAAGTGGTAAAAAGGAATAATTTTTTTTGGGGGGGGGGGCAGGATTTATATTAAAAAACATGGATACATTCAAAAGAAAGTCCTAACTGCAGTGTCTAATCTGGGCATCTCATCATCCTCAATGTCTCAAACAAGCCTCTTCATTGACATCCCTCTTGCAATGTGGTGGTTAAAAGAGAACATCGTGTTTCAGAAGCACTTGGTGAAATTTAACAGCCTTCTTTAACAAAGCTCAGCCCCGCCAGTGTCTTCCAGACATTATGGTTCTACTTATTTGGGGCCTTACTTCAGTAAGCATCACTGTTGTTGTTTTTTTAAACAAAAGAGTGTGTGGTCTCACTCATATGTGGAATCTAATGAACAAAATAAACTGATGAACAAAATAGATCCAGAGACATAGAAGCATGAAACAGACTGATGAATCTCAGAGGGAAGGTGAAGGTGGGTGGGGAGAGATTAACCAAAAAATTTATACGCATATATGCATAACCCGTGGACACAGACAATAGTGTGGGGAAGGCCTGGGGGTGGGGGGTGGGTGTGGAGTGGAGGGGGTCAGTGTAGAAGGAAAAGGGGCATCTGTAATACTTTTCAACAATAAAGATAAATTTTTAAAAAGAGTGTGGGGCCGAAACCGGTTTGGCTCAGTGGATAGAGCGTCGGCCTGCGGACTGAAAGGTCCCAGGTTCGATTCCGGTCAAGGGCATGTACCTGGGTTGCGGGCACATCCCCGGTGGGGGATGTGCAGGAGGCGGCTGGTCGATGTTTCTCTCATTGATGTTGCTGACTCTCTCTCTCTCTCCCTTCCTCTCTGTAAAAAATCAATAAAATATATTTTTTAAAAAAAAAGAGTGTGGGGAACACGCTAGTAAGAGGTTTCAAGAACAGAACAGGTACTTAAAAAGGAGGTGTTTTATGGAAGTTTTGCTCTCTGGGGGGCAATGCTATTTTCTCTACCTTGGTAAATAGTTCTTAAAATGCCTATCATGTTTTAATGTTTTTATGTGTGTTTGGGGTAGACTTTCTGAGAGTAGGAATGAAGTGAAAACAGTGACACCCCAAGATATTAGTGTGTATATACCACTTTTGAAAACAGTCACTTTTGAAGACAGTCTGCCAACGAGTCCATTTTACAGTATTTTACTGGACTGGAAGTATAAAGATTCCAGGGTGCCTGTCCTGAAGAGAATACACTGCAGCCAGAGGGGCTGACTGATGCCTCATTGAAGCAGTGTGACGCTGGTGGAGGGAGCTGAGGAGCACCCGCATATCACGCTGGCACGCAGATGGCAGGTGCTGTTTTCTCTGCCTGAGGGAGAACATTCTGGAAGATATGTTGGGTTTCTTTCATTGATTTAATTGAGCCAGATAGGAATTGCAGATTATGTAGAACCAATTTATGTCAGTTTCTTCAGCTTTGTATCAAATATATATATATATATATATATATATATATATATATATATATATATGATGCTATGTGTGTACTTATTGGCACATAAACATACATATAGGAGGAGGTACATAGGAAAATATCTATTGCCACAAATACTGGTATAATGAAGATTCCAACTTTTAAATGAAATATCTCTTGTATGTTTTTTGTTTTGTCATGGTAGTTGCTCCAAACAGTACTGTATTGATTTGTTACCATGAATTCTCTTCCAAGAAAAATCTGGTTTAGCAAGTGCTTTCTTTGTACCGGTCACTCTCGGAAATAATTTGATTGAGTTGTATTCTCATGCAGGTTAGTGGCAGGCTAATTGATAGAGCTGCAGCTCTATTTTTCAAAGACTCTTGCTGTTCTGTTACTAAGAAGCAGCTTTCCTTTAACTCTTCATCTCTCCCTATGTCAAGCAATATAGTTTTCTCTACATCTCTGAAAACAACCACTTAAGTTCTCAAATCACTCTTACAAATTAACAAAATAGCACAAGAGAGATTCAGTATTTCGGAGAGTGAAGAGGTTGATATTTTCAAGATTCATGCTTTGAAGGCACATCTTTTGCTTGTTTACTTAAGAGTAGTATTTTGGGTATTTTGTGAGTTTGTCTTGGTATACTACAAATAAGAAAAATCAGTAGTGTGAGTTTTGGCTAATACTATAATGTTGTTTCTGAAATTTCTGGACTTACAAGCTTGGAAGAATCAACATCTTCTGTGGGATTTTTTTCCCCCCAGTTTATTATGAACTATGGGGTATAAATGGTTGGACTTTATTATTGGTTAACATTCCTATGAAAATGAATTATCTTGAATTTTTATTGCATTTCTGCTTCAAGAATCTACTAAGTCATTTTTAGGAATCCCAGAGGAGAGAAAGGCCTTTATTTGTCCTCACACCTCTCACAATCTCTCCAAGATCCATACTTAATTCTAGGAAAATATTCTGTATGGATTCTGCACAGATGGAGGATGGTGCCGCCACATATCCTAGACCCGCATTTAAATGTGAAACGCAGGAGACCAGAAAACAGTGCAGGACTTTTGCACCTCTTCCCACTCTTCCAACACTGGCCTCTTCTTAGTTTTATTTAAGTTTATTAAAATAGTTAAATGTAATTTTCAGAAGTGTAATAGTAACACCTAGATAATTGGCTTTAGGTATAAAGGGTATTTGTGGTGTTTCCTTCTTTTCTGTTTTTATTTTCTTTGAATGATTGACTAGAGCAGTGATGGCGAACCTTTTGAGCTCGGCGTGTCAGCATTTTGAAAAACCCTAACTTAACTCTGGTGCCATGTCACATATAGACATTTTTTTATATTTGCAACCATAGCAAAACAAAAACTTATATTTTTGATATTTATTTTATATATTTAAATGCTATTTAACAAAGAAAAATCAACCAAAAACATGAGTTCGCGTGTCACCTCTGACACGCGTGTCATAGGTTTGCCATCACTGGACTAGAGGCATTGAGAGGTTAAATGATAAATTAGAATAAGCGAAGCTTGATTTAAACTCAGTGTCTAACCAACTTTTCAGTTTATGAAACACATTTTTTATAAAATTTCTACAGAAACTACTACTGTCTGCCCCCATAACCACTTTGGGGAAACATTCACTTGAATAATTGAAAAGAAATTATAGAATAGACCTATTAAACCATCGCCGTCTTTCATTATCAGTATACATTTCATAGGAAAAGCAGTGTAGTAGACTTATCAATAACAAAAACAATGAATTTTGTTATTTTAAAAATACTATCATTCATATAGGAGAACATGGCTTACACATTTCTGAGTCTGTTTTGAGTATATTGTCTAGAAATGCTTTGGATGTAGGATGCATTTGGCGTCCAGTACTGTGAAGCACTAATCAGCTAAGTACCATAATCCTCCTTACAGGGTACATTCTCCCTTGACCTGGAGCTATATACAGTCACAGAGTAACAGCATTAAAGAATAACCTTTTCCTTAACAGGCCCGTTCCTAGAGGATTTTATGACTCCACCCGCGAATGAATGTTGTTTTATGTGTAACTTTTCAGTAATTGGCTTTTGAAATAAAATGATGGTAAGCAAACAGAGACATTCAAATCATCTGATTAAGGATGGCTCCTGTGATTTTGCTAGAGCTAGAAGGATTAAGTGAAAGCACCGCCTGGCCCTGTGTCCATGCATTTTTTGTCAACATGATGCTTCGTGCTCGACAGATGTGCATTGGTTGAGCAAAAGGTAAAACTGTAACTATTTGTTAACTATTGTGGTATGTAATAAAAGATAAATCTGTTTTATGGTTTTTAATAAATATAAATGGTTTGATTTGTTAAAAGCTTTTTGTAGGAATTATAGGAATGGACCCTATATATTTCATGTTTTATAGGATCGTATATGTCTTTTAAATCCTTGATTTGATGTGTCTTAACAGCTTCAAGTTTCACCATTTGATTGCAATGTTATGTTTAAACTATATGGTTAGCATGTGTAATTGAATGAATGAGGTATCATTTTAGTGTATTTAGCAGTATCCATGCAGTAGAAAGCTTTAAAAAAGATGGTCTTTTTTCAGATTATTGATTCTTTAAATGTTGTTTCTGTTTTTTCATTTATAAAATGACAGTTTTTAAAATGAGCTCTGTAATAAAGATTATGACTAAGACACTTTCATATACATAGCACTTAACTGTAATAATATGCAATTTGAATTTACAGAAATTACTAATTTTTAATCCTTCACTCTACTCTTAGTGTCCTTATGATTTTGAAAAATTACATAGGTCTTAAAAGTTAAAAACATATGGACATTAAAACTTATTTCCATCTAATCATTTACTGTCCTTATAAACGTTTTTACATGCTTACTGGATTATATTTTCAGAAACTTAATTATTTTATAGTGTATGTATGGTCAGTATTGATAATATACCGGTGGCATGATAACAGAAACTACATAGGCATGTAAATGTTGTAAATATTAAAAAAGAAGCTATGTAAAAATACAATGAATTACTGTACAGTATATGCATTGAGACTGCCTTTGGGAAATTGGGAAAGTAACTTTAATTGGGAAAGAATCTTTTCATTTAGAGTTTCCCCATCAGTCAGTATAATTTTTAGACATGAAATTTTAAAGAGATTAATTGGTAGTTTCTTGCTCAAACTATCTAGTCAAGTGTGAATACATAGCTAGAATATTTAGAAATACGTAGATTGATGGTTAGTTCATATTACAACAGTTATAAACAATGAACAGAAATGCTTCTGATTAAAGTTGAAATAGTATATTTCTATATGTGATTTTCTATAAACTGGTTCCAATTAAGGTGACTATAATGTAGTGAAAAAGAAAACGATTCTAACAATCTAGGTTTCAATAAAGAGAAGATGAAAAGGTATTAGGCTAATATAGAGTGAATATAAATATATACTGATATTGTATTGGTCAGAAATTGAGATTGATAGAATGTATAGGCATAAAAATTAAAGCACTATATAATGTCACAAATACATTTTATTCTAAAGAAAGGCATAATTTTGGATTCTGCCTCTTAATTTTTCATAGTCTTTGAAGGATTAAGTGAGGTGTAATATCTTAGATGAGTTGCTCTATTTTTCTGAATTATAATTTATGGGTCAGATACTGTTAAATGCTCATGATTATATAGGGAAGTTTAGAAACTATCATTATATTATTTTACCTATAAAATACTTTCCAACTGATAATAATAAATACTAAGGCTTGTTTATAAAGACCAGTAGCGAAGCTAGAGATTAGAGATACAGTAGTTGAATTTTCATCAATTCCTGAAAAATATGTCAAAATAGAATATGCAATAATTCACAATATAGTTGTTAAAAATTGTTTTGACAGGGTATTTTAATATTTTGGAGTAACTAATTTTAGATTCTTTATTGTTTGGTAAGAATATTCTTTAGAATAAAATCTTACCTCCTAGCATACCTTTAATATACTGTAAGGTAACTTAACCATATTTTTAGAAACCTAATTCCATGTTAAGTAACAGTGACAATAGTTTCAGAAATTTCAGAAATTGTCACCACTATTCTATTTTTACTTAAATCCAATACAAATCAGTATCTACAATATGATTCACATGTTTTAGGCAAATTTTATAATCTCTAGAATAAAGTGATTGCTGGATTTAATATTGAATTTAATTTATTGAAGGTATGATTTTTAAAAAGCACTTATATGACTTGCTAAGGGCGAATTGTTAATATTCTTTTTACTGGAACTGAATTATCTAAGTAAATATTCTTATTTATTAATAAAATGAAATATATTCCTTGTGTTATTAAAGGCTCACTATATTTATATCCTACTTACTTTAAAAAATTCATGCTAATTCCTCAGGGACTTAAGTGTTCTGTTTTACTTTTTATTCTACTTCTGTCCTATAATAGTAGATGTTAAATATATTACTAGATGTTAAATATAATACTAGATGTTAAGTATATTACTAGACATCCCTAAGTTGCAAAGAAGTTTTTGTTCTAAATATTTAGTTGTAAAGTGATTGATACTCAAAATATATTTTGCCAAAGAAGTCATTTTATAAACAAGAGTTGGTTTCTGAAGCCCAGCGACAAGAGCCAAATTAACATATAATGGAGCTGAGTTACACCACTAATAAAAGTAGTTCCTTCCTTTCACTTGAGGTGCTGTTTACTGCTGGGGCACAAAGGGAAAGGAAATAACTAGACTATTTTAGCCATCAGTGGGTTTCAATATAGAAAAAAAAGAACAAACCATGAAAAGTAGAGATAGTTTAAGGGAGATTTAATCAGTTCTCTAATTCAACATGTGTTCTCTAATTCAGTGGTTGACCACCTCGTCTGTTTCAGCCTCCTTAGATCCAGGTTGCCAGCCCTCACGAAACCCAGCATTTTAGAGGTGTTATTGGTAATCTTGGATAGAAATGCATAAGATTACCCAGGGAAGTTCCGCGAGGAAGAAAGTCACCATTATGTTGAATTGCCTTCAAAATATCCAATTTCCCCTTTAACATTTTCTGAAAATTGTTACTTCATTCATATGTTTATGTATAGCTACATAATTTCTTATTCAGCTCAGATTGAATTTTACAGAAAGTAGAATTTATTTAATCAAACAACCTCCAAATAAAATTTAAACAATTATTTCCTATGTATCATATACATCGGTGAAACTCTAGGATTTTACTCTTGGAACAGTACCAATTTCTTGCTATTAAGTAAGGCTTATGAGTGACTGCTGCATTTCTAGAGACACTCTATGTTCATTAACTTAGGTTGGAAAAATTACATGATTTTTTACATATCCAAATGTACTTGAATTCTTAGGATAAAGTCTGCATCTAATGGAGGTTAGACGGTCATTTTGAGAAGGAACTGATGCTTTCACATTCTTTAGAGAAATTTTCATTTATCTCAGTATTGTAGTAAAGTCTATAGATATAACTAGCCAGTTAGTGAGATATGACTATGCTAAAAATATTCATCTTGACAGGAGTATATTTGTATTGTTGTTGTTTTTTGTTTTGTTTTTGTGATGCTTTAAGCTTTCATTTAGGCATATTAACTTGATGAAGTTGTGGTATCAATATTATAATATCATAGTTCCTAAGAAATTGGAGAGAGTTTTAAAATCATTTACCCTCTTGCCTGGCCGTCGTGGCTGAGTGGTTGAGCGTCGACCCATGAACCAGAAGATCACGGTTGGATTCCTGGTCAGGGTACATGTCCGGGTTGCAGGCTCGATCCCCAGTGGAGAGCATGCAGGAGGCAGCCCATCAGTGATTCTCTATCATCATTCACGTTTCTACCCCTCTCTCACTCTCCCTGCCTCTTTCTGAAATCAATAAAAACATATTTTAAAAAATGGGCAGAGGACCCCAAACACACTTCTCCCAAGAAGACACGCAAATGACTAATAGATATCTGAAAAGATGCTCAACTTCACTAGCTGTTGAGGAAATGCAAACCAGAACTACAATGAGATACCAGTTTTGTAGCTTCTGATTCCTTTATTAAAACCTTTTCTACCTGGAAAACCCAGAGTGACTTGTGTTTTCTGTAATGAACCCTCATTGATACGTCCACAAACTGTACTGCAGGTATGGGGGAAAGGGACCCAGGGACACACAGGAGACTTTAGAGGACAGAGATGATGTTGTTGGGTTACATCATTCCACATGTATCTTTTCTCTGTTCTTGCTTTCGGATCAAAAAATACTGTCTGAGAAATTCACAACTGTGCTGTCTAACATTGGTCATCTTTACATTCAAGCGATCCCATAAATTCAAGTGATCCCACTATTTCATTATCTCCCGTTCATGTCTTCTGACACAGTTTTCATAGCAGCTATTCTAAACCTCTTCTGTCACATTCAGGATCCCAGTTCCATTGCTTCTCATGGCTAGCGGTCGACATTTTCTGAGTTCGTGCCCGAGAAGAGGACAAGGTGTATATTTTGTTGACAAAAAGCATTAATACTGAGTGTGACTGCCAGGTCCCTCTGGCTGTATCAGTGTTGCGGGGGGGGAGGGGGCAGATACAACATATAGTGTCTTTCTCTGAGGCTATAAGGAATATGAGGGGTCAGATGTGACGCTTGGGGAATGTCATCGAGCTGGCCTATCATCCTTAATGAAGGTGGCATAAGAATAGCAGTCCTTCCTGACTTCAGGGGTTTTGTGATGAATAAGTCATTATTGGCACTTATTTAAATTGCTTATTTCAAGTTAGAGCAGAAAGGAACGGCTGGAGCTGTGATGATGAGAGGAAGACTCAGAGGACCCGATGCCAGAAGTGACTTACATAGATGGATGAATGAAAAATGATTTTTTAAAAAGTTTATCTTTATTGTTGAAAGTATTACAGATGTCCCCCTTTTTTCTCCATTGACCCCCTCCATCCCACTCAGCCCTGCCAGGCCTTCACCGCCCTATTGTCTGTGTTCATGGGTTATGCATATATGCATATACATTTTCGGTTAATCTCTCCCACCCCCCACTCGCCTATGCCCACCTTTACTCTGAGAATCATCAGTATGTCCCATGCTTCTGTGTCTCTGGATCTATTTTGTTTGTCAGTTTATTTTGTTCACTAGATTCCACCCATGAGTGAGATCCTATGATACTTGTTCTCTGACTGGCTTGTTTCACTTAGCGACAACACTTAGCTTTAGTTAGAAAGTATTCAACTCTTGAGCCAAGTCAGTTTGACTTCATTATTTTGTTAAGCAATTTTCATACCAAGGTGTCAGAATGGAGAGAATGGAAGGTGGGATTTTTTTTTTTTTAAAGTTTCTGAATAACAGTTAGGAGATAGCTGAAGTTGGAGCCAGGCAAGGAAATTAGAAAAAACTGTTTTACATCAGCAGAATTTGATGGTTATCTAAGTTCTGAATAAGTACATTTCATATGTAGTGTATCAGTCTTTTAATAACCACATCAAAAGTCTCTTTTGAATTTCCTATTTGAACTAAATAGAATGCATTTAAGTAAAACGTTTGTTTTGGCATGAGTTTGAAATGAAGTTTAACAAAGAAGCAAAAAGAACCATTTGAATGTATCCACCAACCTTTCTGTGAATCAATGAAATGTAGAATTATTTAAACGTTGCTCTTCTCATCATTTTTTTTCTTTGATTACTTAGGAAAAGAAGTCCATCAGTGTCCAGAGATCAGAATAGGAGATACGACCAACGGGAAGAAAGAGAGGAATATTCACAGTATGCGCCTTCAGATAGCGCAATGCCTAGGTCTCCATCAGATTATGCTGACAGGCGGTCTCAGCGCGAACCTCAGTTTTATGAAGAATCTGATCACATAAATTACAGGGACCCCAATAGGAGAAGTCATAGGCATTCCAAAGAGTATATTGTCGATGACGAGGACGTGGAAAGCAGAGATGAGTATGAGAGACAGAGGAGAGAGGAGGAATACCAGGCACGCTATCGCAGTGATCCAAATTTGGCCCGTTATCCAGTCAAGCCACAGCCCTATGAGGAACAAATGCGCATTCATGCCGAAGTGTCCAGAGCACGGCACGAGAGAAGACATAGTGATGTTTCTTTGGCAAATGCTGAACTGGAAGATTCCAGGATTTCTGTGCTAAGGATGGAGCGGCCATCAAGGCAGAGATCTATATCTGAACGTAGAGCTGCCATGGAAAATCAGCGATCCTATTCCATGGAAAGAACTCGAGAGGCTCAGGGGCCAAGTTCATATCCACAAAGGACCACAAACCATAGCCCTCCGACCCCCCGGAGGAGCCCAATACCCATTGATCGACAAGACATGAGGCGGACCGACTCCCTAAGGAAGCAACACCACTTAGACCCTAGCTCCGCTGTGAGGAAAACGAAACGGGAAAAAATGGAAACGATGCTCAGGAATGATTCTCTCAGCTCCGACCAATCCGAGTCGGTGCGACCGCCGCCACCGAAGCCTCACAAATCCAAGAAAGGAGGTAAAATGCGCCAGGTGTCACTGAGCAGCTCGGAGGAGGAACTCGCTTCCACACCCGAATACACAAGCTGTGATGATGTTGAGATTGAAAGTGAGAGTGTCAGTGAGAAAGGTAAGCTGCTCCATTGTGACCACACAACTCCCTGCAATTGATTAGATGAGAGTTCTTTGTTTGAGGTTGTACTTGGGAGTAGACATTTAAAAGTTAGATATTCCTACTTTTATTTAAAAAGTGTTTTAATGGTGTTGGTCGCGTGAAGAAAATTTCCAGGTATAAAATGTGAACATCCTTTGTAGGTCTGTTATTTTTAAAACTGTTTTGTTTTGTTTTTTGTTTTTTGCTTTGTTTCTGAAAATTTTCTTACGCTACTTGATGGCATATTTTTATCTATTAGCTGCATAACCTCTTTTGTGTTTCCTTTTAAAAGTACAGTGGGGCCTTGATTTACGAGGGTCCCTACTAACGAGTTTTTTGAGATACCAGCTGTCTCTCCGCCGATTTTTTGCATTGAGTTGATAGAGTAATTTGAGTTAAGGAGCTCCTTAACGAGCTCGGTCTCGGAACGAATTAAACTCGTAAGTCAAGGCCCCACTGTAACAATATGTTTACTAGAGAACGTCTGAAAAATTCCTCAGAGTGTAAAGAGTGAAATACAAGTTATCCATAATCCTGTTCCCCAAATGTAACCATTATTAACATTTCGTTGTATTTCTTCCCTTTTTCCTATGTATGTGTTAGGATTTTTTTTCAATTGGTACCATATCACTCGCTTTTCTCAAGCCATTAGATATTCTTCAGAAATATGTTTTAAATGGCTGCACTAATATTCTCTCGTAAGGATATACCATAAACTAACTATTCCTTTATTTGGGGCATTGCAGTTACTTCCAGTTGTTATTATAAATGATATTATAATGGTTATCTTTATGCATAATTTTTGCCTATATCTCTTAGTATTTCACAAATATATATTTGTGCTTTGATTTTTTTAAGCTTTTACTTCAGATTAACATCCTGCTTTCCAAAAAGGTTATAACACTCTATATTCCTGTCATATGCTTTTATCATCAAATAGGCTTGAGCTTTTGGGCTAGAATTAGATGCACCATATCTTTGCTATTTGAATACACCACAAAAAATGCTATCTCATTTTAATTTGAATTGGATTGTGCGGTTGAATATTTTGTATGTAAATTGGTGTTTGATATCTTCTATGAATTATCATTCCGTTTATTTCTTCTGCTCATGTTCCTATTGGGTATTAATTTGTTTTTGTCTTATTGATTTTATAAGAGTTTTTTATTTGCTCATTTAACTGTCATCTGTTCCAAATGCATTTCACATTTTGATGTTTACCTACTAATTTTCTTTGGTCATTGGGAAATATTGAACATAATATAGCTAAGTCTTTATATTCTTTGTTGGGTTTTTTTCTATTCCTTTTATTTCCAGAAAAATCTTTATTCATCCCCAAATTAGTTGAATATTTAACTCTAATTTCTCATGATTTTATTATTAATTTTAAAAATTGTAAACTTCTTAATCTTTCTTTAATTTATTTTGGTGTGTGCCAAAACACACCAGATAGGTGAGTATCTAACGTGAATCCATTGTATCGTCCTCCCCCACCTCCACACACACAATTTTCTAACACTGTTGGAGGAATAATTGATTGATGTTTATAAGAATGAGTGGAGATCAATAAAGGAATTCAAGAAGGCAGCTGGATGTGAAATTAATATTGTATGAAAATAATTAGAAAATATAAATGAAAAGGAGTTTACATTCTGAACTAAAAACAGAAAATGTGATTTAAAATAAATAATAAGACATAAGGAGGGCCTACATGAAGAAAGCTATAAAACTTGACTGGGTAACATACAGGAAGAGATTCACTTTATGTTCCTAATTGGGGAGGCCAGCTACCCTAAAGATGCATATTCCTTTCAGATTATCTCTTGGGGTCAATAACACTTTAGTCATAATCTTAATTGGTTCATTGAACTATCCTATTTCTATAGTTATACTGGGAGGTGTAGAGGAGGAAGAACTTAACTTTCACCACCTCTGCATCTAGGTTCATTGGCTGGGGTCCTATAAATTAGACTGACAAAAGACAGATAACAAGAGAAAAACCAATTTATTATCATGTGCATTGCACACATATATAGGAGCACTCAGCCAGGAGAAACTCAAAGGGATGGTTAGAATCTGGGCTTATATAACACAAGAACAATACATTTTTAAAGACAGGACAGGACAAAGGAAAAGGACTTCCAGCTTCTAGGGGTGACAAATTGTAGGAACTAATTGAAGAGAAGGGCTAATTTTAGCAAGGTTTGTTATGTTGACTCCTGTGGTTCTTATAAGGTCAGGAATTATATCCAGTGGTTAACTTCTGTCCTCCTGTTAGAGAAGGGGGAGGGATCACCTTTCCAAATACATGTCCTGCTTTTAGGCAAATAGGGAGAGGGCAGGGAACTTTGCTTGTATCTGCTTCTTCTCCCTCCAGGCCTTCACCACCCTATTGTCTGTGTCCATGGGTTACACATATGTGCATACAAGTTCTTTGGTTGATCTCTTCCCACCCATCCACCCCTACCTTCCCTCTGAGACTGGACAGTCTCTTCCATGCTTCTATGTTTCTGGATCTATTTTGTTCAACAGTTTATTTTATTCATTAGATTCCACATCTGAGTGAGATCATGTGATTTCTGTCTTTCTCTGACTGGCTTATTTCGCTTAGCATAATACTATACAGGTCCCTCCATGCTGTCTCAAAGGGTAAGGGATTCTTTTTCTTTTCTTTTTTTTTTTTTTACTGCTGCATAGTATTCCATGGTATAAATGTACCACAGCTTTTTTATCCACTCATCTACCGATGGGCACTTGGGCTATTTCCAGATCTTAGCTATTGTAAATTGTGCTGCTATAAACATAGGGTTGCATACATTCTTTCTGATTGGTGTTTTGGATTTCTTAGGATATATTCCTAGAAGTGGGATTGCTGAGTCATATGGGAGTTCCATATTTAATTATTTGAGGAAACTCTGTTTCCATATGGCTGTACCAGTCCGTATTCTCACCAGCAACGTACTAGGGTCCCCTTTTCACTACATCCTCGCCAGCATTTGTCATTTGTTGATTTGTTGATGGTAGCCATTCTGACAGGAATGAGGTGATACCTCATTGTTGTTTTAATTTGCATCTCTCTGATGATCAGTGGCTTTGAGCATTTTTTCATATGTCTCTTGGCCATCTGTATGTCGGCTTTGGAGAAGAGTCTATTTAGGCTCTCTGCCCATTTTTTAATTGGATTGTTTGTCTTCCTTGTATTAAGTTATATGAGTTCCTTATATATTTTGGTAATTAACCCTTTATCAGGTGTGTCATTGGCAAATATGTTCTCCCATGCAGTGGGCTCCCTTTTCATTTTGTTGATTGTGTCTTTTGCTGTGCAGAAGCTATTTATTTTGATGTAGTCCCAGTTGTTTATTTTCTCTTTGTTTTCCTTGCCTTCGGAGATGTATCAGCAAACATATTGCTATGAGAGATGTCTGAGATTTTGCTGTCTATGGTTTCTTCTAGGATTTTTACGGTTTCACAACTTACATTTAAGTCTTTCATCCATTTTGAATTTATTCTCGTGTATGGTGTAAGTTGGTGGTCTACTTTCATTATTTTGCCTGTACTTGCCCAATTTTCCCAAAACCATGTATTGAAGAGACTGTCTTTATTCCAGTGTATGTTGTTGCTTCCTTTGTCAAATACTAATTGAGCATAATGGCTTGGTTTGATTTCTGGGTTCTCTGTTCTGTTCCATTGATCTGTATGCCTGTTCTTGTGACATCATCAGGTTGTTTTGATTACAGCAACTTTGTAGTATAATTTCATATCTGGTATTTTGATCCCTCTAACTTTGTTCTTCTTTCTTAAGATTGCTGTGGCTATTTGGGGTCTTTTTTTGCTCCATATAAATTTTTGGGGTATTTGTTCTAGATCTGTGAAACATGCTGTTGGTATTTTAATTGGGATTGCATTGAATCTATCGATAGTTTGGTAAGACTCATTCTTTTTTATGGCTTAGAAGTAATATATATATATATATCACAGCTTTTTTATCCACTTGTCTATTTATGGGCATTTGGGTTCCTTCTGTATCTTGGCTACTGTAAATAATGCTGCAATGAACATAGGGGGGCATATAGTCTTTCAAATTAGTGTTTTGGGTTTCTTTAGATATATACACAGGAGTTGGATCACTGGGTCATAAGACAGTTACACTTTTATTTCTTGAGGAAACTCCATACTGTTTTCCATAAAGACTGCACCAGCCTGCATTCCCACCAGCAGTGTAGGAGTGTTCCCTTTTCTCCACATCCTCATCAATACTTGTTTGTTGTTTTATTAATAAGCCATTCTAGCAGGTGTGAGGTGACAGTTTATTGTGGTTTTACTTTGCATTTCTCTGATGATTAGTGACATTGAGCATCTTTTTACATGTCTATAGGTCATCTGTGTGTCCTCTTTGGAGAAGTATCGGGGTCGTCTGCCCAGTTTTAAATTGGATTGTTTTATTGTTATTATTATTGTTTAGTTGCCTGAATTCTTAATAAATTTTGGATACTAACTCCCTTATCATATGCATCATTGGCGAACATCTTCCATTCAGTACCTTGTTTTGTTTTGTTGATGCTTTTCTTTGCTGTGCAAACCCTTTAAGTTTGATGTAGTCCCATTTGTTTATTTTTTCTTTTGTTTCCTTTGCCCGAGGAGATATATCAGAAAAAAATATTGCTAAGAGAAATGTCAGATATTTTACTGCCCTTGTTTTTTCTAAGGGTTTTATGGTTTCAAGTATTACATTTATATCTTTAATCCACTTTGAGTTTATTCTTGTGTATGGTGTGAGAAGGTGGTCTAGTTTCAGTTTTTGCCTGTATCTGTTCAATTTTCCCAATGTCATTTGCTGAATAAACTTGTCTTTATCCCATTGTATGTTCTTCCTGCTTTTGGCATATATTAATTGACCATGTACATGTGGACTTATTTCCTGGTGGTGTGTTCTGTTGAGTTCTCTCTCTCTCTCTTTTTTCAGTCCCTTTACCCACCTTACCCTCCACCCTGACCCAAGCAGTCTGTCTGCTCTTTATCTATGAGTCTGTCTCTCTCTATTTTGCTTGGTGGTTCAGTTTGTTCTGCTATATTTGACTGCACTATATTTGACTAACTCACCCGGGAAAGTTATACATGCATTGGGCTTTCCTTTTCTCCAGCTTGTATGAGAATCTGCCTATTTTCCTTTCTAGGATACATCCATGATAATTACCTCTACCTTCTTGGAATCATGTCTTCTCCACATCTGTGCCTTGCATTTAACTATTTTCATATCTATCATAACGTAGTACTCTTGTTTGCTTACAGGCTTAGCTTCCAAGCAGGAAGCATGCTGGTTTCATCTTACACATAACACTTAGCACAGCATCAGGCACATAACAGACATGCAATAAACTTATTTTCTATCCTGAGTTAAATTTAATTGTATTAAATTTGGAAGTAGAGGTTGAGAGACTATTGGTTTACAATGGTCTGTTTCATTGAGAGTGAAACAGACTGTATGTTCTATCAGTTAAACTAGATTCTTATCAAACTCTTATCTGAAACCTAATAACTATTTCTGTTTAATGGCTCCTTGCATTATTGATTCATTTTAATTTTCCTTTTTCTTCTGCTAATCCTTACGTGGCATTTACAATTTAAATATTAATCATTTGTAGTGGGTCTTCGTTCTTTTTTTTTAAGCTCTATGCCTTTTAAGACCCAAATTCAAGTCTTTTTTATTTTATTTTTTTGTTGATTTCAGAGAAGAAGAGGGAGGGAGAGATAGAAACCTCAATGATGAGAGAGCATCATCGATTGGCTGCCTCCTGCATGTCCCACACTGGGAATCAAGCCTGCAACCCGGGCATGTGCCCTGACCGGGAATCAAACCATGACCTCCAGGTTTATAGGTCGACACTCAACCACTAAACCATTCCTGGCCAGGCATGAGTCTTCATTCTTACAAATATTTTCCAAATAATATTCTTAAACCTTAATTCTACCTCCAAAGTGCCTCTCAGTTTCCTCTTTTCTTACCACATCTGTTGCCAGCACCTTTGTTAAAGCCCTAATCACCTTTCCCATGAATTATTGCAAATGCCTTTTAACTCTTGGTGTCATCCAATTCAATCTCTATTAGATTCATCTTTTAAAAAAATCAGTTTATATCACCATTTTACTTAAAGTCCTCCAAGAAATGAAATCCACAGTCTTTCATGTGGCATAAAAAGGCCCCACTAAGCTGGTTTGTGCTGCCTCACCAGCCTCCTGTAGCATTATATTTGCCCTCATTCCTTTGGGTTCAGACACACAGGTGCCCTAGCAGTTCTTTCACAGGACCATGCTATCCCTGGAATGTTCTTTCCTCCGCTTTCCATCTGCCTATCTCCTTACGTGTCCTGTAGGCCACATATTTCAGCTCTCATCTTTAAACATCACTTCTTTAGAGGTGTTCACTGACCCCTAAATTTAAATTAGATATTATTATACTCTCTCGGTGTCTTGTAATTTCCTATGTGACACTGAGGGCTTATTTTTTGTGTTTATCTCCACTCTGTTGTATGTCTCATCTTTTAACCCCATACACTAGAGCTTAGCGCAATGCATAGCAAATGGAAGGGGATTAGTAAATATTTTTAAATAAGTGAAAGTATGAATAGAGTTTAAAAAGATATATGTGCACATATAGTCTAAACATAAATCCTTTTTCAAATGTAAGGCAAAGAAGGAGCATATAAGCATGGGAAGTAGATACTCATTCTTAGTTGTCAATTACACAAATTATCTGACAAAATTGTTTCAATTTTTCATTTTATGAGAATGTAATTTCTGAAAAAGTTGAAAAATTATTTCACAATAAGTAATTCATAATAAAAGTAAAGTTTCTTTTATTTTTACTAGTAGAAATTGAGTGCATCTCTTTTGTCACTTTCATACACAACTATTCTTTTGTGTAAGCAATTCTTTTTTTTTATCCACTAAATATTTTTAGGAGGTTTTAGCATTAAAACTGATATTGTATTACACTCCAGGAACAACTTTTAATTGCTTGGCTTTTGGTTATAGTGGTTATTGGCAAACCACTACTTCTAAAATGTTCTTTACTCTTTGGAGAATAATCCATGTCTGTAAACCAGCATGAAAAAGATAGCTTGAGTAACAGATATAACCGATAGTCTTTTTCTTTTTCAGAATATGTATTTTTTTTTCATTTCTGTTTATTATTAGCCTTTTCTCTTCTTTTAGGATTGGTGTTCTCTAGGATCTGTCTAGGGATCATAAACTTGATATTCTACATTCTGTAAGTTTTAATCATTTGGAATCCTAGCTTTCTCTTGATATGTGTAGTGAGTTATTAGAGACAGAGTCCTTGAAAGCGGACAGTATCACACAGTTTAAAATGTTGATGATGCCTTTGTCTGTCCTTTCTCTCGCCGTCTCCTTTACTGCACTCTCTTGTCTGTCCGACTCTCACAGGAGACATGGATTACAACTGGTTGGACCATACGTCTTGGCATAGCAGTGAGGCATCCCCAATGTCTTTGGTGAGACAAGTGGGGCCTTACTATTGAATCTCTGTTATCATTTCACTTTTCCTTTTTTAATTTACACTTTTGCATGTTTTCTTTTTTGTATCTTTTTTTTTTTTTTTGATCCCACACCTGTAGGGGACAGTCAAAAGGGAAAAAGAAAAACTAGTGAGCAGGCAGTTTGGTCGGACTCTAACACCAGGTCTGAGAGACAAAAGAAAATGATGTGCTTTGGTGGCCACTCTTTGGAAGAGGATTTGGAATGGTCCGAGCCTCAGATTAAGGACTCTGGGGTAGATACCTGTAGTAGCACAACCCTTAACGAGGAGCATAGCCATAGCGAGAAGGTACTGAGATTGTGGAGCCTGCCTTTGAACCTGCTCATTCGGTCTTCGTTTGCTCTCTGTCACTCATTCAAACAGAACATAATAAAAGAACAGGGCATTTCAAGGGTCAATGTAGCATTTCTTAAGGTGCAGAAAAGAAAAACAAAACCAAAACAAACAAATCAAAATAATTTCTTGCTTGCTTTGCTGTTTTTGTTGTTTGACGGCATACCAAAAAAATAAAAAATAAAAAAAATAAGTAAATGAAATAAAAATTAGGAACAAAGGAATGTTTTGTCTATGGTCGCATGAGAGACTTTTGTAATGTTATTATAAACTACAAATACAAAGAATTTCTTGGATTGGCTTATTTGATTGCTTGCATACATTTTCCTTGGGATGAAAAATTGTTAATAGTTTGAATCCCAGGCAAAAGGGAGATAATTGGGTCTATTTGCACAGAAAAAGTTGTTTTTCTTTTTTCCCTTTCACTGTCATTTTGCTCTTTTGTTTTATTGTCATAGCATTTCAATGTAGCATTAATTAGTATCAGAACCACTGCCATCTGCTTTGGTATTTATTATTTTTGCTTTTAGCATAGTGAGACTTTTAAAATCTTGTTACCATATAGATGTGACTGACTGGAACTTGTCTTTTGCCTGCTAAATTTTGCATGAAGATGTGCATGTTACTTTAAGATAACTGTGAAATGTGATTACACAAATCATTGACTTTGTTATTTGACATATAATTCATAATGGAATGGAATGGTGTCATGATTTCTAAAGGGATTGGTTCTGCCCAGAGAAAGAGATAAACTAATATTTTAAAGGTTATATTTAACAGTGGGTACCATGGAATTAGCCAATAAAAATCAACTTACTAACTAGATCAAAGACCTGAAGGAATCAATGAACCTCTAAAAAGTGAGAAATATAATCTATGCCCCACTTTGAAATAGGCCTAGTTCTCCCAGAATCAGTTCGAAGGTTATTGGGGCATGTGTGTTTCTTGTAAATTTAATCTAGAAACCTATTTCAAGAAAAGCCCCTCATCAGAGGTTTGACTTTTGTGTTTTATATAATTTGACCTTTTAACTTTCATTGTAATAAGGTCTCTCAAAGTTTTCCAAAAGTGTTGGAAGATTAAATTTTCATTTTTAAGTGAGTTTACTTTTATAGAATTTCAGTCTATTTTTCCTACCTATGATTTTATTAATCTTCAACATGTATGTTATTAAATTAGGGCTTGAACATATTTTCAAGATTTCTTCGATTTTGTAAAACTATATAACTTCAGGATTGTGTCAAAAGACTGTAAGAATTTGAAGTAATTTGACTTTGAAAAAAACAAGATAATAAAATTCAGGTTATTGGCATAAAAAAACATTTTTTGATCAGTGTTTTGAATGCAAACTGGTTTGTGTAATCATAGTACTATGGCAACCTGGAATTTAGAGAGATTGTACAATAAAGGGTCACTTGTCATAAAAGAACATTAATTTTCTTTGTTTTTTGATGCAATGTCAGCACCCTGTGACATGGCAGCCATCGAAAGATGGAGATCGCTTAATTGGTCGTATTTTATTAAATAAGCGTCTGAAAGATGGAAGTGTACCTCGAGATTCAGGAGCAATGCTTGGCTTGAAGGTATGTGATGAAATATGTAAGATTTTGACTATATTACTTTACAGATTTATCAGAGAAGCAAAAGATATACTAACTCTTTCTACCTATACCAAGTTCGTGGATTTTCTTTCTATTTTCAAGAATTCACAAATATTTGCCCTCAATATTCATTTATTATTTTTCAAGTTTTATTAGAAGTTTCCATTATACTACAATAATACTCATATGTATAATTTTAGAAATTATAATGAGTTATATACTTGAATCCTAAATACAGTGCAAAAACTTATTTTACCTGTACAGTTTGTCCTTTATGTCTATACTAGGGGCTCGGTGCACAAAATTCGTGCACTGGGGGAGGGGGGTGTCCCTCAGCCCAGCCTGCCCCCTCTCACATACTGGGAGCCCTCAGGCATTGACCCCCATCACCCTCCAATCGCAGGATCAGCCCCTTGCCCAGGCCTGAGGCCTCCGGCAGAGGTGTCAGGCCTGGGCAGGGGACCTCCAGCTCCCCGCGGTTGCAGGCTCCGCCCCTGCCCAGGCCTAACGCCTCTGGCCGAGGCATTAAACCTGGGCAGCAGGGACCCCCAGCTCCCCGCGGTTGCAGGCTCTGCCCCTGCCCAGGCCTAACGCCTCTGGCCAAGACATTAGGCCTGGGGAGGGGACCCTCAGCTCCCCGCGGTTGCAGGCTCCGCCCCTGCCCAGGCCTAATGCCTTGGCCAGAGGTGTTAGGCCTGGGCAGGGGACTCCCAGCTCCCCGCGATCTCCCGCTCTGCCCCTGCCCAGGCCTAACGCCTCTGGCCGAGGCATTAGCCCTGGGCAGGGGACCGCCAGCTCCCCGCAGTTGCAGGCTCTGCCCCTGCCCAGGCCTAACGCCTCTGGCCGAGGCATCCAGCCCGGGCAGTGGGGACCCACAGCGGCAGCGGCGCCGCAATCTCCCACTCTGCCCCTGCCCAGGCCTAAGGCCTCTGGCCAGGGCATTAGGCCTGGGCAGGGGACCCCCAGCTCCCCGCGATCTCCCGCTCTGCCCCTGCCCAGGCCTAACGCCTCTGGCCGAGGCATCCAGCCCGGGCAGCGGGGACCCACAGCGGCAGTGGCGCCGCAATCTCCCACTCTGCCCCTGCCCAGGCCTAAGGCCTCTGGCCAGGGCATTAGGCCTGGGCAGGGGACTCCCAGCTCCCCGCGATCTCCCACTCTGCCCCTGCCCAGGCCTAACGCCTCTGGCCAAGGCATTAGGCCTGGGCAGGGGACCCCCAGCTCCCCACGGTTGCAGGCTCTGCCCCTGCCCAGGCCTAATGCCTCTGGCGGAGACGTCTGGCCCGGGCAGCGGGGACCCGAAGCTGCAGCGGCCCCGCGATCGTGGGCTCCGCTTTAGGCCCAGGCAAGGGACCCCTGGCTCCCAGGACTGCCAGCTTCAACCGTGCCCAGCTCCCATCGCTGGCTCCACCCCTACTTCCTGCTATCACTGGCCAGGGCGGCAAAGGTGCCTGATTCTCTGATCATGGCTAGGGGGCAGGGCAAAGGCGGCCCCGGCTCTTAGCTCCCCCCTGGGTTTCCGATCACTGTCAGTGGCAGGGGGCTTCTTCCTGCTTTCCCTTTCGCCTCCCTGCATTGTGCCTACATATGCAAATTAACCGCCATCTTTGTTGGTGGTTAACTGCCATCTTAGTTGGCAGTTAATTTGCATATCGCCCTGATTAGCCAATGAAAAGGGTAGCGGTCGTATGCCAATTACCATGTTTCTCTTTTATTAGTGTAGATCTGTGTTTATATTCTATTTATTTATTTATTTATACATATATTTTTTCTTGATTTCAGAGAGTACGGGAGAGGGAGAGAGGGAGAGAAACATCAATGATGAGAATCATTGATTGGCTGCCTCCTGCACGCCCCCTACTGGGGATTAAGCCCACAGTCCAGGCATGTGCCCTGACTGGGAATCGAACCATGACCTCCTGGTTCATAGGTCAAAGCTCAACCTCTGAGCCACACCTGCCGAGCTATATTCTATTTAAGTGATAGTTTTATTCAATGACTAAATATGCAAACTTGAGAAATGTAATACATGTATTACTTGGGGACACAATTTTTGTATTAGTGTAGCAAAATATGTGTCTATTGAGTGTATGTGTTTATATGAGAGAGAATACTATTTGAAGTCTGGAAGCTCAAAAATACTTATGTTAGGAGATTTCATATAAATACTAATTTATATTACACCAAATATGGTTCTTTTTTTTTTCTTTATTGATTAAGGTATTACATATGTGTCCTTATCCCTACCCCCCCACCTCACCCCCACTCATGCCCTCACCCCCCTGGTGTCTTTGCCCATCGGTTAGGTTTATTATGCATGCATTAAAGTCATTTGGTTGATCTAGTTCTGTCTGTTTTTGTTTGTTTTTTTGTACATCTGTATGGTGAATTAAAAACTGAAGTAAAAAAAGAGTAAATGTTTCAGAGTTAAGCCATTGCTACAGAAGTTTTCCTATAGAACATAGTGAGAAATATTAGAAAACTTTGGGTGTAAGCGGAATTGGGCAACTAACATTGATTGGGTGGCTGCCAACTCATCTGAGCACTTTACATCTATCATTTCGTTTAACAGGCACAACGGATTAAAACAGCTTAGAGAATTGTCATAACTTGCCCATGGTCACAAGATGGAGATGAAGGTGGGATTTAGATCCAGATCTGCCCAGTATCATGTCAGAACAGTGTAGTGTGACGGTTAGGAAGTCTTGGTTTGATTTCTAGTTACAGCAATGACTGGGTATCTGACGTTGGTCTTAGCCTCAGACTCCTCATCTGTACAGTGGAGATAATAATGCTTACTGAATTCTTACAGTACGTTTAAATATAGCAATATATAAACATTTAGTATAGTGTCTGACACGCTATTAGATATCAATAATATAGTCAATAATATTATTACTATTAAAATTTGTCAATTCAAAAATAAATTTTTTAAAAAAATTAACATAGGGATGTAAATCTAAAATATCTATACATTTAATTTTCAGAATCAAATATAGGAATAATTAGTGTTAACTGTACTGCAATTGAGTTTAATTCATTGCAGTTTGGGAATAAATACATGGAATAAGACAAATCAGTGGTATTTTAATTCAGATATCTTTCACTCACTTTAGAAAAGAATAAATACTATTTTAGTCAATGATATTAGTTACTATTGTTTGCTTGGCTTGCTATAAAGTTGATATATTGATTGAATTGCAAGAAATGAGAAAGCATTACTTTTGTAAGAGGCTACTCTTGATGGTACATCTATGACTCCACAGCATTATTGGTAATATATATATTTTCTGAAATATATACAGGAGTGGGCAAAAGTAAGTTTACAGTTGTGAGTACAAGAAGCACAGTTTATTCTTGTATTATTATTTATCGTAGTATTTTTCCATGGGAACAACTATAAACCTACTTTTGCCTTACCCTATTAATAGAAATATAGAAATAGGGAAAAAATGGGATGCCAGTGGTCAACAGTTCACATTAATTCTGATGAGATTAAGTAAGTGTAATAATTTTCTCAGGAAAAATATATCATCATCATGCACATTATTAATGTGCCTAAAAGGTTACTAATGAAATTTAGGCAGGCTATCATAATTATAGTAAAACTAACAAGTATTTATATTATTGTGATATTTGAAATCTGAAACAAGATATCTTAATTACATAGCACTGAAATGACATATTTTTAGAAGTGACAAAAGTTAAGAATTCTGTAGTAAAGAAAGAAATTACAAATTGTTGTTTTTAAGGTATACAACATTTTCAACAAATAATGGATTAAGTTCTAAAATATTTGGAATATGTAAAAAGCTTACTCTTGGGATATGTGCTCAGTTCTTAGTAACAACACTATGTTACTTAAAAAATACTTTAAGTATAGTAAATTATAGTTTTAAAAGCTGCAAATTGTCTCCCTGGCCTGTGTGGCTCAGTTGGGTGAGTGTGCATCATAGGGCTGCCGGTTTGATTCCAGGTAAGGGCACATGCCCAGGTTGCGGGTTTGATCCCAGGTTGGGAAGCATGCAGGAGACAACCAATCCCTGTTTCTCTCTCACATTGATGTTTCTCTCTCTTCCTCTCTTTTCTCTCCCTCTAAAATCAATAAAAACATATATATTTTTAAAGTTTCAAATTGTCTAATTAGTTTTTACTTGAATATTCAATCATGTTCATTGGAACGAAGTATCTCCTACTCCTTTTCTTTATTAAACAGGTTGTAGGAGGAAAGATGACTGAATCAGGTCGGCTCTGTGCATTTATTACCAAAGTGAAAAAAGGAAGTTTAGCTGATACTGTAGGACATCTTAGACCAGGTAGGTTTCTCTCTTTGATTGTTCACATTTTAACTGTTACAATTGAGTAGTTATGAAAAGTTACCCTCAAATAGAAGTGATTTGACTAGTAATAAAGTGATCATTTAACTTAAATAAATTTATTCATTAATGGGAAGTAATATTATTTCTTGAACCACATTAGATAAAAGGATTTATCTTTTTGTTTATTTATTTATTTTGCTTATGGATATTCCTACTCTGTACCTAGTATTCATCTATTTTGTTTCCCATAAGCTTTAACTTTTTATTTTTAATTCCAACATAGTTTAGGAAAAAAACTTCATAGATAAATGTGTATTTCCTAAAGTGTGTTACTCCTTATCTCTAACGGATAGGAGAGATCCTTGAGTGCCTTGGAGAGGATTCAGTAAGATACTAAATGTTAAGCTTTCGACAAGAGAATTTAGACAAAGTGCTCAGCCAACTTCGAATGCAGACTCATGAAACCTGTGAAGTGGAGACTGATCTGGATAGTTTCTAGGATTAGAATTTCTGTTGGAATTAGCATTTCTATGTCACCAAGATGGTGACAGAGTTCACTCCCGCCTTTGCTCCCCTTCACAAGAAGAACTAACAGCTATTCGTGGGCAAGACATCACTGAGAAAATCCTGGAGATCACAAAGATCATTGTTATGTAATTTTTTTCCCCCTGACCCTTGGCCTTTTGGGTGAAATATACCAATCATCCTTGTCATCAAATTTTATGCCACTGGAGCTGTTCTCAGTATGTTTCTTATTTCATAATGGTCGTTTTACTCTGGGGGGGTTATTGCAGCGTCAGATTGCTTTGTTTTGAGTGCGTATGGGATTAGATTTTCTTTCTAAGGTGATCATTACTGATACACGCAATAGGTGATGAAGTGTTAGAATGGAACGGAAGGCTGTTGCAAGGAGCCACGTTTGAAGAAGTCTATAACATCATCCTGGAGTCCAAACCTGAACCACAAGTGGAGCTTGTCGTTTCAAGGCCTATTGGGTGAGTGGGTCTGAGCACTTTTCATATGTATAGCGTTGACTACATTAAACAGTTTATGAAGCGCAATCCAAAAATGTCCGATTGTTTTATCAAAATACATGACTTGGAGGACATTTCTTTTACTAAAAACACCTCACCAAAAATCGTGACATCTCTGTCTGTAAAGTTAATTACAAAAGAGGAAATATTTATCTTTTTATTGTTTTTATTATTTAGTAACTTAGGAGATGGTTGATGGCATTAATAGAAGGGGACTGTAGAAACAATTACTTTTAAAGGAAGTTTCATGAACTATGGTCCTTCATATTGCAAAAATGAGGATAAACTATATTCCATGATTTTTATTATTTTTTTCCAAAATGGAGATTTCAACAAAGAAAGATAAAAATATAAGCAAATGCCAAATACTCATTTGTTTTTTATAATCTGTTACCTACAGATTAAATCAACAACTTTCAGAAGTTGGCAATAAATATAGTCCTTTGCATCTATGTTATGAGAATTGCTCATTATCACAGTAGTGTTTCCTTTATAGAAGCTTATATTGTAAGCCAATGTAAAAGATAGACCTATAATTAGAAAAAGGCAATTAAATATTATAAACTGACAAGGAATTATTAAATTCATGTTCATGGTAAAAGCTTTTTAGGGTAGAGGCTATAGAAATTATTTCTTGCTATAGAATATAATGCCTAGTTTTCATTCATTTAGGAAAAGATTGGACTATATTATTTTGCTATCTTTCTATCCTGTAGAAAATGACTTATGTAGGTAACTTAGTTTTTGAAATGTTCCTTTCAAAAGTAATGAATCTGGCACATGAAATTGTATCGCTTTTCATTTTGTCTTTTCTAAGTTTTTTATTATGTTAAAACTGTACTGTATCAACCTAGTATATCAATCGAATGTATTCCTTCTTATTAAAAGATACTCTAAACATTTTTGTTTAATGTCTTAAATATTCTCTTATGTAATTTTCTGAATGATCTTAACCATTAATATCTACCCCTTTTGGCAAATCTCAAAGAAAATGTACATTTTTTTGTGTGTAAAGTCCCAGTAAGGAACATGTTTACATTTTTCTCAGTGGAGTTATTACATTTAAAAAGTTTCAATCAGAATCTGAATAATTTAACTTTTGTTTTGGTGATATTTTACTTGCATTTTAATGTTATTGATTTAGAACAGCAGCAAGTAAAAATAAAGAATAGAATAGACTTACAATATATCTATAATACTTGTTGAATGCAGACATTTTTTAGAATGGGCAATTGTTTAGTGAGGCATATAGAAAATAAAGTATATGTTTCTATACATCTGCTATAAATGGGTATGAATTTTAATATTTTTTAATTAATGGTCTTAACCAAGAATATAGGTTGATAATGATGAAAACAGTGGTTGCATTAATTGTTGCAACAATTTCTTGTTTTCCTTTTCTATCATTTCAGAGATATACCTAGAATACCTGATAGCACACATGCACAACTGGAGTCCAGTAAGTTTCATGTGTTCTAAAAGAGAGTGTTGTTAATAAAGTCATTCATCAGGAGAAAATGAAGTATCCCATTTGCCCCATTTTAACTCATTCTCCAATTTGTCCCTTCCCCTCCCTTCGGATAATTCATGCATATCACTTCTGAGTACTACACTTCACTTATGCTCCAGTAAAAGCCTCTGAACCAGTGGTTCTCAACCTTCTGGCCCTTTAAATACAGTTCCTCATGTTGTGACCCAACCGTAAAATTATTTTCGTTGCTACTTCATAACTGTAATGTTGCTACTGTGATGAATCGTGAGGTAAATATCTGATATTCAGGATGGTCTTAGGTGACCCCTGTGAAAGGGTCATTCGACCACCAAAGGGGTCGCGACCCACAGGTTGAGAACCGCTGCCTAAACACTTTGGAACATTGTGGCTAGGAAAGTGGAATGACATTCTGTGGACATTAAAAATAAAATTGAAGAGCTAGATGGTGAAGATGATTAAATACCAGTGAAGAGCCATTGTTGTTATTCTTTATGTGTGATTGCCATTTCAGGTTCTAGCTCGTTTGAATCTCAAAAAATGGATCGTCCTTCTATTTCCGTTACCTCTCCCATGAGTCCCGGCATGTTGCGAGATGTTCCACAGTTTTTATCTGGACAACTTTCAGTACGTCATCACTAAATTAATTTCTCTTTTTGGAATATCAACTAGTGTTTTTATTATATGTTGCTAGTTTTTGGTAAACCAAGTTCTTAGAATATAATTGTGCCTTTAACCATCAACACTCTCATTCTTAGTAATTAATTGAAATTAAATTTTAATTATTTACCATGGTGCTTTCTTTATTAGAGTTAGGTTTCCTGTAATGTAATGAGCTTAAGAATTTGTGAAGATATCTACAATGTTTTTTACTTTAGTAATATTCCAAAATTCAAGGTTATGGTTTTTGCTCAATATCCTAAAATGACTATAAAGTGTCATGAACTTTTAAGGGAAATAAAAATTCTGCACTATACAAAGATGGTATATGTAAGATAAAAGTAAATATTTATGTACTTTTCCTGCTTTTCAACCTTAAGGAAATTTTGAATGGGGTAAGAATATTGCTCTGAAATATAATGATACTTGAGATGCTTTTGTCAACAGATAGAATTAAGTACATGAGTAAATAAATAATTGACTACTGAGTACACCAGATGATTTTATATTAAATGATCCCTAATTCGAACATTCTATAATGAAAGTTACAAGTTCAATTATGTGTCTTATGTCTATATTAGAAGAGCTTTGCAAATGTAAACCCTCACTTTTTTGTTAATTTCTTCAGTTTTATTTCCCTTTTTAAACCATTTTAAAATGTTAAAATATTAAAATTTATCCATCCATATTTTAGAAAAATAAGGTTAGTATTGAAAATAATGTCACTAAGTTATTAAACTTGAAACTTTATGGATATTAAGAACTATTTAGAAACTCAAAATTCAGACACTGAGTTTTGTATAAAAATTATCAATAAAAACTAAACTATTGGACTAGTATTTTAAGAGCAAAAGGAAAAATCTTTACTAAATAAGCTACAAAACTTCTTTTATATTTTTAGGAGAAAGGGAGATGTTTGATTTTTACTAAATTTTCATTAATTTTAAGGAGATATAGAAAGTATAAGCACACTTAGTATATTAAAGTTTATTGAACAAGTCATTAGACATGTCTGTTCTGGAGGTATTTTGATCAAAAAGGTGACAATTGAAAATAGTTATGCACGGGAAAAATTGAGCTACTGTTAGGAGATTGTAAATGTCTTACTAAAGTAAATTTCTTCTCTTTAGTCTTTTCCTTTCTCTTTCATAAACAGAGTGAACTTTTCATTTGAGGACAATGGTCTTTTTTGTTTTTCCACAATAAGTAGAATCTTTCTCCTTATTCTCTTACATATATTGTCAGTATGAATGTTGTTATTTATGGTTACAAATATATATATGTCTTTTTTCCCCACCATTTTAGGAAGTGGTAATAAATGTTAGCTGTTTTTCTTTTTTATGGCTGTATTTAAATAGTTCATCTTTAAGTAATGTTTTGGGTAGCTGGATGATGCCAGTATTTAAATAAGTGTGTGTGTGTGTGTGTATGTATGTGTATATGTGTGTATGTATGTGTATATGTGTATGTGTGTATGTATGTATGTGTATATGTATGTGTGTGTGTGCGTGTGTGTGTGTGTGTGTGTGTGCACGTGCGCGTGCGCAGTTGGCTTCAGTTGGTGGAGGAGGAAGGAGTGGAAGATATACTTCCATGATAAGTACCACTTTGTTACCTCATTTAAATTCCCAAGGCCCTCTTGCAAATTGGACTAGGAAAGATTTAGATAATTTTCAGATTCTTTGATGTTTCCTCATGGTTCAAAATGAATACAGTAAAAAGGTAAACTGTTAAATATTTAGGGGATATAAATATAAAAGTTTTACTTATAAATATTTATAATGTTATAAAGTTATAGTACTTAAATTCATAAATGATGCTGGTTTAAAATCCATGTAATTGTAATTTTAAATACATACCATTTTATCATTTTCTTATGAGTTAGAAGAAGTATGTTCCAATAAGATAATCTTTACAAATATAATAATATTTGTTGTGGTAAATCTAGAAAGTATAGATAAATAAATAAATAAATAACAATAAAAATCACTTATAGTCCTGCCACTAAAAGATAACTATTCATATAATTATAATTTTTTAAACAAAATTAACAAATTCATGTATACTATTTGGAAACCTTCTTTTTCATTTACTAATATTGTGCAGTTTTTCCTTAAACTTAAAAAAATTTGCTTAAAATGATTTTAATACCTATTTATTACTCCTTTTTTAACTTAATTTGTTATAATGGGATATTTTGTTTCTTATTTATGTTATTATAAATAACGATGCCATGGAAATCCTTTAATATAAGTCTTGCATATTTTGTTAGGACAAAATATTTTGTTGGGATAACTTTCCAGAATTAAAATTGAAATATGAAAGGAAAAAAAAATTTTAAGGTTCTTGAGATTACTGCCCAAATTTCCCCAAAAAATATTTTGGCAAACTATCTCCAATTATCTATTTAAGAAATATATGTTAAGGTCTGATTCCAGTTCAGCCATAATACTAGTAGCTGAGAATACAACAGTGAACAAGATAAACATGAATTTTACCCTCATGAAACTTAATTTTATACTTATTCTTTGCAGGCGGGAAAATATGAGCATTATACCCTTTGGATATAGTCTTTCCCTTTATATTTAATCCTATTCCTGCCAACTGGAGGCACTTTTGGTATGCTGTAATGATGTAGAGGTTGGAAAATGTGTGTCCACGTATATCACCCTTTGGTAACACCCCTAGAAAGTCACAAGGCAGCATCACAATTTCTGTATCCTTGCATCTTATCTTTGGGCATTATTGCTTTTGGTGAGAGTTTACCAGGCCCATGACTCATTTACAAAATCATAACGTTGCTAATGCCTGAGAAAAAAGATAATTTGCCTAATATGTGAGCCGTCCTTCCTAATATACTCATGTCAGTTCAAGGACTGATATATCCTCAAGTATAAAATATACATACAATGCAAATGGTTGTTTAAACTTTCATGCTCAAGGTTGTTGATGATTCTTAAAATATTATGCAGTGTATTTCCTCTCCATGCTCGAATTGTGCTGCTGCCTGTGGTTTTTCTAGGGCATGGCTGGGAAAGTGCCATTAATGTACATGGGCAGACAATCTGTGAGTTCATGGTCATGACACCTGGACTATATGTTAGCCTTTTCACTATCAGCACTCCCATGTGGATTAAAAAAAAAAAGTGTTCTTCCATATTGAGCAGTTTCCTTCTTCAGAGAATTACTTTTATAATGTCTCAATATTTTTAAGTTAATTTGCAGTTTTGGGCTACTTTTTTGATAATTAAGATAAAAATATAGCTCTCTTGGCTTTTAAAAGTGAGAAATGGCTCAGAATTCTTGTTTACTATAGGAATACACTGACTTTTTTTGGCAATCTTATTTTACTTTAGGGCCTGTGGTTGATTTATGGTTGCAATGTTTCCCTGAGTTACTTTGTTTTAATATTTTTCTGACTCCATTTTTAGTGATGAGTTTATAAATGCTGTACCTATCCATTACATATGCCCCTTTTTAAAGAGAATAAGTAACTGAACAATAGAGATACATCTTTTATATCTCCTTAGAAACTCTAGACTTTTTAAAACTTTCTGCAAACTAAAGTTTTTTTCTTTGAGCATTTATCTTTCATCCATATTGTCACAGTCTTGTTATTCCAAAAGCATTGCTTAAAAGGAGTGTCCTAAATATAGCAGTACAGTATATAGTAGAAAGTGACATTAAAAGTGCAAAATAAATAGTGGTGCACAAAATCATATTCTTTATTTGGATGAGGCTGAATTGTTACAGATATCAGGTATTTCATGTTTGAAATAAATGAAGTAATGTTAATTACAAGTTGCAATGAAATACATAATACTTCAACGTGAAATATCCAGAATCCATAGAGACAGAAGCAGCTTAGTGGTTGCCAGGAATTAGGATGATGGGGGCACAGGGAGTGGTTACTTAACAGATAAACGATAGCTTATGAGGCGAGCTTTGAAAGTAGAGGGAGGTGGTGGTTACACAGCATCGTGAATGCACTAAATGCCTCTGGATTGCACACTTTAAAATGCTTTGTTGAATTTGAATTTCAACTCACTTAAAAAAACTAATAAATCAAAATATGTTTTTATAGCCAAGTTTGAAGTGTGAACTTATGGGTGAAGATTATTTAAATTGCCATAGAATTTAGACAGTTGATTTCAGAATCCATGAGTTGCCCTTTTGAGATCATTTTAGAAGGTTGACAATGATTGCCTTAAAGATTAGTTTACTTTAAAGTACTGTTTCTTTTAAAGTAACTTTTTAGTTTATGAAGTAATATTTACTTCCATTACCTTGATACTTTTGGTGTAAAACAGGTAGAACAGGTGAGAGGGCAAGGAAAATAAAATCTACTAAATAAAGTACCTTGTTAGTGCTTTTCTTTTTTCTTTATCTAAATCCTCACCTGAGGATATTTTTACATTAATGTTTAGAGAGAGTGGAAGGAAGAAGGAGAGACACAGAGAGGGAAACATCGATGTGAGAGAAACACATGGATTGGTTTCCTCCTGCAAGCGCCCCTCTTGGGGCCAGGGATCAAGTATGCAATGAAGTACGTGCCCTTGGCCAGAATTGACCCTGGGACCCTTCAGGCCTTTGGCCAACACTCTGTCCACTGAGCCAAACGAGGTCGGGCATTAGTTCTTTACTTTGGTGTACCTACTTAATCTGTATGCATTTCATACATCCCTTCCCCATCTGAGTTGTGCAGACAAGGGTCAGTAACACCCTCCGTATCTAAACATTTCTTTCTTCCTTTGGATGTGTTTCCACACAAAAAGGAAGACAGCTGAGATTTGGGACTCCTTAGTTTTTGGAGAGAGAGAATGAGGATGACTCATGATTGAATGATAGTCTATTTTTACGGTCTTCTTTCCTCTAGGTCTTAGGTTTATGTCTTACAAAGTGTAAGTCTGATGATAGGTAAATTGGGCACCAGTCCTCCTAGTCCCTATTAACTGTCCCCATCTAGCAGGGGAATTAGACAAGAGAGACATCCATGAGAAATGTAAGGAATGGAATGGAATTTTGGCGAAAGAAGCAAAATTAAATGCCTTGAAATCCATTCCCAAACCCAGAGATACGCATCTGATTTTGTTCCTGATTTAACTGTGGGCATGCCTTAATAAAGGCACACAATTCTGATTGTTGTGGTGTTTTTGTTGGAAACAGTTTCAAATGAAAACAAAATAAGTCAGAAGAGAAATGAAATTTGATTTTACTCAAAGAATATGAAATAGAGTGATTTAATCAGAGGTAGGCTCTGTCTTCTACCTTTATAGTATCTTACCTTTTGTTTGAGTATCTGGCCTTTTTTGCGGTGGTGTTCTGTTTCTCTTTCCTTATCTGCACATTGCATATAATACTGACAGCCACCTAGTGTTGTTGGAGGCAACAAACTTGCAATAAGCAGTCAGTAAATGCTTGGAAAAATATAGAGAACTATATAAATAAAAATAAATAAGATACGTATTTTCATTAATAGGTATGATAATCTCAAGTGGTACATAATAAATGTCTGAAAATGGTGTAAATCCTTAAAGTATGAATTACCTAATTAGCCCAGTCCATTCCAGCATACTTTTATCTTACTGTTATATTCTTTTAACAATTAATGCTAAGCCAACTTGACTAATGTTTTTTACATTTTTGTTAGTCATATCATTTTGGACAAGTCACAGTTCCTTGTAAAAATGTCTTTTCACTAATAATTCTATAATGCATTCTTATGTCATTTGGATTGTGATTTTTTTTCTATATAGTGTGTTTAAGGGGGGAAACCTGACATTTCTTGGCTAATGGGTTCCGTTTGTAATTATTCTTTCAGAATTTATGAGACTGAATATGTTATTTTACATTGGGGCTTAATTTCTGTTGTTTTTATTGTTGCACTTAAAACTGATTTAAAAATTCTAAGATTTTATATATTTTAGCATTTTGGCAAAATTAAGTTATTCATTACATGATGTAATCAATTTAGATATATATTGTCACGGGAAAATTATATTTGAGGGGTGGTAGTTGTACGTGTTTGTTTTTACTTTGGTCTTTTAGTTCCAGCGTGTTGTCCTTTTGGTTTTGTTTTATTGCTTTTTTCTTTAATTTTGCTTACCAGAGCCAAAGCCTTAGTAGAAGAACAACGCCTTTTGTTCCTAGGGTTCAGGTAAAGGCCTTGTCTGCCTGATAGAAACTAAAGCTGTGTTTTAACCCTTATTTGTATGTTTTTGGAAAATGCGTAGTAGGAAAACATGTTTTGGTATGTTGCTCCAAGTCATATTATTGACTTTCAAATCATTTTATGAGCCGGCTTGTAAGATTCTGCATGGGGATTAAAATACAATAAAAATTTAAAGAGACAATTTTTCTTAGTGATTTTATATGATGAACTGAATACCAAAAGTCATAGATACAAAGTGACGCTTAATGTAGACTCTCCTTACATATGTACCATCGAAAGAAAAAGCTAATTTAACTGCTGATATTTGCCTTTGTTACGCAAGGTTGCTGTCTCTTTAAATCATTCATTATGTCACTTAACATCTACATTTGTTTGCATTTTCCAAACAATAACTCCTTGAGGAGATTGGCAAATAAATTTGTACCTTATTGAAAATATGAATTTTATGCCTATTATATATAAGGTTCAACATTTGGAACGTGTAATACTTTGAAAGAACAAAATCACAATTCCCAGTTAAAAAGTGTTGGGCTTATTTTGTTTACATTTTGTAATTGTAATTTCATTTAATTTTTCTGTAATAATTGGGTACAAGTTGTTTGCCTCTTTTCATTAGGAAACCCTTATATGGTAAAGTAATATCAATATAGTTTTTTTAAAAAGGTAGCATTACTAGTATGCTTCCCTTGCTTTGCTGCATGTATTTTTTTTATTGTTATTGCTGGTTTTGAGTAATACCAATTTAGTTTAAATATTTAAAATTAAAATTGTTCTAGTTAATGTTATATAGTATAAAACATTTACTTGTGCTACTCAGGTTCTGCTTAGGAAGTTTAAAAATGGTTACATGGTTAAGCTGGAATGATAATTATGTTAAAAACAATTAGAATAATACCAAGAGTTTTATTAATGAAAATGAAGTAAATATAAAGACATATGTCATATTTAGACTTGTGAAATACATTTGTTATGTTTTGGAGAATCAACAGATATACTAACCATTCATTTAAAAAGCATAGATAAAGAATTTCAAAATGAGATAAAATAATCTAGCTAATAAAATCATTATATTTTGATAATATGAACTGGATATATATTAAAAACCTCAATGCAAGTCCTGTAATATAAAATGAAAATTGGAGCTATTGATCAAATGCCCAGTTTAAGAGAGTTTATTAAAAAGTGTAATTTTGATAAAAAATCATTAAAATTAAAATGTGCCTGTTTCATATCTATATATTTAAACATTTATATACTTGTAACGTTTAATTCAATAAGTTTCTACATAGTATAAAAACATGAAAGTTATATGCCTAATATTTGTATAAAAATGAATATTACTAAAAAGTGCTATTATTTTCCATGGCATAAGAAAATCGAAAAAGAATACTCTTTATCAGACATTCGAAATATATATCTCAGATGTTTAGCTTTAATGATTTCAAAGGAGTAAAAGTATTGCCTGTGGCAATGGCTTCAAGTGCTTAGTCTCAATCCTTAAAAAAAAAACTCACAGAAATGAGCTTAGTCTAATAATCATCATTGTTTCTTTGTTTCTTAAGTGTAAAGTTTATTGGAAAAATTTTTTTTAGCTTTTTAGTGTTTTTTTCTCCTTAAGGTGTCTAATATTGAATTTTTAATATCATAGAAAAATAAAGCAATTGGCTTTTTTTTTATTTCTAGACAATAGAGAATATCAGAAGTTAATCTGGTTTTGATCACACATTTTAGAGGAACCATGATGCATGCTATCTGCAGACAGCGGTTCACGTCATACACAAGACACTCATTTCTTACCTTTTTGCTTTGTTTTCCCTTCGTGTCTTTTTCCGGAACAACTTAGTCTTTCCCCCACTTACCCTCATCTGTCTCTATGTTCTGATATTGTTAGGCAAGCAGATATGTCAACTTTTTTCTCCATTCAAATGTGAGAGGCTTTTCTTTCAGGTTGATCCCATAATCTAAGGCCATGGTTCTCAAACTGTAATGTCCGTGGGAATTGGAGGACTTTGTTAAAATGGTAATTCCTGGACCCTGTTCTGATTCACTAGGTGAGAGGTGGGCCACAGGAATTTTTAGCTTCTTCACAAATAAACCAGATAACCCAGATGCAGGAGGTTTGTGAACCACAGATTAGCTGGTCTGTTTAAACGGAACAGTTCTGTTATGAAAACTTTTTATAACACAGCAGCAAGATAACACCTGCATTAAACAAGGACTTAACACAACTAAGAGAGTAGTAATTACAATTTTAAAAATTTAAATATTTCTTCTGTAGATCTATAAGAGGGCTGATTCTATTTGACAAAGAAAGGGAAACATATCAATAATTTTATATACTCTTCTGGGCCATCTGTCTTCCTCTTCCCTAAAATACAAAGCGAGGGAGTCAACAAGCCCTGTTAGCTTGGCCCAGACCTGACTGTCCACTTTAGAGAAGAGAAGGAAGGACTGACAATAGATGTGTATATTTAAGCTTTTAAATGACTGCAAAATGCATATTCAGGTGAAAGGAAAAATTCAATAATTAACATATATATACCATAAAATGTATACACTGTAAAATACAGATTCTATAAATATATTTTATTCCCAAATTTAAAATTTTTGATTCAATATCAGTTTCAAGATAGTATCAGTTGAGTTCTGAACCGATTTGTGGGTCAGAGCCACAGTTATAGATCTTCACACAGTAGAATCAGCTAGCTAGGTGTGGGAGTGTGAGGTACGTGTGTGGGAGGTGACAATAGTTAACATCAAATTAATTCTGCAGCTGGATCTGAAGTTCCAATTCCTAATTAAGGCATAGGGAAATTATTCACATTTCCACATCTCAAATTAAAAAATCTACTCTTATTTCCTAAGAATGTGCTACATTTACATCACAAACAAAAAAAAGAGACTTTATGTCGAAGAAAAATTTAAAGACATGACTTTATTATAGTTTTAAATACAAACGTAAGGAGTCTATTGACTGAAGCTACTAGTAATTTACTGGTGACTATAATCCTTGAAATGTCTTCTGCTGTGGAATTACATAAAACATGTGCTTAAACATTCCCTGTGAATGCCATATAAACAAGTTACTATCTATTCAGTTCATTTTGAGCATTGATTTGAGCTCACTATTGTAGGGGAGCCAAAATGAACTACAGCGATTCTTGCATAAAAGATAAAACTCAGCAATCATTGCATAGAAAGTCCTTAGTTAAGGTAGTATATTTATTATGTGCATGTTAATAAGCAATCAAATTAGCATAAGAAAATTCCAAGTAATTTATGAATCACGCCAACATATTTGGATTAATTCCTCTATTCAGTGAAGTTATTAAAGCATATCCCTTTATTTTGACTAAATGCAATTTACTGAGTGAAATTTATATTCTCTGCCAGTATTAATGTCAGAGAATGTGGTGAATGAAGATGGGGACATAAAAATTATGTGAAGGTAGTAAATGTTTGAGCTGATCAATGAATATTTTTGCTTTTCAGATAAAACTATGGTTTGACAAGGTCGGTCACCAACTCATAGTTACAATCTTGGGAGCAAAGGATCTCCCGTCCAGGGAAGATGGGAGGCCAAGGAATCCTTACGTTAAAATTTACTTTCTTCCAGACAGAAGGTAGGGATAGGAAATAAAAAAATGTTTTTGAAAGTAAGTGAGAAATGTTAATAGCAATGAGTGTTTTTATTCTGTATCATTTATTTTTATCATATCTTTCAGATACTTACGAAGTTTAACATAAGCATAATCATTCTTAGGATTCAAAATAGTGGCAATAAATACTTTGGGATTGTTTTTAAAATTTATATCAAATGTCTATAATATCTATTATTTTATTGCGTATTTATTTCTGGTTGTGTGGATTATTTCTTAAATAATATGTTTTTGTTTATCAAAATTACTAAAAATTTGCCTCCTTTAAATAAATTGTATTTTCAACACACTGCAGAGGCAAACGCTAGAAATGGTTCTAAAAGGTACTACTCATCGTACGTATTCCTCTATAATTTCTATCTTCTCTTGCAAAGATACTATTTATTTAAATTCTGTAAAATTAATGAGTGTACTTTTTATTTCATCACCCCATGTAATCAAGGAAATTTACCATTTGGCCCAGAATCAGCTTCTTCAAGTGTCATCATGTGTGTGTCCTTGCTAATCAACATAAATGATGTTCTACCCTGATTTAAATAATTAGGATTGAAGAAAAAACTTATCAAAAATTATCTGCTAATCACCGTCAATTTCAGGCACACGAGCAATAAAAGAGATTATTCAATAACATCATGGAAAGAGAAAACAGTAAATGCCCCAGTTATCCTCCCCGCGTCTGTTCTGCATCCTGCTGTCAGGGCAGGCTGTTCTCAAGGTCTGCTCCTTTCTCTCCGGTTGGAAATGACTGGGCACAATGTGATCTTATTAAATGTGTTTCTACACTTTGCGGCCCTCATTTACTTAGCTTAGGTCATCCAGGTTGAGTTGGGTGCCAGAGTACCCTCTGAAGAACAATTTCAGCCAAGAAAAAGATGAAAAGGATGAAAGAATTAAGAAAGGCCTTACATTTTATGATACACATTTTTTTCTTTAAAAAATACACTTTATTGATTTTAGAGAGGAAGGGAAAGGGAGAGAGAGATAGAAACATCAATGATGAGAGAGAATCATTGATTGGCTGCCTCTTGCACGCCTCCTACTGGGGATCAGGCCCGCAACTGAAGCATGGGCCCTTGGCCAGAATTGAACCTGGACCCTTCAGTCTGCAGGCTGATGCTCTATCCATTGAGCCAAACCAGCCAGGGCTGTGATGCACATTTTGAAGTGAAAGTTGTCATAGAAATTTCTCAGAAAATATGTCAAGGGGGGGACAGTTTCTAAAATTGTCAGAAGTTATTTGCTATCTCACTTTATTTTACAAAGTTTGCTTGAGGATAGTTGCTCTCTAACAACGTAGGTTGTCTTTTGGACGGGGAGACCCTTTGAACTGCAGTGGAGGAAGAGGACATCCATGACGAGAGTGTTAAATCTAGGTTCAACTTCAGTTTGCCTTATTAAATCGTAATCATATCTGCCGTGTTTGCAAAGAACGTCAGAGATTATCTAGTCTCCCTCCCACGCAGTACAGAAGAAATCCCTTCTGAAATAGCCATTCTTTGAGAGCTTTCTTCACTCCTTAGGAGGAAGTCAAGGCTGCTGCTTCCATTCCCTTTCAGATCGCAGTATGTAGACCATTCTTGAATTAGATAGCAAGGCTCCCACTAAATAAATGCTTTCTTACTGTTTTTCATGGAAGGAACTTTGTCTCTTGACAGAGTTTCATAATTCATTCTTTAATGGATGGAATATAAGTAGATGCTTTAAAATATTAAAATTTTAGAAGGACTGGAGTGAGAGAAAACTATCACAGTGAAGTGGTGCACATCACAATTTACTAGAGTTTTTGGTCAATTGAGACTCTGGCAGTTTAAGTGAATAGTATATGAAGAGTTTTTGGTTAATTAGCATTTGGAAGGTTTCCAATTGGGCAATATGTTAAAAAAAAACTTAGGAATAAGATTCAGTAGTCTTATTTAGATTTTGACAAAGATAAAGTATTCAATTATCTCATGGAAAATGTTCAAACTTATTGAAATGTTGCTATTATTAAGTCAATACACATAAGTGATATAGCTATACAACTTAAAAATGTTAATAGTAATTTTAAAGATTACAACATTTGCAATTTTTAATAAATTTGTGACAAAACTTTACTTGACCTCTTTCCTGAGAAATTTTACATTAATAATTGTATGGCAAATTTAAAATAAAGTTTTATATAAGTTCATATATTCTAATTTTTTCATAGCGATAAAAACAAAAGAAGAACGAAAACTGTAAAGAAAACGTTGGAACCCAAGTGGAACCAAACATTCATTTATTCTCCAGTCCACCGCAGAGAATTTCGGGAACGAATGCTGGAGATTACCCTTTGGGATCAAGCTCGGGTTCGAGAGGAAGAAAGTGAATTCTTAGGAGAGGTATGTGTCATCCCCTAATACATTCTTTAATATGACTGCCAGTAAAAATTTATGTTTTGATGGAATCAATTTAGCTACTGCTTTAAGACAGAACTTATTGATGTCACAAAAAACAATGGTTCTAAATACTCTGTGACAATATTTACAGGTTTATCTTATTGTATTCTTATGTTTCATTGTTGAATGATGAAAGTTTCACAAATATATACATTGCTGTTTTATAATGTGTGCATATCATTTTAGTTTACTGAACCAGTCGCACTGCTTTTAGTTCAGTCATTTTGTCCTGGATTGTGTTTAAGCTTTGTAATATACCTGTAATATGCTAGGCTCTCATGCTTCCAAGGTGAATCCAGCATGTTACTTCCTTGAAGGAATTTATAAGCCACTGGGGCTACAGATGAGTGAATAGGCAATTATAAAATAGTATGGCAAATGCTGTTACAGAGTAATGCAATAGGAATATGTACATACTTGCTGTGCACAGGAGGGGGAAGTGGTCCAGGGAACGCTCCACAGAGAAAGCAGAATGTAGCAAGGTCCAGGGGAGTGAAATTTCTGGAGGGGGAATAACAAGACACTGGAGTTGAGGGGGTCTTGACAGCTGCCCTGGAGCTGGAAGGGAACGTGGTGAGAAGTGAGACCTGAAGGTTAAACTGGCACCGGGATTGTGTCCCTTAATCCGTCACATTAAAAAGTTTGGATTTTATCCTGTGGGTCATGGGATCCCGTGGTAGATTTTAAAAAGAGAATGGCTTGATTGCATTGGACTTGAGAAAAATGTTTTAGTGCAATGTGGAGAATTAATTAATTGGAGAGGGGCAAGATGAGAGGCAGTTCTTCAGCTATTAACACAGTAAGTTATCTGCTTTCTGCACTTTTCAACGTGATTCGTTTTCCTGAGTAAATAAAATGGTAACCTCCTGGGAAAACCAACAATCTATGGAAATATTAAACGGAATGTCAGTAGCGAAGTAATCAGAGTAGTAAGCCAGCTAGGAAGAGGGGTGACACAGTTGTCAGGACAGCTGTCTGGGTCTTGCATTTGCGGCACTTCTGCTTCCTAGCCTGTGTCCTTGATTGAGCAAGTTATTAAATCTATTTCTCTTCCAGTTTCCTCTTCAACCACGTAGGAATGCTAGGACTTACTGTGAGGATTAAGTAAGTGTATGTGTATGTGCCAGAATTTGGAATACAGGGCCTATCACGTTGAAAATGACCAGGGAAAATTTGGGAAGAACGAAAGAACTTAGCTATTTTGCCTCGTTACACCCATAGCTAAATAGTGATTTATCACTAAATAGCAGTTCTCATGTTCCTAAGCATAAATGCTGTCGTATTTGTACCTGAC
Source organism: Myotis nattereri (assembly GCF_964212035.1). Taxonomy (NCBI): domain Eukaryota; kingdom Metazoa; phylum Chordata; class Mammalia; order Chiroptera; family Vespertilionidae; genus Myotis; species Myotis nattereri. The sequence goes on from NC_138092.1 coordinate 14,507,506, forward strand.
TCTAAAAGAAAATAAAAGGACTTATTTATTTCTATGAACTAGTTTCCTGTTAAAAAATTTATTAAACATTTATATTTTAAAATGCATATTATAGTATGTTTCATTTTTAAAAATCAAATGTTCCTGTTATGAATCTTTAGCAGCATATATTGAACAGAGTTTTATTTGGTTTATATTTTACCTCTTTCACTTACCAGCTGATGTGAGCTGAGACAAGCTCTTTTAAACCTTTTTTAGCCTTGATATCCTTTTCTGTAAGAGTTGAATAACAAGACCAAACTAGTAGGTTGTTTTTACCCCCAGAAAATGTAGGCAACGTATAACATGGTTTTTAGTACCCATTAGACACTTCTAATTTGGTTTTCTCTCTCCGTTTAGAGTTTATGAAAAGGCTAAATTAATGAATGAAATTGCTTTTTAAATGATAATATACGCTAGTATTATTAGAGACTTTTAATAATAGGTGTTATTTCTATCATAGCAAATTCAACAGCCTCTATCTAGTAAGTGGTTAGTCGAAATAAATGTGAATATCTTAGATATTTAAAACTTTTAAATAATTAAGAAGTTATAAATATTTATCTTATTTATTGTAAAAACATATGAATAATTTTGCAACATGACTTTGCTTTTGATCTAATAGCATTACTATTATATTTTAAGAGAGTTTCTGTATTATTGGTCTATAACGTTCTTTGTCTCTTGGCTTTGTAGATTTTAATTGAATTAGAAACAGCATTGTTAGATGATGAGCCACATTGGTACAAACTTCAGACCCATGATGTCTCTTCCTTCCCACTTCCCCATCCTTCTCCATACATGCCCCGAAGGCAGCTCCATGGAGAGAGCCCAACACGGAGGTTGCAAAGTAAGTTTTCAGTAAAATTTATCGTATCTTTATTGAATTATCTTGAATGATAGATATGACATGGAATTTGAAGATATCTTTATGGGTATTAACAGGTATCTCAGTGCTTTCATAGCTGTTATTGAAACCTTTAATTGTTTGATACACTAAAATGAGGTTATACCTATATTTAGTATGTATAGTCTGACTCCGAATGAAACAGTTATTTTTGATTCATTGATGAGTAATGTTATTCATTACTTTCCTGAAACATTAGTTTGAAAAGTGTATTTGGATGTTTAAGTCTTTATTGTTTTATATTCTTTATTGTTTTCAGTTAAAGTTGTGTAGCATCTTAAGGTAAAAATCTTCTTTTTTAACATGACAGAAATAATTTATAAATTTATTATTTGATATTAACTATTTTCATAACATTTGAACTGCAAAAGTTCAGTTAGAGATTTCTTTAATTTGATACTACATTCTTTGTCTCATATCAACTAGATTCATCTCTTAAAATTCTCAAATAATTATTTACTTAGTAAAATGTAATATTATCACCCTTTCACTTTTTAAAATAGAAAACATCATACCTATTATACTTTCATTTAGCCCATTACCGGTCTTCAAAGAAGAGTGAATGGAAACAAATTATTGAGACAAAACCAAAATGATGCTGTTGCTAGGTTTAAGATAAAAGAGACATGATTTCACAATAAGTTTTTCAGGATTTCAGCTATTTGTGTGGATTTGGGGCCAATATTTCTTTTAATTCTCTACCCAATTGAATTTCTTTCTCTTGGATGGCAATTACATATACATATACATATACAGACTGCTAGGTATTTTTTACTGGTGTCATTATTATCTTATATCAGGGGCAGATCTGATTCTTAATATTAGAGTCATGTAATCTTTTTGCTCTGTATTATACCTGGCATATTAAAGAAATCATCATTACACTGTTCTTCTTTAATCTCTCAATAACTTCATCTGTGTTATCCCTCCTCTCTTCTGAGTCTGTTTAGAATGTATGTCCTAATTGTATAAGCCCTTATATGCCCAGTCTGTTGGGATGTCATCAGATGATTCTAATTTGCATGTCAACTGGAGCTATAACAGCCTCAGATTTGATTGGGTCTAAAGTTTAATGACATAAGAATTTAGAAGGAAAATAGTGAATTCATTCAGTGAGACCATGTGATCTCAGATCTTTTTCTTCTACCTAACCATTCGGAGGAAAAAAACAAGAATGCAGTTCCTGGCAACAGACTTCCTGTCCTGAGAGGGCAGGGATTGTAACAAGCAAAACAAGAAAAAAAGTTAGTAGGGTATTTCTAATATTGGAGGGCATTCCTAGAATGTTCAAATATTGCTATTTTAAACATCTTAGACAATGTGAGATCTCAATGTTTTATAAACCTACAGGAAAGCATTTGTTTTCTAATAAGTGAGTTTAGTCTATTTAATGAATAACAAAATGTAAGTAGACCAAACAAGTCATTTTTTGAAATAGCAATACTGTTTTTATTTATCATTATATGTTTTCTTTTATTAAATGTTTTAATGAAAGATTCTATCATGTCAGGTGTGCCTATTGCTGAGACTCATGTAGAGAATATATATGTTAAAAATAAAATGTAACATGTTTAAATATGTGATATATTTTCTAATTCACATGAAGATAATCTGCTTTAGCCATCGAAGTTCTACTTAGTTCATTATCAATGCAATTTTTGCCAAGCATGATAAACATTTTAACATTTTGTTAGGGGTTTGTTTTGCAATAAAACATATATATGGAGCTCCTGATTCATAATAATTTTTACTGTTCTGTCTTAGCCTATTTCTTAGAAAATATGACACAATTCACAATTTAGATGTATTTGTTAGTTTGTGAATGATTTATTTCAAATTTTCTTCTCAAAGCAATAAACAGCTAAACTAATAGTTACAAAGGGATGTTTGAGATGTCTTAAATTATGTTTTCTCTCCATGAGTGTGGAAATTAAATAATTGGGTATACTTAATTTATTAGACAGTCCTGTTAGAAAAAGACACGTGAATGATTTTGGAAGAACATGTTGTTTATGTTTTAAAATTTACCTAAATTCAAGTGCCTTGGTCTTAAAGCATCTAAAGACTTAACTTAGCTATTTTGACTAACTTTTTCTCCAATACATTTTGTCAATCAATATCACATCACTTACATATATCATTTGATATTTAATATTATTTTAAGCTTTAAACTGTTTGAGAGCTTTATCTTACACATTTCAAGAATAACATACCTACATCATGAAATATGTGTAAAATATGTTTGTGAACTCATGTGACTTTCCTTCTCTCTCTATTTCTTATTCTCAAATTCCATTCAAAATCCTTCCATTGATTTTTCAGGTTGGTGAGAGATTATTATTTTTTCCTTAGTAATTACCAATTTTGATTATTGCTGTTTGCTTTGTAGGATCAAAGAGAATAAGTGACAGTGAAATCTCTGACTATGACTGTGATGATGGAATTGGTGTGGTGTCAGGTAAGAATTTCAGAAATATTTCATAATAAGAAGGAAGAGTAAATTCATCATTATTTACCAATAGATAGATAGATAGACTGATAAAATGAGAAAGAAATAACTTGCCTCCTCATCTCACCAAAAAGAACCTTATGGTAATTTAAACTCCTGATTAGTTCTTATTGCTGGAACACCTGCACCAATTGTTAGATTGAATATTCATGTGGAAATATTTTAGATAAGTGAATTCTTACTAATTTCCTGTTTTAAACCACTAAATAATATGGATTTCTCTGTAATTTTGAGGAATTATTGTATAATTAAAACTTCTTTACATACTGTGCTAACACTGTGAAAGAGAAGAAAACCTTTTTGAGATCACCAACATACCCAAATATGTCAAATACTAGAATAAGTATTTTGAATTTTTTTTCATTGTTGTTGTGTTGGTTAAGTATCAGCTGCAGCTACTTTTGAACTTATGGCATTATCGTTTAAAATATTTGCTAATTCATTATTATAAATTATCGGATTATTTAAAATTTAGGTAAGTAGCCATTTAAAAATAAATAAATTCTGAGAAAAAACACATCACATTGTACTCATTAATATTATAAAAATGTTTCTCTTCTTCTTGAAGGTAAATTAACCTAACAAATTTCAAGGGTACGACTAATTTTACCTTGAACAAAATGAGTTCTATTGCATGTAAAACATGCTACAGTTGCATCAATTATTGATAAGAAGTTTTGTTTGGCAATTTTTGTTAGAGTTGCATCAGTTACCATGCTATCAGGTTACCTGTTACTTTTTAAAAATTCCATGGCTATCTTTTAGTTTTTATTTTTGCACTAAGGGTGAATAATATATTAATTTACTAAAACTGCCAAAAATAATTTACATGTTTTATGGTTTGTGAATTAAACCTTAATAAAATGGCTTTGAAAAATATTTCTCATAGTCTCTTGCTTGGGAATAATAACAATTTTCTCCCCAATTGTATTCTATTCCTTTAATAATTGATTTTTCCAGTTTTCTTTATCCTAAAAAATTTCCTTCAGGTTTTGAACTTCTTCATCTTGATGCCATTTTTGGTATATCTCAATTCTTTCATTTTCTGTTTTCAGAATGGCAAAAGTATGATCATTTTATTATTTTTCCATTCTGTTAAAGGAAGTGTATTTTTAAAAAAAGAAATTTATCAGAATCTTTTCATTATTTGGGTTAATACTGTCTATATTTTTTCTTCTTTTCTATTACTGAATAGTGTTTAGAACACCTGAATAATTCAAAGTATTTGCCCTGGGCTCCTTATTTTTCAACATCAGAAAAATCATCCTTGCTTCTACATTTTTCTTTCTGCCTATGTAAAGAGTATAATAGTGAATCATGTAATAATCCGTTGAGGAATCTATTTGAATATTTGTCATTCTTTTTTAAGTGTTTACAAAGTATTATTATGTCTTAGTATTATACTATAACTTTACAATATTCAAAGGCTTCAGCTTCACCAGCATTTTATGTTTTTCAGTAAAGTAGAAAATACAAAAGGATTTAGCGTGTAGGTAACTGTCATCTTAATCTTTCCACCTTTAGATTATCGACACAATGGTCGAGATCTTCAAAGCTCAACATTATCAGTGCCAGAACAAGTAATGTCATCCAACCACTGTTCACCATCAGGGTCTCCTCACCGAGTAGATGTTATAGGAAGGACGAGATCATGGTCACCCAGTGTCCCTCCTCCACAAAGGTAAGAGAGCATACACATTTTATTTGTAGGATGGTATTACAAGCCTTCTTATGGTAAAATGCCATGAATAACCTCTAAAGATAATAAATTCTTGTGGAAAAAGTTACTTCAGGATAAACAAAGATGCTATTGGATAACCTACATAATGAAAGTAAAATAAAAAATAGTCTACTTCATGACTTTGGAAGACCCAGATCTTGTTTAATTGGAAGTGTTCAAAATTATAAATTGGATCCAGCTTGAAATCACTTATCAATATTGAGCAGATCTAGTTATGACCAACTTACTATACTCATAAATGGTAGAGATATTGATAACTTAAGGAACAGGAAAAAATAAACATATGATGGTACTTTAAAATTAGGAACCATCATGCGAAGAGTTAAAGAGAAGGGTGGCTTAGTAAATCTGTAGCTCCAGGTCTTACGCCTCGTGGAAAACTCTGATCAATCCAGGTAAGTACTGAAAGGCTTAATAGAGTTAGAGCCATGGAAATAATATGCTTGCCATTAATAAATATGTGCATAATTCACAACTTATATACTTGAATATTGAAGAAATTTGAAATCTTTTGAATTTTAAAATTTGAACATTATAGCTCCCCTTATAAATGAATAATTGAATTAATTTTAGACTTGGAATTTTTAATCATAATCTTAATTCGAAGCATGGTATGAACCATCTAAGAGAACTTGAGGTTTGTATTTATAAATTTAACTTATTTAATTTATAAGGATATTAAGTACTTAAAATGTTTACTTAAGTTTAGACATTGAAGAAATTAAAAAGGAAATGTAATATATTAACTTCATAAACATAGTTTAAAATGTTTGAAGATGTTGAGTTAACTAAGTTTGTCAGTGAAACTAAAATTATTGAGTTTTCTGAAAAGTAAATTTTTAAATGTGGTCGACTTCTCAATAGAGTGATATGATTAGGAGCTTATATAAAAGGCTTATTCTATCATGAAAAGGAAATAAATGATCCAGACCAAGAATAGTAGCTTAAAAAATCATCATGATCCATTAGAAATATTTCAGTTTAGGTTTTTTAAAACAATCATTACCCCTAAAATAGGATCTGGCAATATATTATCTATAAGCAACATGCTGAACTCATTTTCTCCACACTGATCAATTTTTCCGGCAGTATTTTTGTATCATTGAATATCACTACTAGAGATCTCAGAGTCATATATTAATAGCTTTGATAATCCTATCGCTATCCTTATCGATAGTATCTTGATTTTATGTCATATCTCTGTTCTAGAACTAATCTCCTAACTTCACTGTCAACCTCCAGTGGACATTTATACCATTAGCCAGAGGTACAACTAATTAGTTAAAACAAAACAAATACCTTGGACTTGACATGATAGTAATGTTTGTCTTTTCCTACTGTATTTATTAATAAGCCTCATTTGTCAGTATAGTACATGATTATGATTTTAACATATTTAATGGATCTTGTTATTTCAGTCGGAATGTGGACCAGGGACTTCGAGGGACACGCTCTACTACTGGCCATTATAATACCATTAGCCGAATGGATAGACATCGTGTCATGGATGACCATTATTCTCCAGACAGAGACAGGTGAATATGATTAAACACTCTTCTAACTTATTATAATCGCTGCCTTCAGGAAAAAGGGGTTACTATTAAATGTTTTCATTCTGAAATTTCTTAAACCCTATGTTTTCTTCACAATTCCTACATTCATTCTTATGACCCCCACATCATTAAAAAAAAACAAAACTAAAACAAAACAAAACACAATAGTTTCTTTAGTAAGAAAAAATAAATCATCTTGCTCTTGCAATTCTGGGCCTTCGTTAAATCAAATTAGTAAGTTAGTAAATTTGCACATGAGGTTATAATGATAGTCATAATGAAAATGAGGTGTTTTATTATTTTTACCTTTTAATTATTATCTATAAAAACACTTCCATGAGACAATAGATTTTAGTCTGTTACATTCATAGGGAAATCAATGTGATTTTTATATACTTGTATATATACATATATATATAAAAGTATATATATTATAAGTATATATACTTTTATATATATACTTTTATATATGAGATAAGTCTGGTTTGTTTAGGAAACACAAAAACTGATTCATGAAGAGGTTCTTCCTCATGGCTTTAGCAAACTTTTAAGCATCGTAAAGAATCATGCTGTTGATTGCTGTATTTGGAAGAATTCTCTGAATTTGCTCTATTAAATGTGACATACTTGGAATCAATTAATACATACATTAATTACTACTCATTTTTAATTAGGCAAATTGATTAACTCTAATTCATGGTTTGTTGTTTATAAAATAAAAAATGCTATGATATTTTCCCCAAACTATCAAATGGGTTTGAAATAAGAAAAGAAAACGTAATTTACCATTCAAAGAATGTTGTGATAAAATAACAAGGGAACTCAGAAGTCCTTTTGTATGCATCCTAAACTAATTTTAGTAGAAATACTTGGGGGATTTAAATCAACTAATATGAGCTGTATCTGTCAATATCCATAAATTTGTTATATCTACATACAGGGTTATATATTCAATTCATGCTTGTAATTTCATTGTTTTTTTAGCACATGTTTTCTTTAATAGAGTAAAGCAAGTATTGGCTTTTGAGTCTGAGACCTAAGAAGAAATTAAGAAGTTATTAAATTAAAGTCTTTATCAGTGTTGAATGAAAGTTAGTGTAGTATATTACTTTTATTTGTTTGGCTTTTTCATAGTTTTTTAGGTCTTTAGGTGTAACTATAGATATGCTACCTATAAAAATTTATGTTTATAAGTACAATAAGAGTGAATGAAAGATAAACTATGTTGGCATGATTAGGAGTTGGAAGGAGTCCTATGAGGATGTGTGAATGATTACTTTTGTCATGTAATAAAATTTTAATGTGTTTGATTATTTCTGGAAACTATATAGTGATTCAAGGAAATGAGGAAACAAAAAAGTCTGAAATAACTTGAAATCCTTCAAGTTTATGTTAAGTTCTTATAATTAAAAATGGACTTGATATTTTCTCTGAAGACAATATGGTCTAAATCTTGCAAAGAAGGATGGAATAAAATTAGCCTCTAGAATTATACTCACACACAAAAGGTGTCACTATCATGCAAACATATAATTTAGTAATATTTTACGGCAAATGGCCCTAATGTTAATGGCAAAAAATTTGACTTAGCCTTGGTTATTACCTGACATAGTCATAATTGAAATGTTATTTTTCTTGTTCACTTTATAACTTTAATAGTCTTCTAGTTTAGCAAAAATTTTCAACTAATTCAAAGGTTTGGAGAAATTGATCTATGTGGTTTTATTACTCTCTTGGAGTGCCATATATTATTACTAGATCATAATTACTGTTAATTATGAGCTGTTTTAAATCCTTTTTGAAATAAGTAAAATAGAATGTCATTCAAGTAGGACTATAAAACCATTTGTAATATATTATTTTTGAGTTATCTGTGCAACCATTATTTATTAACATAAGGAATCAAAACTACAGTATTATCCATGTACTCTATCATAATATTAAAAAATGGGTTCTAATAGAATGAATGTAAAAACATTGTAATTTTTATGTATTATTTAATTGGTAAGAGTACTTTAGAACTCTTACAGTGAATATTCATCAACAGCATTTTATCGGGGCAATCACATGGTTGATGAAAAAGTCTAAAAGAAAATTTCCTTTGAAATATTAAGTAAATTTAGGTATTTTGCATGGTGTGTTAACCTTTCTTGTCAGTAAGGGTTGATGCAGTGGACTAGGACAGTGTTTTATTGAATACTTTGTCATAGTATTTGAAACCAAAAGGCATTGGGTTTGAATTTAGGCTTTTTACACTTGCTAACCGTGTATCTTTGGGGAAATTAACCTCTTTGGAATTCGATTTCCTCATCTATATAATTATAATAGTAGTACCAATTGTAGTACCAATTGTTGTGCCTACTGAATGACACAGTGCCTCCAGTTGCATAGTATATACTCGGAAAATGTGCCTTACCCCTTAGCATGTATAAAGGATCTTTTGTCTTTCAAATAGTTTACATTTTTATGGGCTTATCGATTAAGCAGAAAAAAGGGAAATCAGTCAATTCATATGTTTTTTAAAAAGCTATGTAGAGAATGTTGGACCTTGAAAAATGAGCACGTTTATCCTGGTGAGAACAAGAACAGAGATACAGGGGCAGAACACACGTGTGCGTTCGAAAGAGCCAGTACGAAGGATGAAGGACTTGGGGACATGTTAGAAAGTTATGCAGGAAGATAATGGCTTTTACATCAGTATATATTGGGTTAGAAATGATGCTATATGATATTCATTTATAGCATCTGGTTAAACTTAAGTGGTATAAGAAGGAGATATATAGGTAACATAAAAAAATCATATATCAAAATTTGATTTGATCTTTAGTGCCCTGCACCTCGTACTCTTTTGTCCTTAGTCAAAATTCTATTTTGTTTTGAAAAGAAAATAAGTTCTTTACGAATAATTTAGAGACTTGCGTGCAGGGGTATTAGCTGAAATGATGAATTGCAAAGGGCACCTTTCATCTGCCTCTCTATCCCCTATTACTTTTTGTATCATTGCTTTTTGGTAAATTAGTGTTAACTGCTACAACTAAGAACATAATTTTCCTGGGAAAAACTATGTAGCTTTAGTGTTAGAAATTATTTTAAGAGCTTATGTGTTTACATGACTTAATTTACTATTAGAATAAGTATGGAGTACTAGATAATATTTCTGTAACAGTGATATCCTGCGGTCAGAATTTTGTTTATCCTAGAGGCCAGAATATTTTGGGTACATGGAGTTAAACAAACAAACAAAAAACTTTGATGGCCAGAATCTCTGAAGGAAAAGGGTTACTGAGCCAAATGCTATCCAGAAACGGACTAGGTCCTGCAGTGTGCAGTCCAAGCTAGCAGCAGCATGTCGAGGTAGAACAAACAAACACATTCGCCGTCCTGGAATTAACAGATGGTTTTATGTTTTGAAGAAGAAGGATGAAAGTTGTCTTGAAAGAACTTACATTGGCTACAGATAAAAGGGTGGGAGGAAGTGGAGTGGGCAGTTCTAGGATAGGCGCGCAGTCAGTCAGGAAGTGATATTTACTGCTTTTGATTGGTTGTGGGAAACAGTCCTGAAAGTTCAGGCATAAGCAGGATGCTGTGACTTCTGGTGGTGGCCACAGACGTTGATTCAAAGCTCCAGCATATGGTCAGGAACGTAAGCAGTCTCTTAGTAGGCCCACAGCTGTTAATGGGCTAAATACTCTTCTCTCTTTCTCTTACTCCCAACCACTGTAATTTAATGTAGGACCTCAGAATTTTTTTGTCAATACTTTTAGCATTATAAGAAAGAACTATAATTAACAGATATGTTCATTCATAAACTTCAGTTAATTCAATTAATACATTTATATTTTAAGAAGAAAAATACCCTCCTATATGGGTCTCTGAGATTCCTGACACTCTTGAGCCACTTCTCGGTTTTTTTATTAGGCAACGAGCTGGCAGAAAGTGTCAAACCCATTCCTACTTAGAGCCTTTGGGGCCCTTTTAGTTATCAACTGTGAGGTGAAACACATCTCTGAAAGTTTGATAATATAGAGAAAGTAAATGAAAAGAGAATTCATTTTACAAAAACAATGCAACATTTTATTTATTACATTTAAGGAACACATTTTAACATAGTTAAATCATACTGAGTATATTTTAGGAACTATGGAGTAGCAAAACATTAACAATATTATAGACAAGCAGAGAGTTTTGTATTAAATTGAGATTGTTGGAAACTTAGCTTTACAAAAACCAAGGCTATTCGTTACTTAAGGGAGTTATATCTTATATTCTCACTTTGCAATCCTTTTTGTGTGTCTGGTGTAGCACCAGATGTCCGAATAGGCAAATGGCTTGGTCAAGCCTCACAATTAGCATGTGTTTTTCTGAAGAGTCTGCAGGACATTCCAGCAGCCACATGAAGAGCCCAGAAGGCCGCTGGAAATACGTTGTGAAACCCAAAGAAAAATTAAGGCTAAAGCTAGAGTTTGCACCATAAGAACAAGTAATAGTGTATAGAGCAGTGGTTCTCAACCTTCCTAATGCCGAGACCCTTTAATACAGTTCCTCATGCTGTGGTGACCCCCAACCATAAAATTATTTTCGTTGCTACTTCATAACTGTAATTTTGCTACTGTTCTGAATCGTCATGTAAATATCTGATATGCAGGATGTCTTTTCATTGTTACAAATTGAACATAATTAAAGCATAGTGATTAATCACAAAAACAATATGTAATTATATATGTGTTTTCTTAGGCGACCCTGTGAAAGGGTTGTTCGACCCCCAAAGGGGTCGCGATCCACAGGTTGAGAACTGGTGATATAGAGAATTTTTTGGAATATAAGGAAGGTCAAGGATTAAATCTTGGGAAACCACTGCACCTAAGAATACAGAAAAAGGGATTCTAGTAGATGAAATGAGTAAAGAAGCAAGAGACCAAGCCATATGTACAAATGTTAAGATCCTGAATTTTAGATTAAGGAAGCCCTGAGCTTGAAACCCAGTCCTGCTACTTACTATATGGCTATGGGCAAGCACTCATAGCTGTGTCTCTGTCGGTGGGAGTACTAGAACCCACCTCAAAGAGTTTTTATGAGAAGTAAATGGGATAAAGTAGACAAAGTTTAATGGAGTACTTGGCACTTAGTTAAGTGTTAAATAGATACGATTTTTATAGCCAGAAAAATAGTGTTGAGAAACCAAGAGAGGAGTATCAAGAAATAGAGGTTGAAAATCAATGTCTGTCGAATACCATAGATACATGCAGTATGATGAAGATTAAGAAAAGATTAAAGGATTTTTCTAGAATTTCAAAGATAACATTCACAGGATAACTTCAAGAGAATTGTGGAGGCAAAAGTCAAGGAAAGTCACAGAGATGCAAGGGCTTGTAAGGAAGGCAAGTCCCTTAAGCTTTTATTTTTAGGATTAAGTGCACTTGAGGAATGTAATCTATATATATAAAAGCCTAAGCAACTGGTCGACTGGCCACTATGAAGCGCGCTGACTACCAGGGGACAGATGCTCAATGCAGGAGCTGCCCCCTGGTGGTCAGTGCACTCCCACAGCGGGAGCGCCCACGCAGTGAGAAGCCAGGCTCACTGCTGGCGAGCGCAGCTGCGGTGCCGGGAGCCGCTCCTGCCTCCACGGCAGGCAGCACTACTGAGGGGTTGTGGCAGGCGCAGCAGGGCCGGGATGAGCAGCAGTGGAGCTGCGCCCAGCCCCCGGTGGGGCTCCTCCCCAGCCACCTGCCACTTCAGCACTGCTACATCCCTCAGGGTCCTGGATTGCGAGTGGGCACAGGCCAGGCTGAGGGACCCCACCCGTGCACGAATCTGTGCACCGAGCCTCTAGTAGACAATAATGAATGAAGCAAGGCCATGTGGGAAGTAGAATTACAAGTAGAGGAATTTCTTCCTTTGGTGAAGAAGAAAAGGACAAGTGAAAATATAAATATATGTTTGCTCTATATTTAGAGGTAGAAGAATGGAAGTTGAGAGAGTTCAAGGTTGGTTTCTATTTTTTACTGAAAGGCAGTGATCATCTGCCAAAATTAAGTGTTTTAAGAAAATAGCAATAAGGGTTTTAAGAAAATAGGAAAATTTTCAATTAGTGCAAAGAAGAGAATCACAGAGGGCTGAAAGATCCGTGTGCGCTTTGATGACTATGGTGGACATGAGGCATGGAATGCAGCAGAGCCAATAGCATGCAATAAACATAATAAAAATAACGAATGGAAAAATGGATAATATCCTATAAATTTAATAAATACAGTTAATCAGAAATGATTTGAATCAGTTTGTTCTTTACTAAATTGAATTTATAAAGAAAGCCTTTTAAGTTATTAATGGGTGAAGTAGAAATAATTGCCTTATAAAATCTCCTGAGTATGCACAAGTATTAAAATTTGCCTCTTTTATTATTTTCTTCTGAGCTTTCTGGTTATTTTATTATTTTTCTCTCCTCACCTTTCCTCCCAAAAAATTGGAAAGCATCTATATTGTGTAACATTTTACAGATTGTGCTGAAGATGTTTGAGTAGTAACTGACAAGAATTTATTTTGGAATATGATTTATTTAGATCTCAATTTGTTATCTTTTGTTGTGTTTTATTTTAGAATATTTAGAATATTTTAATCTTTATCACTGATATACCACATGGACATTGGGTGGAAAGAGCAAGCTTTCCAGTAACAATTTCCATTTGCTTTGCTTACTATCTGCTTACCTTTTTTTAATCTCACTTTTTAAATTAAACTATACCTTTTCATTTCTTTCCCGAGTCTCATTTATGTTCTTGTTTCTGCCACGCTTGCAGTCACTTTCTTACTCTACCTCGCTCCAGACACAGTCAGACCATTGAACGTCATCACAGGGATGGCAGGTATACTTTTTCTTACAATTGAGTCTGTTCATAGAATTGCATGTGCCTGTCTATTAATATGATATAATTCATTTCTACTTCTAATTCATTTATATATACGTATGGTTATAATGAACTATGGGTACATCATCCTTATAAAATAATAGAAAATAGAGCCATATAAACTCTTTGATTGTAGTAACATGTCAAAAATGCTGCTTCCTTTCAATGAGTTAGGATCCTATTTTTGATGATTCTAAAATTTTAGTTTTCCAAGAACTACAATTAACTCTTGATTTCCTAGAAGGACCGAATACAGTTTAATTACGTTTGGCTGCTCACCTTCCTCAACGGAGTTCATAACTAGGTATTTCGACAGCACTGGCTGATTTGTACATACCTCAGCAACCCGCTTCCCTCCTTCAGCAGTGGAGGAGTCAGTCCTGAAGTGCTGAGGATGAACTGATTGGTTTATGGTTACCTTGTCAAAGGTGGCTGTAATCTGCTCCCTTGGTCATCTTGTCGATTATTTTAGATCTATGGAGAATACTGGGTCAGTGGGGAAATCTTTGTTCATTTCTCATCTACCACCATTCTCCTTATATTGGAGGGAAATGTCAATTACATGGCATTTAACAGAAGGGAGGATTACGTAGGAAAAGAAGGGAAAGAAGGCCTATATGTAGCTTTAGGGATTTGAGCCCGTTCAAGGACAACATTTTGAGGTCCTATAGGCGGAGAAGAGAATGGCAATGATAATATGGTGGGTTCAGCTAGTTTAGATAAGGAATTAGATGCTGTGTTCTATCGTTTCAAAGTGATTTGAGTTATGTGTGATCACTTTTATCCTATTAATTTAGTTAATTAAGAGTTAATAAAATAGTTAATAATTTAGATAATTAAGAGTTAATAAAAGTTGTTGAAAAATAATGAGTAAATTTCTAAGGATTGAAATGATGTAGATAAATGTGGAAGGAAACATAAAAGATACCATTAACAATATATTCCTAATAGTTTAAGTTTTGTGATGTCTTTCAGTAAATGTAATTAAAATTGAATGCCTTTCAGTTTATTATATTATAGGGATTATTACTATATTTAATTTCCTTAGCATTTTCTCAGTCCCTTTTATTTTGCTTAACACTAAATAATTCTTAATTTGTTGTTATATTTTTTATTTTTAATATTGCTGTATGTAACATTTAGACTATTTTTTGGTTGCAATGGTTATACATTTATCTTAAAAATATATGGAAACGTGGTTACATAACTGTCCTCATAATTAACCAAGACCTTTCTTAAGGTAGGTGACATGAATGAGACATTACTGATTATAGGCTTATTCCACTTACTCTGGTATCTTCATTTCACTGTAAGTTAAAACCATGCACCATATTTTTTACATTCTATATTTTCCTAATTTTAATTATCAATACATAGATTGTCTGCCTCATATTACTTATTCGTTCAATAAATCAACATGGATAGCATCAGTTCTTGATCATTTCTTGGTTGGTTATTAATTTCACAATACTTAACAATTCTCAACCTAGCTGGCCTATTTTGAAGGATGCATTTCTGAATTGTTTTTTGTGTGCCATGATTTGGTTTGTGTCAGGAAACACAATATCATTAATATTTGCATTAAAGTAAAACACAGATAGGAAAATCAGTTTTAAAAAACAAGTTTTCAAATAGCTTATTGTAAGGTTTGCTGTCATTTAAATTATTCAAATTTGTGAGTCTATGCATAAGATAGATTGGGTAGATTTTGTAAGATTGAAGTTCTTTCATTGCTTTTTAAAGTATTTTCTTTTATCATTATCAGTCTGATACATAGAAAAGAATGTGTGCACATTTCAAAACATAATGAAATGAACAACCACAAATCTACTACCCAAACTGAGAACCAGAGTATATGCTTATACACCTTGCATCTTCTGGAGGCTCCTTGCCTGTTGCATTTGTGTGCCTCTTCCACAGAAGTAAGAAAAGCGATACTGAATTTTTCATTTTATATTCCCTTACTTTGCTTTTTTTAAAAAAGGGACTTGGATGATTTGTTTTCACTCTGCTGACTTTCCGAGTTACTCAATTCCTCTGACCTCATCTTAGTGCACTGAGATTCTGGGATTACTGAAGATATGAAAGCTTATCTAATCATTTCCCCATTCTCCTACATATCTATATATATAAAAGCCTAAGAGATCTGCAGGTAGCTATGACGCTCACTGATCACGAGGGGGCAGATGCTCAACGCAGGAGCTGCTGAGCTGCTGTGACTTGCAGCTGTGGTTCTCAGGTGACTCACCCAGAACCAGAGAGAAGGAAGCCCAATTCCGAGGTCCGTCACCCAAGAACTGTGCTCTCACAATCCGGGACCCCTCAGGGGATGTCAGAGAGCTGGTTTTGGCCCAATCCCTGCAGGCCAGTCCGTGCACCAGGCCTCTAGTATTACCATAACAG
Organism: Myotis nattereri; assembly: GCF_964212035.1. Taxonomy (NCBI): domain Eukaryota; kingdom Metazoa; phylum Chordata; class Mammalia; order Chiroptera; family Vespertilionidae; genus Myotis; species Myotis nattereri. The sequence continues at coordinate 14,523,542 of NC_138092.1, forward strand.
TCTATGCTTCTTGTTTTAAACTTCTGTACCTTTATATATAATGCAACTTAGCACAACCACCCATTGCCCTTTCATGTTAGTATCATCTGTTGATCTCTGGGTTATTCTATTTTAATTACTGAATTTTTTAGCGCCTGGCTTTAGTCTTCTTCATCACTTTGATGTTAGAATTCATCTGAATGATCTATTCAGCACCCACTTACTTCTTTGACTGTTTCAAATACGAGGGAGTGGACTTTACCTCCAATTCTACTTCAGTCAGTCACCACCATGACCATACTCTGAGTCTTATGATCACTTCAAATTTTTCTGCCTTTGAAATATTTTTTTTTTATTGCTTAAAGTATTACAAAGAGTATTATATATGTCTCCTTTTTTTCCCCCTGCCCTTGACAAGCCTTTGAAATCTTAATTCAAATACTCCACTCTTGGACCAGAACTCCACATGGTTATTTTTCATCCTTTCGTTGAGTTACTTCTACCTCATCAGTTCTTTTATGTTAACAGAGGAACTCTTCCCTCTTGACCCTTAAGCTTTCCCTGTTAGTCTCCACTTTCTTTACTTGCTTACATATACAGGTTCTTTGAGGAGTTTTAATTAGGGGATAGCTATAATATATTCACTGTGGAATAATACTCTAGAGACTCTGGATGGTTGATTTGAAAGTAAAGGTTATAGAAAAGAAAAGTATGTATTGGGATATTTGCCATGGTCTAGGACAGTGGTCGGCAAACTGCAGCTCGCGAGCCACATGTGGCTATTTGGCACCTTGAGTATGGCTCTTCCACAAAATACCAACTTCTGCGCATGGGCCACGAAGTTTCAATCGCACTGTACATGCGCGCCCGCACGTGGTATTTTGTGGAAGAGCCACACTCAAGGGGCCAAAGAGCCGCATGTGGCTCGCGAGCCGCAGTTTGCCGACCACGGGTCTAGGACAACAGAAACTCTTTGAGGGCCTGAACTAGGTAAGATAGTCAATGGAGATACAGAGAGACAAGAGAGTTAATCAATTAAAATCTATAATACTTGGTAAATAAAAGGATTTGGGTGTTGAGGGGGAGCAGAGAGTCAAGAAACACTCCCAGGCTCATAGCTTGGGTACCTGGGTGCATGTGCTACCTTAACAAAGGTGGAATTGGAGGTTTTAAAAGAGGAATCAAGGGAGTGAAATAAATATCTTGAAAGCTTTAAAGAAGTTTAGGCTACATATAGAAATTTAGAATTAGATTCCCTCCTCCTCCTCCTCCTCCTCCTCCTCCTCCTCCTCCTCCTCCTCCTCCTCCTCCTCCTCCTCCTCCTCCTCCTCTTCCTCCTCATCCTCCTCTTCCTCCCTGTCCCTCTCCCTCTCTCTTTCATTTTGTGTCTTGGAGAGGGAGAGAAACTTCAATATGAGAGATAAGTATTGATCAGCCGCCTCCTGCATGGAACCCCACCAGGGATCAAGCCCATAACTTTGATATGTGTCCTGACTGGGAATCAAACCCATGACCTTTTAGTATACAGGGTGATACTCCAACCAACTAAGCCATACCAACAGGGCTAATTCCTTCTTTTTTTTCTTTTGTTTCTCTAATGAAGTACTATTTTGATTCTCATTCTACCCCTTGACAGTTCTTATCTCCCTCTTTACTTCTCATGTCCTCAACTTTGTGACCATATGTTGTCCTATATCCTGTCATTGCTATAGCTTTGACCAAAACTTCTAATACCTAGTAGAGTGCCTGGGTATTATAAATAGTATTGAAATAACTACTTAGTCAACAAATAGTGAAATATTAATACTGTACAATTACTTTCTCTCTAAAATTGACGTTCGAGTTATTATCATTCCCTCTCAAGAATTCTTCTATTTCTGGTAATAGATCATTTTCTTTTGGAAGCAGGGAATTTCAGGTTTTTTCTTTGGCTTATTCATTTCTACATTTAATTCATAGGGTGATTTGTCAGCATTCATTGACAGTTAACTGTCACACGTCCAAGACGGAAACCATCCCCATACGCCATGATATTTTGAATTTAATTTAAAAAATCAATTTGCTTGCGTCTATAGACACTTATGGCGTACAAAGGGTTAAGAGAAAAAAACACACACATTTTTGCTACCAAAGAAGTTTACAGGCTTTAGAATTAAGAAAGCTCAATTCAAGTTCTAGCTCAGAAAACATCCAATTGTGTAACTTTGTCCAAGTTTCTGTGGGCCATAGTTGGCTTATTTTTACAATGAAAGAGTGGTTTACATGACTTCTGAGATTCTGTCTGACCCTGACATTTTGTTTCTATAATTCTTTATAACGTGTGTGTTCGAATACTGTACATTGTATATTTTGTACGTTGTGATTTATAGTTATCATCCATTCCTTCCCCTCTTACTAAATGTCAGCCTTTTCCTACTATAACTCATTCTATATGCTATGGCTGAATTGTTCTTCATAATTAATTACTTAAAATTTACTTTTGTTCAGAAGCTTTTGGTCACTCTAATAGAAAATTAAATGGATTTAATTTTCATTTAATTAAATGAAATGTTTAAACTTATTAACTGGGCATTTTAGATCTCCATAAAATGACTCCAAGCTAATTTTCAAACTAACATATTGCCGTATTCTATTTTCTGCCGTTCCTAGCATTTCCATTTGACATTTTTTTCTTCCAGTCAGATTTATATTGAAGACAAAAAATTCAACATACAAAGTGATCTAGGTCTGCTGCCTCAGAGCATAACGTTTCTTACTAATATTTTGATAAGCTACTTTTTGACACTGTGGACTTATCTAAAATTAATGAAAAAGTGCCCAACGCATATTAAATGATTGGCCTAAACTGCTCCAACTTTAACAGCTCTTTTAGATAATGAGCGTAGGTAGCATCAAATCCCTATGTGAGGCTGGTGAGGACTGATAGGAGACCTCCAGAGGCCATTTTGTGCCCTGCTACCATGATGTCTTTGCCTTTCTGGATGATAATATTTTCATTATCTCTAGACACACCACAGGCATATCAGTGGGGTCAGAGGTTAGCTTAGCTGCCTGCTGGCCTCTAACAGATATCACCCCAGGATCCCACTGCAGCCCAGATTGATTCCTTGTGAATCTCAGCACAGGACACAGAAGTCCAATAGTGGATGGATCTTCATCGTGTCCTCCAAGTGCTTCTCTTCAGGTGCCTCCAGCCCACCCACTGCCCACGCTGCAAGGACCTCGCAGCACCTTGTCTTCTCCACCACAGGCCTCCTATTTGACTCTCTTATGGTTTCATCTCTCTGCTGAAATTTCTGCAGCTGTGTGTGTGTGTGTGTGTGTTATCCATCTTTCCTCTATATCTTTAACATCAATCATGCTTATTTTAAATCCCTATCTGTTGTTACAACATGTGTCACCTCTGAGCCTGACTCTGTTGATTGCTTTGCCTCTTGACAGTGTGACTTATTTTTCTTGATTTCTGGTGATTCTAGTAATTTTTTGTTGACTGTTAGGTATCATGTAATCAGTAGTGGCTAACGCAGATAGTATTTATGCCTGAAAATGTGTGTGTGTGTGTGTGTGTGTGTTTGCCTGTGTGTCTCTGTGTGTGTGTGTATTATATGACCCTCAGATAGCTGCCTTTGTATACTATGTGTGTGATTTGGTCTGAGGTTATGAAGTGACAGCTAAGGCAGCAGGCAGTACTGTGTATGAGGAATTTGCACTATACCCATTCCACTATCAATGTAAAGCTAGCAAACAGAAGGCTAAAGAATTGTTCAAAGTTGATCAGTGAGCCCTAACTGGTTTGGCTTAGTGGATAGAGCGTTAGCCTGCGGACTCAAGGGTCCCAGGTCCGATTCCGGTCAAGGGCATGTACTTTGGTTGCAGGCACATCCCCAGTAGGGAGTGTGCAGGAGGCAGCTGATCGATGTTTCTCTCTCATCGATGTTTCTGACTCTATCCCTCTCCCTTCCTGTCTGTAAAAAAATCAATAAAATATATTTTTAAAAAAGTTGATCAGTGAAATTGTTGAACCTAACACTCAGATATTCTAATGTGAGGACCATGCCTCATTACATTTATTCTTATAAAGAAAAACAATGCATAATTCTGTCCTTTGATCTACATCTTTAAAATGTTTGGTATTTTATGGAATTTTTAAGGATCTAGGAAGGGAAAACAGGGCCAAATCCTTGGTAGAATATCTTGAATTTCTTACAATTGACAAATGTTATTAAACTTTACCATCCATTGAAAATGGAAACTACTTATTTAGTAAAATAAAAATCTTATAGATAGAAGTTGGTAATTATATTTTCTCTCAGGATTTTGAAAGTATATATTTTAAAGATGTGTTAATTTGCTGCATTTTAATTGTTGCTAAATAAATAATCCTGCTTATTCATGGTTTTGTTTCTGGTGGAGTATTGGTTTTTTCTGAAGTAAAAATTAACAAAAGTTATAAGTACTTAATAAGATAATCAAAATATTCTCAAGGTATTTACATCTTATATGTTTCTCTGTGTGCATATAAATAATACATTATTGTATTTGATCCTGTTATCCTTGAGGAAATTAGGATATTTAACCTTTTTATTTTTAACCTTTTCTTCTTGCTGTTTCCAGTATACTTCTCTAGACATGAGACACTTCTCTTTTTGATGATAATTCATGCTTATGGGTAATAGTAATACGTTTTTCTAAATTAAAGCTGTCTTGCTGTCTCTCATCATATGTTTTATTGACATTTTTCCATTTTAGATTGTTATTAACATGGCTGACTCTAGTCATTGCTGTTATTTTTAATAAGCTTAATTACTTTTAACAAAATACATAATTTATGTTTAACTGTACAGAAATGCCCTATGGAGAAATGATGTCATTCCCAAGGATAAATTAATCTATCTTCCACCAAAATAATAAAATGTTTCTATTTGTACACAAAATGTTCCTATTTACCATGATTTCCGTGGTGAGTGTTTTGTGTCTTGCAATTTCTTTAACTTTGAAAGCAATGCTAAACTAATATAAACTAGAGTTTTTTTAAAAGTTAAACTTTTACCTCTTACATTATGATGAACATGAAAATTATATAGTTGAGCCATATGATTACTTTAAATTATTTAAAGTAATGAATTTAAATTACTTTAAATTACTTTAAAACATTATACCTATATATGTTACATTAATTACCCTAAAATGTCTCATTTAAATTTTTTTTCATTTAAAAATTTTATTATGTATTTATTTCTTATACTATGCAGCTCATGTTCAGAAAATCTCTAGACATTTAAGCTATTTTATCGAAGGTATAATGCTTCTGTTGTGTGAATCAGTTTACAGTATTACACAGTGTGGGTATAGGGAGGCATTTCTTACACCAAGCCTGAGATTATACTCCTTGCCCCAAGAGAGACATAATTTTTTAAATATTTCAGCTTTGGAAAGAAATAATTTCTTTTTAAAAAATATATTTTATTGATTTTTTACAGAGAGGAAGAGAGAGGGATAGAGAGTTAGAAACATCAATGAGAGAGAAACATCAATCAGCTGCCTACTGCACGCTCCCCACTGGGGATGTGCCCGCAACCAAAGTACATGCCCTTGACCGGAATCGAACCTGGGACCCTTGAGTCTGCAGGCTGACGCTCTATCCATTGAGCCAAACCAGTTCTGGCAGAAATAATTTCTTTATAGAAATAAAAACTAATTCCTAAACAGCTTTACTTTTTTTTAAAATAAATATATTTTTATTGATTTCAGAGAGGAAGGGAGAGGGATAGAGAGATAGAAACATCTATGATGAGAGAGAATCATTGATTGGCTGCCTCCTGCCCACCCCCTACTGGGGGGCGGGGGGAATCGAGCCCACAACCTAGGCATGTGTCCTTGGCTGGAATCGAACCTGGGACCCGTTAGTCCACAGGCCGATGCTCTATCCACTGAGCCAAACCAGCTAGGGCAAACGGCTTTACTTTTTTACAAGATTTATTTTTAAAGAAATCCTGTTAGGTTTACTAGGGCATCTTTACAATATAAACATGAAATACGACTGATTTAAGCATAGATTGCAGGGTCTGAGTTATATTTTAGGACAATTTTCACTGACATATCTGAGTTATTACTTTGAAACTTTGCATTGTGCTGGTTGTTTTAATTTTTGAGTAGTGTTTGTATTCTATCATATCGAGAGAGATACTCTGCATTGAGCTTCTGTTGATTTGGAGTTGTATCATTGTGATGGTTGATATTAGTGGTTATGGAAAGAATATTCTGTGACCTATTCTTCCTGCTAGACTGCATAAATTCCTTGTACTTGATTTAAAATAGGATAAAAAAGTAGCAAAACTGGTGATATAAGCAGGAAGCTGTGGCAGATACCTGGAATTTTTTTTTTTTTAAATCTTTTAAGAGCAACTATACTGAGAGGAAAAATGACTGAAAATGGCAGTTTCACTGGATGATTATAAAATTATTTTTTTTTTAGAAATCCTGATCTCAATAGCATCGTGTGCCAGTATATGCTTTCAAAGCTGGTGTAACAATTACTGGCTCTTGTTACAATGCTGCCAGTCAATGTGAGTTAGCTCTGTGTGCAGAGGGCTATTCAACTGTGTCCTCTCCAAATGCTTGCATTTTGGAATAGCAGCCACTACATAGGGCAGGGCAGCAATCTATCCAGGTAAATGACATGTATAAAAAATGAACTATTTAAAACATATATTAGAAAATATAACCAATTTATTTAAGGAAAGAACCATGACATATATTAAATCACTTTCTGAAAGACAACCAATTATCTACCTAAGAAAGATTTAAATTTTTATGTGAGTGGTTCTAAACCTTTGGCAACCTTGTAAAACCTTTGGCCACCTTTTTTTGAATAATGTTTTAAAATGCATAAAGTAAGCCCTCGCCAGTTTGGCTCAGTGGATAGAGCATCAGCCTGTGGACTGAAAGGTCCCAGTTCGATTCTGGTCAAGGGCACATGCCCAGGTTGCAAGCTCGATCCCTAGTAGGGGATGTGCAGGAGAGAGTCAGTCAATGATTCTCTCTCATCACTGATGTTTCTCTCTCCCTCTCCCTTCCTCTCTAAAATCAATAAAAATAAAAATATATAAAAGGCATAACGTAAAATAAAGTACACAAGTAGGGTTGCAAAGGAAATTACTTACCTTGAAATACAGACCCCAAGTTAAGAAACCCAAATAGGCACTAAAATGTTTTATGCATTGTAAATGGTTTTCCATTATTTCCCACATCTCAGTTGCTACTCTGTATTCAGAATTAATTATTTATGTTATCTTAAAATGAAAATTGACTAAGTGTAGGTTGTCAAGCTCTAAATTTCAATCACCTGGAAACCCTGCTGTGAGCCTGGGCATTGCATGAGGCTTAGGCTTGGCTGCTTTTGATGCTCTTAGTTCTTATCTAGTAAGACCTGTCCTGGGAGCAGAAGTTCCCTTGACCTTCTGTTGTGTAATCAGATTTAAAATATGGCAGCTTTCCATCCCACTTACTGTGGTGGAGCATTTCAGGAATCTCTGCCTCCATCTGTGGTTCTTTTCATGTTTTACTTTTTAACAGATTTTCCATTTCACACAATGGAAATAATTTATATTATTTATGAAGTGAAGAGACAATGTAAGTAAAATTTAAAACTGATTATAGTCTTCAAACAACTTTTTCAATAAAAAGATATATTTTTGAGGGATATTTCCTAAGGAGTGACCCATTTGCTTTATAAATAGCAGAACCATTTAAAGGACAAAGAACATAGCAACACAATTCAAATGATTCCCTGGATTTCACTCACAATGACATATTCCAGTTATTAAAAATATAGTGTCAAAGAAGTGAAGGTGTGTCTATCTTAACATTTCACTTCGCACTTGGAAAAATTGCTTGATAGAATCAGAATAAATCAAATTTTGTATAAGTAAATTAAATAGCCTGAATTTCTGTTTGGGTAGTCATAGATATTCCACTAAGTTTTGTTACTATACGTTTTATAAGAGATAGTTCAATTATTAACTTAGGAAATGTGAAAATAATATAAATATTGATACTGTCTAAAAATAGGTTTTTAAGGAATCTAAGAATGTATATCCCTTTGATTCTGGTTATCTATTGTGATAAATATATTCATAAGTATGTACACCAATAATCTAAAAAATTATTGAGCATATTTCTAAAAGAAGTGTTTTCTCTAAAATAGTTATTTTTTAAGAATAAAAATAGAATTATGAGTTTTTAAACTACCAAGTTGCCTTTTTCCCTCTTTTTGACAAGTAATTGAATATTGTATATGTATTTATATTTAATCTCAGCTTTTTGGCATTTGCTGGATACACATATAAAAATATCTAGGAAATAAATCAGATTATGGTACATGGGCTTCAAAATATTTAAAAACTATTTGATTTATATATTACCCTTGAATAAAAGTGACAGATAACGATAAGATACATTGTAGAATAAACCCAGTATTCACTTCCTACAATGTCATTTAATCTATTGATCTGAAATTGTATGCCATATAGTTAATTACATATGGGAAATTGTGTCCTTTCTTATTTAATTTTAAATTGTTTGCATTTCTTTACAAAAAATAAGACTGAGAGAATTTATAGGTAAAGTGGACATCCTTGATACATTAGTTATGAGGGAGACTAATTCTTGCTTTACCATCTACACTAATAAAAGAGAAAGTTGCAAATTGACAGTATCTTTGTGACGCCCATCAGCCAATCAGGAGTGAGTATGCAAATTAACTCAACAAAGCTGGTGGGTTAATTTGCATACGCAGGCACCGAGTGGCCAGGGGCGGGATGTTTGCGTCGTCGCCATGGCTACGATGCAGGCGTTCCACACTGTCCCAGCCTCTCAGGGCCTCTGAGTAGCGTGGGAAAGCGGGAAGGCGGCTCCGGGCCAGAGCGAAGGCGGTGCCGGCAGCCAGGGGAAGAAACGCCCATTCTTGCACGAATCTTCGTGCATCGGGCCTCTAGTTTATAATATATAAGCATTACCATTTCTGTGGTTACAACTAGATGGGGAGGTAATAGTTTGATTTGCAGTGTATTTTAGATTGTGTATTATTTAGAGTTCTAGAGTCAACGTTAGTATTTTTAGGGTTGGCTCACTGAAAATGGGGTTTGCATTAGAAAACATTCATTGGCCACATATTAGATATAAAAGCATTATGATAGACTCCAGGGCTAAAAAAAGAAATCAACAATGGTAGATTCCTCTCATCAAGGATCAGGAGTTGATGTTGATTTATTTGTGGTCAAAGTGATCACATTGTTTCAGAACCATTATTATTTCAATCAGTGCATACCCATTCTGAATTGTATTGGTTGGCATCACTGAATTGCACTGAGATAGATGTCAGAGATTGGCAGATTTACCAGTTTTCTACCCAGTGGTTTTTCTTATAGGCCGTGGTGAAAGATGGCTACAGACTGCAAAGTAGCTCTGTTTTCTTAGAACACCTGGATCCTTCTGTTTGAATGTTCAGGTGTATCAGTACACAGTGATTGTGTTGAAAATATTTTCATATCTTATTTGGTGTAATAAACAGCCTTAGGGGTTTACTGAGAATAGTGCTTATATGGTTTTCCCCCACTCTTTTGAAAATGTTAGAAAAATTTATTGAATTCTTTTAAAGTAGAATACATATTTCACATATTCCAAAGGGAATTCACTTCGCAAAGCAGGCAGTTTTGTTTGTCTTTGAACATAACTGACCAACTCCTATTTATCTTCACTGGGAATTGCTATTTAAGGCAGATTTGGGTTCCTTCAGAAATCTTAAAAGTTTAGCGAGAATTTGCTCAGAATATGTTGGGGACGAGAATTTTTTTTTCTTACATACGCAGTGATTTTAAACAATTACTTTTTTTTTTTTTTTTCAAAATCAATTTGATGCATCATAACCAAATAGCAGAAAGGCACTAAAGATCGACTGAGCTGCTTTTTGACTAACGTTTCAGGGATTGTGAAGCAGCAGATAGACAGCCCTATCACAGATCCAGATCAACAGAACAGCGGCCCGTCCTGGAGCGGACCACCGCCCGCTCCAGATCCACTGAGCGACCCGACACAAACCTCATGAGGTCGATGCCTTCATTAATGACCGGAAGATCTGCCCCTCCTTCACCTGCCTTATCGAGGTGAAAGATAAATCCATCAGACTAACTTCCCCTTTGCCCCACCAGCACACCATTTTATTTTCCCAGCAGCTAACTGGTCTCTTCTATCATCCTTGGCTGATCACTAATAACAATCAATACTAACCTTTTCCGTGTAAGCACACTATTTATATTCAGCGGATATAATAGTGTGTGGCTACCATTGTAAAACGTTGAACTGTCCTGACTGCATTTGTTTTGTGATTTCTCATTTATCAGTAGTCCTGGGTAAATCCCCACATGACGCACCTCATGGCTACCATGTTCTTCTACACAAGGAGAAATTGTTTGTCTTCATTAGACATCACTGTTGGCGTAGTCATCATAGTGACAAAACTAGATTTTTTAGTTTCTTTCTATCAATACTAATATCATGTATGACCCATTACCTTCTTTAGCTGAATGTTGAATTGTGCAGGGTTTTATTTGTAGTTTCATCAGATATTTTCTAATGAAGTGTTATCTATGATAAGCCTGAGTAAAAAGCTCTTTGGATCAAGGGAGAGAGGTTAGAGTGAAGAGTTTGAAATCTGGTAGAAAGAAATGTCAGACATTACCTTTTATTTTTTTTGAGCTGCAGAATTCTCCTCTTACTTTTATATGAATTTACATGAATAATCCCATGGCTTTTACTGTAGGATTCTCCGTGCATGTATCTGTGTATGTACGCATATAACACAAAAGTTTAAACATCTTTGGCTGTTTAGATAATCATTCAAATATCCATATTGTGTCTTACTTTCCTAACCTTTTAATCAGCAGCTAAACCTCTTTTAAAATTGCATTTATACAGCTATCATGTGAAGCAAATGTATTAAGAGTATTTAACTCATTATATTGAAAGTGAATATTAATGTGTATTTCGTAGGTCTCATCCTCGTACTGGGTCTGTCCAAACAAGCCCCTCAAGCACTCCAGTGGCAGGACGAAGGGGCCGGCAACTTCCACAACTTCCACCAAAGGGAACCCTGGAGAGAAGTAAGTTTTACTTCTAATTGTGTCGTGTAGGAAATGCACATGGAAGCTAAGGTGAATCAAGATTCTTTTTGTCCTACCTTCCGTAGTTTTCTTCTTTGGTTAATTGAATGCCTTACCTGCATTTGCTAGTAATTACATATTATGTATTTTTCATTTAAAATGTGTACTATTTGCAGATAAAATAACCTATTACTGCTCTGGCACATTTTACAAATTTGAATTAATGCATTTTAAGAAGTAAATGTAATGCTCTTGTTTAACAAGCAGTTAGATGATATAGCTTTGCTACAGCTAAGTTTATGTAATTGTTGATAGTTACATAAAGTTTATTAGTAACTAGCCAAATCAATTTTCACATACTGCAAAGGACTGGTTAGCTGATGCACAACAATGGTGATCCTTCTCAAAACTGGAGTACCAGAAAAAGGTAATCATGAATATGCAAAGAAAGATGCATGTTGTACTGATATTTTTAATACGTATTTTTTAATACTTTAAAATTTTTGCCTAAGAGGCATTACTTGCTCACACACAGGTAAACATACCCCCCCCCCATCTATAAATTCTTGGTTAAAGGACCTCTAAAAGCATGGGAAGATAGAATATAATAATTTTTATTGTTATTTTTTAAATGGTCCCTTTATGTGGTAACTGGATGCTCTGTACAAAAAAAAAAAGTCACCATTTTACTTTTCTTTAATTGATGATACATTCTGTACCTTTGGAAATTTCTGTTGTTTTTAACCCCTGTGCTTTGGTTCCCTTCTTTGTTTTGTTTTTATTTTGTTTTTCCTAGACAATGGAGTCAAGGAGATAGAACCTTGTGAAGGTCTGTACATAAAGGAGGGTTTGTTTTGTGCTGACAGCCTTTCCGGGGGGCTTCGGAAGCAAAAAATAAACCCAACTGCAATTGATGTCCTTCCGTTGTATAGACCTTTATGTAAAATTATCTTGTTATGTGATTTCTGGTAAAGTATTTGGCATTTTACGTAGAAATGATGACCAGGAGTTAAATTTTTTGATCCAGTCAAAAAAAGACTGCAAAGAGTTTAACTTCTTTTAAATGGCAAGATAAAATTTCCTCTTTTTAAAAAATTCAATTTGCCTTTTAAGCAGAATTCTGTTTTGTGCAAGACTTCAACCAAAGGTATCAATTGCAGCCTGTGTTTATGTCATTGAGGATGTACACCTAGTCTAGTTGTAGTTATCATCCTCATTTCATTTTGTATTTATGGTGATCTTTAATTATTAAATTTGGCTTTCTAGAAGAGGACTTTGTTGAATTAGATAATGTTTGTGGTTTGCATTTCTTCCATCATTTTTCATGTTGTAGCAAGACTGTTTACAGTATAGCCAAGTTAAATATCTGCAGGTTTATTGTCACAGTACATTATGACTCAAGAGAATATACTGAGTCATGATATATGACGTGTCATGCATTTACTAGGACAATAAAACATTTCTCTGCTAATTATACAATTCTGAAAATGACTTTGTAACTTTAAAGAATTAATGGTTTTATTTACTGAATAATCTCCAGCACATAGAATAATGCCTGGCACATTGTAGTCCCTCAGTCAGTATTTGTTGAATGAATGCATGAAATGTTTATATAAAAACTGAACAACTTACTGAAAAACTACTTTAAATAGTGTATAACGCACCACTACAATAATCTTGTTATTCTCTACATACTTATATTCAGATTCAGGTTCCATAACCTGCTTGTAACGAATTCTCAGCTGCATTGCTTTTAGGCAGCAATACTTTTATTGCCCTATATGACTTGTTCTTGTTGTAGTTGGATGACTTATCAGCTTTCATTTTGTGGTTATTTGTGTTTGCTTTGTGCCATAATTTTTAACAACTCACTGCTTTTGTGACTAAATGGTCTGTTATGCAGCCTGACAAAAGATTTCAGCAGCATTTCTATACTTCTCAATTATTTGCATAAGAATGGGGTATATCGTTTTAAAAGTACTTTCCGTAAGGAAAGTTCTATAATATGTATAGAATTTTGGTCATTCCAAGATAGAATTTTGATGCTATTTGATGACATATGAAGCCAGAAACATAGTTCATGTGACATTTTTTTGTAAATTTAATATATTTTATAGCAATCAAATATTAAAATATGAATAGCTACATTCTTTTTAATAATAAATACAGTATACCAGAAAACTGACATGGAGCCGATACTGCAAATCAGGACTGAGGAAGTTTAAAATTTTTTTTAAATTTATTTATTGATTTTAGAGAGAGAAGAAGAAAAGGGAAGAAAGGAAGGAAAGAGGGAGGGAAGGAAGGAAGGAAGGAAGGAAGGAAGGAAGGAAGGAAGGAAACAGGGAAGAGTGCTTTGCTGTTCCACTTCATGCGTTCATTGGTTGATTCTTATATGTGCCCTGACTGGGGATCGAACCCACCCCCTTGACGTACTGGAATGATGCCCTAACCAACTGAGCTACCTCGTCAGGGCATAGGAAATTTCTAATGGGCTTCTCAGCAAACATTCTATTTATTATCTGTTTTCTGCCCTATATCATTTTTTAAAACCACAGTTTTCCTTTAATGTCCCTGATTGTGTCTTTTCCATTTTTATAAATAAGAGAGGAGAGCCAAAACCTCCCTTATTCTTTCCAATTTCAAATAAACGGGTTTTTGTTTATTTTGCTTAAAAGTATGAATGGTTTTAACAGTGTTTTTATAAATGTTGATATAAAGACCAGTAGATATATGATTGTGTGATTTTCGTTAGCTTTAAAGGAGATATATATCTCTTTAGATCTTCAACTCCTAACTGAAGTAAAAGGGACATAACTGAAAATAGAGTATCAACTGATAGTCTAAATCAAATTATGTTTGGATTCTCTCTAAAAAGTTATAAGAAGTTATCATTTAATTGCATTCTTTTGGAATAAAAGTAATGACATTTTTATTTTGTAATCCTGTTCAGCACCTAAAGAATTAGCAAGTCTTAATTTAATTCTTTTTTATTTTGGTTGTTATATTTCAGTCTATTAATGAAATTAATTTAAAACTATATATATATAATATGTATATATTCATCTTGATGGTGGTATAGCATTAATCATCCCTTTGTCTGAGAACCAGAAAAAATAGAAACAATATAATGAAAGTACAGTGCAATAAACAACTGTAAGGCATTACTAATATATTTTTACTTTCCCCTAACTTTGATATAGTGGCGTTTTGTAAAAATAAAAGTTTATAATCTCATATTTTTTCTCTAGAAGAAAAGTTATATAGTTTCATTTTTATAAGAATGCTTCAAGTCAATAGACAGATTTTTACACAGTTATCACCATTGCTAATATTTTAGGGGCCACAATTTCTCTTTTACAAATCAAAGTGATTATAAAAGGAGATTGATCATTTATTACAGGTATACGTATTTGCTTACATAACATGTCAGAAACTTGTTTAAAATAATCTTAGTCTTTTAATAATCACTAATATATCATGAATAATTAGAAATGTTTTGTTTCACTTGAGAGTAACAAATATATATATCTGGTCTTTTTCTGTTTTTACTTTTACAAAAGCAGAAGTTAATGAAGAAACTGGGCAAGTGGAAGAGCAGGGGGGAGAGGAGCAGGGACTCGAGGTCAAGGCAGGTCTGTCTGTGTGTCTAAACTAAATGACTGGGTGTTTTAGAAGTCTGACTTTGCATTTCTAAATTCATAAGTGTACAAGAAAGAACAGATTGTTTCCCAGTACTAATTTTAAAGTAAATTACCTAATTTTAAATGGAGAGATATTATATAAGCTATCTAGGTAATTTAACTGAATACTTAATTCACCCATTTGAACATTATCCTAATGTTTAATCAAACTAAAATTACAGGCCGTGCTTCTGACCATGATTTGCACTTATCTTTTACCCCAGCTTTACATTCAGTTCATTTATTTATTCAAAAATGTCAATTGAGTACCTACTGAAATGCTACGTTTTACCTTGTGTTTACACTGAGCAGAGGTACATTGAAGTCTTCACCTCTCTTTGAAGAATTTTGATTTTGTGGAGGCAAATTACAAGTGAATGTAGGGTAGAATATAAACTCCAAGTTTTAATTATTAAAATTTTTAGAGACTATCATAATTTTATCCATAAAATTTCCCCTCTAAAATAATTAAAATTAACTGTAGGTACCTTTTCTTCATCTCAGTTCAATATTACTTTAATGTTTATTGATCATTATAATTTCTTCCTTAAGAGTCCTCCTTCTCCATGGTTATAGAGAGAACTTCATTTTGTTTTTTTAAGTCCCTATTATACTTAAATATCATAATTTTGCCACTTTCTTTGTCAGAATTTTTCTGAAATGATAAAACTTAAAATATCATATAATCAGTAAATACTTTTATATACTTCTTTTATCCAGTATTTACTATTTTAATTTGAAACTCAGAGTTGAATCCTAATCATACCTAAGCTATTGTTTTAAAAAAACTTCTAATTTCTTTGAACAATGCAGAATATCTTTAGATCTAATTTTATCATTTTTTACTCATCACCATTTTTTATTCATGGATAGTAGAGGGTATTTTATGTTTCTTTTATTCTGTCCTTTAACACTGTGCAAGCAGTGCCATTATGTAAGTTGTGCATGCAACATATTCTCGTGGATACATTTTTTACTGGTGTGTGTAGTTTAAGACAGAAGACTTCGTAAGCTGCAGTTGCTAATTAATCATAACTATTTTTAATGTCGTACAGATGAGAAAAATCAGCAGAGTACTTCTGATAATGAAAGCAAAGGCAAGTTTAGATGCATGGTTATGGAAATGCATAACTATCTCTGTTACGAATTTCTAGTATACGGACTACTAGAAAGTCACACCTCTTTCATTTTCCTGAAATGCTATAGGAATAACATTTTTATGAATACTGTAAGAATGACCTTCATTTTAATTTAGCTTTGCAGTTAATGTTTTCCTATTGCTCATTCCTATATATCATAAACTACTAGTTCATAGGAATAGTGAAAGGCTTTCACACTGCTCATCACTCAGTTGCCATAGTAAAGTCATTTTTTTTTTTTAGGATATTGTTAGTTTGGGGACTTTAGCAGTAGTTAATATCACTTCTACTTGTTTTAACTTCACGAAGATAAAGAAGCCCATTTGTTGAACTAGTTTGTTGCCTATACTTTATTTTCAAAATTAAGTTAGTGAATTGCACCAATTCTTAAATTAGCATAAAACCATAGCTATAATCTTCCTAACTTTATAACATGACTCATTATACCTCATTTTATCTGTATTTTTATCACTTTTCTATAGGATAGGAAGGACATGCTTTACTCTTGTGTTCATCAGTGAGGTGTCCTGTTGAGTGCATGGATTGGCTTCCTAGTGTGTGACGTCATCTTTTGTTGTGTGCTTGACTTTTATTTGGGTTGTTAATGACATGAAGAATTAATCACTCTTGTCTGTTTTCAATGTTATAAAGATAATGAGGGAGAAACTCCGAGCCCACCTAATAATGGGGAAAAAGGCAAGTGTAATATGAAGTGAATTGTGCCTTTCTACATATTAAACATTCAGTATGGACTTGTGATGTGCATGAATATGCTCTTCTAAATTAAAAAAGCAGAAATACAACTATTAGTGCCAACTTAAGTTATCCAGTATTTAATGTCTGCTGTTTTACAATATATTTCTGAATGTGAGATTTGTCTTAAAATACTTTCCTTATTATTGGATTACAGTAAAATTCATTTCCATTGAAATAGATGGCATTAAAATCAGAAGTTTTGCTTTGGTGATAATGTTAAGGAATAAGATTCTAAGGAAAATAGTAATAATGTTATGTATTTAGAAAAACAGAACATAGATTTTTTTAAAATTCAGAATTGTTTTAAAATTAAATGAATTTTAAAATATTTCAAAGCAGAATTTTAAAGTAGATAAGGAAATGAACTTTACGTGATGTCATCTTTTGTGGTGTGCTTGACTTTTATTTGGGTTGTTAATGACATGAAGAATTAATCACTCTTGTCTGTTTTCAATGTTATAAAGATAATAAGGGAGAAACTCCGAGCCCACCTAATAATGGGGAAAAAGGCAAGTGTAATATGAAGTGAATTGTGCCTTTCTACATATTAAACATTCAGTATGGACTTGTGATGTGCATGAATATGCTCTTCTAAATTAAAAAAGCAGAAATACAACTATTAGTGCCAACTTAAGTTATCCAGTATTTAATGTCTGCTGTTTTACAATATATTTCTGAATGTGAGATTTGTCTTAAAATACTTTCCTTATTATTGGATTACAGTAAAATTCATTTCCATTGAAATGGATGGCATTAAAATCAGAAGTTTTGCTTTGATGATAATGTTAAGGAATAAGATTCTAAGGAAAATAGTAATAATGTTATGTATTTAGAAAAACAGAACATAGATTTTTTTAAAATTCAGAATTGTTTTAAAATTAAATGAATTTTAAAATATTTCAAAGCAGAATTTTAAAGTAGATAAGGAAATGAACTTTACGTGATGTCATCTTTTGTGGTGTGCTTGATTTCTATTTGGGTCATTTATGACGTTAATATTAATCGCTCTTGTCTGTTTTCAATGTTACAAAGACAATGAGGGTGAAACACCAAGTCCGCCTAATAATGGGAAAAAAGGCAAGTGTCACCAATATTTATAACATTTGTAGATACTTCACAGTTCTAGACACACAAGTTAATATATTGTATAGGTGAGTAGAAAAGATAATTGATTTTAATACTTAGACTTAGTTTTCCTATCACTATTGATGACTTAATTCTGTAACTACCCCAACCAAGTTTTCTCAAAAACAGTAGGACTGTGTATGTTTCGTAGTGATTGATAATAAAATATAACTACACACATTGATTTAGAATGTTAGCATTTAAAATATTTACTTAAAAGATCAACATCTAAAATTTCTCTATGTTATAACAGTTTACCCTTGTTATTTGGCCATATCAAGAAATGAATAGTTTTATCCTTTAGTAATGTAGTTGAAATGTCCTTCAGTCTTGAATATATTTTTTTCTTCTCCATTTTCCTCTTTTATAAAAAATGTCTATCATGTTACATGTGAAATCTAATTAGCACTAAAATACAATCATTTTTCTTATTGTGGAATGTTAATCATTAACACTTCATGTATAAAATTCTTAAAACTGCTATGATATAAAAAGGCAAGAATAATATAACAAAAGAAGTTAAATCAAATCAAGCATTATAAAATATGAATATTCTCTTTAAAACAAAAAATTAAATGAGCTCTCAATGTATATTTACATATTTGTCACTTTTATCTATTTCTTGACCTCTATGATTTTCACTTTCCATCTGTGAAAGGATATGTTTGGATGTACTTAAATATATGTCAGTGATCTGAAAGAGTAAATATATATTGTTAAATGTTCAATTATTAGGGTATAACAAACTTTAAGAACATTTAATGCCATTTTATATTTTAAGTGCATTCAAATGTATCAGTCTATTCTCTGCTTCAAATGAAGTCATTGTCCTGGCCCATTTGGCTCAGTGGACAGAGCATCGGCCTGCAGACTGAAGGGTCCTGGGTTTGATCCTGGTCCAGAGCCCATACCTCAGTTACAGGTTTGATCCCCAGCCTGGCATGGGGGAGGCAGCCAATCAATGTGTCTCTCTTACATCGATGTTTCTCTCTCTCTGTCTCTCCCCTTCCCTTCCACTCTCTCTAAAAATCAATGGAAAAATATCCTCGGGTGAAGATTAATAAGAAAAAAATCAAAATCCTGAAGACATTAAGTTAATGAATTTAGCTGATGAGGTACTCTCAGCAGGGCTTTTTTTTCTTTTTTTTCTTTTTTTTACATCTAGTTGGCCCAGAATGCTACTAAATCTTTGACCTCTAGACTATTCTGCTGTCTTATTGCTTCCTTTGATCTTGCAAGTAAAGGTTCTACTGACAGTGATTATTGGGGCCTCAGTAACACAGTCATCATTAATTTATTTTTTATGATTTATGTAAAAATTCTCTCCACTGCAAAACATCACGATTGTTCATGTAGACCAATCCTGCTTGTGACATAGTTGGACCTAGAAAGGAGGTAATGAATAAAAATTTGAAAAATGAGAACTCTGTATTTATATATGCTTTCATTTTTATTTAGTATAACCTTTTGATTATCTACCGATAATTAAGGTATCTAATATATCCTCTTGCTGTTTTCTTTTGGAAGAGATAAATTTACTGTTTATTTTAAACCTCACCGAGAGTTCCTGAGTAAGACTCCAAAGGTTAAAGGGACGTTACTATGTTCCTACTTCTACTGTATATTCAGAGTAAAAAGTAACTGTAAATTGCAGCTATAATCATGTCCAAGCATTGGGTAGAGAGGTAGACTGAACACCATCCTCTTCTGATTTAAAATGCAAAGAGAGAGAGAGAGAGAGATTGGAGCAAAACCAAGTAAAGAAAGTCCTTGAAGCAGGAGAGAATCATCAGTGATGTGAAATGATCACTAGTAGGAAGTCACCGTGGTAACCTGCACTAAGAACAGTTTTGGTGGAGTCAGAGGAGGTAAAAGCGATTAGAGGGATTTAAAAGAAGTGGAGAGACCCTGGCCAGTAGCTCAGTTGGTCAGGGCGTCGTCTCCATGGTGGACTTAACACCGTCCTCTCAGTGCAGTCCCCGATCCCCGGTCAGGGCACATACAAGAATCAACCAATAAATGCATGAATAAGTGGAACAAGAAAATCAGTGTTTCTCTCCCTTTCTCTCTAAAATGAATAAATACATAAAAATTTATTTTTAAAAAAATGGTGGAGAGAAATGGAGACAGTGCACGTTTGGCTGTAAAAGGAAGAAAAATAAAAATTTAGAGTTGAGGGGAGCGATCAGGAGAACTGAATACTTGAAGGAAACTGTGTTCAGTCTTTGTCTTCTAAATTGAGATGTCAGTTCACCACGTGGAGCCATCTAGCCCTGAGCCATCTGCCTGTAGTTTACCAGGGCACCGTGTTCTGTGGTGTAACCCCTAGATTCAGAGCCAAGACTTTTAGCTTTGGAAGGACCCTTATACATCTTTTAATAACACGGCTTTCCTTTACTGATAAAGAGCAGAGTTCTAGAGCCTAACTTCCTCTTACCCACATAGGAACAGGTCTCTAGTCCTGACACCCAATCTCAGGACTTGTTAATGTTAAACATGCATTAAACATTAAACACGCATGTCTTTTCAAGTAAATGGCATTCCCCTTGCATGGGTTCCAACCATTTATTTTTAGCTGTTAGCTAATGGTTTGGTTCAGTTCAGCCATTATCTGCTGATTTCAATGTATTGTACTAGGTTGCAATTGAGGATGCAATGATGAATCAGATATATTCCCTGCTTTGGGGGAGTGATAACATAATGAAAATAGCTGGTAAAACATATAGCATGTCACTTACCTAAAGTGCCTTAAGACTGTGATATATATTCAGAGCCAACTTTATAAAAAACAGGTAAGTTTTCAGGAGGATCTGGGTAGATTTTCAGCCCAAAATATTTATCCCACTATTTGTTATATGACTTTATATTCTGCTAGTCTCTGGTGGCTTAATTATTTTAATAATATAAAGCTTTAAGCTTTCCAGACACTGAAATGTGAATGTTTCTGAGGGGACAGACCAAAGCTGTTAGCACATACACCTTTTCATGGGAGGCAAGTTAGAGCCTGTGAGTGGAGAAAGTTGGATGTGGGGGGAGGGATACTAAAAAATGTGGTAGAACACTGGGTACCGTGGAGGGATGGTAATGGCAGACTCTGCCTTGAACTAACCCCAGGTTCACTCTGAATAACATTGCTTGCTGTGCAGATATGCTGTAAGTTGACTTTTTAAAAAATGTTGGTATATTTAAATTGCTTAGAACAATACTTGTCACATAATAAGTACTATGTATGTGTTAGCTGTCGTTACTATTATTTCTTAGTGATGTCTTGCTATAAATTCGAAAACTTTAGATTTACAGTCTGATTAAGCCTGATTGTGATCATCACTCTGAACCAGTTATTCAGTACATGTTGTTTAGTAGTGTCTAGGAAACTAGTACTCTGGATCAAGTAACTTGCATAAGAAACAATTCCAAGGGGGAAAGGAATTGAATTGAATGGCAATATAAGATACTGCATAATGTTCTAATACAGTTAATTGTACATGTTTCAATATGTGTGTGAAAATCAATATGAAACTATTTAGAATAATTTTCTCTCAGTCAGAGAGCTGTTTACATCAGTAGGACTTTTCCAGTTGTATAGTATCTAGAGAATGACATTGAAGTCAGTACTTGGGTCATGAGCTCAATTCTCCTGCGAAGTTTATGGCCTCTGGCAAGGCTTTCATTCTGTGGACCTCAGTTCCTTCTTCTGTAAGTAAAATATTCCCTAAGGACTTTAACACAATAAGTGTTTTTGGATATGTGGCTAAGAATGTCAAAAGTCTCTAATAGTTTTGTTTCCAACCTATGGTTTATGTTGTTGTTGGTTGGTTGGTTGGTTTTAGAAAACTTAACAGATACAACCTCCTAATTTCCTGTTAGTGGGTGAACACTGTTGGGATTATAGACTAAACCCTACCAAGTTGCCTATTAAAAAGTCATGTGCCTAAAGATGCACAATGAGACTAAAGGGAAATATTTTGACCCTTTCAGCCTTAATGTACAGTTGCCTACATTATTTCAAATATAGAGAACCTTATATATAAGAAAGAAAGGAAGAGAGGAAGGAAGGGTGAAAAAAGGGGGAAAACTGGTTTACAAAGGAACCAAAAGTGATAATTTTAATGGTCTTAGTAACGATGCTTGCTTCTGTAGGCATTCTAGGAGTTGGATACCATTTAGGGTGGTAGGATTTGCAGATCCTCATTTTACTTTTCTTCTCCTTCTGCTCATTTTATTTCTTCTATACTTCAAAAATCTAAATAGACTAATTGACTTGGGAAAGAACCTCCTTCCTCATTTCTTCCAGCAAAGGTTAGCCATTGTTGAAGCCTTTTCATTGTCGACTTCCCAGATACAATTCTAAAGCCATCTTCTGTTTGTTGTTGAAAATAACAACAGGAAAGGGAGATGGTACTAGAGAAATCACAGGTTTAGAACCTTGACACAAGGTCTGCCTTTACAATATACCAACTGCCTGACTCTAGTCCCTTATCCAAGTTAGTTAATCTGAGAAGAGGTAATCTTAGCATATTTCTTTCATTTTCATTTGCTACTTTGAGAATCAAATGAGGTAATGCCTGTGAAATTGTTTGTAAACTAGGATGGCTATTCAGCTCTTATCCTTATTAATCAGCTCTGTCTTCTTACCTGTACATACCACCTAATAGAAGGTCCTTTCTGTTTTATAGGATCAAATATGAGGTTGTATGTGGAAACACATTGAAACATATCGTGTTATATAAATATGATCTTGCTAATATAGGAATTTGTACTATTTAAATCATAGTGTTGGCTACACGGTGTAATGAAGACTAGCCAGGTATATAGTTATTTTGTAGAAATGAGGGCTTTTAAAATATCACTTAAAAAGCTCACATCAAAGTTAAGTCATACTGAGTAAAATTGTTCTTCAAATTATCTAATATGTATCAAATCAATCTTCAAGCTTTCCATCTACAAATTAAATTCACAACTGAATATTTACTACTGCATTTGTAAAGTAATAAAAGTATTAGTAAAAGAATGTATCCTTTAGAATAAATTTCTTTCTGTACTTGAATAGATTCATCGTTTGCATCTGAGGCATTTGATATATATTTATTCAAGGTAATCATACCAATTAAATTGCATTATATATCTCCGATTTTTACTCTTTATCCTCAGGTAGTAAATACACACTGTCATGAGCTAGCGCTTTATACTTGAGTTTTAATTATTAGATCTTTATTATCTAACATTAAGAAGACTTTTCGTTTTAAAATTACCACAATAGTCTTTTCATAAAAAAACACATGATCAGTGATATTTTTGCTATTTTGTTTAATGTAACTAAAGCAACTTTCAAACAATTTGAACATTTTTTCTAATGTAAAACTAGGCATCTTTTAATTTCTTTAAATGTTTTATGTTAATTCTCTGACCCATAAATTCAAAGAGGGCTACATATGGGTAGCTCTTGACATTGTTTTTTGGGGTGATAAATGAATTAATGATTCACTAGTCAATTCTGTTCTTTTTATGACTTTAAATCTGTTTTAAAATAAACACTTGGGTTCTGATACAGGGTTTAATAATAGCCATAGTTAGGACTTATGGAAAATCTTCTAAATTCTAAGTGTCTTAATTTCATCATCTCTGGTAGAGTTCCTCTTCCACAAAATCTGACTAATCAGTTTAGAATCATAAGAAGCAAGAGGAACTGTAATTTTAGCACAGAAATAACCTTTGAAATTTTTAAGACTAAGTTTTTCACTTCAAATATATCAGATTAGTGGCCAGAGATTTTATGAAACTTGCTTAAGATTATAAACCTCATTAAAGGCAGAAATATTCCTAAAATTCACCATTTCTGGCTCAGGCTAGTAACATATATTACCTCTGCTATCAATCATTGATAGCCTTGATCTTGGTCTTCTTTCTTTGTTGTAATGGCTAGTATCTATAAATTTATGGCTATGGGGCTTTTTTCCCCACTGGCATATACTTTCAACAAATACTTGTTAATTTCACTCTGTCAACATAAGACAAATGACTCAAAGAAAGTCTTTGGAAATTAAAAATGTTATACCTTAAGAAATATTTCCTCACACTTCAGAAGATGCTTTCTGCCAATTTACAGATCGGCTGACCCATTTCAAAACAAGCCATTTCTGCTTCTACATACTCAATCTTATTTCAACAGGTAGCATGCCTTCTATTTCTGGAACTTCACAAACTATCAAGTGATGGAAGGAGAAACAACTTTTCAAAATAACAAACATCTAGGAGTTTAGAAAATTTCACTTTGAACAACTCTGTAGTGCTTGTAAAATCTTTCATATTGTTTTTTGGTAGGAAACTAAAAGTGCAGATCATTCAGATTTAACAATAATTTATTGTTGATGAGCTTATTATTTTCCCTAAAATGGGAAAATTAGTCTTGTTATTTTCGTGTTACTACAGATTAACTTTGATTAAGGAATATATGAGTCCTTTGTTTTTATAACTTAAGGAGGCTGTACTAAAGTCTTGGAATTCATCAGAAAATTTGTATATTCTTTAAAGGTTTTAAGATTTATCTTCCATTAGCCATTGGTTGATATATAGCATCTTTATCCAAATTGGTTACTATTTGGTCACCCTATATTGCATCTTTATCAAGTTATTTACTAATTAGAAAATTAGGCTGTCAGCTACATACCCAGGTGTAACTTTATAAAATGATCCCAAAGCAAGAGGTTTGTTTTCTTTCGGTAGCTGATTGATGTTAACTGCAGTCAATTCTAGCAGTATAAGTAATCAAAAGCAGCATTGTGTCTACAGTAACTTATATTTGATGTTGCAATATAGCATATTTTTCCATTTTTGGACAGTGATTTCATCTTCCTAGTTATATTTTTTAGCTTAATATTATAAAATGTTAGGATTCCACTATTTATGGCCAGAGATTAAAATGGACGTAGATAGTAGCTGTCTACATGACTTACCGTGTAGATTTAGAAACGCGAACAGAAGTATAGGCCAGTATACACCTAAGTGCTCACGAATGCTGCTGCGAGAGGGAAGTTAAGTGGCGACCAGTGACCCTTTTGATACGTGACGTGCAATGATCTGTACTCCCCACACTGCCATTTCATTAATCCCACCGTCCACCACTTCCCCCTTTCCACCCTGCGTCAGCCCCGGAGGCCTCCCGTTCACGTCCAGGATGCTTTTCTAGAACATTTCCAGCATGCTCCCACCTGAGGATATTTGCAAGTGCTGTTCTTCTGCCTGCATTGCCCTCTCCTCAAGTCAACATACAGCTCCCTTACTTCCTTAAGTTCTTGATCAAAATGTGCCTTCTTCGTGGGGGTTTCTATGACTACCCTCTTCAAGCTTTCATCAGACCCTAAGCCTTTTGTTACTTCTTACCTACTTCACATTTGTCTTCTTAGTACTTATCAATATCCAAGCCATAAAGTATCATACTTGTTGTTCTTATTTATAATCTGTTTCTCCATTAGAATATAGACTTTATGAGAGCATGGATTTTTGTCTCTTTTATTTGCTCTTGTATCCCCAGTGCCTTAGATATGCCTGGATTGTTATAGGTGCTGAGTATATATTGTTGAATGAGTGAATATTAGGCCACACTACAAATAATTCTAAATAATCTTAAATGAGCCAGGTAGCTCATATTCGATGATACTAAACGATTACTAATTTGTTTGAAACCATATCCCGTAGCACATTTTTCTATCATTTAATGAAAGTACTAAATATGTTAGTAAAATAGCCATTTTATCTTGTCCTATATTAAAATCTAATTTCTCTTGATATGTATGAAATTTGTGCATTTTAATTTCATATACACATTTCATCACAGAAAACAGTGTTTAGCAAAATATTCATTTCTAAAATTATTATTATTAATATCAACTAAGAAAAAACGTATTTGTCAAATCAGTTTAATCATTTTCTTCATACCTTCAGCTCATTCATTTTATTGGAAGTGAGTTTTAGTGCTTTGGATTTTTTAAATCTATTATAAAAAATTCAGATGTCACATTTGTATATCTAAGACATTAACTACACATGCCTGAAAATTTACGGGAGAATATGGGGGGTAAATCATTTTTTTTAAATCCCTGAAGTATTTTTAGGTTCTCGTTATGAACATTACCTAATGTTTCTGACAAGCTCTGATTATTCTTTTTTATTCATAGTAGAAGTTACATGGGAAGACCAACAGGAAAAGGTGAATGGTACAGTAAATGATGACATACCATTGCCGCCAAAGAAACAGCAATCAGAGCCAGGTTTGTCAGGATGTGGAGAACTGCGGAAAGCATGAGAGGATAAGCATTGCATTTCATGCTTTGTAATACGTGTGTGCTTGTTCCTCATTTCTCTCATTTTGGTGTGAACTTGATAGTTTGTAGAGCCTATTTATATTAGAGTGGTGGACACTTCATTTAACATTTATTTAGAAAGTTAAAAAGAACGACTATTTTATTATTAAGATTACTTCCTTAGGAAAAAAGTGACAAATGTAAGCACTAATGATCATTTATATATTTGGTCCTTTTAACTCAAATTAAAGTATCTTCATGAAGAGACATTTGCTTTCCTAGAAAGTACTATAGTAAGCTCAATATATTCTTTAAATTGTGTCTATAGGCCATTCTTTCTTTTTCATTGCAAATGCTGAGGTATTAAACTACATATTGGTAATGATTTGTTTACAACTTCTGATGGTAAAAATATTGCCAACAACAAGGAATAATAGCATAATATATTAATTTGATAAAGATTCTTTTCAAATCATTAATTCTACCAATGAGTTGAAATAAAGTGACTTTATTTTCCTCTCCTCTCTCTGAAGAGATATGATTACTAGAAGACACAAAATTGAACCAGGATTAAAAGCAGAGTGCAAACACAATCAACTGAATAATCAGTATTACGTTTATTTTTTTATTTTTTTAAAATATATTTTATTGACTTTTTACAGAAAGGAAGGGAGAAGGTATAGAGCGTTAGAAACATCGATGAGAGAGAAAAATCGATCAGCTGCCTCCTGCACACCCCTACTGGGGATGTGCCCACAACCAAGGTAGATGCCCTTGACCGGAATCCAACCTGGGACCTTTCAGTCCGCAGGCTGACGATCTATCCACTGAGCCAAACCGGTTAGGGCAGTATTACTTTTAATTAATAATTGAGTGAGAGTGAGAGTACATCAAAAATTTCATTCAAAATTTTAGAAAACAAATGGAGTTTTTGATAATATTATTAAAATGGACACTTGCAATTTTTATTTTAAATATAACACTATTGAACTGAAGGGCTAAGTGGCATTAAAGTGTGCCTATAGTAACAATGTTAATGTGACTCATTTCCTGTTATGTCTCTAAAAATCTATATTTTAAAATCTGTCAATGTATAAGTTAAACTAACTTATTAACGAATATCAGTTGCTATCCTGTTGTATGCCAGGCATCGTGTTTGGCCCTGAGTTATTGGGGTAGATAAGATAGATGCAGTAATTGCCCTCATACAGTTTACATTCTGCAAAAATACACAAGTTAAAAATTATACTAATGATTAAGTTACTACAATTGTGATACAGCTATAGAGGAGAATAGGGTGCTTTGAGAAAAAAGTATTACACGACATAAGTTTAGAAAGCAAGGAAAAATGCCATAGTTCAAATGACTTAATCTGTAAATTCTCTTATAGTAAAACAGTTACATACTGAAAATTTATTAAAGTGAATTGGATTTTGTATTTGGAATTTTAACATATTCATAAACTTGTAAGAAAATATCTTACATGTTTTTTTCAAATTTTTAAATAAAATCACTCCTTTTTTGGAAAAAAGTAGCATATTATTATATATTAGTATATTTAAGGTGATTTAAGAAGTAAACAAAGTATGTATGGAATTAGTTAAATGTTGTGATTTATATAACAAATATCATTTCTTTGAAAATCTCTCCTTGCTATATTGTGTGATGTGGGTTTTCCTGGTCATGAACTACTATTTATTTGTTTGTCCTGTTTGCTCTCATGTCTGAGTACATGGATATGTTTGTGGCCATATATATTTATGTAAATAAATTATATTGTACATTGAAATCATGAAACAATGCAATGTTTGGCTAAAAAATGTCACCAATTTTTTAAAAAAATATCACCTTTATATAATGTTAATTTTTATGTGTTCTTTGTATTTAGTATATATTTTTCTCACCACTTAAGTCCTCTAATTAAATATAAACTATGTGTATAATAGAGGAAAATTAATATAATTAGAATGCCTTAATGTTATGGTTTAAAGTGTTTATAAATTTTTCTATTTTGGCAACTGTGCATTTTCCTATGTGTTAGGAAATTCCTGGATATTCAAACTCTTAATGTCATGAGTAAGTATGCAATATGCTAAAGCCATAAGTGCCATGTTAAATTGTAGTTTTCCATAAATATTTGTATTTATTTCTAAAATAAAGATAGGCTATGTATAGAATATGCTTAATCACTGGAACTTTGGAGTGATAAAAGAGGAGGAAGATAGTGGGACGTCAGGTGGGCGAATTACATTCCAATAACGTTTATGAGCTTGGGCTTTGCCAAGATGTGTTTGGGGCATTCTTTAATATATATTTAAGTACATTTATGATATTAAAAATCTACTCCTTGTAGCCTTTGTTTAAAATGTAATTTTTATTCACTGAATCCGTTAATTGTCAAAGGGTTGTCGTCAGAGGATTATTGTAGGGAACTTGTGGTATTAGAAAAAGCTTGGAGGACTTCAGCCCAAACCTGAGAGCAAGGTTGGCTCTGTAGCAATAGCATATATTGCTGTATTTTTTTATTGCTGTGTTATGAAAGGTTGTGCAATAAGAATACCTGGTAATCTGACCATTTTTATGATGTATACTAAGAGTATAAAGATCACTTGTAATTTTTATTTTAAATATAACACGATAGAACTGAAGGGCTAAGGGGTATTGTGTTGGCTAGAAAATATGAGTTAACCAATATTTGCATGGACTTTAAGTATTATGGACTTATTTGAAGAAGAATCTTGACATCCCTGAACTACGCTGTCCTAAGAGGATAGCCAGGAAAAGAGGTGATTTGTTTTCAGTGCCTCTAACTGAAGCAGGATTGATGAGGATCCCTGGGCAAAATAATTAATATGTTTGGTGCAAGCATAAAATACAGGCTTATTTAAAATCAAGTGATTTTAAACCCCAGGTATTATGTATAATGTTTAGAGTAAATCACTAAATGGCTTCCTCCTGGGGAATGAAGATTAGATATTGTTTAGGCCGTAAAGTTAACAGAACATTCTTCATGCAAATCAAGGATGCATGAGGAGGGCAGATCTGTTGTTTATTTGTTTTTCAATGAGCAATCTGATTCTAAAGTAGAATCCTATGGTCTATAATAATGCAATGTTATTAAACATTGAAAGGAAACTGTAATCTTATTGAACTTTATTATAATACTTACTTGGAGTTTAGCTGTTCTTATAGTAATTAGAAATGTGTCTGAGAAAAGAGCACATTTGTACATAAAATATTTTATCGCATGTTTTTCTAAACTCATCCTACAAAAACGTCTGGTAAGAAAACTAACTCTAGTTAGACTGAAGGAATGTTTTAGAACATACAGTTTCTCAGTTCCTCTAAGTGAGAGGAGCTAAATAGTTCCGAATCTACTTTGAGATAAATTTAAAGGATTTCTAATTTGTTTGAAGATTAACTGCTCCTATTTATTGAAAGAATAATCCACCATGAATTGTTATTTTCTAAGTGTAAGATATGCTACATTTAGGAAAATCTTGAATTAATTTGCTACCCTTACTGTAGTTACCCTGAGCCATGACAATGCAATTTACCTTGCTTTATCTTATTTGGAAAATATGTTTATCTGGAAGGCTGAGGGCAGTGAAACGCTTTGCTGAGTTGCTGTGTTGATTGTATAGTATTTTGGAAATTGAAAATATTCAAAGCTATGAGTTATGTTCTACTACTTACTATAACTTCTTGTGTGCTTAAGTCACTAGGTTTAGCATTATATGATTTGCTTAATATACAGGGTGGTCCAAAAACTATATACATAGTTTAACAGCTTATAGCTCAATTTTGAAAATTAAATGTATTTTATAAACATTGCCTTTATAATTATTCCAAGTGTGTGTCTACATTTTTGGGGACACCTTATATTAGCCATTACTTTTTCAAAATTGACTTTTCCATGTTGTATTTCTTATAGATCTATAACTGTAGAGAAGGTAGGGGCTTTTTTCTTAGTTTTACCTTTAAAATGATACTTTTAAAATTTATCTTAAGGAAAAGTAAATATTCAAAGATGCATTTTATTAGTGAATTTTATGCTTTAAATTTTTTTTTAGTATTTTGATATAACAGACTTTTGTTTGTTTTTTTATTCTTGAATAGTTTGATATATTTTAAAAGTAAAAATAATTTATGTCAGTCTAAATCAGTATTCTAAATTAGTCTTCTAATTAGATGCTAATATAAACCATCTAGCCTGGAAAGAAGAATTAAGGTTGTTCCAGGTCAATATTAGGAGGTTGGTAATTTCTAATTATTTCTGGATTATTATAGAATAAAAGTATTTTATTTTAGACAGAAAAATATATTGATGTATAACAAAGTAAATATTTTGTACAACACAAATTAACTGGTAGACTCTTGTAACTAAATCTACCGACATCCTCAGACATAGTGTTCTTTGTTAACAAGCATGTTTTCCTGTACGTAAAGGGAAATTCATGATTTATGAGTTTAATTGTTCATTTAAAGTTGGTTCGGTTTCCTCTGAACATACAGATACATTTATAAGGCCAAATTTGTGCTTTAGTGACTGTCATATGATAGGTTGTGTGCTATAGCTGGAAAATTAATTATTTTAAACTCCTTCAACACATGCTCTGTTTTCCTGCTGTGTTTAAAATTGCATTGGATATCAGACTTCAAGGACAGAATCAGAAAAAACAGCAAAGCTTAGGAATAGGAAAGAAGACATTTAAAAGATAAACTTTTTAGCAAGCTTATAAAAATAGGGAAATATTTTTAAATATTGTACCTTGCTTATTTTAATAAGTATAATTTATCGTAAATGTTCAATAATTTTGTGGTTGTTGACAATTATGGATAGTTATAATTAGTTTTAAAAGTCAATTCAAATACTTGGATTGAGGGATTTTTCAACAGATTCTTGTCACAGTAGAGAAGTATTGGTTTGAAATCAGTAAACTTGCCAAACATTTGGGTTTTATATTCTAGGTCTATCCTGATCTTTGTGTCATTGAGGCTCCTACTAAGTAAATGCTTAATTAGGCTTCATTTTGAAAGGTTCCTGCTCCCAACATAGACTCCTCTGCCCTTAAAAAAGTATCATTGTATGATCAGCTTTTAATAATATGTAAATGCTAATATACACTGAAAGTCTTGAGACTTCTCTTTCATTGTTAGGAATCTTTTTAACAAATGCTTGGTCCTTTAGGACATATGTTTACTCAGGTGCAATTAAATCTGATAGTAGGACCAATTGTATGTCTGTTGTCAATGTTGATAAATGGGAACGTTAGCCAATCAATGAAGTTTCAAATAGTGTCATGCGCCCTTGTTAAAGACTTGCATTTATGGATAAAGATGACCCCCTTGTATGTGCCTTTTTAAATTAAGTTGATTACAAATTATTGTTTTTGTTTGAACTTAATATATTCAGTTGTAATGTAATAGGTAATTCATTATATTGACAAGGGAAAATTTTTGGTTCACACAATTTTATATAAAGTCACCATTATGTTAATTCTCATGAGCTAACTTAATGACACTGATTACTTTATGTATCTGTTTATTTTCAGTAGATTGTTTTTATTGGAAGGACCAATACAGACAACTTTCTTATATATAAAAAATGTTATACTACTTTACTTGACTAAAAGCCCATTCTTTTCATAGCTTGCACCTGGATGGTACCTTAAATTTTAAAATGTTTGTTCAAAAATAGCTTACTATAAGTGATAAAATGCTACTTACTATAAGTGATGAAATGATACTTTATAAATGTCATCTATTTCAGTATATTATATGAAAATATTTTATTTCTCTTTTGTAGTTCATATGGTTGAATGAACAACAACAACAAAATACTGGGCATTCTCCTTTATAAAGCCTTTATAATTCTTTTTAAAAAAAATATATTTTATTGATTTTTTACAGACAGGAAGGGAGAGGGATAGAGTTAGAAACATTGATGAGAAAGAAACATCAATCAGCTGCCTCCTGCACACCCCCTACTGGGGATGTGCCCGCAACCAAGGTACATGCCCTTGACCGGAATCGAATTTGGGACCCTTCAGTCCGCAGGCTGATGCTCTATCCACTGAGCCAAACCGGTTAGGGCAAGTCTTTATAATTCTTAAGTCTAAAATTAATAACCTGCCATAGATGTGACAGTAATGGACATTAAGAAAGGGTATACTTTTACTGTCCTTAATTACTCCAACCGGTTATTGGTTAAATGAACCATTGGAAAGAGTTCTCATTAGAACTACCATTAACAGCACTGAAAAGTAGAATGTTTGACTGTGGCAAAGTAACAATTAAGGAAAAGAGGGGAGATAAGAAGAGTGGAGGGGTATGCTTAGCTTCTTAAGGTTCACTGAAGTCTGATTCATTACAATAACATACGTGAAATAAGTCTTTATATTTTATTGCCATTTAAATAAGATATGGCTGTTCAAATAATATTAGTTGTCTATGTTTCTCTTTTTTTAAAAAAAGCTCTTTTCATAAAATAGTTTATAATAAAAGCTAATCACAGGAAGACAAAAAATCCAATAAAGATTTTAATATATTTGGTACATTAAGATTTTATGATTTAAATGAATATTATATCTGCTAATTAAAGTTAAATTATTTTTATATAAGACTAGTTAAGATCTATTAACGGGTACTCTCACATAAATGATGAAAAAATTATTTAATGGGCACTTACAGTTGGTAGTGAGATCATTGTCAAAACTTTCATTTTCATCCTTTGATATGATAAAAATTTTGTGTAACTTTCTTAAAATGTTAACTTATTGGTGCTAAGTGTTACCATATTCCTCAAAGAGTAAAAGCATTGGTGAATTACTTGCATAGTTGTAGCATGTTCCTCTTTTTAAAAACATTCTAATTAAATACTGTATAATAAAATGTCAAGTTCGGGTATCACCATGAGAATATTTTTTTGCTTTTTCCTTGTTTGATGTTTTATTTCACGTTTTTGTTGGGACATATAGCACCTAGTAGAAAGAAAGTTGGCCTGTAATCAGGAGACCTCTGTCTATTTCTGGTTCTGCCACTGAACTTGTTTTGTGACCTTGGGTAAGTCACTTGAATTCTCTGTGTCTCAGTTATTCTCTAAAATTAATGATTGGTTTGAGAAGAACTTTGAATGTTTGAACCCATATAACATAGAAAACATTCCTGCAGCGCCATTATAAAATAATCCAAGATACAGGAAAATAGTAGGTAGAGAAAGAAATATTTGTTTTTATGTTTTATACCAAAAAATGTTTTCTTAGAAATGGAATATGTATAAGCAGTTACTTTATCCACTTTATGCCAATTTTATTTTAACATGTGAGGAAACTATTTTAGTAGTATAATAAATATGTCTGTAGTGAAATTTTGCATAGGAGAAAGAATGCAAGATATAATACAATTCAGCTGTCCTATGATATTAATATATCTCTGATTTTTCTACCTTTTCTTTGAGAAATGGATGGATTGGGGATGGAAAAATATGGAATATATCATATTAATGTATGAGTACAGTAATGTTCTAGTGGTCAATCCTATGAACAGAGTCTGGGTTGTACTATAATTATGATGAGATTTAGTGTCTCATGAATAGGTCAAAGATGTACTTGTATAATAATCAAAATTACATTAAGTTTCAAAATGTGTTATCCTTTTCAGTTCTCTATAATTCATATGAGGATTCCTTTTTTTCATAAGAAAAACATTTTGGTCATGTACGTTATCCTAGTGGAAAGTTTTCATTTTCTCAATATTCAGGAAAAGAGAGAAATTGGTTATAGGAAGAAATACTCTAAAGAGTTGTAATTCCAGTATACCAGTATTCCAAGTGCAGTTTGATACAATATGGTCTTCTATAAGCTATGATACAACTATTGCAGAAGTGAATGTAGTGTTTTTATTTAAGAATTTTGTGGTACCTGATTTAAAGCTAAGTAGGTAATTGAAATAGGAGATTTCGGTTTTGTCACGTTGTGTTCATGTGTCGATCATACTAACACTAATTCACTAATATCTTTGGAAGAATTTTTTTTTTGAATGCTGAATTTAGCAGACCTTTCCTGCTTTCAATCACTGTTTAAAATGTCTTTCGAACTTCTCTACAGCCAATGGGGAAAGACTTTCCAAAATGTGTGCCATATCTGTTATAGTAGATGTTGGATTTGGATGAGCAGATTTGAAGAGAGAAACATCAGTGATCGATGTGGTGTCTGTAAGAACTTTCTTAATAAATAAGCATTATCAGGGAATCCAATCCAATAAAATTGGCCTAAATTGAAGGTTAATTTGAATTTTTAATATTTACATAAAGCCATATATTTCAGCTACTCTTCTCATAATGAATTTTATTATATTTGTTACTCTCCATCATATTTTATGATATTTTGCTGTACTGAAATCATTTAGTAAATGTTGGCCTGATGACTGTACTTTATTTTCATGCGTGCACTGATCTATTTGGGAAATTTAAAAAGCATAAAATCTGTTGGAACTATTTTTATTGCTCTCTTTGAAGATGTTTCAATTAAATTTTATTTTTTACGTGATAATTAAAAATCCTAAAAGGATTTTCACTGATCCTAAATGGACTCAGTAACGCCTTAAACAATATGGTCACACTAGTAACATGGTTTTTATTCACGGTCTCTTCCTTCAGCATCAGTGATCAGGATTGGCTGTCCACAAATAATTATAACCTTTTGAATCCGCTTTTTCTCTACACTAACTTTATTTCTCTGATCCTACTAATCCATAGTAGCTTAACCAATTCATCATCAGTTCTTCCCTTTTTTTATAGAATGTGTTTGATTATATCTTTCCTACCATTATGCACAGGATTCTTTCTCCAAATGATTTGGGCTCTTTCCTTGCATGTCACTTTTACCCTTTGAGTATCTCCACTCACACCCATCTCCTTTGTCTATGTCTGTCATTACACGATGTGGTCACAGAAGACGTGGACCCCACCAGGAGAAGACATTCAGGTCTGTCTCTTCTACTGCTTTTCTCTGCTATTTTTTTATTTAGCTAACTTACCTTAGGAAGTTTTACTATTTTTTTAATTTAATTTTGCATTCTCCCCTAATATAACAAAATGTTAAACTCTTTTAGGTATTTTCATTTTAGGTAGTTGTATAGTCAACTTTTAACAACAGCTGCTCCTATTAGATGTATGAAAATAAAATGGTTATTTTTTGTGTTATATATAGAGAGATTTCCTCCCATAACTGGATATATATATATATATATACATATATATATATATATGATCAGTTAGATTACATAAGTTAATTATAATTTGCTCTTCAACTTATTTTAGACTTAAAACTTGTGCTCCACTCTTTTTTACATAATAACAAAAGCATTTTATTTCTATCATGAGTTCAGCAATGTGCTAAACTGTGGAAAATATGAAAGACCTACATGCCCTAAGCTATCAGTATCATTGAGAAGTTAAAATATGTGAGTAACATGTTATGTTTGTGTGCCAATGTGGGTGACTCTAACAAAGGTATAAAGTCAAATAAAATTTGTTTTAACTAAATGGCCAGAAAGGCTTCATGGAAGAAGTAACACTTGCAGTAAAACTTGAACATTCATTCAACACTCATTTAAAAAAAATTTTTTTTAATTGATTTTTACAAAGAGAGGAAGAAGGGAGAGAGAAATAGAAACATTGATGAGAAACATCAGTCGGTTGTCTCCTGCGTGTCTCCTACTGGGCATGGAGTCCTCAACCTGGGTATGTGCCTTGACAGGAAATCTCAACCACCAACCCACACCCAGCCAGGCCAATGAACGTTCATTTTTTAAGCACCTTCTGTGTGGTACTGTTCAAGGTGCTGGAAATAACAGGGCACAATACAGCCCCTATTTTTGTGGGCTTTTCCAATGTGGGTCTATCAAGTAAACACAATAATATTACAGGTATAATGAGAAATTATATATCTATATATTTAACATTTTATATATATTAGTGGAATCACAAAGTGTGATCACGTCCACCTGAAAAGGGTAGATATTAGTTCAAGAAAGACTGCATAGAAAAAATGATCTTTGAGTTGTATGTTAAAAACTAGAAAGATGTTGACCTTATGTGTAGAAAGCATTTCAGGGAGGAGAAATGATATAGGCAAAATAATTCAAACAGGTTCAGAAACGTAGGCAGGGAAGGGGTCTGAAGATGGTGTAGGTTATTGAAGCATAAAGTATGGGAAGGACAAGATCAGATGTTTCTTTCTGGAAAGATTAGAAGCTATATTTTAAAAAATGTACCTGTGCACTATAAACAGAAAGATAATTTATGAGGATAATTCATCAGTCAGTTAAGAGATGATAATGAGCTGAATTAAAGTATCAATAGAGGCAATTGGTACATCAAAAGTTATTTAAAGGCTTAGTTACAGATTAGATATTATCAATGCAGAGAAAGGAGGAATAAGATAAAAATCTCAGGTGACTGACTGTTTGGATAAATGGTGGTACATGTTATCAAGAGAGGGAATATAAGTTTTAAGGGAAAAACAAAAACTGTGATTGGGAGTTACAAAGTAGTCATGGGGATGTAAAGTATAGCATAGGAAATATAGTGAGTAATCTATAATAATGAAAGCATGATATGCTAATTAGACTGGACGCCCTTCCTTCCGGACAAAGCGCAGTGGGCAGGGGCTGAGGCAGAGGTGGTAGAGACCCCTGGCCAAGGTGGCGGTGGGGTGCGGGGGCTAGGGCCAAGGCCCTTGCATGAATTTCAGGCATCGGGCCTCTAGTATTGTAACAACTATGTGTGGTGACAGGTGGGCACTGGAGATATCAGGGGGAACACTTTGTAGAGTAAATGATCGTCTGACAACTGCAGCCACTGCAGTGGTAGCTGCAGCTCTATGGCACTGCCGTTTCTCCTGGCATGAGGAAGCTGAAGAGTGAGTTCTCTCAGTTCTAGGTGTAGGCCTCTAACACTGTTAGGTTGGAACTGGGTCTGTATTAACTAAACTGGAATTTAGGCTTCCACACATTCTCCTAAGCCTAGAAATAAAAGAAGACAAGTGCATTCTGTTTCAAAGGAAATAAGAAGTAAAGAAAGAATGACAGAGAAGATAATAAGAAAGGCTTCAGGAAAAAAAAGGAACTAATTTTAGAAGAGAAAGGAGTAAATTTTCTAACAAGCAACTCAGAATGGATTTCACTTGTTCAATAAAAGTTACAGGAAGTTAAGGCTTTTCAAAAACGTACTGGAGTTTGTGACCAATAAAATGTAACATCTGTATTAAGCTATCACATCTCTAATGAATAAGTTGGTATTTTTCTCATTAACACAAGCTATTAATACTTCAACCCAAATGTGATGGAAACATAATTTCATAAGGTTAATCTTTTCCCTGACGTATTAAATTGAAGCGTATGTTTATGTTTTACACCAAAATCATAGGATCTTCATTTGTGTTAATGGATCCTAGTATAGTCACTGAGGAATGGAGTTCAGCACACATTATGAAGCACCAAAAAACATTGAT
Organism: Myotis nattereri; assembly: GCF_964212035.1. Lineage (NCBI taxonomy): Eukaryota > Metazoa > Chordata > Mammalia > Chiroptera > Vespertilionidae > Myotis > Myotis nattereri. Next base: position 14,561,199 of record NC_138092.1, read on the forward strand.
TGTAGCCCTCGCAAATCATAATCAAGTTTAGTGAGCTTTATTAATGTTTACACTTTTTCTTCTTACTCTTATGAAATTTCATCTGACAAATACTTTTATTTTTCTTTTTCTTATTAATCCTCATCTGAGGATTTACAGTTACAAATATTCTATATTTTTGTAATTTGGAAAAAATTGAAAATAATACCTATAAAGAAGTTATTGCAGAGTTTTGTCCACACTAAATAATTAAAAAATGGTAGCTCTTTATTACTATGAAAACAGTTATATCAAAAGTTTATTTTAACAGACAGATATACTTATGTAGCTCTTTCCTTATGATTTATGCTTGTTTTAGAAAAATCACAGGTTTTGAATTTAAATTTAATATATCAATAATCTATAAACAATGAACTACTAAAGGGTTTAGATAATCTAACCCATCTCTATTTGTTTAAAAATAGAGAGAAAATAATTTTAATGGTAGAGCTAAGCATTAGAATATACTTACTACCATTTTCGTTACTTATTTGTGGCACCAGAAATAAGGCAAACTACTTAATTCTAGATACTTTTTAAAAACATATTATGCTTCCTTTGAAGAACAATCAAATAAGTTATGCTTTATTCTCTATTGCCTTATAAAGAAACATGTTGGTGAGCAATAAAGTATGAGATTCAAAAGGCCTGTGTGATCTTAGGTATTCATTGGTAAAAGAGAATTGATCATTTGTGCGTGTGTGTTTACTTTCAATCAACAGAAGAATAAAAACAAATGACCTGCCAAGATAAAAAAACAAAAACAAAACTACTTCAAGAGTAAGCAAATAAATGCCTAGAAAGAAAAACAAACGAAGTGTGGGCTACCACTTTTCTCATGTAGGACTGAAGGGCTGTTTTAAAGATGAGAGAAATTTTTTAAAAAGTGTATGGCAGGTTGCCAAAATGTTATTTTTAACATTTTTTAAATTATTCAAACTTTCAGATCTCCTCTCAGGATATTTTTAACACACACAACATACATATTGCTCAGAATTACAGTAAATTACAGGTTTAATGTATAAATAATGAAAATGGGTCTTGATTAAGATAGAAATAAAAATCTAAAGCAGAAACTATTAAATCTATAATGATAAAAGCACAATATGCTAATTAGACCATCCTTCCGGGCGACCTTCCGGATGAAACCAGGGCTGCAAGGGAAGCCCAGGTCCCGGGTGCCTGCCGGTGGCCAGAGGGAAGCCAGTGCTGGCAGCCGGGGGAAGGAAGGCCTACTCTTGCATGAATTTCGTGCATCGGGCCTCTAGTACCCTTATAAAATACCCAAATAATCTATTCGGCTATACTAGGCTCAAGTCATTCTCTAGGTATCATAATAGCATACTAAACTATTATATACATGATTGGCTTATATAAAGGGAAGGTTATTCCTGAAATTCTTATTCCAGTGACATGAAAGTATTTCACATTCTAAAAATTCATTTGTTCAACAAATATCTACTGCCAGGTTTTATTCTAGGCCAGGGATCCTCAAAACTACGGCCCGCGGGCCACATGCAAATACAAATATTGTATTTGTTCCCGTTTTGTTTTTTTACTTCAAAATAAGATATGTGCAGTGTGCATAGGAATTTGTTCATAGTTTTTTTTAAAACTATAGTCCGGCCCTCCAACGGTCCGAGGGACAGTGAACTGGCCCCCTGTTTAAAAAGTTTGAGGACCCCTGTTCTAGGCACTGGGGAAGTAACAGTGACAAAGACAGTCAAGGTCTTTCTCATCATAAAAACTTATATTATTAGGAAAGTAAATAGTAAACAAGACAGGTTTATTTTTATTTTTTTGTTAATCTTCACCCATTGATTTTTAGAGAGAGAGAAGGGAGGGAGGGAGGGACAGGGGGAGAGGGAGAGGGAAGCAGAAGCATCGATGTGAGAGAGACACATGGATTGGTTGCTTCCCACATGTGCCCTGACTGGGGCTGGGGGTTGAACCTGCAACCCAGGTACCTGCCCTTGACTGGGAATTGAACCCTAGACCCTTTGGTGCCCACAGACCGATATTGTAACAGTTGAGTCACACCAGCCAGGGCCAAGGTAAGTGTAGATATTTATAAGTGATATTTGTGCCAAGGGGTAGGGGAAGCCGAGGGAAGGTTAATGGGGGGAAAAAGGAGACATATGTACTACTATTTGTAATACTTTAAACAATAAATAAAATTTAAAAAATTTTTATGTAGCCTATTATGACTTGGGTAGGGAAGGAGTTCTTTTAAATAGAGTAATCCAGTAAGTTTTTTCTAAAGAGGTCATATTTTAATTAAACCAAAAGAATAAGAAGAAACCAGCTATGCAAATTATCCATAAAGATCAATAAACAAGATAAAGCAAGGGCATTAAAGTTCAGAAGAGGAGAATAATTTGGGCTATAAATATTTTTCTGAAAATGCATTAAAGTATTGGTGACAGATAAGAGTTTTAAATAGTTAAGATTTGTAGTGGCCCTGGCCAGGTAGCTCAGTTGGTTAGAGCATCATCCCCATATGCCAAGGCTGTGGGTTCAATCCTGTCAGGGCACATATGAGAACCAACCAATGAATGCATAAATAAGTGAAGCAATGAGTTCTCTCTCTCTCTCTCTCTCTCTCTCTCTCTCTCTCTCTCTCTCTCTCTCTCTTCTCTCTCTCTCTCTCTCTCTCTCTCTCTCTCTCTCTTTCTCTCTCTCTCCCCCCTCCCTCCCTCATCCCCCATTCCTCTCTCTAAAATCAATTAAAGGAAGATTTGTAGAGAGGTGAATGAATAAAGTGTAGCTCTGGATACTAGTTAAGTTATGATAAAAAGATTTTTTTTAAATCTTTTGACTCTGAGGAAAGGGTACATATATTAAAAGTCAGGTGAGTAATCAAGTACCTATAAAGAAAACACTGTGGCCCTAGCCAGTATGCTAATTAGTTAGAGTGCCCGCCTGCCCACTGAGGGCCACAGGGGGTTTGATTCCAGGTCAAAGGCACTTGCCTGGGTTGCAGGGTCAATCCCTGGCCCAGATACGTGTGTGGGAGGCAAGCAATCGATGTGCCTCTTACATTGATGTTTTTCTCTCTCTCCTGCTCCGTCCCTTCCACTCTCTCTAAAAATCAATGGGAAAAATATCTTCAGCCCTAACTGGTTTGGCCCAGTGGATAGAGCGTTGGCCTGCGGACTCAAGGGTCCCAGGTTCAATTCCGGTCAAGGGCATGTACCTTGGTTGTGGGCACATACCCAATAGGGAGGGTGCAGGAGGCAGCCGATCAATGTTTCTCTGTCATTGATGTTTCTAACTCTCTATCCCTCTCCCTTCCTCTCTGTAGAAAATCAATAAAATATATTTTTTAAAAAAAGAAAAATATCTTTGGTGAGGATTAACAAAAAGAAGGAAAGAAAGAAAACTATATAAACAGGTTGTAATGAAAGATAAATTAGTTTCATGTGAAAGAGGGTAAGTTAGCATGAATAATGCTACTTTAGGGATGATTTTCAAGAGAATTTAAATTAGGTTGTAATTTAACTAAAGAGAAGGATGTTTCTTTTTATCAGTCTGTATGAAGGCTTGAGGGGATGTTATGCAGGATGTGAGAGTAAGGATGAGGAATGGAATTAATTGTGTAAAAGGCACAGTTTAATGAAAAAGCAATACAATAAGTAAAAGTAATTGGATTAATTAATTATGTGGCATAACTTATGGGGAAAATACAGTTATAGGTGACAAGCAGAATGTGAAGGAGGTCGATAGGCCAATTCAGAGTAAAGGAATGAGAATCAGATGGAATCTCTGAAAAGAATATTAAAGATTAAAAACAGCCCTAATATAGTCTAAGTTTGGGCTCATAGGGAAATAAGTTGAAGCATTACACACACACACACACACACACACACACACACACACACACACACACAATTGGCCAAAGAGGAGATGTAACTCAAAAAGAAAAAGAAGGAAATGTTAAAAGGGAGGACACTGGAAAAAGATTTAAATGAGAATGTAGTGTGGTGGTGGTGGTGGTGGTGGTGTTGGTCTGTGTGTGGTATGTGTGTATGTCTGTGTCTGTGAGAGACAGACATTTCATGTATAAATATTTCAGATGCTAAGTTTTAGAGGACACAATCTCAGCCATTTATTTTATGACTTTAAATAAACTTTCTAATCAGTAGTAATTGAGAAAATAGTAAGTCCCATCACATACAGTTTTGCTGATAAGTGACATCATCACAACACATGTACAGCTCTCTGCACAATTCCTGGCATGGACAGAGTATTATGTGTAAGAACGTAATTGTGCAGGAACATCTAATATTAAATTCTAGAACACAAGGTTTTAACTGTACTTTTTATAGCTTTGTTACACTTCATTTTCTGTGCCTCACTCAATAAAATTCTAGTCCAAAGACATGATTGAAGAAAAAGGAGAAGCTAGCACAGCCGTGGGCAAACTACGGCCCGCGGGCCGGATCCGGCCCCTTTGAAATGAATAAAACTATTGAAAAAAAAGACCGTACCCTTTTATGTAATGATGTTTACTTTGAATTTATATTAGTTCACACAAACACTCCATCCATGCTTCTGTTCCGGCCCTCCGGTCCAGTTTAAGAACCCATTGTGGCCCTCGAGTCAAAAAATTTGCCCACCCCTGAGCTAGCAGAATCTGGTGATCAGTGGGTATGTGGGCTGGCAGGCAGGGGAGGACAGCCAGCTGAGCAGCACGAGGAACACTTTAGGGTGGCTCATACTCTGTGTCTTGATTGCGGTGAGGTTGCAGGACTATATACATTTGCCAGATGTCATAGAACTTCGCACCTAAGTACTGTGAATTTTGATTTATGTTAATTATGCCTTTATAAATCTGGCTTGAAAAATTATTGAAAATGAGTTGTTTTTATAGATTACCCAAGTACTACTAAATATATGCCCTAATGTAGTTTGAATATAAGTTTCTTTGTACTCTAGTGAAAGTAGTCTATGAAATTTGTAACATCTCTTTTGAAGTATTATTGAAAGAATATGGCAGGGAGTTAGAGAAACAGCAGACAGCTATAAAGAATAACAGGTAGCCTAAATATCTAAAACAGATTGTTAAGGTTGAGAACATCATTCAAAAGACTATAGCTCATAACTATGAGCCTCAAGGTAGTAAAACAGTTTTGTAAGTTTCTAGAGCTTTTTGTGTTTCATTTAACTTCATGTCTCACTTATGCACATATGAAGTTCAGTTTTCCTGCATTCCTGAGAGCGGAGAAAGATAATTTTATAAGCAAACACCTTACAAAGAAAAGCAAATCTATTTTCTCTCGTTCCAAATATGTCCGTTTCTAATGACCACTGTTGAAAATTCCTCAAAATTAATCAATCTGGAAATAAGTATCCCTCAAAATTGGTGTATCTTAATGACACAGTTAGGGTTGTTCACACTTTATTATTTATTTGTTTTTGTTAATCCTCACCCCAGGATATTTTCCCATTGATTTTTAGAGAAAGTGGAAGAGGGAGGGAAAGTCAGAGAGAAACACCAATGTGAGAGAAGCACGTCGATTGGTTGCCTCCTGCACAAGCCATGACCAGGGCCCGGGCCAGGGAGGAGCCTACAGTCAAGGTACTTGCCCTTGAACCCAGGATCCTTTGGTCTATAGGCCAACGCTCTATCCACTGAGCAAACTGGCCAGGGCAAGGTTGTTTACACTTTAAAAGCAAATGCTTCTGTTTGCTCCGGTACTAGTATGGATATAATTTGGCACATAATTTATTATTTTTCACAAACTTATTTTCATACTTCTCAATTTAACTTGTTCCAATATTTGTTATTCTCTGTATTACGTCTATTTTTAACAAATAATTTAGCTAACAGCATGTACTTTTTATTAAGTTCTAGTATATAATAAAGTTTAGTGTAAAATATCAGAAAACTCATTATAGGCAAGTGATTGTGAAGAAATAATCTTAAAGTAGTTTCTTGTGTAGTTTCTTAAGTTCCACATCTGAAAAGACTAATATGGAAAATCTTATAACATGCCAGGTCACTGTTTGTACTTGAGGTAAATTAAGTAATAAATGATTGCACATTTGCATTTTTAAAATTATTTAACATTTATTTTCAAAACATTTTTTATTATAACAAAAATATAAGGTTTTCAAACTGGATAATTTGTCATATTTCACATAATCATTACATTTTGTGATTTTTTTTAAAATAACATTTTTCAGTTGAATAAGGTATAATCATTGTGGATGTTTCATAAGCTCTATCTTAACCCAAATAAAAAAAAATTGCGTTTATCGTTAATTCCAGTAACTGGTGATAAATGCTAACACTCTGATGTATAAGCCTTAAATCTTTTCCATTCTATCTCTTTGTCTTTGCATAGGTTATGTACATATATATTTTATGAATAGTTTTTTTAAAGTATGGTTTATAAACGATAGTACTATATCTATCATTTAATCTGTTTTAAAATTTATTTGCAGTGTCTTTATTTTTTGTGATTTTCATATGTGAACATACATGCACACTACACTCATCATTTTTCATGGTTGCAGAGTATTCTGTAGATATACCATAAGTAAAATTAACTAATTCCCTGTTATTAGACATTTAGAGTTCCTTTTCCCAAGCCTTCATTATTATCAGGCAATGGTACAATGAATGTACTGGTATGTACATCTTTGTACACTGATTTATTTACTTAGGAAATATCCTTGGGAGTAGAATTTCAGGTTAAAAAATATGACCACTGTAAAAGTCTCTTGATACACAGTACCAAATATATTGTATTTTGAAGTAATTTACTTTTTAGCATTGTACATCAGGTACATGGGAAAACATGTCAAAAGCTAATATATGGCTGTCAATCTGAAAAATAATTTTTTATAATTATTAGATATTGAAAAAATAAGATATTCAGTAAAATCAAGGACAGCATTTTCTTTCTGAATTGTACTGCCTTTGAAAATAAGATTATAACTTGACAAAATATTAGATTCATATCTATTTAATGAGTCATTTCAGCAATTTCTATTCTTATTCCTGTGACTATGGAAAAACATCAGTAAGTTGTTTTTATAGTCTATGCTACGGAATCTAGAAAATAAACATAAATAGCCATGTGTCCTCCTGTGTAACTGTCACCTCTAAATGAGCCAATAGCAGCATACACTGATTTTATATTTTTCTTCATTGCAGTTAACTTGGCACTCACCTAAATGGTGACTGCATGAATTTGGTCCTTTTAACTATTCATCTGGAATATCTTATTTCTGTCAATCTCATTATTATTACCTGGAATCTTGTTCTATTTTGTGCCTTTTCCACATTGTATTTTCTTAGAAGAAAAGTTTGTAAAGTAAGATTCAATAAGGTAGGGGAGGGGAGGGGTAAGGGGGAGAGATCAACCCAAGGACTTGTATGCATGCATATAAGCCTAACCAATGGACACGGACACCAGGGGGGTGAGGGCATAAAGCGGGAGAAGGGGGGATAAGGGCACATATGTAATACCTTAGTCAATAAAGAAAAATAAATAAGTAAAATAGAAAAAAAAGATTCAATAGGATAGTTATCAAATGTAATTTTTTTCCTCCTCAATGGTTTGCAAGAAATACTTAATTTTTAAAATATGCTTCTACTATGTAAGTAGTATACTTTTGTAGTTTCAGTCAGAAAAATGCTACAGATAATATTTTGTTTTATGTTCAGATTACACTTATTATAAATATATTTTATGCAAATCAATTAGATTTGTTAAGGATACACTGTAGTGTGATCATTTCGAATAGTTCAACAAAAGTTTTTGTTGGAAATCCTTCATTATTAATTAAAACTTAATACTGCACAAATGCTTTTAATTCTTAAATTTAATTGGAAAACAAATTTAACATGTATCTTTTAAAAGGTTAAAATTTATAATAAATCCAATTATAAAATGCCAGCATTTATTGATCATTTTACAAGTTCTCGATATATTATTTTAAAATATAATAACATAAATTTCTTTCCTAATCTCAGATTGTTTAGAGGCACATCTTAGTTTTGTGAAGACAAAAACAAAACAAAACAAAGAAAAAGGAATTACAGATAGGGTTATTTTCCTCAGAAACTCTCATGATAAATTTTTTTAATCTTAGTTAAAGGAAAACTTTTTCTTTAAGCTGACACTGTGTATTTACCTAGAGATAGAAATGGATGGGTAGGGGAGAAGGGAGGATGTTTAAAACTTATTAAATTAGCTATTAATGGGGGGTACTAACTGATGTAGTTTCTGGATTTCAGTAAGATTAATAAGCTTAGACTTCCATGATGCCTGTGATTATAGGTTCACTCATATTTTTCTGAATTTTAGAGTTCTTTCTTGGAGCGTTGGTATTAGGTTTAAGAGATTTTTCTCTTGAGATCCCCCTATTTGAGCATTTCATTTAAGATCACAAGTGTCATCTTCTGATCACTACTGTTCAGCCTCATTGTGAAATCACTTCCAAATCGGTGTCCCCACTTCAGAGAATTTGGGACGTAAAGCTGCTTTGGTACCGCAAAAGCTGTATGTGTGTGTTGGTAAAGCAAACAAGACTAATTCTGTGTGGAGTGTACTACAGAGCTCCCTGAACATGTCTGATCTTTGCGGCACACACGTTGGAAGTGAAACCTAAACAACCACTGGCTTGCTGCTTGTTAATCTGCCCATTTGCTACTTCATGTCTAGATACAAAATTCACCCAGAACTAAATATTTTAACTTGATTGTTTTAACAACATTATACATATGACTTTAACTTTCTAGACACATTAAGTAGTCTTTTTTTTAAGTTTAAAATAACCATTGATTGGTTTAAGCTTATTGACTTAAGAACAAATAAAACTCTTAAATGGCGTATATATACCAAAGTAAATAGATATCAAATGTGTGATATGATTTTAGAAAACACATTAAATCAGAATCAACAAAATATTGGATTTTTAAAATTTTGTGACATAGAATGGACTGGTGTTTCCAACTTGAGAAGAACATTTTGAGAGATTTATGAATTTCAGCATATCTACATTTGATTTTTCTTTTTGTTACCTGCCTTAAAATATGTAGAGTGGAAAAAACAAAGGCTTTTATAATTTAACTTAGCATTATTAGGAAAGCCAATCAAACAGTTTGAATATTATAACTTAATACACTTAAATCGATTATTTCCTCAACAAATAGACAGAAATATATGCAAACTTTTATTGTAAATGGCTTTGTCCAAGAAGTGTGATTGTCCCATTAACTTCTTAATCACTTTTATTATAATTTGAAAAGGCTTTGACATTTGATGCTGAACATATAATGACTAATTTTTAGCATGCTCAAATTAAGGAATCAAATGAAAGTACTAATATGTCTTTTGTAATAAATGTAGTGTTCACACATATAAGAATGTGAATTTTAGAAAATCCTAGATAAATTTACCCTCTAAACTTGTAAGCCAGTATTCCCCACAGTGTATTTTTGCCATTGTTATAGCAAGATATTAACAGATACGAGGTGAGGGAGTAGATTCTGTGATCAAATGATTATTCTTTATTGTAGAATTTTTAGGACCTTTTGTATGCACATTTGCAGTGTAAATCTGAAAGATAGGATAGTGAACAAAAACCTGCTCTTCAACAATTTCACTTATTTTCCTTTCTATAAGTACAGCATTGGACATCGGAGCTGAAAGTTTAGAAATTATGTATTTCATCCCCCCGCCAGAGAACGAACAGTTCTTTTTCTTGCAATGATTTCTCTAAATTGCTTTTTCATTCCTCAGGGAAAGAAAAAAGAAGACTGAGTTTGGTTGAAACCAAAATAATGTTGAAAATATTATTTCCAGGTCATTTTTCCTTAGGAAAGAAGACCAGCAAAGAAAAATGAACTTGCTGGTGAAGAATGTTTTATGATGGATCTCATTATCAGTAGGATACATTCTTCTCCAAAGATATTGTTTGTGGAGTGTTTTCTTTATAAGAATAGGTTGACGACATGTAGAAAAGGGATGGAATGGAAAACGTCATCTGAGCCTAACAGGCATGTGGGGTTCCTCTCCTAAGGATTAGCATCATAGGAGAATTTTAAGTTGTAAGTTATATTCTCTAAGATGGTCCCTTGATATTACATCAGTTAAGGCTCTAACAGTGTTTTTCTATTTAGGACCGTCTATAGATGATGATTGAGTCCAGAGTTGAGAGATGTGTTTGAGATTGGAATGTAGTTGAGACCACATTTGAGAGGTTAAGATGCAAACTCTATTTACAGATTAGTATCTCTCTTATACCTCCCGGTTATCTGTTAAATGTAAGTGATAAGATCATCATAAAACCCCGATTCTACAAAATCTCTAAACCATTACTTAGCAATATTAAACCAATATACTTTAACACAGGGGTCCCACAAACTGTGGCCCACAGATCAAATCCAGCCTGCTGCCTGGTTTGTAAATAAGGTTTCATTAGAGTACAGCTGAATTCTTTTGTATATGCATTGTCTGTAGCTGCCTTACAGACAGAAATCATACGGGATGCAAAGCCTAGGATATTTACTGTTGGGCCCTTTACAGAAATCATTTGCTAGCTCCTCCATACTACCTAGTAATCAGAAAGAATCTAATGTAGCTTCAACAGAGGTTGATGTTCAGAAAATAGTCTAAATACTAGAAAAGACATATATTTGTATGTGTGTGTATGGATCTATATGTGTGTGTGTGTGTGTATGGATCTGTATGTATGTGTGTGTGTGTGTGTGTGTGTGTGTGTATATATATATATATATATATATATATATATATAATGTATTTAAACTTTTGTCAGTTGGTGCTATTCATATTTAAAATACTATTTTCAAACTATAATATCAAAATGAAACATTCTAAAAAAAAACTTCCCAAACTCTCAATGAAGTTAATATTTTTTCAGTATACATATTTTTCGATGCCTGGATGGCATCCCTTCCTCTTGGATAAAATAAACAAGTTTTATCTTATATCTTGAGAATATCTCCTGAGGTACAAACAATTCTAAACTTGTATTTTAACCAATTAATAGATATGATACTTGACTATATTTCACATTCATGTCATAGAGGCACTCAATTGATGTTATGTGTCATTCAGTTGATGTTAATATGATATGTTTATTCCTATTTTATAATTTGACACATAGCATAATCAATTATCAGATTTTTATTAAAATGTATCTCTTAAAATGAACTGATTGCCTCACTTTATTGAATAGTTGATTTAAATTTGCTGTTATACTTAAAGGTCATATAATGTAAAGTCTTTATACATTACTTTATTTAAGATTTTCTTAGTCCTCTTTGAAACCCCCCCCCCTTTATATTATTTAATTAATTAATTTCTGCTTAAAATTTGTTACTATCAAGAACTATTAGATAGATAAATTTTGTAAGAATGAATATGAAAATGCCTACCTTTAAACAGGCACATTTTTATCCAGATATCTTTATTGCAGTTTAAAGTTATGATCTTAAGCAAGGGGTATGTATGAATGTGTTTACATTCCTACCTACACTCAGTGCATGTGCATTTACTTGGCAACATTTTATTATAGTTACCAGCCTACTAAGCTATGATTATTTTTCCCAGTTTGAAAATGTGTAGTATACAATTGAGATTTTGTTTTTATTTGTTTTTTTACTTGAGAAATGGAATCTTTAATAATAAAAGTGTAATATGCTAATTAGACCAGACGTCCTTCTGGACATCCTTCCGGATGGCCTTCCGGACAAAGCCGTGGCAGGCGGGGGCCCTGGCCATCGTGGCGGTGGGGGGCCGAGGCAGCTGAGCCCCTTGCACAATTTTCGTGCATTGGGCCTCTGGTTTTCCTATAAAATGTCTCATAAAAATCACAAATATACTTTTAAAGCACTTTCTTTATATTTGTTAACAGAACTTAGTTCTTGTCCTAACAAAAGTTTTTAAAGACTCCCCCTGACTGATGTGTCTTGATGTGTCTACCTATTGTAGAGGGCATTAATCTCATTTTAAAAGCTTACCATCTCGCTCTCTCACCTCCTCACTTTTTTTCTTTTTCTGAAATGACTTCAGTAATACTCTGTGCCTTTACTGTCATGATTTCTTCTGAATAGTATTATTCTAAGAGCTTCTTTCTTGATCCCAGTTCTTGAAAATTCAAGTTCAAAATATATTGATAACTGCATCCACATGTATGCTAGGGCAACCTGTTCTAATACATGGGCTAATCTTGTTAAATTAGCCCAATTGTAAAATTGTATTTGAAACCAATTAAACTTACAACTTTTCTCCAGTAAATAAGTCAAGTCTTGATGTATTATAATCCAAAGTTTTTATAATAGTACAATTGTCAAATTTATGTGCTGTCAAATATATATTCCTTGACCTACTTGTATCAGAAAGTGTTTTCTGTCTAGTGAAGATTTGTTTGTCTTTTGTTTAAATTCATTTACATTTTCTTCAGATTAAAATTATTTAATATATTTCATAATCATGCTTTTATTTGCAAAATTGCATACTTTAAATATATCTAAAAATAATAAATTTAATCTGTATATATTACCTTGAATGACAGTAATATATCAGCCTAGCAATTCTTCTTTTATACGTCCTGTAACTAGGGCTCACAAATAAGACCTGAACATTAATTTTATGGGTTTTTTTCTACTCGATAGGTGCTATGGATATAGAGGAGAGAAATCGCCAAATGAAAATTAACAAATACAAACAGGTAGCCGGATCAGATCCCAGACTGGAACAAGATTACCATTCAAAGGCAAGACATTTTTCTTTTTAAAAGTTGTAAAATAATCAATCATATGAAACTATTAGATTCTTTTAAACAGCTGAATGCAGATTAGTCAGACATGAACATATAATTCAATAGCCCCATGATATTATTAAATGATGAAATTTATTATGTATGTGTATACCAACTTTTAGGTATAGAATTTGCCTTATATTAAAAAAATCATTTTATAATATAGGATATTAAAGGAATGAAACTCATAGATGGTCTGAAAAATAATTATTTTAGACTTTTTCATTTTATAAAACCTATAAAGGTTCTAACACCCTCAAAATGTTTAAGAACTATTATCTTCGTACTGTTTTCCTAAACACAAATAGATTTTTTTGATTTTATAATATTTTAACTGAATCTGGTTTATAAATGAAGTATTAGAAAAAAATACATACTCATGAGGTGGTGTAAGGAGTTCAAAAGGTTTTTTAGCAATAGTCTTTTTAAACTACTTTTTGGGAATAAGTTGAGGTATGAGGTTTACCAAGGTAGGAAAAAAGTATTTCATTGCTCTTGCTCTTCATTGCCTTTATATTTTCAAAATATTTTAAAGTTCATGATATCATTAATGGCCAAAGTCATGGAAAAACTTGTTCTAACGTACCTATTTAAGAGTTAATAAAGGAATGAAAATCACAGACCTTACTCATAACATTTAGTTAGTATGTATTCTATGATTTGGTAATTTAATCATTGCAATTATGTCATATTTGTGGTTTATTTATCTGTGTGATAGAGAAAAGCAGTTTGGATTTTTATATACTTACATATATTTTATATTTACCTTTTAAACCTTCAGTTTCTCTCCATTATACTCCATTCATTGGTAAAGTAAAGACTTAAGTAAACATGTGCATATGTGATAAGTAGAAGGAGTTTCTAGATTCTCTACTATATAACCTAGAAGAGGCAGAGATTCTTACATCAACATCATCTTTCAAGCCACAATCTCTTCCTCAGATACTGACACAGTGAACATAAGATTGTTCATCACAAAATTCTGATGTGCTGGAAATGGCACAGCCTAAAGCCAAGAGAGGTAAACTTAAGACAAACAAAAATAGCCCTGCCTTTACTCATTGGGTTCTAAACTTCTAGAAATTGTTCTCTAAAATAAAAGTATGAATAACTTGAAATAGGTTTGGTGAATTTCACAGAAAATAGTTTTGTAATGGTATATTTCAGATACATCCCTAACCTTTTGAACTTGATATCAGAAGTGATAGCTATGCCTTCCCAGGTATTTTTTTTATATTTCTGCCTTGGGCTATATAGATAGACCTGATCTTATGTGACCTCTGTTATGCTCTAATCTCTCATTCATTTCATATAATCCTAAAACCAAGGCATGAAGTCCTAATAAAATATGATATTAAAACTTTCTTAAACATGTTTTCCGATAACACAAATTTATTTTATTTGCTTGTTTATACCCCACGATACTTCAGGAATGTAGGTAATTTTTAAAAATACATTTAATACTTTCAATACTATTGTCAATGAAGAAATGAGTGTCAGGAGAAAATGAAGTCAAGACAAAACAAGTAAAGTTTGTGAGCAAAATGCAATGTGAGATCTTATATACCTGCCCTGTGTGGAGCTTCTACTTTGACCATGAGCTTCCCAACAAGCATCCAAGGCAGAAAGAGGAACTGGGTTGGTTGTATGATTTAAATAGTTAAATGCAATAAAAACAAGTCCCTTAAAAGCAATCGCAATGATAATTACTGTGGATACATGACAGGAATTTCTTACAGGAGGATTGACTAAAGAATACTATAGGCATGACTCAAAATATTTTTCAGAAAAACAAGTTTTGATTCCATTCCAATATATAAATAAATGAATGTTTGAGGCTTCAAGCTTACATAACTTTTACACTATTTAATGTAAGTCTTGGCAAAGGACTAATTATACTAAGCAATATAATTTCCTAAACACCTTCTATGGCAGTGGTTTTCAAGTGGTTTTCCTGGAGAATCAGCATCACCTGAGGACTTTCAGGATGTAATTCTCTATAATTATAGATGGTTCTTCATCAGTTAAGAGCACATATAGATTTGGTTATTATTAATTTTCCTACTAACAGTTCCTTAACTAATGCTCAACAGCATTCTTTTCTTTTTAATTATGGATATTTAGCGTTATATTTTCATTCTTTTCTTCCTTATTTTGATAACAAGTGCCAATTAACAGCTTGTTTTGAGCTAAGTACATTTAATACATTAGATCTAATTCTTGAAAAAAATCATTTAACAGATGGGGGAACAAATATATAGAAAGTTTATGTAATCTATCCAAATGTACATGGCCACTAAGTCATGGAAAGTATTATTCGTAGCTAACCTGCTTTTCAAATTTGAGATATCTGAGATCGCATCCGAAGCCTCCGACATGTGGAGCACATGCTGTACCCCTGAGCTGTGTTCCCGAAATGCCAGTGAAGCTGTCAAGGAGCGTTGATTTGATGTCATCAAGTGTTAGCGAAGTTTCTTTTTTAACTACACCCTCCACAGTTTACATGGCAGTGCCTCCCTGCAATTTGCAAGCTTCTGACTGATAGTTTGTAAGCAACGCTTACTAATTTTCTAAAAATCTCTTTAATAACTCACCAGGCAAGCATCTCTAGAGAAATGCTTATTGTTACTGTCATCCTAAGAATATTTTAAGTATATTAGGAAATAAAAAGCAGAGCATCTTTATTTAATAAGAACAGCAAAAGGCATTTGCAGATATGATTTCTATTTAATCAGTGGATGATTTCTTGTTTTTTCCCCCTCAAAACAGAATTTAACTGTGTAGCCAATGCACCCTTGCATGTCTATTGCATTCTCCTTATCTATTCTACTCTTGGCAGATGTTCAAAGATCAACTTTTATTTTTTCTATAAAACCAACATTCTATGCTCTTCATTGGTTCAGAAAAATGGAATTTGTCTATTTAACAGAACAAATTATAATTCAGCATAGACCAACTACCCTTCTGGGAGTTATATAATGGTTAATTAATATAATTAGCAATAATTGAAAGTCAAACCATGCGGATAGCATATCTGGAAATTGATATGGGGAATTTGATCATTTTATTTAAATATGATTTTTACTTTTTACATTAGCCATATTTGATATTTTAAAATTATCTCAGAACCTGTTTTTAAAAGGGTAGTCCATAACATTTCAACAGAGACTGCTATACAATTCATTGGTACAGATTTATTTGGAACTCAAAGCCTATTTCTCTGTAGAACCTGTGCCCTATATAAAATGGCAATAATATTCCCACAGAATCATCACAAAAATATCTAACCCCATTATAGCACTTAGATTATTACTTTCTGAGTTCTTATTTACCTCTCTAGAGTTAGTTAAGTAGTATAGCCCTAAATTGCTTAGAACTTTCCAAGGTGGACCATAAGTCCATGCTAATTCATTCAACCCATAATCTCATATATTGAGTTACCTCTGTGGGACCAGACAACGATGTAGCAAAAGGAAGGCCAGGTGCATACCCCATCCTAGGCACTGTCACCTTTTCACCCAGGCTCTCTGTCTTTTAAGGGCTATTTACCAATTTCAGAGGCATGTTAGAAGGATAACAATCGAACTAATTTACATTAAAATATGCATAAAACACACACAAATAGTTTTATGTTTTTTTTAAACACACACATCCTGGAAATAGAAATAAAACTCACATGATTGAATTGTAGGCCATATCAATATACCAAAAGTTTAAACAGGTAAAGATGAGGTGTTTTGGGCAAGTAGATAGCCACTGTTATCTGAGCTGCCCCCTTTATTAGAGCTTAGTCTCCTCTCAACACTGAGAATACACATTAAATGCCAACTTTAAGTGCTTTACATTGACTTTCAAAACACAGCCAGTAGGGACATCAGAGAGGGGAGAGGAGACAGGTTGGGGCTCAGTAGGAGTGGCTGTTTGTAGGTATGATGTTTGTACTTCAGACTCCAGTATCATCACAGTGTCCCAGCAGATCATAAGTGTAGCTTGGAGTTGAGCAAACTCCACCTGGGTGACTTTGGATAGGTTTTTAAAATTTATTAAACAAGACTTTGAGATCTGTTTCACAGGGCAGTGATTAGGGTGAAACGAGAGTATGTATATCAATGGTTTAGCATTTAGTAGAATGCTCAATAAATGGTGTAGCTAATATTTGTTGTTATTATTTTTTATAATAACATCAAATAGGCACCAGAAATTAATATGATGAGGTCAAAAGAAATGGTAAAGAAATAATTGAACTAATTAAAAGGATTTCAGTGTAACTCAATTATTATTGAATGTTTCCTTTAGTCTCTAAAAGATTCAAGCAATGTAGATCTAAAAGGAAAAATCAAATTTAGGGGAAAGAATTTGTGAATCTTTGAGGGATATGGAGATTTAAAAATATAAAAGGAGAGTGGAACATAATATGTGATGAGAAATTACAAACTAAATTACTGAAATTGAGTAATTATGTTACCACGGTTGATATTAAACATGCCTGGCCCTTGTGAAATGGTTAACAGGTACACATGTGGGGATGGGGATTTAACAAGAAGTGCAGTACTCCTTATTAGCGGTGACATAAACCGATCTGAAAAACCAAAAGACTAAATTTATATAAAGCAAATTTTAAAATGTAGATTGGATGGCTTTATACAAATTACTAAAAAAACACATGAAAATACAGGCATTTATAAAGGTGAAGAAATGAAAGATATGCTATAATTTTATAGCAGTGATTGAAATAAAATGTTAAAGAGAAAAAAAGTATTTGCCTAAGCAGCAAAGTTGAGTTGCTGGTAGCATACGACACCTTCCAATAACGTTCTGGGTGAGCTGGGCTAGTGCCACTGGAGAGAAATCTGAAGCCTCAGTTCTCAAGCTGCCAAGAGACCCTGATATTCACATAAAACAGACACCATGGTGCCAGTGTTATACCGAACCATCTGATGAAGAGAAGTGGAGAATTCTCATAGGAGTGAACTCCATCTCCCAGGTCCTGCAGGAGTAGCTTAAGATGTCCCTTAGAAGTAATGAAGCGTCCTTTTTTGGAATAGATTGTCTACTGTTTCATGAACAGAGGTAGGATTCAGATTTTCAAAAAAATTCCTGCTGGACTCAGTCTAGCCAGGTATCCAGCAGAAAGATTTCAGTTTTTTTAAATCAGAATTAAGATCACCTACTCATAGTTCTCAGCCCAAACCAGGTCAAGAAACCTTACCAATCAATCTTAGTGGCTGCACCAGGATGTCTAAGCTTCAATTCTACTTAGTAAAATTTTTCTGCTGTTGTGTTTATTTCTGCACAACCCTGCAGTCAGATAGCTTCATGTTCTGTAGCAAAATCTCAAGAGAACCCAGCCTCAACACCTTTAATTAGTCGCCTGCTATGTACTTTTTTACATCATTCCAAGTGTATTTATGAAGAGAAATAAAACTAGATTTTAAAATCTAGATGATTAAACTATTAAGAGTTACAATATGGGCCTAGAAGCGCAAGAGATATTAGGGCTAATCTTTATCATGACCTGATTTTAAAACCTGTAGTCTCACCTACAAAATCGACAAGTGCTAATTAAAAGTGAGTCATGGATTGAATGAAAAACTAGATAAGGTCATATTTTAAAAGATTTTATATCCTATTTTCTCTCTTCTGAGGTTTTTTTCTTATTCCTGTTTGTGAAAGTAGATTTCTCATTCATTAAATTCACAAAACTAGAATTAAAAAGTAACTAAAAATTTTCTATATGGATTTATATAATTTCTTGATTTATCTTTGAGATAACTAAAGGAAGGGATGATCAATATATCAAGGGAGGAATAGCTGTTGCAAGTTTAACTTCTTGCTATTGGTGGGCATTACTGTAACCATAGCAGCAACCACATTCACAGCACAGCTTCTGAAATCTACGTGACAGTAATAGAGATATAGAGGCAGTTTTGTTCATTACTCTTCAGCTTATGTTCAGTGATTATGATTAAATATAGACTACAGAGTAGTATTAGAAGTGTGGACTCCGGAACCAACTGCCAGAGTTCAAATCTTACTTCTGTGACTATTTATATGACCTTGGGCAAGTTAATTAACATCATTGTGCCTAGATTTCTTATTCTACTGGACATGGTGATCCTAGTACCTACCTCATAGGATTGTTTTCAGGGTTAAATCCATTTATATATACGTATAATGCTTAATCAAAGTTTGGAATATAATAAGGAATAATTAAATGTTAGCTGTCATATGATGGTGATGATGATGATGATGATGATGAGGAAAAGAAAAATTGTTAAATTGTTTCCAACAGATAAGCACTCATACCAAAGTCCTTGGGGGTTCAGGCCTATATTTTTTTCTATCAACAATCTATTAGATATTGAAGGTAATCCTAAAAATATGTGGGTAGAAAGAGAAGAAAAGTGTAAAAATTAATGATAATTTTAAGTCTAAAAATTTATTTGAGTTGTCTTCTTTCTATCAGTTTAGTCAACTTTTTATCTACCCCAAGTAATTATTCTTAACATTTCTACTCTCTAGCAAGCTGATAGTACTTCAACTTTAATTTAGAGAGATAATTATATTTACACGTAATTTACACACACACACACACACACCCTAAAGCTTTGAGACAAAGCAGAATTTCTTTCCTCCATATTTTAGCTGATGGAAGCAACAACTATTCACTTCCTTTTTGTCTCACAATAATACAAATATACCTTGCTTTATGTTAAAGATCTACAGTTAAAATAATATTCATGGAATTTTAGAAATTTTATAGTTTTATATGTGATTAATCTTTGAACTTAATAGATTCTAACTTCAGGGTTGTTTTTTCCCCCCTTAATATTTTGTGTTAGTTTGCTAGAGCTGCCCTAACAAAATGCCACAGACTATGTAGCTAAAACAATAAAAACTAATTTTCTTGCAGTTCTATAGAGGCTAGAAATCCAAGATCAAAGTGTTGACTGGTTTGGTTCTTCTCAGACCTTCTTGGTTTGCAGATGGACGCCTTCTGGCTGTCTCCTCACATGGTCATCCCTTTGTGTGTGTCTGTGTCCTAATTTTCTTTTCCGCTAAGGCAGTGGTTCTCAACCTTCCTAATGCCGCGACCCTTCAATACAGTTCCTCATGTTGTGATGACCCCCAACCATAAAATTATTTTCGTTGCTACTTCATAACTGTAATTTTGCTGCTGTTATGAATCGTCATGTAAATATTTGATATGCAGGATGTATTTTCATTGTTACAAATTGAACATAATTAAAGCATAGTGATTAATCACAAAAACAATATCTAATTATCTATGTGTTTTTTCCGATGGTCTTAGGCGACCCTTGTGAAAGGGTCGTTCGACCCCCAAAGGGGTTGCGACCCACAGGTTGAGAACCGTTGCTCTAAGGACACCCATCGTACTGCATTAGTGCCCACCCACATGACCTGTTTTTACCATGTCTCTGAATACAGTCACACTCTGAGGTACTAGGAGCTAGGACTACAACATATGAATTTGGGGGTACATAGTTCAGCTATAACATATCTCTACAAAGTAATTATTGGCATTTTAAATATTCACTTTCATACATTATGAAAGCATATTTGATTATAATGTGAATATTGATTCTTAAGTAAATACATTATTTCAAACTTTTTGATTTCTTAAAATGTTGTTATTTCTCTCTTTTGATTTTTCCAACTACATTTTCTCGTGTCCTAGCAGATGGAATATATTTAGTTTTGTGTTTGCAAGTTTATTTTTAAAATTATTTTTCTTAATTTGAAATATGGTTTTCTTATTCTTAATTTTATGGGGACTTTTAAGCATTAGTCATTTTTCTTTACCTGTATTTGTGAATTGCTACCATATAACCACACATCATACCAGGAAATATATAAAAGATATTTATTAATGATAAGAAGTCATTTGAGATGACTAAGGCAACACCCTATGTGTTAAAGAACACTATAAAATTGCAGGAGAATTTTTAATTTCTTTTTTAGTAAATATAATGTTACTAAACATTGACAAAAGAAAGAATTTTAAAGTTGCATTCAGCCACCTGCTGGTAAAAAGGTCAATCTATGGACAATAGCTGCTGTTGACAAGAGCAATAATTTTTTGCTGTTTATTGCCTAAGGACACACAGAGGAAACAATTTTATTTTACCTCCAGCAAAAAAGAGATTTATGCGTTGATCTTTGCTTTCATCAAGCCTCCAGGGTTACTGGTTGCTAACAACTAGAATGCCCTACAGGGGATACAGGGATGAATGTTATTGGTCACTAGGAGGAGCGAGATACTGCTTTATAGAATCAAGTAGGATATGGAAAATAAGGAAGGAAAAAATGTGATAAATCAGGCAGAAACATTCTTTTCTAACTCAAATGTCATATAATCTAAAAGGATTAAGTATAGACAAAAATTACAAGTATAAAAATATTGAAAACAACAGAAATATGAAAACTTACAGACCTTCTGAACCCGTGGCATTTATCACCTCCTAAAATACATATATTCCGTCTTATATGGTAATTACTTGCTTATTTCTTGTCCTTTGGGTTAAAGTATGTACTTCTTGAGTATAGGGACTGTATTTTACTCATATTTGTCATCTCTCCAGGACCAAGCATTTTGCTTAAAGATTTTAGAGCAGGTGAATATTAAACATTTTTGTACCAAGGTAAGAGCAAGATATGAACTTCAGGAGAAAGTTTAGGCAGGTTATTGCATGAGTCAGAAACAGATTTTCTAATGGGCATATGATTAGGTTTCTGTCTAGAGTTAATCACAATCGAAAGAATGCTGAGAAATGGAGGATGTGGGTTCTAATTCTGATTCTACCACTTAGGTGATAAGACTTTGGATAAATTTCCCAGTAGTTCTTCACAGCCCACCTTTTTTTTGTGTACATATTGAGGGAACCCTGTGATCTATAAAGTGCTATGGGAATATATGGTTCTTTGGAGGCTGCATTGAAAAACATCACTATTCACACTTTGGTTTTAGGCAACCTCATCATTAATTAAGCAACTCATTTAATATCATAGCCTTATCTTTAAAATTAGGTTTGAGCTAGGTTTTTTTTGTGTTTCATTTCCTTCATCTAATGTTGTTTTATTAATTGATTCAGTAATCTCTGATCAGTGTCAGGCTCTCTACTAGATGTATTCTCACAGGTGATTGAATTATACATTTTAAAATGAACTTCTGGCTTAATAATTATGATTTAGAGAATAAATATATATATATAATGTTTTTGCCTATTACTATACATGAAATAATTGGTAGCTAAATTTGAATCAATACTTAAATCAAGACCTTTAATCAATTAATGCAGTTAATCAACTAGAACAGTGTAGAGCCATCTACATTGATAATTTCTATTTAATTTGGCTAATTATAACTTGAACATATCTACAGTTTTATTATATGATAGCTTTGTTCATGAGCACAAAATTTTGTTGTAATTTTTCTTCAGTTGGAAAGAAAACAGAGACTATTTATTGGCAAAATAAATTCACTAATGTTTTTCTAAACATGGAGTTTTGATTATTTCTATTTTATCAGTTTTGAAGATTGTAAAGTGTTACTCCAATCTGGAAATAATATAGCTAATCTTGAAATATATCTCATATGAGAGAAGGAACTTTTGGCTTGTGGTAACTTCAGGAAGTAGAAATATTGTGTGTATGGAATTCGGGTATGGAACTCACCCTACTACATGGGAGTGCCCAGTAATGGTATTTTTCTTTATTATAACATGTGAGGTAGGGGTAATAAAAAAA
Source organism: Myotis nattereri (assembly GCF_964212035.1). Classification (NCBI taxonomy): domain Eukaryota; kingdom Metazoa; phylum Chordata; class Mammalia; order Chiroptera; family Vespertilionidae; genus Myotis; species Myotis nattereri. The sequence continues at coordinate 14,583,786 of NC_138092.1, forward strand.
CACCTGACAGCTGAATTCCATTCTGATGGGTGAACTAAACTCACCAGCTCTGTACAACTCCCTGAGCAACAAAGAAATGGCTATGATTTATAATTGGCCTTTTCAGATCATTTTCATGGCTAGGAGTACTCACAGCAAGGCCTACAGTCTTCAGGGTCCAGTCATATAAGAACATGTTCCTTCCTAAGCCCATTTCCATTTTCTCCCAACACCAACACATTGCAGAATAATACGTGAGGTGAGGGACATATCAAGCAGTGGGGAGATCTTTAGCAAAATTATAGAAGTATATGATGAGCACAAGCCATGCTTAAGGAGCAGCTAGCTGGTGCTTCCTTTGAATAGAAATATAGAGCAAACTGGGATACATATTTGGAGATAACATTGGAAAAGTTGGCTGGGACAAGATTGTGGAGGGCTCTAATCACTCAGTTAAAAATGTAGAATATTCATTTTACACTCATGGGTTTTAAAGGAGTCACTCAAATGAACAAATTTGAGCATTTAGACGGCAACTTTAATGGTATATTTAAGATGCATTTGAAAAGGAGATTAAAGACAAGGAGTCCCATGCATAGGCTATTGCTCTAGTCCAGGCAACACATAACTGTTATTCCTTGCCATGGTTTGAGTATTGGTTCCATCCCAAATGCTCTTAGTGCAAGCCCTGCTGAAGTGCCCTGTCTTCTCACATACGGAATGAGAGTAGTGGGCCTCTTCCAGATTTTCAACAGAATGTAATGATTTCTGCCCTATCCTAAATGTAATGGGTCATTGTAATTCTCAGGCCCTTTCAAGTTTTTCAACACCCAAGTTTTTCAGGCTATTATTTAGTCCTTATTCTCTCATACACAAGTACTTTGAGTTCCTCTGTTATTTTCTAAAGTATGAATATTTGATGGGAGCCCCACTTAATATTCCCAACCCATTAATTTTTGTTGTGTTCCACCTGCTTCAGATTCCCAGGACCTTGCTCCACTTTTGGAATGCTAGCTGGCCACTTAGTATCTGTAATATCTCTACCTATATCCTAATAAAAGTTATAAATATTCTCTAAAAAATAAACAAACATCATGTGATGAGCCATATAATATTTGAAGATATTTAAGAAAGACTAAATATCAGGAATTCTTATGGCTAAGAAGTATTTCCTTGTGATATTTCTTAATTCTGGATAGGTTTCTGCAGGTTTCTAATCTGCAGGTTTAGAGAATGTTCTAGTCATAATAATGGTATAAGTGTCTTAACAGTGACTCTTCTCTCTTCTGGAGAAATAAAGGGCTCATTGGTTTGGACTGGCAGCAGACAGTCAGTTCTATTCTCTCTGGGCTTGAATATAAATGAAATGTTATCTATGTCAGAATGAGATACTGTTATTAATACATTCAAGAGTCTGGGAAGAACAAACTTTGAGAACACTTCTTGATTGAAGCAGAAATTTCAGGAATAATAAAGGATATAAAAATGAATCTAACACCTGAAACCAATACAAAATAACACTGAAAATAAACTACAAAAATTAAAAAAAAATTTAAAGCTGTTGAAAAAGATTATGTTATATGGCTACATCTAAATTAATAAATGTCTAAGTGGTAATGCATACCTGTAAATTTAAAAATAACAGCTGTCTTAGATGTTGGAAAAAATGATATAGGAAATATTTGAAAGTTGTTTGTAAGCTACAAACATTATTCAATTTTTAATAATTATTAGTGTTATGGTCATCAATTATTACATTCCTTGGTTTAACTTTTCTTGATGCCAAGTATAAACATAATTATAAAAAGTAACCCAGGTTAACAGCTTTAAGAATAAAAAACCATGAATTTCCAAGTTAGGCTTGGTGTTATCCTACTGTAAGTAAATCAGCCACTCTAATGTCAAAGAACAATGACTTATTTTTAAGTGGGATATGGAATTAGGAACTTAAAAAGTTTCATAGCTTTTTTTAAGTCAATATAAAATGTTTGAGATTGTAGCTGAATGATGATGATGAAAATTGAGATCACAATTTAGAGCTTCTTTAGTTTCTTCATGGGCTATGCCTAATTATTATCATGACAAATATTCTTTAAAAAGCTTACAATGGGCTCAGAGAAGAGACTTGCCCAAGATTACATAGTGGGAGAGTAGTTACACATTTATATCCTTCAGCTTCATAGTCCATGGTCATCATGATATACTGCTTCTTATCATTAAAATCAGATGGCTATATTATGGTTTTCATCGATATTGCTGGTTAAAGAATATCCCTTTATACCATGAGGGCAGAACGTATTTTTCTGACACAGAACAGAATGAGTGGCCTACATTCAGGTTTGCATTCAGATATTCATAACAAAAAATCTGACAAAACTATCTAAATAAATACAGAATTTTTTTTTCCACAAACAAGGAATCTAATCAGTAGCCCTAGCTGGTACTATTCCCTGTTTTTAGAGCTTGTCTTCCAGCTCCCTGTTCCTGCTTCAATTCCAAAGAAAAGTCAAGAGGGAAAGGCAAATGGCCATACCAGATGAGTCAGCTCACTGTACTCCAAAAACCCCATGCCTGCTTGTATCTCAGAGGCCAGACTCAAGGCAAATGACCACTCTGGTTACAAGGGATTCTGGAAAATGAAGTTTTGTTTTGTTATTGTTGTTAGACAACCAAAGTAAATCTGGATTCTTTCAGTAAAGAACGAAAGGGGAGAAAGAATATTGGTCGGCATTCAGCAGCAACTGTGACAAATAAATAAATGTAATAGACTCTGATAACCAATGTGAAAGACCAAGAACCCATCCATAAGCCCCAAATAACTAAAAGTTGGGATACTTGTTTCTGTAACATGAGTGAGCAATATTTCTTGACTGATTAGAATGGATATTATTCGAGGGGATGTCAAAGATAACTTACAAATTTTCCAGGTTTTAGTTGGATATGGAGCCTGTTAAATAATGCAGGAAATATAGGCAATACAAAAACAGCTAGCTTTGGGTGAAAGAGAATAAATTGGGTTTTGGCCACATTGAATTTGATGTACCTGCAAAATAACATATGAGAGATGTCCTGTTAGAATCTGGAAATACAGGTCTGAAGCTTAGGAGAGAAGTGAGGGCCAAAGATAAGGATTTAGTAGTCCTTATATGGTAGTTAAAATGGATAGATAATGGATTAGATCACCAGTGGGGAATATGTATAGTGAAAAGAAAAGAGGGCTAACAATTGAAATTATTGGAAAATATAATTTAAAATCAAGTTAGAGAAAGCAAAGAAAGCAATGGAGATTAAAAAGGATAGGTGGGGAGACAGGAGGAGCTATGAATGACATTATCTGAGAAGGCATTATGAAGAAGTTTCAGGAAGAGAGTGGACTTCAACAACATTAGATGTAACAGCAAAATCAGGAAAGAAGAAAACTGAAAATACACTACTGGCTGGTAAATTAAGATATTATTGGTGGTTTTTGTTTGTTTTTGAGAACAGTTGCAGTAAATGGTAGAAATAAGTGGGTGAGAAGTTATGGATTCTGAGGAGGAAAGTGGCAAATGCACTTGTTAAAGGCAAACGCGTGAGCTCTGCATCTACCTGAGATCTTGAGCCTGGGATTTTGTTGCAAAACTGGCATTCCCATCTCTGAAAATCGTGAGAAATCAAGGGAAATAAATAACGGATGACATTTCTCAAGGAGCAACTTATTAATAACAGGCATAGAGTTCCCATTGTGCTAGCCTTTGGGAAAGTCATAACTGACTACTACCAAGAATTCTTTCTCTACACATTCTTCAGGAAAAGTAACTAACCTTATAACTTTCCTTCAGACCAAGAGACAAAAGTATCGGCCTCTAGGCTAATGGCTTATCCTTTCTACAATTGGGGGTTGTTACCTTACACTGTTCCTGCTGTTCCATCTTTCACAAGATTTACTGAGGACGAATTTACAGTTCTGATATGTTGTTGTCTTTACTCATTGTGTTCTCTGGAGTCTGAGTCCTACAAACAATGTGTGTATTCCTAAACCACACATCTTGTGGTGTGCACCAACTCTGTGTATAGTGACCACATGTAACTTGAAATCAGCTGTGATGGGAGTATTTATTCCTCAGAAATCAACAATCAGAACTTTTCCCCCTTGGATAGCTGTTTGTTAAACATATGCTGGTACACCACTGCCTATACTCCCGACGGAGAATGAAAGAATTAGGTGACTAAACTATTCAGTTATGATCACAGTATTATATACTCTGATAAGATACTTTATACTGGAGATTATATATCTATCTATCTATCTATCTCCCAGATAAAACAAGCATTCCATTCATTTTTATTCATACAGTGTTCATTCAGTTCCTACTAAGTGCCAGGCACTGATCTAGATAATGGGAATACTAGGGAGTTTATAATCTAGCAGGATAGGTGGATAGATAGGTAGATGGATGAATAGATAGGTAGGGATAGATAGATAGATAGATAGATAGATAGATAGATAGATAGATAGATAGATAGATAGATAGATAGGTAGAGATAGATGATAGATAGATAGATAGATAGATAGATGATAGATAGATAGATAGATAGATAGATAGATAGATAGATAGATGATAGATAGATAGATGAGAGACAAAGACAGATATATGATAGAACTATCACAAAGGTATGACTAAAGTAGTTTAGGAACACTCAAGGCAGTAATTCTCCGAAGGAATTAAGACTTTTCTAGTTGGGATTCACTTGAAGATTTATAAGGCTACACCTTAAATTAACCCTCATTTTACTGTGCCTTTCCTGTCTTCTCCCTCTTTATCACACAATGCCCTCTTTAGGAGTCCTATCTAAACAGAATTATCTCTGACAAACAGGTTTTGCTCAGTGCAGCATTTACATCAGGCACTGGTAAGAGACTTGGCTGGGACAGAGAAAAAATCACCTCGAAGTAACTCCTCTGAGAGAGTATCTACAATGGTGGTATTATCAAAAGACAACAGCTACGCTCTTTGAATTATGATATGAAATAAAAATAGGATATCAAGAAAGAGAACATTTTCTTGCTCACACGGGTCTTCCATTGGCTACAGTGCCAAGACTCCCTCTACTCTGTTCTTATCTCCTCTATATCCCCCCACCCCCACCCCCCCACACACACCCCCCACACACACTGATATCAAAGGCCTGCCCACAACTTCAGCCTCTCCTTTCTCTCCCAAATATTGTGTTTGCTCTAATTTTCCTCATATTCTGATCTATTCAATGTGTTTTCTCCCCGAATATATCAATAGTCCTACAAGGACATCTCCATGACATAACACTTTTTTCTTCAAACTTGGGCTTTCTTATTGCCCAGTATTTTGCAACTAATCAATTCTTGGACTAGAGTTTTAGACAACAGATTGCAATTTTTCTGGTGAGATTTATTAAATTGAAGATTAGCCATGCTTAAGGGAGCTCTTATAATTCCGCCCACATGTTTTGTTTGAGAAGTTCATGTACAAAGCTCAAACAACCTGAGTTCCTCAGATGCTGTAGAGAAATCATTGGGAAATTACCTAATTAAAAATGTCAAGTGAGTATACTGGAGAAAGTAACAGTTTTATTTTAGAAATTTGAATATACTTCTTTTCTCCAGAATATTATTCCAACATTTTAATTCAAACTTTTCTTTCAAAAGGGCTTTGCAGATAGGCTGTTACTTTTCACTAATCTTAGGTAAATAGAAAGAACATTAACTTCTCCTGGCCACTTAGAAACTCCTTAGCGTCCGGAACATGCTGAACAATAATAATTTCCTGTAAAATTTTCTAGTTCATGATCTGCTTAATAGTAATGGACAAAGCATCAAATGTTGTCGGGAAAAGCTTCCTCGCTCTCTTACAAGATCTTAATGATCTCCAGTCAGAGCACCGTTTTCAGCTGGGATTGTGTAATCCTATGCAAAAAAAATTTTGTTTTTTTCCTTTAAGGAGAATGATGAACATATTTATTGTTCATCCGTCAGCTATAAACTAATACATGCTAAGCCTTCATTGTTTATAGTGCCAGACAACACCAACTCTTTCCTAACTAAATAAATGAACTTATTCACATTTATAACTCTTTACCTTGGTAAAATAATAATTTAGCTGCTTCTATCTCACTATGAAAATATATAACTTTTGTTTATTATACATTAAGACAAGCAAAACTACATTTAGTTAAAGCAAAAGAAATGAACCATCTTAGAAGTAAACAGTGTTAGGTCATCCATTACTTTGTTCTGGCCTTTTTGTGAATTGTATATATGGAGATGTTATACTCTAAACATATTTAAGATAAGTTCTGAAGTTTTATTTATAAAAATATTTTTCTTATCATGTCTTACTTTCCAAATTTCTCATTCTGTTGCTCATGTGTGTATTTGTAGCAGAAACCTGAGCTGTGCGCCAAAGGTAGACATGCTTGGCTGCTTAGAAGTGCTCAGAGAGATGTACTTGGTTCAGGCCTTGAGCAGACGGCAGAGTCGCCATCACACTGGAGATTTTGCCTCGTTTGTGTTTTTCCTTTATGTGAATTTTTCCATTCAGTCTTTTATTTAATGACCTACTTTTTAGTCACTGCTATGTGCTAAGCTCACTATTGGGTATGCTGAGTCATATTTCTCTTACTCCTCACAATAATTGTTAAAATGGGATTTATTCTTATCTTACTGGTTCGAAAGCTAAACGTGAGTTTAAATTAAATTAAATACCTGATTCTTCAGTGCTAAAAGAACTCCAAAGATAAGGAAGATATTGTCCTGACCTTTAAGAACCTTTATTCTAATAGAGAGTTAGAAAATTATACATGAACACACACACCTATTACACACACACCACCTATAACAAGAGGTGTTGTGTGACGAATTATATAAAAGGCATAAAACTGTAGTACATAGAATCATATCTTTCCTTAAATTTTGCACATCCAAAATTTTAGCTCAGCAAAGTAGATTATCTGAGAGGTCTTAGCCAGAGATATGTGCAATGTACACCATGTGTATTTAAAAAACACACAAATTCTTTTTTTCCCCTTTATTAATTAAGGTATTACATGTGGGTCCTTATCCCTCCACCACCACCACCCCCCCCCCCGCCCCCGCCACCCTCCCACACACACACACTCATGCCCTCATTCCCCTGGTGTCTGTGTCCATTGGTTAGGCTTATATGCACAATTCCTTTGGTTGCTCTCTCTCCCTTCCCCCACCCTCCCCTACCTTCCCTCTGAGGCCAGCCAGCCTGTATGCACCCATGGATCATAGCAGCAGGTTCAAAAGTCATGACTGCCTAAAAAGACTAAGGCTAAAGTATGCATAGTCAGATCCTAATGACTGAAATTCAGAAGTCAAGTAAGCAGTTAGGATGTAGAACAAATCAGAAAAGAGCCAGTTGGGAGACACGGGAGCACAAGTTTCCAGGCGGTTTTGGATCTCAGGATAAAGCAGCAGGGAGATAAATGAAAAACAGAGCAGCTGTGTCAGCCAAGAAGCGTCATATATTTCCTGCTGAGGCAGAACTCATGGTGCAGGTGGGAATGGAGTAATTCCCTGTAAGGTGGTGGGATATGGATGAACCTGGCCAGATGGGAAGGTGAGGCCTGAGTACATACTAGGAGTTAGTGGGGAAGTTTGGTTTCACGTTTAAAATTAGCCTTATAGAAATATTTTCTGAAACAAAATTATTGGATATATGTAGAAATAGTTGTATTTTTATTGAAGCTTAGAGCATCCGTAAAGTAATATATTTATTGTTGGGTATTTCTAACTAATACCTCTTTTGATAAAGACATTCCTAGAATTGATACTAAGCCAGTGTTCAAGTTACTATCTAATCATCAGCATCATCATTATCATCATCATTTGTTATGTGTGAAGCACTTGTTATGTGTCAGGTATTTTTCTAAGTGCTTTGCATACATCATCTTATTTAATCCTTGCAGCAAGCCTAGGAGATGGGTATGGTTGTTATTCACTTTATAACAGATGAAAAATGGAATCATGGAAATAATTATCCCAATATCACATACCTAATAATTTGTGTAGCCAGGATTCAGACCATTGATTCAGTCTCATCCCAGAGCAATTGCTCATAGTGATTATAATATTACCCTTACCACCTCCTAGAGTTAAACTTTAGGATTTTTCATTTGAACTTAGATGATATTATAATCCCATGAACAAAAGCAAAAGAAAAAATATAATACCAAACCTACTGCAAAGAAAAAAATTGTAATACCAAAACTGCTTATCTAGCCAATGCTAAAATATTTTAAAAGCTATATCAGACGGCTTCTCTTTTTGTTATCAGTAACAAGAATAAGAACAATATAGCCCCCCAAAACACAGAACTGTATCCATTGACCAGTTTAATAGTTTTGAAAATTTTCTTAAAACGTTCATTTATCATATAAATGAAATAAATATCCAAAAATATATAAATAAAATGAAGTATTTCCATTTATGTCCCAACTTGAGATCAAATTTTCTGCTAATATATTTGATGAAACAAATACATACAGTGTCTGTGTGTTTGTTTGTGTGTGTGTGTGAGTGTGTGTGCTAAGATAGTTAATGTTGACCTACCCATTGAAATGCTATTCTAGGCAATGGCTGACTATGGCTGAGGACATTTTCATTTAAAGTAAAATTTTTCAATATTTAAATTTTTTAAGGCTTTGTGAACACTTTCTATGGTTAGAAAAATCTCTATTGCAAAATTGACAGATACAGATATTTCAGTATATGTTTGAAGTACACATAATTAAAGAAAAATCTATTAACAGACATGCTCTTAACCCAGTAATAGCCATCAGGACAGTAATAATACTTGCTGAATTTCTTTACATTATGCCAGAGACCAGACATGTATTATATTTGACCCTGAACAACACTGATTCGAACTGTTCAGGTCCACTTATATGCGGATTTTTTCAACAAATACAGTAAATGTATTTTTTCTTCCTTTCTTAATAACATTCTATTTTCTGTAGCTTACTTTATTGTAAAAATACAGTATATAATACATTTAACATACAAAATATGTATTGATTGACTGTTTATGTAATCAATAAGGCTTCCAGTAAACAGTAGGCTATTAGCAGTTAAGTTTTGAGGGAATCAAAGTTATATGATGATTTTCAGTTGCTCGGGAGTCAACTCTTCTAACTTCCGTGTTGTTCAAGGATAGACTGTATTCTAATTTTCAAAACAACCCTGAAAAAAAAGATACTATCCCTATCTATATATATAAAAGGCTAAGCAACCGACCAACCGGCCAGTAGGTATGACACGCACTGACCACCAGGGATCAGACGCTCAATGCAGGAGTCCCTGAGCTGCGGTGACTTGGCAGCTGCGGTTCTCAGGTGACACACCCCAGAACTAGAGAGGAGGGAGCCTGATTCCGGAGTGCCACCGTCTTGTAATCCAGGACCCCTCAGAGGATGTCAGAGAGCCAGTTTCATCCCAATCCCCGCAGGCCAGGCCGAGGGACCCCACCTGTCGGAGAGACCTGCTCACTCTGCAGATACCCTTTGCGCTGCAGCGCTGCCCCAGGTGCGACCGGCTGGGGAGGGACCGTGGGAGGTTGGCTCCAGAGTGTGTCCGGCCCATCTCACCCAGTCCTGCCCCGCTGGCCACCTGCTAATTAATTTCCTTTCAATGTGCATGAATCTGCACCGGGGCACTAGTTACTTTAAACAGAGTTTTAAAGGTTAAAGTATTTGCTCAATTTTACCCAGTTAGTAAGAGGTTGTCCTTATTCCAGGTTGTCCAGACTCCAGAATCTACTATTTTTTTTTATATCCCAATGTCATTAACATAAAGCATTTATGATGGCTTTTCATTTACCAGAATGTTTGAACACCCAGAACACCCTGCACCCTGGCTGTGCCACATAACTGATTATTTCATTCCAGGAAGTTTGAACTATTGTAAATAATAATGACTTTTTTTCTAGTATTTCTAGGATTCATCAAAATTCCAGTAATCTTTCAAACATTAAACTTTCTCTTTTCTCTTGGCTTTTCTAGAAAAAGTTAGTGTTTTAATCATTAGGTTTTGTACTATCTCTAGGTTTTCAATGAAGCATAATGGATTAAAGAGAAAAATGGGTTTCAATAAGTCACAGTGGCAACTTTATTATACCTTTTTTTTCAAATTTTATTCAGAAATAAAAATATTCTGTTTCCTAATATGAAGCCAAATGTTTATTTCCCAGATTTTACCTAAATGTCCTTCCCTGAGTCCATTGCTGTGGTGAAACTATTTTAACGGCCTTCATTGGGGTGTGGTGAAATGCTCTAATTGCCTGTGCTGAAAAACAAAGGTTTCACGCAAATTGAATTTTTCTTTTAGGATAATTGCCGTTCACTTTTGTTTTTATATGCAACTGAGTGGGGGTTTTGCAGTATCCTCTGTGGATAATAAAGTGCTGAAATAGGAGAAGCTAATAATTGCTCTGTATGGTAATACTGACAACTTCTGCGTATTTGTCAATCTGTGTTAACAGTATCGATCAGGATGGGATCCTCATAGAGGGGCAGATAATATTTCCACTAAATCTTCGGACAGTGATGTAAGTGATATATCTGCGGTTTCCAGGACTAGTAGTGCTTCTCGTTTCAGCAGCACAAGCTACATGTCCGTCCAATCAGAACGGCCCAGAGGAAGCAAGAAAATCAGGTGAGTAAGGGACTTTCGCAGGAAACGCTTCTCAATGTGTATGACAAGGTCTTTATGTTTCTTTGGATAAACCTAAAATCCTCTGTTCTAAAGGCTAATGTGTGCCATTTGGCAGTAAGAACTTCTGTACGTATTATTTTTTTTTAAATAATATTTTGCTCTGCCTTTCAAACTTCTGGCACAGGCAAGTTTCAGAGAACGTACAACACCTTTCTTACTAGATTACTTGAAATAATATCATTAGTTGTTTGTTAATGTTTTCTATTTTAAAAGAGTAATTCTATTACACATTTATTGAGGTTAAAGTGATGGTTTTGTGAAAATTTGAATATTTTGATGTTCTAAGAAATGTGAAAAATAGTATTTGGAGGGTTTTTCCCCCTAGATGAGTATATTTCAGGAATTCAGAAAAATACTACTTTTTTAGTAGGATACGCCTTATCCTCCTGAAGCTGTTATAAATGCATGGAAAAAGTCTTCAGCCTCTCAAAATTTATAAATGCAATATTTATGTTTGTATATGCATACCCATAGAGTTTATGGGCACCCGAGCTAAATTATTTTTACTCCTATGTATATATATATAAAAAAACTGTAATGAGGAGACCACAACTTTTTTCCATGCAACTCTGTAGCAGGAAAATAGGATTTAAGGAACAATTATGATTGTGGTACTTACATAGGCGCTTCTCTGGTATACTGGAAAAAAAAGTTTCAACATTTAAAAGATGTCATTGTTATTTATGTTTTCATAGTGTTCATTTCCTTTCTGTTTAATTTTGTATGCATTTTTTTTCTTACTTTTTCTTTCCTTTTTTGTGTTTATTTGCATGCCTTCCTTCAATTTGTGTTGCTTTCAAAGGCCAAAGGGAGTAGAAGAGGGAGGGAAAGAAGGGGATAAGCATGAAGAGATAGTTCATGAGGTAAAGGAAGAAAGAATTAATGAGCATGTGAAAGGGAACGAGATTACAAAAACGTCTAATCATGAGAAAACCAGAGAATCAGGAGACGAGGAAAAAACACAAGATATACATGAGCAAGGGAAAGAAAAAGAACAGTGGAATAAAGAGGATTTGCAGAGGCGATTCTCACAAGATGACAGGTAAAATACACTCGTTTTTGTAGACATTTCCCATTAGTAATGTAGTCCTTTTTCCTACCTATGAAAACTATTTTGCCCTTTACATGGTGGTTTATTTTCTTGCATTTTATCTATTTATATTCTAATACAACTAATTAAGATGTTGGTAAAAATATTATCAAATAAATTTCTTAAATAGTCTTTAATTTGTATCCACTAGTTCTGAGAGTCTGGTTCATTGGTTTTCCCGTTATTTAGGACAAGCTGAATCAAACTTAAATTTCCTTTTAGTTGTTTTTTTTTAGGGGGGAGGGGAGGGGGTTTAAGCCTGAATTACTGTAATCTTCCTGATTTGTGGAGTTAAAACCTTTGAAAAGAAGTTCTGGAAGGGCTAAAAAAATTTAGCCTACTTTATTAAAAATGTTACATACTGGAAATGAATTTTTTAAAGGAGTAGAAAAATAGCGACAAGTAAGCTTTGTTCAGTCACTGGCTCTCTTGCCTCTTCGTCTTCTGGTGGGTTCTGGATCAACTTTGAGGAAGATTGCAAAGCAGAACAGCTAAAAAGCAAAGGTAGGCGCCCCAGGGATCATTAGAAGGCACCCTGGTTAGGCCCCTCTCAAAATGCATTCAGGTAGAGACACCACCAGAGAAGGAAATTTGAACAGGGGGCAAAGGCAGGGGAAAACACCAGCAGCAAGGCGTAAAGCGACGGTGCTTTCGTTTTTATGACACAAGGCACTCGGCATGAAGCTGTCTTTACAGTGAAGATGAGGCCAGCACAGGTCCGAGAGAGCCGTCAGCCTGCTGCCCGGGGAGGAGATTTCCCCACGTACATTGATCTGAGACAGGATCGCAAATCATGCACCTTTTGGGGGAGTTGGGGATTCTGCTATTCAGTCCAGAATTTGATTCTGTAGAGTCTGCTTGATAAGAACACCCTATTATAAGGCAGTTTTTGCAATTAATATATCTAAACTCAATCTCAGTTTGTGCTTTACTTATAATGAATGAGAAAGATCATCAGGACAGATGCTTACCCCTTGGGTATACAATTCAGTGGTTTGTCTATGATACTTTTTGTCTCAGCTTGGTATATTTAAGTATACCTGCTCTATGAAAGTTTCTGTATAACAGACATTAAACTAATAATGAATATTAATTAGGCAATTTTGTGATTTGAGTCTAAACTATTAATTTCAGTTTGTCTTTATTTTTCAATCCAACTTTTTTATCTAACTTTTGATAATTACATTAGTTTATTAGTAAAGACCATTTTTCTGATTCATTGGGCATAGGATCATTTTGTCATGAATTCACGGAGAAAAGCTTTCCAATTTTTCCTTGGAAACAGATAGAGTTTTCTTTCTTCCAAAAGCAGAGCAGAATGTGAGTCTCTGCTGTGTTTTCTTTTGTATATGCCGTATAACTGAAAACGCACGAGTCCATGGGTGTTTGCCTAGAGCCAAAAGCATCTTGGGCATACCTGGCTTGGACAGAGGTTTAGAGAAGATTGTAACCTTAAGTTCCTAATTTTTAATATTATTTTCCTCATCATGTTCTTCAGCAAAAGTGTACATTATTTTGCAGGGAAAAGGGAAAGATGGTGGTACATGCCTAGCAATTCGAGTCATTAGGCACAGTATTCAACTTTAGTCACTATAGGATGTTTCTGGAGACTGAAGGAGGCCAGGCTATCTCTCCAGGGAACACATATTCCATGAGGTGGCCAGAGTGTCAACTGCAATTGTTATAAGAAAATGGTGGTGTCACTAACTAGTGATTGCAACATAGGATCTTGAATCTGCTTTCATTTCTTAGAATAAAACTGATGATCTTTATTCTGAGAGGGAATATGTTTGAGTGCTTCCAGTGTCATTTTGTTTCAATAGTTAATAAAAACAATCGTACATTGTTTCAACACTGACAACAACATATGCGCTTATACATTATTGGAATATAATCACCTACACTAATAAAAGACAAACATGCAAATTGACCATACCTTCACTACGCCTTAAGCCACGCCTACCAGCCAATCAGAGCGACTATATGCAAATTAACCTTACCAAGATGGCGGCCGGCAGCCACGGAGCTGGAGCAAGCAGGAGGCTTGCTTGCCCCAATGATGGAGGAAGCCAAGCTGCCGCAGCAGCTCTGAGCTCCACTCAAAGCAACAAAGTTTCAATTATAGGAGGTGAATAAACCCCAGATACCTGCTTTCAGCCGGCTGTGGCCACGGAGCTGGAGCAAGCAAGAGGCTTCCCTCCCACCCACCCTGGCCGGCTCTGAGCTCCACTCAAAGCAACAAAGTTTCAACTATAGGAGGTAAATAAATGCCAGAATAAAAAAAGAAAAAGAAAAAGAGAGGCTGGGAGCTTCCATCGCTGGAGGGGTTGGCCAGCCTGAAAACGGCCCTCAGCCCCTCACCCAGACTGGCCAGGCACCCCAGTGGGGACCCCCCACCCTAAAGGGGGTGTGACCAGCTGCAAACAGCCATCAGCCCCTCACCCAGGCTGGCCAAGCACCCCAGCAGGACCCCCACCCTGATCCGGGACACCCTTCAGGGCAAACCAGCCGGCCCCCACCTGTGCACCAGGCCTCTAGCCCATATAATAAAAGGGTAGGTAATATGCAAATTGACCCTAACAGCAGAATGACTGGGAATGACTGGTCACTATGACACACACTGACCACAAGGGGGCAGATGCTCAATGCAGGAGCTGTCCCCTGGTGGTCAGTGCGCTCCCACAGGGGGAGCTTTGCTTAGCCACAAGCCAGGCTAACAGCTGCCAGTACAGCGGTGGTGGTGGGAGCCTCTCCTGCCTCCTCAGCAGCGCTAAGGATGTCCGACTGCATCTTAGGTCTGCTCCCTGCTGGTAAGTGGACATCCCCTGAGGGCTTCCGGGCTGCCAGAGGGATGTCTGACTGCCAGCTTGGGCCCAGTCTCACAGGAAGCGGGCCTAAGTCAGCAGGTGGCCATCCTCCTAGGGGTCCCAGACTGCAAGAGGGCATAGGCCGGGCTGAAGGATCCCCCCAAGTGCACAAATTTTTGTGCACCGAGCCTCTAGTATCCTATAATACACCATTGACGTTTTATGCCTTTTACTTGAAATCCATGTTTTTATAAACAAAAATTTTTTTTCTCACTTTAGAGTTAAAGTATTTATAGTACTGTTACTACTAAAAGTTGACATAGTGACTGCAGTGAACAAAATTGATTATAGTTGCTATTTTCATTGCAGTATGCAGGTCTCATTGCATGCTACACATGTTTGTGTGTTACACTAAGTTAAATTAACATATGTCATTTGAATGTACACGTAGAAAATGAATAGCAAAATATAGATTCAGGAAAGTTCATTAAATACTTGAATATAACATTTTTTCTAAGTTGATAATAATATATTCATATTTAGCTATTTGTAATTTATACACATAAAAATTGAATAGGTCTAGTAAAATGCCTCTAAGTCATTAATGATGATATGGTGAACTCTAGAAAATATGAAATTACATTTGCCATTTAAAATATTTTTCTCCATGTACGTCTGTATTTTAAATTTTATATCTGTTTATATTTGCTGATTACATACCAAATATATGTGGTAAAGCTGGCCACAAAAAAGATAAGACATAGGGAACAATTATTCATTAAACCAATGCTTATTTAAAAAATTCCTTTAGGCACAGTACTTAAAATTGGAAATGGAAATGAAATATCATCATACTTTTAAGCCTGAGACTGAAGCAGTTTCTTAGCCTTGGTGGTGGCTGTGTAAGGGTAGCTCCATATCCAAAAAATGGATCACGATACCTAAGCAAACTCACAAGGACACTTGACAAAAGATCTTAAATTTGCAATGAAAGATACAAAACCAAATACTGAAAGTGTAGCATTGTCAAAACCAACAATGTTGGTATATTTGTCATTAAACTAGATTCTTATTCATTCTTCCAGATATAAGACAAAAGAAAAAATTTAAGAAACTTATTCTCTATAAATTTTTAGTTCTAAGGCATTTCTGCTTCAATTTTGTTGATTGTAATTGGTCTGTTCAGATTTTCTGTTTCTTCTTGATTCCGTCGTGGAAGTTACCCATTTCGTTCAGATTGCCCAATTTTTTGCCATGTAATTGTTTTGTATAGTATTTTCTGTGGTGTCAGTAGTTACTTATCCTTTTTTCATTTCTGATTTTATTTATTTGGGTCCTCCCTGTCTTCCCCCTTACCCCCCGCCCCCACGCCCAAAGGTAAATATTTTATTCTTGAGGAACTTCATGCTGCACATTTTCAGAGAGTCGCATAAGAAAGCAAAAATGTTATCCTCCCCTCCTCTAGAAATAAATAAGAAGAGCATAAAATTTCTTTTTAAATCACGACACTTGGAAGTTTAGCACCAGCATCCAAAATGAACTAGAAAAGGGAAGAAAAAAGCATTTACTGTATATTTCAGATTTCTTTGGTTGGGGTTCTTCCCATGTGGTATTAATATCTTCTTTCAATTCATATTACCAAGACAGTAAAAACCAGGAAAAAAAAATATAAACCTAGTGGTTGCCGAAACTGGGGAGGTTGCTCTCCTGTCTTCTGTGCAGACGTTTGAGAAAAATTGCTGGAAATATTGGCTGACATTCTCGTTTTGTACGTGTTTCGTAAAGAATAATCGTAAACATTCCAATGTCCGCATCTTGGTTATTAGTCTTCCTCTTTATTGCTTGGATGTTTCTTTGGTGTTGGTAAGGTCATGTCTGCTTTTTGTTTCATTTTTTGAAAGGTCATTAATTCTTTAGGTCACCTAGTGATGGTGAAGGTGCCTGGGGAGACTGGTGTTATCAGCACTGCTCTGCTCTTTTTCTTGATGAGTCTGGTTGAAGGTTTATCAATCTTGTTTATGTTTTCTCAAAAAACCAGCTGTTTAGTATCATTGATCTTTTGTGTATTTTTAGTCTTTTTTTTTCCCTCTTTGATCTTAATTATTTCCTTTCTTCTACTCATTTTGGAATTGGCCTTTTTGTAGTTCCTTTAAGTGTAAGGTTAGATGGCTTATTTTAGATTTTTTTTATGGTAGGCCTGAATTGCTATGAATTTCCCTCTTAGGACTGCATTTGCTGTGTCCCATATTTTTGGGGTAATTTTGTTTTCATTTTTATTTGTCTCAAGGTCTTTGTTGTGGTTTTTGTTGTTGTTGATTTCATTGTTAACCCACCCATTATTTAGTAACATTTTATTTAGCCTCCATGTGTTTTTCATATTTTTCTTGTAATTGATTTCTAGTTTAATACCATTATGATTAGAGAAGATGCTTAATATGATTTTAGTCTTCTTAAATTTTTTGAGACTTATTTTGTATCCTAATTTGTTTTCTATCCTGGAAAAAGTTCCATATGCACTTGAAAAAATGTTTATTCTGCTGCTTTGGGGTGAATCTCTGAAAATATCAATTAAATTCATCTGGTTTAATGTATCATTAAAGGTTGCTGTTTCCTTGATGGCTTTTTGTCTAGAAGATCTATCCATTGATGTCAATGGGGTGTTAAAGTTTCCTATTATGACTGTATTACTGTCAATCTCTCCATTAATGTTTATTAATATTTTCTTTATATATTTAGATGCTCCTTTGTTGGGTGCATAAATGTTTACAAGGGTTATATTCTCTTTTTGAATTGATCCCTTCATCATTATGTAATGTTCTTCTTTGTCTCTTATTATAGCCTTTGTTTTAAAGTCTGTTTTGTCTGCTACAGTATTGCCACCACAGCTCTTTTTCATTTCCATTTGCATAAAATATCTTCTTTCATCCCCTTAATTTCAGGATGTGTTTGTCCTTTGAGCTGAAGTAGGTCTTTTGAAGACAGTATATATATGTATCTTGTTTTCTTATTCATTCAGCTACTTTTTGATTGCAGAATTTAATCAATTTACATTTAAAGTGATTATTAATAGGTAGGTATTTATTGCCATCTTATTATTTGAAGAGTGAATTTTGTGGTATGTGAATTATATTTTTTAGATTGCTCAAAAGAAAGTCTCTGTAAAAAAAAGGGGGGGGACTTATAATCTGTGTTGTTTCCCCAATAAATATGAGAATAGTGTTATAAAATGCAAATTATACTTTGTTTATGGTTTAGTTTGTCAAGCATATTTTCATCTATTCCAATACTCCTTAGGAACTACCTTTTTCTAGAATATTTATTTATCTCTCTTTTTAAAAATGTTTGCATACATTTTAACATCACTATGATGCTAAAGATGAATAAAACACATGCCTTTTTCTCATGAAAACATAATAATTTTTTTTACAGTCAAAAATTTATCCTTTGCACATAAATATAATAGTTGGCCTAAATTGTGAATTCTCTATGTATTGTTTGTTCTCAATTTATAATTAAGCAAGCTATTCTCATAAAAATTTAGGAAAATTATTGGATTAAATGTTGTTTCTCTATCATATTATCTTTCTATGTGTGGTAAACTGTGCATGTGACTTCACAATTTTTTATGAGATCACTGAAAGTGAGAGATTTGAGATTTGATCATGTATGTGGTCTGAAGAGAAGGAACATTTGAAGATTGAGTATGTGAAGGCATAGCTATTCCAGTAAGAACCTAAAGATGGAGGATGACCTAGAGTCAGAAGCGTAGATGGATGGGCTGGCTCAAATCAGAGGAAAGGCAGATATAAAAATAGATCAGTTACTAACAGGGAATTGGAAGGTAGGCTATTACTGCCTGATGTTCTTAATTTTCTCAAACCCAAAAGAGACAAGAATATAACAATTTGGAAGTTGAATTAGAGATTTGTTTTGAACGTTTGTAACAATCACTGAAGGAAACAGGAAAAGTACTGACCAAGGACAAATTAAAGGGCTGATGAATAGTCCTGCAGATCCATCTGAAGTTTGGAGACAAACAATTTCAAGATACACTAATGTGTAAAAGCAGTGTGATCATTTCTAGCAGCACTGAGCCAACCCAAGTGGAGAAACTGAGAATTCAGTTGGGGAGTGGGAGTTCTGATAAATGTGGAGGTTGTTAGAAAAATAGCAGTGGAAAGAAATTGAGGATACTTATGCAGATGTCAATTCTTGATAAGAAGGAAGAAAAGTGCAGACAGGAATTGATAGACTAGGAGAATATAGAGAAAATCCAAGAATTGGAAAACTGTATGATGTAGTAACAAAAAAAGTTTGGGGTGCTGGAAGTATAAGAGGTTTTAATTAGAATGTGACATTAAAATTTAAGATTTTTGTGGTGGAGCTATTCTATTAGTTGACAAATTCTAAGATAAGAGCATTGGAATGAGTAAGGGATAAAAAGGATAAATCTGAAGGTAACTGGAGATACATAGATACATAAGTTTTGGAATTATTAGGCAGCTGGTTGGGTCTTCTTAATGAATATTTAAATCTCATAGACTTGTGGTAAGATTGAGAATCGAAAAGAAGACTAAAGACTTCTAAGGACTTCAGTGAATCAGTCAGTGACTGTGAGGTCATCAGATGACAGGGGGGGAAAAGGAGAGGTATATATTGACATAGTCAGAAGTCAGAAGTTGTAAAGACATTTAAACTTTTCAATAAAAGTAGAAGAACAATATTCAATAAAAAGTAGCCAGTAACCAGAAATATTGCAACCTATGAAAAAGAGTAAGTATTTATCACTAGAAAGGACTTCAGGGGGAAGCAGTGTGTTCAGTGATGCACCAGGTTTTCATGAAGACAAGATGCAGATTGAGTGTTTTATTGAAGTAAAAGGGGTAGGAATGATGAGTAGTAAGGGTGTAGCTTTGCAATAGAGCTTTTACTTTGCTATTTGCTGTCACCACATTTTCAGGGTGGTCCTTTCAGCAAATGCATACTATTTTTACTTCAAAACCACATCTTACATAAATTTTTAAATATTTATACAATGTAATTGACCTTGTAATGTAGTCATTATTAGCAATTTCTGTTAGCTTGTGTTTTTATGGTGACTCATTATGCTATCCTGTTATCACACAGAAAGTGTAATTTAGAGATGCCCATATAGGTTCATTATTACTGATGAATCACTTTCGTTATGGAGAAAATAGCAATTTATGATTATATAGATTTAAAAGGTCAATTAGCATTTATTTAGTTTTATAGCCCACACATGAATGAAACCATATGGTTCTTAGCTTTTGCTGACTGACTTCTCTCACTCAGCATAATATTCTCAAGGTTTATCTATGTTGTTGCAAATGGTAGTATTCCATCTTTCCTTATGACTGAGTAGTATTCCATAGTGTGTATGTACCACATCTTCTTTATCCAATCCTCTATCAAACACTTTGGTTTTCTTCATGTCTTGGCCACCGTGAATAATGCTACAGTGAACATAGGGGTACATATATCTTTGTTTTTGAGTTTTTCAGGTGGATACCCCAAAGAGGGGTTGCTGGGTCACATGGTAACTCTATTCTTAGTGTGTTGAGGAACCGCCATACTATTTCCCATAGTGGTTGTACAAGTTTACAGTCCCACCAGCAGTGCATGAGGGTTCTTTTTTCTCCACAACCTCTCCACTTGTTATTACCTATCTTGTTGATAATAGCCATTTTAACAAGTGTGAAGTGGTATCTCATTGTACTTTTGATTTGCATTTTCCTCATAGCTACTGAAGTTGAACATCTTTTCATATATCTGATGGCTGTTTGTCTTCTTAGGAGAGGTGTCTGTTCAGGTCCTTTGCCATTTTTAAATTGGATTGTTTGTTTGGTGTTGAGTTGTATGAGTTCCTTATATATTTTGGGTATTAACCCCTTATTGGAGCTATTGTTTGCAAATATCATTTCCCATTCCATTGGTTGCCTTTTTGTTTTGTTAGTGGTTTCCTTTGCTGTGCAGAAGCTTTTTAAATTTAATATAATTCCATTCATTTATTTTTGCCTTTACTTCCCTTGCTTTTGGGGTCAAATTTATAAATTTTTCTCTACAACCAAGGTTCATAAGTTTAGTACCTTTATTTTCTTCTATGTGCTTTATTGTTGCAGATCTTATATTTAGCTCTTTGATCCATTTTGATTTAATTTTTATAGAAGGGAACAAACTGTAATCTAGTATCATTCTTTTATATGTGGTTTTCAACTCTCCCAGTACCATTTATTGGCGAGGGTTTCTTTTCTTTATTATATGTTTTTGGCTCCTTTGTCAAAATTATTTGCTCATATACCTGCAGTTTTATTTCTGGGCTCTCAATTCTGTTCCATTGGTCTGTGCATCTGTTTTTCTGCCAATACCATGCTGTTTTGGTTATCATAGCTCTGTAGTATAACTTTGAAGTCAGATAGTGTAATACATCTGACTTCATTCTTTTTTCTCAGGATTGCTTTGGCTATTTGGGGTCTTTTTTGGTTCCATAGAAGTCTGGTGATTTTTTGTTCTATTTCTTTTTAAATAATGACATTGGTATTTTGATAGGGATTGCATTAAATATGTATATTGATTTGGGTAATACAGCCATTTTAACTATTGATTCTTCCAATCCATGAATATGGAATATCTTTCCATTTAATTGTGTATTTTTCAATCTTTTTTTTTTCTTTTTTAAATATTTATTTATTAAATTGATCAGGGTGTGTTGAGGAACAGCCATACTGACATTGATCAACACGAATATAGGCTTCAGGTGTGCGTTTTTATGTTACAAGATCTGTATGCACTGTGTGCCCAACACCCAAAGTCAAATCTTCTCCTCTCGCCTTATATTAGAATAAATTGTTATCTTTCCTTCTAGGATTTCTCTCACTATTGTGAGACTTCATACAGCATATTTACATATAAAATAATGATCATCATTTGGAGATGGAAAATTTGTAAGTCAGTCTTCTGAAACTTCCTTTCAAGATATTTTGCATAGATGATGACAACTGCATATAATCAGGACCAGCTTTTTTTATGTTTATTATAGAGAATGAATTGCTACCTTTCATGGCTCACCAATCATGTGTAGAGAACTGTCTAGCTGGCTTGCTTTGCAAAGTTGCGAATAAGAACATGGTGCCATGTTACACTAACTCATAGTAAGCATAACATCACTTATCAGCATCCAAATTTATGTTTAGCATTATACAGAATAATGCCTAAGTTCTCCAAAATTTGCATGAGAGATAATATAGCATAATGGCTAGAAGTTAGCTCTGGATTCGGACAGAACTGGATTGAATCCTGGTGCTGCCAGTTCCTAACAATAAAAACTGCCCTTTCCCACCTACATATTGGGGATGATAAAGTAACCTTTTTACAGCGTTGTCATGAAAAATCAATGAGATTATATCTTTAAAGGTCTTAACATCGTTCCTGGCATATGATAAGGATTTGATAAATAGTGGAGATTGATAAAGAAATAAAAGGAATGGAAAAGAAAAATAAGTTTATAAAATTCTTACTTTCTGTTTAGCTTTTTTAAACTGCATATTTCATAAAAACTTTAACAATTTGCCAGAAGACAATTCAGATTAGGGTTTATCTTACATTTTGTCTAAGACAAATTATTTCCAAAATATTAAAAAATATTATAATTTCACAAAGTAATATGATAGAGATAAGGTTTATATTATAGTTTGATGTAGTTGACTTTTAATGATTTTGGAATTAAAATTATTTTATACCTTAAATTCCCTTTATTATTCAGCAAAATTTTTTAGTGTAATCTTGATGCATGATCCTGTGCTAAAACAGGGGAAATTGTGCTTAACAAACCTAGTCTCTTCCCTCAAAGCGTTAAAGTCTAGAAGGGAAATAGATTACAATATAGAGTGAAAGTGTATAAAGTACTTACAGCATGTTGATTCAATAATAATACTTCCCCTTAGTACAACATTTTAATGAATCAATTATATCATTTAAAACTACTTATTGAAGTGCAGGTGTATGGAAAATTGAAGTTATAAGAAGTTATCTAAATTTCCCAATCTACACTAATAAAAGAGAAACATGCAAATTGGTGTCACTCCGCTATGCCCACCAGCTAATCAGAGTGACTATGCAAATTAACCCAACAAAGATGGCGGTTAATTTGCATATGCAGGCGCAGAGCGAAGACTGAAGGCTCCAGCCGGAGTGAAGACTGAAGACTGAAGAGGCTTGGCTTCTCTGCTGCGGCCGGACCAAAGACCTGGGCCCCGGGTGCCGGAGAAGAACCGGAGCCGGCAGCCAGGGGAAGGAAGGCCTATTGCGCGAGTCTTTGTGCAACGGGCTCCTAGTATTAAATAATTTAAGTGTCAGTAGTGATGGAAATCATACCTTTTGACACCCAAGTCCAGTGTTCCTCCTATTTCTCTGTAGAAAGCCTTTGAAATAAATTGAAACCATAAGAATCAAGTGACTCTTTTGGCACTGTACAAGGTAGGAAAATATTCTCAGAAGAAAATTCATGATTTCTTATAGCTTCTAAGCATTAAAAAGTCTTTTTCTAACCATGGTTAGTGTACAGGTATGCTGTAAATCCACATTTATTTTAATCTACATATATAGCAGTTCAGTTAAAGAAAAATGTTTGGCAAAGTACATTTTGCCCACAAGTTTGAAGAGTAAAATTTGCAAATAATTTCAAAAATGCCCTAATATTCACTTATTTGTTAGAGTAAAATTGTCCAAATGTTAGTAAAAATATTATTTTTAAGTTTAAAAAAGTTAAAGTATGTTATTCACATTTGTTTATTTCTGAATTTGACTTCTCAGCGTTCTCTCTGAAGTAAAACTCACAACACAGATAGCACGTTTGTGCGATAGCACGTTTGTTCTGGCCGTGTATGACCTAATTCTTCCCGACCGGTGCCTACGAGCGCGTGCTCCCAGGCCAAGCTGGATAAGGGCAGTCCAGCCGTTCTGCCTGTCACATTACTACAGTCGCACTCAAAATAAAACCCATGGTGACTGGAAAATCACAGTGTCCTAGAGCCCACAAACGTGATACAACCTTTGCCCGCCCACTGTGGATCAATAGTTGAGCTCTGACCTATGAACCAGAAGGTCATGGTTCAGTTCCCAGTCAGGGCACATGCCCGGGTTGTGGGCTCAATCCCCAGTAGGATGTGTGCAGGAGGCAGCTGATGAACAATTCTCTCTCATCACTGATGTTTCTATCTCTCTCCCTCTCCCTTCCTCTCAGAAATCAATTTATATATATATATATATATGTATAGTGAAACATCTGTTGCTTGAACAGCAGAAAAAATGCATGTATGGATAGAAAATGTATGGATAGAAATTTTGTTTGAGATTTTCTGTCATGTTTAATAACATTATTTCAAAGCTCGATAATTTTTCTCCAGCATAGTAAAGCTCTTGTATTTTTAGACAAATATAGAGCACTTTTGTGATGAGCAGAATTAATATCCAATAATTTTCTAATATATTTCCACATGTCCTAGTATAAATAGCACTCAATTGGATAGTTTCTAATTCCATTTGGATGTGAGCACTCTGTAAGACCTGGGGCAAGTTTTTATTTCTTTAGTTTCTCAATCATATAGAAAACAAACCAACTTATCTTTAAGTCTCTTTCACCTATAAAGTTCATATTTAGGTCATTACATAATTTTAACGTTTAAGCCACATTGAACTTTTCATCTAAACTCCAAAAAATCTGAGCTAGATCATAATCTATAACTTTAAAAAATGATTGCTTAATATTTTTGCTGTTAACTCAATAATATAAAGTATATTTATAATTATCATTTAATTCCTCAAGTTAGTTACTGACAGTTTCTTGAAAAACAATCTAGAGACTTTTCATCTGTGTTTTATTTCTCCATTTGGGTAATTTTGAGATGTGTTTCTCGACTGATCTTCATGAGAGTGAAGACACGCTAGTCATTTCTCTATATGCCAATAAAGAACAATAACTCATTCTTTTTTTTTTTCTTTTATATTTGTTTCACATGTACAGCATAGAGCAGTGGTTCTCAACCTTCCTAATGCTGCAACCCTTTGTTACAAATTGAACATAATTAAAGCATAGTGATTTACAAAAACAGTATGTAATTATATATGTGTTTTCCGATGGTCTTAGACGACCCCTATGAAAGGGTCATTCGACCCCTAAAGGGGTCACGACCCACAGGTTGAGAGCCGCTGGCATAGAGGTTAGCCGGTTATATAAATTACCAGGTGATCCCCCTGATAATTGTACTAACTACCTGGCAACATGCATAGTTATTACAATATTACTGACTACATTCCCTGTATTTTTGTATCCCCACAACTATTTTGTAAATCCTTACTCCCTTCACCTTTTTCACCCATCTCTCCCACCACCACTTCCATCTGGCAACCCTCAGTTTGTTCAGGGTATTTGTGAATCTGTTCGTATTTTGTTTGTTTATTTATTTTGTTCTTTAGATTCCACGTGTAAGTGAAATCATACGGTATTTGTCTTTCTCTGTCGGACTTATTTCACTTAGTATAATACTGTCTATACATCCATTTGGTCACAAATGGGAATTACATTCTTTTTTATGGTCAAGTAGTATTCCATTGTATGTATGTACCACAGCTTTTTTTAATCCACGTGTCTATTGGTGGGCAGTTGCGTTGCTTTCATATCATGGCTATTGTAAAAACATTGCAGTGAACATAGAGGTGTATATATCTTTTCAAATTAGTGTTGAGGATTTCTCAGTATATATTCCCAGAATGCAAATTGCTAGGTCATAAGATAGTTCTATTTTTTATTTTTTTAGGGAACTTCCACACTGTCCCATTCTTATTCTGTGTTTCCTTAGATTAAACAAATACTTAACTAAAAAAATTAAAGGATATTCATGTTCACTATTTTGGTTCATTTTATAGCACACAGTATATAATGATATTAAGCAATTATTTTTATTTAAAAATTTTAAAACATTTTCTAGGAAAAATATTGGGATATTAGCCTTACAACAGTATAATTAAAACTAGAATACAAAAAAAAAAGATGAGGGTAAAAGGAAAATACCTAGAAAATATCACATTTTTCAGTGTCAAAACATAATTAGTTCCATTGCACTGTGGGGGTAATAGCACTGCATATAGGTGTGCAAAAGATCCAGTCCTTTCCCACCATCACACCACTGAAATATAGAAAGCAATGAATGAGTAGATTAACCAAGTGGCCTTTCTTCTTAGCAAGTGTTTGACAGGCAAATGAACCAATTAACTTCTTCCCTTCTTTCCACTTCCATTTCTCTCTTTGCTCCTTTCCTTCCCCAACTGTTTTTCCAGCTGCTAATTTTGGCAATTGTGATAGTGTCTAGAGAGATACTGAGATGGATGAAAAACAGTGTTTACCGTGAGGAGGTCAAAGCGAATGGAGAACATGGACAGCTAAATGGTTATAATACAATAACTAAACCAAACTGCCAATATAAAAGACATACTTAATAATGGAATATTTTATAATTAGATATTTTAAATGTTATTTAGTGACACATAGTAAGTTAGCGGTGACTCCACAGTTTCCTCATGTAAGGAAGTAAGTGTAAAGGGAGGAGTCTTGGGAGAGAGATAACAGCTAAGTTCTGAGGCACAAATTCACCTTCCTGATTCCACCATTCCCGCACATGCGACATCATCTCAGAGAGTTACTAAGGATTCCAGATAATCTGAAAATATAGTTATTTTAGTTTGGCTTTATGTTTTGACAACGTTATTTAACTTTATTGGGTTGACATCGGTTAATAAAATTACTGTCTAGGTTTCAGGTGTACAATTCTATACACATCATCTGTATATTGCACTGTGTGCCCACCACCCAAAGTCACATCTTCTTCCGTCACCACATATTGGATCCACTTTACCCTTTACTGCCCCTCCCCCCCTTCCCTCTGGTACCCACCATACTGTCGTCTGTGTCTGTGAGGTTTTGTTTGTTTTTCTTATTTGTTGCTTTCAGTTTTATATCCCACATATGAGAGAAATCATATGGTTCTTGACTTTTTCTGTCTGACATTTCACTTTGCATGGTATTCTCAAGATTTATCCATGTTGTTGCAAGTGGCAGTATTTCATTCTTTTTTATGGCTGAGCAGTATGTCATTATATATATATATATATATATATGTGTGTGTGTGTGTGTATGTATATTTTCACATCTTTATCCAATCATATATCAAAGGACACTTCAGTTGTTTCCATGTCTTGGCCACTGTGAATAATGCTGCAGTGAACATAGGGGTACATATATCTTTGCGAATAAATGCTTTCAAATTTTGGGGAGATACCGTGAAGAGGGGTTGGTGGGTCCTACGGTAACTCTATTCTTAATTTTTTGAGGAGCCTCCATATACTTTTCCATAGTGGCTGTACCAGTTTACATTCCCACCAGCAGTGAATGAGAGGTGCTGGACTAGAGAGGGAACAAAAAGGAACAAAAAGGGGGAAAATCCAAGATTCAATAGGGTTTGATGATTTATTGAATTACTTTATTCATTCAATAGATATTTAATGAGTGCTTATTATGGGCAAGACCCTATTCTATATGCTTGGGATGCAGGATCGAACTAACAGACAAAGTTTCTGCAAAGACGGAACTTAAAAATTGATGGAGAAGACTGATAGTAAAATATATTGGGTGTGGAATGCTGCAAGTAGAAAAGGCAATAGTGTGTGTCAGAGTCAAAGGAAATGGAAATATGGCTTTACTGCCCGAAGAGCAGAATGAGGATTTGAATCCAGGAAGCAAGTGGAGATTTAAGAATCCTGAGCTTCGTGTGGTGGCTGAAACTAGCAGGGATAAAGGAAATAGAAAATGAGGTTAGTCCTGATAGCCTCAAAGCTGATAATGGAGGTGAGATTGTGTTTGCCGGAGTCGGGGTTTCCTACCAGAACACTTAAGTTCTAGGGCCCGTGGCGTCCTAGATGGAGGGGTGATCTTACACAAGCAGCTGAAGTGCAGGGGAAGGAAGAGGTAGAAAACTTCAGTGTTTCTATGTTTGGTAACTATGACTGTCGAAAGACAAGCTGGGAAGTTGAAAGTGTTATGAATTTTAAGCAGATGAAGAATAAAAGATTTTTAAATTTTTGAATTTTTAAAAGTAAGACAGGGACGTGGCATGAAGGTCATTGTCAAGTGAATATGCATATTTCCATGTCGATACATCCTTATAGTCCATTGAAAGGAAGTAAGAACAATCCATGTTATTGTTATTGAAATCAATATTAACTTCATGTTTAACTTCCATTTTTAAAACTATTTAATAAAAACAAGGCATTCATTATACCACCTGAGATTATTGTAAACTGTATCCAGGGCAGCCACTTACATTTCCTATTATCGTACTTACTTTCTGAATAGAGTACTTGGCAATCAACAAATTATTCTCTTCCTTTCAGAATCCAAAGAAGAGTGAATCTAGATAAAGTTTCTTATACTAATAAAGGAAAGAATGGTTCGTTTACCAAATGACACTATATCTTGGTATCTTAATTTTTAGTTTGCTAAGGTCATTGCATTATTGCCATGTTATTTTTCTATAATGGTAATCTTCCAAAAATGTCTGATAAATTATTGTGCAGTGAAGTAACATTTTCAAGCAAAGAAAATATTGAATTTCAATATGGGAGTGTCTAGATTTTTGCCATGTGAAAGAAGATATTTAATTACTTTTAAAAATATGTTTATTTTATAATGCCAAGTTTCATTCAACCTGTATATGTTTTTATTTTAGTTAATATAGAATCATAGGAAATGAAGGGATCTTATGATAGTTTAACAACTAAAAAAAGCTTTTATTCTAGCTATAGGCAATACTTTTGAAAAGTCTGGTTCGCAGAAAAAATACCAATGTCCTTCATTTTAGTATGGAATGACCCAGGTCATTCTACTTAAGCAATCTTTCTCCCGTTTAAAAAACAAAACCTCAAAGAGTGAAATTTTATGCTAGTTGTAAATAGTTCTGAAGAATTGATGAGTATATCAGGCACTATTTACACTAAATTTTTATTATATGAATCAAGGGAGGACAGTAGGCTGAGCTATAACAGTAGATGATTTTTTTAAAATCACATATTTAATGTACAAAGTAGATCATTCTGTTATTTTTTCAATACATTCCATGTAAGAATAGGATATGACCAAATGTAAACCATTGGTGGAATACATACAAAAAAGTTACAAGTGATTATTAACTTGCATTTTTTATTTATTTTTATTTTTTTAATATATTTTTATTGATTTCAGAGAGGAAAAGAGAGGGAGAGAGAGATAGAAACATCCATGATGAGAGAGAATTATGGATCAGCTGCCTCCTGCACGCCCCACACTGGGATTGAGCCCGCAACCTGGGCACGTGCCCTGACTGGGAATCGAACCTGGGACCCTTCAGTCCACAGGCCGACGCTCTATCTACTGAGCCAAACCAGCTAGGGCTTAACTTGCATTTTTTTAAACCAATTTTAATATATAGGCCCAAGGATAGAGTGATTTAAACTTATTTTTAAAGCTTCAAATGCAAAATGGCTAATTTTTTTAAATCTTCTGTGGTCAAAAAGTATTTTAAATTTTACAAGAAAATGAGGGAATAGTAATCAGATAGTACAATGAGATAATTTCCAAATAAAGTTTTTACACATAAACACATGAAAAAATTCCAAAGTTGATTATCTAATATGTGCAATTATCAACCAAAGTGGACCTGTACAATTATACCAACAGCTGTACCAAAAGTAACATTTTATTTTTCTCAAATTTTAAAAATAGCCAGTGTAAAAATAAACATTGATATACAATCATTTCTGTGCTGAGAGAAAAATACCTTTCCCCCCAAATCATTCTTAAGTGTATGCTAACCACAATAACACAAACAACTGAACAGCAAAGCAATACATTCTAGACTAGATTGTTTTTATGGAGGGACAGAACTGAGGCTTCAGAATAAGATTTTATAACAGAAATCAGTAAAAACATTTGTTGACATCTCACTGTCCGCTTTGGCCGTCTGCTTATGGTGGGAGGTGTAACCTAAATATAATGTGTGGTTTGTGGAAGATGGAAGAATTAGCTTAAATGGAAGAAGGAAGCTGCTCCACATTAGTGCAGTGCTTCTGCATCTGCATAGGAGCAAATCGAGTGCAGCACCCGGCAACCACATGACCTGTATGGGACGGAGGACTGCTGTGAAATGTGCAAATGCACAGGGGATATTAGTGGCATTTCTTAACGGATTATCTGAAATCACTATTATTTGAAGTCTTTAGATTAATTGACATCTGTGTTCTGCCTTGGATTCTATTTTGTCTTTACACTTTACTTAGCAAACTGGGTTAGACGTGGAAGTGGTTTTAGAACAAACATCGTGTCTTACATTTTTAACAAGAGGCCAAGTGCATGAAATTCAAGTACCGGGGTTGGGGGGGTGAAGGGGGAAGGCCTCAGCCTGGCCTGCACCCTCTCCAATCTGGGACATCCCTCTCGCAATCTGGGAGAGCTGTCTCCTAACCATTCACCTGCCTGCCTGATAGCCCCTTACCCCTCTGCCTGCTTGCCTGATCTCCCCTAACCATCTCTGCCTGCCTGATCACCCCCAACCACCTTTGCCTGCCTGATCACCCCCAACCACCTCTGCCTGCCTGATCACCCCCAACCACCTCTGCCTGCCTGATCACTCCTAACCACCTCTGCTTGCCTGATCACCCCCAACCACCTCTGCCTGCCTGCCTGATCACCCCTAACTGCTCCCCTGCTGGCCTGATTGCTCCTAACCACCTCTGCTTTGACCCCCGCACCTGGAACTCAGGCTTCCCTCCTCCAGCGGCCGCAGGCACCTGGGACACGGGACCATGGGCAGCTTTGCCCAGGCCTGGCTTTGTCAGGAAGGACATCTGGAAGGTCATCTGGAAGATGTCACTCTAATTAGCATATTACCCTTTTATTAGTATAGATTAGCATAGCGTGTCTTAAACATAGTAGATGTACAAGTAGTACTTGTTCATTGGTTCATATCTATGTATTTCTAAAACAGTTATTAGGAAGTTTATTTATTGAGTACCAAAATGATTTTGAAACATACTAGATGCAGCTTAAAATTAAATTGGTATTTAACCATCTCTACATTACTCGGTGTATTCATTCATATAATGAACTTCTTTAATTCACTTACTCAGTGATTCTTTCCTTAAAGCCACTTAGTGCCAAGTGTCAGGTACTAGGCTGCTCAAGTCACTGACAAACTGGACTATGCCAGCTCTGTGAGAAGAGAGCAGGTGATTGCAATAGAGTTTTGATAGTGGAGACATAATAAAACCTTGGGAACACATTGTAATTGGTATCCAGACACTCACGATGTCGAATGTGATGCTGCCGTATCGTTAGGTTCATGAAATGACCTGGGTGAAGCTGCCCTCTGGCGTGCAGTCTTGCTACCAGAGCCCCGCTGCCCAGATACCAGATGCATTTTGATGCCACCTGGCGGCAGTTGTCTACGCTAGTGAAAATACCAAAAATGGAGGTGATTCCGAACAGCCAATGAAGGCCTACCGTCTTTTCACATGGGAAAGTTGCACTGCTCAGTAAGGCCCATCAGCGAGTCTCAGAAACTAGCTGCTGGGTCTGCAGTATCAGCATCACCTGCAAACTTGTGACAGATGCAGACCCACTGAATCCAAACTCTGGGAATGGGACAGGGAACTCTGTTTTAATAAGCCCTCCAGATATGCCCTAGCCAGTTTGGCTCAGTGGATAGAGTGTCAGCCTGCAGACGGAAGGATCCCAGGTTTGATTCTGGTCAAGGGCACATGCCTGGGTTGCGGGCTCGATCCTCAGTAGGGGGTGTGCAAGAGGCAGCCAATCAATGAGTCTCATCATTGATGTTTCTCTCCCTCCCTCTCTGAGATCAATTTTAAAAAGATTATATATATATATTATATATATAATATATAATATATAATATATATATGTGTTATATATATATATACAATCTCCATCAGATTATTCTGATGCAGTCTGAAGTTTGTCAAACCTGCTCTTTTCAGTCCTGGTCAAGTGTGGTGGCTAAGAGCCTGCGTTTTTGAATCATACAGGCCTTACCAGCAGTGACTCCTTGGGCACACTGCAGAAACGCTTATATCCTTCTGTTCTTATAGTAAGCTCCTCTTTCATAAGGTTATTCTGAGGATTATTTCAAATGAGGCACAATATATGTGAAGGTCCTGAGGTGGAAAAGTGCTTGCCATTTTTGAGGAATTTAGAAGAGGCTGAAAGTAGTTTGTAAAGAAGAACGAGGTGGGGGTGAAAGAGAAAGACAGGGCCAAGTCACGCAGACTTGCAAGACCTTGGAGAATGAGGGTGGGCTCCTGAGCTCCTGTGGAGGAAGTGGTATTTGCCAGGAGAGGCGTTTGTTGGTTTGTTATGGAGGGAAAAGAAGAGGATCGTGTGCAGAAGCAAGTCATTCGTAGACAGTCGGGAATAAAAAAAAATTCTTCTGATAACTTCTATTTTATGGATTTTGGGGTTTACCCAAGTACAATGAGAAGACATGGAAGAGTTTTAGAAGTTGAGGGACATAATCCAATTTATGTTTTAAGAAAAACGACTCTGGCTGCTATTATATGGAACACAGAACAGGGGCAATGAGGATGTGTTGCAGTAAAGTAGACAAGAGTAACATGTACTTGAGTGGTAAACTTCTGGATGGGAGACATGGAGGGACATAAACATATTTTAGGGTTAGAATCTGGAGGCTGTAATGATAGATTGAGTGTGGGAATAAAGGAAAAGGAGAAGTCGAGGGCGCCTCTTGGATTTCCAAATTAAGCAACTTGGTGAAAAGTCATACTCTGTACTGAAACAGGGAAGACTAAAAGGGATATATTTGATTAAAAAATTAAGTTTTGTTTGGGACATATCAAACTTGTGAAATCCTAATTCTGTGTGACATCTGAGTGGTTATTTTGAGTAGGTTATTGGGTAGACAGTCTGGAGTTAGGAAAATAGCTTAGTCAGCTAACTTAGATTTAGAGATTATGGGTGTGTGTGGGTGTGTGTGTGTGTGTGTGTGTGTATGTGTACATTGACACAAATATGGTGTTTATATCTTCTTTTTAAGATAAGGACATTTCTTCTGATAGCTTCCATTTTTCCCATGAAATAAAAAGAAAAGTTATCCTCCCAAGAGGAAAGCAAAAGGTGAGCGTTTGAGTAGCATGAAGGAGTCTGGTGGTTATTGTGGGGAGAGTGGGAAGTGCTTGTGTAGAGTAACTTTAAGGCCAATGACAGGGAATTATAGTGGAATCAGTGTGTCCTACTGATATTTTTTTCAACAGTGCTCAAACGTTGAGATGTAGGCATAGAAGAAGCACATAATAGGAGTCACCAGAGGGTTCTGCCAGTTGGATGTGTACGAAGAGGGGTGCTAAAATGTTGAGAGTGTGTGCAAAGGAGTGATTGAAATGATGGGCTGTAAAGTCTAAGTTACATGTAAGATAAAGGAGCTGAAAATTTGAGAAAAATTGTGGGAATCAATGTTATAATACTGAAGGATAAGGATACCCGATTAAATGAGCTAGAAATAAAGGAATAGAAAGCCTTGTAGCAACTCTCTGAATAAAGTTGGGGTATATTATCTCCATTCTATGTCATGGTGTAACTGAGGAACAATTACTCAATTACAGCGTACGTAGTGCAGCTAAATCATGAATGTGAGTCTCCTGGTTAAATTCAGTTGACTTCCCAGTAGATAATTATTTTTCCTACTAGATATACAAATACGTAAATATTCTTTGTTCAAGATTAGGAGTCATTGCCCTCAACAAAGTGGAAATCCATATCCCCAAATAAGTATTAAAACAGAAAAATTGTTCATTTTAGAACATGTGACTACCTTGTCTTTATAATATCTATTTGCTAATATTATTTTATTGCTTTATATTTTCACTTTAAATGAACTTATTTTGTTTTGAATGTTAACTGTACTATAGTTTTTATTTTTTATATTAAGCTTAATGTTTGTCAGTGTTATCATTTGATTGCCTTTGTAAGGTTTTGCATTAGTCCATTTTATTCACAGAACAACACTAATTTCATAATTAACATCAAAGGGAAATATAATTTAGGTAGGAAAAAACATTTTATTTCAAATATTTTTGCCGTAATCTATCTATGCCATTTAAAACCAGTTATCTAAGGCAGCATTGTCCAATAAAAAAAAATGCGCCACATGTATAAGTTTTTAATAGTTACATTAAAAAAATTAAAAACGAACAAGTGAGAGTAACTTAATATACTTTTTATGTTACTCAATATATCCAAAATATTCTCGTTTCAAATATTAATGTATATAAAAAGATTAATGAAATATTTATTTTTGGAGGGGTATACCAAGGCTTCTGAACTGGTGTGTACATTGTACTTACAGTGCATCTCAGTTTGGATGAGGAGCATTTCAACTGTCCATCAACCACATGTTGCTAGTGCCTACAGGATGGGACACTGCAGATCTAGACACTTCATAAATTATAATTCTACAGAGTAAAATACTCTGAGTCAAGCTCTTTGTCTATTTCTCTTGAGAGAAGTATGATTTGAGACATCTTGGTTAGGAAAGATACAGATTTGTTGGAAAGAAGAAAGAAACCTAGTAGTTTCGTTTTATTTTAAAGCAAGTAGACTATCAAATTTGTTCAAAGTTCTGGTCTTTTTTAATACAACAATCTGGTTGGTAATTATCTTTCAAACTCACATTTTTCCATTAAACTTTTATATGTGACTATTTATAATATATATATATATATATACACACACACACACACATATATATATGGGATACTTGTGTTTATTTATATATATTAGACTTTAAATGACTAATGATAAATCTTGGGCAATTTGATAGTTTCATCGTATAATAATCTATAGCATAATCATTCATAAAGTTCTGAGGGTTTATGATTTTTATTTTGGAACATAAGGATTTAAAATACAAGGATTTAATTGTGTAGAATATAATAAATGTTACACTTTAAATGTACATCTTTAAATTAAAAATTTAGGATCTCCATTTACTATCAATTAGCAATATTGTTTTTAATATTTCTAATCAAAATTTTATTATAAAAATACTAGAGGCCTGTTGCACGAAGAGATTTGTGCAATAGGCCTTCCTTTCCCCTGGCTGCTTCCTTTCCTCCGGCACCCGGCACCCAGGCCTTCGCTCTGGCCGGGCTCCAGCTGGAGCCGGCCCCGCGGCCATGAGGCTTTCACTGCTCCGCTGGCCCCAGGGTTGTCAGGCTTCGCTCCACTGCTTGGAGCCTATGTATGCAAATTAACTGCAATCTTTGTTGGTGGTTAATTTGCATATCGTTCTGATTGGCCTGTTAGCGTAGCGAAGGTAAGGTCAATTTGCATCTTTGTCTATTAGGTAAGATTTAGTGCAATATAAAACATAATTTCAACACATGTTTATCATGGGCTTATAATTGAATACTATAAGACAGGTCGAGGTGAAGAAAAATACCTTGTTTTTATATTTGCATTTATACATTTAATTCATTATTTAGTCATTCAAACTTGAGTTTACGAGAAGTGGCAGGTTATGTTTATTAAAGGAAAAGAGCTTACAACAGATAAATATCCATAAAAACAGAAGTAGCCTATAAATATGCTATGAGAAGTCTGTTTGAAACACGATATTTACAAATTGCTTACTCTCTGTTCATCTTTACTATTTCATTATGAAGAATAGGTTCATTTGAAAATGAAAGTATATTAGTTTCAGAAAGCGGCTAATTGTAATGGAAGTAATAAGAGCCTTGACTATTATTGCTGTTAGTTTTCAACACAAACTTGAGAAAATATTACTGTAATGTGTCATGTGAACACTTTTGCCACAGTGTGTCCAGGTTAAGTGTCCACTCCTTCTTGATGACCTCGTCATTGGCTATCATTATGTCTCTAACCTCAGTGAGCATTTTTATCCAGTCTTAATAACGTTTGGCTAAAGCAATAATACAGCACTTAAACTGGCATTCTGTCCAGGCAGAGAGGGGCTAATAGGAAAGTCTAAGGGAGTGTTTTCAGGAGGAGGATCTGTAAAATAAAGAGAACTTCCCATTTAACTCAGCATTTACCAACAAAACAGAAGAGTAAGCTTATTTGCCCGAATTGTGTGTAGCATTTCATTTAGTGCCAAAAGTGTATAACTTTTTTTTTCCAGTACTTACTACAGTATCTATAGATAATAAAGGTCTGTTTAATTTACTGGTATATGCATTCATTATTAATCATATGTATAACAAGATCATCTTAAAAATATTTTCATTGAAATACATCTTTTCAAGTTTGAAATGATCAAAGGTATCTTAATTATTCACTTATATGAAGTCTGAAGGACCATTTCTTTGAGGCTACTGACTTCTCTGCTTATGTAAAATAGCTGCTTCAAATAAATCTAACAAGTTTAAGTGCTTATTTTTACTAAAGCCTCAAAGTCCCCATGTAATTGTAAACATATATAATAATTAGAGCTAACATTTAGCATATGCTAAATGTTCTATTTACATGTGTCTTTTTTTCATTTAATCCTCATCACAACCTTGTGAGAGTTATTATTTTATTAGATTAATTAACTCATTTATTCAACCTTACTGTACACTTACCATGTGGCAGGCATTATTTAAAAACCTGAGATTTCACAGTGAACAAAAGAAGCAATGTTCTTGCCCCATGAAGCTTACATTCAAGTAGAAAGGTACATAATAAATATATGAGAAAACTAATGCTCAGAACAGGTAAAGAAATATTATCAAGGTAATGAACTCTTAAATGATAGAAATAGGATAGAAACCCATGTCTGACTTACTTAGAACCTAAATTTAGGTTTTACCTCTTGGTAAAATTTTCAGATTTTGTTGCCTTGAATAGATCATATAAAATTGTTGAGCTGCTTATATACCAAAGAATCAAATATAAATTTTTTTCTGTGAGAGACTGTGCCCTAAGCCTAAGAGAATTTGAAAACTAGAAAAATTATAGGAGCCACCCGCCTGCCCCCGCCCCCCCCCCCCCAGCTTAGCCTCCTTATCCATGGTTTCACTGTCACTGTTTGTTCCCTGTAGTCAGCCTCGGTCTGAAAATATTAAATGGAAATTTTCAGAAATAAGCAATTCATATGTTTTAAATTCTGTGCCATTGTGAGCAGCATGATGAAACTCTGTGTCTTCCTGCTCTGTCCTGCCCAGAACAGGAACCACCCTTCTGTTCAGCATATCCACGTCGTATATTGCTACCTGCCCTTCTATTACTCACTTAGTAGCCATCTCCTTAATCAGATTGGCTGTCATGGCCTGGAAGTGTTGTATTCAAGTAACCTTATTTTACTTAATCATGGCCCCCCAGAGCAAAAGTTAGTGATGCTGACAATTTAGATAAAGAGAAGTGGTAAAGTGCTCCTTTATGTGAAAAGGTGAGCATGTATATATAGGGTATGGCACTACCCAGTTTTGTATCCCATATATGTAGGTGTTCCATAAACATTGGCTGAATAAATTATCACTACTTTACTAGCTTAAAATTGTAGATCATCATTTGAGTAAGTGAAATAAAGGTTATTCAATCCTAATTAGGATTTTTAATATAGCTAAAAATTTTAGTTAAGGGGGACTTTAGACAGTAGCTGGGTTACACACACACACGGAGCAAAGAATTAAAGAAATGGCACTTTTTAGTCCAGACATCCACCCAATGACTGGCAACTGGTGCAAGCACGTATGAGTTGTAGTGAGAGGTATTCAGTTAGCTCTTGGCACCTGCCTCCAGGAACACAGCAGAGGGAAGGAAAAAGGAATTAAGCCTTTCAAGGTTCTATAATGTTTGGGAGCTTGGCCAACCTCATTGGGTTTTTCCTACTCTGTCATTATTACTATCACCTAACTTTTGAGCCCTACAAGCCCTCTCTAGCACCACTTCCTAGCCCAAGATATAAATGATTCTACTCTAAAGTTATCTGTCTCCTTTCCATCCTTAAGTGTTTTCTCTGTTCATGTGCTTTGGTTCTCATACTCCACTGTATTGGTTGCTAGGCCCCAAGTATCTCTAATCGCAAAATTCTGAATCACCTCAGCCTCTAATTCCTTGGGTGAATTCTCTTCTAACCACCTTCCAGCTCTCAAACAAGAATATAATGAAATTCTTGTTTGGATGTGACTATATATTTTGTTTACAATGCTACTCACAAACTCAGAATTTGTCTTTCCTATTTATCTTAACAGCCAAACACTTGGATCTGTTCATTCAAATCTATTAATTAACACTTTTAACCCTGTGGCCTGTAACCTTCATTTAATTTAATCACATACTTCTATAACTGATATGCTATTTAAGTCTTTGGGGAAATATTTACAAATATTTTACTCACCTTTCATTACCTTTTGCCTAATGATTGACAAAGTAGATTTGCTTTTTAATAAAAAAAAAAAAAAAAATTTTCAGGTTAGCCCAGCTGAGATAGCTATCAATTGGTTGGACGTCAACCTATGAAACAGGAGGTTAGGGTTCATTTCTGCTCGGGGCACATACCAGGTAGAGGGTGTGCAAGGAGCAGCTGATCCATGATTTTCTCTCATCATTCATGTTTCTCCCTCTCCCTGTCCTTTCCACTCTGAAATCAATAAAAATATATATTTTTAAAAGGAATTATAAAAAAAAAAATCTGCCCTGACCGGTTTGGCTCAGCTGATGGAGCGTCGGCCTGCAGACTGAAGGGTCCCAGGTTCAATTCCGGTCAAGGGCATGTGCCTGGGTTGCCAGCACATCCCCAGCGGGGGGCGTGCAGGAGGCAGCTGATCGATGTCTCTGGCTCTCTGTCCCTCTCTCTTCCTCTCTGTAAAAAATCAATAAAATATATTAAAAACAAACAAAAAAAATCTTTCAGGATACAACTTTCAATAACGATAAGGATGTGATGAAATAGATCACTTGCATTGGCAATTTTATATATTTTACTTTTAGAATACTAAATAGATCCTTTTTCATTTTTTTCTAAAGCAAAAATTAGAAAATGTGCATAAGACAGAACGTAGACATGTAGAAACTCTGTGTCTTTTTCTGAAACGGCGTAACCTATATCAACACCCAATATTATTGTGCAGGAAACTAGATTAGCTTGAAAGCTGTGCTATACCTTTTGTCTGTGGTATGAACTGTGTGTGTTGAATGATTTTTCCTACATCAAAGGAAAGGAGTGTTGGTCTTTGATTGCTCTTCTTATTTGTTTCATTTGTTTATTTCTTTTAATTTTTTTTCTTATTGCCAATACCTTTTATATTCATTTGGGGGGAAACAAAATTTTTAAAAAGGACATTTTTTAAAAGCACAATTACCAACCAGAGAAAATGAAAACTACCTTTAGGACACAGTTCCCATTGTCTCCATCCAGATCTTTTTGCATTTATACTTCCCCCCCAAGAATATAAAACTTCCTCAACAGACAAGTTATTTTTCTTCATATTCCCTGTTCATATTCATATTCTTACGCAGGTTTCCCGAACTACCTAATTTAGCAAGAGATGTTTCTTTCTTTTTTTTACATGAATTTCTTTGTTTCTCTGTGTGTGCCACTGAAGAGCCTCCGGCAGTTGAATTTGTCTGTGTCCCCAAGCGTTAGGGTAATTCCTCATTTAGTATGTGTGCCAGCCAAAACTAAGCTCAAATGTCTGCCTCCTCTCTCCCTTTCTCCATGTCAGGAGCATATTTTATGTCAATAAATATTTATTTACAACAGCATTTTCAAAGGTACATTCTATTTTATTGATGGACATAACTTATGCAGACACCCTCTATAGTTGGACGTTTATGGGGTTTTCCCATGTGTGTTTATTTTGCTGTTGTCATCAATTCTCAATAAATAATCATTCTTGCTAAATCTGTACACATTGCTAAGATTTTCCTTAGGATCAATCCTAAAAATAGACTTGATAGGTTAAAAGGTCGGCTTATTTTTTTAAGGTTTTTTTATATATTTGCCAAATTGCCCCTCAGAAATCTATCACTGAGACCACCAGCAACATTGGAAATTTATTATATTACGAGACCCTTTCAAATTCTGTCTTTTAAAGTAATTGGTAATGTAATGGGTCTTGGCTTTATTAAGCACAATGAGCATTCCAAATGACACCCATGTTTGCAGAGTCTTTACAAGTATTCTATAAATCAAGAGCCCGAAAACTTTAAAATGTGTAGTTGATAGTTTGTTTGCTTTAGGTTTAGGTGACGTCCACTGAGGACAGTAAAAGAAGCCAATAGTGATACCCTCACATCAGTCTCCCTCCCTCAGAACAGCATTCCAGCACAACTACTTATAAATTCATCCCTGGTGATCTCGAAGTTTTAAGGAGATGAAAAGTAGATCCATCTTAACAAAAAGTCTAATAACCCTTTCTGGTAGACAATGCATTATCCAAGTTGCTAGGTTGAAGAGAAGCGTACTTCTTTAAAACCAAATGCTAATTAAAATATTAACCTACGTGCTGATTTATCATTTCCATTTAGTATTTTATTGTGTCCCGTTTGATTTGGGCCAAGTTTTTTATGCCCTTTATATCCAACCATGAAAATTAACAATCAGAAATCAGAAGGCCCAGTAAGCCATATTTTGTGAGTATATCTTTGACCTCCATGAGAGATAAAGTAGGTGGGTTTTTTAGAAAATGTATGTTTGGGGTACAAATTCTCACATAACAGGAGCACTAGGTTCCTGTGACTCTGTGGGCCTTTGTGATTATTTTCAAAGCCTTTGCTCAACCCCAAACTGCTTTTTCTGTGCCATGTCATGCCTTTTCTGATGACAGCATACTGTGAAAATCTTACGTTGCATTCTGCGTTTATTTGCTCAGAGTCCCTGGAACAAGAGATATCTAGAGGAGCAAAGCATCCACTAGTTAAAGGGGACCTTATAGATATTCCAGTTCAAGATGTTAATAGATGCTTGATGGTTGATGATGGTGATATTGAGAAAGAGGAAGAGAATAGTTTTTGGAGCTCATTTCTGCTTGGTGCTTGCTTACGTTTTCTTACTTGTTGAACAAGGAAACCAAACTCCAGAAAGGGAAACAGCTCCCCCAAGATCAGTCACCAAAGCCAAAGAACAAACCGGAATTCATGACTCCGAGTGTAGTCTACTCTCCCTTAGATAATGCTGGCTGCATGAAAACAGTTTTACACATTTTTAATCTCAAAATGTTTCACTTTAAATTTATAATTGCAAATATTATTTCTACTGATGCTGTTACGTATTTACTGTATATTATAATACATGTTTGACCTTATTTTATCTAGTGCCCATATCCTTAAAAATAATTATTGTAATTTCTATTCATTGAATTTTTACTTCAGACATATTATCTCTATTATTGAAAATAAGGAAGGAAAATTCTAATTTTATACATTAGAGGAAGTGGACGCTCAGAGTAGAGCAATTAACTCTTTCAGAAAAAGCGAAGTTGGGATTCAAGCCCATGTTTATATGCCTCTAAAATGTTTTGTTTTTTGTTGCTTATTAAAGAATAGCAACATCAGACAAGCTTGAAAAGGATCGATTTGAGGTTTATAGAAGCATATACACTGTTCTCTTTGCTTCTCTCTCTCTTTCTCTTTATGCCTCATTTCTTGTTGAAACTAATGTGGTGGTTAAAATAATATACTTTACTGTATTTTTTTAAAATTTCATATTG
Organism: Myotis nattereri; assembly: GCF_964212035.1. Taxonomy (NCBI): domain Eukaryota; kingdom Metazoa; phylum Chordata; class Mammalia; order Chiroptera; family Vespertilionidae; genus Myotis; species Myotis nattereri. Next base: position 14,625,199 of record NC_138092.1, read on the forward strand.
AGCCTTTCCCCTCTTAAATATTTGGAGAACATGTACATACATTAATAAAGTTAACAAGTTGTCCTATCCTTTTAGCAGATTTTACTCTAGGCTAGAGAAAAAAATATTTTGTTTACTAAGACCAAGAAATTGAATAGAGATAAGAGCTCACCTCAGTGGGTCAGTTTTCTTATTTTCATCCTTTAAATGATGTATACATTTTTTCTAATGTTTTCTATTTTTTATTTTGTTTCTGTAATTATGTGTTATATGCTCAGATTGATCAGAATCAAAGTAAAGCAGAAACTATCACTTTCTCATGCTGAGCCAAAAATTGGTGATACATAAATGAGTCTTTCTATTTCTGCCATTCAGGCTGCTTCCTTCACATTCTTCCAGGCTTATGGGGCTATGGATAGCCTACTTCCTCATTCTTTAACTTCTTACTCTACCTGCCACCCCAGGCAGTGATCATGAGAAAACCCAGGTCCTCTTTCTGACTACTTCCATCCACGGAGTCAGTCCCGCAGATCAGCAGTCAGCTCGCATGCCTCCTGGACTCACTGATTGCTTTCTGACCACCGTCTAGAAAACCGATAATGATTTTTCGTTGCCAAATGAATGCAAGAGGAAAATCATTTTTTAATATTGACTTAGGTCAATAAATATGAAACTATATGAAGTGAAATAAATTATGTTTAATTCAAAGCTAATGAAAACATCAATCCCTGTTAGAAGATTTCGCTATTGCTAGATAAACTTCATTAGGTTTTTCATAAAGTAAAAAAAAAACTTGTTTTAAAGGACCACTCTGAGCAATGGATGCTGTAATTTTCGCCATTTTTTTTTTTTTTGTAAAATTTTCCCACTCCATCGAATTTCTTTTTGAAGGCAGTAGTGAATCAGTAGGGGAGGAAGCTTTGGAAACGTCCTCCATAGGCTACACAGCTGCCTCAAAGCTTATTTTCACTTGCAGGACAGCCCACTGATTTTTCATGAATTTTTTTCTTCCTCTGGCCATGCAAACTGGCATCTTCTTTGACACCAGAAGTGAAACGATAAGTCCATTTTCGATAGTCGTGTTAAGGTTCACCCCGAGTAGGAAGGCCCATTCATGACCCTGGTATCTGAAAAACCGAAATCCTCAAAATATGCCCCGTAAATGATAGACTTCCATTCGATCTCAGATGTTTCCTCTAAAATACCCTTTCTGTCTTTTCCCTTTTACTCTCGTCTTCACTCCTAACGACCCATCGGCCTACAGTGTCTTTACATCCAAAATGCAAAGCCGACAAGTGGGCGCCTCGGGGAAGAACATGACCAAGAGCACCAGCATCAGCGGCGACATGTGCTCGCTGGAGAAGAGCGAGGGCAGCCAGTCGGACACGGCGGTGGGCGCCCTGGGCCCCGGCGGCCACAAGCGGCGCTCCAGCATCGGGGCCAAAATGGTAGCTATTGTTGGCCTCTCCCGGAAAAGTCGCAGCGCTTCTCAGCTCAGCCAGACGGGTAGGCATTTTTCTGTTACTTTTGACTTCATCTCTGAGTTGTCATTTAAGTACATATTCTTTTTCTCTTCCTCATTTTATTGCAGTAACATGTGGACCATGACCTGTTCCAGAGGGAAAGGGGCACTTTAGCCAGCTCTTCTGAAAATGGAACAATGGTTTTGTTTTTCAGGGATGAACCTGCTCTAACTCCAGCCGTGGCCAGTGTTCTTGCAATGGATTTAACGTCTTTCTTCCTCAGGGAGGGGTCGAGCCGCGGTCCCTCTGATTGCCGGTTGCTGATCCTTTCTTTGTAAAGGTGCCCTGACCTGTGGGCTCTTTGCTTTTCTGTAGCTTTCTCAGGTTGGAACCAGCCCAGTTCATTTTCATTCCCAGCAGGATACGGTGATGAAGAGGGCACCTCATGTTCTGGGCGAATAATAGATTTTTATTGCTGACAACCTAACTTCTTTTTCAGTTTGTGAGCAGCAGTTACCAGTGGTATCAGTTGCCTCACTGCAGTTTCTTTCCCTGTTAAAACTTCAAGCAGCAGCATTCTCCAGCAGCAGGGATAGAGGAATTTTCTGCTGACAGTGAAGATAGTCAAAGCTTTGCCAGTTTTTAAATTCAGTCGCTAAGTCACATCCACCAAAATAAATTAGATACAGTGCTCCTACTCAGAAAAGCCTCTGTTAGCAATTAAGAAATCTGTGAGTCAAAGCAATGTCTTTTTTTCAAATGGGTGTTGATAATTAAACATTAACTCCCTGGTATCATGGAAATAATAGTGTATCTTCTACTTAACTAACAGACAAAAGCATATAATGTGGTGTTTCTTTTACAGCAAATAAATTATAGGCAAATGGATTAAATCTCATTTATGTTTGAATACTAGTGTTCTTATACACAAAAGTCAAGATGAAAATGTGCAACACAAAAAAAAATTTAAAGATACATTATTCCCTGGACCCGGCTGATCTTGATTTTACAAACTATAATGGCGATTTTGGAATTGGAGCCTTATGTAATGATATTATATTGAAATAGTTATTTGATGGTATTCCTTATAACCTGGTTGTAACTCACTATATTTAATATGATTGCTACAAGAATTTTTCATTTTGTGTTTCAAAATGTTATTTTGCACTTTAGTACAGAAATAGAAATTTGATTTATGAACATAAAGATCATATTTAAATGATTTTTAATTGCTAATATTTATGTATAATTAACTGTTTTAACTGTGTTGTGCTAATACGATAAATGTTAGCCTTTGAAATTTTTCATATATTTCTCTGGTAGAACTTAATTTATTGCACTTTTCTCTTTAAAATTTATAAACATCTATCAATCAAAAACTGCTCTAAAAATAAGGTTTATTAATTTTAAAAAGTTACGAACCTAAAACAGACAATAATAAGACTACAAGAGAATATGTGGTATTTAAATAATTGATTCCATACTGAGTTTAATTGTAGGACATTCAGAAGAAGTCTTTTAACTTTATTAAAATAAATGCTTTAAGGTTTTTGAGCATCGGCATATAAACAGAAATGCAATTTTAAGGTAAAGGCTTGTTTTTCGTTGTTGTTGTTAATACCTGAGAATATTTTTTCCATTGATTTTTTTTTTTTAAGAGAGAAAGTGGAAGGGAGACAGACAGACAGACAGAGAGAAACATCAATGGAAGAGAGACACATCAACTGGTTGCCTCCCAAATGCACCCCAACCATGATCCAGGGAACAAACCTGCAACCGAGGTGTGTGCCCTTGGCTGGGAATTGAACCTGAGACCCTTCGGTACAAGGGCCGATGCTCTAACCACTTATACACACCGGCTAGAATGGCAAAGGCCATTTTTAATGAAATTTCCATGCACTCTGAATAGGTATATGGAGCTACTGTTTGCCTTTTATTCAATTGAATCCTGTTCCAGTTACCTACTAGGAAGGCTTCCAAAGAGGCAGTAGCAAGTATTTGCTGGAAATTTAATAAAGCCCTAGGCGAACAGTATAAAATTCTACCCGGAGTGGCGCTAGCTCATTCCTCCAACATATGGAAAAGTAGGAGTGTTGGCTCATTGTCCCCTTGGGCTTTGAAAGCTATTTGGTCTCGAAGTCTTTGTAGAGTGAAAAACACTAAGGCAGCATTCATCTTTCCTCTCTGATGCTGCTCTAAGTGGACAAATTCTTCTAACTTTTGACTGTTAGAGGAAGTGGTGTGTGTATTAACTGACACTCTTCTTCACCACCTTATTCGGTGTGTTTGACAACGTAACATCATACTGTTACTCAGTCAATATTGATTGGATTTCTATTCCGTGGCCGACACCAGGCTGCATATTAACTGGGATCCTCCTCATTTGCTAAGAATGTGCCAGTGGGAAGGAGAGACAGGCCTGAACAAATAAGGTAATAATTAGTTGCAATTACAAAGCTTGCCTTGATGGAGAAGTACCAGGTGACTGGAAAGCATAGCGTAGAAGATGCTAACCTGGTCTGGCTCATTTTCCACCCACCCTCTCTCTGGTTGGATACTTTGCACCCAAGAGGGTTTTAACGAATGTTGAATGGGATAAAACATTGCACGTGGTGTAAGGTGCCTTTCTGTCTATGCATTTGGTTTGTTTGACAATCTCTATAGTTATTTATACAGTCCACAAATAGTTACTCTGTGTTGTCAGTGTGCGAGTGTGTGTGTGTGTGTGTGTGTGTGTGTGTTTCTGTTAAAAACAATTGAAAGTCAAATGACCTTTTGAAATGGCATTTAAATTCAACTGTGTAGGACCTGAATTTATATACGAGGTATATACGATGAGGGAGAGTGGCAATAGATTCTAGTCTAACCTAGATGTATGCTTGAAGTTGAAATAGTGGGAAAGTGGGTCTCGGATACTTTTCTTAGGCATAAAAGTTTGGCACTGACACAAGAATGTAATTTCTGTAGCTTTTAGTCCAAAAAGGTGGGGGTTTTATTTCTGTGTTTGTTCTGGTATGTGAGGAATTTATTGCTTTTCACTTGAAGCTTCAGGATCGCTTAGAAAATGAGAGTGGGACAAGAGCTAAGAGAGAAGTATGACTTGAGGTGGGGAAATTCTGATGAGGACATTGATGGCGAGGCAACATGTAATGCAGAAGTAGAAGAAAACATAGGAAGGTGAAAAGACAAGGAAATAATTGCAGAAAACCAGAGAACCCCAGGGTGAGGGGCTGGGCAGGAAGGGCGGGGGGGCGGGCGGGGCGGCTGTGTTCATAAAGGAGGCATCTCTGCTTCTACAAGTTTCAACCAGACCCTCCTTTCCAAAGGAAATACAGCGGCCAGAGGTAGGAGAAGAGCGGCACCAGCCCCTCTCACAGCCCTTCCAAGTCCCATTGACATTTGAAGTATCTCAAGTCCTTGCCCTTTTTGGCCTTCTTCCCCCTCGGCCAGCGGTCATTTTATCCTGGAATCAGACCTGAGTCAGAGGGAAGACGATGGCCAAGGGTTTCTGACCTGTCAGCCAGACAGCTCTTCATTTAACCTGTCGCTTGTAAAATTATCTTACTGGAAACGACAGTTGGTTAGACTTATACTTCAATATATTGAAATAGATTTATTTTAAAAAAGATTAAGAATCTGCCCTAACCGGTTTGGCTCAGTGGATAGAGCGTCGGCCTGCGGACTGATGGGTCCCAGGTTTGATTCCGGATGTACCTTGGTTGCAGGCACATCCCCAGTAGGGAGTGTGCAGGAGGCAGCTGGTCAATGTTTCTCTCTCATCGATGTTTCTAACTCTCTATCCCTCTCCCTTCCTCTCTGTAAAAAATCAACAAAATATATATTTTTTTAAAGAATCTGTGTTCAATTTGACTTATGCATTTGGAAAGTAAGTACATATTCAAAAGTTCATTTCTTATTTCTAACTGAAATGGAAAACTAAAGTTCATTTCCTTCCTCAACAAAGTGTAATATTCTAAATCATACAGCACAGTTCACAGTTTAAAGTTATACAAGGTCTTCTCTTTGAATCACGTTCTAGGGTTTAATTTTCACTTCCAGTTAAATCTTTTTTGTTTTATATTTTGTAATAATGAAACTGAGTGGTTCACATGCTGTATATATTTGTATAATCTTCATATATTTAGATATGAATGAGCCTTATTATTCTGAGTTACACAATCTCAACTGTAATAAAATTTCCTCACAGATTCTAGATACTGTAGTATTCCTCTGTTTAAGCCTCTCAATCATATTTAGTATCCCCTGGATGTGTATTTATTTTTATTTTTGTTAACCCTCAACCGAGGAGGTTTTTATATACTAAACTCAGGTAAAATTCCATGGCATTTAAATTCTATGCTTAAACTTTTAAGTGGACTGTCAAAGCAACACTAAACACTTTGATGTTTAAAAAGTATTAAAATTTTAAATATTCAATCAATATGATTAACTGTGTTTCTAATAAAGGTTGTTGTATAAATACTATGGACTATTAAAAATTGTACAGAAACTCTACAAATCAAACCCATGATGATTATGTAATCTCCTTTCTTTTCCATTCCGAAGTACACCTTTGAAGAGCTGCCAAAGATGTGTTACCTGCTAAGATATCATTGTTTTAGCATAATGAATCTTCAGTAACCTTTAAGCTGCAGTAACAAACACAGAGACTTTTCTATTCACATTTTCAGAAATGGAATCCCCCAAAACCTATTGAAACCCGTTATTTACAAAGATGGGTTTCAAAGAGTAGAGATACCAGGAGAAACCACAGCTAGAGAAAAGTGCAGCATCATTGCTCATAGAAAGCGTTCGCACCTTGCAGACATTCTTTAAAGGTTAAAGAAATGCCAGCATCTGAGGCATCACTGGGCAGCCCCAGTGATTCCTGTAGACTGAGGCATGGTTTCTAGGGGGGGGCAGTCTCTTCTTTCACTCCAAGAGACAAAGAACGGAGCCCAGCTACATACCTGTGCATACCTGCACACTCCTCTTTATCCCAGGACAGGGTAAAATCTGTTCCCAAACCAGTCCAGCTTCTTAGGGTGGCAAGTCTCTCCCTCCCTCCCTCCTTCCCTCCCTCCCTCCCTCCCTCCCTCCCTCCCTCCCTCCCTCTCTCCCGTGTTGTTCTATCTACAGTTCCATCTGAGGCAGGAATTGTATCAGTCTCAAGAGTCCTTGGCCTCATGTTTTATATGCTATTCTAACTTGCTTGTGTCTGTGCTATCTTGCATTGCACTGGCAACATGTGCTCCCTTACTTGTGGCTTCTTAGCTATTATTGACTCACTAGAGGCCCGGTGCATGAAGATTCGCGCAATAGGCCTTCCTTCCCCTGGCTGCCGGCACCGGTTTTCTTCCAGCACCCGGGACCCAGGCCTTTGGTCCGGCCGCAGTGGAGAAGCCAAGCCTCTTCAGTCTCCAGTCATCTTCAGTCTTTGCTCAGGCTGGAGCCTTCAGTCTTCGCTCCGTGCCTGTGTATGCAAATTAACCCGCCGTCTTTGTTGGGTTAATTTGCATACCATCCTGATTGGCTGGTGGGTATAGCAGAGTGACGACCAATTTACATATTTCTCTTTTATTAGTGTAGATGACCTTGCCTCTCTAGCTCTCCTACCCTGGCTTGTTTTCCTATTCTCCATTCTGAACTCATCCTAAGAACTAAAGGAATTGGCAGATTCCCTAAGCATTTATCTTCTGGTTGTAATAAGCTATGAGTCAGGAGCAGTGCAGGAGGCTTCTCTGATTGGATTGGAGCCTTGCCCGCCTGCTGTCACCATCACTATCACCATTACTGTTGTACCTGCCAATCTGTTCCTGCTCACTAGTCCTCGCCTGGCTGTCAATCATAACGAGCATGATTTCGTTCTCCCAGGCTTTAATTTGGTGCTTTAAATTATTGGTTTATTTATTCTCTCCTTGCTGTGAAATTATAGGCACTTTCCATAGTAATAGTATCTTTATAGCTATGGAGACACAAAGCAAGCCTTTCCATAATGAAGAAAAGAAAAAAATATATAAACATTATATGATAATTTTCATCTTAAGGAAAAATATTAAGCAGAAATAATTGAATGACCATCATATGACTTCCACCAGGCTTTCTAACTACTGTTTAGAAGTTATATATACTTTAGAATTGCTATCTGAACGGCAAAAACAGCACCTGGTTTTATATATTACTCCTATTTTATCGTTAGCAACCTTTATAAATATTTACTTATTACAAGCAGTATGGTTATTTGACATAAGGAAGAAATGCAACAAATTCAACCCGTGAATTTATATTGAAATATGGTCCTATAAATTAGTCAACAATATGTTTAAGTATAATTCACTGTAATTATGATCAATAATATACTATATTTCATTTGCATCTAAAGGAGATAACATTTAAAAAAAAAAAACTTGAATTGCTTTTCTCACCAGTGGAATAAGACAGGTGGTAATACATTTTATGACTGTAAAACTGAAGCAAAAATGTTCAGTGGATTTCTTGAGTAATAATGAAGCAAAGAAAAAGCCTAGTTCATTGTTTTAAAATGCGATCATGCTGCCTTTGTACTGGGAAAATTTATTTTAAATTTATAACTAAATTGTATATAGTAGCTATTTTTGTAGGGAGTACATTAGGATAGCAAATTTATATACCTTATCTGTAATGTATTTACTTTTTCAGAACTAAGCTGGTTCTTTGCTTAATAAGATCCTACAAATATATGGTCATTTTCTAGCTTTTACATATCAACTAAGATGAAGTGCTACTGAGAAATTTTTCTAACATAAATGACTCTAAAGGTAAAATAAACTTAAATGCTTAAAGATGATCTCCTCAAATTAGTTATACAGGCAAAGAAGGAAGAATCACACCCTGGATGTGTAGATATAAGGCAGTGACAGGCCGAGGCACAGTGGTATTTAGCAATAGTGTGTCCATAATGCATTTCTCTTTGGGCCTTGCTTTCTTGATTCTAGGCTTCCGGGAAGATAAGAGGGCTGCAGATAGAAACTCTAGTGATGATGGTGTCTACCAGAGGATGGGCCAGAGTCTGAGGGATTATACTTTCTATTGCTGCTGTAACAAGTTACTACAACTGTAGAGGCTCAAAACAACCAAATTTGTGATCGCACACTTTCTGTAGGTAGAAGTCCAGACACAGTGTGGCTCAGCTGGTTCTCCTCTTAGAGTCTCACGCGGCCAAAAGCAAGGTGTTGGCAGGACTGTGTTCCTTTCTGGTGGCTCTAGTGATGACTCCTCTTCCAGGCTTCTTCTGGTTGCTGGCAGAATTCCATTCCATGCATGTGTGGGACTGAAGGGCAGTCCCCATTTCTTTGCTGGGGATCATTCCCAGTTTCTAGGATCATTCCAACGCCAGCAGTGGCGGTCAAGTCCTCAAGCTTCCAATCTCTCTACCTGTCCTTCTTCCTCATCTAAGTGTATATATGACTTATCTGAGGAATAGTTTCTGCACGTAGAATAGCTAAAAGGGCATGCTCATTTTTTTTTAAAATATATGTTATTGATTTCTTACAGAGAGGAAAGGAGAGGGATAGAGAGCTAGAAACATCGATGAAAGAGAAACATCGATCAGCTGCCTCCTGCACACTCCCCACTGGGGATGTGCCCGCAACCAAGGTACATGTCCTTGACCAGAATCGAACCCGGGAGCCCTCAGTCTGCAGGCCGACGCTCTATCCACTGAGCCAAGCCGGTCAGGCAGGGCATGCTCATTTTTAATTTAGAAAAATATTTTCAAATAACCCTCTAAAAGTACTGAGCCATTTATATCCTCTACAAGAAATTCTAAGAGAGCCTATTTTTACCCACTCTTGGCCATATTAGTGTTAATTTCTTTTCATCTTTGCCAGTCCAGTACAAATTTTTACTTTCCCTTTATTTAGTACTCAACACTGAATACATTCTTTGATTATTGGTAAGGTTAAGAATATTTCCACCACTTACTGATTTATTCATTATTTTAATTTCATTTTTCCTGTGTAATACTTGTTCTGTCTGTGCCCATTTTCCTGGTTTTGGTCATATTTGGTAAAACCTTCCCCTATCTTATACTATAAAATTTTATATTTCATTTTGACGTGTGTATGGTTTTTATGCACCTGTAATTTCTTTTGTAGTTGGTGAGCAGTAGAAATCTAAATTTATTTTTTCCAAGTAGGTAGTTAGAACTAGGTAATTCACTGAATAACCCAAACTTTATTTATATAAAATCCCATATTTTGTACATTTCAGTTTTTATTTTTGTTCTTCTTGGATATTCTATTCTGATCTACTAAATTGAGAAGTTGAAACAATACCATAATGTTTTAAATATTAATTTTGTTTTATTGTTTATTTTACTAACTCATAGGTCAAGACTATCCATATCTTATTCATCTTCAAAATTCTCTTGGCTACACTCATATTTTCTTTTCTTGGAAAACTGTACAATTAAAATTGCATTAAAATTTAGACTAATTTGAGGAGAATTGGCATCTTTATACTTCATTCTATTCAGACTTATAGGCTGTCTCCACTGAGTAGGCTTTCTATGTCCTTCAGTAACACATTGTAAATTTCATTAAATATCTTGTGGCTATGTCGCACTTGCTAATTTCTATCACTGTATTTCATTAGCTTCATACTCTGTTACTAATCTGACTCTAAACAAATTGGTTCAAAAGGAGACCATTCTAATTTTAAAGTCCTTAGTGATGTTCATGTGAGCTTGGACGAACTAAGCACAAGACCCTTTCCTGTACATTCAGAACCTGAACACGTGTAAAAATAGGACCCATTTTTGACAGATGTGAAACCACCATTTATTTGTAATAAAAATGACACAATCTAAAACAAAACAAAACACCTATTCCTAGATATTTTGTAACATATATTACCATTGGAAATACCATCTTTTTTTTAAATACATTTTCTAAGTTGTTTTTAATATCTATTAAAATTATTGATTTAAACAGTGCTTTAAATCTTGTATGAGGCCACCTTAGTGATTAATTCTAATGCTTTTTTCTCATGAATTCTACTTATTTTTCACTTTAGATTTTCTAAATACAACTCAGATCTTCTGAAAATAATTTCCTCTCCTCCTGCAAGGTACTTTCAAGGTGCCTCAGCTCAGATCCATCATGATTAATTGGATAAGTGACTTAAGATATATTCTGAAATGATGTTTCAGTTATTCTCTGCTACTTTAGAAAATGGATCAGTATGCCTCTCTGCTTTTTTAAAAAAAGGATGGAGGAGAAGCAGTGATATATATTTTTTTCCTTTCCCAACCCAAAATAGGCATTATATAAGTCATGTTGTCAAATGAAAAAGTAAAATTGTTTTCACTTGTACTGTATCCTCTGTAGTTCTTTGAAGCATGAACTTTAATCTATGATTCATTGCTTTTTAAGGTCATGGTACTATTTGATGTATTTATATGACATTGGGTCTTTGTCCAATCTAAAATCTATTTCCAGCTATCAATATTTTCAAAAGCATGAAGAAGTAAATTTTTAAAATGAATTAACAAAGTGACAGGAACAAGGACAAAGTAATCAAAAGCAATATTTATTAAGGGCTTCTATGCCTGTTGCATTCTAACTTTTCTCATTTAAATGTGTTTCTGGTTAAAAAATAGACACTATCAGTCATCATAAAAATGAAATTTTTTTTCATCTTAAGTAACATTTCCCAAAGTGTATCCTATAGGTCTTCAGATGCCAACAGATAATAAACAGAAAACTGATGTTTTGTGGACAAATGAGTATAGAAAATGTGGAGGAAACAGTCTTAATATGTGGGTTTTATAAATTACAAGACTTTATAAAGTCATTTGTTATGTTTATGTGCTTTGTGACTTTTCAAAAGAAAGATACAATATGTAATGTCTCCATGACTCATTTTGACCAAGTAATTTTGGTCTCTGAAGCATATCTTAGAGTGACTATGTTTTGGAATACTTTGGAAAATACCTAAACATCTTCAAATGTAAATTGTAGCACGTGCTTTTAAGAAAACGTAGAGTTAGGAGAAGTAGACAAAATGCTCTTCTCTGATTATTCAGTTGTATACCTCGTTGATATCTAGTTGCATATCTGTAGTTGCATTTTTCATTAAGTGGGTTGACTAAGAACCAAAATGCTCTTCCTCGCTGTTTTAAGTACCTCTGATCCATTCTTTAACTGAAGCATGAAGACACCATTCAGAACTAGCTGGGTGGTAATTAGTGAGGGGAGAGGTGTGGTAGGAAGAGGAGAGATGCAATGATAGAGAAAAGGAGTTGGGGGGCGATAAAGGTGCAGTCATCTAGCCAGAGATGAATTGCTTTAATATAAGGGATACCTATGGCAAATACACTTCTCAAGTGCAAACACTTTATCTTTTCTACAAACTATTATTTCTTTTTTATGTATGTTTTAATTAATTTTTTTAGAGAGATGGGGGAGAGGAAGAGAGAGAAACATCAGTGTGAGAGAGAAATATCCATTGGCTGCCTTCTGCACACCCTCATAGGCATTGAGCCCACAACCCCAACATGTGCCCTGACTGGGAATCAAACCGAGACCCTTTGGTGCACGGGACGATGCTCAACCAACTGAGCCACACCAGCCAGGCTTAAGTTATTATTCTTAAAGTATCTACACTTAACTTTGTATAATCCTAGATTAAGAACTTATAGAGAGAGAACACCATGTGTTATAACTCTTTTACCTGCCTCATAACCTCTGAAACAGTACTTTTATTGAGTCGCATGAAAGATGATGAAAACTTTCACTGTAGTCTCAAGTCTCTATGATTTCTCTTTCAATCTCTGTGTTGGTCAGTGTTTCCAAATAAATCAATGTATAGTGGTTATTAGTAGTTGCTATTGAATGACTTTTTATTTTATTTTAGCTAATCCTAAAAGATTCAGTAAAAATTTAAATAATGTGATATATTTCTATAAATCTTTAGTTAATCAAAGATTGATTTGTGGAAGTAATAAAATTAACTGGGACTCATCTACCTCCTTTGAAAAGTACTGTGTTTAGGAACTCTCTTAACATATATGTACACATATACATATCATGATAAGAAGTCAGATTCTAGCAAAAGTATATGGTAGAGAAGAAATAAACAGAAAATTCATGGTCTGTGGGAGTTTTTTGTTTTACTGCTGTTATTTTTGTGTATACTAATAGTACTAGCTACATATGTTCTGACAGGTGAGTTGTGAAATATTTTAAGTGTGAATCCTGGTTTGTGTGAAGTATAATTGCCTTGTTTATATCTTTTTATGTGTATGGATAAATGAAAATGTGTTCAAATTTCTTTAGTTACGTTTACATGTCATGCCAGGAACCTAATTACAACTCAATAACCCCTGAGAAGAAAGCATAAAATATTGCTTAAGCAAGTAATTAATTACATTTCATAGTAAACAAAATTAATTTATTAAAACTTCTATTACCAGGAAGGTTTTCCTGGTAATAGTGGGTTTTCCTTCCTGGTAATAGTGGGTTGCGTATATATTTTTAATTTTCCCCGATCTCTGTAACCTTTCAAAGCTGTCATTTTGTCTTCATTTCTTTTCTGATTAGAATGAAGAGCGATTCAGCATGACTAAATGATACATAGGTGTTGTTTCCAAAGGGCCAAAAGCCAATCATTCTAGATTTGCCCAGATCCATGTTGTCTGTAGCCCAGAGTCCTGGCAAAATTCACTAATACAAATAGTAAGCCTTATACTAAAAAAGTGCCTTTGGCTATGGAAATATAAGTAGAAATTAAAGAGATTTGTCATTTAAACTTGAGATAGTCAACATCTAAAAGTTCAAGTCTTTTGTTTTCTTCCTCACTAAATATCTTCTTAGTTATAATTATTTCTACCACTCTTTTTTTTCTTTTCTTTTTTTTTAGTTTTCAATTGCAGTTTACATTCAATATTATTTTTGTATTAGTTTTAAGTGTACAGCATAACGGCTGGACAATCATATATTTACAAAGTGACTTCCAGTACCCACCTGGCACCATACATCGTTATAACAGTATTATAACTACCAATTTGTACTGCTTAACCCCTTCATCTTTTTCACCCAGTCCCCCAAGCCCCTTCCCCTCTGGCAGCCATCAGCCTGTTCTCTGTATCTATGAGTCTGTTTCTATTTACAGGCATCTGACTTGTAGCATTGCCAGGGTAGGGAGTAGTGGGTGAGGAAAATGTAGGGGAGAATCGGCAATTCCCTTTGTCTATAGGGCTGACTACCAATGTTACTCCATTCTCAGAACTCCAAGGGCTCTTCATGGCATATGTAAGCCCGTGGCCCTAATGCCTCCCACCACCTTCATCTTTTTGTTCTTTTAGGCCTTACTTACACATGGTTTGCTGATATGCAGTGCAGAAGGGCTCTCCACGTGAGGCCAGACTGTTTTTCCTTACCCATACTAGAGAGTATTTGATATTCCATCTCCTCGGCCTTTTACCTATTCCAGGTTCAAGTCCGGATCCAAGAAAGCCCAGCAGGATTCCAGCATTCTGCTGGTATTCCCAAAGTTTGGGAAAGGATATTATTCAAAGGGGGAAAAATATCTTGAAGGAAAATAAAAGAAAGAACCTGTTTCCACGGGGAAAAGAAAAGGGTGGGAAGAAATAGCGTTGGCAGACTGAGCAATGGAACAAAACCATAATACTCGTCTCAAGTCTCAAGTTATAGGATTTTCATACTCTTTCTCAGAGGAAATCAGAGGGTCGCCTTTGGAGAAAAGGTGATCTGTACAAAAGTCATTATATGATTCTTACCTTTTCCTTCACAGGCTTAACGAGGCAAACTTTTTGCAGACATGAAAGTGTGGAAAATATATGTTCTTGTAAATTCCAAAAGAACTCATGTAGGCACTTTGTCATCTTCACTGTGAGAATTTCTATTCAGTGCGTATAGTATGAGCAATGTAATAATGACACTCTGTAGTGTGCTTAAGAATAAATCTCAAGGAACCTCGTGATGCGACAGCTCAATAGCTTCCTGCTGTTGGTGAAATGTCAATGCCGAGTTCAAAGAGGCTAGAAAATAAATGTGTAGGTGAAACCGAACCATTTCAAAGCTGGAGTCTGTTATTCTGTCACCATGCTCACATCCAGCATAGAAATGTCACTATTTTTATTTAGATGTGTACCTACTTGCAAACTAAATCTCTTGCTTTTAACATTAAAAGCAGCATGTTGAGTAGTTCTTAAAGTTTTCTTTGGAGGCATGGCATCCATTTGTTTGGCTGAAGATGTTTTTATTGAATGATTGTAAATGATTTTGTCAATAATTAAGGAAGTAAATGTAATCGTATTTTAAGTATATTATTTATTGTTTAGGAATCGTGGGGTTTTGTAGAAGTAAGACCAGCCAGGCTCTTTAAGCCTTTACTTCGGTAAAATTTACCAGGCTTAATACAAAACGCTTCTCTTCACAGTGAATACCTTCCAACATCACACGTACTTCTTTGTCAGAAGTTCTTATTACTAGGCATTGAAATGATACAGAAAGGTTTATAAAAAAACAAACACATTTTTATCGTGTACAATTAAATCAGAGTGACCCAATTAGATCAAAGTGATCCAATGAAATCAAAGTGACCCAAGAAAGTCAAGGTGATCCAATTAAATCAAATTTAGTCAATTTTATTAAATCTAGTTGACTATGTACACTGCTCTATCTCCAATCTGAAACATTGCCTGGGACATACCAGGTTTGCAATGAATATCTGTTGAAAAAAACCCAAATTGTTACATATTTCACAGCTTGTCAGACCCTAAATAATCAGTAACAGCCAGCATGCTGTACATTTTCCACAGCTGTATATTCAACGAGTTATAAGTAAGTAAATTCTAATTATTTTCTAGTTCTGAACTTTTTTTTTCCTAGTGAAATACTTTTACTAAACACATGGATGTACCCAGATTTAATTAAAGCTTTTAAAAAAATAAAAGAATGCAGAAAATCAACACTTTCAGCAAGCCCAGGCTTTAGATAAAATTTCATCGCTTTCCCCCACCAGAAAAGTACACTATAATTGTGCTCATTCTATTTTTCATGAGTAAGCAATGTGTATGTACTCTTTGGATTTTAAAAATGAATTACGCATGTCACCACTGATCATTAGGGTATACAGTTGAAAACTATAAGCTTCTAAAGAACAGGGATCCAAAACAAAATGTGCTCAGTTAAGCAAAAAAATTAGTCATTACCAATGCCCTCCTAGATTTGATAATTATGTCCTAAATTAAGAGAGCAAATCCATAAGTTAAGGGCCATCTCAGATTCAGCATTTAACTCTACATACACAATGGTCAAGACTTAGTTATTCAATCCCAAATGGTGTGTTTTAGGGTATGAATTTTGGCAACATTGGTTTTCTGATTTGTTTTTTGTTGTTTTTTTTAATCCTCACCTGAGAATATCTTTTATTTTTTCCATTGGTTTTTAGAGAGAGTGGAAGAGAGCGGGAGAGACAGAGAGAAATATCAATATCAATCAAATCATTCAAATCAATCACACCACTAATGAGAGAATTCTGTATTTAACTCTAGATCTATTTGGTTCCAGAACCTGAGCATCTAACCACTGTGCATACTACCGTGGAAGTGGTCTTTATCTTTGGTTGACTTGGTGCTATTTCTGTCCAGCCAACAGCTCTAGGTTTTTTTTCTTTAAATACTGTGTCCAAAATAAATACAACATTGGTCTATTCCTAAGGCTTGAGTCTTGTTCTCTCTGCTCTTTCACCCTTGGCAACTTAATCACTGCAAAAATGTCTCTTGAAGTCTTCCCTAGTGACTTTATAATCTGAGTTCCCACACCAAATCCTAATGCAGGCACTTGTTGACTGCTTTTCATCTTATCCTGATGACCAGTAGCCCTGTGGATGGCCTCACAATCTATTCGCCTTTCCTTCAGAGACCAAGTAAGTCTTTTCTCCTCCTTGTGAAAGTGCAAGTGCACACTACTAATAGGACATTTCTTTCATCTTTTCTCTTTCTTTCTTTGCTCCTGAATTCCACTTGTACCTTTTTAAAAATATAACCACTTCAGTCAGCCTGGTTTTCAAATCTCCCTGTCCTGGGCTTGCTCACCATTGCTCAATTCTCTGATCACGAGAGTGAACATGTTTTCCTGTGCTCAGTTTGACTTTGGGGCATCACCCTTCACACCCATTCTTTCCAATCCATGTGTTCTGCTGGAATTGGCCTTCCCCTGATGCTAGGTTGGGCACTGCTCTGATCATAGTAGTTGGATCAGGGTGAGCATGTGATTGATGATGAGCCAATCAGATCCTTTAAGGAGATTTGTGCTATTCAGCAAGCT
Organism: Myotis nattereri; assembly: GCF_964212035.1. Taxonomy (NCBI): domain Eukaryota; kingdom Metazoa; phylum Chordata; class Mammalia; order Chiroptera; family Vespertilionidae; genus Myotis; species Myotis nattereri. The sequence goes on from NC_138092.1 coordinate 14,641,976, forward strand.
TCACTCTCTTCTAAGGATGATATAAGCCTGAAACTGCTGGTGGCCATCTTTGCCTCAAGTATGAAGAACCTTGAGAATGGAGTCTGCACAGAAAATGCAGTATCGAAAATGGAGAGACACTGATTCCTGACCCCATGGATTAACGCCTGCATCAGACTAGCCCTAGCCCTGGCCAGTGTGGCTCAGTTGGTTGCACGTGCACCAAAAGGTCACTGGTTCAATTCCCAGTCAGAGCATACGCCCAGGTTGCAGACTTGCTCCCCAGTCAGGGTGAGTGTGGGAGGCAGTCGATGGATGTTTCTCTCACATTGATCTTTCTCTTTCTCTCCCTCCCCACCCCCTCCTTTCCTTCCTTCCTCCTTTTCTAAATCAACAAATACATTAATTAAAAAAAAAAAACAACAAACCATGCCTAAAGTCACCGCCATCTTTGAGCATCATAACCATCAATAGGGAAATACAGAGTAGATCTCTTTACTGTTATCAGGAAAAAGAGAACACCCACCCTTCATTAAGTATAAATAGTATATAGACTGGGTGTTAAGGAAGGAGGAATATATAAAAACGGGAAATTTCAGACCATGGCCTAAGGGGTTCTATGAAAGTTCTTCAGGGGACACCATGGAAACCCTGAAGCAAGACAAAGAATAGCTCTATCTGAAATAAGGTTTCTGAAGAAAGGCTCTGTTGCTAACAAAAGCAAACAAAAATCCTTTGAAAAACATCAACACAACATTCATGTTAATTTTTCTAGAAGCCCAACATCTTCTATTGCTCTTCACCTACTTTCTCTATATTTATGCCCCCAACTACATTTCATGGTTGTTGTTTTTCCATTTTCCCTCTCAGGGCTCCATATACTCTTCTCTCCTTTCTCATGGGAGTCAGCCAATTCAGATGTTCAACAAAATTCCAAATTCAGCAAATATTTATTGAGTGCAAGGTAGTGCTGTGTGCTCTGTTTTGTAACATTCATGAATTCTTTGAACTCCCTGAGCGGTGGGTAGCTATTTATATTTGTGTTTAATGAATAAGGTAAAGCGATCATCTCAAAGGTCACAGGGCAAGTTGTTGATAGAGCTAAAAATACAGTTTCTACCCTAGTCAGGTAGAATACAAAGAGCCTGAAGTTTGGGAGCAGACAGGCTTGGGTTTGTACCCTGATTGGTCACTTTATTTTTGGAACTTGAGCAAGTTATTCAACTTCCCCAAGCCTCGGTTTTCTACCCATAGAATGTAATACTCTCTACCTTACAATGACATATGTGGATTATATTAAATAATGTGTGGAACACATTAGCATAGAGTTGCGCAGGAACTGTTTGTTTCCTTCCACTCTACCAGGATATACCTGTGTTCCTCTGTCCAAGGGTATTTGCACATAAAAGAGGTCTCTGTTACATGTTAACTCCCTTTAAATAGTGTTTTCCTTTTAGATGCTCATACATGTAGAACATATTGTGCTATAAGTCATAATATTTAGTCATTTTATTATTGACTAGAGGCCCGGTGCACAAAATTCGTGCACGGGTAGGGTCCCTAGGCCTGATCGGCAATCAGGGCCAATCTATGGGGCAACCCGTGGGGCAATTGGGGGGGGCCCCCACTGGCACCCGCCTTGGCTGGCCTGGGGCCTGTGGGCTGGGGCAGCTCCTGAATTGAGCGTCTGCCCCCTGGTAATCAGTGTGTGTCGTAGCGACCGGTTGTTCCGCCGTTTGGTCTATTTGCATATTATGCTTTTATTATATAGGATAAGACTCTGGTTGGCCAGCAGAGAGCAAAGGCCCATTACTGTGGATTCTCAACACTAAGATTCATAATAGAAAAGAATCAACATCAAATTATTATTTAAATTCTGTTCAAGAAAGAAGAGGACTTAATTAAATATAATAGAAATGTAAAATGCAGACTTTCAACAAATTGCAACTTCTCTAGTCATCTGAATCTGGAGAGAATTCTGTTTACAACAATTAGATAGTTAGCCTGATGTGCACTAGACGCTGCTCTAGAGGCTGGAGACACAGTGAGAACAAGGAGGACCATGGGGGGAGGAGAGAGGTGGAGACTGATGACCCATTCATCCTGCCCCTCCCCCTTTATGGCCCTATGCTTGCTACATTCCATCAAATTAGGCAAATCAATCAAATCAGATTAAATTTAGTTAACTAGATTAGATTAAATTGATCAGATTAAATCAAACTCTGAGATAAAATTTTAATCCTAGCATAAAAATCAATTTTTGAAATAATTTTAAGAACATAATTAAATGTATGTACTTTGTCTTACTCTTTTGAATATGTGTCCTAGGTTTAGGATCATAAATCTGTACTTAGAATTTTAAATTGTTCGGTAGATCAGTACTCCCAACACTCATTTAGTAATAACACTTAAGGTTTCTGTATTATTCCAGAACTATCACATAATTCCCAAAATTTTCTCAAAATAAACTATAATTCATTTCAATTTGATATCTAGGAGAAGGAGATGGTCATGAAAGCAAGTGAACAATTAAGGAATAGAAAGAACTCAACAGGTTTAAGACATTTAAGAATTAAGACATTTTAGAAATATTAAATTTTACATTTCTATTATATTTAATTAAGTGGCTGGAAAAATGACAGTTAATTCTTATGTAGTCAGTGCTTTAAAAATTACCTAGGCTTCTAGTACTGAACATTGCAGGTGATAAAAGTGAGAAACATTTTGATTTGCTTTCTAATAAGTGGAGGTATAAAAGATGTGTTCACAACATCATTTACTTTGTTGAATTGGATAAGCCATAATTGCATTTTGTAGAGCATTTTAAATATCAAAAAATGTAATCTATGATTAATCATTTAGAATGCTAATGAAGAAAAATCAATTCCAAAAGCCGCAATCCATAGTAATAGTAGTCAGATGACTCATTCACATTCACCACGGAAGCTGGTATTAGCAGTTTTCATTTTAAAATAGTTTCTTTTAAAGAATAATGAAATAAGAATTAAAGTATGCCGGTTGGTAATAAGCAGCTCCTTTATCAGAATTTATTCAGATAAAATAATGTCCTTAGAGACAAAGCAGCAAGCTAAGACCTATGGTGGTAGGCCCTGGAAATTCTAATAATGTCATCCAAAAATAAAATTTCTGCCCTTAAGAAACTTAAGTCTTATGTGTATTAAAATGTATTGACAAGTGTGTTTTTTAAGAGACTATCTTTAGAGCTAATTCTCCTTTCTTTAAACTGGAAGCATAATACCCACCATTGGTGTAGAAACACCAGTTTTTTAAAAAGCAGAATTAGAAAATGCCACTTCATTTATGGATAATCACTTTAAAGCTAAACTTTTAGGATAGAAAGAGACATGTTTTTATGAGACAGCAAAGTTGTATAAGATGTTTTAAAAATGTAGAATAGATCGAAATAATGCTAAGCAGCTTACTTAAATGTTTACCAAAGTGACCAATGAAAGCTTTTGAAAGCATTGTAAAGCTAAAGACCTCAGGAGACTTAGTTCATCTCAAAGCATGTGATATCACAGTTCTTTACTGGGGCTGCCATAATAAAATGCTACAGACGGTGGCTTTAACAGCAGACGTTTATTCCCTCACAGTTTGGGGGGCTGGAAGCTCTCTCCCCCTCACATAGATGGCCAACCGCGTGCTGCCCATTCACAAGGTCCTTTCCCTGTGCACTGCACATCCCTGGTATTTTTTTGTGTGTCCATATTTCTTCTCATGAGGACACCAATCACAGTGGTTTAGGGTCCCATCCTAACAGCCTCACTTTAAGTTAATCACCTTCTCTCCAAATACAACTACTAGGAGTTAGGACTAAAACATACGAATTTTGAGGGAACACCGTTCAACCATCATACCTACAAAGTGGTCATAAATAAGAGATCTGCATCACAATAAGTTTTCTCCAGTTTATTAGGAACCAGTAAGGGATGAGATGTAAAGAATAGGGTCTCCACTTTAAGACTTCATGACCCTGGACATGCCGGCGGTCGGGAGGCACCTTTCCCAACTATTTAGAAGTGTGACTGATTGTCTTCAGGTGAAGTTGTACCTGTAGACAGAGATTATACCAGTACCTTCTGAAGACAAACATGTTCATATCTTCAGTTTATTGTCATTCTTCCCAATCCCCCAAGTCCAAAATGATTTACCAGGTCTAGAAACTAAGAAACATTGATAGTAACAGCAACTCAATATAATTATCAAGTTCTATTACAGGAAACAAATTAATTTTTGGATTAGAAAATGGCATACATTTTTAATACCACAAATTTCAATATGTAATGTCTGGCTGTTATTATTTCCAGAAAAGAATTATGTTAGGAAAGATATATTAAAGGGACTTTGAAAGAGTACATTTATTAAACTGTTAGTTATATCATTTCTTGTATATATACTAGAGGCCCGGTGCACGAATTTGTGCATGGGTGGGGTCCCTAGGCCTAGCCGGCGATTGTAGCCTATTGGGGCCGAGCTGGCCGGGGCCTGCCGGCTGCCAGCTACCAAACAGGGCCTGCCGGATGCGGGGAGGAACCGTGGGAGGTTGGCTGGCCATGGGAGGTTGGCTGTGGAAGTGCACTGACCACCAGAAAGCAGCTCCTGTGTTTAGTGTCTACCCCCTGGTGGTCAGTGCACATCATAGCAACTGGTCATTCCCGTCGTTCTGGTCATAATGATCACTTAGGCTTTTATATAGATAGATAGATTAAGGCTGACATGCAGAAACCTGTTTAAATGATCAGACAAACTCTAAGTTAAGAGAGCAACTTAGGACTGTGAAAAATGCATTGAATTTTCGACACAAGTTTTAAAAGTTATTTTTTTTGCACTGTACTTTTAATTTTGCTAAGTGAAATAATTGATGCAATTAATCCATTAGAAATTACTTCTGAAGCCTTTAAACTTTAAGTTTTTGCTTTGGTGACTTGTACAAAGAAGGGTTACAGCTACTTCTCAGTTGAGTAAGGGAAGAGGCAAAACCGAGTTTGAATATTTTCAATTGACACTTACTACACCTACAAAGTGGCTCTACAGTCAATACCACAAGTAGTTGAGGCAGACGGACCCTTTGCCTTCCATTCCACCCACATGAAAATGCTAGATTAAATAGAGCAAAATCGTTTGGGGACATAAATTTATCCTGAGTCCATCTAGCCACTTAAATGACATAAAAGCTGTGAGCAGTTATTCACAAATGGATTTACATAGACACAAAGAAATTAACCAAAGAATTTATATGCATGTATGCATAGCCCATGGACACAGACAATAGTGTGGTGAAGGCCGGGGGTGGGGCAGGGGCTGGGTAGAAGGGGGTAAAGGGAGGGGGGAATGGGGGAGATATGTAATAGTGTCGGCAATAAAAAAATATATATATAAAATAAACATACTGTACAGTATCCTATATAGTGAACCTGTCTAGATATACGTCATTAGGGGGAAATTAAGAACTTTGTAAATGTATGTTACATTTTAATTATCTTTGTAATGTTCCCATTATAATCATGAAGAATGAAATCTAGGTGATAAACGTATGCCCTAAAAGTGGAATTAATGAGCTTGAGGTAGCTGCTTTGTCAAGCTTGATTTAACCATGAACCTTTCTTGCCTGACATGATTCTGTTACGTTAATGTGTAATATCCGTGTGTGGTGTTCTCCGTAGGCCTCCGAGGAGTGTTGCAGAGGCTGGTGTTAAATTTCTAGGGACAGTATTGGTGACAGTTGAATGTATTGAAAATGTGTGCGCTGGCAGCTCTCTGACATACAAATGTCTGATGGATACTTGGCCTCAGCCTCTCCACCTTCGCCTCTGGAACACCTGGTTTTAAAAAAAAAAACACTGGGCCTTTTTGATAAATCTGTGTTCAGTTTTAGAGGAAAAAGAGAAGCTGTGACAAAGCTGGGGCCCAGGAGAACTGAGCCAGGAAAGATTCCCAGGAGAGGTTTGTTTGTAACGTTGAGAAAGTCTCCCAGTTCCAGATTACAATCCCTTAGATATTTTTAAGTGTCACTTTTAATACTGCTAGAAATTTCGCCAACTAGTTAAGGATATTATTTGAAAATGAAACTATCTCTGAAAGACAAATTTATTCCACCCGTTTATTTTAACCCTAAAACCGGCCTGGTATTAGTAATGCTTCCAGAGTACAAGCTTTCATTGGAGGTGGGAGGACGTGCAGCTGATGATTTGGAATTTCTGAGCTTCATAGTCACTATTAAATGAGCTAGTTTCACAACAACTATAAGGTCATTGCTATTATTACCTCTCATTTGTGGATGAGAAAGCTACATGATACATAGGGGGTTGAAGTCATTGCCCAGAGTCACATAGCGAGGAAGTAGAGGGGCTGGGATACATGCTCCAGCCTGTCTAATTTCAGAGTTCACACCACTAACCACTGTGCCTCACATCCCCGCAGGAAGGGTAAGTCAGCATCTGACCAGGCTTTATGGGGATGCCCACGGAGTGAGGAGGCCAAACTTCCAGATGGTGACCTGTATTCCTGTCCCTCACCAGGGGAGGAGGGATGGAAGTGGGGACTGTCTTAACGCTCTTGGTGAAAAAGCAGAAAGTTAAAAGCTGCAAATACTAATGCTGGGAGGGGCCCAGTGACCTTTTTATTGAGAGTGCAGAGAAGTTATCTGACCTCTTCAGAAACAAATCAAGGGACAGAGAGAGTAAATGATTTGTCTAAAATCACATATCTGTTAAAGAGATGTCTAGTTAATGATAACCTAAGATAAGAACAGGCATATATGCCCCTGGCAGGTTTGGCTCAGTGGATAGAGCGTTGGCCCACAGACTGAAGGCTCTCGGGTTCAATTCAGGTCAAGGGCACATACCTCAGTTGCAGAATCCATACCTGCCCCTGGTCAGCAGAGGAGTTTGTGGGAGTCAACCAATCGATGTGTCTCTCCTCTTCCCATCTACTCTTTCTAAAAATCAATGGAAAAATATCCTCAAGTGAGGATTTAAAAAAACATACACAAACATATGAACTTGAAATGTTTGCAGGGGTCTGATGAAGGCTATCTGTCAGTTTCTCTGGTTTGAAGAGGATAAAAGCTGGGCCTGGGTGACCATTTCCGCTAGAACCAGCCAGCCCATCTTTTCCTCATGCATAACCAAGGTCTTTGTCCAGCAGCAGGGCTAGCAAATAGGAACTGGCAGGTTTTATTGGAGGGAACATGAAAGGTAAAATAAAACTTTAAATTATAAAAGCCAGTCTAGTGTAGTCCTAACAGTTATGTACATGTTACCTGATAATATAATAATAATATTTAAAATTTAAATTACTCGGTATTACTTCATAAGGGCAGCTATATTTGTTCATTTTTGTTCGCTGTTATAGCCCCAGTAACTAGAATAGTGTCTGGCATGTGGTAGGCACTCAACATATATTTACTGAATTAATATGCATCACTTTTCTTATCTGTAAAATGAGACGTAGCTACTTTATCGGGTGTTATGAAGATTGAATGAGGCAAAGTATATGCAGACTATAACATTAGCTATTATCACCATCATTGTTATACATAAAGGCCATAATTAATATTAGAGTTCAAATATTAATTATTTCCCGGTATTGTCTAGCTCTTCTGCATTTAGGATTCATGATTTTGATCGTTAGAGATTTTCCCCTTCATTACTCAGTCAAATCTTACCACTGTTTTTTAGCCTAATCAAGAAATTATTTTGCTTACTTCCATTGACATTTTCTGTTATAAGATAAAGGCAAAAATTATAATCTCATTATAGAAATAATCATTCAATCTTTTTTTTAATCTTCTCATACCTTAAACATCTTTTGACTTTGTCAACCTTTGTGAAAGTTTGGGTTAAAAAAAACTGCTAAAGAGTAACATCTGTTGTGTAAACAGCAAAAATACTTTTAAAAACGGAATTCACAAAAGCTTACAGTTTATTTGCACCATATTGACATTAATCTGGGGATGTGAGAAAAGATTGTATATTTTGAATTTCATATTCAAGTCAGGGGTAATTGCCCAAGACTAGTAAATACTTTTAGCAATTTGAAGTCAGAATTAAAATGTTGACTGTGTATTTTATCTCTCATGACTTAAATGCAAAGATATTTTGTAACAGCACAGATATGTAAATTTTAGGATTCGGAGACTTGGTTTTGACAAGACAAAATATACCCACAACTATTTTTACTTAGCATTGACTTATTTACCATAAAAAGCAATAATCCAAAGTGGCAAAGGTAATTGACATCATTTTGAAGCTGGAGATAGAGACAATACCCATATTATCAAGAACAAATGTATATCAAGAGAAAGAAGTCAGCCCAGGCTGGAGCATGGTTCTGTAATCTACCCTGAGCAATTCTTGTCCTTCCCAACCAGTCATTCCGGGTTGCCTGGAAAACACTCACTTTTGGCTGAATAGCAATCAGTGAGAGTACTTTTTCTATTTCTTCTTGGCATATCCATCTCAGGGCCTTTCTATGTGTTTCTTCCACCACCTCCCAGAGGGCCTTACTTCCTCTGCGCTTCCCTTTGCTAGTAGTTTGCATTCTCATCTTCATCACCTACATCATTTCTAGCACAGAAAAGGGCAAGCCTGCGGAAGGTACAACTATGTTTCTGATTGAACTAATCCGTGGCCTTGACTCTATATGACTACTTCATGTAATGAGCTTTTATGTATTCACGTAAGTAGCCACGCCTCTACTTCAGGAAACTAACAAACCTTAAAATTTTAGTGATTTTTTTTTTTTTAGAAACTATTATAAAAACTGATACATAAATGACATGTAATTCTCTTCCCTGTTAGAACTGATGGACTGAATACATGTATGGCTAGGTAATATTGCTATGTTTTTATTTTTTTTAAGGCAAATATAGATTTAACATTAGCATATAAGTGAACATTATGGTGTTAAAGATTTATTTTCAGTATTTTAATTTTGAACCAAATGATTTACTGACTAGTTCATATGATATCTCTCGTCTGTGTTTTGTGTAACTATGTATGGTATGAGACACCTGTAATGTAGTCTACAGGGCACTGAACCTAAAGTCAAATCATCTGAATTTGAGTCTTGCTCTTCCATGTTCCAGTTAAACAAGTCATTTAATACTATTGACTCCATTAGCTCATTTATAAAGAAGAAATAATGATGACATTCTCAGGATTAAGGTAAGAATTAAGTAGTGTAATTGGTGTGTTATTTATCAAATAGAATGCTATACTATATGCAATCTATCTCTAAATAGCTTTTCTTCAAAAAGATTATTTTCCTATTTAATGGTAGAATCTTTTTTTTCAAGGCCATATTTTGCTTTTAGAATGCAATTTATTGTGTGTATCCATGACTCACTTTTTTCTCTAACCTTCTGGTGAATAAGAAAGTTAAAAATAATTTGAATAGTGGATTATAATGATTCTGGAATTACACTTAGTTTTGTATAATGAAACTATGTAGTGGAGCATCATTTGAGAAATATATGCAAAGCCATTGGAATGTATATTCTCATATGGAAGAATAACATTTCCAATCTTATATCTTCATGTAAATTTTAAAATTCCTTTGGGGGTGATAGTACTTAGAATGGAATGAGAAATAAGAAATAAACTTGTTAAAATAAATAAGCCAGAAATATTATTTACTATACATAGGAAAACAGTTGCGTATAAGACAAAAATATTTGTAAATTGTCTCATTAAGTTCAGTACATTCCGCAAGTTATTCAAGACTAGAGGTCTCTGGCCATCGTGGTGGTTTCTCTGTCTGACACTATGTGCCAACACCCTTCTTTCTTTTTAAAGCTCTCTTTCCTGAAATAGGGTGGTTTTCTTCTTTCTTCTCCAGCCCTCCCTCCTCCTGCTTGTGCCACTCTCGGTCACTTCTCAGGATCTCTGAGGTCCTCACATAGGAAAAAACATCAAAAAGCTCCCCAGCACAGCCTTGTTCTAAAACTGCAAGAGAGAAGTGATGCTCACGTGGCAGCAGACACATCTGGACTCTTCCAGACTAACCTCTTGGTGGATAAGACCAGGTCATATAAAGCCAGAGAAGGCAGGGCCCAAACAACTCAGACATGCAGCCACTAATAGGAACCCAAGATATGCCCTTCCAAAGTGGCTCTCAGCCATCATTATGATGCCCCTGGATGCCAATATAAAGTGTTCAATCCTGGCCAAATATTTCCCTAGGATTTCCCTGCTCCAATCCCTCTTCCTTGATACTCTCCTCTTGATCATAACTCAGTACACACATGCATGTACACATACACACACATATATACACACGTATACATCATCTACATAATCATGAAACAATACTATAATTGATGAGTAACTACATGGGCGACACTCTGACATTTTATTTTTTTAAATGTTGATTAAATCCTAATACATTATTTTCATGACTCACTAAAATTTTTTTTTAAATTAGATGACTGACTGATAAAGAGCTTTCAATTTCCAAAGTTCTCTGATTCCCTTTATTCTTATAATGAAATGTTGACTTAAAGAAAAAGTTTCTATTCTCTGAATCAAAGCAACGCGGTATGACAAAGTGCTCATAGCATTCCTGGTTTTGTCAATGTTCTATTGAAATGCTCCTTTTTTAGGAAGGTGAATAATTAACAGGAAATTGAACTGAGAGAGTTGTAGGAGTATTGATGAGAAAAGACAAAGCCTGTCAGAAAAACAGGCAAAAAAACTGATGATTCTGTGTAAGCAACCAAAGGTCGTTATTATGGGATGGCAATCTTATTTGTACTGAAAGTTTCCTAATTTTGAATATGATTTGAGAGCTCGTATTCATTCTTTGCACATTCTAAATTGTGATGTCCAAAGGCCAAAATCGTTAACATACCTAGAAAACCGTGTGTGGTCGATCCTCATCTCAGCCTCTTTCTCTCTCTGATCTCCTTCCTTCTCACTCCAGCGACCCTGCTCTTTGCTGTATCATGTCACACCTCAGGGCCATGGCACTGGAGGTTCTCTTTGCCTCAAACACACTCTTCCTCACATGTCTGAATGGCTAACTTCCTCTACTTCCTGAAACCTCTGTTCAAATGTAGTCGGTAAGGCCCACTGACGGCCCTTTTACATTGCAGACTGCCCATACCCCTTAATTTAATTTTTTTCTATTTGCATGGATCCCCCTTTTAACACTATATAATTTATTTATTGTGTCTCTCCTCCACCCCCCCTCCTAGGATGTAAGTAAGCTCCCAGCAATCTTTTTTGCTGCTTTGATCACTCTTATGGAATATTCTAATATTAATGGAATACATGTTTACAAAGGTACCTGGCAAATCTAGGAGCTTAGTTAATATTAATGGAATACGTGTTTGAATCTCTCCGGGTAGCAAGCACAGAACTTGGAGATATATATACTACTCAGGAAATACTGATTGTATGAAAGAACCATTTTTGATTGTATAATTTGCATTTTATAGAGCATTTTGAATTTCCTATTACACATACCCAACAATCCAGCTGTGACAGGTCAGGACTAGAGTCATTGTACCCGACGTTGCCACCGCCCTGGATAGGAAATCGCGTGGATGAGTAGCTTGTCTCAAGTTACAAAAAGTGGGGCAGTCTTCTGACTCCTATTAAAATGGAATTGCAGTTGCTTTATGTTCTGGGGTAGAGATTTGCAGTTTGCAGAATGCGACATGTCATTTTACTTATAAACTGTTTTCTATCTGGTATGTCTGTGTTGATTCCAAGTTTATATTAAGAAAACGTTACCTTTTATTTAGATGTTGAAGCCTTACAGAGTTTACTAGTATTGTCATTCTTAGCAACAGTAGGAAGCAGGTTATTTAATTTGGAGAAAGAAAGCATCAAAAATTTATGAAATTAAAGCAAAATTCATCAACATCATAGTACTTTCTGTTGTTGGCGCTTTTTCCGGCTCTTGATTGTTTTTACAAAACTTTTCTCCCTCTGTTGACTTTTTATCCTCTTAATACAGGAAAGGTAACAGTGAAAGCCCTAACTCTAGGTTTCCCGAAACTTGTTAAAAACTGGGAAGCTTTTGTGTAATGAATGGGGGGGGGGGGGGGGATTTCAGTATTTCTGGTCGCTGCATAAGGAGCATTAATATTGTATGAGAAACCGAGGGAAGGGAAAGTGCCTATAAAAGCGTGCTGCTCGGTTCCCCACCTGCGACGCCGAAACGTGATTGCATCTAGTTAATCACCGCTCTCCGGCCCTCGCCGCGCAGGGCGGGGAGCGGGGAGGAGACTGCACGAGCTCCTCGGCCCGAGCAGCTTGGAACCTGCGGTGCGGGCCCCGCCGGCCGCCGGGTGCGGGCCGCCCCCCTCCGGCTGCTGATGGGCGGGCCCCGCAGCAGCAGCGGCAGCTCGGACGCGGGCAGCGAGCCTCCTGCAGCCACCGCCTCCGGGATCCCAGCGCCCTCCCGGCGGGACCGCGGACTCCCCCTGCGAGCAGCTGCGTCTTCGCCCGCCGCCGCCTCCATCCCGTCCCCTTGGCCCCGGCCCAACAGGTGGAGGACCCGGCAGCCCAGGAAGCCACGTCTGGGCCGGGCCGGGGAGGCGGGGGCCAGAACCCCGGGGTCGCGCGCGGCCCCATCCCGGCCCCCGAAGCGCCGCGGGCGCCGCGCCCCAGCCGCCAAGACGCCTCGCATCCTGTACCGCGGGAAGAGCGGGGCTTCGTCCAAGATGGGCCGGCAGGGTTTGGGGGGCGCCGGCGCCGCGGGGCGCTCCATGCAGCGCTCCCAGAGCCGGAGCAGCCTCTCCGCCTCCTTCGAGGCGCTGGCCGGCTACTTCCCCTGCATGAACTCCCTGGAGGAGGAGGAGGAAGGTGAGCCTGGAGTTGGGGTGTCTGTCTGTTTACCTCTCGAACCTCGGGGAGTCGGGGGTTGGGGGGGTTGGCGGGGGAGAGAACTGTAAGAAGCAGGGTCCCTGCCCCTCCGATCTCGGGGACCGTGATGTGGGGCGAGGGACCCCCGGAGCGCGCCACCTGAGCCAAGCTCTGGCCACGGGCTATTTGGAGAGCTCCCAGCGCCGACCCGGCAGCTGTTTCCCGGGGAAGTGGACTTGCCAAGTGCTTGGGAGTTGAGTGAGGGTGTGCACTGGGGGGAGGCCTGCGGGGTGCTCCCCGCTCTGTTTCTGTTTACCGTCATCTTGGTATTTGCATTTAGCCCCCAGGACGGAAATGCTCAAAAAATTAAAGGTAGCAGCAAAACTTTTGCAATAGGAGTCCCAGGATGGGCAGGTGGAGGCTGACACCACTGCAGGCGGTCTGTGCTGTGGAGACTGGGAAGTTTGATCACAGGGCACACAACACTGTGGCTCTGACCACTGGTTGTGGAGCTCTGGCGTTTGAGCGATGCCTTTACAGTTAAGCTAGTGAGAAAAACAGGGGAGGGAGGGGACTCACTGTGTCCAACTTCTCACCAAGTGGTTTCAAGTCCTTCATAAAGTTTTGAATAACACATGTTGTCTTTATAAAGAATTTGCCTATAAGTTTTAACTGACACTAAAAATATAATTTGTAAATCGAAGTAAGAATTGACTGCTGAATAATAGCGTCCTGGCATTGGAGATACCGTTTTTTTAATCTGTTGATATGCTAGTTGTAAATTGTGTTCACCTTTACCCATAAATACAGAGGTTATCATCATCACGTAAACCCTATTGTACATAATGGGATTTACTGTGCTTTTTTTCTGTGACCATCAATGATTTCTTTTTTTTTTATTATTGCTTTAAGTATTACAAAGGGTATTTATTACATATGTGTCCCTTTTTTTTTTCCTGCCCTTGACAATCAATGATTTCTTATTGGGAAATCGGTAGTGAGTCTTATTTGGAAGAAACTAACTTCCTACTCTCAGAAGAGGTAGAAATAAAGTTTATTCCTATTTTGCCCAGTGGGGAACAAGGAAGTGAAACACAAAGGAGGAATAGTGTATCTGAAAGTGGTCTTCAAAATAATTGCCTAGTTAGAGCTCCCCAAGTTTCTTCCAGCTTACTGTTGCAATGTCAGGTTGCTATTGAACAATACAGGTTTAATATCAGGGCATTTCCCTAAGCATGATTTAAAATTTTCATGGTAATCCTTTGCTGTTCTTGTGTGCACATTTATTTTTCATTTATTTTCTACGAGAGGCCCGATGCACGAAATTTGTGCAAGAGTAGGCCTTCCTTCCCTTGGCTGCCGGCACCGGCTTCCCTCAGGCACCCAGAACCCAGGCTTCCCTCCGGATGGTCATCCAGAAGGACTTCCGGTCTAATTAGCATATTACTCTATTATCATAGTCATAGATAATTAAATGCTTTAAATTTCAGGAAATGTAAACACGCCAAGAATTTAGAAGCTCAAATTAGGTAAGCGAATGAATACAATTGTAGCTAAAAATGTCAGTGTTTATTGTTAGCCAGGCACTGTTCTAAGAACTTGACATGTATTTACTCCCTTAGCCCACGACAACCGTATGAGGCAGTACACACTTTTATTATCCCCATTTCACAAATGAGGAAACTGAGACGGATAGAGGTTCAGAAACTTGCCCACGTTCACCCAGAGTAGCTGTGAGTTACCTTTGAACACAGGCAGTCAGCAAGACAAGCCATGCACTCAGCTTCAGCCTACACTAGATTACCATTTACGTATACTCAGCTGCAGTCACATACCTAGTCGTGGGGAAGCTAGAACCCAGGTGTGCCTGCAGATCATATTTAAATAAAACACATTATTGTAGACTTGTTTCTCCATTTTTTTTTTAACACTAGGTCTTCAGTCTTGAGTTTGCTTCAGTTAAACTGTCATCATTAAGCTGTAACTAGAATCCTTGGGTTTACAAAGTACCATTCTAAAAGACTTTTTTGTGACCAAAAAAAAAAAAGCTTATATAAATGTGAAGATTTTCAAAATTTAAGGTATATTCGTTTAACCTTGGCTCTTGCAGACTGGTCCCAAAGGAAATTCCTACATCTACACATGGCTAAATTGGAACGGATTTTTGTCCTATAATATGGCTTCTTGAATTGCCAAGACAAAATGTTCCATAAGGAAGCCAGCATTTTAAAAGTGAAACATACAGTTCTTTACAGGTAACTAGAGAGGAGGCACTTTGTGTAAATGAGAGTTCTTCCCACTGGGTTACCGTCATAGAGAAGACATCCTAACTTACTTTTTTGATTTCACAATATTCCTATCACCCTCAAAAGTCCTGAGATTTTTTTTAAGGTATTTCAACATACCCTGCGGAGTTGTAAAAGTTAGAAATCAATGGCCTGGAGCAGTGTTTCTTCACAATTTTTTTTTTTAATTGAAACAACCCACACAGGATACATGAAGATCATGTGAATAACATACCCTCATGGGCCTACTCAAGAATATGTTGTTATAGTCATAACTGGGAAACCCATTCTGACTTATAAAGAAAAGTAAATCCATCGCAACAGATGAATTTCACACTGGCTGAGAACAACTTATCTATGAAGAGAAGTGGTCTAGTAGATCAGTAAACCAGTCTGATTGTAAAGCTAGCCTATTTTTTGTCTTTTCAGAAATAGTGCAATAGCTAAATCTCAAATGTACTCTGTCTTCCAGTTCCATATTCTCATTTCATTCTTGTGCAGTGTACCCAGACGTTGCCTTTCTACAAAAAGAAGTGCCAAGAAGTTGATGGAGAGACCATGTTCTTTCCACTCATTTGTTCTTGTAGAAATACTGATTGAGGTTATTTTGTGTGCTAGTAGCTTTGCTAGTCCCTGAGTTAGGTGGAGTTTTCAGTCTCATGGAAATAGGTATTAATGGGAGTAACTATGTTATTATGAGTGTTAGGAAGGTGAAGTGCAGAGTGCAATAAAAGATTAGAAGAAAACCTCATTTAGGAGTTAGAGAAGGCTGCCCTGAGAAAGTGAGAGTTAAACATGAATCCAGCATCGGTGACAGATCCCAATCTCTCGCGTGCCTCCCGCACACCTTTCACAACTTGCCCAGAGTCCACAGCTAGCAAGCGGTGGAGCTAGGATCTGTACCCCCGATCTGGCTCTGGAGTATATAATCCTAACTACTCTGGGTATTGTTTCTTCATTATTACACTGGATTTTCTTGTATGCTATATTCCTTTAAAAAAAAAAAGTACAATAATAATAGTTACCATTTATTGAGCACCTTCTGTGTGCCCCATTTCTTGGATTTTATAATTCTCTGAGGAAGTTATTATTTCATCATTTTACGCCTGTGAAAACAGACTGAGAGAAGTCAACGTGGCCATGGGTTATAAATCTCAATGGGGCTGATTTCCGTGAGGATGAAAGGGGCATTCCGATAAACGAAATAATTTATGATTGCTGACTGGTCTTCGTAGCATCTTTTTGTAAGCTTACAGGGTTTTTTTCATATAATTTGATTTTTTGCTTTCTTGTTCTTGGGTATATTCCAGATAATTATTCTCCAAATCTCTGAGTACCATTTTTAAAAATTAAAAGTAATAATAATAGTACTTTGCTATATTTAACAGTTTATAAATTATGTTTACTGATTTTATCATTGAATCCTAAATGGTGTTATCTTCACCATATAAATTACTTAGCCCAATCATTGCGTATACTTCCCTAATGTAGAATATTACTGCATATAGAGGTTTCAAACATTGCAGGTAATTCTGAGAAAGAAGGAACCATTTCAAGGGAAAAGATACCATTCTTAGTAGGAAAAACAACCCCGCAACTTCCCGAACCATAAACCGAAGGGCAAATAGCATGGTCATATAATGTAGGAAAATGGCTAATTTTCTAATACTTGGTGGGTCTGGTTTCTCAGAGACTACCTTAATTTACCTGTGGTTCTGTGCCAGCTCTTCTTAATTAGTTTTGTATGTGTAATTTGTGATGAATTTGATTCACTTGATTTTATGGACTGCTTTTTCTGGTTAAAAATATGGCTTGACAATCATACAGAACAGATCCTGTCAGTAATATTTAACTGAATAAATTAGTTTGTTTAATTTCTTTTACATGCCACGAGCTTGAAAATTAAGTTGCAAGAAAATCATCAAAGAAACGGAAATATTTTCCAAATCACCAGAAACCCGGGGGAAGTTTCTTTGCATATGATAGTGAAGCTATGAGGAATTGATATACAAGGAACTAAATAGACTATAATAGAAAGACCTATTTAATTCTCCCTACTCTTTAAGATGCTATGCAACCAATAAGAAGAGTATAAAAGACATCTTATTCTAATCTTTGCATATGATAATATACTTCATTCTTAATTAGCAGCCCCATTTGATTAAAATGGAGCTTACCACTTTGCCCATGTTTCATTAAAATAAAAAAATTTCCATACACTTAAATGCAATCTTCCTAAGAACAGACATCATGCGTAGTACAGTAGGTATCCAGTATCTATTAATAATAACAGTATATAGTCCTACCATTCTTTGCAAGCTGAATGTCAGTATAACTGACAAGACATAATATCCATTTTATTTATACTGTTTTTAAATTATAACCTGTGGTTTGATTAGGACTTTTTAAAATTCAGTAATCATAGATTTACACATCTTCAAAATGCCAATAATAGGGACAGGACATGGATACAGATTTATAATCTAAATATGTATCTTTTCTAGGGGATATTATTTTTTGCTAGTTTATCATTATGTGTAATAAAACATTTCCTAAGTGAGTCTATACCATATTCAGCAATAATACAATGATTTTATGTTAGATTTACATTCTAGGCAGATAAGGTGAGGCAAAAGATTTGGGAATTAAAATAAGTGAACACCAGTTTCACTCAGAGTGCTTATCATATATCATCTTTTTAATCGAACATTCAGAATCGTTCACTGTCAAGTGTCCAGACAGTACCCTTAAAGTAATTTGAAACTTTACTACAAAAGTCAAGTTAAACCCCAAATTTGCTTTCACCCTTCCGTATGTTCACTAAATTCAGAACTAGTCATGGGGGTGACCTTTCCTATGGAGACATCTTGTACGAAGTGACTTACAAACACCCATTAGAAAGTTGTAATGGCAGCATCCCATTGCCTCCAAAGACTATGGTTTGATGTGAATGCTCTCTGCTGTTCTTACATATTCCCGTATTATTGATCACACAAGATCAGTCTATATATTTGTTCTATCTCATATTGTAATGGTATGAGATTGGAGAAAAGGGGGGTTTACTTAATGCTATGGATATATAATATTTTTTGAGCAATTGAAGAAAAAGCTAACATAAAAATGATAATATCAACTCTAGTTTTGAAGTATCATTTCTTAAGATTTAAATTTTGCCTGATGAGACTAAAATGAAAAGGCTGTTAATTTTAGCTATTTCAGTCATCGATTTTTCCTTTGTAACTCCTATAAGTCAGGGGCCAGGATGGCACTATTTATCAGTGAAATAGGCTAGATGTCATACAAAAGGGGAGAGCAAGGAAGCTTTCCCATCCATCGAGGAATGGTACTCAGTTCTAAGTAACTGATGCCAAATTGAATAGCAGCCCAGGGTTGGCAAATTTACTCTGATATTTTCCTCTAAGACAGTGGTTTTCAACCTTGGCTGCACATCCTCCGGAAATTCTGTTTCTTTGTAATGGGGTGGGGCCACAACATTAGTAACAAAGAAACAGAATTTCAGGAGGATGAGGCCCAGAAATCAGGATTTTAAAAAGATTCCCAGGTGATTCTAATGTGCAGCCAAGGATGAGAACCACTGCTCTAAGAGAAGCTATACATCTGGATGTTACTTAAAACATTTAAAGTGTTGGCACCTAAATGAAAAATTTAAGCATTATTTGGTCCAAACAAAGTGTACTGAAGGACCACATATGTGCCACCAGCTGGCAACTTCTATCAAGGAAATGCTTCCTCCTCAACTTGTTTTCTCCGTTTTCCTTCTTTCCTGTTCCCATGGTCACCCTGATAGCTTAGGACCACATTAGCTCACCTTTCAAATCATCTGAGTCTCCCAATCTGCTGTCTCTACCTTCTAGATCTCCCCACTGCTAACTAACTTCATTGCCTCTGTATCAGCTTCCGTAAACATCATCTTGAGCTTGACACCACTCTTCTGAAAGCCTCAGCGGATTCCCATCTCCCACCAAATGGAGCCTTAAGCTTGACATTCAAAGTCTAACCATTTGGTCCTTCCATAGCATAGCTTCCCTGCCTTCGACAGCCCTTAGGGGCCCAGTAAATCAATGAAACAAAGCCTTCTTGCTCTTTACTGCCAAGTTTTTGTTCATGCCTTTCTATTCTTCTTATACCACTGTACATGCATGTCTACTTGCCCTTCAGGTTAGGAATGTTGCCCCAAATCATACTGCGGAACTAGCCCTGCTGAACTAGCACTTCTGTTTGGCACAGACATCACAGCGTGTACCAGTGTCAACATTGAGGTTGAGTCACTGCTATAGGATCACTCGAAAAAGTATATATTGTGGCCACTGCCCAACTTAGAATGGAAGCCGGTGGCGCCTCTGCTTCTTTGTTTCAGTAGCTTCAGATTCCAAGTTTGGGACAGCGGTTGGAATCTGATTAACAGAACCTTGGTTCTGTGCTCCTGCCCTAAAATGATACTTGACAATTTTAACTTCTACAAGTGAAGAACGAGACATTTCTCATACACAGGAAGAGTGTTCAAATGCTGGTGATCCAAAAACATTAACAGATACCTACAGTGGGGCCTTGACTTACGAGTTTAATTCGTTCCGTGACGGAGCTCGTAACTCAAATTACTCGTATGTCAAATCATGAAGTGAACGAGTGAGACACGTGATGCTGGGCTGATGTTGTGGCATTCGCTGCGCCAACTAGCGGTGGGGTATCTGAAGCTGGCTCGTAACCCGAATTTTAGCTTGCAACTCAAAGCAAAAAATCGGCCGAGAGACGGCTCATATCTCGAAAAACTCGTTAGTCGGGACACTCGTAAGTCAAGGCCCCACTGTACTTAACAATAGAAAGTAACTACCAGTGGGGGGGGGGGGGGATTATTAAGCTTGTGTTGGTGACCTATTTAATTTTTTAAAATACTAGTTTGCAATTGATAATTTTCCTCTTTGCTCAATAAGCATAAGCAGATAGCCAAGAGCGGGGGCTGGGGGGGTGGGGTGGAGATCAATGGGAGAAGGTTAAGGGAAAGACTATGACTCTTAATTTTAACATTTTCTGCAGATTTGGCCACACAGATATCCATGCACACTCTTATTTTGCATATAGAACAGAGTCAGTTCCTCCCCGGAAAGACAACCTTAAAATGCCGTACTTTACTACGTGCAGATTAAGATCTAGGATTTTGAGTGGTGTGCAGTCCTCTCCCTCATACCCAGATGTGGCTTTTCATGTTACAGTGACCTGTACACCGAAAGACAAGTCATCTGCCTTTCATATATCCAGTTTAAATGGTACAGAACAACAGCATAACCAAATAAAAATTCTCATTTTGAAAGGAGAGGATAGGAACACACAGCAATCAGTCATCCACGGGAATGATAAAATCCCACTCAGAAGCAATGGTGAAGGTTGAAAGTAGAATACATTTCTTGGCTTACTCACTTGGCACTTTTGGTTCTGTTTTCTGGAAAGTGTTTCTTTGTCCTTCATTCTTCGAAGCTGCAGGGTTTATATTGAAGAGGAGGCCTCATAGCTTTCATAGCCTGCTTGCTAGTGCGGATTAGGAAACTCAGTTACTTTAGGGGTTGAACAGACTTTTGTATGTGGGCTAGTAATTCTTTTTTTCTACACAGGTCCTTCAAAAATTCAGTAGGCTTACAGTCTTTTTGGCTCCAGTTAGTTTCAAGTGTGGGTAACTCCAGTCAAACACCTCACTGGACAAAGATTTTAAGCCTCAAGTTAATTGTTCTTTTAGTTTCTAGCCTCTGTGCCCTGCCTACTTCCTTTGCTCTCAACTTAATGGCAGTCACCTTGGTTTTAAAGCAATGGGCTTGGGGGGAAGGCAACCCCTTAATTCAATTTGGCCAGAAGGCTTTCCCCTTTGGATGGCAAAACCCCACTTATTTATACACAGTTTTCTTCCTGCACATTTAGGATAATTTTACATTATTTCAGTCATTTGTAAAATCAGAATTTGTATAGCATTTTACAGTTGTCAAACTTTTTATACAGATTGTGGTATCTGATCCTTATTCATCAGTACTCATTAAATACCACTACGTGTCATATATTCTCTGATGGAGGCTAAATATGATCCTGAGTTTATGCAAAAGACCTCAGCTTCAGAAAGGTAGATTACCTGCCCAGAGTTTTAAAATTGTCACCTAGAGCTGGAACTCATATTATCTGATCCTAAAATGGCATGCTCTTCCCAGGCCGCTGGAGGCACCTGTTGCTATCTGGGTCCACAAAAGGGGGCGGGGGGTTGGGGGGAACGTGGTAAGTCACACATCAGCTGTTGAAGCTTCTGCCCTGAAGTTATATGGACCAATTTTGCTCACATTTCATTGGCCAAGCAAGTCACATGACCCCACCTTGCTTCAGACAGGGGAGAAAAGTGAATATATTTAAATAGCCCTAATATCTACCATAATGGTGACTTCCGCTTGTAGTTAACTGTATTATAATTAACTACCTAGCTTTCATAATAGTTGTAACAGCTGTTGGAATGAATGAATTTGCGCTAAACTCTGAAACAATTTTGAAAATCAACTGTTAATTTTATTAAATTCTCTTTGAATTGTTAATGCAGATCCTGGATTAGCCCAAAAGAAATTGTCAGGTAGTTATCCCTATTTTGTTTAGACTTTCAGGGGTTTTAATTGCATTTATTATCGTTAGAAGCTCTAGCAATCATAAACATCAGTGCACAGCTTTATACACAAACATACTGTGTATACTACCCATATTGAGGTCTTGCAGGACAAAATAGGTAAATAAATCAACCTCTTTCATGTCTTGACATAAACTCTGTAGATGAGAAGTTATGGCCACAGTGACCACCATGGACGTCGGGGAGAGTGCTGGAGGCAGTTCTTATACTTGGCGAGTTTGAGGTAGAAGGGAGTTCAAGTGCAATTTGAAATCATTACTGGTTTTTAAAGATGAAAATCTAAAGAGGAACCAGCCATTGTGGACCTCGGCTTTCTCATTGCTACAATAAGGGAGCACATAAAGTACAAAGGTACACTGGATCCCAAAGATAGCTTCTGAAATGCTATGATTCAGTAATTTTAGAAAGTCTAACTTGAATGCATTGTTAAAACTATTTAAGTGTAATACAAAATGGCTTCTCCAAATTATACTCATTCTGGAAATTGGTAGTTTTGAATAAAAATGCAAAAAAGAGTGCCTTCTTAACTCAAAGGGCGTAAATTACGGTCAAAGCTAAAAATTGAAGTCAGTTTTCAGAATCTACCGGCCTGTCAAACCTGTCCCCATAAATCATTTTTCATATTAACATCAAGAAAGTTCTGACTCTAAAGTAAGTCTGCCTGCAATAGGAGTTGAGACCTTCCAGGTGAGAGTAAACAGGGGTGGGTTCTGTGGAGATCGGGTTTAGGAAGAGGTCGTGTGACTTTAAGTTTGGCCTTTCATTGTGAGCCTCGTTTGGGGGCTTAGGAGAGTTTCCAAATACGCAGTAGCAAAGAGGACCTTTGGTTTTTGTTGTGAAGTCGCTCAGGGTTTTCTTTTTTTTTTTTTTCTTTTTTTTTTTAATATATATTTTATTGATTTTTTACAGAGAGGAAGGGCGAGGGATAGAGAGTTAGAAACATCGATGACAGAGAAACATCGATCAGTTGCCTCCTGCACATCTCCTACTGGGGATGTGCCCGCAACCCAGGTACATGCCCTTGACCAGAATCGAACCCGGGACCTTTCAGTCCACAGGCCAACGCTCTATCCACTGAGCCAAACCGGTTTCGGCTCACTCAGGGTTTTCTGATTTTCAGATATCGTTAGGGAAACTGACCCTTTGGTAGTTTATTTCATCAAGAGGCTTTCTTTGAATGTAGCAGGTGCCAAGTAAATGAGTCATCAGACTAAGCAGAGCAGAATAACGGGGCACCTCCCCTGTTCAGCTTTCTGCCTGTGATGTTTTGCAATTCAGAACTTGATTTTTACCTGCAGGCATTTTCTCCAAATGCACGTTGGCTTAAAATACCTAACAGGAGAGTGAGTGGTTTAAGGGCTCTAAAACATGATCAGGGCCTTAGTTCTACAGTTTGCTACCTGAGTATTTTTAAACATCTTAATACACACACACACACACACACACACACACACACATTATGCATTTATAGATAAGTAGGATATGTATGTACTTTTTAAAAATATATATACACTTTTTTATCGTGGCTATTGAGCTCTTACAAATAATTTTAGTTGGTCCACTCCTATGGTTATAATAAATTATTTTCATAGATCTCTTCATTAATAATTATCTAAAATAATTATTGCTAATTATCACGAATTCATCAGCTTAAAGAAACACCCATTCATTATTCACAGTTCTGTAGGTCGCACATGGCATGTCTGGGTTTTCTGCTTAATGTGTCACGTGGCTGAAATCAAGGTGGTGGCTGGGCTGAGCTCTTGCCCGGAGGCTCTGGAGGGAAATCTGCTTCCAAGGGCATCCAGCTCCCCTATTTTCTTGCTGTTGGCAGCTGGAGGTTGCTCTCGGGTCCTTTCCACAGAGTCCCCTCCACCATCAAGCCAGTGTTAAATGTACACCGAATCCTCCTTGTGTTTCAGATCTTCCCAGTTGACTTTTCTGGAACCTTCCAGAGAAAGCCCTCTGCTTTTAAAGGTCTCATGTGTATATGTCAGGCCCACAAAGATAATCTCCATATCGATAGGTAACTGATTAGTAACCTTAATCACGTCTGCAAAATCCCTTTTGACCTGTAAAGTAACATAATCATGGGGGCTATCTTAGAATTCTGCCTACCACACTCACTTTGTGTAGAACTGTTAGTGTTAAATAGTTTCAGTTTTCAGGTTGAATAACGTGACAGAGCATTTGGAACACTAAATGAATTATATTTAGATAAAATTCCTTTTATTAGGACTGAGGTGCAAAGGATTTGTGGTACTGGAAAAACACATTTACTTTTTTAAATAAGTCTATATATGTATCAGAAGTACATTTAAAAGACATATTTTAAGGAACTCTTATAAATGCCCAGCATATTGCCTAGAATTCTTTGATTCCATCAGGTGACAAGGAGTAGCATTATCTTCCTCAATGCATGCTATTAACCATGGTCTTGGTCATACACTAATGATACAAACTAGGAGACTTCAGAGCTAAGAGATCGGACATCATCTGTCATCCTCCCCGTACTTTTTTGTAAGTGAGGAACCAGAGACTCAGGGGATATGACTCAGAGAAGACCACAGGGCCAGCTAATTAGCGGTAGAGATTGGCCTAGAATACATGTTTACTGGTTCCCTACCTGGTGGTAATAACTGTGTCATTAATTGAAGATTTTCTACGGAATAGGTTCTACCCCAAGCACGTTAAATATATTATTTTCTTTAATTCTCACAAAGGCTCTATGAGGTAGACATCATTATTGTCAGCGCCATTTCAGTTTGAGAAAGCTGAGTCATGGGAGGGTAACTTGTCAGCATCCCCCAGCTGGTAGGTGGTCAGAGAGACAGTTTGACACCAGGACCTGACCTCTCCACTGCTCTGCTCCTCCCGCCACCAGCTGCTGTAACAGGGCCTCTCACGCGCAGGGCAGAGTTAGCTCAGTGCCGTCTCCATTGTCAGCTGCACAGGCTTCTACTGGTTATCTGACAGTCCGTCGGTGAATAGCAGGGAATTTGAAGTCTGGCCCTGTCATTTTCTTTGTGGTGTCAGGGATCAGTGTAACCCTCTAGGGACTCGGATGCTGCATCTGTAAAATGGGATCCCTAGAGTTGTTCTGAAGAGGATGCATGTAGACAGCAGTCTGTAACCAAGAGGACCGCATGCTCATTGTATTGTTGCTCTTTGGCAAGTGATGGCTGGGTCTCATCGCCCCGTTTCAGCAGATTTTCCCCTCACTTTTGCTCTCAGAGACTCAAACATTACACGGAAAACAGTTCACCTTCGCCATTGCAAGGGCTTTGTCCTGAGACCTTTAGGAATCTCGTTGCTTTGAACGTCGTGTTTCCTGTACGTATCCTCACTCCGCATTTTCAAACTTAACGGAGGTTGTATATCTCACTTGGTGGTCATTGTTAACAGGGCATTCTTCGCAGGAAGTGAGCAGGAAAGCTACATGAGCAGGACTCAGCCCTTGGCCTGGCTCCCTCACGCCAGCCCAGTACCTTCCATGATTCCAATTCACACCTGGACAAAATGTTATTGCTTTTTGATGTGGCCATTTGGGAATTGTTCTAAATAAAGTCATGCATAGTTAATTGATAAATGCCAAGATCTCCTTTTCCTCCCTATCCTTTTATTTTAAACACTTTAACCTCTTTGTTATATGTATTTTTTTTTTTTGCTATACCATTGTAAAATAAATTGCAAGTAATATAACATTGCAGGTATAAATATTTCCTGTAATATAATAAGGACATCTTTTATAAGATATGCCATGATCTACCTAGGAAAATTAATAATTTCCTTATCTCATTTAATAGCCAATCTGTTCTATTGCTTTTAGAGTGTTTCGCTTTTATGGTTTCTTGTTTTTGGTTACCCCCCCAAAAAAAAAAAATTTTTAAAGGAATCACAGCTTTTAATAGTTACATCTCTATGATATTTTTTAAATCTGGAACAATTTACTCAACCTTGTTAGTTGGTTTATTTTCATGATATTAGCTATTTTAAGAGATTAGGCCAATTTTCTTGAATGAAATCCCATGTTTTGGGTTTGTCTGATTTTTTTTTTTTGTAATTGTCATTTATCTTTTTACCCTATTTTCTGTATTTTTGAAAACTAGAAGTTGGTTCCAAAGATCTGATGAGAAACAGGTTGTATATTTTTGTTCAGAACAACTCAATAGGTGATATTGTGTAGGTTGTATCAGGAAGCACACAAGATTGTCCTGCTGTTACTGCTGCTAAATTCGACCACTTGATTGCGATGGTGATAGCCAGGTCTCCGGTGTTAAAGTGTGTTTTCCTTTAGCAAGTGGAACTAATCCGTGGAAAGATTTTTTTTTTTTTTGGGGGGGGGGGGCTCATATGAATAGTTAGTGATGTTAGCATTCATCAATGTGCCTTATTTGAATCATTCATTCCATTGGAGGTTACAAATTGGTAATTTTAAAATTTATTCCTTTTAGATTTCATATATAGTTGGTTTCAGAGGGGAAGGAAGAGGGAGAGAGAGATAGTAACACTAATGGTGAGAGAGAATCAATGATTGGCTGCCTCCTGCCCACCCGCTACTGAGGACTAAGCCTACAACTGAGCATGTGCCCTGACTGGAACTGTGACCTCCTGGATAATAGGTCAATGCTCAACCATTGAGCCACACCAGCCGGGCTCCCTTTACATTTCTTAACGAACATGCCTCTGTCAAGAAGAGCTTTCTCTCATCAACGGAGAATACTTTATATCATCTTAAGTTCATATCAGTACAACATGTTGATTATCAATTATTTTAGATATCAACCTTAGATTATGGAACTGAGCTGGAAATGAGTCATAACTGTTACTATATTATATACTTTTTAAAGCATTTTGATGTACATTAAAGGTGGAAGTGGAGAACAGATAAAATTTAAAACAGTGTTTCAAATGGTGAGCAAATACTACGAGAGGTTTGGTGAAAGGAATTTCATCAAGTCACTGGCAATGTCAGCAAATATGTGTTGATCTGAAATGAATTCATTAATATCAGACACGAAAAGAGCTTATTGAATCCCCCAAATGCTAATGATATGCATGGTCAATGTCGATAAATATTTAGACCTGACAAGAAGTGAAGTATTACAGATCATTTGGACTGTCACCCTGTTGGCCCAGCTTTGGTAGTCTCTCAACGCCGCATGCCAGCATGCAAGGCCCTTTATCATTTAACCCACCCCCGACATCACTCCTCCATATGTTTTGGTTATTTGCACCATCGCTCAGCGGCACATCCTCTTCACGCCTTCGTCCACGCTCTTTCCCTCGGCAAAGGCACTGCCTTCTTGCTTCTCCTTGGGCCCCAACCTGCCCATTTTGCAAGCTCAGCTCAAATTCCACTCCCTCTATGAGGACGCTCCTTCCTCCCTGACCTCTCACATAGCACTCCTCACCTCTGTCACATCTGTGGTACTTGACTCCGTTTCCTATTTGGTCTTTTAATTGACTTCTATAAGGAAACCTCATATCCACACTGATCCAAACTGCTGAAGGTCCTTGAGGACACGACTTACCCATGACCAGATATTAAAAAGCTCTTTTTACCGGACATTGCTGGGTTTTTGTATTCCTTTGGGAATCTCTCTGAAAGTTACCAAGAGATGGGGAACTAATTGCAAACAAGGCTATCTCCCTTGGATAGCTTTCCTTGCCTTCTAACATCAATCATCCTGCAAAAAACAAAAAACAAAAACAAAAAAACAAGAAAAAACAGGATGGCATATGAAAGTTAAGGCTAGCATTGAGTATTACTCACCACCAGCTCTTTGGAAATCATGTGAAAGCCTTTTTCTTTTACTATGCCAAAGAGAAAGGGAAAAGAAAAAGGCAGGTTTGAGTTAATCTTGCATTTAAATATTACAGTAAAAACAAAGCTTACTATATTTCCCGGAGGTTGAACTTTTTTGTTTCTTTCGTTACCAGTTGGAACACTGTTTTAAATGGAAACAAAACAATGGCATTTTGTGCTTGAAGACGTTTAGAAAATGTTCATCCCACTCAACAAGGCGTTGTTTGAAGCACCTTTTCTCTCTGTTTCCTGAAGAAGAGCGCAGCTCTTTTCCTCTGAGGACCTCGGAGTGTGGGCTGATCCTTCTTCTCGCCAGGTGGCCATGGCCACTCCGTCACCCCTTTTGTCTTCTGTCTGTGCAGAGGCAGGCGGTAAGAAGCTGCGGAGCACGGTGCAGAGGAGCACAGAAACAGGCCTGGCCGTGGAGATGAGGAACTGGATGACCCGCCAGGCCAGCCGGGAGTCCACCGACGGCAGCATGAACAGCTACAGCTCCGAAGGAAAGTGAGTGAGGCCAGGCCCCCCCCCCTCTCTGCTGTCACAAAAACTGCCTCCCACCCTGCAGCGCCATCTTGGTTTTCACCGGTTTGCTGTGGAGGGAACGTGGCTCCCCTGCCACCGAGAAATATGGCATCACCTGGCTTTTTATGCCGGGGACCTAGGTCTGGGATAAAATGTTGGGCTTTAATGGCAAGATGCTAAAATGGGACTTTCACAGTACATATGCGATTGAAAATCGGCCCTAGCTTGAAACAATACCCCTAAACGCACAAAAATGATAAGCACTCATGCCACTACTGTGTGGAACAATGCTGATTTTAAAAACCTTTGCTCTGAGACTCATTACTGCAAAGTACAGAACACTGCTGGGTGCCTCGTTCCATGCAGTAGCAAGCAGCGCAGACAAAGGTAGCAGCCGAATGCCACAGCTTGGGAGCCTTTCCTGTACGTAGTTACCACACAGCTTCGCCTTGAGTCGGCTGCCCCTGAGATATTGTGGGGGCATTTATGAAGATGGTGTAGGCTTGTCGCCAGCAATCTAACAGTAATTAGCAACTGCAGATCAGCAGATGGTGCATAAGTGACATTAATAGAGGAAAGTGGGGTGTACTGACTTCACTCTGTCATCCCCACGGAAGCATCAGCTGTTTAGACAGCACCCATGGGCCAGTTCACCGGTGTGAGGCCATAGGCGCTGCTGGCAGAGTATTCATGATATGCCCTACGGACCATTTGTCTAGCACGATTCTATAAATAGAAGAGCTGTATAGGGCTTCTCCGCATTTATAAATAAGGTTATGTGGGATACTTATGGAAACATCACAATGTTCGGATTAACTGTATCTTTGGGGACTAAGTTTGGGGGAAAACATGGATTCAATGTGAATCAAGGATGCCTTAAAAGAGGGAGATTCGAGTACAAAGTCAATGTGCACTGAGCACTCGTCTTTGCAAAGCACCATGTTAGATAGATACGTTAGGGGTATCAAAAGTTTACGCTGCCACCCCTCACTTCAGATGTTTATAGTCTTACTGGAGAAATGGATGAATACTCCTAAATTCATTCAACAAACAGAACTTAGAACTTCTAGAGTTCTAGGCACTGTGCTATGAGTTGGGGATATAAGCCATACAAGGGAGCCAAAATCAGTGGGTGGTTAAGACCTTGGACTTGAGAATCATATAGGCTTAAGTTCTCATCTGTTTTTTGGCACTAACTTGGGTGAGTTTCTAGGCTTTGTTTTAATTAATTGATTGAGCTTAACAATTACTCATTAAGTGCTTACAATGCCCCGGGCACAGTTCTAGGTGCTGGAGATGTATCAATGAACAAAATAGAAGAAAAGAAACAAACTCTACCTTCACCAGACCTATAGTATAGTAGACAAGATGGCCATTAAAGAAGAAAAACTATGAAAATATGTAGTAGATTAGGAAGTATAAGTTTTAAGGTGAAAAACAAAGAAAGGAAGAGAGATGATACAGGGTATGTGTTAGGTTTTATGTAGGGTAGACAGGGAAAAGGAGACATCTAAGTAAAGATCTGAAGGACGTTAGTGAGTATATGGATATTTGAGGGAGGAACATTCTATGCTGAAGGGGTCCTGGGGCCCTGAGGCAGGAGCTTGGCAGGTGTCAGCAGTGGAGGGCAGCACTGGAGTAGGGCAGAGGTGGTAACAGACTAGGAATTGAGATGTGGCAAGCACGGTTGGACAGTTTGTGTAGTCTGTACACATCATTGTAAGGACTTTGCTTTTACTCTGAGGGATGAGAAGTCAATGGAGGGTTTTGAGAAGACATCACTCTGACGTCTGGCATCACTCTGCCTGCTGTGGGGGTGGCGAGCAAAGGTGGCAACAGGGAGGTCCCTCAGAAGGCTGTTGCAGTCATGCAGAAGCTGGAAATGAGGGCTTGGGCCACAGTGGTAGCATTATTGGGGTCAGATTCTAGATGTATTTTGATAGTAGAGCCAGTAATATTGATGCATGTGGTATGACATGAGAAAAAGAGTGTCTTAGTTTGCTAGGGCTGCCATAACACAGTACCACAGACTGGGTGGCTTAAACAACAGAAATATATTTTCTCATAATTCTGGAGGCTGGAAATCCAAGATGAAGGTGTCAGCAGGGTTGATTTCTCCTGAGGCCCCTCCCCTTTCCTCATTGTGGGCCTCCTTCTCACTGAGTCCTCACATGGTCTTCTCTCTGTGGGTGCATGTCCCTGCTGACTCTTCCTCTCCTTATAAAGACCCCAGTCCTATTAGATTAAGGCCCCACCCTTGTGACCTCACTTAACCTTAATTAGCTCTTTAAAGGGCGTGTCTCCCAATAGTCATACTGGGGATTAAGGCTTTAGTACATGAATTTCCCAGAGGGAGAGGGAGGGGGAAACAATTCAATATATAACAAAGAGCAAAGACATCTCCAGGATTAATTGAAAGGGTAAAGTTGGGGGTTCAGATAGGGACCCTCTGAGGGGAACAGAGTTTGTGTTTTTTGTTTACTTGGGGTTTGGGACAAGTTATATTTCATTGCCTATTAGCCATCCAAGCAGATATGTTGACAGAGCAGTTGGAATACAGGTCTGCGGCCCAAGGGAGAGTCTCAAGCTGAAGATGCCATTCTACGCAACATCAGTATAGATTTCAGTGGTTCTCAACCTTCTGGCCCTTTAAATACAGTTCCTCATGTTGTGACCCAACCATCAAATTATTTTCGTTGCTACTTCATAACTATAATGTTGCTACTGTTATGAATCGTAATGTAAATATCTGATATGCAGGATGGTCTTAGGCGACCCCTGTGAAAGGGTCGTTCAACCACCAAAGGGGTCGCGACCCACAGGTTGAGAACCGCTGGTATAGATGGTGTTTAAAACCATGAGACTGGATGAGGTTACCACGGGAATGAGGGCATGGAAATGATAAGAGGTCAAAGGATCAAGCTCCCAATATTTAGGCAGAGCTACCAAAGGAGACCTGGGTAAAGTGGCCAAAAAGTAAAACCAGGACTAGAGAGTCTGGGAAACAAAGTGGAAAACGGGTTTCAAGGAAGAAACAGGCATCTATTGTGTCAAATGACGCTAAGTTAAATCATGCTAATTAGTACAGAGTATTAGCAGTTCAGCTTACCACTGTGGCTGCTGGGTAACCTTGATCAGAGACATTTTAGTGGAGTGGAGAAGATAAAGCAAGGAAGAGAGCAAGGAAAAACGTAGTAGAGTTTCAAGGGAGAGTGAGAGGAAAGACATTGAAAAGAGCACAGAGACAACTCTTTCAAGGAGTTTCAGGAGAGAAATGGGGTGGTAGCTGGAGAGGCAAGTGGGGTTCGTGGAGGGAATTTTTTTTAAGGTGGAAGAAATAATGGTATGTTTGTGTGCTGGTGGGAGTGATACGAAAAAGTTTCTTCATCTATAAAATGGGTTAAATAATGGAATCTATCTCCTAGGGCAGCTAAGATGATCAAATATGATAATGCCGGCCACAGAGTAAGTGTTCATTATGTCCTGAGCACTATTAATAGAAACCATAGTCCATGTCCTCCAGACAAGGTAGAGAAAGACACATACGCGGAAGCCTGCAGTCCAGTGTGACGAGTGCTCCTGGTGACACACATGGGCCACTAGAGAATAAGGAGGGAGGGCCATGGGACCCAATCAATGCACGTGGCCAAGCAGTGGTTCCCACAGCTCCTGCAGGAAGGGGCTACCGGGAAACCTGGGCTGTCTGATTGGAAACAGAGGTTGAGGGTTTAATCTCATGTGTTACTCTGCTTTTAGTCTGATCTTCCCTGGTGTCCGCTTGGCGTCTGACAGCCAGTTCAGCGATTTTCTGGATGGCCTTGGCCCTGCCCAGCTAGTGGGGCGCCAGACTCTGGCTACACCTGCAATGGGTAAGGATTTCTGCCGCGTGATTCTGTTGTTGTTCTTTTAGATTGTGGAGAATCACATTCTTTCATTTCCTGGGATTCTTAACAGTATTATCAGCAGGAATAAGTATTTTATATTTTAGCAATTTAAAAAAATCTTTCATTTTTTCCCCCCATTTCATTTATATGCTGTTTAAAGTGAGATGCTATTCATAAAATTGGAATCTATATGAATTTAGGAAAGTAAATGGGAAATGATGTTAAGCCAAGGCCTTTGCCTAGCATTTTCCTGACTGCATCTGTGTATTAAGTTCTGTTTGTTTCTCCCTCCCATGCCACCAGGTGACATTCAGGTGGGAATGATGGACAAAAAGGGGCAGCTGGAGGTGGAAATCATCCGGGCCCGTGGCCTTGTTGTCAAACCAGGTTCCAAGACACTGCCAGGTAAGAGCAGAAGGGATTCTTCTATTTTTTTAAAAAAATATATTTTATTGATTCTTTACAGAGAGGAAGGGAGAGGGATAGAGAGCTAGAAACATCGATGAGAGAGAAACACCGATCAGCTGCCTCCTGCACACCCCCCACTGGGGATGTGCCCACAACCAAGGTACATGCCCTTGACCAGAATCGAACCTGGGACCCTTCAGTCTTCAGGCCGACGCTCTATCCACTGAGCCAAACCGGTCAGGGCAGACTCTTCTATTATTGCTCACAGTCCACGTCCTGCAATTCGGAGACTTTGTTTTTATTCGCTGCTGGAAACTTTGTTTTCAGGTCACCGAGGATTCTAAGATGAGTCAGTTACCTGTAGTAGTTTGTGTGTGTGCCCTGAGTGAGCACCAGTGAGGGGGGCCCGCTAGGGATAATAGATATTAGATAAGTGCGTACGTGTGTAGTAGAAACTGCTGCACAATCAAAACTACCACACAGATCATTCACTTCGTACAGCACGTCCATTAGTAATTCTTTTTCTCATTAGCTGGTGTTTTGTGTTATTCTTCGATTTATCTGGAGCTTCAAAATTTTCCTCGGGAACCCTTAGGTCCTGGAATTAGAATAAAAACAGATACAGGCCCCAAAGTAGCATAAGCCTGTTTATGCAGGTCATTCTCATGATAAGACTTACTTCCTGTAGTGTATAAAGGAAACGAGGTATCGTGATCAATTTTCGCGATGCCACATATTTCGTACTGGAGGCGTGCGTGTACTGAGTTGCTTGTAGCATGGGCAGTGCCTCAGACTCCTGCCCTGTGCAGGGATGTCTGTCCGGATCTGATGACAGAACAGCTACTGAGGATTCTGAAACGAGGTTTCTCACCTCAGCACCTCCACGGGCTGGTGGTGATTTTGAGTCTCTTAACTTTGCCACCCCTGCAGAAATTCTAAGTTATAATGTAGATGACCTGCTGTACAGCCTTGCGGTGGTGACTGAGGCAGGTGTATTTAGACAGCTCTTGGGGCGAGTCGACCCACTCCCTTGGACAGAATAAGATCATTTCTACACGCATGGAAATGCTTTCATGAAGAGCCGGTCAGATAAATCTCAAGCTATGGAATTCAGAATTCGTTTCCTCTTCCCAGCTAATTGGACATATTATACAAAACCTCAGCCTCGTCGTGTGCCCACACCACCATGAATAAACAAACCCTTTGTGTTTATTTAAACAAATTTACTCTCCAAATAAAAACCCCCTTGAGTGATAACTAAGTGATTCATGGGGATGGGTGAATAAAACAGTATAGATTAAAGCATGTCTGATTAGATTGAAGTGTTGACAAATGAAAGAGTAAGAGGTCTCCCTTGAGTACTGGTAGGGACTAGACGCATTTGACCTTAGTTAATGCAAATCTATGATGGCAAATTAATAATCATTTCAGAGGCTGTCGACATTGCCGAAAACTGCCTGAATAGCTAGCTGATAGTTACCTTTTGTCTCCCTAACGTGGAAAGGCCGGTGACTGTGGGTGCCAGCTCTTTCCAACAAGGTTAACCTGTGGCAGATGTCACCCGTGAGTTGGGTATTTCATAACCACAGCGCATCACTTCACTCTCCTCTGTCTTTTCTTCCCCAAGCACCGTACGTAAAGGTGTATCTACTGGATAATGGAGTCTGCGTAGCCAAAAAGAAAACAAAAGTGGCACGAAAAACGCTGGAACCCCTATACCAGCAGCTGTTATCTTTCGAAGAAAGTCCCCAAGGAAAGGTCTTACAGGTATTTACTGACCTGTTTATCCCTTAACCTAGGAACGCGCTTTCGTGGAGTCAGACCTG
Source organism: Myotis nattereri (assembly GCF_964212035.1). NCBI lineage: Eukaryota > Metazoa > Chordata > Mammalia > Chiroptera > Vespertilionidae > Myotis > Myotis nattereri. Next base: position 14,676,192 of record NC_138092.1, read on the forward strand.
TCGCCAGCATCCTTACTTCCCACGTGCTTTTCTGCTCCTCCCCGCTGAAATTCTTGGGAAACTTCAAAGCAGTGGCCCGTGCTGTAAAGCTACAGACACTGTTGTTTCCTTTGAAGTAAAGTATAGCCTAGCCAACCCCATCACATGTGAACTCCAACCTCCCTGGACTACTATGGTCTTCACACTTGATACAGTTTTCCTAATACACCTTTGGATTCTGGTAGTGAAAGACAGCGATCCCAGCAGTCAATACAACTATTTAACGTGATGTTTGATGCCAGCACTGAATGTATTTTAGTTTCCAAGTTTTTAAACACATGATTGTACTAACATTATTCTCCTTTTTGTTTTGCCAACAGATCATTGTCTGGGGAGATTATGGCCGCATGGATCACAAATCTTTCATGGGAGTGGCCCAGATACTTTTAGATGAACTGGAGCTGTCCAACATGGTGATTGGATGGTTCAAACTTTTCCCCACTTCCTCCCTCGTAGATCCAACGTTGGCCCCTCTGACAAGAAGAGCATCCCAGTCATCTCTGGAAAGTTCAACGGGACCTTCTTACTCTCGTTCATAGCAGCTGTAAAACTGTTGTCATAGCAACCAGCGTTACAAAAAAAAAAAAAAAATCACAGGTCGCTAACCCTGGTAACACTGCATGCTTAATGTTGTGTCTTCTGAGCCTGTTTCTAGGGATACAAAGCGATCCTGTGTTCTCAGAGGAAGTCGCACACATTGTGCCCTAAAGAAGGCCCTCAGGTGAGAGAGCAGCGCGGTGAAGAACTGTCAGGTTTGGAGTTCAGTAACACTCAAATTTTGGTCCAATCTGAAGCCATGGATCAATCTCAAAGAATCAGTCAGTCTCATGCAACAAAAGCCCTTTTCAATGGCACCTTTATCTTTTTACCGTTCCTTTTTCTTCATTTCTCTGACCCCCAAAGCCCTGCTATGCCACAGAAATGGAGTGAGCGATACAGCCACTAAGCCATGCGATAAGTCAAGGAGTGAAGTCTAGGAAGCATCAGGTGAAAAGCAGGAGACCAGAGCAGTGGTCCGAGGCAGACAGAGCGTCAGGCCTCCCCGGGCAGCGGCCGGGAGCAGCCAGGCCAGCGTGCACCGGGGCAGACCTCGGAGCCCCAGCAGCCCTCACTCCCTCACGCCAAGATGCATTGGACTGTGGGAAACAAAATTCTGTGGCTACACTGTACTGAATGAAATTAAAGAAACCTTTCTGCATGGACACAGATTAGCTGAATACTTAAGTTATTTTCTTGGGGCTGCAACTTGCAAAAAAAAACCAAACAAACAAAAAAAAAAGAATAAAACTCAGCCATTTTCAACAATTTATATTATTTTTAAAAATAACTTTCACTAGTGCATGGTTTTAAAAGGGGGCAAGAATGCAACAGGGTGATACAAAGACACGCCATGTTTATTATTTAATCATAGTCTGTGTTTTGGCAGACATTACAAAAGAAAATACTTTCTAGAAGTTCCTTAAAATTCTCTTTGTGACAAATAAGTGAATATTCCATTTATTTCCATGTTAAATATACATATCGAATGAAGTTCAATATGTGCAAATTGTTCACATCTTTCTCCTTCCTTTTCTTCTCCCTCTTTTAATCTTTTATTTTCTTTCCTCTACCAGAGTGAACATTATTCTAAACAATTACCAGTTTTTGACCTGATACTCTCTTGTACCCCAGGTTTGATTCAGAGCTGTAGATGCTTCTGAATTTATGAATTTCTCAAGGGGAAAAAATTTAAGAGCTTTCTGTATTTCAAGCATGTTGGAAAGGACTTTGCAACATGACTTGGGAGTGCACTAAAGTAAGTCAGCATGTATTTGATAAGGAAGATAGTTGAACTTTTGCAATGTGTTGTCCAGTGAGTGCATGGTAATTTTATTTTCGCCTTCCAAGTTTAGTTTACAGGAAAATTCTAAAATCATGTGGCCATTGTAATGTCCAGTGAATTTGTTGTTAGCACCAGCATTATTCATACAGGGGTTAAACTATTATTTCTACAAGGTCTTGGGTTTCGCTTTTTAATTAATTAAAGCAATTTCTTTAGCCAGTTTCCATTTACTATGTGAATAGAAACACTGCTAAAACTTTGGGGCCCTGGAACACAGGGCTGTTTATTAATTCATTTTTTTCTGTCGTAAAATTCAATTTTTCACAAATTGTATTTCTAAATAAATAGAGTAAACATGAATTTGCAACAAATAATTTTAAAGCTCCAATTTTTAGATGACTCAAAGGCGGTCATTCTGCCTATTCATAGTTCTTTGATGCCATCACCAAAAGTCCACACACAAATCCTAGGTCAGACCCCTGCCTTTGATTTTACAGACAGTTATTGCCATTGGGTGGTGCTACGAGGTCAGATTTCTCTTAAAGGCCCCCTGTGTGGCGGAAAACTCGCTGGTTAATGTAATAAACCACCCGGACTTCCTGTTTCTTTATGTACACGCTGTCACACAGAGGTTGATTTAATCTCTTGCAATGACTAATGAAATCCACACCCATGTCATTTCTTTAAGGCCATGCACAAAAATTGCTCTTTTTTTTCTTTCTCTCTTTTTAAATTGAGTGGTGACCATTTAAAACTGTCATGCTTGCTATGGTGCAAAAGTTAAAATGAGTATCACTAAAAATGCCTTCTCTTTATGTGGTGCGATATGAAATAACACCGAGATTGTGTCTTGGCATTCTGAGATCTGTGATGGCCCCGGGCAGAGTCATTCAGAAAATGAGTAGAACTTGACTGAAGTAATCTAGACACCTGTGTACCAGCAACAATTGGTTTCATAGACCTACAGAGTCTATCCTCTCCCTTAGAATAAATGTTTACCATTCCCCTGACACTAAGACGCGGTCACATAATCTTTTGTGTATATTCCTATATAAATTCTTTCTAATTTTAATAAGAAGGACATGACTGTATGGAATATTTGTACATACGCGTCATTGTGCAGTATTTATTTAAAAGTTGGTGTATTTTTTTTTTAATTTTCACATGTCTGCACCTCGACTTGTGGTTTAGTCATGTAAATAGCACTATTCCAGTGACCATTGCTGCCCTGTACATAGTATGTTTTAAAACTAAAGGGAATTCCAGTTGGAAAATAAAAAAAAAATAAAAAGGGCAGATTAGTCCTGTAAAGAACACCAACTAATGTAAATCAAACTCATTCTGGTGATGGTATTTAACACTTTAAATAAAACATTTTCTTTACAGACTTTGTATGCATGACTTTCTCTGGTTTCTCTTCTCCTGACACCCCACCCCCCCTAATTCCACCCCAAGCCGGCTGTAGCTCCGGCCCTCCGGAGAGCAGTTCTTTAAAGTGCCCAAGGATTTCTGCTCACATCATTAAAAGCTGCTAATTTTAAAGACGGTTGTTGCTCCGGATTGGGGTGCTTTCTGATTAGGTGCCTCAGCAGCTCACAGGCTGTGCGTGGAATGGGTGGGGTTTCTGGGTCGGTGTGGCCTCCACGGATCGCAGGGTTACAGAGAGTCACCCGCGGCTCTGCTGTCCTCGGGTGACAACGGCGAGGGTGACCGTTGGCTTTACAGTCTGTGTTCCACTGATGTGTCTGTCCAGCTTGGTGGGTGGGGTGCATTTTCAGTCCGGGGCACAAGTGTGGTAACTGACGTATGACAGCCTGTCCAGAGACCGGCTTCTCTCATGTGAGCATGAATGACGAGAGATTCTCTCCGTAAGCCGCCAGGGCAGTTCCGCAAAGCCAGAGTAGGAACCCCAGCAGAGTTCCAGGGGTGTCCTTCCTGGTTCCAAATTTAAGAGCTGGTTTGATTAGTTTAGAAATCAGCTGAAATCTAAACCTAGTTCTCTCTTCACTCTTGAAAATAGTCATTTCTTCCATTTCCAAGGACTCATTTCCAACCCAGTCCCCATACCTATCCCATATCCTTTCATTGCTCACCCAGCACCTCCCAATCTAGCGAGCTCTTTCTCTGCTGTTCCTACACTCCTATTATAATAATACCCTTGCCTTATAAGCCATCTCCTGAAAGCCCTTCTGCTTCCTCAACATAATCCATGTTAGTCCCTTCCTGCAACTCCCTGCTCAGCACTGAGCTCTTAGCGGGTCCTGACCAGGCCTAATACTATGGCTGCCACATCTTCATTTCCCCGGGACCTCCATGTGCCCAGGCTCCACAGCAACAGTAAGGACATGCTGGCCACTCTTAGGGTCTGTGACCCAACTGGTTAAAAATCACCAAAGCTGTCTGCCTGGACTGACCCAACCACTGTGCACATACAAGTCATGTTCTTCACGTGTTTGTCTCTCAGCCCATGATGCCCTCAACATCCTGTGGGCATTCATGGACTGAATAAACAAGTTCGCGCACACGCCTTTGCTTTGTGAAATGTGTATTGAGAAGCAGCAGTATATGAGGAAAGTAAGAACAACTAACGGTGCCACTCAAAGTCTCCATGCGGCTTGACTCAAATCAATCTCTCCAGCATTTCTCACTATCTGGGAAATGAGCCTAAATTAGATAACTCTTCTATCAAATCAAAACTTTGGCTAACATGGAAGCTCTATCAAGGAAGGGACCATATATTTTTTCTTCCCCTTTTGTATCCTCAGTGCCAAGAACAATGCTTGGACACACAGGCGCTCAGTAAATATCTGCCCAATTAATGAATATCTAGTCCCTGCTATTTTTGTGGCCGTGTTCTAGGTATTGCAGTCACAGAACAAGCATAGCCCTGTCCTCCTGGGGCTTTGATTCTACTAAAGAAGACACACATTGGGTAAAAAAAAAAAAAAGTGCTGAGAGGAGTTAGCTTGACACGCAGGCAGATAGGACAGGAGTCCAGTGGAAAACAGGCAGGTGGAACATGGGCAGGGGCAGACACGGCAGTTTGAGAAACCTCATTGCAGGAACCAACCATGCAGAAATAATAGAATGTTTTTGGACTCGGCGGGAGGCATGTGAAACTAGGGAGGGTCTGCAGCAATAAGGTGAACTGAGGCATAGGAACAGGGAAAGTGCAGGTCCGTTGCTGGGCAAGAACAATTGATGGAATCAATGAGGTGGCGACACAGGTACATATAGAACAGGCTTATAGCAAATATATACCCCTAGACTACAAGGCTTCGATGGGAAACCCATTATTTGGGAACCCTCCCCATGCAGGGAGTCAATGTGCTAGTAATAAATTTTGTATGCTTTTGTTTAAATCTTCTGGTCCACAAAGCTTATTCTTCAGCTTTGAGACATGACCCCAGGGAATAAACTCGGCTCCCCCTTCTGGTTATCAGTACAATATGATAGCTTTCCAAAAGGGAGGCTCCCAGGATGCTATGGGAGCTTACAATAAGTGTTTTAACCAAGTCAAGAGGATCAAGGATGTGAAAAAATGAACAAGAGTTAAATAGAAGGAGGTGATACCAATCGGAGATGGGAGTGAAGTAAAGAATATTCCAGTCAGAGAGGACAGCAGGTAAGAAGTTTGAAGGAAGGGAACTGTGAAGAGTATCTAAAGCAATAGTGAGTACATTTGAAGTGTGAATGAATGAATGAATGAATGAATGAATGAATATGTGCATACAAATTTCTGCAGCCTGGGCTACTTTTAAATCATTGAGAATTTCATTGAGAAGCTAGTTTTAATTTAAACTTGATGTGAGACCTATTTGTAAAGGGCTAACCTATATAATATTTTAAGTGACTCTCAGAATGCTATTCAGTCCTTAATTCCATTCGATTGTTAGGACTTTGAACATAGGGACCATGGCCTGTAGTACCTAGCTCAGTGCTGAGCACATGCTAGATGCCAAACACTCATCCTTAACAGTGAGCATCCCCTTCAGATAGTCTCAGAAAAGTTACTGTTGTCAACATGGGGACTCCTGAACCCTAAAGTTTATGTTCATAGTTTGCATATGGTTGAGTCAGAAAGACTTTAAACCTGTGTTGTTCTCAATGCTTTTTGAGTACCAGCCTTCTGTCATTTTCCTTCGGGGAAGTAGACCGTTTTATTGAATATGCATCCTTTTCTGATCCATCCATATTGCTCCCATGAGACTTGCCATTGTCTAACGAGTCCCATTCTCCTGGCTGCAACTGATGGTGTAGAGGAAGCTGCAGGCTCTTAAACTGGGTCAACCTGTACCCTTGACTGAGAAGATTTATTTGTTTGTTTTGCCTTGATACCAAAGATACCATCTCTAGTGGCAGAAACGATTAGATGGGGGGGGGAGGGGGGAAGGACAGGAACTCCCAGTGGCTATGTTTTCTGATATCTGATGGATGTTGGATTAAGATAAGAGAGAAGAAAGTCAACAAGGCCAAGTACAGATAAGAACTGGAGAGACCTTTAGATTTTGTGGTCCTGGTTCCATTGTGACAGGATCAGCTGCATCCTTGCTCTTCCAAGAGAGACCACACATTCTAGCTATAGTGAGTTGGGTTCTTGCTACTTGCAGTTATGAGTCCTAGTTAGTACAGTTGGCCAAGGACAGATCTTAAAAGAGTTGCTGAGGCTACCTAGGACAATCGCATAACATGAAGAGAACCCCTAGGAGCTGGTCATCTAACCTCTACTTGGCAAGTGGTTGGAGAAATAGACTGCGATATAGCCTGTTCTGTAGTCTCTAAAAGTTAGACGCTTCCTAAAGCCGAGCTTAAATCTTCCTTCCCGAATTGTACACTTCCAGGGACTAGCACTACCTTCTAGAACTGTATTACCTAGGGCTGATCCCTCTTCCACATGAGAGTCCTCCAAATATTGTCAGTGAGCTTATTTCCCCCAACTTTTAGAAAGCAGCATAGCAAATTGGCTGAAAGTGCCTGTTCTAGATAAGAAAGTCTGAGTGGAAATACATGCTCTCTCATTTACTAGCTATGTAACCTTGAGTGAACCATTTATCCTGTTTTATCAACTATAAAATGGGAAAGCAGGAAAACAATGCTACCAACCTCACCAGGTTAAGAGGATTAGATGAGATAACATAGATAATGGACTATTCTAGACATTTACAAATACTCAATAAATATTAGCTATTGCTGTAATGGTAGTAATTGTTTCCAACACTATTTATTCTTCTCTTTCCCAGGCACTTCTAATCCTTTCAACCATTTGTCACTTAACTAGAAATCTTGCTTCTCTGTATATTCTCTCCAGAAGTAAGCAAATGACTCCAGCTGGGTACTGGCCCAAGAAGAATACTATGGCCTCTACTTCTATAAGCACAACCCATAATTCTGCTGCCTTTTTCTGTAACCACCTCACATAGTTCCTTCAGACTGGGCTGGAGGTTGACCAGATCTTCTGGACCCTTCCGTGGACAGCTGCCTTGTTCTGTCCTTATGGAATTTTGTTTTTAGCCAAGCACAGATACAAAAGTGAATTCTTGCTAAATTTTTTCCTTATTGTTTTTTCAAATATTCCAGCCTGCCCAAATCATTATGACTGTCCTAATGCTAGCATAAACTCTGAATTGTTAAGACACATCAGATATAGTAGCTTTCACTGCTAGCTCTGTGTCACCTACACATCTGATAAAGCTATTTCCTCTACTTTCATACATATCTTTAGTGAGATGTGGACTAAAATAGGCTCAAGATCAAACCCTCTACTGGTGCTATTAACTAATAGCCATAGTAGTTATTGTCATGTAATACATTATAGTTTACAAAATGATCTTAATGTACATGATCTAACTTAATCCTTATGACTGCCTTATGAGGTAAGTAGTATAGTTATCTTTATTTTGCAGGTAAGAAAACTGAAAAGTGGCATATCCAGATGCAAACCTGGAGCCTGATAACAAATCAAGTTATTTAATCAATTGTGAAACCTCTTCACCTTACCATCCTCCACCACACATTTCCCCACTTCCTCAGGGCATTCATTAGGGCCTTTCTCAAATGACTTGCTGAAATTTAGATCTACCGCCTTTATATTTTCCTCCTATTGCAATCTAGGTGCTAACAAAACATGGGGGCGAGATGGGGGGCGGGGGCAAGGAGGGGCCTGCTGGTTATAGTAATGCCTACTTTTCTGAGTTTTTATGGGATTTGGTTAGAACACGTATATGGGCTTGGCATAAAATGGGTACTCACTAATGACAGTTCTTTTGCTTATCATAGGCACAACTTCTGTTCTTTAGTTTGTTTATTTTGCTATTTCCAGTTGAAGATTCTTCTCTCAGTTGCAGACAAGAGAAGCAAAGGAGAATTAGGAAATTCGTTCGCATTTTTTCCACTGTTACCTCTGAGCAGTGGGTCTGCCATTTCTCTGACAGCTCTTTGGCCCTAGAAAAGTGAAAAGGGCCATTTTTATTACCTTCAGCATTTTTCAGCCTCACTCTCGCTGTATTCTAACCTTCAGCCTCCTGCCATTCCTCCTACAGGTACACGCCCTGTCCTGTTCGTCCTCACTTCGGGCCTCCTCCTCAGCGCATCAGTGAGGCCTCTCTGTCATCGGACTGTATATTTGTTTTATATATTTGTTTAGCTATATATTTGTTTTCTATATTTCTGTTTTGCCTGTCTTCCCCTTGTTTCTCAGTGAAATACTAGAATAATTTTGCCCTAGATTTTTGCCTCTTTGGCCATTACTACCTCCTGCCAGACTCACCCTTTTATCCTCTGAATTTTTCAATACATCAGTTGAAAACTTCAGGACACGTCTGATAATGACCAGTATCTTCTTTTCTCACCGTCACGACTATATAATGAAACCGTGACTTAATCCCAAGAGGGTAAGTGACTAACTTCTATATCACAAATCAATTTGGTTTTTTATTGATTTAAGACAGGAAAGGACAGGGAGAGATAGAAACATCAATGAGGAGAGAAAAATCATTGATTGGCTGCCTCCTGCACGCCCCCTACTGGGGATTGAGTCCGCAATCTGTGCATGTGCCACAGAGACTCCAACTGTAACCTCCTGGTTCATAGGGCAATATTCAATCACTGAGCCACACAGGCCCAGCTCAAACCAGTTTTTAGGGGTTTTTTGGGGGGGAGGTGGATGGTCAGGATTTTTTTTTTTTTTTTAAGAATTATACCCTATTGGCTGATTCCTGGCTTTGCCACTTACTCAATATTCAGTCTTGACAATGTGACTTATATTCTCTGAGTCTCACTACCACAGCTGCAAAACGAGAATGGTAAACCGCCCACTGCCTTGTGTTGTCATAGGGATGAAATGAAATAATGTGTATAGAACGTACAGCACCATGAGTAGCATGAAATAACTGTTCACAAATGCCAACAGGTACGACCCAAGTAATTGATTAGAATGCCTGGAAAACCATTTTTCTTTGCTGTTCTGTCTCATGGAAGGAACAAATAGTTCCCTCTGGACATTCAGGGCCACGGCCGGGCACCAGCTGCTGGGTTTGGAGGTAGTTCTGCTGAGCCCCCTCCGAGCAGACCTTGTCTGATCTTCCCTGGAGGTGAATGTGCCCCCGATGGACTCAGCAGGCCCCTGTCAGGGCTGCAGGAGAGAAAGGCCCCAGGGAGCAATCCCAAGCAGCCAGGCCGCTCAGGGCCTTCTCAGAAGGAAGCAGCTGGGCAGACAGAGCCGGGCAGCCGTCCAAAAGATAGAACCTTAGAAATACCCTGGGAGAGTTCACTCGCCTCGGCTTGCGCTGTGTGTCCTGAAGAGTGGGCGATGGGAGAGGAAGTCACTGCTTCTAGATGATAACACGGATGGGAGCAGGGTGACCTCAGAAGCCTGTGGGCAGATCCTTGAGTTCCTTATCACACAGCTTCTCTGCCTGTTCCCTGAGCAAGAACTAGGTCAGGCTCTTTGGTTCTCACCTCCAGAGTCTGGGTTCCCTCTGTCCCAGGTCTGGCTGGTGGGTGGCCAGCGTGGGGGGCAGGAGGGGGGGCAGAGGAGAGGAGGGAGGACAACAGACTTCTTGGGAACAACAGTCATATGCTGGGGGACTCGAACCCTGAACCACCGGCAACTGGGGCCCTACCTGGGAGTGATAAACAGCTGTTAGACAGCCATAAGCCTTTCTTAGTAAATCTCAAGCTCTTGCTGGGGAAAGAAATTGAAAATTTATTTTTGATTTGTTGTAGCAAGGAACTGTATGTACTAACACCATGAAGCTTATATAAGCTGTTTGTGACACAGTAACAAAAAAACCAACCAAAAAAAAACAAACCCAATGCTTTCTTTGGTGGTGTCAGGGGCACGGTGGGGCTGACTCATGGTGAATGTTCTGAGTTCTGATGAGTTCTGAGCACCCAAAGCTGGCAATCCAGTCAACCTTTAGGTACAGATCAGGTGCCTAAAGACTATTAAAGAAATAACCCCGAATCACGAGTCAAAAATCTAGTTCTTCAGGGCTTTCTCAGAGAAAAGCAATAGGTCACAACAAACAGAGCCTCAAGCCTTAGTCATCTAAGGTGCAGGCTCTCATTTTACTTGCAAGTTAAGTACACGAGGCCTTCCTTCAACAGCCATCTCTAGATATTAATAGACACATCTTATTTCTTGTCTACTGTCACAACAAATCACATTTTGATCCTCAGATGTAATTGCTGTGGACTCTACGTTCAAAGCTGGACCTCAAACCACAGTAGGAAAGGGGAACGAGGGACCCTGGGACAAGGGGGCTCAAAACATCCTCACCCTTAACTAGAATGTGGTCTGTTTCCTCGCACCTGGCTCAGAGCCCGGCAGGAGAGTGGGGGAGTGTGAGTGAGCGCCAGAAACAGAGCGAGAACAGGAACCGCACGTGTAGGCTTCATAATACAATGATATGCAGGGTCTTCCCAAAGGCTGAGCGCCTTGAATTGGAAGGGGGAGGGGGCTAAGGCTTTTAAGAGGACGCTTAGAGAAGAGACTGCCACACCTATGGGCAGAGTTAACTTTCATTATCATTCAGCTAAAATGTTTTATTATACCTTGCGATGGTGATTTGCATCCATGGGCTACCTAAAAGTGCACACATTCCAAATATTGGGACATTTTCTCGGTATCTTGTTGTTATTGATTTTTAACTTAATTCTACTTTGGCCAGAGAACAAACCTGCAAGATTTTGATCTTTTGGTATTGGTTGGCTCATATTTTATTGTCAAGCACATTGCTTATCTTGGTGAACAACCCCAAGATGTTATAAAAGAATGTGCCTTCTGCAGTTGTTGGCTGTAAGGTTAGTGTTTGATAAATATCAATCAAATCAAGTCGGTGGAACTTATTGTTAAAATGTTCAACGTCTTTATTGATTGCCTAGTGGTTCTATTGGTTACTAGGACAGAGGTTACAACTACATGTAAGTGTCACTTCTCCCTTTTGCTCTTTTTTTTCCCTTCATGTGTTCCGAACCTTTGTTATTAATTGTATAACACATATGGTTGCTATATCTTCCTGATGCATCAAACTGTTTATCATTATGCCATACCCTCTATCACTGATAATGTTCCCTGTCTGGAATTTTACTTTGTGTTGAAATACTTATTCTGGATTTCTTATGCTTATTGTGTCTATTTACTCTTAAATTATTTGTATTAATTTATTTAAATTGTGTCTTCATTGCAACTGAATAAGGATATGGGGCTGCCTTTAAGATTTTTCTGTTCATCTTTGGTTTTCAGCAGTTTGACGACATGGTATTTAGTTATAGTTCTCTTTGTATTTAAATTACTATTAAGTTGCTGGTGGATTCTCTTGGTCCTGTCAGGTTTGTTTCATTCACTGTTAGGGCAGGTCTATTTCAGTTTTGGCATTAGTCTTAGAGCATGGCTTTTGTTTCTAAGGCGTGCTCTTCTGGAGTCCTAACTGAAAGTGTAAAGTACTCAGTGAGGTGTCTCTGCTCTGGCTGGTCTAGAATTCCAGCATCTCCCAGCATCATCTTTCACTCACATCCTCAAAATGTTTGCTCTCTGGGTCTAGCCCTTTCACACACAGCCTAGCCCTCAGCCAAGGACTTGAGGTAAATTCTCATGCTGACTTCTGAGGTCACCTCTCTCTATAGGTCCCTTTTCTCAGGCACTCTGGCCCACAAATTCCAGCGGCTTCAGCAGCCCAGAACCCTCTGATTCCTTAGCTCGGTAGGATGTCCACTCTACTTCTCTAAATCCTCCTTGTACCCCTAGAGGCAACCACTATCTTGTATTTATGTTTATCACTTTTATGTATGTCTTTATACCTTTCCTATTCATGAACAAATTCTCAAACAGTAACCAAAATACTTAAATCGTAGAATAGAGAGATGCTTTGGAGAGAGTACAGAAGCTGTAATAGAAAGAAAGATTCTAGAGGCAGGAAGATTAATTAGAAGGTTGTTGAAATGGTACACATGAATGTTGGTAAAGCAAGGGTGAGGGCAAGGGGAATTGACAAGGAGACTCAAAAGCCATTTGTAAGGAAAGAATATCACTTTAGATTTGACTTAGAGCTTGTACCTAAAATGTATTTATTTTTATTATTCAAATATTTAGAAATATAGGTTCCCATAATATGTCCTGTGCACCGTGCTGAGCTCTGTAGATGTGATGGTTAGAAAAGAAAAAAAAAAAGAAGAAGGAAACAAACAAAACATAACAAAAAACAACATGTTTCTGCCTTTATGGATTGCTTTGCTGTGCCCAAGTACCTTTTGAAGGGACAAATCTACACAGCTGTTTCTTCAGTCTGACAATCAGGAGGCACACGTCAGTATGGCTGTGCCAGATCTGTATAGTCGGTGCCCATCCTAACTGGCGACATCTTATTCTAAGCAGTTGGTTCCCCATTCTGATTGTTTGATGTCTGTGTTGTACCAGTTATTAAATACTACTGGACTATCACTACAAATGATCAATAATATGCCACCCAAAATATAAGCTAGATCTATCATACTCTGTTCTCAAGAGAAAAACATTGAAAGAATAGCCCTGCAACTCAAAATTATGGAGGACCAGAAACAATATTAAACAAGAAAGCTAATTGGCAGCAGGATAAGAAAAGCAGACACAAACGAATGTAATTTCCTCACAACCCTGGTGTAGCGTTAAAGATCTGCCCGTATGCTTTAACAAATCTTGAATTTAGAACCGCCCTCAGCTACAGGCTGTGTGTCCAATTTTTAGATCTTGTCTTCTAGGATATCCAGAAATTCCCCTAATCACTTCATGTGATTCCTGGTAATAATTGCCCCCTTATTTAAGCTACCTTGAGTGGGTCTCTGATTATTTAACCAAAGAGACAAACTAAAACTGTAACATAATCTGTAATTCAGAATATGTATTAAACCATGACACCAGCCCTTTCATCAAATTTGAGCACTGTGTCATTTCAGGAAGTGGCCTAATATATTAAGAAAAAATGAGCAACCTGAAGCCCAAAGATATTGTTTTGGGTAATGGAATTTACTCAGTTCTCTTGACTTTAGGTCTTAACACATGATGTAGAGCAGTGAGTGCTTCTCAAACTAGAGTGTGCAACAGGATCACCAAGAAGGCCTTGTTGAGATACAAGTGTCTAGGCCCACTGCCAGAGTTTCTGATTTGGTAGGTCTAAGAATTGGCATTTCCAACAAATGTCCAGGTGCTGCTATGCCCAGCCAGCCTGGCTCAGTGGTTGAGCATCGACCTATGAACCAGGAGGTCATGGTCTGGTTCCCGGTCAGGGCACATGCCTGGGTTGTGGGCTCCATCCCCGCAGGAGGCAGCCAATCAATGATTTTCTTTCATCGTTGTTTCCATTTCTCTCTCCCTCTCCCTTCCTCTCTGAAATCAATATATATATATACTAAAGTGGAGACTGAACATAGAACTGAGGAAAAAATAAAGGGAAATAAGATGGTTGCTTGAGGTAGCAGCAAAATCAAAGCTGCTTTGCTCAATGAACTCTGACAGGTTTTTCATTCCTCCATTCAGCAAATATTTATTAAGCATTTACTCTTGCCAAACACTGTTTTAGGAGCTGGAGAGAGAGCAAGCAAGATAAATTTTCTGTTCCCACGAAGCTTATCTTCAAGTGGAGTCAGACATACAATAAACAAGTGAACAAAGAAATGAATGAGTGAAACAGAAGTTCCAATTATATTTAGTTCTGAGAAGACTCAATCAATTACATGTAGGTCTTCCTTTCCTTGTGAAGGGAAGTGCCTGGGTGGGTGAGGAGTGTGGGCTGAAGGGTGGGCCCTAGACTAGTCAGAAAGGCTTCATGGGGAGAGGGGGCACATAAGCTGACCCCCAGAGGACAAGAAGCATCAGACAAGCAAAGGTTTGGAGCTGGAGTGTCCCATGGCAGGCAGAGCTCTGATGGAAAGATCAACTTCTCCGAGAAAACAGGGATTAGGAGGGAAATTAAAAACGTGTGTGTGTGTGTGTGTGTGTGTGTGTGTGTGTGTGTGGCTATCTACAGTAAATGGAAGGTTCTAGAAGGCATTTCCTTCTCAATGCCCAGGATTCCTTCGTTTAGAAGCATATGCCTTCTCCCTCAGGTAGCCCTCCACAGACCCAGGCTCGGTTGATTGGGAAAGATTGCTGGCTGCAGGATAGAGATCTGCTGAGGCCGTTTCTTTCTCAGTGTTTTCTGTTGTGCCGGCTGTTTCTTTTTAAAGCGTTTGAACCAGCCCTTATTGGCTTACCGTGTAATGCCTTTTATTATGTGCATGCTTCCTAGTTGCAGATGTGTAGAATGTAGTTCAAACACTTGTATAGGCTCGGCCTTCCTCCCAGCCGCTGCTCTCCTGCCCCTGTGGGTTTTCAAAAGAGAAGCGTGGTCCGATCTGTGCAGAACTCATCACCAGCCCCCTGGCCTTAGGAGGGGAGAGAGGCCATTCTGGCCATTAGGGTCGAATTCAACTGTGACTGGAACAAGTGCATGCATTGTATTTGGGGTAAGCTGCGAAGAGATGGATTTGTATTCATTTATTTCTAGGTGTTCGTAATAGTTGTTGATTGCCCCCACTGCCCTCCCCTGCTGGCACGGGCTCCAGGAGGGCTGTCTGTCTGTCTGTGCCCTGCACGGATGTACGTCCAGCGCCTGGGACTTGGCGCACGCGGAAACCGTGCTCAGTCAGTACCGAGTGAATTCATGGTCCCTGTCCCTGTGCCGGAGCCGGGCAGGAAGGAAGGCTGGGTCGGTCCTTTTGTCTTTGGCATCTTTTCGTTGTCCCCCTCGGTGCTGACGGCAGGGGTCAGCATCTTCAGGGCCAGCGTGCCACCCGGGCTGCTTGGTGGCTGACCCCAGAAGGCTCTGAGGGGAGTGGGCAGGCTGAGCCGGTGCGGGCGGTGTGTGCGTCCCCTTCCCGCAGTGGGAGCAGGTGTGCCCAGAGCTAATGCCCGGTGACAGATGGCTCTGGGCATCGCCTGGCGCTGGGCGAGCTCCCGCAGAGAGGACAGTGGCAGGGGAGTCGCTCCCGGAGAACTGATTTCTGTGCGTTGGAAAAGCTGCTGGGGCTCTGGGAGCTTTGGGAGGTGGATGATTGAGGGAGATGAACATCCTGTTTGCAGCCTTCACACTCCCTCCCAGACAACCTGGAGGAATAGTGAGAACAGAGGAAATTGCTCCCTCCTCCTTTCCGGTCTCTCCAAGCCCCTAGGGCCTGTTCTGGCGCCTCTGGAACATTCTCTGACCTTTACTGTGGAGATTTCTTTCTCCTCTCAGTTCCAGTGCTACCTATTCTTTCACTTCCATTCAACTAACATCTACCAATTCCCTACTTTGCTCCAGGTAAATGATAACAATGGCACTGTCCCACCCTCTCGGGGACTGGGGGAGAGGCGCTCATTAGCACACTCACAGGGCATAACCCATGCTGCCCTAGAGTGTATAGTCACCTCATCCGCATGCGTATATATTTACATGTTAACTATATGTATATGCATATATTTATTATATGTGTGTATGTGTGTGCATGTGCATGTGCATGTGCATGTATGAGTTTGTTTTCTCATTAGACTTTAAGCACTTTGAGCATAGAGCTGTATGTTGGGTGATGACAACTCCCAGGGTGGAGAGTATAAAGTAAATGTATATGAACTATTTTTGAAATGGAAAGGAAATGAATTTGAGGTGCTAGTGCTGTGGTCAGAGCATCTCCTGGAAGAAAAACAGCAAATTGCTCATGTTTGTCCCAACTAAGCAGTTTCACGTGCACTTTTTCCACTTGAAAGAAAAACAAAAACAGAATCAGTGGGAACAGAACAGGATCCTACTACTGACCTCAGGGCTACCTGGCAGGCTGATCATTCCTTTTCAGGGCAGGTAAATAGGCCTGTATAAAGCAACTTGGGATCATCAAAAAGGGGGGAAAATAAAGTTGGTATCTCATACCACACACAAAAACAAATTCCAGATAGATTAAAGATTGAGATGTAAAAAGAAAACATAGATGTTTAGAGTATCTCTTTGTAATCTAGCGATAAAAAAGGTCTTCCTAAACAAGATAAAATAAAAAATTAAAAAAAACAGAAGTCTTAAAGAAAAAGATGGACAGATTTGAGCACATTAAATGTAAAATGTCTTTAATAAAGAGAGAAAAAGTGCTCATCTGATGTGGTTCAGTGGTTGAGTGCTGTCCCGTGCACTAAGAGATTGCCGGTTTGATTCCAGGTCAGGGCACATGCCCCAGTTGTGGGCTAATCGCAGGTTGCGGGTGTGCAGGTGACAGCTGATGGATAGTTCTCTCTCGTCGATGTTTCTGTCTCTTCCTCCCTCCCTCTCTCTAAAAATCAATAAAAATAGATATTTTTTAAAAAGAAAAAGTATTAAAAAACCCCCCACCAAGTATGTGAATATTAGCCATATAAATAGAGATCAATAAGAAAGGTAAGCATTTTTTAAGGTATTCTAAAAGGAAAAAAAGGATTTTTTAAAATGGCACAAACATAATATTTATGGAAGAATAAAAATGGCCAACAAGGGATACCTTTAATTTTATCTCTTAGGATAAGCCTGCGTTTTTATTGCTACTAGTCTGTTTTTGGCTCCATTACAGTAAAATTCATGTCATTCATGTGAGTTTATAAAATAAGGCACTGTCTATGATTTAAATCTTATAGAAAGAAGTAAAGAATTTTATCCTTTGGTGACATTTTACCTGTTTGCAGACACCTAGGTTTCCTCATGACCTGGAAACAAGAGGAGAACTTCACCAGGGCCTCAGCTTGGAGCCATCAGTGGAAGGTCAGTCACAGGTCATTGTCACCAAGACAGAGCCTTCTGTTCACTGCCAACAGTGGACCGTCTTTGACTGGCACAGGGATCAGCATTCCCAGCAGTGATGAGCTAAATGTTCCTAGGAAAGCAAAGAGTTTATTTCAGTACCGGTGATGTTTCAGAGCTTCCTCATTCACAGGCAAGCTGACTTCAGATCACACACATTTCCTCTACACACAAAGATATGATGCCTCCGTATCCCCAGGCACTGGGAACCTAAACACACCCACTTGTCCTGTTAGGACAGCGATTCTCAACCCGTGGGTCGCGACCCCTTTGGGGGTTGAACGACCCTTTCACAGGGGTCACCTAAGACCATCGGAAAACACATATATAATTACATATTGTTTTTGTGATTAATCACTATGCTTTAATTATGTTCAATTTGTAACAATGAAATTGGGGGGTCACCACAACATGAGGAACTATATTAAAGGGTCGCGGTATTAGGAAGGTTGAGAACCACTGTGTTAGGAGCTTTCTTCTCATCCGGGGCCCTTTCAGGGCTAGGCACCCATGTCCATAGCTTATGCTGCCATGGTGAACGGGGCACACAGACCCAAGGAGGAAGTAGGAGAAATACAATCTATAATAATAAAAGTGTAATATGCTAATTAGGCAATGTTCCGGACAAAGCCGGGGCTGTGAGGGAAGCCCTGTTCCCGGGTGACAGAGTGAAACCAGTGCCGGCAGCCGGGGGAAGAAAGGCCTACTTTTGAACGAATTTTGTGCATCGGGCCTCTGGTTTTATATATTAACACATTGTTTGTGGGTAGTTTTTATCGCTAACAGGTGGCGCAGGCCATTTTTGCTAATTTTTTGCGCAAATGGCAACGTTACGATAACTTTAGTTTACGTATTTATACGTTACCCGCATTCTACTGCTAGTCTATAAAAAACGTATTAATACGTGTCCCGCGCTCTACTACACTGGTAGAACGTATAAATATGTTTCCCGCACACAATGTGTTAAAAGGGATGTTAGGGGAGCTGGGAAGAGACGTTTCAAGAATGACATGGCCAGCATGACTCAGTGGTTGAGCAATGACCTATGAACCAGGAGGTCACGGTTCGATTCCCTGTCAGGGCATATACCTGGGTTGTGGGTTCAATCGATCCTCAGTACGGGGTGTGCAGGAGGCAGCTGATCAATGATTCTCTCACCATGGATGTTTCTATCTCTCTCTCTCCCTCTCCTTTCCTCTCTGAAATCAATAAAAATATGAAAGAATTGGGCGGTGACTGAGAGGCCTGGAACAATGGTAACAGATAATTAGCTGAAAGGTAAAGGTGCAACTTCTGCAAAGTGTGACTGGAGAGAAAACTAAGAATTGGACTAGGACGGTCTGGGAGGGTTGTTGGTACGGCGTGAAGTTGTGAGCATCACCTTTTTGTTAACTCCCCCTCAGGGCTCAAGGGCCAGCAAGGTCTGCAGCACTGAGAAGCTGCCCTGCCTGCCCCCAGCCTTTCTCTCCCCTCCCGTGTGTGGAAACTGGGGTGTCCAAAATGTACTGCTGGCTTATTTGGAAATCTTAATGAGAGTTTTCTCTTCTTATTTACCTTAACAAGGTGCTAAAATATGTATCTCTCCCAAGCTCCTGCCTCATTAATGCAAATATATTGGACAAATCGTTCTCTCTCCTAGTTTGCTTGTTGCTTGCAAATGTGTGAATGAACTCACCTCTTTCCTTCTCATTTCATACCCTCTTTAGCAACACATTAATAACTGCTTAACTATGTAGATTCATACAATGTATGTACTGTCCGTGTTATTTACACATGTGCATATAATATAGATGATTATGTATTTCAGAGAATGTTTGATAATAAATATAAAATATACACAGTACATACATTGTGGTGGTAGCCAGGTGCAAAGCAGCTGCTGTAATCCAGGCAGGTGAGTCAGCACAGTACAAAGGCAAGTAAACCCTGGGGCCCCGTGTGCATCCCACTGGCCTGGGTAGAGCATCAGTGCCCAGAAAGATCGTGTCAGAGCGGGGAGGTAGATCAAAAGCTACCACAAGCGTGCCTGGGTTTTACAAAGAGTAACACCCACAGAGAAAAGGGAAATGAGAACAACAAAGGCCAACACAGCTCTCAGAGACAGATAATAGGGGCAACTGTCTGTCTTAGACTTGGCCAAGTAACCCCTTTCCCAAACCAAGCATTGTCATGTAGGTGACTCTTTTTTAAAAATATATATTTTATTGATTTTTTACAGAGAGGAAGGGAGAGGGAGAGAGAGTTAGAAACATCGATGAGAGAGAAACATTGATTAGCTGCCTCCTGCACACCCCTTACTGGGGATGTGCCCGCAACCAAGGTACATGCCCTTGACCGGAATCAAACCTGGGACCCTTGAGTCCGCAGGCTGACGCTCTATCCATTGAGCCAAACTGGTCAGGGCCATTTAGGACTCTTGTCTGTGGCACCTCAATTATACATACCTATTGCATACTGAATATACCTATTAATGTGAAATGTTAATTATATGGAAAATTAGTAATATTCTCAACCCAAGCCTCACACAATTTTTATTGATAAAGTTGCAGCAAATAGACACTTACAAAGAAAAAAATTGCAAAACATAAAATGAAACAATATTTTATGAGTAAGAGTCAGAATAAAAAATAAACAATTGAAATACAGAGATTTCAAATATTGGGATTATCAAATAGAGAATGTTTAAAGAAACAAAGCTGGAATTAAAAACACAAGTAAGTAACAAGAGTCTATCAAAGTGACAATATCCGAATTAAATTTGGAAAATATTCAAATAGAACTTATAGAAACCAAACCTATAATAAAAATATAAAGTAGTAATCAATGAGTTACAGAGCAGTTTGGATGTGCACAGGCAGCTGAAGAGAGAATTGGTGAACTGGAAGATAGGTCTAAATAAATTACTCTGAAGGGCAAGGATCAAAAGAGATGGAAATTATGAAAGAGTAGTTAAGAAACATTTAAAACAGAGTAAAAATGCCAATATACATGTAATCAAAATTACAGAAAAAGAGAACAGAGGGAATTGGTGGGAGTAAGAATTTTTTAAAAGAATGAGAATGTACCCTACTAACATGACATGTTAATAATACAGGAAATTGGATGTGGGTGTATGTACTGTGCACTATCTTTGTGCTTCTGTAAATCCAAAATTGCACCAAAATTAAAAGTTTATTAGCACACTTCCTCTGCACCAAAACAATTTTCCCCAAAATACTATGAAGATATAAATCCTCAGATTCAGGAAGTCATATGACTGCCAAGCAGAATAAATTTTTTTAAAAAGTAGACAAAAGAAGGTACTTGGTCACATCATAGCAAACCTCCAGGATCGGAGGGAAAGAGATCATTAAGACAAGCCTGTGAGAAAGGAAAGATAACTAACTACAAATGAGTGACAATTAGACTGAGAGCTGATTTCACAACAACGGAAGTCAGAACACAGTAAGAAAATATCTGAGATAACTGTCAGCCTGTACTGATATACTTATCAGAACTGCTTCTCAAGAACAAGGGCAAAATAAAGACATTTTCAGATAAATGCTGAGGAAGTTGACCTCCAATCTCTTACTAATGGAAATTCGAAAGGCTGCACTATAAAGCGAAGAAAATATTTATTCCAGAAGACAGGTCTGAGGTCTAAGAAAGAAGGGTACATAAATATTTTAAATTCTAAATTTGGAAACATCTGGCATTGATGTTATAAAAAATAATTCTTAATTGCGAGGTCAGAAAAGGAGCGAACGCTCCCTCTGAGAACTGCAGGGAAATAAGTCCTTCCTCACTCTTCCTTAGCTGCTGTGGTTGACTGGCAATCTCTGGCATTTCTTAGCTTATAGATCCATCCTTCTGATCCTCTATCTTCATATCATTGTTGTTCTCTGTTTCCAAATTTCCCTTTTTATAAGGACAACAGTCAAATTTGATTGGGATTCACCCTAATAACCTCATTGAAACTTGATTGCCTATGTACAGAGTCTATTTCCAAATAAGGTCCCATTCTGAGGTACTGGAAGTTAGGATTTCAGCTTTTGTTGTTGTTGTTGTTGGGGGGTGGGTGGGGAGCATAATTCAACCCATAATGCTGTAGGCCAGCGGTCGCCAACCTGTCGGATGTCACGGACCACCAGTGGTCTGCGGACCACCAGTTGGCGACCGCTGCAGGCAGTTAGACAGACATGAGCAGAGCGAGGCTGATGGGCCAGATACAGCAGGTCACTGGGGGTAAGCCCTAGGTGCCTAGCAGTGGACAATCAATTGGAGGGCGGGACCTTCCTCCCAGCGTGAATTTCCTCCCCTAGCATATTGCTGATCATGCAGTTTGGACCCCTGACCACCCGTCCCCCCAGAGATAACATCTAGGCCTCAGTTGTATTTCAGCTCCAGGCCCAAATAAGCAACAAAACCAGCCATGGCTGACGTCAGGACCAGCTGCATGGAATAATGATCCCCCGCCCTGGTGCCGGCCAATCAACCAGTGGAGACCACAACCCGGAGAGGACACACCTGGAAAACTGCTGAATATTCCATTGAGATCTTCCGCTGGGACCTCCCCTAAAATCTCCACCCTTAGAACCCTAGGACTGAGGGCGGGACGTGTGCTCTCCCTCCCAGGAGCACACCCGGGCCTTTTCCTTTCCCTTTTCTCACCCCTACCTCAGGCACGTTACCATTACCTTCCTCACCCCCAAGCTCCAAGGGCCCTTCCTTTGCCTCCGTAACTCGTTGCCTAAGCCCATTTCTTCTGGGAAGGACTCCTTCTACCTCTGTGATTCCCCAATAAATGTTCTCTTACAGTTTGAGTCTCGGGTCTGAATTCTTTCCTAGCCAGAACCCAAGTACCGAGGCTGCTGAACCCGTGTTTGATCTGACCCCACCCATCAGACACCTGGTGCTGTTCCCGCCACCGCCTACAACAATAACACAATCCCAATTCTAATCAGTGGTTTTACACTCCAGACTTCACCTCGGGTTCTACTGCTGCACCGTTTCTTTCCACCTCCCATCCTGTCAAACCTGCAGAGTCAGTGATGTCCGTGGCTCCATTCTGCTACAGTCTTTACTGTGGGCTGGATCGTGTCCTCCCAAAATCCCTATGTTGAAATCCTAACCTCACTTCTGAATGTGACTGTAATTGGTGATGGAGCCTTTACGGGGGTGATTAAGTTAAAATGAGGCTGAGTTAGCTGTAATCCACTGTGACCAGGGTCCTCATAAAAGGAGAACATTTGGACACGCTGAGAGACACCGGGGTGTGCACACACCGAGGAAAGTCCTTGTGAGGACACAGTGAGAAGGTGGCCGCCTGCAAGCCAAAAAACAGAGGCCTCAGAAGAAACCAAACCAGTCAACACTTTGATCTTGAACTGCTAGCCTCCAGAATTGTGTGTGTGTGTGGGGCGGGGGGTGGGGGGTGGGGGGAATGGCAGGGGGGGGAGTTGTTTAAGCCAAAGAGTGGTGACATTCTGTTCTGCAGCCTGAGCAGATCAAAGCTCCCCCTCACTTCCCTGGCAATGCTCCCAGCACTGTCCCCAGGCCTCACTCCCTCTTCCCCCATGTGGGCTCCTCCCTGACTGACGTCTCATCTCTGAAAGTCAGTGTGTGCCGTCCACATAGTCGTCTCGGTTTAGGCGGGTAGGCACAGACGCCTACAGAGCACATGTTATGTTCCCACCAGCTGGCCAGTGTGGCCCTTCGTGCCCCTGCAGCTGTGATGGGCATTGGGATGGACGGATCCCAGTGGCTGGTTGGAGACTCTTCCTGGACACAGAGACGGGAAAGAGGATCATGTGCACATCAAGTGCGTCGCTGAAGGAGATGCTTGACTAAAAGCTTGCGGGAGACGGAAGGTAAGCAAGGAAACTACCAGAGAGCAAGGCGCTGAGAAGTAACAGGAAGATGAGATTGCAGTTGATCAGGGGATGGCTTTAGACTGGCTGGCTGCGGGCGCAGCCCCTGCGGTGGGGAGTAATGACACTGTTAACGAGGCTGTGGACGCACCAGTCCCACCACGGAGCTCTGCCACCTTGGCTCTCAGTTACAACAATGGAAAGAGGTTTGCTTCTCTGTACCAGACAGAGGATGGAACCAGACCTGGATGGAAAAGGAGCAGAAGGGGTTCCCACGCCCATCCCCTCTGGCTTTTTAGAGAGCACTTTTAACCTTCACAAAGCTTTCTTCTCAGGCCTTCGCTAAGGAAGTGGATGTTGTGAAAGGCTGTTACCTAAGAAGACACCAGGAGACACACAGTTCATCTCCCCTGGCACCTGCCTGAAGTCCCAGAAACACAGGGACATTTGAAAAGTGACTTGGGACCCCAAAGGCAGATACTGTCCCTCAGGCCCCGGCACTAAATCTAGGGAAGCCCTTTCGGGGGGGGACACCTTCACCAACGGGCCAAGGGCCAGGGGATGCAGCACCCCAGGCCTCACAGGGGTGCCCTGTGGGGCTCTGTGGAAGCACTTTGTAGGACAGATGGAGGGGAGGGGGCTGGGGTGACTTGGGGAGCACAGGTGGTGCCAGGAGCCGTTGTAGCCTCAAGAACCCTTACCCCAACATGGCAGGAGAGAATGTTTGGTGCTTCCATGTGCCCATGAAAGTTTGGTTCATTCCAGGGCCAACACACGGACCTTCAGCTCAGGAGTGACTTCTGGGTCATTGGCTGCTTTTGAGGGGCCTGCCAGGATTTGACATGAAGCAGCAGTTCTCAACATCCAGCCATAAATTGAAATCTTTTTTTTTTTAACCCACTCTAAAGAGTGAGATAGCTTGACATTTTGCATGCTTAAATTTAGAACAGATTACAGAAATTGAGTGCCCACGTCATAAGCCGCTCCCTATGAGCACGGCGCACACACTCAGACTCCGTTTCATACCCAGGCCTGTTCGCGCTCAGGCTGTGCCCACGGACTAAACACTCAGACCAAGGTGAAACGTGTAGTCAAAGCCAGTGGGGCTGGTCTTTTCAACCCTGTCTTCATTTTCTCTACTCAAGAGTTAGGATGAATTCACCCAGCTTTCTGTGGGTGTTCTTGGGGGTATTTGTTTGTGCGGATCGTATTAATGTACATGGACATGCAATCCTTCTGTCACCTAATTTAGGTCCAATCTGTAAATATGCACAAGGCAGGTGTCGTGGAGATGAGGAAAGGGGAGAGGTTTGGCATCACAGAGAAATATGAGTCCCTGAACTCCAGAAGCTGTGTTCAATTAAGTAACCATCTAATGTTTAAATAGATCAATAAATAGATATACCAAGTGCAAGAGGGCCATCCCTGTTGTTAGAACTGAACTATTAAATAAGCCTGAACTAGAGAATAATAATAATAACAATAATAATAATAGTAGTAGTAGTCATGACACCTTTGTTGAGCACCTATGTGCCTGGCAACGATGTTGTGTGCGAGGTACTTTCCCCATCCGGATGCTAGGACAGCGGACTCTGGGAAGTGCCGAGGCCACAGAGTGAGGAGTGACAGAGACACTGCCTGGGTCCACATCCTGTGCTCATGGTGCCCCTGATGAGGAAGCCAAGGCCCAGGTTGGTGATGTGACTTACCCAGGCCCGAATACAGAACTTGCTAATAAATAAAGCAAAATGGCATGATACAGGGCACAGAGTGCAAGGACCTGGGCTGGACTCCTTTCTGCAACCTCCTACTTATGACTTTAGGAACCTTGTATGACAACTCTTTGTGCCTCAGTTCTTCGTTTCTCCAATGTTCGTCCTACCAACCAACTCTCGAGTGTTGGACAGGAAGGTCCTTGTGCACTCTCCTAGTCTGGATAAGTACCATGCAAGTGAGCAATGTCTATTTAACTGCTGGTCCCACTCCCTCATTCTCGGCAGCTCCATCGTCAAGGGCAATTGCTGCCTTTCTCAGTCCCTGGTATGGTCTCATGACACTGTTCTGGGCAGCGGGGTGTCAGCAGAAGTCCATTAGAAGCTTATGGGAGGTCCTTGTTTTTTTTTCTGACGAGAGGGATGATGCTGTTGGCTTCACATCTTGGCTTAATGGGCCATATGCCTTGAGCAGCATCCACCAAGGAGATCAGCCTCACTTCTTGGCATGTGTAACAAATACAGCCCGTTGTGTTTACACCTCTGTAGGTTTGGTTTTCTGTCACTTGCAGCCCGGCATACCTTTGACTGATGCAGGTCCTCAGAGGTGAGAGTGAAGCAGTAGCATGCCTTGTGATACCCTGGTCATGTTGCGCCCGCTGATTGGTTAGTACTAAGGTATGCAGGCATGCTTCCATCAGGAGCACAGTGTTGTCCCGATGCTTAAATTAGATAAGCCATGTTCTATGCATGACTCGGGACCTGGCATACGTTACATAATTGATAATGTGAGTTACTGTTAGGGTCTTCGGAGAGAGCAGGTGGCTCTTTGTCTGTGATGCTGCTCTTGACCCCTTTCATCGCACAGAGAGGCCACCTTGCCTCCAACCTCCCTGCTCTTCTCAGGAGTCCTGCAATGTTGACCATTATGCTCTTATATCTTTAACATGCCTTGAGGTCAGAGAAGCAGGTGGCTGGGGGATGGAAGGCAGTCAGGACCTTGGCCAACATGCCAGTTGCAGGTCCTGGCCAGCAGCCTTGTCTTTGCCAGCATGAACCTTTTCATACATAACAAGGCAACTACCACGGGTCAGGTCAAGACCGGAGCAGGGGTGCAAGGAGAGAGCTGGCCCATGAAATAGGAAGAGGAGTAGCCAGATACCCTCTGGGGGCCACGTCCAGTGGAATGATTTGATATTGGCACAAAACAGAATGCAGTACTTTTCACTCAATGTGAGACAACATGGGTTACCCGACCTCCTCCCCTCCCCCCAAGTCCGGGCAGTCTTCCTATTAGTCACAAGAACAAGCCATAAATCTCCCCATGGACGCGAGTGCTGGGCACACAACACACTCCACTGTCTCCCCTGGTTCCAGAAAAGGTTGCTAGGTCCTTCCCCTCACATTTATTTCAGCCATGAACGTGGCACAGTAGAATTTCATCGAGACAGAAATAGAAGACAGAAAGGTTGGTCCTGTCAAAAGCTCTTAATATAATTATGAGAGTCCAACCTCTGCATGCACCCGCCCCCCCCCCCCCCCCCCCGGAAAAATTAAGCTGCAAGACGCTGGAAACTGAACTGAGGTTGGGGGAGGGACCACAGGTTGAGGACACTGATTAGAAGCAATGCCTGCTGCTTCTCTGCAGGGGGACTCTCGATGCCGCAGCCCTGGGGCTCCCTGGGAATTCTGCAGGTTCATAAAAGCCCCGGTTAGAGTCCCAGGCAGCAATTAGCAGCTCTAATAGTTTTGGCTGAGGCCTGATGGCTGCCCGACCGCCATTCCCTCTGCTGAAGGTTAGTTATGTAGCAATGTGCCCTCGTGACCCCCAGCATCTGCAGTAGGTGGCCAGGGACATCCAGGCCATGCCCCAGCTTTAGGATTTTGGCCTTGCAGGCAGGCCCAGCCGGGAGCATCCAGGCCGGCAGCAGGAAAGCAGAGTCCCTCTTCCCTTGAACATTTGCTTTGTGTTTAGGGTTTAATTTGCTCTGGGAAAGGCAATCTATGGAATGAAAGAAAAGCGGTCCCCAAAGTCCATGGAGCCGTCTCTTCTCCAACTTCATTTCCATCCTAATGTTTCTGCAGCTCCCACCCTCGGGGGTAGGCTGCTCTCATTCCGCTGCTGGTCTCCCCGGGGTGCGATGTTTTGTCGGGGGGCCTGTGCTGCTCTATTTCAGGGTTTGGGACTCAATTAAAGAGCGTGGTGTTGATGGAATGGGCACCGGAGGGGCCTGACCCCCTGGGAACAAGCTCCCCCGGTCTCAGAGGCGGGCTGCCCGTTAGCTCTACCGGCTGACACCTGGCTCTCGAGCATCCATTCGACATCGGGTGGCCAGGGGACAGAGACCTGTGCTCTATACACGGAACGACTCTGATGCCTGATAACCGTTCCTCCAGGATTCTGCGTTGGCCTCTGCCAACAGCGGTGCTGACTGTATCCTTAAGAGGCACCTCAGTTTAGCCTTGGAAAGCACGCCTGGAGCTGAGCTTGCCTTGGGTTTGAATTCAGAACGGCCGCTTACCAGCTGTGTGACCTTGGGCACGTTCTTCAGCTTCTCTGTGCCTCGGTTTCTCGTCTATTAAATTGGGTACCAACCAGTGCAGGGCGGTTATTCGCATTAAATGAGTCAATGGATACAAATTGCCTGGGCGAGTGCCGGACACACAACACAGCCTGCATCCGCAGGTGGTGGCTGTCATCCTTACTGTTGTTAGTCCCTCCTGGGCTGGCCGGGGTGCAGAGGCTGGAGCTGCAGTCCCCAGCACGCCCAGCGGGGGCGCCCTGCATCTCAGTCGCACACTGCTGGGTCCACCAGATGTCAACTGCCTGGTACCCACAGAATTAGCTTCTGATGGACAGCGGGTGCTTCCGTCCCTTCACAGGCTCCATCCTATATCCCTCCACCCCATCCGGCCTGGTGACTCCTGGCTTGTTTGAGGAGGGCGGGCAGGCAGGGAGGAAATCGCGGGAATGCCGATGGTCATCTTTAGAAGGGACAGTCACTGGGCCAAGGCCAGTCGGCTAGCAGGTGGCCTGGCAGGGGCTCAGAGCCACATCGACTTGCCTCCTGAGGGCACACTTGCCTGCAAGGCCCCTCGAGGTGACGATGGCTTTTGCCAGGGGCCGCTCCCTCCGTGCCATTCCAGGCCGGGGAGTGGTGCGTGTGTGGATGGTTCCGGCAGCGAATCTCTGAGAACAGAGGTGAGACGGTTGCATAACCTCCGAGGGCTGGCGCCCGGCCAGGGGAGGGAAGCTGGCCTACTTTCCAGGCTGCAGGGAAGGCACTTCCCCGCCGCTCCGGACCCAGGGGGCGCTGCCACCTTCAGGCCAAGTGTGGATGGCAGCGCTCCTTCCTGAAATGCTCAGCCACCAGTTCCACCCCGGGGGACCAGCCACCTCCCCACTCTGTGCCCCTGCCCACGGCAAAGGGCCGCAGGATCGGAGCAGAGCCTGCGCCTGCTGCCTCCTGCGTGGCCCGCTGCTGGGCATGTTTGGATAAATTGCCCCACAAGAAGGTCCCCACGCAGGAGGACACGCAGCTGTCGGCGGCTCCTCTGCGTTCCCCGCACGGGCTTTGCGGCACATGGTCAGCCGCCCACGTGAGTGGCTGCTCCACGGTGTGGAAGTGCTGCCTGGCAGTCTGCGGGCACCCCGGGGCTGCGGGCTGCGCTTGGCCTGCAGGGTGGTGTCTGCTGAACCTCAGGAGTGTGGGTGTCTTGAAGGCCGGGCTGGGACTGTGAGTTGGGCAGACTTCCATGTGTGCCACTGGCCACCCAACCTCTCCCAGGGCCTGCCATGCCCCACACCCCCCCTTAAGGAGGCCAGACCTTTGCCTGCCTGATTCTCTCTGTTCAGGCTCTAGTTCAGTGGTTCTCAACCTGTGGGTCGCGACCCCGTTGGCGGTCGAACGACCCTTTCACAGGGGTCGCCTGAGACCATCCTGCATATCAGATATTTACATTACGATTCATAACAGTAGCAACATTACAGTTATGAAGTAGCAACGAAAATAATTTTATGGTTGGGTCACAACAGGAGGAACGGTATTTAAAGGGCCAGAAGGTTGAGAACCACTGGTCTAGTTCCATCACCTGGGGAGCAGGCATTTTAGGCTGAATTTGCTTGGTCAAGGGTACATCAGCATTGTTCCCAGCAGACCAGACAGACACCCTCGGGGGATTTGAGAAGCTGCCAGAGCCTTTGATGTTGGCCATTTTCCAGCCACAGCCTCAGCAGGTCCTGGGAAAGACAGCAGCAGAATCCAGAGCTCCCCCGAGTGGAAGAGAGAGGCATCAGAGGAGGGCTTTAGGGCAAGTAATTGAGGAGGGAATGACAAGGGCGCCGCCATGACTTGCTTGTTTGGTCATTTTGCCCAAAGATGCCTCATCCTCAGGCAAGTCCAGATGCCGGAGTTTCCTGCCCACTCAGGCTCCACAGCCCTGGCCCCCCACGTTGCAGCCCACTCGCTGTTACGGGGGCAGCTGATTCCCCCGCGCTGATCCCTGAGAATGCAAACACTTCCACGCGTTGAGGGGGTGGAGGGCAGAAAGATGTGGTCTGTTCCAGGAGTTCGGGTGGTTCTAAGGATTGGGGGTGGGTGGGGAGAGTGGGCAGAACTTTCAGCTCCCTCTCAAGGCTCCTGGGGCACGTTGGGGTCCCACCCCGGCCTCTCCGCAGGTGTGACTGACACCCAGAAACAAAGGGAGAAGATGGGCAGAGACTGTGTGACTGACAGGTCAGGCTGCTGGAGACAAGGATCTGGGAAGGTCTGCTGGCTGGAAGAGAGGTGTGTCCCACAGCAGAGCCTGGTCCAGGCGTCCATCTGGCTGTGGGGCCCAGGCTGCCGCCCTCAGGGCCACCTACGGAGGGAAGGGAAGGTCTCAAGGAACAAGATGCATGAGCTGGGCCGGGCTGCAGTGGAGGCTGAGCCAGCTGCATGCCCGGGCTCCACCTCCTAACCCCAGTTCTGCCCCGTGCCCGCATCACAAATAAAGTCACGGAAGAGGCATGTTGGTGCCTTCTCAATGCTGTGGACACAAATCAGGCAACTCCCCTGATACCTGAACTCGCCCAGTCATGCCATTTGATTTAATTATTCATAACCACCATTAATAACTGCTGATCCTCGGGCAATGAATGGAGCTGCTGGGCTCTGCTGACGAGGTGCATGGGCCAGTGCCGCCCCAGCCAGAGACTGTTCTGAGCTGGTAGGCGCCACTTCCCCCATCAGTCCTCAAAGCACAAGGCCCTCCATCAGTCATTGCTGGCCTTATCTTATGGATCCTTTAAATAGCAGGCAGTAACAACTTATTAGCAATTTTCCAGAGTCTCTGCCTCCTGGCTAGATGTTTTTTCCATCTTGAGAGCTGAAGTAATATTTCTTCTAAATCTGGCTCTTTTCACAACATGGAGGAAGGCCAGTCAGAGTGAGCCTACAGAGAAGGAACAAGGAGATTAAGACATTTCCATTTCTTTCTCCCTGCTTACTTGCAAAAAAAAAAAAAAAAAAAGAATCTAGTAGTAGCAAGTGAATAACTGTGTGTGTGTGTAGGGGAGGGGGGGCGGTTACAGAGACTAGATGAAAAACAAATCTTTTATTTCAATCTTATGTTGCAATCTTTATGTAAATTTTTCATTCCTCTTGACAGAATGTGGTTTCTAAAAGCGGGTGAGAAGTCCAGTGGCCGGAGGCTCGCAGACTGAGCTGGGGTGGTGAGGGGGTCGGAGTTGCCCGCAGCCCAGCCTCCCTGCCCTGCCCTTATGCCTAAGGCTTTTGGTGCCTTAGTGGTACTTGAGATCAAAAGTAGCGAACAAGAAGCCACTCTTGAAATTATCGTGTTTTCTTTGATTACAAAATCTGCATTATTTACCGGTTATTAGCTAATCCACATTATTAACCTGTTGGTAGCGATCAGTGTTAACGGTTTCACCTGGTTTTAGAAGCTCATAATACACCACACCTTCCTGATCCCACCAAAGCAGAGCATTGTCTTCTTTCCGAAGCAATTTGGCCTTGCAGTCGATGTTGATGGTTGACCTGGATCAACCCATGATTTTGTGCATTTGGGATTCTCAAAATAAACCCACTTTTCATCGCCAGTCACAATTCGATGCAAAAAGGACTTTCTTTCGTCCGTTGAAGCAACATTTTACTGATGACTTTTTGGTTTTCCATTTGTCTTTCGTTCAGTTGATGTGGCACCCATTTTCCTTCCTTTAAAGTATTTCCCATTGCTTGTAAACAATCAGAAATTAGCAAACAATTGGGTTCGATTCAGCAAACAAGCAACGTTTAATCTTTCTGCAAGTTGTTTCTGAGTTTGACACACATCTTCATCCAATAATGCTTGTAATTGTTGGTCTTCAAACTTTTTCGGTTGACCTGGACGCTCTTTGTCTTTCACATCGAAATCATCACTTTTAAAGCATTGAAACCAGCGCTCACAAGTATCTTGAGATGGAGCCTGTTCACCATAAACTTCCCGAAGTATATGATAACTTTCAGCAGCGCTTTTCTTCAAAATAAAGTAATGAATTAAAACTTCCCGCAAATGTGCTTTTTTGGGGGCACGAAATTTGACATTTTTAAGCGTAAAAATATCTATGATGTTAACACCTTCAGAAAATTTGACATATGAAGTTTTGAAGCTTGTTGTCAATACAACAAAATAGCATACATATCCAATCACATATATATCAACATATGTGTAGCGCCATCTACTGAAAAGAATCCGCATTATTAACCGGGATGCCTAGTAATCAGAGACAGGTGCGGGCACTTCACCAAAGAAGATACAGTGGGGCCTTGACTTACGAGTGTCCCGACGCACGCGTTTTTTGAGATACCAGCTGTCTCTCCGCCGATTTTTTGCATGGAGCTGACAGAGTAATTTGAGTTAAGGAGCTCCTTAACGAGCTCGGTCTCGGAACGAATTAAACTCGTAAGTCAAGGCCCCCCTGTATAGGGATGGCAAATAACTGCATGAAAACATGTCCACATCATTAGTCACTAGACAAATGCAAAGCCACAATGATGCACCACTGCACCCTCTTTTCAGAGTGGGTGAAATGAGGAAGACTGACCCCACCAGACGGTGGTGAGGACATGAAGCAAGTGAAACTCACCCTCTGCTGGAGGGGAAGTAAAACGGTACAGCCACGTTAGAAACGCTGACCATTTCTTAAAGGATAAGCATCTACCTACCGTATGACCCAGCCATTCCACTCCTAGGTATCTTTCCAAAAGAAACGAAAGCATGTGCCCATACAAAGACGTGTATTCAAATGTCCCTGAGAGGGCGAGGGCTACGCCCTCCATCTTACCCTAGCAGCCATGTGCTCGGCAAGGCTTCTTCCCGGAAGCCCAAGCCTCTGCTAGCCACGCCCAGGATTTCTTTAAACTAACCAATGACAATCAAGGGAGGTGCGTGCCATAGATATGACCACATCCTATGTCACCTGGCCAATCGGCAGGGCCCACAGTCACCTCTCCTCCCCTTACTCCACCCCCCTATAAAACTCCTCTTCCCACCGGGCTAGCCCTCTCTCTGCCACTTGGCTTGCCATTGCATCGGTGAGTGTGGTCCGGGAGCCGAACTAGTTCGAATAAAGACTCTTTGCTTTTGCATCGGACACAGGTGGCTCCCTGGTGTGGTCTATTGGGGATCTTGAAATCTGGGCAGAACAGTCCCTAGAAGTTTTATTTTTAATGTCTTCAAAGTGGACATAACCTGAATGTTCATCAGCAGGTTTATAGATAAATTGTAGTATGTCAAACAATGGAATACTAGTAGCAATAACTATTGATACCTGAAACAACATGGATTAATCCTCAAATAATTACACTGCATGAGAAAAGCCAGACAAAAAGGAAAAAAAGAGTGTATACTCTATGGTGCCATCTATGAAATTCTAGAAAATATAAATTAATCTATTGTGGCAGAAAGCAGATTGGTGGTGGCCTGAGGGTGGGGTGGGAGGAAGAGGACACAGTGATGCACATAGGAAACTTCTGAGTGGTGGAAATGGTCACTATCTTGATTGTGATGATGATTTAAATATGTATAATTGTATTACACCTTAATAAAGGTGTATTTACAAGTGACTTGACCTTGAAAGGAAATGGAATAAACTTAAGTGCATATTACTGAGTGGAGAAAGCTCATCTGTAAAGGCTTTATACTATATGACATTCTGGAAAAGGCAAAACTGGAGACAGTAAAAGAGCAGTGGTTGCCAGCAGTTACGGGGCAGAGAAGGATCAGTAGGCAGAGCACATGGGATATCAAGGGCAATGAAACTACTCTGAATGACTGAATACCCCCTATAATGTTGAACACAAGTCATTACACGTTTGGCCAAACCCAATGAACATACAACGCCAACAGTGATTTGCGATGTAAACTTCGGACTATGGGTGATTATGATGTATCAATCTATGATGTAGATTCCTCCATCATAACAAATTTTCACTCCGGTGGGGAATGTTGATAGTGGGGGAGGTTGTGCATGTGAGGGACAGGGTATACATGAGAAATCTCTGTGCCTTCTGCTCAATTTTGCTGTGAAACTGTAACTGCTCTAAAAATTAAGGTTTAGCCCTAGCTGATTTGGCTCAGTGGGTAGAGCGTCGGCCTGCAGAGGGAAGGGTCCTAGGTTCGATTCCAGTCAAGGGCACAGGCACATACCTCGGCTGCAGGCTCCTCCCTGGTCCAGTTGGGGCTCGTGCAGGAGGCAACCAATCCATGTGTTTCTCTCACATTAATATTTCTCTCTGTCTTTCCCTCTCTTTTTCACTCTCTCTAAAAATCAATGGGAAAATATTCTCGGGTGAGGATTAAAAAAAGAAAAAGAACAAAAAGTAAGGTTTATTTTTTAAAAGTGGCTGAGCAATTGGGATATTTACTCTCTCTCATGCCAGGTGTCTGGGGCCAGAGGGGAGAGGATTTGTTCAGCGGCTACAGATGCTGCCGAGGACCCAGATGCTTCCCATATCTTGCCTCTGCTTTCCCTCATGTTACCAAAATGATTGCAGCTCTTCTAAAAGTCGCAGGCAGGCAGAGCCGGTATAATGAAGATGCACTTATTTCCTCCCGTGCGTGTCCTTTTAAGAAGGCTAAAAACTTCCTCCAAGACTTCCCTTTGTTCCCCATTGGTTAGGGTTGAGCCCATACCCATGGTCTGATTGCAAGGAAGGCTGGGGAGAAGGTGGGAAGAACATCTACCTGAGCCAGACCCTGGCACTTCTAGGACCCTGGGGCTTGACTCATTCCCCTCCCAGTTTCTCCAGTCAGTGAACTTGGCCTCACCCTCTCGCTCCTCTCCGGTTCTCCCTCACTCTATCCTCTACCCCTGAAAGGGTTCAGTGTTTGCACAAACCTTACTAGATAACTTCTTTGTTCCTGGTGTAGACGCCCTTACATGTGCATCTGTCTTAACAGCCAGACATGGGTCATGCATCTGCCATCAGGGGAACCCTGGGATCTTGCCCAGGCCTGGTGCACAGTTATGTTTGAAAAATAGACTTGAACAGGAGACAAAGCTGATGGAGCTAGACAAGGTCCCAGAAGGGACAAAAAGGCAAGGGGGGTGGGGCTGGGGAGAGAAGTGGCTTCAGCGGAGAAGGGGGTGGGAAGCACTGGAAGACTTCTGTTGAAATAGCAGAAGTGGTCAAGGTCTGTCACTTGGAGGATCTGAGAACAGTAGACCTGGGAATGTCACCCTGAATTAACAGGACAGAATTTTAGAGTAGAGATGGCCTGGAATTCTCGCATCATTCCTTCAACATATGAATGAAGTTTATTACCTCTACTAGGTTGTTCATAAAACATTACAATAACGTTTAAGGGGTTAAGAGCTCCTAAATGTCCAGGCCGGGCCTCGCAGCCTCACAAACACCCTCACCCTGTCTCTGTTCTTCAGAGGGATCCCGGCCTGGATGAGTCACAGTCAGGAGTGAGCCTTGGATTAGCCATGCTTCCTTACTCATCAAATCAAAACTCACTTCTTCGGTAAAATGTCAGCATGACTGACCACCCCAGGCAGCATCCCAGAGACTCCTGGAGGTTCAGGACCCAACTTCGGTTGGCTGGTGGCCACCGGGCCCTGGCGTTAGGATCGGGATGGTTCCTGCATATCAGACCCTCTCCACCACTGCTGTCCGGAAGCTATGTATCTGAGGAATACAGGCACTCTCCGAGTCCCGCCCACTAACCGCAGACTTTCAAAGCCATTAAGGAGCTGAATCCGGTGAAAATCCCCAGCTGAGGACAGTGTTTCCATCCTCCAAGTTCACCGGGAGCCAGGAAAGAAACCTCGCAGCAACAGCTGAAGCTTACCTGCTCTGCGGACACCCCAGCCCCTTGACATTAACCTGTGCCCCCACTTTTTGGAGTCTCCAAGGCCCACTTAGCCACTTTCTCCCACTCCAAAGCTTGGGGCTTTCAAAACCGTACTCACTGGCACCCCCGTGGCCCCTGCTGGGGACCTCCTTGTCACCAGGGCTGCTTCTAGCAGCTGCTCCCAGAGTTACTCTCCTCAAACCACAACCTCTGTTGCCGCCCCCCCTCCTTCTTTTTGAAGGTTCCCTCTCCTCTCCTCCGAGAGCTGAGACCATCCTCAGCAGCTTTTCTTCCTTTCTCCTCACCTACCTCCTCCTCTGTCCCTTCTCCTATGCAATTTTCTGTTCTTCCCCAAACCAAAACCCTTGCGTCTCTACTATTGCCTTCTTTCTCTCCATTTCCACCCCCCGGCATTACTACCAGGTATTTGTTGACTTGACTTTCCCCTCTAGCTTCCGATTCACTCCCAACCCCCCACCCAAATGGCTTTTTCAAGAGAACCAGTGACCTAACCACCAAAGTCTAAGGCCATTCCATTCTTCCCACCCTCACGATCTCCAGCCTGCCCTGCATTCTCCACTCCCGGACTCTTTCCTTCCCTGGGACCCCAGCATTGCATCTGGATTCCCCAGTGGGGCTTCTACACTGCAGTCTGGACCTTCTTATTTGAATGAAAACACCTTGTTTCGAAGGCTCTCTTCCCTTAAAATCAGGACTAAATCAGCCCGGTGTGCAGGGCGGTTAGGGCTGTGGCCCCAGCAGGCTTACCCGCTAGCCTTACCCTGCAGTCACATCCAGACTTTTGCAACTGTCTCAGTGGGCTCCATGCATTTGCCTGTGCTGTCTCTGTCTGAAATGCCTCCCTGCCTACCTCCTCCCCACCCCCACCCGCCACACACACACATTAGAGGCTCCTCCCAGTTTCCCGGAGGCAGCTGTGCTCCTGAGCCTGCCCTAGTGTTCTGTGAGCTCCATGACTCAGCAGCCACCCCGACCTTGTGAGTGTCAGGAAGGCACCCTGTGGCCCAGTACACAATACGCCGAGGTTCTCTCTTCTGCCCTTCTCTCTCCACACATCTCCCTCTGGAAATCCATTTGGTTTCATAGTTTCCGTTTGCAGCTGAATTCAACAGAAATGCCCTGCATGCTGTGCTGCAGGCACTCGTCTGGCTAATTCTCAGCTGTCTTTACACCTCGGGTCTTCTTCTAAGCCCAGGCCCGTGGTCCCGGCTGGTCACAGGATGAATATTTCCACCTGGACATCTATCTGGGACCTTTCACTTCTCCAGTCACATTCCCTGTGAACCTCCATGCTCTTCATTTAATCAGAAGACTCTGAATGGTGCAGTTTATCCTCTATAATGTGGGTGGACCTCCTGCGATCAGCTGAAGTCCTTAAGGCAGTGGTTCTCAGCCTTGGCTGCACATTAGAATCACCTGGGAATCTTTTTTTAAAATCCTGATTTCTGGGCCTCATCCTCTGGAAATTCTGTTTCTTTGTTACTAATGTTGTGGCCCCGCCCCATAACAAAGAAACAGAATTTCCGGAGGATGAGGCCCAGAAGTCAGGATTTTTAAAAAAAGATTCCCAGGTGATTCTAATGTGCAGCCAAGGCTGAGAACCGCTGCCTTAGAGAAAAAGGACTGAGGTCTCCGGAGGAAAGAGGGAATTCTGCCTGCTCTCCGCCTTTGGATTCCAGTTGCAATATCAACTCTTCCGTGGTTCTGTTTCTCTGGAGAACCCTGACCAATACACTGGTCCTGCCTCCTAGCCCAGCTTCCCGCCCCTGTACTCACTCCCCTCCAGTGACGCTCACTGATTCTCTTGTAAAGTTCATTTGCCTGCGACCATCACTGGATCCCTATTGTTTATTGATTGCTAGCTGTGTCTCCTAAGCTTCAAATGTTCACATGCCTTCCCTTGAGCTTTCAAGGTCCCCTCTCTACAATTACTTATTTTATATTTTTCTTTATATCAACTCTTCTCGGGGATATCTGCATTTTGTCAGGAACCCACGGGTTTTAAGATTAAAAGCTCTTGCAGCTATCGTATGGGTCTCAATCCAAAGGCGAAGGACCGTTTAGTGGAACTAGACCTTCCGAGTTCCCTGAAACCAGACAAGCTGGTCCTCTTGACTTGCAGCTCAGTTTCTAGGCTGGTGAGTCCCGTGCAAGATTGGGAGGCAGGACGGACTTTACACTAGTCCGGGGTCATCGCTGCAGAGGTGGTGCCTTCACGCAGCCTGCCTCTCCGACTGCGGGTGCAGTGAGGACTGTGATGTGGGGAGTGTGCGAGTGAAGAGGAAAGAGGGCAGGAGGCCGACCACCCGAGTTTTCATAATGTACTCCTCGTGTTTGAAGACGTCCCATTTCATGATCCGCTATCATGTCTGTTCTGAGGAAAAATACCAGATAGAAATCGGTAGTTCCTTTACACCAGTTCTCCCCTCTGACAATACGAAGTGACTTAGTCACTTTGTGTGAGAAATAAAGCCGTTGATTCACGGTGTTGTGACCCTCTTGTCATTCTGCTTCCTTTTTTCCTGTCCTCTATCAACACGGACAGCCTGGGAAGGACAGATAGAGAAGAGCCCCTGAGGAACCTGTAAGTAAACTTTCAGGATAATCTTATTTTTGAAATGGCTTTTTTTTTCCCCCTAAGAAAAAGTTAAATATTAGTACAGCAGAATAAACAATTGAGGCCAGAGGGTATTTTAATCCCCCTCTTCTGCCCCTGACAGTTTACCTACCTGCAAAATTATCAGAAAGTCTTTGTAATGCTGGCTGAGGGATCTGAATACCCTCATTTCAGGGAAGAGCTTGGCATGAATATCCTCTTGACAGAGTAGCTTGTGGTGACTTAAGCTTCTCCCCAGCCTTTGGGGGAAGTAATCCCTGTTGGCCCAGCCTCGGGTGGGGCGGTGGTGGGGACAGGGCTGCCCTGCCCGTCTGGGACAGCGCCCCGGGCCATGCACAGGATGGACTGAACTGTTCCGTAAACGTTCTGTTTACCTGGTAGCTTTCATTAATCTTTCCTTTCTTGTGTGAAGGTTGCTTTCACAGAGGCGGGCACTTGCTGGCTTTCTCAAGGCAAGGATGATTAAAACCAAGTTCTGAGGGATTCATTCCGCCTCAAACGGGCGCCTGCTCGAGCTATTTTGGCAGGCTGAGAGAACAGGATGTTCACAATCAAATGATAAGTTTGCAAGAATTTTTTTAAA
Source organism: Myotis nattereri (assembly GCF_964212035.1). Classification (NCBI taxonomy): domain Eukaryota; kingdom Metazoa; phylum Chordata; class Mammalia; order Chiroptera; family Vespertilionidae; genus Myotis; species Myotis nattereri. The sequence continues at coordinate 14,714,484 of NC_138092.1, forward strand.
AAGAAAGAAAAAGCGAAAAGCACAAGAAACGCTTTATTCTTCTTTTGCCCCAGTTACAGGCATGGGACTGCTGTGAAATGCCAGCACCCGGGGCCAGCTCTGCCGCTCTTCTTTCCTTTATTTCAGAGACTGTTGGGTGGCAGGAACCTTAACACCGGGCCAGCCCCAGGGGGCTGAGGTCTGGAGAGGTGAAATGACCTGTCCAAGGTCACACAGCCCGCTCTGGGGGAAGGCAGACCGGACCACAGGCCTCCCTGCCGATGCCCCTTTTCTATTCCACTCTGTCCTTTGTCCACATTTCCTTTAAAATGGGATTCCCATTGTTGTGCCCAGATTTCAAGATTCCCAAGAACCCCCACAGGGAGCCAGCGAGTCCGATGCAAAAGCAAAGAGTCATTCATTTCAAACCTAGGTTTGGCTCCCCTGCCACACTCACCGATGCAACGGTAAGCTCCAGTAGCCGAGAGAGAGAGAGAGAGGCCTGATGGGACAGGGGGTTTTAAAGGGGGGTGGAGTGAGGGCAGGAGAGGGGACTATGGGCCCCGCCGATTGGCCAGGCGCAAGTCGGGTCTTGTTACACAGGATGTGGTCATCTCTCTGGCGTGCACGTGCCTTGATTGTCATTGGTTAGTTTAAAGAAATCCTGGGCGTGGCCAGCAGGGGCCTGGGCTTCCGGGAAGATGGAGGGCGCCGTCCTCGCCCCCCCAAGGGCGAGCTGAGCCCAGGCTCCAGGGGCCAGTCCGGTTGCTGGGGGTCCAGCAGATCGACCAGTTCCAGCCCAGACAGGAAGTCCACGTCCTCCGTCTCGTTCCCGGGGGCGCTGGCGATTGCCTCCTCCTCCATCTCCTCGAGCGAGGGCACGCGCCCCACCCCGCCGCCGCTGCTGCCGCCGGGGGCAGCGGGCAGGTGGCAGCCTGCGCCGGGCTCCCGCCGTGGGCTGGGGAGTCGGTGCCCGAGGCCGCCAGCAGCGTGGTCAGGCCCCGCGACGACTCGCCCTTTCACCATCAAGCCCCGAAGACAGTGAAAGAGGCTGGTGGGTTCAGATGAGGTTCCCACAGGGGATCAGCAGAGCGGGCTGGAGGAGCACCTCAAGAATAGAGGGCGTGCCCATCTGGGTGGATTTTCCCCAGGGCGTCTGCAGACTATCTGGGCTTGCTGAACGTGAGCCAATGGCTTCTGCATGGGTGCAGGGGCAGAATGAGTTGGTCTCACTTCCTGGAAATTTCGGGATGTCAGCCAAGGCGAGTGCTCCTCCAGTGGGCAGGGGAGCACTAGGGCAGCTCCCAGGGTCCTCCCCTCCAGGTCCTTGTGGTTGGCCAGCGCTGGGGCAGCCCGGTGATGTGCATCTGCTACATCCCCCAGTCCTGAGGCGCCGGGTGCGCCACTCACTCGGAGGTCCTCGGTGTTTTTTCAGGGCCCAGTGCCATGGCGGCTGCCTGGGCCTCGTATGTGAAGCAGGGATGGGTTCTTTGCACCTTGAGAGTTGATGGGTGCTTGAAGGACGGTGCTCGGAAATGTTGGTGCCCTTGACTCCCTAACAACGTGGGTGACTTTGGGGGTGGGGTGGTGGCTGGGAGCCCATGACCTCCATGCCTGGGCTTTTGTTGCTGCCACTGACATTCCGCCCCGGGGGGAAAACACTCGAACCCACTGTGTATGCCCCTCCCAGCTTGTGCGTGCACCTCGCAGCTGCTGCCTGCTAGCATGTGCAGGCTTGATGGAGAAGCGTGGCCACTTCTGTTTCCCATGGCAACAGCTGAGCTCTGCGTGAAAGTAGGTGAATGTGCACTCAGGCTGGAGACACAGGCTGCGAGGTTCCGCATGGCTCCTCATCGCCAGCCCTGTCCCTTTCCTTGTTCCTGTGCACTCAGCCACACAGAACAGCCTTCATCCCGTGAGGGAGAGACAGGCCTCAGCTTGCGATTCTCTCCTGTGGACTCCGGAGTGGTCCTCCCCCTCCCCCTGCCGACTGATGTATGGTGCAAAGTGCAGGTTAGAGATCGAGGCAGGGAAGTGGCAATGACTCTGGGATATGCTGTTGGTAAAAGCAAGAAGCAGGTATTCGATGCACGGGAGACAAGGATGTTGAGTCAGGCAATAAAAATTATTGGTAATGGAGGCAACATAAAGAGAAACGGCAGGTTAAAGGGACCAGGTGAGCCTTTCAGAAGCTGCTGGAAGAAGCAATGGAGAGGGAGGGAGGGGCTCAATCCAGTAGCACAAGAGAGGTGAATAAAATAGAATCAGAGCTTTTGGGGCAAAAATAAATATTCCCAAGGCATAGAGGAAAAGCCTTATGCGTGAGACTGGAAACTGGCCTGCAGCATGATTTTAAAACGTCCCAGGGGCAAAAGAGGGAAAGGTAATTCAGATCCGCGGAGAAGAGGAAGGATAAGGTGGGGAGGGAGGGGAGGCAGAGAGAAGACGAAGTCATGTGAGGATTCCCCAAAGACCAGGGGCTGCAAACTGGCTACCAGTGGACACAATCAGCCAGAGTGTTTTAAAAATAATTTGAGTCTACTTAAAATAAAATAAAAAAAATCAGATGTCACCCAAAGAAATCTAGATTTCAGCTTTTCTTGAAAAAAAAAAAAAAAGAATCAGGAAATCTGGCAACTCTACAACTTTGTCTCTGTACCACCTGGAAGAAAATTTGCTGGCGGGGGGGCTGCTGCTCAGGAGCTTCCACTGGGGCCCAGGCTCTCCACTGCCCATCGCCTCATCCTCCTCACCCCCCAAAAGTATCTGTCTCCTGATGGCCTTCGCTCCAAGGCATGTGTGACCCCCGCAGGCAGCTGCGGTGCGGAGTGCTGCCCACACTGCCCTGGCTTTTCAGCACAGGCAGAGCTCAACAGAGCTGGGCCAACCCTGAAGGCGCCTCCCATCCCGGACGCTGGGACAGATGGCTCGGTTAGGAAGACGGCTCTGCAGCCTGGGGTGGGCCTGACCCCGGGAGGGAGACCGGCAGCCAGCTGGAGGGCGCAGGGAGTGTGCTGGCAGGGCAGGGGGAGGGCACCGGACGCAGGTGACAGCGAGGGGAGAGCTCCTGCCGGCATCGCTGCATCCGCATTTCAGGACGCATGCATGACTGGGATTCTGGGAATGTGTTTCCACCAAATTTGGAAGCTCCTCTTTGAGGATCATGTTAAAGAGGGTCTGAGAAGCTGCCCGTCTTGAACCTTCAGTGTCACTTAAACATGGGTTAGAATCCTGGCTCTTCCCCTTAGTCGGTGTGACTTTCGGCAAGTTCCTGAACCTCTCTGAGCCTCGCCTTCCTTATCTACAATGTTTAGATATAGTCCAGAGTTTCTGAAGATGAACAATAATGTGTCTCAGATGTGGAAACAGTGGCCAGGCGCTCAGTCAACAACTTGCTAACTGTCCATGATCAAGACTCTTGAACTAATTCTTGGACAGAGGCACAGCTATACGTTGTCCACTTCCCCACTTACGTATTTTGTGGAACCTGAAGGCAAACGTGTTGGGTGGGAAATTGAGCTCCATTTAGCTCGGGAGCCCTGTTATGGATTTTTGAACGGGGTTCATGAAAAGTCAGCCGTGAGACATGTGTGTTGGGAAGTGTGTCACCGAAGGTGCAGAACTAGGGGCTCACTCCCAGCTCGCCCCCAACACCAGGACGGCTGGGCCAGCCCCTTAGCCTCTTTCACTTCCTCACCCGTGGAAACCAGCTGGCCTGGCATCCGCCATCAGCCACAGGAGACGGCTTACATGACACTTCATTAAAACTACAGAAAGTTAAAAACTCACCTCCTCAGCGGCACTAGCCCTGTGTCGAGTGCTCAATCCTTATGCGTGGTTAGTGCCCAGCCTGCTGCACGGCACAGACCTAGAGCATTTCCCTGGTCTCAGAAAGCACGAGGGGACAGAGCTGAGTATCGGAGCTGCTGTCCTGGGCTGGTCCCGTTGAGAAAGAAATAAAGAACCACCTTGTCCAAACCCTGATTCGCGGGAGAGGGAAGAACTGGGGTATCTGGAGAAAGATGACAAGCAGCAGTGACTGCGCCTGCGCAGGAGCAAGAGGGAGCCGCCCGCAGGCATCTGAAGGGACACGAAGACATCCGTGTTGGTGTCTTTTGGTGACAAGCTGTTTTCAGCACAGAAACAACGGGGAGGATATTAGCACTGTTGCTTGTTAAGAAAACAAGTGCCTCTTGCAGGACAACATTGCAGTCATCTCTCTTATTTAACTGGTATTAGATTTTATTGCCGAGTGTTCACATTTTAACGTGTCCATAAATCTGTTTCTTATCTTCAGAGAAATATCTGAATCAAGGACACACTGTACAAAAGAAGGAAAAAAAATGAATCTAAAATGTGCATTATTAATTTTTTTAGGAAGCAAGCAAAATGGCGCCTCCTAAGGGGAAAGAGAGAAAAATAAAACAGCTGGGACTGGCCTTCAGGCTTGCTTTAGAGAAAAGGCTGCAGATTTGAGACACACCCTTACAGAGCCCGCTATGTTGATGAGAGAAAACACTGAGCAGATGGAAGTGGGGCTGTGACCCACAGGTCGGTTGTGGGATGTGTTGGCAGCAGGTACGCAGTGAGCTGAGCGTCCTGTCACGTAACCGAGTCGTGGAATCCGGGCAGGATGCAGGCGACAGGGAGCTGGCCAGGCGTCAGAGAGACCTGGTCTGAGTCCCGCTGGGCCACCTGCTCTCTGTGCGAGCGCTGACACATTGCAGTGAGCACGCTCCGCCTCAGTGGCCCTGTGTGAGCACCTGTCTCCAGGGCAGTGATGGCGTGCCAGAGGAGACACGCGAACTCATTTTTTGGTTGATTTTTCTTTGTTAAATGGCATTTAAATATATAAAATAAATATCAAAAATAGAAGTCTTTGTGTTACTATGGTTGCAAGTATCAAAAGATTTCTATATGTGACACGGCACCAGAGTTAAGTTAGGGTTTTTCAAAATGCTGACACGCCGAGCTCAAAAGGTTCGCCATCACTGCTCCAGAGGCCGCAGGCAGATGCTGTAGGTAAGGTGACCAGGACACAAGAGGCAAGTGATACCTATTAGAGTGTCGGTTAGTCAAATCATGGTTCGGGTCCAATCCAAAGCCAGGACAGAGAGAGAGAATAGTGACACACTTAGGAGGAGAGGCAGCCCCTCCCGACCTGCTCTGGTGTGGGTAGCCCTGCCTGCTCACTGCTGACTGCTGGGTCCTCCTGCACATGCACGCGGTGAAGCAGGTTTCATCTCGCTTGGACCAGCGATGCTGGGAAAGAGCCAGGAGAACAGGGGCCCATCGGCGAGTTCAGGGTCAGAGAGGTCTGGGAGGGGACGGGTGCGTGGAACACTGCCAACCTTCACACCAACCCCAATTCTGGATGGAAGCAAGCTTTCAGGAAAAAAGAACTGCCTGCCTTTGCTTGGGCCTCATTCTAATGACCATTCCGCTTCCCTTTTCTCCCCATAAAGTAAGATCATTCTCTTGAATCTCTGATAAGGCCAATTCCACATGGTAATGACCTTTCTTCAACACTTAAATTCTCCCCATACCTCTTTCTGTGCTGAGCACTTCCATTCAGATTACGTGAAGGGGGTCTGCAAGCCCTCTAGATCATGGCTGGAGAAATTGCCACAGGTTTGTTTCTAACCTGCCTCTTTCCCCATCTCGTTTCTGCCCTCCATTAACCCCATTTAGCCTGAACCCAGATGGGGAATCATTTGCTCACCTGAGGGGGCTCAGTTCACGCCCTCTAGCCAATGTCTGGATGCCTCTCTCACACTCTGAGCGTAAGTCACTGGCTCAGACATATTGAGATTCTCCATAAATGCAGCTCCATCCTATCTTATGTGAGATGAGATAGATAGATTTATTTATTTATTTATTTATTTATTTATTTATTTATTCATTCAAGAGTGTTTTAAAGTTGATCAATGCCTTCATTCAAATCCCATACATATGGTATAATGCTCATTAATGCTCATTAGATATTTATGTCAGTCAAGAAAGAAACATCTCTCATTGATTTCGTATAGTTCCAAGCCAGCCCAGGTTCATCACAGACCTAAATCTGCATGATTGACAGGGTGGTAGCAGCCCCATCGCACCTTCATTTTAATTATGCCAGATCTTGGGGAAAAGAAAAGATAATTAACTCAGTGACAAAAGATTCTCGTTTCCCTTGTAAGAGTCTCGGGAGAGAACTGCGCTCAGCGGTAGGGGCAGGAGGGGGAGACCCAACGGAACAGGGCGGAGATACAGTGGCCTCAATCCAGTCCCACATTGAAGATGCCCTTGGTATGCTTTCTGGTCTGTAAGATGAGAGCACAAGAAAACAGATGGCTACCAAAAAGTGACCATACTTAGTGCAGCTTATTGATTTCAGCCTGTCCGTCGGCCTAGGCATTGTTTCAACCTTTGAGACCCATGATACAGTATTGCTGCTTTTATCGAGTAACAAGCACTGGCTAACCCAGCAGCACAGAACTTAGTGGCTTAAAATAAATAAGCATTTATTATTGTACACGTTTCTGTCATCAGTCGGAGGACTGGCTGGGGACTAGCTGGTCTAGCAGTTAGCTACCTATTGGCTGAGTTGATGCAATAGATTGGACATGTGTCCCTCATTATCCAGCAGCCCAACCCATATAAGACACATTAAATAATGCCCCTCCCCAAGGATATCTGTGTCTGAATGCCTAGAACCTGTGAAAATGTTACCTTCCATGGTCAAAGGGACTCTAGATGTGTGCTTATGTCAGCGGTTCTCAACCTGTGGGTCGCAAACCCTTTGGGGGTCGAACGACCCTTTCACAGGGGTTGCCTAAGACCATCAGAAAACACATATATAATTACATATTGTTTTTGTGATTAATCACTATGCTTTAATTTATGTTCAATTTGTAACAATGAAATTGGGGGTCACCACAACATGAGGAACTGTATTAAAGGGTTGTGGCATGAGGAAGGTTGAGAACCACTGGCTTAAGTGAAGGATCTTGAGATGGGAGCTTTTCCTGCGTTATCTGGGTGGGCCCAGGATCATCACAGGGAACCTTATGAGAGGAAGGCAGGAGGATTAGAGTTAAAGAGAGAAGATACAAGGTGGGGAAGCAGAGGTCAGAAGAAAGCAGATGCAGCATTGCTAGCTTTGAGATGGAGGAGAGTCCATGAGCCAAGGAATGAGGCAGCCCCTACCAGCTGGAAAAGGCAAAGAAATGGGTCCTGCCCTAGAGCCCTTTGAACCCAGTTTAGACTTCTGACCTCTAGAACTGAAAGAGAATAAATATGTGTTTCTTTAAGCCACTCAGTTGGTGGTAACTTGCCACAACAGCAATAGACAAACACACCTGGACTTGTCAAAAAGTTAGTAGCAGGGCTCTAAGAGGAAGGCAGGACTCAGGATTGGCACACTGTCATTTTCCTCACATTCTATTGGCCAACCATGTCACAAGGCATCCCAAGCTCAAGGGTTGAAGAAATGGAGCCCACCATTTTTTGATGGATCCTATTTCTCCTACCTCTTTTTTTTTTTAATATATTTTTTTATTGATTTCAGAGCGGAAGGGAGAGGGAGGGAGGGAGAGAGAGAGAAACATCAATGATAAGAGAGATTGATTGGCTGCCTCCTGCACGCCCACACTGGGAATCAAGCCCGCAACCCAGGCATGTGCCCTGACCGGGAATCAAACCGTGACCTCCTGGTTCATAGGTCAGCGCTCTATCCTCTGAGCCAGGCCAACTGGACTATTTCTCTCATCTCTTGATGGAAGAACATGGAAAGTCACATTGTAAGGGGTGCGGGGACCAAGAAGGGTAAAGGATTATGGCCTTACCCCCATGCCCTTCACAAGGTGACAGAGGACGTTCAAAAGCAACATCTGACCCCGTCTCTTTTTCATTTCCAGGGACACAGCGAGCATGGCGGTCTGGAACTCGGGCACCCATCTCCTCCTACGTCTTTGGGGGATGTATGTGTCTCCAAGAAGCCCTGGATGGGTGGACATCCTCCAACATCTGGGAATTTGCTCTTTTGTTGCTTTCAGTTCGGTGGGCCTCCTCTCGGTGGCCTTCTCCTGGTTTCTGTCCTCGTTCCTAGTCTTCACCATCTCCTGGGCGATCGCCTGGGTTCTGCTGTGCTGCTCCAAGCACGGGAGGTGTTTCGTGGCCCTCTTCTTCCTCTCCTGTGGCCTGCGTGAAGGCAGGAACGCCCTGATTGCCGCCGGCACGGGGATAGTCATCTTTGGACACGTGGGGAATATCTTCCACAACTTTAAAGGGCTCCTGGACAGCATGACTTGCAACATAAGGGCCAAGAGCTTTTCCATTCACCTGCCACTTTTGCAGAGGTATATTGAAGCCATCCAATGGATTTACGGCCATGCCACTCACCTGGATCTATTTGACGGCCTCGTGTCTTGGAACCAGACTCTGGCAGTCTCTCTCTTCAGCCCCAGCCAAGCCCTGGAGGCACAGCTAAATGACACCAAAGGCCAAGTCGTGGGGGTCTTGTACCAGATGGTGACGGCGGCCGAGGTGTTGTCCTCCCTGGGACGGCAGCTACTGGCCCTCGCGGGGCTCTTGCTGGTGCTTCTCGGCACGGGCCTCTTCATGAAGCGGTTTCTGGACCCTTGTGGCCGGAAGTTTGAAAACGTCTACATCACCAGACAATTTGTTCGGTTCGATGAGGGGGAGAGGCACCAACAGAGGCCCTGCGTCCTCCCGCTGAGTAAGAAGGAAAGGAAGAAGTACGTTGTCATCCCATCTTTCGGACTGACGCCTAAGGAAAAGAAGAACCTGGGGCTGTTTTTCCTCCCCATTCTTACCCATCTCTACCTCTGGGTGCTGTTTGCAGCCGTCGATTTTCTGCTGTATCGGCTCATTTTCTCAGTGAGCAGACATTTTCAAAACTTGCCATCGCTGGAGGTTCACTTGAAACTGCACAGGGAGGTAGGCGCTCCCAGGCACTGGCGGGGGTATCCTGGCTCTTTGCTGGGCCGTTTGAAAATGGTCACGAACCTCACAAGGCAGGGCAGTGTCTCACCACCTCTGGGTCTCCGGCGCCTGGTACAGTGCCTCGCACGGAGAAGGAGCCCATCGGATGTTGGGTAAATTGAAGTCCCTGTGTTAGAGCATATCATTCTGAACATGTTGGGTCACTGTGTTAGTTTCCTGTGGCTGCTGTAACAAATCACCACTAAGTGAGTGGCTAAAACAACACAGATTTCTTCTCTTCTACTTCTGGGGACCAGAATTCTGAAATCAGCGTCCCTGGGCTGAAATCAGCTGCTTTGGCAGAGCACGTGCCCTTCAGCTTCTAAGGGAGATTCCACTCTTTGCTTCTTCCAGCTTCTGGTGGCCGTTGGCATTCCTTGGCTTGTGGCTGCATCACTCCATCTGTCTTCACATCGCCTTCTCCCTCTGCCTCCCTCTCAAAGGACGCATGTGATTGCAGTAGGGTCACCAGGACAATCCAGTGTAATTTCTCCATCTCAAGGTCCTTAATGGGATCTGCAAAGTTCCCCCTCCCCCAGATAAACCACATTTACAGATTTGGGGATTAGAATCTTAGGTTGTTGGGGGGCCATTTTCAGCCTCCGATAGTCAACAGACACTGAAATGTGGGAAGAGGAGTCTCTGGTGAAACACGAAGTTGATTCCTGGCATGAACCGGACAGGTCAGATTTAGGGCCTGCCTTCCTCTCTCCGCAGACTCGCTGTGCACACAGACTGCGCGTGCCTTCTCTGAATGATACCGCCTTTTCTTGGCAGCCTGAGTCCTTCTCAATCATAGGAGGGATCCTAATGCATCAGTGTCATGTTTAAGAGGAAGGTCAGCCCTAACCGGTTTGGCTCAGTGGATAGAGCGTCGGCCTGTGGACTGAAAGGTCCCAGGTTCGATTCCAGTCAAGGGCATGTACCTTGGTTGCGGGCACATCCCCAGTAGGGGGTGTGCAGGAGGCAGCTGATCGATGTTTCTCTCTCATCGATGTTTCTAACTCTCTATCCTTCTCCCTTCCTCTTTGTAAAAAATCAATAAAATATATATATATATATTTTTTAAAGAGGAAGGTCATTGAAAAAGGGCCGATAACCAAAAAAATACAGCTGCTGCTAGTGTCTAGAAAAACAACAACAAAAAGGAACCAGCTACACTTTTCTTCTTTAGGCAGCTTAGGCCAGTGGCTTCAACCTTGAGTGTGTTAAGAATTTCCTGGGATCTGTAATACTATCAACAATAAAAAATACATTTTAAAAAAAGAATTTCCGGGAGTGCCCCAGCCAGTTTGGCTCAGTGGACAGAGCATTGGCCCTCGGTCTGAAGGGTCCTGGGTTCGATTGCACCCACGGGTGCACGCCTGGGTTGCAGGCTCAATCCCCGGCCCCAGTTGGGGCATGTGTGAGAGGTAACCAATTAATGTGTCTCTCTCACATCGATGTTTCTCTCTCTCTGTCTCTCCCCCTCCCTCCCACTCTAAAAATCAATGGAAAAATATCCTGGGGGAGAGGATAAACGACAACAACAACAACAGAAGAATTTCCTGGGGTGAATGCAGCACCTTAGGCCCCAGTTGACAGAGATTCAGTTTTAAACAAGGGAGCACGTTTAATAAGCACTTCTTGTGGATTTTAAAGTAGGTGGTCCATAGGCCGCACATTGAAACACAGGTTTCTCAGTGGGGTCATTTCAGAGGATCTGCATGTTGTCAGACACTTGTCTTACTTTTTTATAACCCAGAGATTGTGAAGCTGAGTTAGGTGGGACATGCACATGTCTAGTGTGTGCATGTGTGCTCATGAGCTTGTGTAGCATGTGTGTGTGTGTGTGAGAGAGAGAGAGAGAGAGAGAGAGAGAGAGAGAGGGAAAGGAGATTCATGCTGGGGCGGAGTGCACTAGCCCAAACAGCTGCTTCCACAGGTGCTGGGTGCTAGGGAAATTTTAGGGGGGGGGGGTCACCTGCAAACCCTTCTTTGAAGCCCCACTTTCCATATCTCTCTCTGGGCTGGGATCCTCCTTCTGCACCCACACTTTCCCGCCCCTTTACTTCTGGCTCAGCAGGGCCGTCCAGGCTCCTGCCCCTCCTCACCCTGGCCGCTTCTCAAAGTTGATTACTCTGAACACTCTGCATCCCCTGAAGAATCGAGTTAATTACGAGAACCCTGCTGCTCCAGAGATCTGCAGCAGAGTGGATAATGGAGCTTTTCAGACAGGCTTGGTCCTGGGGCTGGCTAGTCAGAGCCTCTGCCCTCCCGTCCCCTTCCAATTGCTTCCTGTTTCTCTTTTTATTTTTTTAAAAATATTTTTATTGATTTCAGAGAGGAAGAGAGGGAGAGAGAGATAGAAACATCAATGATGAGAATCATCAATTGGCTGCCTCTTGCACATCCCCAACCAGGGACTGAGTTCACAACCCAGGCATGTCCCCTGACCTGGGATCGAACCGTGTCCTCCTGGTTCATAGGTCGACACTCAACCACTGAGCCACTCCTCTCAGTTCTCCCTCTCCCCCTTTATCTTTTTCCTTATCTCTCATTTCTTTCTCAGTCAACACCCATGCCTGTTTTGTGAATTCTCACCATTTTAGACAGAAGGGGGTGTGGGTGGGGGTGGGGGTGGGGACATATCCAAGTTCTACCTTTGAAAAATGGCCCAGAAGTTTTCCAAGGACAATGTCCTCACAAATACATTCTTGGGTGTTGGGTCCTGGGGATGCAAAGATTTCTAGACCCTGATGTCTGCCATGGAGGGGCTCAGGTCCTGGTGGGGGAGGCCACCAGGTCCACTCACAGTGGCAGCAGGACAGTGGGCGCTGGACCAGATGTGAGGACGAGGCTGCCTAAGGACTGTGCTGCCAGCACCTTCCTGAGACTGGCAGTGCCCTGCCCTTACCCCAGGAAGCCCTTGGAGGCTCCTGGTCCCCCCATTGCCTCCGGTTTGCAAAGGAGAAGTCAAGCAGGAAGAGAGACAACAGCTCAAGGTTTTGCCAATATGTCTTTCCCACTTTCATACAATTTTAGATCAAGAAGAAAGATGGAGAGAGGAGGGAGGAGAACGAAGAAGGATGGGAAATGACCTGAATTGAGCTAGCCGGATGGGTGTGCATTGTAAGAACAAATAGCCATAGTTGCTGCTCATTGAGCACCGACTATGTGCGTAGCATGTGTCTAAGCCAGTGGTTCTCAACCTTCTGGCCCTTTAAATACAGTTCCTCATGTTGTGACCCAACCATCAAATTATTTTCGTTGCTACATTCATAACTGTCATGTTGCTACTGTTATGAATCGTCATATAAATATCTGATATGCAGGATGGTCTTAGGCGACCCCTGTGAAAGGGTCGTTCGACCGCCAAAGGGGTCGCGGCCCACAGGCTGAGAACCGCTGGTCTAGATGAACTTTTCAGGACTATCTGATGCCAGAGTAGGTTCTCTGTCCGTTACTTGGTGCTGTCTTGGCAAATTGTTTACTTGAGAGCGGTAAACACATTTTAAAGCATTGGGGCACCGTTTAGTCTACTGCTCAGGATTTTGAGAGAGTTCATTTGTCTTCCATATTACCCTCCACCAACCCTGTGCAAAAACGTGGACTCAATCTTTATGAAGCTCTGACTCCCAACGGCAAAGCCTCCGCTTAGATTCCTAGACTAAATAACTTCTCCCCAGAGCGAACACCCGCTGCTTTCTTATTGCAGGATTTCTCATCACTGACTCAATCGATGTGCTTGTTTCTTCAATAGCTTTAAAAAGAGTGCCTGCCTTTGCTCTGGAGATTGAAATCTCTCCATTTAATTGTAGGCAAACTATCTTAATAAGAGAAAAGGAGAGGCAACACAAATACCTTTCATTGCTTGGCCGCAGCGCTGGGGAAATTACTGATTTCACTTCACATTTGTATAGAGGTCCCTGGTTTGGGATTTCCAGGTTCTACCCAAGTGTTAGAGTAGGTCAAAGGGCCTGGTGTTCTCTGGGCGTGGTTGGTTTCTTTCTGAGAAGTCATTTCCCTCTTCCTGGCCCCAGGACTCTGGGGTGCAGGGGTGATAATCACTGACTAAGTACTTCAGTCTGTTAGGTTAATGCTCCCTCCCCAAGGTGCTTAGTTTACACTGGGAGTAGTTTATTCACGGACAGGATCTGGTCCATTAATTCCTGTTTCACCAAATTAGAAAACAAATCCACCGAGAGATTAAATGACTTTCTCGGGTCAGAGAAAAGGAAGCGCTGAATCAGCGCCCGCTTCTCCTTCGGGTGGCTTGGCTGGGCCACTCAATGTCATCTCCTGCCCTCGTGTCATTTTGCAGAAGGTAACTGATTCGTTCTCTTAGGAAGGCATGCACCCCTCTTGAGCATCCAAGAAATAAGAAAACGTCCTATTTTGAGACCTCTAAATATAGGATTTTAGAGCCACTTTCAGTAAAACCTATTCTTGGTATTATTACACTAAGAATAATCTCCCTTACCCCCAAGCTCTAGAATGTTGACTTAGAACATCATTTAATGCCTCTGCAGCTTTGTGACCTTGTGGTCTGATGGGGAGGGTATGACTGGGTCTTAAGGGTCTACACTACAAGCTGAGCTAAAACCATCTTTCATTAGTCCCACATGCCCCAAGGTGTAGACACAGGTGCTCCATAGAAACGGGTTATGCGATCACCTATGTTAGGATAACTGCTGGCTGAAGTTAGATTTCTCTGCCTTCTGCTCAGAGCCTTCAACAGTCTTATGGGCATCGTGACTCTCCAAAGAAGAGACAAGTAGTCAAACTTATTTAATACCCTCTTTCAAGGAAACCTATATTTCCACAAACCCACTTTGGAAAACACTGCAGTAGCTACAGATAAAGCCCACCCCTTCACCTTTCTCCAATGCCAGCACACAAAAGGAACCATGGCAGCTCCTTCTGCCAAAGCTTCCTATTTTAAGACAAATGATATGTGTTGCAGGGCAGCAGCGAGAAAGACGAGGAATGAGTATGAAATGGCATGGATCTTGATGATTTTATTCTTTCCTTTCAGGAGCAAGGAACTCAAAACATCATTCATGATTCCCCCTTTAACGTATCTCTGTTTGAACCCAACTGCATCCCTAAACCAAAGCTCCTTCTGTCTAAAACCTGGGTTCCTCTCAGTATTATTCTTATGATACTAGTGGTGCTAGGACTGTTGTCCTCCTTCCTGATGCAACTTAAAATCCTGGTGTCAGCATCCTTCTACCCAAGCGTGCAGAGGGAACGCATCCAATACCTGCATGCAAAGCTACTGAAGAAAAGATCAAAGCAGCCAGTAGGAGAAGAAAAGAAGCAGCTGAGTCTGTACTTTACAAAGGTAAGGCCAAGATGAGGGTATACCTGTAATGAAGGAAATTTTGAGTTTGAAGGGCAAAATGGAATTTCAAAGCACTCTTCAACTTCACATAAGGGTTATATTCTCAACAATAGATGGGACACCAGAGGAAGTGGGGGAAGTAGGGGAGAGAAATTAACAGATACACATGGCTAAGGCTCCTAGCTTTGTGATTTTTAAATGCTGGTCTAAAGGATTCTACAAGATGTCCTCAAAACACTGATTTCAAGTGAATATGTTTAGTCATACTGTAGAGAGAGTATTGGGATGGCCCTTTGTATTAGCTATTAAAGAACAATGCCTAACAAGATGTTACTTTACTAGGTCAAGGAAAAATAAATAACATAGAGGGAAATATCTACTACAGCTTGGCAAACTCCAAAAAATTTGCTCATTCTCCAGAATTTTATATATATATATATATATATATATATATATATATATATATAATGATATATATGATATACATGTATGCTTATATACATATATGGGAACATACTGATGTTCATATACATATAAAATAAGCGCTTGTCAAAGATTTTTTAAAGTTGTTAATTAAAGAGGAAACAGTAAAAAAATTCCAACAAATTCAAAGCACTCACATATACAGGCCATCAGGAATACCAAAATGGGATTTGCTTCAGAGATGCGAAACTGATTTCTTCCCCAAGGGCGATGGGAGGACCAATTGTACTCTGCAGGATAAGATGTATTTGCAGGTCCAGGACAAGAATCAGTTATTTGCATTGTTGCTATCAGCGACCTACAATGCACACAAGAGGAAAAAGCTCACAGATGATGAAAGATGCAGGAAACCCACAAGGATAAGTTTCCCTGGCCATGTCAAAGTCTTCTGCAATTTTTCCTGACACCAGGAGCCCCACGATGAGGTGTTTATGCCAGAGGCACTTGAAGTGACTCTAATGCTCATTCATCCACCTTTTTGTCTCTTCAGATTCATTTCTGGCTTCCGGTCCTGAAAGTGATTAGAAAGAAACAAGTGGATGCTGCAGGTGAAAGCAACCCATGAGAGGCCCCCACGGTAGGCCCAGGCCACACTTCCCAGCAGCTCTTGGGTCACTGACTGTGGTCACTGCTCACACCCAGCGTCAGAGATCTATATGGCCTGGTCCCTCAAGGGTCTGGGTTTGGGGGGGCAAACTACCTTTCTTCATAAGGGCCATAGGTCTACCAGGTAAATGGTTAGGACTATTAGGTCATGTTTTTTCTAATCCCTTTAAGGATAAATCTCAGCATAGGGTAATATTCAAAGAAAAGAAAAAAACAAAAAAAAATAATAAATCAGCATCTCTACTGCAGGTTCACAAGCAAATGCTAAGGAGAGCATACATGTATAATGCCAGTAACATCTCCTTAATCTTTTCTGTCCCTACTCAGCCCTTCTCATAGCACTCATAGCTATTCCCTACCCCCACAACTGTCTCCCTCCCCCCTTCCTCCCTAGTCAAGAACTGTTTCCCAAACCCATCTCCAGCAGCTCCTCACTGCTTCTCATCTCCACCTCTGTACTTACTGCCTCCTTTCCTGTTTGTTTGTTTGTTTGTTTGTTTTCCTCTTCTACCAAATCCTCTAGCCACATTTATTTGGGGACCACATTTATCAAAATCATATAAAATGTGAAAATTCACATTGGGCCTCTTTTTCACTGTACTCAATAAATAACTCTGTGGTACAGGGACCCATTTCCCCTCTACTCTAAATACCTAGGAAGGAGAAAAACCTCCTGGAATATTGAGTTGAGTATCTCTAAAGTCCCAGGATGGAGAAGAAATAAAGAAACATTAAATTTTTTCTTTGTAATTTTCATTCTGAAAAATTTTCAGACTCACAAAATAATAGAGTTCCATTTATCCTTCACCCATCATCCCCAAATATGAACATCTTATAACCATGATACAATGATCAAAACCAAGTGAATAACATTGAAAAATGTATGATGTATAGAGTTTATTGAATTTTTTACCAGCTGTCCCACTAATATCCCTTCTGGTCCTTAATTCAATCCAGGCTCACACATTGCGTTTAGTTGTCATGGTTCCTTAGTCTCGTCCAATCAGTATATGGTGGGGAAATACTTTGAGGCCATGCAAACATCCTGTTTCTCATCATACCTTTCTACTCTGACCTTGGCATCCAGAGATGCAAAACCACGACAGCCAAATTATGATTTTCTTTTTTTGTGTCTTCAACATTTCTTAATTGGAATTTGACAATATCCCCAGAAATTATATATATATATTTAAGACCAAACTTTGTTTCAGGTCCCTGAGTAGGCATTTGACACATATGATCTCATTTAGGTTTCACGACAACCCTGTTTAATAGATCAGAAATCTCGCCCTCAGAGAACCCCTGGGCACAGGCATGCTTAAAGCTCCTGGGGATTCTAACAGGCCAGCCAGATGGAGAACCAACATCCCAGTAAGTTGTACGGAACTGCAGGTCTTTCGATTTAGGTCTTCAAATTTCTCTAACAGGAGGAGCCTACACTAGAAACGTGTCTGGCTCAGCATTTTCCAAAGTGTGTTCCTCAGGACACTAGTCCCTTAGTTTTTCCATAAAAGGAGTTGCGTGATGTTCCTAAATCCATACCATCTGCCTTCTAACCTTGACGATTCATAAAGCATGTTGGCGTAATTCAGAAACTTTAAGGGCTTTATGTTAACCTGTTTCATTGAGGATTTCCCCCAATTACTGAGCCACAGAACAGGTTTCCCAGGAATAACTATTGTCATCTCTCAGGGCCAGCCCCATAGCCCAGACTCTGGTAAATGCTGAGTCATTGGCATAACTTTGAACCAAAACAGGATCAGAGAAGGTGAATATGCATTTACATGTTTGGCTTATTCAAATATCCTGATGTTTTACTGTGTTTTCTAAACAAACAAATGTGCATATTAATAAATGGACACACTGTATGGATTTTTGTACTCGTGTTGTATTCATTCCTCCTAGAGAGGAGGGACCTTCCCCACATTAACTGAGACAAACAATCAACTGCTCAGTTTTGTGAGGAAACTGGATGCTTTTGCCTTTGTAAATTCTACGAATTAACTAACTTACCTACCGAACAACATCACCAACATCGACAGCGAACATTTGAACGGGGCACAGAGAAGGTGCTGGTGATACCCATACGCTCAACCACGGTCCCTGCCTTTGGCATGTTTCCAATCTACTCAGGAAGACAGATAGATGCTCAGACAGTAAATGACAACACATAGTAACTTCTGGTAAATTCCAAAAGCTCTGGGCAGGCCATGCCTTTATGGAACCATGGCCAGGCTCTCTGCCTACTACGAATGCCCAGGTTACACCCCTTCCCTATGAGGGGGGCACTAGAGGGGTTGGTAAAGGGGTTTTAATTTCCTTTAAATTATAACCACTGTTCTGATGTAGCAGAATCTCTCTTGTTTCCCACTGACTGTGCCTTCGAAGGGTTCACAAGACTTCTGGAGACTTCTGTTCTGCTGTCCTTATGTTAGGCCAGCCTGCCCTTGCGCCGAAGTGCTTGCCCCATCGGAAGGACGAGCAGCAAGGAGGTGCTGTCACAAAAAGCAATTTTGATCTTGAAAACAAGATGTAGACTCGCTTATTAGGACCAGTCTAACTTGGGAGATAAAATGCTTATTTAATTGCAGCTTATCCACTTCAGATTTAAATGAATGGTTAAGTTAAATTTCTTGAGACATCTATTGTGAAATGTGCTTTGTTAATCTTATGGAGGCAGAAAGATACTGCCCAAGGTAATTAAATAGAGTTCCCTTTTCACCTCTAATTGTAACGGCTTAGAAAAGGATATTGCATTAAAGTCTAAGCCACTATTTCTCATCTCATGAATCTCCACGTGGTGGCTGTATTTTGTCAGGGTTTTCCAGGTGTCATTCTGATGCCCTCGTCGACTCCATATTTGTTCTAGTTGTGCTTCTCTCTGACAGCAAGATCCAGTCATTCCAAATGCCGTCATAGTAATAGATCACTTTTAGTATTCTACTCAAGATGTTAAACCTTGTCTTTCCTTTTTTTTAGATTTTATACCTGTTGTTTTCTCTGTTAGAACCTAATCAATCCTGATTATAATATGGAATATGTTAGTCTCTTCACACATTAAGTATTTTTGTTTTAATTCACCTGAGAGAGAAAAAAATAAACATATCTCATCCTAAGGGAGTAAGAACTAGCTTTCCCACCCAAAGTCAGTAATAGTGACAAAGACCTTCGAAGTCAATTTTTTAAAAAAATATTTTATTGATTTTTTACAGAGAGGAAGGGAGAGGGATAGAGAGTTAGAAACATCGATGAGAGAGAAACATCGATCAGCTGCCTCCTGCACACTCCCTAGTGGGGATGTGCCTGCAACCAAGGTACATGCCCTTGACCGGAATCGAACCTGGGACCCTTGAATCCACTGACGCTCTATCCACTGAGCCAAACCGGTTAGGGTGTCAATTATTTTTTTAAAATATATTTTTATTGATTTCAGAGAAGAAAGGAGAGATAGAAACATCAATGATGAAAGAGAATCATTAATTGGCTGCTTCCTGCATGCCCCCTATTGGAGATTGAGCCCACAACCTTGGCATGTGCCCTTCACTGGAATTGAACACAGGACCCTTGAGTCCACAGGCTGACGCTCTATCCACTGAGCCAAACTGGCTAGGGCAGCTCTTTCTTCTTCTTTTTTTCCCCATTGTTCCCTGCCCAACCTCACTTTCTTTAACTCTTAACAAAAAGAACAAAAACAAGGCGGAAAAATCGTATTTCAACCAGGCTTGATACACACCAGGGATTGGCAAACTTTTTCTGTGAATTGATGGATAATAAATATTTCAGGCTTTGCAGCCATGGGGTCTCTGTTGTAAGAACTCACCTCTGCCACTGTAGTGAGAACACAACCATAGACAACAAGGAAATTAATGAACATGACTGTGTATCAATAAAACTTTCTTTGGACAAACAAGTGTCAACCTGGATTGGCCTGCCTAATAATACAGGAAGACTTTTTAGAAATCCATTCAAAGGCATAAAAGAAATAGGTTCAAAATCCCTCTGTACCACCAACCAGCTGAATGACTTTGCAAAAAACGTCACTTCCCCTTTCTCACCTTAATTTCCTCATCTGTAAAGAGGAAGGAGCTGGATTAGAGAATCCCCTAGGAAGCCACCATCTCGTAGTCTTTAGGAGACTGCATTCTGGGAGACTGGTCTGTCATTTGATTTGTTTCAGCATTTGATTTGTTTGTTCTTTCATTGTTGATCAATGAATCGTAAAGAACAACAGCAACTCTTGGGCCCTAAGAATGATTTATTAGATGAAAAAAGGAAAAGATAACATTTTCATCAAAATAAATGTTATTTTCTCTACAGACACAAAAACAATCAGAATCCTTATTAAATTCTATGGTCACAGGTAATTTCATACTGTTAAAAGTCAGGCTGCGGTGTCAGAGGCTGAAGCTCTGAAAATGGAAAAGTCTTGCCTTCTCAGAGTGAGCGGCGTACTCACTCTAAATGTGACATATTAATTAGGAAGGGAAAGAAATAGATCCAAATTGTTTTTCCCACAGGAAACCACGGTGGGGGTATGTCTGCCCTGAGATAAGCATGCTATGACTTGCGGGTGGAAATGCTAATCATACAAACAAGAAAACAAGAATGCGTTGTTTTCAAACGCGGTGCAGTGAAAGAAAAGAGTGTTGAATTAGGACCGTGAAGAACGGACATCTAATTCTGGCTCTGCTACTAACTAGCTAAGCCGAGGCACTTCCTTCTCTCAACACAATTCAGTCCTTCATTGAAAACATCTTAATAGCTGTTACATATGTATTGAGCCCTTACTGGGTACCCGACACTGTTTTTGGTGTATTATTTCCATTAATCTTTACCAAAACCTCATGAAGGGAGTTGTGATGTTATTGCTGTTATAAGATGAAGAAACTGAGGCGCCAACAAGATAAGTAACTTATGCACAGTGTGTTCTGGGAGCGACATTGGAACATAGTTACTCTCTATTATGCTGCCTCCCAGAGCGAGGTTTTCACGTGTCATTTCCCAGCTCAGAGATCTGGACCCACACATCCTGGTGAAGTCACATTCCCCGCCCTCCTCCCATCTATTCCCGCACCTAATTCCTCTCTTTTCCTCTCCACCTGACCCCCAGGAGAGTCATCTGCATTCCACTTCACACTTTTGCTCTCCTGACCCTGCTCAGTCGTAAAGCCCTTCTCATCTTCTTTCCCTGTCCACTTCCTCCCAGCCACTCCCTCCCATCCTTCAAGGCCTCACCAAGTCCTGCATGGCCGAGAGTCTTGTAAATGGGGCTGTGTCCTGGCTCTCTCACAACCTCTGAGTGGGAACCGGGAGATGTCATTTAAACTCCCTGGGCCTCCATTTTTTGATCAATTGACTGTTGGACCCCATTTGAATTTTTCAAACTGATTATCTATTATTCTTTTTAGCTGTAGACCCCCTTCCTCCAATCCACTCTTTAATATATATTTTTATTGATTTCAGAGAGGAAAGAAGAGGGAGAGAGAGAAAGAAACATCAATGATGACAGAGAATCATCCATTGCGCCTCCGGCATGCCCCCTACTGGGAACCGAGCCTGCAACCCTGGCATGTGCCCTGACTGGGAATTGAACACTGACCTCCTGGTTCATAGGTCAATGCTCAACCACTGAGCCACATTGGCCGGGCCAATTCACTCTTTACATCACCAATTCCCATCCTGTAAAGACACAGCTGCCCTGTTTGAGACAGGTGGGGGCCCTGAAGCTTGCCTTCCTTCTTCTTGTCCACCTGGGAAGTTCCTGGGGCACCTGAGGTTCTGCAAAACAAAGCAGGAGCCACACAAGTCATTCCTGCAGAGCCCCACGATTTCTTACCATCTTGGCATAGGTCGTGCTCTACCATTTACCCATATGTTCTTGTAATCGACTCAGCATTTTCACTAAACAAGTCTATTCTAAAAGGCAACTTTATAACATCATTGTAAATGGAAAAACCGTATCACTTTTCATAAATAGAAAGTAATATACATACATAAACATACACATCACATTTACATTATTTAGTATGCATACATATACACATATAGTATTATGTAGACAGTATATACCTTTTATATAGATATGTAAACTATGTGACACACACACACATCGAAAACAAAACAACATTATTATATCATTAAATTGCAAGGAGATAGTTGCCTTCCAAAGCCCGCAGCCTGCTCTCTTGCTCACCCACTGTGGAACACAGGCCTAGGGTGGGGACTGGGGTTTTTACACAGCAACTCCTGCCAGTTGCTGATGGGGGGCTGCTGCTGCCCCTGGGTGGTGTTCATTCCCTGGCACATCTGGCTCTCCTCGGTTCTGAAAACGTCCCCAGGCAAAGAGATGCAGCGGCTGGCAGCTGGCAGCCAGGGGCGCACTGAAGCGGTGAGGCCCCGGGGGCTGGAGCAGGGCCGCACGCAACCGCAACCGCCCCATTTCCCCCTAGCAACGTGGGGAGGGCTGCCTGCTTTGACCGCCGTGGTCTCTGCAGACACTCAAGTCCCGCCATTGTCACAACGTGCTTCTTGCCCATAGAGCATTCAGAACCCTTTGTTCTTGGATCTGTCTACTCCCAGTGCGGGGATATGCATACAACTAGAAAATAGTCTTGCTGAAAATTGTCTCGATTCTCCATGTCATTACACTGGAAACCAGTCCTCGCTAAACTCTAGAGGGCAACAGTGTCACGGGGTTACTAATTCAGCTCAAACAGATAAATGATTTCCCTCTGAGCATCTGCATCATTCAACCATGAGATCCTAGACAGCTTCCAGAAAGCCGTGGCCCAGAACACGGAGCTCCCACTCAGAGCGCTCTACGACTGCCCCGTGTGCAGGCGTCGCTGTCTTTGCTTCTCCAAAGCTCTGCAGCCGGTGTCGGTGGCATTTGTGCAATTCAGAGAAAGGCGCCTCAGCTGGGTGAGTCAGCAGCCCGTCCTCTGACGCAGCTTCTGTGCTCCAGTTAAAAATAGGAAAGGAGATGTTTTGCCTAAGTCATCAGCACTGTGCAGTACTGGAGGGTTGAACCCCCCTCCCCCCACCTTCCCTTTTTTTTTGTTTTCCGGTTTCCATATCCTGCCACTTCCCCTGCAAACAGATGGAAACTCTGTCCTGGGCTCCCCGGCCCTGCTTGTCTCGGGGTTCCTTGATTGGCTTCTTCGCCCCCTGACATTACAACTCTCACCCCCAGGCTCAGGGCCTCTACCCTTCTTCCCCGCTCCCCAGGGTTGCAAACTCCAGGGCCCACGGGGGTGTGTAGGTCATATAAATTGTGCAGCTGGCCAGGTAGGTGGGGCTGCCCAGCCTGAGCGTGAAATGGGGGCAGCTTTTATTCACTTTCTCACAGATCAGCTCACATTTCCTGAAATAGCCAGGCACCTAGGTGTTTATAGGAACGTGCCCAATCTTTAAATGTTCAGGATGAATTCAAATATTAATTTTGAAAACTAGAGTAGAGGTTGAATCCTGATCCCCATACATCCTCCTTTGGGAAACGTGTATGTTCCCAGCTATGGAGTGGGGTTCTACAAAACCTACCTCCTTAGATCTAAGCCCTCCCACTTTTCCAGTTCTTGATTTCTCATTTGGAAAGAGCACAGGATTCTGAGTTTGGCTCTGCCCTTTGCTAGCCCTGGAACGGTGGTTACATAGCTTCTCCTCTCAGGGCCTCAAAGTTCTTTGGCTGTAAAGGTTAGAAGCGGCATTCAAGGTGTCGGGAGGGCTGGGCTCCTTCCAAAGTCTCTAGGGCAGAACCCTTCCTTGTCTCTTCTCCCTTCTGGTGCTGGCTGGCGAGCCTTTGCTTTCTGTGGCTTCTGGCAACATAACTCCAACTTCTGCCTTCGTCCTCACATGCCCGGCTTCGTTCTCCTGTGTCAAGATTCTCTCTTCGTGTAAGAACAGCAGTGGTTGGATTAGGCCCACTCCAATGCAGTAGGACCTCATCTTAATTACACTTGCAAAGACCCTCTTTCCAAATAAGATCACCTTTGCTGGTACTGAGGACTAGGGCTTGAACATAATTTTGGAGGGAAACAATTCAACCCAGTATAGTGAACGGCCAGCAAAGACTTTCCCCCACACAATTTCCCCCATGTACAGTATGCAGACTAGCCCTTTTTTTTTTGGTTAATCCTCACCCAAGACTATTTTTCCATTCGTTTTTTAGGGAGAGTGGGAGAGAGAGGGAAAGACAGAGAGAAACTTTGATGTGAGAGAAACACATCGAACGGTTGCCTCCTGCATGAGCCCTGACCAAGGCCCGGGGTGGCGAGGAGCCTGCAGCCAAGGTACGTGCCCTTGACCGGAATCAAACCTAGGACCCTTTGATCTGCAGGCTGACGCTCTATCCACTGAGCAAAACCGGCTAGAGGCAGACTAACTCTTTAGAAAATATTTTTTAGTCATGGTATAGCTGCACAGATAGGATGAGCTTTCCATATCCTTCTGTGCATGTTAGCTCTAAATGCAGGCATGAAAAGAGCAGGAGAAATCAAAATTGGATTTTTGATGCACAGTCAGAGGGAAGCTGTTCTAAGGAACTTGGCGTTACACCTCAGCCACAATAAATGGTCACTATGTAGAAGCTCTCTGAGCACTGAAGGACGGATCTAGCCAGGACACCTCCACAGTACACTGAATTGAGTCATGAGAGGCCTTATAAGTGAGAGATACCAAATGCCTGGACCAATGTGATGCTGCACTGGAAGGCAGGGGTGGTCGGTGGTGAACGGCCTCAAGTGATGGACAGGTCTGGTTGCTGGACCAAGGACAAGCCTATCCACAGCTGGCCGCAAGGGGCGTGGTAGAGAATTCTGGCAGCTGATGTGAATGTCCACCTTGAGAAGAAAGATGAGATGACCCTCAACCGGCATTCGCTGGCCCCTTCTGAGTACTTTCCTAAAAGTCTCACAAGTTTTATTGCTGAGGAAGAGACCGTGGTCAAGATGCACCCAAGGAGTGGAGCAAGATGAGTTCCAAGGATGGGTCAGATGGATCCTTCTTCAGTAATGTGATGAAAACCACGTTGGGAGCCCTAAAAGCACATTTGGACGAGACTAACAAAACTGACAGTAAAATAGAAGTGAGTCGTGTGTCACGGCTCTTTTTGGAGATGGTTCAGATCTTCAGTATGGAAGGTGAGACTATGACACTGTGATCGTGGCAGTGGCCAGCAGGGGGTGGAGTCCAGGGGAGTGGGTGAAAGTTTGAGAGCCAAATTATGTTGGGAGCCAAATGCTTCTCCTAAAGGCTGGCTTTCAATACGTGTGGAGACAAAAAGTTTTGAAAAGAGTCGATGAAAACAGCTGACAAGGAAATGTGTTTCTTGGCAAGGAAGTGGTGGAGAAATTTTTTACTTCTAGTTGAAAAAACACACCCAACATGCCATAATCTGTTTAATGACATTTTTAAAGTTAATTTCTGAGAAGATGATGTTCCCTTAATGGAAGACATTCTACATCAGGACAGGATGTAAGCAAGGCTGGGAACTGAATAAGGTACAGTAGGTAATGCCTGGGAACTAGACGGTATGAAGGAACAAGTTGTCATGGAAACAAGCCACTAAATGGAGCACAGTCATCTTGAGAACATACACAATATAAAGAGAAGGGACGGAGACCCGAGACGTGGTCAATGGCCAGGGGGTCTCAGGAGGGACAATGAGGTGCTGTCCACATTAGCTATCTAGCACTAGAAAGAAGGCCAAAGTCTGCCAAGAGTCACCAAAAAGAGAAACATGTTGGTATTTTTAACGTGTCCGTATTCATTTGCCATCCATTTGTTGGTTCATTCCAAGGTACATTGACTGAGTGCCCTCTGAACACTAGGCTCTGTGCGGGGCAGTAAGGCTACAGAGAGGAATGAGACATAGCTCCAGGTCACACGGAGCCTGCGGTCCCTAACTGCTCTCTGGGGGAGCAGGACCAAGACACAATCCAGGTGTCTCACTCCTGGAATCAATACTCCCTTTGCCCTGCAGCTCTGACCCTATGCCAGGGGCCTGGCAGGCTCCCTTCAGGGCTGAGTAGCATCCTGAGTAGCATCCTCACCACCCTGCCATGGATTTCAGCTCCTTCCAAACTTCTTGCTCTTTTTGCCCTCCAACCCCATCCTCGGGGCAGGTCCTTACGCTTGCTGGCAGTCTCCTCTGCCCAGACAGCTGAGTGTTCCTTCTGACCTCCTCCATGGCCTCTCGCTGGGCTTTCTCTGAACTTGCCTGGAGTGTCCAACTCATTTCACCACCCTCCTGGGCCAGCGCATCTTCTCCACGGGTTCTTGGACACAGTCCTAGCCTCGGCTGGCATGCCTGTTCCTGGCTCTGGCTTTTGCATGTGACCTTCAGTATGGATGGTACAATGACTCACAGAAAACACTCACATCATGGACTGTTCCCCAACCTCATTACTCAGCACATCAGTGAGCAAACCCCAGCTTCCTCCACGGGGGGCCTGACGGCTCCCCCCGCCCCGAGCCAAGGTACATGCCCTTGACAGGAATCAAATCCAGGATCCTTGTTGAGGTCCCACTTGTTGAGGTCCCAGCTCTTCTCTCTGTTTCTTGGCACCCTCCCCTCAAAAGTGTCCTTCTGCTATTACCATGATCTCATCAATCTATTTTTAAATCTTTGATGGCCTTTATACCTTCTTTGATTCTGTATTTCCTACTGCAAATTAACTTTCCAGAGTAACCAACGTTTTGAGCACGACACTGACATAATCATATTCTACTCATTACGTGCACATTGGTTGTTCACAAACTTCATGTGGTTCTTTTGACAACGCAATAGAGTAAACAGGGTGGGTATTACCGTTTTCATTTCACGGATCAAGAAACTGAGGATCAGAGAGGCTGCGGGACTTTCCCCAGCCACACAGCCTGGGAGAAGCGATGGAGGCCCTCTTTTCACGCCAGGCTCGGGGCTCCCTGTGCCCTGTGGTGCAGGAGGCGCTGCCTTTGGGGCTTTGACCTTTGCCCACACCACGCCTCACTCCTGCTCTGCGGGGCTTCCTTTCTCCTGTAAAGCCAGTGGCCTTCAAAGAATTTCATTTCCCCCTTTCCCAGTAGATCCAGGGGCATAATGGTACATTCTAGGATCCTTCAGTTAAGATTCAAGAGGCTCCATTTTCCCTTCATTACCTACCAAAAACAAACAAAAAAAAAAAAAAATTAAAAAGAAAGAAAGAAAGGAAAGAACCAAACAACCACAACCAGAAAAAGCTTTCATTGAGGACCTCCTGAAATCCCAGCCTTCCTGCATAGACTCACACACGGAGTCCGCAGAAGCCTAGTACCTTCTAGACTCCGGTCCCTGCACACCCCTCCCCTCCCAGCAGACCTGAGCAGGGCCAGTAAGTATTGATGGGCGGGTGCGCGCTTCAGAATGGGGAAAGCAAGCCATCTTGTTGCTAGAATTCCCAGGACTGGAGAATTCTTTACAGTGAGTTGGCCATAGGGTGTAAAGCAGTGGTTCTCAACCTGTGGGTCACAACCCCTTTGGCGGTCGAACAACCCTTTTACAGGGGTCGCCTAAGACATCCTGCCTATCAGATATTTACATGACGATTCATAACAGCAGCAACATGACAGTTATGAAGTAGCAACGAAAATAATTTGATGGTTGGGTCACAACATGAGGAACTGTATTTAAAGGGCCGGAAGGTTGAGAACCACTGCCACTCTGAGTATTGCAAGTCACTTAAGAAAGGAACTCAGAGCTTGGAGCAGGGATGGGAGATGGAGAACACATAACTCTCAGGCCGTCTGGCTGCGGTGCCAAAAGGAGCCTAGTGAGCTCCAGGCCTGGGACCAGGGCAGCGGGCCGGTGGGGCTGCCCGTCCCCTGCCGGGCCCTCAATCTGCAGCCTGGGGTGCTCAGCTCAGCGAGGGGCGCAGTCACTGAGCCTGAGTCTGCGACAGGCCCAGCTGGAATCTTGCTCAACAGGACAGGGACCAGGGACGGGCAGGAACCGGGGTGTGTGGGAGGCGGCGCTGACTGGCGTTCTTTCCCAGTCCCTTCCCCAGGGCCGGCAGTGACGCAGGGAAATGGAGCTGACTGCAAAACTTGTCATTTACCTACGGCTCCCTCCTTCCAGCTCTGTGCTGGCTGCTTGCCCTGCGCCCCCTCATCGGAACCTCACCACAAGCTTCTGATGACAGTGCTAGGGTCCCCATTTACCCAGGAGGCACCCGAGGCTTAGAGTGGTTAAGCCTCTGGCCTCTGGCCTCCTGGCTGCAGAATGGCCCTTTAATCCGCTCTGACGATGAGCTGGCTCTTACCTGTGTCTGGCATCGGACAGGCTGCACACCAATGTCAGCGACTGATCTCGGGTGTGCCTCGCAATAGCCCTGCGACCGGATGGCGTGAATGTTACCACTTCCAGGTGAGGAAACTGAAGCTCAGAGAGGTTGAGTGACTGGCCCAAGGTCACACAGCTGGAAAGGAACAGAGGACAGGCCCTTGGGCAGGATCTCAGGAGCCTATTCAGCGCACATCTAACTCTGTGGTCTGGTCCCATGACCCTGAGCAAAGTCACTTCCCGGAGGTTCCCGGGCCCAGGGGGTTCCCAGGCCCCAGGGTTTCCGTGGGAGGAGTGGGCGGATGGGAAAGTGGGTGACTCCAGAGGCAGTAAACACGGAGCATGGGGTGGGGAAAATCTGTTATAACAACTCAGGATAATGAAACTGGTTCCATTATCAGCCAGCACTTTCACAGTGACTATTGCTGAGTCATAATCTGTAAGCATTTCTCAGTCCCTCTCTGCTGATCGGAAGGACTTGGTTTTTCAGCGCTGGGAGCAGAGTGGAGGGGCTGCAGCTGGGCCCCTTAGAGTGAGGCATTGCTTGTCAACTCTGCTCTCTCCACCTTCCCTTCAAATTTTCCAACCACCCCAGCTCCCAAGTCCCTCACATTAACCAACTTATTTGAAAATAGTTATGTGCCTACCCTTTTTTTAAAAAAAGTTTTTTTTATTGTGGTAAAATACACATGCAACATAAAATTTACCGGTGTAACCATTTTAAAGTGGCTTTTCATACATTCACAGTGTTGTTGTGCAACTGTCGCCACTCTCTAATTTCCCAACATTTTTATCATCCCCCAAAGCAGGCACCCTCTTTTCCTCCCTTGCCCCAACCCCTGGCCACCACTAATCTGCTTTTTGTCTCTATGGATTTACTTACTCTGAATATTTCCTCTAAATGGAATCACACGATATGTGGTTTTTGTGTCTGGCTGCCTTTACTTAACATTTGGCTTGCTTCCATATTTTTGCTATTATGAGTCACGCTATTATAAGCATTTGTGAACACCTATTGTCAATTGCATGGCCTAGGAATAGAACTGGCAGGTCCTATGACGATTCCATTAACTTATTGAGGACCCGCAAACTGTCCCCCACAGCTGTGCCTGCTCTGGGCCTGGCCTCCTGCGAGGCGCTGGAGATATAGAGATGAATAAGACATGGTATCTGGGTGGAGAATTCAGAGCCCAGGTAGTGAGACTGGCACCTGGCAGGGGCAATAACAGGGGTGTGTGAAGGATGACTTTATTTGCTCAAACTCAACCCTGTCAGAGGCTCTGTCAAGGGCTCTGATGGGGACAGTGCGATGGGAGATTAGAACTCCAAACTTTCCCAGAATACTCATGACCCATAGTTATCAGAACTATGTACTATATGCCTTAGAAGCTCAGAGGACAGACTGTGAAAGTCAAGAATTGCGTTGAGGCTTGGAATAGACATGGAAACAGGGGGCACTGTAATACTTAGCAATGATTTATGGCCATGTGCCCCCCACCTTCTTTTCATCCCCAAAGCACAACAAAACCTAAAAGGACCCCCACTCTCCTTGGGTGATTCTATTCTCAAGAGGTCTCTGTTAATTACACCAGTTGTTTCATTATGATTCATTGTTGACATGTGTTTATCCAACAAGCTTTTCTCACCTCCGACTACATGCCCGGTACTGTGTTGGACACTTGGGAAGAGTGGTCAATGTGTCCATCAAGGCTGCGACGAGGGATAAAAAAGAAAGCAAAAGATCTGGGTTTTGGCAATGAGGAGATGCTATGGAGAAGACGACCCCAGCGTGTGCAAAATAATCACTGTGACAAATGCGAGTGTTTTTCCTGGGTGTGGGTCTGAGTAAAACTGCAACATGACGCAAGAGTTGTCGAGCTGGAGGAAACTTCAGGAGGGAGGGCAGAGGAAGAGAGGTGGGCGAAGAAGATCCAGAAGAGGGAGGGGATTCAGGAGGACCTTTGACTGACATCCTCCCTCTCTGCTCCAAAGCACCCAGCCCCTGCCACAGTCCTCGCCACACTGCCCTGGACCCCCTGGTTTCCTCGTCGGTCTAGTCCTAGGGACTTTGAGCAGGCCCTCCATGGCCAGATTCCCCCATACCAACCCCCCTCTACATCTAGCTCAGGGCCCGGCACACATCACCAAAGACACGGAAGCTTTCTGCAGCTAGAGGGCTGGATGCACTCTCTCCTGTTTTATAGCTCAGGTTGAAGAGCAGAGCTTTGGCCCACAGGCCCCGAGGCTGGAGCTCCCCTATGCCCTTCCTGTCACTGTTGAGTGTGGTCTTGATGTCTTCCCTATTCCTGTTCCTCGTTTTCCCTGCTTAAATAAAAGACCTGCCTGAGCGTCTTCCTACTGAGGTTGATTTTTGTGGTTTGTTGGTTTTTGTTTTTTAGATATATTTTATCTGAAGCACCATCTTATATAAAAACTGCTGTTTGAAATTTTAACCCTGCTATTTCTGGCTTCTGTAAATGCTTGCTGGCTTAAATAATAAGAAAAATAATACTACTCCCATATCAAAGAGGCCATTAAATCTTCCCCAGACGAAGTTATCAGTGCTGGCGTCAGGCCAAGCCTTTGGTTGAGATCTCAAAGCCCCAGCACATAGGGCCCTTTAAGAACTTGCAAAGGGAACCGGAAAAACCCCATATTTGGGAGACAAAGAAGGTAAAAAGGTATAAATACAAGAAACTTACTGTGTGATGGGGCCCAGAATTTGAGAGACATTTTCCTCTGGGTCCGTACATGTAATAATAATAAATGTAACTCCATCTCTCTAAGCGTTGCTTGCTTCTTCTCCGGTTTTCTGTAACATATTGACTTCAGAGAGGGAAGGGAGACAGAGAGGAAGATAGAAATATTAATGATAAACAAGAATCACTGATAGGCTGCCTCCTGCATGCCCCACACTAGAGATCAAGCCTGCAATTTGGGCACATGCCCTGACCAGGAATTGAACCGTGACCTTCTGAGTCATAGGTCAATGCTCAAGCACTGAGCCACGCCAGCCGGGCGAGCGGTTTTGTAATTGTGCTGTTGAGCAACAATGGCCATGAAGTGTGACCCAGAGGAGATGGAAAGTTCCTCAGATGGCGTTAGCTGGCTTCATTCTGCCTCAGTGTAGAGCAATAAAGAGGTCAAGTGCAAAGAAATACCGGTAGCTGATTGAGGGCTTATTTTGCACTCAGCACAGTGTTAAATGCTTACGTCTTATTCCATTTCATTCTCCCCCAAACTCTAAGTATGTGTTTTTATTCTCACATTTTACAGGTGGGACACTAGAGGCTGGGAGACTTTAAGAATTTTGCCTACATTGCACAGGTGGTGACAGAAGCAAGTTTTGAACCCAGTCAATTTGATTCCAGATTCCCTGCCCTTGTGCACTTGCCTACAGAGCCAGCCTCACCTCACAGACACGAGGTGTAGAGCAGACTGTGACTTGCAGGAGCCACACAAGCAAATGGTGCAGAGCTGGGACTGACACTGGGTTGATGGAGTCAACCCCCCTCTAGATCATGCGGGGAGCCTGATGGCAAGAGGAGCTGGCGGGTGTGAGAAAGCCCAGGAATGGGCTTGACACTGCTTCAAGTTCATTTCCCTGATGGCTAGAGGGCACATGCCTGGGTTGTGGGCTCCATCCCCAGGAGAGGGCATGATGGATGATTCTCTCTGAATCAATGATGTTTCTATCTCTCTCTCCTTCTCCCTTCCTCTCTGAAATCAATAAAAAAATTTTTTAAAAAAAATTACTGAAGGCCTCACAGCTAATAAATAGAATTTTAGAGCCCCCACTTTTTTTTCTCTCCAGTACATGAGAGGAAGGAGGCAATGGAAGGCGACTGTGGAGAAGGAACGCTACTCAGTCCATCTATCCTTGGTCCAGGCCTGGAAAGTGCAGTTGTGCTGTGACAAAGAGATTTTACTCCGTATACCAGAGGTGATCCTGAAAGAGATATTAATAGCTTAAACCATGCTCTCCTATTGCCTTATATTATTACTTAGGCTGCGTTTCTGCAAAATATTTGTGACAAAGCCTAATAAAAGCACTAAAGGGATCCGCATAATCATTTCAGATGACTCTGTTAGCGCAGAATCCTATAGCTACTTCATCCTCCCAAATAGATCTATCACGTTGATAATGAATCTGTATTCTTCATTTGGAGCAGCGGTTCTCAACCTGTGAGTCGCGACCCCTTTGGCGGTCGAACAACCCTTTCACAGGGGTCGCCTAAGACCATCCTGCATATCAGATATTTACATTATGATTCATAACAGTAGCAACATGACAGTTATGAAGTAGCAACGAAAATAATTTGATGGTTGGTCACAACAGAAGGAACTGTATTTAAAGGGCCAGAAGGTTGAGAACCACTGATTTAGAGCTTCCTTACACCAAAATGCTCCACAACATTTGTATTCATTTTTGTCGAGAATGCTTACTCACGTCATCTCTACCAATATAGGAGCTCAGTAGGAACTCCTCCACCTCCTCCTCTATTTAAAAATGAAGAATCCATTGAATGCCAATCAATTGCCAGACCCTCAGCTACCTGCTGGGGAAATAATTGTGAACCAGACAAGCCCTGCCCTGCACGAGCTGTCAGTTCCCCGGAGGAGACAGTAAGGCAGGTCAGTTATGCAATGGGACGATGTTGCTGTGATGGGGGGTTGGCTGGGCCCTGCTATGGAGGAACATAAAAGTGGGGTGTACCCCGTCCTGTTGGAGTGGGGGAAGCCTCAGAGCGGGGGTGATATTTCAGCTGAGTACTAAAGGATGCATGAGAAGTGGCTTCTAAATAAGAAAGCAATTTAATTATTTTTTTCTTGAGGATTCAGTTATCTTCTTGCAGAGTTTCTATTGTCAACTGAAGCAGAGAGAAAAGGAATCAAGCATTTTACGGTATTTCGTCCCCGAGAAAAAACCAGCCATGGCTCTCCCTTAGGTGCAGTTCGCTGTCCTTTCTCCCCTGTGTTCAATACAAATTACAGCCGAGTAGCTGGATTCCCACTTCCCTATTCCTAGTCCCCTTTGTCCAGTGTGCCAGTGCACCCTGATCTCCGTGCTGATGGGCCTGCAATGAGAGCATAACTGCCCTGAGTTCCCCCTGATCCACATTGTTAAAAAATCCTTCTTGCTTGGCCCGTGTGGCTCAGTGGTTGAGCGTCAACCTACGAACCAGGAGGTCACAGGTCAATTCCAGGTCAGGGCACATGCCTGGGATGCAGGCTTGATTCCCAGTGTGGGGTGTGCAGGAGGCAGCTGATCACTGATTCTCTCTCATCATTGATGTCTCTCCCTTTCCCTTCCTCTTTGAAATCAACAGAAGTATATTTTTTGAAAATAAAAATAAATAAATAATCCCTCTTGACGAGTTCACCTAGGTCCTAGGAGGAAAAATATAGCTCATCTTCTCTGCACACACAGAAGGGTGGTCCCAGTGCAGACCAGGCAGCAGAGGGGAGACAGGGCATCCTCGGGCCATCCTGATTCCGCCGAATTCTCTCAGATCCTGCCTTCGTCGGCATGACTGGATCATTTACCTTGGGGTTATCCTAAGGTTGAGTATCCAGTTTGA
Source organism: Myotis nattereri (assembly GCF_964212035.1). Taxonomy (NCBI): domain Eukaryota; kingdom Metazoa; phylum Chordata; class Mammalia; order Chiroptera; family Vespertilionidae; genus Myotis; species Myotis nattereri. The sequence continues at coordinate 14,747,743 of NC_138092.1, forward strand.
TTACATGGTGTTTGCTGAGGGACCTAATTTCCAGGAGTTGCTGAAGCAAATGTCACACAGGAAATGATGCTTTTGAATCACAAACCAACCTCCCAGAGTCCCCACGCTACTCGTTAGAAAAGACACACATACCGCAGCCACAGGATATACAAGGAAGATCTAAATGTTTATTAATGACAACAGAATGTAAGATCGCAGTTTGCTATTTTTAAACAAATGCCTCCATTGAAAAAAAACTTTAAACAAACAAAAAAAAAGTGATCTTTAGAAATTCACAGTAAGAAATCTGGTACAAGCCAAGATGACGTTTTGAAGTATCATCAGTGAATTTTCACACAGACTTTCCATCACAATAACATTCATTTATGTCTTCCATCTTACATAGCAGCAAAGTCACAGTGAGACCCACCGTGATGGCTTCTGAAAGGAAACCAAAGAGGCCTAGAGCGATTATTCTTTCCAAAGGCTCTCGGGAAGTTGAGATGAGGCTGGCTTCCCATTGCCGACAGCGGTTAACTGTGATGGGAACAGCAGCATCCTTTTCTCTGACTTTGCTTTTGAACCGAATAAAAGGAACTCAGCGAAACATTCCCTCTCACAAACAGATGCGGAGCGCAGGCCTAACCCTCCAGAAATGCGATAATAAAAGTAAACACTAACCCTGCCCCTGCCAATGCTGCAAAAGCAGGTCACAGCATTCAATGCAATTTCTTCCTCCTGCTAAATCTTCCTCCGAATTTTTGACACAGTCTTCCTGGATTGCCAGGATAATTTCAATAGTTAGGGAATGACAAAAAAACAACAACAAAACACTGAAAAGTTTGGCTACATAGCATTGAGAAAGACTCAGGACCCTCAGTAATGCGATCACAGCCCAGAGTGCACAAAGCCGCGTTGCTCAAGTCATGGGTTATCATCATGTGCAAATGTGCAGGCTAACCGGGGGCGTACAACACTACTCCCCTGACAAAGTGTCCCTAATGAACACAAACATCTAGCCATCATGTCAACCTTTTATGGAAGAGTTTGGAAGATTGCACTGTTCTGAAACATCTGAAAATGTATCACAAGCTTTAACAATTTAGTGAAATTGCAAAACAGAGAAAATGTGTAGATTTCATGAAGTCAGTGGAAGATACGTTAGAGAGATGCTTAAGTCACAGCAAAGCCACTGCCAAATAGATACTTGGCTTTGCAAGACCAGAAAACTACTAAAAAGAGAGAGAGAGAGAGAGAGAGAGAGAGAGAGAGAGAGAGAGAGAGAGAGAGAGAAAATGTGTAAGATACTTTAAAAAAGAAAGTTCTGGATGTCAAAATATTAAGAGAAAAATTGATGAAGCACTAAAATATTCTTTTTTCAAAAAATGACCATATCTATAATATTATTCCAAAAATTACATGTGAAATAAAATATATCACATACTATCAAATAATTTTCCTGAAAAATTATACCCCCCCCCCAAAGCCACATGATTCATTTTTCATTCACTTTAAGTTCTAGAATATATTTGCCCTCACAATATGAAGATTTATCTTTCCAGATAAAGTCTTAAATCAAATTATAAACTTGACCATGAAATTGTCCTCCCTGTTTTAAGTGGTGCCAACTTTCCTCGATGACAGGTCTACTGTGTCACCAGCCACCGCTCCTTGCTCACATTGGGTTCTCCATGGCTCTGGTGACTACTTCCTAACATCTCAGAGGATAAATCTCCAGCTGGCCCAAGGCCTCCTTCAATCTGGAGGCTCATCTCAGTGTTCTGCGTCAAGAGGTCTTTTATCATTCTTCCCTTGGCTAAACGGTCCTTGAGTCTCATGTCCCTTTGAAGCCTTTGACCTTGACCATGAACTCTTCAAATGGTCATGGAGAGAGAGATGCTAATTTCAGATGTTGTCATGCTGGAATACTTTCCTTGTCCACCGTCCCTTACCAACAGCACACAGTGAGGGGTAGGTCTGTTTCCTGGTCCCAGCAGTGGAGTCTTCTGTGTCTATTTCAGGAGGACAACTTCTCCCGTATAGGGTTCACGCTCCACGGGGGTAGGTGTGCAAGTCTGAAAAAGAACATTTCATTTTTCTCTTGTGACTTGTTTACTGACTTCTTGAATTCAAAGCTAAGTGCAGCTCCCTTCATAAATTGTTAGACCAAAAAGAAATCTTATGAACTTATCATGTGTCTCCCAACCCTTGCCCTTTCACAGAAATGCCCAGCAACCTCCAGTACCTGTGTCACCCACTCTTTGCCGGAGTTCATCTGCATCAGACAAAGGCCCAGGGAGCACTTTGAAATGATCATTCTTTCTACTGCAACTTTCCCCGGGGCCTCTGCCTTATCCTCACACCCTTCTGAGTTCTAGTACCAGCTTGGCCTTTCGGTCATTCTTGATATCAGTATTCCCAAGGTGCTTTGTTTACCTCTCCTAAGACTCTCAACATTTCGGTTCAGATTCTAGCAATTTCAATGTTGTTGTTTTCTCTCCTCATTTTCCCAATTGCCACTGTGGGTAACAGGCCTCCCCCAGAGTCTCACATCTCCAGATGAACTGTGCAGCAGAACCCTGGCTGGGCCAGCTAGAATTCAGGCAGTGTGTGAGGAGAGCTGAGGTCTGGGCTTTATAACCACAGGAGCTCACGAGAAGCGACTAAACCATACTGTTGATAAACACGCACACAAATTCACTGACAAGCCAAGAAGTAGCAAATCACCGTGATCAAGGGCGTGGGCTCAGAACCAGATGGCCTGGGCACATGACTCAACACTGCACTCCAGTACCCTTAGTTGCAAACTGGGGATAAGAAGAGCACCTACTCTACAGGGTGGTTGTGAGGATTGAACGTGGAGAGAATTCAATATAAATAGCAGTTAGAGTAATGCCTATGATATAATAGGCTCTTTACAACTAAATACATTTGTTTGTGCAGGTAAATCATATGTATGTAAACCATAACAAATTCCTGTAGGTCTTCTTTTGACCACTCAAACTAATATGTTGTAGGGATCAACAATGTGAGTTTTGGATCAAGACAGACTGAATTCTAGCCTTGCCATTCACTAGCTGTAAGAAACTGGCAGGCTAATAGGCCTCCCCTCCCCCCCCCCCCCCCCCCCCGCCCGCCCCCTTCCCTGCCAACCTACTCACTCATCTATGAAATGGAGGGAATAAAACCCCTCTTCCAGACGCATGAGATTTCTCAGATACAAAGCACTTCCTTCACTCATTCAATAGATATTTAATGCGCATACACAGCCCCAGGCACAGAGGATAAAGCACAGAAAAAAACAGAGACTGTATTTACAGCTGTGAATCTTGACACACAGTGTTGGGCGCACAGAGCGCTCGCACTCGGTGGGAGGGCCCCTGCCCTTCGCTCACCAGTCTGAGCCCCTGTCCACTTTCTGTGTCTGCGTAGATGCCTTGCGGGACTGCCATTTGGGCTCACTACCGACTCAGTGCTTTTCTTCAGCCTAGATCCTGTCATCACCTTGAGGATTCTGCCAAGGGGAAATGAAGGCCGGCCTTCCATTTCTGCTCCCCAGCGCTGGGCATTGTGGTCACTGGGAGCCCATCCACCCCGAAACTTGAAACGCATTTAGTGCCCCACTCTCTGTCCACATCCGCCCTTTCAGGTCTTTGGTCTCTGTGTTTTTCTCTCTCCTGGTTTATTTTTCAAGCCAAACTGCATGATGCATCTTTCAACATAGCATAGATGTGTAATTTATCATCCAAACCGGTTAACAATGTGGATTAACTGTTAACCGGTTAACAATGTGGATTAATAGTTAACCGGTTACTAATTCGGATTGACTATTAACTGTTAGTAGTACGAATTGAATATTAACCAGTTAATAATGCGGGTTAATTATTAATCAGCTAGAAGTGCGGATTAACTATTAACCAGTTAATAATACGGATTTTGTAATCCAAAGAAGACACAATAATTTCAAGAGAAACATCAAAAGTGCTTTATTCAAAGTAATGTCCATCGCTAGCTACACATTTCCCAAATCTTTCAGGTAATTTGTAGATACCGTCCCAATAGAACTTTTTTTGTTTTGAGGCAAATCATTCAGAGACCAAATTTTCCACTTCCTCATATGTTTTGAAGTGCTGCTCAGAAGGTGCGTGTGTCATCAATCAGAATAAGTGGTAATCTGAAGGAGCAAGGTCTGGCGAAGAATACAGTGGGTGGGTTAATACTTCCCAGGCAAGATCTCTTAACGTATCTTTAACTGGTTTTGAAGTGTGTGATGGTATATCATCATGAAGCAAATTACTTTGCTGTGTCTTCTGGACCATTCTGGTTGTGTTATGATCAAAGCGTGGTTCAAATGGATTATTTGTTATTGGTAGCGATCAGTATTAACGGTTTCACCAGGTTTTAGAAGCTCATAATACAACACCCCTTCCTGATCCCACCAAACGCAGAGTATTGTCTTCTTTCCAAAGCGATTTGGCCTTGCAGTGGATGTCCATGGTTGACCTGGATTTTGTGCGTTGGGGATTCTCAAAATAAATCCACTTTTCATTGCCAGTCACAATTCCATGCAAAAAGGACTTTCTTTCATACTGCTGAAGCAACATTTTACTGATGATTTTTCAGTTTTCCTTTTGTCTCTTTTTCAGTTGATGACCACTCAAGCTAATATGTTGTAGGGATCAACAATGTGAGCTTTGGATCAAGACAGACCTAAGTATGAATTCTAGCCTTGCCATTCACTAGCTGTAGGAAACTGGCAGGGTAATAACCCTCCCCCCCGCTACCCCCCCTCCAGCCTACTCACTCATCTATGAAATGGAGGGACTAAAACCCCTCTCCCAGACGCATGAGATTTCTCAGATACAAAGCACTTCCCATTTTCCTTCCTTTTACATCTTTCCCATTGCTTGTAAATGATTGGAAATTGTTTGCTGAGCAACGTTTAATCTTTCTGCAGGTTGTTTTTGAGTTTGAGAAGCATCTTCATCCAATAATGCTTGTAATGGTTGGTCTTCCAACTTTTTCGCTCGACCTGGACACTTTGTCTTTCACGTCGAAATCATCACTTTTAAAGCGTTGAAACCAGCGTCACAAGTATCTTGAGATGGAGCATGTTCACCATAAGCTTCCCGAAGCACACGATAACTTTCAGCAGCACTTTTCTTCCAAATAAAGTAATGAATTAAAACTTCCCGCAAATGCTCCTTTGATTTTGGCACGAAATTCGAAATTTTTAAGCATGAAAATATCTATGATGTTAACACCTTCAGAGAATTTGACATATGAAGTTTTGAAGCTTGTTGTCAATACAACAAAATAGCATACATATCAAATGGCATATAAATCAACATATGTGTAGCGCCATTTACTGAAAAGAATCTGCATTATTAACCGGTACACCTAGTAAGATGCTGCCCTCAAGGAACTAACACTCTAGCCAGGAGACCAGACAAGTTCTGGAGCTGGGAAACACTAGAGCAGTGGTTCTCAACCTGTGGGTCGCGACCCCTTTGGCGGTCGAACAACCCTGTCACAGGGGTCGCCTAAACCCATCCTGCATATCAGCTATTTACATTACGATTCATAACAGTAGCAACATTACAGTTATGAAGTAGTAACAAAAATAATTTTATGGTTGGGTTACAACATGAGGAACTGTATTTAAAGGGCCAGAAGGTTGAGAACTAGAGTCTGTGCTTTGGTAGTTTGGAATGGTAAATGATTAATATTCTTCAGAAGAAAGCAGGTGAACAGGAAAAATGATATGAGCTGTTCTGCTTGCCTTCAAACACGTGTATCCTCATTCCCAAGGAAATCTGAATATTTTACATGAAAACCAAAGCATGAAAACCAAACCCTCATGTGAATTTAAAATCAAGAATTTCTGCCGAAACCGGTTTGGCTCGGTGGATAGAGCGTCGGCTTGCGGACTGGAGGGTCCCAGGTTCGATTCCGGTCAAGGGCATGTACCTGGGTTGCGGACACATCCCCAGTGGGAGATGTGCAGGAGGCAGCTGATCGATGTTTCTCTCTCATCGATGTTTCTAGCTCTCTATCTCTCTCCTTTCCTCTCTGTAAAAAATCAATAAAATATATTTTTAAAAAAAAGAAAGAAAAAAGAATTTCTAACAACTATTTTTTCTTAATCTTAATGTGATATTTTTCTTCTGCATATAAAATTATCTTTGCCTAATGAAGAGAAAAATGTCTTCAGACAATGCCCAAGCCTCATTTCACCCATTTTTTTTGATACTATTTCCACACCATTTTAAAAAACAATCAATTTCCCCCATGTTTGGAGTTTCACAATAATTTTCTTCTCTGGCTTTACAGAGATCTCATGATACAGTGGGAATGAGAAAGGCCCTCTCACAAATCCCAGCTCATATGTTTATTTAATGCTTTGCCCAGGGAATAATATTTAATCTTGCTGAGACTCAGATCTCTATGTAAGTTGGGGATATTAATATCAACTCGTGGTTTGTTGCACAGAGTAAGTAAAATAATGAATATAAACTACCTAGTACAGTGCCTGGCAGATAGCAAGTGCTCAGAACAAGATATAGTAGTAATGATTAACTATTACTTATTGTTATTGCAAAAACCAATAATGCACTAGCAAGCCTAAAAAAGTGTAGACCTACCTGACCCCAAAACTCCACCATTGCTCTGGTGGTCAGACATTCAACCACAGGGAGCATAATTTTTCAAGGGGCCATTGCTAAACTCTGAACTCCATTCCCTTGTTTGAAGGAAGGCCATGCCTCCCACAGCTTTTCCAAGCCAATGACATCATGCCATGCAGCTGATTAACAGGAGGCTTTGTTCAATTGCTGCCTAAAGGCCTTGCTCAGTCTGTCTTAGTCTGTGTGGCATCTGGGATGCTTGTACCCCTTTTTCTCTCCTTCATTCTCTCACTGGATTCAAACTCGAATTGTAGTCTGAGGCTCTCCCAGACTTTCCTGACTCCCTCCCGTGTTCTCTCACAAGTGTCTTCCCTAATAAAAAAAGAAAGTCAGACCTTTATTCATGGGGAGTCTGCTTCTGAGAATACCCTGACTAACCCAATTGCCAAAGGCCCTCAGAGGTCCTGAACTTGCCTGGGAAAACCCGACGTGGTCCATCAGGAAACCCTGATAGACATCAATCCATAAGGGAAAATGCATCCATCCCATACTGATTCTTTCTTGGAAAATTGGTATTTGTTTGGAACCTTTCCTATCAGTTCTGATGTCGCAGGAATGTATTCAGTTGAGTGTATTGACAACACCACCAACGACATCCAGGAGCGGGTGACAGCCCCGCCCCGGGTAACAGTCACTTAGGCACACTCACCTGGTCCCGCTGCTTGATCCTTTGGTAAACATACTCAGCAAATGGTTTGCGAGGAATATACTTCCCGTCTCCTGCTGTGACGTGGAAAACTCCAGCTTCATATACCACTTTGCCCCTGGAAATGGTCACCAGGGGCACGCCGTGGCACACCATGCCCTCGAAGATGTTGAAGTTCACAGCCTGATGGTGAGTTTTTGCTGAGATAGTCCTGTTTGTAAAAACAAAGAAGCCCCAGCTCATCACCAGCTCATCTGGCAAATATAAAATATTAAAAGGATGACTTACAAGAAAATTTAGCAACGCTATTAGGACATAGCTTTGTCACTGGAACAAGTGACTTCAAGAATAGAACATGGCATTAACATTTCATTGCAAAGTAATTACATTTGCGGAGTGAAAAACCCAATAACTCATTCTTTAAGGTGATTGATGAGGATAGAGTGGGTGGAGGAAAGGCGCTGGCTCTCACATTTAAATTTTAAAATTAGTATTTATGTGTTTAAAGAACAAAGTATTAATTATAAAACATTTCCAACACTGATGAGTTTGATGAACACACTGACCCAATATCCAGACGCCTGTAAGACTGCTGCAATACCTTTCCCCAAATACCATTCCTGCTCCCCCTTCACAGAGGTACTCGATAATTGGTAGTTATCAAATTGAATTTGATATGTATCAAGGCAAAATTATATCTTGAATTTCTTTCCCTTGTCTGAGGCAAAACTGGAAATTTGAAGATGATAAAAATAACAAAATACGGCCTGACCAGTGTGGCCCCGTGGTTGAGTGTCCACTTATGAGCCAGGAGGTCACAGTTTGATTCCTGGTCAGGACACATGCCTGGGCTGTGGTTTAGATATCCACTAGGGGGTGTGCAGGAGGCAGCCAATCAATAGATGTTTCTATCTCTCTATCCCTCCCCCTTCCTCTCTCTCTAAAAATCAATAAAAGCATATTTAAAAAAACACACAGAGATGATAATAAGAAAATGAATCTGCTCCCAGTGAGAAATATCACCAGGGGAAAGAAAAAAAGGAGGCACCTGTATGTCAGGTACCTGCTTTGTAACATCTTATTTCATCTTTATAACACTACTTCAAGATAAAGAGTGTTTTCTACACTTTACAAGTAAATACACTGAGATTTAGAGAGGGTAAGTAACTTGTCAAAATACACATGACCACATAGTTTGATAAAACGGGGCTATTTGTTATATTTTTAAAATTAACATTAATTTTTAAATCTGTTCTGTATCTCCATAGCTTTCTCTTTTCAAGAATGTTGTGAAAAACAGAATCCTAGAGTAGGAAACCTTTTGAGATTGACTTTTTTCATTGAGCATAACTATTTTGAGGTTTACCCAAGTTGTTGTTGTGTGTTAAAAGGCCATTCCTTTTCCATTGCTGCGTAATATTCCATGATATCACACACCACAGAGGAGCCATTCACCTACTGAAGGACATGTGGGTGTGTCCAGTTTTTGATGGTTATGAATAAAGCTCTTATAAACATTCCCATCCATGTTTTGTGCGAGCACTTCTTTAAATACCCCGGGCTGGAATCACTGGGCCATATGGCTGGTGTATGCTGAGACTAAAAGAGCTCTCCGTGAACTTAGGAACCAACTTGCTGATATAAAGAAAAGTTTAAAAGATGAGTAATGGACAGGAGGCAGATACAAATACAACAATAATCTAAACACTAAGAAGGAAAGGTCTGCTCAAATAGTAAGACATGTCACTAAAGTAGGAAGAGTGAATAAAGTATATGAGATGACTAAGTATAGAATGCGTTATGAGCTGGTGATGAAAGATGCAAACTCAAGGAAAATCTAGGACATAATATAGAGGAACTTCAGACCTTCAGGTTCAAGTGCCTTTTTCTGACCGTTACACTCTCTCTGTGACAGTATTTCCATAGTCTGGGCTGCTGCTTTCCTACATGTCACAGTGACAGTCATGGCAGGAACCTTGGGGCTTGAGTGGTAGAACGTTACATAAACGTGTCTGGACGGATACATTCGTAAGGCTGCCATACAGAGAAAGTAGGATGCATAAAAAGTCATGCTAACGTAGTTATTGATGTGCAAGAATGAGAGGTGAAAACCGTAAATCATAAAACCCTGTTTTTCCTAATGGGAAGCTGAGTTACGGGCACTCGTAGGAAAATAACCTAACCGGAGAAATAAGCTCTATACACAGAAATTGTCATCATGATACTGCGTAAAGTACTGAAAAGCCGAAACATGACAATTTACCAATGATTATTCAGTGGAATACTGGGCATCTATGAACAGCTAGAATTAAGAATATGCTAGAGAAGCGAAGAAAACAACAATTGTGTAACATCAAATGAAAAAGTGATGGGAAGTACGCACACTATATCTACAAGGAAAATACATATACACATGGACAAATACAAAAGGAACTGTACAATCTAAATTGTTTTTGTGGGCTAGGGTAAAGTAAATATGCAAAAAAACATGACAGCAAAGGTCTGTGACAATAAAATGTCATATCAGAATTCTCTGCCTCAGCCAAATAAAGGTCACTCATTACCTTGGCACTCTCAGCCTCCCAGTAAGCAAGAGGAAGAAGATAATTAGGCAACATCTAAGCAATTCTTTATAATAAGGCATTATGTAAATGAGGTCAAATTAACATAACATGTAAATTCCAGGCATTATCACCAGCAGGAAGAAAAAGGAGGGCTTCTAATTTCACATTCATAGGTGTCTGACAGGGTGTCATCGCTCCCCAGCTTTTTCCTCCCGGCCAGAGCTACAATACTCATTGTCAGGTCTGCCCCTCTTCCTTCCCTATGACTCTGCTCAAGAATCCTGGTCTCGTGTAAATTATATCTTGGTAAAGGTGGAAGAGGAAAAAGAAAAGGAAAAATCCTTTGATCCAAGAAGCCGACCCTGAAGATGCAGAGCAAAAGTGAGCACCTTCGCTCTGTGGGTCATCACGAGCTGAACCGTCTGCAACGATCTCTTGCTAAGTCCCTCTTCTAGTTGCTGTACACTGGGTTACACGTTGCAGTGTAACAAAGGGGAGTGTATCTCCCCTGGAAGAATCCTTGCAATAACTTAGGGTACTGGCCTCCAAAAGACAAATCTAAGCTGGAAAAAAAATGATTATCTCCAAAAATTTGAACATTTATTTTTGAGAAGGATTGTATTTGCTCCCTATGCTGCATATAGTAAAACTAAAGCAAATGGAGAGAAATTACAAAGAAACCAGTTTAACTTCAATATATTATAGTCTTTAAAAAAATTAATAATGAATGAACCGCATACTGAATGCTTGTTTTACATTTTGGAATAAGTGTAAAAGAGGCCAAGTTATTTTATCCCCAGCACACAATAGGTGTGTAATAAATATTTATGAAATGAACAAAAGAAGAATCACACTATTTTCTCCTGTCGGTTTTATTTCTTGCCTCTGCTGTCCTCAGGCTCATAACTGCATTTTGGCAATAGAGCCCTGAATTAAATGGGATGCAAGTATCCAATCCCAATGTTCTGCTGTGTACTTAACATTTCTGGTGAGCTGCACAAGTTCATTAGTAATCCTATATAATAAAAGGCTAATATGCAAATCGACCAAATGGCAGAACGACAGGTTACTATGAAGCACAGTGACCACTGGGGGCAGATGTTCAATGCAGGAGCTGCCCCCTGGTGGTCAGTGCAGTCCCAGAAGCTAGGCTCATGGCTGGCGAGCACAGTGGCGGTGGTGGGAGCCTCTCCCACCTCCACGGCAGTGCTAAGGATGAGCGGGTAGCATAGGGGAGCAGGCCTAAGCCATCAGTCAGACATCCCCTGAGGGCTCCCAGACTGTGAGAGGGCGCAGGCCGAGCTGAGGGACCCCCCTCCGAGTGCACAAATTTTGTGCACCGGGCCTCTAGTAAATAAGGTAAAATTGTTATCATTATCGTTCTTATTTGCATCTTATCAAATTACAGGAAACATTTGTTCATCAGTATCTAGCAATACTTGGAAACACTAAGATTATCAGCGCTAAGTACACAGCTGAGCCCAAGGATCACACAGTTTGATATTGAATGAACCTCAGAGAGGTCAGGATCACTTTCACGTTTTGAGAATACTCATATACTTGTAACCCTGACATAAGATGATTAAAAAAACTGCCTAGAATGGATTTCACTTGGTTGTAACTAAGAATCCTGCCTGCTATACCTTTTTCTTTTAATATTTGCACTGTATCTCTGGAGCTTTTTGAAAAATCTCCTTTTGTGATAACCTCAAACATATCACTTTGAGGTTATTCCTCAGCATGAGGCCTGAGCCCAACTGCCCTCCAAGCCTCGCTCCTTTGTCAGGCCCTGGGCAGAGGTGAGCGTTAAGCACCAGCGTTGGACGAGGGCCACTGTCCCAGCTGACAGGAGCAGGCCCCTCCCGCTTAGAGCCTTATGGGAAAATAACCAAACAACCTCCAGCTTTTCATACATTGCTCCCAGAGGCTCCCTCTGATGCAGCACAAGTCCAGGTGTGAAGGCCAAAGTCAGACTAACGTTCCCTCTTCTCAGAGCCGACGGGCCTCGTGTCATCTGGGGAGCAGGCCGTGCTGTGAACGCTGGGAGATGGGGTTGGGAGGCAGCAAGAGGGTCTCTCTAAAAGGGAGGGTCAGTGAATGACCTAACACATCATCATCATGTGTTTTTGCAGTTGTAAATGAGCCACATGCAGGATCCCACCCTGCAAGATAGCAAGTGCTGTAACTGTTTTTTAAAAAATTATTATTGACTTAAAATTTCTTATTTTTTAGTTTAAATCATTTTAAATTTTCAATGACAGTTGCCATACAATATTATATTAATTTCAGGTGTACACCTGAGTGATCAGACACGTAGTCTGATCATCCTGATAAATCTAGTCAGTACCCATTTGGCACCATAGTTATTACATTATTATTGACTATATTCCTTATGCTATACTTTATTTTTTTTAAATATATTTTTATAAGTACTGTAGTTTTGTCCCTTGGCACAAATCCTCCCTTCCTCTGATGTCAGCACCCCCATTTTCATTTTTAAGGAACTTCTCTCCCTGAGTGGAGGTGATCTGGCCAGACTGCTGGGCATGTGCCCTGTTCTTCCCTAACCAGAGATGGGCAATTGCGTTCTGTTTGCCAGGAATTTGAATCTTCGGCAGAGTGACCAAAAAAATTAAAAGTGATGGGAAGGGCGCATCCCTGAGCACAGAGCAGCTGCTGCTGTGGGCGGCCCCAGGCTGTGCTGGCCTCTGGGGGGCTGATGGCTCTTTTGGCCTGTGAGATTCCCAGGGCCTTCATAGAGCCTGTTTCTGCTTAAGGGAGAGCCAGTTGGTCACTACGACTTGTAGTCAAAGACCCTGACTGACAATGACTTTGGCCTTGGAGAGGAGTAACTCCCATGCATGTCTCTGAGGCAGAGTTCAAAAGGTCTGACTCAACCCCGTTCCCCGCCCCCCCCCCCCAAAAACAAAACCTAAAAGCTATTTTCAACCAAATCTGTCTGCAGAACAGATGCAAATGTAGAGTGATGCTCTGATTTCATTTGTAAGCAAAACCCAAGAGCTGTGAGATTCACTATCCAATAGTTTTCAAATTTAACACTATGCACGTCAGTTCAGGAGAGTAGCATTTATAAAAAACACCTTCTCTCTAATTCTTTTTTTTCAAGATTTACAAATTAGGCAATTTATTTATTTTCTCCGTTTAAATGAAATGTGTTGGGTGACATTGGTTAATATGATCATATAGGTTTCAGGTGTGGGTTTCTATGTTACAAGATCTGTATATTGCACTGTGTGCCCACCCCTCAAAGTCAAACCTTCTCCCATCATCATATATTAGGAACCCCTTTCATCTCCCACCCCCTTCCCTCTGGCAACTACCACACTGTGGTTTGTGTTCATGAGGTTCAGTTTTATGAGTGAAATCATAGGGTTCTGAGCTTTTTCTGACTGGCTTTTTCTCTGTGCCTCTTCCCTCCTCTCTGAAATCAATGTATGTCTCTTATCTCTCTACACTGTGATTGGATGGCGAGGCCTGTCCCGGTGATGACAGGAGGGATAGGATAGGAGTGATTAAAACCATCTCCTCTGTGAGTGAGGCTGGAGTTCTGGGCCACTGGCTCTTCATTAGCACATTCACAGGAAGGGTGTCCTCAGTGGTCAGTCACTCTGCCCCAGGGAACCGCTGCTCTTTGTCAAGCTCTCTGTGAGCCTGTATCTAACCGCACATCTCTGTATAGAGGGTGTCACGGTTGTCTCACTGAGTCCCAATTACACACATGTCCAAGGCTCAAGCTGTCAGGGAAGCAGGGGCCCTGAAGATAACATGAAGCTATTTTCCAAGGGAGTCCATCACTTTGATACCACTCACATCACAGCTGCAGGAAAAACATCCTGTTCCTTTGCAAATAGCTTTCTATCAAAGAGCCGCGTGCACTTAGAGATGAGAAAACTCACTGAAGCGAAGCCTGCAGGAGACAGCACCACCACCCATGCGCAGTCGGGGAGAACATTGTGGGCAGGAAGAGAATGTCTGAGAGCAACGGGGGTCCTCCTGACCCCAGGGAAATGATGTGTTTAAGGATTTTGTTACATTTTCTCCAACTCAGCCGATTTGTACATGGCACAGCTAGATTCTTCTCAGGTTGTCATGAGAACAACAAAAATAAGTGAACAGGATTATTCAGGCCGATTCGTGGCATCTTTAAAAATAGAACATATCTCTCTACATTGTGTTATAAGATACCCTGTGTTCAACACAAAAGAAAAATAATCATTAAATCTTCCCAACAACCCTATAAGGTAGGTACTATTATTATTCCCATGATAGATGAGGATGATGGGACACCAAAAAATTACTAACTCACCCCACGTTTCAGAGCTAATACGTTCACGTTGCTCAGGGGAGACAGAGGTTAAGCTCTTAACCACTAGACAATACAGCCACGTGAAAGCTCTGTAGGAAGCTACCAGGGAAGCATTCAATCAATAGAAACATTCTTCATCCACCAGAAAACACACAGACGACAGCTCGTTCCATGTTTCCTGGTGTTTCCTAGGCTGTTTTTCTGTTTAGCAGTAAGAGATGTAGGGTGTTATTAAAAATTCTTTAAACCAAAATTGGTCATTCTCAATGTAATCACAAGAGAAGAGATTTCTTTTGACATGTGCTCCAACTGTCTATTTCAAACCATCCCTCTTGCCATTTCTTGGACGTGACAAGTTATATAAATGGGGAGCAAAGCAGCTACATCTCTGGAAATGCTAAATGGTGCTACTTCAAGTACACTGTCATTACTAAGCAAAGTTGCTACTCACTGCACCCATCAATCTTCCGCCCTCTGTTCAGACTCTACCCCCACCTCCTCTCACAGAAGAGAAAATGGGAACTGCTTCAGCCATGTCAGTAAGTCTACATCCGACAATAACGTGGGAACTCTACTGGTGCTCAGGGTATGACAAGACATTTAACGCAGGTTCGTAAAAAGGCTGCCCAAACATTGACTTCAAGAAATTAACTGATCAGGTAACCCTGCTGTTTTGTCCTTGGAGCTGTGTCAAGTAGGTCATGGGTGGTGGTGTAGCTCATGGTTAAATACTAGAAAGTTAACCTTGGAAGTAGGTACCACCATCTTCATCTCCTGTGCCTCACACAGCACTGAGCAAATGGAAGGCATTTTATATACATACTAGAGACCTGATGCACGAAATTCGTGCGAAATTCATGTAAGAGTAGACCTTCCTTCCTCCAGTTGCTGGCACTGGATTCTCTCTGGCACCCGGGACCCAGGCTTCCCTCCGGCCACTGGCAGACACACAGGACCTGGGTTTCTGTCTGGCCACCAGCAGGCACCCGGGACCCAGACTTCCCTCACAGCCCCAGCTTTATCTGGAAGGTTGTCTGGAAGGATGTCTGGTCTAAGTAGCATATTATGCTTTTATTATTTTAGACTAGAGGCCCGGTGCACAAAATTTATGCACAGGTAGGGTCCCCAGGCAGAGCCGGCAGTCAGGGCCAATCAGGTTCCCCACCTCCCCACCTCCTCCTTTCCTTGCTCCCTCAACACCCCGCCACCACTGGTCACCCACCATGTTCCACACCATCCCCTGGTGGTCAGTGCACATTATGGCGAGCAATCAAACTCCCGTTCTCCCGGTCAAACTCCCGAGGGGACACTTGGCATATTAGCCTTTTATATAGAGAGAGATTTGTTTCTTCGAAACTAAGTTATTAGCAAGTTTCTGAATTACTACTTCACATAAACACTGCATGTTCTATATACCAGTTTTCAGGAAGGGGGGAACTAAAAATAATTTAGTGTCTTGCAGGAGCAGGAACTGACTATGAATCAGCAAAAGCTAGCATGACACCAGGATGTAGGTCCTATGAATATAAAACACGTATGTGCTTGTAGGTGAGGAAGGATTATTAGCTTTTAGAAGGCGAATGGTTAGCCTGACATATTGGTAGAATTCACTTTATAGTGAGAATTCACTTTCTGGACTAGAGTGTGGACTTGGTCTTGTAATAATCATATTGTTCCCCTCCCTGGGAGCTGCCTTGCCCTTGGCAAGATGACATTGTTTGACAGACTATCTGTGGGTGCAACTTGGGCAGAAAGAGATGTCAGTTTTCTGCACCGGAACACAGTGGGGAACTGCCCTGAGAGTTCAGAGAGGCCAGGACTTATTATTATGTTCAGTTTTGATGCCATATTTTAAGAAGAGAAAGAAATGCCTGGAATATGAAGGGAAGACAGTGGGGTTCTCAACTAAAGGGATGGAAAAAGAGAAAGTTAGATATCAGAACTATCTAGGGGACTTTTAACTTGCCTCTTTTTTTTTTTTTTTTGAAAGAACATGACCTATTTTCCCTCCATCCCCACTGAGGGGAATAAAAAGAGGCGGTAAGCAGAAATGCTGGCAGGTGAAATGCAGTTTGACACTGGAAAATAACTTCTGGACAAGCAGGGAGTGGGGTGTGTGAGTGAAGGAGAGAAGCAAAGACTGTGGCCAGGGGAGAGAACCAGGAATGCAGACCACTACGGAACTGTGGGCCATCCAGAGATGGGCTGCAACACCAGTCAAAAGTCAGAACTCCCAGCTCTGGAGTCCTAAGAGTAGAAGCTGGCCTCCAGCTTTCCTGAGGGGGTGACCAGCAAGCCTCACGTTGCATGATTCTACTCCTGTCACAGTTGAAAGGGTTCTTAGAAACTCCAAGATTGACAAAAACATTTTCTTATAAAAACCCAGCCCATGTGCTCAGTGGTTGAGCATCGACCTATCAACCAGGAGGTCATGGTTCGATTTCTGGTCAGGGCACATGCCCAGGTTGCCAGCTCAATCCCCAGTGGGGGGTGTGCAGGAGGCAGCCAATCAATGATTCTCTCTCATCATTGATGTTTCCATTCTTCTCTCCCTCTCCCTTCCTCTCTCTGAAAATCAATAAATCATATTTAAAAAACAAAACCCCTAACAACAAGTACAGGCTGCCTTGCTCTGCAATTGGCATTAAAAGCATCATCTCATTTAGCCCTTGGAGTAAGCCTATGATATCGATATTCTTATCCCTATTTTATGGGTAAGGAAACTGAGGCTGAAAGAGGTTAAAATGCCTAAGACACATCTAACACATGGCAAAGCTAGATCTTGAACTTGGGTCTATGAAGTACAAAGGCTTTTCCCTTTAATGATGAAAATCAACTTGTTTTAACCATAGCACAGGGCGCAAGCTCTTTCAGAAGAGGGCTGAGACAGTCAGTCAATAACTATGCAAAGTGCACAGTACTGACACCAAGCTTATAGATTTCCACCATGACTGGCAAGCTTTACCGAATGCCGACTGCTCAACCACCACCCATCAGTTTTGAATGGATGGAGTCACTAAAGGTCCAAGTGTCTAAATAGAATTTCTCTAGGGTTTCTACACTTGAACGTTATTCCATTATGATTCACAAAGCAACCTTTGCCAGTCATTCTTGACTCACTGTCTAAAGAGTGTGCGGTGGAAAAATGTGGGACAAGAGCCACTGAGCACCAAAGGGAGGCTCCCTCAGTGCATGCTGGGAACCGGAGACCCAGCATGTGCATCAGGGAAGTGGACTTTAGATGTTCAACGAGAGGAGTCTGTCATCCCCAAAACTCTAAATCACTGGAAAACGATGGCTCGCAGGTCAAATCTGGCCCGCAGCCTGCCTGGGGGAATAAAGTTTTATTGGAGCACGGGCATGTGCATTCATTGATTACTGTCTGTGGCTGCCTTTGTAGTGCAGAGGCAGAGTTGAAGAGTGGCAGCAGAGACCCTATGGCCCATGAGGCCCCGTACATGTACCTGTCCCTTCACAAAAGGAGCTTGCTGACCTTCTCTCAGTGTTCTGGTGTGGCAAAAGCAAGGCTCCTGGGAGGACTGGGGGACCTAGAACCTTACAAGGAAAGAGCCGCAAAAAGAAAAAACTAAAGACCCGGAGAGACAGAGACAGAAAAGGCGGGGGATGTGATAACTGGTTTGGCTCAGTGAATAGAGCATCAGTCTACAGATTGCAGGGTCCCAAGTTCGATTCTGGTCAAGGGCACGTACCTTGGTTGCGGACACATCCCCAGCCCTGGTTGGGGCACGGGTGGGAGGCAACTAATCAATGTGTCTCTCTCCCATTGATGTTTCGCTCTGTCTCTCCCTCTCCCTTCCACTCTCTCTAAAAATCAATGGAAAAATATACTTGAGTGAGGATTAACAACAACAACAAAAGGTGGCTGTGTAAAGAAAAACGAAGAAACAATAGAAAGGGTGCAAAGGAGGACAAGAAGGTAACGGAAAAGTAACGAGGCAGAGGGATACCCGTGACCATCCCGGCACATTCCAGCGGCGGCCACTGTCCATTCAGCATCTACTGTACTAGTATCCCACTCACCAATTCATGTTAGCATCTCCGTTTAACCGATGAGGAGACGGAGACAGAGAGAGATGGAGTAACTTGTCAAGTTGCCCAGGAAGTGAGCGGCAGGGTCAGAAATCAAACCCGAGCAGGCTGACGCCCATCCCCTTCTCCTTCCACCACCCCCGCCGTCAGGGACCACCCCTGCTCAAAGGCTGAGCGCGCCGCGTGCTTCAGGCATTAAAAAGGTTCCCAGCCTTGGGATTTTAATAGCAATTATCTTCTTCCCGTCCGGGCGAGAACTCGGTGACAGCTCATCATCTATGTCAGCCGCGGCGCACTGCGCGGACCCTCCCAAAATAGAGCGTTTGGGAGGTTCTGTCAGAGTTAGAGGCACAGCCCCGGAGTCCCAATTAGCAATGGAGTTGTAGAGCCCAAACTTGACCAGACCCCAGAGGCACCTGCTTCAGGGAGCACTGCTGGGTCCCCGAGGCCCATGGTGGCCGGGGCTCACGTAGTCACAGCGACATCACCTCTGTCCCCCCAAGCAGGTGCGAGGCTCGGGGTCCAAGGCGACGATGCTGAAAAGCTGCAGGAAACCGACTCAGCTCCCCCGCCAGCCCGCCTTAGGGCAGACGCATCCATCACGGAGGCAGGGAACGGAGCGGCACCCAGGGGCGCCCGACAAGCTGACAAGGGACCCGCCGCCGCAGACAGGCCGACGGCAGGAACCTGCTGACTGGCGCAAACTGGGGCGATGACTGCCAACTGGCGCTCAGTGCCCTGGGCACTGTGACAAAGAATGTGCGTGTCTCCACAGCCTGACCCTGACCCTGCATAGCGACCTTTGACGATGGGAATTAGGATCATGCCCGTTTGACAGATGAGGAAATTGAGGCAAACCAAGATGAAGCACTTTGTCCCAGGTTACGCGGTCAGTCAGTGCAGAGGCCAGAGTACAAACCCAGGAGGTCTGGCGCCAGAGACCAAGTCTGAATCCCCCCACGCCCTTGCCTCCTTCCCTCCCCTTTCGGGAGGCTGTAGCTTTGCAGGGTTTAAGAGATTAGACAATAGAGTCAACCGGGCCTGCTCTGAACCCCAGCTCTGCCCTATCCAGCTGTAGGATTTGGGGCAAATGAATAACCTCTCTGTACCTCAGTGTTGTCATCCTTAAACTGGATCCCCACATGGTAATGGCATCTACTCCTTGGAGGGTGGAAGGAAAGTAGCAAACCACTGGCAGCTCAATTGATCTGCAGGCTCATCTCCTGGTGCGAGGCACCCTGGCCACGCCTGCTCCGCCTTCCCCTGCCCTCCTTCGCTGCTCTGCCTTCCGGGCCAGGGGTGTGTGTTTGGCCCAGTAACCAAGGCAGATACCAAGGGCAGAGGCGACAAGAACCAGCACGAGTTCCCTCCTTCTCTGCGGGGCTCCAGCTCCTGCTGGTGGTTCCACCTTGTCCTTGCTCTCCCCACTTTACCCCCATCTTCCCTTCTCGAAGGCCCGCCTGCTGGACTTCAGGCTCCAGCATCAGATGCAGAGACAGCAAGCCTTGCAGACAACTGCTTAACCAGCTCCTACAACCAGGGAAGGTCAAATCATATGTGTGTATGTGAATGTCTATATGTATGCACATGTGTGTATATGTACACATGCACATGCATGTATCACACACATATAGAAACATGCATGTGCACTTATATATGAACACAAATTATGTATGTGTGTGTATGAGTATCGATAGCTATATCTATGCATATCCGTATCTGTCTCCAAGTGGTTCCACTTCTCTGTTCATATCCCAGCTGGGTTACTCCTAGGATAGTTTCTTGCAGGGATCTCTCCTCATCGCTTGCTACCCATAAGTGTTCACCTTTGCCATTTTCACTTGCTTTTGTTACATTTACTAATAGCAGTTCAGTGGCTGAAAGTCATGGTCAGGTCATCTAAGATCAATATAATGACAGTGAATAATAATATTCCGTTGCAGCTGGTATTTACTGCATGTTTTTATGTCAAGCTCTAGACTAAAATCTCTTTGTATTATTTTTATTTAATTCTCCTCACTACTCTATGGAAGCAGGGTTTTTAAAGAATACCTATTTCATAGGTGTTTTAAATTAAGACATTGAGGATTAGGGAAGCTGAGTAACTCACCTAAGATCATAATTAATAGACTACATGACTCAAATACTGTTAACCACTATAGATTGCCTCCCACTATAAGTAATCCACCCAGAACACGCCACATTTATATGAAATTTTACATAAACTTTTCCCAGAAATACGAAGGCACCTTAACAGGAAAACATAATGCAAGGTAGGATAATTAGGGATAAAAACAGAACAGAAAAACTTTCAAAAAAAAGATGGTGCCAAGGACCCATTGGTAGTTGAATTTAGGTCTTTACAGGAGATCGTACTTATCAGTATAAAGTTCTATGCAAAACCTCTCCCCTAAAAGAGGCAACCAATGAGTCAATTTTAAGACATATTGTCATGTTTTTTTTTTTATACTTTGTGTACAATTTATTCTCCTCGGTGTCAGAGAATAACAACGAGGCATGGAGCACCAGGAGGTTTATCATATATTCAGCAGTTAAAATACTGGAATAGTCAAAACAAAACAACAACTCGGGTCTTTTATCATATTGCTGAAAGCCATGCTTGCGTCATTAAACTCTTCTTGTCTCCAGTTTATCACTTAAATAAATGAGGAAGAATGACTAATTAGGTTTACAGTATTTCCATGAAGAAAGTTAGGTTCTGAGAAATGAGATTCCTAAGTTCAGGATATTAAGACCATTATTTCACAGCTCTGACCTCCCAGCCACATACACCTCTGTTCACTGCTGGTTTGAGGCAGACCGGAACATGAACTGAAGAAGTCTCCTTGATGGAACGCTGAGAAAATCCCTCCTCACCTATGGGTTTATCATATACTCATTCACTCATACACCGTGCTAAACACTTGAGGATGCAGCACCAATAAAACAGACAAAAATCCCATCCCTTCCCAGATTCAGCTCACACTCCAGTCAGACCTATTTCTGAATCTGCAAGGACCTCTGCATTATAACACGATTGGAACATATGAGCAAAGTCAATGTTTCAATAGGAATCACATGCATATGCATATATATAATGCCTTACAGTTTATGCAAAGCAGTGTCAAATAACTATGACATTATTCCTCAAAATCACCTTGAGGAGTTTGCAAGAAATATGACAGACCATTTAAATAAAGAGACAAACAATATCAGGTTACCAAAAAAACCCCAAAAATGAACAAAGGGAATAATCAGATATTTCTGGATAAGAAAAAAACCCAATGATTAATAAATATGAAAAGGTATTCAACTTCCTTAGTGCTCAAACACATGAAATTCGTAGCTGAAAGGTAACCAGTGTTACCTGCAAAAGTAACAAAAGTCAAAGGGGGAAAAAAAGATTGTACGCAGAGCTGGTAAGGAGCCAGGAGGTGGTGACCATACAGGCAGAGAGCCCTGGAACGCGCACACCCCTAGATACAGCCATTCCTTTTAGTATCCACCCGATGGAAAGCATCATAAATTCGGATTTAAAATGTCAAAAAAATAACTAAAAACTGTAGAAGTTACTCATTACTATGAAACTTACACGAAAGGCCTAACACAAAGAAATTACATGGAGAGCCTTCCCTGGAAACTACTGTCTCAGGCTGTCAGACGTCCAACACGTTCTAACAGCCCTGCTCGATGTCATGTCTAAGGGACCTTTCACTGAAAAGGCAGTTACAGTTGTGTCCCATTCGCATGCCGACTATCAGCTAAACGTGCAGAAAAGGACATGTATGGGGTGGGGTGAAAGTAGGTTTACAGTTGAGAGTATGTGAAACACAAAGTTTCTTTTTAAAAAAAATATATTTTTATTGCTGATAGTATTACAGATACTATTTCAGTTCCCTCCTCCCCTCTCCCTCTTCCCAAAGTTTATTCTTGTATTATTATTTATTAACTAGAGGCCCGATGCATGAAATTCATGCAAGAATAGGCCCTCTCTCCCCCAGCTGCCGACACCAGCTTCCCTCTGGCACCCAAGACCCAGGCTTCCCCCGGCAGGCACCAGGAACCTGGGCTTCCCTCACAGCCCTGGCTTCGTCCAGAAGGTCATCCAGAAGGATGTCCAGAAGGATGTCTGGTCTAATTAGCATATTATGCTTTTATTATTATAGATTACTGTATTATTTTCCACATGAACAACACTGATTGGAACTGTGGTTGACAAAAACAAACTGGAATTCTGGGACTTGTTGATTTATCTATCTAAGCTTTTCTCTCTAGGATCCCACAATATTAAAGTCACTTCCTTTGATACCCTCTAGTTTGTAAACCCCTAGAGTCTTCCTTTATCTGGGATACTGATAATATTCATGTTTCTTAAGCTTTCATGTGTGCCATGCAGCATGCTGAGCCCTCAGGGGCTGGTACTGTTATTGGCACATCTCTATTTTTCACGGAGAAGAAACAGCCTCGGAGACGTGAGGAGCTTGCCCAAGGTCACGGAGCTTGTATGGATGGGTGCAGCTGGGGATTGAGTCCAGTGACCCAGTTCTGCCCTAAATCCCATGCTCCTTAACCACGGGACCACACACGCAGATCGTCCACCCTGTTTTGTAGTTATGTTAATTATTTGGAGTGTTTATCTGTCCCATTAGATCCTAAGCTACTTTAGGGGAAGATATTTCTCACTCAACTTTGAGTACAATGTTCAGGGAGAAATTGCGCCCAGTTGGCACTCAATAAATGCTTGGGTCACAAATGAACAAAGCTGCTGTTGTTTTAAAGTCGATCCTGACTCCTCTCCCTCACCAAGTGGTCAAGGAGGGGTTTTTCTTGCCAGGAGAGAAAAAAATCTCCTAAATCAAATTTTTCTTTATGCTATCAACTTGCCAGCGCCATTATTCCCTTAAGCCTCCGGATCATTCCATAAGTATGATCTCCCTGACCCAATCCATCCTGCACACTGATCAGCCTACAATACCATTTAACCAGTTTCCCAACTGATGAGCCCAGATACAAGATCCAAACACTCAGACCCCAGGGCGACCGGGTGTAGAGAGCCCGTAGACTAGTCACTGTTAACCGAAAGCATCTTCCCAGGTGACAAGCAGGCCTAGGGTGGGTTTGCAGCGGTTCTCAACCCCCCTTTGGGGGTCGAACAACCCTTTCACAGCGACCTAAGACCATCGGAAAACACATATACGATTACATATTGTTTTTGTGATTAATCACTATGCTTTAATTATGTTCAATTTGTAACAATGAAATTGGGGGTCACCACAACATGAGAAACTGTATGAAAGGGTCGCGGCATGAGGAAGGTTGAGAACCACTGGTTCAGAGGGAAGGGTTTGTCTGGACACAGGACTTGCACTGCTGAGACTAAGAAAGTTTTGGGCAAACCAGGACAAGTTGTGGACGCCACATTCTCCTCCCCGTCTCCAGATCCCTTCTCTTTATTGCCCTGTTCTCTACGAATAAGATCATTGTGCCCCGTGAAGATGGGGAAGCACAGATGTCATCGACTCAGACCCTCACGCAGAGACGCTCACTAGCTCATGCCGTCTAACAGCAGATCCTGTCACTTAAACTAACACCCAAAACTCTTAGTCGTCTGGCCGGGACTTGTGTTATCTCCACGGCCTGGCATCCTGAGCCCCTGCCTTCCCAGTCTCTTGATTACTCTTGGATGTATCTTTCCCACTTTCCCAATGTAGCCCTGATCTCTCCATCTGGGGGGATTTACTGCCTCCTTTCTATTATCCAGAGCCACTCCCAAGACTCAGTTAGTTCAAAGTCCTTTCCCATGTCCCACCCAGTCATCTCTGAAGTTTGATGACCTCAACTCAGGACAATGGTTTGGGCCACAGCACCTAAGACACTCTCCACCTCTTGCAGCGATGTGTTCAGCTGTTATTATTATTTTCTTCCAAGAGTTACTATCCTTTCCCATGTTTATATCTCATCTGTCCAAACAGAACAAAGTCTATTTGATGGCAGATATTACACCTTATGTTTACGTCCCGGCAACACTCAGCAACACTTTTTGCATTTCTTAAACACAGCAAGCATGCAATAAATACGTTTACAGATGGCTGATTTATACAGTGTCCCCCCGACCCTGTGAGGAATTCAGCAACTCTTCCGCACAGGTAAGTGCTCCAATGTTTTCTCCCTTGTGGGTAAATTGCCTTCTCATTATTCTGCCTCTAGCAACGTAGCTTTCCTTCAATGCCTGCTAGGAGAAGAGGAGTTGGAGCAAAGTCTCAACATTTCCCTCCCGCTGCGAGAAATAGAGGCAGATCAGAGTGGGGGTGAGGTCCGGGGGGAGGGGGGTGGAGGGAGACAGGAAAAAAATATTATAACAGAAATGTAAAGAAAGCATCCATAAGAAATTCTGGAGAGGCAGAAAGCATTCCAAATACAAACAAAGCCAAGATATAGAGTAAAGGGCTTCATAGGCAAGAAAAAAAAAAGAAACCAAGTTGTCCCCATTAGATTCAGTATGGACAGGAACACGCGTGCCAAAAGCCCAGCACGAATGCCAAGCTCAGCTCTGAGCGGGCAGCCGGTGTGACCCCCTCCCAAAGGGCACCCTGGGTGGGCTCTGCAGATGGCACATGTGGGGAGCCTCCTCGCGGGCCAGATGGCAGGCAGCCCCGGTTTCAGGCCTGAAGGCAGGCACAGGGAAGCGATGGGAAATTTCCTTCAGGCGACATCATGTCGGCATAAAAAATAGTATTGATCCTTTTGCCTCCTGGCCAATGAGAAATCAACTTAGACAAAGGGCATGAGGCAAGAGGTTTAATGGGACTCCCACCGCAGCTGCAAAATAAACCTAATGGACCCTGACTCTCCTGCCCCAGGCTCCGGGCTGCACAGGCCTCTCCTGGAGAGGGCGGAGTGTTCCGCAGGCACAGAGGCCTTTTAAAGAAGCTGCCACTGCCCGCGTGTCCACAGAGCCCCCTGCCAGCAGCGTGTGGTGGGAAGGGGCTCCGGGGAGTGCGGGCGGACGTGCAGGGACCCATGCCACACGCCGGCCAAGCGCACGCTTGTCACCAAGGACAGAGCGTGCAGTCTGCACCGGCGGCACAGCGAGGAAGCACGACCTTGAACTCACAGGAGCCCCCTCGGCATCTCCCGCTCATCACTCCACATGAGTATAAGGCAGGGCAAATGGAGGTTTGCAGTTGTTCGTATGGAAAATAATACAATCTATACTAATAAAAGCGTAATATGCTAATTAGACCGGACAGCCAAACAACCGTCCGGACGTCCTTCCGGACGAAGCTGGGGCTTCGAGAGGCTTCGAGGGCAAAGCCCCTTGCACGAATTTCGTGCATCGGGCCTCTAGTAATTAATAAGTAATAAAACAAGAGTAAACTGTGTTTTGTGTATTCACAACGATAAACCTCCTTTAGCCCAACCCGGTGTATATGTTCTATATTCTTTTTTTCCAATCCTCACCTGAGGATGGATGATTTTTAGAAAAAGAAGGGATGGGGAGAGAGAGAGAAATATCCATTAGTTGCCTCCCGTGCGTACCCGACTGGGGATTGAACTTGCACCTGGGTATGTACCCTGACCAGGAATCAAACCCACCAACTTTTGGTGCACAGGATGCCAACCAACTGAGCCACAGCGGCCAGGGCTCTGCATTCGTTCATCAGGTGGATGGGCTCATCCCCCAGGATGTCCTAAGCGGCAGTCTGGGGTAGCGCCTGAGAATTTGCGTTTCTAATAAATTCCCAGAGGCTGCTGGTTCGTGGACAAGACTTTGAGAACCACTGCTCTTAAAAAAAGAAAAAGAAAAAAAAGGCTTAAATTAAGTGTTTTGGTGCTTTATGTGGGCCCCTTCCCTGAATTACTCTCTTCACTATGATCCTCTTCTGAAGGGAAGGGTGCATTTTTACTGGCCCCCCCACAGGCCGTGTGGGAAGCCACAGGTCTTTGCTGGGCTTCAAGGATATAAAGACCCTAGGATTCTTTCCAGGTACTGATATTCCATTTCCTTCGATTCATTTCCATTCCGTCTTCTGCTTCCTACAGACCCAAGGGCCCCTGGCTTTATGATAATTAAGTGTGAGTCTGAGGCAATCAACAGAGTTATCTGACCACGGAAGGACCCAACCAGGCTTCAATCACACTCATGGCCAGGTCTGCTGAAGCTCCTGGCCCCTGACTCTGGAATGCATCTTTGTCAAGCACTGCTGGGGGGAAGGAGAAGGCAGAAGTGCCCAGAATTCTTTTTTTTTTTTTTTTTTTTTAATTCAAAGGGGGAAAACTGTAAACCCTGGATCTGGAACCAGTTCCAAGAGCAGATAAACAAAGCCTTTTAAATCGCCTATTTGCTTACTGGCCCAAGACTGTTAATATCTGGTTTATTCACAAAAAATAAAAATTATTGCGCTCCTTTATGTAGCTAACACTGTTTTGGAACCTAGGAATACAGCTGTAAATAAGACAGGCAAATGCCAAAACCAGAAAAACATGTATGTCAGGTAGGGGGAAAATACAGCAGGTGCCGAGGTAGAAAAACCATGCCTTTTGCACAACCACCTCCCCAAGTCCTAATGCTTAAAATAGACTGTGCTTCCTCTGGCAAAGGCACATGCCCAACGACAGGATGGGTTCCTGCGATCTGCTCCTGAGGTGCTTCTCCTTCATGATTTGAAAAACAAAAATGATGCAGCCATTATTCGTGAAGTCCCTGGAAACCACTTCTAGTTCACTGAGAAGGTTCCGTTGCATCAGAACATGTTTAAATAACCAACCTGGCATACACAGAGGTTACATTTTTACCCGCAGGTAATCAGCAAAGCTAGCTTTTTTTCATGCACGGCCCAAAACTTCTTAAAAGCAAATGATGAAGACGCTGAAGGTTACAAAAGGAAGTTTAGGTGCTTTGTTGGAACAGTTTCACTGCAAATACATTTTTCAAAGGAGTCAGTGCTGGAGGCACTTAAGAGTTCCAGTTTAATCAGATGATCTTATCCAAAAGAATCCATCCACGCTTCTCCACTTCAGTCATTCTTGGTGAAAATCGGAAGGTGCAAGAAACATAAGCGATGGAGCTTCCTTTATATGAAATATCCTAGTACCCTTTGCTCATGTCTGAATGAATGAAGTCATTATTGCAAGGATTTTTAAATGACAATGATAACTATAGCTACTAACAGCTCCCACTTATTTGACACAGTGACCACTTACTAGCACTAACGGAGCACCTAGTATCACTAACTGAGCACCTCGCATCACTTACAGAGCGCCTACTGCATGCCAAGCACGGCAGAACATTAATTATGTACCAAGCATTTTAGTTCCTTTGTTTCCATTTCTGTTCTTATACCAAGCACTCTATATACACCATCTTAAACATTCCAATGCTGTGAAATCAATATCACCATCATCATCCCGGTTCTACAAATGAGGAAACTGAAATTCAGGAAAAGGAAATAACATCCCCAAGGTCACACCCAGTGAGCACGTGGCAGAGAAGGCACTGAACCCCAAAGCCTTTCTCTTTACAGCCTGGTCCTGCTCCTGCCCCCAGGAGCTAAGATGGCGGGCTGGGTTTTGGGTGGATTAGCAAAAGGCATGTATTCCTCCAAACACTTAGCTATCATCTGCCAGGAAATGGTCATGATGCCTGTGTAAAGCTACGATGGCCAGCATACATGATGGGTGCCCCCACGGCTGTGCAAAAGCACCACCTGGAAACGCTAACCTGGTGCGAGGTTGCCTCCATGAACGTGTGCAACACCACACAGTGAAAGGTCACGGCATAGACTGTCTTCATGCCACCCATGCACCTGGTAGGAGGCCTGTGCGCTGCGATCGCGTGGGTTTGGGGTCTGGGCGGCGGGGGGAGTTAGTGAGTTAGTTATAAACACCCTTAGAAACAGGCATTGAAAGTAGAGTCTTACTGCCTGGGCTGGTGTGGCTTGCCGGGGTCCAACCCCAGCAGGTCCAGGGGTTCCCAAAGGCGTAGACGGAGTCGGCGAAGAAGGAAGGACATGGAGACAGTGTTCAGTTGATCAGCAGCCTCGCCAGGATCTCCAGCCAAGTTCTGGTCTGGATCTCCAGAGAGGTTCTGCTTCGGATCTCCAGCCAGGTTCTGTAGCCATGTTCCCTCACTAGGTTCTCCTGCCAGGTTCTGTCCAGGTTCTCCAGCCAGGTTCAGTCACCAGGTTCTAGTCAGGTTCTCTTGCCAATTTCTGTTGTCAGGTTCAGTCCAGGATCTTTTGCTATGATCTCTTGCTAGGTTCTGTCTCTAGGTTCTGAGGCCAGTTTCTGTCCAGGATCTTTTGCCATGTTCTCTCCAGCGAAGTTCTTCTGTCTCTAGAGAACGTTCTCTGTAGGTTCTGTGCCTAGGTTCTGTCTCTCTCTGTCTCCTCACATCTGTATTTATACCAGTTGATTCCAATCCTATCAATCTCTATTACAAAGGCTAGGGCGTTTCTTATCTCCATTCCAGGGAGTAAAGATTATGTAGCTTAAGCATGATTGTTCATAGTTAAAGTGATTAATTACCCGCCTGGCACTAGTTAAGAGGTTTTATTCCCTCCCTAACTTCAGGGGAAAATCCCTACCTGGGGAAACAATCTTTCTCAGAGAGGAGACCTTGGTTAAAACACATAGTGCCAAGAAGGTGAGCAAACATATTAAGAACAGTATGCCATATATGCCAGGTCCCTTGAAACAGCAAGCATGGACCGGCTCCCGGCAGTGGCTCAGTGGTTGAGCATCGACCTATGTATCAGGAGGTCATGGTTCGATTCCCAGTCAGGGCACATGCCTAGGTTGTGGGCCAGTCCTGTGTGGGGTGTGCAGGAGGCAGCCGATCAATGATTGTCTCTCATCATTGATGTTTATATCCCTTTCTCTCTCTCCCTTCCTCTCTGAAATCAATTAAAAATAATGAGAGAGAGAGAGAGAGAGAGAGAGAGAGAGAGAGAGCAAGCGCAGAGTCTTCCGGCTGACCAATTCTGATAAGATGAGACGGTTGTTGCATTTACGTGCATGTGTGTGTGTGCTGGCATGTGTGTGCAGATGCTGCTTTTGAGGAGGAGGAAGATGATGTGTGCCAATTGGGCAAATGAAGCACCATGTGCAACTGCAAGGAAAAATGCCTCATGGCACGGATACTCTCCCTACAATAGTAAGCCGCAATCATCACTACTTATCAAAGCGCACCTTCCTCCTTATGTGTTCCCCACATCCCACGGTCCCCACGCCCCAAGGATGAAATAGCCGTTCTTCCCCTGCTTTCTTGCACACACAGGACCTCTTCTGTAACCCGGAGAGGCACTGCAAAAGCTGCAAGCCATGACCCTTCACCGAATATCCAGTCCAACGCGTGTATTTCTATCTTGTATGAGAAAAGCAAGGAAATTAAGCAGGAGAGACGGTGCAGTGCCTTCAAGAATGGTACGTGCAAAGCCAAAGCCGGCTGTCATTGAGTTTGAAAAAAATAAACGAAAAGAACAGGGAGAAAAACATGCCTGCTCTGCAGAATACCGTGTAGCTAAAAGTCTTCATTAAATGTTCCAGTGCACGCAGCGGCGTGTTTGTGTGCTTGAGACTCCGCGAGCTATCCTGGAGCTCATAAATACGGAACAGGGACAGTTGCCATAGTAACTAAGTGCTCTTTAATCAATCCCGAAGCACGGAAGCTCACAGGATAGTCTGAAATGGCCAGCACATGAGTTACTGCTGCTGCGGCTATGGGCTTGCAAGGAACTCACAGGCCATCCTCTCCCATGAGATGTTGACAAGTTGGCCGACCTGACCAGCCTTGGTCTTGAACACATGGCACCACCAGACGCTGTCTTGACACTGCATGGAAATCGTGCTCTTGATTTCTTTCCCTTGGCTGCAAGCACCAAGAGGTCCTACAAAAATGGGCCAAACGCTTAGATAGGGAACGTGTCCTTAAATGTGAAGCTTTGACCCAAGTAGCGATGCGCTAGGACAGGTGCCTCTGTCACGCACGAGCCGTGGGCACCGGCTCAATGAGCCGTCACGCCCAACACAGCGGACTCTCTGTACTTCTGCGAAGGGTGAGTGCTCCCCGCACACGGAGTGGTTTGTTTTGACTGTGCAATGACACAGGAGAGCTGTTGCCGTTGATTTTTGCAGTAACTTTTTCCAGGCTAGGAACGTCGCAAGTAATCTTTCATGGGGAAGTCCAACCCTTCGCGACAGACTCCCACTCCCAGTTCCCTCTGACCATCCATCACCGCATGTCAGGGTTCTCCCCCTGGGATCATCCATCTTCTCAGGGGTTTAAAATAAAAAGACCGCGGCTGCACTGCTTTTTCCCCTCCCTGATCTGCCTCGGTAACTTCAGTGCGGGCCATTTTTAAGGCTGCAGATGGTAGCTTAAGCATACATATTTCTAGGTGCCATTAATAAGTAATGAGAATTTTAAAAAATGAAAACATCTATGTACCACAAAGCCCAAAATCATTAGCAAGTGCATCCATTCTCCAGGGGCTGGCTGGTGCTTGCATAACCAGCAGCTCTAATGGCCTGGTTGGGGCCCCGAGCTCAGTGTGGGCTATGGGCGCCCCCTTCAGGATCTTGGGTGAAATGCGTGTTGCTCGCATTTGAGACACTAACTAGTCAGCTGGGTAATTGTTTTTGCTAGAACCTTGCAGGAAATTTTCAAATGAAAAATTTTAGCCCACCTCTAATGGTGTGGTCAGCCAAAAACCTTTCACAGAACCAGCCTTAAGCTAATATTAAAATCAGGCAGGCTAGCCCAGTCAGTGTGGCTCAGGGGTTGAGTGTCAACCTAGGAACCAGAAGGCCACAGTTTGGTTTCCCAGCCAGGGCACATGCCTGGGTTGTGGGCTTGATTCCCAGTGCGGGGAGTGCAGGAGGCAGCTGATCAATAATTCTCTCTTGTCGAGGACCCAAATAAACAAAATCAGAAACGATAGAGGCGAAATAACAACAGACCCCACAGAAATACAAATGATTGTTAAAAAATACTATGGACAGCTCTACTCCAGCAAACTAGACAACCTGGAGGAAATGGACAAATTCCTAGAAAAATACAACATTCCAAAACTCAATCAGGAAGAATCTAAAAATCTCAACAGGCCAATAACTATGGAAGAAATTGAAGCAGTCATCAAAAAGCTTCCAGCAAACAAAAGCCCAGGACCAGATGGCTTCACAGGGGAGTTTTACCAAACATTCAAGGAAGAACTAAAACCTATCCTCCTCAGACTACTACAAAAAATTCAAGAGGAAGGAACACTTCCAAGCTCATTCTATGAAGCCAGCATCACCCTAATACCAAAACCAGGTAAAGACAACACAATGAAAGAGAATTACAGGCCAATATCCCTCATGAATATATATGCCAAAATCCTCAACAAAATCTTAGCAAATCGGATCCAGCAGTACATCAGAAAGATCATACACCATGACCAAGTAGGATTTATCCCAGGGATGCAAGGATGGTACAATATCCGCAAATCAATAAACGTGATACATCACATAAACAAACTGAAAGAAAAAAACCATATGGTCATATCAATTGATGCAGAAAAAGCATTTGACAAAATTCAACACCCATTTTTGATAAAAGCTCTCAGCAAGGTGGGAGTAGAAGGATCATACCTCAACATAATAAAAGCCATATATGACAGGCCCACAGCCAGCATCATACTCAATGGACAAAAACTAACACCATTTCCCCTAAGAACAGGAACAAGACAGGGATGCCCCCTCTCACCACTCCTGTTCAATATAGTACTGGAAGTGTTAGCCATTGCAATTCGGCAAGAAGAAGAAATAAAAGGCATCCAAATTGGAAAAGAGGAAGTAAAACTGTCCTTATTTGCAGACGACATGATATTATACATACAAAACCCTAGAGACTCCATCAAAAAGCTACTAGACTTAATACATGAATTTGGCAATGTAGCAGGATACAAAATTAACCCCAAGAAATCTGAGGCATTTCTATACACCAATAGTGAACTTTCAGAAAGAGAGATTATAAAAACAATCCCGTTTACCATCGCACCAAAAAAATTAAGCTACCTAGGAATAAACTTAACTAAAGAGGTAAAAGACCTCTACTCAGAAAACTACAGGACGTTGAAAAAAGATATAGAGGAAGACATAAACAGATGGAAGAACATACCGTGTTCATGGATTGGTAGAATCAACATCATTAAAATGTCCATACTACCCAAAGCAATCTATAAATTCAACGCACTTCCCATTAAAATACCAATGGCATACTTCAGAGATCTAGAACGAACTCTCCAAAAATTCATCTGGAATAAAAAAAGACCCCGAATAGCTGCAGCAATCCTGAAAAAGAACAAAGTAGGTGGGATCTCAATACCAGATATCAAGTTGTATTACAAAGCCACTGTTCTCAAAACTGCCTGGTACTGGCACAAGAATAGGCATATAGATCAATGGAATAGAATAGAGAGCCCAGAAATCGGCCCGAACCAATATGCTCAATTAATATTTGACAAAGGAGGCAAGAACATACAATGGAGCCAAGATAGTCTCTTCAATAAATGGTGTTGGGAAAACTGGACAGATATATGCAAGAAAATGAAACTAGACCACCAACTTACACCATACACAAAAATAAACTCAAAATGAATAAAGGACTTAAATGTACGACAGGAAACCATAAAAATTCTAGAAGAATCCAAAGGCAACAAAGTCTCAGACATATGCCGAAGCAATTTCTTCACTGATACAGCTCCTAGGGCACTTGAAACTAAAGAGAAAATGAACAAATGGGACTACATCAAAATAAAAAGCTTCTGCACAGCAAAAGAAACCATCAACAAAACAACGAGAAAACCCACTGTGTGGGAAAACATATTTGCCAATGTCATATCTGATAAGGGCCTAATCTCCAAAATTTATAGGGAACTCATACAACTCAATAAAAGGAAGATAAACAATCCAATCAAAAAATGGGCAAAGGACCTAAATAGACACCTTTCAAAAGAGGACATTCAGAAAGCCAAGAGACATATGAAAACATGCTCAAAGTCACTAATCATCCGAGAGATGCAAATCAAAACAACAATGAGGTACCATCTCACACCTGTCAGAATGGCTATCATCAACAAATCAACAAACGACAAGCGCTGGAGAGGATGTGGAGAAAAAGGAACACTTGTGCACTGCTGGTGGGAATGCAGACTGGTGCAGCCACTATGGAAGACAGTATGGAGTTTCCTTAAAAAACTGAAAATGGAACTCCCATTTGACCCTGTGATCCCACTCCTAGGAATATATCCCAAGAAACCAGAAACACCAGTCAGAAAGGATATATGCACCCCTATGTTCATAGCAGCACAATTCACCATAGCTAAGATCTGGAAACAGCCTAAGTGCCCATCTGTAGATGAATGGATTAGAAAACTGTGGTACATCTACATGATGGAATACTATGCTGCTCTAAAAAGGAAGGAACTCTTACCATTTGCAACGTCATGGATGGAACTGGAGAGCATTATGCTAAGTGAAATAAGCCAGTCAATGAAGGAAAAATACCACATGATCTCACTCATTCATGGATAATAGAGACCATTATAAACTTTTGAACAATAATAGATACAGAGGCAGAGCTGCCTCAAACAGATTGTCAAACTGCAGCGGGAAGGCCGGGGAGGGTTGGGGGGCAGGAGGTAGGGGGGTAAGAGATCAACTAAAGGACTTGTATGCATGCATATAAGCATAACCAGTGGACATAAGACATTGGGGGATAGGGGAGGCTAGGGGACTGTCTAGGGCGGGGGGATAAAATGGACACATATGTAATACCCTTTGTAATACTTTAAGCAATAAATTAAAAAAAAATAATTCTCTCTTGTCACTGATGTGTCAATCTTTCTCTCCCTCTCCCTTCTTCTCTGAAATCAAGAAAAATAAATTTTAAAAAATCAGATAGGTAAAATAAACGGGAATATCTTGCAAGAAAAAATATCCCATAAATATTGACATGTCCATTTATTCATGTGATTCAATAGTGCTTCTGCACTAGATGAGCACCGCTTAAAATGTTAATGAACAAAATTAATATAAGACAGGCAGCCATGACGTCCTCGCCTTCCCACTCCCTTCCATGGCCTGAACCTGTTCTCTCTCACTTAATCCCCAGCCTTCACTGCTTGCCCCCAGATCTTTCTCTCAGTGCCTCATTTTCTCTCTCCCACATGTTTAGTCTTGATTCTCGGGGCCAGACATCTCATTTACTCTTCTCGCCAATGTGGTCCTATGCCCAGGACGGTGCTGATAAAAGAATGATCTTCTTTGAACATCAATGGCATCTTGTTTCTGCCTCTCGTGTGATATTTTTAACGCATTCCTTAGACTGAGAGCTTTTGGCTTCATAGCTCATCTTCTCTCTCTCTCTCTCTCTAGATGGCCAACTTCGTAAGGGCAGAGCCTGGCTCTTAGACAACCTTGACCCTCATGCCTGGCTCACAGCGGCGCCCCAGTCCTGAGATCGTGTGAATGAAGGAACATGGGAGGCCAACTCTCTTTTCACTTCAATTTCTTCCTTATTAGAACTGCTTAACGAGGTGATTGTTCCCCGCCCTCAAAAGTGAAGCGGACACAAGGAAAGTCAGTCCAGGGTGGCAGTTCTTCTTCCTCTCCTTGGAAAATCCATCCAACCTATCTTCCTCTTCATGCATTCATCCTTTCAGCATCAGTTATTGATGACTTGCGACAAATTAAAAGCACAAGGTGAGAAAGTGCTCTATTTCTTACTTGTCTTCTCACCGTAATTGTTGTTAAATAAAACCTTTCCAATTTTCCTTTATGCCATTTCTTTATTTTCCTTCAGTTTTACTGAGATATGAGTGACATAGCACTGTGTGAGTTTAAGGTGCACAACGCATTGATTTGATACACTTACCTATTGCAAAATAATTACCACTTTCATCACGTCACATAATTACCATTTCTTTTTTTGTGGTGGGAATAGTAAAGATCTACTCCCTTACAACTTTCAAGCATATAATAGAATTTCTGCCATTTCTTTACATACACATAGACATATTTATTTCAGAGAGAAAGGGAGAGGGACAGAGAGAGAGATGAAACATCATTGATGAGAGAGAATCATTGATGGGCTACCTCTTGCACGCACCCTACTGGGGATCAAGCTCACACGCACCCAGGCATGTGCCCCAACCGGGAATCAAACCGAAACCTCCTGCTTCATAGGCCAAAGCTCAACCACTGAAGCATGCTGGCCTGGCTGCCATTTCTTTATCACATCATTCTTCCATGCAGTGTGGAAGGCTCTATATCCTTCTCACTCACCCATTCAACGTTTACGGTACTTTTACTCTGGGCTGAACTGGGCCAGACCCTGGGGATATAGAATTAATTAAAACATAAAACTAGAGCATGATTCACCACTCCTTACCTGTGGACTGGGCAGTGACTTCCTTCTAAAAGGCACAATATTATGGAAAGGGGAAGAAATGAGCAACTATACCGTGCGGACGCCTGACTAACCCCACCCCAGCCAGCAGATCTAGGTCAGCATCAACAGTGGAAAGTCATGTTGATAGCATGCGCCGTCGGAAGGATGTGGTGAAAACAGTACTTTACTTATGTGGCCTTCCTCCTATAACCCATAACCCAAGGCTGATAATGAGAAAAAGGAGACATCAGAAAAATCACAAGAGAGGAACATTCTTCAAAATACCTTCCCAGTCCTCCCCAAAACTGCCAGGATCATCAAAAACAAAGAAAGTCAGAGAAAGTGTCAAAGGCCATAGGAGCCTAAGGAGCTATGACGACTACGTGGAGGGGAGCCACACTGGAAAGGGGATGTGAGGCAAAAACTAAAGAGATCTCAATGAAGTATGGACTCTAGTTAACAATAACATACCAGCGTTGGCTCATTAATTGTAATGCACCCAGTAACGTAAGATAATAATGGAAACTGGGTGTGGAGTATATGGGAACTCTGTACTATCTTTGCAGCATTTCTGTAAACCTAAAATTGTTCAGAAATAAAACACTTATTTGTTTAAAATGGGATTAGACTTCAAGAATGTCAATGAGAGTACCAGGCTCATGTAGCTCAGTGGTTGAGTGTTGACCCATGAACCAAGAGGTCCCCGGTTCAATTCCTGGTTAGGGCACATGCCTGGGTTGCAGGCTTGATCCTCAGTAGGAGGTGTGCAGGAGGCAGCCAACAGATGTTTCTCTCTCATTGATGTTTCCATCTCCCTATTCCTCTTCTCTAAAATCACTAAAAACATATTTTAGCCTGACCGGCATGGCTCAGTGGTTTTAAGTATTGACCTATGAACCAGAAGGTCATGGTTCGATTCCTGGTCAGGGCACCTGTCTGGGTTGTGTGGCAGCCGATCAATGATTCTCTCTCATAATTGATGTTTCTATCTCCCTCACTCTTCCTCTCTGAAATCCATAAAAATATATTTTTTAAAAAACGTATTTTTTAAAAAAGAATGTTCATGAGAGAGAAAAACAGTGAGTAAAGAGTATTGTGAGTGTGTCGCAACCAACAGAACTCAGTCTGCAGGGTGAGAGGAGGCGGCTGTGACGTGTGGGTAGTGTCAAAGGCAGCATGCGCACAGCTAGAGACGCTAAAAATACTGTTGCACATCAGAGAGGGCCTCGCTGAGGTCAGCAGCATACATTTTGGGCAGGAACAGCCAGCCCAGATGAACAGCTTTCTCATAACAACCAAGAATAGAGATAGCTGGTGCTATGACCGACCTACATAAGGAATCAGCCGTTTCTGCAAAATTCTCTCTTTGAATATGAACCACGATAAACACGCTTTCTCCTTGTTCAAATATTCTTTCAGACTCATTATTCTACAAAGCCTCCTCTTCAACTGCCCCCTTCCCTCCTGTTTCCGGATTTCTGCAATTTTCACACTGAAAAAGATGAGTAATGATAGTGGGGAAAATTCTGACGCCGGCGCAGGGAGCGTCCTTAAATGAAAGGGTTAGAGAAGCAAGAAATGGAATAATTCAAAGAAATCCAAGTAAATATTTCCTGCCATGTAAAAATACAATTTCTTTGTTTTTCAAAAAAGAAAAAATTAAAAAAAGAAAAAAGAAAAAGTTTCCAGTTTTGTTTTTTTTAAAGAGCCCGAGGGCAGAGAAATACAGCCCTGTGCTCACCTGCCCCCCGGGTCACCGCAGGCAAAAACAAGCCGAGAAATGAAAACGTGCTGCGAGAAGGACGCCAGCCGCACTGGATACATAGAAAGGAGCCATCATGAACCGGAGCCTCTCTTGGTGTAACCCTTCCTTAGGTTTCACATGTAATATCTCATGGCTTCCAAGAAAAACATAACGTAGGCACAACAACAATTCGTCATCTCATTGAACTGATGAGATGGTGGCTATTCAGAGACCTTCAGTGGCCTGGATGGGCCTGCCTCCCCTCCCCCCCTCCCCCGGCATCGATGGAGCTGGGGCCCCAACCACACGCTGTGCGGGTTTCCACTGTGCACCCAGGTGAGCACGACAAGCAGCCGTAGATGGAGAAGACTCAGGCGAATAATAAATGCCAATATGTATCTTGACCCCAAAAGACACATACTGGTATATGGACATGTAAATATGTCAGAAATATTAAAGAACTGATGGAAGAGATAGAAAGAAACTTAGAAGCACAAACGTTTTGTCCTTTGACCTTAAGTTAGTTATTCTTAGACTCGAAGAGGAGAAATAAAGCAGGTAATAGGTAGATCTTTGAAAAAACATCTGGATCGTTCCGTGCTGTTCAGAAACAACCTCACAGGAAGGGAAGGACAAACCGTGTTATAGAAGCCGGTGGCTAACGCTTGTGAGCGAGTGGTCTAAATTTATATCCTCGAAAAACATGACTCAAGGCGACATAATCACGGCCTATAAATATCCTCCGAGCAACAGTAGGTGGTAAATAAAGGAGGCGAATGATGCATAACCTTAGGTCCAGGTCATTGCTCTTTGTCCCGCTGTCTAAGGAAGACAAGGCTTCACACCTGAGCTGGTGGTGTCCTCAGAAATAAACACTTCGAGGAGCGCTTCCTCTCCCTGCCGATAGCGCGCTTGCAAACACGGTGAACGTGCCTAAAACCCGCCAAACTTTCTGCGAGAAGTGTGGCAAGCATCAACCCCACAAAGTCACACAGGGCAAGACGGGCGAGGATGCTCTGTATGTGCAGGGAAAGCAGCGTTGTGACAGGAATCACAGTGGCTATGGTGGGCAGACTAAGCCGATTTTCTGAAAAAAGGCAAAAGCTAGACAGAAGATGGTGCTGAGGCCTGAATGCGTTGAGCCCCACTGCAGGTCTAAGAGGATGCTGGCTCTGAAGAGATGCGAGCCTTTGGAACTGGGAGGTGATAAGAAGAGAAAGGGTCAAGTGACCCGGTTCTAAGCTTCATGCTTTGTTTTATTATATGACAATAAAATCTTGATATGTTTACTTAAAAAAAAAAATTTTGAAGAGAGAGTAAGGCTGGGAGCCGCTGGAGGTATGGGGGCGGGGCTGAAAGTACCACAGGGAGGGGCCTCTGATGGAGCTCCATTAAAAAATAAGTAAATAAAATAAAAAAGAATTAGACTGGAGCCGGGCCTGCGTGGCTCAGTGGTTGAGTGTCGACCTGTGAACCAGGAGGTCACGGTTCAATTCCCCATCAGGGCACATGCGCAGGTTGTGGGCTTGATCCCCAATATAGCGAGTGCAGGAGACAGCCGGGCAATGATTCTCTCTCATCATTGATGTTTCTATCTCTCTCTCCCTCTCCCTTTCTCTCTGAAATCAATAAAAGTTTGTTTTGTTTTTAAAGAATTAGACTGCAGTGTCACATCACTCCACAAGGTATTTTTATTTCTCCCTTATCTTTGAAAAGGAATAATAAAGAATAGGATCAAACCCAAAAAAGCTTTCAGTTACTGGACTACTTGACTGAGAGAACAAATGGACGGTGGACAATACTAGTAAGTTTGCTAGAAAGTGCTCTGCGTTGATGTCAGGAGATAGCAGGGCACCAGATCTCATGACCAGCCTACAAGTTTGCAAAGTTGAAGACACTGGGTCAGGCTTCTCATCTCAAACCTGTCCCAGACCCTGCCGTGTTACAGTTTTCTCATGCCCGTAAGGCGATCATGTTGTAAATCACATTCTAGATAGGCAAAGCATTTTAAGATCACTGAAATAGTCACACAGGCAAATTACTACTAATTATTATCATCATTATGACTCTCCCAGATGCTATGCTTCAAAAACATCATTTCCCCCAAATCTTTCTTCCACATGATCATTTTCTCCCTCTTAAAATTCTCTAGGTTTCCTGATTAAGTCTCATGAACTCCTCAAAGCCACAAGTTATTTCAAAAGACTTATCTGGTCCCAGCACTTGGAGCAGCCTAAGTTGTTTGAATTGCAGCAGAAATGACCCTGGGAGGCCCCTGCCACGTACAATAGCTCTGGTAGAGTGACATTTAAAATATCAGGAGCTTTCTAAACACAGCAGGCTCAGTTCATCAACCACAGCCCGACCCAAACCCCAGCACCATTCTCCCGCTGCCTCCCCAAGGCCGATGCTTCCAGCTGTGTAGAGCAGCGGCCTGCATTTTGTTTGACTCGCCATTTATTTTGCAGGGAGAGGGGCCTAGATCCTTTGACAACCAGATATTTCGTCCTCAAATGGACAATGGCTCCCTTATTAACGTAATAACAAAGACCCTGGTTGTGCCTCATTGTTGGTATCCTATGTAAATAAACCACCATTTACTGCACTCTCTAAAGGCAACTTGCAATGATCAACTATGAACTGGTCCCTGAGTTGGGACAAATGCTCAAAGGAGAGTGGAGAGTGTCGAGTTCAAAAACACAAGTACTTCCTTAGGGGATCTTCGGGGTTTGTTTTTAAGTTCCTAACAGTGGTAGCCCCCTGCTTCTCCAATGGTCTTCTTTTCCCCAGAGGGTAGCCCAGGAGGGCAATTGGAATTAGGTCTTTGTGATAACAGCACCCCCAAGAAACTGTAGACTTTTCCATATTACAATGAAAATACCTAAAACACTATGAAAATTAGAAAGAGCCTATACAATAAGGTAGAAGGCCCTACCATAGCCCTGTTTATACAGGCACACGTGCACGCGCGCGCGCACACACACACACACACACACACACACACACGTGTTACAGCATTTTGAATTTTTCCCATTACAACAGTAAAGTTTATAAAAACCACAAGTCAGGATGCAGGTGTTGTCTGTGCTCACATTCTGTAAAGAGAAGTTAGCAGAGCTCCGGCTGCTACTGAGTGCTTTCCTGAGCTGGAATTTGCCAGGCCTGCACTATTAACATAGAATTATGGAAATTGGAAACAAAAAGCTGGCGTCTACTGGGAATGATAGGCTCAAGATGAACTCAGCTGGAAAATTTGGCTAACTGAAAGTGACATCCTTTGTGCGGGAATTTTTCCATCTGAAAGCTTTAGCAAGGCTGTAATTATTTTGAGTTTTCAATTCATCCCTTTCAAGCGAAGCCTTTTATTTTCCTCGTTGCTCTGTACCTTTCCTTTGTGTGAATTCGGGCGTTTGCCAAGCACTGAAGTGGTAAATTCATATTGGTTTTATACATATATACATTCCCGGGGAAGAGCAAGCAACACAACTTTTGTGTCCTCTCTGCCAAGAAAAACAAAGGAATATTTGTACATCAAAACCTTTTATCTTGTGCACAGGCTCAAAATACCTGCGCACGGCTAAATAAATCACCCAAGAAGAAAAGGCTGATTAAGGCCAATGAAGAATTTCTTTGCAAGTTAGTGCGTTTTCTGCACCGTGAATCCAGGGAATGCAGGAACTTCGACTTACCTTGTGGCTTTTGGGTCCCAAATCACAATGTCAGCATCTGATCCTACAGCTATTCTCCCTTTCCTTGGATAGAGATTAAAGATCTTAGCTGCATTTGTGCTGGTAACCGCCACGAATCGGTTTTCATCCATTTTGCCACTGTGCTGTAAAACCATTCAAGGAAAAAAAAATGCATCTGTTCTAATGATCCATAGGTAAGAATCTCCTGTCAATCAAACTTGTATCTCTTGGAACCAAATAGAATTGCATCTAAGTTCTTATGTTGTGGAGCCAAACACACCTCATAATGATAAATGATGGGAATGATGGGGTAGCCTATGGAAGCCCAAAGATAACTGTTCAAAAATACATCAGCTTAAAAAAAAAAAAAATACAGCCACTGTGTTTTTTCACCATCCTCAGAATCGCATAGACAACAGCAAAATGTTAGGAATGGTATTTCTAATTCTCGTTTGAAGTTCACCACCACCACCTACTACATTTATTTTTGCAGACCCAAGATGTATGAGTCATCGTGAAGACATAAGATGGAGTGTTATAGAGGTAAGGTAAGACAGACTTTTAAATCAGGTGACAACACTTTTTGGAAGAGAAAGGATCAGCTCAAGAATTTCAATTTTGTGCAATTAACTTTACATGAACCAAGAATTATGGACAGTCTGTTACAAAAGTTTTTTAAATGGACAGACATTAGAGGTCTGTGACCCCATTAAAGTTACTTTTTTAATGTTGAGAGTTTATCTCTACATACATTTATATGGTAAAAGCATCTTTAGATTTATTTCATCATCAAAGGGTCCCTGTCTTAAAAAAAAAATTACTATGTCCTGAAAGTAATATTACCATAAGTAAATTGTCTGAATGTTTCACAAAATAACATTGATTATTGCATCATACTAAGAAATATCCAGTCACTTGAAAACCATTGACATACTTGGGAAACGTGATTGATTATGAAAATCTGCTGTAATAAAGATACTCATTGTAATAAACACAAGTTCAAAGAGAAAGGTTGGAATGTTATCAAGAAAATCTAAGAAAAGAGAAAGAGAAGAGAAGTCATCTGGGATGGTTAGAGTCAGGGAAGAGAGCAAGGGGGGCGAAGAAGATCATTGCTAGATCGAGATGTTTTCAAGATCCTTACATGTATATTAATTGTTCAACTCTCATCCTAAAAGTAATGAAGAAAATTAAAGGGTGTTAGAAGAGTAGCATGAACAGACCTCCGTTTCTGAAGGGTGACTCGCGCACTGGAGTACAGAACAGATTGTAGCAAGCCAGGCCGGGGGCAAGGGCACCAGCTGTGGAGACCACTGCAGTGGGCCTCAAACTAGAGTGGTAGACATGAAGATGGACATGAGAAGGCATTTTGGAAACAAAACTGACAGTACCTGTTAGTTAGAGTTAGAAGTGAGTGGTGTTTGTAGGGGATTCTGACGCCTGAGACATGATTAATGTGTCATCTAAGGGAAGGTCTCCAGGCGATGGGCAAGAACGCACAATAATGGGGACCTCAGGTCTAACCAGCCAGGTGTCCCCTGCTGATCTTTGCCACTACACATGGCAACTGGCTAGACAGGTTAACCTGTGAACCATTAGCCATTTATTCTTCTCCATCCTCAGGGAGAAATTTTTAAGTGAGGGGGATTTAAAAAATCTTTGTCTAGACTTTAAATTATGACTTATGTGCCCTCATACAGCTGTTTTTAAAACATTACATCCTTGCCCTAACCGGTTTGGCTCAGTGGATAGAGCGTCAGCCTGCGGACTGAAAGGTCCCAGGTTCGATTCCGGCCAAGGGCATGTACCTTGGTTACGGGCACATCCCCAGTAGGGGGTGTGCAAGAGGCAGCTGATTGATGTTTCTCTGTCATCGATGTTTCTGTCTCTCTCTCCCTCTTCCTTCCTCTCTGAAATCAATAAAAATATATTAAAAAACAAAACAAAACACAGGCAGGATCTTGTGAAACTCACCACGCCTTTTTCCCATATGACTGACATCCGGTCCTCAACACCGTTCACCCCGTTGGGAATCTTAGTAAAATCATCCTTCCCAAGAGCTTTCTGGCAGGTGTTGAACGTGCAGTTGTCAGTCCCCGTTGTGGTCAGATCACCACTGTAACAGAAAACCCCCCAGAGGATGAGGGTGAGTAGACAGAACGGGTCAGGAGGAAACCACCACAACCTTCCCTGGTCTCCTGACTCCCTTCGCAACTGAGTGTCAGAAAACTGCAGCGGGAAAAGAGTAGTTTTTTCAAGGACATATTTCACCCACTCCCATCCCTGCTGTAGGAGGCACTTTTGGAGAATACTCTTACAAGAAGCACGATGATATGTTCTAAGCTCGGTTCCATCACTTACGGGTTCTGTGATTACAAGTTTGTCCGATGCTCAGTTTCTCATCTAGAAATCGATAATTATATGAGCTTGATGACAATTATTTCAAGATCATTGGCAATAATGAAAGTAAAGGTTCCTAGTGAGGAAGGTACTACCCAAGATGCACCATGGGGAGCCACATGAGCAGAGGCAGGTCCTCTGGGGCAGCCCCTGGCCAAATTCCGGGGCAGCCCCTGGAATGTTGAGATGAGTGGAGACATGACATTGGTGGACGATGTTGATGTCAGCAGTGACAGGAATCCTGCTTTGACTTCTGAATAACCTTGGGGATGTAGAAGTGTGAAGGAGGGAAGAGGCTGAAAGGAAAGGGCAAGTGAACTCTTATATCGTCTGTTGTGAGAAGTTCTCTGTTAACTTGGATATGAGGATCTGTGAATGGGGAGTGTCAGGATATCCATGAAGGATGCAATTCTCACAAAAACATCATAATGTCTCCGAAAGTAGTGTCTCTGAAAATAGTTCCGATGGCCTTTCATGAGGATAACCTACTCACAGGGAGGATTTTGCTTTTCCACCCCCTAGAGTGGTTCAGCCCTTGATTGTAACCTATTATACCTGTACAACAGGTACATCGGTTCCCAGGTTATATCACCATAGGAAAAAAGTCAAGAATATTCTGT
Source organism: Myotis nattereri (assembly GCF_964212035.1). NCBI lineage: Eukaryota > Metazoa > Chordata > Mammalia > Chiroptera > Vespertilionidae > Myotis > Myotis nattereri. Next base: position 14,791,879 of record NC_138092.1, read on the forward strand.
AGGATAAAAATAAAGCATAATGAAGAGACCTGGCTCTAGGCAACAAGAGACAGAAAAGACAAGGAAAAAAGTCAGAAGAGAATAAAATTTCAGTAAAAATGATCTGATTTCTCTGTGTCCAGGAGAGAGATTTTGACACTATTTCATCACATAATTAAGCCAATGCTCTTTGGTCTCCAGATGAAGGACAGTCCCAGAGCCTGTCAGGTCAAGTAGAACAGAATACTGGGAAGTCAATGGAAGGTCCAGATGGTAAAAAAAAAGATCTCTGTTCAAAACCGAAACTCATCAAACACCTCATTTTGGCAAAAACACTTCACAGTCATCTGCTCAATGATTACTTAGCCAATAGATTCATGAGGTAGTCAGGAGTTGAAGGGTCTGGTCTCAAGGGAGGCCCCATAACGTAGTGGGCTGCGTGGTGCCATTCTTTATTCCAGTAGTGAGTGCCATCTGTGCCCAGACTTGCTGCTATGGGTTCTCCAAACACCACCTTCCCTGGAAAGTTAAAAGGAAGCATTCAGCACCTTACCATGTTCTTAAAAGAAACCAACTGACAGACATGTAAATATTCGTCTCTCCCGTCTTCGTAAAGGATAATATGAATCCTAAACCTTTAGTGAGCAGGATTTAAAAATAAAAACTACTTTTTTAATGGAGCATTTACCATGTCCCAGCCAATGTGCATTGTATATTATGGCAATGGTTGTACCCACTCACTGATATCAGACCTGGCCACGTGGATGACTTTGGCCAATTAAATAGGAATGGCAGCGCCATGTTCTGCTTCCAAGCAGGAGTTGTTAAAACCACAGCGAGCCCTAGCTGGTTTGGCTCAGTGGATAGAGCATTGGCCTGCGGACTGAAGGGTCCCAGGTTCGATTCTGGTCAAGGGCACATGCCCAGGTTGCGGGCTTGATCCCCAGTGGGGGGCCTGCGGGAAGCAGCCAATCAATGATTCTTTCTCATCGTTGATGTTTCTCTCTCTCTCTCTCTCTCTCTCTCTCTCTCTCTCTCTCTCTCTCTCTTCCTCTCTGAAATCAATGGAAATATATTTTTTAAAAAACAACAATAACCACAGTGAGCCACACCATCCCCATTCCCTCTGTCGTGAGACCAGCAGAGGCTGCCCCGTGACTTGTGTCTCAGGTGGCAGAGAATAGGGAGCAGAGGCGGAGCCAGCCCACGATGGACATGAGTATGAATGAGAAATGAAATCACTGTCGTTGTAAGCCAATAGTGTTTTAGGTTCATTTGTTACTGCAGTATAACCGAGCAAAAGCTGACTGATACATGTGCCATTCTAACGGAATCGTCTCAAAACCCTACATAGGAAATACTATTATCTCTATTAAAAGATGAGGATAGAGTTTATGGGGTTAAATGATTTCTCTATAGTTACATTACATGCACTTGATATCGATGGAGAGCAGGAGGTAGGATTTGGGTCCAGGCATTTTGACTCCAGGGGTCCTAACTGCTATGCTATGCTACCCCGATGACAATTATCCTCCGGTCATATGGAGTTCAACCCCAGAGTATCTCTGCTGCAAATAAATTGGTAACCTTTTCACACCCTTAAGGAAAAAAGCTCCCTCTAAAAACATATTAAGTGAAAGAACACAGATAAAATTGTAGCCAGAAATGCATATTTAAAAAATCATGCAAATGAGGCCATCAAAGCACACAATGTTAGAAAAGTTGATAGTGGAAGGGAATTTGAATTTAAAATCAGAATCCTTACCTCTGATTAGCATTTGTCAGAATAATAGATTCTCTAGCACCCACCTGATCATATCCAGGCAGTCATAAAGGAGAGCGCCTAGTAAAGAGATGTTGGCTTACCAAGTTAGCTCACTCCAGCTCATCGGAGGCCAGATTTGAGTTAAAATCCTGCTGTATACGGGAAATTAACTGCTTTCCTCAGGGAGCACTGACAGTGGATGGCCACCAGCTGCCCGAGTCATCTTAAATTGGAAAGTAGCACCCTATTATCTCACAGATCATTTCTCCCTCAAACTAGCCACTGTCCTCCAGCTAACCTAGGAGTAATGAAAAACCAGGAAAGCAAGGCTTACTGGAGCCTAACGAATGTTATATCCTATGTCACCGAGTATCAGACCTTGGTCAATAAAAGTTACCCCCCAGGGACTAGCCGCTGCTAACACACACACACTGTAGGTGGTCCCAGCCCCCTCCTGTTGGTCACTGTCCGAGTCCCAGGAAAGGGGAAATACCCTTTAGTTAGCATCTCTTTCTGGTGTCTGAAACAAGCAATCGTTTTTAATATAAACTAAGAGCTAACGTGCTATTTTCTGGAGAGGTTACAGGATGGACACACTACTTTATTTGCAGGTATGAAGAGATCTCTGTTCCGAGAGGACTTCTTACAGGTGCGTGGACAATGAGAAACTCAGGGACTTGATCAGCAATCACTTTGTAAGTTGCCAACTCGGGAGTCCCCATGGTGCTTCCTCATAGAGGAAGGGTCCTGGCCACTTGTTCTGTTCAATCATTTGGGCCATCAAGGTGACAAGGGAACACTGTTCCAAAAGTTCTACAGTTGTAATAGTGCTCGGGAAATACTCAAAGTGTCAGCATCTACCAGGAGTCTGCCAGGACTGTTGTGAAACCAGAGAACAGCTAATTTCCTCGGAAGGGCTTAGCTCCTTTAAAATGTGACCGCCGCTCTTTCGTATCCAACAAGCTCTTTGTTAGCTGGGCTATTTTCAACAGTCTCTCCATTAAGCATCTGGAAATATCAAAAAACTGGAAACTGAAAGCGGAAACATTCCCAACTGCTCTTCCCCTATTTTACAATGGTTCTAGACATTTTCAAAGGACTGAACAGCATGCAAGAAATAAAACGGGGAAAGCAAACAAGGGGCCTGGATAAGCCATAAATTGGAAAATCAAACTAAGCAATTCAGCATAATTGTGGGTTCTGTTAGATTTGGGCTAAACATAAAGTCATAGCAAAGATAGCTAACATATGTATAGCATTCTATAGTTTGCAAATATAGCTTGAAGGTCATATATCTCATTTGACCTTCATGGCAACCCTCATGCTGGTTTGACAATAAACTAATGCTCAATAAGACTAACTAAAGTGCCCAAGACACTAGGGTAGTAAGTGGTTCACCAGAATTAGAACCCTAGCATTCCGCTAGCATATCATGTATATGCACTATGTTACTAGGAAACATGCCATTTTTCATTTCTTGGTAAAGAGCGTGTATTTTTATTTTTTTAATGTTTTCTTTTTCATTGTTTTTTTTTAATTGAATTTATTGGGGTGACGTTGGTTAATAAAACCATACAGGTTTCAACTGTACAACTCCATAACACATCATCTATCTGCACACTGCATGGTGCCTCACCACCCAAAGTCAAGGCTCCTTCCACCACCATTTATCCCCTTTGCCCTCTCCACCTCCCCCCACTCCCACCTCCCTTCCCCTCTGCTAATCACCTTACTGTTGTCTGTGTCTGGTTGTTTTTGTTTTTATTTTTTGCTTAATCCCTTCATCCTTTTCACCCAGCCCCCCAACCCTTCTACCCTCTGACAACTGTCAGGCTGTTCTATGTATCTATGAGTCTGCTTCTATTTTGTTGGTTTATTTTGTTCATTAGATTCCACATATAAGTGAAATCATATGGTGTTTTTCCTTCTCTGATTGGCTTATTTCACTTAGCATGATACCCAGGTCCATCCATTTTGTTGCAAAGGGTGATATTTCCTTCTTCTTTATGGCTGAGTAGTATTCCCTTGTGTAAATGTACCACAGCTTTTTTATCCACTCATTTACAGATGGGCACTTGGGCTGCTTCCCAATCTTGGCTATTGCATATAACACTAAGAACATGTATTTTTAAAGGTTGAAGTCAACCACAAGCTATTTGTGGATGCGGCTGAGCAATTTTCCAATTTCACTTCCCGGTTTCACTTCCGACTCTTAGCAGGTTGGTCGTGAAAAGTGCTGTACCTGTCCCGTCCGGTACCTCCGGATCACATTGAGACCAGGTGGCTCCAACAGCTCTTGGGAGATGGTACATGTTCACCATTAATGTCCTTCCCCCTATCCCGGCAAGTTTCCCATTATGTTGTAGCCTGTCTACCCATACACACTCTCTCCTTGTCTGTCCATCTTTTGGCTCAAAACCAAAAAAGACTCTGCACTTATGATGCAATCTCACACTTACAGGAGTTTTTCCCTCTGAGGGATTCTAAAGATTTTCAAATAATGAAACATGTCAAAACAGTCTAAACTCCCTCCTGACCAGATAACCCATGAATTAGGTGAAAGCGATGGAGCAGACGTTTACACCTTGTCTGGATTTGGGAGCGGCACTTAATCAAGTCGCAGAGACACTGGCGTAGGTGCCAGGAGTGGAAGCATTGGCTACCAAGCAGAAATCCAAACACAGTTATAAAAATAGCTGTTCCTAGCTAGAAGGGTTTGTTTTGATTTAAAATATTACATTTACAAAGGAAGACGATAACTGAGAAGGAAAATACACAGAAGGTCACACAGGTTTAGGTTCAAACCCTGATGTTGCTACTTGTTCGCTGGTGACCTTGTGCAAGACGGGTCCTTGCTCTTAGTCCCAGTTTTCTCATCTATGAACTGGGATCCCAATGTCCCTCTGGTGTGGCAATTTTGTGAGGCTCAAATAAATTCATGTATAGGAAAGTATCTAGCATCTTCCTGCGACCCTGGAGTCACTTCATGACTTGAACTGAACTGTGTCCCTTGCCAAAATTCAAATTTAAAGGCCTACCCCCTAGTATCTCAGAAGGTGACTGTATTTGGAGATAGGGTCCTTTACAGAGTAATTATATTAAAATGAGGTCATTAGTGTGAGTCTTAATCCAATATGACTGGGGTCCTTATAAGAAGAGGAAATTTGGACATAAACATTATGTGAAGACACAGGAAGGGAGGGGAGAGACAGAGAGAGAAACATCGATGTGAGAGACACACATCGATTGGTTACCACCACATGTGCCCCAACCAGGGGCCGAGGATCAAGTCTGCGACCAAGGTATGTGCCCTTGACCAGAATCAAACCTGTAAACCTTCGGTATGCGGGCTGATGCTCAAACACTGACCCACACCGGCCAGGGCTGGTTTGGTGTTCTTTATGTCCAACCCTCCCCTACTCCCTTTCAGATCCTGTTTGATCACATGCCTTGATCACATGCCAGGGGTGTGAAATCTTTCATGATGATTTACTCTCAGAGATCTGCTACCTCTTCGACAACTGTGCATTAGAGTATTCTCACCAATACTTTTGCGATAAGTCTGACTCAACTAGAACATTTGGGGTGACATTTTAAATATTCCCTATTTATAATCGCTTTGGAAAGGAATTTAGCAACATCCAAAATGCACATATGCATTTACTTTTACAACCTGCTGTCCCACTTCTAGAATTTTGTGGGAGGCAGAAAAATGGCACCCCAGAGACGTCCATATCCTAATCCCCATAACCTGTGAACACGTTACCCTACATGCAAAGGGGACTTCGCAGTTGTGATGTGATTATGCACCTTGAGACAGAGAAATAATCCTGGACTAATCAAGCGTGCCCAAGGCCACCCAGGGGTCCTTAAAGTAGGGGAGAGAGGCAGAAGAGGCGATTGGAACAATGCAGTGTTCCCACCCACCTTGCTGGCTTTGAGGACAGAGAAAGGGGACATGAAACAAGGAATCCGTTTTGTCTCTACAAGCTAAAAGGGCAGGGAAGGGATTCCCCCTAGAGCCCCAGAAGGCCTGCTGACACCTTGGTTTTAGCCCAGCGAGACCAGACTCCTGGCCTCTAGAACTATCAGCTAATGAGATTGTGTTGCTTTAAGCCACTAAGTTTGTGGTAGTTAGTACAGCAATAGGAAACTAATTCACCTTCCACAAATATGAAATAGCATATGCATAAGCCCATCACTGTGGTCCTATTTGTAACAACTTAAAGTCTGGACACAACCCAAAGAGCCATCATTAGGGACTGGCTGAGCAAATACAGTGGCATATTCTGCCCCTATAAATTAGTATGAGGGAAGTCTCTATATCTAACATTAGCTGACTTTTAGGACATATTTTTAGTAGGAAAAAAAGTATGGTACAGAACACTGTGTATAGTATTTTATCTTTTATGTAGGAAAGGAAGAGAAGTAAAAATATACACATATTCTTTTTTTCATCAAGAGAAAAATTATAAAGATAGGCTAGAAATAAATTAATAAAAACAATCACTTTGATGAGGATATATTTTTAACATATAATTTTGTGTTTTACATATTAAAACATAAAGTTTAAAATAATTTAAAATAAAATTAAATGTTCATACTTGAGTTGACTATCTAGGATTTACATTCTAAAACCTTCCCTAGACTTTTACTCAGCTCCTGATGGAATTCTATCCCAGAGCAAATTAAATACCCAAGATCAAGAAACTGTTTCCTGACAGATCTGTCAAAATTGCAGCTTGCTGGAGGGTTAAGATCACAATTTCTGCTGAATTTACTGTTTTTTTGAATCATATTCTGACATTATGGATCTGATTGACAGGCTGGAATGGTACACGACTTAAAGCAAATAATTATAGAACAACCCATTTCATAAGGTTAGCAACAGTGCCATCTGGTGGCCATAACTTTAAAATTGCAGTATTTTCTTTTTTGAAGTGTGCTCTTCTAACTGAAACTACATTATATGTGGGGGAGAAGGGGAGCAACCAGAAATGGTTGGTAGTAAGACCTTATTAACTTATGTGTGATATCAAATTAATTCTTAACACAAAATATTGATGTATTACATTTTAAAAAATCCTCACCCAAGGATATATTGCTTTTTAGAGAGAGGGGTAAGGAGAGAGAGAGAGAGAGAGAGAGAGAGAGAGAGAGAGAGAGAGAGAGAGAGAGAAGCATCGATCCCTTGCTTCCCATACACACCCTGACTGGGGGTCAAACCCACAACCCCTGATGGGTAATCGAACCTGCAACCTTTCGGTGTACAGGATGATGCTCCAAACAACTGAGCCCCCCAACCAGGATGATAGATTACATTTTAAGAATGCATTTCAGTGGCACAAAATCCTTACTGAACCTTCATGAAACAAGATGCAATTTTGAAAAATGTATAGGGTGTCCCCCCCAGATGTTTACATACACTGAATAATTATAAAGGCAGTGTTTATTAAAATACATTTCCTTTTCAAAATTGACCTATCAGCTATTAAAGTGTGTTTACATTTTAGTGTCTATTTTCATAGTTTTTATAATCTATATTATAAAAATGCAGCCAGATTCAGTTTAAACAAACAAACAGCCAGGATGATTTATAAGACTGTATCTGATTATTTAGGTTTCTAAAAGTGAAATGATAGAAATGACTAGCATGTCTCAGGAGGGTCTAAAGCCACTGAATAAAATGCACCTAATTTGGTTTCATCCTTCCTTAGCCAGTACTGGCAAATGAATGAGATTATTTCTCTACCTAATTCTTATCAATAATAGGAGATTTTCTCTCTCTTTTTTTGTATGATGACTATTTACATATTAAATTGAACTACAGAACTGAGACTGCCCTGGCCAGTGTTGCTAAGTGGTTAGAGTGCTGGCCGGTGCACCAAAGGGTTATGGGTCCAATTTCCAGTCAAGGGCACATACCTGGGTTACAGGTTCATCCGTGGCCCTGGTCAGGGAGCATGTGGGAGGCGCAACCAATCTATGTGTCCCTCTCACATAGATGTTTCTCTCTCTCTCTCTCTCTCTCTCTCTCTCTCTCTCTCTCTCTCCCTCCCTCCTTCCCTCCCTTCTACTCTCTCTAAAAAAACCAATGGGAAAAATATTCTCAGGTGAGGATTAACAAAAGAAAACAAAAAGACCTGAGACAATTTGGGGGAAAAATAACTTTGGTTTTAAAATTGTAGCATAATTGTCATAAAAATACTATTTGGATAAGTGTTTCAATTGCACCAACACCCAACTTGTTATGAGACAAATCAATGCAATTCAAAAAATAGTTGCTGAGACCTGCTACTGCGTGCCCTGCACCACGCCGATTCGGGCACTGGGAGGAAAAGTGGAGGCACATGCCTAAGAGCCAGAGACGCTTCCTGAAGTTAGCTGGAGAGTTTGCATTTAGCCATCAGATTCGAAAATGGGCTAATAGTGCTGTTAAGGGTGGGACTTGTGGCTAAAGGAAATGTCTAGAGCAGTGGTTCCCCACCTTCCTAATGCCGCGACCCTTTAATACAGTTCCTCATATTGTGGTCACCCCCAACCATAAAATTCTTTTCGTTGCTACTTCATAACTGTAATTCTGCTACTGTTATGAATCGTAATGTAAATATCTGATATGCAGGATGTATTTTCATTGTTAAAAATTGAACATAATTAAAGCAGAGTGATTAATCACAAAAACAATATGTAATTATATATGTGTTTTCCGATGGTCTTAGGCGACCCCTGTGAAAGGGTCGTTCGAACCCCAAAGGGGTCTCGACCTACAGGTTGAGAACCGCTGGTCTAGAGGTTCCAAGGATGACGAAGAAATAGCCTGAAGGGAGAGAAGCAGTCATGAAGGTGAGCGAAAGGGAGGACAAAAATAGACATGCAGGGAGGAAGGTTAGGGAGGAAGAGCAGCTGTGGAAACTCATGCGCAACTTTCTCGCAAGCAGAAGAGAGCTGGCAGGCGTTTCACCGCACGCGGTAGCTAATGCGGAGTCACGAGTGAGGTACCGTCTCTCCTGGCATCCGCGACCACCTTTGCTGCAGACTTGCTCATCACGTGCACGATGTACAGGGGGCAGTTGATGGCGCTGGCGATGGTGATGGCTCTCAGCGTGGCCTCTGCCTCCACGGCTTCTGGGCGGCACAGCTCGTGGCCCTCGGGGCCTGTGATCCCCAAGGCCAGCATCTTCTTTGCTCCCTAAAAAGGCAGCAGGAACCCACACATGGGCAAGGAAGGTTTACTAATAACAAGTGCCGTTATGTTATTGTGAAAGAAATACACTGGCAGGCTTTTAGATCTGTTAGGTATGTGTGTGTGTGTGCGCGTGTGTGTGTGTGATGCATGTGTGTGCATTTGGTAAAGATAAACTTAATTCTCTGATATGCTACTTTTCACATACATATTTGACAATTAAATTATTTTGATAGAAAAGGTGAAAAGGATATGAGATTAGTTCTAATCATTCTTTGAAAAGCAGCGTTTATATTTAAGACTTATTGGTTTAGAACAAACAAAATAAACCAAAAATATGCTAATCCCCAATATTAGATCCTTGCTGAAATGACTCATAGTATTATATTAGGTAGTTAATTCTACTTTAAAAAATATGTTTTTATTGATTTCATAGAGGAAGGGAGAGAGAGTGAGAGAGAAACATCAATGATGAGAGAGAGTCATTGACTGGCTGCTTCTTGCATGCACCCTACTGGGAATCGATCCCAAAACCCAGGCATATGCCCTGACTGGGAATCAAATCATGACCTCTGGGTTCATAGGTCCACACTCAACCACTGAGCCACACTGGCTGGGCTTATTCTACTTGTTACTGAATCAGTCTTCACTTCCCCCCCGCCTCCCCCCCCCACCCCCCCACACACACACTCTGAATGATACTGAAGCAGATATTTCCCTCTCCACAGTGTTACATCTTCCTTACCAAAAAGGCCGGAAGTCTAGACCGTGCGTGGGGAAATGGCTTGCCCTGTGTCCCACGGCTGGGAAGTGGGAGAGTCAGGTGTAAGCCTGGTCTGTTTGAGTTTACAGCTCACGCTCTCCTCCCATTGCCCTCCGCGGCCACCTGGCCACCCGGCCTGCATCTCCCTGACTTTCACAAGACTGAGCCTGGGGGAGAGAGAACAATCAGCTACTATAACGGGTAGAAGACAGCGCTTTAAATCCTGCAGGCGGTGCACCCTGCAGGCAATAATAATGAACTGAGGTGAGAAATAAATGCCATCTAGATTCCTCCAGAGCACTTTTTAATACCAGTTTCTGAAAAGAGTGAAACTTTAAACAGCTACCTCATACCCTGCTTATGTCATCAGATTAAGCTGGTGTCCACCCTTCGGCATTGCGAAGCAGCAGCCTGAGCTACTGCAAAGAATAAATAAATGCATAAAAAGGCTGGGCTACACAGAGAAAACTATTTGTGTTTCTATAATAACACATGTGTGAGATCTAATATGATAGCTATCTAATATGATATCATCTTAGGTATCATATCTAATATGATAAGGAAAATCCTTACTCAAATGCATATAATACCTGAGTAAAATTCAGAGCAGAGACTCAAAACAAAACTGAGTGTTTCTAAACCTGAGAAAATTAGTGTCTTCCAATGCATCGCATGCGTTTACCCCCTTAGGGCCACTGTCTGCACCGTAAGTGGCGGCCGCCGTCATTGCCGTGGAAGCTGTGAGATGCAGCTCTTACCTCCGCGATCAGGTCTCCGTTCTCCGCGTGGACCTGCGCAATCGCTCCGATTTCCTTGCACCGAGAGAAGGCCGCGTACAGCTCCGCGTCCCTCACCATGTACACGTCCTTATAGGCCATGAACATCTTGAAGGAGTTCACACCTTTATCTCGGGTAAGGATTTTCATTTCTTCTTTCACCTAAAAGGAAACAACAAGGAAATGTCACTGTTTAATTTTTTAAAATACATTTTTATTGATTTCAGAGAGGAAGGGAGAGAGAGAGAGAAAGAAACATCAATAATGAGGGAGAATCATTGATCAGCTGCCTCCTGCACGCCTCCTACTGGGTATCAAGCCCACAACCCAGGCATGTGCCCTGACTGGGAATCCAACCATGACCTCCTGGTTCATGGGCGGATGCTCAGCCACTGAGCCACACCAGCTGGGTGTCACCGTTTAATTGAAAGATAATTTCAATACTTTCCAGAACACTGCATTTGGAGGAGAGTTAAGTAAAACAACAGTTTAGTTCCAGAAAAAAATGGCATTTAAGGCTTTGATCACATTAGACTCCCTTTCATCTGCTGTGATGATACTTTTAAGTCATGGAAGAGTTTACAGTTTTCTCCAAAGTACTTCATTTGTAGACCTGGAAATAAATTTGCAGCATCTATCTCTCAATATGAGAACACCAACCCTGCCAAGACCTCGATCTCGGACTTCTAGTCTCCAGAACTATCCTATATAATAAAAGGCTAATATGCAAATAGACCGAACAGCAGAACAACTGAGCAACCGAACCACCAGTTGCTATGACGTGCACTGACCACCAGGGGGCATGTGCAGAACATGGTGGGCTTCGGCAGCAGGTGGCAGAGTGCGGAACATGGCGAGCGTTGGCCACGGTGGGATGGTGGAGCAGGTGAGCTGGGGCACCAGACCAAGGCAGGGCACCAGTCGCTGTCATCAGGGTGAGCCTCTGGTTGTTACTGAAAAGTTTTGCTCCTGCGCGCTGTGGTCCCACCCGGTGCACACACCTGCTGCTGGCACCTGCCCCAGAGCTGCCGCTTGTACCTGCTGCCGGCACCCAGCACCAGCCCCGATTGCTCGGTGCTGTTAGCGGGTGTGAGCCATGGCTGCCGGCCCTGATTGCCCCTGAGGGCTTCTCCTTCTCCCCCTGCTCCTGAGGAGCTATTGGGGCAGCAGCTGCCACTCGCACCCACTGACAGCGCTGGCCCCGCTCGCACCCACTGCTGCACTGACCCCAAATCGCTCTGCACTGTCAGCAGGTGAGAGTGGGGCTGGCGCTATCAGCACGTTGGAGCAGCAGTGGCAGGAGTGGGGCTGAAGGCAGACAGGGGACCAGGGTTGTGGCGGGAGGTGCCGGGCGAGGGCGTGAAAGATGGGCAAAGACCCACCCTTGTGCCCACCGCAGCCTTGCAGCCCACAGTTCCTTTCAAGGTGCATGAATTCGTGCACTGGGCCCCTAGTCTATAATAATAAAGGCTTAATATGCAAGTCGACCAAATGACCGAACAGCAGAACGACCATCCGGATGACCTTCCCAATGACCATGCTATGACACGGACTGGCCCCAGGCCAGCCAAGGCAGGTGCAATGCGATTGGTCGGGGGGGGGGGGGGGCCGTCATTGCCCCACGATTGCCCTGTAGAGGGAGGCCCAGGCCACCGGCTGGCAGAGCTGTGGCAGGTGAGTGGGGCCTCCCTCTGGGGAGCAATCGATATGGGTGCCTTGCGATCAATCGCCCCACAGAGGGAGGCCCAGGCCAGCCAGGTGATCCCACTCCATGCCTGTCACCCACAGAGGGAGGTGACCGGTGGTGGGGAGAAGGGGGCAGCGCACAGATGGCAATCAGTGGCAGGGGCAGGGGCGGGGCCAGCTGCCGGCAGCCAGGAGAAGGAAAGCCCCATTAGGCCCTGATCACCGGCCAGGCCTAGGGAACCTACCTGAGGGGTCCCGGATTGTGAGAGGGTGCAGTGCGGGCTGAGGGATACCCCCCCACCCTTCACCCCCACTGCCGTGCGCGAGTTTCACACACCAGGCCTCTAGTAAAAAAATAAATATCTGTTGTGTAAGCCCCCTTTGTTTGTGGTACTTTGTTACAGCAATGCTAGCAAACTGATATATGTATGAAAGAAAATCTGTGTTTTCACAATATTCACCAGGTGACCATTGGCATGTGAAGGGGTGAGAAGCACAGGTAAGGGTGAATATCATCACTTTTGCTCCAATAACATAAGAGGGGAGGAAAGGAGGAAGGGAGGGAGGGAGGAAACGAGGAAGGCAGGAGGACCTAAAAGCAAAAGAGATCAGATGCATCCATTAGAACAGCATTTTTGGAGAAAAATTAACTTTAGCTGTGAACTATGAACCTTGCTAGTATATTTGCTGATCTCCCTGTTAAAAAATGATGACTTGTTTTATATTAACTTGGTGTCTAAAGCCCAGTTTTTAGGGGGAGGTGGGAGCCAAGTTACCTGGTAACGTCAAATAAAGTCGGCCTTGTGAACGTTTCCTGGCAAAGACTTCTGAATTAAGTCCAATGTGGAAAAACGTGTTGTTGATTTAAATCGCAAGTAAAAATGTCTTCTAAAGCACACATACAAGTTCACATGGGGAGAAATGGACACATTTTAACATCCCTCAAAACTGGTTTCCTAATCCGAATCAGGTGGTCATTTCTGCTATGGCCTAAGTAATTAGAAGATGCGGAAGGCTGGTTTAAGCTCCGTCATGATACGATCTGACCAGCTGGTGAGATTAGCACAGCTTTGCAGAAAGGGCACCGGTTAGGGGACAGCTGGGAGGAGGCCCAGAAAACATTCCCGTCTGTTCTCCTTTCTCTTTCCAGTGCACAAGGCGGGCGGGGGCGGGGGTGCGGGTGGGAATGGAGACATCCAGTTTTAAATGGGAATGTCCTTGGTTTATTTCTATAAATTAACCAGTCCTAATTAAAGTTCTGGTCTGTGGAAAAATACTATTTAAGGAGTCTGGAAAGGTTGAATTTGAGGAAAAGAGAGACCAGTACTTTTTTGTTGGATATTTTTTCCATTAATTTTTAGAGAGAGTGGAAGGGAGAGGTGGAGAGAGAGAGAGAGAGAGAGAGAGAGAGAGAGAGAGAGAGAGAGAGAGAGAAAGAGAGAAAGAGAGATCAATTACTTGCCTTCTGCATGCTCCCTGACTGGGCTGGGGATCAAACCTGCAAAGCCAGGTACACCCCGGTGCCCTTTACCGGGGATTGAACCTGAGACCCTTCCTTGTGCAGGCTGGCGCTCTAACCACCGGCCAGGGTGGGAGATCAGTCCTTTAGAAAATCACATGTCATGAACTTAATATTAGGAAAGGCGACTGTGAATTATTATGAAGGATTTTCGCTATCATCTCTATGTGATTTTTTAACTTTTAGTGTTGGAAAGTGACAATACTTCACAGGAATCAAACTTCAAAAGGTGCCAAAGAGCAGGCGATGACACATCTTCCCTCCAGTTCTGACCCCCAGCCGTCCACCAGTTTCTCACGTTTCGACATTGCCAGTTTCTTGGTCTTGCCCAGAGCGAGGACTAGGGGACTGAGGAGAAGCTGCCCCCGGGCGGCTCACCTGGTCACTCCACCAGGTCACGGCCACGTGCAGGCTGTAGTCGCAGCAGACCGTGGGGTCCGCCCAGCTCCGCCAGGTCTCGAAGGCTGTGAGGAGGGAGCCGCCTTTCTGAGGAATGGCGAAATCGATGATCATGGTGGTGCCTCCCGCCAGGGCCGCCTGCAAGCACAAGAGGGTTCCAACAGGTGAGCCAGAAGTCATTTGTCTCCTTGAACCACATGCATTTGCAAGCACTTGGGCAAACGTGACGGGTCCGGGAAATGGCACAAACACGCCGCCTTTAAAAGGCACAGAGGGACGCACATAGCCTTCCCATAAATTGAAGTTGGAAGTATTAAAACTGCTGGAGTGGAGCCTTTGAGACATTGTCCTCGGTGTGGCTCAAAGAAACGCTTATAAAAATTAAATAAGTAGCCAGGACTGCTGGAGCTGCTTCTGTCGAAAGAATGGCAAGTCTGATGAAATGAAAATGGCTTTGATCCAAAGAAAACAGGAAGAATATATATAAAAAAAAAAAAACCAAAATGGAGAAGTGGAGAAGATTCATTTTTTTTTCCCTTTAGAAAACTGTCTTCATCCTGGCAAAACCCCGTTTTATTAGAGTCAATCTTGGTGAAGTGTATCTCCAACTACCCTGTGATCCATGCAGAATCCTGGAGACTCAACATGGTTCCCACCCCACCTTCATTCATCACGACCTCCTGGTGACCCCTCCATCCTTCCTTAATTCCCATCTCCCCCCTCTGGCCCTTCCCCTGCCTCTGGTCTTAGTTCAGCCGCTTCTCATCCCCATCTGTTCGTTATGTCTCCAGTTTAGCTCCCACCCGCTCCAACACGAACCCTCCATTGCAGCTAGAGGGATGAAGCATAGATAGGACCTTGGCTCCTGAGCTTAAAACTGAATACTTCTCACTGACTCTGGAATAAAGTTTCATCTTCTGAGTATGGTCCACAAGGCCCTGTGAGATCTGCCTCAACTTTCATATTCTCCTTGGCATACACATTACATTACATCAAGACATTACATTACACAAATATTCAGAGCGGCCTTATCCATAGTAGCAAGAAGTGAAAAACACCCAAATGTCCGTAAGCTGATGAATGAACAAAATGTGGTATATTAATACAATGGAATATTATTTGGCCATAAGAAATGAATTTCTGATACACACCTCAACATGAATGAGTCTTGAAGACATTAAGCTACGTGAAAGAAGCCGGTCACAAAAGATCGCATGTTGTATGATTCCATTCATATGAAATATCCTTACGTGGCAAATCCCTAGTGACAGGAAGTGGAATAGTGGTTGCTTGGGGCTCGAGAGGTTGGGGAGAATCAGGTGATAGCGAAAGGGTTTCTTTTGGGGATGATAAAAATGTTTACAACTGTGGTGCGCACTCTGTGGATATATTAAAAAACCATTGAAACATGCACTTTAAATGGCTGCAATGTATTGTCTATTAATTACCTCTTAATAAAACTGTTACCAAAACAACAACAGCAAAAACCACCTACCACATGGAATCCATTAATTACACAGAGTGAGGAGGGGGCAGGACACACAAATAATCCAAGGTTCTGCCCTCAGGGTGTTTATCGTCTCGGTGGGGAGATGGGATATGAAGAAATAATTATAATAAAATATTCAGATTGTGATGACAGGTAGCACGTATACTTCTATAATAAACGGTAGTACAGAAATGGTTAAAGGGAGGTGAAAATTGCTAAGCTCCCTAGAAGAGGCCCAGGGGAAAGATAGTGGTACAAATACATGTATGCAGTACATGAATTAGTCCAGACTGTGGGTGGTTTTCTTACAAGACTGAACATGTGATGGTCAAAGGCCTGTTTTTCTAAAACTACAGCAGACAACTTCCTGGGGCTACAACTGGAATAAGGATGCTTCTGAATAAGGATGTATCACACACGCCCCACCTCCCTAATTAACTAGGAGCAGGAGAGGGAGGGTGGGAGCGGCCAGCTGCCTTTTTTTTGGTTTCTTCTGGTTCTGTTTCTCCTCTCCACTCCTCCTTCCTCTCTTCACCCTCACAACGGGAAGGCATATAGAGAAACTGTAATGCACAGGAGAGGATCGCCGGGGCCAGTGTGGACGAATGGATGAAACACAGACCCTGCCTTTTTCCCAACCACTGGCACATTAGCCACTGGCCACAGGGACCTCGGCTGCTTCCCTGGGTCTTAGTGAACAGCTGTCAGGCACCATCTGGCCCGCCCCCCCCCCCCCCTCCTCTTGGACCTCTTTCTTCCTCTTCTGGTCTTTCTGGTCACCCAGGGTCCTTTGGTTGCCCAAAGTTACCCCAAATCCCGGAATATTATTTCAAGATCTAAAATGTTCCCTTCTTTACACAGGATCCAAGGAGCCACGTGCCAGAGCTGCAGGTCTGTAATCGCAATTAGAGTGGACGCCCCTCCCTCGCGCCCCCCTTCCACCGCTACCTCAAGGTGGCGGGGGGGGGGGGGGGGGGGGGAGGGGGCGCTGGAGAACTGCTCCTCTCAAGACTCACTTGCCTCTCGAAAGAGGCACTTGTTTACTAAATACCCGGTTCTGGGTTAAGCATCTCAGACTCAGCTCATTTAAGTAAGCCTCACTACAGCCCCAGGGGTAAGGATTGCTTTCCTATTTGACAGTGGAGGATTCGGAGGCTCAGAGATGTCAAATGACTCTCCAAGGTCACACAGCTGGCACACTCTCATTGGTGACGTGGAAGAAGATACGATTTAGAGCAGGAGGCCTTACGTTCAGCCTGCTCCTGGCCTCAGCCTCATGCAGATCATGCCCGCTTCGGTCTTCCAGCCAGTGTGACCTGCTCCCAGCCTGCCGCCGCAGGCCATGAAGTGAATCATCGCTTGCAGAGATGCAGAGGTTGGCAAAACCCATCAAGCATTTAGGAAACCAAAAGCCAAACAAAACAAATCCCGTCAAACTACGAATTATAAATTCACAAATGAAATGCGATGTTGTTGTCGTTGTTACTCCTCACCTGAGGATAGTTTTCCATTGATTTTTAGAGAGAGTGGAAAGGAGGTAAGGTGGGGGAGAGAGAGAGAGAGAGCGAGAAAGGTCAATGTGAGAGAGACACATCGATTAGTTGCCTCCTGCAGGCCTGACTAGGGCCTGGGATCAAACCTGCAACCCAGATACATGCCCTTGACTGGGAATAAAACCTGCTGCTCTAACGACTGAACCACACCAACCAGGGCTGAAATGCAATTTTGTTAAGCTTATGTAATGTTCATCAGTGTGACAATCACTAATGAAATAATGTTCCCCTAAAAGATTTATGAGGAAGGACCCATACTAGAGCTTTTTTGCCTTCACACAACTATTACCCATGGGATAATCAGCTTTATCCAGCAAACCAGTTGGTTAGAACACCACAGTCCCTGCTCTGGCTGGTGTGCTCAGTGGTTAGAGTGCTGGCCCAATCACCAAAGGGTTGCAGGTTCAATCCCCAGCCCTCGTCAGGGCACATGCAAGAGGCAACCAATTCAAGTGTCTCTCTCACATCAATGTTGATCTTTCTCTTTCCCTCCCTCCCTCCTCTTCTACTTCCCCCTCCCTCCTTCCCTTCCACTCTCTCTAAAAATCAATGGAAAAAGTATCCTTGGGTGAGGATTAACCACAAAAAGAAAAGAACACCACAGTTCCAGCCCCCTTAGGTATTTTCAATATTTGTCTCATTTCTTTCAACATCAGCTGCTTCTAGATTCACTTCACAAAATGTTCCTTCCACTTTCCCAAACATTGAAGGATGAGGAGAGCTTAGAGGAGGGAGCAGCAGTCAACGATGAACATTTATTTCATATTTCTCTGTAAAACCTAATTGTTTCCTTTGTTTTTACTGCTGATTGACTCCACTCCCCTTTTATTTGCCGTTAGCCAAACAAAATGCATTTACCTTTTCTAATCTGGGCTCATAAATCAATTCTTTCAGCTCCTAATTACCTTGGCTCTCCTCCCTTGAAAACCTTCCCGTTTATCTAAAAAGCTTCTTTTGCTAGGAAGACAGCTTGTGCTGTCTCAGGTGCAAATGTGATAGAACATAAATTGAGATAAACTCTAAGCAACAGTGGGGTCATCATTTTACATAACACAAGATTTTATTTAACAATGTATTTGGTTGTAAATCATTATTGAAAGCATCCCAAGCATTTTCTTCCTTCTTCTTCTTTTTCTCCCCCATTTCTAAGCTCAGCCTGAAACAAGTGATTTGTTTCACTGAAATCAATCACAGGACTTGCTCAACCCAAGTAAAACAAAAAGAAGTTCCAGCAGTGCGTTTGAGCTGCAGGGAGAAGAATGTTGGCTGGATTTGCAGCTTTCTCGGCGTCACTGAGACGTAGGGAAACAAGCTCCCAATTTGTGTTTCCAATCCAGAAGCACATTCGGCTTTGTAAAGCTGACCTCCGCATTGCCTCTCCATGCTCGTCTCCTGGTCTCCCCAGTTGTGAAATATTAATCCATCCAACTGTGCAAACCAGCCTTAGGAGTCACCCTTGAACTTTACCTTTCTTCTTCCTTACACCCCGAAATCCAATCCACCAGCAAGGCCCCCTCCCTCAGGCTACCTCCTGCATATTCCATGAGTCTCTTTACTCCCTGCATGGCCTCCTCCACTGCCCAATACCATCTTCGCCTTCCGACTGGACTAGTAGCCTCTGCAACGTCACCTTGTCCCCAGACATGCTGGCCACTTCCAATCTTGCTTTGGCTTTTCTTTGCTCTTGGGGTGAAGACAAGACAATTATGAGACATCCCATAGGGTCCCTGCATGATTGAACTTGAGATAGCTCCTCAGCTTTGTATTGATCCACTCCCCTCCCAGCTCCTTCATCCCACTCCAGGGACACTGTCTCTCTTCCTTGTGTTTGGAGAGCTCTGAGCACCTCTCTATCTCAGAGAGAGATGTCACCCAGTCCCTCCCCTGTTATTAGTCCAGTGAATCTTTTTTTTTTTTAATATATTTTTTACAGAGAGGGAGAGGGATAGAGAGTTAGAAACATTGATGAGAGAGAAACATCAATCAGTTGCCTCCTGCACACCTTCTACTGGGGATGTGCCCACAACCAAGGTACATGCCCTTGACTGGAATCGAACCTGGGACCCTTCAGTTCACAGGCTGACGCTCTATCCACTGAGCCAAACCAGTTAGGGCTAGTCCAGTGAATCTTAACCCTAGCATCTTCTAGGGAACTTTTATTCCATCCCCCAGAGATTCTAACTCAACTGATGTCGTTTCATCTCTGTATGCCTTGTGCCCATTACATTAATATTCTTTAGATCTTTAAGGGAGAAAGGAAGGGAGGGACCAATGAATTTCCCACAAAGGCTATGAGTAGGAGTAATTACGATGATTCACGTTTACAATAGCAAAATGGAAAGGCAGTGTAATTGCATGTTAATGTGAGATTTCACTTCTCAAAAGTAGTGCTATCCCTGGCTGTGTAGATGCCTGGATCCTTCTATGAAAATGTTGACATGGAATGTAGACTCTGAGCACATTTGAAAGCTGAATGCTCAGCTTGTCCAAAGCCCATTGCCTAATCAGTGTTAACTAAGACTTTTAAAACAGCAGAACTATAGTCTTTTTCTGTATCTATGCCTCAAATCATTTCTTCTCTCAAAGATTACATTTTGTTTCATTTTAAGCTATTTTTTAAGGTCTTTGCTTTTTAGCTGAGAACAGATCCATCAGATTCAGGAACTCAGGGCTGGCACTAGAACATGCACTTTCTCTCCTGGATAAATGACACATAACTGACACGTTGCAGTGTCCTCCCTGGATTAGCTACTTCACATGTGAAAAGAGGAGTCTGAAGTGGCGAGGAGTCAGCTCTGGGTAATTACCGAAGCTCACTTAGAAAATAACCTGCTAAAAATACAATTTGGTGCCCGGCCGGTGTGGTTGGGCGTTGACCTATGAACCAGGAGGTCATGGTTCAATTCCCAGTCAAGGTACATACCTGGGTTGTGGGCTCGATCCTCAATAGGGGGCGTGCAGGAGGCAGCCGATCAATGATTCTCTATTATCATTAGTGTTTCTATCTCTCGCTCTTCCTCTCTGAAATCAATAAGAACATATTTTAAAAAACTACAATTTGGTGATGCCAGCCACTGTGACTGGCAACGTCACAAAAGGGAAAATGCCAGACCTGGAGTATTCACTCGAAAACAGTCCATCACCAAAGTTAAGTCTGCAAGACCAAGCTTCTGCCTATGCTGTATTATTAAGGCCAGGTAACACTGCAGCTCCGTAAGCTCTAGCTGCCTGCCACTGAGAACAAAAACCATGGTTTTCATCTCAATCACCCCAACCACGGTACCTAGCACTCAGAGGCACTGTTCCCAAGAAACATTTGTCGACTGACGTAACGGAATCTAACCATCCACTTGGAAAATCCTTAGTTGAGGGCCACCCTGTAGTAGATGGCAGTGACAGGGCCCAGACGTGTCACCCCTGGGGAAGACTGACTCATCAGCTGAGACAGAAGCTTGGCCACACCCAAACAGCCCTTGTTTCAAAACTATGTTATCTCCCATCTATTCTCCCAAAGGCCCATTTGACTTTCCTAAAAGTCATCTGTTTCCTATAAGGTCTTTCTCCCCCAACCCTTTCCCCTGTAAAGATGGTATGTAAAGCCTCACATTCTCACTGCCTCCTTGAGTCACATCTTTCTGTAAGCTTGCATAGACCTGAATTTTAAAGATCAGTCGTCTCTCTTGCTAATTTACTTTGTCAGTTTAATTTGCAACCCGAATAAAGAAACCTAAGAGGTTATAGAAAAAGTTTCTCCTCCCTGACAGCAGCATCATGAAAACCTTAATTTCTGCACTACTTCTGGGTGACATTGGAAACCTGCCTTCCAGACAAATGAAGGAGGAAATGGTGGAATTGAAAACGGTAGAGATCTCAAGCATGAAAGCTGAAAGAAGGCAAGTCCTAGATTCTGTCAAGTTCAATTCATATAACATGCTCAGTAGAGCCAAAGCGCTACTTAACATTGAGCAGCTTCAAATTAATATTTGAGATATTTTTTCTTCTTCTAATTAATAGCGTAAAGATTAACTTTGTAATCAATAAAGAACCACCCAAGGAAATCATACAATTATAAACTCAGACCTGGAGTATGCAAGTAGCACAATAAGAATGTTCAAAGCTCAGCCTCACCAGCAATCAAAGAAATGTTCACTTAAAAAAACATTAAGAAATTCTGTTTTTCCTGTTACATTGACATTGATTTTTTTTAAAAGTCAATATTCACAGGTAGCTAGGATGCAGTGAAATGAGAAGTATAATGTACTGTTCATGGGAGCAGAAATTAAAAGCAACCTGGATATATGTATTCAACTCTTTCAGCTGTATCTAATACTCACTGGCCGAGTCATTTCTCTCTGAGGGGTGATTTCTAAGTCAATCATCAAGAATCTGAGTAATGATCTACATCACAGTATACACAAGCAAAAACCAAAACCAAAAAAACCTGGAAACCACCAAAATGTCCAACCCTGAAAAGAAGAGCATGAAGCTGTTAACAGTTTGGGAAACAGGATAAAACGTGGGTGAGGGACTTGGAGGGAAGGATAAATTTGGTTTGGAACATGATGAGTTTGAGGAGCTTATGGGACACCAGGTTGTGGCATCTTCAGAAAGGCAGGAATGAAGGCCTGGTGCATGGGCGATATGGGGACCAGAGAGAAAGCTTTGACACAGACTCGACTCAGAGAGGATAACCAGGTCATGGAAATCACATTCTTCAATGATAGTTCAATGAAGAACGTTATTTATGGACGAGGCTGACTCCAAAGAGTGTGCACTAGTAGAAGGAAAATTGTTTATATGCCCCCCCCTCCCCCCACAAGGAAACAACCTGAAAGGACAGAAAACAAAATGTTAAAATTATAGGTGATTTAAATCTTTGTACTCTTTTCCTTTAAAAAAAAAAAACAAAAAACACCCCACACAGCAGTTTATACATTCAATCCATATATATTGAGCAACTATAATGCTCCAGAATTTTCCTAAGGGCTGAATGATGAGTATATATTGTTTTTCGGTAGTTTAAAAAAATATTTCTTAATCTTTATTGTTGAAAGTATTACATATGTCCCCCTTTCACCCCCAATGACCCCTTCTAGCCTGCATCTGCCCTTAAAAATATTTTTTTAAATTAAAGTTGTTCTTCTAACCAATCGTTTTACACATAAGGAAATGTTGACATCCCTGAGGGAGGAAGTGACTTGCTCAAGGTCACGCAGTCAGCCCATAGAGCCTCGAAGCCCAGCCTGGAGCGCCAGCAAGCACCAGAAAGGAGAGCTGGTTTGCAACCAAGTTTCCTGAGCACAGCTCTCCTCCAAGGTAAGGAAGCGCTATAAATACCACCATCAGCGTGTGCTTAATCATATACCTTCCACTGCCTTATTGTAGCTAATCATCTGGATGGCATTTTACCAAAAAGTTTCAGAGCAAAGTATAATTTTCTTTCTTGATAATTTTGAGGACTTTTTGTCCTTTGCAAAAAACCCCAAAAAACTGTTCTGGGTGTTTTCCCAATTAAGAAAATATTCTTCCTCCCACTATGGATGCTGCCAGGTTTTTCATGCACGTCCACCCACTCCGAGCTGCATCCATGTCTGAATATAAGTAGATATATCTGAAAACTGGCTGAGCTCTCATCACAGGATATAGTAAAACACAAAGTCATAATTCCTTCAAGATTACCAATTCACAATATCCATTGGAACAAAAATCCCATTGTCTTTCCTCACAGATCTTAAATTATTAAAAGACCACCAGACATCTAATATAGACCCAACAAAAATGAAATATGATCTCTGTAAAGCAGAACATTATTTCCATTAGTTATATCAGCTAGAAAGCTTTTACATTTAATTAAATAAATTAATTATAGCCTTTAAACCAACCTCTCACATGAATTAGATTTACAAAATATGTAGCTTTCGGTTGACCAATATTTCATTTTTTAAATTGGGCCCACTCACAATCCAGTAATCAATAAATAGAATACCAGAAATAGTATCCCTATTTGTTAGATATTATAAATGATCAGCTTGGTGGATGCAAAAAGCAAACAGTTATTGATCTATTGGTCTAGTCTTTTGCGATCCATCTCCTGAAGGCATTGTGCATAAAAGGCCTTTTTGTTTTTATCTTTATTGTTGAAAGTATTACAGATACTTTCAACAATAAAAATAAAAAATAAGCCTGGCCAGCATGGCTCAGTGGTTGAGTATCGACCTATGAACCAGGAAGTCACAGTTCAATTCCCAGTAAGGCCACATGCCCGGGTTGCGGGCTCAGTCCCCAGTGTGGGGCATGCAAGAGGCAGCCAATCAATGATTCTCTCTCATTATTGATGCTCTATCTCCTTCTCCCTCTCCCTTCCTTTTGAAATCAATAAAAATATATTTTTAAAAAATAAAAGGGGACATGTCATTTGGAACTTGACTTGTCAAGGACAGATTGTGTCTCCAAAACAAAATTTGAATCCAACTCTTCTTTTATAAACTAGTGAGGTTTTCTTATGAGTAAAAGGTCTCTGTTTGTGTCTGTGTATGTTATACATTATGTTGTAAATGTAAGATAATTTCCTACCTCCTATTAGTATTGTTAAAATTAATTTTAAGACATCTTACACTATTGCCAAGATTTGATAAAGTCACTTCAAGAAAATGCCAATTGGTAACTGCTTCCTTTCCCAGCTGGCTCCCAGGAAACAAAGACTTTAAAGATCACCTGGAGATTTTGCTCATTCAAAAGACACTCTCCAACCTCCTGGAAGGCTCATCAGGCACCTAACCAGGAATGCACATCTCCCTCCCTCTGACACTCACCTCCACCTGCAACGGACATCAAAGACTCCTCTCGGAGGAGAAGTGCTGATATCAGAGGTGGACAGCTATTCCAAGACTTGGACAAAGCCTGTACACCTTCGGACTGGTAATTTTTTTTCTTTCTTTCTTTTTTCTTTTCTTTTCTTTTTTTTTTTTTGAGAGAAAGCGAGGTGGGAGAGGGAAAAAGAGAGAGAAGCATCAGTGTGAGAGCGAAACATTGATCGGCTGCCTCCTGCACACCCCCAACAGGGGATTGAGCCTGAAACCCAGGCACGTGCCCTGACTGGGAATCTAACCGTGACCTCCTGGTTCATAGGCCAATGCTCCACCACTGAGCTGTGACGGCCAGGTCCCTCCTTCATTTTAAATGCATGAAAGAAACTGCAAAACTGTCATCCTCTGGAGCATTTCAGATCTTGCTTCCTGACAATTGTTGTCAGTTTGGCTCAAATAAACTCTTACAAAAATTCTCCAGCCTGGCCAGTGTGACTCAGTGGTTGAGTATTGAGCTACGAACCAGGAGGTCACAGTTCGTTTCCAACCAGGGCACATGCCTGGGTTTTGGCCTTGATCCCCAGCAGGGGGCATGCAGGAGGCAGCAGATCAATGATTCTCATGATTAATGTTTCTATCTCTCTCTCCTCCATTCCTCTCTGAAAACAATAACAATATATTTTTAAAAATTCTCTATAGGTTGAACACCTCTTCTATCAACAGCATGAAATATTTTTGTCTCTCTCTGTATTTCAGGTCCCCATTTCTGTACCCTTAGCCCTGATGTGGCTATGAAGGCCTGTCTGAATGTCTCACAAACCTAGTCCCTGTGATGTGAGTTTTGATAACCGTCGCTGCCTCCGCACTGGTGAAGGCTACTGTGTTTCTTAAGGATGACTCTGCTCTATTTTTGAGAAAAGCCATAGCACACAACTTTAGACAGGCTTTTCATCCATTATTTGCCACTCTGATAAATCAAAACCGTAGATATTATTTCAGCGAGCATATCAGAAAGGAAGAGAACCTCGTAGGTAAAATCTCTAGCGGTGGCAGGCAGTCCTGACTTTGAAGAGCCACTCGGTCACTTATGAGGTGTGTGCCCTTGGGCAAGTGACTTAAGTTTCAATTTCCTCACTTGTAAAAAATTGGTAATGGCCCTGGGACTGTGGAAGAGAATGCACAGCTTGCCACGGTGCCTGGTACATAGTAAGTGCTTCATATAATAAGTGTTACTTAGCGGTATTAATATTTTTCAGGTTTAATATATATAATGCAACCAGCATTTACAAAAGACTTATTCATCCCTATTGCCCAAATCAGAAACCCCAACAATACTGCCTTGGGAATTACTGTGAAGACTAGAAAATAGGACAAAATAACTCTCTAATGCCTTCCTTTCCGAATGAGGTCAATATTCTAATGCTCCTGGTAATATTTACTCTCTCCTGGTTCCCTTTGATGGAGCCTCAGCTGTTCCTGGGGGTGATTATCTCCTGGGATCCGACCAACCACTTTTGAAGTAGACTTCTATAGCTTAGCCCCTTTGACAGTTTAATATTCAGCAGGAATTCAGTATTTGCTAAATATCTGACATTAACATCACTCACCACATTGCTTTCTGCTGAAGATTCTAAGCTAACGAAGAGCATGCTTTTGTTTAATGTTTTGACAACCTTGGAGTATACAAATGCCTGGTGAATCAGCTGGCCCCTAAGTCCTTTCAGATGTTGGCAACACGCTATAGTATATGTTGCAATGACCTGCCTTCTCACTATGAGGCTGTAAACTGTTCATGCTAGGAATCCCAGAATGGCCAAGGAACAGATGGACACTAAGAATCACCTCCTAGGGCCTTGGGCACTTGCCGGTACTCTTGAGAAAGGGAAGGAATGTCCCTCTCCCATAGCATCCCAACCCCTCTTCTTGGCTGCTTCCTCTAGAACCCTAATGAGAAAAAGGGAAGCGGTGAGGGGTAGTGATGCTAGTGGGCCTGGCAAACCCATGGTCAGAAAGAGCAGCTCCAATGGGGGTGTCAATGGAATGCCTTGCCATCAACAAAGCCCTTTGTTAATGATGAGTCTAGGACAGCCGTAGGATCCGCGGGCTGGATCCTGCCCGTTTGAAATGAGTAAAACTAAAAAAAAAAAAAAAAAAAAAAGACCGTACCCTTTTATGTAATGATGTTTACTTTGAATTTATATTAGTTCACACAAGCACTCCATCCATGCTTTTGTTCCGGCCCTCCGGTCCAGTTTAAGAACCCATTGTGGCCCTTGAGTCAAAAAGTTTGCCCACCCCTGGTCTAGGACAACAGAAAGTGCTTGTACGATAACTGAAAAAGGTTACAAAACAGGTTGCTGTTGTTGTTAAGACTCACCAGAGGATATTTTTCCATTTTAGAGAGAGTGCAAGGGAGGGGGAGAGACAGAGAGAGAGAAAAACATGGATGTGAGAGAGACACATTGATTGGTTGCCCCCCGCACATGCCCCAGTTAAGGCCAGGGATTGAGCCTGTAACCAAGATACATGCCCTTGTTTGGAATTGAACCCAAGACCCTTCAGTCCACAGGCCGACGTTCTATCCACTAAACCCATAGTCAGCAAACTGCGGCTCGCGAGCCACATGCAGCTTTTTGGCCCCTTGAGTGTGGCTCTTCCTAAGCATTAGGAGTACTCTAAGTTAATAACAATGTACCTACCTATATAGTTTAAGTTTAAAAAATTTGGCTCTCAAAAGAAATTTCAATCGTTGTACTGTTGATATTTGGCTCTGTTGACTAATGAGTTTGCCAACCACTGCACTAAACCACACTGGCCAGGACCAGGTTACAAAATTTTAAATACACATACTTACACACACATACATATATAATCTCAGTTGAGTAAAAAGCATAAAGGCAATTCACCAAAATGTTGGTTGTCATATAGGAGATTCTAGGTAATCTTCTTTCTATTTTTCTATTACTTTTCCAACTTTTTATCATTTGGATGGCCTATCATTTGGTATCTGAGAATCTTTCATAACATGTAAAAATCAGTTCATGGGCTCGCGCGTGCGGAAAGGGGGTGGCACCTGAGGACGCGGCTGTCTTTTTCAATCACAAACTCCCGACTGCTCTGAACTCTGGTTCTGGGAAGTCTCTGAGGACCCAGGACTCATACGGGGAGAGGCTGCTCTGTCAGGCGGCAGCGGGCGAACTTGAGGGCGGATTTCCCTCAGAGGTGCTTGCAGCCGGGACACTGAGACGCGCGACTCCGGGCGCGGAGAATCAGCCATAGCTTCTTTCTCCGCCCTTTTGACTCTCTGAGACCCCGCCCCACCCAGGCTGCAGCAGAGGCTTTTGCATGTGAATGTACCTAACTACAGCCCAGCCAAGCAGACCCGGAACTTCCAAGAGAAGGCCCAAGGCCCCGCAGCGACTTGCATTGCTTCACAGCTGAGCCTATTCGTGGCTCCGGCTGTGTGGCCTCAGGCAGGGGCTGAATTAGCACCTCCTTAGATCCAGGAGCCACTGTACCCAGTGGTCAGAGGGAGACCATTCTCCCACGTCAGACACAGCTGCTTCCCACAGCCAATTGGCCTGGAGGTCAATTCCTCCCAGTGATCCTACAACAACCAAGGCACCAAGAGTGCACCAAGAGTGTCCACCCCAGGTAACTGGGGAGGCTGAGCCACTGGGCCCTACAGGACACCTGGCGCGCAGGGCCACTCTATCAACACAGGGAAGCAGCCAAAATGCGGAGACAAAGAAACAGGTCACAATTGGCAGAACGGAGGAGGGCAGACGACTGGATATAGAGTTCAAGGCCACGTTTATAAGGTTTGTCAAGAATTTTATGGAAACCGCCGATAAATTTAATGAATCCCTCAAGGAGTATAGTGAGACCATGGAGGACATGAAAAAGGACCAACTAGAAATTAAGCATACACTGACTGAAATAAAGAATAATTTACAGAGATCCAACAGCAGACAAGAGGATTCCAAGAATCAAGTCAAAGATTTGAAATACAAAGAAACAAAAAATACCCAACCGAAAAAGAAAAGAGATTCAAAAAATATGAAGATAGTGTAAGGAACCTCTGGGACAACTTCAAGCATACCAACATCAGAATTATAGGGGTACCAGAAGGAGAGAGAGGGCAAGATATTGAAAACCTTTTTGAAGAAATAATGACAGAAAACTTCCCCCACCTGGAGAAAGAAATGGACTTACAAGTCCAGGAAGCGCAGAGAACCCCAAACAAAAGGAATCCAAAGAGGACCACACCAAGACACATCATAATTAAAATGCCAAGAGCAAAAGACAAAGAGAGAATCTTAAAAGCAGCAAGAGAAAGAAACTCAGTTACCTACAAGGGAGTACCCATACGACTGTCAGCTGATTTCTCAACAGAAACCATGCAGGCCAGAAGAGAGTGGCAAGAAATATTCAAAGAGATGAATAGCAAGAACCTGCAACCAAGATTACTTTATCCAGCAAAGCTATCATTCAGAATGGAAGGTCAGATAAAGAGCTTCACGGATAAGAAAAAGCTAAAGGAGTTCATCACCACCAAACCAGCATTATATGAAATGCTGAAAGGTATTCTTTAAGAAGAGGAAGAAGAAAAAGGAACTCTTACCATTTGCCACAGCATCGATGGAACTGGAGAGCGGATAAATACCACAAGATCTCACTTATTTGTGGACTATAATGAACAACATAAACTGATGAACAAGGACTGATCCAGAGACGGAGAGGCTTTGATTGGACTGTCGGGCCTTGGAGGGAAGGTAGGGGAGGGTGGGGGCAAGGGGGAAGGATCAACCAAAGGACTTATATGCAAGCATATAGGCCTAACCAATGGACACGGACAACGGGGGGGGGGGGGGGGGGGTGAGGGGATGAGGGGGGGGGGTAGAGGGTACACATATGTAATATCTTAATCAATAAAAAAATATTTAAAAAAAAATCAGTTCATGAAAATTTGTCAAAGCCTTGGGTGATGTTGCTCAGTGGTTAGATCGTCAGCCCTCTCACCTAAAGCTTGGGGGTTTGATTTCTAGGCAAGGGCATGGACCTAGGTTGCAGGTTCAATCCCCAGTCCTGGGCCTGGTCCAGGCTGCAGGAGGCAACCAATTGACATGTCTCTCTCATCTCTCTCTCTCTCTCTCTCTCTCTTTCTCTCTCTCCCCTCCACTCTCTCTAAAAATCAATGAAAGAACTATCCTCAGGTGAGAATTAACAACAACAAAAAATTGGCAAATTTCAGTTTTTAGCCAAAGGGAAATATGAATGTTCAGCTTTCAAAACAAACAATGACCTGTCTTACGAAAGACTTTGACCATTGCCCACGTGCTGAAGGCTGACAATTAGTAACTAGGAGGAAGGCTTCCTTCCCAACGTGGATGTGAGCAGCCTGCCCCAGAGCCCTTTCGCTGGGTCAAATCATTCCTTTTTTCTATGAAATAATCAATCATGGATGCTTGGGGCAGGTGAAGAGGGGGAGGTGTAAAGAGAGTAAAATTGTTGGAAATCAGTAGGGTCAACAAACTACAGGCCAGGCTTTGAAAGCCTGAACTGCCTGTACTTGGACTAAATAGTCGTGTTTGTTTCACCCTCAAAGCATCGCCCTGGGGAAAACCTCAAGCACATCCTTGAATGAAGAGCTTAGGCCTGAAGGGTATCAATATGGAAGGAGCAATTTCCCTCACTGCAGCCCAGAACACAAACCTCAAGGCCTGAGGGTTTGACTTTAGGGAAAGTGCTGAGTGGAGTTTGAAATACGGGTTCCAGCACGGCTGCCCTGCTCAGCTCCTGACCTTGCGCTCAGGAGCCTGGGAGAAACCGGTAAGGTTCTCTTCATTCACCTGCGCCTCTAGGCCTTTGGGCCTGGAGAAACCCAAGCTCTCACCTGGGGGCCGGGGGGAAGGTGACCTGATCTCCTACACCAGCCGCAGAGCTGCAGGTGCACACGCAGCAGGAATCTCCCGGGCCAGGACCGGAAGACGTGGGACCAGGCCCCTGGATGCAAGGGGGAGTGCCTGGGAGGTCACACCTGGAATACTTCTTTTGGAATCCCTTGTCAGGGCTGTGGCTTTTCTTTTCTTTTCTTGTTCTTTTTTGGTTAATCCTCACCTGAGGATATTTTCCCATTGATTTTTAGAGAGAGCGGAAGGGAGGAGGAGAGACAGAGAGAAAAACATGGATGTGAGAGAGACACATCGATTGCTTGCCTCTGGAAACCTGAGACCCAAGTACGTAACCTTGACCTGGAATCGAACCTGCGACTCTTCAGTCCATAGGACGACGCTCTATCCACAGGGCAGGGCTGTGACGTTTCTCCTGGAGAGTGGAGGCAAGTAATGTGGACGTGCTGGCTTCAGCCCACCCAGACCTCTCACCACTCACCACTCGCTGCTAACGCAAGAGTCAGTAACTACCAGGTGGAAGTCCTTTTCATTTGCTTCTGGCCGGGCATGGAGGGCGGGAGCAATACCTGGGAACGCCAGCAGCACAGTGGGGAAGGCTTGTGGGTTCCCATAGAACACGGGCGTCAGGAGGATACACGGCGGAGAGAAATGAGGGCCAGAGAAGAGACGGCCTTAAACTTGTCCAATTACCCAAATGGAGGGTCAGCCAAGAGGGGCTGATGCCGGCGGGCAGGGACCTAGAAGCGGGAGCTCAGCGTGGAGAACCTAATCCCAGCTCTGCACCTGCCCGGCGGCTGCGGCTCACTCAGCCCCTCGGCGCCGCGCCCGCGCGGGGTGGCTCCGCTCGGCACCCCGGGCGGCCGGAGGGCTCCGCGGGCATCCAGGGAGGGGGTGCATCCAGCGGGGGGTACCTTGGTGCCCTGCAGGAAGTCATCGACGGCCCTCGTGCCCATGAACGGGAACTGCATGTGCGTGTGGGTGTCGATGCCGCCGGGCAGGACCAGCTTGTCCGCCGCGTCCAGGACCCGCAGCCCCGCGGGCGCGCCCCCCGGCGGCAGCAGGTCGCGCCCCAGCGCCCGCACCACGCCGTCCTCCACCAGCACGTCCGCCACCTGCGAGGAGTCGGCGTTGACCACGCGACCCCCGCGGATCAGGAGCCTGGACGGCGCTGCCATGGCCCGGGAGGAGGGGGAGCGCACGGCTGGATGGGCAAGCGGAGGCGACCTCCTTGGAGATACCCAAGGCCTGGCTCCGGTCTCCGGCTCGGGCTACAAACGAGGGGCGAGTCCGGAGTCCCGGAGACCGGCGGGCTTATCAACCCCAGCCTCCGGACGTGGGCTCCACCCCCAGGGCCGCGGGGCTGGCCCCAAAGGCTGGGACCCAGCAGGAGATCCACACAATTCAATGCAACACCCACCCCGAGCTGGAGAGAACCACTGGGCCTGGACTTCCTTTTAAATATTCATTAGCAAGTTGCCGCACAGCCCCAGTAATTGGCAGACAGAAAGTTCAGAGGGAAAGTATTTAATCTATTTGAAACAAGAACAACTTGATGTCAACTGTTCTCCAAGTTTGAATGACGCAATTCATACCGGCAAGTTTTTCTTGGAAAATAACAGGTAATATAACTCCAAAGATCTAGGTGTGTTTTGTTTTGTTTTGTTTTCTCCCAATTTCCACAAAATGATCTTAGAAACCTTCAGTTAAATCTTTTTTTCCCCTCTTGGTATAAAATATGCTCATATATAAAATTGAGATATTTGTCCTTCCCCTCCAGGTGTGTGTTGAGAAGCAAATATGCTGACCAACGTGAATGCACCTTAATAAAAGGGGAAGCACCATACACACGTGTTTAACAAATACCAGCTTTTAAGGACTGACCCCGAAGGGGGGTTGCATAGACGGGTAAGCGGTAAAGAAAGTCATATTCTGCCAGGCCAGGGTGGCTCAGTGGTTGAGCATCAATCTATGAACCAGGAAGTCACGGTTCAATTCCCAGTGAGGACACATGCCAGGGTTTCGGCTCAGTCCCAGGTGGGAGGCATGCAGGAGGCGGCCAATCAATGATTCTCTCTCATCATTGACGTTTCCATCTCTCTCTTCCTCTTCCTTCCTCTCTGAAATCAATAAAAAAATATATTTTATTTAAAAAAGATAAGTCACATTCTGAGCTCAAGGAGCGAAGAGCCAGTGTGACGCACATACGTATTTCACTACGTAACAGAATATCTAAAGCAGAAAATTCTACCTTTGAGAGTGGATAACAAGAGTTTAGAGGAAAGGGAAAGTTTATTTCTGCCTTGAAGAAAATTAAATATGGAAGTTTAACAAAGAGCTATTTGAACCAGAATATAAAGGACATGAACATATGGAAATGAGACTGGGAGAGGAATGGTGTTCTAGGTTGAGGGAACAGAGTAGGTAGAGGCACAGAGGAGGTGATGAGTTGAGTCTGAACTCCATGAGGTTAAGCTAGAGGGGATAGGGTTGGACAACGGTGGACCATCCCTTGCCAGCGCTCAGGAAGACGGGACAGCACTGCGTAGGGAAGGCAGGGATGCAGATTTTCAAGGGCGCCACGACCAAATTCGGTAGAAAGATTGGAGCGTGGTGGACATCTGCCATTCCAGCATCTATTCTGTTCGTACCCTGCTAATAGTCCCTGAGTGTCTTTGGTGAGAAATCCTCCAACCGCATTCTCAGAACACTTGCCTTGATTGTACTGATGGGAGCGCTGGCTCTGGGACTGACCTGCTCAACTAAACTCTGCCAATCACCATAGGAAATCCTCGCAGCCACACCCATGGGTGTGGGAGTGGGTACCTGTCCCAAGCAGACTAACTGTGCCCAGTGAGAGCAGACTTTACGACTTCGGAAAGGCTGAACGGCTCAGTTTGTTCTTTCCTGCTGGATTTGCATCTGGGAGGGTGCGAGCAAGAGGCTCAGGCAGCTGCCTAGGCAACACAGGGAGACAGTGCTTGTGTGAACAGAGCCAACACGGAGAACAGGTGGAGAGGCGGAAAGAGACTGGGTTCTCCCAGCACTGTGGGAGTTCCTGACCACCAGGCCTGATGTTCCCGCCCCTGGTGCTGCCACTGCTTGCTGCAGCTGGTTTACTTTGGATCTTTTGTCATTGTCAACTGTCAGCTGACCGGCTGGGGAGATACCTTTGAGTCTGGAGACTAGGTGGTCACACGTGACCTTGAGAGAGCATTTTCAATATTATTGCCAAATTTCCTCAAGCTTCACATTGCACAAACCTCACAATGATTAGACATCAGAAAGCACCAATAATTTCAAGTTCCACAGATTTTTCTGTCAAGCCAAGAAAAAGAAACCCCAAAATTTAGTTGTGAAATTATTGTCAAAAGACCATTGTGGAAAGGTGGAAGGAGTAATTATAAATATGATGAAACTCCTACAAGCTCTACAAGTCTGCCCCACCCTAGGAAAATAAGATTGGATGTCAGGGTGGTTGTGACATCCTCTCTGAAACTGTCCAGTTGAATGATTTCAAACGTTTCTTTATCTTAGACTTGATATCATGAAATGCCCTGTGACACAGCACAAAACAAACTTCCCACGTTTAAGAAACTCCAACTTTGATCAGAAAAGGGGATTTGTAGAAATGTCACCAAAGCAGGAGGAAATGGCTCATTGAGATTCGCTAACTGCAATGGAAGAGAGAGGTGGGTCAGTTTGAGGAGAAATGTGGGCTGGCAGAAGGGGTCATGCCCCTTTCTGGCCCTTATTGGCCCACACCAGGGGGAAGGTTGTGCCTGGGCAAACGTGCTTAGAGGGGAAGTGTGTCCTCAGAACACCCTCACCTCCTTTTCTTTATGCTACTCATTACCAGACACCCAGGACCCTCAATGGGTAGGAAACAAGTGCTAGGGAGAGTTGGTGTTGGCATGGAGTGAAGATGGGAAGCAAGACTCCTGCTGTTTTGCCTTCTTCTTGCTGGTGAAACAATCAGTTTGATTGATTGAGCAAAGTCTGTCTGAGAACACATTACATGAGTCACCCCACTTTCCATGGGAGATATGCTTCAAGACCCCCAGTGGGGGGGAAAAAAAGGACCCCCAGTGAATGCCTGAAACCACAGATAGTACCAAACCCAGGGCAGAGTGAGAGAGCAATGTGGGGGGCTGTTTCTCTCTTTTCCATGTCCCGCATGGAAAAGGAAACAGTCCATTTGCTGAGTGGAAGAGCTGGGGATTAAGAAATTAAAGAAAGACCAAGACACGGAAATAGATTTTACGCTGGGGCCAGGTGGGTGCCATCCTCTCTGATGGAGAGGCGGCAAAAATCGGGCTGTGCCACACAGCAGGTTTATTTTAAAGGCCTAGATTTACATATCTAGTTCCGCCCCTGCCTGATTAACATGTCCAGCCTTATTGGAGAAGCATGTTCCCAGGGCGTGGCTCTGCCTATGCTCTGAGTTCAGCTGACAATAATTATAAGAAAATGCCTAGGTACCTCCCAGGCGGCCCTCTACAGAGCAAGATTTCATCACTCTACTCGGAAGGGCATACAGTTTAAAACTTATGAGTTGTGTATTTTTTTATTTAAAAATATCTATTTTTTTAGTTGTTTAAAGTATTACATATATCTCCTTTTCCCCCCAATGGACCTCTTCCCAGTCGTTCCCACCCCGACCCCACCCCCAGCACATGCCCTCTCCCTGCTACTGTCTGTCTTCATGGGTTATACTTAAATGCATGCATACAAGTCCTTTGGTTGATCTCTCACCTCCTCCCCTCTCCCCCTCTCCCCCTCTCGAGCATCAAAGACAGATGAGTGCATCATATTCATCTTCGATGACCTGTCAGTTAGTAAGAAGCGCTCACTAACTTCATTTTCAGCTTGTCAAATTACAGTACGGGACTCCACAGAGGAATTCTCCCCGCCCCCACTACCCCCCCCGCCAGAGGAATTTTTAAGCGTTTTGTTCATATTAATAAGAACACAGATTCAGTCTCATTTACTATTTAATTTGCAGTTTTGCTTTCAAAGAAGTTCATTCATGTGTTGTAAAAAAACAAGTATTGTTCTGCAAAATAAATAACTGTGATGCTGAAATAAACCACTAGATGGCTTCTTGAAAAGACCAACTATTCCTTTGGTTTGCTCAGCAATTTGCTATACAAATATGGTGACCCACTCCTGGCGATCTTTTCTCTATTGATATATGGCTATTATCATTTCCTTTTAAAGTTGGAGAGGAAAATAGCTTATTTGTTTATTTGAATATGACTAATGCATCCTTTTGTGGACATTGTGTAATGGGCACATACAATTTCATGGAATTATGACTTTCTAGATTTATAAAATGTATTATTTACATTAAACAAAGTTTCACATTATAATTTAAAGAACATGTGAATTGAGCATAATTATTGAACCTATAGTAGTCCCTCCATGAATATTCATAGAGTAATTAGTTGTTGAATTTGGATACACCTAGCACTGGGCTAAGGCCAGTTGTTACATCTGTACAAAAACTCAATGAGGGAAGTATTGTTTCCATTTTTTAAAAATTATGGCCCAGAAATATTAATTGCTCAGGTAGCATAGTCGATCAGATTAGATTACACTGCTAAATAGATGAAGACAGTATGTTCCACCTTTAATTTGTTAAAACAACGGCTATTCTCCTAAACAATAAGCAGGAATGGCTTCAGTCCAAATTTAAAAGCAAGCAGAAAAAAAGGTGGTATTACCTGTGCTTTTGTTCTCTAATCTTTGAGAGCTTATTGAGATATAACTTGTATAGCACAAGTTCATTTGTACAGTTTAATGGTTTTTAATATACTCACCAAGTTTTACAATGTTCATCAACCTACAAAGAAACCTGGACCCATTAGCAGTCACTCACCACCACCTTTCCCCGCCCACCTAGCTCCTAGCTCTAGGCAACCATTCATCCACTTTCTATTTCTAGCTTTGAGTATTCAGGACATTTCATATAAATAAAATCGTACAATATATGGTCTTTTGTGAATGGCTTCTTGCATTTAGTATAATGTTCTCAAAGTTCACTTATGTTGTAGTATGTTTTAGCATGTCATTCCTTTTTATTGCCAAATAACATTTCATTGTATGGCTATATCACGTTGTTTATCCATTTATCAAACATACGTTTGGGTTGTTTTTCCTTCATGGCTGTTATCAATAATGCTGCTATGAACACTCATGTACACATTTTGTGTGGACATGTTTTCATTTCTTTTGGGCATATACCTAGGGGAAGCACTGCGATACTGCTTTGCACAGCAGCTGCACACCCACCAGCGGTGGGTGAGGGTTCCAGTTTTTTCACATCCTTGCCAACACTTGTTTTTGCCTCTCTTAGGATAGCCCTCCTAGTGAGTATGAAGTGGTTGTTTTCTAATCTTTTTATGCTATTAGAAAAATAAAACACACAGTATTCCAAAATAAAACAGAAATCCTTATACCATGTGGCTGTAAAAAAAAAACAAAACACCCTTAAATATAAAGTAAGATCTATTCTTGTCCATGTGAAAATATAATACGTTAAAGATGTAGTTCAAGTGCCAAGAGTTATCCTGCTTCCAGTCTCAGCGACAATGCACTTAGTGGTCTTATATTGTTGGTCTTATATGCTGATATTTGAGGGTGACACCTACCTCGGAGATTTCTCAAGGATAGAAGGAAGTACATACGGGCATCTAGTACAATGGTTGGTACTCAGTATTAATAAATGGGTGCTATTTTCATTCCAAATTAAGAAAATGGGACAAAGCACTGTTTTTGCACACTTGGCTAGTGACTCTAATGGTAACGCATGAGCTAGAGAAGTGGAAATCATGTTCCAAATTTAATGATGAAATTTCAATAAGAACATAGCAAGCATGCAAACAAAATCCAACCAAAGGAAACTAATAGAATCACGATGGAGTTAAAATTCACATGATGCACAATAACAAATACAAAATCTGTACTTAAGGGAAAGCAAACTATGGAACATTACATCTAAAAGCCAAATTAGATAAGGAATTTCTATGTTCTTTGAAATCAGAGCTTGGTTGATAAGATAGAAATTTAAATAAATATTCAGGTAACACTTGATCCTACTGCATTGAAATTGAGAAAAGTTTAATAGTTTTATTTGTTTTTTAAATCATAATTTCTAAATATAAATTACTTCTCTGCATTTCTGGTATTTGTAGTGCTCAACACACATCACTAAGTTCATAGCATACAGCCACATCTGTTCTGTTCTGGGCTCTATAGAAGTTCTTCACTTGGGCTTTTTAATAATAAAATAAAGAGGTCTGTGCCAAGATACCACTCTACCTTTGTTTAGTGAGTCTCCTTTTCACTGAGATACAGCCATAATCAAGAAAACAGCCGACTGCTATAAGAAATATTCTCTTTCAGGAAGCTCCCCTAAGATACAAAAGGATTATTTGGTCCTATCCAAAATGCCCATGAACACATTTGGCCTATGCCAAATATATTGAAAGCATAATACACATGGCCAAGTAGAGTTTATTTCAGGAATGCAATGGTTCAAAATGACAAAAATATGAATATATTAATAACACATTAAAAGATCAAAGGAGAAAAATCATACGATCAACTCCATAGATAATGAAAAGGCATGTGATAAAATTCAACATGCATTCTTGGTTAAATTTAAAAAAAGAATGGGGTTAATGGATGTGCCTTAACATGATTAAATGTATCTATTTCAACCCAATTCATTATAGCCAATATGTTCAACATTATTTTGAATGTACTAGGCAATGCAATTAATTGAGACAAAGAGTTTTACAAATTGGAGGACATGATTGTGTTACTGGAAAACACACAAAAATGAACTGAAATACTATTATCAATTACAAGAAAATGGGAGTTTAGTAAGTGGGTAGAAAATTAACAGAAATAGCCTTCATATATACCAAAATCAGACTAAATTATAAACAGAAAGAACTTCCTTAATAATAACATAATGATTAAATTCCAAGAATAAACTCAAAAAATGTACAAGATAGCTGTGAAGTAAAATGTAAAACATATCTGAACAAAAGACTTAAACAAATGGGCACCTTTGTAAGATATGGCACCATGATTTAGACAGATTTAACATAATTATGTCAAATTTCACTAATCTATAAAAAAAAAAAACTGTCTAAAAAATAAAAGTACCAATGGATTTGTTTTGTGGAACTCAGCAAGTTGATTCTATCAAGTTAAGATGAAAAATAAGCAAGAATATTTGAAACATAAAATTACAGTTATTAAAACAGTGTAGGACTGGTGCAAAATAGAAAGGCAGATCAACTGAAGGGAATAGAATTTGAGTCTAAAAGCATAGTCAAATAATGTGGAAATTTACTATAAAAGGGTAATTTCAAAAAGTAAAGAAAGGATGAATTTATTTGATAAACAGCTTTGGGATAACTAGGATAACTTGGGGGGAAAAGGAAGTGATTTAAATTCAGGTTGATCAATGATTTAATGTGAAAAAATCAAATAATTGAAATACCTAACTTTACTTTTAATATTAAAATTTTAATATGACCTGGCCAGGGTGGTTCAGTTGGTTGGAGCACTGTCCCATACACTGAAAGGTCTTGGATTCAATTGTGGTCAGGGCACAGACCTGGGTTGCAGGTACAATCCCTAATGGGGGCACATATAGGAGGCAACTACTGTATGTTTCACTCTCTTATTCATGTTTCTCTCTCTCCCTAAATCAATAAAAGCATATCCTTGTTCTCAGGTAAGGATTTAAAAAAAGGAAACAAAAACCCTTAGCTCTAATAGA
Source organism: Myotis nattereri (assembly GCF_964212035.1). Lineage (NCBI taxonomy): Eukaryota > Metazoa > Chordata > Mammalia > Chiroptera > Vespertilionidae > Myotis > Myotis nattereri. The sequence goes on from NC_138092.1 coordinate 14,830,509, forward strand.
TACATATTTTTGAAAAAAAATTTAAATAAAAAGTATGCATAGGAGAATACAATTTGATACATTAAAGATAAACTAGAGGCCGGATGCACGACATTCGTGCAAGAGTAGGCCTTCCTTCCTCAGGCTGCTGGCACCAGCTTCCCTCTGGCACCTGGGATCTGGGCTGCCCTCGCAGCCCCGGCTTCGTCTGCAAGGTCATCTGAAAGGACATCTGGAAGGATGTCCAGTCTAATTAGCATATTACTCTTTTATTATTATAGATTACATATATCATTTATATATGGATATATTAATGTGTCTATATGGTATTTTGGAAGGATATTGAAGAATCTGGTATTGGTATCTATCTCTCTGAAAGGGAACTAAAAGATGGATGTCAGGTAGGAGAGAGACTTAGGTTTTACTGTTTGACCCAGAAAGATTTATTAGTTAAGAAAAAATTTAAAACATGTGCTAGGAAACAAACCCAAAAAACCCTATGCATGGCAGTCTATTCTACAGGGGTCTGAAATGCATCCAAGCATAATATAAAGAGAACTGATTGGGTTACTGCATTGATTGATGATACATCAACCAGAGGTAGTTTTTCCAAGGCAAGTAACATGCAGGTCCGCAGGGAGTCTCATCCCCAGTGCTGGTATAGGCAACAACTTTCCTAAAAAGCAGTTAAGGAAGAACTCCCCAAACCCCATGTTGTTTCTTCTTGAGAGACATGCTACATTCTTTAAGGCCTGAATCTGTATATGCACCAAAATGAAACAAAAGTAAAGAGCAATTCAGATTTAAAAAGTACCCCAAAGCAATACAAAAAAAGTCATTTTAATTTTGATACATATTAAAACATTTCAGTCAGTTTCTCCTGACAGCATAACACGACAAATACACAAGACCTCAAACATGCTTTAAAATGACATTCAGCAAAGTATTTAAAACTTAATAAATAGCAATAATCACACACAAATACATACTTCATAATCATTAAGCTACGAAAACAGACAGCTAAAGAATAAATAAACAGGAATTGACAATAAAAATAAGATGTGGGGTTTGCAAATTCCTCTACTTAAAATAGGGGCTGATCTAAATGATTTAATTTGTTTTTCAACATGTAGCATGATCTCCCTCAAGAATAAAATATATTGAAAAAGTCACTTTCTTATAATAATGCAGTCTTTAAATACAACAAATAAATATAAAAACAGCAAAGAAATTTCAATTTGTAATAAAAATGCCCCCTTCACCCCCCCAAAGCTATGGAAATATATAGTTATTGTGGTAGCAAATAATAGTATTTAAAGTGATAGTGCTTATGCACTAAACTCATCTGAGACCTTTATATGATTTTAGTGCAAATCCCTAGGGTCCAATACAAGCATAACCCTATACCAGGGAAAGACATTACCAGTTGGAACTTATCTTGTACAATTTTTGTACATATTTTACAAAGTTCAAGATTTAATGCATAGTAGAATATCTTCATCCGCTCAATCCTGTCCCTAAATAGAGATGAAAAAGAAATGACTTGTAATTTTACCATTTGGATTAATACCATATTAGAGTATTAAAGTCAAGATTAGAAAACCTATAAAAGAGTTTCATTTTTGCCATTAGTTTACCTAACTTTATCTAAATTTCACATCACTGCATGTTCAACATAAGAGAAAAAATTTTAGACAAAGTTTTTTTTCCCTTTAACAAGTTCTTATTATGATGAAATCCAATAATATTTGGACAAATGATATATAAATAAAAACACATGTGAGTATAAGGGTCCCCACCCTGCATTGGGAGTACATTAACAACCTTGACTTCTAGTATATTAAGTTACAAGATGTATTGGCAAAAGCAGAAAGGGTTCAATTAAAATAAGATATTTTGTACAAATAATAGTTTTAACATAGAATAAACTGACATCAAATGAGTTTCAGCAGCCATATTTCTAACATGAACTACAGTACCAGGATAAAAACAATGAGAAACAAATGGAAGAACATCATTGAACAATACGAATACATAATGCATGTTTAGCTGCTAAAATAGCAAACTCTAAATTGTTTAATTTAACCATGCAGGCTAACATACAATAATAAGAAATCACCTGCATCTTTCTTCTTTTTAAATTAATACTAGTTTAATTGTAAAGTTACAAAACAATGACTGGATATTGCTCCAACTTGTATGTAATTTCCTTTATGTGATCGTACCTAACAAAGTAACAAAGCCTCATCATCACTTGTTTCGTTTTTCAGCGTTGCCTCTAAGCACGTGTCCGGTATCTGGGCAGTGTGCACAATACCGCAGCGCTCACAGGGGCCGTCTCGGCTGCCTGGCCTCACGCCAGGGTTTGTTGCAGTATATGGTTGCCTGAAGCCTTGGCCTTGATCTGAGGCAAGATCAAGAAGAGGTCTAGAGCAGTCGTTCACATCCAAGTCTGAAGCTCCATCAGAAACTGGAATTAGCATTTCCACATCATCATCTTCTTCTCTTCCACTGACCCCGTTATCAAGTTGTCTCAAAGGACTCTGGTTCTGATTTACGGAGCTTGATCGACCTAACGTAAAACGTACCCAGCGTAGCCCCTGAGTCACCCGGCTTAGTGCACTTGTGAGCTGGTGACGAGCTGGACTCACACTTGGGGGTTCCACACTGGTCACGTCCCTTCCATTATCGGAGTGGCCGCCCCGGGCACTCTGAGTGGAGGAACTTCCACTGGCTCCCACCGTTGCTTCTACAGCTGTGGTGGGAGGGACTTTCTGGGGCAGAGGAGCTGCAACCCCACCAGATGCTCCGGCTGCATCTCTCCTCTCACTCTCTGTGTCTGTGTCGTCTGACTCCACGGAAAACAAACTTCTGTGAGTGTGATTCCTTTCAGGTTCTCTGCTGGTACCCTGACTAGGGACAACCTCGTCACCATCTGCTGAGACCAAAGCCAATGACCCTGAATGACGCGATCTTGCAAAGTTGAAAATGCGATTCCAAATGTTGCTGGATCTGCCCGCCATAGGAAGTCTGATTGAAGTAAATCCAAGCTGGGATCGTACAGCTAGCCTCAGGTTTTCCAGAACAGAAGCCTACGAAAAGAAGAGATCTTTAAGAAAGCAAACAAGTGCAAAGATTGAAAACACCCTTCTAGGAAGACTGTGCTGTGGCTGAAAACTCCATTCCTCACTGCTAGGGTCTATGAAGGAAGAATAAAGTTTTCTTGACTACACAGGCTCAACTCACTATGGAACCTAAGGTACCACTTGAGCCACTGCTCACTGTGTAAGGTTCTCTTAACACTTCATTTTTTATATGCAACTTTAAGGTGATATTTCATATCAGTTATAACAGCTACTTATTTAAGAACTTCACACAGTAATCCAATCCTAAAAGTGTACCGAAGTCAAAAGATAAAATTTGATACTTCTTTAGCTGGGAAGATGGAAGAATCGCCACCATCATTCACTAAATGACCTAAAGCAGTGTGGAAACTAGGCCCATAGCTGTTCTGCATTTTTGTTGTTGTTTTTGCTGTTGTTTGATTTTTAATACATAACAAGTGAATCTTGAATTACAAGGTTGAGACTTTCCAAAACGTGAAAATTATATTTCACAGTTGGTTCTCAAGGATTTGTTGTGTGACTGGACACTGAGGACTTGTAAATAAAGGAACTAATATATCTGTTATACAGCACAGGAATAAATAAATAAATAAATAAATAAATAAATAAATAAATAATTTGTAATATGGCACAGGAAACAAAAAGCTAAAGAAATTAATTAATTAGTTAATAGCACTACACAAAAGTATCTGAGACATTTGAATTCCCTCTTTCTCTTTAAAGATGAAGTTTTATTTTCCAGCTTAGTATTAAGTATTAAATTATATCCTTATTATTGCAATTGGTGATTTTTAATTAGTACATATGGGAGTGATTTAATTAGTACATATTGTCCGACTGAAAAGGAAAATCTACCTTTTTTCTAGATGAATGAGTTTACAGATTATGAAAAAAACAAAACAAAAAACAAGCCTACCGCATTATATAAGACAGTCTTTAAGCTCCATCTAGTGGTTATTAAAAAGGAATATTCCAATGTGGGACAAACATGGCTTTATCAATCTGGCAGTTAGTACTGGAAATACAGCCTTTCCAGGACACAACGGTGAACTGGCTCCTCCTTCCAAATGATGATCCAGGTTTCCTCTGCCCCTCCCTTTACAGGTGAAACCAGGAAGAAGTGACAGCACACATTCTGTCACCCTCTGTGACGGGCTATTACAGCATGTTACTAATATGTTACTAGCATGTTAATTTTAGTATTCATTCTGAAGTCTTCTAAATGTTCAGTTGAAGTAGAAATCAATTTGAGAAATTTCACTTTGGGTTTTAATTAATCAAGAGTAAAATGCTTAAGAACAATAGAACCAAGTCAGAAGAATGAAAAGTATACTTTTGTATGTTGTGGTATCTGTCAAGATATAATGACACAATGATGCTTTCAAATTCTCCATATATAACCCTTGACTTCACTGCAAAAATGTTGAGAGTGACGGGTCCATCATCAAACATTCAAGTACAGGTTTCATTTTAAGAGGCACTGAAACAGAAATCATGAGTTGCGATATACCTGATTAGGTGAACACACAGGAAAATCTTCGACCGGTGGGATTAAGCCCTGAGCAATCAACTGTCCGTATGAGGGGGGAGCTTCTCTTCTTAGCAATTCTGCTTCCACTCTTGACAGCTGTGTTTCAAATGATCTTTGAGAAGAAACAAGGGAATTAAGAGGGTTAAAGAAAAAGGCAAGCAAAAAAATTATTTTTAATCATCACTAATCAAAACAATATGAATCTTAATATATTTGATCATCGCAAAAGCTTAGTCAACCAACATTTACTGATACCTATGCTACCCCTATGCTGAGAACAGAGATGAAGCAGTGTGTCCTCAGGGGCTTTACACTGGCAGCCTGGATCATGGAGTTTTTTTGTGTGTTTTTTTTTAATCCTCACCCAAGGATATTTTCCCACTGATTTTCAGAGAGAGTAGAAGAGAGTGGGAAGGACAGAGAGAAATACTGATGTGAGAGAAACACATCCATTGGTTGCCTCCTACACAAGCCCTACCAGGGCCCGGGCTGGGGAGGAGCCTGCAACTGAGGTACATGCCCTTGACCGGAATGGAACCCGGTACCCTTCAGTCCACAGGCCGATGCTCTATCCACTGGGCCACTGAGTTTTCATAAATTAAAAATCCCTGTACAAGGAAAAGGTACTAGATGCCTACTGCAATACTCAACCACTGAGCCATGCCAGCCGGGCTCCTATTAGTTTATATGTAGCTTAACTCCGGACAAACTGAACTATGCTTATCCTCTGAGCACGGCTGGCATTCCTATCTCTATGTATTTTCCCAGGCTGTTTTTTCAACTATATCTTTTCCCTATCTACCTTCTACTCATAGATTTCAAATGGCACTTGTTCAATGAAGGCCTCCCCCATCCTTCTTATGAGACCAGGCATCTTTGCACTTTCGTGCCAGTTTGTTTTATAGCTCTTACAACACTTAACATTTTTGCCATCTTATTCTATCCACTCATTCCTTCCTCCTAATTGTAAACTACCTGTGAGATTGTCTTATTCATTTTTCTATTCATCTGTATAGCACTTTGAACACAGTAGGTTCTCAAATATCTGAAATTATAAAAATACGGTTACAAAATACAGCTCAGAATCGCAGCTTGTAAAATTCCCACAAAAGAGACTAATCTGAAAATAGGAACCAGTAAGTACAGATCAACTATTTTCACGTCATAAATCCAAGTACTGATTCCCTTTTTTAAATGTGTGTAGCCTTCCGAGTCTTCAGCTTTTCACACTAACTTCTTAAATCAACAATATTTATTTAATTCTAAAATAATATGAAACGAAGACATATGGCTAACCACAGTAAGTAAGGTGCTCGTTGTAAATATTTGGGCCGTATTTTTACCGTAGAGGGCATTACCACTATAGTTCTGTCTTGATACTGACCTTCGCTCAAACATTCTCAGGGAATAAAGCTTACAGGTACATCCCAACGCAATGACGAGCAGCAGGCCGCAGATGAGGCTGCCGATGACGGCCGCGGTTATGACCCTGGTGGGCACAATCACCGGGCAGTTCTCCTCATCGCTGCCGTCGCCGCAGTCATCCTGAGAATCACACACCCAGCTCTCAAACACACAGCGATTGTTTTTACAGTGAAAATTCCCAGGCTGGCAAAAAAAGCAGTTTTTTTCATCCGAGCCATTCGGGCAGTGATTCTGGTAGTTGCAGCGATCAGAACGAGGGTAACAGACACCGTTTCGGGAACATGGGAACTCCTCCTTCTGGCACATGGTACAGTTGACTTCATCCCTCCCATTGGGGCAATGCCAATACCCATCACAGCGCTGCTGCTCAGTGTAGCACCCCCAGTTACCCCCGCAGGGAATCTCCCAGGGCAAACAGAAGCCGTCTACTTGGTAAGTGGCGTTAAAGCCCCTGGCAGCATTCACTTTATCCGCACAGAAATGGACCCGTATCTGTCCAGAGGAAGAAACCACTGTAAGAGGCGCATGAGAATCAAAGGCAGTCAGCACACGCAGGAGCTTGTGCGGGTTCTCCTCTAATCCATCGTATATTCTGACATAATCACCATAACCAGTACCATCAAGTTTAAAGTCTGTGAAGCGAAGAATGACTTTGCGATGATCACCAGTGTCTATTAACCAGGTGCAGTTGCTTCCAGGAGGATAGAAGTCTGGGTAATTGGGAGAATTAAAAGTACCATAAAAGTATTTCAGCCACTGCCCACAAGTTGGCACCTCACAGTCTATTTCATCTCCGAGGTCAAGGCAGTCAATGTTCCCGTCACATTTCAAAGACTCGGGGAGGCAAGTGTACACTTTGGTAAACCGAGACAGACACTGGAACTGGTTGTAAGCACAGGGCTGGAAAGCAGCAGGGGTGGGCGCATTGGCTTCTGTAGCACAGATCTCCTCGTCGGAACCATCTCCGCATTCATCCATGTTATTGCATTTCCAGGCTTCCGGGATACACTTCCCATTTCCACAGCGGAACTGATCGCAAGCACAGTGTGGCTCCTCCGATTTCCCTGGGAGAACAGGGGAGGGACGAGGGAGCAGAGAGGTAAGGAGAAAAAAACATGCTCTTTAAAATAAAAAATGTGTAAGAGTGAGTGATATATTTATAACAAATGTTGAGTAAGCCCAAGTGAAAGGGTTTCAAAAATCTTGTTTTAAAAAGTAGGTTAAGCTCTAATGGCAAATTAATATTAGCTCACTAATTACTCAGAGAACAAACCAATTCTGTTTTTACAGAAAGCTGTTTTACTGCAGAACATCCAGTAAAATGATGTAAGACACATAAACCAACAGGATATATTGCCTAAAAATTTTAAATAATCTATTGCATAAACATTGAAATGATAGACATTTTGAAATAAAGAGAAATTCATCCACAGGAATCACCTTTTCAAATCAATTTTCTCATATTCTTTTTTAGGTGTTTATATAGATAACACAATATTTTGCTATGTATATTATAGTATATTTTGTAGGCCCATTAACTTAAATTCTTGCTAAGATTATATGATCAACTTTATGTTTATAGCATTTCATGTAATCATAACATAGCACTTCCAGTCTATAGTTTCTATTGTTTTAACATAACTGCAAAATATTGCATGAATCTGAGATAAAGGTATAAATTTAATCATCATAATGGGGGGAGGAGACAGAAAAAAATGGAAATGCTCATCTAATTCTAACTATCTTAGTGTACCGTCCTGAATATAAAACAACGAGGTAGAGAAGAAAACCAAACATTAGATCTCTACAGTCCCAAAATTGATAATGTTGGGCCAATGCTAACATCTCCACTAACAACTTGTTTATTGGTAAATAGGTGACAGAAAATGTGCTTCAGAACCTTAAATAGTACAAAGACTATGTTTTTAAGAAAAAAAAAAATGAACACAAGTTTGCTAAAAAAGGCCATGTGCCTCAGAAGATGTAAAATTATTTTAGCAAAAAATATACATAGCTCCACTGCTGAGTTCTTCACATTTGTATGACCTGGTCACTCTCTTTGGATACAGTTTAAAAATAGCCAGTACACTATAAACCATGAGGGTGAATCTGAGTGTGTCTTTTTGTAAAGACAATGGTAATTCACAAACAAAAATGTATTCTGAAGTAACTTTCAGGATATGGGGAAGTAGCGAAAGGAGAAAAAGTTCTTTTAAACTAAATGTATTTAAAATATTTAAAAGCAAAGTGGCCTTTGTTTATAAAATTAATCATTTCATTAGGATGATACAAAACACCGTTTTAAGGCCCAGTTCTAGGGCCCCTGGACCTTTAGCTGCTAACTCCCCCCTCACAGCTGCCTGGAGAACAGTCTCGATGAAATGAACACTGCCGGAAGACTGGCTCCCAAGTGCCTGAGCAGTTACTACTGTCGAATTCTGTTCAGCACCTTTCTCCTTCTTAGAAACACACCTGAAAAGTATGCCAGTCTGAAGCCTTTCCGAGAGACACTGTCATCGGAGTGGAACCGGATCCAGACGTGGTCTTGTGAAGAAATATAGGGTGGCGGGATTGTGGAGCCACAAGCTCGGTAGCTCTCAATATTCTTGTATGTTTCTATTGTCAACCAGTCCAAACTGCACCTTCTGGACCCCTGAATGTCAAAATCCTGAAAACTACCAAACACACAATAAAGTCAGAAAAGGCTATTAGATAGGGTAATTATAATACAACTAGAGGCCCGGTGCACGAAATTCATGCATGGGTAGGGTCCCTAGGCCTGGCCAGCGATCAGGGCCGATCGGGGCCTTCTGGTTGCTGACCTGGCCCTCCCTTCCCCAGATACCGGCTGCCGGCCGGGGCCTTTCTTTGTTCTGCGCCATGCACACCCTGGTGGTCAGCGCATGTCATGGCGAGCGATCGAACTTCTGGTCAAACTCCCGAGGGGACAATTTGCATATTAGGCTTTTATATATATAAATGTATAATCTCCTTGTTTTTCCAGACATACAACTATATCATCCACACTAATAAAAGAGAAACATGCAAATTGGTGTCACTCCACTATGCCCACCAGCCAATCAGAGTGACTGCAAATTAACCCAACAAAGATGGCGGTAAATTTGCATACGCAGGCGTGGAGCGAAGACTAAAGGCTCCGGCCGGAGTGAAGACTGAAGAGGCTTGGCTTCTCCGCTGCCTCGCTGCGGCCGGACCAAAGGCCTGGGTCCCAGGTGCCGGAGGAAAACTGGTGCCGGCAGCCAGGGGAAGGAAGGCCTACTGCACGGATCTCTTAGTGCAACGGGCCTCTAGTCAGCAAATAATAATGCTGTCCACTGTTCCTATATTCATCTTTCTCTCAGATTCCAGAGTAATACTTCTTTATAAGTAATGTCAGATTCCAAAAACAAGTGATAGCTGGTGCCTTTTCCATCTTCTTCTCTCTGTGTCTATGTGTTTAGGAAAGACTACTGCTAATGCAGAATATCCTAAATTGTCCTGTGTTTGAACCCAAAACACCACTCTGTAATCTAACACACACAGAGAAAGCCAGCAGTCTCTTAGATTAGACTGGTCATCTGCTTGCTTAATGAAAAGTTTATAGTTTACATTTTCAGGAGAGCAAATAGCATAAATCTGAGCAAAGTATAAAGAACTAAAAATAAAATTTTCAGTGAAAAGTCCCAGAGTTTGAAAATACCTTTTTTACGTAAGTTACTTTATAGTTAAATATTATCCTGTAGTTTACAAAATGTGGGCATGAGTAAAGAGCAAAAAGTCAAGTAAATAAAACCACGTACATAATTAGCTACTGCTATGAAAAAAGAAAAACCAAACTATCACTTTCTAATAACATATCTCACCAAAAAGTGAAGATCTGACTTTATCTCCTTGACTCTGCCTTAAACTAAGTTATAATAAAGTTAATTATCCAGGATTATTATACCAGGATATTTTCTCTCTACATATTCTGAATAACTATAACAAAGGCTGGCAGACAATTCGATTATTTCCACTTTTCACTATTATGGATAATGCTTTAAAGAATCCTTATATATGCACCTCTCTCTATACACATGAACAAGTATTTCTCTAAGACATATTTTTCCGGAAGTAGAGCTACTAGGTCAAAAGTCAAAATTCCACTGAGAGAAATGTTCCATGGAGTGTGTAGGAAAGTACCTTATACCCCATAACTCTGGCAAAAGGAGATAGTCTGTTTTTTTAAAAAAATGTGTTGCCAATTAGGTGGACAAAAGATTACCACTGCTCTATTTTGTGTTTCCGTATTTACTGAGATTGAAACTCTTTTTCTTATTTTCTTCTAGCCTGTATGGAATGCCTTTCCATTTTCTTAATGGCATCTTTTAATGAGTTTTTAATTTCAGTTTTGATCAAGCCTAATTTATCTTTTTCCTTTATGTTTAGTGCTTTTACTGTCCCCTCTAAGATACCTTTGCCTACCCCAAGGTCCCAAAGATGTTCAACAATGTCCTTTGGTAACATTTTAGAGCTTTAGCTTTCACATTCATACTTAGGACTGATCTTAATGTTTGTCTGTTCTCAGGAATAGGCTGAGATTCTTATACTATGTTTGTTCTATCATGCAATTAAATCATTGTCCGATCACGCTGAGCTTGTGGAGGTTTGATTTTATATTTTGTTAAGTGAGTTTATTCAACTTTGCCCTCAGTCTTAGGTGAAGTCTTAATTTTAGGGCATTGTCTTTACTTATAAAGTATTTACCAAGCCCCTTGAACTCAGCAGGTTTCAAACTCTGATCTTTTGAACAATTTAAGATTTTACTTCACTATTCACAAGTGATACTTGATTATATATATATATATACACACACATATATATGCATGGAAAGTTTGGTATTACCGTGACAATAATTTCAGTAAGAACTAGGATGAAAATCACTGTCTGATTCATTAGGTTGCGTACATCCATTCAGTAACTCCTTCCAGAATTTAGGGAATCTTCTTTTAGATATGGAGCTCACCTCTAATTTTATTCTGCATTTCAGTATTCTGCTTGTTTTTAGGGTGGCTTACTTGTGAAATCTCAAGGATCCAACACATGATCAGAACCAGATGGCAGTAATCCATGCAGCCTCCTCCGTGCTGGCAAGAACTTCCAAGTTTTACATAACTGATCTGGGAGGCTGCACATTTCATTTTGGGGCTGGATTTTTTTAGGTTAAAAGACAAAAATCTCTGAAAATTCTAGTTTTATGTTGAAAAGATCCAACACTTGGAACCCCTATGGTAAAAATGCTATTTTATACACACATTTATACTTGGTCATATTACAAGTAACAGAAAAACAGGCATACTGCTCAGATTCCAACCTGGGTATGTTTGCGGAAAGATAACCTCAATGGCACATCCCACCAATGCATGGAGAGAATCACCTCCCCCCAGGAGTGGAAGAGGAGGCCTGGGGCTGAGGGGGCCAAGGAACACAAGCCAGTGGTCCCTGTTTTACGGCTTCCACAGAACAACGGGAATAGACCACAGTTGTGTGTCTCAAGAGAGAATGGTTCTCGCATTAATAAAAGGATATAGAAAAGAGGGGAAACGATACAAAGGCAGGCTCCATTTACAATCTCATTTTAATAAATGCTAAGTGAAGGGATTTAAGTCTATGATCTGCCAAGTTTCTTCTACTAGTAATTTTAAAATTCCATGCTTCTTACCTACAGAAATGAGACAGTGAAGGAATGTCGAAGGCCCTGTGTGCTGCTGCAGACACAATCTCTGTGGCAGGAATGGCATTCTTACTTGTGTGTCAGTGCCAACTACAGTTCTTTGTTTAGGCACACCAACTTTTTCCCCTCCCCTTCAGACAACCCCCCCCCCCCCATCCCCAGAGCCTTGATATAATTTCCATAGGCAAGCAATATCTAGTTCCACTAAATATTTTCTCCTTAATGTCTTATCCCCACAGTGTTTCTCTGCCATTTTAAATGTTTTTAAAATGAATCTTAATCTTTCTTATTTATATCGTATTTATTCTCAGAATCTTAAACTTCTGGCTATTTTCCCTAGGAATATCTTTTCAACTTTGTACTCTTCACCAATGTTCTTTTGTTTCAAAGTGAAAACAGAGCTTTGTTCTTCTAAACCCTACATTTATCCATTATCAGCTTGTTCCAAGTTTTGCACATGCATCTATACACACAGACATACCCATTATTGTTTTACTCGTTAAGGTAGAGGACTCTACTAATGAGACTGATGTTACGGGCTAGATCTCCAAGTGGATTAATGAGTTTTGTTTATTTGTCCCATGGCCAAAAATTACACTCTTGAACCTAATAAGCTATTTTGCAAATGTGTACCTTTTGTTAAAAAGTGGCCTAGAAAAGTATGAATGACTCAGTGCAAATCCATTACCACCAGTAGGAGTTCAAAACACATGTCCTCAGAGTAGGGAAAGGATGGACTATTATTCTGACCCTTAAGATGATACTGATAACTATAATTTATTACATTTTCTGAAAATCATCTTTTTATATGTTGAGTATTGATACTTGGAAACAGAAATATTTTGTAATAAAACAGTGTATATTAATACAGAAAGAAGCCAGAATTACCTTATAGTAATAATTTCCCCTGGGTTTGCCCTGATGAGCCAGCTACAGTTGATCTTGGCAGGATATTCAGAAGGCCAGCCTGGACTCGTGATTATACCACTCGGTGCTCGAATCTGTTCTGGAGTTTCTCCACAAGCTGGAAGATAGCCAAAGCGATCTTAGCTAATTATCGTACTTTAAAACAAAACATTAAGTAAATCAGTGCTTATTTTTAAAAAACAAACACTTCACACATCAAATCATATACAGTAAAATATGGTATAAACTTTAAAAAGCTTTTATTATTCTAATGAGATATTTTACTTTCCTTCCTTTTAGTCAAATTATCTTCTCCTAATTAAGTACACATTTGGAGGAGGCATGGAGGTTTTCAAAGTGGATCTTTGAATAACAGTTTAAGAGTCAGAATTGCTAGCTTTAGTCATGAGATCAATCAATTGCGTGCTTTACCCACCACCCACCCTTCCATCTTTTTTCAAAACTCACCTTTTACAGTTATTTTCTTTATTATAAACTACCTAAAATTCAATGTTTACTAAACTATTGTGCATAGATCCTTAGGAGTACTACTTTGCTTTTTGGACACTTTAAATAAAAGACTATGATATAAATAGTCTTAGGAATAAAATAATTAAGGGAAAGCACATATAAACATAATAATAAGCTGGATTGTTAAAAAGTTAGTGGATGATTGGATAAAGACAGCCAACATTATTTCAAAATTATTCATAATACTTCCAATTGTATTACAGGGTCAAGAATAATTCCTAAATTATTTTAAAAATAAAGGTTTGAAATAGTGATTAAAATATCATTATGTGATTAGATATCTGAATATCATAGAAAAATACAGAATAAGTTCAAACTACTACTAACACTTTCCTGGATCATTCTCCTTGACTATTTTGAGCTCCCACAGTAATACACTTAACATTTTACCTATTCATAACTCAGTTCATAATCTGACAATTTGTTCTCTTTCAATTTAAAAAATAGTCACTGGGCTACAAATATATATAATAAATGTTTAAGCCTTCAGGAAAATTTAATATGCTAGAACCTCTTAGTTGATATAATTTAGACAAATTTATTTTATGATTTTTAAAGTAACAGATTAGAAGCAGCAAATTACAAGAGTAGCTGCCAGGGGTACACAGAGAGTCATCAGAAGTGATGGGTGCAATGTTCAGAAAAATAAAAAGTATGTGCTGAACTCAAAAACCACAAGCGCTCAGAGCCTGTTCAATACCACCTGTCTTCCCAAAAGTAATAGAACACTCTCATCTACACTAATAAAAGAGCAAGATGCAAATTAACCATCATTCTGTCACTCTGCTACACCCATAAGTCACGCCCACCAGCCAATCAGAGCAACTATGCAAATCAACCCAACTAAGATGGCGGCGGCCACGGGGCTGGAGTGAGCAGGAGACCTGGGTTGCCCCCAGCGATGGAGGAAGCCAAGCTTCCCGCCTGCCCTGGCTGGCCCTGAGCTCCACTCAAGGCTACAAAGTTTCAATTATAGAAGATAAATAAATCCCAGATACCTGCTTCCAGCTGCCCTGGTCTCCACTCAAGGAGGAGCTGGGAGCCTGGGTTGCCAGGGGCAACCCAGGTTTCCAGTCAGACCTGGGCTCTGTTCAAGGCTACAAAGTTTCAATTATAGAAGATAAATAAATCCCAGATACCTGCAAAAAAAGGAAAGGCTGGGAGCTTGGGTCGACGTCCATCAGCCCCTCACCCAGGCTGGCCAGGCACCCCAACGGGACCCCCCACCCTGAAGGGGCTGTGGGCAGCCTGAAAATGGCCCTCAGCACCTCACCCAGGCTGGCCACACCCCATGGGGTGAGGATCCCTGCTGGTGGGCTTGGCCAGCCTGCAAACAGCCATCAGCCCCTCATCCAGGCTGGCCAAGCACCCCCGAAGGACCCCCACCCTGATCCGGGACACCCTTCATGGCAAACCAGCTGGCCCCCACCTGTGCACCAGACCTCTATCCTATATAATAAAAGTGTAATATGCAAATAGACCCAAACAGCAGAAAAACTGGGAATGACTGGTCACTATGACACACACTGACCACCAGGGGGCAGATGCTCAATGCAGGAGCTGCCCCCTGGTGGTCAGTACGCTCCCACAGGGGGAGCTCTGCTCAGCCACAAGCCAGGCAGAAGGCTGCCAGCACAGCGGTGGTGGCGGGAGCCTCTCCTGCCTCCTCAGCAGCACTAAGGATGTCCGACTGCAGCTTAGGCCTGCTCCCCTCTGGCAAGTGGACATCCCCTGAGGGCTCCCAGGCTGCCAGAGGGATGTCTGACTGCCAGCTTAGGCCCAGTCCCCTGGGGAGCCTGCGAGACGGCACAGGCCAGGCTGAGGGACCCTCCCCCCCAAGTACACAAATTTTTGTGCACTGGGCCACTAGTTATATCATAATTAGTCATACTTAGCTAAATAAGTTGAGTGAATAAATGAATCAAGCAAGTAAAGGGCCTGATACAACATGTGGGCTGAAATGTCATGCTTTTTGGGTTCTGCTGTTAGTTTAAAATTTAGGTAACCCAATTTGTAGAAAGGCAAGTATCCCTATACAATTATACTTTGCAATAATGACCCTGTTTGTTTCTCTCTCTCTCTCTCTCTCTCTCTCTCTCTCTCTCTCTCTCACACACACACACACACACACACACACAGGTTATAATTTGTTCCATTTAGGCTAGAATGCTAGGAAGTATACTATAAAGTTTTTATCCACAAAGATCAAAATAAAGCAAGCTATAATGCTCAGTTTAGTAATCCTTATTTCTATAGAATAACCCACTCCCTGAAAGAAAACAACAATACATGAAATTAAAGTGTTCATGCCTAAAATGGGTCTATCCTGGAGTTAGGGTACATTGCCAAAGGGATCTTGTTTTCAATCACTTTCAGAACAGAGAGATTCATGGCACAGAACAAAAGGACATATCAAGAACCTAGCACACATCTGATTGCCTACCCACAGTTAAAGCTTGCAAGGATCTTTGTTGTTTCTAATCTCATTGGTTAAAATTTCCCTTATAAAAATTTAATTTTAATATGACCCTTTAGAAAAAGACTAATTTTAAACAAATGTGATTCTATTTTAAGAGCTTATTAACAATGGAATGCTAGAGTTTTGCTTCTAACTATGCTCTAATGCAGCGAATTTCAACTTTTTTCATCTCAGGGCACACATAAACTACTTATTAAGATTCTGCGGCACACCAAAAGTACAACATTCTTCTGACAAAAGAAATAGGTATAATTTTGATTCATTCACACCAGACAGTGATTGGATTGGCCGTTGTCATCTTTTAATTTGACAATCTAAGGGAAGAGGTCAGTGCCCCTGATTAAATAGTCAGGTACTGCATGTTTTAAAAATTCTTGCAGCACCACGGTTGAAAATTGCTGCTCTAATGAGTTACCATCACAATAATTAATGAAAAGATATTCTAAGTCATTAAAAAGACTTTTTTCTTTTTATCTCTTGCCAAAGCATTCTGGAATTATATATTAAAGAATTCTTAAGTTTATGAAGATACAAACAAGCATACAAATAAACAAGAAAAAATAATCATCACTCCTCCCCAAGAATGTAGAAAATTACTCATATTCATGAAAAGATTCATCTACATTAAAGATAATAATTAATTCAGGATTCAATTATATTTAACTTAAAATCATAATACTGCACTGAGATATAAGTACACAAATACTTATTAGCTGATTTAACAGCAATGAGGTAGATACATCCAAAAACTAGGGGAATAATTTACGACAAAGCAGACAATTGTTAACTTTTAAATAAATGAATAGATTAGTTATAGGGGAAAACGAGAAATAGTTTTATTAGGTTTTTATTTTATTAGGTTTTGTTTAAAAACTTTCCCCCCAAAATACCTGAGAAACCCATAGGTGGTGCTCTTATACCAAAAATTAAAGAATTTATGTTCTGGTATGAATGCTCAAAAATACTGTTATGAATATTTCACACAATTGCCCAAGGATAGTAGTAAGACCCATCTCCCATAAATAAGAATGATTATCTTAAAATGTAGTACTTTACATTCCTAATTCAATAAGTACTTTAAAAACAAAACTATCATAATGTTTCTCCCACACCTGGTTATTCATATAGGTTTTGATATGTTATTTTTGCATATTGCAACATGACTGATTTCAGATCCAGCCAGTGGCTTTTTATCAACACATTTTTGCATGTACAATACATTGGGGGCACGTAGATATTCTCTAGTACAATCGTAACTTATTCCCTTCTCTACCTGAGAAAGAATAATTCAAATGCGAAAATAGTAAGATTAACATTAGAACATTAAAAATATTTTTTCCTCCTTTTTGGGTTAATAGTTTTCACCAATATACAGGTAGATTTGGAATCAGAAAACCTAAATTTAGTGGCTTTGTCATAATGTAAACTACTAAATCTTTTTGGGTCTTGGTTTCCTCGTGTATCAAAATAAGGAGTTGCTATTGGAATATCTCTAAGGTCTATTTCAGCCCTAAATCTTGCCCTCATTCCCGATCATACTGATATATTCCTACTATATTTCTGCTAGCTCATCAGGAGGCGTTGATATATGTTTCCTTATTTCCTCACTTTGTATTTTCTCTTTGATCCAATGAAACTGAACTCCAATGATTAACTCTATAAAAGTCTTGCTAGCAGGCAAAGGCCATTGCTGACCTCACAGCCAAATCCACTGGGTCCTCAGTCCTCATGGTACTTGATCTCGCTGGAGCACTTGACAATAATTTTTTCTTTGATACTTTGCTACCTTGACTTTGCTGACATCACCTCTGTTGGTTCTTCTCCTAACTCTTGACTGTGTTAGTTAGTTCTCTAGCACTAGATCTGCCTTCCTTAGTCAGTTCCTCATATGCTGTTGTTCATGGTTCAGTCCCAAGACTTCTGCTCTTCTTATTTTCTAGGGAAGATCTCATTCATTCCTATACTTACCGCTATAACTTAGAGTTCATGGGTTTAAAATCTCCTACCCAGAGATTTTGCATAGTCAAAAGCCCACTGGACATTCCAATTTCAATTCAACATGATCAGAATTGGGTGTTTCTCTAATCCTTCTCTTTATATCCTATATACAGCAGTCCCCTCTTAACTGAGGTTTTGCTTTCTATTGGTCAGCTATTCATGATCAACCAGGATCCATAGTTATTAAATGGGAAAATACAGAAATAAATAATTTATAAGTTTTAAATGTTGAGCTATTCTGAATAGCGTGATGAAATCTCACGCCACTCTGCTCCATCCCATGTGGGTTATGATCATCCCTTTGTCTCTGTTTATGCTATCCTCTTGCTAGACATTCAGTAGTTGTTTCTGTTATCAGATTGATTATTAGAAAGAGAGAGAGAGGGAAAGTCTCATAACTTTTATGACAGTATCCTATGTAATAAAAGCCTAATATGCTAAGTGTCTGGTTGACCAGTCGGCCATTCAACCAATCAAAGCATAACATGCTAATGATATGCTAAGGCTGCTTAACCGCTAGCTATAATGTGCACTGACCACCAGGGGGCAGACAGTCGATTGGTCAACCAGTTGCTATGACATGCACTGACCACCAGGGGGCAGACACTCTGACCAGCAGGTTAGCTTGCTGCTGGGGTCTGGGCCGATCAGGACTGAGCGAGATGGGCTGGATACACCCTGGAGCCGTCCCATGGTCCCTCCCCGGCTGGCCAACCTCCTGCGTCCCTCCCCTGCCCCAATCGTGCACCAGTGGGGTCCCTCGGCCTGGCCTGTGCCCTCTTGCAATCCGGGACCCCTCAGGGGATGTCAGAGAGCCAGTTTCAGCCCGATGGCAGAACGACTGGTCGCTACAATGTGCACTGACTACCAGGGGGCAGATGCTCAATGCTGGAGCTTCCCCTTGATGGTCAGTGCGCTCCCACAGGGAGAGCGCCACTAAGCCAGAAGCCTGGCTCACGGCTGGCAAGCACAGCGGTGGTGGCGGGGGCCTCTCCTGCCTCCGCAGCAGCACTAAGGATGTCCAACTGACAGCTTAGGCACATTCCCTATAGGGAGCGGGCCTAAGCCATTGGTCAGACATCCCCTGAGGGCACTCGGATTGCAAGAGAGCACAGGCCGCTGGGCTGAGAGACCCCCCACCAAGTGCATGAATTTCATGCACTGGGCCTCTAGTATTGTTATAATTGTCCTATTTTATTATTAGTTATTGTTGTTAATCTCTTACATGTCTAACTTATAAATTAAACTTTATCACAGTTATATATGTATAGATAAAACAGCATATATAGTGTTTAGTACCATCCACTGTTTCAGGCATTCACCGGAGGTCTTGGAATGTACCACCCACAAATAAGGGACCTACTGTATTCTTAATCTTTACTGATTTAGGCATCATTTAGTTAAATAGTCACTTCATCTAATTCAAATAAAAAGGAAATCTACTTTAAGAATACCACAGGCAATCTCAAAGATTTTCAAGCACAGGAAATAAAGTAAAGCCAGGCCCTACAATGACTAAAACTCAAAATTTCAAAGTCAGAAATTGAGACTGCCTTCACCACCTCTTAGGCCTGTTTTATCTTTTACACATCTGCCCCAATCTTCCAATTGGCTTCCTCTTGAGTCCTCTATTTTTTCATTATTTCAGTTTCTTATAATAATTTTCTATTCCCAATTCATCATAACACTTTAGCTCAAGAACCTACTATCAACTGTAATTTCATTTTTCTTAGTTTATTACATTTAACGTTATTCATTTATATTACACGTTTTTATATAAAAGATTTTTGGTGACTTGTTGTAGTCAATTTGCTAATACTTAAGACTCCACTGTCTCACTTGTAAACGGGGATTAAAACACTACCTACTGCATAAATGCTACAAGGATTAACTATGATTATTTTGGTGAAGGACTTAGCACACGGCTTGAATTACAGTAAACTGTCAATGAGTAACACCATCTAATATGCCAAATCAGATTGGTCGGTTGGCAGTAACAGCAGGAGTGCGGTATTGAGACGGCCACGAAGGCTGTGTGAGAAAGAAGGCGAAGTGGGAAAGAACCCAGTGACTGTTCATCCAACATGTAACTGGGCACCACTCTGCTCTGGGAAGAATGAGAAATGATGCCATGATTAACTGCTTATCTGACATGGGTAGAAGCCAGGGTAAGAATGGGGTTGAGACACATACAAAACCTTGCTTTAGAAAATGAATCTCTTCTGTTTACATGCTTCTGCTAGTTTTGTGAGAGTTTCACTATGGAACAAATCTCACCCTGTTCATAAATAAAGGGTAGCATTTATAGTCAATGGTGGCCCCTATCATTTGGCCATCTTATTTTTCACAATATAGAGTGTTTTATAAATATTAACTCAATTTTGGCTGATAAATACAAAAACAATTAAAAATGTTGAGGATACTAATAAGGGTTTGATTTGATCCCAATAGAAATAAAGGCACTTTAAAATATCTCCAAAATAAGAAACAGTAAGCAAATGGCAGCGGTTGAATAGCCCTATGGGATGAGAACAAGAATGATCCTGAAGGTTACCAAGTAAATCATGCAGAATATTGAAAGATGAGCGGGCAAAAGTAGGTTTACATAATACAAATAAATAATACAATTAATTAATAAATAATGATACAAAATAAATTTACATACTCACAACTGGACGTTTACTTTTGCCCACACTGTACTGTGCCTATTAAGCAATAAAAGGCACTTTGAGAAAAACCAGAATATGTAGTTAGGTGATTAGTATCAAAACCAGATACCTATTGTCTGACTGTTAATTTAGGAGCAGGGTAGTAGTTTGAAAACTTAAAGGCCGAGAATGGTGCACAGTATTAAAAATGAGATTTCTGTGGCAGGTCAGAATTTATGGCGCAGAGGTTCAAGGCCTGTGACTTAATGTGAGGCATGTGTGGTCAGATCTGTGGATCCCAAGCTGCTGCTAACGTTAGTGTCAGGTACCTTCTTTTCTCATTTAATCTTAGTATTATCCCTACTTAACAGAGGAGGAAAAAAGTGGAGGCACCAAAATTAAGTAATTTTCCCAAGATCACAAAAAGGTAGTAAGTGTCACAACGGGGACTGGGACCCAGGCAAAGGCTCCAGAGGCTGGACTCTTAACCATGAGGACACACAACCGCCTCCTAGGCAGCCCCTGTGACAGCTGGAACAGTATCTGGGGTAGAAGTATCTTGACTGGAATTCAGGAAAGATAAAAGTGGTCTATTTCAGAAAAAAGATCTATTGCTCCTATACTAACATGGAGAGAAAAGACATAAGCTACATAAGCCAGTCAGAGAAAGATAAGTATCACATGATGTCACTCATATGTGGAATCTAATAAACCAAATAAACTAATGATCAAAAACAGACCCAGAGACATAGAAGCACGAACAGACTGTTGAACCTCAGAGGGAAGGCAGGGGAGGGTGGGGGGGAAGAGAATGACCAATGAACTTGTATGCATATATACATGACCCCTGGACACAGACAATGGGTGGTGAGAGTCTGGAGGCAGGAGTGGACTAGAAGAGGTTAATGGGGGGGGGAAGGAGGGTCTGTGTAATACTTTCAACAATAAAGATTAAAAAAATAACAGAGAAAGAGGGTACACTTAGACTTAAAAAAATCTTTATAAACATTTTCTAGAACCTACCTTTAATAAAACATGTACATATACACATTCATTATATGTAAGATGATCAGAGCATTGGGTAGAACAGTAGCAATAGGGGATACAGTGAAGGCTGAGGGAGATATTTCAAAGGAAAGAGAGAAAAGGGAAAAGAGAAGGCTGAGTGACTGGAAGATGGTTAAGGTTGTACAAAAAGAGTTTAGAAAGCAAGCATGTTGTGTCTGAAGTCTCTGGGCCACTGAGAACACTGGGCAAGTGATCAGTGAGGGTCAGAATCTGCAAGATGATAAAATACAAGAACATTTGTCAGACTGTCACACAGACATAGCTCAGCCCTGCAACCTCAACAGGAAACACAAGAGGCTCATGCTAGGAAGAAACCACTCTGTCTGAAAGTCCTCCAGGCAGCCTGACTGGGTTTGCTGTCCGCACCTAGAGTCTTGATTTCTTTGACCCTTTGCTGTCCAGATTCCTCGAATAGGTTTTCTGATCACCTGGTACCTGAGCTGAGCTTGTCACTGAGGATGAACAGAGTTGGGAGGAGACAGACTGAACATGCCTACTTCCCTTAGAATTACTCCAAGTTTCATTCTCATTTTTTCAAGAAGCTATAAAACTGAACTTCTCCAGGAAATAATTACGAGCACTCTAACAGAACTATTTACTCCTCTAAGAAGGGAAAGATTTAAATGATCACTTAAAAGGTATAATTCAGCCCTACTGATGTGGCTCAGTTGTTGAGCGTCAACCTACGAACCAGGAGGCCATGGTTGGATTCCCGGACAGGCCACATGCCTGGGTTTCGGGCTTGATCCCCAGTAGGGAGCATGCAGGAGGCATCTGATCAATGATTCTCTCTCATCATTGATGCTTCTGTCTCTCCCTCTCCCTTCCTCTCTGAAATCAATAAATATATATGAAAAAACATGATCTCACTCATTTATGGGTAATAAAGACCAGTATAAACTGATGAACAAAAATAGATACAGAGCAGAGCAGCCTCGAACAGACTGTCAAACTACAGCCGGAAGGCTGGGGAGGGTTGGGGGGCGGGAGGTGGGGGTAAGAGATCAACCAAAGGACTTGTATGCATGCATATAAGCATAACCATAAGACAATGGGGGTTAGGGGAGGCCGGGGGATTGTCAAGGGGGGGAAAAAAGGAGACATATGTAATACTCTTTGTAATACTTTAAGCAATAAAAAAAATAACCAAAGTAAAAAAAAAAATAAAGAAAAATAAAAGGTACGAATCAGGGCAAGTATATAAACTTATATGAATCTATCACTCATACTTAGGATTCTCTCTCATTACTCTCGGACCCGTTAGCAAAAACCACACATTTCTACTACAAGCAGGAAATCCTATACCCCGCTGCTTATAATTAAATGCAGATTTAATGATAATAAACTCTACATTAGCAGTTACTTAAGAATAAATGCAGCAATATTTATTCCTATTATTTATTTCTATTATTCTAAGTAATGTTTTTTTTAAGGACCAAAATATTGCACTTGATCATTAGCTCTAATCAAGGCAGGTATTTCCTTGGTTTCTTGAAGGTCACTAAAGAAATAACAATCAAGAACTATATGGTAGTAAAATATTTTAAAAAGTCAGAGGCAAAAGTATGGAAAAATATAGAAGGGAAAATAGAAAAAAACCCCATAGTTTTTCTAGTTCCAATAGGGTCACAGCATAATATGAATAAGATAGAAGAATATTCTTAATGGAACTATCTAACCAGCTTTACCCTAAATTTCCAAGGAGTAAGGATAAATTTGAATTTTGCTAGCAAAGCATAAGATAAGACGAACATAAAGATTCAACCTTTTATACCCTTTTTATAGGGCATAAAAGGACAATGTTTTTCATTTGAAAGGGCATAATAACTATTAATATGATACCTACATTTTCCAATTTTAAGCACTACAAAAGACTAAAATGCTAAGCAAGCTAATATTTCTATTTCTGGAATGGTAAAAATTATTAATTTTTGAAGTTTACTATGATTCTTGCTGGAAACATAGAAGAGGTAAGGCAGAAATCAGCTCCTGAACAAAGACAGATGGCCTCAGGGCTCACAATTTTTTAAGCCACCTCTATCAGCTTTGACATAATTTTTAGTATAGTCACATCTTCTTCCCAAAGTGTTCCAATCTTAGTGTCCTCCATCAGGAATAAACACTACTCAGAAATAAACACTACTCAGAATATGTTTAAGGGAGGTGTAAAGAACTATCATCTACTTTATGAATACTATATTTCTATTACTGCAGTTTAAGATCAAATCACCCCTAACTTCTATTGGGCTATTAGGCAACTAAAATCCAAAGTCCAGTTTGCTTACCTGCTAAGTGCCTGGTTTTTGCACAACAGTGTCACAGTACATCCAATTCAAATTCATGCCTTAACCAAATTACCAGTAATTGAAATGCTACCACACTCAATAAATATTCTTAAAGTGAGAAAGGATTATTCTCAAAGTTACAGAGTGGAAAAGAAAATGTAAAATGTTTAAATACAGTTCGTTTTTTATACGTCCACTGGATCTGGCCCATTCACTCCGGCAGATGAACTTCACTTTACCAGCTAAGCATCACACACTCTGTCACATTATGACCTGCTCTGTCTATGATCCCAGGACTCACATTTACTGTTCTAATGTTGAGTTCATTTACTGTTTATTATAATAATACAATATAAAATTATAATGCATAATAACTTTGCTATAAATATATAATTGCTCAATAAATATTTGATAATACATTAAATGTTATCTATAATAATAAAAGCATAATATGCTAATTAGACTGGACAGCTGAACGACCTTCTGGATGAAGCCGGGGCTGTGAGGGCCGAGCCCCTTGCATGAATTTTGTGCATTGGGCCTCTAGTACTAGTAATTATATAATACAGAAATATACTAAAACATACTGAATAAAACATAAGTAAGATTTAATTACATAGTATATAATATTACATATAAAAGTATAATATATAAAACTTACAATACAACCATTACTTTTCTTTCTGAAACTTAAAGGGAGCACTCTACTCTAAAAGCTTAAGTGTCTCATAAATAAACTTTCTGAGGGCAGCTAATGCCTTTACAATTAGTAGTATCCTAAACTAATGTGTGTGATCTTTTAAAAAAGGTACTGTTTATATTCTCTACTCACTTTCTTCATTGAGTTTATATGTTCTACTTCTATATTCTAAAATCCTAAAAACCTTCACAGATTCATTATCACTCAAAATACAATAAGCTTTCTTTCCCGTCTTCATTGAAACACGGACAAAAGACACTCTGTATGATATTGGTCCAAAGAACTGATGAGGAAGATGGCGCCAAAAGCTAAGAATGAAGCCTCTGCCCCATCCAAAGCCGAAACCAAAGCCAAAGCTTTGAAGGCGAAGAAAGCAGTGTTAAAAGGCATCCACAGCCACACACAAAACATCCGCACATCACCCACCTTCTGACTGCCAAAGACACTGAGGCTCCGAAGGCCGCCTACATATCCTCGGGAGCGCGCACCCAGGAGAAACAAGCTTGACCACTATGCCGTCGTCAAATGCCCCCTGACTACCGAGTCAGCCATGGAGGAGATAGAAGACAGCAATACACTTGTGTGCATTGTGGATGTCAAGGCCAACAGGCACCAGATCAAACAGGCGGCAAAGAAGCTCTATGACACTGACATGGCCAAGGTCAACACCCTGATCACCCTGGTGGGGAGAAGAAGGCATATGTTCGACTGGCTCCTGATTATGATGCTTTCTTTAATATATTTTTATTGATTTCAGAGAGGAAGAGGGTGGGTGAGAGAGAGAGAGAAACATCAATGATGAGAGTCACTGATCAGGGTGTCCACCGTGGCCACATCATTGGTTGGCTGCCTCCTGCACACCCCCAACTGGGGACTGAGTCCACAACCTGGGCATGCGCCCTGACCAGAAATCAAACTGACCTCCTGGTTCATAGGTTGATGCTCAACCACTGAGCCATGCTAGCTGGGCCAGTCTATGGTATTTTGTTATGGAAGCCCAAAAGGACTAATAATAGTTCTCAATATTTTTAAAAGCATAAAAGGGATTCTGAAACCAAACATTTTGAAAATCACTGAATTAGACAATAACCACTTGGTTGTGTGAATTAAAATGTTGGTAAACAAACTTCTTGTTTCACAGGTACAACTTGGAAAAATAATCACAATTCTCATTAGCTATTTGAAATAGAAAGGGAACAAAATTAAAGTCATCTTTAAAATAACCTTATTTTTACTTGATGTATATAATTATATACCATTTGACAGCATATGAAAATGGTGAAACAAACTAAAAGAATACAGGTTACTAAGGCACTTGCTTTGCTTTTCATTATCAGAAAACCAAGCTTGTTGATGTGTTTAGCTAGTGCATACTAACTCTTAGAGTATTTGCTAAATCTATTAACTATCTGAATATAAAATCAGATATAAAAGAAGAAACTTTCAGCTTTGCTTCATATGAGAAAAAACAATCAAACAAATAACAAGATGACAGGAAGAAATCAGATTGATAAATATACCAAGTTCAATTTTTTAAACTACAAAATTTATAAAAACTATAGGGAAATAATAAAATAACAGTGAGAAACTATTTTAATATATGCAAAATAAAAGATTTTGCTCTCCTAGTAATTGCAGTTGATAGCAAAAATGGTAACAAAACTGTGGAAGTCACTAAGAATGAAAATTTTAATAGTTATGGGCCTTTAAGAATTATTAAGTTATAAAAGCTTAGATGAGTGGGAAGATGTATTTACCTCAATGAATTTCTGAATTTCATGGACACAAATATGTTGGAGTTGCTTTTTAATAGCATATAAATTGTGCCTTTTTAATGGCATATAAATTGTGCACTCAAATACAACGGTTTTATGTATAGTCGTAGTCTAATCTAAAAATCAAGCAAAGTGCTTCATTTCTAAGGCTTAATGCTACATTCAAAATTACATTTTAATAAATTTCATTCCATATAACTTTGTATGTAAAGAAAATACTAATTCATTTTGAGCTAACTTCTCTTGGCTCAATGTTTTTATGAAAAATAATTATACAGTCCATTTGGAAAAATATAATCAACCCATGGGCATGCAGATATCAATTTTATCTTATGAGAATTTCTCCGTGTTCCAGTTACTTCATTCCTTATTACATGCTGCAAAAAGCAGTAATAATTTTTATAGCCAAATATCACTTCATAAGATACCAGGTGGCTTTCAATATTTACCACATAAGTCATGCATGAAATTTAAACATTACAAAAAATGACTTACCAGTTGACACTCCTGAAATATGCACATTTTCAGAATGTTCTGCAAGAGCACCATTTCCTAAAATTAAACATAATGGATAAACTAATTTCCAAGATAAAATTTATAAAAAATTTTCAGATTCTCCCTTTAAAAGAAAACAACTACATAGAGCTACGTGTAATATTCAGCAACTAAATTAAAGCCTCCTATATATTCTTCAAAACTATACGAAACCCAACAATTCAATGGTAGTAGGAAAAACACAATATTTTTGAATTCACAAAAATGCAATGTAATATATAAAGGTCAAATATACAGATCTGAGTAAAACCAGAAAGAATTTCCTATAAAGTTAATAGTCAAAAGAGAATATCATATCACTACTAGAAAAGAGAGAATCATGTACTTGAAAAAACATATATATCTTTATTGATTATAGAGAAGAAAGGAGAGGGAGAGAGAAACATCAATGATGAGAGAGAATCATTGATCGGCTGCCTCCTGCACACCCGCTCCTGGGGATTGAGCCAGCAATCTAGCACGTGCCCTGACCTGGAATTGAACCTTGACCTTCCAGTTCATAGGCTGACATTCAACCACTGAGCCACGCAGGTCGGGCGAGAATCATGTGCCTTTAAAAATCGTATCTCCTAAGAGCATGCTCAATCCGTCAACAGTGTGGCCATTGCTAGGGTCACACATGTTGGCACATTAAAAAAAAATGCCTTGCATTATCTCTTTTAACCTTACATCAACAACTCTAGTAGTCTTAAGACCATTAGGGACAAAATTATATCTTTTTTTTTGGTATCTCCTAATTTTCTATACATCCTATCACAAAGTTGGGGACATGGAACCATTAAAATATACTTCTAGTGACCAGATATATGACCAGAGAACAGGACATTTTGAAGGGTAACTATTCCATTGCTAGGGATGATTGTTCAAGTTTATTAGAGATTCTATTATGGGAGCCAAGGACACAGTAGGTCTACAATCACTCTGGATCCTGGAGTCCTTTATTAGCCCTTCTCTCTGTTCCCTTCAGACCTTTCCTTTCTTCTTGTTCCTTTGTCTCCTCCTGATGATATATTCAGGTCTTTCTCTTTCATAAAAGAAAACTTCTTTCTTGCCAGTGCACCTACCTGTTTCTGCTTTCCTATCTTGGTCTTTCCCTCCTAAGTTAAACTTTTTGAAAGAATCTATACTCACTAATGGAGCTCCCTTACATATCATTTACTCGTGAACCTGCCTTAGATTTTAAACATGACCTTTTCTCAGCCTGGTACAGCCCAGTGCACTGCCACTTACCTGCTTAACTCCTTCAATTCAGTTCAGGAAATAGAACTCCATCCATCTCAGGATGAATTAGGAGTCCTCCTTAACGCTCCCACCGTACATCAAATTAGTACTGACTCATGAGCATACTACTACCACAGCCCTATCATCCTGTCTGGGTTGTTAATTTACCCATCTTCTACACCAAATTTTGAGTGTCTTTACAGCAAAAAACGTCTCTTTCCCTTTGCTTCTTTTCTCCTCTTCTTCACTCTCTACTTGCCTCCCTATTTCCCAGATTCTGACACAGAGTGCGATCTCAGGAAATGTTTGTTGATTTAATGAGTCAAAATTACCAGATCTTGAAATTAAGCACAAAACATCCTTTGTGTAATTAACAATTTGATTTCAGGTTATAGTTTGCTTAGAGGATTAAAAAAAAAAAGGAAACAAAAGAGTAGAGAAATACAAAGAGGAAGACAGGCATTCTTTCATTAGTGAACTAAGTTAGAAAACTACAAAGGAAAGAGATTTCAGATCCAGTTGTTCGCTTAGATTACAGGTTTAGAGAGATGCTTCTTTGCACTATCCTTTAAATGTAAAATGTTTGGTAAATGACTATTCAGATCTCTGGAGAAGCTTCAATTTTTAGATTGAAAGGGACTCAACTCTGAATTAGCTTCAGCTACTTGCTGGGGGTGGGGGAGAGGGAGCACGTGGGGAGAACCAAGCCAAAGGCATGATGCTTTTCTGCATCATTTTTGATCTTCAATGACTCCTAGGTTCTTAATGGCTTTAATAAATCTATTTAAAGAATTGTTTTTTTTCTATGAGCAAATGGCTAGCTTTTCATTTACCTCTAATGAAGTTCATCTCACAATTTTTCACTTTCACATAATCTTTAAAATAGTACCCTGTAGTTTATCCCATCAACTTGACATTTTCCTATTAAAATATCACATATGAAGTTGAGGATTATCCTTTTATCATATAACTTTAAAAAGTACCAATCTATAATAATAAAAGCATAATATGCTAATTAGACCAGACAGCTGAACGACCTTTCGGATGTCATTCCAGACAAAGCTGCAGTGGTGGGGCCAAGGCAGAGGCGGTCCAGTGCAATCAGGCAGGCAGGTGAGTGGTTAGGGGCGATCAGGCAGGTAGTCAGACATCCCCCCAGGGGTCTTGGATTGCGAGAAGAGAGGGTGCAGGCCGGGCTGAGGGAACCCCCCCCCCCTCGTGCCTGAATTTTATGCACCAGGCCTCTAGTGTAAATATATTTATCCCTACTATATAGGTGTGCTTCCCCAAGTGAATGCAGACAAACATAGATAGACATTCTCTTACCTAACTACAATGATATTACTTCAATGAAATTAATTATAATTTTTATATCATTTAATATAGCCAAGCCATCGTCAAATTTCCCTGGGTAGCTCATAAATGTCTTTTTACAGTTGGTTTATTTGAAGCAGGACCTAAAGGAAATCTTAATGTTTCATTTGGTTAGTGTGTTTAAATCTCTCAACCTATCGTAATACTCCCTTATTTTTCATACTGCAGACTTGTTACAGAAACCAGATCCGTTTTCCTGTAAGAGGCCCACATTTAGTGGTGTCACTAAACTTTGTTCATCTAACTCTAGAGTCATCAAACTTTTTCTTAAAAAGGCCAGATAGTAAGTATTTTAGACTTTGTGGGCCATATGATCTCTGTTGCAACTACCCAACTCTGCCACTGTTGCATCAAAGCAGCATAGATAATACCTGAATGCATCAGAGTAGTGTGTTTCAATAAAACATTATGAAAAGAAAACAAAACAAAAAACAGGCAGTGGGCTGGATTTGGCTCAAAGGCATATAATTTGCCAACCCTTGGGTAGAATCTGATTTGACATGGGTTCAACATTTTTGGCTGGAAAACTTCAGAGCTGATGTTTTATGTTTCATGTATATTACAGGAGGCGGCACAAACTTTCTGCCTGCCCTACTTTTCATAAGACTGAGGTTAATCAATAGGTCCAAGTTGGGCAGCCTGATCCCTCCATTTTAAAGTTCCCACATGACCATTTTTATAATAGTAGTTTCATCAGAGGAAACTGATAATCATGGCCTGAATAAATTATTTCATTATGGCAACATTTTCTAACCCTGCCAATTTTTATGCTTCCACTAACTGAAATTCCACAAAGAACTTTCCCCTCAACAAATGTTACCTGCTTACCCTTAAACACAGTTCATACAGAAAAGGGAGGATGAATGCAATTTGCTAGTATTTTATTTAGGATTTTTGCATCTGTGTTCACCAGATATATTGTCTATAGTTTTTTTTGTGTGTGTCATCCTTGCCAGGTTTTGTTGGCCTTGTAGAATGTGTTAGGAAGTATTGCCTCTTCTTCAATATTTTGGAAGAATTTGAGAAGGATAGGTATCAAGTCTTTTTTGAATGTTTGGTAGAATTCACTAATGAAGCCATCTGGTCCTGGACTTTTTATTTTTTGGGAGGCTTTTTCAATTTCCTCACTGTTCATTAGTCTATTTAGATTTTCCAATTCTTCATGATTCAGTCTGTAAATGTTAAATATATCTGTAAACCTACCTATTTCTTCTAGGTTATTGAGTTTGGTGGCATATAGTCTTTCATAGTATTCTAGTATGATCCTTTCTAAATCTGTGATGCCTTTGGTAACTTTTCCTCTTTCATTATTGATTTTGTTTATGAGCCTTTTCTCCTTTTCCTTAGTGAGTCTAGCCAGGGGTTTGTCAATTTTATTCATCTTTCCAAAGAACCAGCTCTTTGTATAATCTTTTTACTCTCTATTTAATTCTGCTCTAATTTTTATTATTTCCTTTCTTCTGCTGACTTCGGGTTGCTTTTGTTCTTTTTCTAGTTCTTTAAGATGTGATGTTAGATTGTTTATTTGGAGTTAGCTTATTTTTTGAGATAGGCACGCAATGATATACACTTCCCTCTTATTACTGCTTTTGCTGCATCCCAGAAGTTTTGATATGTCATATTATTGCTCTCATTTGCCTTTCTATATCTTTTTATCTCACCTTTTATTTCTTCTTTGACCCAGTTATTTTTTAGTAGTATATTGTTTAATCTCCACATGTTTGTGTGTTTCTTTACTTTCTTTTTGCAGTTGATTTCTAATTTCAAAGCATTGTGGTGAAAGAATATGCTTGGTATAACTTCAATCTTCTTGAATTTGCTGAGGCTACTTTTGTAATCCAACATATGGTATATCCTTGAGAATGTTTCATGTGCACTGGAGAAGAATGTATACTCTGATGTTCTGGGATGAAAGACTTCGTAAATATCAATTATATCCATTTGGTCTAATGTATCATTTCAGGCTGACATTTCTTTATTTATTTTCTTTTTGGATGATCTAGCTAGAGCTGCCAATGGAGTATTAAGGTTCCCAAATACGACTATTGTTTTTGTCTGTTTCTCCCTTTAGTTCTGCTAGTAGTTGCTTTATGTATTTGGTGCTCTCTGACTGAGTGCATATATATTAAGAAGTGCTATGTTCATCTTTGTCTCTCGTTACCTTTGTTATCTTGAAATCCATTTTTCCATATATAAGTATGGCTACACCTGCTTTTCTGTGGGTGCCATTTGCTTGGAAAATCATTTTCCACCCTTTCACTTTGAGTCTAACTTAGTCTTCGCAGTTTAGATGTGTCTCTTGAAGGTAGGCTATGGTTAGGTTTTGTTTTTTGATCCAGTTTGCTACCCTGTGCCTCTTTATTGGTGAATTCAGTCCATATACATTCAGGGTAATTACTGATGTATGAGGATTTCCTATAGCCATTTGAACTTTTGTTTTCTAGTAGCTCTGTGCCTCCACTGGTTATTTTCCTTTGTGTTTTTGTCTGTTGTTTTTGTGTGGTGGTATTCCATACTTCCTTCCTGTTTTCTCTTCTTTTAAGCCATGTGTCTCAGTTTTGGGTTTGTGTGTGTGTGTGGTTACCTTTAAGTTTAAGAAAAATAAAGTTTCATATATACTAGTACAATAATCCTTTTTCATTTGGATGTATCTGATCCCCATCCTCCTTTGCAAATTCAGACCTTTATCTTCTCCCCTTTCATGCTTTTATTGTCACAAATTATCCCTGTTTATTTGTAAAGTTACTGTAGATCTTGCTCATAGTTTTGTGACCTTTTGTTTCAGGTAAATAACTCCCTTGAGTATTTCCTGCAGTGGAGACCTTCTGGTGATAAATTCCCTTAGCTTCTGTATGTCAGGAAAAATTTTGATTCCTCCTTCATATCTTAAGGACAACTTTGCTAGATATAGTATTCCTGGTTGGTAATTTCTCTCTTTCAGTAATTTGAATATTTGGTTCCATTCTCTTCTGGCTTGTAGCATTTCTGCTAGAAAGTCCAATGATAACTTAATGGACTTCCCTTTATAAGTTACTTTCTTCTTTTTTCCTGGCTGCCTTGAGAATTATTTTTTGTCATTAATTTTTGACAGTTTTAATACAATTTGTCTTGGAAAAGGCCCTTTTGGATTGATGTGATTAGGTGCTCTGTTTCTTGGATCCAAGAATCTAATTCTTTGCATAGGTTTGGAAAGATCGCATCAATTATTTGTTTGAATAGCCTCTCCATTCCCTTCTCCCTCTTTTCCTCTTCTGGTATGCCTATTATTCTTATATGGCTCTTTTTGATGGAATCAGATAGTTCTAGTAGAATTCTTTTTTTTTTTTTTAATGCTCAAATCTCTCTTCTTCCCTCTGTGTCATTTCTATCTTTGATATCACTAATTCTTTCCTCCATCTGGTTGGCTCTATTTCCTATACTCTTACTCATCTTTAATTATTTTTATTGTGTTCTATAGCTCTAGAATTTGTTTGGTTCTCTTTTAAAGTTTCAATCTCTTTGGTAAAGTACTTGTTTTGTCTGTCGATTTCTTTTCTGAGATCATTAAATTGCCTGGCTGCATTCTCTTGCATCTTGTTGATTTTTTTCATAACTGTAATCTTGAATTCTCTGTCATTTATATCACATATTCCATGTCTTTAAGTTTGTTTTCTGGGGGTTTTTCATTTTCTATTTGAGCTGCCTGACTACCTTGGTTATTCCTGGTTATTTGATGGATTCCTTCTCTGTCTAGGCATCTATGAGTGGTACCTCTCTAGCAGATTACTATGAAGAGGCCTTTCTATTATTTTCCAGTAGGTGGCACTAAATCATAAGTTTTTAGCTGTCTTGCACTTCTCTGGCTTTTCAGGTCTCGGTGGGGTAGTACTGCCTGGATAGATGGTTTCCCCTACTGTGCTCTGCACCCCCCCCCCCCCCCGCTGTCTCGGGGAGCCATCCCACAGAGGAATTAGGTGTGCAATGGACTCCAAATCTGTGGAATCCCAGTGCTGTCCTCCACAGCCAGATGCTGCTGTCATTATAACAATGTGTGTGGGTGTGGGGAACCTGGCCAACTTCTTTGCTGTTTTGCCTGTCAAGTTATGGTGACCTTGGACTTCTGCGGGGTCTTCGCAGTGTTCAGAACTAGTCACAGAGTGCACCCTCTGCTCAGGGAAAAAAATGATTCTGTAGTACTAGTTCTCGAGTTTGCAGATAATGTGCTACACAACATGACACCAAAGACAAAGCAAGCCTCCACGACTTTGTTTCTGAGTCAGGAATGCTGACTGCCAGACAACCACAGCAGCATGTCTGACCTGTGTCCCTGCCCAGGTCACTAGGCTCACCCACAGCTCATACTGCTCACTCCTGCAGGAATGCCTACTGAATCTCTCTCCTGGCTGAAGTGAGTGCCAACCACAACCTGATTCCTCCCCTCTCTGGGTTGAGCCCTTCTATGAATGCCCAGCTGTAGGGCTGTGTCTCTGGCTCATCTCAGCTTTTCTCCCTTCTTGCCTCCCCAGTTCACTTCTACTTGCCCGCCTTAAGGTGTTTCAATGTGCAGGTCTTTCAGGAATATTGTGCATTGAGCAGGGAATTCTTTGTTGAGTTATAAGTGTTCAAAATGTTGAAACTTCAAGGGGAGAGACCAAAGGGATCTCTCATGCCACCATTCCTCTAATGCCTCTACTTTTATTACTTAATCAAAAGGAAAATAATAAAAATTAAGATAAAAATAAAACATGTCACAGTATTTATAAATGTGAACATAACTAAAAAATCTAATGTTCAATATTAAAGAAACAGTTTATGAAGAGAAAGTGATAGGAAAAAGTGCCACAGATATATGTCAAGTAATAGCAATAAACCTATCAGCCAAAAATGACCATTTCTAGTAGTCAAGTAAGAATGCTCATTTCATTACCTTCTAAACACATTTTTACTATGTCTTTATTGAAAATTATGAACACTTAATAGAACAGTTTGATTTTTACATATTTACTAAATTAGTATGTGGTATGTATTTGCATTTCTTTAAGTTAATTTTTGTTTCTAATTTTATTAGTCATCCAATTACTGTTCCTATAATTATCTTTTGTTCATCTACTAAGGAAGGAAATTAACATTTTATGTAGAAAGTATTCGCATAAATTATTTAATAGCCTCACAAAAAACCCTGAAGGTAGGTAGCAGAAAACCCAATAATCTAGCATCTTGCTATTTAGAAATCTCAAATAGGAAATCAAAATTAATTCAAAAAATTAATGAGCTGGTATCTATGGCTCATCTATCAGTACCAGAAGCAGATGAGTTCTAGTTATGAATTTAAAAGAGCAAATGTGCCCTAGCCGGTTTGGCTCAGTGGATAGAGTGTCAGCCTGCGGACTAAGGGGTCCCAGGTTTGATTCTGGTCAAGGGCACATGTTCCGGCTGTGGGTTCGATCCCCAGTGGGGGGCATGCAGGAGGCAGCCAATCAATGATTCTCTGTCATCACTGATGTTTCTCTCTCTCTCCCCCTCTCCCTTTCTCTCTGAAATCAATAAAAATATACATTTTTAAAAAGAGCAAATCTATCAGAAATTAATCAGTTTGCAAAGAAACTACATTGAATTTAGGAATATCTGTAAATAAAACTAAAAAAAGCAACATACTGTTATGGTTAAGAGAAGAGACCAGAACCACCCTTTCTGGGTTCAAATCCTAGCTCTTCTGATTACTAATTATATAGCCTTAGCTAAGCTACTTAACTTCTCTGGTTTCTTATCTGCAAAGTGAACATACTAACAGTATCTAGGCTGCCAGGGTTGGTAAGAGTGTACACAAACATACAGTGATTAGAACACTGTCTAGCATACAGAAACTATGTGTTTACTACTGTTACAAAAATGAGTTTATAAAAGTCCCTCCTTGCCTCTGCTACTTCACATAGCATAACTTGCCATTCAAATACAGTTAAACCTAGTTTCTCCAACTTCTCCCATCTTGAACAATTTGATTCTTGACCAAGTTGTTCACAGAAAAAATGTTTTGGTTGTTGTTGAAGCCAACTTCGGTTTAAAGGACAACTCTTTCAAGCTGATACCTCAGCCTGACAAAAATTGTCTCTCAGACCACAAACAAAGGAGAGAATGTTTTTGTTGTTGGGGAAGTCACCAATTAGCACAATTTTAAAGCACAAAGAGGCCATCAAGTGTGCTAATGCTGCTACAGGTGTGAGAGAAACAATGATCCCAGCAGCTGACAAGGTGGGGAAACTGCTGCTGACTGGTACAAAGGCAAAGCACTTACCCAGGCAGTAATGCGGGACAATCAAAGAAGCTGCATGCTGACCTGGGAGACACCCTGGAAGGAGTGCTGAAAGGGATCCCTTAAGGCTAGCAGGGGGGTGGTTAGATAACTTCAGAAGTGTTTATTTATAGATTAAACTGTACATTAGACATGTACTGTATACAAGAAGTTAAAACAGGGAATCACTTGGGGCTCTGGAATGAATTAATTCAATTTACATTATTTCTAATGGGCAAAATGATTCAATTTTCAAACAAATTGCTTCTTGAACAGCTTTCCGTAACGAGTTAAGTTCGAGAACTGAAGTTCCACTGTGCTGTACTGTACTGTACTGTATTTCAAAATATTTATGTTTTAGCCCTAGCCAGGTGGTTCAGTTGGAGCATCGTCCCATATATTTTTAAAAAATGTATTCCTATACTCTAGCAATGAAAAATACAAAAATTAAAAAAAAAATTACAATAGCACACACAAAAAAGTTTATCAAAGGAAATACTCTGAAACTACAAAACATTGTTGAAAGAAATTAAAGAAGGCCAACATACCTGGAAAGACATCGCATGTTCATGGATCAGAAGTATCTAAATTGGTAATATAGCAATACTCCCCAAATTGATCAACAGACTCAATTTAATACCTCACAAAATCCAAGCTGCCTCCTCCCATCACCCCAAATTGAGAAACTAATCCTAAAATTCACACAGAAATTCAAGGAATCCAGAATAGTAAAACAATCTTCATAAAAAATAAATTTGGAGGATTCACATTCCTGATTCCAAAACCTACTGTAAAGCTACAGTAATGAAGGCAGTGTGATAACTGGCATAAGGACAGACAGATAGGCATATAGAATAGAGCTGTCAATCAAGAAATAAGCTCTTACAGTTACAGTCCACTGATTTTCAACAAGAGTGCCAGGATAATTCTATGGGGAAAGAATAATATTTTCATCAAATTGGGATGAGGCAACTGGTTATCCACATGCAAAAAAAATAAATTTTGATCCCCTACCTCACACTTTATATAACAATTAACTCAAAATGGACCAGGCATCTAAATATAAATACTTAAAAC
The DNA here is from genome assembly GCF_964212035.1 of Myotis nattereri. Taxonomy (NCBI): domain Eukaryota; kingdom Metazoa; phylum Chordata; class Mammalia; order Chiroptera; family Vespertilionidae; genus Myotis; species Myotis nattereri. The sequence continues at coordinate 14,867,167 of NC_138092.1, forward strand.
TATAAAACTCTTAGAATAAACATAAGAATTAATCTTCATGACTTTGGATTAGGAAATGGATGTTTGGATATGACACCAAAGCACAAGGAACAAAAGAAAAAACAGGTAAATTGAACCGTCTCAAATCAAAGAAACACGTGTGCTTCAAAGGTCACCAGCAAGAAAGTGAAAAGTCAAACCACAGAATGGGAGAAAATATTTGTGAATCACATATCTGATAAGAGGTTAATATCCACAGTACACAAAGAACTCTTACAGCTCAACAACACAAAGACAAATAATCCAACAAATTAGAACTGAGCAAAGACTTTGAATAGACATTTCCAAAAACACAGACAAATGGCCAAAAACACATGAAAAGAAGAGCATTAAGGAAATGAAAATCAAAACTACAATGTGATATCACTTCACATGTGCTACATGCATGAACCATGATAACACTGTGCTAGGTTAAGGAAGCCAGACACAATAGATCACATATAGTACGATTTCCATTTATATAAAATGTCCAAAATAGACAAATCCATAATGAAATGAAGTTCCTCAGTGGTTGCCAGGGACTAGGGGAAAGGGAAAAGAGATAGTGATTGTTAATAGGTACAGGGTTTCCTTTTGGGTTGAAAGAGTCTGTAATTAGATAGTGGTGATATTTGGAAAGCCCTCTGAGCATACTAAAACAACTGAAATATATACTTAAAAAGATTGAACTTTATTGTATAAAAGTGTTAAAATTTTAAAAGCGTAATAAATACACTATGACCAAGTGGTTTATCCCCCAAATAAAAGGCTAAACATTAAAAAAAATCAATGTAATTCACTATACTAACAATAAAAAGAAAAATCGCATAATGACAAAGATGAAGAAAAGCATTTTTCAAAATACAACATTCATTCATGATAAACTCTCAGCACATTAGGAATAGAGAGGAAGTGTATGCCTTACTCATTGACATTAACCTTAGGTTAGTGCTTCTCAACCTTCTGGCCCTTTAAATACAGTTCCTCAAGTTGTGACCCAACCATAAAATTATTTTCGTTGCTACTTCGTAACTGTAATGTTGCTACTGTGATGAATCATAATGTAAATATCTGATATGCAGGGTGGTCTTAGGCGACCCCTGTGAAAGGGTTGTTCGACTACCAAAGAGGTCGCGACCCACAGGTTGAGAACCGCTGCCCTAGGTAGTGATTCCTCTCCTACAGTGCTAATAGGAGGTTTCCCCTTAACCTCCCACCCTTTGTACCACGGTGACTATTCCTAAGTATAAGTAATAACGTTAGTGACAACACTAAGTCATTGTTTAGATAATACTGGGGCTATATTTTGGTTAATTCTGTGGCTACGACCTTTCCAAGCAAATAAGTTTGGTCTTAAAGTGTCATCCCCATCAGACTAGAAATACCTAATTGATAGAATACAAGAAGCCTAACCTTGGACTTGAACCTTGAGTTCCAATCAATGCTCATTTAGCATCTCCATTTTAACCCCCTGTCCCCCCAACACACACACACACACACACACACACACACACACACACACACACACACTCCTCAGATCCTTCCTTCAGATTCCACTTCTCATGGGACCAATCCATCTCCACTAGTTATCTTATTGGCTCATTTTGTGCTAAGGCCCATTCATAAGGGATCTCTTTCATATATAAGCTCATCTCTATTATCTTCCTGAGTGAAACAGAGTTTAACCACACTAGAACAAAGCTGTTAACTTTTGCTTTCCTAACATAGTACCTACATAGTTCATAAACACTCTCCTTCCCTAATCTTAACAGGCAAAATAATCACCACTGGAACACTAAAATCTTTTACACTGTTCCTGACCATTGAAATCAACAACAACAACAAAAAAGGTTACAAGGGTATCTAAAAGAATGGATTAACAGATAAAGAAAATCAGGCAGTAGGAGAGGGGAGGTTAGCTTACATGAGAGGGAGAGAAAGAAAAGGAACAGAGGGAGGAAGAAATCTAGGACTGAGTAACTGATCTTGTAAGTTATTCTCAAAGCATGGTCAGTGGACTCCTGGGAACCCACAAAACCCTTTCAGAGTTTAACAGAATACAGAAAGTTCATTGATACAGTTTCAGATTCCATGTTGTAATTAAACTTTAAAAAAGTATTACTTGTCAAGTTCTGGGATAGCATCAAAGAATATTCATTTATCTGAAAAGGCTACTGGAATACTTTTCCCTTTACAATTATATATCTATTTGAAGCCAGATTTTCTTCCAAAACTTCAACCAAAACGTGTCACAACAGACTGACTGAAGAAGCAGGGATGAGAAATAGCTGTTTTCTGTTCAGCCAGACATTACAGTAATTTACAAAAACGTATAGCAATGCCACTCTTCTCGCTAAATTTTTTTTGTTTTGAAAAATTTATCATCAATGGTCATTTTACCTAACTTTATTCAATGTATGTAATTTGTGGCCACATGTAATGGGTTTCTTATGTCATTTTAAATGAGTAAAATATTTTCATAATTCCTCAATTTTAATTTATATTATTTAAAAACATATACATCTCCCATATAAAAAGAGCATTCTTCGGATTCCTTAGTAATTGTTGAGTCCTGAGACCCAAAAGTTTGAGAACTACTGCTATACACTTTTCCCTTAAGCTAATATATCCTAGTTAATTCATCTATTCTATTGCTGATGGAACTATAACAAGGATGCTCTGAATATTCTTGTGGATGTCTTTTGGCATACATTATGTTCCCACTTCTAGGAGTAGAATTGCTAGATCACAGGGCCTATTTTATTCAGCTGTTGCCCAAAGTGGTTATTAAGCATTTGAAATGTGGTTAGTCTAATTAAGATGGGCTGTAAGTACATAAATTTCACACTGAATTTTGAAGACTTGGTATGAAAAATTATTTTCTATTGATTACATGTCAAAATGATATATATTTTAGATATACTGGGTTAAATATATTAACATTAATGTCACCTGTTTCTTTTTCTTTTAATGTGGCTACTAGAAAATTTATATACATAACTTACATCTGAGGCTCATTCTTCTTTCCAAGACCCCCAGTGGGTGCCTAAAACTGCGAATAGTACCGAACTCTATATACTATGTTTTTTCCTACACATGCATATCTTTTCACTTAGAGCAGTGGTTCTCAATCTTCCTAATGCCACGACCCTTTAATACAGTTCCTCATGTTGTGGTGACCCCCAATTTCATTGTTACAAATTGAACATCATTAAAGCATAGTGATTAATCACAAAACCAATATGTAATTATATATGTGTTTTCCGATGGTCTTAGGCGACCCCTGTGAAAGGGTCGTTCGACCCCCAAAGAGGTGGAGACCCACAGGTTGAGAACCGCTGACTCAGAGGAAGAACGTTATAGCTTCTCATTAGCATATTCAAATCGCCAGCACCACGACTCTTGTGCTTGGGGCCATTATTAAGTAAAATAAGGATTACTTGAACAGTCACTCTGATAACCGAGATAGCTACTAAGTGACTGATGGGCGAGTAGCGGACACAGTGTAGATACGCTGGACTAGGGATGACTCATGTCTGGGCAGGATGGAGTGGGACAAGCACGAGATTTCATTATGCTACTTAGACTGGCGCACAATTTAAAACTCATGAATTATTTACTTCTGGAATATTTTACTTAATATTTCCAAACCATGGCTAACCATGGGTAACTGAAGCTGCAGAAGCAAAAAAACTGTGGAAAAGGAAAGGGGGCTACTGTCTCTCTCTATTGGACACCACTGCTCTGGGGGGAGCGGAGAAGTAAAACAGGCCAGTGCCAACACTGTATATAAGCACAGTTTCACATGTTTATGAGGAGGGCACCTAGTTTTGACGAACCAGGAAGACCTCCCAAAGGAGGTAACATCAAAGCCAAAGAACAGGCAGGACTTAGCCTAGTTGAGAAAGTGTTGGGGGAAGGAAGATAAAGCCAGGCAGAGAAAATAGTGTGTGCAGAGGCCAGGAGACAAGACAATGTGCTGAGTATGGCAGGAACTCGGTGAAGGGGAGAGGAATGGTGGGGAAAAGTATTGAGAGACAAGGAAGGTAAAAACTAGGCAGATCATGAAGGGCCTGGTGAGTTATGCTTGTATTTTAAGAATAAGGAAATACTGTTGGGATTTAAGCAAGAAAATTACATCATATCTGTACTCAGAAAAGTCACTCTGGCTGCTACTATATGTGATAGGATTGAATCAGGATAAAACTAGAGTCAAAAGTAGGTGGGGGCTGTAACAATAATGTAGACAGAAAATAACGGACATTTACAAGAAATAAAGAGCAGTAGAGGGATGTGAACCTTGGGCAAAATCATGACTCTCAGCTCCAGCTTCCTGTAATAATACCTACCTCACAGAGTTCTGTCAACTGACGGTCATGGTCACTGGCACCACTTCAACACCAATAGGGATCCCCAATTTGGGTGCGATGACGAAGGGCACGTTATTCAGCTCAGCTGTGATATAGCAGGGCTATGAGAGGGTCCTGGGGCCAAGCCCCTCTCTGGGCAGACAGCTCTGCTCCGCTTATTGATTGTTGGTCTGTTCTGCTCCGTGCTGGTCTGCTTTGCCCTGCACTGGTCTGCTCCCCTTTGCTCTGCTCCAGGGAGACATCTTCTGTTTCAGCTCCAGTTGGGAAAATACAGTCTTTGGTGTCTCTCAGAGCCAGAGGGGAGCTGACATGCAGACAGAAGTCCCTGCCTCTGGTCCCTGATTGGTCTGTCCTCACACAAATGAGGACTCCACGTTCTCAAGAGTTTGATTGATCTAAAAGGTACGGCCATCCTGATTGGTGGAATGGAGCGGTTCTGACTGGTCGGTGGATGGGGGATACAGCTGTGCAGTTCCAACTGGATGGGGAAAGCCTCAGTCCTCTTGGTGGAAACGGGGTTCCAGGAACTCCTCTGTAAGGAATGGCTCAGATGGCAGAAACACACTGCAGGCAGGCAACTTGGTGCAGGCTCCTCGCTGAATGCAGTTTGCATGAGAGGCCCCTGTGCAGAATGGCCGCTGGGCTCTGGTTTGTTGTTGTTTTAATTTGAGCCCAGTCAGCCACCAGGAACTCTTTTTAGTAGGCATATTCTTTCTCAGAACCACAGTTATTTTGAGGATTTAGCCGGGCATTTTTGTTTGTTTGTTTGTTTGTTTGTTTTGTTAATCCTCACCTGAGGATTCCCCCTCACTGATTATTTTAGAGAGTGGAAGGTGAGGGGAGAGAAACATCCATGAGAGCGAGACACATTGATTGGTTGCCTCCCACACGCAGTGGGGCCGGGGATTGAACCTGTAACCCAAGTAAGTGCCCTTGACCTGAAATTGAACCTGTGACCCTTTGGTGCTCAGAGTCAATGCTCCAACCACTGAGACACACCAGCCAGGGTAGCCAGGCATTTTTTTGTAAAGGAGTTCTGTATTCTAACTCTTGGTAAAAGGTTTTAGTGTTACTAGAACAAGCAATTAGAATTTCAAGAAATTGAATTCTATTTCATAATATACCAGATACAAAAGTACCAGATACAAAGATTCATCTTTTCTCCAATTTCCTAACTTAAAACCTAAATGATGCTTTAACAATCAATGAAATTAAGTCAAATAAGAACTTACCTTTTATTTGAAAGGTAAATTCCAACTACTAAATATCTTACTATGCTACATTTAATTTCAATAGGAAAGATTACCACCACCTTCCATTATTCTAAAAACTGAAATGTGAGTTAAAGGTAGGTATCAAGTTACTCTCATTCAATGGTCAGAAACTGAGTGTAAAACAATTTCATTTCTTCACCAAACTAACAGGGCAGTGACTCATCAAATACTTTAGAAAACTGTTCTGTCAACTTCATTTGTTTTAAAGTTTCAGGACTTTCTAAAGTTATATATTCTATAAATAAACTATACAATCCAAAGGGAAAAGGTCACTTTATTTTTCCAAAATTTCTGAAATTCTCCAGTCTACCAATGCATTCTTGACTCTTCTAAGACATAAAGCAATCTTTAACTGATCCCTTAGAACCAGGCATTTAACTTGGACAAAAAGTCCTTAAAATCTCTTTTGTCCCACCCTTTATTCCCTGCCTGAAGCACTCTTAAAATACAGTAGAAGTTATGTTCTATACTTATTTCACTGACAAAAATGATAGTCCTTACAACTGAGTTCTTCACAGAAAACGTAAGCCTCTCCCTTTGTAACTTAAATCTTCACCCTTCTTGTCACATGTTGTACAACTACTCATCACAGTGCCCTCTCGCATCGAGTGTTCTGAGGCTTCTCCTTGTTAGGTTAAACAGAAACTTAGCTTCCTATGGGTCTGAGCTGTTCTACTGAAATGTGGAAACAGAAATCACCCTCGATCTCTCATGCCTCCTCTTCACTCTCTCCTGATGATCTCGTGTCATGTTACTTAGAGAAATCTCCATCTTCCCACCGCAAAATATACAGACCTAAGTACACGTTCACCAATACTCTTTCCCTTTTGTGACAAGAGAGAGAGTATCCCTTTCTTCCCTACCACCTGGGCATTCCAGACTCTTCTAACTCCGCTATCACCACTTTGGTCCAAGTTCCTGTGTCTCTTACCTGGATTACAGCCAAAAGAGGATTACACCCTCTCTCTCCTCATGCCTTCTTAAGCGTAATCCTCCCCACAGTGGTGCAAGTGACTGTTTTCAAAACGTAAGTCACATTATGCCCCTTAAACTTCTTTAATAATTAATTACACTTAAACCCAAGCTCTTTACCATGGTTTTTCAAGAGATCCCAACTTTACATGTCACTCTCCCTATGACCACTGTGCTCCAGCTACCACAATTTTATTCATTTACCTGCAACACACCAGCTGCTACACATCCACTCTTTCGTGATTCTGGGTCTTCCACGTGTTTTTTCCATGTGCAAAGCTCTCTTATTCCAATCATAACATGGTTAGCTATCCTTTAGGTCCGATGTCTCCTCGACAAATAAGCCTTCCTCTAATGATCGTGTGTCTGTTACTCACGATTGCTGCCCCTTGTTTCTGTTACAGAGCTTATTACAACATATTCACTAGACTGTAAGTGCTATGAGGGCAGAAACCATGTCCAGTAGGTTGTGCCTTACTCAGTGCCAGACACAATATGTGCTCAACGAGTATTTGCTAAATGAATGAATGAGGGAAGAGACAGACAGGATTGGGTTGCAATTTTGGCCCCACTACTTCCTAGTGATTTGATCTTAGTTAAGTCACAACTTGTCTGAGCCTCAATTTTCTCTTCTTTTGAAAAAAAAAAAAAAAAGACCAAGCACAGTATCTGAACTTAATTTAATGTTATAAACGTAACACACACATACACACACACACCTACTGTTGGCATCCACATAAAAAGACTGATCTATGCATCTGAACAGTTTGTGTTTGTAACTTGTATCTGCAGGATCTAATCCTATACCTTAGAAAATGAAAATAAATAGTGTCCTTCTTACTTCTTACTTACCCCTCCCAAAAAGAGTCATGGAGCAGGTGGTGAGGAGAAAGAGAGGAGAAACAGGAGGAAAAGGTGACCTTAGAAACTGGAGATGATTAACTCAAGAACAACCTTCATTTACTATAAAGATTTGCAGCAAGAACAGGATTAATAGTCATTCTAAAATTCTGAAATAAAACGTTTTCTAATTGTTTAAATTTACATAAATCTGGAGGAGAGAAAATGGCGGAGGTTTAGACAGACGTGTCGGTGCCTTGTCCCGGAGCAGATAAGGGCGGGCAGCTGAAACGGGTAGCATACAGCCCGAATAAGCAGAGGAGATTCAGCTGAGACAGTCTGCAGCCAGGAAAGACAGGGAAATCCTAGATAAAGGGAACGGTTAGAGGCTGAGGCTGAAACCTCTCCAGGTGCGCCGGCACAGCCGCGGAGACCGTGCCATCTTGGGTGACTGTCGCCGGCATCCAGAGACCAGCTACTAACCCGGCAACAACGGCTCTCAAGCAGCGCGACTACGTGAACTCAGAGGAACTCGACTTCTCCCCACAGAAAGGTTAGACTTTCCCCAAAGGTGCGGTTTGCAGTTTAGGTTGGAGAGTGGAACGCGCGCAGGGGGGTGGGGGCTCTGCGCCCCACAAAGACCGCGGCCGTTGGAGCCAGCGTGACCCACGAGTGTGGAAGGGCACCCCCAGGGCTACTGGCAGAAGGGAACGCTATAAATAAGCCCACAGTTGGACGGGACACAAACGGGCAGCCTCAGATTACGCCAGTTTGCCGGCTACTCGGTGCCAGGAGCCAGAGCGCGCGCAGAGACTTCGCGCAGATTTGGAAGGTGAAGCGTTGCGAGTTCGCACAACTTCCCAGGCTCTTAAATCTGTGCGTTTGATTGTTGAACCCAGTGCAAGGGACTACCCAGTTGGGGTCAGTCACAGAGCTTGTAAGGGAAGGCTGTTTTGGGGGAGCCTGGGAAACAGAGCGGGGAGTGACTACTGGAAAACCAGCTCTGGGCGGAGGACATTCCCAGACCAGCTTCCGGTACAATAGAGAACACCTGGTCAGAGAGGTCCTATACCCTCGGAGGTCAATCCCGACGCACTGCCGCCCAGAGGCAGAGCCATGAACTGACTCTTCTGTAAATACAGATAAGGGCTGTCTGGGAAACCAAGGTAGCCTGCCTTAAAATCAGGACTGTGGCTTACAACACAGAGGAAAAGTGTATCAGAGGAAAATTCAACATTCTCCTGAATACCTGGTGTGCCAAAAAGAGGAGCAGAAGATCTGAAGCACCTTCATTACAGCCCATTTTTTTTAATTATTTTTTTTTTAATTATTGTTTCACCTTTTAACTAAGAAACCATTTATTTTCTTTTTTCATCACCTGATATTACCCTTTTAATTACTACATTTTTATTTTTAACCAGTATTATTACTGCTGCCATTTTACCATTTTTTTTTTAAAGTGTCATTTTATTTTCTATTTATTTTATTTTGGGACTAAGGTTCTCCACTCTATTTTCATCGTTCCTTTAGCATCATTTTCCTCTACCTCAATTGTGCTGCTGTGCTAAAACTCTCTTCCCCACTTTTTCCCTTTTGCTGTCCTGTTTCTCTTACCCTATTCCTGCTTTAGATTTTTCCTATTCTTCATACGCCCTGTCTAAATTTCACCCTACTTATATATCCCTTTTCCAATCACCTGCTCTAAATCCTTATCCACCTCTCCCTTATCTTTCTTCACTATCCAAATTTTTTATTCTCTCCTTTTCTCTATTGTTCTGTTGTTGCTTGCTCGATTGTTGAGTATATTGTGTTTTTTTTTCTTTTCTTTTCTTTAAGGATTGTATGTGAGGTTGTTCTGCTTTTTCTTTTTCTTTTTCTGTCGCCCATTCCCCCTCCCCACCCCACCCCCGGCCAGTTATTTTTGTGCTTCTGCTTTCCCTTGCCTCACTTGATATTATTGGCTGTTTGTAGTTTGTATTCACTCCAGAGATCCGTTGCTGGAATTTGTTGGGATTAGTGGCGGTTCTATCGGAGTTTTCTCCTCATATGAATAGTCTCCTCCCCTCTTCTACTTCATTCTATTTTTCTTTTTTTTTCTTTTTCTTCTTTTTTTTTTTCTCTTTTTTCTGTTTTTCTCTCTATCTTTTTCTCTTCTTTCTTCCTTACCCCCCAACTCTCTTAGCTTGGGTGGCCATCTTTATTTGGGGTTATTAATACCGTAATTCATTTGTGTTCAGTGCCTGGTACGTTGTGCCTTGTTGTGTTGTATTTTGTGCCTTAAAATCAACGCAGCAGATCCAAGCAACAGCGGCCTCCTGATCTCCACACGCTCTGTCTGAGGAACAGCTGCTGTGGGTGAAGCCTCCCTCCACCAGCCAGAAGAGCCACAACAGCTGTGAACAGCACCCATCAGAAGACCCGCTAACAACAGAGGAGCAGCTGCTACCACAACTGCCCAAGGAGCAACCACAGCCCGAGGAGCCACTGCCACCTAGGGAGCAGCCACTGAACGACTCAATATCTATATACGTCAGTGAGATCAAACATGGGTAGACAAAGAAATCCCCAAAGGAAAGAAAAGGAGGACTCACCAGAAAAGCAGCTAAGTGATACAGAGGCATACAACATGACAGAAAAAGAATTCAGAATAAGGGTCCTAGAGTGCATACACCGGATGGAGGAAAAAATCGACAACTTATCCAAGAAGCAAGAAGAAACAGATGAAAAAATCGACAACTTAACTAAGACCCAAGAAGAAATGAAGTGCGATATAGCTGCAATAAAGAACACCATTGAAAGTATCAACAGTAGACTAGGAGAAGCGGAAGACCGAATTAGTGAATTAGAAGACAGGGAAGCAAAACACACCCAAACTGTACTTCAGTTGGAGAAAAAAATTAAAAGACAGGAGGAGAGCCTAAGGGAGCTTTGGGACAACATGAAACGAAACAACATACGAATAATAGGGGTGCCAGAACAACAGAAAGAGGAACAAGGATTAGAAAACCTATTGGAAGAAATAATATCAGAAAACTTCCCTGAGGTGGGGAAGAAAAAAGTCACACAAGCCCAGAGAGTCCCAAGCAAGGTGAACCCGAAAAGACCCACACCAAGACACATCATAATTACCATGGCAAATGTTCAGGACAAAGAGAGAATCTTACAGGCTGCAAGAGAGAGACGGAAAGTTACATACAAGGGATCGCCCATTAGATTATCAAATGATTTCTCAACAGAAACACATCAGGCCAGAAAAGAATGGACGGAAATTTACAAAGTGATGCAAAGCAAAGGACTGAATCCAAGAATACTCTATCCAGCAAGGCTATCATTCAAAATTGAAGGGGAAATAAGAAGCTTCACAGACAAAAAAAGGCTAAGGGAGTTTATCACCACCAAGCCAGCAATGCAAGAAATGCTAAAGGGACTGGTGTAAAAAGAAGAAATAAAAATCCCAGAAAGAAAACAGCCACACACACAAAAAAAGAAATGGCTACAAACAAGTACCTTTCAATAATAACCTTAAATGTAAACGGGCTAAATGCTCCAACCAAAAGATATCGAGTGGCTGAATGGATAAAAAATCATGACCCATACATTTGCTGTCTACAAGAGACCCACCTCATTAGAAAGGACTCACACAGACTGAAAGTGAAGGGATGGAAAAATATCTTTCAGGCTAATGGAAAAGAAAAGAAAGCTGGGGTAGCAATACTTATATCAGACAAAATAGACCTCAAAGTGAAGGCCATAACAAGAGATACGGAAGGCCACTTCATAATACTAAAAGGATCAATACAACAAGAAGATATAACCCTGATAAACATATATGCACCCAATGCAGGAGCACCCAAATACATAAAAAATCTTCTGGAAGATATCAAAGGAGAGATTGACAACAATACAATCATAGTAGGGGACTTTAATACACCACTGTCATCACTGGATAAGTCCTCTAGACAAACAATCAGCAAAGATACAGCAATACTAAATGACTCACTAGATCAGATGGACTTAATAGACATCTACAGAACACTTCACCCCAGTGCCACGGAATATACATTCTACTCAAGTGCTCATGACACATATTCAAAAATAGACCATATATTGGGTCACAAGCAAAGTATCCCCAAATTCAAGAAGATTGAAATCATAAAAAGCGTCTTCGCAGACCACGATGGCATAATATTAGAAATAAACTGCAATAAAAACAACCCAAAATACTCAAACACCTGGAAGCTGAATAGCATGCTATTAAATATTGATTGGGTTACCAATGAAATCAAAGAAGAAATTCAAAACATCCTGGAAACTAATGACAATGAAAACACAACAATCCAAAACCTATGGGACACAATGAAAGCAGTCCTGAGAGGGAAGTTTATAGCTCTACAGGCCTATCTCAAAAAACAAGAAAAAATGGTAGTAAATCAGCTAACTCTACAACTCAAAGAATTAGAAAGAGAGCAACAAGAAAACCCCAGAGTGAGCAGAAGGAAGGAGATAATAAAGATTAGAGCAGAAATAAATAACATAGAGACCAAAAAAATAATACAGAAAATCAATGAAACCAAGAGCTGGTTCTTCGAAAGGATAAACAAGATTGACAAACCTCTAGCCAGACTCACCAAGAAGCAAAGAGAGAGGACCCAAATAAACAAAATCAGAAATGAAAGAGGTGAAATAACAACAGACCCCACAGAAATACAAATGATTGTTAAAAAATACTATGGACAGCTCTACTCCAGCAAACTAGACAACCTGGAGGAAATGGACAAATTCCTAGAAAAATACAACATTCCAAAACTCAATCAGGAAGAATCTAAAAATCTCAACAGGCCAATAACTATGGAAGAAATTGAAGCAGTCATCAAAAAGCTTCCAGCAAACAAAAGCCCAGGACCAGACGGCTTCACAGGGGAGTTTTACCAAACATTCAAGGAAGAACTAAAACCTATCCTCCTCAGACTACTACAAAAAATTCAAGAGGAAGGAACACTTCCAAGCTCATTCTATGAAGCCAGCATCACCCTAATACCAAAACCAGGTAAAGACAACACAATGAAAGAGAATTACAGGCCAATATCCCTCATGAACATAGATGCCAAAATCCTCAACAAAATCTTAGCAAATCGGATCCAGCAGTACATCAGAAAGATCATACACCATGACCAAGTAGGATTTATCCCAGGGATGCAAGGATGGTACAATATCCGCAAATCAATAAACGTGATACATCACATAAACAAATTGAAAGAAAAAAACCACATGGTCATATCAATTGATGCAGAAAAAGCATTTGACAAAATTCAACACCCATTTTTGATAAAAACTCTCAGCAAGGTGGGAGTAGGAGGATCATACCTCAACATAATAAAAGCCATATATGACAGGCCCACAGCCAACATCATTCTCAATGGACAAAAACTTACACCATTTCCCCTAAGAACAGGAACAAGACAGGGATGCCCCCTCTCACCACTCCTGTTCAACATAGTACTGGAAGTGTTAGCCATTGCAATTCGGCAAGAAGAAGAAATAAAAGGCATCCAAATTGGAAAAGAGGAAGTAAAACTGTCCTTATTTGCAGATGACATGATATTATACATACAAAACCCTAGAGACTCCATCAAAAAGCTACTAGACTTAATACATGAATTTGGCAATGTAGCAGGATACAAAATTAACCCCAAGAAATCTGAGGCATTTCTATACACCAATAGTGAACTTTCAGAAAGAGAGATTATAAAAACAATCCCGTTTACCATCGCACCAAAAAAACTAAGCTACCTAGGAATAAACTTAACTAAAGAGGTAAAAGACCTCTACTCAGAAAACTACAGGACGTTGAAAAAAGATATAGAGGAAGAGATAAACAGATGGAAGAACATACCGTGTTCATGGATTGGTAGAATCAACATCATTAAAATGTCCATACTACCCAAAGCAATCTATAAATTCAATGCACTTCCCATTAAAATACCAACGGCATACTTCAGAGATCTAGAACGAACTCTCCAAAAATTCATCTGGAATAAAAAAAGACCCCGAATAGCTGCAGCAATCCTGAAAAAGAACAAAGTAGGTGGGATCTCAATACCAGATATCAAGCTGTATTACAAAGCCACTGTTCTCAAAACTGCCTGGTACTGGCACAAGAATAGGCATATAGATCAATGGAATAGAATAGAGAGCCCAGAAATCGGCCCGAACCAATATGCTCAATTAATATTTGACAAAGGAGGCAAGAACATACAATGGAGCCAAGATAGTCTCTTCAATAAATGGTGTTGGGAAAATTGGACAGATATATGCAAGAAAATGAAACTAGACCACCAACTTACACCATACACAAAAATAAACTCAAAATGGATAAAGGACTTAAATGTACGACAGGAAACCATAAAAATTCTAGAAGAATCCAAAGGCAACAAAATCTCAGACATATGCCGAAGCAATTTCTTCACTGATACAGCTCCTAGGGCACTTGAAACTAAAGAGAAAATGAACAAATGGGACTACATCAAAATAAAAAGCTTCTGCACAGCAAAAGAAACCATCAACAAAACAACGAGAAAACCCACTGTGTGGGAAAACATATTTGCCAATGTCATATCTGATAAGGGCCTAATCTCCAAAATCTATAGGGAACTCATACAACTTAACAAAAGGAAGATAAACAATCCAATCAAAAAATGGGCAAAGGACCTAAATAGACACCTTTCAAAAGAGGACATTCAGAAAGCCAAGAGACATATGAAAACATGCTCAAAGTCACTAATCATCCGAGAGATGCAAATCAAAACAACAATGAGGTACCATCTCACACCTGTCAGACTGGCTATCATCAACAAATCAACAAACGACAAGTGCTGGAGAGGATGTGGAGAAAAAGGAACACTTGTGCACTGCTGGTGGGAATGCAGACTGGTGCAGCCACTATGGAAGACAGTATGGAGTTTCCTTAAAAAACTGAAAATGGAACTCCCATTTGACCCTGTGATCCCACTTCTAGGAATATATCCCAAGAAACCAGAAACACCAACCAGAAAAGATATATGCACCCCTATGTTCATAGCAGCACAATTCGCCATAGCTAAGATCTGGAAACAGCCTAAGTGCCCATCAGTAGATGAATGGATTAGAAAACTGTGGTACATCTACACGATGGAATACTATGCTGCTCTAAAAAGGAAGGAACTCTTACCATTTGCAACGTCATGGATGGAACTGGAGAGCATTATGCTAAGTGAAATAAGCCAGTCAATGAAGGAAAAATACCACATGATCTCACTCATTCATGGATAATAGAGACCATTATAAACTTTTGAACAATAATAGATTCAGAGGCAGAGCTGCCTCAAACAGATTGTCAAACTGCAGTGGGAAGGCCGGGGAGGGTTGGGGGGCAGGAGGTAGGGGGGTAAGAGATCAACTAAAGGACTTGTATGCATGTGTATAAGCATAACCAATGGACATAAGACACTGGGGGATAGGGGAGGCTGGGGGACTGTCTAGGGCGGGGGGATAAAATGGACACATATGTAATACCCTTTGTAATACTTTAAGCAATAAAAAAATTAAAAAAAAAAAAAAATAAATAAATTTACATAAATCTCATCTATATTAAATGTTTACCACCTTTTTTATATTTACTAGAGGCCCGATGCACGGAATTCGTGCAAGAGTAGGCCTTCCTTCCCCCAGCTGCCGGCACCGGCTTCCCTCGTAGCCCTGGCTTCATCAGGAAGGTTGTCCGGAAGGACGTCCAGAAGGACATCTGGTCTAATTAGCACATTATGCTTTTATTATTATAGATTCTTTAAACTGTAATAGCATTGATAAAATGTAAGAAAAACAAACAAAACCCAACCAGAAAAACACCTCAGATCAAACACAGAGGTCTCAGTGTTCCCTTAGTTTCTTGATAAGTTTTAAATATTCTAATCACAAAAGTCAGTCTTTTCTTTCCAAACATTTTTTTTTTTAACGCATGTTCACTTTTCAGCCTGCCATCATTTTTATGGTTTCTTCTGAGATTTTACTTTCTAGGTACCTTCTAAGTCATTTACCATACATCACTCCAATCTCCTCCACACTCTTCCTGGAACATAGCTATCTCTCTGAAAGTGGTCATTTCATAGTTTCTGCCCCATCACCACCTAGAATTTTGTGGAATGTGCTGCGTATTTTCATATTCTCCTAGGCCAGGGATATAACTCAGATTATAAACCCAAGGCAGAATTTATGCTGAGCAATTCAGTTTTATTCAACATATTTTATATAATCAAGCTTGACTTTTTTAGAAGTAATTGGAATCTGGTTTAGGTTTTCCTTTCTCATGTTTGAGTTATTTCTACAATCTTTCTAAAATTGGAACTTTTAGTCTATCCTTAAACTGAAAAATTATAAAATGCTACAGAATGGTCCATAAAATTCACGGGAAAAGATTTACCCATCTATACTAATAAAAGGGTAATATGCTAATTAGGGTAGACATCTTCCGGACGACCTTCCAGACAAAGCCACAGAAGCTGCGAGGGCCAAGGTGTGGCTGTGAAGGGCCCAGGCTCAGGTTGGCAGTGGGAGCAGCAGCAGGGTAATGGGGGTGGCGACTTCCCCTGATCCACCAGGTCGCCTCCCGCAGAGGGAGGCCAGACTGCGGTTTAGGCCGGGGGCTGAGGCCGAGGTGGTTAGGGGCGATTAGGCCGTCAAGGGGGCAAGTTAGGGGCAATCAGGCCAGCAGGCAGGCAGAGGGGTTAGGGGCAATCAGGCCGGCAGGCAGGTGAATGGTTAGAAGCCAGCAGTTCCAGATTGTGAGAGGGATGTCTGAGGGGTCCCAGATTGGAGACGTTGCAGGCCGGGCCGAGGGACCCCCCCCTCCCACTGCATGAATTTCATGCACTGGGCCTCTAGTTAGATATAAAACGCAAGAGTAAAAAAACATTTTATGGTACACAAAATCTAGAAGAATACTGTGTACAGCAAAGACTTTTGACTGTACTAGTAATAAGCTGAAATCCAGCTTAAAGACTTTATCACAGGCCAATCAGTATATGCCAGGAAGAGTTCTGACTGCCACCAAACACTGGCAGCAAGTAACCAGCAGTAACCATCTCCAACGCTATTGTAAAGGATACACAAGTACAACAAACTTTTTAAATTACATCTGAAGGCTTCATCTGGGGCAGTGCTTTTCAAATTACAATTATGTATTGTAATCTTTAGTGGGACCCAAATCATTTCATCAGCCCACACCAGGAAAGGAAGAGCGAGAGAAGGAACAGTAAATAGAGTACGACGTGTCAGGGTACATCACAAGTAGTAAGGGTAAGTATTATTTCATGAACTCTGTTCTGTATACTGGGGGTAATATAATATGTACTTTGGGGAAAAAGTTAGAATACACTGATGTGGGAGACAAACAAAAGTGGAAAAGGATAAAGCTATGAAACTGTTAACGATTACCAAATGATCGCTCTACTAAATAAAAGCTTCTATTGACTAGGAGACAGTTCTGAAAACCTCCATACCTTTATAAAAGCCAGACTTCCCTCTGTGAAGTACGAGGGAGCACATTCTTCTTTTACAGCAGGCCTAAAACAATGCCCAGCAAAGCTCACACTTGCCCCCACTGATGTTTCAGCCCTTCACACTTTCAAATCAGAGTCATGGGATTTGAAGCAGCAGCTCCTGGGAGATAATTATTGGTCCTGGAACAACTACTTCTAGAGAACATACCACAATTTAGAGTTTCAAATAAACTTTGGTAGTCAGAAATGTAAATTGGAGTATAATGGCCACATTATTCCACTAAAATGGTCACATTTAATAGTCACCTAGTCCATTACAATGGCCATGTGAAGAGACTAAACACAGAAATAAACAAAGATTAAATGCGCGTGCACACACACACACACATACATATATGAACTGTTTCAAAGATTCAAGGTACAATTTGGAGACATTTAATATTGTAGTTAACAGATAAAGAATCACTCTGAAGAGTTAGTATTGGAATTGCCTAACTACTGACCAATCATCCTGCTTTTCTTTACTGGGTCTATGTTAAGAGTTACTCTGAACCCTTGGTTGTTTTAACAGATCTTTCTATTTTTGAAGCGACTTAAAAAACACACACAACACTTTTTGATGTGTAAGGGACCGTTTCATAAATTACAGCTAATATTTACTTTAAGAGGCTCAAGATGATGGGTATTTCTCAGGATGAATCCACTACTCATTACAGCTAGTGCATATTCAGGTTAAACACACCCCACTATGGTATGCAAGCCCCCTTCCCCCAATACTATTGTTATAGCTTTTTTCTCTATATAAACCCACATCTGGTGGAAGAGACAGAAGAGGACAAAAGCTGCCACTATAAAGGAGGATGTCCCCAGTTGCAGGGTAAAAGGTTCCTTTAATCTCTGCTCACACAGTTTAATATTCTGCCTGGCTCACTACCTCCTTTTTTCATTTACTTTGAAACTTGCTGTGGCTTGAGACATCAACCCTTGGCATAATCCCTTGCTAGCTTTATAAAAAGGAAGTTTCAATCTTTGCCTCCTAAGACTGCCTCACTAAACACAAATTCCAAAAACATAAATCTTTGATAAGCGCCTACCAGAAAGTCGTGTTGTGCACAAAAGAATGCACCAAGGCAAATTATGGGGTTCAGAGCCTCTTATGCCTAGAGGCATAAAGACTTTCAGTTCAAACACTAACGACATTGGTTTTAATGAGAGGAGAGCAAAAGACCCTGCTTGTTTATCCATTCGAATCAGACATCACTAAAATTCAAGTCTGATTATAGCAGAGGATAAAGCTGGACACTTCTAATCCCCTTAGATGACAGATCCCTCTCACTTTCTTCTCTCTCCTGGGCCACCACACCAAACCCAGGGCAGAACTCTACCCACCCTCAGGCCAGAAGAAGCAACATAATAGCTTATTGATCTCTGGTGCAGACCCACACCCACAAGTCATCAGGCAAGTAGAGATCGCAGCCGCTCCTTGCAACTAACACTCCAAAGGCACGCACTGGGTTGCCTGGTCACACACAGGCACATCACTGGCAATGAACACATGGCATGTGGACCAAACCTCTCCCCTCACCAAACAAAAATAATAACATGTGAATCAAGTCAGGCAGCAATACAGTCTGCATCACGCCAGGAAGCTATTTCTTTTGGCTGTCAATTTCAGTTTAAGTGCATTAAATTCTTCCTGTGTAAATCCCCGGGTTTTCAAAGTTACCATCACACAGATCAACGCTTTCAAAGGAGTTAATACTTGCTCATGAATTACATGCTGATGGAAATCCATCACCACCGCCACTGGTGGTGTTAGTGTGCGTGGCCAATGGCTTAGACTTTTTACGGTAAAATTGAACCGTGGGATGGTGAACTTCCAATCATTTCCTTCTGAAGAAATCATGCCCCACTCCCCAAAAGTCAAGGTTAACTGTGTTCTCTTGAAACACCGTGATCAAAATGTTGAACTAAAAAACGGTGAAGCCAGCAGTGGAACTCAAGATTCTCAAACAATGAATGTTCTTTCCAACCAATTCCTTCGCTCCTGTTGGGACCCCGGCGCAATACACAGCTTAGTTCTCGTCACACACCGCCTTCAGCCTTCTCTCAAGCCCCAGGGAAGACAAAAACCGCCATCCATAGATTGAAATAAAGCAACAGTGACAACGTGAGCGGACCGCGATGGATCAAAGGGCAGATGAGCCCGGAGTCCGCGCAGACACGCATCCCCGCAGAGGGAGACGCGGAGGTGGGGCTGCAAACTCTTCCCCGGCCTCCTCCCGCGTGGCTCCCGGGGAGGAGCAGGACCCCGCGCGCCCGGGTGGCGGGGGGTCGGCCCGGTGCGGGGCTGGGGAGGAAGCAGGGGGCTGCGTTTCCACGGAGGGGGCGGCGGGGGGCCGATGCCGCGGGCATCGCACCGGGACGAGAACTTCCTCACCCCGGGGAAGGGTCGGGGGCGGCCGGAGCGTCCCGGCAGCGGCGGGGCGACTTCCCCTTCCCTCTCTCAGTCATGCATCGTGTGTGTGCGGATTGTGCAAGGGGCCCTCCAGCCCAGGTCGGGGAGTCCGCCCGCCGCCTCCCCGGGCTCCATCGGGGCTCCCCCGGCCGGGACACCAAGCCCCTCTCCAACACCCCGAGGGTCTGGGGCGCGGGGGGCGCGCGGACCAAGGCGTCTCGGTGCGGGGCCACCCCCGCCAATGCCTCTACCCCTCGCCGGGTCTTTGTCCCGCCGGCACCCAGAGACTCTCCCCGGTTCTCCCGGGGAGCCCCTGTCCTGGAGGCCTCGGGGCCCGGGGTCGCCCCCAGCTTTGTTCGGCCAGCGGGGCGCGGGGACGCGGACACTTACCGTACACCCCGGCGAGGAAGAGCAAGACCCACGCAGACCTCCACCGCGGAGACTCTTTTGTGCTCCAGCGACGGGCCATAACCACGGCAGATGGAGGGAGCGAGGAGATGGAGGAGGAGGAAAAGCAGGAGGAGGAGCCGGGGCCAGACGCCGCCGCCGCCGAGCCCCCGGCTGCTCCCTGCGCTCCCCGCGGCGGCGGGAGGAGGAGGGGAGGGGCCGCCGCCGCGCTCCCTCCCTCCGCCGCGCTCGCTCGCTCCCTCCCTCCCTCTTCTCCTCCCTCCGCCGCTGCCCCGCTCCCACCCCGGGCGGCGGGAGAACCCTACGCCGGGCGGCCCTCCCCGCGGCCGAGACGGGCGGCGCGCGCGGGCGCGAGGCGAGGGGGCGGCGGACGCGCGGCTCGGGCCTCGCGCCTCCCAGGCCGGCCCCGCCACCCGCCAGACGGAACCCGAGCCGCAGCCGCGCTCATCCGTGCGATCGGCCATCCGCTGGCCCGCCTGCCTGGGCGCCCGCCCCGCGCGCCGCCCTCCCCTGTGCCGGGCGGGCTTCCCCGCGCCTGCAGCCGGCGGCCAGGCAGTGCCAATCGATGAGCGAGCGCGCGAGCGCCGGCCGCGGGTCCCCCGGGATCCCGAGCATCAGTCCCGCCCCCGTGCTGCCCGCGCGGGCGGCTGGAAAGCGAGTGGGGAGGCGGAGGCGGGCGGCGTGCAGGGGGGAGAGTGGGGGGTCGGAGGCTGGGAACTTGGGGGTTCCTCTCTCCTCCCCCTGCGCCTCGCTTGGGGTCGCGCGGGGCTCGGGATGGGGGGCGCGGGTTTAGTGGGCCGTCCGGCCGCGGGTCGGCGTGGAAGCCCGCGGGGGGCGGTTGGACTCGGCGCGGGGCGAGGCGGGCGGGTCGGAGCTGGGCGGCGATGCTCGGCCGGAGGTGAAGTCAGCGTGCGGGGTTCCTCGGACGTTTTCTGATTTCCCTAAACAAATCCCCGGGATGCCGACACGTGCGCCCCCCCCTTCCCTTGGATCTCCCGTGCACTTGCCACTTGCATGTGTAGCGGTGGTTCAGACCTTGCGCCAGGTATTTTTCAAGAGTTTGTCTTCGCTTCTTACCTCCCTCCCTGGGTTCCTCGCGGCTCTTGCACCTTCGCTCCCACCGAAGACCTACAATGCTCTACGCTGTCCTATTGACATGCGGCGTCTCTTTAATCCCTAACAACTTTTTGAGATAAACATTGTTATCCACATTTTATAGATAAGAAAATGAGGCTCAGAGAGATTACCCCAAACGACGTAGCAGCTAAGTTATTTGAAACAGTTTTTCTCATTCTAAATTCAAGACTGTTTCCCCAGTACACGGCACGCTTTGTAGTGCGATGCTTAGTAAATCATAGGTAAATGTTCAAGACACTTGTTGAAGGTACATTTAGGCCTTCTCTCGATCCCCTACCTCAGCGATTTTCAACCTTTTTCATCTCGTGGCACACATAAACTAATTACTGAAATTCTGCAGCAGACCAAAAAATATATATTTTTTTGCTGATCTGACAAAAAAAATGGTATAATTTGATTCATTTGCATCCGATGGCTATTGTTGTGTTGGCTCTTGTCATTTTTTAATTTGACAGTCGAAGGGAAGAGAGGTCAGTGTCCCTGACTAAATAGATATTGCATGCTGTAAAAATTCTTGCAGCACACCAATATGTTCCGTGTGTGTACCAGGGCACACAGGTTGAAAATTGCTTCCCTACCAACTTGTCCCAGGAAACGGTATTCCAGAAGATTAAAGAATGTGTTAACAAACAGCACAAAATCCAGTAGTTAACAAATCTTTGTATCATCTGGGAAAGAACCCCCTACCCCCCAAACAACAACAACAACAACAGCAAAAACTCAGAACTCCCAAAATATTTTCCACTCTCAGGAGCAATTTCTGTGTTCTTCACAGAACAACCTGCGGCTATCTTTCTCTAGTTTTAGGATTCTAAAATGTACTTGCTTCTTTCTTGAGATCTTTTCTAGAAGCGTGGCTAACCTAGCATAAGGGTTGTTTTTAGAACGTGCCCCCACAAAATGAAGGGAGACTGTGGACTGCGTCTCCTCTCCACATTGTACCATTCAGGGACCCCCGTCCCCAAGACAAGACACCCAGGGTCCTTATCAGTCCCTTGATTGATGTATTCATGCCCCTCCCACCCCTACAGTTGCTGTCTTCTGGGACCTAACCAAGTTCTCAAACTTTTTGGTCTCTTGGCCCCTTTAAAAACAGTTAAAATTTGGGAGGACTCTAAAGAGCCTTTGTTTATGTGGGCCATATTGATATTTAATATAAAGAAATTAAAGCAACTTTAATACATTTGTAGATTTATTTAAAACAAAAAATGCATTGCAACGTAACTGCTTTCTAAAATAAAACAAAATAAAAAAATTAGAAGTGTGACATTGTTTCCATCTTCGTAAGTCTCCTGATGTCTGGCTTAATAGAAGGCAACTGGATTCTCATATGTGTTCGGCATCCAATCTGTTGCAATATGTTGTTTTGGTGGAAGTATGTGGAGAAAATCCAGGCTCATACAGATACATAATTGGCAAAGGGAAGATCTGTACCTCAGCAGGGTCTTCAGACAAAACTTTGAGAACTGTTGGTCAAGGTGTCTATCTTTTAAAAAATTTTTTTAATTGAATTTATGGGGGTGACATTAGTAAAGTTATATACATGTTAAGTGTACAATTCTGTAATACATCATCCATATAGTGTAGTGTATGTTTACCACCCAAAGTCAAGTCTCCTTCCAACACCATTATCCCCCCTTTACTCTCTTCTAACTCCCCCAGCCCCACTTCCCCTCTGGTAATCACCGGACTATTTATGAATTTTTTTCAAGGTGTTTATCTCAATGCCTTCAAAATCTATTTTGTTTCTCGTTGGGAAGAATCTGATAAATATCCATTCGAATGTATTAACAGCTGAGCAATTCAGTGTTCACCAGCCAAGGATATTTATGTTTCATGAGGGAACATTTTTATTTATACAAAATCTGATTCTAATGGAATATCAGACATTGGTAAGCAACTGGTACAGATTAGGTATTCGTTATTGTCCTTTTTCTTACCTAATGTGTCTAGCTGAGTACCTAAATGTCTACTTCTGGGCTGATGTATCATAAAATAACTCATATGAGAAAGCACTTAGAAATCTATAAAAACTATATAAAGTGGTTATTATTGGTAACAGTGCTATTGCAGTTGGACTGCTGATTTAACGTGACCAGCGCTCCGATCTGCACTGCATAAAGCATAAAGAATGCTCTGGACGCTGCTGGGCGTGGCTCAGTGGTTGAGCATCCACCTATGAACCAGTAGGTCACTGTTCTGTTTCCCAGTCAGGGCACATGCCTGGATTGTGGGCTTAATCCCTGGTGTGGGATGTACACGTGGCAGCCGATCAATGATTCTCTGTCATCATTGATGTTTCTCTCTCCCTCTCCCTTCCTCTCTGAAATCAATAAAAAAATATTTTTAAAACATGCTCCTGAGACTGATGTGGTTCTCAATCTGGGTTCCTGGGTCCATAAATGGTCTTCAAGGGGTCTCTTAAGCCTCCTGAAATTATGTGAAAGATTTGTGCTCATGTATTTTTATAAGCAGAAGGTTCATATTTTCGGCAGATTTCTGAAAGGATGTGTCAACCATTAAAAAAAAGTTTATGAAGCCATAGCAGGTTTGGCTCAGTAGAGCGTGGGCTTGCAGACTCAAGGGCCCTGGGTTTGATTGTGGTCAAGGGCACATGCCCGGGTTTCAGGCTTGGTCCCCAGTAGGGGGCGTGCAGGAGGCAGCCAATCAATGATCCCTCTCATCATTGATGTTTCTATCTCTCTCTCCCTCTGTCTCCCTCTCCCTTCATCTCTGAAATCAATGAAAATATATTTTTTAAAAAGTTTATGAAAAATGAGGCAGCTATTTGAGTTGTTTCTTAATCTTTTCCCCAAATAGTTCTCAAACTCCTCAAACTCATGCATTTGGGAGTGGAGAAGGACATGGACTATTTCTTTTTTCCTTGACACATTGTGAAAGGGGCCACAGTCCTCCACTATATGGAGACATGCCCTTAAATAATCCTTTTGTTTTGATTTTAAACTTATTATTTTCTCCTTGTTTGGTTATCACCACATATAATGGTTTAATTTTTACCCTTGTCACCAATAAAAATCCTTCCTAGTGTAGACCCTGCTCCACGTGGCATCATGTAAGAACCTCATTAAAACTGAGGTTAGACTGGGAATTTAAGGCGACCAGTCTGAGCATCATTTTTTTTCTTGGAAAGAAAGTTGATGATAGTGGTTTTACTACTTGGCAAGCTGCCAGGCTAAGCTAAATCTTTTAACTTCCCCTCAAAGGAATACCATGTTTAAACAAGAAAAACAAACTTGGTAAACACATAGAAATAAGAGATTTTTTTTAAAGATTGAAGTTAAATATCTTTGTAAGCAAATTGCAATTTCCATTGGAATTGAATAAATCTAGTGTAGCATATGATATTCATCAATCTAGGGAATTTCTATCTCAGTTCCCTAGCACATTTACTGTGGTTATTATTTATTATGTTCTGTGCTCTGTCAGCATACCCAGCATTGTGCCAAGTCGTCAGAGACATAGTCCTGGCCCCAATTCACATAGATTTAGTTTTGACCTCAAAAACTCAACTTCCAATTGCAAAACCCAGCTGTAGAGCATGTATGAATGTATAGTACTAAAAACATCTCTTGCGGACATGAATTAGGTGCACCTACCAAGACAGAAGGAGAGAATGGAAAATGAACGATAGACTTTGGTATTTATAAAGCAATGCTCTCAGTGTCTTTGTTGTTTAATTTCTAGGTTTCAGAATGCACATAACTGTTTTTGTATTCCTTCCTATGGTTGATTGAGGATATGAACTGGTAACGCTCACAGGATGGAATCTCATATGAGCCCATTAGAAGTGAATTTGGCAAGTGTGATGGCAGCCCAATGCCCCTTTATAGGAGAGTATTGCTAATTTCAGGCATATATAACTTATTCTGCCCAAGTCCAAAACGGATTTGAGGTTCTCTGGTATATCTGACAATATAGTAGAGAGTAGTTGTTAACAGTTTAGGTCTTAAGATTTTAACAGGGCTGAGTCTGACCTAGGTAGTTAGCCTTTGTCAAATAACCTAATGTGTTGGATCTCATATTCCCACTTACAAAATGGAAAAAAAAAATGAGGCACTCATTAAATTATCTATGTGCCTTAAGAGAGATAATAATTGCTAATATAGAGTGCTTATACTAGTAGTATGCTACTCCCTTAATCCTCAAACAATCCTATAACATCAATACTATTATTACCCCATTTTTCAAATGAACAAACAGGCACAGAGAGGTTTAGTAATTTTTTCAGGATCACACAGACAGTAAATGGTCACATTTAAACTCTGTCAGTCTGACTCCCAGTCATGTACTCGTAATCATTTTACCGTGTTGTATAGAGCACTTAATACAATGCCAGGCCCTTAGTAGGTACACAGTAAATGGAAGCTGCTATTATTAATCACATAAATGACACGGGCAAAACCATGCTTATTCTCTAATATCATACATTTTAAAATAAAAAATATATGATTTTCTTCTGTCTTTTATTTTCTGGAAGTAACTGATACTACCTTGAGTTTGGTTTAAGTAAGACATACGCTCTTTTAAATTTCTTTTAAAAAACAAAAGCCATTTTTAAAGATTTTATTTTCCTGAATTTTAGAAAACATCAAGTGAGGCTCATTTAGCTGAAGCATGATAAGTCTGGCTTTCTGCTGCTGGTCCTGGTTACCTTGTAGTCATTATTTATAGTTTCCTTTGAAGATCAGAGAGCCGTAGGTTTCTGATTGCCCTAATCTTCAGCAAAGATCTATGACAAATTTTTCTGATCCCAAAGAATACATCAAATCATATGAAACGGCTCCGTTACCAGCCCATGAAAACAGAGGTTATTTCTACTAAAGAATAGATGACTCCAGCTTCATCATGAAAAGAATCTTCTCCTTGGAAATTCCCAGGCGGGTTCGCATTTTGAATGTGTGCCCACTGTGATGGGAAAGAAGAGTCTAATCCAGTGGTTCTCAACCTTCCTCATGCCGCGACCCTTTCATACAGTTCCTCATGTGGTGGTGACCCCCAGCCATAAAATTATTCTCGTTGCTACTTCATCACTGTCATGTTGCTACTGTTATGAATCGTCATGTAAATATCTGATGTGCAGGATGTATTTAGGCGACCCCTGTGAAAGGGTCGTTCGACCCCCAAAGGGGTCGCGACCCACAGGTTGAGAAGCGCTGGTCCATCCTTTTGGTTCCTGGAGTCCACCACTTCATGTGCACACCAGGGGACGGGAAAGGAACCGTGTCAATATTCTCACACTCAAAAAAAGTAATGGAGGAACTGAAAAACAGCTCAGCACTTCCAAGCGCGGCGTCAGTGGGTCCCAGTCACCAGGGCACTTAACTCTCGCCACCACTACTTTCTTCATGTTAGTACCACCTTTGCTTAAGTCTAGACTCTCCTGAGATGGAAACCCCAATTTATAAATACTCAAGTATACAAAATTTCATTAAATACTTTTAGCCCTTTAAATGCATGGTGTGAAGACATTACCTGGCAAGTAGCAGGTCGAGCCCTAGCTCCATGGAGGCTGCCTCAGCGAGCGGGTGTGCAAATGAGAGAAAGGGCACAGCTCCTGCAGCTGTGCTGACTGTGCTCTTTTTGGATTGGATTCCCAACAGCTCTAACCTTCAGCACTGCAGGGACCTGGCTATGTGGGAATGAGGTTCCTCAGGACCTTCTGCCCTTGTTTGCACTGCCTACACAGGCAGAGCAGAGAGTCACGCTGCCTGCCACTCACATTTAATTTTCCCACTCCCTCCTTCCCTGTCCAGGGGATGATGTCATCCAAGAAGTCTGTTTTCAGTGTTGTCCACCCTTGTCAGGACAGCTGGCCTATTTCCCCAGGTTTCAGATCTCTTCTCAAAATCCACTTCCTGGGCACCCCCCTTAACTCAGAGAAAGCAGTTAAGAATTAGACATGGGCAAATCAGTCCCTGAAGATGGGGGGAGTCTGAATCCACTAATCGCATCTGTGGCCTATGGACTGCGTTTGCTAGTCTGATGGGTAGAAGCGATGTACTAGTATTCAGATTCTCCCATCTTCATTGAGAATGGATAAAGAAAGGGAGGAGAGAAGTCTCCAGTGAGAAAGGGACTTTTGTCTGTTATATTTACTACTAGAGGCCTGGTGCACGAATTCGTGCAGCAGTGGGGTCCCTCGGCCTGGCCAGGACACAGGCCAGGCCGAGGGACCCCACCGGTGCACGATCAGGGCTGGGGAGGAAGGCGGAAGGTTGGCCAACTGGGGAGAGACCATGGAGGCCTCCAGGGTGTGTCTGGCCAATCTGGCTCAGTCCCGATCGGCCAGACCCCAGCAGCCAGCTAACCTCTGATTGGAGCATCTGTCCCCTGGTAGTCAGTGCATGTCATAGCGAGCGGTTGAATGGTCTTAGCATATCATTAGCATATTACACTTTGATTGGCTGAACGGATGACTGGATGACCGGACACTTAGCATATTAGGCTTTTATTATATAGGATTGTATTCATCAGCCTATCGTCTATTAAATTATCAGTAAAGCCCTGGCCAGTGTTGCTCAGTTGTTGGAGCATCAACTAGTGCACCAAAAGGTTGCGGGTTGATTCCCAGTCAGGGCACATACCTAGGTTGTTGGTTTGGTCCCTGTCAGGGTGCATGCGGGAGGCAACTGATCCATGTTTCTCTCACATCGATGTTTCTCTCTGTGTGTCTCTCCCTTTCCCTCTCTCTCTGAAAATCAACGGACATGTCCTCAGGTGAGGATAAAAAAGAAATTCTCAGTAAACATTCACTGAGTGAATAAGGGAGTTCAGGAATAAAACAGGCCCCTGGAGGGAAAGAAGAAGCAAAGCTGTTTGTCAGGGTAACACAGGGAAGAGGACCCATGCCTGTCCTGATGTTAGTGCGCAGGTTGCCTGCAGATAAGGCTGCTCGCTTTGGAGTCCAGGCACAAATGGACTTTTTTAGGAAGAGCCAATAAACTTCCTACAGGATAAAGCCCATGTAACCTTATGTGCTGATACGCCAGATCTTGCTTAATGAGGTTTAACAAAAGAACTCGTGGTGTTGAAGCCAGAACTTTCTACAACTTTATTGCTAATGTTTAATATTTCTAGTATGGTATAGATTAGATGGGCTTTTTATGGTCTCAGTTGGCCTTAAATGATCTAAAAGTTGGGCACTATTTATTTTATTGATTGTTAAAATAAACAGGCCCTTTGTTCTCTAACCCAGCAGAAACCCTTAGAAAAGAAAGCTTTCAACTGTTCTTCAGAAAGCTGTGAACCAACACCTTCCTTCAGGTGTGCAGAGAGATATTCTAATTCTGTTGTCTACAAAGTGGAGTTGTTCCTTAACATCAGTCAAGAGGTAATGAAATCAGTGCCCAGTGGGAAATAAGGAATGGAGGGCAGAAAGGGTAACCAGATGGCCAGACCTTTGCAGTCTGAATTCAAGACTTGTTCAATGTGTTATGAATTTCTGGGTCATCAGTTACTTCCACATTAAAATGTAAATACAAAGAGCACCTTCCTACTTTCAAATTCCAAAGTAAATTATCCTTATTATTTATCATTTGTTACTATCAATACCGTCCTCTCTCCATTAATATGTATTTGCTAAAGTTGATCGTTCAGCAAAATCAAGTCAAATTTCTAAAAAATTGCCGAAACCGGGTTTGGCTCAGTGGATAGAGCGTCGGCCTGTGGACTGAAAGGTCCCAGATTCGATTCCGGTCAAGGGTATGTACCTGGGTTGCGGGCACATCTCCAGTAGGAGATGTGCAGGAGGCAGCTGATCGATGTTTCTCTCTCATCGATGTTTCTAACTCTCTATCTCTCTCCCTTCCTCTCTGTGAAAAAATCAATAAAATATATTTTTAAAAAAATAAAAAAATAAAAAATAAAAAATTATCCATTATATTGTTGAAATTTTAATAATAATTCACTTCATATTTTTGAATATTTGGTTAAAGATTGTAAAGTATAGAAGTTCACATTACCTGGCTCAATCACTTAAAGGTGGAGGTTCCATACTACCAGGCTAGCCATTGCTGATACAAAGGAGCTGATAATCTAGTGGAGAAACAGATATACCAATAAATATAAGCAACACTCATCATTCAACAAACACTTATTGAGCACCTACTATGCGCCAGTCATTTTTACAGATGCTGGGACTGCTCAATGAATGAATGTGGTAATTCCATGGTAGAGGTATATGCACATAAGATACACTTCAGGAGAGAATTGGATATTTTGAGGTAGAGTGAGATACCATATTCACACAACTTTTATTATACTATATTATTATAATTGTCCTATTTTATTATTAATTATTGTTGTTAATCTCTTATTGTGCCTAATTTATAAATTAAGCTTTATTATACGTATGTATGTATAGGAAAAGACATAATATACATAGGGTTTAGTACCACCCAGGTTCCAGCATCTGCTGTGGGTCTTGGCAAGAATCCTCTGCAGTAAATAAGGTGGGGCTACTGTAGATAGAGAAAATGATGAGCTTAACTTTGAGCAACACTTGTAGGTAGAGAAGCCCAATAGGCAGTTAGATATACTGTGTATCCAAGAGGAGAAAAATGCTCTCAAGATAGAAAACTACTGGCATCAATAAGATTATCTTCAGAGAGGGTGAATTTTCCCTTAGAGAGTAAGAAAAGCATCGGGATTTCAGGGAGTGAGGTGGTAGAGGGAGAGGAACCCACAATAAGAGTGAAAAGGAATGGCCAGTGGGCAGGAGGAGATGCAGAAAAGCCTGGTATCACAGCAACCAGGCGAAGAGAATTTTAAGAAGAAAGGCGAGGTACAGAGTGCCAGTGGCGAAGAGAGCTCAAGTAATCAAAGGTCAGGATGTGAAGAGGAAGTAATACAATTGGCTACAAGAAAGTTGAACGTGCTTATCTGAAGGCTTCTACAGATATCTGTTTGGCCTTTAATTTAGTGCAAAGCTGAATTCTAGCACTCTGTATAGTGTCTCATTTCATCAAGCATTTTACCTTTTTCTTTCTTGACCTATTAGGTGCCAACATCATTCATTCTGAATTTAAACTTAGGATTTCTAAATTCAGCATGGACCCTGGCCATGATAGTGAAGTACATAAAGTTTGTCTTCACCATCCGATGTTGCCTTTCTATTTCCCTCTCCCCTCCCCAGCCTTGTTTACATTCTCTTCCTTTAACTTCAGACTCCTGACATGGTCATGCTTTGTCACCCCACCATCCCTCCATAGAAATGCTTCTCAGGAAAGAACTTTAAAAGTGAACTAGAGGCCCGATGCATGAAGATTCATGCAAGAATGGGCCTTCCTTCCCCTGGATGCCGGCACCACCTTCGCTCCCGCCAGAGCCGTCTTTTTGTCTTCACTCTGGCCCGGAGTCATCTTTCCACCTTCCCACACTGCCCAGTGGCCCGGAGCAGCTGGGGCAGTGTGGAATGCCTCCGACCGCTTGGCGCCTGCGTATGCAAATTAACCCGCCATCTTTGTTGGGTTAATTTTCATACTCATTCCTGATTGGCTGGTGGGTGTTGCAAAGGTACTGTCAATTTGCATCTTTCTCTTTTATTAGTGTAGATTTATCTTAAAGCCAAATATGGTTTCTCTCCCAGTACAGGGAAGAAAGTGTTAAGCATTTGTAGTGGGATTGGATGTTTGGGGGTGGAATGTCAGTGGATGCAGAAGCGATTTGGGGCCAGGAAGCTTTTACCAATGCCGATCGATGGCGACCTCCTACCACAAGGCAATCCTTGCCTCAGGGAGGAGTGTGGCAGTGCAAGAATGCCTACTTTCCCCTCCTAAACCATACTAAACCTTTGGAAGGCTTAAAGGTCATAGACATTTATTATAGCCGTAATGTTCTTTTTGAAAATTATATTTTTGGCTTATAGTATTTCAATGTACTTAGTTGCTAACATAATAGCCAAGGAACACATATCTTTTATCTTGTTTAATGCCAGTTACTCTGTCACTGTTTTGCTCGGAGCTATTGGAATAACTTCAAATGTGGTTTGGGACAGACAAGTTCAACTCTACCAAGGCCATATATCCATGTCCATTGAAGCAGCTGTTTCCTATTGAATTTTTTAAAGCAATATTAATGACTGACTTCTGTATAGCCAAGTAGCTTGATGGTGCCTCTAATTTAATTCAGTTGTTTAGGAAAGGGAAACAATTTCATTACTCATTTTTTAAGAGCCAGTTAGTTTATGCATGCAGTACAGACACTGTATTTCCTGAAACAGTCTTTGCTGAAGTTCTTTGGGAAAAAAGGAGTAGCTCCGTGAGTGCAAAATTTTATTGTTATGAACTTTGTTTCTAAAAGTAAAGGTAAATGACAAGAGGATTTGCCTATTCTCACATGCAATGAAAAATGATATTAACTTTTACTCAGTATATCATTTCAAATGTGTTATGCTTTCATGCATAGGTTTGTATCTTGTGTACATTAGTTTTGCTTTTTAAAAAATATATATTTTTTATTGATTTCAGAGAGGAAGGGAAAGGGAGAGAGAGAGACACACATCCATGATGAGAGAGAATCATCGATTGGCTGCCACTGAGCCATGCTGGCTGAGCAATTAGTTTTGCTCTTAATTTTCTCTTTTCAAGCGTCATGGAACAAGGGTCCTAATAAGTGTATTGTGTAAAAATATTCTTCTACCAAAATAGAGGAGGAAGTGGAGAGACCCTAACAGCTCACCAGCAAAGGCCCAGTCCCAGAGGCATGGATGGGTCCTGGCCAGAAAGCTCAGCAACAAGCTTCGGAGGGGCAGAAAGTAGTAGATCATCAATGCTTGCTGTTCATGTTCGATATGTGTTGTGTGAGAAATGCAGAGGGGAAATCTTTAGCACATCCCTTAATGGCCTGGCTAGAATAGAATCATTGGGTGAGCTGATAATAACTACAGTATTTAGAAAAAAAGTACTCTCTGAGAAATGGAAGCATTATTCCAAAAGAATGATGAGAAATAAATCATCAGAAAAGAGAGATAGGCAGAGAAATGTAGGTACAGAAGTAATCTACTCAGGACCTGGTGCGATTTTATTTTCCCCGAGGTGCTGTCAAGGACCATTAAATAGAAGAGGCATTTATAGAATCATAAGGCTGTCAGAGCCAAAAGGGTCATCGCTAGTCCCATCTCCCAATTTTACGGTGAGAAAACCCAGGCTCAATAATGCTCTGTGAATTCTGCTGCAGGACAGGCATTCTGGGAGAAATGGGGACCTTGAACTAGACCTTATGCCCTTGGATGGACATGGGGGAGTTAAGAGGGACTGGCTTCCAGGACGGAAGCCTGATCTCATGGAAAGAGCATGTTCTATGGAGGGTACAGCAACAGAGGAAAGGTCATAGCCTGGGAGAAAAAATGTAGCCTCGGCTGGAAGGGCTGAGGCAGCAGGAGTATCCTGACTGACAGATGGCACATAGCTATTCTGGGGAGGCCAGCAGTTGGGACGGGGAAATTCGAGGAGGCAGAGGACCCTGAGCAGGTAACTTTCACCTTCCTTGTTCATCTTCAATCTAGAACACAGGTGAGAACTAACAGATGCAAAGTAGACAAATGGGGCTATAACTTCCTAAATTCCTCTTAAAGGAAAGGATT
This sequence comes from Myotis nattereri, assembly GCF_964212035.1. Classification (NCBI taxonomy): domain Eukaryota; kingdom Metazoa; phylum Chordata; class Mammalia; order Chiroptera; family Vespertilionidae; genus Myotis; species Myotis nattereri. The sequence goes on from NC_138092.1 coordinate 14,899,779, forward strand.
TTTTCCAAGACACTCCAGTATGTGGAAATCCAGCTGTGAGGAGAAGAGGTTTTAAAGTCCCATGAAAATACATTTATTCTCTCCTAATATTGCAGACCCAGCTCCATTTAGAACACTTTTGCGCATTATCAGGTTACTTTTCAATTTAATAGATGAACCTCATCTAGGGATTTTGCCCTAGCAATTTTCAAAGATGACTTATATTAGCATCACAGGGATCGAGAAATAGAAGAAAATTTGCCCTTTCCTTCCTCATTAATAATACGGATTGTTCTCATGCCTGGATTTAATAATAGAACTTTGAATTGTGGGTCTTGCTTTTGTTTCCAGCAAAAAAACAAAAACCCTGAAAGTGGAGAATAATGTAATTGGAAGATCATGCAAAATTTCAGATGAGTGGGGTAATCTCTGCTGGTTGAGAATTAATATTAGTCAGTTCAGCATTTACTGAGACCTTAGCATGTCAAGGAGCTTTGAATCGAAGGATACCATGGTATGACGATTACTGTTATATGTCAAGTTGGCTAGGTTATGGTGTCAAAATGTTTGGTCAGACACCAGCTTAGATATTGCTGTGAGGGTATTTTTGTAGGTGATGAACACTTAAATCAGTAGACTTTGAGTAAAGCAGACTACCCTTCATACGTGGATGGGTCTTGTTCAATCAGCCAAAGGCCTTAACAGCAAAGATTGAGATTTCCTGAGCAGTTTTCTCCTCAAAACTACAACATGGAAACCCTGCCTGAGTTTTCATCCTGCAACAGTAACCTTTGCATGAATTTTCAGCCTGTAGGCCTGCTCTACAAATTTTATACTTGCCAACCCCCACAATCACTCAGACATTTCCTTAAAACATCTATCTATCTATCTATCTATCTATCTATCTATCTATCTATCTATCTTACTAGTTTTGTTACTCTGGAGAACCCTGACTAAAACATGGTCTCTTCTCATACTGAGAATAAATCAAACACAGAAAAATCTTCAATATCTGAGGTACCTTGGTCTGGTTAGGCCAGTAGCATTTGCATTTTTTTTTAAAGTGTTATCAGGAAAACGACACTTCTCAATACATTGTATTTCAGTTTCTCCTTCCAAGACTTGATTATTAGTTTTGTCCAAATTTGAATCACAATGAATCTTGCATCTGCTGAATGCCTGCCATTTTTCCCATCAGGAGCTCTCTAAGCCAAGTGTTAGCGGGGACACGTGAAAGTCCCTTTGAGGCCATAGCAAATAGGAGAATTTGAGAATTTGAAGGGCCCTCTGATGAGCAGTCAGTTCATCATGTGTTGCCAAGCATTTATTTAAAATAGTGTCATGTTAAGCCATTGATTTATTGCTTGTTGTCAATCACAAGACACTGAACTAAACCAGGAATAAAAACACCTTTTTCTACTCATATTTTTATGATTTCTTAAAAGTTGATTCAACCTAAAAGGATCTCTAATCTAATGTACCGATTTTGCAAATGAAGGGCAGAAAAATGAAATGATTTTGAATAGTGATTTATTTTCAACTAGAAGGCAGAGTGAATTTGTAAAACCATGTCAGATCACGTGATACCTACTCAAAAATGTTAAAGGATGTCCCAACTTAAGTCGAGAAAAAGCTAAAGGCCTTTCAGGTTTACAAGCTGCTACTTTGTCTGCATCTTCCTTCTCTGCCCTTTGCTTACCATATTTTTTTTAAAATATATTTTATTGATTTTTTACAGAGAGGAAGGGAGAGAGATAGTCAGAAACATCGATGAGAGAGAAACATCAATCAGCTGCCTCCTGCACATCTCCCACTGGAGATGTGCCCGCAACCCAGGCACATGCCCCTGACCGGAATCGAACCTGGGACCTTCCAGTCCGCAGGCTGACGCTCTATCCACTGAGCCAAACCGGTTTCAGCACCATTTTGACCTCATCTCCTACCATTGTCTTCCTGGCTCCACCTGCACCAGCCAACCACCCTGGCCACCTTGATGTTCTTTGAGCAGGTGGGGAGTTCTCTCGCTTCAGGACATGGGTAGGTGCCGTTCATAAAACGTTCAGAAGAACCCACTTATGCACAAAAGGGGTACACAATGGTGTGCTCCAAGAGGCGGCAATTAAGTAGCTGAAGTGGCAGGAGCATGTTCAGAATTAGGGGAGTCTATCAGCAGATTTAAAGACCCCAACTTGTAGGGAAACTGAGCAAGGAATCTTCATTTCTGCATCACAGGGAAACAAAGCTACACGAGACATTTACTCAGCAAGCATACTGAGCATCTACAATGTGTCCAACGCTTTAGGCTCTGGGCATAAAGCTGTAGACACAGAGAGCCCCGATCCCCTGTTCTAATGGAATGTAGCTTGTAGCAGAAGAGGACACACAGCAAAACAAATAAGTAAATGTGAGAGCAGGCTCAATGTTATAAAGAATAATAATGTAGGAGAGAAGGGAGAGATAGGAATTGTCAGAGCTGGGCAGAGGGACAGTGGGGAGAGGAAGGTTCCATTTTATCTAGTGAAAGCCCTACTGAGAAGGAGACATTGAAACCGGTACTGAGAAGAGGTGAGAGAGTGAGCCATATGGGTATCTGGGGGAAGAGGGGAGAGGGCTGGAGTTATAAATCTGTGGCTGAATGGAATTGCCAAGAACGTGAAGACCAATGAGGAAGGGAGGGAGCCTTACCCTCGGGGCCCACCTCATTTTGGAGAACAGGAGGAATCAGCAAAAGAAAACTGGGAAGGAGCAGCCAATGGATGAAGACTAACAGGATGCTGGTGTCCTGAAAGCCAAGAGAACGTGTTTCAAGTTGGAGAGAACAATGAACTGTGACATAGGCTGCTAGTAAGTCAGGTTACACAAAGACTGAGTATTAGATTTACAACATGGAGGTCTTCGGTAACCTGGACAAAATTAGATTCAATGCAGCAGAGAGAGTGAAAAAACAGAAGGAAGTGGATCATAAAAGGATAGAAGGAAAGGAATTGGAAACAGCAAGTTCAGACAAGTCTTTTTTTTTTTTTTTTTAAGGCACTTTGTTTTATTCATTTGGCATGTATTCATCTCATTTACTCCTGAAACAACTTTATAATATAGGAAGTATTATACTCTTATTTTGAAATGGAGGCATAGAGAAGTTAAAGTCATATGCCCAAATCAAACAACTAGTTACTGGTGGAGGTTGGGTAAGTAAGGGAGATGTCTTTTTATGAGTCCCATTTTGCAGATGAAGAAACAGAGATTCAGAGAGATTAATGATCCCTTCATACTGGCAAAGCTGGTAAGTGGCAAGATTGGGTCTCACAGGCCCAAATTTCATGGCTTTAACAAGACTCATAAAAATTATCTTTAAAAAAGTAGAGTTCTTAATGGCCCTTGAAAGACATGAGAGCTGTGTGATGAGAATGCTAAGCATTTACTGTCTATAAAAATTAAATGAAGTGAATGCAAATAAGGGATGCAGAGGAAACACATCAAAAACACTGAAGTACCATTTAACACCATGAAGGATAACTGTGGACCATTGAGAAGCAGTAATAAAAGACAATCCACCCAAGCAGGCAGAAATCAGACATTGGATTGCTCTTGGGAAGCAAATGTCACTAGCAATTGCAAAGATATTTTTTAATCTATGAAATAAGTATAACTTTCTGAGTCTACATCCTTCTTGTTCTCTTTTCTCCATGTTTAATTCACTTTGGTCAGTTTTTTTTTCAACATTTGAATTGCAAGCAATTACAACTTCATCCATATGATGCTATGAAGTTTGTAACCCCAAACTGAAGAACCTAAAAGAGTCCATTTTTGAACTCCTGGTTCTTTCCTTTTAAGGAATGAGTGTAACTATTTACTACTAAGAATAAGTTTTAGCAATAAAAGAATTATTGCTTAGGCAGGACTTAGATCTTAATTCTGATTATCGGGGTACTATGCTACTATTTCCAGGAGCCGTGGTTGGTCCAGGCTAGTAGAAACTCTGCACTCATTTGGGCACATGCCATGTGGAGCAATAACAACAAAATTTGGGGCACATCAAGGAAAAATAATAAAGAAAGTTATACTCTAATGGGAATTCAGGTTTCAATTTTAAAACTCTCCAAATCTTATAGCCATTTTTTTTTAAAGGGAGTATCAGTCTGGGAAAATATTAATGCAGCTACCCATCTGAAGGATTCTGTGTTGCTAAATTTATGCCGAGTATTATTGAGTGACAAGGAGTATATTTTAAAATCGCTGATCCTTCATTTTCTATGTGGAACCAATTATTTGAAATTCAAAATACAAGGATGACAAAAATGAACAAAGTTCCTCTTGTGGATCTCTCCCAAGCTTCTTTGCACTGTATGCATGCATCTTTTGTGTATGGCAACAATTTAAAGGCTCTTTGGTTTCTTTATGTGGTCCTTCTGACAGGACATTTATTTTTAGTAAGGTTATTTATACTATAAATATATCTTTTTATTTATTGCATATTCTAATGAAATATATGGTATGTGAGATTTTTGGGTGTATGTTTGGAGGAAACAAAGCATAGCTACTATTGCATCAGCATGTTCTTACAAAAAGTGTTGGAACTGATCCATTCTGAAGCCTCTGACAAGATATCATATTCCAACTCTGTTCAGAGTGTGAGGAGTATCAATGTTGGAATTCTAAGAGTTAAAGTTAAGTGGAGGAAGATAGGCCCATTGAAGACACTGAGGTGTGTCCAGAGAGAGTACAGTAACTTATCATCAAAACAAAGCACATAGAGTCACCATATAACATATTTAAATAATACCACTGGTATTATTTAAATATATTGGAGAAAGGCTGAGTATACCAGAAAATTCTCTGCACAGAGGAAGAGCCACAATGAAATTCTCTAGAAAAAAAGTGACAGCAATCCTTTAACGTCTTTAAAAAATTCCTAAGGGAGATGAGCATGATGAAGCTGCAGGGTTTGAAGAGTTTGCAAAGCTTCTTCAGATAGTGAAATGTTGAACCAATTAACATAAATCTCAGGGGCTCGGCTGGTGTGGCTCAGTGGTTGAGCATAGAGCTATGAACCAGGAGGTCACTGTTGGATTCCAGTCAGGGCACATGCCTGGGTTTCTGGCTCGATCCCCAGTAGGATGTATGCAGGAGATAGCTGATCAATGATTCTCTCTCATTATTGACATTTCTATCTCTCTATCTCTCTCCCTTCCTCTCTGAAATCAACCATATATATATATATATATATATATATATATATATATATATGATAAATCTCAAGGGAAAAAATGGCTGATGACCTTAGGGGTCAAGCGAGATAATAATGATAGAATGAACAATAACCATATCCTACATGCTAGGGGCTGTGCAAGGTGTTTTAATTCGTACCTTAGCTTTGACTTTTACCAACACCTTGAGGGCTCAGGGTGCTCCCCTAATAAGCACAGTCTTCGGAATCCAACAGTGGTGTTCCTGTTATGACCCTCCTCCCATACCTTACTGGGATCAGGCCAATTCCTGAAATGTCTTCCTGCCTCTGATGCTGACAGGCCTATTCTCCCCATCTTGACTTCTGAAGCTCTATCCAGTGAATTCTTCCGTGGATCAGGTAATCTTTTATCTTAAGGAACGAGCTCTGAGACTTGACTATATCTCCATGTAGTTCCTTATAAATCGTGGTCTCTGCCCTTTGCCACTGGGGATCGCGTTTCTGGCTCTGTTCTTGTTATTCCTGCCAAATTCCATTGAATTCCCCCTTAACTAGTTGCTTTCCCCCTCTGCTTGTAGGATACAGAGCACGTCCTCTTGGAATTAACTCATAAAATATCTAAAGGTCAGAGCAAGAAATGGGTCAGATTCAGGTAGTCCAACTAGATTCAGGAAGGAGGGGAAAGTCAAGGAGGCAAGATTACGAATGCTATATTACATCTTCAGTAGAATCCTAGTGTGAGCTTGGCTCCAGACCAAGGTTGCTTTCAAAATCACAGTGTCGCTGTGAAATAATGCTGCTTCCGCTCTTTGCTCCCTGCACTCTGATGTGCACAGCAGTGCATGCTTGGCCGAGGCCCAACATGTTTCCCTGAGGGAACTCTCAAAGCCGGGGCACACTGCTTCTACTGGGGCAGGAGCAGGGGTATTGCAATGGATGCCAGGGTCTTACTACATGCGCCCAAAGGTTACCAGTTGATTCCTGGTCAGGGAACATGCCCGGGTTTCAGGTTCCATCCCTGGTAGGGGGCATGCAGGAGGCAGCCTATCAATGTTTCGCTCTCACATCGATGTTTCTCTCTCTCTCCCTCTCCATTCTGCTCTCTCTAAAATTCAATAAAAGTGTATTTTTTTTTAAATCTGCAGGCAATCATGAGAACCCACGCTTTCCATTTGCCTTGGAAAATATTATTCAACAGACATTTAATATTTCATTATTATTATAGTTAGAATTGTATTTTAAAGGGAGAACCTACTTTTTGAGGTAGAGATGAGTGTGGATGTAGTGAATTTTTAATGTGCTAAGTTATTAACATTTTTAGACCCGAGGGACTGCCTTTTGTGACAGTGTTTTTATTCTTCTGACAGTGTAAGGGATAGTCACGCATACAGCAGACTTATGTTGTTGTCAATTATACGCTGCACACTGTGTTTGTACTGGGTGTAGAAAGATGAATAAGTTCCAGTTCTGACATCAAGGAACCTAAAATAGAGTTAGGAGAACTTAGAATACAGCCGAATTATTTTTAGGTGCAATGAAGTCTTTGAGGTGTCTTGACAGGTGTCAGCGTAGAATGCAATGGGAGTGTAAGGGTGAGTCATCAATTTTATGGGGTTAGGAGGGTTAAGAAATCTCCACAGACTAAGACACTTCAGACCAAAGAATGTGGGTGAGTAGACACAGAAGTATAAAGAAGTTGGGGCATATGGAAGGAACTTGCAGTTGCGAAAAACAATTTCTGATGATAGTAGATGGATAAATGAGATGTTAGATTGAAGGCAGAGAGGGCCTTAGGATGGTTTGGATGATGGGATAGATGATGGGTCATACACTAAGATGAGGAAAGTTCAGAAGAGGAGCAAATATAGAGTACAGAGTAGAGTTTATTTTGAGATGTCTGTGAGTAATCTAAGCAGTAAAATAAATATTTCTGGACCACACAGGGAAGGTCTGATGCAGAGGCACGGATTTAGAGGTTATTTGCACGTATGTGTCAAGCTGTTCAAGCTGTAGGAATTGATAAGATCACATAGGAGAATGTTAATACTGGAAAGCAATAAAACAGTCATCTATGGCTATTATGAATATTAGAGGATAGGGAGGAAGGGAATCTGGAAAATTAACCAAGCAGTGGCAAGATTAATAGCATGGGACTCAAGAGAATATTTCCTGGTGTGGCTCAGTTGGTCGGAGCATCTCCAGTAAACCGAAAGGTTGCGGGTTTGATTCCAGGTCAGAGCACATACCTAGGTTACAGGGAGGCAACTTTTGTTCTCACATCAATGTTTCTTCTCTCTCTCTCTCTCTCTCTCTCTCTCTCTCTCTCTCTCTCTCTCTCAAATCAATAAAAACATATTCTCAAGTGAGGATAAAAAAAAAGAGAGACGGAACTATTTACTGTTAACCAAAGGAAGAGTTGTTGTCCCATGCAGGGAGATATCAATGTAGTCAGGTGAAGCAGGGAGATCATGATCCAGAATAAGAAGAGACCATTGCGGGTGTCAAACTTGACCTCCGCCAGAGCAGTGCGTCAGTGGAGTCGTAAGAGCAGAACCTTGACTACAGTTCACGGCAGATCCATAAGAGCTTGCTAAGAAGGGACAGAATTGCTAGTGGGGAACTAAAAGCCAAAAGTGTGTATTTTAAAATAGAGGAACTTGAGCTTGTTTGGGCTTCTGCAAGGAGCCTATCGAGAGAGCAAGGTGTTGAAATACAGAAGAAAGAAGAAGTAACTTTTTTAGCAATTTATCAGAAGTGATGGGGAAATGGATTCAAGAACCCAGGTCGGGGAGTTGCTCCAGAACAAGAAGCATGCTTCTTCCTTAGAGACTTAGGGGAAGGAGTGAGCTTTGGCACGCCCACAGTTCCCCTGAGTATCCCCCCAAGCATCCAGCACAGTATTCTTGTGCAGATCTCCCTTATTGTCTGGGTCCGATATTCTGAATCACTGGGAGGTTTTCTTTAGGTTGTTAGTCTTCTTCTGATATTTGATCAAACATTGGTGCTTGTTTATTAGTTGTTTTCGTGTTTTTGAAGATGTATCCTTTCAGGCACAAGCATTTGCAAATTAAGGGTTATTAAGCCCACAAGAGCTGAAAACCCTGATTGCCAGCCTGAATTGCCGGTTTTAGTTCTCCCAGTCGTGTGAGCGTTGCTGTCACAAGCAAATCCCAAACGTCTGCTTACATGAGTCCTGTTCCGTCTTTAAGAACTTCAAAATCTGAAGCTACTCTTCTTGTGTAATTTGCTCTGAAGTTTCCCTGAGAATCAAACCATTAGTTTCTGGTCACCTATAGTCTGTCTTCCCTTCCTCCCTTTCCTTTTCCTCCCTCCTTCCTCCCTTCTCTCTTTCCTTCCCTCCTTCTCTCCTTCCAGCAGTCTTTCCTTAAAAAAACTATTTTTTTATTGACTTCAGAGAGGAAGAGAGAGATAGAAACATCAGTGATGAGAGAGAATCACTGATCAGCTGCTTCCTGCATGCCCTCCACTGGGGATCGAGCCCACAACCTGGGCATGTGCCCTTGACTGGAATCAAACCCAGGACCCTTCAGTCTGCAGACCGATGCTCTATTCACTGAGCCAAAAACATCTAGGACCTTCCAGCAATCTTTTATTGGGTGCCACCAAGTGCCAGGCACTGTACTTGGTCCTGGAACACAGCAGCGGACAGTCAGACATGGCTTCTGTCCCTGTGGAGGTTACTTTGTAATGGAGGAAAGGGGGAATAAACAGTAAACACAACAGGAACATTATCTGTGTCATAAAGTGCTGTGAAGGACATAAAGATGGTTCTGTGACAGAGAATGAGATGTGTGTGAGGGGAAGGCTTTGTTAGATATGGTGATGGTGGGGGAATATCTCTTTAAGAAAGTGACATTTACTATCCAAATAAAAGATGAGGCGGCAACCATGTGAAGACTTAAGGAAAGAGTGTTCCCGGAAGAGGGAACAAGAGAGTCCAGCAGGATCTAGGAATCACAGAAAGGTCCATGTGGCTGCAGTCCAGGGAGTGAGAGGCTGGATGGGCGAAGAGAAGAGGTTGGAGTGAGATTATGTGAGGCCTTGCAGAGTTTCAATTATATTCGAAATGCTCTGGGAGGTAGAGCATTTGTTTTTAAACTAGGCATTTATGTAAATCCACATAGATATTTTGAAAGTACTTTGACAGCTGGATGAAGACTAGGTTGGAGAGGGACGCATTAGAAGCAGGGCGATCAGTCAGATGTCGATGGATTAGTGTAGGTGAGAGAAGGTGGTGGCTTCGATTAGGGTGGCAGTGGTGGAGATAGAGAGACATGGAAAGTATTCAAAATTTATTTTGGAGGTAGAACAGACCAATGGACTGACTGCAGAAGGCATGTGGGTCAGGAAAGGATCAAGATTGACCTGTACATTTCTGGCTGTACAACTGAGTGTCCCTTACCAGGATCAGGAATACTGTGGAAAGAGTAGTTTTAGGAGGAGACGATGGGGAGGAAGCAAGTCTGTCTTGGACCCACCACATCCTTCGGCTCCATTTTTCTGAAATGCCTCTCATCTTTTTCTACATTAAAGAACACCCTACTGATTTTTTTTAGGGCCCTGTTTAAATATCACCTTCTCTGTGCTCCCAAAGTCTATTGCAATTTTCATCCTATTGTGTTGTTGTTCTAGAAGGTCCCAGTTGTTATTTCAAAGAAAATGAAATAGGTTAGGAGGAGGGATATCTGGGTTTCCATCCTGCCTTATTCTCCAGATAAAAACGTTTGCTGACTCCATTTGCAGGAAGCCAGTGATGACCTCAGGGTTTCATTGTAGCTGTTGACTTGTCTGCTTCTCTTGCTATGTCTGAGCAGGTTAGCGGCACGGTCGGTGTGAATTTCTGTATTCCTTGCACTAAGCTCATGGAACACAGAAATAGATGTAGAAGAAACAACATTTAACTGCATAAATAGGTGGTCCCTAAGGATTACCTTTGTTCACGTATGGTAAGAGAGAAAAAGGCGGAGCCGAACAGATCAGCTAACTCTATTAAGCAATGTTGCGCAGTTATACTTGGAAAAGCAAGTTACACCAGCTTTGATACTAAAAGGAAGATGTTTAGTCATATGTAGAAGCAAGTGGTTTCTCACATTAGTCAGAATTCAGCTCTGACCTAATTTTTACTGATGTGCACGTTTCCCAGTCAAACCGTGTCTTTGTTTATGTATCTCTCTCCGATTGGAATGTCTTTTCTCCTCTCCTCTCTCCTTGGAGAATTCCTAATAACCCCTTCAGGCATAGCTCAGATATCTGCTTCTAAAGTTTTCAGGACTCCTCACTTTTCTTTTCAGAACCCTTTTTATAGTATATGACACATTGCACATTAATTTCTCAAGTGTTGCCTATTCCCCTCCCCTCCCCACCTCTTCACCCTCAACCAGGATGGCAGTTCCACAAAGCAGGTATGATATTTTCGGGTTTTAAATCTCTTTGTATCCCTACTCCTGAGTGCAGTTCCAGCATCAACTAACAGCAAGTGCAATTGAATTAATTCTTTTTCCTCTTCTCCCAAGTTACACACCAGCATCTTAGAATATGGAGTAAGAAGAAGGGAGAAGTGATGTTATTATGATAGTAAATCAATAGCAACTGGGTACCAGCAGTGACTGCAGACCTCCGGTTTACAGGTCTATGTTGTTCAGCTCTGTAAGTTCAGTCCAGATGGTTACTCTGTGTAAATGTAATTACCATAGAAGCAATAGGTGGACTTGGCTGGGGTTGCTCAGAGCAAGGACAGGCGGACTAGTTTAGGTATTAGGGAAGGGTAATAGGGATTACCCTTTTTGAGCTATCTGGATCCCTTTAGTAATTTATTTGTAAATTGCTTAAATAGCACCTCCGTGGCCCTAGGAAGCCAGCACATATGCTTAAAAGTAAGCAACTTAACTCTTCTCTCAGTTATAGGATTAGTCCTCAATGGCCCCTTTAAATCTTAATGACTTCCTCAGAGTGTGAAATGGTATAGTCTTCTGTGGTATTCCAACTGAAGCATTTCAAATCAAATCACATATTTATTGTGCTCTGTGAACAGCATGATGCTTAGCTTTGGGGCATACAAAGATGAGTAAGATATAGTTGCTGTCACCTAGGAGGGTATGATCTTACTGGGTACACAAGGCAGATGTGTGATCAATTAAATAATAATAACACACCATTTAAATAACAATTTGAGAGACTCCTTGCAAAGATTTCATGAGGCAGTCAATGATGAATTGGTAGATTAATTATTCAGACTACATACTATAGTAGGCATTCCAGAGAGTGGAGAAAAACCCTTTAGGTTATGTAAGGCTAATATTTCCCGAAGAAGGAAATATTTCAGTTAATCCTTCAAAAGTTTTGGGAAAGGGGAAGGAATCTGTACTGTCTGGAGATGTGAGTGGGAATGACCTGTCACCTGGGGGAACAGGTAATCCTGTCAATCAGGAAGTAGTTGTTGGTGGTTTGTCCTAGTCCATTGGGCTGCTCTCACAAAATGCCACAGACGAGGCAGCTTATAAGCAACAGACATTTACTTCTCACAGTTCTGGAAACTGGAAATTCTGGGATCGGTGTGCCAGCATGGTCAGTTGATAGCCCTCTTCGGGTTGCAGATTTTTCATGGTGTTCTCAAAAAGTGGAAGGCGTGAGGGTGCTCTCTTGGGTCTCTTTTATAAGGGAATTAATCTCACTCATGAGAGCTCTGCCATCATGATCTAATCCCCTCAAAGGCTCCTTTTCCAAATACCATTACAATGGGCATGAACTTTGGTGGGACACAAACTGTCAGACTATAGTATGGGTCAAGCACCAGGATCAGGCAGGGAAATTGCTGAGAGGGAGTGCAGTCTGTAATACAGTATCTAGAGGGAAACTGGTCTTGGCAAGAAGTCAATAGAAAGAGGTGCAGCATGAAGGAGAAAGATGTCAAGATAAACGACTGTACATAGATAATAGTTAATCATGGCAATAACGGCAATTAAAAAATCACAGTGACGGCAGCAGTAATCAGCAATTTTCTTGCTAAGTGCCAGGCATATATATATATTACCTCATTCCATGTATTCATCCTTCTAATCCTCACTAATTTATAGAGTAGGTGCTATTATAATTCCCATTTTACAGAGGAGGCTATTGAATCATCAACCCACAAAGTAGATGATCCTCCCCAGTCAAATGGCATAGGGAATTCTGTCCACAAACAGTACCCGGGCAAAGGCTATCTTAGGAAACGTCCAGACCTATAAAGATCTGAGAGTTTTAGGCAAGTTGTTGGGAAATGGTTTATTACACAAGGGTCTTTAAATTGGCCCGAGCCACCCATTCACCATGTACCCACCAGCCTATGGATCTAAGCCGCAACGACCCAGTGGTGTTTCTGCCATTTGGCCTGGGGTTGCTAGGACTTTCTTACTTGGACTCTATTTCTGCCTATTCTGTCCTTCTAGCTCTGAGACCTCTGCCCTGATTCCTGCCTCCAGCGTCTACAACTGGTCTTAAAACTTGGCATTCACCAGCGGCCGTTGACTTGGCACTGGCCTTGCTTTCTGTCCTGGTGGACTGTCTCTAGCAGGAAGTTCTAGTTTCCATTCCAACCTCCAAACTCAGTCTTGTGGGATCCAACACTGTCCGCACCCAATATTCCTCACAGGCCAACTACAGGGCTCCTTTTTCACCATTCCCCTGAGTGAGGAGAGGGTGGGATATGGGTAGGCTCAGACATGAAAAATGTTTGATCTGTGCTTGGAAATCAACGAGTTTGGCTGGAGCAGTCTTCTGCGAGGAAACATTGGAAGACAAGCCTGATATAGTCTGTTGAGATCAAAATGGGAAGGCCCTTTAATCTCTAATTACTTGAAATGTAGCATCTCTAACAATCAGATTTAATGTGAAAATAATGATAAAACTAATACTGCAATGTGTTCTTAGATGCTCCAACTCTGGGCTATCTTTGCAAAATGAAAGTCACACATGGGCTCTATATTAAGTATATTTTTCTTTCTAGTTTCAAGGAATATATACAACCTCAGGATGCCTTAAATTAATGTTTATTAAGGGGTGGGCCATCAAGCTCAGATATATAAAATGAAAAGTTCTAGGCGATGTCCTGGATCTACTAGATCAGAAACTCGGTGGGTTCGGAGTTAGTAGATTTTTAATTCACATCTCAGGTGATTGTTGTGCACACCATCTACACTAATAAAAGAGAAAAATGGTAATTGGCGTACGGCGATACCTTTTTCATTGGCTAATCAGGGCTATATGCAAATTAACTGCCAACTAAGATTGGCAGTTAACTGCCAACAAGATGGCGGCTAATTTGCATATGTAGGCACAATGCAGGGAGGCGAAAGGGAAAGCAGGAAGAAGCCCCCTGCCACTGACAGTGATCGGAAACCCAGGGGGGAGCTAAGAGCTGGGGGGCAGGGCAAAGGCAGCCCTGGGGCCGCCTTTGCCCTGCCCCCCAGCCATGATCAGAGAATCAGGCGCCTTTGCCGCCCTGGCCAGTGATAGCAGGAAGTAGGGGTGGAGCCAGCGACGGGAGCTGGGCAAGGTCGAAGCTGGCAGTCCCAGGAGCTAGGGGTCCCTTGCCTGGGCCTAAAGCGAAGCCCACGATCGCGGCGCCCCCCGCTGCCACTGCAGGTCCCCGCTGCAGCTGCGGGTCCCCGCTGTCTGGGCCGGACGCCTAGGCCAGAGGCGTTAGGCCTGGGCAGGGGCGGAGCCTGCAATCGCGGGGAGCTGGGGGTCCCCTGCCCAGGCCTGACGCCTCTGCCGGAGGCCTCAGGCCTGGTCAAGGGGCCGATCCGGTGATTGGTGATCGGAGGGTGATGAGGGTCAACTCCTCTGGCCGAGGCATCAGGCCTGGGTGGGGGGCGGAGCCGGGGATTGGAGGGATATGATGGTCCCCTTGCCCAGGCCTGAAGCCTGGGTCAGAGGCGTCAGGCCTGGGTGGGGGGCGGAGCCAGGGATTGGGGGGATATGATGGTCCCCTTGCCCAGGCCTGAAGCCTGGGTCAGAGGCGTCAGGCTTGGGCGGGGTGTGGAGCAAGCGATCAGAGGGAGATGGGGGTCCCCTGCCCAGGCATGATTCCTGGGCCAGAGGCCTCAGGCCTGGGCGGGGGCCAGAGCCAGTGATCGGGGGGAGATGGGGTCCCCTGTCCAAGCCTGACACCTGTTGCGGAGGCGTCAGGCCTGGGCAAGGGGCCGATCAGGCGATCGGAGGGTGATGGGGGTCAATGCCTGAGGGCTCCCAGTATGTGAGAGGGGGCAGGCTGGGCTGAGGGACACTCTACCCCCCACCCCCACACCCAGTGCACGAATTTCGTGCACCGGGCCCCTAGTGTTTTTAATAAAAGGAAGACCAATAAACACTACAGCCACACAATCAGACTTCAAATAAAGCTGTAAGAACTTTTGTGAAATAGTATGATTCTAGTGATAGTTTTGTATTCTTAGCAATATTGTTACTTATCTTAATATCTCACCATTATGACTCTGCTTTTTTATTCTCAGTCCCAACCTCTTCAGCTCTTACAACTGGCATTTTCTACTCTCCTACTTTTCTGATTTTTTTTTTTGCTTACTTACGGTTTCTACTATCTGATGGCTTATGCTTCCTGCTCTTTCTCTGGATTTTTGTCTGGTCTGCCTTTCCTCTCAACTGGTGATGTTGTCATTGTCCAAGCAGAATTTGATGGACAAGGTCTTAAATCAGAGAATAGTAGATATCTGAAGGAGACAGGGCTCATCGTTTTTATTTTCTATCCTCATAAATAATTTAATACCTGTGGGATTATAGAAGAAATAAAACTATGATTTATATTTCCCAAGTTATATAATTAAAATCACATCTTCTATCATGTTCCCCCATCTCCCTATAATGCTACACATGCCCTGCATGTAAACTCTCCAAGAGAGACAACATGAATTATTTAGTTTCTTACTTTCCCAAGTAGCGTGGCCCTGCTGGCAGAGGTGTCATGCCATTTCACAGGTCCCTGGCCAGCCTTGAGTCAGGCACCCATCCCTGGTGTGAGAGTAGTAAGGTCACACGGTCAGCTGTTCTTAAAATCATCAACCCCAAACTATGGACTAGTGAAGAACTTAAAATATAAACATATCCCTCAAATATGTGGCCACATTAGTATTTGGTGATTTAGAGCTTTTAGGATAGACTAGTGCAAGGGTCCTCAAATTTTTTAAACAGGGGGCCAGTTCACTGTCCCTCAGACCGTTGGAGGGCCGGACTATAGTTTAAAAAAAAACTATGAACAAATTCCTATGCACACTACACATATCTTATTTTGAAGTAAAAAAAACAAAACGGGAACAAATACAATATTTGTATTTGCATGTGGCCCGCGGGCCATAGTTTGAGGACCCCTGGACTAGTGTATTGGGTTTTCTTTAAGGGTATTGTGAAAATATAGTCTAATCCATCAATCTCTTGCTTCAAGTATTTGGGTTCACTTGGGCATGACTCTGGACACATAAGTTGCTCATAGTTGGCTACCTCAGTGGGTATTTGTCACTACGGACTTCCAGTAACAATGCAAAGATAGGGATGAGCATATTCCAAAAGTCACACACTACTACTTGCCATTTCAGAGACACTGGATGCACAATAAAGATTCATGGAACTTTATTTGAAGCGTTAACTAAAAATAAGACAATGAAGTTGGTTGAGGGATTCCATAGATATAAAAAAAATCACAGGCCTATTGCTTCTTCAGACCAGAGAATCAATTACTTGTCAGGTTCCGTGAGAAACCATGCATTATTATTTATAGCAGGCATATCAATGGATTATTATGGGCTGTACTTTAAAAAGTAAAGAAGCCTTGACTGGTAGTCATCTGTTTTCTCACAGTAGCTATGAAATGCTGGTGCCCCCTGTGCTCACAAGATGGGAAAAATGATTCAACACATGTCATGATGGTCATATTACAGGGAAATGTAAATGGATAATTATTTTCCTGAATACTAGCTATTAAACATATTTCATGGAGCATGAAACTCCTATTCAAAAAGTATTGCTCCTTGCAGAGAGGAGATTCAAAGTTTATATTCTGTAATGTCTTTTCTACTGACGTAATTGTGAATATTTACGATGTATAGGAAGCTCCCAACTATCCACTCAAATATTTATCGAGAGTCTATTATGTTCTAGTCATTATGTGCCAGCCACGGACAAGATAAAGTCCCTCTCCCATGGAGCTTGCTTCCCAGTGGAGGACAGCAGAGACAAACCCGATGATTTCAGATAGTGGCAAGTGGCTCGAAGCAAATAAATTAGAGTAATGGACTAAAGAGTAAGCGGATGGGCAGCAGTGAAGCACTTTTACTAGAATGGCCAGGAAATAATGCCCAAAGGAGATAAAATTTAAACTGAGATCTGGATGAAGAGCAGCAGAAGCATCTATGTAATGCTGGTGAAAGTGTGCATTGACAATACTTTAGCATAACCTATAGAAAGTTGAAGGCACACATGTCCTATGACTCGGGAATTTCTCACCTAGATATATACACGCAACAGAACTGCCAGCACGTCTGAACCAAGAGTTACGTAGAATGCTTACTTGTCTACTTATCTACTTAGTAATGATGCTCCCATCTGTGCCAGCTTCACGGTGCTCGATGCTAAGAGGGTGGAATTGGTATGTGTTGTTATAACATTTCTGACTGCTATTCATTTGCTAAAAAATGTATTGCTCCAAACACCTACAGTGTTTCACAGTTTCATAATCTCAGACTGAAAACAAACCAAATGTCCATACACAATAGAATGATTAAATAAACTGTACTACTTCTACCATGGCATAGTTTCCAGCAATGAAAATGAATTACATCTACATACTCATTATGAATGAATCTCCCAGATGCGATATTAAGTGGAAGAGGCCAGACACAATGTATGGTGTGTAATTCCATTCACAGGAAGCTCAAAAAAGAGGCAAAGCTAAAGGTTAAGGTTTAGGGGATGTAAGTCTAGGTGGTAAATCTGAAAACAGGCAAGGAGGTGATTACTCTGTAGGTGAGGATAGTTGTACCTCTGTGGGGGGTGGTTAGTGCTCCGGAAGTGGCCAGGTAGGAGGCTTTTAGGGCACTGACAGTGTCTATTGCAGATTATATTTAGATGGATCTTCCCTTTGTGCTACTTTATTAAACTCTAAATTGTCATTTTGTGCATATAACTATTTGTTATATTTCACAGAAGAAAAAAGTTAATAAAAGCACAACCCATACATAATTGGAGTACTACTTGCACAATAGAATGAGAACAAAGTCAAAGATCACTTTTTAAAATATAAAAATAAAGAAAAACATATCTGAAGATAAAAGTTATTATTATTTTGTTGTGTTTATGTTTAAATTATTAAACATGATTTGTATCTGCAATAGAAACATTTTATTCATTTTTATTTGCCACCTCATTGCTGTTTATCTATGAAAGATGCTAATGAGTGATTTATTCTGACCTTAAACCATACCAGAAGGTATTCTAGCTATTAGACTGCAATAGGAATGGAAAAAATATTTTATATTTTATGTAATACCCTTTATGCTGAGAATGCCTTATGGCATTTTACAGAGTAAACATGAGTAATGAATAACAAATTTTGCCATTGTTAGGCATTTAAAACTCTATACATATCAAACAAGGAAATACTGGCCAGAATGCAAGGATTTTGCTATTATTAATATTTATTTCTGAGCCTACTAGGAGTGCATACATAATGAAATACCATGTTGAAATAATAAAGGTCAACAACCATAAAAAAAGGTTTACCTGCCTACTTGTCTACTTTGTAGATGCTCACATTGTGCTTATCATTGTGATGCCTACTACTACTGGTAGGAGTTGGGGTGTGTTATAGACAATGTTACAGACGGCTGCTGATTCCTGGGTAACTTAATGCTCAGTCCACCATTTGGCATGGAACTGCCAGGCTGTGTAGCAGTGTCGCCACAAAGGAAAACCTTGCATGCTTTTTCTTTGCTGTAATTTCTTTATTCGTGTGTGTGTGTGTGTGTGTGTGTGTGTGTGTGTGTGACTGTGCGCGCGCATACATACATTTGAGTATGTCTTCACACACACAAAAAGTACCGTATCTATTAACTACAGTTTATCACCCAAAGTGATGAAATCTATTACTAGCTCTTAGTCACACTTGGTTTATTTCAGGCACCTTAAACGTGGAGCTTAAAGGTTGCTAAGACAGGAGTGACGTACATAGCATTAGGACTCAGGGACCCTCAGGCAGAAGAGATGGAGAGGACCCAAAAGTCAATGTTATAAAAACCTACAGAGGCAGCCTTACCGGTCCTGTGAAAGGCCCAGGGGCAGAGTAGGCATAAAAACTTCACAAGGAAAAGATTTTGAAATAAAGTTACTACAGAAGGTAGAAAGACTTAAAACCACAGGATTTGCTTGGGCAACAAGATAGGTGGTTAAAGAACAGCGATTTTTCTGGGCTCTGTGAGGCACTAGATACCAGAACTACTCAGACCTATGGTACCTACAGATGGCAGACTTGGTGACTGACTGTACGGACTGCAATGCCAGGAAGCCAGGCCACAGAAGGATCGTCCTTCTCTCCAAGAAGAGCTAGTGCAGCTCGGCCAGGCGTCTCCACCACAGAGGTGGCTCAGCCCAGCGCTATTTCTCTGGGATGGACCAGCAGAGATTCGTGTCCTTAGAGAGGTGGCAGCAGACACAAATGGAGAATTTCTTCAGACTGTCTTGGGCAGGGCCTTCTCCAAGGCTGCTGCCCCGGGAAATGGGATCCCTGGCACAGCAGCAGGAGCATCGCCTGGAAACTTGCTAGAAATGCATGTTCTTAGGTCCTAGTCTGGACCTATTTCATCACAGTTTCCGAGAGAGGGGATCAGCCTTTGGTATTGTAACAAGGCCTCCAGGTCCTTCTGATTCACGGTAAAGGTTGAGAACCATGATCCCAGAGCAACCCGGTTCCTGTAAAGACGGTAGGATCCTCCAACCCCAAGGCTCTAACAACAGGGGGAGGATCCCCAGGAGTGGCCCTGGCAGTCACTACAGGGGGGTGACCCTGAGTTCTAGTACCAGCGACAGCATTCGCAGTTTTAGCGACAACACCAGCGGTCGAGGTTGGATGGTGGCAAAGGCAGCATTGTGTGGACTCTGGGGAAACCCAACCTTCTTTCCTGCTGGGTTTCTCCCAGCCTCCAGGGAGCCTCAGTGTGATCCGAGAGCAGGTCAGCTGGAACGCTGGGCTCCGGAAAGCTGTCTGGGGCACTTGTGAACTCTCGGAGGAGGGGGTCCAGGAGGAGGAGAGACCCAACACTTTCTCGTCTGTGATGAGGGCTCCAGTGTCACCTGGTGCAGCTCTGGGGGCTGCCTTTTACATCTGCAAGGAGGGTCTTCATTTATTCATTGGCATTTTCAGTCAGTCTGTTTAACATGTTAAAAGTTGAAAGGTTTCACTGACTAATCCGGGATCAGCGTCCTGATGTAGGGCATTCCTGGCTCCACCCTGGCATCGAGGAGGTGGCCTTCGGTCCAGGAGATGTTAGCAAGGAAGGCGTTGCTGCTCCCGCCTGGAAGCAGCCGCCTGGGAGTTATGACAAGCAAGCACTCAGCGGGAATGTGCTGCCTTCCTTTTCCCAGGAAAATGCAACTAAAGTCAGTCTCGTCCTCAGGAAGAAACATCGGACTCACCACAAGGAAGCTCACAGGGCCTCTGTCTCATCTGTGGCCTATGTTATAAGATTTAACATTTTATCTGTGTGTTTTTATTGATTTCAGAGAGGAAGGTAGTGGGGCGGGGGGGGGGGGCGGAGATAGAAACATCAGTGATGAAAATCATTGATCAGCTGCCTCCTGCACGCCCCCTTCTGGGGATTGAGCCTACAACCCCGGGCATGTGCCCTGACCTGAAATTGAATTGCGACCTCCTGGTTCATAGACTGATGCTCAACCACAGGCCCACACTGGCCAGGCTACGATTTAACATTTTTAAAAATGTGCAACAGTGTGAGGACATTATTAAGATCTAGTATAAGACAGTGAAAAGCTGACACCGGAGAAGATTGAGGAAACGAAATATATTTATGGAAAAGCTCCTCTGCCTTGCGACTTCTTTCTCCTTTAAGGAAGATTGAAAAAAAATTAATTCTCATACCTTAATTATAAAGCCACATCTGATGTTAACGAAAATGTTGTTGTGGCTAAGCCCAGCACCTTAAACATTTTTTTATATATTTTACATCCTCATTAATTTCTCGTGTCCCCTCAACTGAAGAATACATCAGTTCATTTCCATATGAAAGGGCTGCAGACATCTATAGAGTTTTCTGCAAAGTTTTTGAAACTGTGGAAACAGCCATACTCATAAATTGTTGGTGCTTAAATGGTCATGAGCTGTAGAAATCTTACTTTAACGGTTTTTAGCATATAAATGAGTGCAGAATTTGTTGTAAGCCAGTTATTGCTATGCTGGCATTTCCCCGTGGGATTCTCTGACTACATATTATTGGCTACATTTATGGTGTGGAATACATTAATAGTCTATTTCTTTATCAAGTCAAAATCTTGATAGTCTCACAAGTAGTAATATTAACTTTTTTTTTTTTTTTTTACAGAATCATTAACACACAGCAGATCACTATGAATAATTAAGATTTGAAATGTGATGGGCCCCAAACCTTCAGAATAATGGGAGAAGCTGTCATATATGCATGCAAGCATATTTAGGTATTATAAATTACACTAGGGGCCCGGTGCACGAAATTCGTGCACTGGGTGTGGGGGGGGGGGGGGAGAGTGTCCCTCAGCCCAGCCTGCCCCCTCTCACATACTGGGAGCCCTCAGGCATTGACCCCCATCACCCTCCGATCGCCTGATCGGCCCCTTGCCCAGGCCTGACGCCTCCGCCAGAGGTGTCAGGCTTGGACAGGGGACCCCCATCTCCCCCCGATCACTGGCTCTGGCCCCCGCCCAGGCCTGAGGCCTCTGGCCCAGGAATCATGCCTGGGCAGGGGACCCCATCTCCCTCTGATCGCTTGCTCCACCCCCCGCCCAAGCCTGACGCCTCTAACCCAGGCTTCAGGCCTGGGCAAGGGGACCATCATATCCCCCCAATCCCCGGCTCCGCCCCCCACCCAGGCCTGATGCCTCAGCCAGAGGAGTTGACCCTCATCACCCTCCGATCACCAATCACCGGATCGGCCCCTTGACCAGGCCTGAGGCCTCCGGCAGAGGCGTCAGGCCTGGGCAGGGGACCCCCAGCTCCCCGCGATTGCAGGCTCCGCCCCTGCCCAGGCCTAACGCCTCTGGCCTAGGCGTCCGGCCCAGACAGCGGGGACCCGCAGCTGCAGCGGGGACCTGCAGTGGCAGCGGGGGGCGCCGCGATCGTGGGCTTCGCTTTAGGCCCAGGCAAGGGACCCCTAGCTCCCGGGACTGCCAGCTTCGACCGTGCCCAGCTCCCATCGCTGGCTCCACCCCTACTTCCTGCTATCACTGGCCAGAGCGGCAGAGGCGCCTGATTCTCCAATCATGGCTGGGGGGCAGGGCAAAGGCGGCCCCAGGGCTGCCTTTGCCCTGCCCCCCAGCTCTTAGCTGCCCCCTGGGTTTCCGATCACTGTCAGTGGCAGGGGGCTTCTTCCTGCTTTCCCTTTCGCCTCCCTGCATTGTGCCTACATATGCAAATTAGCCGCCATCTTGTTGGCAGTTAACTGCCAATCTTAGTTGGCAGTTAATTTGCATATAGCCCTGATTAGCCAATGAAAAAGGTATCGCTGTACGCCAATTACCATTTTTCTCTTTTATTAGTGTAGATGACTGCAACCTACTTGTAAGCTGTGCGGATTTCAAATATTCCTCAGCTTATAAAGTAGATGTGCAAAGTATATCACACCTGGGCAGAAATAAATGTTGTTAAGAGAAATTTCTGTTCAGGAAGCTTCTTATCTAGTTTTATTCACTCTGGGGCCAAGTATCTATATACATAGTAGCTAGTGGTGTTCTTCTTCACCGTTGTGAAGGAATTTTTGGAGGTTTATTCAACCCATAATCTATAGTGGCAACTGAAGTTTGTGCGAGGCATCTGATCCTTTAACTTTTTGAAGCCTGTGCCTTTTTCCTCTCTGAAGTTTATAAAGCAAAATGCTGACTCACAATGTTATTAGAGAAAGTGGGCCTGACAGAGAGTTAGGGATGAGAGGAAGCAATAGACCGCACCATTCTTCTTCAGTATAAAAGACGTGACGGCCCTCGCTGGTTTGGCTCAATGGATAGAGTGTTGGCCTGCGGACCAAAGGGTTCTGGGTTCGATTTCAGTCAAGGGCACATGTCTTGGTTGCAGGCTCCTCCCCGGCCTCCACCCCAGCATGGGTCTGGGGCATGTGCAGGAGGCAACCAATCGATGTTTTTCTCACATCGATGTTTCTCTCTGTCTTTCCCTCTCTCTTCCGCTCTCTCTAAAAAAATCAATGGAAAAATATCCTCAGGTGAGGATTAACCAAAAAAAAGAAAGAAAGAAGAAAAGAAAGAAAGAAAGAAAAAAGAGAAGCAACAGAGCCTTTTATCACCCGGGGAAAACGAGTCTCAGAGTGAGGCAGCACTTGCCCAAAGTCCCACAGCTGGACCAGGCGAGTCCGAGATTCACACCCAGATCTGAAAACACAAAGACCTTCCCTCTGCCTCTCAGCCTCCAGAATTGTCATTGCTTAGGTTTCTGGCCTCTCAGACAAGGCGTGCCCAGCCCCTCCTTGGAGCCCTCTCTGAA
The DNA here is from genome assembly GCF_964212035.1 of Myotis nattereri. Classification (NCBI taxonomy): domain Eukaryota; kingdom Metazoa; phylum Chordata; class Mammalia; order Chiroptera; family Vespertilionidae; genus Myotis; species Myotis nattereri. Next base: position 14,922,707 of record NC_138092.1, read on the forward strand.
AGGGAGCCTGGGGAGACTGACCCAACTGCAGGAGGGAAGGGACCAGAGTGCCATCCCTCACCCAACTGACAACCCAGCAGAGAGAGAACCCCAAAGCTTGGCCTCACAGGCCATTGCTGATTCCTAGACCGAGAAGTCCCTCGGTGCCCTGCCCACATCCCCCACTCCCAGCATCTTCTGAGGGCAGAACTTCCCTCCTGCATCCAGGCTGCGCTGGGCCCCGGCCTCTGAGGAAAGGTGGTCTGTGCCATCGCATTGTATGGCTTTGGGAGAAAGAGCAAGACTGGACCCCCAGACACCACAAGGCTTCGCAGGCCAGGCAGTGAGTGCTGGCCACTCCGGGAGTCCTGGTCAGACCTCCGGTTGCTCTGAAGCCTGGACTGGCCCAGAGCACTAAAAAGGTCCTAGTGTACCCACGTGCTGAAGGTCATGCCCAGGAAGGCAGAGCCTACCGCAGTGGGGCAGGAGGCCTGGGAACGGATACTGTGAGAATCACCTGGTTATTAAACAGCAGGAAAGGAATAAAGAGAAGTCTAGATAATATAGGCATGCCGTTTATACAGCTTTGCCAGAAAGCTACATTTTAACTGGTAGGTCTGATCAAATAATCAAATCAATATCTCCCACCTCCCTAATTTATTACCAGTGGATTTCATGCAATCCACTTACGTCTCCGTCTTTGATGGAAATTTATAAAACAAAGTGAAAAGCCGCCATTTTTTTTGGAGCATGGGCTTAATTCGTTGAGATTCTGCTTCTGGACAACTGTGGACAGTTTGGCTCAAATAAACTCACAAAACTTCTTTATCGGTTTGAATGTTTCCTGGCGTTAACATCATGAAGCCCCGGCTCACCTTTTTCAGAACTGGGGTAAGGGGCATGGGACTTTACAACTCGAGGAATGAAACTCCACAAAAATACAGTCTTTTTAAATAAATAAATAAATAAATAAATAAATAAATAAATAAATAAGACTTGGGAGCTGCAGGGAACTCGGAGGAAATGGTGATGGAAGGAGAGTTGATTCCTGGGCTGTGGGCATGGCCCCAGTAGGTAGTCATTTGCCTTCTTCTTTACCCACTCCAATCTAGTGTCCTCACTGTGGCCGGGATAATCTTTCAAAGGCATTAATCTCATCACTCACCTACTTAAAAGCCTTAAGTACTCCCTGATGCATTGTCTTCAGAATAAAAGCCAAGCTCAATTCATATTTTGTCGGTGACACACAAGGATCTCTGTGAACCCTGTCTCCTACACTCTGTTCCAATTACGTCCATCAAGACTGCACCTTCCCCACACATAATCTGTCCTTCCTCGTCCTTCTCCTGGCAGCGCATTCCCCTTTGTCTCCATAGTCAATTCCTAGTCACTCTTTAAGCCAACACCTTCAGGGTTGTGAACTCCTTGAAGCCAGGGCTTGTGTCTGCTGAGTCTTCAGAGCTCATCTGTCCCGTAAGCAGCCCATGGAAAACACTCATATATTCTCCTGAATGAATGAATTACAGTGGGGGTGGCGTGGCAGAGAACGATAAACTATTGTCAGTCCTAACGAGGAGGAAAGTATTATTGCGATATTTAACACTTGCAGTCTAACTACTTAAAGGTTTTGGATAAAGTGGAACACATGGGGTCTAAGCTGTGAAATTGCCTTCGGGTGGATTCTAGATGGAAATAGAATGAGGAAATCAAACAATTACAAAATAAACTTGATTCCAGTAAACTGACAAATACAGTTGTTGTACCTACAAGTTATTTTTCTTCTTTCTTCTTCCATGTTATCTGGCACAGAACATATCTTTTGAAAGTGATGTTAACTAACTTATTTTGAATCCTATACAGTTTTGTGTTTGTGGGAAGAGTGTGTGTGTGTATATGGCCAAATGTAAAAAATATGGGTTAGTTTGTGGAACAATATAACCAGTGGTGTGCAAGAAATGCTCATATGGGCTTATATGAGCCAATTGCTAATTTCCAGGAGTTCTACAAGTCACTTACTAAACACAGTTAGCTTGAAATTGACCAGGGTGGGAATATTTACATCACAGAAACCAGCAAGTGCTGCAGGTCATAGATCTGTTCCCCCTGTACCCAGCTGGTTGTTAACATTTACTAGTTCATCACTAGATACACTCCTGTTTTACTCAGTAGTATTTTTATGCTCAAAGTCTGCACAAATTATGTTTTTTATAACTTCATGAGCAATGAAAGATGCCCTAATTAGTGGAACCTATCAGATATGAAGGCAGTTGACAGAGGAACTAGACAATCTCCATAGGCTATGTCCAAAACTTGAAACATTCAAGCATAATAGAAACATCACCCTGGTTTTGTGGCACAAATGCACGTTCTATATATTGTCAATTTGTGGAGAGAGGGTATATTCTACTGAGATCACTGAAGAGGAGATAGTCATCAAGTGCCTATGATCTGTACAAGGCTATAGTGGTAAATATGACAAACACAGGCCCACCTTCATGGAGCTCACCGCCAGACAGGGGAGACCATCAGCAAAAACCATCTAAATTGTGTTGTGTAGAAATTCAGAGGGAAGAAGAGGAAGGAAGTGTGAAGATTATAAAGCTTAAGCTTCAGGATACAGGCTTCATTCCCCATGTACGTGTCAAGACCCTCAGGTGAAGTGGAGTTTGTCATGTTTCAAAAGCTAGAAGGAGGCCCAGGTGCTTAGACAAGTGAATGAGAAGAAACGGGCACCATATGGGGCTGCAGAGTTAGGCAGGACCAAGCCCATGGAGGACTTTTCAGAAGGGGTTAAAGATTTGAGACTTTCTCCTAAGTATAAGAGGAGGCACATAAAGGGTGCTTGCTGAGAAATGCCATGTTTCAAAGATTGCTCTGAACTGTTATGTGGAGAACGGATTGGAGTGCAGGCAGACACATAAAGCATCATGAAAGATGGCCCTGTTGTGAATTGGAAGAACAAGGTGTTTCTGGGAGAATGCCAGTGGCTTTATTATTATGAGGCCACTTACACTGAATGTCCTTTTTAATGACCTGGAAGAATGATCAAAGTAATTTGTAGTAGGGAATTACCCATAAAAGTGGGAAAAGATACGTTTTCAAAGCTTTAGAAGAATTATAACTAGTGTTAGAAATAAAAACTTATTAAGGCTGAACATCTGTGGACACACACACATAAAACACCCAAGAGTCTGCCAGGTCTCAGGGAAGAGAGCATTGTCAACAAGAGCACATCTTGTCCAGTGTTGTTTGGCTCTGAGAGCTCTGTGTTGTTTGGTTCAGCAAAGTCGCTGCCTCCAGTTACATACTAGTGCTTTTCAGTTCTGCTTCTGACAGAATGACCACTGACAACCTATTTGAAGGACTTGCAGGAGGATGGCCATTCGTGTTAAACATTGGGAACAGCCCTAGCTCTGCCATAAAAGAATCAAGGAATCTGCTAATACCATAACCAACGGGAAGCCCTCTAAATGAGATGCCATCACGAGTCTACACAGGATGGAAAGTAAAAAAATTGTTGACTAACCTAATTGGCCTCGAGGGCTTTATATAATGTTTGCTGCTTCTGATCACAGATAAAGCATGGACTAGTGGTAAAATGCAACAATTCAACATTCAGGCCACAAAAGTGTGCAGCTTTCCTCCTGTCAATTTTAGACAAAACCATCCAAATGAAAAATGCAACTTGAACTGCTATGAAAAGGCATTAATTTAAGTTATATCCTTGGAGAAGAACTTAAATGAAAGATCATTTGCCTTCCGTTATGTAAGTTTAAGTTGTACTGACTATAAACTGACTGCTTCTTGTCTTAATCCCACTTATCAAATTACACAGAGCAGATGGTTGTCTTAATGCAGCCCCTTTCACTCCGCATCAGTAACAAATAATCAACACCACTGGTTTGGCATGTGGGGAAATTAATGTGTTGATGACTAATCTTTAGGTTTGCAACTACAGTTTATTAGTTCTAATTTGTATGATTATTACACGTTACCAGGGGAGTAGGGTAATTGCCTTCGTGAACAGTGTCCATTCCGTTCTCACCCAAACGAAAATGTTATTAGTGCTGCTACATTTTCTTTTCCCCAAGTAGAGAGTCGCAAAATATTGGAATTAAAAAAATAGGTTATGTCTGAAGATAAATATTATAGTTTGTGATGCTGATGGTTTGCATGTGATACGATGAGATGAGATGCCTGATTAGAAATGTGTCTAATCTTGCACAGTCATGTAATCTATAAATGAGCTGAGCTAGATGAAAGATTTTTCAAATGTAGTGAATTAGCCTCTTTGAAAAATAGTTCCATTCAGGTTTAACAGTTGGGGTACTAGTAAGTAGTGTCCCTCCATGGGTTGGTTGGTTGGTCACGACATAGACATAGGCCTGTGCCTAAGAGTGTAACCAGCAACTGAGGTACTGTCATGGCTCTGGGACAGTGGGGGTACTTCTCAGGTAGTACTCAGTCTGGCTAAGGTGTGGGAAGGAACGAGGGAGGGAGAAATGCAGAGAGAGGAAGGAGAGAGGAGGCAGGGGAGAGAATTCCTAGACAACAGGCTGCAGCAGCAGCAACTCTGGAGAACAAATGTTGGAGGAGAGAGAAGCCACTTTAAATTCCACACTGCCGAGACCTGTGTAGGAGCAGATAGAAAGATATATAGATAAAGCTATGAAAATAACATCAGAGCTAATAAACCGCCATGCATACAGGAGCCAAATAAACAACGCAAATGTAAACAGGGACCAGGAGGGCCCAATAAAAGTGTGAAGAAGGCAGCAAGTAAGATATTCATGTCTTTATTGCCACCAAGAACAACACCCATCAAGTTATGGTGCCTTTAAGAGATGCTATTTGAGCTAAAAGAAAAATGACCCTATAAAAACACTGAGGTTGATTTGTGACTCCTAAGGTATTGTGCTTAGAGTTTGAACTTGAGCAATTTCATGCAGTGAGAGAATTTTCTACAATGACTGTAAAAGCCCCAAAACCAGAAATTGTTCCTTCTAGTGGAGGCAAGAAAGATAAAAGAAGAATATTTCAGAATTATACAAGAGCATTATACAACAACAATTTGTTGTTGTTTGTTTTTTTTTCATTAAGTTCCCAAGTGTGGAGGGATTAGAGTTAATATACAAAAGTTCATTTTATGTTATTTTTTTCTATGTGTGCCTGTATATATTTACCTAAGTTAGCACTTCAGTAAACTTTTCACAATTCATTTCTTAGCAGAGAATTAGTCATTGTCAACTCAGCTCTTTTTTTTGTGTGATGTTATATTCCTAAATTTAGTTTGGTCTGAATTCTTGTAATTTTGCTCTCACCAGTTTTTCTGTTTATTTTGCCTCCAGTGTCTACTTCTCATTATTTCCAGCCACTTCCCTCGAGAGGGCCCGGGACTGGCCGAGTTGAGATTTCCATCAAAGGGGCAACCAGCACAGACTCTCCTGAAAAGAGAGGTGTAGAAATGGGGCAAGTAAATCGGCATGTTGAAATATGAGTCCACTGGGGAATATGAAGAGCTAAATGTTAGAGAGTCTAAATACCCAGGCCAAGGGGCCAAAGATAGGTTCAAAGTTGGGGGGTAAGCGAAGAATTTGAAGTTGGGTAGTGAGGTCAGGGTGAGATTAGGTGAGGAGCACCCAAGGGTGGGCCATGGTCATGTCTATTGGTCAATTGGGTGTATGCGTGGTGGCTGAAGCCTCAGGCTGCGACTGGGACAGGATATATATTGTTCTCTTCACTGTTGTGCAAGGGGACTCTCTAAAACATGAATTGCATCATGTAACTCCTTTTCTGACAGACATGTTTGGGATGCTGCTCAGAGCCCCGCTACCTGCCCTAATGAATGCGCCCTGATGTGGAGTCACAACATCCCGGTGTGTTACGATCAACGAGGTGTGTGTAGTCACATGTAGGTGTGTCGCATGCAATCTGTTGCTTGTAATAAAGTGCTGGAGTCTGTGAAGCATTTTTATTTTCAGTTCAAATTAGAGCAGATTAATTCTCCAATTCATATTTTGTCAGTCTCTCCTGCATCTGAGTGTTTTTCTTGGTGGAAATGAAAGGCCCGGTGTTGCAAGTGGGACTTGGGGAATTGCACATAACCTGAGGCCCCTCGTAGGAATGATGAACATTCGCTAACTACTCACCTTTCCTAATGTGCTGAGAGTTCTTACCAAAAGGCAAGTTTAAATTATGGTAATCCTGGGCTTCATCGAACGGCGGTGTGGCCATAGGCATGTGTTGTGAATGAGAATGTTAGCTGTCATGTCTCTTTTGGAGAAAAAACATATAGAGACCCACTATCAAAATTCAAGCTTAGGCCTGGCCGGTGTTGCTCAGTGGTTGAGTGTTGACCTATGAACCAGGAGGTCATACATAGTTCGATTCCTGGTCAGGGCACATGCCCAGGTTATAGCTGGATCTACAGCAGGGGGCAGGCAGGAGACAGCCCATCAATGATTTTCTCGCTTCATTTATGTTTCTATCTCTCTCTTCCCCTCTCCCTTCCTCTCTGAAATCTATAAAAATATATTTTTTTAAAATCCAAGCTTGGTTGTTTGTGCTGTCCTTATAGCCTCATGTTTCCTCCCCTCTGCAGGCGTACCAGACTCACCACACTGCTATAGCGGTTCTCAACCTGTGGGACCATCGGAAAACACATATATAATTACATATTGTTTTTGTGATTAATCCCTATGCTTTAATTATGTTCAATTTGTAACAATGAAATTGGGGGTCACCACAACATGAGGAACTGTATTAAAGGGTCGCGGCATTAGGAAGGTTGAGAACCACTGGCTTATAGAGTCACCTCCCCATGAGTTTCAGCTGCCCTTCCTTTTGCCTGAAATGGCTAATCTGGGCTGCTGTGTTGCCTAATCCCAGAGAGCACCATTTCCATTGTATTCTGGAGACGTCCTCTGGGAGGGGGATGGCATTCAGAAAGGTAACCGGTCTGGTGTCCCTGAAGTTGAACAAGGGGTGCTCTTTGTTATGGTTCCTTTTCCTAAAAGGTATATTTATTGGATTTTTGCCCCCTTAACACTTGGTTATTAGCGTCTTCCTTCAAAATTGCCATATTAGTTTTATGTGCTCACTTAACTTTTGAAATAAAGGTTTCTAAATTTCAGAAAACACAGTAATGTACCCACATCACATTTTCATTCCCATTCTCCCCATCTGAGGTTGTCAATTAAAACAACCCAGTGCAAAAAAAATTTTTTAAACAACTTTTTTCAAACTCATATAAGTACTTAAATGTGAATGTCTATATCTATTTCTTTGGCCATTTTTTTTTTTCCGAAAATGAGGTCCTATAATATAACTTCTCTACCATACTTTAGACTTTTCTATAGCTCTATATTAATAAAAACAACTCTTTCTTTTAAAGGGCTGCATTTAGAGTCATTGGGGAACATTGAGAGTTAAATGTTAGGATGAACAAGTACCAGTGGGAAAAGGGCCAATGACAGGTTCAAAGTAGGATGACAAGCCAGGAATTTAGAGTTTGGGAGAGCTCAGTCAGGGTGAGATCAGATGAGGAACATACAAGGAGTGTCCATGGCTTGGGTCTCTTAGTCAGTGGGCATGTCCGTGGTGACTGGAGTGTCAGGCTGGTTAAGGGGCCAGACTTTCCTGCAGTTTAATAATCACTATTTTCAAGGGCCCATCGCTTGAATGCAACATGATTTATTCAACTCTTCCCCTATGTAGGTTGTGGTAAATTCCTGCCAACTTCTCCAGCTCTGTAACAAATATCCCTGTTATGTATCCTTAGGCTCTGCAGCTTTTGTCTCTGGAGAGTCCCAGCAGCCGGACCGAGAGGTGAAAGGCCATGTGTATATCAAATTTCTTTCTGTTGCCAGGCTATTCTCCAGAGTAGCTGCCACAATTCTCATTCCTGGGATATTTTCTCAATAACAGAATATACTTTTAAATTACATAGGTCACAATCTTGTCACTTTACACTGGTGCTCATGCTTTGACTTTGTGGATCAAAAGCCTAAAATCGAGGCTTTTTTACTAGAAAGAAAGCATAGCAACCTGTTTTTCTGCTGACAAAATTATCCATGAAGCCAACAGGGGGTTAGAGTGATCGCCTTGGAACTTGGTAAAGGTTAATTTAATTAACTTCAGCAAAATAGGAAAGACTAGGAGATAATAGAATCTTCAAAGCCCTCCCAGGTAGGAGTGAGCAAGAGAACAAACCCAGCTAGCAATTCCAGGAGAACATCTGCTCCAGGTGACAAGCCATGGGACGAGGAGGCGCATTCACTAGAATAGTGGCAGTCAGAGCAGGTGGCACTAGAGAGCTCAAGACTGAGCCCTAGAGAGAAATGCAGGAACAGAAGATCCTTAGAGGCCTAGGAAGGGAGCAGGCAAGTGGTTGGCATTAGGCAGGTGGTTGGCATCAGGAATATTTGCTGGGAAAAAGCAAGGACCCAGTCATAAGACTGGGCAGCAGGGAACCCTGGATCCTGCGAGAGGCTCAGGCTTTCGAAATCAGACAGACCTGCTTTCAAATCCTGGCCCTGCTGCCCAGTAATTCTTTGACCTGGAATAAACTATTTCATCTTCATGAGTCTGAGTTTCTTTTCTTTTAAGATATGTTTGTTTTTTGTTTTGTTTTTTCAGAGAGAGGAAGGGATAAGGAGAGAGAGATAGAAACATCAATGATGAGAAAGAACCATTCATCGGCTGCCTCCTGCATACCCCCTACTGGGTATCAAGCTCAAAGCCCAGGCATGTGCCATGGCCAGAGTCGAACTGTGACCTCCTGGTTCACAGGTTGATGATCAACCACTGAGCCACACCAGCAGGGCCAGTTTTCTTTATCTGTATTGCATGTGAAGAACTTAGGCCATACAATACATAGATACAATGCTTGTTGGTTTTTCTAAGAGTGCTGACTTTTTCCTGTGACAAAGGGTTCATTAGTAGATGGCGTATGAAATGAGTTGATAGTTGTAAATCCAGCCTCCATCTAGTATGCCATGTTGACTTTGTCTTCCTGAGTAGCACTCCAGCTACCCCACTGGCATGGGAACTCTATCAAAATCTTAGTCCCCTTTCCTAGAACCTTCTACCAGTGTCTTCTGCTGGGCAGGTAGTTTGAAATATGATAGAAAACCTTGAGGCTATCATTTGCCTGACTTCAAGTAACATCAGTGCTTTTAATGCCCCGACTTAGGGGTCGCTTGCTGGATCATCCCTTTTTGAACATCCATTTCAAGTCACACTCTCCCTTAGTTCTGGTCTATCTCTTGCCTATTGACCTATTTTCATAAAGCCTCAAAAATGCTCCCCAATCAAGCATACCTGAGTTATGACACAAGGCAGAGAAGAGGCAAGACCAAAACCAGACTATGATGCTGAATCTCAGAGTGTTGGATGTGTACTCCTAGAAACTCTTTTGCCTAATGATCTTGCTTGGTCCTCAGGTAAGAAGTGATTGAGCCTATACTTATGAGGCCACAGATATTGGGAACCATTCAGAGCTTGGCAACATCAATGTTTATAATTGGGCATTTATTGCCTGAAGGGTATGTTATAGACCAAGTACTTCTTTGTTGTTGTTGTTGTTAAAAGATTAAATTTTTATTTATTTATTTTTTCAGTTACAGTTGACATTTAATGTTATTTTATATTAGTTTTATGTATACAGTATAATGGTTAGATCATTATATAATTTACAAAGTGATCTCCCGATAATTCTAGTATCCACTTGGTACCATGCATAGTTATTACAATATTATTGACTATATTCCCTATGTTGTACTTTACATCCCCATGACTATTTTGTAACTACCTATTTTTACTTCTTAATCATCCCTTCACTTTTCACCCATTCCCACATCGCTCCTCCCATCTGGCAAGCCTCAGTTTGTTCTCTGTATCTATGAGTCTGTTTCTGTTTTGTTTGTTCATTTATTTAGTTCTTTAGATTCCACATACAAGTGAAACCTTTTATTTGCTGTCTGACTTCTTTCACTTAACATAATACCCTCTAGGTCCATCCATGTTGTTGCAAATGGTAAGGTTTCATTCTTTTTTCATGGCCAAGTAATATTCCATTGTATGTATGTATCACTTCTTCTTTATCCACTCATCTATTGATGGCATTTGGGTTGCTTCAATATGTTGGCTATTGTAAATAATGCTGCAATGAACATGGGGGGGCATATATCTTTTTTAATTAGTGTTTTGGATTTCTTTGGATATATATCTGGAAATGGAATTGCTGGGTCATAAGGTAGTTCTACTTTCAATTTGTTGAGGAAACTGCATACTGTTTTCCATAGTGGTTGCACCAATCTGCATTCCCACCAATAGTGCATAAGGCTTACCTTTTCTCAACATCCTCGCCAATACTTGTTTGTTAATTTATTGATTATAGCCACTCTGACTGGTGTGAGGTGATATGTTATTGTTGTTTTAATTTACATTTCTCGGACGATTAGTGACATTGAGCATGTTTTCCTATCTCTATGGGCCATCTTTATGTCCTCTTAGGAGACGTGTCTATTCAGGTCCTTTGCCCATTTTTAAATTGGATTGTTTGTGGGGTTTTTTGGTGTTGAGTTGTATGACTTATTTATACATTTTTAATATTAACTCCTTATCAAATGTATCATTGGCAAATATCTTCTTCCGTTCAGTAGGCTGTCTTTTCGTTCTGTGGATAGTTTTCTTTGCTGTGCAAAAACTTTTTTAGTTTGATGTAGTCCCATTTATTTATCTTTTCTTCTGTTTCCATTGCCTGAGGAGGAGACATACCAGAAAAAATATGTATTGCTAAGATAAATGCCCAAGATTTTACTCTCTCTGTTTTCTTCTGAGAGTTTCATGGTCACGAATCTTACATTTAAGTCTTCAATCCATTTTGAGTTTATTCTTTTATATGGTGTAAGGAGGTGTATAACTTAGCACTTCTTCAACTGGTTAGACTGAATTGATTCTAATGTTTGGAGAACAAGAAGGTATTTCGCAGGAAAGTATATTATGAGTTTCTGTGATTTGTTATGTTAGCAGCAAACAAAAAAATCAATACAATAAAAAGTGCACACACCTGCTATTATTGTCTGCTCAGAATACATTTTCTGTTCTCCAGGCAACTGCATCTCAACGTTTCTTTGAAACTCTCCGCTTTCCTCTACCTGTGAGTCCATGACATTAACAGGTAACTTAAGTGCAGCCAATTGGCTTATTTCAGTTGCTAGTTATGGCGTTAGCTTAACAGTGAACTGATCCCATGAAGTTCAATCCCAAAACTTTCACTGGCACTATTAGGAAAGAGACTCTCTCTTTTTGCTATGGTATTTAAGCTGGAAGGACACAAGCCTGAAGGTACTGCTGGTCATCTTGCCAAGATATGGGAGGAGTCTACTTCCCTAAGCTGTGCCTAAAGCCACATTGCCTCTGGACTATTTAGCTACATGAGCCATCCAATTAATTCTTTCACTTAAGCCAGTTTCTGCTGTATTCCTGTTTCTTGTCATCAAAAGGTTCCTGACTTTGAGATGGATTCCTAATGTTTTTGAAATCCAAAGCTAAAGTTAATGCTATTGGACTGAAGACTCTTCCAAACTGTTATAAATACAAATAATAAATCTGAGGAATGAATGTGGTTCCTGCCCATCATTGAGAACAAAAGAACTCTGAACTAGAAACGTAACACCTCTTCCAGCATCAAGAGTAACATACTATGTAGCAGGAAGAATCTGCCAGATTGTACATTTCAGTGGTTTTACTAGCACCTTTGAGCATTGCAAGTAAATGTTATAAATGCACCTGAGATCAGGTGTTTAATCAGATATTCCTTGAGTCCCTTCCAATTCTTTATTTGTATACAAACCATGTAGACAGTGGGGTGTGATTTGGTTTGTGCCAGTGTCATCACATGGGGAAGGCTGAAAGGGAGCCCTGGACAGTCTGAGTGACCTGATATTGTACACGTTCATAGGTTTTGGGACCAGGCAGACATGGGTTTGAATTCTGGCTACATGAGTTAGGAAATTTACTTAACCTCAGCGTTTCAGTTTTGTCGTTTGTAAAATGGGGACAGCAAACCTACTTCACTGTTAAAGACCGAGCAAAATACCAGGTGCTAAATCTACTTTGATGTGTAGAATTTTAGTTCTTGTTTTAAAGTTCTACGAAAATGTCTTAGTTATAAATAAAGGTTCCTGAATGACCTGCTAGGCTTTTGTGTAAATGGCTCTCTCATTCGAACCCAGAATGAATCTTTTTGCTACATGTTTTGCACACAAGACCCCCTTTCTCTCCAAACTGGTATATTTTTGAATGTTTTGAGTTTAGATTTATGTAAGCAAAATAAGTGGCAATGATGGCAAATTGAGGTTTACCAAAGACTAATTTGGGGGAAAAAAATGCATAACTTCGGCTCGGGTTGAGAAAACAACCATTTAAAATACAGACACTAAGACCATTGGGAAGAGAGCGGAGGTATTTGTAAAGCATAATGTGGAGATGCTCTATGTATGCGATATCGATCTCACTACTGAGGGGATGCTTTGCTTTGTGATATGCTCTATGTTTTTTAAACGTTTTGTACTGTGAATTATAGATGATACCAAAGTATTTGCTAAGCCCCAAATAGTGTTTCCTTTTCCACCATTTGATTTTTATTTTTGTTGGAAATGCGTGTTTTGATGGTGCTGAAGCCACAAATCTCTCTTGATGGTGCCCCGTCTGTTTTACTAAGTAGGAGCCAGAGCTGGCTTCCACTGACCGTTCTTGAATGTTAAGCAGCATTGGAAAATGTTAAGTTGTTCGATAACTCACTAGTTTCCCCCAAGCTCCTCTGGGAGGCCAAGAATTAACCAGGCTTCCCCTGTTTTTCACACTCCGAGGGGAATATGTTAATTAACCATTAACTTTACAGCAATGGCTTAACATTCCGTTTCTTCTAATTCACAATTCACTCAGGAACCTGCGCACACGCTCTGTGTAAACTGATTTCATCCCATCAGGAATCCTCACCCAGGGGCACTGCCCTGGCACGGTGAGAGTGAGTGAAGGGGGGCTCCCAATCCTCACCACTTCAGGGGCCTGCCTGGTACCTGGCGCATCAGAGGGCCTCAGGGGGTGATTGTGGAATCAATGAAAAAGAGCCACCACAATTCTCTGCCATAATGTGTCTGCTCACAATACGTCCAAATTGATTTACACTGAGGGAGATGGAAAGTAACGTTGTGTCTGGGAAAACGTGAATCAGGGGCTGTTAAGGTTTTCTAGTAAAGCCCCGTGATGTATCTTCAGGGACAGGTCCCAGGAGGCTATGAGTCAGGAACATGGTGCTTTTCCTGGATGGCAAGACAGCACCAAGTTCCTTCTGGGACTTGCATTTTTCCCCCCCTGGGAGCTTGATGTCACTATTTTTTATCCTTCCCACTCATTCCTGACCCTCTAATGCTCATCGATTTGTTTTTTAAATATATTATTATTGATTTCAGAGAGGAATGGAGAGGGAAAGAGAGAGAGAGAGAAACATCAATGATGAGAGAGAGAGAGTCATTGATCGGCTGCCTCCTGCAAGCCCCACACTGGGGATCAAGCCCACAGTCCAGGCGTGTGCCCTGACAGGGAATCGAACTGGGACCTCCTAGGTCATAGGTCAATGCTCAACCACTGAGCCATGCCGGCTGTGCTGTTCATGTGTTGTTGTTGTTTTTTAAATGTGGTTTTATGGCCTTTATATGTATGTCGATATAAATATTTCAGGTATTGGATCTTTTATTTTTAATAAATCCTGCTCAGATACATTAAAAAGCCACTATAAGCTTGTCCCATGTCTATTCAGAGCCACACAAATTTGTCCTTTTTTTCAGGTGGACTGGAAGCATATGTTCTGTCGATGGCTGCTGTTGTTGACCAACTTTCTCTGGGCTGTGTATTTTGTGTACATTTTCTCTTTTAGTCCTTATCACAAGCCCATGAGAATATGAGGCTTTAGATGTAAAAGGTCTTTTCAGTTAAGAACAGGATTTTGGTCTTTAGCAGAGATGAAAGGAAATAGAAGCAGATAGAGTGATGTGTCTGGACAACACAGAACTAATCACATCTTATAGTTAATTTTTTTGTTAATCCTCACCCAAGGATATTTTTCCATTGATTTTTAGAGAGAGTGGAAGGGAGGGGGAGAGAAACATCCATGCCAGAGGGACACATCGATTGGTTGCCTCCTGCAGGGCCCCAACCGGGGATGGATCCTGCAACCAAGATATATGCTCTTGACCAGGATCAAACCCAGGACCTTTCAGTCCATGGGCCAATGCTCTATCCACTGAGCCAAACTGACAAGGGCTATGGTTAATTTTTTATTTATGATTAAGATGTTTCATTATGAGTGTTTTTAAATGCATTTATTTTACAATCCTATAAATATCTCTGATATAGGGTCTTTTGTAGTGGTATTTAGGCCATTTGATGTTTTAATGCCCTTCTCCCCCTTTCTTCCTATGTTACCACCTTATAAAATATTTAGGTGTCAGCTCAGATGTCACCCTTCTGACATACCGTCTAAGATGACTCTAAACTCTACCATGACTATCCCAATGTCCTATTTCATTTCCTTCATAACTTTTATTGCTATTCAAATTCGTACTTTTTATTTGTTTATATCCTTAATTAGAATAGGAGCTGCCTAGGAAAACAGTCCTTATTTGTCTTAATTCAACTCTGCATCCCCGGGCCCTAGAACAGTGCCTGGATGAAGTAAGGTATGTTGTACAAGACGGAGACTGAGGTGAATGGCATGACTCTGATGTTTACATAGTGAGGGATTGGATTGGCAAGGGCAAGGCACAGTCACGATAGAAGATGCATGGCAGCACTCCCTCTTTGCCAGCTGCTGTGTTGCTCTCCCAGCTCAGCCCACTAACGTGGGTATAATTAGCTTTTATGGTCTGCCTAAACCAGTGCCCAAGACTCAACATGAAGCGATCTTTATCTAGGTCCCTACAGGCATTGCTGGCTTGTATGAAACCAGAGCAGCCTCAGTAGGCTCTCATCACTCCTGCAACATTAAATCAACCTGAACTGATCCTGGGGATTTCTGTTTCCATGTAGGCTTGTCCATTGCTTAGAAATGACCTAACTCCCTGCAAATGACTGTATGTACTTAACCAGATTAAACCCTGCTATTCACCAGGCACTACACTAATTGTTTTAATATCATGTAAGTTCATCTTCAAACACATCTGGAAATAGAGGCTATTATTATCCTCATTTTTCAGATGAGGAAGCTGAGCTTAGAGAAAACATGAAGGCGTGCTCATAGTCTGAGGATGAGCTTAATGGACATTGGCAGGACCTTGGTTTAGAAATTAAGAAAGAAGTCAAGTTGAATAATATTTAAGTTGTGATAAATGGAAGTTTGATACAAATCAATTTTTGGAAAGAGTTCATCTTTATTGACTTGAATTATGTATGTACTTTGGAGACAGAGAGATGTGGATTCAAAGCCTGGCAGATCCTTAATAGCTATGTAACTTTCAGTGTTTTGTTTTTTTTATGTTTTTAAGAGTTAATGTGGATTTTAATGCCTATCATACACAATTTTGCAAGAACAGCTAATTCAGAGGCTGGCATATAGGATGGAGGGCAAATCATGATTCCCTTTTCTTTAAGTATTATGGTTGAAAATATTTTTTTTGGTCATGAAGTTTTCACTCCCTCTCCCCCCGCCCCCTATATTTTATGCTCTCCCAGTAGTTATGTTAAAATTATTTCTCTTCTTTTTATTTCTGGCCTCAAGTCGAGTTTAAGATCTTAATTCATTTCCTAAGATTTGTGCATCATTGCTCTGGAAAAAATCTCTTGGCCATCAAAGTAGCGGTTAAAGTTCGCTTTTCCCCTCCACTGAATCTTCCCAGACCTCATTTCTGGCCATAGTCTTTGTGTAATGGCTTACGTTTCACCACCGTTACCTTTTCATGAGTCTGTGTGATAGCTTCCTTTGATGTTACCCTACAAGAGTTTCCCTCAAACCATATTTTTGAAAAGTTGGGGCATAAGAGTTTGAGAGAATATTTTTATTACTTTAGGAAATTCGGATTGCTTTCGAATCATTTTTTATAGTCATTGTGTAGAAGCATTTGTGGTAAGAAGTAAAAATACTAATATGAAGTGACTTAGTCATGGCCCATATCAATAATGAACATGAGGGCCATTAACTTGGTTGGAACATTTGAATCTGAGAGTGAAACTATTCAGATAAAAACAGCTAGCTCCATGAGTACAAACAGGACAAGGAGCTACCTCAAATATGGGAGAGAGGATGTAAAGGCAATAACATGTGAATTGTCTATATAACATGTCTCTTGGAATAAGATCACTTTCTTTACACTTGACAGGCTACAATTAATGAAATTACCCACAGTTTGTATTGTTTGAAAGGCAAACAAGCTGGATAGCTTGCATATTTGTCACAGATATTTCAGGACATGGTTGCAAAATCATAATTAGCTTACGCCTCTTTTTGCAAACTTTGTCTTTCCCTTATTTTTGAAAGCTTGGCTTCCAGGCCATTTCTGTATGGCCCCAATCACCTCTGACTTATGAGGGGGTGCAAAAGGCTGCCATGGGCACTAGAAACCTAAGTCCTCTAACCCTTCTGACTCCATACCTCCTAAAGCTGCATTCCTCCACCAGGGTCCTGCATTCTGTGCTTGGGTGATATTGTGACTACAGTTGGCTCTGAGGCAAACCCTTGCATCTGTGCAGGAAGAGAACTGCTAAAAAGCACTAATGATCTCCTTTCACTGGTGGTGGCTTAGCACTATTATTCCCATTTTACAGACGAGAATACTGAAGCACATAGGTGTTGAGTAAATCACTCTGAGATGTTAAAAAAGTAGGTCACGCTGTTGGTAAGCTGCAAGCTAACGGCTCAGACTCAGGGTGACCAACTGCCCCGGTTTGCTCAGAACTAGGGGGGCTTCCTGGGATGCAGGAATTTTGGGGCTAAAACAGGCAGTTCTGGACCAACCAGAATGGTCGGTCACTCTAGTCCAGTGGTTCTCAACCTTCCTAATGCCACGACCCTTTAATACAGTTCCTCATGTTGTGGTGACCCCCAATTTCATTGTTACAAATTGAACATAATTAAAGCATAGTGATTAATCACAAAAACAATGTGTAATTATATATATGTGTTTTCCGATGGTCTTAGGCCACCCCTGTGAAAGGGTCGTTCGACCCCCAAAGGGGTCGCGACCCACAGGTTGAGAACCGCTGCTCTAGTCTCTGAATTTAGAAACTCTGTACTCTTCATCTTTTTGCTTAAGATTCTAAAATATTTAGCTCCCCCTAAAATACATAGCTTGCCATATTCCCCTGTAACCCCCACTCACCTGCTACCCTACTTCTTCTACTAGCTGAGCGGGCAGACTGTGCTCACTGTCGCATTTGCCTGTGGGACCACTTACCCTCTTTTCTGGGCCCCAGGCTATTGAAAGCCTTACAGCTCAGTGTCTCTGTGGTTTCCTGGGCCTCTAGCCTTATTGGATTTCCAAGCAGAAAATAGTCATCTTCATCCTTGGGGAGCATTGTTGGGAAACTCAACAATTGCCCTGATTTCAAAGATGACAAGGTCTATGAAGATCGCTGAGCATTCAAATCCTTCCTTCCAGATTCTCTGATGCTTTCATGATGGTTTCTGTTGACCTCAAATCAGGCTGCCTTAGCTGCTCTTGGCGATTTCTCTCATCAGAGGAGGATCCTGATGGTAAAGGCTACTGGCACTCTTCTTAGCAAGGACTTCTCCATTCTGTTGATCTTATTATCTATCTGTGGCAGCCTGAGAGAGAGCAATTGTTTTTAGTGGCTTCTTTGTCTGATGGTAACAATCCTCCTAACATCAGCTTTTCTAAGGGTTTGCTGGAGTCTTTTGCTTCTTCAGAAAGTTCCATGCTTCTGCTATAGCTGATAACTGAGTTTGATCCTTAGTAGGTGCTGGAGTTCGTGTTAGATTCTCTAATGAAAACCATAGTGCTTTACCATGGTCCCAGGCAGTGGTATTCACTGCCCGTCATTACTCATTACTGGGTCATAAATAATGTAGTGTGTTAAGACCAGTCATTTTGAAAAAGAGAAATGTAAAAAAGCTAGAGAAGAAAAATAGGAAATACATTGTATGTGGTAAGGATTGGTATTGTTTTGTAAAATTTTTACATCATTATTCTATATTTATTTGTGTGTGCCTACATACATACACATATACACACACATACATGAAAATAAAAACTTGCCATAAAAATGTATTCCTTAATGACTTAGATTACAATCAGTAAAAAGCTCCTAGAAAGATTTTTGTAGAAAAACATCACACTGTTTCTTAATGTACGACATTGCAAACAAACAAAATGTTCAGCTAGAGGAGATTATAAACTCTGTGCGTATCATATCTACAACATTGATGGTTGTATCCTCCAGAGCTTAGCATTGAAGCCTCATACAGAGTCAATAAATATTGTTGGCTATTATTCTGGCTGTGAGATTAAATTCCCTCTGAAGCATCCACATGATAGAATTTACTGCAGTTCTTTAAATGGTTTCTAGTAATTTTATAAACATATGAGAAATGTTCATAATATAATGTTAAGAGAAAATATGTTATATAAGCTTATATATAGTTGTGGGTACACATATATGTAAAAGATTGCAAGGAAAAACTCCAAAATGTTAATTTGGCTATCTCTGATTAGTAAGATTATTAGTGGTTTAAAAATTCTTCATTATTCGTTTTCTACAATGAACAAGTCTTACTTTTTATAATTAAAACAATGTTTGATTCCTTTGATATTGCAAATTTGCTCAAAACTACATGGCATCCTAGATTGAACTTCCCCACATGTTCTTTCTTGGGGCCTATGGCGAAGAAAAATTCCACTGACTCACCCTTGTTGGAAGAGAATTTGAAATACACAGTCTAGAGAGGGACCTCTTAAGGGCATATTCACTCAGCCAATAAAAATGTATTAAACTCCATCTTTGTGGGAACCATTTAGCCAGGCTCAAGGGATTCAGAGATTAATGGAACATGGTCTCTATTCCAGGATTTCACAGCCTAACGGGGAAGAAAACCAGGAAGTAACTAATTCTTGTACTCTTGTAAGTGTTAAGATACAGATATGACTCTGTGCTATGGGCAATGAATTCTGAGCTCATCACTCTCTTTTGGTAAGATCCTAAACTCCACTAATTTAGAGGCTTGAAAAGCATTCTAAGATTCTCTTCCCATGTTTCTCCCTGTATCCCCAAGCCATGGGGTAAGCCTTGCAAATCAAGTCCCCGTAGCAAAGGTGGTCACTCATCTCATAGTCCCTCAAGGGGAACTAGCGGCAGTATAATGGAGTGGTTAAAACATCAGTTTGGGATTTAGCATATGGCAATGTAGCTTGTAATTTCATAGCTCTATGACTCAGGCAAGCCACTCACTTTATCTAAGTCTCATTTTTTCATACCTGTATAATGGGATAAGGATATCAACCTCTTAGTGCTTTTGGGATGAAAGCACTCAGCATGGTCCCGGGCACACAGTAGGGCTCATTATATGATAACAATTGTAATTCTGGGTTCTGCTGTTTCCAAACAAAGCTAAGCTGACGTTTCTCTTTATTGCATAATACAGGCAACAAAAAAGTTCAGATTTCTTATAAATTACTTTTTAATACAGTATATGAATTTTTGCCTGAGAGGTTGTATAGATTAATAGATGGAGAATTGAGAAATATCTTGAGAAACTGACAACTGGGAAAGTCTCATGTGCATTTTAATTAAGTTTCAGATGAGATTTTGGTAGCAGTTGACTACCCATGAGTATTTGCTGGGTGGAGGCTACTGAGAGGCAATCATTTAGAGGAAGGAGGGGCCACTGTGGTAGACCAACCTCTTTCTGGACTTCTGTTTACCCTGAACATGCTGCTGATTCCATTGTTCCCTTACAAGAGCCCACCTTCTGTCACTTTGCCACAATTCTGAACGCTTGTGTCTACATCTCTGGTCTGAAAAGATGAATGCTTACACACCATAAGCAAGCAAACAAGTAAAAGATAGAAACTTGACATTTTGAAAAAAAAAGTTTCATTCTTTAAACAGCTCTAAATCTATGATAGAATGTTCATTTTCCTCCTCATCCGATACTGACTCATTTCCACAAGAATTTGTATTAATCAGGTGCGAGTGAAAAGTGCAGAGGTATTTCAGCTTTAGCAAGGACTTGACCTCAGAGACCAAACGATGCCACCAGGAAGCGCCCTCTCTGCCTTTCTAAGCTACTTTCCTTTGTGCCACCATCATGCCAAGGCAAGCTTTCTCCAAGGGCTGGAGAAAATAAGACTGAACAACAGCTTCACACTTAGTCTTCCAGCTCAGCAGCTGCTATGAAAAGTGGGTGATCTTTCCTGATAGCAAAAGTCTTTGGACTGACTATGATTGGCACAGATTGGAGTTGGCAGGTGTGCTTAACCAGAAAAGGGGAGGTGCTATCCTATCTGATCCTCAGATGAGAATGGATGCTGCACAGGCAGAAACAAAAATTAAGAAAACACATCTCCCACCAACAAAAAAAAAAAGCGAATGCTTATGATATTATTAATTCAATGCCTTTATTTAAAATAAAGATAACATTTAGACTAATGGCTCTCACACAGGCACCTTTCTCTTTTGTTTATGACTTTTACTCACTGACATCTTCCATTGCTCATTCTACATGGATGACTCCCATTTTATTCCATACTGAAGCTCTCTCCCCGACTCCAGGGCCAAATATCTCACCGCTGGTTTGACACCTCTAGCTGAATGTCACACCCTCATCTCACTCAGAAATTAACCTCTCTTTTGCTCCCACACATACATACACAGACACACAGGCATTCGAATATGTATGTGTGCACGTGTGAAAGAGAGAGCTGATTTGTGTGAATACTTAGTATTTCTTAAAGTACATTGTTGACATGTAGCTGTTTAAATGAAGCAACATTTCCACATCAACTGGTTCACTGGTAAAAATTAACAAGCCAACCTATGGGCTGATCAGTGTGACCTTTGCTCTAAAAAAATAATGAAAGGCAATCATTAGGGTTTGGTGCTAACAAGCAATGAGAAATAACATACTTTTCTGCTGGGTCTTCAATAAGAAAACCTGCCAACCTATTTCTGTTGAACCTGGGCATGCTGCTGATCCCATGGACAGGAAGGCCCCATGGTGTCTCCCTGGCCCAAGCACTGGCAGGTGAGCCTGCTGGGACCACAGATGAGCCAGCTGGGATGGAAATGCCAATGAGACAGAAGTTTACTCCTGGTCTTCGCTGTGATTATAACAGTGTACATATTTAGGTTGGCGAGTTTTCAGTACGAAAATGTCTTGTCTCCTGTGAATCTTCAAGGGTGTGGCCCTGAGAAGGAAGATGCCAAGCTGAAGAGCTTAAGAACAAAGACTGAAATGGAAACTTTTTGTCGTGAGAGTTTTCTATAAAAATAGCAATTTTTGCCCTAGCCGGTTTGGCTCAGTGAATAGAGCATCAGTCTGTGGACTAAAGGATCCTGGGTTCAATTCCAGTCAAGGGCACATGCCCTGGTTGTGAGTTCAGTCCCCAGTAGGGGGTGTGCAGGAGGCAGCCGATCAATGGTTCTCTCTCATCATTGATGTTTCTATCTCTGAAATCAATTATTTACACACACACACACACACACACACACAGACATATATAGCAATTTTGAAGGGGATTATTTGGTAGTGCTCTTGTTTTTTAATTTCTTAAAATGAAAGCTAAAAACATATTTTTATAGGTCTTAAGCATTTTGACTTTTAATCTGTATTTTGTTTAAACTCTGGTCTAACACAGAATAGAGAATGAGGAAAGACAATTACCAAGATAAGGGTATTTTCCTTCCTTTAGAAATAGTGTTGCCCACGGCCAAGCTCATCATCTCTAAGCAAGACCAACTCTTTTCTCTTGGTTTCTTGTTTTTGTTCGAAGCCTGATGATTTTCCAAATGTTGTTTGCCTCTGTCTCAGCATAGTGGTCTAATATTGATCTTTTGTTTATGAGTATGTGATAAGGGAATTAATCATGTCTGTGCTTCAAATGGTAAGACATTTACTTCTTAGTGTTTGATTTTTTCCACTCATAATTTTTACACTTAGGAAAATTTGTCACTGGCAAGATATCTGGTAATAGTACAACTTTGAGGCCCTTTGACCTTCTAAGAATACTGGGGGGTATCCTTAGATATGGGAATGAGGAAAAATGGTTGCTTATACTCCTGATGATTTGAGTTCAGAAAGGGAAAAAGTTTTACTAGTAATCATGAACAATTTAAGTCCATGGGAAGAACTCTAGAGACTGAAAATAGCATACTTAAAAAATGTTTCCACTGCTTTTGTTTCAAGAGGTGCTTCCAAGAATCAGGTAAAAAGCAATTTTTATCCATCTTTATAAACAGTGTGTTAATAGTATCATAGTAAGAGGGTAATTTTCCTTTTGTAATGGCTTTTAATACTGGTCTATTACATTCTCTAGGAACTTTCCTTGTGATGGTTTCATTTATTCCTTAGCTCTTGGGGCCAAGGAATTCTTTTGCTCTGGCTGTAAAGCATGGTACTTAAATGTGCACTATGGCCTCCCTATAGTTTCTTGTCTACATTCTCAATGTCAACTCTCAGCCTCTCTCTTATTTATAAGCCTTTTGGCTTAGCATTGCTATTGCCAATCCTGCTACAGAATTTTGCCGATGTTGGAAGTCACCATTGTTTACTCAGGAAAAGACATTTTTAGAAGTTCTGACAGTTCAGATAGACTTCATGCCAGAGCAATGTGCTTAGACCTAAAGTGTTCGATGAAAACTGTAGGTGGAACAAAGGACACAGTTTTAAGTTCAAGAAAGACCTGTTTGCATCACTTACTTGTGAGGAACTTGACAGTATCAGCCCCAAATAAGGTTATGGGCATTCAAGGGGTTGGTGGCAGAACAGGTAGGTGTCTGCCCCTTCATGAGCTAGGTAACTGGCACCATAGTATTCCAGGCCTGAAGACCTTCTCTAAGTCAATCATAGTGTGGCTGGTGGCCCATTTCACTACAGTGCATTTGGTTCTTGTTGTCATGTTTTGCCTGGTCTCTCATTATGTCATAGCTGCACAAATAACAGGTTTTCCAAATGGTCTCCTTGCCTTCCAACTGACTCTAACCAAATCTATAGTTTGCATGGCTGGCCAAGTTATCTTTTCAATATCAAATCAGCCATCTAATCATTCAAGGTTTACTTAACTTTATAGAGCACCTATGAAGGCCCTTGTGACAAGTCTAGAGGGGGGAGACAGGTTTGTACATGGAAAATTACAAGACAATGTGATATGTGTTCTATCTGTTAAAGCTTTTCCATGCTTCTCCATTGTTAATAAGAACACAAGTTTAAGTTCTTCCCCTAAAATAAAAGATTCTTCACATTAGAATCCACTTTACCAGCATAGCCTCATCTCCAGACCCTTTCTCCATGTGAACCCTATGTGTCAACCACATAAAATGTGCTGATGCTCCTGGGACCGCCACCATTCCTCACAACTGGCGAATTCCTACACATTCTGCTGGACTTAGCTCATGTCATTATCTCCTTTTTGACTATGACCACATAACTCCAAAGCAGTTAGTCATTCACTCCTTTGGGCTCTTGTGGACATTTTTATATGTCTCTTTTTTCTCATGGCTCATGAAATACCTTATTTTATGATGATATCCACTCAATTGTGAGATTCTTGAAGGCAGAAGTATGCTTATGCCTTTTATTTTCCCAGGGTTTAGTTCAATGCCTGGCACACACATGATGCACAATACATTTTTTTTTGAATGAGTAAATGAATGAATGAGTGAATGAACTATGAAGCCACATTTGGAGTTACCATTGGATTTTTTTTTTTACAGTGAACACACTGTTGAAATACTCTGTACTGTTAAGCAATTATCTTCTGGTGGAACACCTGGTAAAAATCTATAACTATGTTGGCCAACAACTCAAAGTGATTAGTGCAACCAATTTACTGCAATTAGAAGGAGGACCACACTCCATAGAATTTAAAAGGTACATTGATTACACACCTGTACAGCATAAAAAAGATTATGACTATTGCAATAATCAAGAAAGCATATCTCTTTCACTAATTAGTTAAATAGGTTACCAACATTGGTATCTTATAAAAACAGAGTCAGATAAAGGCAAAAGGTTAAAAGCAGGCTATAGGAAGGACATCTGAGAAGAATCACCCAAACAAAGAATTTTTTAAAGAAGATAATATAATTCCACATCCACTCACACTAATATAATCATGTTCATGTCTCGTAGGGCATTTTTAGAGTTAACAGAGGAAGACAGGTTAGAGATCACATTTCATGAAAAGCAATGTGCATACAGCTTTGCTTTGGAGTGGAGTGTTCATCCGTTTAGCGTAGTGGTTGAGAGCCTCAGTCTAGATGCAGTGTCATTGGGTGTGAGTCTAGCTCTACCTGCTACATAATTTTAGAAAAGTTATATAACCTCTCTGTTTCTCAATTACCTTATCTATAAAATAAGGATAATAACATCTATCTCATAGGATTGTTGAGAGAATGTAAACTAGTAAGCTTTCAAAAACACTAGCTTTTATTATTGTTTATCAACTTCCTCTTTGGGCTCTTATTATATCCCATCTTTAGCATTTTTAGCATGTGTTCTCACTAGCACTTGGTACTATTTTTTCTATAATTGTATTTTTTCCACATGTTCCTATAAAGTTTCTAATATCTGTATCATTCATGTGTTCCATAAAATTGCTACATCCAAGCTATTGGCATTTTTTTAAATCTGGGAAATGGTAATGATCAAGAGTAGCTGCAAGAGAAACATCAAATCCATTAGTAACCAAGGTCAGAAGAAGATTGCAACCTTTTATTTTTATTGTTTGCTATAGATTGCTCAGAAATCTTTATGTTGCCTACAAAGGTTGTGAATTAGCTGTTATCACTGAATTTAGGGCTAAGTAAGCATATTTAATTGTGACTGAGTTAACAAAAGCTAAATACTTAGGAACATTATTCAAAGTTTCTCTGTAATGATGATTATATTCCTGGGCCTCATAATTAGGATAGGATACAATAATTATTGTATCGATTAGAGCTCTACCCTGCTTTGGTTTGACAATCAAAGCCAAAGACATAGCAATCTTCTTTCAAATGTATGAGAGGTCTGTTCTACTGAATGACTCACTACAACATTTTTAAAAATTTCTTTTATGATCAAACTTGAAAAATAAATATTAAGATGGTAAAGAGTTGATAAAAATAAAATAAATTGATGAATGCCAACAAAACAAGGATTTATACATATTAGGAAATATAAATTAAGACCTTTGGATCTTACTACTTACTATTTTGATTTAAAACATTGAGCTGTGGACTATGTACTGCTAGCATATTAGACAGCTTTAGTCCATTTTAGGTTGGCTGTTTAGACCCAATTTTAAACGGGTTATTTATGCAAAATTAGCAAAAGAAAAAAAAAATCTAGCAGGATAACTTATTTTAATTGTTATTTTATTTTAATTGTTGTTAACTAGCCACATTTCAAAATTATTTTCTATACTAACTTGTGACTAAAGATACTAAAGGACTTTCTATTTGAGAATACCATGAGAGAATATGAGGACGGTAAGATAAGGGAAGACACACAGTGTCTAATATTTGTGGAATCAGGAATAAAAATGTGCTTCGAATGGAATATTAAGTATCATCATAGTGTTTGCAACCAATAGGGATCATCATAAACAAAAAGCTGTGTCAGCTGTGTCTTGGATAAAGTTATTGTCTTATAAAAATCAAGTGAATAAATGAAAAATAAATGGATACATTTTAAAGTCTAAGTTTTGATGTGATATCTATGCATAGCTCTATTGAACAGGTCTTATATTGAGAAATCAGTCGATCAAAAATGAGTTTTAGGAAAAGATGGAGGATTGAATATGTGCATCAACATTTAGTCCCTAAATTCCTACTCAATAATAATAACAACTACGTGTTAAAGGCTACATGAGTTAGCTTTTGCTGCATAACAAAAATACCACAAAATGTAGTGGCTTAACACAACAACCATTTATTTAGCTCATAATTCTGCAGATCAGCAGTGTGAGCTGGGCTCAAATAGCTGATGTATCTGGTGTCAGCAGGACTCCTTCAGCCAGCACCAGGTCAAGTTCAGCTTTGCTGATCTTGGCTGGGCTCTCTCATTTCTGGGGCCTCTACCAGGACCATTGGGCTGACTCAGGCTACCATCCTCCATCAGGCCAGACTGAGTATGTTCCTATAGAAAAGGAGGGTTTCTCAAGAAAGTAGCAAAGCCTATCCAAATGGGAAGCTGCAGTCTAATCACAAAGAAAACATTTACATACCGATACTCATACACATGCACATATACATGCATATACAACCTATTGTACACATATATAATACATGCATATATACATAATGCATATATATGTACATATGGTCATTTATATGTATATATATATGTGTATATATATATATATGTATATATATATATATATATATATATATATATATATATATATAAATCTCAACTTCTAACTGGTATTTGACATTCTTTATTTTTCTGGTGGAAAGATAGAAGATGATAACCATCTCTCAGCAGTTCAACATGGGTGGGGAGGAGAGGCTACAGGAATTATTGGTTCCTTTGTGTAAAATCGAAGCAAAGAGAATACAGGCCTTCTGGGGTGATAGTGGCAGAATTTATAAATGAGCTGTGGTTGGACTAACAGTTCTGTTTACTGTTCCTTGGGTCCTACATCTGTCATGGGTGATGACAGATGTGTGATATGTCTATTGAATATTGTATCTTCTCTCTTAAGGTCAGAGCTTGTGTCATACACATTTATTCCCAGGATGACTAAGAAGCAAAAATTCAATCTCATGGCATTTCTGGAGCTGGATGACCTGGGAAGTTTAGGCTTTCTGTTTGGATTGGCTTTGCTACTTTTCCCCTGAAATTTTTTCAACACTAGGAGCATCCTATCTGGAGAGAAGGAAGGACTCGCTCTTTAGCAATGCATCTGACACTGAGTTAAAAAAAATAAAACTTATTTTTGCCCATTGAAAAAAGAACCTTTAAGCACACACAAAAAAGGAGTAGCATAAGAGAAAATTAAAACTAGATGATGCTGTTAACTGTCCAAATGTGCAATTAAGCGCATTGGAGTTTTAAGTGGTCCGCAAATGGTTCCTGACTAATCTGGTTAATAGATGGCAATGGCTCCGCATTAATTGTGACTTTTCAGATGGAGTAGCTCTCCATGCTCTTCTCTGGAGAACACACGGGAGGGAAAAATTGGGCCTCTGACTCACTCTGCTTTTCTTAAAATAGCAGCGAGAGCAGCAGCAAAATGCTGGGTTTAGCCTGTTGAGTTTCTGGGTGCTGAGGGGGGCTGGGATCTGTAGACAGCCTGAACCTGTCAGCTGCATCCCCACATCTTGAGAGCAAACAGCGGTTAAACTTGAGCTTGCCCACCTTGTATTTCTGTAAAAGTCTAAACTTTCTTTGTGAGCATCCATCTTTTTGGAGCTGTAGTGCTAACTTTATTGAACTTATGGTGTGAGTGCTGAGCGCGGTTAGTTGTCTAGAATAGGCCACTTAATAAATAATGGTTGCAGTGAACTGAATAAGATGTAAAAGTAACTGGAAGGGTGGACTAGCAAAATCTTACTTGTAGAATTTAAAGCCTCCTTTACTTGTAGGTATTGTTACTATGTCCAACTATTTTATGATTATATATTAATTAAATGTAACAAATATTTACTGAGCTCCCGCTAGCCACACTTCACCAAGGGCCTGGAAAGGGAGGAGAGCTGGTGGTACAAGACTATATCAAACAGATTGTTATTCATGGAGCTTGTAACCCAGCAGGACAGATGCACTAGAGCAGTGGTCGGCAAACTCATTAGTCAACAGAGCCAAATATCAACAGTACAACGACTGAAATTTCTTTTGAGAGCCAAATTTTTTAAACTTAAACTATATAGATAGGTACATTATAATTAACTTAATTAGGGTCCTCCTAAGCTGGCCTTTGCTAAAAATGTCCTCAATCTGACTGAGGTACGTTCGCTGAGGTCGACCCCTTCCAACTCTCCCATCCACACTCACCTTGTATACTTGTTTCATCTACCTACTTTCGTTCATCCTCTCTATATGTCCAAACCATCTCAACATGCCTTTCACAATCCTCGATTCTACATCTTCTTTCACTCCACAACATTCCCTAAAATTAACTTAATAAACTTTACTTAAAGTTTTAAGTCAACTTCGCACTGTACGTGCGTGCCCCCATGTGGTATTTTGTGAAAGAGCCACACTCAAGGGGCCAAAGAGCCGCATGTGGCTCGCGAGCCGCCGTTTGCTGACCACTGGACTAGAGTGATAGCCTGCTTCTGAAAAGTTGGGTCAGACCTTGTATGCATGTATGTATAACCCGTGGGCACAGACAGTAGGGTGGTGAAGGCCTGGGACAGGGGGGCAGGAGCTGGCTGGAGGGGAGTCCATGGGGAAAAAAGGGGACATCTGTAATACTTTCAACAATAAAGACTTATAAAAAAATAAAATAAAAGTTAGGTCATAGAGACTGTTGGCATGTGTCCTTAAGCAAAATCTTACTTCACTTACCAAAGAGTCCTAGATAAATGAAAGGAAAACAAGATGCCTAGCCAGAGGTTAAGAAACACACACACACACACACACACACACACACACACACACACACGCACGCACGCATGCACACGCACACAAAACAGTTTGGGGTGCATAGTGTTTTCTGAGGGTAAGTGAATGCTTCTGGAGCCATTCCACTAGAAGCCAGGGCTTCTTGCTCCAGATAAGACCTGATTCACAGGTGGGTTCCTTTTCTCTCTAATGTCATGCTGACTCCCTACCCATCTCCTCATTTCTTCAGGGGTAACTCCCTTGGGTTTTGACATAAACTGCTCAACACAAGGGAGTTCCCACACAACAATCGTGCTACCTTCTCCCAAAACTCCATGCCTCACAGCTCTCCTCTACTGGTCTGGCTTGCTCATGAACTGTAATATTTGGGGATCAGTTTCAAAGTTTGACATTTGTAAAAGACCCTTGAACAAGAAAATACTTAAATTGGCTTTGGAGGAATCTGAGCACTCAATGTTTCTTGACACACCATACCAGGGATATGGGGATTACTTCTAGGAATTGAACAAAACCCTCCCCCCACCCACCCCCTGCCGCAACCAAACAGGCACTGGTGGGGTGACCCATGGGAAGGCCTGCCCGGTTTATGCTTTCTAGGGAAACAGGACGCTACAATGATCTGCTGTTACCTCTCAAACTTCTTCCAAATGGTTTGAAACCATGCTGCTTGGAGAACAGCCGTGAGAATATCTAGTTTGTCTGTCCAGAGGCTTCTGGAAAGAATCCCACAATCTCTTTCTTCTTCCACTCTAACCCTGTGAGAGGGAGCTCTATGTTCTCACTTGACATCGCCTATCTTCTGATCGCCTAAATTTCTCATATCCATCTCACAGGGGATTGGTTCAGGGGTGTACAAATGATCCCAAGTCAGCCAATCAGAGCAATGCCTGGGATTTTCCTAACGGGAACTCAGGCAGGTCAGTCCCTCTCGGGTTGTGGGAGGCTTGGGGTAGGAAGCTTGTGAGCCCTTGGCAGTCATGTTTGCTATCACATGGTGTCAGGTGGTCTGCGGTGCGATGTGATGACACACATTGTACAAGAGAAAAGCAAAGGCAAGAGATACCCTAAAAGAATCCTACTGGTGTTTGAGTCCCTGGTTTCTTTTGTTCGGGAGACACAGCTTAACTCTGCATGGATTTGGTTTTTCAATGTTCCCTTCGGTTACTGGAAATACTCCAGGATGGTCGCAAATAATAGCGCCCCTTTTGTGTGTTCCACTTCATACTGAGTTTTTAGCACTTGTAACATTTACAAAGTCCTGATTAATAAAAGATCTGCTCTCAGCTGGTCACTTATCTTCCCATCGTCTATATTTTCCCTTTGCTTTTATGAACACTGTATTTCCATTCTTCTGTGAATCATTTTCTCAGTTTATTTCCTCTATACTTCTCCCTGGTTTTACAATCTTTCTTTTCCCCTTCTGTCCTTCTTTCCTTTCTTCCTTCCTTTCTAAAAAACACTGTCCAGATGCCCACTGTTCTTTCTTCCTAGTAGGTAATTATCATTCATTTTATGTAAAAAAAGTTTTAAAGATGTTTTCAATTGCATCCTGGAGGTCCTTTTGAAAGCGATTCTTTGGCAGTTATTATATCACATGCTGAAGTTAGATTCAGAAAATAGAAATAAATGTGCTATTCCTGTTGATTACCTCTAGGTTATATCTTTACAGATGATTTTCTTTTATATCTGAGGAAATGTTTTGCTTTTATTAAAAAAAATTAAACTATTTTGTCCTTGATCACCTAAACTTGTGAAATAAATGCCTACTCACTTTTCATTTGTTGTTGGTAAACTACTTCATATTACAAGTTGTACCTCAGGATGATCCTATCAAAAAAACTCCCCTGAGGAATTTATAGCTTATACATCTTTATAGCAAGAGAATTGTAGCTTAGTTCTTCTTGTCAAATACGGATGGGCAGATGAATAAATAAATGAAAGGATAGGTGAATGAATAAGAAAAAGAAGAAATCATTATGGCAAAGCCTGCTCCAGTATAAGGCCCTCAGGTAAATTGCCAGACTCTGCCAGGCTTTCAGCACTGCTTGACCAAAGATGAATATTCAGTGGGCTCTCTGGGTTAAACCTGGTGATGCTATATTTGACAGCTTCAAGTAGGGAAGGAGAGTCACACTCTGGATTCAACCCAGCTGGTAAAGGAAAGGCAGATCTCAACAGAAATATTTTAGCAAGTTACAAAGGCAGTGAGGAGAAAAAGGCCCAACTGCACCTCATGCTCTCTCCAGTGAAGCATCTGGCCATGGAGAGTCACAGCGGCACTGTCTTTGGTCTAAAGGGAGCTAAAACGCATTCAACTTTAGATCAAGTTGCCACAGGAATGGCAAGTTAGGTGAGAATAAGCCAGTTAAGAAGAAGCTGGGGTAGTTTGACGAGAATGATAGTTCCCAAGTAAACATCTGTTCCCAGTTCCAATGTGTGCGGGGTTTCCCCACACCACCAAGCAATTCTCTGACACCAACGGAGTGTCCTACAGTTTAACTCAATTCTGACACGACTTACCTGGAGATAGAGGCTAATCCCACAGGACTGAGGTGCCCTATAAGACTGCCCTACCCCTCATCACTTCAAATGCCCATCACTAGTCCAGCTTACTGCCCATGCTTCTGGCTGTAGATCAGAGGTTCCAACAGCCCCTCCTTAATGTGATTAATTTGCTAGAGCAGCTCACAGAACTCAGAGAAACTTTTACTTACTAGAATACCGGCTTATTATAAAATAAGCTCCGGAAGAGTCAGTTGGAAGAGACACATAAGGTGAGGTATGTGGGAAAGGGTGTGGAACTTCTATGCTCTCTCTCCTAATGTACCCCTCTCATAAATCTCAAATCTCCATGGATTCACCAATTGGAAGCTTTCTGAACCCTGTCCTTTGGGTGCTTATGGAGGCTTCATTACATAGATATGATTGAGTAAATCATTGCCTATTGGTGATTAAACTCAATCCCTGTCTTCTCTCCCCTCTCAGAGGGTGTGTGTGTGGGGAGGGGGGGTGGGGGCGGGGGTGGGTGGGTGGGTAATGAATGGGTGGAACCAGAAGTTCCATTCTCTAATCAGGATTGGCTCCACTGGTAACCAGCCCCCATCCTCAGGTGCACTCCAAAAGTCATCTTATTAACATAACAAAAGACGCCTTTATCACTCTCATCACAGTCAGTACCCTATTCCAGGAATGGGACTAAAACCAAATACAGATATAGTACTTGTGGGAATGTATAGCAGAACCACGTTTGTGCAAAACGCTCTGGTCATGCTCAAGTATGGTAGCAACCAACTTCAGGTAGAAACTGAAGTTTAACTCTAATCCTGTTGTTTGGCTTAACAATAGAAAAGTTATTTTGATTTTCTGAATTGTATAAATCCCATTTGATTGAATGACTATCCCATTGATTGTTATCTTACTGGTTTTAGAAAGCACATTCTTCTGTACCTGGGAAACAGGACAGCACAATTATCCTAAATTGTCTTAGTGGCCACAGATAATGCGTTCCAGTTGACTCAGTGGTCCCAAGACCAGGACAGCACAATTACTCTAAATTGCCTCAATGACTCTAGATAATGAATTCCTGGCAACTCAGTGGTCTCAAGACCTGAGGGCTCTAGATAATGTGTTCCTGTCAACCCAGTGGTCCCAGATAATGTGTTTCTGTCAACTCAGTGATCCGGAGACCCAAAACTGTAATTAACATGCTTAATTCTGCTTTTGTAAACTGTTTTGCGAACCAGGTTCCTCATTCCAAACCCTGGGATGTAAACAATACCTTTGTGATTTTTGCCTATATAAACCTGGTTTTTCGACCATCTTATGACTATGAGATTTGGGAATGACCCCTCATAGTCCCGGATTGCAATAATGTGACTCTTTAATTCGACTTCCTGAGGCATCCTTCTGTGATTCGCGGGGTACATTACAACAATGCATCACATGCCTTCTCACCAAGATGAAAAGAATTTATACTAATGAAAGTTTTAAGAGATTGTACATACGTATGTACTTAAGGAGGTTGATCAAGTGTTTTTATTAATAACAAAAAAGCAGTTGAGACAACTTAAAAGTCAAAAAGAGGTGGCTGGTTGAATTATGGCATATCCATAAAGTGAATACTTATGTGGCAACTAAAAAAGATATTGATTTATAGTATTTTCATGGGCATGGGGATATATCCAATATATTTACATGTATTTTTAAGTGAAAATGCAAATTTTAAAGTAGTGTGTAGAAAGTGATCCTGCTTTTATTAAAAATATTAGTGTTGCCGTAAACGGTTTGGCTCAGTGGACAGAGCGTCGGCCTGTGGACTGAAAGGTCCCGGGTTCGATTCTGGTCAAGGGCATGTACCTTGGTTGTGGGCACATCTCCAGTAGGGAGTGTGCAGGAGGCAGCTGATCGATGTTTCTCTCTCATCGATGTTTCTAACTCTCTATCTCTCTCCCTTCCTCTCTGTAAAAAATCAATAAAATATATTTTAAAAAATATTAGTGTTTATAAATACATGCGTATTTTAAAAATTCTGAAAGTTTGTGCCAAAATGTTTGCAGCAGTTCAATTTGGGTGGTGGGATTACAGGCATTTAAAAATGTGTGTGCTTATCCTTATTTTCTGTTTTTATGTAAGGAATACAAGGCGTTGGTGTAATGATATAAATTAAATTTTAAATGGGAAGGGGTGGAGGCATTGATAAGTCAATCACTTCCTCCTTCCTTCTCACATTCCACCTCTTCCTACCCTCAGTCCCTGAGAGAGGTAGGTCTATTTTATTTCACAGGACCTCACCTGTCATGGAAGTCACCCCCATCCAAACCCCAGGGGTCTGGAATGGAGACACCGAAAGACACTGAAAGCCAGAGGATGGGTGCTGAAGCTGAATAGCCATGCAGAACAGTATCCAGAGTTGGCACTGTGACAGGCTGCACTATGGGAGAGCAGGGAGGCCCTGAAAGCCAGGCTGCAAGGGAACATGGTGGACAGATGCCAGAGGGGAGCAGAGCAGAGAGACCTAAGGGCCAGCTGAGGGATGGGAGGTATAAGTGTAACCTCACTAAGGAACCCCCCCCCCCCCCCCAGCTCTTGTTCCTACGTGGCCTGACTCTATTTCATTTCTGGCTTTTAGAACATCTTTGAGATTGTTTTGTTTTTAAAATAAAAATCCCCTTCTACCCCCCAGTGGACTGGAGTGAATCCTTGATAAGGACAGAAAGGTGAGCTCTGAACCCGCAGCATCACCCCCCAGCATCTTCAGCCTCTGAAAGAGGCTCCCCTGCATGGCCCACACCAAACTGGGTTTTCACTTTTTCATGTTGACCATGAAGACTGGGAAGCTGGTTGTGGCCATTCTCTTTCAAGAATCAGTTAAAAAAAAAAAAAAAAGTGAGAAGTAAAACCTTGACAAACATTTCTGCTGAGGTGGCTGTAATTCCCAAGTCATATCTACCCAAGAATGTGTGCTTTTGTGGATTTCCTTAAAGATTTTTGAAGGTGAGGAATTTTACAGTGCAGCCCTCCTATCCAATATTCTGAATTCTGTTGTGCAGAACTCAGCCTAATGCGCTTAACAGCGTTGGCAAAAACAAGCGCTACATAAATGCATCATCAATATAATAACGTAAATTGAATTAGAATGTTCATTTTGTTCTGCTGTTTCTTTCCTGAGCTGATTATGTCTGAAAGGGTCTTGTTAGGAGTTTTCTTATTATGAGGAACTCACTGTTCTATTCCAGCCCTCTGTCAAGTAGCACTTGTTTGGCACTTTCTACTGTAATTTTTTTTTTTTTTTTTTTAGTCAAGTAGCCCATCATATGAAGACTTGAAGGTCAGGGTCATGCATTAGAATTGCATTGTGCTGCTCCTCCTGGTTAAGATTTATTGTTAGCAAGTTAAGGTTGCATTTTGAAGAGACAAAGGTGACAGTCTGGATTCTTGATTATTTACAAGGTCAAATGGTGGCCCAACAAAAGATGATTGTAACATGTTCTCTAATAATCTTCTCCTAGTTGCATAATTCATCTTTCACCCTTATCCAGAAGTATGGCTTATTTACAGTGCCCTAAATCACTTGCCATGCCAGTGGACTGGATCAGTGTCTAAATTATGTATTGCTAGGGTGGATCATTTAAAAAAAATAATTATAGACTTCCTTTTTGGAACAGTTTTGGAATTACAGAAAAACTGAGCAGCTAGTACAGGCAATTCCCACATGCCTCTCCCCACCACCTCACACTAAGTTCTAGATGATTTCTTCCTACTCATTCCTAGCTTCTAGTTTGAGATACTTGCTACAGAGGGTAGAGCGAGCTTCAGAATGCCTGACAAGTCTATGGCCTTCGCATAGAGGTCACCTTTCTCCCTGGCTGGAGAAAGGTTCCAAGCAGTTCTCTAAGCAAATACATTCCTGTTGGCACTATTGGGGCCTTGGCTTCTTAGCTATGGCTCATTAGACTAGATATAGACAGACCAAGGACAAGCTGTAAGTTCTAAGATCATAGAGCAAGAGCTTTGTTCAACCAGAACAATTGGGATTAAATTGGAGAAATCACAATGTCTGTCAAAAACAACAACAACAAAAACCTTAGAGCAGGGGTGGGCAAACTTTTTGACTCGAGGGCCACAATGGGTTCTTAAACTGGACCGGAGGCCGGAACAAAAGCATGGATGGAGTGTTTGTGTGAACTAATATAAATTCAAAGTAAACATCATTATATAAAAGGGTACGGTCTTTTTTTTTTTTTTTAGTTTTATTCATTTCAAACGCGGGCCATAGTTTGCCCACGGCTGCCTTAGAGAATAAAGGCAGCAAAACCATAGGTAGAAGGGCCATGAAAGGCCACTAATAACAGAAATTGTGAGCCAGCATAAGTAATGAGTAAACCAAAGTGATGAGTAAAAGCAAACCAGGAGACATAGGAATTTGTTTGCAGCAGTAGGAGAGGTATAAGGAGAGACAGTGAAACACTGACTCATACAAGGGGGACTCTATGAACTCCTGGGGGGAGGGGATGACCAGTAACTGGGATCTAGAATTGCCTTGGATCCCAAGCCACCTCCCAGTTCATGAGCTTCATTTCTTCTCCAGGAGCCCTAATCTTTCAGGTATTCTCAGGTTCCACAGTTATTTGTATTGCCCTCATTTGCATGTGTACTCTTCCCTTATACAGGTATTATTCAAGGTAACATAAGGGGGTTTAAACAGCACACATGTCTTGTCTCCATTCAGGCTGACAGGAGTTGTGATTAACACTGCAAATGATCTAACCCTCTCCAGTCCAACATCTGTGCCTTGCACATCTCAGAGATGCTCCATATTGTCTCACAGAGGTTTGCCCTTCATCTCCAACATAGAGACAGAGCCTCATAAAAGCCAAATTGATGCAATTAGAAACAATTTGTATCAGGGGCAAAAAAAGGTTGTGCCCCCCACCCCCACCCTGCCCAAATTCCCTTTGTCAACTCTCACCCACTGCACTGGGTCCTTTTGTTACCTGACTTAACCACAATCGAGTTTGTTATTCATTGTTTGATATCAGAATGGTAAAGGCCTTCTCTTTACCTGCTTCTCATAATGAATCACTATTATTTACACATGCAAGGCACGATTCTAAGAAATGTACATATATGAATTCATTTAGTTCTTACAGTAACCCTTTAAGAAGGTATAATCACCACTCTCTTTTTATATGTAAGGGCAGTGAGGCTTAGAGAAGTTGAAAACTAAACCAGAGTTTACACAGCCAGTAAGTGGGATTTGAAGTATAATCTGGCTGATAGTAGAACCTTAGTTCTTAACCAGAGATTGTGCTCTCTGGTGCCCACCAGGCTGGGTACCAACTCCTTCCGACCTTCTGATAGTTGCTAACATCCAGGCAACTGTTTGCCTGGGTCTCCCTGAGGTCTAGGTTCCCTATTCCTGTGCTCAGTCTGCCAGCAGACAAATCCCTAAAGGGTGTGGACTGGGGAAATAAACCAGAATAACATTTTACTCTGGAGCCACAGGAATCCAACCCCGAGGTTGGTTTCCTCAAAATAGCCTGTCTGAACCAGACTGTCTTAATATCCAGTCATTTCCACAGCAACATTTCCCCCTAGAGATTGACGTACTTCTGCTATTTCTTCAATGGCTGGCACTGACCCTTTTCTGCAATGTCAGGGCTTACCAGGCAATGGGGCGGGGAAGGCAGTGGCGTCAGCTTCGCCTCACTGGGATTCCTGTGGCTGCTGGATGCTGACCATTCCTGTCCATTGGCAGCGACCCCCTGCGGAATCCCTCTTCTCCGCATCCGGCTGCCTGCCCGGCTGCATGGCTGCCCCTGTGACAGGCAGATGCAGTGCTGTAAGGGGGTTGACAATGGGGACCTCTGTTATAGAAGTTTCCATTTCCCAAGGAGGCCCGTTCCTCACAGAATGTTGATCTCTTGCTAAGGGAGTGAGTGATATCTCTTATGCAGGCTCCTAAAGCCCTTTCCTAAGATAGGCAGAAGAGAAAGACTGGCTCCCAAGTACAGAGCTCCTTATGCCAGTCCCAAGTGGTCCAATAGCATCTCTTTCTTTCCTAGGAATCTCCTACCTCCAGAGGAAGAAGACCACCTCCCCACCCTTCTGAGCAGT
This sequence comes from Myotis nattereri, assembly GCF_964212035.1. Classification (NCBI taxonomy): domain Eukaryota; kingdom Metazoa; phylum Chordata; class Mammalia; order Chiroptera; family Vespertilionidae; genus Myotis; species Myotis nattereri. The sequence goes on from NC_138092.1 coordinate 14,960,088, forward strand.
GTCCATGGGAAGAAGTAGCCTAGTATTACACTGAAAGCTAATTCCAGCAGGGCATAATAAAATGCAAAAAGTTCATCAAAAGGTTGATGGGCTTCTATATTCAGCAGGGCTGAATCATGTTACTGCCTGCTGGAACAGCTGAAAGCATTTCCCCAAACAGAAAGATTTGCATATATGATTGCCTGCTGCCTGACAGCCGAGGGCAGTTCCCCCAACCTGACAATGCCTACTGTATACCAAACCTTACCTTTGATATGTATACCTGCTTTGCTTTAGGGCAATTTGTGTTAATAAAAAAGCTAGGGGTCCAGAGATTCCGAGAACTTGGTTACTGAAGCTAGGTCTCCTCTGGCTCCCCCATGTATTCCAAGTTTATATTTCTAGTCTCTTTATTAATTTACACGCAGCCCCTTCTCCAGATTCCTGAACCCTTCTGGATGCTGAGAAACACCCTGGCAGTATTATGGGTGGCTGACACTATTATTTGCCTTTCCAGGAGCTGCTCTGTCTCTTTGCTTACTGGACAAGCCCGTGTCCTACCACAGAAAATGCCAGTTACTCCTTTCCTGGCCTCTCTTACAACTAGTGAATAGGTAAATGTTGCTCCATGAAACCCAAAAAGATATCCACAAAAGGTTTGAAGAGAGGCTTCTCATTCTAGGAAAGAGGAAGCATCCCTTTTTTCATTTCTGAATATAATTTGTCTTCATGTGACCTTGGAACCACTGCAGTCTTTTAGGGGTCACCAGGGGAGGCATCAATGTCACATTGTGAATGTCGGTGAACAAAGAATAAAGGCCCTTGGGTCCCTGAGCTTCTGCACCAAACCCAGAACCTCATTGCCTTGACTTTCTTGTCATAATGATAGCAATAATAGTAATAGTTATTATTACCAGTAATGATAGTACCTAGCACTTCTATAGAGCCTATTATATATGAGGCATAGTTAGTTATTATGTGAGATTATATTCGTATTGTTTCAACCACATCTTGTAGTTGAGTGTCCTGTTACTTGTGGCTGAAAACATCCTAACTGACATGCTTGCAATTCTGGTTCTCATTCTCTGGAAGCCTTAGAGGTCCCTAAGAGGCTTCTTCAGGATGCAGGCTCGAACCTGTGTCCTCTAAAATACATGATCCTGCCGTCATGGGAGGACTGTTTTCCCCCAGTGCCCTTCAATGAAACCCCTTATCCTGTGCAAGCGTCCTAAAGTCTAGAGGTAAAGAATCCTGGAAAACCAGGCATGAACTTGACACGCCTTTATTTCAAGCCTGGTGATTTCTGAATTACATACACAACAAGAATGCGCACACTCAGAGTTCCTGGAGGACCCCTCTCTTACTAAACATTTGCAAACCAGGGTTTGGAGTGAGGATGGGAAATACTTCTGAGATTCTCCGTCACTGTAATATTTCAAGAAGTCAGGCTACTCTAAGGGCTCCGGCTCGAGGACCCATAATTAGGCCACTGAAGTAACTATTTATCTGGACACATCTGCCTATAGCAATCACTTTCCTGGCTCGCACACTCCGCTTGACAATACCCTGCGTGTGTTACGTAACTTTATATAATAAAATAAATACCACCACCCAGGAGCTCTAGAAACTCTAAAATATTATAAAGATATAATTTATGATCACAAGATTTATTCATTACTTGCTTCCAATATTAATGGCTTTGGAATCTAGAAATATATTTATATCCTTGTCTGTTTTATTGCTTTATTCAATTGTCAACATAACCTAGTTTCCCACCAAACAGATTGACTGTGTCAGACTGGTAGTGTTTTCTTTCCTTCCTATTGAATACATCTCACATTTTATTAATAACTAGAGGCCCGGTGTATGGATTCGTGTACTGGTGGGGTCCCTCAGCCTGACCTGTGGCGGTCTGGCCAAAACCGGCTCTCCGACATCCCCCGAGGGGTTCCAGATTGCGAGAGGGCACAGGTGCATGATCGGGGCTAGGGAGGGACCACAGGAGTAACTTACTGGTTGGAGCATCTGCCCCCTGGTGGTCAGTGCGTGTCATAGCGACTGGTCTAATGGTCAAATGAACGGTTGGGCACTTAGCATATGAGGCCTTTATTATATAGGATTAATGTTGGTCAACATTTTACAATTTGCTTTTCACATACGTTATCTCCTATGAGCTTCATAACAACCCCCACTGAAATGAGAACATGGGGCTCAGACTTGCCTAGGATGACTCAGGCAAACCAGGTGGTCAAATCAGGAAAGGTGCAGGAGCTTCTGAGCCAAGGAAAGTGGTTTCAGCTCTAGTGTGCTGACTTCCCTTGAGGTCACGCACGGCTTTAAGAGGAAAGAGGGAGCCCAGGTGTGAGATACTGAAGTTCGGCAAGACCAGGAAAGAATACCAAAGATGAGCTAGGCAGAGCCTTTCAGGACTACAAGTGCTGTCGGGGAGAGTTTTGATAAAATGGTGATATGACCACATGGTGGACTTTGGTGGCTCCCTGGCAAGTTACTTGGACAACTTCTTTCCCTGAATTTCTTCATCTGTGAGAGTTGCCAACAGCACCCACCTTATAATGTTGTTGGTTTGTGTGAGTTAGAGCAGTGCCTACCACATAAAAAGTGCATCTATTTTGCTTTTTTATCCAGTGTGAACACAATGTGGCTGAGGAGAGAGGTAGGGCAACTCAGATATTTCTCTCTCCCTTCAGATCCTTCTGTTTCCTCTATCTTTGGGAAAGATCAGAAAAACATGTTGATTATAGAGCAGTGATGGTGAACCTTTTGAGCTCAGCGTGTCAGCATTTTGAAAAACCCTAACTTAACTCCGGTGCCGCGTCACAAATAGAAATTTTTTGATATTTGCAACCATAGTAAAACAAAGACTTATATTTTTGATATTTATTTTATATATTTAAATGCCATTTAACACAGAAAAATCAACCAAAAAAATGAGTTTGCGTGCCATAGGTTAGCCATCACTGTTATCGAGCCTGTGTAAATCTCCTCAGGAATAATCTAAACTTGATTGTAAGCACCCTGGCCGAAAAGCGAGTCTTGAGCTTAAATGAATATTGTGATATTCAGCTCTCTTCACTGCTTAACGAGTTCCTTTAAAGAGCTTAAGAGAGGATCAGCAGGATTCTTGGATATTAAACACATCTTCTGATGCAGTATTTTAACGAGGTGCGTATAATATAGCAAGCCCTTGGAGTAATCTTCCCTTAAAGTACCCGTGAGCTCAAGAGGCAGAGAAAAATATCCCCAGAAAATTGTGGAGACGTTTCTCGAACCCATGTGTCAAATGCAAGGAAATTACAGGTGCTTGCTTCCTAACGCCTATCAGAGGCTGGCTCTGTCTCTCCTTAAAATCCCGAGGCAAACACGACTACCACACAGGGAACCTGACAGATGGTTTCTGTGCGCCGCGTGCCTCTCCAGATTCAGAAGGAGCAGCCTCTGGCTGGGTTGGTCTGTGGGCTGCTTGGTGAGCACCGAGTTTGTTGCCAGAGCTGAGGACTGAGCGTTTCTTGGCCGAAGGCCGCACGGTGTGTCCTCGGTGCAAAGGCTGTCTTTTTCTCTGAGAGCACACAGCTTATTTTTAACAGCTGCTACCAAGACCTTGTGCTGTTCGCCCGCCTCGCACCAGAGTGTGGGCAGCTAAGACGCACACATGCAATTTCAGAGCACGGGAGCTGCTTGTCTGGCATTAGTCATTAGGCAGCGGCCGCCGCCGCCTCCGGCGGCTCTTTATAACTGGGCCATTTTAGGTGGCCTGTCCTTATGGATACAGTTTAATTTTGAGCCCTTAAACTTAATTTTGTCCTTTGAATTCCTTTATAAATTGCATCATCTTATGATGGTTATTTTTTTACTCTCTAAAAAAGGAAAGGACTACTACATTGAGAGAGAGAGAGAGAGAGAGAGAGAGAGAGAGAGAGAGAGAGAGAGAGAATGAAAAAAGAGAGAGACACAGAGAGAGAGAGAAGGGCTGAGGAGGGAGGGAGGGAGGGAGAGAGAGAGAGAGAGAGAGAGAGAGAGAGAGAGAAGAGAAGAGAAGAGAAGAGAAGAGAAGAGAAGAGAAGAGAAGAGAAGAGAAGAGAAGAGAAGGGAAGGGAAGGGAAGGGAAGGGAAGACAGAGAGAGAGAGAGAGAATGCTGAGGAGAGGAAAGAGAGAAGCAGCTCGTCCCTCCTTTCCTCCTTTCCCGTGGACATTGTGAGACAGGCACAAGTGACCTCAGGGGACCTCAAAGGGCAGATGGAGGAGATGGTTTCTGTGGGTTGATTTGATAAGTTGGACATTTATTATCCCATTGCCTTAGACATTCTCCCCACTTTTTGCTTTAATTTATTCCTTGGAGTTCAGCATTGCCTTTCTCTAGGAGGCTCTTTAAAAGGCAAATCCTCTGAGAAGGCCAACCATGAAGCTTTAAACAGTTGGTAAGAGTGAAAGTCTCAGATTGCTAGTTCCCAAAACCAGCAGATCACCCCAAGCCCAGGGGTGCTCAATAAGCATACAGATTCCGGAGCTTCACTCCAGACCCAGGGAGGACTCAGAATCTCTAATGAGGTGAACCTGCACCTGTGTTTATAGAAATGCTTCTTAGGTATTTGAATAATTTGAGAATTTCTTACAGACTCCCAGACGGGCTTCCATGTCTGATTTGTTCTCCTAGGAAGAAAGGAAGGGCAGAGAGCAGAACTGTACTGGGTCCTTTGGGAGGATGAGAGTCTAGAAGGAGGGAGTAAAGGGGGCAGTGGAGGGTTTCATCAACAGTTTGCCTATCTCACAGTGTTTCTACAAGTTAGCTGTACCACGGGGGATGTGCCTTCATCTTTATTAAGTAACTAGAGGCCCAGTGCATGAAATTCGTGCACGGGTAGGGTCCTTAGGCCTGGCTGGCGATCAGGACTGACCAGGGCCTTCGGCTGCCAGCTGGGGCCTTCCTTCCCTGGCTGCTGGCTGGAACTTTTCTTCATCCCGTGCTGTCCCCTGGTGGTCAGCACATGTTATAGCAAGTGATTGAACTCCCAGTCTCCCCATTGAACTCCTGAAGGGACAATTTGCATATTAGGCTTTTATATATATAGATGTCATAGAACCACTAGGCAGTCATCCTTGTTTTCCCTTTGGCACTTCAAATATTAATGCCAGTCAACAAGCTGATACTGATTATCTGGTCTTGATATTTTGCTGGTTTGAATAAAGAGCCAGTTTATGTCAAAGAAGAGAGAGCTTAATGAATGAACTAAAAACAACACACACATGTTTGTTTAAGTCAGCTGGTGTTTCCAGTTTACCTGTAGGTGTGATAATCATGGATGGAAGTCCTGTTGATGAAACATCATCATTTTGGCTTCTGTTCCTTTCTTTGTTTCTTTATTTCTAAAATAAAAGGAAAAAAAAATAGAGTAGATTCGTGGGACATATGAAGGTATTCTACATGCTATTTTCAGTATCTGCAAAAGAAACCAAGATTAAACATTATTTATTGACTTTGCATAAGCTAACAAAAAAATCAAGTTTCTTTGTTTTTTGATAATAAGTATGTCAGCTCATTTTAGAACATTGGTTCACTCATGCTGAATTAAAATTATGATTTAAAATTATATTGTTGACAAATAAAAAAGAAACAAAGTCAAAAGCTCATGGATATCTTATTGGTAATAAGACTTTGGTCATGAAGGGAAGAAAAGCTAAAAGTTACATGTACTTACCATATGTCAGGTCCTGTGCTAGACTCTAGAGCTGAAACATGAATTAGACACAGTAGGAATGCAGAGACTTGCAGATTAGTAATTACAAAAGTTATAAAGTATAGATCTTCTCCCCCTCTCCTCTCCTTCTCTTGCCCCTCTCCTCCCCCTCTCCTCCCAGTAAAAAAAATAAAAAGAAAAAAAATAAAGTATAATTAGAATTCAATGGGGACATAAAAGAGAGTATAATGAGTTTACTATGAGGAGTATTCAGAAAAAGCTTTCGATGAAATATGAAGCTTAGAATGAATCTTGAAAGATGATGAATTGTTGGCCAGAGAGAAGTGTAAGGAAAGATGTTTTAGAGAGAAGAAGCAGGTCAGGCAAAGGTCTGAAGGTCTGGACTTGGTTGGGAAACACTAATGATTGTGACATTGTTGATGCTTAGATTTGAGGCAATGTCATACCCTGTGGCGAAGCTTGAGAAGTAGGAAGATTATAGAGGCTTTGATATCTTGCCAAGTGATTTGATTGTATCTTGAAAGCAAAGGGAAGCTCTGAAAGGCGTGTGTGTATGTGTGTGTGTGTGTGTGTGTGTGTGTTTCCTCCTTAAAGAGAGAAGTGACATGATTGGATGTGCAGTTTTGAGAACTCAGAATTAGGCTAAGACACATTGTAAACCCTTTGAGGGGCAGGCTCTTTGGTCTTCATTTTATATAAATGCCATGATCCGGAAATAAAAGCTAAGAATGATGGGCTTAAGACAGTCGAACTTTGCTTCATATTTGCTTTTTTCTATTAAATAAACATAAATGTGAGGACTCATATTTATCATCCCTATCCAACATTATAATCTTCATTAAAATCAAACAAATCACTTCATCTCTGCCAGGCCACTTTAAAGAAATTCATGCTGGAGCTTTCTGTTTATCCAGAAACAATCTAACACAATTTAGACAGAGAATTTCCTTGTAAGTTATTTGGCAAAGAAAGAAATATTCTTAGATATATTGAAAATGTAGAGCAAAGATGCATTTATGTATCCATCCATCCATCCATCTATCCATCCATCCAATCTACTCTGGCCCCCTCCAACATTCTATAAGATACTAGGGCTGCAAAGATGAATTATCTCAGCCTCTGTTCAAAGAGCGTAGAATGTAAGTTCAGAGATAAATGTATAGATAGATGGTGGCAATATTATATGACCATGTAATATCTATTGTTAAAAAATACTCTTTCAAGTAAGATAGATATATAATTTACCTTGGAAAGGTTCAGCACTTGAAATTAGAATATCAAGGTTTACGTTCCAGATACAGAATTGATTATCTAGATATTCTTGATCATGTTATTTGCCCATACTGATGGATATGCTTTAAAAAAAATTGTACAAAGAAAATAATGATTGCACCTATTCAAAAGAATCAGTTGAAAAGCTATTCAAATTAAGAGTGCAATAAAGTTGCTGCATAGAAGTACACAAAACCCAAGAACATTCATATATAGTCATATCTTGTGAGAGGCAATCCACTATTAGCCCTAAGTGTCCATGAGCATGCTTGCTAGTTATGCAAAGAGTGCAGGGCCCTAGCCTGGCCATTCTTCACCCAGGTCATCTCTCAGGGTTATATTTGCAGCAAGCTTCTTGGAGGGATGAGATAACAGCTCCACCCAGGCAAGGGACAGACTTACTTCTGCTCACTATTTAAGTGGAGACTACCACAATCTCAGTGGTCTTATGTAAATGCTGCCCACCATGTGTGCAGGCATCTGTGATGGGTCCTTTATTTCATCCTTATAGGGAGATGGAGAAGCCACATGAGCATCATGCTGACATTCTGGCTACTGCTTTGGCTGTGAATAGTAAAGTCCTTTTTCTGACCCAGGAATCTTGTGTCTTCCTCCAGCATTCTTGAAACAGCAGCAGGCTGGCATATTAGCTTGTAATGAGTATAAAACCTCAGACCCTGAGCAGTTTTTGACAGTAACTGCAGTGATGATTTTATTAATATCATAATAAAAGAGACCTTATTACCAGCAGCAATACAAATACGGTATGTAGGGGTAACTTACAGAAAAAGGACTTCTGAACTATCTGAAGAAAAATGCAATATTTTATTGATTAAAAAAGAAGACAGGCAAATAGAAAACAATGCTATGTTATTGCATAGGAAGATTGAATACTTACGAAAATCAATTCTAAAGCATTTTTATAGACTAAATGCAACCTTAATCAGAATCCAAATAGAATGCTTGGAGACACTACTATTTAGTTCTAAAGTTAATATGGCAGAACACTCCAAGGAGCTTATCAAGAAAATTCTAGGAAAGAGAAGAGAGATGAGTAGCACAGAGGTTAAAATCAGGAAGGTGGCACTGCAGCAGAGTGAAGGACAATGTGGCTTTGTCATGAGGACAATCTGAGTGTGGGCTTTGGCTCTGTCATTATAACTGTGGGACGTGGCTCAGGCACTTGACCTCCCTCAGTCTCAGCTTTCTCATGAGTGTACTGGGCTTGTAATAGCAAGTACTTGGTAAGGTTGTTGTGCGGGTTAAAGCACTTAGCAACATGTTTAGAACTTAGCCCTCAATAAATGGTGATTACTATTAGTTTTAACTGATATTTAAATGTATCACAAAGCTACTTGGAACTGGCACAACAATTCAGAGAAATGCATCAGAATCTATCATCTGTGATTTATCTACCTACCCATTTACAGAATGTAATTTATAACCAAGGAAATATCAGGGATAACTAGAGAGAACACACACACATGTATGTCTATGCATGCTGAATGCAGCACTGACGTCCAACCTTGTGAAGTTGTCACTCTATTATATGTTTGTGTATCAACATACTAACATATAAAACATTTTCATTCCTCTTTTCTGTTCACCTATGATATATCCTTTATTATGAATGTTTGCATCTATATCCTACATATGTATATTGTATGTATATATAGTATATAGACATTTACATATATACATACAATATACAGTAGGCCCGCCGAGTTATATACTATCTCTCTCTATAAAAGCCAAGCGAATGGTACACTGGAACAACCGGTTGCTATGATGCACAATGTGGCTGGCCCCTGATTGCCCCCTCCAATGTGGCCGGCCCCTGATTGCTCCCCCCCCCAATCAGGGGCGGGGCTGGCCGGGGGGAGGCTGCAGGCAATTGGCCGGAGTGGGCCAGCCAGACCCCAACCATGCACAAATTCGTGCACCAGGTCTCTAGTCTATATATATAAAAGCCTAAGCAACCAAACAACTGAACAACTGGTTGCTATGATGTGCGCTGACCACCAGGGAGCAGACAATCAACCCAGGAGCTGCCCCCTGGAGGTCAGTGCACTCCCACAGCCAACCTCCCACAGCCCCTCCCCACAGCTGGCCAACCTCCTGGGGACCCTCTGCAGGCCAGGCGGAGGGACCCCGCCCATGCACAAATTCGTGCACTGGGCCTCTAATATATAATATATAGGCACAAAATATATACATACAATATAAATACATGTAGTATACTAGTATACACACAAACACTTATAATAAAGGGAATCTCAAAGGTGAATAGAGATGAGAAACATACATGTTAGATACATGCTTATACATATACACACATACATATAATGTGTCTACTTCAAAAGATTGGGGATCAGTGCTGCATTCAATGAAAAAAATAGCCCCCCCCCCCCTTGCCAGAACCGGTTTGGCTCAGTGGATAGAGCGTCAGCCTGCGGACTCAAGGGTCCCGGGTTCAATTCCGGTCAAGGGCATGTACCTTGGTTGCGGGCACATCCCCAGTGGGGGGCGTGCAGGAGGCGGCTGATTGGTGTTTCTCTCTCATCGATGTTTCTAACTTTCTATCCCTCTCCCTTCCTCTCTGTAGAAAATCAATAAAACTTATTTAAAAAAAAATAGCCCCTCAACAGACTAATAATGCAAAAGAAAATTCATTAAAGCACACTAACCTTATTTGAGATGTAATCCTAGCCACTAGGAAATAGTTTATGAAAAATTTTCATCAAACAAGCACTTCCTGTTTCTTTGGGCTGCCAAAATCAAATGCAGGCTGTGGTGCAAAGGTTAATCGCATCCCTTTAAGGGGAAAACCCTCTAAAATCTGATTGCCAAGCATTAGGGGAAAGTGGTAAATATGTAGTAAGTTCTGAATTAAATTTAAGGCTATTTTAATTATAAAAGCATTAATGACAGCAGGAAATTTAATGAAATAGTGGACCATGAAATCAGTGTTATCATTTTCATACATAACAGAATATGACAAACTCTATAAGATTCCTGTTCTCTTTCATGTCTATTACAATTTCCTTCTATTAGTTTCTACAAATAGAAAATTACATGTAAAATTGAGTTTAACCAAATCTCTGTGAAAATCAGACAATCTGATTTGGTATTATATAACCACACTGAAATTCCATTTAATTTCCAAAGGGCTTCTCCTGGTGCCTTGAATACTAACTACTTTTCTAACAACACGTATGTAGCTCTGGCTTTGACAGCAGAATAATCCTTGTGCCGAACAATAGATCAAGATTTTTAACAGGAAGAATGAAGACGGATAGAAACGGAGGGCTTGACCCAACCTCCCATAGGACAGATTTCAAAAGCATTTTTTTTTTTTAAAAAAAAGGTCTGAAAATATTTACTCTTGCTTATCATCTTACAAAAGAATTCTTTCTGAGAAAAAGTTGAAGATTCAGATGTTAGGCCTGACAGTCTCCAAATATGGCCCGTCTGTATCTATCTCCCCTGCGGTCTCTATGAAGAATAAAAAGCCTTAAGAAATAGGTCTTATGTGCTTCAACTACACTGAGTGGATTGTTATTATAGCAGTCTATTGTAAACTGGTAATTATTGGAGGGCTTTCTAATCTCTCACGCAGATGAAAAGGGCTTTAAAATGAAATATTTTAACAGGAGGTTAATTGGTTTATTTTAGAGAAAAGGACCAAATGTAGAAGTTAAGAGAGAGGTGACCCTTGGGGAAGAATACTGATTTAGAGAAAAGATGAGAGGGACTCTGGGGTGCTGATAATGTTCTTGTCACGATGCTGGTGATAGAGTGTGCGGTTTGTGAAAATTAAATCATATAATTATAATAAGTGTACTTTTCTGTATGCCTATTATACTTCACAAAGTTTTTTATTAGAAAACGATTGCCTTAACTTTCTCTGTTAAAAATACAATTGCCTGAAATAATGTAAAAATCTCAAACAGTAAAAATTTCTAGGTTAGCATTCAGTGGAAATATTTAGATTTGGCTTTATCTTGGACACCATAAAGATAAGATTAGAAGCAAATAATAGGATACCTATCTCCCTTAAATCTGAATAGTCCAATCCTCTCCCCTAAGGTCCACCCAATGAAAGTATCCTTAACCATGCAATCCTATAGAACACTAAAATGTATGTCCTAAAGTGAATGCATAAGCCATTGGTCTTGTTTTGATTGGTCTTCAAGTTTGCAACTCTCTGTCAGATCTGTAATCAATCCCAGCACCTCACTCACTCATTTAGGCAAATTGTCTTTCTGAGCATCTAGAAATATAACTTGCTCCAGCTCCTAAGGCTTTTCACATCCAGTGAATTCTCTTCTCCTTTTTGGTGAACTCTGACCTCCATGGTATAGCAGATGGTTTTATCCCCCGAGCCTGGATTTCTTAAAAAGCTTTCTGCAAAGTCAGGCTGGGAAGCAATGCAGAGCAATAAAAGCAGCATGAAGCCGAGAATCAGAATGAGAATCCAGTAGTTTCAACCGACCTTTACTTCCCAATAGTTGTATGACCTTGTGCGACCACTTTGTAAAACGGGGGTTGACTATCTGCCTTCATTTTTTTAAAATGATTACTAAATAAGAGAATGTGTGGGGACATAATTAGTGCGCCATACACAGCAGTGCCGGAATTACTACCATAATGTAGGTTATTTGTTGTAGGCTATATTTGTTTGTGTTCCAGGGCAAAGAATTACTATCACTTTCAAAATATTTTCAGCTCTCTCCCTGTAGAGACATATTCACAGCCACATCCAAGGCGTAGAAGGGCAGGACTGTTTCTGTTCCACTTCTGGCCACTTCATTGGGCATCTTTCACCGGCAGCGTGACTGAGCTAGGCTTGCCGTGCAGACACCAAATTATGGCGCCTACCCTGTGGGGTGGGGCAGTCCTTTCCTTCCAGATGACCCTCAGAAAGAATTATGTGTTTGTCCTCAATTTGCAGTGTTGGGAGTCTCCCAGATAACCAGCCCACAGTGGGAAGTGACAGCAGCATCTAGATCATTTGAGGCATCTTGGGGCAAATCTGTATAGAAAATATTAAAGGAGCTTAACATTTTAAGCTCCAGTGATAATAGATAATGGGTCAGTGGGGCTCTATTTAGAAGCTAGGTTGGGGGAAAAGTGACTTCCTGGGATTCTCCAGTAGATTGAGACCATTAAATTTGAGGTAGATTGTTTCTTAGATCAAGAAGACATTTCTTTGTGGAAAATTATTGTATTGCCTTGGACCATCTCCATTGAAATCCCGGGGACCCCATCCCCATTCATTTCAAGCAACGTTTGAAAAAATATTCCATTTCAACCCTGCTGGAAGTCTGAGATTTGTCTCAAAGGGTTTGTAAGGTTACATAGCCCCGAGGGAGCTGGGAACTAAATTGAATTCTTTAGCTTTACAATTTCTTTACCCAGCTGGAGCTTACATATTACATTATTTACTGCACTTCGAAGTAGAAGCCTCTTTCTTGTTCTTAAGTCCCAGATAAGCCATAACTAATACTTAACGAATTACAAATGTAGAGAATAGGCAGCTTAAAATAAACATAAAGATGCTTGCAATTCTCATGGAAAAATAACAGCTCTCTTCGAAGGAATACAAGCCATAAATATGCTCATAGACCAGAGTTCTAAATCTTTTCCAGGGGAAGTCAGGTGACTTAGCAAGTTAATTATATTGCTGTCCTAGGGGCTGGATGGAAGGTCATGCGATGCCTTCCAATGCTTTCTGCAGGTCTATATATTAGAAGAATGGCACTCTCACCAAAGTAGCAATCAAGCCATCCCGTTCAATCAAGGATCGCACTTTATTACCTGCTTTAGAGGCCACAGCTCTCCAGCCAGAAGGTGGTACAATTCAGAGACAGAAAGGGGGGGGGGCAGATGGGAGGCTGTAGAAGGGGGCCTTGCAGTCAACCTTCTCCCCCCAAGAAGGGCTAGGGCATTTTCCTAGAAGGAGACCTGGGTGGGGGGTCAGGGGGTCGGCGGGGGGGGGGGGGGGGCGGGAAGTGAAGGTACAGGAAGAACTATCGAGTGTCAGGTGCAGCCTCCCTGGTCCTGGGTGGAGGAGGCAGGATTCCCTGGGCTGTGGCTTTCAGCAGTCAATCACCGGTCCCTGGTCTAATTCTGATGTCGAATGTTTCCCATCGCATCCTTTGTGTTAAATGTTGCTTAGCTGAGCTGCCTCCTTAAAGGTACCAATCTTCTCAGGAGAGAGGTAACTCATTAAACTACTTACAGCGGTTCTCAACCTGTGGGTCGTGACCCCTTTGGCGGTCGAACGACCCTTTCACAGGGGTCGCCTCAGACCATCCTGCATATCAGCTATTTACATTATGATTCATAACAGTAGCAACATGACAGTTATGAAGTAGCAATGAAAATAATTTGGTGGTTGGGTCACCACATGAGGAACTGTATTTAAAGGGCCAGAAGGTTGAGAAACACTGATTAGCACCTTAGCTAATAACTCTGACGAGGTAAGGCTGCACAGGTGGGAGTCTAAAAGGATGGTGAAGGAAGACACAGAGCAAACTAGACATGTTCATAGGGCTTTGCTTAGGGAGGGGGTCCGGGCTGGTGTGTGTGTTTGTGTGTGTGTGTGTGTGTGTGTGTGTGTGTATTTGTGGCCTCGTTGCTTGCAGGGTAGTGTCCCTCAGGGGGTAGTTATCAGGAGTCCCTACTTCAGGAGGAGCACCTTCCTGCCTTGCCTCCATTCTGCTCAAGACTCTTACTCTTTCTGGCCTCCACCTTCTCCTTATGGGTTCTTCCCTAATCCCTCCTGTCTCTGGTTCTCCCTCCCTTCTGAAGTTCACCCTGGAGCCATGGCAGTTTGGAGACAGCCCTGCTAAGCCCAGTGGGCCTCCTCACCTCTCGCTCAGGGAGGGAGCTGGTGGGTGCAGGTGCAGCAATCTAAGGGCTGGAGCAGACACCAGGAGGAGAGATGAAAGGGAGTGGGCAATGCTGCCTGGAGGAGAGAGGGCTGAGGGGTAACTGGAGGGACATTCTGGAGCACCCGAAGGGCCTTCACCTGGTGGGGGGTACCTCTGTCCTCCACCCCCTCTGAGGGTCACACAGAAGGAGGGGATGGATGGCGGGAGGGATGATGGCGGGAGCGGAGGAAGGATTGTCATCCCTCTTTTTAAAAAGAAGAGCAGGAGTGAGGGAGGGGTTTGTCTTCCCTGGGGCTATTCTGCAGGGGTAAAGTAGGAGAACAGAAAACTTGTTAAATACAAGTTAAAGTTACTGACCCCTTTTTCTTTGCATGAAATTGCATAGAAAGCTCAACCTCTCTGGTTGAACTGGTGGTAGGCAGCCAGGAAGCCATTCAGTGATTTTTCCTCATCTTGCTGAGGTTCTTCTGCGGAATCCCCGGCTTTTCTAAACACAAACCTCACACCTGTGGCACAGTGTGCTCAGTGCACACAGCACTTCCCCATCCTCGATCCCATCTGGTCCTCACCACAGCCTCAGCAGCATCATAACCTTACAGATGAGGAGATCAGGCCAAGAGAGCTGAGGGACATGGCCGCTCCTACTCAACTTCACTCAACAGGGACCTGTGCCAGGTGCTCTGGCCACAAAGAAACCCCCACTCCCCACCTTCCTCCTAGGAGGTGCCTCCAGACCTGTAAGAACCCCAGAGCTTCTGCCTTCTGGAACCTCAAAGATAAAGTCATGCAGACGTAACTGCACTTGAGACGCGTGCAGCTTCTAAAACACAAAGCTGGAGCCTCGAGCTGTTTGTGACTGAGGAAGGACAGAGCAAACGAGGTCGCTGCCATGAGGTGCTCGGATGTGTCTGACTGCTCTTCCTCCTGCACAGATGATCCGGAAATGGGCTGTAGCTGGGCCACAGGAGTCAGCCAGGAGTCTGAGAGAAGGACGCAGTGACACAATTAGGAGAAGATGAGGTGGCAGAAGAGCGGGCTGATGCGTTTAAACTAATTTAGGAGGAGAAAAGAGAGGCAGATGTGCAGTGGAAGAGCTGGCTCGGGATTGTGAAAATCAGAAAGTAAGTCAGGCAGCACCTGTCTTGTCTAATTCCAGGCTCCATCAGAAAGGAGATGCAAGCCCCACCTCTGTCACTCATTCTGGGCAGACTCTTGAGGTTGGCCTCACAGGGAACAGGAATGTGTAACTCAAGATTGTTTATGAGGATGGTTCACATCCGCTTTATCTTCCTCTCTCCCTCCCCTCCCCTCCCCTCCCCTCCCCTCCCTCCCTCCCTCCCTCCCTCCCTCCCTCCCTCCCTCCCTCCCTCATAATCTTCATGCGGAATTTGTTCCTAGGGGTTTTAACTGCTCAGGTTGTTGGCTCTCCTCTCTCCCCTCCCTGGTCCTGACTCCCTTCTCTGATTTGCCTTCCCACCTCCCTTTGAGTCCACCCACATCTTTCTCTCCTTGACGTGCTTCCTCCTCTCTGCCTCCTCATGTCTCTTTCCAAAGAGGAGAGAGAGAAAAGGGCAGTGAAGGAATTCTATAGCCGCAAGCCTTCTTCTGTAGGATCCATCATCCGGGGAAGAAGCGGCTTGTACTTTAAAGCCAGTTTTGTATTTTCTGCATGTGCTGATATGTATACAAATATTCAAAAGGAAAAAGAATGGTTGCACTGCACGGGGAAACGTGATGAAGTGTGGAAGAGTAAGTCTGGCAGAAAGCAGCTTTGGCAGGAGCGGGGATGTCCCGCAGTCAAGGGCAGGAGCCACGTGAGGCTCCCGACTACCTTTCAGCTGCCACGAACACCTTGGACCAGGCCTTTCCACCTGCAGTGGGCAGGCAGCATGGGACAAGGCAGGTAACGCAGGGCTGTTGTCCTGGGATCCCAGAGCAACAACTCCCTGTACTCAGTCTGGCCCTGTGGGCTCAGGGATCCTGCTTGGCTTGCCTAGGACATTTCTAAAATCACTCTGTCTTTTAAAACTTTATCTTCATCGTTGAAAGTATTACATATGTCCACTTTGGGGTTTTTTTGTGTGTCTCCCCCCCGCCCCCATTGACCCCTTCCTCCCCACACTCACCCCTCCTAAGCCTTTGCCACACTATTGTCTGTGTCCATGGGCTATGTATATCTATCTATATCTACATCTACATCTATATCTATATCTATATCTATATCTATATCTATATCTATATCTATATCTATATCTATATCATCTATATATAAAAGGGATGGATATATATATATATATATATATCCACTCAGGAGTTTGACCCAGAGACCAGGAGTTCGATTGCTTGCGATGACTTGTGCTGATCAGGGGCCAGCGTGGAATGAAGGAAGGCCCCGCTGGCAGCTGGCAGCTGGGGAAGGAAGGCCCTGGTTAGCAGCCAGAAGGCCTGATTGGCCCTGATTGCTGGCCAGGCCTAGGAACCCTACCCAAGCACGAATTTCATGCACCAGGCCTCTAGTGTGCATATAACTTCCCCTGCTCAACTCTCCCCTCAGAGCCCCCATCCTCACCTTCTCTCTGAAATTCATCAGTCTGTTCATGGTTCTACGTCTCTGGGTCTATTTGGGATGTGGCCTCTTACCTGTCTGCACCTTCCCAGTTTTACCCTTTCTGTCTGCTTCCTTATACTTATGATTTCTTATGTTCCAGCTCTGATGGCATGACATGTTTGAGATACAGGAACATCGGCATGGTGATAAGCATTGGCAAAGGAAATAAAACAATCTTGATGTGCAGAAAACCATGATGGTCATCAGCCTTGACCTCCCTCCCTCGTCCAACACTGCCCTGTGTCTATCAGCTTATGAATGGCATCACTGTTCTGCAATTCCTTTGCATATTCTTAATCTCTTCTTTTCTGTCATTTACATGATCATCATTCTCCGGCCCTTATATTCTACCAGTAAATGTCCCTTGACTTTGTCCCCTCCTTTTGTTCCTTGAGTCACTGCCCTGGCTCAGGCTCCCTTATCTTGAAAGATGCTGTTCTGTGATTGTGTTCTCCTTTTAATTCATCTTCCACATTGCAGATTATTTCATAAAATCTGAAATACACTTTTTGTCACCCCCTGCCCTAAATATTGTTGCTGGCACTCCAGGGCTGGCATAATGTCAACACCCCTTATGTTTTCAGTCCTAGTTATTAGCCAAGCCAGGATTTTCAGGAAAGAAAGAATGGCTCATCAAAATTATTTCCATAACAACCATGTCTTCCCTGGGATTCAACTTCTATTCACGTGTCAGCTCTTGAATTCTTCAAAGTGGCCCTTTTACTAAAATAATCTTTTACTTTTGTTTACCAGCATTTTAAAGAACCTATTCAGAGTAGGTGTACCATAAAAGCAGATTCCTTTGAAATGGAGGGAATAAAAAAAGATTTTCTGGCTTGTTTTTCTCTTGCTCTATCTTGTTTGTCTTTTCAATGTCACAACTCTTTTCTCAGGTGGAGAAGACAATTCATCTGTGTGTTTTATCTTAACAGAGGGAAGAGGGATCAAGTGAGTGGACTTAGACAAAAAACCAATGGAACCAGGAAGGAGAAAAACACATGAAATTAGTTTGAATAGATTTGTTGATAAAGCCAATCTCTAATGCCAGGCTCATAAAAACAGGCCAAGATAACTGTTGTCATGCTACTCCACAGATCAGAGAGAGATGGTGGAAGGACCACAGGACTGGCAGGCAGAAGCCTGGGCTGCCTCCTGAGGTACTGGCCTGTCAGTTAATCTCTAAAGTGGGGATAGTGATACCCACGTCATCCTATTTCACAGAGTTGTGGAAAGATAAATGAGAAAATATTTGGGAAGCCACCTAAGTGCTTTATAAATATTGAAATGGTGTATTCCAGGATCAAGGGGATTTGTTTATTAGCTTACAAAACAGAGGCACTAAGATGCATTCAAATTTCCATGAAAAAATTCAACATTGTTCCATTTGCTCACACCAGGGAAGCAAATCCTTTTACTTGTATGTGTCTACACTCATTAACTGGGGAATCTAGCCCTCAGCTGTCATCCTTCCCATCAAGATTAAGAAACGATAGCGACAGCTAGAGAAACACAGAGGTATGAGCAGGAGACAAATGTCTTCATCTGCAGTACTGTCCAGACCAGCAGTGTGCTCCTTGCCCTTGGCATTGCCTATGTAGTATCCTCAGTGAGAACCCTGAGAGCCCCTTCTACTCTCCAAAAGCCTGCCATTGTTGTTCCAAAGCCCACCACTAGACACTGTTTCTTTACAGAAGGCACTGACTTCTGCTCAAGGCCCTTTGGATTGTCACATCGAAGACGCGGAAAATAGGTGTGGAGTTCAGGTACCCATGGAGAAGAGGAGGCACTGGTTCCATAAAGAGCAGAACCACTTCAAAAGAAACCTGGGGCATCCTGGAGATGACCTGTGTCCCCCTCATTTTGACCTTGAGCTGACCTGTAGAACAACAATGCCCCTGCCCCACCCCAACTCTTTCAAAGCACAGTGAAAGTCGCTGAGTGGGGACAGAAGCACAGATGTGAGGTCTTACATTTTGCTAGGTGTCTTACTTGCAAACTGAAAGCTAAACACCATTTTCAAGATGTAGATCGGGTTTATCCTTAGAGTGTTTTGGCTTCTACAAACTTCCACCCCCAACCAACTGCCAATGCTCATTCCTGCTAACATTTTAGTGCCAATTTTTTTCTCTTATATGTGCCACTGGGGCTTTTGGATTGCTTATAACTTGGCTCAGAATGAAACATAAAGTTAGTTAGGAGGGCTCAGATCTCTGCCAGGTGCAACCAAAAGATCTACCTTAAAAATTTAGTAGTGTCCCTGGGTAACCCTGACAATCTTGAGCTTGCATTACTTATTATAAGAAAAGCCTGGGTTACCCAGAATTGATTCTTGGATTTCAATGGAAGCCTCTTTGGTCACTGATTTGTATTTTGGGCCATAGATTTACATGTTGACTTGGCTTTTATGGGGCTTGTCACTTTAAAATACTGATTTTTTGGGGTGGGGGGAGGGGACTGAGTTTGTGGAGGTTGAGGAGGGATGGGAAATAATGAAGATTAATCAGTGATGGTTGAAGACAAAAAAGAGATGAGAATTTTAATGAGACTAAATGGTTTTGCAAAGACCCAACTTTTGTGCTTCTTTTGAGGGCAAGTCAATCAAATAGGCACAAAGGTAATTCTCAGCCTTTTGATGTTTGTGACTATGAAATGCTGTTTAAAGCTGTTGACGATATGTAGGAAGAAAATGGTTTCAATGTCAAAAAAAAGAGTTAATGAAAACCCAAATTATAAGGGACCAAAATAATCGTTGCCACTATAATTAAATCAGCCACGAGTCTTAGAAAGAGCTGCCATGATCTCAAGACATGTTAAGTGCTACTTTGACATGGCAGACATTGGAGGGAGACTTGTAACTATACAAGAGGGCTAAACCAAAGATGATGATAAATGCTCACAATTAAATGTGCCAGGAGAAGTATTAATAAGTACTTTCATCAATTTCTCTTGGCTCCAAGGCTAAGGACCTATCTAGAGCCTGGTTGGTATGCCTCACTGGTTGAGCATTGACCCATGAAACAAGAGGTCGCTGTTTTGATTCCAGGTCAGGGCACATGCCTACGTTACCAGTTCGAGCCCCAGTAGGAGATGTGCAGAAGGCAGCCAATCAATGTTTCTCTCTCATCAATGTTTCTATCTTTCTATCCTGCTCCTCTCCTTTCTCTCTAAAGATCGATAAAACACACACACACACACACACACACACATATATTTTTTAAAAAGAATCTGTCTATACATTTAAAGACAACAGGATTGAAGACAAAACAAAATTGTGACTTTGGGGAAATAATTAACACTTTAACACTTTAAAAATGAATATAATCTTGCTTATTTGTCAGGCTTTGAGTATGTCAGAGCTTTGCCTTTCCACCCCATAAATAATGTACTTGATTGGCTGTTTGATTTTTTTTTTTTTTTGAAAGTAGGACAGTATAGGAATTAAGAGCAAGGGCCTTCGAATCAGACTGCTATGTTCAACTTCATCTCCCCAGTCCTTATCGGGTGCCAATCAGGCCAGCCGGCCAGGGGGAGGGACAACAGGAGGTTGGCTGGCCTCGGGAGGTTGGCTGTGGGAGCACACTTACCACCAGGGGTCAGCTTCTGCGTTGAGTGTCTGCCCCCTGGTGGTCAGTGTGCATCACAGCAACCAGTCGACTGGTCATAACGGTCACTTAGGCTTTTATATATATATAGATGTGTCTGTTACTAGTTTTGATATTTCCTCCCCCCTATGCCTAAAAGAACTTTAATTCTTGGAAGAAAGAATAGAAAGGCTGGTCTTTGGTACAGAAATCCTAGACAATTTCTTTTTTAAAAATGTTTTTCTTTCTTTTGTGTATGTGTGTGCCTCCAAGCTCTTTCAAATGAAACCTGAGTGAAAGCCAGTGAGTAAAAGTAAAATAAACATGAGTCAATATGCTCTGGAAAGAGATGGAGACAAAATCCAGGGTTATAAATCTTCCCTCTCCTCACCCCCCAGGGCTCCGCTGATGGCTCTGGCCTTGCAAAGCATAGTCTGTGCCCAGAAGTGCCATCCTCTGGGTCCTGCCCAGCTCCCCAGCCCAGCCCAGGGCCTTGCAGAGGACACTTTATTGAATGTCACATTATTATTCTCTTCACTGCTCCCTCTCTTCCATCGGGGGTGGAAGGAAGACAGTGAGGCAGACAATTACATTGCTGATGTGGGATTTTTAGAGGAAAATTGAGGGAAATTATAGGGACTACCCAGCTGTGGTGAAAACTCCTCACTCTCTTCCCATAGGACCCATTATTTTACAAACTGCTACTATTAAAAATGATTTACAGTCACTTGCCAACTTTACCATGCTGTTAGATTCACTGGAATCTTACCCAGTTTTAAAAGGAGTACAGGCGATCAAAGCGTGTCCACTCTCAAAATGGTGAGGAATTTGATGACTACTGTGTAGAGAGTTAAAATCTACTACCCCATCAAGGTCAACCTTATCTCTCCAATATCCCCTATTCTGCTTGATCTTATTTCCTATCTTCTACATCCTGTCTCCTACATCAGCTTTTTTGCACCTTGGAATTTTCTCTTACTAAAAACGTCTCTGGACTTTTGCTTATTCAGTCCTCTCCTTCCAAATATAGAGAAACCCCCCTTAAAAATTTTATCCTTACCCTTTATTTAAAGGCATTCACTGTGTTATTCTATTCACTTTCTTCCTTTTCAGTTTCATCAAGAAAGACAGACACCGGAGGTGAGTGATAATCCTATAAGACTGATCCAAACCCCCCTGGCTGGATGAGCTGGTTAGCCCCAGTGTAGACGAATCTCCTGGTTGTCTGATTATCTTAGAATTTTGAAGATCTATGGCACAGATGAAGGTAAACAATGAGATGCCTATTCAGCAGCCACCATGAGCAAATCATAGCTAATTACTGAAAGGCAGAATCTCCAGAGCTTGGTGTAAACGTTGGGGACCTGACTTTAGAAGGAAGCTATTGTCTGGTTCATTTTGTATGTTTTGCTGTAGGGGCTACTGTTCTATACAATTAACACTTAGGGCATGGGAAGTGGTTTTCTGGAGAAAATGCTCAGGGACCTCTCAGTAGTTTAGATTGCACCAAAGGAAATGTTGTCAGTGTGACAAAAGCACAAATGGAGCAGGAATAAAATGAGTCACTTCTAAGATGTACATTTAAGAACTGCAGAGTAACAGGCTACTTTGGAGGCAAAATGGATACTTTTACCATTTGGCTAGCACATTAGCTGGCTATATTTTAATTTTTTTGGGGGGGAGGGTGGGGAGAAGAAAAATTCTGAGATTCTAGCCAGATAGCTTTTAAAAAACATGGGACTATTAGGTGTTAATTTTTGGTTTGGAATTGACAAAAGAATGCACGTTGTAAATAATGTCAGAGCAGAGAACAACATTGCATTGTTCAGGGTAGGCTAGGCTATGATGCTTGCGATAGTCAGCCTCTGAGATGTTCCAAGTAATCCGCCTCCTGCTATTCACTATCTTGAAAGTCTCATTCCCTTGAGCGTGGGCTAGATTAGTGACTCACATCT
This sequence comes from Myotis nattereri, assembly GCF_964212035.1. Classification (NCBI taxonomy): domain Eukaryota; kingdom Metazoa; phylum Chordata; class Mammalia; order Chiroptera; family Vespertilionidae; genus Myotis; species Myotis nattereri. The sequence goes on from NC_138092.1 coordinate 14,982,097, forward strand.
AGCAAAAGGAATAAGGCAGAGGTGGTGGGATGCCACCTCTGAGGTTAGGTTATAAAAAGACCGACTTCCATTTTGGAGTCTCTTCGCCTTCTCTCAAACCTCTCCCTCTGGAGAAGCAAGCTGTCCTGCCTTGGGCAGGCCTATGAAGAGGCCACCAATGTCTGTGGCCAACAGCCACCAAAGAGCTGAGACTTCACAACAGCCACGTGAGTGGGTCTGGGAGATTTTCCAGCCCCAGCAGAGCCTTGAGATGTCTATAGTCTTGGCTAACATGGTGGTTGCAGCCTCATCAGGGTCCTCAGTCAGAACTGAAAGGGGGCAGAAATGTTGGGGAACTGGCTAGTATTGTAAGACATATTAATCCTGCTCTATTAACCATGATTCTTTTATTCTGATTAAAGAAGGCACATTCTAGCCTGGTTGGCAGCTGCACTCAGGACCTGGGAGCTCACCTGGAGATGCAGCCCACCCTCAGAAGACAGAGCCAGAAACCAGAGTCACCAGCCCTTTGAAGACCCCAGGCTTTGCATATCACTAAGCCCTTTGAAGATCCCCTAGTCCTTTTGCATATCTGTAAACTGCCCTTTTGCCTACTTTCCTTTGTACTTAACTATATATATAAAGGCCTAAGCAACCAACCACCTGTCAACAGTCACTATGATGCACACTGACCACCAGGGGGCAGACGCCCAACACAGAACTGCTCCCTGGTGGTCAGTGTGCTCCCACAGCAAGAGTGCCACTCAGCTGACCGACGGGCACCAAGACGGAGGGCTCACGGCTGGCCGCTGCAACCCGGAGACCACAGTAGAGCGGCAGTGAGCCTATCCAGCAGTGGCAGGCGCAGCTAGGCCAGGATGAGCAGGAGCAGCAGGCAGGAGCAGAAGGAGATATTGGACTGCCAGTTTCAGCTCGATCCCCTCAGGTTACCCCACTGGTGCACAAATCCATGCACCGGGCCTCTAGTACCTAATAAGCAGCTGGCTTATGGTTGGCTGCAGAGCAGATTTTTGTGGATCACCTGCTGCTCTCTCATACTACCAACAATATTGGAATAAACGCTCATATATGATTCAACCCTGTTTCTGCTGAATTGGCTTAAGTAGTGACAGACAGCACGAACCCATTGTTTGTCCAGTTACAGAACCATTCCTGAGATAGCACATGTGTGTTGCTTTTTGCTGCTGAGCTTGGGGAGTAATTTGTTATCTCCAATATGTATCTAATATAGTACATTAATTAACTTCCAAATCTCAGTGGCTTTACATAGTAAGTCTCTCCCCCCACCTCCCCAATATACACACGCACGCTACATTTTTGGTTCAAGTTAGAGACCCCCTGAGAAATTGTCTTCCTTGGGTAACCTAGTGATGCAGGGGCCTTCCATTTTGTGGTAGGAAGATTCCTTGAAGCACTCACAGCGTTAAGTATGCCAAACAGGAAGCGATGTATGTTACTTTGCTCACATTTCACGGTCAGAAACCAGTCACACAATCCCACCTAAGTGCATGGAAAAGTGGAGGAGCAAACGGATAATCAGTTAGAATCAAATGTTTCTGCCACATGCATAACATACAAAGTGAAATCCACTGTTCTTCTCCCATCAAACATCCCATGTTTAACTTTCACACACACACACACACACACACACACACACACACACACACACACACACACATCATATTTCTATATGTGTAAAATAGGATCAAATTTCTTCACCAAGATCTATATCATTCTTGGTAACATCTGCTTGGTATTCAGTGCTAGGGCTGTATCATTTAATTGGTTCTCTGTTAATGAGGAATAATTTCATCATTTCTATGGCTAAAAAATGTCTTCATAGATTTTCATCTGTTACTTCTCAAAACACGTGCATGTATTGAAATCAGTCCACTGAGGGAACAAAGCCTTTATCCATCAGCCCTTGCCTCACTCTTGCTGGCTCCTTAAATAAAAGGCACCCTCTTGTTTGACCCCGTTGCTTACGGGCAATAGATATGTTAGGGAGCTATTGAAGTATTCAACTAGCCATCATTCTGATATAAGAGAAAGGGACAGAAGGGAACAAGCATCTATTAAGTGCAGTGTTTGGGCACTGTCTTTGCATGTATATATTGATTTCACTGAAACCCCATAGTACCCCTGTGAAATATGTAATTATTATTCAGCTCCTATTGTGAAGTCCACTTCATGGGCTTTAAGCAGATCCCTGCCAACAGCCCCACCACATATACTCACCATGTAATTTATTGTTCTTTTTTTTCTTTTCTAGAAAGCATTTAGAGTTAACAGTTGTTGCTTTTCTTAGTAAAGATACTATAAAGATCTGTTTATAGTGTCCTTTCCCAGAAGATAGGCCATATGTAGTAAAGAGAAAAAGGAACATGCAATGTTTGCAAATTCCCTGGGAAAAATCTCTCTAAAAATATGCTAGTTTGCCTTCCATGTTTCTATTAGAGGACAGAACAACAACAACAAAATAAATATATTCCCAACGATGGGAGTGAGCTATGACGGGTTGTCTCCTTTGGTGCACCATCTCCTGCTGGGATTCTGTTAAAGGGCCAGAACTTCCTTTGCCAGGCGGTGGTTAAGGTGTATGATGGTTGCAGGCAAACTCTCTGGACCTTCTCTCTCTGACCAAATGAGTTTTCCAGGTCAGAGGCTCAGGGCTGTTACACTGCAAAGTCCTCCAGTTTTGGCAGAGAGATGGGAGCAGCAACGGTAATATCTAAATTTTTATAGTGTTTTCTTGGATGGGAAAGAAAGAGAGAGAGAAAACTTCCTTGACTGGTCTCTGGCTCCCAGAGTCCTGCAATTTCCTTCTCTCTGCACTACAAGAAAAAAAGGAAGGCTCAGTCCAGATAGAGAGCCATCTACAGTCCTGTTACTATTTCACTTTTGCAGATGAGAAAACAGAGTCTCCAAGAGGTTAAGGAGCTTGCCCCCAAACTCTGAATAATGACACCAAACCACACAGGCCTCAGCACATGTAATTTACCTGCCTGGCTAGAAGGAGGTAATCTCTTCAGGCCTCTTAATATTCCAAATGCACCATCTAAACCCAGCTGTGGCCAAATTATATGCATGTGGAAGAACCCTCCTCCCATCCTAACACTTTGAATAATTGGACGACCTAAAATTGCCCTAGCTGGCTTGGCTCAGTGGATAGAGCGTCAGCCTGTGGACTGAAGGGTCCCAGGTTCGATTCCAGTCAAGGGCACATGCCCAGGTTGCAAGCTGGACCCCTAGTGTGGGGTGTGCAGGAGGCAGCCAATCAATGATTCTCTCTCATCATTGATGTTTCTATCTCTCTCTCCCTCTCCCTTCCTCTCTGAAGTCAATAAAAATATATATATAAAAAAAAATTAAAAAGAAGTGGGATGCCAACATTGATATCCCAAACTTAAAAAAAAAATAATCCACCACCCTTCAGCTGACAACGAGTTTGGGGAACACTGGCGAGAACATGCTGCTAGAGAATTCGATCTGTCCGAGGTAAAGGACAATTTTAACTACCGACTTGCACCAGGATGTTCTGCAAGCGAAGGCGGTAGAGGGTAAAGTTTCTGTTGGACAGGTATGTCAATGGGCCTTGTTTTCTATGGATCTGCAGGCTCCTGGACATTGTATGGAACCGGGAAAGGGGAACTGAAGCTGCCCTGGGAACCAATGTTAAATGGTGTATCCATGCTCACAGGGGAACACTGTGCAGAGTAGGTTACATTAGTGAACGGTTTTCTCATGTAAAATTGGACTGTTCCTCCAAGAATTATTGTTTATCATTGGGAAGTGTGTATGCGCGCGCGTGTGTGTGTGTGTGTGTGTGTGTGTGTCCTAATAATACATTCATTTAATAAATATTTATTGAGAGCCTACTATGCATCAAGCACTGAATAAAGTAATGAACAAAAAAGGCAAAAATTCTTACCATTATGGAGTTTTTTCATTCTAGTGGGGGAAGAGAATCAAAGCAATCATTAGGTGACAGTAAGTAGCATGTCAGATACAAAGGATTACTATGGAGAAAAACAAAGTAGAGAAGGGGAAAAGCGAGTGGGTGTGGGGGAAGTTGAGTTTTTATTATTTTTTTTTTGAGGTTACAGTTTTATTTTTGGTGTATGGGATGATTCACCAGTCAACTGAGCCACCAAACCAGGGCCCAGTTTTATTTTTAATTGTTTTTAAAAATAATTCTTTATTGTTGGAAGTATTACATATGTCCCCCTCTCCCCCCATTGACTCCCTCCAGGCCCATGGGCCATGCATATATGCAAACAAGGTCCTTGGATGATTGAGGTTGCAGTGTTAAATAGGATAGTGAAGAGGTGGCATGTGAGCCCCTTGTGAGGGTGGCAGTTCCAGACAGGGGAGCAGCAATTGCAAAGGCCGTCAGGAAAGGCTGGAAAGGCCGGAGGAGAGTGGAGCAAAGTGAGAGGTAAGGCCAGATACACGAGGGAGGGGCGGGAGGTGAGACCTGTGAGGATGTAATAAGGACTGGAGCTCTTATTCTGGGTGAGATTGGAACGTTGCTGAGATTCCACCAGAGGACTGATAAGATCTGACTTATTTTGTAATAGGATCACTCTGGCTGATCTATTGAAAATCCACTGTAGGAAGGTTATTTGGAAACTTTTGCAATAATCCAGGGGAAAAGAGATGCTTCAGTGAAGATGACTATGGTGGAAGGGCAAAAAGCAGTTCAATTCTGGATCTATTTACTGATCTGTTGAATGGGGGATATGAGAAAGGGGGAGTCACAGATGACTCCGACATTTTTGGTCTGAGCACATTGAAGGATGGAGTTACCAGTTAGGGGCAAACTAAACACACAAGTTCACACATGCTAAGTTGAGATGACAACGAGATATTTAAATGACAACTGTGAGTCTGTATTTCAAGAAGAGTTCTGGTCTGGAGAAGACAGTTTTAGGCTGGATAGAGACAAAAAAAGAAGAGGTCCCAAGACCAAGCCCTGTTTTTAAAATTACATCGGGAACAAACCTTTACTCCCTTCCATGGGCAGTAGACTGGAGAATAAACATTTATATAACTTAGTTATCCAACTCTGATGCATAGAAAACTGTCAGTAAGAAAATGGCTACACTGCTTTCCCCCCCCTCTAAAATATTAGCATTTAGTTCTATAGAAGCAAGAGGCAGCTTTCTAATCTTTTGTCCCTTATATTGTCTAGTCTTTTAAGTTCCATAATAAATTCTAGTCCTTGAAAAATTTTGGGAGATAAGTAGTATTAGTAGAAGGCCATAATGAAGCTCAGAAAATAATATATGAATCCAACTCCATTAGGCAGATGTGCTATCAGCACAAGTTAGAGGTGAGGAAGTTGAGGCAGAGTGAGATGAAGGGATGTGATTGAGTTCAAGCTTTTCAAGTATGGCAGCAGGAGAGCTGGGTTTGGAACAGGTTTATTACTTTCAATATGACTTACTGAGTGCTGGTGACAGAGACAAGTGACATGCCGCTAAGGCCCCTTCCCCATCCTCAGCCTTTCCCTCTCTCGCGGGATAAGGCAGGGCTTCTCAGCCTGGGCCTATTGACATGATGGGCTGGGGAATTCGGTGTGGGAGGTTGTACTGTGCAGTGTAGGATCCCTAGCTCCCACCCATTGCATGCCAGCAGCATCCCCACCCCGTTATGGCAACTAAAAATGTCTGCAAGCATTACCCAATACCTCCTGGAGGGTAGGGTGTGTGTGGCAAAATGTCCCTGATGGAGAACAACTGGGTTAGGGTCTCCGCTCTGTTTGGACCAGATTGGGAGCAGCCCCATGGTCATTAGTTTCCCGCAGCGCTGAGTGCCTGGTATCTGGGGGCTCTGGGCTGCAAGCACTCTATGTGGAGGCTCTGGGGTCCCCGAGGCTGGCCTGCTGTGGCATCATCTCCTGTCTGGTGAGATTGGGCCCTTTCCTTTGCTCATCCTGCCCCTAAGGTGGTTGCTTCCTGTAGCCTCCATTTCCCATGTCCCCTCCCCAGTCCAGGAAAGCAAGCAAGCAAAGGCAGGCCTGCGGGCTCCTCCTCTGACCCCGTGTCTATTAGCTAAATGAGCAGCAAATGCAGGTGGCTGTTGAACCGCAGGGGGTATCGTTACACCCCTGGGTTTGACTGGATTAGCTCTGATCAGAATGAGCATGTTGAGAAGCTGATGGATATTCGTTGGTGGCAAGAAATCCTATAACCAGTCAACCACAAAGCATTTAATGAATGCCCAACCTAAATTTGCTTAGCACAGATGTGACATTTCCCACAACCCCAGATGTGGCACAGCATACATCACTGAAGAGGCATTAATTTGGAATTTTATTTTAGGTGCCTTATATTTGTCATCTTTCTGGTCCTCCCACCACCTTGCATGTGCTGGGATTGCTTCAGAAAGCCTGGCTTGTTGCTCACATTTTGTTCCAGGACATTCTATTGGAATGTTTTCTCTCTGACATGATGTCTGCCAAGTCGGTGACATTTCACTCACGATACACGTCTCTACGAGCCACCGAATGCTTGTCATTAAAGCTGCATTGACTCATTCAGCTTCACGCACAGAACCTGGCTGGGCTTGTGCTTGGGAAGTGGTCTCACGCGTGGCCGTTGGGCAGGGCAGTGAGGTAGATGCACAGACCTTCCCCAATTTGTTTTCCGATTTAATTTCATCAGTACAATCTATTCCCCATTCAGAGCGTGTTGCGATTTTGTGAAAAGTGGCTGCTCACTCTCCTACTTTTGATTTATTAGTAAGTGACCTGCAGGAGAAGGAAAGGCCCAGGGAATCATGTGCTTGGCCACTTTAAGCACTTCTGATTCTTCTACTGTATTCATTTTCTGCCTTTTTTTAAAAATTATTTTTCCTTATAGCCCCCATTTGAATCATGCAGGATACTGCTTGCTTTGAGATATACCATATCATCACAGTCACGAGGCTCTAGGGAATTTCCCCTTGCAGGGCCTCATTGGTCATGTGAGGCTGCAGAAACAGCAACTGTCCCAGCGATGCCCAAATACCTTCTCCCCCGTCTGTCTCCACTGTCTGATAAAAGTGCCCTCCTTCTGGTTCAGGCCAATGAGATGGTAAAAAAGAAACACAAAGAAGTGTACTGGGGGCGGGGGATTAGGGGGAAGCATTTTTCCTCATTGATAAAAAAGGGAGTAGTATACCAGGAGAGTGCTTTCTAACTCTCCCAACTACTCACCTGCTTCCTGCCTTTAACTGTAGCCAGTGAGATGTCGGCAGTTGTGGCAAACATCATGTGATCATGTGGGAAGGGTTTCTTTTTAAGAGAATTGCAGAGATGCCAGATCCAGCACCTTGACATAACAGGAAACCAACTAAGAGAGGCCTAAGCTCTAAGGACATTCCAGTGGTGTTTCTGTAATCCACAGCTCAAAGCAACTAAAGCTCCATCTCCCCAATTCACACACTCATTAACGGAGCTGATGCTGGAGACAGGGATCTTCTTCCTTCAAGCCTCCCTAACTCTGTATACGTAGTTCATAAAGCTCAAGAAACACAAAATACATCTACAAATGAGCAATAAGATGTGTGGGTGATGGTACAGAAAGAGACATAATTTCACATTGTGTTTAATGTATAAAAATCTTTAAAATTCACCAAATCCAGCAAATAAGGCAACAAAAACAAGGCTGAGCATAGGACCTAAAGATGAAGATTGCAATATAATCAAAAGGACAATGAGGTACCATCTCACACCTGTCAGAATGAGAATCATCAAGAAGTCAACAAAGGACAAGCGCTGGCGAGGATGCAGAGAAAAAGGAGCCCTCGTGCACTGCTGGTGGGAATGCAGACTGGTGCAGCCACTGTGGATAACAGTATGGAGTTTCCTCAAAAAGTTAAAAATGGAGCCCCCATTTGACCCAGTGATCCCACTTCAAGGAATATATACCAAGAAAACAGAAACACCAATCAGAAGGGAGATATGCACCCCTATGTTCATAGCAGCACAATTCACCATAGCTAAGATTTGGAAACAGCCTAAGTGCCCATCAGCAGATGAGTGGATTAAAAAACTGTGGTACGTCTACACAATGGAATACTACGTTGTTGTACAAAAGAAGGAACTCTTACTATTTGCAACAGCATGGATGGACCTGGAGAGCATTATGCTAAGTGGAATAAGCCAGTCAGAGAAGGATAAATATCACACGATTGCACTCATTTGTGGAATATAATGAACAACATAAACTGATGAACAAAAACAGATCCAGAGAAACAGAAGCAATGAACGGACTGTCCAACCTCAGAGGGAAGGCAGGGGAGGAGAAGAAGGGGGAGGGAGTCCACCAAAGGACTGGTCTGCATATAAGCATAACCCATGGACACAGGCAGTAGGGGGGTGAGGGCATGTGCTGGGGGGTGGGAACAGCTGGGGAGAGGTCAATGGGGGGAAATAAAGGAGACACATGTAATACTTTAAACAGTAAAGAATTTACAAATATGTATTTAAGTCTGGATTAAGGCAAACCAATGCAGAAGCTCTGAAATCCCATTCTCTGTGATGTCAATTACTGGATACTAATTTAATTTGTCCCCCGTGTTCTGCAGTCTCTTTTAGATCCTTTCCCTCCTTGAAGTCAAGCTGTGAGTGAGTACGCTCTCTTCTTATCTCCAAAAGAAACAGCATGAACTGGGAGAGTTCCCCAGAGCTCTGGCCCAGGTTCGGCCACGTCCCCTTGCCTTTCTCTATCAGGCTTGCAGTACTGAAAAGGAAGCGTCTTTCTAACAGTCGGAGCATCCCTGAAAGGACTTAGCCATTTGTTCACAATTGCTCCTCCATTAAGGGCAAATGTAAAGTCGGTAAAAGGCCTAGGCATGCAGATGGCATTTTAAATATAACGCTTTAAGATACAGAACCGTATAGGATTTGGAAATAAAAACGACATTGGACTGGCAGCTTGTACGCAGTAAGATTCATCTCAATGTAAATTTAAAGAGCTGAGATCCTAAGCTGCCTGAATCAGCCTTTGAAAGAGAATGATGAGCTCAGTGTGCTGTGGCTTTGCTACTCCAAGGACTACAAGACGCTCAGATATGCCAACTCTGAGTGGGGTAACGCACTGTGACATGTTCAGAGGAGGAACTGAATTGTACGAGACAAGAAAGCCACTGATACAGGCTTTTATGCAAGTTGATTAATAAACTTCTCAAAGGATCACACAAAAATCAACTGCTTTCTTTAGGAAAGCATACAGCAGGAGGTGAGAAACTTCCTGACTGACAGCAGAATGCATCGCAGAATGCTCTGTAGGCAGACCACTCAAGGGCATCTCGGGGAAGAGGGGAGATGTGGAGGGCTTGGGTGTTGACTGGTCCACAGAGAGACCCAGAAGGAAATGGCAGATTGCTCAACACAAGAGGCATTTTTTGGTGCCGGTGAAGGAGGGTATGAGAGCAGAGGTGGAAGAGGGGAGAGAGGCGTGAGGACATGGTGGTAGGCTGAGTAACTACGGAGCATTAGGCAGCCTGTGAAGTGTTCCAGGTGGTTGGAGTGGCTGAGGGACATCCAAGCACAAGGATGCTTTGTTCAACATGAAATGCTTTGAAATGTAGACTCTTCTCTGATCTCAGATACAGTCTGATAAAAACAAAAACTGCCTTTGTGAGTGGACTGTGTGTGTGTGTATTTGTGTGTGTGTGTGTGTGTGTGTGTGTGTGTGAGTGGATTGTGTGTGTGAGTGGGTTGTGTGTATGTGTATGTGTGTGTGAGTTGATTGTGTGTGTGTGTGTGTGAGTGGATTGTGTGTGTGTATGTGTGTGTGAGTGGATTGTGTGTGTGTGTGTGTGTGTGTGTGTGTGTGTGTGTGTGAAATTTGAGGAAGGGGCTGCATCTTACCTCTGGGTCTGCGCAGTGACTACCACAGATAAAGCCCATGGATGGCAAGGTGATAGACTGAAGAAGGGCTGGGGGCCAGGGAGGAACATGAGGATTTAAAGTCACCCTTCTCTCCAACCCCCATTTTGATGGAAACCGTGGAAAGGGTTGGAGGCTTGGGTAATACCATCTTGTGACGTGCACTGACTTGTGAGGTCCCCACCTGGGGGAAGTTGGGCATCTTCCTTGAGCTCTTTTGTGTGGCTGTGGTTTGGGCTGAGGGCTCTGTTTGCTGCTCCCTCCACCCTGGCCAGTAAGGACCTGGCTTCCAGTTGGCTTTGGCTCCTGGAAAGCCCAACAAAGAACCTCTGTAGTTTAGAAGGAGGGAGGAGAGTGAGGTGAGTGTGCCGCAAGAATTTATAAAACGTGCAATATCTGTCAAGTTAGGGGCACTGGACTCTTTTCCCTTAGATTGTCAAATAAAAAAATGACAAGAACCAACACAACAATAGCCATCTGGTGTGAATGCATCAAAATCATACCTATTATTTTTGTCAGATCAACAAAAAAATATTATATATATTTTTTTGGAGTGCCACAGAATTTTAGTAATTAGTTTATGTGTGCCATGAGGTGAAAACGGTTGCATATCACTGCTATAGATGATGCTCATTGAAGGCTAATTGTGTTGCCCTGGTGACTAGTAATAACAGCATTATTCTTTCTCTCACTAACTCACTAAAACCTTATGAAGTAATGTTTACTGTGTCTTGAATGATGCATTAAGCGTGAAAGCAGAAATGTTGATAGAGGTCCTGCCTTCATGACGCTTACACACTACTGGATATTTGGAGGTTCTGGTCACAATTGGCAAGGCTTTGTTTGTGTGTATGCAATTGTTTTCCTGACTTTGATCTTGGCAACAATCCGGTGAGGTTAGCCACTGTTTGAAAATGACCTTCCTTTTACACCTAAGGGTTCAGGTGGTTCCCCGACGGGCCCATGGCGACATCTCTAATACATGGCAGGAATACGATTTGAACCTGGCAGGAGGTGAGCGGTGCCAGCTCATTGGCCATAAGCAAACATGGGACCAGTTGGGCTGATCTGTGGTGCGGATGTGGATGCAAGGGGGGCTCTGTTAAGTACAAGCATGTTGTGACACTTGAGGGGAGATTTTCTTTTACCAGCTAATTGTCACTTACATTTTTTAAGAAGGGAAATCGTGCCTCTCGCATCTTACTTTAAAATATGAAAAACCTTGGGAAAGTTTGAGGGTGATCAGCAGCTCTTCCAGCTCCACAGGCGGAAGGGCTGTCCGTGTGATGGCCCCTCCCCAGGAGCTCCACAGGGGTGGCAATCCCAGCCCAGCATCTCACACAGCACAAGATGCCAACAACACAGGTGTGCGGCTGGGAAGGGCAGAGAGAATGGAAATGAGAGATGGACCTCAAAGCATTTAATTAGATCATTTGTACCCAGAAGGGTTGCTGATGCCACAAGAATGAAGCCAGAACAAAAGACCAGAGATCGCGTGATTCCATTTACATGAAATGTCCTGAGCAGACAAAGCCATAGAGGCAGATAGGAAACAGATAGTGGTGCCAGGGGCTGGGAAGGAGGGGAGAGAGGATGGGCAGCGACTGCTTCATGAGTAAAGGTGCCCTTTTCGGGTGAAATGTTCTGGAACTAGATAGTGGTGATGGCTGCACAACATTGTGAATATACTAAGTGTCACTAATAGTAATTTGTATGTTAGGTGTATTTCACCATCACACACACACACACACACAGTTAAAGAAATCAGCTTACTTGTTGGTTAAGACTGACTTCAATCTCCAAGGTACTTCTGCAACACACCTGAGGAGTGGGCGTCAGATTTTATCAGAATGCCCTCACCCAGAAGAAAATTGCCATCTCAATCATAAGCATATTTCATTTTTAGGAAGTCCTACCTGCTACAAAACTATTAAAGTGAATTAAAAATCGATGTGACAGAGAAAGGGAAGGGCTGTGGAGTGATCAGGATAAAAGGATCTCAGGTACCTCAGGTATGCCCCAGGCTTCTCTTTGTGCCTGAAGAGAAAGTGCGGTGCTGGGCCAGGGGCCAGCAGTCCTGCAGAGATATAAAGGTATGTTCCCGTCTAAAGCAGCGTTGCTACGTCGTCCTGAGCACGTCAAACTAAAGGGCTTGTGTGGGATACAGAAGTTATGTCTGGGTTATTCCAGAACCTGGCTGTAGAGTATTCAAAATCTAGCCTTCATGAGCACTGCCCTAGATAAACACAAATCTAGGAAATTTTTCAATTTTAAGAAACACACACTCCTATGTTCATTTAAAGTGGGAAAACTGTGTTCCATTTGAAAAGAAAAATACATGAGAAAAACCATACTACCAAAATTGTTGTTTTATAAGCAGATATACGGTAAGATGTCTTCCAATAACAAAGACCCCAAGAGCTTTGATGTGATTGCTAAAATGCAATTCAGCCACGTTTACAAAAAAGCATGACGACTGTGTACATCCAAGTGTATGCATGCGTTTCCCTTACTGCATCTGCTCTGACCTCAAGAGCACCTCGTTTCATATTAGGAGAGAGAACAGTTCCGAAATTATTTCATATTCTGGTCTAATTAATAGTGAAACAGACCAACAGGAAAAAAAAAATGAAGCGCTCCCCTTGGAAAAGGGCTCAGAGAGTTCTGATGCGAAGAGGCAGCAGCCGCTTATTCTGACTCCTGATCCACCCAGGGCACCTCAGCGTCACGCACCAGCTCCCTCGTGTGCCTCTCACAGCGTGGACGTGGACGTGCCAGGAGTGGTTAGGGCTGCCTTCTGCGGGGGCTGTTGGAGAGCTTTGTGGTGGCACAAAGAGAGATGTGAATTTTGTCCCTGGGACCCGGCAATGAATGCTTTGTGTTTTCAAAGCCCTGCTTTTACATAGCTCCCAGCCCGCGAACCTGGGAACAGTGTCTTATCTCTTATCATCAAGAAAAATACTAGCCTCTGAGGATGTGGGCTGCTGCAAGCAGTGGGAGCCTGCCTCCCTTCGGTATTGAGGGATGACGTTAGAAGCTTTCTGGAACCCGTACTGGAATCTGACTCAATGTGGGGAGAAGCCGGAATTACCCGAGCAACTCAGGGAAAACAGGAGAGCAGCAAGGGAGATAGGTGCCAAGAGGAAAGGAGTCTTTGTGCTAGACCTGGGGAGAAGGAGACATAACCAGGTTAAGACACACAAGATGTGAACAACGTTTATCTTTCTCAGAAAGTAGGGAGAGCTGGGTAAGGGGCCCAGCAAGGCTCCTTTTCACTGACGCTCTGGGGCCTATGGTTTTCTCTGTCTGTGGGAGGGGCAGGTAGTTTGAGATAAAGGGGAGGCCAGGAACACAGTGTGATGCTAAAAACTTTGCCTCTCCCTCCCTCCCTTCCTTCCTGTGGATTTATTAGGCAGCCAGGCAAATCGGTGTGCAAAGAATAGGTCTGCTGGAATTACAGGCAGGGAAATGGCACATTAGGTAATTTTGCAGGCGCCCACTGATCTGTGGTTGCACAGAAATGAAATTATATAAGGCAAAGGGCGCTGCATCTGCAGTGCCAGCTCCAGGGTTGAGCCTTCGCCTGGCTTCACCACTTTGCTCCGAGAAGGTTTCATTCTGAGTCTGTCTCGCAGCCTGCAGGTGTGCGCCGCGCCATCCCAGGCACCGAGGTGGAGTTTACTCGCCCACGAGAGGACGTTTTAACTCTCCATCTCCCCTCCAGCGTGCAGTATTGATTTTCTGCTGCAAGGAGACAGACTTTTCTTCAAAGTGCCTTTGGAGGCAGACTTGGCGGTGGATGGGGCTTTGTGAGCATCCAGGGAACACAGAATGTCTTTCTTCGTCGCAAATTGTGTTTGTGCAATTTACTAGTCATAACAAGTTCATGTTTTATTGTAAGTTGCTCAAGGAAAACCCAACAGATTGAAGCTGTTTCATCACTTGATTAGTCTAAACAAGTCTGGATAATTAGCCTGGCTAATTTATACCTATGTCTATTGTGCAGTGTGAGAGAACATTTTGAAGATGGTGCCAGTGCAAAAATGTAGAAATGATTACTCTGTAATACTTGGCGTGAGGCGTATTTCCATGGGATTTCACCTTGAACACGCAAACACCCTGTCTTTTGAAATGTGGTTGGCAAAAGTGAGGAGTATTTAAAAATTTTCTGATCTAAACCTTTTTTTTATTTTTTACAGGAGTTTATGGCATCTCTGATCCTGCCTTGCAGGCACAAAAGGCCTACCAGTAGCATCTCGTAAAGGAGAACAAATTAATAAAACACTCCTTGCTCTAAAAAAGTATCAGCCTTAATAAAGTAGAGAATTAATCTTTTGTTACTTTGAAATTAAGTGCACAGGTTCAATGGCTCCCCATTGCTTACCAAATGTAATACAGAGCCCCTTGCCTGGGCTTCAAAAGGCCTTGAATCACATACACCCAACATCTATAGGGTAAATGTGAGATTGCAGTGTAGTTTTATTAAATATAAATGCCATAGCATATAGTACTCAGATGTAGGAGAAATTCCTGAGGTCTTGAGTGAGAGGGAAAGACAGGATGCATGGACCAAAGGAGAGCTGATTTATTGATTATTGACTCATTTGAGGTATATTTCCTGAGCGATAACTGAAGGAGATGTGGAGATGACATGGTTTTACAATGACAAAGTTGCCATTGAGCTAGTGATAGGTAGATGTGGAAATGCTAACTTACTTTGGAGCACACGTTCTTTGTTTTGGAAAGGCCCAACTTTGGTGGTGCCTTTTAGTGATGTAGATGTGGGGGAAATTAGGACAGGGACCAACAAGGGTTCTTGGAGGAAGGGAACTTTGCATCTGAGGTTAAATGTTCTGTAACGTGTCTGGATGGAAATGACCACGGCTGAGGACAGCTGTTTATAAATGAGGGCCTCAAGGGAAAACACAGTTTAAGATGGTGGACAGTCTAGAGTGGTGGCCAAGGCCAGTGCCATCCTTAGAAATAGAAACAGGGGTCCGGCAGGTGTGGCTCAGTGGTTGAGGATTAACCCATGAACCAGGAGGTCAAGGTTCGATTCCCAGTTAGGGCACATGCCCAGATTGCAGGCTTGATCTCTAGTAGGGGGCATGCAGGAGGCAGCCAATTAAGGATTCTCTCTCATCATTGATGTTTCTCTCTCTCCCTTCCTCTCTCTGAAATCAAAAAAAAAAAGAAAAAGAAATAGACACAGGTTGTCAGGATCTGGCTGATGCTGGAGAACCTGCTGGCCAAGGGAGTTTTGTGTGTGCATGTGTGTGTGTGTGTGTGTGTGTGTGTGTGTGTGTGTGTAAACTCAAAGAGCTGAGTCAACAACTGTTATGGCTTTGGAAATCAAGGCCAACTAATGTGTGCTGTGAGCCAGAGTGTAAGACTTGAGGAGAGTTGCTACTCCATCCTTTCCCTGCACCCTGAGGACATATTGTCACACAAGTTCCTTGTCAGCAGAGCATGACCAGGAGTAGGCAGGGACTGCTCAGAATTGCTAGAGTGCCTGGTTCAGAGCACTTTTATTTTTGGGCAAAGTCCCCATGATGCAGAGAATGGGGCTTTTCAGAAGATAGGTACAATTTTCCAGCCCATTGGAGCACCCAACCTATCTTGCGTCTGGGAGTTTGGGGAGAGACCTTCTACTGAGGAAGGACATGCATTATCGAGGTAAACAAAAATAGGGAGATGAATTGTTCGATTTTAAAACAAAATTAAATGTGAGCTAATGATATAACCCAAGTTGGGCATATGGGTCAAGGTTCTTTGAAGAAGCAGAATATATGTATATGGAATATATCAATAAGTAGATATTTCAAGGAATTGGCTCACATGTTTATGGGGGCTGACAAGCCTAAAATCTGTAGGACAGGAAGACAGACTGGACATTTCAGTAAAAGTTGATGCTGCAGTCTTGAGTCCAAAATCCATAGGAAAGGCCAGCAGGCTGGAAACTCAGGCAGGACGTTTATGTTACCATCTTGAGACAGAGTTCCTTTTTGCCTGAGAATCCTGAATATTTGCTCTTAAGGCCTTCAATTGATTGGATGAAGCCTACACACATTATGAAAGTTAATCTGCTTTACATACAAATCAGCTGATCATAAATCTGAATCACATGCAAATTATCTTCACAGTAATATATAGACTATTATTTGACTAAAGCTCTGGGCTCTGACAGCCTAGCTAAATTGATCTATAAAATGAGCCAGCACACTGGGGAAACAGACAGGCTGCTTATCTAACATAGGAACTTCCAACTTGGTAATGGGATAATACATTTATTGCAAAACTGAGGTACCAAGTAGTATGTGGCAAGTGTCATAAAAGGGGTGCAAATAAAGTGATCTAGGGATTCTGAGAGTGGGAATTCACATATTCCTGGGGTGAC
The DNA here is from genome assembly GCF_964212035.1 of Myotis nattereri. Taxonomy (NCBI): domain Eukaryota; kingdom Metazoa; phylum Chordata; class Mammalia; order Chiroptera; family Vespertilionidae; genus Myotis; species Myotis nattereri. The sequence continues at coordinate 14,998,374 of NC_138092.1, forward strand.
CAGACAAGGACATTTCAGATAGAAGGAAAAAACCAGAACAGTTTCTGAGGAAAGTCTCAGAGGAAAGTGTTGAATTGGCATAGGACAGCATAGCAAAGCATAGAGTGTAGTGGAGCATGAGACATGTACGAGAGCGCCAGAGGACTGGAACAGACTGAATATTGAGAATTAAATGGAAAGCGAGGGGGATTATTGGAGTTTCTGAGCACAGAGGTGACATAAATACAATGATTGTATATGGGATGGATTGGTGTGCTTTTGAAAGTGATGGTGAGGAACAAAAGCAATTTGGTTGATTGGCAGTAGAATAAGAACTGTTATGGATCTGTCTAGATGGACTCTCCCTGTAACCCCTCCCCTTCAGTGACCCTGCAACCCTTGAAAAATAAAACATATGGAAGATATATGGATAGAGATGTGTGTGTGTGTATGCGCGCACACGTGTGAAGAATTTGGATAGGGTTGGTTTGCATTTTTGAAAAGTTGCTCTGGCCCCAGGCAAGGTATGGATGGGAGGGAGCAAGACTGGGAACAGGAAGTGCAGTTCAGAGGAGAAGTGCCTTGAAAGATAAATGTTATGTGAGTTTAAGTGCAGGAGAGAGCAGCTCAGGGAAGACTTCACAGAAGTTTCCTTTGATGTGGGCCTTGAAGGATGAGAGGACTTTAGTAGGTGGGAGAGCATGTATGTACAAAGCCATTTGGCAAGACCATGTGATTTGTGGTAAGAATCACAGTAGAAAATGTTGGGAGGTGTCTTGGAGAAAAATGGCAGGTGAGGGATTTTCTATGAATTCTGGTTTGCAATTGCAGGATGTGTAGGCTTGATTTATAAATAGGGTAGCAATGGGATAAGAATTGCGCTCCAGGAAGACTACTACAATAAAGGCCTCCTGGATAGACGTCAGAGAGAGGGTGCAGGACAAACAGTTGGAAGGCTAGTAGCTATTACGTGGTGAAGAGTGGAAACCAGAATTGAAGCTGTAGCAATTGAATTAAGGGGTCATGTTTTAAAGATATTAAGGAAGTCAAGTCTACAGGATACAGCAATTCATTTGGGGTAGAGTGGGAGGAGTAAAAACAGGTATTTATTTTCCCAGATGAAGTGAATGAAAATGTAGGGACATTCACAGGACTAGAGAATTCAGGATATTCACAGGACTAGAGAATTCAGGATATTCACAGGACTAGAGAATTCAGGAAGAGAAACCGTGTGGAAAGCAAAGCAATGAGTTCATCTTGAGTCTGAAGTGCTGGTGGGGCAATCTGGTGAAATTCTTTAGAACCCAACAGTTGTAAACGTGGTCTAGGTAGGAAGGAGGTCAGAATTAGAATATACATTTGATTCCTTGCTGGAGTGTAGGCTTCTTCCACTCCCTTGGGGTGGGGGTGGGGGCCATAATCTCAGAAATTTGCATAAATCAGGAGGCTAGGAAAAGACCTCTCATCTTTGGTCTATTGTTATGAAGATATTTATTTTCTGTGTCTTCTCTCTTTGTCATCTTAGTCCCTGGGCCATTGCCCAGCCTTGAGATGCTTGGTATTAAACCCCTGCTCCTCCATTAGTCACTCCATTAGGGCTTTTGCCATCTTTGGGAGCAGGTTTCTGGCTCTTCCCCAAGCCCTCCTTTATACCGTATCTGGGGGAGGGGACACTCTCTTCTTCCTCAATCACAGGCCTCCTCTCTGTCTCCTCTCCGTAACTCTCCCCCCAACGATCCACTTCTCCCTGATGGGTTTTTATGTGGGTTATCTTTAGAGCGGCTTAAGCAACCAAAGAAGTTTTTAAAATATATATATTTTTTTAATTGATTTCAGAGAGGAAGGGAGAGGGAGAGATAGAAACATCAATGAGAGAGAAACATCAATTGGCTGCCTCCCACATGCCCCCCACTGAGGACGGAGCTCGCAAGCAACCCAGGCATGTGCTCTGACCGGGAATCAAACCGTTCCCTCCTGGCTCATAGGTCAAAACTCAACCACTGAGCCACTGAAGCTGGGCCCAAAGAAGTTTTTTCCCGGTAGTGTCCAGGAAGTCCAAGACAGAGACCTATGCTACTAGGACATGGGAGAAGGAGGAGGGGAAAAGAAAAATCAGCTTTTCACTTTTTGGAATTTCCCAGAGAAGCAAGAATAAGGCAGAATTAAAGTGCCAATGTAATATCTTGCCATAGGCATCATCTCCTCTAATCCTCCAATCCGTATGAGATAGGTATTGTTATTACCATTTTACGGAAGAATTCATTCATTCAATAAATATTTATTCTTTCTGCCTTAAAGTGTTTCAGGCTCCAGAGAACAAAAAGACAGTGAAGGAGACAGACAAAAATCCAGGTGAAGACACTGTCTCAGAAAGTAAAAACCGTGCTGTGCTTGAGATCACATAATCCTTAAGTGAAAACGCTAGAACTGAACCCAGGTCTGTCTTTCTCCAAAGTGCACACCATTTTCTCATGCTACACTGCTATGGCAATGCAGGCTTACTCGGCAAAAGCTGCTTGGGCTGCTGACACACTTACCAGGGGAATAACATGTGACATCACAGGCAATCATAATAATAATTCCTATTTTTTAAAATATTTTTTATTGATTTCAGAGAGGAAGGGAGAGGGAGAGATAGATAGAAACATCAATAATGAGAGAGAATCATTAATTGGCTGCCTTGCATGCCCCACACTGGGGATCTAGCCCACAACCCAGGCATGTTCCCTGACCGGGAATTGAACTCTGACCTTCTAGGTTCATAGATCAACGCTCAACCACTGAGCCATGCTGGCTAGGCAATAATTCCTATTATTTATTGATTGCTTACCATGTGTCAGGCAATATAAGAAAGAGACTGCATGCAGTACCTCACTTAATCCTCTTTTGTTGTTGTTGTTCAAGGAAACTTAAAGTGAGTTACATTCCTTGCCCAAATCAGTTAACTAGCAAGTGAGTACACAGAATTTTATTCTAAATTTACTTTATTCCAATATGGGGCTCTAAAGAGCATGATGCTTCTTTCTAACTCTCTACTGGGGTCTTGTCTTTGGAAAAAGTAAGTTAAAACTCCTCCTTTCTCTGAGCACAGTCCCACCTCAGGCCCTGAAAGCTGGGGCGGGCAGGGAAAGAGAGTCAGTTTTACTGCCTTGCTCCAACCTCCCTTCCCCCAGCTACCAGCCTCTACTGCTTTGGGCTTCTTCAGGTTTGATTACAGGGGTTGGGAGGACAGGCAAGGGGCAGGGAAAGTCTTAGGGCTTATTGTCTTGTGGATGGTGAATGTCCAATGTTAACTCTTTCCGCCAAGGGATCCCCCCACTCTGGACTAGGCTGCTAGAGACCCTTTGGTGACCCCAGACTCTCCCCATTCAGACTTCTCAGGTGTAGGTAAGACCCTGGTCCCTGCATCCCTCCAACTCCAAAGACTGCGTGTTTTGCTTCCTAACTGATTGTTTTGAAGGCTCCTCACTTGGCTTAACATAGCAATGAGCAGACTCCCCTCCTGGCTCTCAGGTAAGGATGGGCGGCTCCTAGGGAAGGAAAGTGACTCTATCCAAAATCATCGTCATTCCCTGCCTCTGCAAACCCTCAGTGAATTTCATAGCGCCTTTTATGTAGCTTGTAGGTGGAGGGAGGGCTATGGTGGCAGAACAGTGTCTCGGCGGGTCCTGCAGAGACTGTGAGAATATTGGGAACCTCTGTTGCAAACAAAACAAAACAGGTGCCATTTAACATCCAGTTTGCATTGGCCCCAGAAATTCCTTAAGAAGGCACAAGATCTCAGTTTCTGGCATAAAAATGCCCAGGTTTAAATCTCTGTTCTTTTACTTACTAGCTCTATGACCTAAGGCAAGTTATTAACCTTTCTGTGTATCTATTTTCTCCGCATATCCATCTGTAAAACCGGGATTCGACAGCACCAAACTCATAAGGCTGTGAGAGGAATAAATGAGGCAATATGTGCAAACTGGAGTGTAATACCTGTCACGTGGGTAATGACCCCAAACTGAGAGCTGTTATTATTCACACCTCTTTCTCTTCTACACATCAACTTACAAGACGGGGGTTGAAGATAAACACATTTGACTGCTTCTGAGTTTCAGAGCACAGGTTTTAGTAAAATCCAAACTCAAGAGGTAGATACTAGATATAGAGAGGCAAAATATATGCAACTTCTTTAAGAACTATGGCTTCCTTTGCTTTAGCCATGACTCCTTTTACCTTTCAAGAAAGGCTACTGGCCTGGTTGGGCTGCTATATCTGTTCTAGTGTGGTTTCTGCCTCTTTCCAGCTGATTTGAGGAAATGTAGCATTATAAGAGGGCAGATGCCAGGGCAGTCAGACCTGGCCTCTAACCTGTGTTCTCACATGTAATAGTTGCTGGGACTTATTGCTAGTTACTTAATCTTTCCGTGCTTTTAATCTTCTCATCTGAAAAACAAAGACAATAATAGTACGTACTTCCTTTATAGAGTTGTTGTGAGGATTAAATAAGATACTGTAAGAAAAGAGCCTCGCACATGCCCTGGCCAGTTTTGCTCAGTGGATAGAGCATCGGCCTGAAGACTCAAGGGTCCCAGGTTCGATTCCAGTCAAGGGCATGTACCTTGGTTGCGGGCACATCCCCAGTAGGGGGTGTGCAGGAGGCAGCTGATCAATATTTCTCTCTTATCAATGTTTCTAACTCTCTATCCCTCTCCCTTCCTCTCTGTAGAAAACCAATAAAATATATTTTTTTAAAAAGAGCCTAGCACAACCATAGGCTCAAAAAAACTGGTAGCAATGATATGGTAGATGGCGCTAAGGCTTGGTTATGGATCATGGATTAGAAGCAAAATCTGTTTTCACTTATTATCAATGGACCCAGATAGTTAGAACTAATCTCCCCAAAGTATGCTAGATATTGTTACAGGAAGTGTTGAACACATTAGATTATGAACACTTAATCTAAAAAATAGATATAATAATTGGTGGTGAGGTGGAAAGTGGGCTGGCTGGTTCTTCAAGAAAGACCCATTTCATCTCATTCCCTAACTAGTGTTAGAAACAGTGAGGGATCATGGGTGTTAAGACTCCTCTCTGAGAGCAGGGGAGTTCTCTGCTTTCCTCTCAGGTTTTGCCAAATGTTTTTGCACCTTCTCTTCAAAGTGCAATCCTGTTAGTCTCAAATTCATCTTAGGGTGTCCTTCCCCCATTCCAAGTCCTTGGAATGTATCAGACCAATGGCTTACTCCAGTTCAGATTAAGATATGCACTTTGTGCCTACTATTATTTGTGTCAGTTCTTTTTAATATATGTTCCTCTCCAGGACAGAATGAAACTGATTTTGGGACACTTGATAAGATGTGTTTCAAAATTAGCCAGTACTGACTCCAGGGAAGAAATGGAAGCATGGGAGTGTTTGGTGAAGTAGAATCAAGCTGATGTGCAGGCAAACTGGAAGGAGAGGAAGGTGTGATCAGTGTGTGATGCCTTTCCTAACTAGGATTTTGGAGGATAAATTGCAAAGGCAAGATAATAACGCAGGCATGCAGTAATCAATATAAATGAATCTCAGCTAATCTAAAAATTGAACGATGTGTCATTCACCCCAGGCTTTAACTCAATTCTCACATTTCCTCCTGGTTGCATTGTTGTCTCCACTTCCCCTCTGATTCCCTTACTTCTGTCTCCAGTTTATAACTGCTCAAATGTCCCGTGAGCTGTTAATGGAACATGGCCGCTCTGGCCTTAAACTTTGATGATAAAAGATTTCTATCCTTTCTTTGGTATTTCCTACTGATGCTCCAAGGAACCACCCAGATGAATCTCTGGCCCTTAGGCCACACAGCAACACTGATTATCTTGGGACAAAATCCTACCCGGGTCTACCTTGGCCTCTGTAAAGAAGAATTGGACCAGGTTTCTTGCCTCCTAGTTCAGTGTTTTTCCTCACACACACTGCCATGTTCCTCTATAGCAGCGGTTCTCAACCTGTGGGTCGCGACCCCTTTGGGGGTCAAACGACCCTTTCACAGGGGTCACTTAAGACCATCGGAAAACACATATATAATTACATATTGTTTTGTGATTAATCACTATGCTTTAATTATGTTCAATTTGGAACAATGAAATTGGGGGTCACCACAACATGAGGAACTGTATTAAAGGGTCGCGACATTAGGAAGGTTGAGAACCACTGCATAGGCCTGGCTGCCTGGTTTCTGTTTGTGACTGAGGACTCTGTTTCATCTTTTGGTCATGCCCTCTGTAGAATTCTATCTTTGGCTCTACAGACTCTCAGACAGTTGCCCTGAGTAGTGATATGACAGCACTTGGGGGCGATCTGTCTGTTGCTGCTCTTTCTCAGCATTTCTCTAGCTAAGTAACCTGATTTGAGCTCAGCCCTCGATATACCTCTTAGGATTTCCTCCTGCCTATGTTGTTTGGGATCAGTCGATTCAGTTAACTTTCTTAACCCTAAGAGTGATCAATAAATGTCTCTAAAAGCCACAGAAGAGGCCTTCGCTGTAGAGGAAGAAGATACAGTTTTAGTGTGATACTGATGCTGGTTTGGGTAAGTTTGTATTGACGAGTCAGAATGAGGGTGTGTAGAGCACATTAACTGGACACTGGGAAATACGGCTGACTGTTTTCAGGGGTCACTGTCACTCAGTCTACATTGGGAATCCATGGATTTTCAGCAAAAAATAGTACTTCTTACCAGACTCTATATTGTACATTTACCCAACCCTATTATTAATAAAAAGACCTCAGGCCCAGTCGGCATGGCTCAGTGGCTGAGCGTCGACCTCTGAACCAGGAGGTTACAGTTCGATTCCCAGTCAGGGCACATGCCCGGGTTGTGGGCTCCATCCCCACTGTGGGGTGTGCAGGAGGCAGCTGATTAATGATTCTCTCTTATCATTGATGCTTCTATCTCTTTCTCTCTCCCTTTCTCCCTGAAATCAGTAAAAATATATTAAAGAAAAAACCCATTATTTAGAAAAAAAGATTTAGCCTGAAAACTATTCTCCTAGCTTCTGCATTTGCTAGTGAAGGGGAGAAACCTGGTGGAGTGGAGAAGATTAAAGACAGAAGAGTGGGAGGAAGGGCTCACTGAAGAAAGGAATTCTGGAAGGTGGCAAAAGAGAATGGATTTGGTTTTAAAGGTGAGAGTCATCTCAGCTCTAAGAAAGAATCGAAGAAGGTGATGTATAAATATACATGTATTGATATCAATTGCTAAGGCTTTGCAAATATGTTCAGAGTGAAAAGAATAAAGGAGAATATACTTCCCAGGGCCTTTATCTGCCCTGTGAAGCAAATGGCACAGGCAGGCTTAAACAAAAGGGATAGTGTAGGGTAGAGTCAGAGATTTGAAGCAAGTAGTGAAAATACAGGAGTTCCATGAGGGAGAGTGTGAACAAGAGCAGTCCGTGGACAGAGAAAAGAATGTTATAGACCTTGATGATAAGCCTGAATCATTTAGGAGAACTAGAATATTAACTAAACCCAAACATAAGAGCTAACAGTTTTTAATGCTTCCTGTATGTCAGGCACCATGCCAAGTGCTTTACTTATACGGCCTCATTGAACCAGCTCCGTTCTCTCCTTTTAGAGGTGAGGAAACTAAGACAGAGAGAGGTCTTGCTCCACTTCACGTACTTTTTTATGTTGTTGTTAATCCTCATCCAAGGATTTTTTGTCCATTGATTGTTTTTAGAGATAGTGGAAGGGAGAGAGAGAGAAACATCGATTGGTTGCCTCCCGCATGCACCCTAACTGGGGCCAGGGATTGAGCTTGCAACCAAGGTACATGCTCTTGACCAGAATCGAACCCATGACCCTCCAGTTCCATAGATTAATGCTCTATCCACTGAGCCAAACTGGCCAGGGCCAGGTACTTTTTCTTACTTTTCAAGTTCATGTACTTAGAAAGTGGCAGCGGTGGGGTGATTTTCAGGCCTGTCAGACCTCAGTCAGAGCTCTGACTGCTATAGAACACTCTTCTCTCAGCTGCTTTTCTCACCAAATATCCAGGCGTGCTGTGCACAGGGACGTGGGAAACTCCAGAGCCCAAGTTATCTTTTCACAGCGTCTCCTGAGCTGGGTTGTACAAAGAGCATTAGCCTCCCAGCACTGAATTTGCTATCAATCAGTGTGGCCTCAGGCAAGACACTCCCTTTCAGGAACAGTGGTGAGCATATCAGATGACAAGCAGCAGAGATGAACCAATTGATTAGAGCCACTTGGTATTGTAGTTGAAGGTACATGGGATTTAGAAGTAGAGCACCCAAATTTCGAATGGATCGGTCACTTTTCAGGTAGTTTATGGCAAGTTACTTAAACTCTGTAGGGTAGTCCCCTCTCCCACCCCGCCTCCCACACACCACCTACAACCTGTGACTTTGCTTCCTGAGGTTTGTTTCCTGCAGTCAACCATGGTCCAAAAATATTAAATGGAAAATTCTAAAAATAAAACAATTCATAAGTTTTAAATTGTACACCATTCTGAGTAGTGTGATGATATCTCAGACCGTCCTGCTCTGTGCCACCTGGGTTGAATCATTCCTCTGTCCATCACCTCCACACCGCATTCGCTCCCTGCCTGATAGTTAGTAGCTCTCTAGGTTATCAGATCGAGTCCTAGGGTATCACAATGCTTGTGTTAAAATAACCCTTATTTTACTTCATAATGGACCCAAAGCACAAGACTAGTGATGCTGGCCATTTCGATATGACAAGAAGAGGCTGTAAAGTGCTTCCTTTAAGTGCCAAGGTGAACATTCTTGATTTAATAAGGAAAGAAAAAAAATTATATGCTGGGGTAGAAAAGATCTGTGGTACAAACAAATCTTCTACCCACGAAATAAACTAATTTAAAAATTAAACTCCACGACAAGTATATACATACATCATGCACCATTTAATGATGGGGACATGTTATGAGAAGTGTGTCATTAGGCAATTCCATCATTATAAGAACATCATAGAGCAGTGATGGCGAACCTTTTGAGCTCGGCGTGTCAGCATTTTGAAAAACCCTAACTTAACTCTGGTGCCGTGTCACACATAGAATTTTTTTGATATTTGCAACCATAGTAAAACAAAGACTTATATTTTTGATATTTATTTTATATATTTAAATGCCATTTAACAAAGAAAAATCAACCAAAAAAAATGAGTTCGCATGTCACCTCCGACACACGTGTCATAGGTTCGCCATCACTGTCATAGAGTGTACTATACAAACCTCGGCTACATGGTATACCGCTATGCGGTCCATTGCTGACTGCATTATGTGGTATGTCACTGTATAGAAAAAAACATTGCACACACAGGGTTCAGTACTATCTGTGGTCTCAGGCATCCACTGGGGGTCTTGGAATATACCCCTTGCAGATAAGGGGGGGACTACTATACACACTTTTTCTTCTCACTTTGCACATGGGGCTGGAAATGGGCTCCTGGCAGGAAGGTGATGAGAATGAGAGACACTTCCAGTAAAGTATCGGCAGAGTACCTGGCATACAGCGGGTGCCCGGATCTTCGTCTTCACATGCTCGCCTTACTGTTCCTCGGTAGACGGGGGAGAGCCAGCTTGCCTTTGTCTCTGCTAAGGCAAGCCAGTGTCCCTGTGCGTTCCTGCCTTCTCTCAGTCGCATGTGCACCAGTATTCCCGCCTGGAGGAGACCTTGCCCCTCCCCAGGGACACTGGTTATGGCAAAGGCATTTCGTTCCTCACAGCTGGAAGGGTGCTACTAAAATCTAGTGGGTGGAGGTCAGGATGCTACGGGACATCCTCCAATGCACAGGACGGTCCCCAACAACAAAGAATTCTCTGGTCGTAGTACTGACATCCGGAAACTCTGTTGAAGGAGAAAGCGCTGCAGGCATGAGGCCAGGAGGAAGGAATGGTGAGAGGAAGGAGAGGGTATTTTCCCTCTTGGGTGTGTGGCCAGGGGCAGCGAGTAGAGCTCTACAAAGGAAGGTCCTGTCAGTGAAATAGAAACAGACGAGGTCAGTCAGCAGGGCGAGTGGCCTCGGGAACACAGCTGCCTCCTCTCTTTTTCCTCTTCCACATCTGAGGAGAGTGGCTGTGTCTGAAATCTCGCTGCCACTTGTCCTGGTTAGGGAACGTTGCCTGAGGACTCTGCGCTCAACATGGCCCGCTCATATCGAGATCGTGACCACTTTTTCTGAACTAAAAATTGGGTCACCCGGTGAGTCAAGTCTGAGTGGGAAGTGCAGTCGGCTCACATTGCTACCTAGGACGTAATAATAAACAGCAGGAGTGACATATGCAAGGTGTGACTATAAGATGGTATTTTCTACATGCTAAACATAGGTACATGTGGCCAGAATTTTAGGTGCCGAATCAGATAGAAGGCTTCTTGGGGGCAGAGTCCCCGGCTGTTTTGCTCACTTCCTGGCACATATATCAAAGAAAAACCACACACACACACACACACACACACACACACACACACACGCTGGAGCTCTGAGTGAAAATTTCCGTTCTTTTTTCTTTGCAAATGTAAAACATATGCAAGAGCTGAGCGTTCAGATTAATTGGCTCTCAGAATAAAGAGGGAAAGTGATATGTGTGGTTGAAATCATTACAGTAAGTCACCACTTAACATCGATGATAGGTTCTTGGAAACTGACTTTAAGCAAAACAACGAAGAATAACAAAATCAACGTTATCACAGGCTATTGAAATAAACAAGAGTTAAGTTCCTATGGCAATTTTTTTTTTATCACAAAAACGTCACCAAACTTCTGAAGTCCCCAAACACTTATAATATTAAACACTAAAATAAATGTGAGCCATACGCGCATTTAAGAAAGATGAATAGAAATGAGTGCAATGATTATTTTCCAACCCGCTTATTCCAGATCATGTTCAGCGAGTGGCCGGAACTTCTCCCTGCAGCTCAGGGTGGAAGGCGGGCACCCACCCACCCGGGCCAGGACGGCCACTCACACCCACACCCGCACTCACTCAGCATGGGGCATTTTAGACATGCCAGTTCACCTCACATGCAGACATGGGGACAAAGTGCAAACTCCACACAGACAGTGGCCCCTGCTGGGAATATATATTTTTTCATCAGTGTTACAACTAAGTAACATTGAGGAACTACTATACATGCTACTTGACAATTCTGACTAGATACATTTTAGATCAGCTTTGGTACACAGAAAGTTCTGCCTTTGATGAAAATAAAGTCTGAAGAACAACTCCTCCTTCTTAACAGAATGCTCCTGGCCTCGTGTGTGTGTGTGTGTGTGTGTGTGTGTGTGTGTGTGTGTTATCTCAGGATGGAAAACATTTGGAAAGACCCTATGATTCATTCATGACTTATCTCTCAGAATGAAAGTCTTCGGAAATGTACATCTTCTGGGTCATACATGAATGTGCTCTTTGGTTTTGCTACTTTTACAGATAGGCATTCAATAAATAATTATTGAAGTAATAGAAGAGGAAGCTACGAGATAAGGCATGTAAAGAGGTCATCAGAGTGCCTGACTCATAGTAGTTGCTCAATAAAAGACAGCTGCGTGGATTTGTAAATGATGAGATGCTGGCAGCGAGAATATTAAGAGGAATGTGCCTAGGATTCCAAAGACAACACTAGAGATGGGTATCTAGTAGCTCCTGAAAACACCTTCGCCCCCTTGGTAAAAGGCACTGAGGGAACGGACTTTATTCCTCTCACACTGAACACTGACATGATGCCAACAGTGTGGCCTTCGATTACAGGGATGAAGACAAAGGCATATACCAAGCATGGCTGAATAGAAAGTTCTTACTCCTAACAGCATCATGGAGCCAACACACCAGCCCTACCCTATTTACTCCTGACTTGTGGTTCTGTGAGAAAAATAAAACCCCTTGTTGGATAAGCTACGAGGTTCTGGATTTGTCATGACGTGCAGCCAGACCGAACCTTTATAATACAGCTTTCATTATAATACAGCAGGAACAGCCGCCCACCTAGATCCCACTGCTAGCGGGTGGCATTTTGAGGTGGAAGAACAAAGATTTTTCTCTATGTGTCCTTTACATTTGCTTGCAATTTATATTTTTGGCAAGTGTCAAGTCACAGTTTGATTGATGTTATACATAACATGCCATTTCTTGAGCTGTTTTCTATTTCTCATCTCACATTCTCTGTGCCCATTCATGATGAAGAGGAGGACGATGTTCATACCCAAGTTACAGAGCCCACTCATCTCAGGGGTTTGAGCCGCCAAGAGCCACATAACTCCACTGCTGGAACCACCCTACAGGCACTAAGGAGGTAGGGAGGGACCGCCAGCCCTACCTGTAAGTAAAGAGGTGACCTAGTCCAAGGGCTCCTTAGAGATGCATCGAGGACTTGTTGAGGGGCGTGGGTTTGCAGACTGCTAAGAAGGTCAGAATTCATCTTACTCCCTCTCTCCCTTCCACTAGGATTTCTCCATTTTGATCTGTGTTGTATAATGTACATTTAAAAAAAAGAAAAAAAAAGGGTTCTATGGCTAGAAAGCCCTGATCTACAGGTCAGGAATATGAAGACCATAGAGGTTCATCAAACCTTGTTAAGCATCCACTATGCACAAAACATCACTGCAGGCAGGTCTGCACAGTACAGAAATCTAGGAGGCAGTGCCCATACACAATAATGTGAATGCCACCCCGGGGTGGTGCCCTGAGGCAGCTCTAACTGCAGGTGCCAGGCACACATGATGAGTAAGGCCGTGTTCTTACCTTAAGGCACTAACGTTGTGTGTAAGGAAACAATGTGACAGACACACTGTGGTGGCCGTGTAAGACGGCAGAATGAAATAAACAGAACAGGTATCAACTCAATATTATGGACAAAAAGGCATACCAAGGGGGACGGTATCAGAAACGACTTTGTACAGAAACCAGTATTTAATTTGGACCATGGGAGCACGCTAGACCCATGTATGAGTTAGTGAAGACTCGTAAAGCTGAAATGAATCAACATTGAGCATAGGGGATACAAGTGTTCTTAGCTCCTATTTCATCAAAACCTCATATGAAGCAAGGTAATTATCCCCATTTCAAAGTGTACGACGGTCTAAGCCAGTGATTCTCAACCTTCTGGCCCTTTAAATACAGTTCCTCATGTGGTGACCCAACCATAAAATTATTTTCGTTGCTACTTCATAACTGTAATGTTGCTACTGTGATGAATCGTAATGTAAATATCTGATATGCAGGGTGGTCTTAGGCGACCCCTGTGATAGGGTCGTTCGACCGCCAAAGGGGTCGCGACCCACAGGTTGAGGACCGCTGGACTATGCTGTATACTTGAAACAAATACAAAATAATATTGAACGTAAACTGTAATTGAAAAAAAAAAATGTTTAAAAGAATACTTTAAGAAAGCATTCCAAGGCCTTACACATAATAACCGTGGGATACAGGATTCAAAATGAGATGCATTTGCTCTCAAAGCCTGTGCCCTTTCTAGGTTCAACCTGAAATAAATGGTGTCAGAACGCGGGACTTGGGTCAAGAGCAATTTCCTCCTGTTGGGAGGGTGTAGGCGAGTCCCCTCTACCGATGTCACTGCTTGCAGAACAGCGGCCCCTGGTGGCCTCCAGGAGAAGCTCACGAAGCATTTGACAGTCACTCTCTGGTAGAGTGAACAAAAGGCAGGTAAGAGTTTTCTTTTAAAAAGCCAGGAAAAATTTTTAAAAATCAAATTTAGTTTTCTCCTACTACAGAAGTTTCAAATAAAACAAGACTGCAAAGGAAAACTCCCTGTCAAGTTGGTGTCAGTAATTGTTGGCCAGCATGCTCTGTCTTACAGGGATCTGTAGGGTGGAGATAAGTAGATGGGGCCATTTGCATTGCTTGTGATTATTCCACCAGGATTTGATGTCCTTACAGGTTAGCTCCAAAGAAATAGGCAGTGTGTTTGGAGAAATCCATACCCGAAGTCACGTTAAATGCCTATAAATGACGCCTAAGCACCATCGTGCTATTACGGTGGTTATTAGTAGCAATCAAGTGTTTAAGCCCCGAAAATTGCCCCATCAAAATTCAAGCCAACGGCAGACAAGACAATAGAGAAGATGTATATTCTTACGTTAATAAGACTGTATGGGACCTTGTCTTTCCCCCGGGGGCCTGGCTGAGCTGTGAAATATATCTTTGGCCAAGTATTTGTTCCCACTATTTCGCTCCTCCACTAGTTCCGCTCTAGCACTTTGCCAGGCACACTTTCTCCTCCTGACATCAAATGGACCCCAGGCAATAGGAGAGAGGCCGCTAAAAGGAGATTTTGTCCAGAACAAGTAGGAAGCCACTAGTCACTGATCCAAATAAGATCCTCCTTAGAAAACAAACAGTCCAATTAAAAAAAAAAAATGGGCAAAGGACCTAAATAGACACTTCTCCAAAGTGGACATACAGATGGCCAAGAGACAGTTGAAAGAATGCTCAAAGTCACTCATCACCGGAGAGAAGCAAATTAAAATGGCAATAAGGTATCACCTCACGCCTGTCAGAATGGCTACCATCAACAAATCAACAAATGACAAGTGCTGGCAAGGATGTGGAATAAAAGGGAACCCTCGTGCACTGCTGGTGGGAACGCAGACTGGTGCAGCCATTATGGAAAACAGTATGGCGTTTCCTCAAAAAAATTAAATATGGGCAGCGCCCTCCGCGGCCCCGGCACTGTCTCCTGTTCAACAGCATTTGGACGGCACCGCCCAGGGCCGCCCCTGCTTCCAGCCCCCGCCTCCCTCCCGGTCCCATCCGGTCTCCACCTTCAGACCCACCTGCGGGCCCGGCCCCCTCACGGGTTTCCCACCTTCACCCCTGATGCCGACAACCCTGAGCCCCACCTTCGCCAGAGTCACCCCCCGAGGTGGAGGCTGCGCCCCCCGCCCGCCCCGGCCTCTGCGGCCCCACCCCTACCTCTCCGGGGGCTCCTGTCCCCCCGCGACGGGGCGGCTCCGAGGGCGCGGGCCCCACACCTACGGCTCCGGGGGCTCCTGTCCCCCCGCGACGGGGCGGCTCCGAGGGCGCGGGCCCCACACCCACCGCTCCCGGGGCTCCTGTCCCCCCCCGCGACGGGGCGGCTCCGAGGGCGCGGGCCCCACACCCACCGCTCCCGGGGCTCCCGTCCCCCCCCCGCGACGGGGCGGCTCCGAGGGCGCGGGCCCCACACCCACCGCTCCCGGGGCTCCCGTCCCCCCGCGACGGGGCGGCTCCGAGGGCGCGGGCCCCACACCCACCGCTCCCGGGGCTCCCGTCCCCCCGCGACGGGGCGGCTCCGAGGGCGCGGGCCCCACACCCACCGCTCCCGGGGCTCCCGTCCCCCCGCGACGGGGCGGCTCCGAGGGCGCGGGCCCCACACCCACCGCTCCCGGGGCTCCTGTCCCCCCGCGACGGGGCGGCTCCGAGGGCGCGGGCCCCACACCCACCGCTCCCGGGGCTCCTGTCCCCCCGCGACGGGGCGGCTCCGAGGGCGCGGGCCCCACACCCACCGCTCCCGGGGCTCCTGTCCCCCCGCGACGGGGCGGCTCCGAGGGCGCGGGCCCCACACCCACCGCTCCCGGGGCTCCTGTCCCCCCGCGACGGGGCGGCTCCGAGGGCGCGGGCCCCACACCCACCGCTCCCGGGGCTCCCGTCCCCCCGCGACGGGGCGGCTCCGAGGGCGCGGGCCCCACACCCACCGCTCCCGGGGCTCCCGTCCCCCGCGACGGGGCGGCTCCGAGGGCGCGGGCCCCACACCCACCGCTCCCGGGGCTCCCGTCCCCCCGCGACGGGGCGGCTCCGAGGGCGCGGGCCCCACACCCACCGCTCCCGGGGCTCCCGTCCCCCCGCGACGGGGCGGCTCCGAGGGCGCGGGCCCCACACCTACCGCTCCCGGGGCTCCTGTCCCCCCGCGACGGGGCGGCTCCGAGGGCGCGGGCCCCACACCCACCGCTCCCGGGGCTCCTGTCCCCCCGCGACGGGGCGGCTCCGAGGGCGCGGGCCCCACACCTACCGCTCCCGGGGCTCCTGTCCCCCCCGCGACGGGGCGGCTCCGGGGGCGCGGGCCCCACACCTACTGCTCCCGGGGCTCCTGTCCCCCCCGCGACGGGGCGGCTCCGAGGGCGCGGCCCTTCCCGAGGCGGCGGAGCAGCTGAGGGGCTGAGCATCTTCCAGAGGCGCCTCCAGCGCGGGCCCTTCTCCCCCAGGACGTGCGGAGCCTCCCGGGTGAGGGGGAGCTCAGGGCCTGGCCGCCCCCGGCCTGGAGGGGAGCCTGGCCCCGGCCCTTGGGGAGCCCCGGCCCTGGTTCTGCCCCCCAGGCCCTCGGCGCCGTGACTTCCTGCAGAACCACTTCCGGGCAGGAGGGAAGCTCATCAAGAAGAGGGGCGACACCTGGCCCCCCTCCAGGCTGCGCCCCGGCTGGGCTGGGCGAGCATCTCTCCAAAGGCTCGCCCTCCAGCAGGACCAGGAGCCCGTGGAGCCCGGAGGCCTGTGAGGGGCCCCTCTGCCCCCCTGGGGTCTGGCTTTAACCTGAGCCTCTTCCCGAAACTACTGGCCATTCTTGTAACCGCCCTGAAGGCCTCTCCCATGCACTGGGCCAAATGAAACAATAAAGCTTTTTGCAGCAAAATAAATAAGTAAATAAATAATAATCATGGAGCTGCCATTTGACCCAGTGACCCCACTTCTAGGAATATATCTTGAGAAACCCCAAACGCCGATCAGAAAGAATGTATGCATTCCTGTGTTCATAGCAGCACAATTTACAACAGCTAAGACCTGGAAACAGCCCAAGTGCCCATCAGTAGATGAGTCGATAAAAAAGCTGTGGTACATCTACACAACGGAATACTGTGCAGCCGTAAAAAGAAGAATCTCTTACCCTTTGAGACTGCATGGAGGGACCTGGAGAGTCTGATGCTAAGTGAAATAAGTCCGTCAGAGAAAGACAAGTATCATGTGATCTCATTCATATGTGGAATCTAAGTAACAAAATAAACTGATGAACGAAGTGGATCCAGAGACATGGAAGCATGGAACAGAGTGTGGAATCTCAGAGGGAAGGTGGGGAAGGGTCGGTGGGTGGGAGGTAATCAACCAAATACCTAGTATGCATTTATGCATAACCCATGGACACAGGCAATAGGGTGCTGAAGGCCTGGAATGGGGGGGGGGCAGGCTGGAGGGGGGTCAATGGGGGGAGAAAGGGGACATATGTAATACTTTCAACAATAAAAAAATATTTAAAAAAATAATAAAACAAAACAAATAAGAGCCTCCTTGTACATGTTACCATGGATCCCTGAACTTGTTTCAGCAATTAGTGCATTGGTGATTACTTAATTATTTTATGTCTGTTCTTCCACTATGAGGAGATCGATCTATTATCTATCTATTATCTATCTATCTATCTATCTATCTATCTATCTATCTATCTATCTATCATCTATCTCTATCATGTTTCCCAAAGCCTAGAAGAGTGTTGAGCACATACTAGGTGCTCAATAAATATTTTTTGGACTGATTGTCTAAATGACAAACATTCTGAAAACATGGTTTCAAGTTCGGACTTTGTGGCTGTGTGATGGCCCACCTAAGTTCTTATGAGGATCAGATGAGCTAGTGTGCTCTAAAATAGCACCTTTGAGTACTTAATTTCCAAAATGTGACCTGTTAAAGCCAGTGGTAACAACGGGCCCTCTGTGGTCTTTGGTTTGGTTCAATTTTTGATTGCATGCCTATAACAAGCAAGATAGAGGTGTGGACATTGCCTAAGAGTCCCAGAAAAATTAGGCACCACCTCTTTTCTAAAGGAGATTTATACAATTTGATCAAAGGAGATGAGAATAAAACAAATATGAGAACTGTTAGCAGCTAGGGGATGGGGACACTGGCTTGGTTCAAGGGGCCTGGGCAATAGAGCCCAGTAAAGGGGAGGTGGAGGGTCATCTGCTCAGGGATTGTATGGACGGAGAAGACTCAGGAAGGCGAATCTACAAAAGAAAACCTGGGGCTTGGTACCCAAGGAAGCAGAGGCAAAGAGCAACCTGGGCACTCCCTCCTGAGAGCGACCATCTTCTCTGCTGGCTAGAGATGGCAGGGCGCCTGGACCTCTGGCCTCCAATGATCAGCATGGGAGGACGTGAAGAGTTTTGAAAAAGGTTTGGAATTTATCTAGATAATTGGATCGTTTTGTTCCGATGGTTCCCTGTATTGTCACTTTTTTGTTTAACAATTTGAATGGCTGAATATTTATTGACAGTGGCCAGGGTAGGGAAAAAAGGGGCATCCTGCAAAAGGAAGGGAAGAGAAGGAAGCAAGAGGAAATTCCTCACGTTTAGCTTTTGAGGTAAGGAGAGAGAAAAAATGACTACTAAATCCTATGATCCAACAACCTTAGACTGTTTGCTGCTCATCACCAGCTGGAGGATCTGGGAAAAAATCCTTACAAACCCACCCACATGCTTTCAATTGAGAAGAAACACTAAGTGTCTATTTTACCCAGGAGTCTGGAAAAGTTTACCTTCAATCTGTGGAAGACATGGCATCTGGTCTCTCTCTTCTCCGTCCTTTAGTTTCCTTTAATTAGCTCCAGGTAGTGGACCTGAACATACCTGGCAGATGGAACCTGCTCACAACGAGTCATTCACTTTCACAGTCCCTTCCTTCCTTCAAGCATCGCGGTGGATTTAAATAATCATGCACGTTAGTGGTTGCTCAGTTCAGATTTCAACGTGAACATATGTCGTATGGTTACTGAATGTGAGTTAAAGTCTTAAAGGGACAGCTATGAGAAAATCCATTTACCTGAGGTTCTGTTTGAGTTTGATTATTAAGGATAATGAGCGTAACTATTTATTAGTCTAAGTCCCTCTGTCATGGGAAAGTCCTGAATCTATGTTCGTTGCTGGCAAGTATGGTGGACCGTTCTGCTTCTGTGGTGAAATTTAATCTTACCACCAATAAAAGAGACTGCAGTTACATAAAAAAAATGTCCAACTGAAAAGAAATGTGAACTTGGCTTTAAATAAATGCTGCTAGAACTTGTTCCTTATTCACAAACATCAATCCTAATTTGAACTGGAACCTGATGTGGTCTATTGAATTGTTCTGATCCTGTTTATTGATTTATTTTGGGTATAGTCTTCTACCCCTCCCCCAAATTTTAATCACTTTTCACATAGTAGTGGGAAGCTCCCTTTCATGCTGTAGGTGTGATTATTGGAGACTTTGGAATGGGGCCCAGTGGGTGGTATCATGAGAGCTTGGGAGCAGTAGGCATGCTGGAGTCATTCCTGGTTACAGAGACCTCTGCTGGTGGCATGGGGTAATGCTGCGTTTCTCAAAGTTCAGTTATTGACTATCTCCACAATTTTTGCCATATCATTCTGCCTGTGTAATTTTTGATTAAAGAATTTCCCTTTTACATTGCACATAGTTAAAAAAAATTTACAAACGACGCTAGCCTCCTCTCAAGTAATAATATCCGTGTATTCGAGATCTGACGAGCCAGTTGTGTGCCTTAGTGCATGAGATCGATGATACAGGTTTCCCCCACACTGTGAACGTGGCTGGAGTCATGATGTGTTTTACAATGATGCCAACGACCAGGCAGCAGTCGGGACCTGGCTGTCTTGCCTGCCACCTTCTGGTGAGAAGGAGAAGACACCAGATAAAAACTTGGAAAATAGATGTCAGTGGCTTGGATGGGAATCCCGAAGCCACAGGAGAGCAAGCACCTTGCAAGAAACACAGCTTCACCTGTGCTGTCCAGGACACGGTAGATGACATCCCGTGGAAAATCACGCACATGGTGGACGTTGAGTTTAAAAGGGACTCGGAAGAATTCAACATCGGACTGTAAAGAAATTTAAGGAGCCCTAACCGGTTTGGCTCAGTGGATAGGAGCATCAGCCTGGGGACTGAAGGGTCCCAGGTTCATTTCCGGTGAAGGGCATGTACCTTGGTTGCGGGCACATCCCCAGTAGGAGGCAGCTGATCCATGTTTCTAACTCTCTATCCCTTCTGCCTTCCTCTCTGTAAAAAATCAATAAAATATATATTTAAAAAAGAGAAATTTAAGGAATATTTTAGCCTATTAAATTTGCTTATGTCTTTCTTTATGTATGCTTGAGTGTAATTTATTTTCAAATGTCAAATCCAAAGAAGCCTAAAGGAGTTCTTCCAGTAAGAATAAAATAAAAATATTAAGTGATAAGAAAACATTAGGTCATAGCTGTTTGTTTGTTTTTTCTTAGCAGAACTTAAAATACTGGTGTATATTACCTTTAATGCACATTAAAATAAAAACAAAGCAATCCATCCCTGTACAACCTAAAATCATCCCGCCTGTATGTGCTGAGTTTGGGGCGACATTAGTATAGAGACTAATAGGTTAGTGTGGGTTGCAATCTGGCCTTGTTCACAGGTGGTGTGATTTAGGCCAGTTGGTAAGTCCCCGTTGCTTGATGTTTTTAAATGGGTGTCTTGAGTGGATCCCCACAGAGTAGACCCTGAGACAAAAATGTGAGTGCAAGTATTTGGGATCCTAGAAAGACAAGGTAATGGGAAAGCGAGATGAGGAGAAACAGGAAGCTGAGGCAGGCGTGTCCCTGAGCAGGTCCCGGTGTGAGCAATTGAGCCTGGATCTCTCTGGGAGCCTCTGACCCTGGCATGGGTAGGACATGCCTCAGAGTTAACCCATCCAGGAGATGCGGAAGCAATTTCTTTATCAAGTATTTGATCCCCGAGAAGCACTTATTTGCCAAGTACTGTTCTGTACTATTGAGGGGTACTCCCAGGGAGGTGACCTCTGTAACAGGCTGGCCTGCCCATGCACCGGCAGCCTTCTCCTGGCTCTTGCAGGCCCATGTTGACCCATGTGGTAAAGGTGAGTGCTAAGGGGAAGCAGGCAGGGCATCAACACCACTTCCTCCGATGGGGAATCACGTCACCGCAATGCACTATTGTGAGTATTAAACACGATCAGACATACGAGCTCTTGCATGTGGTAAGTTTCAGCGAATATTGGCTAAGTTATTGTTACGGACCGTCCTCACCTTGGACTGATTTTTGTCTTACTGATCGGTCGGGCTGCAGTTCAATGTTCTGTAGCAATCTCACCTGACGTGAGGTTTGGCTTTGTAAGTCCTTCAACTGTTCCCTCCCTCCCTCTTGGTTAGTGTGTCTTGGCCAATGGGAAAAACTGTAAGAAATCTGTGTTCTCTCTGTATTTGAAGGCGATACTGCTGCCTCTCATAGTATGACCACATCGATACGTTCTTGAGGGAGCTGTGAGGAGAGGAGACCTTCGGGCCCATTGAGGCTGGGTCCCTGGTTCTAGTGAGCAGAGTTGAAAATACTAGAGGTGAGATAACCTAGGTTTAAATCCAGGTCCCATAATTTCCTTTCTAATCTCAGACAAGTTAGAAAAATCCACCGAACCTCTCCGTTTTCTGATCTCTAGAGAACATAGCACTTACCTCCTAAGGGGAGGATTAAATAAGAAAATGGTGGTAAAGCACTTACTACAATGCCTGGCACAGAGGCACTGCTTGGCACAAACGTACTGATGCTTTTGTTGTTATTATTGTCTTCCTGACTAGTCTTATAGGGCTTATACTACAAATGGGACTCTTATCCCTAGATCCAGACCCTAACCTTGGATTTGTGCTCTTATCTCTTCTGCGGCCAGGAGAGAGCCTGCAGGAAAGGTGGACAATACGGAGTCCCTGCCTTCAGAGCATTTGCTCTGGTCTTCCCAGGCTTCCAGAGAGATGAGGTCTTCAAGTCTTTGATGCTTCCCTGGCTGCACGGAAGATACAGTCTGCAAATAGCCAAGCCAGAGAGAGCTTCCCACATGGGAGCCAGGGCTGCAGCACTTTGCTGGGCTTGCCGAAACCCTGCTCCCTCACACTGCCCCCCGGGGTGTGTGTCCTTGGCCATGGTCCTCCTGGGAGCCTCGTGGGTGGTGGCTAGGAAGGAGGGAGAAGGAGCTGTGAGGACAGACGACACTGTAGAACCTTTGTAATGCCAACTCGGACATGGCTCCCAGTTTACACAGTATTTTCATCAATGTTTCTTTTTTAAAAAATATATTTTTATTGATTTCAGAAAGGAAGGGAGAGGGAGAGAGAGAGAAACATCAATGATAAGAGAGAATCATTGATCAGCTGCCTCCTGCAAGCCCCACACTGGATATGGAGCCCACAACCCACGCATGTGCCCTGACCTGGAATCGAACTGTGACCTCCTGGTTCATAGGTCAATGCTTAACCACTGAGCCATGCTGGCCAGGCTCATCAATATTTCTTATAAATCCTGCTGAATATTACAAAGCATAACAAAGTTCCTTGCAGAAGATACAGAATACATGTGATCCACCAGCACACAAATTTATGCGTACAATTCATACATATTCATGAATGCATTTCTAGTAACCCAAGGAGTATTAGCAGTAGATTAATTGGGGTAGGGATAGGGCATGTTACGAATTAGTTTGAGGGTTGGAAGAAGGGAACTAAAGGGGGAGTGAGGGAGGGGAACATCTTTAAGGTCCAGTTACTTTATATATGCTCTCTCGTGTATGCAGAAGTGTTAGTTTACAAAAGAGGAAAAAAGAAAAGAAAAGAAGGAAGAAAGGAAGGAAAGACAGAGGAATGTAAGAAGAAATTTAGAAGGAAAATGACGGAGGAACATTTGCAGACACTATCTCCGAAAGCAGTCGTAAAGGCTTTCAAAAGGCCTTGGATTGTGTTCTCCTTATAATGCTTTCAGGGTCCTAGAAATCAGAAAGACCGGAAGCCAGGACTTCTGGGTGGAGGTCCAGCTGTTAGTGACCAATCTCCAGTTGTGTGACCGTCTAATCACAAACTCACTGGGCCTCGGGCCTCGTCTTGAAAGGCGTAGGAGAGTGCAGATCCTCTCCCGACCCTCACACCCCATGTCCTGCAAACGACAGAAGCACACGTTCCGAAAAGAGACCGGCAGGATGTGTCTGTGGTGGCCGTGTTACAAATCTACCGCCTGTTCCATGTCGCACTTGCCTTTGTTCCGCCCTCTGCCCCAGCCAGTGACTGTCGAAGGGCCTTCTCACAGCTCCTCCCAGAAAACGGGCCCTGCCCCCACAAAAATGACAATGAGTATAATCCCCCAGCCCCCTTCTTTTGGTCTCAAATCACGGCTAAGGGGTTGCTGTAAAATTTTCAAATTATAGAAATGATAAGAGCTCCAGTCCTTAGGTTAATGTTATTTAGGGTGGATAGATATTCAACTTCTTATCTAAGTTCCTGAGTATCCCTAAGAAATCGGTGGGGTTCGTGGCTCTTACCAGGCTACAAAAATGCTATCCTGTGGCTGTTCCCTCTCAGGGTTGGAGTAAGACAACAGTTACGGAGCCATTTAAAAAACTTATTACTGAGATATAGTATGCATACAGGAACGTATAGCATGAATCAAGTACATTAAATGCAGTTGAGTATTTTACATGGGTACACACCTATGTAAGAATCACCATCCAGATGAAGATATGGGACTTGCTGGCACAGTGGGACATTTTCTCGTGCCCTTTCCTGGTAAATTACACACTCACCTACCTTCCTTGTCCCCACCTGCAGAGGACAGCTGTTTTGACTTCTATTACCATGGGTTGGTTTTGTCTGTGCACCGTGACATCAACTGTTCAGTTTTACTTAAATGACTTAAACGCATATGAACAGTGTCTGACCTCTTTAATCAGGGGCCACAAGAGTTAGGGAATAAATGATGAATCCTGGGAAACAGATCCTATCGAAATAGATTCTGTCAAAGACAGATGAATCAGGCTCAAGGGGAATCACCATACGTGTGTAACGCGGGTAAATTGTCCCTGAGGCTACTTTTTTAAAAACGCGTAGTCCAAGGAGGCATCTCACTTTTGAACAATGAGCCCTGAAAATTCCTAATTCAATTGACTTCAACAGGCCTGTTCAGAAACACAAACAAACAGCCTGCTATGCAGCATAACGTCACTAGATGGGGATCTTGAGTCAGGCATCCCTTGCTGGCTTGCTTTATCTCCGGTTTTCTTTCTTTGAGTCGGTTTCACCACGGATCTGAACACACATATAAGGCAAGTTTACAATTCTGGCATTTCACGCTTTTTTTTTTTTTTTTTGGCTGAACTTTTTGGGGGTGGTAATTTGGAGGAACATGGATTTAGTGTTTAATGTATTAGCTTAATTAATTTCTCATCTGGGGTCCCAGGGAGGTGGACGCACCCCCGGTGGGCAGGCGGCATGCTATTAATCTGGAGTTGATTTCTGGCAGCAGCTACCAGTGTTTATTCACATTGGCCCCCACAGGGTGTGGCTGGTGGCGGAGACTGCCATTATACCTGATAGCTGATTGCAAGAGGAAATCCTCACTAGAAATTGCTCCCCGGGCGGCCAACAAGTGAACCCAACTGTCCTATTTCCATAGCATAAGCAGTTTCAGTGTCTTTATTGATAAAACTGGAGCAGTCAAAGTTAATGCTTTTTGTGTCCTTTGTGCTGGGTGAAATTCCAGAGTGATTTCTGTATGGAAACACCATTTGACCTTCTAGAGAAATCTAGAAGTAGGAGGCACAAACCTTCGCGTTCTCTTTTTATTTGTCATGTCAGGCCCGCCATGGAGGAGGGACACCCTCAGTTTACTGAAGACAATGGCTAAGGCAGCTTGCCTTCGCTGTAAGTTTTCCAGTCCGCCCGAGAGCTGGGCCGTTTCCCCTGGAATGTGTTGACTTTCTATGGAGGGACAATGTGGCCAGTTCTCTTTGGCTGCTGTCTGAAATGAGTTGGAGTGTCTCAGCTCATTTCATAAGAAACACACACACACACAAAGCCCACATAATAAAACATGCAAACTTGGGGTTTGTGCCAGACTCTCTGTTCTGAAGGTGCCCAGGAGAACTGCGTTCCTGAAAACTGAATTCCTGTTCCAGGTACACACGCTCTTACTTCCAGACGAGCTCCGTTGGAGGGGAAGGAAAGAAGAAAGAGGGAAATAAATGTAAACCGTGAGGCATCATGCTGGAGGAAATGACTCTGGTGACTCCGGTAAGGCCCTGCAAGTCCCCAGGACAGCACCTGTGAACCTGCAGGAGTCAGGCTCAGGCAGAGCCCACCTCAGCCTCCCCTCTCATGCCCTGCTTTTCCGCCTCTTCAGAGCCATGTCACAGAGAACAATATGGACTTGAACTCTTACTGCCTTGACCTGCCCCTGCCAAGTTTCCACCCACAGAGCAGCCGGGGAAGCAAACGCTGTGAGCAGTTTGTCGGTCTAGGTCTCTGCCATTCCCACTGGACACATGGGCTCCAGGGTCTGGCTGTGGGTAAAGAAGAGGCTAATCATTCGGGTTGAACTGAACCAGTTTTCATGGGACATTATCCAAGAAGTGTCTCACCTTTCAGACCTGAAATGATTATTTCATCAAGGAGGGTAGTTTGGTTTGCTCATGTGTGTTTTCCCTTACTTTTTCTTAAACAGAAGTAAACCGTGTTCATCAGAGAGAAATATTTTAGCAAACACACGTACTTCAAGAGAAAAAATTAGAAATCATTTGTAATCCCACCACCTAGATGTAAACTCTGTTGATACCTTTCTGTGTATCCTTCAATCAAGGGTCTATGGGCATATATATATATATATATATATAATTTTTACAAAAACAGGAGTCATTTTGTACATACTGTTATATGATCTTTATTTTCACAAAATGCTATCTCCTATCTTTCCATAAAACCTCACATTTAATGACTGCCTTGTATTCTATTAAAAACAATCCCTTATTGTTGAACAGCAGTTTTCCCCTACCAATTTTAGTGATAATACAAACAAAACTGTAATTAACATTCAAGGATGATTTTTACTGTATATTGTAATTTCCAAATATCCAATTTGGAAGTACTTGACTACTGAGAGATTCCTTGCAGTATGAGAAATGATGCCTTTTACGGGAGGAACATGAAGAACATAAATCAACATTTACATAGAATACGATTTTTTTCTCCTCCTCATGTTAAAAGTTTCCACATATATTTACCTGAACTGTGTGTATGTATGTACATAGACCTGAACACACCCAAGGGATACACCATTTTAGATGTCATGGAAAATAGTTACTTTAATTGTTAGAGTCGATTCTTATGTGGGCAAATGGGGGGAAAAATGATGGAAATACAAGATGCATGAAAAGTGTTTTAAAGTCTTTATTGGGTTTGAAATGATGAGAGTTTACATATTTAATCATAAGGGGATGTTTTTAGTCACAGAAATGATCATTAGTACTGCACTAGAGTTAAGTAATCTTTATAGCAATATAAAAATGCCATTTCACCCTTAGATCTTCCCGAGATTTTGTCTCTCTTTTATGTTCTTTGGCATTACAACACTCAGTTAATTGAATGCTACTTAATAATGAGGGTGGGTAATGAAACCATCGAAGCTAGTGTGTCCATGGAAATTTCTAAAGCACAAACCCCAAATATCACCACAGTAGACTGCATTTGCCCAAAGCTAGGAAAAAGAGAAATCAAGGACTATCATTGTGGTTTAAAAATTACCCCCACTTTTAAAATTAATAGCCTTTGTTCTTTTTCATCTTTTTTTTTTTTTAAATGATGTTTTAAGAAGCAAATTCTATATTTCAGCCTTGGCTCACATTTTCATCAGTTGCTTTGATGAAGGTGGTCATACATTTTAACTACCCTTCCTAAATTGTA
Source organism: Myotis nattereri (assembly GCF_964212035.1). Lineage (NCBI taxonomy): Eukaryota > Metazoa > Chordata > Mammalia > Chiroptera > Vespertilionidae > Myotis > Myotis nattereri. Next base: position 15,025,083 of record NC_138092.1, read on the forward strand.
AGAATGTCTATGGCGAGATATATATATTTGATTTCAGAGAGGAAGGGAGAGGGAGAGAGAGATAGAAACATTAATGATGAGAATCATTGATTGGCTGTCTCCTTCATGCCCCCTACTGGGGATCGAACCTGCAACCCAGGCATGTGCCCTTGACCAGAATCTAACCCGGGACCCTTCAGTCTGCAGGCCGACGCTCTATCCACTGAGCAAAACCAGCTAGGGTGTGAGTTTTTTGATAAACAGATGGCCCATATTTGATCTGTTGGACAAAGGCAATAATAAAGACAATTAGTGATTTCCATTTGCTCACATGAGAATATAGGTCAACAGTTAGCAGTGCAGCCTCTGGAATCAGGGACTTGGTTTGTTTCTGGGGCTGCCACTTACTGGCTGTGGAAACTTGGGGTGATACTACTACTATGCCTCAGAGGGTGTTTCACCTAAAACATGAGGATAATACGTTGTGAGGATTAAATGAGGAAATTCAAGGTGTGTACCATTGTGCTTGTCAACTGTTGCTTCAAAACTTGACTTAATAGGGGTGAAATGAGCCTTTATTTTTGCCCCTCAAACAAAATGCCTCTGGGTAAGGGTAGCTGCAGATATTTCAGGCGATTTCTTCAGAATTAATTGTGCCATCATCTAAGTAAAACTCCGCCAAGAACTTAGTTCAGAGACGTTTACATTTATAGAAACAAAAGCATACACCTTTGGTCTAGATATTTGGATTTTTTTCTCAGATCTGTTCAGCAAAATGACCCTTCAGTTGAGATACATGTCTTCTTATCGCGGATGTCTTCTCATAACAGCTTTTAGCAAATGTAACTTATTGAAAATAGGAAGAGGCTGCCTCGAGTATCATTTAATGAAGCACCTTTAGGTTTAGAAAAGCAAGAATATCTCTTGTGCCTTCAAAATGGAACTTAATTGGTTCCAAACATGAACAGTTGGATTTTGATCTCTTTCTACAAAAAAAAAAAAATTCATTTTTGACTATAAAACCTGGTTTAAAATTTAACTGAAGGTAATTGATTTGTAAAAATTTCAAAAGCAACTCTTTAATCTTTTACTGAACTATTAATAAGTTAATAACCTTATTTCATTGAATTTTTTCTTTTATTACATAAGGCCAGTTCCTTAAGTAGGTCCTTGTTCATTCTAAAACATGCTCCTATTTTTTGAGATGTCGATCTTGCTGTGTAAAAAAGAAAAAAAAAAAGAATTGGTAGCATCTTTTCTTAGTTGCAGTTTTCCACCGAAGTTTAGCTTTATTTAAAAATGAAATGAGGTGAAGCAAGAGAGAGTAACCATGAACAGATTTCTCAACCTCATACTCTTACGGGCTCTGAGTTTTAGCAAATCTAGTTTTAAAGTAAGTTGATTGCAATTTTCTTTAAACTTTCCTGGCAAAGTGGGACAGATCATCAGATTCCTTTGTCTATACATTTTAAAAACAGTGTTCCTTTTATGACCATCACATAAAGAAATAATATAAATCATGTTTTTCCCATAATTCATAGAACTCTCTATTAAATTTTGTTTGGAAAAGAGCTTACACAAACTTTTTCTCTGTGTCTACACTTATCAAAATTTCCTCAGAGTTGGTCATATATCACTTAACAAACTATTAACACCATCTGTTTCAAGCTTGGGATGATTGTCTCTTTACTTTAAGAAGTAAATTTTTTGGAAATTGAGTTTCATCTATTTAGTACCTCTCAATTCTTAGAAGACTGTTTTATTTAAATGCTCTCATGATGGGAAAACGGTAAGTTAATTGTCTTCCACTTGCTATCAATACGCTAACTGATTTAAAAGGAAAAGCAAAAAGAGACGAAGCCTTAATAATTTGTTTGATTCTTTCAAAGATGGTGATAATTTGAGTCTGTGTGCATGGGTGGGAATAGCTGGGGTTAGTCACCCGCAAGAACTGGCTCTTCTGCTGAAAGCATATAGACTTGTAGTGGCTAACGGTAGCTCTAGCCTCACAGGCCTGTTAAAGGATGGTCAAAAAGATTCCTTAGCATAACTTTCATATTTTCATTCTAGATTTTTAGAAAAAGTTTATTTCCTTGATAAAGCTCAGGCCCTTAGATAGCAGACCTTCCAAGATTTCATGACATTTTTTGATAGTGACTTGTGACCCCGGGAGAGGATGAGATACACATTTTCTTGTTTGTTTGTGTCTGATCTAACTCCACGAGAATCTTCTATTGTGTCCTTACTGCCTAGAAGAGGAATTGGCGTATAGTAGGGCCTCAATAAATACTTGTGGGATGGTGACATTAATTGAAAAAAGAAAAGAATGTGTTCTGAGAGGAAAAGAAGGTACAGCAATGGAGAAGCAATGCCAATTTTTAATCACAGCAGGCCAGGCAATTTCAGTTTTTCCAGCCCCAAAAGTTTCGAGATGGGCATGAATGATGGATGGTGCCATGTAGGGGCCATGCAGGGAGTGTCAGTTGTGTAGTTCCCTCCTAAGTCACCACATGGCCTGGAGTATCCCAGCTTCTCTGATTCTCAGTTCCTTAGGGGGTTCTCCCATCCCTCAGTTGCCCTCTGCTCTGTTGACATGAAGCCTGGGCCTTCTGGGTAATGAGCAGAAGAGCGAGGTGGTTGAGAATTGGGTGTGGGCTTCAGACATCTGGGCATCAGTCCAGGATCTGCCAGCTTGATATACCTGATCCGAGCAAGCTACTTAGCACAGCACAGGCCCATTTCCCTCATCGGTGTCTTTGGGTTGGTAATAGTTATGCCTACCTTGTTGGGTTGCTGAAGGATTGATGAGACCACACGACAAAGGCTGTGTGGGCGGCTCGCTGCTTTCCAGAAGTGCAGCTTAGGGTTCGTGCATGCACGCACTTATCACAGGGCCAGCTTGTGAGAAGCCTTTGCCAGGATGTAAGTTTCTGTTTCCAGGGGTGTCATTTCATTGTTCCCGGAGTTGAGAAACAGATCATGAGAAGAGAACAAAGGAGACGGAAAGTGGAAAGAGTCTTCCCTTAAAGGCTCTGGGATAGCTCTGTTTCTAGGCCTCCATCTCCAGGAACCAAGATGAGTCAGGCATGTGTCACTATCAACACTGAAGGGATCACCATGTAATAAACCTTTTCCAATCTGGGCATTAAAGTTCTTTCAATATATTATCATAGTTATTTCATTTTATTATTATTTTATATTTTCTAATATATTTTCATTGATTTTAGAGAGAAAGGAAGGGAGGGAGAGAGAGGAAAAACATCGACCAGTTGCCTCCCACACACCCCTGGACCGGAGATGGAAGCTGAAACCTGGGCATGTGCCCTGCTGACTTTCCGGTGCACAGGACCACGCTCAAGCCACGGAGCCCCACCAGCCAGGGCCATCATAGTCATTTTCGTTTTGCTGTCACAGAGCACATTTCTTCTCAGAGTTTGTTTCTCCTTTCAAGTTGATTTTAAAAGCCCAAGTAGCATGTTTTGTCCTGTAATAGTTTTGGGTTTGTTAGGCTAGTGCTTAGTAGGATGCTTGTGTCTCGAGGTGATGAAAATATGCATTTATAAAGAGGACTGAGGTGCCTCATGTCTGGTCTTGGATTCAAGTGGCCATCTTCCCCATGGGTAAAGTCAAACAGTTCATCAGTCAAGAGAAAGAAAGAGAATTTGACCGAGTTTTCCCACTAACGATTAATAATCCATTTGAAGAAAAATAGAACTCTTCATTAAAATACCTAAGCATAAACAGGCCAAGGCTACTAATTTTCCTGTATAGAATATGCAATTAGATCAAGATAATAAAGAAAATAAGCACCTAATTACAATTTGATACCTCTTCGTTAATAGTCAACTGTTTTGAATGTTTATTCTCTTCCTCGCTCCCCTTTATAACTTTAAACAAAGAGAGGAACATGCAGGCAATCCCTTTTCACGCATCTTCTTGACAACCCCTGCGCCTCCCCAGGTTCTGACTCCTTGAGTTTTGGAGTTAAAATATTCTATCTTCCTAGAAGCCTAATGCTCTCTCCTGCCTTGTTGCCCTCCCATCTTTGCATATACTGTTCTGTCAGGCAAGAAAACTCTTTCTGATCAAGACTTGGTTCAAACAATCTCTCCTGTGAGGGATTCTTCCAGGCAGAGAGCTCTTTAAGAAAAAATTTAAAAAAAAAAATCACATTGGCATTCTAATTATGTGTTTACACATCTGTCCCCCAATCCAGCAAGACTTAATGTTTTCAGGGACCAGACCACGGGGTTAAGTTCTTTCATTTTTTTTTTTGTAATACACTAGTTTTGAGATATCATTCACATACCACACAATTCACCCATGAAAGTGTACAATTCAATGTTTTAAGTATATTCACAGAGTTGTGCAACCCATCACCACAATCAATTTCAGAACATTTCCATCACCCCCCAAAAAGAAACTTGTACTCCTTAGCAGTCACTTTTTTTACTCCTCAATTGTCCCCACCTTAGCCCCAGGGAACCACTAATCCACTTTCTGTTTCTATAGATTTGCCTATTCTGGACATTTTTATATAAACATTGTTTGCTTTTAAACTACACTGCATATAATTAGAAGCAAAGAACATTTATTAAATGCCAGATTCAAAAATGCATCCCTGAATATTTTGCCACAACACAGAAAAGAAGCCTGCTGGAATAAAGTCCTATTGTTTTAATTACAGTTTAACACAAATACCAACACATCACAGATTAAGCTTCACAAAGAATACTTTACCTGCTGTTTTAGTGAATCACTATCAGTCACCACGTACCAGGAGGCCAAGTCACTTGGCTTCCCTCATATATTTTAGGACTCAGTTCTAAAATAAAATTTTGAATAAAATTTTGAAAGTAAAAAAAGATGCCTCTTAGTATTACTTGCGAGCCTTCTCTTGTCATAACTGAATGCTGACATAAATCTTTTTTTTTTAATACAATGAACTATTGAGAATATTTCTTTCCTGAATGATGGCCGAAACAGATGTATTTTAATCTACAGGTATAATAAATGAAATTTACATGTCTCTGAGGTCTCTCTGGTGAATAAATGTTTTAAATAGAAGGAAAGCACTAAGCTAAATAAATATGAAACTTTGCTGCTTTGCATGAGCTTAAAAAAGTAAAATTAAAGGTCCTATTCTCCACCAATGAGCTGATTTGTAAGGTGAAGGTATTTTACACTACCATAGACCAGTCTTTCAGAGTATCATGAAAATGTTGCCTTGCTGTTTTTCTTAAAAAACAACAACCACCACCAAAAATTTGCAACATGTAGTTTAAAACATTGCCTCTGCATTTCTAACATGATTGCTGTGCCTGGTATAGAAACATCTGCCTGACTGCATTTGCTAATATTGTCCCATTTTCCTATTTTTGTGTGCTAGTGAGCTAAACGAAATAGATGCCATTCATAGCCTGGCCTGAAAATGTTACAAAGATATTTTTATTACAAAATATCATAAGGTTCACCTACATTTCACTTATTACTGTCAGAAAATGTCCATGATTTGAAAAATGAGGAAATCAGAACGGTCCTTTCACAGGCTTGACAATATTTTTTTTCCAAACAAACAAACAAAAACACTTTTCTGGGTGCCTCGGACTGTCGTCAAACTAGATAAAGGTAAAAATGGCTGAGTTTCCCTAAATTTCTTGCATGGAGAGGGACAGGAAGCCTAAACATGTGGTGCCCTGGGTCCATCTCCTGACCTGATCATCCTCCCACCTTCGAAGAGATGTGCCCCTGGTGGAATCAACCCTGGAAAAATTAAAGGGCAGCCCAGAGCCCTGAACTGTGCCTCTAACAACACAATGCCTTGGAAGTCACTCCTTTCATTGCAGTCAATGGGCTGAAAATGCAGGAATTTTATTCCAAACTCACCTCTCTGCGGTTAAAAATTGCGGTAAAAGTCATTTCTTAAAAAGTGTTTATAGGAAGGGCTCCGGTGCTATCCTAGCCGATTAAAATGGGTCGTGACTTCCCCCCCTTCCCCCCCTTTGAATTGCAACAAGACAGACTCTGATATGATGCACAGATTTTTTTTTTAACAACAAACTGAGTTTTAGAATTATAATTTAGAGTGTATTGGATGTATCACCAAAAGACAGGGTGGTTGTGCAATTGTAAGGCAGTATTGTATTGTTGCTAGTCTGAGTAAATCTAAATCTTTTCAAGCTTTGGTTGAGTGGGTTAATTCCAGGACCTGAATTACAAGTGCAATTTGAATTACATTGCAAATGCTGAACTTCCTTCACTTCAGCGAAGTGCTTTCTTTTCCCTTCTCAGACTTATGAATTCCAGCTATTTTGATGTTTTTCAAATGTTGAAATATTTTGGTTAGAGCTGTAAAAAATAGCAGTTCCAACTAGGGATGAAGGAAAAGAATTTTCTTCTTTGCCTCTTTGTTTATTAATTTTTGGGGCCTCTATTTTGTGAAATCTCCACTTTCCACATCTATTTAAGCCGTTAAAAATTGTAGTAACCTCTGAACCATTCCAGGCAGTATAGCATTAACCCTTCAATGAGAGGATAAATATTTTGTAAAAAAAAAATAAAAAAAAATGCCACGCTCAAAACCCCCTGGGCTTGGGGATGGAGGGGGAAGGCAGCAAATGAACAGGTAAGCAATTAATCTGTGATACAAATTGGGATTTCTGATTGATTTTGGGATTTCCCAAGCATAAGAACAAGAGTTGAGAAATACAGTCTCTCGGAAACTCCGTGAGGTAAATTCATAGGACACTGATTTTATGGACAGGGGACAAAGAGATTAAGTTACAGTTGAGAGCTTGAATTCCTGTCTCCCGGCCGGATTCTGACCACAGGTTCTCTGTGTTGAGGATGCAAAAGTCCTGCAAAGAGACAACAGGCTTGGGGTGGGACCGGGGCTCTGTGGCAATGCTAGAGATAATGCAGCCATTTCAACAGAGCTGAGAGGTGCCTGGTAATTATTGAAGAACGTACCAATTTATCTAGAGCATAACATCTAAGACCAACCTGCTCAGACATGACACTACTGTTTTCAGACTTGGAGGTCTTTATCTCACAGTCTTCATCAAAGAAGTCTGATTGAATAATTGTTGTCCAAAGACCAGAAAATACCGGTTCCTAATTGAGAGCTCAAAGCCTGACATTTTTTAAATGGGGGTACTAATACTGTAGAAAATTTGCAGTAATCAAAGGCTTTCGGCAAAGAACTAGAAATGACTAATCAATCCAGAACATTAACCGCCGTGATTACAGTGTGTTTGGGGGACTTTTCTCATTCCTGTCTGCACCTTCCTTCCAGTTTTAAAGAATCTGCTCAGTAGAGCGCCTTTGCTGCATGGGACCTGGGTGATGTGGTGTCTGGTTTGCTGAGGGTCCAAGTGACGCCAGGAGACCCTGCACAAAACAGCACCCCGTCAGTCCTCACGCGAGAGATGATCATTCTACTCCTGCAGATTTTTCTACTTGGCACAGTTATTGCTCTTCTTTCGTTTCTCTTGTTTTTGCCACACCACAATCGAACGAAGACAGACTTACCTAATCCGACCTTATGCGACTAATGAAATGTTTTGTTGCACCCCTGAATATTTATAGGAGAGAGCTCAATTTGAAATAGTGAAATATATGACTTTCTGCTTTCAAAAACATTTAAACAAAAACACGATGCTTTCCTCCAAAAAGTGGAAGGGAAGTGGCCCTGAGGAAAACTATGCTAAGAATGACTGTGGCTTCAGATCAAGGTAAAAAATAATCATGGAATTTTATTTAAAAAAATCATTTGGTATTTTCTCTCCCAAATGTATAGTTTGTAAGAATTCTCCCTTTGTGGGTGGAATTTTTGTTCTCTGAATAATTGACATATATAACTAATAGCAATACAACTTCACATACATTGATTCTACATTTGTATAAATGTATAGCCTAGAATATCTTAATGTACCATCCAGTTAATCCAAGCAAAGTGAAGAATTTTCAATTGAAGAAACTTTAGGAAGTGTCCAAACATGTATTTGCCTCATTGATTAACTAAAATATAGTCTAAATTTAGAATCCTATATTGACTGACAGAAAATACAATGACATTTGTTCCTCTTCTGTTTCCTTTCTATTTTAAGAAAATAGCATTATGAGGATAGAAATGCTGCAATATTCAGGCAGTAACTTTTAAAACAAAGTCAGGGGTTGTAAAATTTAACGTTCTCATAACAGCATTAACTTACCCGAGTTGTACATATAGTACATTAAGGGATCACATTTGGCTGTCTTCTGTGTAATTGGAAATATTCTATATGTACAATTTGAGTGAGTTAATGTTTCTAGGAGAACCTTAACTTTTGCATTTCTTGACTTTTTTATGTTTGAATTTGTAGCTTTAACGTTTGCATTAACATAGTTATTTGCATTTCATTACAGCTGAAGTTAGCCTATTCAAGGACTGAAGTCATAAGTGAGTGTTTATTTGAAGATCTGTTTAAATGAAAAAATTCCACCTTTTGTTGGTTTACATATTAATGGGTAGAAGATACCCTAGTTTAAGGTTGTGATTTTTTGGTGCTAACCGAAGTCTAACAATTTTTTGTGTGTGGTAAGCGCCCAAGAATTGGACAACAATTGAATAGGTGAATACATGAACAATCATAACAGAAGTTTATCAGCCAGATGGAAATAGAAAAAGTGGCAGAAAGATCAGTGGATGGTTTGGATTAAAATCCAGCTCCCAGGAAACTTGTCCCAGAAAGTGAAGAATGCCTTGGCCTTTTATAATATCTTGCTGTTGGATTTTGCTATTCTAAATGTTCTTTTGTGTTGTTTTAAATATCCCAGAATTGAAAAGAAGAATAATTCTCCAATTTTGCAAGTAATGAAACCAAGTTCCTAAGAGACTATGTGATTATCTCAAAGAGAAAAAACAGGGGAGGGCATGCTACACTGAGAAAATTTTCTAAATCCAGTTGTACCTTGGTACTTGAAAACTTATATGAAGATATGGATATAAATGAATGCAAAATGGCAGGGACACGGAAGAAAAATTGCTACTTTATTTATGAAAGAAAATTGTAGCATAGAAATTCCTCCCTCAGACTATATATACCTCTTTTAACAGGGGAGACAACTGAGTCCAAAAAGTTTTAAAGGCTGTTTGTTGATAGAGCTGGGGCTGTTACCTGATTCTTTGGCCACTGCTCTGCACTATGCTGTAGCTGCTTGGGTTTTGCAAACCTCTTGCACAGAATGTTTAAAAATTTGTTTTTTATAGAAAGAAACAACAGTAGAAGCCTTTTTCTCTTACACATATTTGGAGTGAAAATCTCGTCCTTTGGCAATATAATTCAACCACATCACTGAGCTCGGAAGCAGTTAATTCATTGTGTACAGAATTCCTAAAGAATGGTCACAGTAAAAACAGTCATAGGTGCCACTTGTTTCGCACATGCTAGTGTATTTTACACATAGGCACTAAGCTAGGGAGGCCTAAATGGGCTCCTAGCCACATGTACCCTAATGTGTGTGTGTATCTGTGTGTGCATGCATGTGTGTGTAACTCTAAAGCAACAAAACACTCATTGTGTAACTAGTTACATAACGAACTACACAACTAAAATCGAGCCATGTTTGGCGACCCCAAAAGCCCACACTTTAAGAAGCTGGTCCAATGCAATTCCAGCTCATTTTAGAGCCAAGCAAATGACACAATTTCCTTTAATACCAAATTTAGCAGTTTAAAAAAGGAGAGGGTGAAAATGAATTATGGGTAAAGCATGAGCATGACAATAACAATCACAGAACTTTAGTGAAAGCTCAAAATGCAATTTGTCTAAGTTACCAACCCTGCATAAATAATCATAAACAAGTTCCTCATATTACAGAAGTGTTGTTAGGGGAAATTAATTACCAATGGTATTGCCATTTATAACTGTTATTTCTAGAGAAATTCTGAATCTTAAGGAGACTCAAATTCTTAAAGCACTTGACTATTGAGAATTTTATTACTTATAGAAGCTGTGTAGCATGAAAGAAATTATTTACATAATTTTGACCAGAATTTTTAAAGCACAAAGAACAAATATGGTAGCTGTAGAGAAACTATGCCACAGGTGGAGAAACATTTTATTTCCTTGGTAAATAATGAAGACTTACTATTTATTTCTTGTTAAACATTTTTATGTCTTTATTTTGCTCTTTAAATCAAATCATAAGCCATTGGGAATAAAAATAAGGAATCATTCCAAATGTGAAAATTACTAAAGAAAAGCGACTTTCATGAAGGTGACTGGTTCATTACATTTCTCAAATTTAAATTTGGCCTACCAGAGTTTCTCTAGCACAGCAGGTTCTCATGGTCTTATAAAGGAAGTAAGAACTGTGTTACTGTTCTCTGCTTTTAGAATATGCTCAGCACAGATTGGGCCTATGGAAATATGATATCCAAATTAGCATGAGATGGAAGGGACATGCAAGATAAAATTGAGATCTTAAGCATGTGCTCGAATGTTGTAGATGTTCCTAGGGAGAATCCTTGACCTTTTCTGGGAGCTGGCACTTTAAGCCTGGGTAAAAATCATCGCATTTTTGACAGTCATGTGAAGATTGCATTGGGGACCATGGACGTGAGACCTTTCCTCTGTCAGGACTTGGAATTAAACCCACATCAAAAGCGTTGCAAGAAGTGGAAGATCAGGGGGATAGGCTCAGTCAAAAACTCTTAATGAGCAGATAGACTGCTGTATAGCCTCTGTGATGTGTGTCAACTTAGTCTTGACATAGCCAATTCCCAATTCTCTGTGCAAGATAGAATGAGGGTAACAACGATAATTGAAACCCACAGATAATCCTCGGGTTCCATTTTAACCCTCAAGTGTAACTGACGGCCTTGCAAGCCTTTTAGGAGAACCAGGGAAGAGGTGCGCCTCCTTTTCGTGATGCAGGATTGTTGACAGTGCTGGGGAACCATGAAATAAACAAACAGAAGAGGCTATAGCATTCGAGGCCTTGGCAGGAAACAGCTGGCACAATCAGGAGACAATTCAAGAGTTTAATGAAGGGACATTTTCAAGGATGTTGGCAGGGTCAAGGAAATCCAAATGGCTAAGGAAACATCCTGGGGTTGGCAATTACTGGGGGCTGCTCCCACTCTCAGGAATGAAGGAGCAAGAGGAGGGCTGTGAATAGACCCAAGAAGACCTGTCTATAGGCCAGGGCTGTTTGGCCAGGGCTGTGGTCTTCCCTGCAGGATGGCAACCACAGCTCCACATAGGAACACCAACCCCTTCCCCCTCTCGCCCTCTGATCTCCTTCCACTGCCTCCCACTGGCTGAACCTGCCTGGAAGCCAGAAAGAAAGGAAGCCTGCTGATGTGGTCCACAGATGTCAGGGTCCTGGGGCACAGAGAAGGGTGGAGAAGGCGAAGAGAGGATCTGGAGGGATAAACAGAGAATATCTAGCTTAGAGAGGGGATGAGGAAAATGATCTCCAGTTTTTGAGTCGTTATGGTTACCAGCCCCCACATTTGTATGCAAGACCTGATCTCTTAGAAGAAATGGGTTCAACAATATGGAAGAACCTGTGCTGATGCAGCTTGCTCTCTATCCTTCTCTCTCTCTTTATCTTAGTGGCAAAGATGTTCTAGGGGATTCTGGAGTTCACATAAACACTCAAGCGAAAATGAGCACATGTCTTTTCACATTCCTGCTCATTCTTCATGACAGGCTTCACCCTGCCCCATCCCCAAACCCGATCCTACCAGCACCGGAAAAACATTAACTTTCTGGACCCAATATTTGTTGGAGGCTAGAGTAAATTTCATGGGCACCATCTGAATCTATAATGCTGAGCTGAGCTCTGAGAGCCCACAGCTTTCCTTGACCCACGAGGTGGGGGTCTCACTTCAGGTCACAAGCCAGGTTTAGAACTGGTACATTTTCATAGCCCTGTCCTAGACTTCAGCTTGCTTGACTAAGATATTGGTGCTTTCCCCAGCCCTTCCCAAGCCCTCTCTCCTGAACAGTGTCTGGCCCCACCATCTTTCTTGCTGCTTTTCTGGGCTGTAGCTGCTGCTCTGCCCACCATTCTGGGCCACATATAAGCAATTTGCTCCCTTTCTCCACCTCCATAGTCCCAACCCCGCCGTGCCATGCAGCCTATGGGACTGGGCTTCCTTCTCCAAGCTGAGGAGCTGGTTTTCCAACCGAGCTGGATGTGCATGGAGAGGTAGAGCAGAAACACAGTCACCTCTCCATTGTCAGGGTTTCTGCCATCTGGCCTCTCGCCTTTGTTCCTCACTGGTTGGGTTATCTGTTTACACTGCCACCTGCCTCCACAATGTGTGAGCTTCCTAAAGCCCTGCTAGCTCTGCTGAAGACAGTCCCACTTGAGGTCAGTGATGGTAGCTCCTCGTCCTATCTGGTCTCAGTGTCCTTTCTCCTGTCCCTTGTCGCTGAGGTCCCCACTCACCTAATGTATGACTTATTGCCTCAGATAAATGGATTCTCTGTATTCCAATAACTGATTATATTCCAGCAAGATAAGATATTGAAACGTTAATCTATCAAATAAGGGACACACTGGAGGGCTAGGACTTCGTAATTTTTTTTCTGAAAATGTCATATAAGTTTAAGAAACTTTAAAGTCCTCTTTAGTTATTTCATTACGGAAAAAGGAATCTCATTTAACTGGCACTTTTACATCTACATTCAGGCTTTTAAAACACTGAAATGAGTGTTCTACAGCTATGTAAAGAAACACATTATCAAAGCATTAGGAAATGATTAAACTGACATTTTCTTAAGAAAACGAAAGGAGCAGGAAAAAGCCATTCTGAAAGGACTGAGTGCTACATACTCCAGATGTTATCTTCAGTGCTTACTCAGGGATCTTTAAAGAAGCTTATTACCAAGTACCCTAAGAAGACAAGAGTGGATGTGTACAGATCAGAGGAATGCAAGCTAATGCACCTGCCAGATTTTCCTATCGTACAAAGTATGTCAATCAGCACTCAGACCCTGCATTTACAAATGTGTTCTTTTAGGTTTTCTCTGTGCTGTATCATTCATAACTCAACCCTCCAAATTAGCAACCACTCCATTTTGCCCATAGTCTTAAATGGCATATGCACATGCGTGTGCGCCCGCGTGCGGGCACGCGCGCGCACACACACACACACACACACACACAGCTCTTGAGGTTATTAATCTTTGATGAAAACAAAAAAATATTTTGAAACAAGAAAAAGTTAGAAATTACTATTCCAATAGTTAAAAGACTCTTCTTAATCTAGGATTTATTAAGCATTTGTTGTATGCCGGTCACCACTTTTCATGCCTGCTATCTCAAGTGAGCAGCATGCAAAGTTCCAGAATGTAGATCCAAATTAGTGGGGATTCATATTCTTTTATGGAAACAGAGAAAGATATATGATAAACTGATTTTATTAGGAGAACATTTCTAGTAGTGAGGCTAACCCCAAAAGAAAGGAATAGGATTAGGAAGTTAGGGATGGCAGACAGATGTTTATAAGGCCCTAACCCTAACCCTAATAACCCAAACCCTAACCCTAATAACCCTAACCCTAACCCTAACCCTAACCCTACCCTAACCCTAACCCTAACCCTAACCCTAATAACCCTAACCCTAACCCTAATAACCCTAACCCTAACCTGTGTCATGATGGCCAAGTCATGTAACCTTCTCTGCTTTGGTTTCCTCATCTGCATAAAGAGCAAATAAAAAGTAGGTGCCTCACAAGGTTGTTTTAAGGTTAAATTTAGATTATTCACATACAATGCTTATCAAAGTCTAGCAAATAGGAAGCAGTCTGTGAATATCCGCTATTATCCTCTACTAGAGGCCTGGGTGGGGTCCCTCAGCCTGGCCATCGATTGGGGCTGATTGGGGCCAATCAGGGCATCCTGGCTGAGGGGAGGGACCATGGGAGGTTGGCTGGCATGGGGGGAGGGACCGAGGGAGGTTGGCTGGCCACCGGAGGTTCACTGTAGGAGAGCACTGACCACCAGGGGTCTGAGTGTCTGCCCCCTGGTGGTCAGTGCGCATCATAGGTACCAGCTGGTCGTCTGGTCGTAGGTTGTTTAGGCTTTTATATATATAGATGATGTGACAACCTTAAAGCATTTACTCTCAAGCATCATCACTTCACAATTGATCATCATGTATTGTACCTGAACCACATGACTTTATTTTATAGTATTCTAGATGTTCTAGAGAAATTTATATTGCTGAATTATCAGTCATGTCTCTTCTCAGCCCCTACCTTTTCAAATTCATACATTCTTTTTAGACTGTTCCCATACCATGCACCCTATGATCTTTGAATCTTCTCTACTTGAACCTAAAAACAGAAAATATGTAAGCAAAATAAAATAAAATGACAAAATACCCAGAAATATGTGTGTTATTTTAGATATTACAGTCTCATGTTTGTTCAAAGGTTGATTTGCTTCTTTGCTCCCAATACTCTTTGTGATGTCCTTTTAGTGAGAAATAGTCTAATTAAACTCAGGTCAAGAGTCAGAAGAGACAGTACTGTCCTTACAGCTTCCATTGCCTCCCTGTTTATCTTCCGGTGAGCAACTTGACCTTGGAACCCTGAGTATCTTCATCTATAATAATCCTTTACAGCACCATTGCGGGGATAAAATGAGATTATGTGTACCAAGAACTTGGCATGGAGGGATGCATTCAGAGAACACATCGCAGATGTTGGGTGTAGTAGAGAAGCATAGTAGAGCCTAAAAAATTTTGCTTTCTTTCCTTTTTCTCTTTTTTTTTCATACTTCTTTGTGGGAGGTACATTTTTATTCTCATCTTGCATCTCTATGAGGTTCTTTAAGGCACATCAGTCAAGATGCAGCTTATGAAGGCACTTAAGTTATTGTATGGTTGTAACATATTATTCACAACACAGTGTTCAGTGATGACTACCGATTTATTCAGGAACACTATGAGTGTCTGTTATACTACAGGCACTGTGCCAGATATTGAGGATATGCTGTTGACAATCACAGACAGTCTTTTCTTCCAAGGAACTTTCAGAAGGAAAACGCATGCCTACAGGATCTCTGTTGGTAATTAAACCCTGTTACATTTGCTTAATCCAGCATTTCTCATGGATATTAGACCAAAGAACAACCTCCCCTGTCACTGTCGTGGGTGCAAACCCACTAAGATATCATGGAACATGACTTGGGAAACACCAGTGAAGCACGTAGTGTTTCTTCTCCCAGGAGGCTTCTATCTATTCCCTCAATGCGCTGTATTTGCATACATCATATTACGTAGGTGGCTGCCTGCTTTGCCTATGGTCGGGGCCAGCCCTCGATAGGGTAAACCTTGGAGTGAACAAAACAGGAGTCACTGGTGGGCAGAGAACACAAACTTTGTCAGAAAATAAATTACTGGAAACATTTTTATTAAAGAAGAAGAGTCGTTTTGAGGGTGCGATAGCTTCTGTTAAAGCTTGTGCAGTTAATCATTCCTTGTTTGAGGTTTGGACTTCCTTCCCTTTGATGTAATTAGCCATTAGGCTCTCTGAAGTACATTTTTCATGTCAAGGAGACAACGGTTTTCAAGGAGAGATAGGGTGGGGCTGAGAGGAAGGCCAAGTGGATGCACAGAGCAGCAAAAGACACTGGAAAGTATTAGCACTTCTTTCATGAGCCACTTGCTAATGGTGCATTGGAACACAACGATGTTTTCTTTTACAGACAGCGATGTTTACACACTGCTCTGCCTCACTGTCAGGTGCTTCTGGAGCTTTTCCCAAGATTGTGTGGGGTGCATGGGTTTAGGAATCTCTTCTCCTGGTTCAACCAGAGAAACTCTCCTACAGATTGTTTTGTTTTGTTTTGTTATGTTTCAAAGTAAGATGCCATTTGAAAAAACGATGACTGCTAAAAATATTTTAAATCCTCTGCGATAGTTGATTTTACTGAGACAGGCTTTGTTGGGCACCTGTTGCCCATTTCTATCAAAATTAGCTTTGCTATAGAAAAACAAATGACCAGGTCAAGTTAGCCAAAGAAGAAGTAGTTTATCCAAACTCTATGCATTCAATAATGTTTATTGAAAGTGCAGTAAGTGCAAGGTGCTATTTGGTTTTATGTAAATACTAGAGGCCCAACGCACGAAATTCATGCAACAGTAAGCCTTTGCAGCCCTGGCTGCCTTGCAGCCCCATGGCCCTGTCCCACACTCACTGGTCATTCTGGAAAGTCATTCCGCTGTCTGGTCTAATTGGCATATTAGCTCTTTATTATACAGGGTGTGAGCATATGTGCATGTATGGGAATGGGTGTATATATGTACATACATGCATATATGCACATGTGTGTATACATGTGTACATATGTGTGTGTGCATGTATGTGACTTAGAGGAACTTCAAAACTGACACTGACCTGAATCCTACCTGCAAAGAGCTTGGTCTAATACAAGAAGTAATGTGTGTATCAAACAATTATAATCAAAAGCAGAAAGTAATAGGTGCCTGCTAGTACATGAAGGTTAGTTTACAGTGAAATTTAAATAAAAATGTCACCGCCCAAGCCCTAGCTAGTGCGGCTCAGTAGATAGAATGTAGGCCCGTGGACTGAAGGGTCCTGGTTGATTCTGGTCAGGGGCATGTACCTGGGTTGCAGGCTCTATCTGGAGCCCTGGTCGGGGTACAGGCAGGAGGCAACCAATCGATGTATCTCTCTAACATTGATGTTGCTCTCTCTCTGTCTCTCCCCCTCCCTTCCACTCTCTCTAAAAATCAATGGAAAAATATACTTGGGTGAACATTAACAACAACAAAACATGTCTCCACCCAAGAGGATGTCCTTGTATTCATTCTTTGCCTTAGGAAAATACTTTAAAAACACAAAGTGCATATATTAATATTAAAAACACCATATTTCTGCTATTCCAGACTGGTCATATATATGTGAGCCTTTTTTTATGAAAAAAAACTAAGACAAAGTTGGAGGTTTCTTAAATCCTTCAATTTCATCCATGTGAGCAAGAATCTAGTCTCAATTTACTCTAAAGAACTTGATATGTGTCCTTCCAACTTGTGCTTAATATTTCTCCACACATATATTTGTATCCATGCATCCTGATCTTTCTGTTTTTCCAAATGTGCATGTGTTGTATCAAATTTTTAAACTTTATGCATTTTCCAGTCAATATTGTGTTCTTGAGATATAAAGATATTAAAATAAAAAAGATATAGGACCAGCATATTACTTTTATTACTGTTTTCATATCCCATGTTGAGACCATATCTCCTCTCATTTATTCTTTTCCTTAGTGATGGGTATTTAAGTGATTTCCAGTTTTTCATAATTTAAAAAAAATGCTGCGATGAACATCTTGGCATGTGTGTTCTTATACGAGTTTCTCTTGGGTAAGATTTCCCTCGTGGCTAACAGAAATGAGGTGTTGCAGGGTATTCACGTTTGCTGGCTCCAGCTGCTCTCCAAAGAAGCTCTACGCATTTCTATGTCCAGCGTCAGTGCCTGAGGGTTCTAGTTTCTGCATTTCCAGGGCAATGCGTGGCGTGCTTGACCCTTTGGTTTTTGCCAATTTGATGCTTTTTTTCATCTCCTGTTCCTTGATAGTTCAAACATCATTTTAAAGATTTAGTGACCATTTAATTTTTACTGTGAATTCTTTGTATCACTTACTTTCCTATCAGGTTATTCTTATATGTCTCAGTATCATATTTTGCGAATGTCTTCCTTAGGTAAGTTATTATTTTTCTTTGAAATGTGTTTACAATATCTTTTGACATACATAATTTTGGAAGTTTTCTAATGAATACAATTTAATTTTTGTCGGTGTTAAAATAGGGATCTAATTTACTTTTTTTTTTTTTTTTACGAGGATCATTGATACTCTCGAGGTCTTTCAGTTTGACATTTTGGTTGAAGAGGGCAGCAGAATGTGGTGGTTAAGCATACAGGTTCCAGAGTCAGGTAGTTCAAATCTCAGATCTGCCACTTACAAATGTTGTTGCGTTAGAAAAGTTATTTTCTGAGCCTCAGTTTTATCATGTGTAAAATGGGGGTGATAAAATTATCTTTATAGGTATTTTTGTAAGGGCTAAATTAGTTAATGTATGTAAATAGTCCTATTAGAATAGTCCTAGGATGTAGCAGTATTATATGTGTCTGCTATTATTATTAATTATTTATAAGAAAAATACTGTAACCTAGGTTTTTAAATAAATGTGTCTAAGCTTACTTTTATATCAGATCTGTTAAATGTATTTGTATATAGCAAGATGAAGCTGGGGCACAATAGCATATGTATTCAGAGAACTAAAATGGCATACAGCAAACTCTTAATTATAAATGGGGCAAAAGTAGGTTTACAGTTGTTCATAAAGAAAATACAAGAATAAACTGTTTCATGTATTTAAAACTGTAAACCCCACTTTTGCCCAACTCTGCATTTATTTATAAGTCCCTCCAGGATAAAGACTATAAATAACTAATTTCTCTTTTTATTCCTAGTACCTATCACAGTGCCTGGCATAAGTAAGCTCTTATTTAGGACCTGACGAACGAATGAATGAATGAATGAATGACTTTCTTACATTTATGTTTAGCCATACACCTTGCGATTTCCTGTCAGCATTTTCTCAGAATGAAAGCTGCCTTACTATCAGCACAAACAAACCCAGGAGGATCAATCAACTGCAAAATTATTATGCAAAGCATTCCTGAGCCAAATATAAATGACTTTTGGATTATCTGATATTATGTATTTTCTGCATCGCTACCCCCTCCATTGGTGTGAATATTCAACAAATAGGTGTTTCACCATTAGGGAGTCCAAGAAAGTGAAAATATTCCAAATTGTTTTAGAATGGCCTCCTCTTTGTTCATGCTACTTACTCTATTTGCGCTCTTGAGTTGATGACAGTATAAGGCACTGGGAGGTTTTTTAATTGAATTTATTGTGGTGAAATGTGCTGGTATCTGAATTTGAGAGGGTGAATATTGTGCCATGGTTCATATATCAAGACTGCCCATCCATCCACCCACCCGTGCATCCACAGATACTTAGGGCGATTCTGCTGTATGCATGTGAGCATTGGGTGGTGTTGTGGAGATGATGGGATGTATCTGTCTGTTCCAAGAGCCTGAAGGAAATCATGGTGCCCAACCCTTGAAAAATGCACAGATTCAGTGTTAGATTCTCTGTCTTCGGGTTAAAGCTTTCACATTTACTGTGATACTTGGAGCTAATAGTTAAACTTCCCTGACTATCAGTAAGGAAATGCATGCAAATTGTGTGAAAAAATAGTAAATACTCTTTAAAGTTTAGTTTTCATTCTTATAACCTTGGCTATCAAGTGGCTAACTGGAGTGTTCACCTTATATGCAAGCCATAATTCTGATGACATGGCAATCTGACAAAGGCATTTGCGAGTGTTAGAAACTGCAGATGGGGCAGCCCTGACTGTGACTTAGCTTCATCCTCTGCAAAGGCATGTACTGCTCATCATTTACAGCTAATATTAACTAAGTGCTTGCCACTGGACAGGCTCTTGTAAATGCTTTCACATCTATTAATGCTTTTAATACTCGAGCAATAATGGGAAGAGGGTATTATTATCCCAAATTTACAGATGAAGAAATTGAACCAGAGAGAAATTACCCATGTTGCCTCAGGTCACATGAGAGTAACTGGTACAGTCAGATTCAAACTCTGAAGTCTGGATTTGGAGCCCATGCATCTGCTGCCTGTTCCTGCTTAAGATGATGGGTTGAAGACTGTTGGACCCGCTAGCAGATCAGGGGCCTTGGCTTTGTCTCTAGGTTCCAGGTCTGTTTCTAGGAAGCCTAAGGATCTGTGACATATAGAAGCCATGAAAACCAGTTTTATGCTTTCCTCAAACCAAAGAAGTCTTCCTTGGTCTACCCAAAAAAGTGATGGAGTTGAGTCTAAAGAGAGGTTTCTTGTATTTATACAAAAAATATTTATTGAGCACAGACATTTACCAGATGAGGTGTTCCAGGATATAGTGGATCGCAAGATAGGCATGATTTTAGCCCTGAATGAGCATATAGCATAATATATTATTGCTGCACTCTGATTTAATAGAATTTTGGAGAATCAAAGGATTAATTGAAATATTTCAAAATCTGATATGTATCATCAGATTTATTACTGTTATTTGTTACTAATTTGCATATACTCTAGATCAGTTCAAGTTCCCTTAAAACATAAAAAGAAATTCGGTCCAAATTGATTGGATGTAGCAAGGACTGTGTAGTGAGTTCACCAAACCTTCTAACTGTATCACTGGACTGAACTTTCCAGCCTCTTCTGCACTTTAGCTGCTGACTCTGTGACTGAGTATTGGCCAATGAGATGTGGGTGAAAAGAGGCACACCACTTACAGACCTGTCTCAAAATACCTCTTATGTGATCCTTCATCCTCTCTTCCCCGGCTTGCTAGGTGGGTGCTGACACCCAGAGTGACTTTGGAAACCATGTGTGAAAGATGACTATATCAGCTTGGGACCTGAGGATAGCATGAAGCCCACTCCCACTACCATTCCACCCAACTGAGCTTCATGAGAGTGACAGACAGAATTCTATTGTGCTACACCACTGTGGTCGCAGAATTGATCTGTGGCTACTTTCTTATGGGGCCAGGTTTTGAACATTTTTTTGTTTGTGCATTCTAATGACTTCTTATAAGTTCAACTTATCTTTTGCTTCCTCAGGCCCAATCAGTTGTTTACTTCCTATTGTTCTTTATGTTGTAGCTTCTACTTATAGGCAAGTCGAAGACAGGGTCTTGTCAAAAGGAGGATGAGCGCTTACTGAAGAAAGACCTATGACACAAGCCAGATATACAAGAAATGCACTCAGAAGTATCTAAAGAATATTTAAAGTGGGAGAGATCTGGAGAGAAACATGGATTGCAGTCTGAAGCAGTCTTTAGCAGGAACAAAGACCCTCAGATTTCTATATCCGCTGAGCAAGCACACGGTATTACCTGGCACCAGAGCGCCGTGGAACCCAGAACCTGGTCTCTGAGCTTGAAGAAGAGTATCTTTCAGTCCAAACAAATGCCTGTGAGACTAGTTAATCCTTCCCAAGGGTGTACTAGTTTTATTATAATTGAAATGCCACCATTTTTTTCAGTTTGTTGGGGTCCTGTGATCCAGCTATTTTCATTGAATTCCCTTTCTTGTGTCAGTTTCTGTTCTCCAATGATAAAATATTTGAAATTCTGGTATTGAATTTCATCCCCTCATGAGACCTTTCCATTCAGAGACATGGTTCTTCAGCAGTGCCAAACTTTCAGCTTCTAACATTCAGATGCAGAGATTTAAAACCAGTGGCAATCTGGGCAGATGTCAGCGGGGGAGAGGCTACAGCAGCCAGTCTCCATAAAGCACATGTCCAGACTGCACTGTGACTCCTAATCCACAAATAAAGCACAGATCCTACCGCGATCGTCGGCACAGACTCATGTCCAAAGGCAGATATTTTATTCAAATAACGTCAAATGGCTCTGTGGGAGATACTATTTTCATTATGTTTGCACTCATGTTAGCATTCATTAAAATGTGCACTGCCTGCAAGAAAGATTCATGGCGAGCTTTTCCTGTTAAAGGGCATATTTGTGGGTAGCTCTCACAAGCCAGAAGTTGATAACCTTGGTGGTTTGAAGTGTGGAATAATTTATGTTGTTCCCCTCATTAGAAAGTTTTAGAGTGCAGGGGTCTGGGGTACTTTCCATCACTCTGGCCATCTGACAGGCCAGGCCTTCAATGGTCTTTGAAGTCTATTTGTTTATATTTCCAAATTTGCAGAGGACATGAAACGCAAAAGAATGGGATTTAAATGTGAGCTCCATGTTAAATTCCAGATTCAGGTGGATCCAGAAAGGAAGTCTGGCTCTTCTCCACTGGAGCCTGAGGCCATCATGCTGGCTGGCCAGGGGAGCACACTGACCACCAGGGGGCAGCTCCTGCATTGAGTGTCTGGCCTCTGGCCCCTGGTGGCCAGTGTACGTCTTAGTGGCCGGTCGACTGGTTATTCGGTCATTCGGTCACTTAGGCTTTTATATATATAGATTACTCCTTAGTACTCATAGCATTCTGTTTCTTTGAAGGAACCCTTTCTGGCCGAATGAAGACCTTGATATTTATAATGTTTAAATTTTATTTTAGTTTAGTTTGGTTTTAATTTTTCACTTTAGCCTATGTAGTTTTCTTTAGATATTGATTATGGCATCAATACATTTTATGTTCTTTTGCATTTCAAGTCCTCTGCAAATTTGGAGAATAGATCATCTATATTTTCAACTATGTCATATTAAAAATATTGCTTTGTTTTAGACTTATTAGAATACTTTTGGTCAGTTATGTAATCGTACTTATCACTTCATTCAGTGAATAGTTCCTCATCTTTTTTCACAAAGACTAGAACACTTGTCAAACACTTTTGTGATACTCAGATATGTTCTATTTACTCTACTTTTATGATTCCACAACTTACTAAATCTGTGAGATTTTTAAAAAAAGTTATTTTTAACCTGATGAGAAAATGGGCAAAGACTTCTTTCTCCAAAGAAGACATAAAAATGGCCCATATGAAAAGGTGCTCAACATCACTGATCATCAGGGAACTCGAAATCAAAACCACACTGAGATATTACCTCATACCAATTAGGATGGCTATTATAAAAAAACAAAACAAACCCTGAAAAAAACAAAACAAAAGATAACAAGTGTTGGTGAGGACATGGGAGAAATTGGAACCCTATAACACTGTTGGTGGAAATGTAAAATGGTGCAGCCTCTATGGCAAATAGTATGGAGGTGTTTCAAAAAATTAAAAATAGAATTACCATATGATCCAGCAATCCTGCTTCTGGGTATATACCCAAAAGAATTGAAATCAGAATCTCAAAGCGACATCTTTCGTCCCGTGTTTATTACAGCATTATTCACAGTAGCCAAGATAAGAAAACGGATGTCTATAGAGAGTGAATGGATAAAGAAAATGTGGTATATACATACAACGTAATAGTATTCAATTGTAAAAACAAGAAGGAAATCTTGAAACATGCAACAACGCAAGGGACATTCTGCTAAATAAAAGAAACCAGTCATAGAAGGACAAAAACTGCATGATTTCATTTATAAAATATATCTAAAGTAGTCAAAATCATTGAAGCAGAAGGTAGGAGTAGGAAATAAGTTCAACAGGTATAAAGTTTCAGTTATGCAATTTGAGTATGTTCTAGAGTACATTAGTGACTACATTTAACAATACTGTATTACACACTTAACCATTTAAGAGGGTAGATTTCATGTTAAGTGTTCTTACCACAATAAAAAAAAACACATTACTCTTACTTAAGTAGTTCTTAGAAAACCAATTCTGGAGCCCAGTGAACCATTTAATGATCTGTTTTTTATCTATCCCTTTATGATTTGTTGTTGAATCTTGATCAGGAGTAAACATCCAACTGGTATGTTTTTTATTATTACTAGAGGCCTGGTGCATGAAATTCGTGCACAAGGATAGGGTCCCTCAGCCTGGCCTGTGCCCTCTCCAATCTGGGATGCCTCAGACATCCCTCTTGCAATCCAGGATCGCTGGCTCCTAACTGCTCACCTGCCTGCCTGCCTTATTGCCACTAAGCCCTCTGCCTGCCTGCCTGATCACTCCTAACGGCCCTCCCTGCCAGTCTGATAGCTCCTAACTGCCTCTGCCTCGGCCCCCGCCACCGTGGTTTTGTCTGGATGGATGTCCAGAAGACGTTTGGTCTAATTAGCATATTGCCCTTTTATTAGTATAGATTGATTTTAGAGAGAAAAACATCAATGTGATAGAGAAACATACCGGGGACCTAGGTATGTGCCCTTGTGAAATGAACTGGCCATCTTTTGATGCAGGGATGATGCTCCAACTAACTGAGCCACACTGGCCATGGTGACCCGTACGTTTTGTTTAACCCATGCTCCTGTTTTCACTCCCCTACTTGGAAATTAAAATGGCATTAAAATATCTTAAATACTCTGGAATCTTTCCCAGCAATAAACCACTACCAATAGTTGCCTCCCCTTCCTCTCTGGAATGTATTTTGTCTAAAACAGGGGTCCTCAAAGTACGGCCCACGGGCCACATGCAAATACAAATATTGTATTTGTTCCCGTTTTGTTTTTTTACTTCAAAATAAGATATGTGCAGTGTGCATAGAAATTTGTTCATAGTTTTTTTTTAAAACTATAGTCCGGCCCTCCAACGGTCTGAGGGACAGTGAACTGGCCCCCTGTTTAAAAAGTTTGAGGACCCCTGGTCTAAAACAAATGACTTGAACTTATTTAGAATATCAGGATATCTTTTTATGTTATTTTTTCACCTCTTTAGCTTATTGATATTGATTGTATCCTTTTCAGTCTCAATTTGACTTTCTTTCATAGAGAAGAAAGATGTAAATTCAGACTTGAGAATTTCACTTTTCTCTGTAAACCAAGAACCTCTTTAATCAACCTACCTTCCAGCTTTGGGGAGTTATAACTTTGGTACAATCCATAATAATCTATAATAATAAAAGCTAATTAGACCGGATGTCCTTCCGGACAAAGCTGGGGCTGCAAGGCCGAGCCGCTTGCACAAATTTCGTGCATCGGGCCTCTAGTATTTTAATAATGTTTATCCAAAAATTCCATGAGCTTCTTGAAAGATATGATTACTTCCACTGATTTTTTTTCTTTCCTTAATAGCACATATATTCTTTTAAAATTTAAACCCACCCACAGGATTTATGGTCTGTGCTATTCTGGTATCATAACATTTATATGTCCTGAGCAACACAGATAAAAAATAAAAATTAATAGTTTAAAGAAAAATGGGAAAGTTATTATTTTAAATACAGAAATGCCTAGCATGACCCAAAAGCTGTTGGAAGGGAATAAGCAGAAAAGAGCTAGAAATACATAGATCTTATTAATTACCCCTTTAAAAGGAATGTTCCAAGAAGGAAATAAAATTTGGGAGATTCTGCATTTCTCCCCCGTATCTATCCTGGGTGTGACAGAGAGGGAGTATGTACTGCAGTGTTTCCAAAACTTGCCTGAGCTGAGTCACCCGGGTTGCTTGTTAAACATTACAGATTTCCAGGGCCCTTCCTTGGAAATTCTGGTTCTTTAGGTTTTGGGTCAGCTTCGCATTCTGCATGTTTAACAAATGCTCCAGGTGACTGTTTTATCAGATAAGCTTGGGAAACAATGAAAAGAGCCCAGGACCTTAAGATCAGCCTGACCTGTGTATGAATTCAGGGTCCAAGGCTGAACAGCTATGTGCATTCAGAGGCATTACTTAACCTCTTTGATAATGTTTCCTCATATGAATGGGGAAATGTTAACATCTTCCAAAAAGGAATTTTGTGTGGACTCAATGATATAAAATACAAAATGTGTAGCTATCCCTAGTGCTACTGTTATTGAAAACCATGCTAGAATTTTTTTTCCTTGTTCTTTTATTCTTTACTCTTGGCAGAAGAGAAAATATAGAAATTCTGAAGCAAAACAAATGCAAAATATTCAATTATTCTTTCTCAGTATAAACAACAGTAGAATCATTTACTTAGTTATAATGTATTTGAGGCATAAATGCCTACATGTAAAGATTGGTGAACCCGTTATGGTATCTTTCAGATATTCAAGGGCAACACAATTGTTACAGTTACATCTAATTAAAAGCAAGATAAAATAATTTTGGGTAGATTTTTTTTCTTCAAACACATTTTTAAAAGTCGATACGAAGTTCTGGTGCTCATCCAATTCTTTAAAACAGAGTGGTTCTTAAAATATGGCTCCTGGCCCAGCACCTTTACCATCACCTGGGAACTTTCTAGAAAAGAACATTCTCACTGCAGACTACTACCTCAGGAACTTCTGAGGGGAGACATTGCCATCTGTGTGTTAACAGGCCTGTGGTGATTCTGCTGCAAGCTCAAATTGAGGAACCACGGATATACCTCCAGCTCATGAAGGCCTCTCTCCTTACAACTGTTCATCTGCTGTCTTCCTGATCTCGGTTCATGGGAACACTATCCTTCCAGACCCGAAGGTCAAAAGGTTGGACTCATCCTTAATTGCTCATTTTCTGTCTAGCTCATATTCAATACATCAGACAATTTTGTTGTTTTACCTTCAATTACCAAAAAAATCACCATTGAACTGTTCCTCCATTGTTAATATCCTGGTCCAAATTCCTGTTTTTTTTTTCTTGCATGGATTTTTACATCTTCTAACTAATCTCCCTGCTTCCACTCTTTCATTCCTTCAGACTGATCTGAACACTGAAGCCAGAGTAATGTTTTAAAATAAGAGTCTGATTATGCTACTCGTACTGAATTGTCACATTAGCAGCCTTCTTCCTTTTTTAACCCTCTCCAATACCCTGGAAAATGGGAGCCTACAAACTACATTTTCCAGAATTTCTGTCCCTAGAGTTCTAGATGCCAACAATTGGAGAAAATTACTAGTGATTTAAAGGTAGAAGAGAAGCAGAAACCACAGTATTTTTCTGCTAGCATTGTAAAGATAGACAATGAGATTTTGACAGGATAGATGAGATTTTGTAAGGATCTCAGGATTTTTTTTTCTTGGATCACCTGCTTCTAGGCTGTTATCTTCTCAACTGTTTCTTCAATTACCAGACTTCCTGACTCTGAAAATTAGTAACCAACCTAATAACTTGTTGGCAGCAGCCTCCTTTGCTCCCATTACTATAGCCTTGCCAATGATTTTAAAAATATTTTTATTGATTTCAGAGAGGAAGGGAAAGGGGAAGAGAGAGAGAAACATCAATGATGAGAGAGAATCATTGATTGGCTGCCTCCTGCATGCCCCACACTGGGGATCAAGCCCTCAACCCAGGACCTGACCAGGACTCAAACCGTGACCTCCTGGTTCATAGGTTGACAATCAACCACTCCAGCCAGGTATTGCCAATGATTTTTTTTTAAATACATTTTTATTGATTTTTTTAGAGAGAGAGAGAGAAGAAGAAGGAGAAAGAGAAACATTGATGTGAGAGTGAAACATCGATCGCCTGTCAATGATTTTGTTAACATGAATTTCCCTGAAATTCTGCTGAAATACAAAGTGGTTTCTATTTCACTTAGAGACCACTGACTGTCCTTCTGATCAAAATGCTTCTCATCTCATTCAAATAAAATTCTTTAGATGCCTACCAGGCCCTACACAATCTGGCCACCTTTACTTCTCTGATCCTACTCCCTACTATGCTCTCTTGCACTAACTCTGTTCCTGCCCCATTGGTTTTCCTGCTGTTCCTCAAATTAGCCAGGTCCTCTCCTACCTCAGTGCCTTTGCAGTTTCTGCTCCTGTCTAGATCGCCTCTCCTCCACATAGCTGCCCAGCTACTCTCTTATCTCCTTTAGTTCTTTGCTCAAATGACATCTTTTCAAGGAGGGCTTTCCCCCAACCACTGTTAAACAAAATGTAACTGAGTAAGTTTGAAGGTCTAATTGGCTTTACTACTTGATTAATGAATCTGGCTGTATCTCATCTAGCAAGCAGAGAGATACTCCAATGGGTTATACAAGATGGAAGGCTTTTACAAAGGAGAGTGGGACAAGGAAGTCATCAGCAAGAGAAAAAGAAAAGCTCATGGAAGGAAAGTAAGAGTTTAGATAATGATGGTTCCTCATTGGCTGAGCTGCATGAGTTGTTATTGGCTGGGCTTGCTGCTGGGCAAAAAGAAAATCTTTCTCCTGTTGGAATAGTAAAGTAATAAAGTAGCTGCACCTCTCTTCCTGTTGGGGTCTGTAACTGAATTAACTTTAATTCACATCATCTTCCTGTTTGGTACAACTTATGTTTTTCTGTTTGGGGTAATTGATTACTACTGGCAGAGCCCAATGGCAGAGTGTGAGAGTTCCCTCTACAGGCCTTTCTGACTCAAATTTTAGTTAAGGTTTTCTTTAATTTTCACACCACCCAACTTAAAAGCAACGTCTACCCCCAATACAGGTTATCTAGGTAGACTGGAATTATCTCCATTTAAAATATGAAAAAGTATACAACCAGGAAAAGAAACTCATCAAAGTCTCGTGGCTTTTAAATGTTAAACCCAATATTTATCTCATTCAAAGGGCTGAGGAAAAGAACCTTCAGAAGAGTGGGTGGTTAACAAACATTCATGTTGATTTAGTGTTAGGGTGGGGAGTAATTTCAACTCTTGTCAAGGAAGAGCCGTTAAGACTTAACGCATAATAGGGAAGACCACTGGAGATGGAGCAACTACTAGTCATAGATTTCACAGTTTATTATGTTCCCTGGGAGGTTAGACTAGATCAGATTTTTTATTTTTTTTTCTGAAGAGGCAAGTCATAATAAAATACATCATAATTTCTGAATAAATGGATCTTCTAGTCTAGATATTGCCCTAAATTTTGCCTTAAAGGACATTCAAACAATCTGTATATTTCCTAATAGCATTTTATAATGATAGGTTTGGCTTAGGTAAAATGGCTAAACTCCTTTACTCTTAGATCCTAGTATGAAGTATTAAGGGATTTATTTACTCTTAGAAAATTGTGGGTCAAAAGGAATTAGAGTTCGTAAAAAAATAAAATAAAAAATGAAATGTAATTAATATGGCAAGAATGTTCTTCTTAGCCCATTTTTTTTAAAAGGATGTATTGATTATTTCTTGAATGCCTGGTTGAAAGGGAGTGGTAAGAAGAGCAATTTTATGTATAAAAACTTTCATGTTTTTTAGTAGCAAGAGAATAAAAATAAATCAACTGGAGCCAGAGTAATACTGAAAAGATTTGGCTGAGCTGACTAGAAAAATAAAATGGATCGAGTCATCTCTGTAACTGGGGCTATTTAACCCCAAGTCTGTGCTCTGCCTTTAAAGACAACAATGAACTTTTAAAGAAGAAAAATAAAATAACTCTGTTAAAGAAAATTGGGTAGAACATTTGGGAATAAATGTAGTTGGAAATGACAAAAGGAAACACAAAGGATAACATTGCCCTTTATCAAATTTAAGGAGTGTAAAACAGCTAGAAGCATGCTGGCATGGCTGGCCAGAAGAACTTTGAAGAGACACAATGGGAGGTTGAAGTTCTGGCCCCAGTTCTCCTGGAAATAGGCTTCATGTAATGTCTGGCCATAGACAGAGAAAAAAGCATCTGTAGCTTGTTTCTTCGTGGTCCCCCTGCAAACCCCAAATGACAGGTTTGTTATTTTCCCTCTCCGGATCCACAGTGACACTACAGGACATCTAAAAACTTCTCCACTTCCGAGTGATGGCCGATGTAAACAACTGCTCACTTTGCCTTTCTTCCGTAAGTTTTTCCACTACTTATTCTCACAGAATTCCGTGTACTCTTCATCAATGCAAATCTGACCATGTCTCTTCCCCGGGGAAGACCATTCAATGACTCCCTATGGACCACAGCAGGAATCCCAAGTTTATTTCCAATAACTGCCAGAACTATTAGTAGATGCTAAAGGGAAGATAGGGGAAATTCTAAGGTGAGAGCAATCAGCGTTCTTTACAATCATTCTGAATGCTAATGTTTGCTGTGACTCTCCCAAAGGGGGCGGGATACAATATGCAACATTCCCAAACTTATTTGATTGTGGAACCCATTTCTTTTTCATGGAGTGTCTCAAAGGACTAGTTTGGTATGGAACATATCTTTGGAAATACTGGCGTGCACTATAGTCCAAATGTATGAGCAAAGCCAGGAATGATTGGAATGATCTGGAACCCACCTACCTTGGTGTGCATTTCCCTGACACATTATGCTTTCTCTCTCCTCCATGCTGCACATATTGGAAATCATGCAAATTTCCCCTTAATCTTAACCCTTTCCAGTCCATTTGCCTACTCAGCATTTTGGACTTATCATAATTTGCATAGCCAAGTTTGTATTTATTCTCTTCATTTTGTAGAATTATTTAACTCATTTACATAAATATATGTAAATAACTATATAATAGCTAATTTACATAAATCATTCCTCTAAGTTAAGATCTGAGAGGAAGAAAATGAAGAGAGCTAGAGACAGTCTATCCACATGAGTCACAGAAAAATAACTGATGTAATTGCTCTCTTCTCATTTTTTTGGAGGAGTAAAGAAGTGAAAATGGGACTAGGAAAATACTTTATAAAAAAAAAGTTGGACAATAATTCTCAAAGTGGATAGGAAGAATATAGTTTTTAAAACAATTTGTTAAAATAAACAAGTAAAATTTATATGATATATATTCCATATCTGAGTAAGATAAAATATAATCCTGAAAAGAGGATGTTAAACACAATAAAGCAAAATTTTTAAGGAAATGAAATTGTAATAACAGAACCAGCACATTATCTAAAAATTAGAAAAAAATGTACAATTCACATAGTCAGAATTATTTTGGAGAAAAATATAAAGAAAATTTTCTAGAAAATAGAAAAACTCAAATAAGTAGCAATAATTAAATAGATCATTGCTATGGAAGAAAAAGAATAGAAATTTAGCCTAAAGGTAATTTATGTTCCTAAAGATGAGTCCAGACAAATGAAATAGGAGCAAAACCCATAAATGGAAAAAAAAAAGAAGCTAAAGAAATACCTCAGAGTATATGTAGAATAAAACCTCTGGGTACCTGATAAAATTAAGGAGAGGAAATTATTATTATCTAACCATATCCTATAGAAAATTTGAAATCACAAAGTAAAAGAATCTAACAGATTCCAAGCAATGAAAAGTTACTTATAGAAGTAGAAAATTCAGGCTGGCCATGGTCTTCTCTCTCTAAATTAAATCCTTAGACATCATAGCACAATGTTTATGTAATTTTGAGGGGAAAGTTTGTGGCTCAAGAAATTTATATTTAGCTACATTGTTGTAAGATGTGAAAGTAATAGAAAGACATAATCAAATTTATATGGTAAATCCTTTCTGAAAGGGTTACTCAAAATATGTCCTACGAAATGAATCAGAATAAGAAACTCACAAATTAGAAAATTATATGTGAAGCTACTTACAGAGAGCATGAAACCACATTAATAGACTTAAGTATAGTATTTTAAAAAATGGTTAAGATATGTAACACAAATATAAAAGCTATAAAAATAAAAGGGATAATTGCCAAAAATATAGCATCAGAAGACTTAAGTACATCCATTTTGCATAGGTCAAATTGAGAAAATAATTACATATTAAATAATTTAATTAGTATGCATATAATTGCTTTAATATATACATATATGCTTAATTTTCTGTACTAAATGTGGAGAATATTTACCTTTCATTCACAGTGGCTTATGGAACATTTATAAAAGTGATCACATATTAGGACACAAAAACAGCCTCATTATAGAACCTACAACAATTTTTCTGAATTTTCAAACACATAACTTAGCTATTGACTAAATTAGAAATTAAAACTGTAGTTAACAGAAGATTTAGAAACTACTAGCAATGAAATATAGTGTTTAATCTGACATTTTTTACAGTCATACTCCAAGGAAAAGATCAGATAAAAAACGATTTTTGTTACTAAATTAAAAAAAAATGATTAAATGTTATGGATAGTATAGCTTTTTTTTTTACATTTCCAAATTCCATACAAAAATTGTATACTAATCTACATTATTACCAGCAAGTACAAGAATATCTGCTTTATAGCAGCCACTCAAATTTAACTATTAGTTTAAATAGTTACTAATTTGGTATGTTTTTAAAAATATGTAGTGTTTAAATACACATGGGATTAAATAATTTTTACACTGTTTATATTTCTACTTTTGGGACTTGACTTTTATGAGAAAGGATTGTAAAGTTTATCAGAACAGGCAAGATAATTTTGAGAAAGAATAACAGCGAAGAGGATCAATGCTACTAAATTAATCAGTGCCGCGCTGGCATAAGTGCGGATCAATGGAAAAGATAACAAGCCCTGTAATAGGCAGTGATAGGGACTGTGGTGGCTTTTAAATATGCATTTTCTCTTCTTCCTAGACACGTGGAGCTACTATATTTCCACCCTTTCCTTCAGTTACTTGTGACCACATTTTTGAGTTCTAGTCAATGGAATTTGCCGCCTCTCCATAAAAACTTCCCCCAGAGGCAGGGATCCTCCATGCTCACTTCCCTTCCGCTATCTTGATGTAAACCAGCACAGATGCCTTGCAAGCGTGTGTTGAAGAAGTGGAGTCAGGCACAGAAAGACCTGGTCTCTGAAATCCTACTTGGGGGAGACACACGTGGCAATCAGCGAAACTTGATATGAGCAAGAAGTAACCTTCTGTTGTGTAGCATCAGTGTTTTGTTACAGCAGCTAGCCTCACTCAAACAAATAAACACACTTTCATATATATATGTATGTATAGTTATGAATGTACTCTATTAAAATATGAGGATGTAATGGTTATTAGCTTATGGATGCTGTGAACCTGGGGTTTGTGTAGCACCTATCATACATTAAATGGTTAATTTGATGATGATGATAAATAATGGTGACGACGATGATGATGATGAACTTGGCATTTCAAATATTTCAGATCAGTTGTGAAAGTTTCACAGTTCAAAAAGTGGTGCTAGATTATATGGTTAAAATAGTTTTAAAATGACGTTAGGCTCCTAACTCAATTGCTTCATGTTGTATTAAAGAGCAAGGAACGTGCATACGCATTGGCTAAGAACAGACACCTCATGTCAGCAGGCTTGGCATTCCAGCTCTGCCTCCTTCCAAGTGTGTGACAGCAGTCAAGATATGACAGAGAGATTTTTAAAGAAGTGAACACGACAATAATGATGATACATAAACTGGTTGTATTCACTCCTGGTCAAACTTTAAGTTGGAGAGTTGGCCTATGTATCAAATGCCTTAAAATTTTCCATAATTGTATTATACCAATTTAGCTTGTAGGAATATACCTTAAAGAAATCATCACAGAAGTATAAAATGTGTGTATAGTAGTGCTCAAAGTAGCTTATTTTTAGCAGGGATAATCTGAAAACAAGCTAAATGAATAACAAGGGGATTGGTTAAATAACTGTCAGCACATTTTTCAGATAGACTGTGTGGTGATTAGGGGTATGGATCCTATTGTCACATCAGCCTGGGTTTGATTTCTTTCTACTTCAACCATTTATTAGTTGTGAGAATTTAGATAAGTTATTTCACCTTGAATTCTGTTTCCTTATTTATAAAACTAGAGGCCCGGTGCATGAAAATTCGCGCACTCAAGGGGGTCTCTCAGCCCAGCCTGCATGCTCTCACAATCCGGGACCCCTCGGGTAGGGTCCAGTCCCATCGCAACATGGCTCTGGTTACCTGGGCCTGCTGGCCAGAGGGAGATACCAAGAGGCCAGTCCAATCGCAGCATGGCTTCGGTTCCCTGGAGCCTGCGGGCAGGGGGAGAGACCAAGATTCCCAGATTGCAGCATGGTTCTGGTTTCCCAGAGCCTGTAGGTGGGGGGTGGGACACAGAGGCCAGTCTGATGGAAGCATGGCTCCGTTCCCACAGCTGCCTCCCGCTGCCACGCCGCTGCAGGCCAGGACTGATTCCCGCCGCGGGCGGCAGGGACCCAGGACTGACTCCCGTCGTTGGTGGCCGGGACCCTAGCCTGGTGTTCAGTCATCCGTCCAGACATTTAGGTCGTGACCAACCCTGGCTCTTTATATATTAGGATAGAGCTAATACTAGTATATATCTATCTTATGGCTTTGCTAAGTAAGAAATAATTGAGATAATTTATGTAGAGAATCTGAGCCATAGTGAATGGTACCTATTATTATCACTATTTAAGGCATTGGAAAATTCATAAAGATTGTAATAGGGTAGATGTGAGAAAGATGTCTAGGTGGATGTATGCCACCTGTCGATAGGAGTTACCTGGGAAATAATTCTCTTTCTCCTTCTTATTTCATCTGACCTTATAGCAATTTTCACCCTTTTACTAACGCATGCTGTTTCTGAGCACTCAGCTCCACCGCCACAACCTTAGTCTGAGCCGTCATCGTCTCTTGCCCGGAAAACGGAGACCCCTTCGGACCAGCCTCTGTTTTTTCTCTTGCCCCCTTAGAGCCCACATCTGCATGTGAACATCATGCCAGGGTGAACTTCAGAACCCTAAGTCAGACTACGTCATTCCCCTGCTTAAAACCCTCTCCTGGCTTCCCATAGCAGCCAGAATGTAATCTAAACTCCCATAAGGCTCTCTTTGATCTGGCCCATCCCTCACTTCTCAACTTTATCTTTTTCCCTTATCTCTGTAATTCACATCTCAGAGACACTGGTCTTCTTTCTGTCCTTCAGATATGAATGTTTCTTTTGCTTGAAATGTTTTTTCTTGAGAGTTAGGTCTAAACTTGTGTCATCTCCCCCAGAGGCTTTAAACATTTTTTTTTTTCAATTACAGTTTACATTCAATATTATTTTGTATTAGTTGCAGGTGTACAGAATAATGACGGACAATTATATACTTTACAAAGTGTTCCCCCCGATATTTCCAGTACCCACCTGGCACCACGGTTACTACAGTATTATTGACTATGTTCTGTATGCTGTACTTTACATCCCTGGGACTATTCAGTGACTACAAATTTGTACTTCTTAATCCCTTTATCTTTTTCACCCCATCCCCCAACCCCCCTTCCCTCTGGCCACCATCAGTCTGTTCTCTGTCTCTATGGGGCTGTTTCAATGAAATCGGGGTTCACCACAACATGAGGAACTGTATGAAAGGGGCGCGGCGTTAGGAAGGTTGAGAACCGCTGTCCTAGAGGCTTTCAAGCCTCACTCACGGTAATCGCTTCCAGAGCACTTTCTACTTCTTTACCTCACTTTGTCTTCTTCGCAACACTTATCTCCTTGGTTTGCTTGCTGGCCTTTTTCTACCAAGTAGAACACGAGTTTCTTTAGGAGAGTGGCTCTCTTTCTCGTGTGCAACACTGTCCCAAGCATCTAGAGCAGTTCCTACTGCACAGGCCCCCCCCCACTCCCCCCCCCCCCCCACACGCACACTCAGCAGGAATTTGTTGATAGATTCTTGTCCTTGACTGTGTGGATATTTTTTTAAAAATTGATTTTAGAAAGAAAGAGGAAGGGGAAAGAGAGAGATAGAGATAGATAGATAGATAGATAGATAGATAGATAGATAGATAGACAGACATGGATTTGTTGTTCCACTTATTTATGCATTCCTTGGTTGCTTCTTGTATGTGCCCCAACATGGGCCCAAACCCACAACATTGGTGTATCGGGGCGATGGTCTAATCAACTGAGCTAGGGTGGGTATGTTTGGGAAGAGCAGGAGAAAGGGACTTTGCCATTTACTCTATACATGACATTCTTGTAATTTTTATAGTATACAATGCAATGATAATGATGGTTATTTGTGGATATGAAATTAAGGGTGCTTTAAACCTTTTATTTATAATTCCCACATTTTATGTTTTCTCTAATGAACCTATTCTTTTTTAGAATCAGAGCAATATTTTAAAGACTACTATAAAACCTTGACCAGACAAAAATTTTGGTTATTTATCTTCATAGATACCTAGGTGGCCATTGGCAATGATAACAATGTGCATTAATTTATACTTAGCCATGTTTAAGTAATGAATAATTATGGTGTCAAAGATGATAATAAACAAGGTAATTAGAATAGAGGAATGCTTGTGCCTGGTTATGATAAGAATTTTAAGAAAAGTTCTTTATTTTCTTTTGCTTTCTGTTGTTCTTTGCCAGTTTCTTAGAAAAAAAATACAATATTTTCTGTCTATAGGTGACAATCTCTTTGCTATGAAATTTCTAGTGTGGTCCTTACATGTATGTGAAAATAGCTAGTGCTGGGGTCAAATAAGGCTGTACTCTGGAGGTGAAAGAAGAGAAAAACACTGAACTCAGAAAAAATATTTTAAAAGACTGAAACTGATAAAGAGACGTTATTTCACAAAAAGAGCATAGGACTTAATTTTGCTTGTGAACAATCCCCACATGCCTCTTAATGTTCATGTAATAGAATTTTTTTTAAATATATTTTATTGTTTTTTTTACAGAGAGGAAGGGAGAGAGATAGAGAGCTAGAAACATCGATGAGAGAGAAACATCGATCAGCCGCCTCCTGCACCCCCCCCCCCACTGGGGATGTGCCCGCAACCCAGGCACACGCCCCCGACCGGAATCGAACCGGGGACCCCTCAGTCCGCAGGCCGATGCTCTATCCACTGAGCCAAACCGGCTTTGGCCATGTAATAGAATTTTTTAAAATCCACTTTTCACTTTCCTATTTACCTACCCTTTCATTCACAAAACGTATTTTTTTTTTGTCTTACACTGTGTCAAGCCCTGTGCTAGGACCTCAGAAAGGAATGATGACAAAGATAGACACAGATTTCAGAGCAAAATACAAGCTGGAGCTTATGAAACCAGGGGCCAGGACAGTGAGAGGAACCAGAGTAGCCTCATGCAATAAAAGATGAAGTTAATTCATATTTGACTCCAGTTAAGAGTCAACACATGGAAGGGCATCTAGTAAGAACTCCCTTCTTTTCTTATTCTTTTAGTTTTTAGTGTTAATGTTTTATCCCTTTATTTCTAATTCACAAAGGACCAAGGTTGTGTGGCTGTGGAGGGTAAGATGATTTTCCTGGGAGCAGCAGCCCCGGGCTGTTAACGAATGCAGCAATTCACAACTCTGCAGTCTGTCTTTCCTCCGTTTTAAAATTCAGCTTTGCTGTTATTTCTTTGACCTGCCTCCACTCTGTTTCAGATTTGTATACTCGTGTTTCATGTATCAGTGATGATTCCAATTACACGCTAGGTAACAAGAGTTTAATAAAATGTGGCAATAAATTGTGGAAAGACATCATGCATGTGAAAAAAAATGTATTAAGAAATGTGTTCCAGGTAGAGCTCCCAGTATTAAATGACTAATCATTTCCACACACATATACAAAGTGAAGGTTTTATTTAGTGGAACTTGGCCTTTCAAAACTAGCATGCCAAGCAGTGCCCTCCACCGGCCTCTCTGGCCTGTCTGGAGCCTGTGGCAGTGGTTTCTTTTTATAGAGAACGGTTTTAGATGGTCTGCAGTAGCCCTTTGGCCAAAGGAAGGGAGGCCCTCTTGTTTCGAGCTCACGTTATTTGTATTTAAATGGCAAATAGGAATAACAAGAAGGTTTAATAAC
Organism: Myotis nattereri; assembly: GCF_964212035.1. Taxonomy (NCBI): domain Eukaryota; kingdom Metazoa; phylum Chordata; class Mammalia; order Chiroptera; family Vespertilionidae; genus Myotis; species Myotis nattereri. Next base: position 15,062,266 of record NC_138092.1, read on the forward strand.
TCATACTCCATACAGCCTCGCGACCAGATGACTGAAATGGAATACAGGCTCTTTCTCTCAGTCGATATGGGATGTTAGGCAAGTTTCCTGCATGCCACCGTTCTTTATTGGCAAAACTGGAATATCTTCTTTATTGAGCTATTGTGGAAGATCAGTAATTTTAAAAATGAGTTAAAATATCTAGTCCTGTGTAGGAACAGTGTAAACACTGAACATACAGCTACACTAATAAAAGGACTGTGGCTGTAACGACCAAATGAGCAGTGGCTCTGGCAGGGCACGAGCTACTAGCTGCGGAAGCTATGAGCGGTGGAGGGTGGGGCAGCCAGCTGAGGCAAATGAAAGCAAGCTACTCGTGCACGATTTCGTGCGCACTGGGCCTCTAGTATTAGTATAAAGAGAGTGTCACATGGAAAGATTTGAATAGGTGTAATAGTTCTAGAAATGTCTGTAGGGCAGTTCTCTTATAGGAGGCTTTCCAGAAACACAGCAAGGAGCCTGCCATCGCGAAAGGTTCAAACGGAGTGCGCTCCTGACCTGGTTTCTGGGAGGGGTCCCAGGTGGGCCCCAATGACCCCAAACACATCAGAGGCCAGTCTTGGGTTTGGGTTTGTTCTGGAATGACCTGGCTGCTTCTCTGACCCCATCTGGTACACACCGAGCTCCCTCTCTGGACCAGGGACCCTGCCATGAACAATAATGAGACTAGCATGGCTTCTGCTTTTATGGAGTTTAAGATCCAGGGGGAAAGCTGCGAACCACTATTTGCCTGCTTGACTGTTTAAGTACAAGGGTGGGAAGTGCTATCTATGGAAGACAAGCAGGAGGTGCTGGGAGGTTTGGTCCCGGGGCTGGACCAAAGAAGTAGAAGTGTAAGTAAGCAGGGAATTGAGGTAGAAGAAGAGGTCATATGATTTCCCAGTAGCTTGGGGTTTTGGGGAAATAGAGAGGCCAGGGTTTCTCTCAAACCTGGAACATAACGATCCAGGGATTTGAGGTGAGTCTAGACAAATATGAGTCTCTCCTGGTCTTTAACCTTTGGTTAATAGCAAAGTAGAATATAATAAAGGTTTACCAAAGGTTGAAACACCCAAGTCACACTGGCAATTGAAATTCACGTGGGCCTAGAAAAGGAACAATTTTAATTATGAGGGAAGGAAATACAAATAACTAAAAAGATCTGGGAAAACAAATGCAAGAGAGGGATTGAAATAGAAATGATTGTAAACTGGAGGTAAATTCAAAGGGCAGTTTCTCTTTATTTTAATTTCCAGTGTTTATTCAGAGGATCAAAGGAATATACTCGTATATTTAATGCTTATAAAAATCAGTTTTAAATACCAATTTTTAAATTCTAAGAACAGAAGAAGCTAATGCTCACACTTTTATACTGAATGAATTGCCAACGTTTTATTCACCAGTTTTGCTAAAGAGAGGGAGCCTCACTGAGGTTTCGGAATTAAATTAGCTTTCACAACCATTTAAAGTTCTTCCATTCTATTAATTCAGCAGACAATCAAGTTGTTCACTTGTTGACTTTTATCCACATGCATTCAATCAAATCAACTATCAAAGAAAGATACCTATTAGTTGTTAATTTCAGATGTTAGATAGGAATCCTAGAACTCCTGTTTATATCTAGTTGATAACCTTCTAATCTTTGCCACAGTCTCACTAACAGCAGCATTAACTAGTCCGCCATCTATCTTGATTAACAGTGTTGGAACTCAAGATGCACAGCATCTGATAAGCCGAACAGCCTCAACTCCTGAACAGTGCCTGTAGTATGGAAATTGGGCTCCTGCCCTCACAGCGACAAACCCTTCAAGTTGTCTTTAAGTCACAGTTGTGCACATTATTATTTAAGCAAATGAGAAGAGCTTGCTTTAGTGTAGGAGCTCTTACAAACAATTGGCAAGACTGAATGTTTTGCAACATGTTTACCCTCTATTTTTGTCCTCTAGGTTTGGGTTTTTAGAAATTGGTTTTGCCTTATATTAAACTAGAGGCCCAATGCACAACATTTGTGCACTGGGTGGCGGGGCATGCGGGGAGGGGAGGTCCCTCAGCCAGGCCTGCGCCCTTTAGCAGTCCAGGAGCCCTTGGGGGATGTCCAACTGGCGGCTTAGGCCTGCTCCCTGCGGAAGGGGCCTAAGCTACCAGTCGGACATCCTTAGCGCTCCTGCGGAGGTGGGAGAGGCTCCTGCCACCTCCGCTGCACTCGGCAGCCATCAGCCCAGCTTGTGGCTGAGTGGCGCTCCCCTTGTGGGAGTGCACTGACCACCGGGGGGGGGGGGAGGGGGCAGCTCCTGCATTGAGCATCTGCCCCCTCGTGGTCAGTGTGCGTCATAGTGCCCGGTTGTTCTGCCATTCGATCGATTTGTATATTCCCCTTTTATTACATAGGATTACAAGTGTGCTATTATCTTTGGATCAGAAATATTCAACAGATATTTATTAATCTTTGTGCAGCAAGCAGATACTATATGTATATATAAAAAATACAACTCCACATACCTTAAAATTTTATATTTGATATCACAGCAACTGGGTTTCTTTCATAAGTAGAACTATATTGACTTTTATGAGAGAGAGAGAGAGTAGGAGAGGGAGAGAGAAATAACCTTTGGTCCACATGATAACTTTTAGGTTATTTTTCAAGCACTTCTTTCATAGTCTATTTACACCATTCTTTATCCAGTTTCATTGCTGAGATATTAAGGACATTTTATACATCACCCATGTTGATTTTAGCAACTGGCCTGTAGCCTTTGTCTCCACACTATTCACAGTTAAATCCTTGGTAACTCCCACATCCACCTTGTTGATATTTCTACTGCCATGGTTTCATGTTTTTAAAACTTCCACTGACCCTATTCTTATTCCCTTCCAGACATTCGTAGGCATGGCTACGCCAAGGAACTTGTTTGAACCACGCCATCTCTAATTCTGCACTCTGGTAAGTTCTTTTTTGATCTTCTCTGGATCTTTATTGGTTCATCTGCTCCCTCCAGGTGGCTAGTGGGAAATAGATATTGACAAGAGTTTGCAGCAGAAAAACATAGGATGAAATATTCCTGCTAAGAGACCTCCCTAGATATATCCAGAATGAAGTGTGTAAAGTTGGGAGAGAATATTTGAATTTTTATATTATCTCATGTAGGCTTTGCACTAGAACATTTTCAATATTAATGTGATAAAATCTGATTTAGATAAAATGTAAATGTATTACCTTGGTACCATGGGCCATAAAAAACATTGACTTTTTTTCTTAACTCCCGTATCTGTGCAAATGCCTCCCTAATTTATTTCTGAAGCCAAGGTCACTCTCCTGCATCCCAATCCTGAATTTCCAAGGACTCATTGAGCATTTTCACATGCATCTCCCAGAGAACCTTCAAGTTCAGCATATCCTGATTCATATTCATCATCAATCCTCTTACACTAGCACCATCTTGGAATTTAGTTATTCATTAATGCTACTTCCTTCCTTCCTTTCATTCTTTGGTACCCACTATGCTCCAAAAAGCCATGCAATCCTGCCATGAAGTGTCTCCAACCCAGGGAAGGTGACCAATACATCAATAGGTACAAGCAAATATGAGGACAGAGAGGAAGAGAATATAATCCAGTCTTGTTTGGGGGAAGGAGGGTGAGGAGTGAGTCACAGGATAATTTTTGAAGGAGGTTGCAGCTATACTGAATATTAAAGTATGACAAAGAATTATCCAGAGAAGTTAATAGAGAAGGAAGGTCTTTCCAGATTTCAGAGCTAGCATGAGCACAGGCTAGTTGAAAAGAATGCATTTGGTGAAACCACCAGGTGTTGCTTGAGCTCAGAGGAGAAGGTAAGATTGGAGAAGTAGGCAAGGTTTGGAGAGGAACTGCTATACCAAGTTTAAACCTTTAGAATCTGTCCCGTGGATGATGGGAATAATGAATGCATATAAGAAGGACTGAAGTGGCCATATTTGTATTTTAGACAGGTCAAGCAGGAAGCTATGATAAGAATGGATCTGAGGAAGAAAAGTTTACAGCTAATGACATTAGAGGGATGATGTTAACACACTCTATATGGGGGAGAGAAAATTAAATCCAGGAAAACAAAAATACTTAGTATTTAATATTTGTAGCACTCTATTAATAGATGTTGAAGGTTAGGAAGAGACAGTCAGTAATGAATCCTAGATTTCTACTTTGCATAACTGGCTGGATAGTGGTGCTACCAAATGAAATAAAAAAAATAATAATGCATGAGGAGCAGGCTAGGTAGGGAGAAGTGAGAAGGAAAGATTAAAGATAAATCCGAATGGCCTCATCATCTCATCCGGGGAAGATGAAAAAGTTAGGCAATAGATAAGATGCATGGCATACTACCTGAAGCCCAGGAGGCAGGTCTGAATTGAGCTTTCACATCGAGATTAATTAGCACCCAGGTGGTATTTTATACCCCGATTGCCTCTAGAGCAATGCAGTGTACCTTGCAAGGAAACCTTAAGAAATAGATGAATAGGAGCTGAGGAAGTAGACAAGGAAGAAATAATTGAAGGATAAAATCACACCCCAGAAACATGTTTCCCTTGATATCAATGTCCCTCTTTTCTTTAAGTTCTCGGAGCATTTGACTTTTTTGGGGGGATGGGGGCGGTGGCGCCGGCAGTAAGAATTTGCTTTCATCTCTGTTATTCTTTTTCCCCCCTTTATTGATTAAGATATTACAAATGTGTCCTTATCCCCCCAATGTCTCCTAAATATCCCAGTCTGGTCAGATTAAAGGAAATTTATTGGACTATGTTTACTAGTAGATGGATTTACTATTGTAAATTGATGTACTCTTGTGTCAAGATCGCTTTCTTCTTCCCATTGACTTCAAGTCTTGTAATTGGTAAGCTGTACCAGGGCTGTCTTGAAAGTCTCACTTGCTCCTCTTTTCTTACAGACTCTTATATTCTCATCAGTTCTGGTGAGTAGTTGGGGAATTAAGAATGGGACATGGTAGCCTTGTATGGGCTTTGGGCATCAGATACATTCTCTAATCCAACTTTACCAGAGAGCCGTTCCTTAGAGTATTGGGCCCTAGCCCAACTAATTCTAAAGTGATAATGTACCCATTCATCTTTGTCCCTTGTATGTATTGCTTCCTCAGTCTTAAGAGACAGAAGAAATTGTCGGGTAAAGGTAGAATTCAGGTATTCCTATCTTTCCCCCTTTACTTCACTCCTTTGTGATACTTGTCACTTTATAATCTCGTATTTTTATGTACTTATATTTTACATATAACTATGTCATATGTTTTATATTTTGGTTATTTTGGCCTATCTCCCATCCCCTCTGTTGTACCCTAAGCTCTATGAAATTTCATTTTGACAATGACTAAAGACATTTTTATTTTTAATGAAATATCAGATTCTTAGATAGTTTGAAAGATTATGCCAACCTGCATACTTCTAAGTTGAAGATGACAAAAATGAGGTATTGGAAACATGAATTAACTACATTTTGTATGCTCACTAAAATTGTGATTTGAAATAAGGATCATAGACAAAACCAATATTTATGATAGGATTATACATACTTAATAATTCAGGGCCTCATTCAATGCTTTATAATCATATTATATAATATATTTTCTTCCCCAACAATGTGAGATTTCCTGTAGTCACTTCAGTATATGGTAATAATATTATAGAGTTTGGGGGAATCTATATTTCAATGTAAAGAAGAATAGGTGCCTTACTTTTGATATTGATTTGGGGGATTATGATGAGAAAACTCAAGTACCTACAGGAAATGTGCAACATACATCCTACTTTTAAAATGTGTACTGATGATCTGCAATGAAGAAATGCTCTATACTTCAGCTCCTTTTAGATGTCACTTTTTTTAATCCCTAACATTCCCATTATTTTACTCTGAGCATTCCAGTATCTGGGCTGATTGGTGCACAAGTGACGTCTTGGTGCCTTTATTTTATTATTTGCTCAGAGGGCTCCTCCCAATGCTAAGGGAGTCACTTAGACCTGTGTGTGTATGTGTGTTTTATGCAATCAATTCCATTTGTGAACACACACATGATCTGCTTGTGTGTGTGTGTGTGTTTTATGCAATCAACTAACATTTTTTTAATATGAGTAGGTACAAATTATTTAAATTTGCTTAAAAAATGAATCACTGGTGTTATGAGTCTAAAACTGTGTATTAATTCTCTTAACTCTGGAATGAACATAGTTGACTACCTGGATTTTAATTCTTTTAGATATATACCCAGATGTGGAATTGCTAGATCATACGGTAGTTCTATTTTTAATCTTTGAGGAACCTCCACACTATTTTCCATAAAGGTTGCACCATTTGCATTCATACCAACAGTATAAAAGTTCCAATTTCTCTATATCCTCACCAGTACTTGCCTTTTTATTATTGTGTCCATCCTGCAGCACTGTTCACAACAGCCGAGATATAGAAACAACCTAAATGCCCATTGACAGATGAATAAAGAAATGAGGTATGCACATACAATAAAATACTATCCAGCCTTTAAAAGGAAGGAAATTGTGTAATATGTGACAAGATGGATGAACATTGAGAATATTATGACAAGGGAGATAAACCAGTCTCAGAAAAACAAATACTGCATGATGCCACTGACATAAGGCATCCAAAGTAGTCAAATCCATAGAATCAAGGAGTGACATGGTGGTTGCTGGAGGTGGGGTGGGGGGCGGGGTGGAACAAGGAAACAGTCACTAATCAACTGACATAAAATTTCAGTTGAGCAAGATGAATAAGTGCTAGACATCCGCTTTACAACACTGAATCTATAGTCAACAATAATGTATTGCACACTTAAAGCTTAAGACCCTATATTTCATGTTGAGTGTTCTTAACACAGAAAAGGGCAGTAATCTAAACTTTAGAATAAAGTTTAAATTTATCTGAATAAAATATTCCCATGAGGTCTTATGATTCTGCCAATGTCCCTGGTTCCTGTGAAATGCCTTGAAAATGGAGCTGTTGCAAGTGCCCGGTCCATTTTGTAAGGCATGGACGATAACTTGAGGAAATTTAAGAGAGAAAGAGAGCTTTATCAATGAAGTTGGATGAAATGCATTATATCATATCATGACCATCAGAGTTCTATTTTTCTGGAGTCACTCAGGTGTGGCCACAGAGCCAAGGCTTGGATATTGCTGTCTTGTTTTTGACTCAAATGCTAGCAATCATGGAAGGCAAAAAAATTATATTTTTGATGTTGATTCCAGTCCTGGGATCTGATCTGAAAACTAGAAGTTTTCACCCATTTGAAGTTTACACCCATTTGATAACTGCCTTTTATAAAATCTCGTTTTTCTATATTTCTTGGCAAGAGCATTTTTCCTTATTTGAAGCCCGACATTTTAGTCTCTTTATATTCTCTATATTGAACTGTTTTTGACTTCCTTCTTTGCTCAGCCCAAATGGGAATAACTGCAATTGTAAGCTGTGAGGAGGGGAGATGGACTAGCTTTCTTTTCTACCAGGTACCTCTTGGAAAATATTAAGTGGATCTTTCTTTTTCCCTTTGCTTTAGTTATTTAACTTGGCAAGTACTTCTTAATCTATTCTTCTCCTGTGTTTAGAAGACAGGAAAATTGAATGCAATTGCAGAAACTGTGTTTTATATCTTTAGTAATTTTCTCCTTCATTCTATGTCTTCTAGTTTATAGTGAATATTCAACTGAGTCACATAAGCCTGGATATTCGATTTCCATTAGAAAGGCTGGGTGCATGGGAGATTTTTCCATAACAAAATTCATATGATCTATATATGTATTATCTCCCCTAGAACCCCCTACCATTTTTTTTTTGTTTTGAAATTTATTTGCTCTTTGTATTGTGGTATTTTGTAGTGCTCAAGAAAAGAAAATCAGACTTCTTGCCTCTACATGTGACATTTTGATAAATTAAAATCATGGCAACCTTACTATTAGAAGTCTCATTTTTTACCTTTATACCATTCAATAATAATGAGCACATCTTTGTTACAATATTTGCATTGCATGTTTAACATTACAAAGCACCGAGAAAGCATTTCAAAGCTGACTCTCTCGATCTGATCTGACAGCCACAAAGGGGTCCTCTTGAATGCTGTACGGAGGAAATATTTTCATTGCTAAGAGGAGATGTGAAAAAAAATAATATTTGTTGACCATGTAATATGTAACAGACATGATGATAGGTATTTTTTCTGTTGTTTTTGTAATAACTTTATGAAATAGAAATTAGTATACCCATCTTATAAACATAGCCCAGAGGTAAAGTACCTGGGCCAAAGGTATGTGACTGGAAGGTGGACAAGCTCAGCTTCCAACCCAAGTTTCCCTTGCTTTGGAGCCCATGCACTTTCTCCAGTGTATTCTGCTGCCCTCTAACATCATGACCATATGGAAAGTATTGGAACAGGGAGAAAGTACCTGAGTTTTAACCCCTTTTACAGCTGTGAATCCATGGGGAACTCTGGTTTTTTGACTACTGTCATCCAATTTTTCAAGTGAGAATATAACACCCTCGAAGTTGGTTTTTAGAATTAAAGTTGCATACATGTAAATCTTTGCAGAAAATCTAGACGTTTGCCAATATAAATTTCCCTCTAAGCACTGTTTTACCTGCATCCCATGAGGTTTAATATATCATGTCTTCATTTTCACTCACCTCAAAGTATTTTCTCATTTTCCATTTTGAGTTTGTCTTTAATTCATTGGTTATGGGAGAGCGTGTTGTTTAATTTCCACACGTTAGTGGGTTTTGCAAATTTCTGTTATTGATTTCTAATTTCATTCCATGATAGTCAGAGAACATATTTTATGTTATTGCTATCCTTTAAAATTGATTGAGGTTTGTTTTATGGTCTGGTAATCTATGCTCTGTGCTGGAGAATATTCTATGTGCATTTCAGAAGAATCTGCACTCTGCTGTTGTTGGGTGGAGCATTCTATAGATATGTCTTAATTTGGTTCATAACATTGTTCAAGTCTTTCATTGCTTTGCTGACCTTCTGCTTAGTTGTGTTATCCATTATTGAAGGTGGGGTATTGAAGTCTCCATCTATTGGTGTTGAATTATCTGCTTCTCCTGATATTTTTTGTTAGTTTTGGTTTTATGTATTTTGGTGCTTTGTTGTTCAACATTGATTTATTGAATGCTTATTATATTCCAGTCACTGTGTAAGACAATGAAAACACAGTGGCAATCAAAATAAATAGCATGTTATCCTTAAGGCTTATAGTGTACAAATAGGCACTGAATAAGACAACTTACAAATGGGAATATAATTTATAAATTGTAATAAATGCTAGTTTCCTCGACTAGTTTTTCACTTATTTGTGGCATTTATCAAAAGTCGAAAGTATTGTATTAATGTATTTGTTTGTGTTTCTGTTTTTTCTGATAGCTTGCAAACTATATAAATTGACTATAAATGCACTTTCAATCCCTGGCCAGATATTTTGCACTGTGCTCAATCAGTTTTTATTGAAAGAAAGAATGGAATAGAGAAGGAAAGAAAAAAAAAAGAACAGGATACGTAGGGAGAAAAAACAAGAGGTGCTTGATTTCATTTTTCAGGATTACAGAAGGGTCTCTTTGTGGAGTTATTTGAAGCTTTGACCTGAAGGAGGGTTGGGTGAGGACAGAGGGGGTGGGAATTAAAAACTAATAGAATTGAGTATGTGAAGGCCATGAGGCAGAAGAGAATTTGTCACATTCAAAACCAGCAATGAACAAAGTGATAGTGCCAGATGAAGTTGGTAAGGACCATTTTAACTGAGGTAAGTGTGTGGATGATAGTCTGGGTTACTGAAACAAAGAGATCCCAAAGTTCAATAGCTCAAACAAGATGAAAGTATATTTCTCTCTCACAGAACAGTCTGAGAAAGCAAAAACGGTTTCTCCTTATCTGCCATTCTTGACACTTCCCTGTCCAGTTGTTGCTATTGTGAGTTGATGGGAAGGTAGAGAACTTAAGGTGAGTGTGAGTGTTCCATGTTCTAAGGCCTAGGTGTGGAAATGGCACATATCACTCCCACTCATATTGGAAGTATTACTGGAAAGCAATCATATGTTTATACTTAGGTCATAGAGAAACTACAGATTTCAGTTGTTGCCCAGACATCCAAGTGCCCAGATGCAACCAGAGAAGAAGGGGAGAATGGGTTTTGGTGGGCAATCAGAAATTTCTGCCTTACTAAGAATTTAGACATGATGCTGAGAGCAGAGAGTCGTTATTGCAGGTTTTTTAAGCACAAAGAGATATGAACAGATTAACATTTAAAAATAGTTTCTATGAGGAAAATGGATTATAATATTTGAAGAATGGAGGTAGAGAGATTGGATTGACAATTGCTACAATAGTTCAGATGAGAAATGGGAGTCTGAACTACAGCAGTGTAATAGAAATGGAGAGACGTAGATAGTAGATGTATAATTGCCTACAGGTGAGAAAGTTTTGGGGGTGTGGATGAGGGTTATATGGAGAAAGATATATAAAGAATGACTTTCATGTTTCTGACTTGAGGGATCAAGTAGATGGTGGTGCCATTGACTAAGATGAGAATGCTCGGGGAAGAAGTCAGTATTGTGAGAAGATCAAGAATTCCATTTTATATTGTGTTTGAGATGTTTGTTTCCCAATGATCTCAACGGAAAAGTGGCAACTAGAACTACCTTAGTAATTATACCCGAGCCAACTGAGAAGATGCCCCAGACATGGTCCAATAGGTCGTGATGGGAACATTATATTTTGCAGGGTACTTAGAGGCATCCTTTGCTTCAACTTCAATAACTGCATAAACTTTTTCAAACATGGTGTACTGCTTCCTCAAGCAGTAGTCCTCCAAATGCTCTTTTCTCCTGTGTTACCATTTAGCTCCTTCCTTGTATTATTCTTCTCAGCATTCACTAAAAAATAACATAGATTAGGTGGCTTAAATAACAAAAATTTATAATCACAATTCTGGGGGCTGTGAAGTCCAAGATCAAGGTGCCAACAAGGTAGGTTTCATTCTGATGTCTCTTGTTTTAGCTTGGAAGTGGCCACCATCTTCTGTGTGCTCACATAACCTCTTCTTTCAGGGGAGGGAGGGAGGGAAAGGGGGGTGCAGACACTAACTTCACTATGAGGATCCTACCCTTATGACCTCATTTACACCTAATTATCTTCCAAGGGTCCTATCTCCAAATACTATCACATTGGGGGGTGGAGCTTCAACAAATAAATTTTGAGGGAACACAGTTCAGTCTATTCAATCCATAGCAATTCTCCTGGTTTCTCCAAAATTCAAGCATCTCAGAGAGTCTGACCTGACCACTGAATTTTAGACACCTTCTTTGTCCCCACAATACACTCTGTATGCTTTCATCAGAGAGCTGATCATGCTAACTGTAAATGGGCATGTAGTCTTCTCTTTGCCCAATAGACCAGCCGTGGGCAAACTACGGCCCGCGGGCCGGATCCGGCCTGTTTGAAATGAATAAAACTATTGAAATAAAAGACCGTACCCTTTTATGTAATGATGTTTACTTTGAATTTATATTAGTTCACACAAACACTCCATCCATGCTTTTGTTCCGGCCCTCCGGTCCAGTTTAAGAACCCATTGTGGCCCTCGAGTCAAAAAGTTTGCCCACCCCTGCAATAGACTCAGCTTCCTGAAGGTGGTACCTGACCTTAATCATCTCTCTGTCCCAAGGGCCTAGCATAGTGCCTGGCATAGAACAGATGTTCAATAAATATTTGTTAAGTCAATAAATTATCCCTGAGACACCCACGTTCTGTTACTAGAAGTGCCTCCTTTATTTTAAAATAGTAACTGTATATTTGAAAAAGAGCTCTTTAAAATGTTAAAAAATATATACATCTGTGGTGCATTAACATATTCAAAGATAAGACTAAATATTAACTTGATTTGAGCTTCCTGATGACAGGGTTGATTTGGGGAAAGTGAGGTTCTACAGTGCAGATTCCATCTCACATTAAGGAGCACAGAGCTGCTTGTGGCTGTGGAGGTCCTTCTGTGTATGCAAATGCTGACATGTGTGACTAATGTAGGTGCCCTCTCTTTTGAGTAAAAAAAAAACCACACACACGATCTCACCTGAATATTTTTCAATGCAAATAGAAGCATAAATAAAGATTTATGTAGAAATTTAAGATGGCTGAAACAGAATGAGTGTGTAAAAGAGGTCAGTTGAGAACAACAAAAAAATACATACTGAAACTTTGTCTCTGTTAAAATCTTATTATTTCTGTGGCTGTTACCTTGTTTTGCTGTAATTTTTATTGTTTACTATACTCTAGGCACTTAAGCATCTTACATACTTCATTTTATTTAATCTATATAACAGCCCTGGGAGGTAAACTGGTTGATTTTAGTTTATGCTCAGAGTTTGTTATAAGCTTTCATAGCCTCTATTCAAGATTTTGAGGTAGATTCTTAGATACATTTACTAAGTGCCAAACCATATACTAATTATAAATTGGTTTACTAATCTATATATATAAAAGCCTAAGCAACTGTTATGACCGGATGAACAGATGGTAGCTATGATGCACATTGACCACCAGGGAGCTGACACTCAATGCAGGAGCTGCCCCCTGGTGGTCAGTGTGCTCCCACAGCCAACCTTCTACAGTCCCTTCCCCCGGGCCCCTGATCAGGACTGGGCAAGATGGCTCCAATCGGCCCCTATCACTGGCCAGGCTGAGGGACCCCTCTAGTGCACAATTTCGTGCACCGGTCCTCTAGCTATAAATATGACTGGTACTTCACTTTTGCTTTTCCTACAAACAAATAAACATTTGTGCATTTACTATTTTGGACTGATAGAATCTTTCATTAAGGTTAAACATTGTTCATGGACTCTTAAAAAATGTATTTATTGATATTAGAAAGGAAGGGAGAGGGATAGATAGAAACATCAATCAGCTGCCTCCTGCATACCCCCTACTGGATACCAAGTCTGAAACCCTGGCATGGCGCTTACCAGGAATCAAACCAGTGACCTCTTGGTTCATGGATCAATGCTCAACCACTGAGCCACACTGGCTGGACTGTTCATGGACTCTTACTCACTTGACTCTAGTCACTCTTTTTATTTCCTCTTGTGTTTGTTGTTAGATGAGAAGTTGTAATGAATCCTGAGTAAGCAATTAAGACTGGCCACGGCTTATAGCTTTTTGAGAAAATACCAGGTGTCATGAACTACAACCAAGGTAGCAGGTTTGAGCCTAGTCCCAATGTCAAAGACCATGGAGAGACTGTTTTTTGTTGTGATTACGTCAGCGCACTCTGAATTCCTTGGACTTAGCTTATGAAGACTCGGAGGATGTCAATTGTACCATGACTGGAGTAAACAGTGCCTCCCAGAGCCCTTTCTTCATTGCCCAGTCCGCTAACAGGTAACAAGGAGCAGCCACAAGTCTCATGCCCCCTTCTCCTGAATCTTTCTCTTGGATTTTACCAAGAATTGACCTTGTCCCCTTGGTGAAAACCTCTCTCTCAATGAGCCTCGCAGAAATACTCCATAAATATTATTCTAATAGAATATTCTAAAACACAAACTTTTAGCTCTGAAGTCACTCAACTTTGTAAAAGATCATTCAATTTAGAAGAATAAAAATAGTCTTACGTGTTTGAAATCAGTGGTTTCTACAATGTGACATAGTGTAGGTTCTATAGGTTCACATTCTATAGATACATGAGCTTTACATGGTAGAGGATGTGTTTTCACTGGGGATTTCTTTTTTTATTCACTGTAACTAGTCATAAACCCCTGAATTTAAAGATCACACTTAGAGATATTTTAATACCTTTGGGTGCTGTATTTTACTTGGTTTATATTTAGTTTTAGGATGCTTGCATTCTATAAAGTGTGTTGCAAGACTCCCTAAAAAAAGACAAAACAGACACTCTTTAAGCCATTTACAAGATACAGATCTTTATCTCCAACAAAGGGAAGAAACCAAGAAAGCTGTAAATAATAAGTTCTGAATAGAACTGACATAAACGGCCTAATCAATGTCTTGCAGAACTGGCAAGTGACACCTCTTTGTTTTTTTGCAAATAAAAACCTTCTTACCATCACAATATAAACCATTATCTCGGCAGGCAAGGTATATTTAGAAATGTACAAAATGTACATTTCCTGCCAGCTTCTAGATCAGTAGGTGGAGATCTAAAGTCATGCAAATATTACAGTAAATGCAGGCAACCAATTTCTAATTATTCCATATCAGCAGATTTGTGAGGAATATAATTTATTAAAAAAGAACAGTTTATGATCAGCAGACCTTGGTTATGACTGTTTAGGAATTCAGTGCATTTTGATCTAATCACAAAATCAAAATATTCATGAAACACAATGATATCTCCCCAAAGCAGCCGGGCAGCCATTAATTTTGAAATTCGGGTAATTTATTAACACTTATCTGAAGCTGTAAAAGCTTACCTCTGTGTTTGTAATACGGGGAAAAGTGAAAGCAGTTTTAAAACTGATTCCTAATGATTTATAATGGTTTGCTGTAATTTGAGCCAGAAATTCAATTAAAATGTATGTCTAGTTTTGTTTCAAGATCTTTAGTTAAAAATTCTATTAAAATTCTATTTCCTTCTTGCATTAAATGTATCTGTTATCTGCATATACAAGAAATATAAGAAAATTCTATCATTTATTCCCCAGTCTCCATAAATGCTTTAAAAAGGCATTCATTTTTATTTCATAATTCTGCTAAGGTAGCATTTAGAATTTATATATAGTAGAGGAAGAATTACTGTACATGCCATTTTCTCAGCAAGAGAAGAAATCTAACACTGAATACATTAGGAACAAGTCAAGTGATATTGGCCACTTTATCAAACTAGAGGAAAACAAATGAAATGAAACAGACATTTTCGGCTCCAAATTATTCACCTAATAGTTTGTCTCTGAGGCATTTAAAAATATAACTTTCCAGAGAAAGGAGTGGGCGTAATATATGAGGGAGACTGTTCAACTTCTTCCAAACAGACGCAAAAGGATGAGTTGTTTGAAAGCTTTCAAAGAGTTGTCTTAAGGGATGAGATTCTTTAGTTTTTTACTGTTGTTGTTGTTGTTTTTTAAAACATGAGGTAGGTAGGTTAGTTGAAGGAAAATTTGATTGCTTTTTGTTTTCTGCTATTTTCTTGAATTGCATTGAATCTTGTAATAATTACCAAATAGACATATTAAAAGCGTTGGCTTGTTTCTTAAGTTTTTGGTAGCAAGTCTATAAGCAGAAATGGTAACGAAGCTGTAATTTATAGAGCATTTGCTATGTATGGATGGATGGGTTGGATGAATTTTTAAATACTTCCGTATTGCCCTCACTGGTGTGGCTCAGTGGGTTGGGCATCATCCCGTGCACTGAAAGGTTGCTGGTTCAATTCCTGGTCAGGGCACATGCCCTGGTTGCAGTCTCAATCCCCAGTGCGGGAAGCACAGGGGACAGCTGATCGATGTTTATCTCTTCTCCTTTCCTCTCTCTCTAAAAAAATCAATAAACTATTAAAAAAATAAAGAGCTCAATCTTTTCAATAGTATATATTATATATATATAGTGATATTTATATAATATATACATATGCATTATACACAAATATTATTCATATTATACTAAAGCAGTGGCAGAGGCACAAGGTTTCATAGAGCTGAAACTGGAAGGTCTAGGATTTGAATCTAGAAGGGTTCTGACTGATCCTTCCAATTTGTTCATATGGTGGGGTGGAGAGATGCAACCACCACCACCATCTCTCTCCAGAACTCTTTCCATCTTGGAAACCGGAACCCTAAACACACAACTCTCTGTTCCCCTATCTTCCCAGCCTTTGGCAACCATCAATTTCTGTCTTTATGCATTTGACTACTTTAAGTATCTATATATAATACCTCTATAAAAGTTCTAATACAGTATTTGTGTCTCCATGACTGGCTTATTTCACTTAGCATAATGTCCTCAAGGCTTATGCATGGTGGAGAATATGTTAAAATTCCTTCCTTTTAAAAGGCCAAATAAGATTCCATTGTATGTAGATACCACCTTTTGTTTACCCATTCATTTGTTGATGGATATGGGTTATTTCCATGTTTTAGCTGTTTTGAATTATGCTGCTTTGAAACTGGTTGTACAAATATCTCTTCAATACCCTACTTTCAATTTCTTTGGGTATAGACCAAATTTCTGGATCATATGGTAATCCTATTTTTAATTTTGTGAGGAATTCCCATGCTGTTTTTCACAATGGCTGTATTCATTTTTGCATTCCCACCAACAGTGCACAAGGGTTTCAGTTTCTCCACATCCTTGCCAAAACTTGTTTTTTGTTGTTGTGTTTGCTTTTTAATAGCAGCCATCCTAATGGGTATGAAGTGGTAGCTCATTGTGAATTTGAGTTGCATTTCCCTTATAATTAGTGATATTGAGCATTTTTTCACGGGCTTATTGACCATTTGTATATATATATGTTTTTTTTTTGGAGAAATGCTACTCAACTCCTTTGCCCATAGGAACCTATATTTTTATTTTTGTATTAAAATACTTTACTTTTTAAAATTTTATTTTTTAATTATATTTTACATTTAATATTATTATTTTTAAAATTTCTTTATTGATTAAGCTATTACATATGTGTTCTTATCCCCACATCCCCCCCAACCCCCCCACTTTGCCCTCACCCCCCTGTTGTCTGTATCCTGTGGTTAGGTCTATATGCTTGCATATAAGTCCTTTGGTTGATCTCTCCCCCTTACCCCCACCCTCTCCTACCTTCCCTCTGAGGTTTGAAGGTCTGATTGATGCTTCTCTGTCTCTGGATCTGTTTTTGTTCATCAGTTTATGTTGTTCATTATATTCCATAAATGAGTGAGATCATGTGATATTTACCTTTCTCTGACTGGCTTATTTCACTTAGCATAATGCTCTCCAGGTCCATCCATGCTGTTGCAAATGGTAAGAATTCCTTCTTTTTTACAGCAGCGTAGTATTCCATTGTGTAGATGTACCACAGTTTTTTAATTCACTCATCTACTGATGGGCACTTAGGCTGTTTCCAAATCTTAGCTATGGTGAATTGTGCTGCTATAAACATAGCGGTGCATATATCCTTTCTATTGGTGTTTCTAGTTTCTTGGGATATATTCCTAGAAGTGGGATCACTGGGTCAAATGGGAGTTCCATTTTTAGTTTTTTGAGGAAACTCCATACTGTTCTCCACAGTGCCTGCACCAGTCTGCATTCCCATCAGCAGTGCACGAGGGTTCCTTTTTCTCCACATCCTCGCCAGCACTTGCCGTTTGTTGATTTGTTGATGATAGCCATTCTGACAGGCATGAGGTGGTACCACATTGTTGTTTTGTATTAGCTTCAGGTATATAGCGGAGTGGTTAGACGATCATATACTTTACACAGTGTCTACCTGGTACCATACATAGTTATTATATTAGCAACTATATTCCCTGTGCTGTACTTTACATCCCCATGACTATTCTGTGACTACCAATGTGCACTTCTTAATCCCTTCACCTTTCTCTCCTACCCCAATCGCCCTCCCCTATGGCAACCATCAGTCTGCTCTCTGTATCTATGAGTCTGTTTCTATTTTGTTTGTTAATTTATTTTACTCTTTAGATCCCACACATAAGTGACATCATATTGTATTTGTCTTTCTATGTCTGGCTTCTTTCATTTAGCATAACACTCCATAGGTCTATCCATGTTATTACAAATCGTAAGATTTCATTCTTTTTTATGGCCAAGCAATATTCCACTGTATGGCCCTAGCTGGTTTGGCTCAGTGGATAGAGCATCTGCCTGCAGACTGAAGGGTTCCAGGTTTGATTCTGGACAAGGGCACATGCCCGGGTTGCAGGCTCTATGCCCAGTTGGGGGCGGGCAGGAAGCAGCCAATCAATGATTCTCTCTCCTCATTGATCTTTCTATCTCTCTCTCCCTCTCTGAAATCAATAAAAATATATTTAAAAAAAAACATTCCCTTATATGTGTGTATCACACACTTATTTATCCACTCATCTATTGATGAACACTTGGGTTGCTTCTATATCTTGGCTATTGTAAATAACGTTGCAATTAATATGGAGGTGCATATATTCTTTTGAATTCGTGTTTTGGGTTTCTCATAGGACCCTATGTTTTAAAAATTTACTTCAAATGTTTTTTCACTTTTTTCAAGTTTTCCAGGATCTAACTTTCCTTCAATGAACAGTTAATTTTTACCTCTTCAATGAAGCTCTCTCTGACTCCCCTAGGTAGAATTAGTTGCTTCCTTTTCTGTTTTTCATCCACATCTTACATAACCTCTTAAAGTATTTACTCCAGTATCCTGTAATCATCCTATTGACAAATGTGTTTCCTCCCATCTACACATGTCAGCAGCCATAATTTATTAATCTTTGCACACATTTTATTACTGTAGCTGGCATATAGTAGGTGCCCAGTGAATTTGTTTAAAAAAATCACTATATTAAGTATTGGCTTTTAAAATAAAACTGCTATAGCCAACTGAACTTTTTGATTAGGAGGTTAATAAATGGTGTCTATCAAAGTCACCTGCATTGTTGTTCTTTACTACAAAAATGAATGGTGATTCTCAACTTGGAACATTAAAATCATCTCAATTTCTGGGTTTAACTTCGGATATGCCTGGTGAGACCCAAGCAGTATGTTTTTTTAATGATCTCTCAGGTAATTCAAATGTGTAACCAGGATAGAGAACCATGAAGAATCACTAAAAACTGTGACCACAAAGTCTATTCCTCTCTTCTAGCTTATGGGGCTGAGTCCACTAGTGCCTCATTAGAAGGAATAGCTAACCCAGATATGAAAACTAGTTGTAGGCATAGTCCTTCCTACATTTTCTTGCCTATATTGAAATAACCCTATACCTCTCTCTATAACCTCAGATCTCTTATAATCAATCATATTACAATCTAGTTAGCACTCCAACAGTCATGAGGGCATTCCTAATTTTTGTTTGAGAGACATAATTGCAGGTATTATTATTATTTTTTAATCCTCATCTGAGGATATTTTTCCATGGATTCTAGAGAAGAGTAGAAGGGAGGGGGAGAGAGAGAAACATCAATGTGAGAGGGACACATCGATTGGTTGCCTCCTGCATGAGCCCCAACCAGGACCAGAGATAGAGCCCAAAACCTAGGTACATGCCCTTGACTGGAATCGGACCTGGGACTCTTCGGTGTACTGGCCAATGCTCTACCCTCTGAGCAAAACTGGCCAGGGCTCCACGTATTATTAATCCAGGCATTTTGAACCCATGGAATCAGGTAAGAAACATGACATATCTCTACGTATGAGCTACTTCCACGTGGAATGTTATAAAAGTTGGCAGGGAAATGTTGGTAACCTCTTTGCACTGATAGATGTCGATTTTATAATTACTTCTGACTTTGCTTCTTTTATTGTCTCTGGCTCTGGCCTTGGCATTCTTTTAATGTGCATTTCTGTACAAATTAGAAAAGCAAGAGTTAAGATGTAGAAGTTATATGTCTGGCCACAGATGTTCAGAGCAATTCAGCATGTCAAGCTGAGGTCAAATGAATAGGAAATGTCATTACTAAGTGGTAACAATTTCTGAGAGCTTTAAAGAAATTCAAGTCCTTTATAAATCTACACTTATTTTATCTTTCTTTCAGGGTTATAGGTTGCACTTCTAGTTCTTGTCAGAGATTTGTACATTAAAACGACTTTAAATTTATTTTAGAAATCAACTTTCCAAATAGTGTTTCAGGCAGCCCCAGTAGAAGACATATAATCTTATTGGAGATATAGAATTCTTTTTAATTTTAATGAGATATGCTTGTTTATTAGTAAAGCTTGGGGTGACACGTGCTTTTGTATCCCTTTGATATATTAACAAAGACACTGCGGATTAGGTCATGCTTTCAAATTCCAGGGCCTGAATTATAGGTATCAATTCAATCTTCTCACAATTCATTAAATTTAAATACTATAATGTTCAGAAATTTAGGACATTCCTATACTAGCTTAGAAGCTAACAAAATAAACTACATACCGCCTTAGCCAGTTTAGCTCTGCAGATAGAGCATCGGCCTGCAGACTGAAGGGTTCCAAGTTTAATTTCAGTCTAGGGGACATGCCCGGGTTGTGGGCTCAATCCCCAGTGTGGGGCATGGAGGAGGCAGCTGATCAATGATTATCTCTCATCATTGATGTTTCCATTTCTCTCTTCCTCTCCCTTTCTCTCTGAAATCAATACATATATACTACAAACCTGTGCATCTGTTGTGCATTACAATAAAACATGTTGCTAAGTAGAGGGATTTGGCTATAGAAACATATTTTGTATAGTGTAAGCCAATGATAGAGCATTTATGATACAGAGTTTGCAAAAATGGATCAATGGCATAGTTGGGTTATTGAGGCAGCATTTTAGTGACTGTCACCCCCACAATGCCTGTAAGAAACCAAGTCACGTAGTGCCTTTACCTCTTAATTATCTCTGGAATAGAGGTGAGTGGAAGTATAGCTAAATAGGTAGTGGATTGGTATAGCAGAAACTGTTGGTGCCTGGTACATATCCTTTGAACCTTTACATTTCTTGAACTCATGCTGTTGTCAGCAACTCCAATTTTTTGCCTGCGGACTTTTTTAAAGCAATGAAGTTTGCTCAGCCTACTTGCAAAGCAGGCTGGAAGGGCCCCGGACCAGCGACAGATGGGCATTGATGGATAAATACCCTGGCTCCCTCTTCCTTAAGTGGGAGAATCCTCAAGTTCTAGTCCATCCCCCAGATTTCCCCAGTTGGATTATCTCCAAGTGTCCAGAGGGGCAACTTGCTCGATAACACATGCTTTATGGTCTTTTTGCTCTATTGGTGCTCTTTCTATCTCTGTTACTTTTCTACTCCCCTAACCATCTTTCCCCTCAAACTCCAAAATCCATTCTTGTCTTAGGGTCCACTTCTGGAGGAACTCGAATTATGAATGTTTTTTTTAACTTTTGTCTTAAAATGTATATTGATGAAAATTCACCCAAAAGGTATTTGCAAAGCAATACCCTAGGGACTCCGGAGCTCTAAGTAACTCAGAACATCTTCCCAAGCCTCAGTTTCCTTATTTAGAAACTGAACAAATAAATTATCTCACTCTAAGATTCTATTATTTTAAGACCCAGCATAGGGTATCTTTCTCCCTTATCCTAGCGTTACTTCTGCAATCTAGTGCTGAGAGTTCCTGCTCTATGTTGGTCAAGACCATTCTCTTTCAGGACTCTCTGCCAATACTAGCAGAGCTTCTGAAAAGTCTTTCTTCTGGATGCAATCTTTGGTGCCCTGTTCTCGCTTATCATCAGCTCAGACTCTGGGTACCACTCTCCCTCCTCCGAGGTTGACAGTCGCAGCCTCAGCTATGGAACATCAGGACTCAGGCCCCTTCTCTGTGAAACCCCTCACTTTCTTCTCCTGCCCTCAGGTTTGTTCTGTCTTGATGTCGTCAGAACCTCCCACAGATGACCCCACAGGAGGTCTAAGCACTTGTTCCTTGATCTGATTGCATTTGCACAGCTTAATAAAAAGGGACTGCAGAGCCCACTCAGCAGAGATGGCCAGCAGGGCAGGCTGATTCCACAGGCGATGTTGGTGCCTTTTCAGGTGGTTGAAATCACTGTGAGAACCGCCAGCACGGCTTGCCTTCACGGAGATGGAAGCAAAGACAAAAAGCAATGCGTAGTAAGTGGGGGAAGCATGCACTGCAGTATTTGTTTTGTAAAAACGCAGACACGATCGTTATTTTCCATCCTCGGCTGGTCTGAGAGGGCTGCCTTGGGTTTCCTGAGCACCTGGGGCTCTTCAGTCTGTCCTCCTGGCAGAGCGAAACGCATTTAGATGCTGGCTACTTGCTTTCCTTTGCTTGCAGCTATTCTTAGATGTAGAACAGACATGTGAATAGATAGAGCCCCACAGAGAGAGCCCTATGGGGTCAACATGGCATCCCCGGGGCTCAGAAGGGGCTTTCAGCAAAAGGGCTGTCACTCCTCGCGGTTTTCACGTGGTTTGTCTCCGTTTATCGGGGCTTTGACATCCAGAGCTTCAGGATCACAGCAATGTCAGCAGGCACCTCGCCATCCGCATGAATGAGAGCAGATGGACAACTATGTGTGGACTTGATTGGACCCAAGACTAGGCTCCAAAATAGGACCCTGCAACACAGAACCTCATGGAGGGGCCAGATTTCCAGCAATCAGATAGAGAGAGGTCCCCACCCCCACCTCAGGAGTGAACTGAGATGACAGTGATGTTCAAATCTAACAGAACTTCTGGTGTGGGGGTGGGGCCCTTATTCATATCCACTGGTGTCTGCGATGATTTTAGGGTTTTCCCAGTTGCTTTATTCACTTTGGTCCTGAGTAAGCTACACTTGGCTGTTTGATTATTTTGAACTGCAGAGGTTTCCCAGGTTAGCGGGTCATTTTTGAAGCTACCAAATCTTCCAGGATCAAATCCGATCAAGGGAACACTGGCGTGGGTCAAGGAGGAAGGTTCAGGACACACACGTGACCCAGACTCTTTCTTGCCTGGATTGGAGCACAGCCTCGAGGGGAGGGAGGTGTCTAGATCCAGCCCATCTGCTGGCAGTTCTCTACAAATAACCGTGGCTTGGTTTCCAGGCAGTTCCAGATGGAGTGACTTCAGAAAGGTATTTGTCATGAGTCTTGTGTTATTGTAATGTTTCTCCTTCACCAGATTTGAAGCTCCTTGCTGGCAGTCTCTTCATTTTTCTTATTGTTGATGTCTTTGTACCACCTGTGTGTGTCGGGGACAATAATTCTTGATCAAATATGCTTCCCACGTCCCCTCGCCCCAGGAAGTTAGGTGGGCCATCTGGATAGTTCTGGCCGATGAAATAATTGTCAGTGCTAAGCTGAGGCAGTGAAAAACCCATGAACAATTCTGCAGTGTCTCTCTCCTCTTTTGGAGGATAACAATGTCCCAGATGGCAGTGGCTCTGTCAGTCTGTGTTCATGAGTCGCTGTGTGAAGGACAGCCCTATTTTGACTAGTACTGAGCATGTAGTGTGTGTGAGAAATATACTTTTGTGCCATTAAGTCACTAAGATTTTAGCGCTCTTTGTTAAAACAGCACAATCAGTCCGTCACAACTAATACAGAAATTGGTACCTGGAAAAAGGTGGTGCAGAACAAAACTACAAAAAGATGTCACTTTTTGCCCTGGCCAGTTTGGCTCAGTGGATAGAGCATCGGCCTGGGGACTGGAAGGTTCTGGGTTCGATTCCGGTCAAGGGCATGTACCTTGGTTGCAGACACATCCCCAGTGGGGGGTGTGCAGGAGGCAGCTGATCGATGCTTCTCTCTCATCGATGTTTCTAACTCTCTATCCCTCTCCCTTTCTCTCTGTAAAAAATCAATAAAATATTTAAAAAAAAGATGTCACTTGGGTTTAGCGATCTGGTCACAGGTAATGAATAAACTGGTAATTGGAAATTGGAAGGTGGCACTTGTTGAATGTGTGGCTCCCCAAAATAACCTCTTAAGAGACAAAGCTGAGTTTATTGCTTACCGCCATGAGGAAGACCACCACCGTGACCACGCCCCTCAGGAGGGGTCATGATATCACAGTGTAAGACTGATGGACACAATGAAATGGAAGTGATGGTAGATGGCTCCTTTGTTATAGCAAGTGTATGAATGAACAGTTTTCACAAATTTGGTGTCTAACTAAATTTTGTGTTTGACACAGTAATCTTTGAATGTGAAGATGTTATTTAAGAGCCCTACACATTGGGAAACAATTTTAAAATCTAGATTTTAGAGTGCAGTGGTTCCAGAGTACCCTTACAGATATCCCTCCATGAACTACCTACATAAAGTCTCATCTTTCTCAAGCAGACACGTGGTGAGATCATTTCACAGCTAGAAAATGATCTCTTGATTTTATAAGTTGCCAAAACCACAGGAACTACTGGAGGCTCTTATTTAATTATTATATGAGTCCTCTACGCCAACGGAAATCAATGCTGGGTGGGCCTTCATTCATGTTGTTTCCTTTCCCTGATTCTCATCTCCGCCCAGAGTTCTTCTAGAAACAGATTTAATGATGTATCTAGTCCTTCATAGATCCCCCAATCAGAGCTAAAGCAACCTCACTTTGTGCTTTCAGAGAACTTATATTTATCTTTCTATTAAATATGTGCTGACTCTTTATTAACAGTTATTTTTGTCTGTGTTTCCCTTAGGCCTTCTTCAGTGTCCATGCATTGACTAAAGCTACCTGAATTTCAGATGATATGGGCCCTAGGTTGAAAAAATTAATTGTGTTAATCAGTTATTTCCAACAAATGTGAGTGAATAAATTTCTCTTGTGCACTTGTTCAATGTGTATCAGTCAGGATGGGATAAGTTAGTGCAGTAACAACAACCTCCCCAAATTTCCAGGATTTGACACATATAAGTTGATATCTCAGTCACACTACATGTATAGAGTGGATGGATATGCATTTGTACACCATCAGTGTCTCAGGGTCTCAGGATGACAGAGAAGTTGTCATCTGGAACATTCTTGGTAGTTGTGAAAGGAAGAAAGAGTCTGAAGAACCATATAGGAGCTGTTCACTGTCTCATAGAGAGATAATTTACAGTGTCGAGGAGCCCTGGATTCTAAAATCTATATTTTAAAATTCGTTATTCAATGTGCAGGGTTTATTAGTAACACTTTCATATTAAAATTATCTAGTGTGCTAAAACCAAACCTAAGCTAGAAACCAAATTAGCAAAGACTATTTATTCATATGATTGTAAGAGAAATATTCATCACTGTGCGCCTGCAGGAGCTCAAAGAGGGTTTGAAAGGAGAATGAACTTTATAGAGTAAAACAGGGACAATGTATTAGGGTAAGGCTTTTGGAACGGGCACGGGGAAATTTGTGAATGGCCTTTACATATACTTGAGAGATTTTCAGAGAGAAAGAGGCTGGCTGTTCAACCTGTGGCTGGCTATTTCTTAGAAACAGTGGAGGTCAACAGGATATTTTTCATGGTTAAACTGAGAGGACATTTGGGTCATGGTCCTCAGGTTGGGTGGTGGTGACAGTTTCTCAACAGAAGTATGAATGTTACGGAGTTTTGGAGGGAGCGCTGAGTTGTTGCATTCTCATCTTCTGTGATGAATTATGAGGGCTTAGACCAGTCAACAAATCTCTCTTGATTGCATTTTATTCATACAGTGAAGACAATTCAATAATGTCTAAGTTATCATCAGATGGTTACAACTCTAGGATCCCATGATGACGTTGGCCAAAAACAAACTTAATTACCTTATGTTTATCAATTGTTAATTGAGATGAATAGCAATTTGTCTCTGAGGATGGCTACAGAGAGAAATCATGTTACATCAGGAGCCTTACAAACGAATGCACCCACTGAATTATGGAACTCTCTGTAATAAACCAGCCATTCTCTGTTTTTCAAAGGTGACAGCTTTTGGGGGTCTTTTTTCCTAGGATATGTGTCTGTGGCTCAAGAGACTGGTGGGGGTGTGCCCTCCTCTTGTTACATCCCTGGAGTAAAGGCTCTTCTCAAATTGTGGATACAGCCTTGTCTCCCCAAACCTAAGGCCACTCGCGACCCTGCCAGTTAGATGTGCAGTCAGCTGGAAACCTTTGTTCAAAGGAGTTGCTCCAGGTTTAGCAGCTGCCAGGCCGCTGCGACTTGCCCAGCTGCCCACAGCCATGCCACAAAATTGGCATCGATGCCCCGAAGCAACCTGGATCCTTCCCTGCATATGGTGTCTGCACTGCAGCTCACCCAAGTCTGCGGCAGAGTTCACCTCAGGGCAGAAAGTACTGTCATCATTTTAGAAATCATACAGTGGTCCTCTTTTCATGTACATGATAAATAATGGAGCCTCCACAATAATTTAAGGATGTATTTGTCAGTGGCTAGTATTTTGCTAATGCCTGGCTCTAAATCACAAAGTAGGGATCTCCCTACACCTCCATTGGAAAGGGAAATCATTTGCCAGTTCAAATAAGACACTTGAACTTGGCACAGTAGGAGAATTCCTGATATTAACTCAGCTCTTACTATATGTTAGGCACGGAGCCATTACATGTATGATGGCATTTAACTATCAAAATCACTTGGGTTGAGAGTTTGGTACTATTTATATCCCCATTTTACAGATGAGAAAAAAGGGAAAGATTAAAATAACTTGCCTGAGATCATAAATAGAATAATGCCATTTATAGATATAAAAAGCCAGCGACCTGAATGCTGTGACGACCAGAACGACCGGTTGCTATGACACCCACTGCAGCCAGCGAACCAGCCCAATCTAGGAATGGGGCTGGCTGGCCAACCTCCCGCGGCCCCTCCCCTGGCCGGTCCCACCCCTGATCGCCCTCCCTCCCCCATCCCAATAGGGGGCGTGGCTAGCCAGCCAACCACCTGCAGCCCCTCCCCCCACCTGGCCCCGCCCCAATCAGCCTGCAGCCACTCCCCCAGCCAATTCTGCTCCCGATCACTGCCCCCCCACCACACACACCCAGTTGGGGCAGATTGGGCCAGGCCAGCCGGACCCCACCCTTGCACAAATTCATGCACTGGGCCTCTAGTATTCTAATAATGTCATTAGAAAGTAGGCAGGCCTTCTATTTTTTAATTTTTTTTCTTGCTAAGGCTATAAATTTTAATTTTGGAAAAAATTAATGGGTTTTAAGCATCTTAGTTTTATTTCATTTTTAAATTATTATCATAGAAATGCCTCAATACAACAGGGCCTTGGTTCTTGTGAGTGGCTTACCCAGAGTTGTTGTTGGCTAGTACAGTGGCCTAAGAATATCAGCCATTACAAGTTTCAAGTTACGCTACCCCAGAAAAAAGAAAAAAAAATATGTTCTTCCTTTTATACTTGGTGGAGGTCATGGTAGATGCCATATTTCCTGGTAAAAATAATCATACTCTGAACTCTGCCCCAGTGATCTGGCAAAAGTTGCTGCTTTAAAAAAGATCATTTCAGTGAATAAAAGGAGCTTACTTATATTTATGGGCGCTGAGAAAAGCAGTGGAGGAAGGCATCAGACACCTCTCTTTCTCACTTTGATTGCCCATCTGTAAAATGGGGATTATGAGTGACCTTAAATAGAATGCTTGCTGAGTATTCTGGAATGCACTGTGCAGATGGCAAATATGACTCACTTTTGCATAAGGCCCTTCTCCAGAGGGTAGGTCTGGGAAACAATTTCTCTGGGTCTTTGCAGGCATGGGCTTAGATGAACATTTATGGAGTGCTTATAACTGTGTAGCATCTCACTTGGTGGGCACATACATTTGGTTTGAATCTTAATGAAGCAGGGATTTAAAAAAATTCTCTCTCTGTTTTTCTGGCATAATATTTTGAACAGCAGCAATGCAATCTGTTGTTTGTTTAGAAAAGATGGCAGAAGGGTGCATGTTGTGTTTGTTTGTGTTCCTGTGTGTGTGTGTGTGTGTGTGTGTGCGTGTGAGTGCATTGTGTGGAGTGGGCTATTCATATATCTTCACAGTCCAGCAAAAGAAAATTCTGCAACACTGAGTTACCTAAATTCATCATCATTGTTTGGGAAGAGGATAAGGTTTGCAATGAATTAGTCGAAGCTACACTCCCATGGTGGGCACACAGCAGAGAAAACCCACTCTTCATCCTTCACTTACCAATGTGGGCACATGCACGCACACACACACACGTCCACACACAACAGAAGGAAATTTTCATCTGGTCTTCTCATAGTAGACATTTTCTGTCCTTGGCTTCAGCAGCTCTATTTTTTCCTCCTCATCACCCACACCCCCTCCCATCTTGGAGGCTGGGCTCTGCTAGAGAGTAGAGGAAGCCTCTGAGCTGGTGGAAGAATCACCATAGCAACATGGCACTGAGTCGTGCCCCCAAAGGTCTCAGCCATGCTTGGCTTTTGGTTTAAGCCCAAATGAAACACATGACGGTCTTCTTCATGGCCAAATCAGTTATGACTTTAAGCTACCCTGCCCTGCTCCCCAGGTTGGTCCATACCCCTGGCCTCTGTATACTTCTGTGAATTGAATTTTCCTTTTCCTCTCTACAAGATTGGAAGTGCTCAATGCCAATTTATTTACATGTTTCAGATAACAAGCCAGCTTAACCCAAAGGTAGGCTTGGCAGCCACCTACTGTTGTGATTCAGGGCTCCTGGGAAGGGTTCCCTCTGAATAAATATGTTGATCAGAAGAGAAAGGGATGGTTGGAGAAAAAGAACAGCACTTCTAGGGTAGCGAAGCAAGTGCTGGTCTTTGAGTTAGGAGATTTGGGTTCAAATCTATTTCCTACAAACAGCATAAAAGTAGACTATGAGGTCTTTTTGTTAAGCCAATGATTGAACTATAGGTATGCATGGCAATATGGATGAATCCTAGGACTGTGGTTTTGAGTGTGAAAAACAATCTCCAGAAGATTACCTATTATATGATCAAGTTCAAAAACTACTAAAACTAAACAACATTGTTTAAGCATACTTATACTGTGATAAAGAAAAAGTGTATGTGTATGTAAAAGAATGATACACATTCTGTCTACTTCAAGTCATAAGAAAAAGAGTAGAATAGGGCCTGTAGACATAAGTTACTGTCAAGTTTTTGTGTTGGGTAGTGAGTTTATAAATATTCATTATTTTATTTTAAATTTCTGCATTGATTAAAGGAAGGAGGGCCATACCTGTACCAGTAATGATGGTACGTCCAGAAGCAATGATTAAGGCTGGTCCATTTCCATATCTATATGAAAGCCACACAAATAAAAACAAAACCAAACACTCCTCAGCTATATCTGTTGATGCAAATTACCCCTGCTCTCTGAAGCTTAGTTGTCTTACCTGCAAAATGATAGGTTTGAGCTAAACTCCCTCACAGGCCTGTTCTAGGCAGAAGAGCAGTGTGGTTGAGAGAGCTGACTCTGGAGCCAGATTGCCTGGGGTTTGAATCTCAGCTATGTCACTCAAGTCAAGGCAACAGACCATCACAGAACCTGCGACTCTGTGTCATGTCACATGACAAGTTTGCAGGTATCTGAAAATGTCATTTCATGCTATAATTGCTTCAAAATTGTAGTAATTAGTAGACCTGCTTTTAGATCTTTGTCTTAGTCCACTCAGGCTGCTATAAAAAAGTACCGTAGAATGCGTGGCTTATAAACAACAGAGATTTCTTGTTCACAGTTGTGGCTGGAAGTCTGAGATCAGAGTGTCAGCATGGCTGGGTTCAGGGGAGGGCCCTCTTCTGGCTTGTAGACTGGTAGCTTCTGTATCCTCACTGATGGGGAGCAGAGAGAAGCATCAGCCTTTGTCATTATTCTTATAAGGGAACCAATCCCATTCATGAGGGCCCTTCCTTCAGGACCTCAACTAATCCTAATTACCTCTCACAGACCCCACTTCCCAATGCCATCACATTGGGGGGTAGGGTTTCAACATGATTCAGTCCATAACAATCTCATCATTGACTACATTAATCAAGAAGCACATACACTGAGTGGCCAGATTATTCTGACCACCTGACGTTTGTAGGCAAATTAGCTATAATTTTGAGCTGAAGTTGCTAGAGGGCCAGACCATTATAAATAGGGAAGCAGGTTGTTTACCACAACAGTAGAAATGATGTTTTTTTCTGAAGATATGGGTAAACAACGCGATTTAACAGCCTTTGAATGTATATATATATATACACACACACTGAGTGGTCAGATTATTATGACCACCTCATCAGTATTTCATTGGGCCACCTTTTGCCTTCAGTACTGTGGTGATTCTTCTTGGCATTGACTCCACGAGATGTTGAAAGGTGATGCGAGGAATCTGACACCATGCCTGATGAATAGCACTGTCCAGTTCTGTGAGATTTGATGGTTGTGGAACCAGCTGCCTGATGGCTCTTTTAACTTCGCCCCACAAATGCTCAATTGGATTGAGATCCGGTGATTGTGGGGGCCACCTAAGCAAGGTAAAGTCTCCCTCATGTTCTTGAGACCACTCCTGCACAATAGGAGCACCGTGGCATGGCGCATTGTCTTGTTGGAAGAAGCCATCTCCATTGGGATACGCCATCAACATGATAGGATGAACTTGATCAGCAACAATACTTAGGTATGTTGTGCTATTCAGATGTTGTTCCACACAAATTAAAGGGCCAAAATCATGCCAGGAAAACATGCCCCAAACCATAACACTGCCCCCACCAGCTTAAAGGGTTGTACTCATGCATGTGGGGTACATGCTTTCATGCTCTTTCTGCCAAATTCTCACTCTGCCATCTGCATGATGCAACTGGAAACATGATTCATCGGACCACATGACTTTTTTCCAATGCTCGACTGTCCAATCCTTGTGTTCCTGTGTGAATTGGAGATGTTTTATCTTGGTAACTGCAGACAGCAAAGGTGTTCGAATAGGCCTTCAGCTTCCATATCCCATACAATGCAGTGTACGGCTAATTTGCCTACAAACGTCAGATGGTCATAATAATCTGGCTACTCAGTGTATAGTACCATATCACTTATTATTTTGACAGCTGTATTTTAATATACTTGATTTCCTTATTAATTTTTTTTTCTGAAAAGACTTTCATAGGTTTCACCAGAGAGACAAAGGAGTTCACAGTTCAAAAAGGTTATACAACCTTTCTGGAAAACTCAAAATTCCCTAAACTTACAGACACATGCACATATACACAGAGAGAGTAATATAATTCTGTTAAGTGGATAGCTTGGGTGGCCTGAGACAGTTTAAAAGTATATATATATAAAGTATATATAATAAGCTATGTTTTTTTGGTGTTTGTCTTTCCTGTGATCTCCATGTATTACTTTCAAAATGAATAGCAAAATGCTACTTTTTGACACATTAAATACATGGAAAAGAAGTGTGCTCCCAACTTTTCAGTTAAACTGCATGAAGGAAAACAATTCTTTTGAAAATGATTTAAACATGTTAAAAATATTTCACTGAAATTCTACCTCATTTTTGAAAACTCTTGAGGAAATCTCAGAACCAGGAGGTCTTTGGGTTATTTCTTTCAATCTAAAAAATGAGTGTCAGACAAGGTGCAATATGACCTAACAGCATTTTCAGCATCAAACCCTTAAAAAAATGGACACACGTGGCCTTGTGTGTTGAAATTCATCCAAGGGAGGATTCCATATGCTTTTTCACTCATGCATTGACTTTCCTCCAGAGACTTTGAATTCCAACTAGTTCTTTAAAAATTACTTGTTTCCATATGAAGTTTTAGTATAAATGCACAGCAGAGGTGCTAGACACCAATTTAGGTCAAAGTTGAAGTCTTGGAGGGATTAATCAGGGTCCTATTGGTATAAGGCACTAGGGCATTTTATGAAAAGAATTCATCTCAAGTGAGAAGGATACGGAAACAGTACACAGGACAATGAGCTCTTGAGAGAAGAGTGCTGGTTTTTAGCAGAGAAAGAAATGCACTTTTCCAATTGTTCATTGTTAGTCTGGGCCTTGAGTGGATTTCAGAGCGGGTAAATATAACAGCTGGATCACACAAGAAGCTTTGTAAGTCCCTTGAAGCTACTTCCTAGTCCCCTTTGTGGAATCTAACATGTGGTGCAATGTTGGCTATCTTAGCATCCCTCACTTCTTACTGTGGAGCCCTTGCTGGGATAGCACCCCGGAGCAGTCAGCACGGCTTCATTTCCCTGCCATGGGATGGCACAGAACAAAAGGGACCCAGTCAAAGTGAAGCTGGGGGTTGGTATCAGATGGGTAGGGGAAGAAAAGTGCTTTCCCTGGAAAAGTCGTGTGCGGACGTTACACCTGGATTTGGTGAGGACCTTGTGCCACATGTGGGATGGCATCCTGAGGACAAGGCTGACCAAGAAGGAAGGCAGAGAGACAATGCATTTGTGTAGAAGCAGAACCGGAGCCCTGATTAAACTGGCCTGAAGCAGCTCGACTTCTGCATTTTTCTGCTACATAAATGATACAGTGCCTTTACCATGCAAGTCACATTGATTAGGTTGTTTTTTGGTTGTGGATGTCATCAGGAGCAAAAGTATTGCTTATTTTGGCCAAACTCAGCTGTGTTGATTATTGGGGGCATGATGAATTACGGAACAGAAGGAAAGGACAAGAGACAAGAGGAGAGAACCTTAGTTACCTGGACTCCTAGCCTTGCAGTCAGTCCTCTGTGGAAATAGGATTAATGCCCCTATTTTACAGATGGAAACACATCTGCATCATCTGCTGGTGTCCAGCCAGTGTTGCTCAGTGGTTAAACATTGAGCTATGAACCAGGAGTTCATGGTTTGATTCCTGGCCAGGAAATACGCCCTGGTTGTGGGCTCAATCCTCAGTGTGGGGTGTGCCGGAGGCAGCCGATCAATGATTCTCTCGTCATTGATGTTTCTCTCTCTCCCTCTTCCCTCCTCTCTAAAATTAATAAAAATACATTAAAAAATAAGTCTGCTGGTCCCATATGAGTTACTACATAAATTGAGAATAGAAACGCTGGTTTTCAATGAACTCACAGACAGCTCAGATTATTGTAGACTTTTAAGGACGTTTTGGAAGTTTTAAAATTTGAAGGCATTTTACTAAATTCTTTCAGTTTGGGACATTGGTATGACTTATGTCCCCCTGAAATTCATCTGAAAAAGATAACTCGTTGATCTGGGGTTGACTCACTGTTATCGTTGTTCGACGAAGATGGCAGAGTATAAATTATTTAGAGCACCACAACCCTCAATTAAAAAATTGTACTTATGTTCCAGCTAATGGAATTTCCCTGGCTGGTAGGAAGGTTAAATTATAATGATAGCAATTGTTTATTGAGCATTAGCTGTAAGTTAGGTATTGTGGTAAGTGCTTTACACTCATTGTTTCATATAATCCTTCCAAAAACTTAGGAGGTTGTAATCATTATGCTTTTTTTTTCATATAATCAATATTAGAAATGTGGCAGGGATGTGACCTAGGCATGTTGTTAAGAGCTTGATGAGGGTTATAATCTCAGACCACCTTGAGGCATTGATACATGTCCATTCCGTGTGATAGAAACCATCATGACTCCCTTAGCATGCTGACAGTTCCCTTTACAATGGTTTTGTGTCATTCATCAACTTGAAAATTGCTATTTTAGATGCTGCTTTTAATCTTTCTCTAAAATCTTCAGTATTGGTCTTTGGGGTTTGAATAACACATCACAAATTTGAAAATTTGCTTCTAGTACAGGAAATAAAATTAATTTTTCAAAATGCATTGTTATTTTATATTTGAAAGTAATTTGATCGAAGGCTTCATGCTTCATTGGTTGACAACTAATATTAAGGAATTATAAAGAAGAGAGAGGCATTGCATTTCTGAATGAAATGCATGTGATGAAGATTTAATTTTTGTGACTGCATTTCATCACTTTTTTATTTTGAAATTGAAATAATGCTTCTATAGTTCTTCTGAGATATTTTAGAGAAGGTTGGTTATTCAGACCTTTTTGTAATAATAAACATGTACTTCCTATGCCATGTTTATAAAATATCACTGTATATCTAATCATGATTTTTTAAAAATAAAACATATTTCTTGAAGGTGAATACTCTTTCTGATTGGAGTTTATTATAAAATTAAAACTAATTCCTCCAGAGCAGAATTCACCAATGGAGAGATTTGAAGTATTTTGAGGTAAAAGCAGTTAAAATAGTGCCAATTTTATAGCTATTGGCTTAAGAAAGTTTAAAACTAGAACTTTGATTTTATTTATTTACTAGAGGCCCGGTGCACGAAATTCGTGCACGGGTAGGGTCCCTAGGCCTGGCCGGCTATCAGGGCTGATCTGCGGGACGACCGGGGGGCCCCCACTGGCACCCACCTTGACTGGCCTGGCACCACCTGCTCATCAGCCCAGCTGTCCCCCCACCCCCACCACTGCTGGTCGGGGCCTGAGGGCTGGGGGCAGCTCCTGCATTGAGCAACTGCCCCCTGGTGGTCAGTGCACATCATAGCAACTGGTTGATTTGCATATTAGGCTTTTATTATATAGGATTTTTGTTAATCCTCACTCAAGGATATTTTTTTCCATTGAGTTTTAGAAAGAGTGGAAGGGAGTGAGGGGAAGAGAGAGAAACATCAATGTAAGAGAGACACATAGATAGGTTGCCATACTCCTCCCGCACTTGGGATTGAACCTGCAACTGAGGTATGTGCTCTTGACCAGGAAATGAACCTCCGACACTTTGGTGCAGGCCAATGCTCTATCCACTGAGCCACGCCGAGTAGGGCTGCTATTTTCTTAAGACTTCCTTTTCATTAAGGTGTTTTCTTAACTTGTGCACATCCTTTCTCCTGAGTGCCATGGGTCACCCTCTCCCTCTTATTTTCTACTAGAGGCCCAGTGCACTAAACTCATGCACAGGTAGGGTCCCTAGGCCTGGCCAGTGATCAGGGCTGATTGGGGCCTTCCAGCTGCCGGCTGGGGCCTCCCTTCCCTGGCTGCCAGCTGCCAACCAAGGCCTTCCTTTATTCCGCACTGCCCCCTGGTGGTCAGTGCACATCATAGCGAGTGATCAAACTCCTGGTTGAACTCCTGAGGGGACACTTTGCATATTAGCCTTTTATATATACGGGTATAGATTGGTTCAGATGGACCTATAAATTTTTTTTCTCTTTCTGGTAGTTCCTTGATTTCACATGCAAAACAAGCAAAACTTTGCACCCTTTCTTGGTTTACAAGCTGAAAACAAGCCTGGATCACTACAATTCTCCACAAGTATACCAGGCTGCATCATTGCGCGTGGCCAGTAGGTCACACCATCTCACACGTGAGTCACAAACCCCTAAGTTCAAGGTCTCAGGCAGATGTTAGGTTCTTACTGATTCGATAAAGTTTTATAAACTTGATAGCTTGCCTTCTAATTTACTTAGAGCAAGGCACACTTGTACCGCCAGCACTTCTCATTTACAACAGCTACATTACTGAAAAGGAAAAAGTTGGCATTTTGTTCTAACAAATGATATCAATTGCAAACACGTAATTAACTTATCTTAGCACTCCTCTTGAAGTGAGGCAGCTCTGCCAATCCTCGCAGCGCCCAAGACAGACCAAGGAGATGGCGAGGAGCACTGGCTTCGCTGCCTGCAGGATCTCTTCATTCACATAGAGAGAGAGAGCTTCTTCCAGTCACCTGCAAGTCCCCTCAACGCTCCATGTTTACCCACCTCTACACTTGTTCTTCCAGCTACAGATCCAGCTTCGCAAGGTGCCACCTGTCTTTCCTGAAGGCCGGACCTCACTAGTTCTAGTGCTTCTCAAACGTGCGATTCCTCCCTAACTCATCTGCAGCGGAAAAGAAAATGTTAACACTATACTTTTTTTAAATTTAAATTCTTTATTGTTTAAAGTATTACATGAGTCTCCTTTTCCCCCATTGACCTCATCGCAACCGCTTCTCCCCCCTCCCCAGCACATGCTCTCACCCCTCTACTGTCTGTGTCCCTTGGTTATGCTCATATGCATGCGTACAAGTCCTTTGGTTGATCTCTTACCTCCTCACCCCCTGCCTTCCCTCATAGGTTGGACAGTCTGTTTGATGCTTCTATGTCACTGGTTCTATTTTTGTTTATCGGTTTACGTTGTTCAGTATATTCCACAAATGAGTGAGATCATGTGATATGTATCTTTCTCTGACTGGCTTATTTCACTTAGCATAATGCTCTCCAGTTCCATCCATGCTGTTGCAAATGGTAAGAGTTCCCTCTTTTTTACAGCAGCGTAGTATTCCATTGTGTAGACATACCACAGTTTTCTAATCCACTCATCTACTGATGGGCACTTAGGCTAACACTATACTTTTTGAATCCATGCTGTTACAGTGACCTTTGCATGCAAAGATGTGACAATTCTGTGGACTGCAAACAAGTTTTGAAAGAAGCATACATGCACCCTCCCCCTAATGCACATGGTGCTGAGTAAAGGCAGCCATTTGTCAGAATTGGGGACGGAGTTAGGCAAACTGATCTGAAAACCCTGGAAAGCCTGATTATCTCTGACTCTAAAACCTGGGAGCAGAGCATCCGCACTGAAGCCATGAGCATTTTTACTGCATCCTCACTCATCTTCACCACCTACATCCATTCATAAGAAAGTCCTCTCTTAGATCTTCATCTTTGTACATCTTTCAGTCTCTTCTCTAGTCCAAATTATCATCAGCTTTGCAACAGTTTTCTAACCTACATTTCTGCTCCTCCCTGGCTGCCTTCTAATCTGTTCTAGGTAGTACGGCCAAAGCACAATGCACAAAATGAACTTCTAATTATGCTCTTCCCTACAATGACTTCCCATTGATTTTAGGATTAAACCTCAAATCTAAGCTGGATAACAGGGCCCTTAATGGTCTGTGCCTGCCTTGCTATTCCCATCAGCACCCCTCCGCCTAAGGATGGGAGCAGTGATTTTTAGAAACCGCTTCCCTTAGTGGTCCTGGGTCAGAAATTGCCCACAACAGGACCTGATGTGACCCTTGAAAGGCAGAGTGAAGGGGAAGCCAGTCTCCTCAGGCAGCTGTGGGTTCAGACACGGGGCTTTGTCACAGACCTTTCCGGAACCTCTCCCTGTGTGTTGAGGTGGCTTTCCAAGCTTCCACTTGCAATCCAGTACCCCAGGGGGACGCTTGGGGGCCTCTCCTCAGCTCTCCAGCTGCATCCTTCCAGACTTCACCTGGCTCTTCTCACTCTCCTGGAAGCTCTAGTGCCTACATTAACCCACACCCGCCTGCCTCTCCTGCTAA
This sequence comes from Myotis nattereri, assembly GCF_964212035.1. Lineage (NCBI taxonomy): Eukaryota > Metazoa > Chordata > Mammalia > Chiroptera > Vespertilionidae > Myotis > Myotis nattereri. Next base: position 15,099,131 of record NC_138092.1, read on the forward strand.
TGCCCTGCATTCACTTGACAACTTGGAAAAGTTTGCCATTTTCTGTTACCATGGGCTTTTCCTTGAGCCTTTTCTCAAATGCTTCCCTTACTCCCATAAGGAGTAAGTTGCAGCTAACTTGCAGGCACCAAGTTAGCTGCAACTTATTTGTCCAGGTCTGAACCTGTACCTCGCTTTCTCAGAGAATTCTCCCCGGCACCCTAACTTAGTCGTGGTCCCCCAGTTATGTGTTCTACATTGACTTGGATGATGATTGTCTTGAAGACTGTCGTTCGCACAGGACTGTAAGCTCCGTGTGAGCAGGGATCTGTTTTGCTCAGGATCTGGTGCTGACACATGGCAGGCACTCGGTAAATATTTGTTGAGTGGATAACTGAATGAATGAAGTGGAATGGGTCTATGAATTCATTGACTGGGTCGGCTGACTAGGCCCCAAGGTGGTCGGATTGAGCCAATGTGGACCTTGGACTCTTTGATCTGACCTGTTTATCCAGGTCTCCCTTCTCAGATACATTTTTTTCTTGAGCTCATTCCAGTTTGGGAGATTTATCTGATAACTTCAGCACCCCATTTTTAAATATGTTAATGGTAATGCACAAATTGTAATGCATGATGATTTAAAGTTTAATTTTTAAAAATTGTGCCCTTTGTTGTGAAAAGCCTGAAGGCTCAGGCTCAGTAAAATATACTAATAATGAAAAGATCTGAGGTTCTCAGCACTGGAAATTAATAAAATATCAATGAGCACCCAGATGGCGGCCTCCTCTTGCCCCACCTGGGAGACACCTTTGTCCTCTGCTTACGGGCACCCTGTCCCCACAGGGTGCTTCCCCATTCCAATGGTTGTGAGGAATGACCCTTCACACTGGAATATTATAGAGCACACACCATAACACCCAATCTTTTTCACAACAAATATTATTTTTCTCCCCTGTCTCCAAATAGAATTCTAATGGCTAATATATCCCACAAGACAGTTGTCGGGATAATTTAGGCCAAATATGTTTTGCCTAATTACCTGAGCTGTTGTTGCCGCTTTCCTCATTCCCTCAGCCTGAAAGCCAGGCCCTCAGTGAGCACTGAGCAATGGCAGGAACAGGATGATGGCTCCCAGGGTATCATGCCGATGGGTAAAGGGATGAAGCCAATTGCAGAGCACGGATCGAAGCCAGAGAACATCATCTCCTCTTCAAAGCAGGGGTCCTGAGTAACTGGAACGCATCAAGGTTAATGATGGCTGTGAGCGGCTGGAAAGCTTCTTTTTCCTTTTCTCTTCTCCAATTTCCCAGTCTCTTTCAATCTAAGGCAGATAAAACACAACGCTGAGTAAGTATAGGTCCTCTCTCTCCAGGAAGTCCATTGGAACATTGTAGAATGTTACCCCCATAACCATATATTTCAAACTGACTGTCCTCTCTGCCCATCTGGTGGCATTGCACCTGCCTAAGGGGCACACACGTTACAATCAACCCACCTTGATCAGTTTCATTATTTTGTTCATGATAGATTTTTTGCACTCGCTTTGTTTTTTAAAATGTTGCATTCCAACGTTCATCTTGACTACTGGGTTTTTGGCACGCCCTTAACTTTTGTGCCCGAGGTGACCCCCTCGTTCTAGGCCCAGCCCTGCTAGCACAGCAGGCAAGCATGTCCTTCTGTGTGGACAGTGGTGAAGATCATTAATGACGTGTCATCACAATTGCATATAGTGATTTTCTTTCCAACTTAGAAGCCCAGCTACTTTATGATAAACCACATTATTGGGGCTGTGATGCTGTTCGTTTTGTCCAGCCTGACATGATCGTTTAAACAGTAATCTTTAGGAATAAAAAATTGCTTATGTTTCTCAAGTGGATTTCAGTCTTTTGGGGGAAAAAAAGCAGTGCGGCAAAGTGAATTGAATTTATCTTTATGTTCACCTGTACTCTGCCAATCTTTGAATCTCACCACATACGCCTGGCAGATATGTATGAGCTGCTTAGATTGCACCAAGTGAAGCTCTTTATTTTTTTATACTTTTTTTAAAAAAATTGATTTCAGAGAGAGGAGAGGCAGAAACATCAATGATGAGAGAGAATCATTGATCGGCTGCCTCCTGCATGCCCCCCAGTGAGGACTGAGCCCACAACCTAGGCATGTGCCCTGACTCGGAATTGAACCATGACCTCCTGGTTCCTGGGTTGATGCTCAACCACTGAGCCAAACCAGCTGGACTCAAGTGAGGGGGGTCATTTATATTGGAGGGTCATTTCTGTTTTTAGGAAGCGCCTCTCAGTGGTCCTGAGGCCACTGTGTCTAGCCTGTGGTCCTGCCACGTGGAAGTTCACAGCTCTGCATTTCAAAGAAAATCAGCTGCAGGTGTTCCCAGACATGCAATGCACCACAGATGTAACCAACACCAAGCACACTGGGTGGGAATATGTTAGGACATATTTAAAGGCCAGAGACTTTCACCAGAGAGAGAAACGGCCAGAGGAAATGTGTGAAATCATGGCTAAAATTATTTTATCCTCCCAGGAAACATCCAAATCAGTTGACCAAGAAGGGCTGATGCTGAAATGACTTTCTATGTTAGTGGGAAGCGGAGAGAATCCTGCTGGATTCCACACTGCGGTGACACCATCGCCAAGGGCAGTTTTTGAGACAACTTTTATTGAAATGGCAAACAGGAACGCTAAGTGAAGAATAAGGGAGACGCCAACAGAAAAAAAAAAGACTCAGAATTCAGAGGACAACATACAGACCTCTATATACTCAGCCACACAAATCGAAACAACCCGAATAAATGCCAAATGCACAAGGAAAGACATGTAACTTAGCAGAGGTTCATGGTGGGTTTTTTATGTTTTCTTCCTATGGCAACATGTTCTGTCGCCAGATAAAGAGGACTGGGGACCAGATGGGGCAGGAGGCTTTGCTAAGCCACACTGAGCCCCAGGCTCTGTGACCTCGAGAAACTCTGGAGTTTGTTGGCCTCACTTAATCACACATGCACGCGCGCGCGCACACGCACACCTCGCTGTCCGCTGCTTTTATGGTATACAAAGTCTGATGAAAAGGGAGGAAAACTAGCAAACATTTTGGAAACCTGGCATCACTTTGGGAGCCCAATTATCCCCTCTGGTGATTGAGAGAAAGATGATTAAGAAAGGTGCTCAGATCTGAGAGGAAGTCAACTCTCTCCCCTGGTGCCTGGTGGGACAGCCCTCCCCCAGCAGGAGTTTGCTGTGCGCATATCCTTGGGAAGGGCTTGGGGGATTACCTGCCTGCCCACAGGCGAAGAAACAGTTTAGTCTCACAGGAGAACCTGCCTTGGGGTGGGCTGCTCTCAGCACAGTGTGAAACCCCACTCCCTGTCCTCTCCTGTTCTTATGCAATGCTCCCTGGGCTCCACTGGCCTTCTAGATGTTTTGGGGTGTTATTTGAGGGGTGGGGAAGGCGGGGGGAGGGGGGTAGAGGACATTTCCCTGTATCCATCTAGTCACAAAAGGAGAGCCTGCCTACTTTGCTCAGGTAGAAACCTGCCCCAATGTGCATATAGAGCCACAAAGACACTGTTCCTTCAGCCAATGGGCTCCAGCTTGTGGCCCGTGCACCCTCTTTGCCTGGTAGGTCTCCTCAGCATCACCCGGAGACTAGGTGAGGAGCTCGTCACCCTGTGCTTGTTTGCCTCGTAGCACTTCTCTACCTGACCTGACTTAAAACAAGACCTTCTGAAGCTCACCCACCTTTGTTCATCCCGTGGCTTACCCTCTTTCCTCCTGCCATGGCACTCTAAAGGCAAATAAAAGTGACTTCTTGCTCATCGCCTCATGTAGTCTTTGTTCATACAGGTTCTCTTTGGAGGTTCATGCAGATGCTCCTGTTGTACATGGAATTATTGAGTCCATTCTTCGCTGCCTCTCACCCTGGCTCCTGTACCTATCCCCTTTGCTATGTAACTTTTTGTAATATCTACACTAATGGCCGGGTGCAGCTCTCTGCCCCTTTGCCCCTTGACTTTGGCCTTGGTTGTATGACTTGTTTTGGCCCATGGCACGTGGTGGAATGATAGTGTGCTGACTCCAATTTGATCCCAAGCCTTGCATGTTTCCCTTTCGTGCTTCTGCCATTGCCACGAGAACAGCTTCTCCCAGGGAAAGGCTGCCCTTCAGCCCAGAGTCTAGAACAAGCAATCCTGTTGGAGAAGAGCTGCCCTGGGCAACAGGCAGATGGTCAGGAGTGGGCACCTTAGCTTGAAACACTGCTACTCTTGCTCACCCACAGATACATGAGAAGTAAGAGCTTCTGCTACCTCACACTGTTCAATGGTGAACGCCTCCTGGTCCTTCAAGACTCAGCTAAGGGACTTCTTTCAGAAAGTGTCCACTGACATGCTAGGAAAGACTTTAGCCTGAGATTTAGATTCCCCTGCTCCATGCCTCCATTCTTGTTATATCTGGGATGCCATTGTCTTCTCCACCCTTTCCTCAGACTGTCCTCCCACCTCACACCAATCAATAGTCAACTCCTTCTCCATCTCTCTAAGGCCATGGAATCACCGCAATAGCTTCCTGTGTGGTTTCTCTGCTCCCACCCTCTCTACGGTATTCTTTTTATAGGAGGCAGAGTCATTGTTCTAAAGCTGAACCCCAATATGTCATACCTCCACCTCCTTCTCACCCTCATTGTCAGCCCTTCTCATCTTGCACTCTAATGCTCAAATATGCTTTCTCTTTCATTACTTTCAAGAACAAAAATTTACTTGGTTCTTTTTTTTTTTTTGTAGTAAGGCACAAATAGTAATTTCTATCATGCAAACTCTGCAACTTCTTATCTCCATGCCCACTTCACCCCCAATGCAATTCCCACTCTAATTCTTTCCTACTTATCGTTCCAGTCTCAGATCAGTTGTCCGCTCTGAGAACCCATCTCTGAGTTAGGCATCCTTCTTATACTCTCCTTGAGCATTCTGTGCATTCCCTCTTTTTGCATGTACATACATTGCCTATTTACTAATGCTTTTTAAGGTGCTGAGTTGTTGTAATACTGTTGACTGGCTTCTTGTTTTTTCTTCTCCTCTCCTCTTTCTCCTTCTTCAATACTCTCTGGTTGCACTGCATTTTATTTTTTTACACAACACTATTTCAAACACCACTTATGTTATATGGTTAGGTTTCCATCAAACCCTGTGGGTAAGCAGATGGGCATAATATCTCATTTAACAAAAGAGAAAGCTGGGCCTCAAGATGGGGTGAATTGACTTTTCTAAAGTTACCTGTTAGTGAGAGTTAAGAGATGGATTTTCAACTCTCAGCCCAACTTTATTCTATTTCACCACATTTATTGATTTCAAAGTCTTTTCTCATAAGGTAGTAGGCATGCTGCCCCCCTCCCCCAACATCTAGATAGATATTTATAAAGTTAAACAAAATGATGTATTCTCTATTCTGTGCTCTCTATTCTTGTAGGTGAAGTCTATAGGATGTGGTAGTAAAAGATAGATTGCCACAGATGCTGTTACTGCCTTCCAAAGGTTTAATCAAAGGGTTAAAAAAGTGAAAAGACTTTTTAGAGCATAGGAAAGAAACCTTTTCCCAGTAAATCTGATGATATGCCTGTAATTAAGTCAAATAGGTTAAAGGCTTGTTATGCTAGCATTAACACGTAATTCATCCATTGAATTACAATGAGATTCATGTAAGGATTACACGTAAAATTCCATGTAATGAGATGTATTCATCATCAAAAGCTTTTTGCCCTTTAAGAAAATGTTACAATAATTATCCCATGAACGTGAAAAGTCAATAGAGGTGAAAATGCATGTCTTTTTATACCATCATTGTGATTGTATTTATATTGGCAAGGCCTAACCCTACTGACATTTAACTTTCCAGGGAAAGAACCCGGCTGTTGCCCTCTCCTCTCATCTCACCCTTTCCTCTTGGGCCGTCCAAGAGTGCTCTCTGCCCTCATTCTCAGCTCCTCTACCAGAGATACAGAAATGAGGATCTTGTTTCTTAACTTACAGAGAAGATAAGTTAGAATGTGATTACTCACTTTACAGAAGGATTCACTAGAGACTTTAAAAATTCTCTACCTTTTTTAATTGCAGTCTTTCTGAAAGTGGGGGCTCAGCAGTATTTAGAGTAGGAGCTTTAAAGATGATTACATGTTTAATGTAAATGAATCCAAAATACATGCATTCTAGATTTATTAGTAAAAAGTATTATAACACTGAGTGTGCTTATATAGACTTCAGTGATTTAAGAGTAGAGATGACTTTGGAGAAAGCTACAACATAAATAACCATTTAAATGCAAAAAACCTATAATCCAGCCCTAGCAGTAAGTTTTAGTTCATATGCTCAGGGCTATGTAAATGATACCAGACACTGAGTTTTGAAAAAAGGAGTTTGACTTTCCACAGAATCTATCTAGAATGTAATGTCACATATCATTGGCTTTTAAAATAATCTACTGTTGCTTTTTAGCCAAAGGAAAATTAAAGGATAGACATTTTAAATCCAACATTTTAAAGGCAAAACAATAATATTTAGGTTGGCTACTGGTATTTCAACATTCAATTCCTCTCTAACTTTAGCCACCACGTAAATAAAGTAAGTTTGTTTAGGGCCATTGGTATGTCCCATGAATGAAAGTTGCAGAAGTAATTTATTTTTCTCGTGTTCATGAATGATTGTAAGCAACATCTGTCCATTTAGGTGAAAAAATTTCAAATAATTTTGTGTTAATATGCAAAATATTTCACAGCAGGAAAGTTGCATTGTGAATGACTTGGTCTTTTAAAAAATACAGGCATACTTTATTTAAATCTTTTGTTGTGATGTTTAAAAGATGTTTCAGCCATAAAATACCTTTTTCCTATGGCTGCATAGGAAAAGACCTGTCACTCATACGCTCTTGCTTTCAGCCATGCTTAATAAAGAAGAGTGCCATTTGGAGCATTAGAATGGAATTTGATGTGTATCTTTAATGTATGTGCCATGGGATGTCTTAATTTTGTATGGGTCAGCAGGTGCTTTTTACTGAGAGTGCTATTATCTCAGGTAAATTCTCCAGCCTTCTTTCTGTACAGTCTAGTTTCTTTTATATAAAAGAGATAAAGCAAGTGTCTTTATAATACATTTCTTTCAGTACATGAAAACTGATGGAAGATCTTATATCCTTAAGAATCAAGATAGCCTGTTGCCAGAGCTCACAAAGTCAGCACTCAGGACAGAAGGAGACTGGACGTCTCCTTTTGTCCTCATAGAAGCTTCTGGAAGAAACCATACAGTCACCAATGTGATTGTGACTAAAGCCATTCAGTGGTTCTCAACCTTCCTAATGCCGCGACCCTTTAATACAGTTCTTCATGTTGTGGTGACCCCCAACCATAAAATTATTTTCGTTGCTACTTCATAACTGTAATTTTGCTACTGTTATGAATCATAATGTAAATATCTGATATGCAGGATGTATTTAGGCGACCCCGTGAAAGGGTCGTTCGACCCCCAAAGGGGTCGCGACCCACAGGCTGAGAAACGCTGCCATAGGTCCAGTAACCAGCAGACGTTGTGAATAGCCATTGGTGTTCTTCACTACAAAGCCAATTTTCTCTCTAGTACTAGTCTTCTTTATAGGAGAGACAGAACAAGTTATTTTTTAAAAATAAAGCTCTAGTCCAAACTCTACTCTCACATCCATCATAATTTGGTCAACATTCACTTATACATCTAGTGGTATTTTATTGATTTGTTCAGTAAGTATTTATTGTTTTACCGCGTGTCAGCAATTTTCTCAGTTGAGTAAGGAATACAAAACATCAAGATGAATCAGAGCCCCTACTTCCATTTCACTTACAATATAGAAAAGGAAATAAATACGATGATTAAATTATTGCAATTCAAGGTAAAAATGTGATGAAACCAGTAAGAACAGTTCATTACAAAATGGTAGGGAGTTTGGGAGGGGATGGGGGCCTGCATCCACTTTTCAGGGAGTCAGGCAAAGCTTTAAGAGAAATGGGAAATGTGGACTAAAATGACAGGATTTCTATGAGTAGATAGGAAACTCACTTTCCAATGGAAGGAATAGCAATAACAATGGCATGAAAACAGTGAAAATTGATATCATCCTTGGGAAATAATGAACAGTTCAGCTTGCCTGTGTTAGTAAATATTGGAAGGCACTAAATGACCTGAAGAGGTTGTAATTTATTTAGCAGGAAATGGTGAATCATTGGAAATTTTGGAGCATTATCATGCCATGATTGAGTAGGGAAGGGAGATTTACCTGGCAGTCATTTTACAAAAGGGGGGCCATTTGAAGTTGTAGTGTAATCTCACGTATGAGAATTTATGGGAGCCTTAACTATTGTGATAAAGAGTAGCAAGTGAAAAGCAGGGATAGAAATGGCATGGTTGGGGACTTATTCGATATATGTAGGGTGGGGAAAAGTGTTAAGGTAAAAACTTAGAGTTAAAAAAGGTACCAAGGTTTTGAGCCTGGTGCACTGAGGTGATTACATCAAATAAAATTGTGAAATTAGAAGAATCTGGGGCTAAGGAGACTATGATGAGTTGATTTTGAGTATTTGTTCATTCATTCATTCATTAGAAAAATCTTTCCTAAGCAACTTCTAGACAAATAAGTGATTATTTAAATGATTACTTAAAAATGTGCCAGGAAAGAAAATGAAGAAATGATACTTTTGGAGCTCTAATTGAGTGCTGAAAACTTTATTATTTTGAACATTACCATTAGGACATTTTAGGAACTTTGTGATGAGATGAGATCTTTCTCTTTTCAGGTTAAGGTGATGTTATATTAAGCAATAGGGATGCAACTAGGTAGTTCTCATTTTAACTTCTAATTTTTATATAATTTTAAAGTTGCAAGATAGTACAGAGAGTTCCCAAATAGACTTCACCCAGCTTCCTCTAATGTTAACCTTTTACATGATATGGTTGTCATGGTCTGCATTCCATTTTGGGGTTCCCTGACATTGTGATTTTTAAAATTTTGCCTATAGTAAAATTCATCATTATATATATTTCTAGGGGTCTTGACAAAGACATAAAGTTGTATATGAACCATCATAGAACCATACAGGATGGTTCCATGACACCCCAAATTTCTCTATGTTGCCCCTTTGTAATAAACGCATCCTCCTTTCTCATCCCCCAACTATCACTGATCTGATTTCTACCCCTTCAGATTGCTTTCTCAAGAATGTGAGGTGAATGGAATTATACAGGATGTAGCCGTTTGGTTCACTGTAGCCATTTGGTTTGGCTTCTTTTGCTTTGCAAAATGTGTTTCTGATTCATCCCTGTTGTCACATGGATCAATAGTTCATTCCTTTTTATTTCTGAGTAGTATTCTGTTGTATGGATATACCACAGTTTGCTTATTCATTCTCCTGTTAAGTGACATCTGGGTTGTTTCCAATTTTGGGAGATTATGAATAAAGCCTCTATAAATATTCACATACAGTTTTTTGTGTGAATATATGTTTTCAGTTCACTTGGGTAAATACCTAGATTGCTGTTTTTTTAGTGTTAAACATTTGAGTACTATCTACAGTATCATTCTAATGAGTAGTAGTAACTCACTGTGGTTTTATTTTACATTTATCTAATGACTAATCAAATTAAATATCTCTCAATGTTTATTTGTCCTCTACATCTCTGCTTTGGTCGAGTGTTTGCTCATATCCTTTATCCATTTAAAAAAATGGATTCTTTGTTTCCTTATTGTTGAATTTTGAGAATCCTTTGTGTATTCAAGATATGTCGTTTACAAGCTACGTGATTTTCAAATATTTTTATCCACTCTGTAGCTTGTTTTTTTCTGTGTCTTAGAGTATGTTTTGAAGAAAAAAAGGTTTACATTTTTATGAAGTACTCTTTATCTTTTTTAATTTAATTTTATGGCTGGTGCTTTTGGTGTTGTGTCTCAAAATAAAATTCTTTGCCAACATCAAGATCATACAGATCTTCTAGAAGTTTGAGAAAGTCATTGTTCTCCAAGAAGATATAACAGTGTTAAATGTGTATTCACATTACAAAGATCTTCAAAATACACGAAAGAAAAACTGGTGTATCTGAAAAGTGAAATAAACAAACCCACAGTTATACTGGATGACATTAACACCCTTCTCAGTAACTGAAAAAAGAAGTAGGCAGAAAATAAGGAAGGCTATAGATGATCTGAACAGCACTATCAACCCGTTTGACCCTGATACTCATTTCTTGAACACTTCATCCCACAGCAGCAGAATACACAAATCCAGCAAGATAGGCCATATTCTCCGTTATGAAACAAACCGTATAAAACTTAAAAGAATAGAAATAATACAAAGTATGTTCACGGACCTGCTGGAATTAAATTAGAAATCAGTAAAAGAGTTATTTTAAAGCATCCAAGTTAAAACTTTAAACAATACACTTCCAAATAATGCATGGGTTAAAGAGAAAATCTTTAGGGAAGTTAGAAAATATGTTTAACTGAAGCAAAGAACAGATGGAACAAATAGAAAACAGCTCTTGGATACTCCCCTGTGTTTCCCCCCTTTACCGTATTATTTTGTGTGTGTTTCAACTTGGATGATATCTATAGGTCTAACTAAGTTTAATTATTCTTTACTTGGCTTTGTTGAGTCTACCAATCCGTTTATTGAAGGCATTCCCCAGCATTTATGTTTGATTTTTTTTCTTATACGTTTAATTGCTCTGCTGAAATTACTCATAGGATGTTGCATGTTGTTCACCTTTGCCATTAGATCATTTAACATATTAATCATAGTTATTTTTAAATTCCCTTTTAAATAGCTCTAACATCTGTGTCATATCTGAGTCTGGTTTGCTTTGGACCTTGTTTTGTTTCTTGGGAGTCTTGGGAATTGGCATTTTTTGTTTACCTTTTGTATACCTTGTCATTTCCTATTGAAGGCCAGACATGTTATGTATAGTAAAGACTGAGGTAAATAGTGTTTACGCTTTTAAATGAACACTTTTTACTATCTTCTAGGCCATTAGTATGGAAGTCAGCATTAACCTAATCAGAAATTGGGTTCTTTCCAATGCTCTATGTCCCTGAGCTGAGATTGGTGCTCCCTTTTTATACTTACTATTTTTTCAATAGATTTTTAAACCTGAGTTCTACTGGTTTTCAAAAAATCTTTAAATTTTTAAAATATGGTGTGAAATTTTGTGCTATTGTGGGCAAAAGGGCCTCTAGCTTTCATAAATTTCTCAAAATGATCCATGATTTAAAAATTGTTACAATAATTCCTGCTTTGTGACATTTAAATATGTATCCTCTTCTATATCATTACCAAATGCTTTCAAAAGCCTTACTCATAAACTTAAATTGCTACCACAAGTTCTTTGCCAAATTCTAGTCAAAGTAAGAGATGAGGGTGAATTAGCAAATAATTAGGTCTATGGAGCCCCAATCACAAATTTGAGGGAGTGCTACTCTACTAAGTGTTAACTGCAAAACTAAACAAATCTATAATCCCTCTGCAATGCAGGAGCCACATGGGTCACTGCTACTTATCACTTGCTTATTTGAAGAGCTATAGATAAGTGATAACTGACCCTGAGAGTCTTAGAAAATACAGGAACTGGAGTGCCGGGGGCATATGAGACACATCTCTATTTTTATAATAAAAGTCAAGAAAAAATGATTTCCTTTATTAAAACCGATCTTGCACAACTTGTCAAAATTATGTACTATATAGTGTGAGATGGGTTCTAGAGTACTTAACTGAAATGTTTGCCTTTGTTCGTTGTTAACCACTTTCTGGGGTTTTTTTGTTTTTGTTTTTTGAGGGAGATAGAAATTGTTATTTTTCTGAGGGCATTTTTACTTTTTTATTTTTAGAAACAACTTATTAACAGTTGTATTAAGAAAGCCACACACAGAAAAGGGAAAGATTATTTGACACCAACCCAAGTGAGTGGTTTTATTACTTGCCAGGAAGACATTAGGATCTCCTTCTGTAATGGGCTAGATGTGTGTCTCCCAAAATTCGTATGTTGATGTCCTAACTCTAAGCATCTCAGAAGGTGACTCCATTTAGAGTTAGGGACTTTAGAGAGATATGTAAGTTAAAAGGAGGTCATATGAATGGCCCTAATCTAATATGACTGGTGTCAATATATAAAAAGGAGATGAGGACACAGACACACACAGAGGGAAGACCATGTGAAGGCACTAACAAGGTGACCATCTGCAAGCCAAGCTTACACATATGTTGGAAATTCTTACATTTTTCTGTGAACAATGTATCACTCATTCTAAAATTCAACCACGACAGAAACATGATGATGCAGAAAAGGCAGAGTGGCCAAAAGACTTTGAAGATAGAATTTACTGTGCATGCGTCCTGGATCTGCCACTGTGTGACTTCTGGGCATGCCATGAACTTCAAAATCTAAGTTTTTTTCACTTGTAAAATGGGGATCATATAGGATATTGTGAAGTTCAATGAGCTAATGGTTGTCAAGTACCTGATTTATGTGCTTGGTAAATTGTTGGTGCTCAATATTAGCTATCATCATCATCATCATCATCATCATCATCATCATCTTCAGTAAATTGATAAATGATAAAAGAAATGTTAACCCAAAGGAAAAATAGAGGGAAGTATCAGAGATGGCGTTAGCTGTATACTTATCCGGAAAATCAAATTATCTTTTTATAACCACAGACTTAAACTTGGTGCATTTAATTTTCATGGTCCGGTAGAGGAAAATGAAGAAGTAAAGACATAAGACTCAGCTGAGGATCTTGAACCAAGTTTTTATAGAAACTTCTTTTATTTCCATTCAGGACGAAGAAAACTGTTCAATATCTATGTGGATCTCTTGTAATGAAAGTAATCAGAGCTAAATATCCTCAAAACATAATAGAGAAATAAATGTTACACTATTAATCTGTTCTATATATTACAGGGCAAAGTATATGGGTGGATAATATATGCCACATCTATAATTAATTCTCTGGGTAGCTGCATAAGAAAATATATAACTAAGATATAACTAAAAAGTGGTTTTTCCTGTAGTCAACCTGAGAGTAAGAGTATGTAATCAGAATACTGTACTTTCTGTTAAACAGCATGCTATGGACCAGATGCTATGAATAGTTTCTAAGGCAGGACATTTAATTACATAGAAAATATTTACAAAAGAAAAATTCATCCCAGTATCTTCTCTTCTCCACAGAAAAGGACATGACCCAGTGGTTCTCAACCTTCCTAATGCCGCGACCCTTTAATACAGTTCCTCATGTTGTGGTGACCCCCAACCATAAAATTATTTTCGTTGCTACTTCATAGCTGTAATTTTGCTACTGTTATGAATCATAATGTAAATATCTGATATGCAGGATGTATTTTCAGGGGTCGCGACCCACAGGTTGAGAACCACTGAAGGGGAATGCACATAGGACATTTAAATTGAACCCTCATCTACCTCTATGCCTAGGAATGCCCTGTATGGCAATATGTAAGTATCACCACTGGCAGAAATGGTGATTCAATCTCAGCTACTCTTCAAGCTATGCACACAGAGCTATGTTTGAGTCCATTGTGGTGTTTGATGTTATGAAACACAGTCCTCCTAAGGCTAATATGCCTCTTTGTAGGAAAATGATCCAAGAAGAGGGTGACAAATTTTATATTTTTGAACTAGGGGTTCTGTCTGGGTCAGTATATTAGGAATTCTAGTATATTTTGCCTGTATTTACTGTCATAGTGCAAAGGACTTGTTCTGTGTTTGGTAGATGGCATTACTTAGATGAGGGCTTCCAGACGACTCCTCAGAACTGAACACTCAGAGGTCGAGGAGGCCCAAGACAAACAATTTAATTGAAAATTGGAAGTAAAAATATTGTCAGCCTAGAGAAGGAATTGGATCAATTAAATATGAGAGGGCATTCGTCTTTTGGAACCACAGTAAACCAGTCGCATGAATAGTATATATTCCAAGCTATATAATGTAATAGTTTTATCTTTGAAATTACAATGTGGAAGTTGCTTTGCCTACTACACTCTCCTTAGTTTTTAGAGTATATTTGCAGTTTTTTAAAAAATGGGGCCAAAGGTCCTCTGTGACAGATATAGCCTAAGGAGACCTTTCACTTGTTATACCCTATACAATTCCTTTCCCTGATGTCAGGTAGAACCTGTGAGAAAGGAGATGGGATGCTACTTAGCTGTATTATATAATACAACTGTATTATACTCTATTTTAGTAGACTGAAGTGAAAGAGATTTCTCCAGATGGCATTAAAGAAGTAAATAGCCATGTTGTAAGCTACTCATTGAGTGGGCCACGTGTCAGGAGACTGCAGGCAGCTGGTGGGACGTGAGAGCAGCCAGGAAGAAGATGGGCCCTCAGTCACACAGCCCCAGGGAATAAATTTTGCCAACTATCTGATTTGAGATTCTTTTTAAAAAATATATTTTTATTGATTTCAGAGAGAGGAAGAGAGGGATAGAAATATCAGTGATGAGAGAGAATCATAGATGGGCTGCACACCCCACACTGGAGATCAAGCCCACAACCTGGGCATGTGCCCTGACTGGGAATTGAACCATGACCTCCTGGTTCATAGGTCGAAGCTCAACCACTGAGCCAGGTCAGTTGGGCTCTTTTAAAATAAGATTAATTGGTCAACACCTTAATTTTAGCCTTGTGAGACCCTGAGCAGAGGAACCAGCTAGGCCCGTCCCAGACTCCTGACCCTGGAAACTATGTAATAATAAATATGTATTGTTTTAAGCCAAGAAGTTCATGGTAATTGTTAGGTAGGAATATGTATATTAAACAGTGGCAAATAATGAATGAGATGCTCTAACTGATTTTAATTCAAAGTCACTATTATCTATAAATTGCTGTTTAAATAATCAAAGTTTGCAATTTCATCATTTTCTCCTGCCCTCAAAGTTCTAATATTTCTCCCTTATTCATAATATATAAATAAGAAAAATGGATAGAACTTTTATGATATAAAATGACATATAGAGTAAACATGAATCCAGGTATATAGATGATCACATGTACACACACATACACACACACTACAGATGAAACTGTCTAAGTGTCTATATTGAATGTTATTTGTGTTTCTTTTTAATTTTCAAAGTGAAGGCTTATGGTTGAAAGGAAATATAGCATACAGATTTCAAATATTCTTAAGAAAAGCAAGTTTGTGAGCATTCTCAGTGGAACAGGAACTTGGGACCAGATTTTGGAGGACCCTGAATGTCCAGCTGAAGAACCTGAAATTATCTGAGAGTGAATTGAGAACTGCAGAGTTTTAAGGGGCTTCACTTGCTAGTATCATGTCAGAATGGATGACAGCAATAGCACAAGTAGAGAGGTCCTTACCATTCTGTTTCATACACATAGTGCAAGACCCTGGTCCAAATTCTGGGACTCAAATACACAGTCCCTGACTTCAAGTGACCTAGAGTCAAATAAAAAGATGGCTCTATACATTAAACAATAAGTAATAATGTAAGATATGCTCCAAGTACTGAGTTAGCTTCAAGTTAAAGAAAAGGTTAGCTGGAGGGAAAATAATTCAAATACAATACTTGGGAAAGGTGTTTATAGAAGAAACAAAATAAGTTAAATATAGGTAGGAGGGATGAGGAGATTATTCTAGGCCAGGGGTGGGCAAACTTTTTGACTCGAGGGCCACAATGGGTTCTTAAACTGGACCGGAGGGACGGAACAAAAGCATGGATGGAGTGTTTGTGTGAACTAATATAAATTCAAAGTAAACATCATTACATAAAAGGGTACGGTCTTTTTTTTTTTTTTTTAGTTTTATTCATTTCAAACGGGCCGGATCCGGCCCGCGGGATCATGGCTGTTCTAGGCTGAGCATCATCCAATCCAAAAGTGGGGCTTTCTATGGTATATACAGGATATGAAGGGTAAATAAGCTTGGCTGAAACTGAGAGCTGATAGAAGAGTAAGGATCTCGTTAACATGAAGACAGAGATTTGCTAACTCCTCTATGCTCACTAACAATAAGAGAGTTTGGCATATTACGGGCACTCAATCAATAGTTGGGGAAGGAAGGATATGGGTGGGGTATACAGAGGAGAGCTTTGGGAGCTTTGCTTAAGCCAACAATAGTACCATCAAGGCTCTTCATTTTCAGTAACAGAGGCTGTCTCTAGCTGATGATGCTTAAAAAGTATTGTGAGGGGTAGGAACCAGGCCTGAATTTAAGATTTCAAAACAGAACAATGTAACAGAGCTGGCCTGATAAGGAAACTCCTGCTCCTTTGTGGCCCCATTAAACCTAAAAGCCACTGCATTTGCTGTTCACTCCCCAAGCCACGTCCACTCCAGGAACATCACTTTGTGATCATTGGGAAACCACCACCACTATTGTTGCCATCACCGAATATTGGATGCCTCAATCCCTACTAGCTCCAGCAACAAATGGAAACTTCACACAGAGATTGCTCACTTCCAAACTCTTATGCGAATATATCAGATTGGTGGAGCCCAGGTCACACACCCGCTTTCTAGCTGCAAGGGAGGCTGGATCTTCTAGGTCTGACTCCTCTGTCAGGGAAGCAGAACTGATCATGTGGAGCTTCTCAAAATATAGGAAGTCTATTCAAAATATGAGGAGCAGTTATGACAGATGTTTGCTATGTAGTAGATTGGAAATTAAAGCTCAAGCTAAATGTCAAATGTGGTCATTCAGGAAGATTAACCTGACATTTTCATGCTGGACATACTTGTGTAATCAGATACAGAAATCCAGTTTGTGAGCCCAGTTAGATAATTATGTAGTTATCTCAGACATTAGATAAATCAGACTTGCTCTAGAGTGATAGCCATGAGAATTTGAAAGGCATGATGAGATAAGGTAATATTGATGACAGGACAATGTAGGGAGGGAAAATGAGAGGAAGGAGTCAGTAATGACACCATAGGTTTTTAGATTTAGAGAAGGATGATGCTATAAATTCAAATATTTGGAATGGGAAATATTTCATTTGGGCTCTATTGTAAGCATAAGGACAGAAATAATGCTTTTCGTCTTTGAATCTCAAGAATATAGTACAGAGGTGGCAGATGGTAGGTACTCCATAAACATCTGATCCCCTAAATAAATGTGTTGAACGGCAGTGTATGAAGAAGCTGGAGATCAGAGGAGGGAACAGCACTGTAAATAATCATTCATGTGACTCAATAAAATCTGGAAATCCTGGGGAATCTCTTGGGGGAGAAAAGCAAATGGCCAAGGAATGAATCTTAGGAAATAGTTAAAGACAGGAGCATGAAAAGAAGCCAACAAAACAGAGGGAGAACTTAAAGTGAGTGATTTTATATAATCTTTTGTACCTAAGAAAAGATTTTCAGGGACAAGAGTAGATAACAGTTGCTCATGCTGTTTAAATCAGAGAATAAGACTTTAAAAATGTGCTTTGGTAGCTCAAGTTATTTTTTTTAAAATGTTCTTTAATTTAGACACCTACTATTGTAAATGGAAATATGTAAGTTTGGAAAAAAATCTGGTGGACACACACACACACACACACACACACACACACACACACACACGCACACGCATGGTAGAACAGAACTTAGATTTAATGAGCCTTAAAGTTTTTTTCTCATGTCACCTCCTCATCCATTAACATTAGAATCCCTTTCTTCAATACCCAGATTAAATATTTAGGTAGTTTTCCATAATCATTTCAACAGGATGATTCTGAACTTAGGATTGTGCTTGGTATGTAGAAAAGTACTTTTTTTTAATTTCAAAAGAATCTGTGACAAAATATGTAAATTTAAGTCTTTGTTTACCAAGTGAGCATTCCTGCTTTTGGTGGCTAGATTAGAGAACACCTATTACACTAGAGATTGTCACTAGAGAATCAGAGAAGAAAGATGCTAAATTATTTGATTCAGATGAGAGACCAGGAAAATTTGAAATGCGTAGTCAAAATGGGCTTTCTGTTTTTCACCACCATCCCCTCTTTCCCAAATATTCCAGACCAGCTAAAGACTCCACTAGCTAGGGAGTAAAAGGAGAAAGAAATTGAGGCAAGAATTTATATTTGGCCTATTTCTGTGATCCCAGATGGATGTGAAACAAATCAGTGAGGAGAGGGGAGGGGGCAGTCCAAGGAAATGTGTTGGGATGTGATGTAGAACAACAGAGCAGAGATGCCTGTGAAGTATGTTAGAGCAGAGTGAGTACCCGCTGAAAGCCCAGTCCTACACCAGCCTTTCCTGGGCTCATGAGAAAGTGTTCAGGAATTAGAAGACAGACAGAGAGAGAGAGAGAGAGAGAGAGAGAGAGAGAGAGAGAGAGAGAGAATATACACTTGAACAAATATGTGCAGAGGGGGGTTTCAGAGCTGATCAAGGATGGCCCAGAGCAGAGGCAGCCAAGATGGGGATTGCTTCAGAATGTGTCTACATGTCAAAGGATTGCTTGTGGGGAAAATGCCATGTCTAAGGATCAGACTTGAGAATGAGCCTCTGCATAGGCCAAGGTAGGTCAAGGTTTGTGAAGTAGACCGAGCAGTCTCCCATGGTCTGTGTTCATATATATCACCACAGCATAGCACCAACTCCGGGGTGGCGGGGTGGGGGGGTGGCGGGGGGGAGGGTGATGTTGAGGGACACTGAATACACATGAATTTTAAAGCCAAATTGAGTGAAAAGTCACTGAATTTGATTAACCATTTTGGAAGTGACCAGGTTACCTTTTTCTGTATCTGATAGAAGAGGGGCCTAAGCTCTGGGTAAATAAAGTTAAGACATTTTTTGTAGATATGAGCTTATTGATTGTATGACTAGGAAATTCACACCTATCAAACACTGATGAGTTCCATCTGCATAGAATTCCCTATACCACCTTTAATTTCTGGTATTTATATGCAATAATGTCACCAGTTTCCATCTTAATTATTTTTACATATTTGATAGAGGGCATATTACCTATCTGGATAGGATGCAGGTTAATAAGCTTTAAAGTGGCCCAGGCAAAAATTTTAAGACAATGGAAGGTAGGGTGGGGTGGGTGGGGGAGGTTAACCAAAGGATTTATATGCACAACCCATGGACATAGACAATAACGTGGTGAAGGCCTGGGGGTGGGTGAGGGTGGGTAGAGGGGGTCAATGGTGGGGGGGAAGATATGTAATACTTCCAACAGTAAGGATACATTTTTTTAAAAAGAAAAAAAGATAATAGTTAAAAGTTCATTAGAGATGTGTCCTTTTTCACTTCAGGCATCCCTATCAGAGATCCTGCATTGAGATCTAATTCTATTGGAAGAACTTTGGGCTTTTGAACATCTAGTGAAAGTCCATTTTAAAGGTCACAGGGAATACAACAGACCAAAAGTGGTTAAGGGCTGTGCCAGGTTGTGACAGATAACTGTTGCTCAAGGACCAATTAGCGAATCCTGTTCAGTTATGGCCCCATGCTTCCCTTATTTCCCCTGGGTAAGAATAGGATTGAGTTTACAGCCTTTGGTATAGTTGAGCCTGAAACTAGTGAATCCGAAATGGTTGATGATCAAGTCCAATATCAGACACCGTTATCCTGTCCCAACCCTTTGAAGGCCATGAAACTTTGGCAATGCTCTTCCAACATCCAACCACTCTCTGCTTTTTTGTGACTCTTCATCTGCCACACCCTGTCACAGCTAAATTCTGCCACTTCCCCCTCCCGTGAGTTTCTAGATTCATGGAATCCGGAGTTGCTGGGAGTACAGGATTTCATGATCATACTAATCGATATGCTGATATAGATTTGAGAAATTGATGAAAACTTTAATATTTGACTTAAATTACCTTTGGAAGGCCCCTCGAGACAAATGGACACCCCCCCCCCTCCAGCCATCAGATTTCTTTCTTTTCTTTTTTTAATATATTTTATTGATTTTTTACAGAGAGGAAAGGAGAGAGATAGAGAGTCAGAAACATCGATGAGAGAGAAACATCGATCAGCCGCCTCCTGCACATCCCCCACTGGGGATATGCCCGCAACCCAGGTACATGCCCTTGACCGGAATCGAACCTGGGACCTTTCAGTCCGCAGGCCGACGCTCTATCCACTGAGCCGAACCGGTTTTGGCAAGCCATCAGATTTCTGACATGCCTTCTGTTCCGTCAAGTCTGCACCCATCATCAGTGAGCCCACAAACTCATGCTTGCTCTTCCTCAACCACTGAAGTCCCTAAAGAAATGCGGAAGAAGGTCCTGAGATTTCACTTGTGTAAATAAATAAAGAAGAAAGGTCCCTCTAGTCTGCTAGCATTATTAAGTGATGATAGTCTAAAAAATTGGGTCTTGGTTGTCAATTACAAATGAAGCTTAGCAAGAGCTTTTGTTTAAAAGTTGTACATTCCAATGTTAATATAGTCCTTCCTGGAAAAGCAGCTGCCTTTTATGGATTTTAAAAAGCAACTGAGTTTTATCAAAGGTTCCTCTTTCATGTTCTTCGATTGCTAAGCTTTATAAGTTAACTGAAAGATAACTAAGCATTAACCCATGTTGCCTTTGTTTTTTATCTTTTTTTTTTTTTGAAATCCCACAAGTCTAGCTAAGTACATTAAATGGAGCATAAATCTCTATGTTGTTTTCATTAACTCACATATTTGGAATATATATCCAAGACTATTTGATCAATTGTAAAATATTAGCTGTTGCACTGAAGATGTGTGACATGGGTTTTAACAAGTGAACAAACATTTCAGGGGCACAGTGAAAATCACTGGCTGGGCAGCCTGGATAAGTTATGACACTTGAACTTAAGAACATTCACAGTGTTTTAACTCCAGAGTATTTTCAGAACCACATTGCAATTTCCTGTACACAACAAGAGCAAATCGGGAAGTAATTTAAAGTTTTAGAAGTATTTTTTTTAGTTTTCAGTTTTTCCATTTTTATATTCTTGTGATGACTGCCCCTCAAATTAAGTAAAAATTCCCCAAATTATTATTAAAAGCCCGATGTTATACTGCCACAACAAACATCCATTTCTAGAGTTATATACTTTCCTCCTTTAATGTATCATAAATATAATCTCAACTATTCCCTGTGTCTGGTTTTCCTTTGTAATTTCCTACTTCTGAGCTCTTTCTAATACTGTTTCTTCTACCTAGAAATTTCCATCCCTATCTCTCTGCCTATCAAAATCTCATTCATTCATTTATGATGATTAAACCCCTACTGTAAGCTAGACACACTATGTTTAATATATTTCAATGTATAGTTTAAATGTCATTTACTCTACGGAACTTTTCATAATGTTACCTCTTCTTTAAAACTCTGCATGTCTTTGTTCATTTTAACAGGAGCAATACTTCATTTATATATCTATTCAGTATATCAAATGTGATCTTATGTCATGATTATTCAGATGGTTGCTTGTTTTCCCCTTGCCTCAACTCTAGACAGTCAAATTACTGAGGACGGAGGTTTTATTGATCACCATAACGAAGTAGCATCTAGCTCAGCAGTTTGCAACCTGTGGGTCGCAACCCCTTTGGGGGTTGAACGACCCTTTCACAGGGGTCGCCTGAGACCATCGGAAAACACATATATAATTACATATTTTTTTGTGATTAATCACTATGCTTTAATTATGTTCAATTTGTAACAATGAAATTGGGGGTCACCACAACATGAGGAACTGTAGTAAAGGGTCGCGGCATTAGGAAGGTTGAGAACCACTGACCTAGCTCATATGTCTAGCTCTATTGTCTCAGTAAACATTTGTTCCATTAATGAACTACTCCAGCCATCAAATCAGATATTGAGAGTATCAACCTAATCTGTTTCAAAAATTTCACATTTGAATTGGTTTCCACATTGCCCAGTGCTACAAGGTCTAACAACTCACTTTGTGGTCAGCTTTCATAATTAGTTTTCTTAAGTGATCAGTGATCAGGACATTTTATTTATGTAAAGACACCATGGATGAGAAACATTACTGATGGAGATGCTCATTTACTTTCTGGAAAAAGAAGTGACGCCCTGTCATTCAATTATCTGGTATATAAGAGTCACACAACTACTAAGGTTAATATCTTTTGATACAACTAAAAATTCTATGCTAATATTTTCAGATTCGGATTTATTTTGAAGAAGCCACCTTGCAGGAAGCTTACTCTAAGAAGGCAACTCCAACACTGTCCATGATTTGAGTTCCAGGCACTTGGTGTTTAACTCTTGCCTCCCTTCCTACTATAGATCCTATACACACCAAAGGCAACTTACCTCACAAAATGTTAGTATAATTATTTTACAGAGAGGACATCTTTAGCCATAGAAGCTCAGACTCTGACTGCCTGGAACTCCAATAACTTAGAATAAGTCATTTGACCCCAAAATGATAGGAAGAATAAATTTTTAAAAAAGAGAGAGCGTTAGATTTCCAATGGAGGACAATCAACAACATGGCAGGAAAAAAAACGGGGGAATTTTTAAGCAATTTAACAAATAATTCCTGAGCACCACCTCTATACCCAGGAATATAGATCAAAATAAATGTTCAAAATTGTCCTATTTCTAAAAGATACAACCTACTTGGTAGAAGGCTTACATTTAGAGATTTTAAGTAAGGAGGCTTTATCAGTCATGAATGGAAATATTGGAAACTTGCTATTCTATGACAACCATTAATTAGTACAAGCTATGAGAATTTTGTGCATAGATTTAGCCAATGAGGTATTATCAGTGATTCTCCAACATCGCCTGCATAGTAGAAAGTGGCTTAAGTCTTTCTTGATGTAAGGAACTGTCAGATTTCTTTAGTTTCCCTCTGAGAACAGTCCCGCATTCTCTATCACTGGTGATAGACATGGTCTCTCCAAGCATTAAGCCAGTTCATCTGTTGTCTAGGATCCACACATCTGTCTCTGTTATGGCCATTGGATTGTGCTACTTAATCCTGTCTGAGTGGCTTCCCAGGAGGAGAAAACAATCTCTTTGTTCTAACAGCCCTGAAAAGACAATGTCTCCTTATCGATAGGAGAAAGGACTAGGACCTTTCCGAAGGGAACACTGTCAGTGAGAGACGTACAGGCCAAATCTATCTTAGGTGGAGCCCATTTTCTCCCAACTAAAAATGCAATTTCAAGAAATGACTTACAAAGATTACTTATACAATTACTTATAGAATACCTCTTCGGGTTTTTCAGAACAATTTACCAGGCAGAGCCTAAAGACTGGGCACGATGTTTCCGAGGGAGCAGTTATCATGCATTACCAGAGCTCACAACGGCAAAGAAAATGAGGGACCCATATTACAATCCAGAATCTGCTTCCCTAGATAGCTCCAGCCCCATATGGTTTGTCGATTTTTAATTCTGTCTCTATTTTAGGGAAGGATTTTGGTTTTTAAATAGCATTCTATGGCTGAAGGGCCTGTTTTAGAATGAAGTTAAATAAATACTGGGAGTGTCACTCAGCATCTAGAGCTTGGAGTTAGAAAACATTGGATTAAAAAAAATAATATATCTTTGGCATGCTTCTAAATTTGAGATCAATACAATATAAAAAGAATATATATATGGCAAAGTAATCATTTGCAACTTAATGTCCCAGAATAGTGATTAGTATATGGTAGGTAATCCATAAATATTTGTCCAATGAATATTAACCAGACTGTTTTTTTTCCCTTCTCCCCTTCCTCTCTAACCATGGCCCTCATTTCTTTCTTTTCTAAGATAGAGCTTTACCATTAGCCCCAAGGGATAGCTATTAGAATTGAAAGTTAAAAACAATAAAAAAAAGGATAACATATTTTTGCTTCTAGGTTCAAATGTGTGATGGTTCATGTTATGTGTTGACTTTTGTCTGGTACACAGTGCCAAGACATTTGGTTAAACATTCTATTTGGTTAAACATTTGGTTAGACATTCTATTTTGGATGGTTTTGTGAGGGTGTTTATGGATGAGATTTACATTTAAATCAGTGGACTTAAATTAAATCAGTAAATCAGTAAGGCCCGCCTACATTATACTCTCCATAATGTAGGCGGGCCTTACTCAATCAGTTGAAGAGTTAAATGGAGCAAAAGACTGACCTCCCCGAAGCAAGAGGGAATTCTTCAGCAGACTGCCTTCAGATTTTACCTGCAACATTAGCTCTTACTGGTCCCACAGCAGAATGTCATTGGACGCGAATTGCAGCTCTGTCCTGAGTCACCAACCTGCCGGCCTCCATTAGTTGATTTTGAACTCGCCAAGGCTTCAGGATCTCATGTGCCAATTTCTTACAGTAAATCTCATTGTATATACACATCATACTATTTCTTCAAAGTCTCTGAAGAATCCTAAACCAAAGGTAACAGATTCAAGGGTGAGATCAATGTTTTAGGGAGCAGTAAGAGTAACCAAAATCATGTGTATTATTTTGTCTACACCCTTCCCATCCAAACTCATTATAGACCCTCCAAATCTGGGAAGCAGGGAGAGAAAAGAGAGTATGAACATAATAGAGTTAGTGTTGGAGTCTTTTATTCTGCCCTTGTTTAGACATTTCTCCTTGTGACAGGTGGGAAGCATGATAGACACTTAAACTCACAGTTTGAGAGGAGAGAGAACCTGTATTTCACATGCTGAATGAGGCCCAGGGAGAAGGCTCACAGTATAATTGCATATAGAAAACGCCATATAGAAAAACAGGTAGAGTTTATGAGTCTGAGAAGAAGAAGGCAAGAGACAACTCTGAATTCCCCGGAGAAGTATGTAAGGCATTCCAAAATGTCTTGGCATCCAAGCATGAAAGCTGGAGAAAGGAAATGTCTGCAAAGATTCTAATACAAGTTCACGCCTCCTAAGAAAAGTGTGGTGAGATAGTTAGCACATGCAGTCGGTTAAAGACTTGGCTATACCTCTCCAATCGGCAGAACCTCAGATGTGGCTGAAAGCTCAGTTGGTACCCAACATGTGCATGGATACATGTTAGCAAACTGTCCACTGCCTGGGCCAAAGAACTAAGGTAGTGTCCTTCTCATAGCAGAAGAGTGAAGACAGCACATCAACAGCATCGTGTCAGCATCCTTGACTATCTCTCAGGAATGGTGCTTGCCTGTTGCCCCGGGATTGTGTTCAGCCCCATAAATGATCTATTCTGAGTGGACAACACCTTTCATTGGTCTCTGATTAGTGTTTATAAATCTGGACAATAAAGGAGGTGATGCAGATAAGAGAGGGGAGCCCCCTCACACCTGAGCAAATTAGAAAGAGACCAGATGAAGCTATTCCAGTGAGTAGAGAAAATGTCAGAACGCATCCCTTGTTACAAGGGGTAATTTTCATAAAACTAAAATTTGATGTGATCAAAATTTAGACTCTTGTAACTGCAAGTAACTAAATATAACTCAATTTCTAATTTTCACTTCACTCAACGATTTCAGACTTGAGCATCAGTTATTACACAATCAAACATTTCCTTCCAGGCACTCAAACTTTTTAAATATATTTTTTCTCTCCTATTAGTTGTTCAAGGGGGTCTTGAGATTTTTAAGCTATTTTCCCATTTTATGAATATTTGCTCCTCCAGAATATTTTTCTAGAAATTTTTTTATTGATTTCAGAGAGGAAGGGAGTAGAAGAGAGAGAGAAACATCAATGATGAGAGAAATGGGAGGAATGGTCCTGCTGAGTTTTCTCTCGAGGCCTAGCACCAGGATTGATAGTTGCACAACTGGTACCCAGATATAATAACCCAAGTCTCCCAGAAACAATGGTAAGATTTTGAAGAATTATTTTTTTAAAATATATTTCATTGATTTTTTTTATAGAGAGTAAGGGAGAGGGATAGAGAGTTAGAAACATTGATGAGAGAGAAACAACATTGATCAGCTGCCTCCTGCACACCCTCTACTGGGGATGTGCCCGAAACTAATGAACATGCCCTTCACCGGAATCGAACCTGGGACCGATGCTCTATCCACTGAGCCAAACCAGTTAGGGCTGGAAAATCATTTTTATTTGAAGTGATTTAACCCTTCCTTGCCTTAAAAGATCTTCCTAACGCAGTAAAAACCAGTGAGGTCATGCACTTTCTGAGTATATGGGATGAGATATTTCACTAGACACTGTGTCTTACCATGCCCTCTGGTGTATTTATCCTCCAAAAGCACATTGTGGCATTTAAGTTTTCAATGCACATCCAAGTTCCATATGGAGAATCTTTACCCAGTGTGATACTTGCTTTGTATCAGTCTGGGGAATTTTCAGTGTTTACATTTCTACTGTTTAACCATTCTAGGGGAAAAAAACAATTCATTTTCTGTTGATGTGCATTGCTTTAAGCCCTGCAACAAGATGATCACAGCCAAATTGTTTTATGATCAGTAACACACCATTTGGGAATCAGCAACCTCCTGTTAATAAATTGCATACAACCATCCCCCTCTGGAGATGCAGTAACCCTTCGGAGTTAATATACATTTTAGTTCTTCTTGTTTTAACTAAGTTGTACATTAAGAAGATAGGCTAGGTTAATACTCGGTGATGAATTATGTGTGTTCATTAGCAATCCGAAATATGTATGAGTCTTCTGTGTATTTTTCATTAATGCTATGGCTAAAATGTATCCCACAGATAAAAGTCAGAAGACTTGAAAGAAAAGTGAAGGCTGATAACCCTCTTAGAAAAGAACTAGACCATTATTAAGTGCATGGCTTCACTGCCTAGTAAAAACTTGATTTGCTTTTTGATTGCAATTAATTTATAGGGTGATATTTGGAAAAACTGACACATAAGATGGGGATGTATATTGGTACTAATATAATGCATGTACTGTTTAGTTTCATTATAACAGAGTTTCAGACACATCCAATGCTGTTAGAGTTAGGAATCTCTAAGAACGTCTTAAATAAACTCAGTTAGACCTTCAGACTTTTCATTAACCAGTCACAAAACAGATTTATAGAACTAGACTATCACCTTAGTTATCCCTTTGCTAAGTATAGATTATCATCTGCCATTAGTAAAACCCTGTAATTATTTTTTTTCCAGTTGAGTAAGGGAGTGGTGTGTAGATGGAATGACAGTGCTATGAATTTGTGAAAGTGATGACCCTAAGTCCCACGTATACTAAAGCAATATAGTAAAAGGAGAAGAACTGAAATATTAGGACAAATTTGTGTGCGAGTGGTCAGATTTCTACAGTTGATGAAGACATTTGCTCTTAGAGAAGCTTATGGGGTGAGGTTCAATCTGAAATAGGTATAGGACCTGGAAAACAAGAAAAGGTCACTTGCTTAATTATTGATAATGAGAATTCAGCCAGTTTAATGCTAAATATATACATACGTGTGTGCAAATGTTCACATGTGTGTATATGCATGCACATATGGTATAAATATGTAGGTTGGGCTGGAAATAAAAGTGTGTGAGTGAAGAAGAAAATCCATAGAAATTGTTTGGTTGGCCTTGAAGGGAATGGAAAGAGATGATGAGAGCAGAGGGACTTCTAGAAAGGTGTATGTGAAATTGAATGAAGCTGAGTTTGATAAGTGGCTTCTGTGCCTCATCTTGATGATTCCTGTGTCCCTGACACCTGATGAGTTCCTTGCATTTACAATAAAGGAGCTTTCTGATCTGGAGTCAACTGATCTGCAAATATACTTGTAACTTCACTTATTAGTAAGAGCAGGTTTTGGATCTTATATATATATATGACCTCATTCAAACCTTGCCTGAGTCTGACACGGCTAATGCTGGTGGTCTCCTTGTCAGATAGAAGAGGGCTCTGAGGCTCAGGTTTAGAGATCTGTCCGAGGATGATGCTGAGTTCATCTTTGTATCCTGGTGCTCAGCGTGGTTCTTGACACATAGAAGACACCGAAAGAATGCTTAGTAAAGGAACAGATGTGTTTTCAGCGCTTAAGTTCTGGAACTATAACCAATTATTTCTTTTTTTATATATATTTTACTGATTTTTTACAGAGAGGAAGGGAGAGAGATAGTTAGAAACATCGATGAAAGAGAAACATCGATCAGCTGCCTCCTGCACATCTCCTACTGGGGATGTGCCCGCAACCCAGGTACATGCCCTTGACCGGAATCGAACCTGGGACCTTTCAGTCCGCAGGCCGACGCTCTATCCACTGAGCCAAACCGGTTTCGGCTGATTATTTCTGTATTATTTAGGACTGTTTTTGTTGCAAATAACAAAAATAAACAAAATGTAGAGGTATTATTATACATATATAGAACCTGAGGTCATGAAAGTTGTACAAGTCTTAAAAAATGAAAATGAGAACTGGAAGGTATTGGTAAACTGAAGCAATATTTCTCTCTCTCTCTCTCTCTCTCTCTCTCTCTCTCTCTCTCTCTCTCTGTGTGTGTGTGTGTGTGTATGTGTGTTTGCTTCATTTTTTATAACCTCTTCCTTCAGACCAGCTTTCTTTGCTTTTCAGAACTATGGTGGAAAACACAGCTGTCCCACAACTCCTGAGTTCATATATTACAAATTAAGTCTCATTTCATCTCAATTCCAAATTCTTAGGAAAGATCTCTCAATAGGCTCACCTTAGGGAAAATTCCCACCTCCGGAGCAATCAACTGTGGCCAAGAGAGGAGATAATGCCCCACAGACATGGCCACTTAAATCTTACCCTTTCAGTACATCACAACCACATCGGGTGGGAGTAGTTCAAGAGAAAGGAAGGAGCACTGGTTTGTAAACCCTGCAGACATGCCGGAGGGGCCCATTATAATTCCTTTGACCAAATCCCATGTTCACACTACTCTCCCTACTTCGCATTGGTGCCACTATGAAGGCCACTTTGTTTTTTTGAGATACAGTATTCTTTGTAAATGTCCCTGCTTCATGATTTCAGGTAGGGAGGAAACCCCTTAGTAACTCTCTGCCTTGGTGTTTTTGCAGAGCAGAAAATAGAAGCTGCTGGGAGTGAACAGTTATTTCTGTCTTTTGTAAAAACCCGACTTCCTTATTGAGATGATGCTGCCTAGCCTGGAGATGGCTGGGATTCAACAGCTTTAAAAGAAACTAAAGTAGAAATAGCAATTATACTGTCATATTGGTCTGAAAACTACATTTTTGTAGTCTTCTTGGCAGGTCGGCATTTAAGCTGAGTCAGTCTTAAAGGACAGACCTGAGCTATCCAGGTGAGAGAAGGGGATGCAGAATGTTCCTCTCAAAGGAACAAGCATTTGAGGCAAGATATTTTGGGGAACATCTGTATTCTGGAATAACTGCAGGGTAGAGCATAGGGTGGAGGAGTAGCAGACATGACGGGGAAGGCACACTGGAGAGGGGCAGGATAACTGAATTCTGGATGACTCCTGAGAGTGTGAATTGTATTTCCTGAGCAGTGGGAGCCATTGAAGAAGTTGTAGGGTCATCTTGGTAGCTTCAAACCTTACTCTGGTGAGAAAAACACTGGAGAAGAACTAGAAACAAAGAAGAAAGAGCAGTTAGGAAGTGACAACAATTATGGATCTAAGATAGAGGTGGAAAATAGAGCTTGAATAATAGGTGTAGCAGTGGGAATCAAGGAAATAGGAAACAATAAGAGCTAATGATGTCAAATCTATTAGTGTTGTTGAGAGTGTGAGAAAAAGAGACAACTTTTGGCTTTGGTATAGAGTGGTACTATTTGTACTAGTAGAAATAGGGAACTTGAGGAAAGTCAGGTTTGCACATGAAGAGAATGTAATTATTGCCATTGGATTTAATGAGTTTGGATGTATATGGAACAACCAAGTGAATATATCTAATAGCTTGGCCCATATACAGGTCTGGAATTAGAGGGAAGCTGTAACTAGTGATGATTAGTTTGGCATAGGGCAGTGATGGCGAACCTATGACACGCGTGTCAGAGGTGACATGCGAACTCATTTTTTTGGTTGATTTTTCTTTGTTAAATGGCATTTAAATATATAAAATAAATATCAAAAATATAAGTCTTTGTTTTACTATGGTTGCAAATATAAAAAATATTTCTATATGTGACCCGGCACCACAGTTAAGTTAGGGTTTTTCAAAATGCTGACACGCCGAGCTCAAAAGGTTCGCCATCACTGGCATAGGGGGTTGGAAAATCACACAGAATTGGGAAGAATTTTACATTTATATTTTCATATATTCAATCTCCAATTGAAATGTAAATGGAGAAAAATTCAGTTGAAGTATGAATTTCTAGAGCCATCATCAGATTCTTTGCCTTCCATAGTCTATTTTTGTTATAACAAATTTATTTCTTTTATCAGGGCTGTCATAAAACTTTCATCTTTAAGAACACATTTTCCAAGGGGCAGTTCCAAAGATAGAAAAGTATATTGGATGGATACCATTCTGACCAAATATGGCATTTAAAAAATGTGTTTGCATTACTACATGAAATTTTTTCAGCAGCAGTAGCTTTATAAATTCTTTAATGGGATAAAACACTAATTACTTACTACTCACAAGTTAATTTCATCTTAACAGGTTTTCTGACTTTTGTCATGTAGAAATAATGTCCCATTACCTAAAAGATCTTTCATGCTGATTTATTTTCCCGAAATTTTTGAAGGTCTATAAAGGTTTTTTACTTCTTGTTATTTACTTCTTTTTTAATTAAAGCACAATATTTTCTTAGTTTCTGATGTACAACATAGGGATTCAATATTTATATACCTTATGATGTGATCACCACAATATGTCTAGTAGCCATCTATCACCTTACACAATTATTATGAGAATATTGACTATATTCCCTGTGCTGTACATAATATTCCTATGACCTATTTATTTTATAATTGGAAGTTTGTACCTCTTATTCCCCTTCATATTTTTTCATCTATTCCCCACTCTCTCCCCTCTGACAACCACCAGTTTGCTCTCTGTATCTCTGAGTCCATTTCTATTTTGTTTGTTCATTTGTTTTGCTTTATTAGATTCTACATGTAAATGAAATCATATGGTATTTGTCTTTCTCTTTCTGATTTATTTCACTCAGCATTATACCTTCTGGATCCATTCATGTTGTCACAAATGGCAAATTTTCCTATTTTTTATTGCCGAGTAATATTCTATTTTTATATATATATATATATATATATATATATATATATATATATATATATATATATCAGTATAACATCTTTATCTATTTATTGATGGAGACCAAAGTGTGTGTGTGTGTGTGTGTGTGTGTGTGTATATGTATTAGTAATATACAAAATATTATAATATTATAATATGTGTGTGTGACATCTTCTTTATCTATTTACTGATGGACACCAAAGTACCAAGGCCTATAGAATTTAAAGTTATCTAAAGCTTCCTTCTTCCTCTTGACTGTCAGGACCCCCTGTTACTTTTTGCCAACTCTACCTTCCCATACTTGCTTAATTGGTTGTTTAAAACCTCACTCTAAGTCAGTGATGGCGAACCTTTTGAGCTCAGTGTGTCAGCATTTTGAAAAACCCTAACTTAACTGTGGTGCCATGTCACATATAGACATTTTTTGATATTTGCAACCATAGTAAAACAAAGACTTATATTTTTGATATTTATTTTATGTATTTAAATGCCATTTAACAAAGAAAAGTCAACCAAAAAAATGAGTTCGCATGTCACCTCTGACATGCGTGTCATAGGTTCGCCATCACTGCTCTAGGTCTTGCCTGCAGCTAAATTGCCTGGACCCCGCTATGTCTCCCAGACTACTCTTCCTCCCATGGTTTGTCTACAGGGCTGCTACCCCTTGGTGGGCAGGTCTTACTGCAGGGAGGCCCCTTCATGCTTGAACCAATCTAGTCCATGTCACCCATTTGTCTTAACCAGCGAGGGAAACAGAATGACAGGCCTCGAAAGCAGTTGACGTGTAGAGAGGCAGAAGAAAATGTCAATTGTTTAGCCAGATAAGATCCAGAAAATACCTAAAGAGTAGCTTCAAATCACTGAAGCTCTGTGATGTAGTAAAAATAATGAGGCTTTAATTCTATAGATCTTCTGGAGGTAGAACAAAGACCAGTAAGGAGACACAGTTTCAAATTTTATATAGAAAGGACTTCCTAATATTTTAGTGAAGTAGAATGAAAGGTTACAAGAAGTAAAAATGATCAGTCACTGTGAGCATTATACAGAAGCTATATGTTTGTCTGTATAGTGATTGAAAACAAGGTTTTGGTGTCAGAGAGACAGACCCACATTGAAGCCTTATCCCACCACTTCCATAGTGTGTGGCCTCCTATGTTTCACTGTCCTCGTCTTTTTAAAAAATATATATACTTTTTATTGATTTCAGAGAGGAAGGGAGCGGGAGAGAGAGATAGAAACATCAATGATGAGAGAGAATTATTGATCAACTGCCTCCTGCATGTCCCACACTGGAGATCGAGCCCACAACCTGGGCATGTGCCCTGATGGGGAATTGAGCCACGGCCTCCTGGTTCATAGGTCGTGGCCACTGAGCCATGCAGGCAGGGCCTGTCCTCATCTTTTGAAGAGGTGCAATGACAGTACCAACCTGACCCTTGGCCAATCCCGCTGCCTTCATTCTCTCACAGGTGTTCCTGAGGGCACCCCCAAAAAATCTCCTGCACACTAGTCTATGTCCCAGAGGCTATTTCATGGGGACCCCTATTTAAATAATTAGCATTTTCATCTTCGTCAACTGATTCTAGCAGATTGTCAGCACCTTAAGGGCACAGATTCAATCTTACTTTTATTTATATTTCAAAAGCAATGGTTGTCCAATAAATGTTATCTTTGTGAGGGTTTTGAATCTTAGCAAATCACCCATCTTTCCTCCAACTAGGCAATGAGTAATACATTTCCATAAAGTGTCTTCTGGCTCTTTTTCCTCATTTTCACCACAATGCTATTCAGCATCACAGCATGGTCAGAAACATGATTTACAAATCAAGGGTCCTTCTCGCAACAAAATGCCACTCTTTCTTATTTTGCATATTTTTCAATTAATTACGAGGTTTTAAGCAAAATTAAGCAATTATCATAGTTCACATTAATCTTGTGTTGGCAGCACAGCTTAGTAATTGAAAACAAGATTTTGGTGTCAGACCTGAGTAGAAGCCTTACTCCACCACTTCCTCAGTGTGTGGCCTCCCTGAGTTTCATTGTCCACGTCTTCTGAGGACAGATAAGGACAGTCCCCACCTCACTGGTCTGTGGGGAGAATTAAAGGACAAAACATGTGCAAAACGCCAGACATATGGCAAACACTCAAAAACAATTAGCTATTGTCTGCATGTTATTTTATTAATATTTCTAGTTCCCTTTATTATTCATTCTCTGTAAATTTGTTTTCATACAGATCAAAATGTTTCCTAATTTCCCTTGTAATTTCTTCTTTGACCTATGGGTTATTTAAAAATCTGTTATTTAACTTCCAAATATCTGTAGATTTCCAAATTTCCTTCTGTTGTTGATTTCTAATTTAACTCCACCGTGGTCAGGGAATATACCTTGTTAAAATTAAAAGGATTTCAATCCTTTTAAATTTATTCAGACTTGGTATGGCCTAGTTCATTCTCTATACATTTAATATAGATATATGAGACTTAAATATTGGCTAGAATCTACTTTTCTGGATTATTTGCTTGAAAACGGATTTGTAGTCTTTCTAATATTATTGCATTTCCTCTAACAGATTTTTGACCTGCATAATAGAAGTTTCCGAGTGTAATCAGTGAATTTCTCTCTTTCCCCCTTTCTTATCAGAGCCATCTGGGCCAGCTCAGCTGGCCTGCTGTCAGAGTCATCCTTTCCTGCCTTCAGAAGATAGGGCACAGGATCCACTGCTTGGAGCGCATTGTTCTCACACGATAAGCCATGGTCTGAGAACAAATTCTGAACGTCAGCATCATGTCCAGTTGGACCTCTTTCTTTCCTTCCAAAGCCATGACCTTATGCGAGGATTAGAGATGAACACACCACCAGGGCCCTAAGTCACTGGTTTTCTATCTGGGCTGGAAATGTCACCAAAAAAGAGAACGGAGGCTTTTCCACAACCTGTGGGCCCTGCACGATGCAGCAGAAGCTAGTCATGGTTCCTGAAAAGCTGTGTTAAGAACTAGGGACTAATTGGCATAGATGTAATTGTGTGACATTTCATTCTATATGTTGTAAAGTCCAAATTTCTACATGTTTTCACTAAAACATAAAGTAGTTGTTATTAAAAAATATAGACCAGATGAAAAAATGTATTGAGTATATAATTATTATTTTTAAAATATATTTTTATTGATTTCAGAGAGGAAGGGAGAGGGAGAGAGAGATAGAAACATCAATGATGAGAGAAAATCATTGATCGACTGCCTTCTGCATGTCCCCCACTGGGGATGGAGCCCAAATCCCAGGAATCGAACTGTGACCTCATAGTTCGTAGGTCGATGCTCAACCACTGAGCCACGCTGGCTGGAGCAATACATAATTTTTAATGTTAGTAAAAACCAGTTTCCAAATATTTACAAAGGAAGGTAGTCGTTATGTATGTTTTTTATAGAGATAGCTTCATGTATTGACTTTTTGCTTTTAAATATGGAGCCAATAAAAATAAGTATAGTGACAAAGAATCAAACCCCCAAAATAAGTAAATAAAGGAGACATCAGAGGATATTGCTTAAGATGAACAGCTTTGAATCTGCACAGACCTGTGTGACACTTTACTTCTCTGACCTTTAATTTACCTCATCTATAAAATATAGGTCATAATGGTATCTGCTCACTATCCAGGATTTTTGTTGCAAACTTAGGCAAAAAAGTATAGATTGGAAGGAGAGTTCACAGAATTAATTAGAAGTCTGAGCTCCGGAATCAGACTGGAGCCATGTTAAACAGGAGGGTAAACACAACCGCATGGAAATGGTCTGGCTAGGGCACCCCCCGCCAGCCTTTGAGTGAGCTCTAAGGTATGTTGGCTTTGATCACATGCTCCAAGCCTGGAGTTCCAGGCAGGCGCATCCAGATGGCTGAGCCTTGGTTACGTGGCCATGCCCAGATGTGTCAAAGAAGGTGCTTGATCTTTTCAACTCATACAATACCCTCATGCATAGATAACGAGCAGCCAAAGAACAGACACGTGTCCTTTACACAGACCACATAGAACAGTTGTGGGCATTCGTAATACCACTTAGGCAAAGTGCGTACCAGACCCTGGTACATGGTAGGCATTGGTTGTGATCATTCTCTCACTCTTTTTTCCCTCTGAGAAGCAGAACCATTAGGATGGATACATAATAAGGTTCTGTGACCCAATAACTGGAAAGAAAACTTAACAAATACTTACAAAACCCCAAAGCAACTGTATTTTGTGTTGTTGTTTTTTTTTTTTTTATTTCTAAGCATATCAACCATTAGTGTGGTTGTTATATTGAGAATATATTTCCTTAAAACTTTTGGTAATGTAAAAATTAGATCACCCAAGAAAAACAAAGGTGTTCGACTTTCTTAAGAAGGTAAAGAGCCGTAACCGGTTTGGCTCAGTGGATAGAGTGTCGGCCTGTGGACTGAAAGGTCCCGGGTTCGATTCCTGTCAAGGGCATATAACTTGGTTGCGGGCACATCCCCAGTGGGAGGTGTGCAGGAGGCGGCTGGTCGATGTTTCTCTCTCACTGATGTTTCTGACTCTCTATCCCTCTTCCCTCCCTCTCTGTAAAAAATCAATAAAATATATTAAAAAAAAGAAGGTAAAGACACAGTTTTGTTCCTTTATTAATCTGTTTGGTAGACTTAAACTAGACCTTACTGCTCAAGAACAGGATTAATGGAAACATCTGGAATAGAAGCTCTGTGTTCAGATAGTGATTTTTGTCACATTTTTTCTAAAAGGTGAGTTGTTTGGGACACATTATCTACAAATTACAGTGCTGCTTGGGGCAAGGTAAGTTCTTCAAGACTTGAAATGTTATCCCAATAAAACTTTGTATAAAGATATATACATAGCACAACATGGCTTACAATTATAAAAATGAAAAGAGCCAAAGTAGCCATCCATAAAATATTACATTCCACTCCTACCATGAAATACAATGCAACCATAGCTTCATTTTGGCTGTATTGCCAAAAGTATTGCTCTTGCTAAGATTACCAATGTCTGCCATGTTGATAAGTCCAACATACAGGTTTTTTACCTACTGATCTACGGTGGAAGGTCAGTTCCCTGGAAAACAGACTCTAAAATAAATATTTGCATGGAGGGAGATTAGTAGGGAACACTTTCGGGATCAACAGTTCAGGAGTGAAGGCAGCAAGACTGGGCAGAAAGCAAAGCCGGCAGCAGTGTAGTTGTAATAAAGGCTGCAGCCGATCCTAAAGGAGAGCTCTGGAGTTTGGATATATCTTCTCGGGCAAGGGAAACAAAAGAAAAAACAAACAAGTGTCTCTACATCAAATTAAAACTGGTTTGCACAGCAAAGGGAACCATGAACAAAATGCAAAACCAACCCACTAAATGGGAGAACATATTTGCCAATGATACATCTGATAAGGGGTTAATACCCAAAGTTTATAAAGAACTCATACAACTCAACACCCAAAAAACAACAACAAGCAATCCAATTGGAAAATGGGCAAAGGACCTAAACAGACACTACTCCAGAAAGGACATTCAGATGCCCAATAGACATATGAAAATATGCTCATCATAGTCATCAGAGAAATACAAATTGAAACCACATGAGATACCACCTCACACATGTCAGAATGACTATCATCAATAAATCAACAAACAACAATGTTAGCAAGGATATGGAGAAAGGGAATCCTCGTGCACTATTGGTGGGAATTCAGACTGGTGCAGCCAGTGTGGAAAACAATATGGAGGCTCCTCGAAAAATTAAAAATGAAACTGCTCTATGACCCAGCAATTCCATTTTTGGGTATATATCTGAAGGAACCCAAAACTCTACTTTGAAAAAGTAAATGCACTCCTGTGTTCATTGCAGAGTTATTTTCAATAGCCAAGGTTTGGAAGCAATTCGAGTGCCCATCAATAAACCAGTGGATTAAAAAGAAGTGCTACATATATACAATCGACTATTGCTTGGTCATTAAATAAATGAAATCATTTGCAACAGCATGGACCAACCTAGAGGGTATTGTGCTAAATGAGATAGGTCAGTCAGAGAAAGACAAATACCTCCTAATTTTACTTACATGTGGAATTTAAAGAACAATGTAAGTGAACAAACAAAACAGAAACAGACTCATTGATGCAGAAAACAGACTGAGAGTTCCTGGGAGTGGGCGTGGACTGGGTGAAAAAGCTGAAGGGATTGAAAAGGAGGAGGAGAGGCTGGGCAGAGGCTAGTGCGATCAGAGTTGAGAAGGTGGGAATACATTTCCGGGATGCCTCTTAGTGCAAATAAATGAATGATGCTTCCCAGAGGTTTCCCAGAGCAAATCATCCCCACTCCAAGTACAGATTGGCAGTTACAAAATATAACGAATAGCATGGAAAATATAGTCAATAGTATCATAATCACTTTGTATGGTGCCAGCTGGGTACTGGAAATGTGAGGGGAACACTTTGTGAAGTATATGATTGTCCAACCACTATGCTGTACACCGG
Organism: Myotis nattereri; assembly: GCF_964212035.1. NCBI lineage: Eukaryota > Metazoa > Chordata > Mammalia > Chiroptera > Vespertilionidae > Myotis > Myotis nattereri. Next base: position 15,136,687 of record NC_138092.1, read on the forward strand.
AAACTAATGCAAAATAAGATTGAATGTAAACTGTGATTTAAAAAGTGTAAAATGTAAAAAAAAAAAGAAAAAGAAAAAGAAAAGAAAAGAAAAGAGAAAGCTTCGGAGCAGAGATGGCCATTCAGAGCAGTCCTGAATGGGGCTGAGTGGGGCCTTCCTTTCCCCTTGCTCACCAGTCACCAGATGCTGGCTACCCTGAAAAGAGGGTATGACCTTAGCAAAGTGGTTGTCTCTAGGTGAGGACAACTCTCACAGAGGGATCAACTGAAAACTCTTTGTTGCCAGAAGTTGGTTCCATCCTGGAATGGGGATCTGGTGACACACCTGCCATCTACTATCCCTACTTTGCTTCTCACCATCATTTGATATGATTGGTTACTCCTCCTTTTAAAAACTCCTCTCTTGGCTTCTGGATTGCCATATTTTCTTGTCTCCCCCCCCCTCCATCCCCACTCCATCCCACTCCCCCCCCCCGCCCCGTGGGTCTTTATTTTTTACTTGAATGTCACAGAGATTTCCCTGGACCTTTATTACTTCTCACTCTACTCAACAGAAGCTAATTTTTTCTCATGTCTTTACATACTATTTGATGACTTCCAAATTTATAATCATAGCTCATGCCTCTCAGCTACCTCCAGAATTTTTCCTAACCAATTAGTCTTTCTTTCCTCCTGGATGTCTCACAGGCATCTCAAATGGAACATTTTTAAAGCTAAACTCATTATTTTTAATATTGATCCTCATCGGTGTTCTCCATCTCAGTGCTCAGGCTAGAATCCAGGGAGTCACGCTTAACATCGTCCTCTGCATTATACCCTCATTCAAGAATTACCCAATTCAAGAAATTTGACCAACATAATACATATCACATCCATTCTGCTAATTTTTTTTTTATTTCTATTGCTATCACTGAATTTTATCTGAACTTCTGCATTAGCCTCCTAAATGGCCTCCCAGTATTCATTTTTGCTTCTCTCAAAAATCATTCTTCATACAGCAGCCAGCATGGTCATTTAAGAATGCAGATATTATGGTGTTACTCGCCAGTTTAAAACCCTCCAATAACTACCAGGTGCACTTAGGATCAATTCTAAAATTCTTACGATGACCTAAAAGGCCCTTTGAGGCTGCACTGGGTTTTTGTGTATTTCTCAAATGTGCTTTTCATATGCTATTTCAACCACCTAGAATAAACCACCCCTGGACTTCTTTATCACCTGACAATTGTTCTTTAAATTTCAAGACAGAATCAATATATCACTTTTTCAGGGAAACCTGTGCTAACTCCCCTGGCTAGGTTAGCTTCCCCTGTTAAATGCATTTTCTGCATTCACTCCTTCTCTTTCAGATGCCTTATCAGAATTTTAAATATAATTTAAGCTTTATTCCCTCTCTCCCACATTAAATTCATGAGAACTAAGACTATGATTTTTGATCTATCACTAGTCTGTCAGTGCCTAGAAAGTACCTCAAACATAGCAGTCTATCAGTAAGTTTTTGTTAAACATTTAAATGCACACACCCTTATACATTACATACATGCACATATGGTCTTAGTCTATAACAAAAATAAGATAGATTGGGTGGCTTAAACAACAAAAATTTATGTTTTTGGAGGCTGGGAAGAGTAAGATCAAGATGCTGGCAGATTTGGTGTCTGGTAAGGGCCTGTTTCCTGGTTTATAGACGGTTGTCTTCTTGCTGGGACCTCACGTGGCAGAAAGAACAAGAGAGTTGTTGGGAACTCCTTTACAAGGACCCCAACCCAATTCGTGAGGGCTCCACCCTCATGAACTAATCATCTTCCAAGATCCCACCTCCTAATACCAGAACTTTGGGAGTTAGGATTCAGCACATGAACTTTGGGGGGACACAAACATTCAGTCTATTTACACATACATACATATAACATAGAAAACAAGTGTGGAAGATATGACAGGAAATCCCTGATTTCTATATATAAATCCTAAAACTGTTAGGAAACTGAATGGCTAAAAGTTGAACAGCAAGTTATGAGGGGCAGGGGACCTTGTCTGAAGAGCTAAGGCACCTAATTATGTCAGCTCCAGCAGTTCTGGCCTCCCTCCAGGCCCAGCAAGCACCATGGCAGTTGAGGGTACCCCTGAGCAATATGTGAAGTGGTTCGGGTGTACCAGTAAGCGCCATGAATATCTAGAACTACTGTTTGTGGGATTTTAATGCAGCCCTTTGGGAACTGATGAGGTTCCGCTTGAATATACATTAAAGTCACAATGATCTGACTGCAAGAATTTTTGTAATGAAGAGGAATCACAACTTTCAAGCATCTTGAGATTTCTTTAGTGAATAAGACACATTCTTTGCTGAAGAGGAGGCCGCCTGAATTGTTTCAGCTTTTTTTGAAAAGCCTGATATCTTCATGGTCTGCAGCGGTTCTCAACCTTTGGGGGTCGAATGACCCTTTCACAGGGGTCACCTAAATACATCCTGCATATCAGATATTTACATTACGATTCATAACAGTAGCAAAATTACAGTTATGAAGTAGCAACAAAAATAATTTTATGGTTGGGGGTCACTACAACATGAGGAACTGTATTAAAAGGTTGCGACATTTGAAAGGTTGAGAACCACTGGTCTAGGCAGTTGCCTTGCGCGAGAGGCCAGGTAGGTCTGTGAATTCATCAAATGCCAGAAGCAGCCTTTAGAGCAACATTTCACACATAATTGATTATGGACTTGCATTTGACCTTGTGCGGGAAAGTCAAATAAGGTCTTACTGAATTAGGATGCTACCTAATGTTTGACTTCTTCTTTTGCATGAATGTCAAGATGAGCTTTGTATCAGGATAGGTTGCCCTTCCCTATGCAGCCCTTGGACTGAGGTTCTCAGACTCAAAGTGGTACATGGAAAGGCTATAATCATGAGGCAATAGACTAATTTATACTTTGGTTAATAAGGGTCTATGGTCATGTAGCTTTAGGAGCCTTACAGAAATGTGTGGCCTACGCATTCACCAGCCCACAACTGCTGGTTTGTATTTCACTAGCTAATTAAATTTCTCCTGCTTCTACCCTACTGAATACGATGTCATCTTGCTTATAAAATGGATACATCCTACTTAGGTAGGCCTTGGTAAGACTCTTTTAGCAGGCTTGACTAAGTTGTTGCACGTTTGTGCTAATCTCTTTTTAGGTTTTAGGAGAGACCCAATTTAGGTATGATATTCCAAGTCTACTTGTTTTCTGATGTTTCTGCGAATCAATACATTTGAATAATAATTCAGAATGATTGATTTCGCAAGCTTCCCGGGAATCCTGGGGACTGCATGTATGTAGTAGCTGTTCAGTTGTGCTTCTTGTTTGAGTAAGTGATAGAGCAAAGAGAACTGTGTGCAATGTGTGATGGTTAATTTTAGGAGTCAGCTTGGCTAGACCATGCTACCCAGCTATTTGGTGGAAAAGCAGTCTAGGTGCAGCTGTAAAAGTATTTTTTAAGAAGAAATTAACATTAAAATCAGTAGGCTTTGAGTAAAGCAGTTTATTCTAAATAATGTGAGCAGGCCTCAACCTTGGAAAAAAGATGAGGTCCCCAGAGTAAGGGGGAATTCTACCCATAGACTACCTTCCAGCTGAGCTGCAACAGCAACTCTTCCCTGGTCTCCAGCCTGTCACCCTGCCCTGCAGACTTCAGGCTTGCCAGCCCTCACAACTGCATGAGCCAATTCCTTAAAACGAATCTCTCTCTCTCTCTCTCTCTCTCTCTCTCTCTCTCTATATATATATATATATATATATATATATATATATATATATTTACACGTCCTATTGGTTCTGTTTTTCTGGAAATTATAATAGACCATGTTATTCCCATTTTGTGATCTGGAACTTGAGTATGTGAATTCCTGATATAAGTCAGAGCTTTGGACGCTCTTTCATTTCACTTCTTCTCAATGTGGATTTTACTAAACTGTGTTCCAAAGTATGATTTTTTCCCTCCCTGATGTTGATACTAACATATCAACTTTCTTTATTAGTGGAATTTGGTAAAGCAAGTGAATTAAATGAAGAAAGTGTGATTAACTCTTACTTTCCAGAATACAAAATAAATTATCTTCCTAATTTGAAAACTTAAATGAAAATTTTAAAAACTTCGGGCTCCAGGTTAAATGTTGACAGTCACCATATGACCAAGTGTAGCTAGAGAGAGTAATGTTCTATTTTATACTAAGACCGAATCTGCCGTGGCCAACACGAGGCAGCTAACAGGAGACCTTCCTTGCAAACTGGGCAAGAATTCTGAAGTAATGAACTGTGCTCCCAGTGTGGGTACCATAAACTCAGTAATGGATAACACCCTTTGAACGTCTGGACAAGAAAGATGTCTCACTCCGGGAGGGATGTTTTCCTTTCTGTAACCAAACTGTGCTGAGCTGATATTTGAGGCCTGACTTCACACTCCTCGGAACTCTTCTTTGATCCAACCCAGTTCAGTCAAATTGACTCTGATGTGTTTGCAGATTGGAATGGGGGTTAGGAAAATGTGGGAGTGGGGCTGTGGGCCCATATGTTTCTCTTCAGCTGGGCATTTGCCAATATTTTTCTTCTAAGGACTTAAGATTCCCTTGCCAGTTTTGATGGATCGATGGTAAGAAGAGATTTCTATATAGCTTTTGGCACTACATGGGTTGGGGAGAGTCCGAAAGAAGAGCTGCAAAGGTAGGGTATGGTTTGACAAGTGAAATATTGTGAAATACAGAGGGCGAGATGAAAGAAACATCAGCCCCGAGGAAATAACATAGGAACACTTGACTAATGGTCTTCAAGTATGGGAGAAGGGGGTGGAACCCTTCTCCAGACAGTCAAAGGAAAACAATGAGAAAAGCTCCAAGATGAAGCTGCTGATGTTAATGCTGAACCCACAAAGAACATTTTTGCCAGTTAAGTTTATTGAAAGAAATTATCAAGGGGAGTCATGAAATGTTTTCCAGGGTCTTGATAATGAGGCAAGTACCCATCTTTCTTATTTCTTATTTAAATGTTGTAGGTGCTTTACATGAAAGAAAGGGTAATCTGCTTTACCTCTTATTATAGAAATGTTTGTTGGTTGTGGAGATTATATTATTCAGCAAACAATTACTCCTGCTCCACTATCTACCCCCCACACCTCCACGGGAAGAGTATATTTCGCCCCCACATTGATATTAGTTTTGTCTCTTGACTTGCTTTGGACAATTAAATGTGGATAAAAGTGAAATATGGAAGTTATAAGTGTAGGCCTTAAAAGACATCATGAGTTTTCACTTGAAAACATGCCCCAGGTAGCTGTGGCCCTCTAGAGTGGACCCAAATGGAGGCAAGTGCTAGAGACCAAATTGATTCACAGCCTGAAGCAGAGGTGTCCTAGCTTCCTGTAGACTCATGCATGAGAGATAAAGGCTTGTTGCTGTATGTCGCTTTAATTTTATATGAGTTCAGTAAGGCTTATTCACTCAATAAGCCTTTATTTGTCATTTACTATGTGCCAAGCTTGTGATAGATAAAGGACATGCAAAAGACCTAGACTTCCAAGAGCTTCTCGTCTAATGGGAGAGAGAGATATGTACACAATGAGCCAGGTTTATACAAGGCGCCGTCAGCCTTGTGATAAATGCAATAAAGGGGAAAAGTATAGCATCATCTGGGCTGAAGAGATCATGCCCATCTTGGAGGAGGTGAGAGTGTATCAGGAGTGACTTCATAAAGAGGATTGCTGAATACACGGATTGGAGATATTGCCTGTATAAGCTGCAGTGGTCCATGCCTCCATGTGTGTGCACGTGTGAGATTCTTGCCTCTCACACTGGGGATAGGTACTTGGGCTTATGCCTGAAGTAACTGTATAGCATAGTATGGGGGTAATATGTAAATATGCACAGCATAAGATAATTTTCAAAACAATTTCAAAATGTCATAAAATGCCCATTTACCAAAGCCATCTGCATTCCTACAAATCTAAAAACCATATTAAACTGGGATTTATAGTTCTCAAATAATGATAAATATGCAAACTACATTTGTTGAGTCTTTTTGGAACAAGCAGTCAATTCCTAGTGTGTGTGTGTGTGTGTAAAAAGTAAAATTTCTCATCAAGGACTAGTGCAATTGGAGGAATAATCAAGGAAATTATATTTATATCTGCAACAAGTAAATTAAATAAAATATCAAGAGAACAAGCTTTGGGATAAAAATTCAATTTCTGACATCTTAACTAGGTAGTTTAGCTTTCAGTTTAGCTTTAAATTAAAGGAAGACATCAAGGTTTTAAGGATATTATTGATTTGCTCACTTCAAATACAAACTCACATTCTCTCAAGTTAAGAGCACAGACTGTGGAGTCAGGCTGCCTGGGTTTGAATCCTGTGTTCAGTTTTTACCAGAAGTGTGACCTCAGTCAGTTCTAACATCTCTGAGCTTCAGTAACTCTTTCTGTAAAACGGAGATAATAATAATAATAATGCTCCATTAGTTGTTAGAAGAGTGCATATACAGTGATTGGCACTGTGCCTAGAATGTGGAAAGATCTCAAGATACGTTAGCTGCTGTTATTATTGTCATTATTACTAGAGGCCTGGTGCACAAAATTCATGCGGGGGGTGGGGGTGGGGGAGGGGGTCCCTCAGCCCAGGCCAGCACCCTCTCGCAATCTGAGACCCCTCGGGGGATGTCTGGCTCCTAATTGCTTACCTGCCTGCCTGATCACCCCTAACCACTCACCTGCCTGCCTGAACACCCCTAACTACCTTTGCCTTGGCTCCAGCTGCCAAGGCTTCATCCAGAAGGATGTCCGGAAGGATGTCCAAAAGGTCGTTTGGCTGTCCGGTCTAATTAGCATATTATGCTTTTATTATTATAGATAGCTAACCCTCCTCTATCAGAAGAAACTCAATAATTAAATATGGTAGTATTAATTATTTATGAAGCATTTGTGAGTGTGAAAATATAAGTCTAAGACCCTGCAGTCTTTAAAATATATATTCAAATTTTGGATTACCTTGGCTTCAAGTAGATGGCAACAAAGTTTGAGCTCACCCGAATTTTCTAGACTTCAGATTTTAGAAGACATTCTTGGGACAAGAGAGGGGCACAGAGAACCACATTCTCTGCCTTTCACCTCTGAGTCACAGTTGATATAAAACATAAATCACGCAAACCATCTTGGACATGCACAACAGCTCAAGTCTCTCCTCCTCAATTATTTTCTTCTCAGCGAAATCTGTAAGAAGTATTTGGGTAAATAACCTTTCTCCTTTATTTGTTCCTTTCCACATGTCAAAAACAGAGGCGAGCCAAACTATGGTTTCCCCCACATTACTCATTTTAAACCAGGCGGGCTCAGAAAAGTTGGGGAACGACTTTCAGAGAAACATTTTTAATTGTTTTTAATTTATCTAAAAACAGGCTAAAAAGTTTAATTAACAGGCTCCAAGTAATAGTTATACCATTTCTCCCCTGCTATCAGCTTTCACTTTTATTTACGATGGTGTCCCCAGTGTCTCCTTTACGCCAAAGTCCACTATCACTAATATTTCTGTGATCTGTGAATACCCCTCAATGTAAAGTTAGATTGTTTAACACAATCAATGCAAATTAATGACTTTAAAAAAATTTTTTTTTTTCAATCAGAAAAAGCAGCTTTGTAGTTGAAAATCCCATGCTGGCCCCGGAGTGGGAGTTTTTCCAGCCTCTGCTTAAATCCAAAAAAATACTGCAATCTTCTGGCACAGGCCCACTGTAATGCTTTAAAAACAATTTAGCAACTGTCATTGCTGTAATTACAGTAACTAATTACCATCCTTAGCAAACAAATAGCTTAACATAATACGCAAGCCGAATCAATTTTGAAGAAATGCAAATTCCAAAAGCGAAAAAGGGCATTTTGGCAAACCTGAAAGAGAAGCAGGAAAATAATACACTTTGTTTTATCTGCACATAATTCCCAGGGAATATCATATCATAAATATTTGCATTCAGTTCTTATCAGGACATTTGCATTTGCTTCTTATCAGTGTGCAGACCGGACTCTGCCAGATAGAGAGAGGAGCGCCCCAACCATGCACATATTTCTAATGAATCACGTCTCGGGGCCCAGAGAATATTTTGGCTGGAACTTTATCACCCAGATGAAGAGGTCATTTAACTCTCCGAGTTGGTTCATCTTGGAATTGTCTTGAGATTTTGATGTGATTCACCCGACAGGGCATTTATTTATTTCTTTATTTTTACACAAACACTGGAGGCGGTTTATTGCCGGAACCTTGCTTCCAAAGGCAGCTGTTTAAAGGCCTCGCCACCCCGCCTCCCCACAGCCCCCCTTGCCTGCCACCCCGTTTCCACCCACCCCCCAACTTCTGCAGACATGAAATCGTATGTAAATCACACCGATTCCAATGATTTCAGACTCCGGAACAGGCACGGCCATCTTTATTTCATAGGAATCAATAAGGAGAATAAAAACAAGGCATAGAATAAATCAAAGCCCACTCGACCGTCATTATCTCGAAATTTAGTTCCAAATCCCGTGGCCGGTCCCGGGAGCACATCTGATTAGCAGTGGCTCTCTGAGCGAGGGGAGGCGGCGCGGATGGCCACGAAGACACCTCGCTAATGAGACCATCAGATTCCTGCAACGGTTTATCCAGAGAAATCCATTTCTCATCTTATTATAAGTAACAGTGCATCTTCCCCGTGAGCACACGGGAGGTCAATAAGCGAGCTGATAGCAGCGTCTCTCCTACGTGAATGATAATTCTGTCCCTTTTAACCCTTGAATTATCATCTGACACGGCACCCAGCGCTCACTGGCTTGCTATGCCTGCACACCAAGCACTCCAGCAGTCTATTTGGTTTTAGAAAGAGACGCAGGGAATGTTGCTCCTATTGATTAGACCCTTCCTGTTGTTGGTCTTGGCCCTTTAATTAAACCAGATTTGTATTTTAGTGCTTTGGTAACGCGAGGCTCAAATAGAGAGGGGTCTTAGATCCTATTGTAAAGCCTCACTGAGCTGGTATACAAGAATCCGGGCTGTGCACGCAGGGTTCGACAGGAGGAGGGCTTTTATTCCACAATTTCCCCTGAAATTGTTATCATCGGCTTGATATGATTGCACAAATTCTGAGGTTAAACTTCAAAGCGAAACTCTGGATGGGGTCAATTTAAGTACTAGGATTTCCATTTCCAATTATAAATTAAAATATAGCTCTAATGGAGAAATCTGTCATTTATAATAGTAGCAAAAATGTATTTAACTGTACTTCATAGCGATTTTTTTTTTCATGAATATGGCCACATAAACTTAATTTCACCTTTTGCGCAAGTAGGATTTCGTTTTGGTTTATTTGTTTAACACAAAAGAGAACTTCTGGTTTATTATTATTCATATGATTGACACTTCTGTATTTGGATCCAGAAAATGTGATTTGAAATCTTAGGAGAATGTGAACATCGCATGAAACTTTATTCCCATAATAGTAAGAGATTTTTCTGCCAAATTATGTGTTTTAATGATAACTTTTAAAATATCATAGTTTAAATGTTTTACCCTAAATAGGTCTGTTAGCAGAGGGTTTTAAAAATGTTTTAATTTTAACAGAAATTATTTTGTTAAACGTGTAGGCACAGCTACTCATATTGATGTTAAGAATTTAAAATATTATTTAAGCCTTAAATAAACATTTCACAACATTATCTTACAAAATTATTTCTTTAAGAAATTTTCAAACATAAAATGTGAGATGAAAATTTATGTGCAAATGATAGGTTACAATTGTGGCATCTTAAAAGAAATTCCCATGAAACTGCCCCAAACGCTTATTTGTTTTACTTAAGTTCCGCTCTTGTGTACATGTTTACACTGTGTTATGCTCTAAATCCAGGACGCTTCCTATATTATGTATAAAAATCATATGAAAAGTCCTAGAAAAAAAAGCAAGAGCTAGAGAAGGAGGTAAACACCATTTGTGAGATTCAGTAATTCAACTGGAAAAGACATCATATCTCTCAGGCTTTATCATTGTTTTTAGCTTTTCCTTTGAGGTGGGAAGAACTTCTAGTTAAGAGCCCATTATCAGGGTGAAGGATGCAGGAAATCCAAAATATTTATGTTTGTTCATGGCACAGGGACAAGAGACAGTTCTCAGGAAAAGGGCTTTCTGATTAAGTGATTGAAAACACCCTGGTGCATTTTAATAGCTTCTTCTATCCAAGAGATAACATCATCTCCCTCCTTATCGCCATTCTGAAACTTATTTTAAACATTCTCCTGTGCTCTTCCAATTAGATACTCTGCTCTTTTGGCTTCCGGTGTCCTCGCGGCAACTCATCTCATTTGTTTGCTTTCCCATTTTTTGTCAGCAGGTTGGGTATAAGAAGAAGCATTTAACAGATAATTGAAGGGACACACTTTCCAGAGTCAAATTCATCTACATGGCATTCAGCCACAGTCCCCCAGTGATAAAACACGGATGTGTAAAACATCCACTTGCACTTTGCAAAAGCTTAAAATATTAACGATTGATTGAACGGCCTTTCAGAGAATGATCAAAAGAAATCTGTTCGTTTTAAAATAAAAATTGATAATGCCCAAACAGATAATATAAAATCGGATCAAACACTTGTCCGAAATCTATTTAAGGGAAACAATTGTATTGAGAAGCTGTTTATGGATTGATAGCCACTCGTGCTCATTCCTCTCTCTAGAACATGGCTCTCCCAGATTTTTGCATTGCTGGTGCTTTCTCACCATTCTGGCTCAGGTGAAAGGTCACCTCTAGAGACAAGCCTTCCCTGACCATTCTAGCTTAAAGTAGCTTCCCCCCCACACACGGTCAATTTCTGGCTGCTGTTTTATGTATTTTTATTTACTTCAATGGCATTTACCGCCCCTTAATAATTTATATATGTTTTATGTATGGATGACTTTATAGTTTGCACCTGACTTTCCCCTGATGAGGCCAGGAATTTTGTTAGACTTGTTCATTATTGTAAATGACAGTACCTACACTATATCTTGGCCCATACTAAGCAATTGTTTTTTTATTAAATAAATAAATTTATTGAAATCCAGGTACCGTGGCCAGCTTTTCAAAAAGAATTCCACAGCAATCTTCTGAGATAAGCCCGTTTTATGAATGTGAACGTCTGAGACTTTGAGAGGTTATCAATGGTACATCATGAATAGACCCCATATCAAGTTGGCACCATATTCAAAGCTCTTGTTCTCAATAACTTTGTTTCCTTACAAATAACAATCCAAATAATTCTACTTTCCATAGATAAGCGTATGTTTTAGTACAACCTGGCAATGTCCTTAGGTATGGGGAACATTCAAGAGAAAATGACAAGTGGCCATTTTGCAAGCTTTGTCGGGAAATATATTTTTTCCTGGCCTTTGAAGTCCCTCTCTTTGGAGCATTCAGACTTTCAGTCCCACATGGAAACCCAGGTGACAGTTGTGACTTAAAATTTCTTTTCCCTTCTGCACAAAGAATGACATTGCAAATTTTCCTCTCAGGGAGGATAAGATAAAAGAGAATTAGAAGTGATATTATTCTTGAAGTATTCTGCAGGCCAGCAGACCAGACAGAGGATATGGATAAAGGTTTCCGAGTACAGATTACAACACTGGCCTTGAAGAGAAGGAAAAATACACCCGTCGGAATGTCTGCTGAAGTCTTCTTCGACAAAAGGCAGGGCATCTGATAAATTCTAGACTTGCTGACAACTCAGAAAGATGAAGAAGCAAGGAAAGAAAACAATATTCTGTACCAAAGTATGAAAGAACTGTTTTGTGATAGAGACGTGATAGGAACCTTTCTTTGTAGGAAGTAGTCAAATCATGTGAGATACTTGCGTTAAAAAAAAAAAAAATCATAGGAGACACTCACTACTATATCTTAGGCTTTAGAAAATACATTGCTTAAGAGTTTATAACAAGGGCAACCCTCATTCCATAGTCAGTTAAGTCAAAAGTTCATGTGGCTCAAGAGGGAATCTTTCAGAGTAGAATTTCCAACAATTTAATCACAAATGAACATAATGAAGCAGAAATGTGGTATCTAAAGTTAGCAATGCAGCCAAAAAGAAGTCTTCTGATAAAGTCTCCTACTGGAAGGGCGTCTACAGAAATGGATGAAGGGAGGCACTGGCCCAGATGCACACGGGAGAGGGAAGTGGATCTGTAGAATAATATGTCAGGAAGGCCAAAGTCCAGCGTAAAATGAAAGCTTCCATAACAGTTGAATATTCTAAGGGGCTTGTAGCTTTCTGGATAGCAAGGAGAGTGAGAAACAACTAAATTGATCTGTATGTATGTGCTATAATAGATATATACCCAAGGTAATAGATACATTGCTTGGACCCTATTTTGATTATATGTTTACCAGCAAGGAAGATTAACTTTAAGCTGGACAGGTTAGAACAAAGATCATTAAGGAAGATACAGAGGTTCAGGTTAGATGGACAAATACATTGTAAAGAAACATCTATTAGCTTTACGTGAGTAAAGGCTCAGATGAATTAAATTGTAAGGTACTGGGAGATCATGCAGAGAATACCATAGTGTTACTCCTGCTATTTAAAAAATCATGGTGACTGAGACGTATCAAAGCACCGCAAGTGGGTACATGACTTACTTTTAAAAGGTGTGTGTGGGGGGGAATGGAATTTCTAAAATTGTATTGTTCAGTAAAATACTATGAAACCTTGACAATGTTTTTGGAATAAATGATCACACACATAGTTTATTGACACATGTTTAAAAAGTAGTGACACTGGGAACAAATATTGACTCACTGATACTATCTAATTAATTTCCTTCTAAAATAAGGCCATTGAAGGGATAGAGAGAAATGGGATAGTAATTGGCATCTTTAATTTCAGAAGAAATCGAAAAAAATTTATGGAATTTTTTGAATAAGGTAGAAAATGTGACCTGGATGGATTTATCCTATACAAAGAGTTGTTGATAACTTGATTAAATCAGCAGCCTTGATTGATGGACTGTATTTTTGTTGTTGTTGTTGTTAATCCTTACTGGAGGATATTTTTTCCATTGATTTTGAAGAGAGTAGAAGGGAGGGAGAAGGGGGAGAGAGGAGAGAGAGAGAAACATCTATGTGAGAAAGCCACATCATTTGGTTCCCTCCCACCTCACACCCCAACCCGGTCGGGGAACCTGCAAACCAGGTACATGCCCTTGACAGGAATCGAATCCAAGACCCTTCGGTTCTTAGGCTGATGCTCTAACCACTGGGCAACGCAGGTCAGGGCTGACTTCTTTTAGTTTAACTGCAGTGAAAATTTATGTTCGCTAGATTTGCAGATGGCACAAAGTTGAATTTGATGGCCTGTGCCTTGGGGAGGAATGGTTAGGCGGCTCAGTTGTTGGATTCTAAGACTCTATACTTTTGCCTGTGATCTTGTCTCCCTTGTGCCTTTGTACCCTGGAGTCTCAGGAACACAGCTCGCTGCAGAGGCAGCTATCTAGACGCCAGCAGCAAATCTGTGGATGTGCACGGATGCAGAAACGTGTGGACACTCCGTGGAATTTACCACAGGAAGTGGCTTGCTGGCTGTTTAGTGCCATTCAGGTCGTTGACTGAAACAGCAGAACTTTTGTTTGTTTGGCTCATCCTTAGCTGAGAACCGTTTAAGATTCTTTCTCTCTTTCCCTCACTCCCATGCCTCCCTGTAGCTGGTGTTGTGGGTGCTCCACCAAAGTGTCTTATATTGGGCAGATGCTTGCTTCCTCCAGCTGCTGAGCGTGTTGGCTGGGCAAACTCACAGCTGCCTCTTCCTGCAGTGTATTCTCTACCAGAAGAAAGCTCCCCAGAGGTGCGGGGAGTTTACACCCCACCTCCAGGGCTGGCCCACAGCCAAGGACTGACTTAGATAAGAGCGTACAACGTGCTGACCCCTGGCCTCAAGGAGGGACCAATCTGTGGGGTGATTCACGCTCTGAGCTTCCTTGTGGAATCTCCCTGGAGCTACACTGCAGCGGGACCCCTCCCTGATCAGTTCCTTCTCTTCTCCTCACCGGTTTCCCTCGCCCCCTTTCTCCTGAGAGCCCTTCCTTCGAAATCACTGCACACGGATTCCCGTCTCAGCCTCAGCCTCTGCCTCTGAGGAACCCAACATACAACATCCCTCTTTGTCTCTCCGCCATTTTCCTTCTTTCTTTGTCCTTCCCACTTCCAGTAAGACCAACCCGTGATGACAATGCGGTGTAGCCCTGTCTATAACCAGAAAGGAGCGTTTGGATCGGCCCTTGGCTGCATCGGCACTCCTCCTTGGCTTGGTGTCAGGACCGTTGTGTCAGATTCACCTGGGAGGCTCATCAAGATGCAGATTCTTGGCCCCCACTTCAGACTCGCTGAATCTGAGTCTCTGGGGGCGAGGCCCCGGAACCAGGTGCTTCTATGTACATTAGGATCTGAAAACCCTTGAGGCAGAATATAGTGATGCTGTTGCCAAAGGTGTGGGCTCAATCCACTTGGAGGCCACTTAGCTGAGCATGAAAAATCGAATACAAGCAAAACATTTCCGAGTCCAGGAATTGTGCTGTAACCTTTCCAGGCTCCTTCAAACATAGATTACTAAAACCTGCCCACCTGTGTACAGCACATGGCTCCAGCTCAACGTCACCTCAACTTTGGGAAAAGGCACCTCGAAGGGCCTGCTGTGACTCTTCTTCAAATAACAAGGTTTTTAAATTTCACACAAGTCCTCTTCATCTTGACACAAATCGCCAGCTGCTACCCTGGAGGTGTTTCGTCACTTGTGTTTCTGCTGGTCCCTTCACGACAAAGAGACAGGGTACAATGACTGAGTACAGCACAGCCCTGGTAGGCAGCATCTCACTCACAAGAAAGGAATAGATAAAGAACATTCCTGCTTTCGAAGCAGTAAACACCTTGAATCTAGTAACTTAACATCATGCTAATGTTAACCTAAACATCCTATGGCGATAAGGGGCTTGGCATTTCCTACAATTTCGGTTATTTGAAGGTGAAGGTTAGTTGTAAAGCATCACCACTGCTGGGCAGGGCTTTCCCATCCCACAGAGGTACCTGAGAGAAACGCTGCCTGCCTGCCTGGCATTGCCTGGTGGCTCTGGAGAGGAAGGAAAACCACACACGATATGTATTACCTTTATCTAAGCTACAATTTCTGACCTCTCTGCCTTGCCACTCCTCCATCGGGCCAGTTGCAACACGCCGGCTGAAACATCAGCCCACACACCAGGCATGTCATTCCACGTGCCCTCTTCGCTTTGGCCGCCCTGTGGTTATTGAAGAGCTCCTGGTAATCATTCTGAAGAGGTTACTCTAGGGTTACCATTCGTAAGACCGTGAGTTAGCCATCAGTGAATGCTAGCAAATAGCGTCCCGTGCAATAAAGAGAATATCCCCAATGAAATGGTGGCTCTGGAGAACTCCAACACATTTTCGCTTTTAGAAAAAGAAAAGAAAAGCATGCATCTGGGCTCTTCAACCTCCCAAATTCACAGATTAGGAGGGTGTGGAATTGTCAGTATGAGAAGCGGAAGCAGGCCAGGAATCCTTTCCAGAGCTCTGCTTCCAGCTCCCTGACGCCTCTCCACGTGGGTGAGCCATCCGCGCTCGGCACGTTGATCCTGCCATCTGTCACGTCCCTCTGGGTGGCAGCTGGCCTTTTGCTCAAGTTTCTTACTGGAGCAGAGTGTTGGCAGCTCTTGAGACCCTCTGAACCCACCTGAGGAGAGTGTGTGGAGAACCACAGAAGAAAGTATTTTAAGAAGAGAAGGAAAAGAAGAGACAGAGAAATAAAAAAGGATGTGCTGAGTTATACCTCTTCCATCCTGACATTTCTGTCTTCCCTGAGTTATACCTCTTCCATTCTGGATGGCAAAGAAGAGGAAATGAAACCCTCCAAGGCAATGAGCTTGCCTGTATTAGGCCTTGCACTGTGGTTTTACAAGTTGCCATTTTTCTCCCTCACAAAAATAATTAAGCCAGTTGTCCAAGCAGAGGCAATTTGAGAAATAAACAGATAGCTACATAAGCATTTGGTTATGAGATAATTTAGAGAACATCTAGTAACTGCTTGAAGGGAAGAACTGTGCATGTGTGGACATGTGGACATGTGTATTTGTGTGCATGTGCACATCTGCATGTGTGCATGTCAGTGCTTTTCAGGGGTGAACATGGATGTCCATGCACTTGTGTATGGGTGTGCCTGTGTGTGTACATTTGTGTGCATGTGTGAGCAAGGGTGAGTATATATTCCGTCTAAAACCAGACATAGCCTAATTTACTTCATCAGAAGAACCATTAGCCATCCATGTTCCAGATTCGTTAGCTTTTAATGAGATATGTTTCACTTGTGGTCTGCCTTGTCTTGGGGATCCCCATTACTGAGAGTTTGAACTTTGTGCAGGGTATTTCATGGTCCCAAATTACCTCTCCATTTGCTGTCCTTTCCAAAGCAGTGAATTATGCCCTCTGCCTGCATGCATGATGCCTCCAAGACATTGCGTATATGCTACTCTTTGCTTAAGATACCTTTTACATGAGTGTAATGCTAGTGACTTTACCAAGTAAATCCCAAAATGTCAGTGGCTTAACAGAATAAAAGTTCATGTTTTGCTTTCTTATAGGTGTCCTGGAAGAAAGCCACTTTCACTCAGATCCACCAGGGAGACCCAGTCATGGTAGACGGGCTGAGAAAAGTCTCTGGCTGGGCAGCCCCTCCCAGGTGACAGCTGTCGCAGGGTAGACAGTTAGTTGTCTTTCTACAGTGAACTTCTGTCAAAGATTTCCAGTGACCTCCAATTGAAATCAGTTGCCCCATCCTCTCTAATCCCAAAACACGTTGTTCGTACCACTCTTCCAATAAACATTATATTATTATTGTTACTATTATTGCTGCTAACACTTTTTTTTAGTATCATTGCTGCTGTCACTTGTTATTGCTATCATTATCACCATTATTTGTGTGGGAGTATAGCAGAAGTTGGAGAATAATGGTCAAGCGCCCACAGGCTTTGGGTCCAGTAGACTGGATTTGAATTCTGGCTCCGTGCTTTGGCTGTGTGTGGGCCCTTGGTGATTTGGTCAACCTCTCAAAGGCTCTGTGTTATTGCATCTGTGTAACGAAATGATAATACAGAACTCTTAGGATTGTTGTAAAAATTAAGTAAAAACAGACCTTAAAATACTTAACACAATGCCTAGTACATAGTAAGGGATTATTAGCCAGGTAATAGCTATTAGCCCTTGTCTCTCCCATAAACTATAGATTTACTGAAGGTACAAAGATTTTTGTAGATTTCCATCACCCAGCACAGTGAAAGGTCCAATAATGTTGGAGTGATTTATAGGAGCTGGTCTGATCTTTGCAACAGAAGAATAAATAGGTTCAAAACAAGTTTATTTTTTCCATTTTTTTCTCTAAACAGAATTAATTGCCATCTATTGTAATTGGCCTCTCACTTATCTATAAAGCTGGAAAGCATAGGGAGAGATGTTTTACTTATGCTTCTGTCATGAAGCAACTGGATGTCTGATCCATGGATCTCCTGGAAATGAGATTTCTCTCAAGTTCCTCGGTTACCCATTACAATTCCTTGTCATCCAATGCTGAGAAATTCTTCCTTAGGTGAGGGACACATTTCTCCTACATTCAAGTCATTTTCTACATAAAAAACTTTTAAACCAGGCTTTGATTTCCATTGTTTAGACTTTAAAATTCTTTAAGTTTTCTTTATATGACATGTGTGTGTATATATGTAGATATATATACGTGTATATTTAACATTTTATTGATTTCAGAGAGGAAAAGAGAGAGAAACATCATGATAAGAGATAATAATTGATCAGCTGCCTGGGGGCCAAGCCTACAGTCTGGGTACTTGCCCAGACCAGGAATAGAAGTGTGACCTCCTGATTCATAGGTCCATGCTCAACACTGAGCCACACCAGCTAGGCTATAAGATGTATATTTTTAACTTAAAATATTTTTATCCTTGTCTCCAGAACTCACTTTCCTTTTCAGAAATGATGTAACTAACTAGATATATCTATAGATATAAAAGCCTAAGCAACCAGAATGCCGGAACAACTGGAACTACCAGTCACAATGACACGCCCTGACCAACAGGGGGAAGATGCTCAACGCAGGAGCTGCCCCCTGGTGGTCAATGTGCCAGCAGGAAGGCTCCAGCTGGCAGCGGTAAGGCCCTGATCAGCCCTGATCGCTGGCTAGGCCTAAGGACCCCACCCATGCACAAATTTCGTGCACTGGGCCTCTAGTATGCTAATAAATGTCTGTCTCATATTCTCTATAGAAAGGACACCCTCTCCCATTGTTAACCATTATTATTTCTTTAATGAATAAAGACTCATCAAGTTAAGCTATTTGGTTTATTCCAACCCAGAAATAAGCTAGCTAATTACATTCCTCAGACTTGCCAATGTGGTCATAAGGCCTAGTGGATGGTGAATATCTATGATATTTATTGAACAAATAAATTATTTAATTAATAATGAATCAACCAAATCGGTTGGTGGGAGGAGGTGGTGGTTGGTCTTTATGTGAAGTGCAACTCATTGTATTTCTCTTTCCCCCTTATTGAGCTGTTTGAGAGCCCCAACCCCCACCCCCACCCCTACCCCCACCCCCATCCCTGCCCCCACCCCCACCCCAGCACGTTTGTGGAAATAGAGTCATTATTTCTGTTGTGTGGTTTCTGTGGCTGACTTTATGTACCTTTGGCGACTCTAAAGCTTTTCTGAACATTCCAATTCTCTTTGTCCTCTAGGTTCTTGGGGACACAGTGACACATGAGTAGTCTATGCTTCCTGACCCCCCTTCTCCACTCACACAATGGCTGTACATTCGTCATCAACAAGGAATCTAGCAGGCACTTAGGATGGTGGGGATGCCAACAGTTCATAAAACACCCTGAGGAATGACAGGTTTATTAAACTAATAACCCAACTATACTTCTGTGGTCTGGGGGAAAGTCTTTCAGAGTAACCCTTTACAGGCGTAGCTAGTTTACAGAATGCTCCCACGTACATGATTTCATTTGATTTCACACCAACCTATTTGGTGATTGAGGCTCAGCAGGATTAATCGACTTGCCCAGGATCACATGGCAGGAAATCATAAACACTGTTCTTACAGCCTGTACTTCTGATTCCAAATCAGAGCTGCTGCAGGATCTGCCTTTGCTGCTTCCAATGACCATGTTTCTGCTGGAAGCTAATTGAGTATTGTACCCTCACCCGTTTTCTGCACATGTAAAATTCACCCAAAGGAATTGGATTCTTACCAGCATTCATTTCTTGGTTCTCATTTTCAAGGACTATTTACTAAGCACTTTTTATGTTCCAGGACTGTACTGAGTGGTAGGAGGCAACACTAGAAAGCAAACATGACTGTTGCCCTCTTAGAGCTCAGAATCCTACGGGAAGTGAGGAGCAGAACACAGGAAACTAGAAACTCAGACCTGTCAAGGAACAGCAGAGGTGGCAGCAGCAGTTGCAACTTACACCCATCATGGAGGAGAACGTGATCCACAGGCCATTACCTACATAGGGCTGGCTACTATGTTGGACCTAGGACCTTGAACGTGTGGCACTGTCATTTCAATTGTTAAATAATTTGCTTCTAAGTTGTTTGTGTAATGGGAATAGTGTTTGTGTGTTTGACACATTGAACTGATGTATTGAAAAGAAGACACAATTCCATTTTGATATCGTGTAATCATGTCTTAGGAAATATACCAGTGGCTCTGGAAACATAGTAATAGCTAGTCTGTATTCGCTGCTTTACTGAACACAAGGCTCTGTTCAAGCTGCTTCTCAGGTATTAATCTTCAGAACAACCATGTAAGATGAAAACTATTATTACCCACATTATTTTTTCTGATAGGGATTTCAAAGAACAGAGTGGTTAAGCAATCCCCGCCTCCCCCCCCCCCGCCCCCCCCGCAAAGAATTCTGGCTCCAGAGTGTATACCTTAACTACCATATTATAGGAGAGACAGCTAAAGTTGAGCCTGAGAGCTTGGGGAATTCCCTGAGAAAGTGCCATACAAATTATACCTCAGTTTTCTTACCTGTAAAATGGGACAAAGGGAATTTCTACTGCACACAGTAACTCCAAACAGTAAATGAGGTAATATATGTAAAGTTATAGTATAATACATCTATGTGGTCATCGGAAGCACTCAATAAATTTAGCTATATGATTAGTATTATTATAATAATTATTAGAAATAAACTGAGACAGAAAAATTGATCCCACATTAAGTAAAGCAAAGTAAAGTGAGGTGGCAAAGAGTGATCTGAAAGAGGGAATGGCACATGTGAAGGCCCATAGGTGAAGGAAAACATGGTGAGATCAAAGTCAGATATCTAGACTATATACCATAATCCCTCTTGTATTCTGGCATTTTTTATCTTGACCACATAAATGCCATTGTCTTTGCTCCTGGATAGTGGCTGCCTGATCATAAAAGCCAGGACAGGTTTTTCAGTTTAGTATTGCCACTGAGCTGATGTAAGTTCAGTTTCTACCTATGAGGGTGATGATGGTGAGGTGATCATGATTAACAGGCTTTATAGCTTATGTAGCATCTCTACAAATATTTCCTCATCTACATCTTCTCTATCACCTCTAAAGGTCATTGTCATCACCATCAATATCGGTTAGGGCTACATAAAGTCGTTCTATGGCACCTGAACATCTGAATACCAATAATACTTCACTCTTGACTTCAAACCCTCGTGTCTCTTGGTAGGCACTACTTTGTTGGAGGGCAGACTTGTTTAAAAGCTACCACAGATTTCTAGGTTAACATGTCAGATTGAGCACGTGTGTTTATTTGCACTTTCTCTACAAATCTCATTAAAGGGCAGGGAACACATAAACACACGAGAGAAAGATCGTGAGAGGAGATGAGAGCAGGTGAGTCGTGTTGAAAAAGTTGGAAGTTGGCAAGCTGTTGAGCGAATGGTAGGCGACTGTGTGGAATAGGGAACATTGACAGCTAAGTGTTGGAGGGTTACAGTGGAAAGTCCGAGAGGGAAAGTATGCTCCAAATTTTATAAACCCCTGAGACTCAGAGATTGATGGTAAAAGGTACCTTTGAAGGGACGGACAGAGGCATGAGCTCAGTACTGGCTTGGTGGCATGCCTTTCAAGAGAGCAGGGGACCCTTTATATTCCATCCTCTACCCCAGCAGAATATAGGCGGTGTCGTTTCTGGAGAGGATGCACAATAGAGAATCTAACATCTTCACCCGTAGGCAAAGCCTCAGAGGGAGAGATGGGTATTCATGAAAGTAGAAGGATTAAGGGAAAGATTCACACTGGACACAGAAACCCCCATGCTCCTTCTCAATTTTCACCTCCCAGAGCACAGGGAGTCCCTTTTCTCCACTCAGACAGGAGAGGGAAGGATTTCTCGCTAGGAAACTGACCCACTCAAGAGAAAAGGGTCACAAAAATGGGCATTTAAGATTTCTCTGTAACGCTGGCAGTTTGGGGGGTACCATCCTCTCAAGTTTCCCTTGCTGCAATGAAGCCCACTATTTGACAAACACCACCCATGTACAAAGATATAGTCAAACCAGCATTTTACTTTATTACTTTAAAAAAAAAAGTCTCAAGATAAGACTAACATAAAAGACAGCAACCAAAACAAAAGGAAAAAGGAAGACAAAGTATATAGAGACCATACAGGTGGTGAAAGAAACTTAAAGAAACTATATTTATTACCCTCTGAGAGGTAAGAGAAGATACAGACTACATGAAATGAAACCAGGATGCTATAAGAATGATTTGGGATATTAAAAGGGAGCTTTTGGAAATTAAAAAAAGAAACCTTAAAAATTCAATGAGGTTGAGTAATATACTTGAGCAAGTCTTCCAGAAGAAAGCACAAAAGTTAAAAATATAAAACTATAGGCAAAAAACAGGAGAAGAAAATTAGCAGGTGATGCTAGGAGTTTCAATATCTAAAAAAGTAGATGTGACTACAGAAGATAATGAAGGAAATGGTGGGGAAGAAATTATCAAAGAAATAACACAAAAAATTTCCAGAGCTAAAGGATAATGATTTCTAGATCTAAGTTTTATGACATAAACATGCTGATCATGGCAGGGACCCATAAATAATAAATAATATCTAGCATCATTCTACAAAATTCAGAAGAGTAGAGATAAAGAGCAAATCCTAACCTATTCCAGAGAGAAACATACAAATAAATAGGTCATGTGTCACATATAAAGAAAGGAGTGGGGATAGAAATTACTTCAGGCTTTTCAGCAACTCTGGAAACACATTGACAAAAATCTGAGAGATAATGATTCCAGTCTAGAAATCTATGCTCACCAAAATCGTCAATGTAGAATGAAAATATGTTTAGCCAGGCAAAGTTCCCAAGTTTAGCCCCTCAGTACAATTTCTTTCTTTTAAAAAATTCTTATTCCCCCCTTTAGTGAGGCATAATTGACAAATAAAAATGGTATATAGTTAAGGCATACAATGTGATCATTTGATATATGTATTCATTGTGAAATGATTACCAAAATCAAGTTATTTAACATATATATCACCTCACATAATGTGTGTGTGTGTGTGTGTGTGTGTGTGTGTGTTAAGCACATTTAAGATCAGCCCTCTTAGCAAATTTCAAGTATATAATACAATATTATTAACTGTGGTCATTTGTTGTATATCACCTCTCCAGAACTTACAGTCTCTGCTTTTATGAGCTTGACTTTCTTTTTACATTTTTCTAACCAAGGATGAACCTACATTGATTCATCGTAAGCACTCAAAGTTCATAGCTTATATTACAGTTCACTCTTTTTTTAAAAAAATATATTTTTTATTGATTTTTTATAGAGAGGAAGGGAGAGAGACAGAGAGTCAGAATCATCGATGAGAGAGAAACATCGATCAGCTGCCTCCCGCACATCTCCCACTGGGGATGTGCCCGCAACCCAGGTACACGCTCCCGACCAGAATCGAACCCGGGACCCTTCAGTCCACAGGCCGACGCTCCATCCACTGAGCCAAACCGGTTTCGGCTACAGTTCACTCTTGATATTGTACATTCTATGGGCATGAACAAATGTACAATAACATGTATCCATTATTGTAATATCTTAGTGCATTGGCACTGCCTTAACAATCCTCTGTGCCCTCCTGTCTCCCCACCCCCAGCCCCTTCCTCCTGGCAACCACTGATCTTTTTATTGTCTCCATGGTTTTGCCTTTTCTAGAATGTCATACGGTTGGAATCCTACACTATGCAGTCTTTTCAGATTGGCTTCTTTCTCTTAGTAACATGCATTTAAGCTTCCTCCATGTCTTTTCATGGCTTGGTAGCTCCTCAGTACAATTTATAACCCTGGATAATATTCCCTTGTCTGGACAGGTTATAAAACTGCTATAAAGATCCATGTGCAGATTTTTGTGTGGACATATACTTCCAAATCCTTTGGGCAAATACCAAGGAATGGAGCTTGTCTTTTTAATGGAGTCTTAGTGAGTCTTTAAAAAGAAGGAAATCCTGACATTTGCAACAACATGGATGCACCTGGAGGACATTATGCGAAGTGAAATAAGCCAGACACAGAAACCCAAAAACTGCATGATCTCAACTGAAGGACAGGTTTCACCACGGCAATAAACCAAGAAAGAGGAGGAGATTGGCCAGGTAAAGGTGATGCAAACCACAGTCAGTAAATGGGCTTCTCAGAAAGTCAGCAAACGAAGTCTCAGGATCTGCTGGGCAGCAGGCCCGAGAACCATTCTCCAGGCTGGCGCAGGCTACGGGAAGCTCTGGGTCACAGAAATCCATCATGTGGACACGAGTCTCCTGTCATCCTTGCTGAAGAGCAAAGGAGGCCACGCCCTGGAGCAAGCAGCAACTTGCAGAGATTGCAAATAGGCCCAACTGTGCTAATGTCCAATTTGTATTTCCTCTAAAGCACAAAAGGAAAAAGCATGGTATCTGTGCCTAACAGCTCTTTTCTCAGACACTTTTTAAAAACAAGAGAACATATGGAGTGCTAACCAGATGATTTAGAAAAGCTCTGTTCTATCCCTGTTATTGAAAGATTTTAAGTGAGTGCTTCCATATTTCTAACCTGCCACCACCACCACCATCTTCAAGAAAGACTAAAGGGATTGGCGACTATTCTCTGTCAAAACCCAGGTCAAATGGCAAGTTTAAATAATGAAGTCAAGTGCAACTCCAAGCATTGCAACTTAGCTGGGTTGATTTTGCCCTTCAAGGAGGATCTCTGTGCCTTCTTCTGGGAACAGTCTGTTGAGGATTCAGAACTGTGACTCTATTTGGTCATGAGTGAGTTAGCTGACAGTATGGATGTAACCTGAACAAAACTCAATGCGGTGAATTGCATGCTCTTCATACAGGAGCATTCAGAGAAACAGATAAGCAAACAAAAGACCTTGACTTTGTACTTGCATCTTTAACATACCGAAGGGATTCATTTATAATGCACCTCACCCAGCTTAATGGTCCCCCAATTCTGTAGCTCTGGATCTTTTCAAACACCAAACCTTTAAAAATCTCCCATCACCCAACCCAGGAGGCTTCTCTGCATTGCACCCCTGGTTAGTCTTCCTCCTCAACTCCTTACACTGCAGGTAAACTTAATTTCCTTGGCTTGGTTCCCTGTCTAGGTTTTCTATAACAAACGAGAATTCAATGCCTAACCCGGTAAGGAAGAATTTATCTTCCATTTTTCCATTTTTTAGAATCCTATGTTTGTTTGATTTTCATTTATTTACTTGCAATGGCCTCAAAACAATGACTGACCAAACCTTAGAAAGCATGGGGAATGTAGCTGATTCTGAAAAGGCAAAATTATTTTTGGTAAAGAAAGTCATATACGTGGAAGCCAAAAACACCCACACGTGAACAAGTTCTGTTGCTGGGAGGGAGGGAAAAGTTTTCATTTGGGGTTCTAGAAGGGCTATAATTTTTATATCAGTTCTGGCGCTCACATACACAAAACCCCAGCTCTGCCACTGTAGGCAACACTGCCATTGTCCCATGTTCTGCAGTCGGAGACAATGGAAGAAAGCACTTTACATCCAGAAAATAGACTGATTGAAATATCATCTCTGGGAAGTCTGTTCTAAAGACACTAATTGATATTGTTTGAGGGACTCTAAGTGTCTGTCATAAAAACCATTGTAAACGGCCGACTTGTTTTCTTCTGTAGTTTGCTTAACTTGGCAGAATGTTAACTTCCCCCTTAGAAAACCTCCCATTTTGATTTATGAATGTTTTCAAATTTTTAAGATTCTCCAAACCGTTGTTTCACCTGTAAGTAGAGAGATAGCTTGTTTGGCTAACTGCCTTGCATGCCTCGGTGCCAGGCAATGAATAATGCCATGTTTAATATTCTAAATTTGTGTTCCAAATTCTGAATTTCCAGTGAGCTGCATGGAACTCTACTGATAAGTGACTGGTTTCCCCTGCAAGGATTGTCTTATTTTAAACTTCAAATTTAGTTGCCTTACTTTATGCAAGGCAATTTTGAATGGATTTTAAAGTGAGGATGAAGACTATTCATGCCTTTATAAACCTAGAAGGCAGAAGGGAGCTAACGAAGGAGGGCATCTTATCTAAGAGGACTACAGGTCTTAACAGCAGCACGCAGGGAAGGCTCTTTCTTTCCAAATGGTGCTAACCAACCTTTAATAGGAACCTCAGATACAAAGTATTTACCAGAGTGTCCAGTATTCACCCCAAAGGATTTCTACATGTTTAAAAATATAAACATATTTGTGCGCATAGAACTGGAGCGGAGGAAACGATAATGAATCGCATGTGTGACCAGATATTTCTTCAGCACTAAAGTAGGCTGATCTGAAATTCTGGAATTTGGATGAACTTAAAAATATTTTTTTACCCATTTCTGTCTGTCTCTGCACTTTTTTTAGGCCATATGGTAAGTACCAGGATAATGTGAGAGCGCGTTCCTCAGTGCCTTTCCCGCATAGGGGGGAGGAAGGACTGACCGCTGCCACCTCTCAGTGAATGTCTGAGAATATTCCACACTAATTTTGGGAGCTTGAGCATTATTATTCTTTTCTTTTTTATTTCCAGGATGTGTGTCAGCCAAGACTGCACCTTACTGGACCTGAGCTTGCATAGATTATCCAGCTCATTTAGATAATTAGATGGTTTGAATGTGAGTGCTCAGATAATTCACACAGCTGTCTAGACTGACCTGGGTTGACCAGATTACTGCACGCTCCCCCGTGTCTCTCTAGCTTTATCAACCTGTCAAGATATTAAAAACCAACAACCAAGACTCTGTTTTTTCCTGTTTAAAATATGAAATTTTAGAATTGCTACAGACTAGTAAAGAGGCTAAGCTGCTCATTCTTCCCCTTTCTTATATATATTCTGTGAATATATTTATGAACCAGTGGTTTCATATGCTACATATTTTGTTTGACTTAAGAGATGGATACAAATTGTTTTGAGGGACAATCACTATGGGAGAAATGATCATGCTAATTTCTTGCTTGGAAAAGAAAGGTTTAGCTCCTTTGTGGCCAGAACTGTGATCGAGCCTGCAGAATTCTTTTGTTGTCTGTGGTGACATCAGACCGGTAGGTGATATTGGTACGTTATTAGAGAGGTAGAACAAAACCGGTGATAAAGTTTTTAATCGCAACTGAACTAGGAGAAAAATACAACACAGGGCAGTCAAGGTAGCAGTCAAACGATTGCCCACTGGAGTTAGCAGTGTTCATGGCGTACAGCTTGGGTGTGTTTCTGAGCTAATTGGGCGGGTGTGTTTAGTATTGCCTCATCACATGACAGAAGGAAAAGGGTATACAGATCAACAAATGGGGCAGGAGACTCGCCTTCACATTTTGTTCTGACCTAGAATGTGGAGACGTGTTGGAGCTGATGGATATATATACAGAACCTGCCAGAATTGGCTGAATGGGGTTGGAGTGGCCAACTTTACTGCTCATTAGCCTTGATTCTGAGGACAATCTTATATATTACACAGAAATATAAGATCCATAAGACATAAGACTGAGTTGCTAACTTAAAAAATAAAAGAGTAACTTGTGTTCACATTGCCTTTGCCCACCCCCATCCCAGGAATGGCTTGCTGAGGGGAATTACCTGGTTTGCCCAGAGATGTAGGGAAGTGGCAGCCCTGGGGGAGTCTGCTTCCCCAGCTGGGGATGGTGTGACAAAGGCCAATGGTACAGAGAGCCTCCAGTAGAGAATGGGTGTGAGATACGGAGTCAGCAGTTGGGTGGCAGTTCTTGGAGCATTCCCTGGAATGGTGGTGATTGACAGGCAGCACTGGCAAATGTGCCCCTGTGTGTGGTGGACCATGACATACAAGGATGGAAGGCACCATGCGTACAAGAAGCTGCTTCTCACCCAGTTTTCAGGTATAAGTCCACCACTTTTATATGGTACAAATGGAGTGGGAAGGGGTCCTAATCACACACACACACACACACACACACACACACACACACACACACTTCACCCAGAAACTACACAGTTGGGTCACCTAATTAACATGTTTCTACTATATTTTTAGAGGAAAAACAATGAGCAGGAGCAAGTCTTCTCCATAGGACAGTTTGTGTGAGGATAACTGCTATCGTGGACAGGCAACTACTGCAATCTATTTTTATTCCATCTTTCTGTTAAAAAGAATGCTCCTTATACTAAAATATTACAACTATCCCTGTTAAGAGGGGAATAAATAACAATGCAGGTGAAAAGAGGGCCAAGATGGGGGGGGTGTTGTTTTTTTAAAAAATATTTTTTTTTTATTGATTTCAGAGAGGAAGGGAGAGGAAGAGAGAGATAGAAACATCAATGATGAGAGAGAATCACTGGTTGGCTGCCTCCTGCACACCCCACACTGGGGTCCAGCCTACAACCCAGGCATGTACCCTGATGGGGAATTGAACCATGAGCCATGCCAGCTAGGCCCAAGATGCTTTAAAAATTCAGTTCCCCCAGCTTTCATGGATTCATTCTAAGGGTTTCAAGAAGAGCTAGAATGAATTCTAAAGAATGATGAAAAATGATACAGGACTTTTTCCAATTTTTTAAGAGGGAGGAATTTGAACTCTACATATTAAAGACCAGTATGTTTGATTCAATGCCTAGGGAAACACAGACATGGATTATTAAATGTGTTATTTATGATCATTCAGAAACAAAATCAATGATCACTTAGAAAACATACCAAAAAACCTCACATCCTTCCTCTTATTGTTGTTATTTTCTAGCATGATTAGGAAGCCATAGGAAATGATCAGGGAAATTTTAGCATATCTCTCATGATATTCTGGTGGACAAGAGGAGGAAATATAATATGGCTAGGAGGAGCTGACATTGATGGAAGGGCTGAATAGCAGCCTGAAGGGAGGCCTACAGTGGTGCAACTGGCATTTCCTCTTTGTCTTGTCCTGGCCAGCTTCGTTACCTAACAGTGCTGATCAAATTTTCAGGTGACAAGAGACTAGAAGAAAGGCATAGTACAAGGGTGACAGAATCAGGATCAAAGGGACCCTGACCAAATAGAACAATAGGCTGAAGTCTACTAGACTGAAATATAACAAGATTGGATAACTTGTATATAACTCATATAGTTTGGGAAGTTGAATTTGAAGCTAATTTATTCAGGTTGGCTCACCAGGCATTTTATTAGTAGGCACAGAAGCATTGTGAAGGGATCTTATTTTTGGTGGACTGCAATTGGCAATATCTACCTTGTGAAATATTGAGTTTAAAAATCATTTGCCAATAGACACAGTCTCTGGGGAGGTGGAGATGTGTGTCAAATAGTCTCGCTCCTCATTCCAGTCAGTTCCAGGGCATCCTGCACAGTGCAGAAGAGCTCTCAGGGAAATCTGGGCATTGTTGGATGCTCAGAACACCAGAGAGAGCGGTAGGTCAGAGTGCTGAGCTCTCGGTCCATGTGGAAATGACTAGTGAAGGAAGTGGAGCAAAGGAAACAGTGGAAACTAGCCAGCCTATAGGTACCCCTGGAAGGGTCTGGAGTACCAGAACTAGGGTCATGGTCAAAACAACATTAGAACCTAGACACGTCCTTCATCGATTCACTCAGTAGAGGCAGGAGAAAGGAGTCCACAGTTGACCAAAGGGACCAGGTAAAGAGAAAAATCTACAGAGACACACAATGTTTGAGTCCTCCCCTTCATAGCAGTAGTTCTTTAATACGACTGGGCCCAAGCTTGGACTTTCCAGTGATGAAAAGTAACGTTCACATATCTTTCATTTGGGAGCATTCATCTTTTTTTTTTTTCATTTGGGAATTTCTTCACCCACTGCGTAGTCTTGGTGGGAATACAAACCAGGTTACCCTTCCCTTCTCTAACTAGTATGAGTACATGACCCAAAATGAGCCACTAGACTCTGCCTAGACACTGAGCTTTAAGTAAGGTGAGATGCAAGAATAAATGAAAGTATAGTTAACCCAGTTTGTTTGCATTTGTGGTCCCTCAAGAAGTTTGGTGAGGTTCTCACTTTATGAGCCCCCTTCTCCTGCCTTCTTACTGATCGCGTGACCTTCCAGGGGAGTTTTTCTGCCAGAAGAAACGCTGGCGCAAAGCAATGGCAAGCATCGTGCTTGCTTGTATGGTTGTTTGTAAGCTAGGGCGGACTTCAAGCCGCTTTCTGAAGGAAGGTCTGGCTCTCCTGTCGGTACCCTGAGAGCCCACGTCAGTGTGCTGTTCTGCACGAGGTCATTTTGACACATTTGTCCGTGACCATCGATTGTGCTGTGTGACATGAGCGATCTGTTTCTGTAAAGCAGTGATGTTTCCGAACGGCTTATGTTTTCTTATCAATTAAACCAGATCTAAGGTTCTCTCTTATAATAAGGTCACTCACATTCACTTAGTGGCAATAGGCTTTCTTAAGTGGAGAGAAAAGTCTGGAGTGAGTGGTAATTAAGGGAATTACTCACACGCTGGTGTACGCCGATGGGACCGTGTCATTGATGAGACTCTCTCATGGGTAATGACTATGGACCGACTGCTTTCGCAAGTATGGTGAAATCACCAGTTCCTATTAAAAGGCCAGCTGAGAGATGAGTAATATTCGCTTTAGAAATCTAAATTTCACCCCGAGATAAAGCCTTCCAGCCTAAGGACATGTATGTCTTTTGAGTACCTTCTGTGTTCCAGATCCCATGCTAATCTCTGGGTATACAATGTGAGGGGGGGACAGACACAGTTGCTGAACTCATGGAACTTACAGTCTAGAGGAGATGCAATCATTATTCAAGGAATCACAAAAAAGCACACGCTTGATGACAAATTAATAACTGGTATGAAGAAAAGTCGTGCCCAGTGCTGTGAGTGCTCCCCCCAGGGGCGCGCTCTGAACCTAGGGAGGGGTGGAGGCCAGGTGGCTTTTCTGGAATCTGTAGTATGATTTGAGAGCTGAAGGGTAAATGAGAAGTAAGTGGGCATAGGGGCAGAGCAGGGACCTACAACCACCAATTGGCTGGGTAGTTGGGCATCATTAGTGCCTCTTTACCTTTCCTCAACTGCTACATGCAATTTAGACTCTGGGTAGGTTGTCTTCCTTACCTTGGAAAACGGTCAGAGGCAGAAAAAGGCTTGTCTTTGTTACTTTTTGAAAAATAAAATAGTTATATATTTTTCCCTTTCCTCTCTTTTTCTTTTCTTTTTGTTTCTTTTGTTTTCTTTCTTTTTTTTTTTTTTTAGGAACATCCACTTCCTAGTTTGAATTTGAATCTTTTTTAATTGATCTGTTTTGTAAATTTTGGTTGCTATGACAATAAATGGATTCACTTCAAAAGCTATTAACAGCAGCTTGGCTATTTGGTTTTCTTTGTTGAGAATATTATAACAGGCAAAATGTCAGCAATAACCAAGAAAACCCAGGGACAGGGAAAATGATACAGGATTTTGGCAAGAGATGACGTGCATTCTGGTTCATTAAACATTATAGAATTTAATTTCTGAAAGAAAAAAAAAGAATTTAATTTCTGGTGAATAATTGAGGGGTATTAATTCATTTTATATGAAAAAACCAGAAGAGTAAGTTTAAGAATGATAACCTTTCTGGGATTTTCACCTAATGTCATTCATTATTTCAAATCAATATTTATTGAGCTTCTACTGTGAGCCAAGAACTGTGCTAACTACTAGAAATAAAAGATAAATAAAAAAAAAAAACCAAACACCTCCCCATCCAATGATGAAACTGCAAACCTGTATTTTTACGGGCACAAAGGAAAAACACTAGAGCCAGGAAAAAATGTGGTCAAGCTGATGCCAAGCATGTTTGCCTTCTTTTAGGCATCATATCATAAAAAAAAGGGGCAAGAATATACATGAACAAATGGCATTATTTTCAGTGTATTTTCCAGTTTCTAAAAACAGTGAACATGAAGTAAACATTACTCAAACACATTACCTGGTGGCAAAAATGCCATCACCATGAATCCTCAGTACAATGAATTACATACCCTGAGAAGAGGCTATGTCAATGAATTACGAACCAAGAGCTTGCTGCCTGAGTTAAGAGCTAGGCCACCTCTGGAGCCGGAATGTCTCTTCTGAATGCCCGCACTGCCAGGTAATGGCTGTGTAATGTTGGACAAGCCACCTAGGACTTGCTCAGTTTTAGCTTCCTCCTCTATAAATTGAGAAAAATAACCACCTCTATATTGGGTTGTTAAATAATATTTGTCTCACATAGGAAATGGTGTGTATACACATGCACATATATGGACGTATTTAATGTTATATATTATATATTTAAACCCAATGTTATTATTTCCTATTCAAGACGCAAACTAACTTCTGTTGTAGCTACATTTTTTTAAATATGTTTTTTTAATTGGTTTTTAGAGAGAGAGGAAGGGAGAGGGATAGAGAGATAGAAACATCGATGAGAGAAAAACATCATCAATCAGCGGTCTCCTGCACTCCCCTACTGGGGACGGAGCCTGCAATCCAGGCATGTGCCCTGGCTGGGAACTGAATCGGTGACCTCGGGGCACATGGGTCAGTGCTCAACATTGGCCAAGCTGTAGCTACTTTTAAACCAACAGCTAATGATCGTTTTGCCTGTAACTGAATATCAGAAGCGTTTGTATCCATGTTTGCTAGTCAGTTGGGTTCTAAACTCCTTGAAGGCAGCCTTTGCCTTGTCTTTTTTTTTTTTTTTTTTAGATTTCTTTTTTTTTTAATTAAATCTTTATTGTTCAGATTATTACATTTGTTTGCCTTGTCTTGATAGATTCTCACGTATGTGTCAGAGTGCTGAGCATGTAGCAGTGTTTGAAGCATGCTGCTTTTAGAGGTTTTTTGTATTCATAAGTTTCATAACGAGGCTTAGTATATCTCCCCCTTCCATTAACCCTCACCCGTCTTGTTTTCTTTTTTAATTTGCATACCAGGTTTCTTTCTTAATCAATAGCCAACAGAAGCATTTGGTCTATCTTAGGACATAGTATCACAAATTGTGCATTAGTGGAAGTCAAATTAATAAAATTTTACCAGACTGAATCCCTGTTTAGTTTTTTTTTTCTACTATTCTAAGCTTTACTGGTCTTATTTTTTGGTAAGGATTAACCCCTCCATTCCAAGGGAAATTTGTTTAACAAATTACCTTCCCTCGAATGACAGAAATATTGGAATATGGAAAGAATATGCCTGGGAACGGTAATGGCTCGCATTGTTCTTGACTTTTTTGAAAGTATCATTGTGTTCCTTGGCATGAGGAAAAGTAATACTTTAAGTCTTACAAATGCAATAATAAGAGGCTGTAGTGCTTTAGGAAATCGGAATCTGGAAGTCATAGGATGGGTCAAGAGACCAGTTCCTCTTCTGAGGAGCCTGGGCAGAAAGAAAAATAGCCGCATTGTCCTGGAGGTCTAATGAGATGCCACCAGCGGGGGCTCCGCTGCTGAACTCCCATGTCACTGGCTCAGTGCTTTGCAAACACTTAACACTTTTAGGTGATTCCACAGCTGTGAATTGGCAGCCTGGCAAGAGTCCTGAATAGCCTTGAATTTACAGCTGAAAAAGGGAGGGGAAGAGGGATATTTTATCAGGTCTTACGAACTTATTTAGATTTTCCTCAGAGACCAGACCATCACAAAACCCCTATTTTGACTTTGAATGTGTCTTACACAGCTTCCATGAGGACACGTGGTGTGTGTGTGTGTGTGTGTGTGTGTGTGTGTGTGTGTGTTACGTCTCTTGCAAGTGCCGTAGTTGAATGTTTTAGCTTATGTTGGGTTATTACCAAACAACTTAGGATCACTAGACACAACTGACATTTATTAGCTTGCATTCAGAATTGTTAAAGAATGCTTTAAAAATTTAGCTTTGGGTTGGTACACTACCTCCCCTCCTCCAACTTTGGTATTGCTTTTTTTGTTTGTGTTTTTGAGGCTGAGGGTTATCCATGACTCATTGGCAAGCTCCAGTTCAATCAATTTAGAAGGAACTTTTAGGGCTGAGTTATTTTTAAATGCCTGAAAATGAGGGAGTGTAAATGGAAATCTAATCACGACTTAACCTGTAGTCATGCAAACAGTCAACTATGAAATCAAATGAGTTTCCAACCCTCTTAACCCATTAATGATTACTGACTAGCTATGTTGCCCAAACATCATTTTTCAAAGAAAAGGAAAGGGAACAGGCACGTATCTGGATGGGGGGTGCAGTAGATAGGAAGGGAGGGGCGCTGCGGAGGCAAGGAAGGAAATCTCTTGGACACAACAATTTCCTCGTAGACACAAGCATGCAAGCTTACATAAGCATATATCTCCCCCTGGTATGCATTGTTCGGGGTTTTTTACGAAGCCTGTTCTTGGTAAGTATCAAGCAAAGGACTGTAACGTCTTTGTTAAACTCCATCTGATTTTGAATACTCGACATTACAGAGGTTCGGCCTCTGCCATCCTCATGGTTGGACTTGCAGAAAAATGCAGCTCTGAGATTTCTTTGGAGTTCTGAGTTCATTCAGAAACTGTATCACCGTGGCTGGCTCTCTCCCTACCCACCTCCCGTCACCTTTCTTCCTTTGCAGGTTTCCATCTACTCTCTATCTTCTTTCTCAGTTTTCTTGCTTTTTGAGTCTGTCTCCTTTTTTCTGCCACTTTTAAGAATTCCCTGCCCTTCTTCAACTTTGATGCTATTACTCTTTATCTTAAGAGCTACAACCAAACTGAACAGAAGTATTAAGAAATGCAGGATTATGGAAAAACAAAACTCTTGTCTAAACACCTAAGGATTCAAATTAATAAACAGTATGCATGGAGAAGGAAGATGTATGCATGTGTATGTGTGTATGTAAGTATGTGTGTGTGTGCGCGTGCATCTTACATATATAAACACCAACACATATGGTTAATTGCTATACATTAATTTCTTACTTTCAATTTTGTATTTATTCCTCTTTGGAGAAGGCAGGCATTCCCATATAATATCAGACTCACCAATTATTAGAAAATAAAGGTGCATGATTATTGAATATTCTCTACTTGATTAAATTACCAGTATCCTTGCTGACCTCCCGAATTGCCACCCAACTCATCTGAATCTAAACCGATGTAAAAACCTGCCTGAATCAGGAAACACCAGCTTGGCCTCCCATGAAAGCCGGGCTTGACTATTTCATCTCACAGTAGAAAAAGGCAAGCTTGTGAAACGTCCCTTTAGTGCCAAGTGGTAATTACCCCCAAATGATTTCCTGGGGTTGGACTAAGCCTCTTTCATGAACATTTACCTCCAATGTCAGCGTCTGCCTGAGAGGAAAAACAAGCCTCTCTTTTTCTTACCCGCGCAGCCATAAAGATGGAAAGCAAAAAGAAAGCCAAAGTAAACATTTTCTTTTCTGTTTGTGTTGTTAGATGTGGGACCCTGAGTGACGCCTCGTTCTCCGTCTGTTCTATAAAAACGAACGCGGAACGCGGCCCCTTGCTGGACGGTACACAATCTGTGCACATTTCGCACAGGACGTAGCCTTTTCCTAAGCTACTACCCTTGTTTCTAGGGACCCAGTTTAAAGAGCAGGAAAGAAGGAAGAGTGCTTGGCTTTGGAAAGGCTGAAACCGAATGGAAAAAGTAGAATTTATCTTTACCTAGGCCCTCCCGTGCCCTTGTACACTGAGCCGCTGTGAATTCGCTGCCGCGGCCCCACCACCAAAGGGCTGTGCGCTGGAGGAGAGTGAAGGTTTCCTGCCATTGCGAGCACAGCTCTCACTTCCTAAGTCGATATGACGGATGCTCACAGGCTTGTGTGGCCCTCCTTTGAGATATGTCATCACCATTTTTAATAACAATCTCAAAGCCCTTTCAAAACATTGTGAACATGCCACAAAGTATTTTTCCCTAAGTTTTTAACATCTGTGATGGTTAGAAGCTGCTTTGTCATTAATTTCCATCAGACGGAGGACGTTTGGCTGAAATGGAAGAAAAGATTTATTAAATTTAGTTTCGGTTCCATTCATGGGACTGAAATATATGTCGGAATATGAAAATGACTAATGTCTCTATGTTAAAGAAATCGATTTCCAGGGTGCCAAGTGGAAAAGTGTAATTGAAATTGACCCATTAAATGATTACATTATTTGTGTACCAAATCTAATATATTTCACAAAACTATAGAGCTGTTTCAGTAACTACCTGCCAAACCGTATATACTGTTCCTAATTAAGTTTTATAAATGTACTTATAAAAGTGTGAGGTTGCAGAATTATCCAAGTAATATGTCTCTACGTTTATGAAACCTGTGCCAGAGCATTAAGACAAGGCAGTGCACTTCCAATCTCATGACTATTTCATGACTAGTGAAAGCTGTAATAAACAAGGTGACAAAATGAGTTTTCAAGGGAAGGTTCCCAGTTAGATGCATGAAATATACTAGTTGGAAATACACTTATTTCTTAACTTCTAGCATTGCCCCTGGCGAATCACATTGCAGTAAGCACTTGACCTTTACAAATGTACTTAAAACTCACTTTCTGAGTGTCCATAATGTGCTAGGCACATGCATTTATTTTCAAATATGCAATTTTCTTTCATCCTGGCAACCACTCAGTAAAATAGGTCTCATTTCTATTTGCTGGTAAAAGATCATGGGCAACTCGATTAAGATACAAAATATTTAATTTTATGGAAGCTTTCATTTCTTCCCCTTCATTTTTAGGGGAAAATGTTTCTGAAGGGAAGGAACTTATTCATCTTTGTATTGAAGGAAGGAAAGAAAAATATGCTGTTTTCCAAGTGATTTAAAGGTCCACCCTCCCGTTTGGTTTTGTTTACAGTTCATTTTCATTCAAAAAAATCATCAAAAGATTCTAAGGTATTGTGGATTTTTTTCAATTTATCGAATAGAAGTGTATATTTTTCAGTTTTATTGACAATAATCGGCATACATCACTGTATATATTTAAGGTGTACAACATGATTGTTCAAATCACATATATGGTGAAATGATTACCACAGCATGTTCAGCTAACATCCATCTTCTCACACAGATACAATAGAAGAATAAAAAACTTCTCCTTGTGATGAAAATGCTTAGGATTTACTCTCTTAACCACTTTCCTATATATCACACTTCAGTGTTAGCTATAATCATGTTGTACATTATATCCCCTGTGCTTATTTATCTTATAACTGGAATTTTGTACCTTTTGACCACCATCCTCTATTCCCCTTTCCCCCCACCCTTTGTCTATAATTTCTTTTTCTATGATTTTTTTCCCCTGAAGAGGACATATTATAGGATTCTCTTTGGAAGAAAATATGCTCTCTTTTATACAAGAAGACGATGCTATTGGTCAATTTTATTTTTTTAACTGTTGAATACAAAATAGGGATGCAGACTTATTTTAAGCACATATAGAGGTGAAGAAGCCAATGTTCTCAAATAATTCTGGAAAACTGTGAGGCAAGCTATTGTCTCCCTCCTTATTGTGCTTTTTCTCTCTCTCTGGTCCAGAGTGTTTTTCCTTGGACTATCTTTCATGGTGAGAATAAAATATTTCTTGCTAATCCCTGGGACAGGTCTAAGAATGATCCTTTAATTTCATGAAGAAAAATAGGTAGGCACCTGCTCCAGAAACTGGTCTCTCCTGCTATGGTAACATAGACACTTAAAGACTGATCTGGCTGTAGAGCAGTGTCTACAAAACAAAGATAAAGGCGCCAAGCATGTCAGGAAAGCATTGGCTTCCACAAGGTCAAATGGCTGTGTTATGTGGGGAAATTTACAGCAGAGACTTCAGGGGCGGGGGACATGTTGAAATCCAAGAGGACAGATGGTGCATTGAGATGTCCTTGGCTGCAGTTTGTAAGTCCATGACTCCAGTAACTGGGCCAGAGTCTAGTCCTGAGCTGTGGAATATGACAAGTGTAGGTCCCAGATCTAGAGTCACTGGGAAGTCTACCAAGAGAGGAAATTCAACACAGAGCAAAGCCCAGGTATAACTGGGACCATGGTTCGTGCTAAACTGGTTAAAGGGTGATTCGATGACAGTCTTTCCAAAAGCACAGTTAGTTGGTAGCTCCTCATATCCATCTACTCAAAGCAAGCAAGTGTTGGTCCTTAAACAGTGATGGTGTGCAACCTGTAGGTTAGCTTATTAGCTTTCTAATGCTCATATCAAACCACCCCAAAACTAAGAGGCTTATGAAAATAAGCCCTTATCATTGCATGTGGGTTTATGGTTCTGTTAATCTAGGCCAGGTTTATCTTATCGCAGCTGAGTTAACTTAAGAGTCTGCAGTGCGTTTACGGGGCTGGTTGGGGGTGGCCAGTCTACAGTGGCCTTCCATGGCTAGGGGGTCACATGTCTTTCCATCCAGCAGGCTTAGCTCAGCCTTATTCTCATGACATTGGAATGCCTTCCAAGAGAACAGGCAGAAACATACAAGGTCTTTTGAGGCTTAAGTTTAGAAGTTTGACTTCATTACTTCTCCCTCATTCTACTGGCCAAAGTCACAAGGACAGCTCAGACTCAGTCGTTGGGAAAATGGACTTTACCTTTTAATAGGAGGAGTTGCAAAGCTGTATTGCAAAAGGGCATGGATGTAGGGGAAGAGTAAAGAATGGAGACCCTTTAGCAATCTACCACACTTGGGGCCCTGAACTTAAATGGCTAGAAAGGAGGAATGCAGAGTCCAGGAGCCAGGCAGGGCCAGGCAGGGCCAGGAAGGGCCAGGTTCTTCTCCATTGCCAGCTATAAGAATTCCTTTCTTTCAGAATGTCCATCATGATTTGTTGATAAGAAGTGGGTATCTAGCTACAGTAATTCTCCTTAGGGAATGAATAACCAGTAGCCTGCTCAATAGGTTAGTACTCCTGTCGCAAATTTTAATTGTAGTACCTTGTATACAGTTTCTTCATTAAGAAAACATGGGTAATTATGGTACATACCTGATGTGAGTCTCATGAGGACTGAGTTAAGAAAAATACTTAGAACAGGATCTTGCACATAATAAGTGATCCACAGATATTAGTTATTGTGTTATTATATCAGTCTCATTATCATTATTATTTGTCCTGTTAACCTACACAGAATAGGTTGATTTCAGGCAATGCAGAATATTGGGGCACAGAGAGCTTTTAAAACGGAAAAAGCCTTCTTTCCTTTCACATAAGAGAGCTTTGAGCAAGACAATGTTGTGGAGTAATTTTTTTCTACTAAGGGTGATAAATTTAGGTCAATAGGCTATGCTTTCCAAGGAGCCCAGCTTGAAAATTACTGCTCGAACAGACCAAGGACCTCAAACTCAAATACCCATGAGGCCTGGCTGGTATCACAAATGAGCAAAGCCAGTAGGTGTAGTTCAGTAGGGAGCCAGGTGCAGTGGTGAGCTGGAGTGGGGTGTCTGCAGAAGAAGGCCACTCTCAGATAGAAAGTGGTGTTGATTGGTGGTGGAGAGAGAAAAGAGGCCTTTTCTTGTGATCACAGCTTTTTTCAGAAGGCAATGAGATTAGTTAGAGGATTAGAAAATAAACATGATTCAAGGAGTGAGATAAGATTATGGGCCCTCTTGAATTTGAGGCTGAAGTCTTAGTAGGATTTAACATGGTGATACTGATTCAATGGCAAAGGTAACTTTTGTCCAATAAGCCCCACTTAATCAAAAAGGAAAAGAAGTAATATAAACAAGTAAATTGCACATTAAAGTATAAGGAATACCATGAAAGTTGGTGCTTGCCACTGAGAAGCTGAAGCCAGAGGAAAGAGCTGTGGGTTTGGGGAACGAGTGTCCTCTGAAGGAATAGAGAGTGAAGAGTGGACAGGTGCAGAGGGCCGGCAGTGTTGGGACTTCTGCATTCTTTACTACAGAGCCCTATCTGATCGCACCACCACAAGCATAAATGTAGTGGAATAGTCATTCTTTGTAGCAATGAATGCCAGCAGTTGTTTTTTCTCAACAGTATCCACCCAATGAAGAGTGCATCTAGGACAGACACAAGTCAGTGTATGTGTATGGGTAGAACTGAACTATTTAATACCACCTACAGATATTCCTGGAAGGTCTGAATAGATATTATTCCCCTTTTGTTGTTACATCTAGATACATTCCTGGATATTCCTCTGTCGGAAAACTTTCTCCTTGAGGTACTTTATTTTCTCCTATAGGTGGTGCCCTTGCGTTCACGTATTCCTTCTCCACTCAGTGGGACTTGGCAGTATGCTTGTGAGAATTCAGCCATGGGAGGTTGTCTCCCCCTCCAAATGCTGAGCTTCTCCCCGTCTATGTCTTCATCAGGCCCGGCCCTTGCAATCTACTGGTCACCTGGAGATTCATAGCAGGGGTTCAACAGCCAAGTTCCAACTCAGTTTCTGGGGTTGGCTGATCCAAAGAATGCAATTATAGAAAGAGGGGCATCTTCTTGGACTGGAAATACTGCCAGAGAGAAGCATCTCTGGCCCGCTGAAGAGCAGGTCAGTGCTTTGTTCTGACTTGGAAGCCAGGGTCAAAGTGAACCTCTACGTCACCGCACAAAGACCCCCTCCGTAGGACCTCTCCTCTGCCACAACTTTGGCTCAGGTTCTCTGGAAAAAAACTTTGAAGGCAGCAGTGCCAGGTGCTGGAAGAACCCTGACGGGTGTTTCTAGACGGAGCCGAGTTCTGTCGTCGGGGAGGATTCCGCTTTGGTATGCCACCATCGCTTTCTTCACAGAATGGTGGGTTGCTACAAGATGATTACAGGTGTATTTCAGCACTAAGATTCAAATCATTGATGTCAGGTGACAGAGAGCCATGATAGATTCTTGAGCAATATAAATTATTGTGAACATATTGTTACTCCCACCAAACAATTTTTAGTACATCAAACCATCATTGCTCTTCTGCATTTTTTTAAATATATTTTATTGATTTTTTTACAGAGAGGAAGGGAGAGGGATAGAGAGTTAGAAACATCGATGAGAGAGAAACATCGATCAGCTGCCTCCTGCACAACCCCTACTGGGGATGCACGCGCAACCAAGGTACATGCCCTTGACCGGAATCGAACCTGGGACCCTTCAGTCCACAGGCCGACGCTCTATCCACTGAGCCAAACCGGTTAGGGTGCTCTTCTGAATTTTTTTCATCATAGTCCCTGCTTTCCCATGGTTTCTACTCTCATGGGGAAAGCAGATCATTATGACCAAAGGGAGGCTGGGAGAAATATAAGGGTCACACACACACACACTAGAAACACTTGATTTATCATATCAGTATATTCTATCTCTCTGGACACATCTAATGTGTATCAGAAGGTTACTTAGTGAGGATAGAAAAAAAAAAGATAAAGATGTAGTGTTAGATAAACTGAATTTTTGAAGAAATTAAGATAAATTCTGCTGCATCTATTTCAGGATAAGAATTATACTGCTCAAGGGACCAGAAATCTGTTGAATCCTTTGATGCTTAACTCCATGCATCCATCGTCATGCTTGCCATGGCCTTGCATCCCATCTGGAGAGAACATGCTAACATCCAAAAACTCCCTTTCTTTTGGACAGTATGTAAGAAGGCACTGCCAAGGTTGGCTCTGTGACTCTCCTTTTGTATGTGTTCTTTGCTGACTGAATCTTTATTAGGAGACATTTTCTTTTTCAGATATTTTTGTTTAGTCAAACAGGACGCAGTCCAGGCTTGCTAACTTGCTTGTCACTTTTTCTTCTTGGAGTGACTCTGCACGTCTCTACTTTGCTCCATTATTGACTTCACTCTTGACTTCTCAATGGGAAATCTTATTTCCCCCTTTTCCTAGTGCACGGGAGGTGAAACCTTATGCATTTCTAACGACTAACAAGAAACACACAGAAACTTTCATTTGAATTCTTGGCATGACTTGTACACAATCTCACATGAAGAAATTAGGAAGTATTTCAACATTATGTTCTAGTTTCATAAAGCTTTATGGGATTTTATTAGAATCATATTCTATGAGCCTCTCCTTTCTCAGTTACGGCAACAATTTTTTAAATTAATAATGACCCCTCCCAACAACTTTATCTATTCAACTTGCTGCCAGTTTGCTCACTGAGGGCATGTGTTGTATTAATTTTATCCCTAGGTCTGTCGGGCATCAAAGTCACTGAGCTCTACGGGTAAAAGCAATATTTTTAAATAATCTAGCCCCAATCCCACTCCTCCCCATCACCCTTCCTCCCACTCCCCATTCTAGCTCTTGGTAAAATGTCATATAAATTTCCCCAGAAGTATGGGGAATCGCTAGATGGCCTTATTTGAAACTATTATTGACTTGTAAAAGATACAATTTTGTAGTTGAATATTTAATGAGAATTATTTGAATGTTTGATGAAGAAAATGTCATAACTTGCCTAAGAAATTGATTCACATTTTTTGCTCCCAACACTCTCCACATCTTGTTTAAATCCAAGTTGACCTTTATCTAGATCTCCTTCCCAACACAGGATTGAGTTGCCATCAGCGCTGCACAATTTCACTTTGGTAGAAGTCACACGCTTTCCTGAATGTACCCAGATGATGGTTTGCTATTTTTGTAAAAGAACGATGCCATTTCGCCAAGAGTCTCCTGTCTTGCAGGAACTGGCTGCCAGTGCTATTTTCTTGAGCTGCAAATAGGGCAACAGCTGTCCCTTTTATACCAGACTGTGGATATGAGATTGCCAGAGAGGCATTGTTCTAGAAACGGAGACACTGGCATAATCAGCTCAGCCATCCAGGTGGAGTTAAGTGTTTTTTATCTCTTGAAATAGCAGGACAAAAATAGGTATTATTTAACTTTGTGTAACGCGGGTTAAGCCTTTGTAGTTCACTAGTCTGAATTCTAGTTAGAACAATGTGCAATGGCAATGTTGTGTAGGGAAATAAATTCTGGATTAAAAATAAAGATTTGGTCCTTTGAAATTCAGTCATTGCTCAGCCTTTCTAGAATATATATAGTAATTTGCTTTCTGTGAATTTGGTTTTACCACATAGAAAAATTAAGCGATTATACAAAATGATATGTAAGGTCTTTTGGTTCGAAGGCTATCTGTGAACATGTGCCTCTCATTTGGAAGAGGGA
Source organism: Myotis nattereri (assembly GCF_964212035.1). NCBI lineage: Eukaryota > Metazoa > Chordata > Mammalia > Chiroptera > Vespertilionidae > Myotis > Myotis nattereri. The sequence continues at coordinate 15,179,320 of NC_138092.1, forward strand.
CATTTTTGGAGGTGGTGATTGGTTGGCTTTCTGGCGTTATGAAATTTCCAGAGTAAGTTTTTGCTAGGCTAGTACATCTACCTTCTAAATTTCCAGGTCTAATTTATGAGATGGGAAGATAAAATATTACTAGAGGTGTTTTGTTTTTTTTAATCATATTTTACCTTTTGTTCATTCAGGCCCCCCCCCCCCATTTTATTTGGACAACAATTATAAGCTCAGTGTGGGGAATAGTCTTTCAAAAGAGGCATCTGTCTTTGCTCTGGTGCCTTTATATTCATTCTCATTCTCTCTCTCTCTCTCTCTCTCTCTCTCTCTCTCTCTCTCTCTCTCCCCCCCCCCTCCCTCCCTCCGCCTCTTTCTCTTCATTCTCTCTGTTTCTTTCGCTCTCTCACCTCACTTCACTCTGTATTCAATAGTTTAGCAATTTGGAGAAATGAATCTTCAGAGTCCTAACCAACACGTCTATAATTTAACTATCTAGAGTTCTAGACAGTCATTGGAGGTTATTTAGTGATTCACAATTCGTGAACTCTCTATGGAAATAAAATTAAGTGCATGTCTTCCACAATGGAAGGGATCCCTCCTATTTCTTTGAGTGAGCACCGAACTCAACTGGGCTCCCCTGCCTTGCTTACAGAGAGTTTCTGCCTAAAAATGGTGCCTTTCCCACCTTTCCTAAGCCACGTACAAGAGTCAAGGTCAGAGTCTGTCTCCGCGCCCACGAATGTCCTTTCAGTTACTTGAATTCTGTTTTACGTGCAACAGCATAAATCATTTGTTTATTCTGCATGAGCGAGGAAAGGAGAAAGTGTGGAATTAAAAAAAAATCCTTTTTAAAAACCCAGGGGATGTGGTTTTTCATTAGATTATGTGCGATTTTTGCTTACTCAAGCCAAAGGAATATGAAAAATAATAATTAGCTCATCGCGAGGCTACTTGAGGGCATTTTGAAGAGTTAAACCGTGGTATTATTTACAGACAAAAAAAGGTAATATTTTCTGTGTTTTCTCGCCTCAATTTGTCTTGTTGCTTTAACACATTGCATGTTATAATGTAATCTATGAGATAGAAACAATACCAGGAGTCCTAATTAAATTAAAAGTAATTACCAGTTGTACAGATAGGGCTTTCAATTGAGCAGCAGGAAGTTGATATTTTGTCATCCCCAGTTTATCTCCATGCACCGAGCACGGTTCTTTGTACCAGTTATTAATGGCATTTTCTCGACGGTCATGAAGAGTGTGGGAAATATGGAACGAGGAAGAGAACAAAAGGAAGGGAGGAATTAGAGGAGGCTCGGAGGAAGACAGAGACAGACGGGAAGCTTTCTGATGCTGTTCCTCAACCAGGATCCAGGGGAATGTTTCGTGCATCGAGGGACCCATGGCCAGCCCTCACTCACCTGTGAAAGAAATATTTGCCCAGCCCGTAGTCATACCCGAGCCTAATTTTTCCTGACCACAAACAGAATTTAAAAAAGAGAGCCTCACACGTTCTGTGCTCAAGGTTTGGTTTATGATGTGACAGATTTTCCATTTTCAGAAAGAAAAAAAATTCGTTCCAGCCCCCAACAGGAATTTAATTTGAGAGAGGGAGGGAAATGGCGATATGTAAAGATTTCCTACTGTCCAATTTCTTATTCTGCTTTTCAGCTGGGCATCTTTTAACAATGGGAAGCAGTGCCATTCTCCCAACAGGAAACACAGTGCAGGCTTTTAAAGAGCATTTGCAGGGTGATGTCCGTTTGATTGACCGTTATCTTCCTGGCATGCTGCTGCTACAAATATGAGCAATTATTGAGAAAGCAGTCAAATTAAATTTTCATAACTATAAAACTGCATTTTACCTTAGGGGCACAGCTTCCTTCCTATTTCTACAATCTATTTTCTATGCTTTATATTCAATCTAAACAAATGAATGTTTACTAACATCACTGTTTTAATATAGTATGCCAGTCTGTCTGTGCCCTCTCTCCCAACAACTTTTTAAACCTTTCTATGAATGTGCTGAAAGAGATTTCAACTTTTTAAATATATAATGGGTCATTTTGGATAACCTATTCTTAATGGGCTCTTTCTTATTCACCAAAAATATACCTTTGGCTAAACTCAGGTCAGTTCAATAGCTGCCTATATTAATCAAATAAAATTAATAAATGACTTACATGAAATAAGTTTATTTATTTATTGTAGATCATCCTTATCAAGGTATTAAAGCCTTGTTACCTCAATTGGTCCATCCAACATAAGGATGACAAATGCTGTAAGTGGCATGTGGGAGACTGTGTTCCCTCCCCATACCCGTGGCTGACATTGCTAAATGATCACAGCACATTCATCACCAAGACCATATATTGGCTCTTGACAGCTATTGAACTGATCTGAGTTTACGCAAAAGGTGATACATATTTTGCTACCTCTGTTGTAAATGGTTTTATCTTTGTGCTCTTCCTGTCCTATATGGAATCTTCCCAAACCTCTCCATCTTAAGACACAGTGGGAAGCCCAACCTCACCATGTCTTACTCTTACCTGTATCACCTGGTTCTGCTACTCCCGATTTTACCCATCCTTCAGACCTAGCTCAAATCCTATCCATTTCATGAAGCATGTTTACCCACATTTCTCTGGGTTGCATTGATTTTTCTTCTCTTATGATTATGCTTTTATTTTACTAAAGTCGCCATATGACATGGTACTCTTAGAGCAAAAAAAAATCCTTAGAGATATAATTTAGGCTATCATTTCATTTGTAGAGGTGATGAGTCTCAAAATTCTGTATTTGAGTATATCTCATCTGGATATAAAATTGAGGAGATCAAATAATTAAAATATTTCCCAATTCATCTGTTGCTTGATTTTTGAAAGATGGACTTTTGATATGAGAAAAGGAGAAAATATTTCCAGGAAACAGCCAGGCAAAAAGATAAAGGTAAATTAAAACATCCTGGGAAGAAGTGATAGGCTCTTGGGAGTCTGTTTATCGAGCTGCTGGATGTGACTTGATAGCCCAGTTCCTTGATTTTGCTCATCAATAAATATTAATGGTGAGTTCGTTAAGTTGAAAATTTATGTGTGACTTGACCTTGACTTTGTTGCAGTATTAGCCTGTTTGGCAGGAATATTATCATTTTACTTTAGTTTCAGTTCTCTTTTAAAAAGGAGAGTATTATGCTAATCGAAATAAACCAGTCAGAGAAAGACAAGTATCACATGATCTCACTCATATGTGGAATCTAATGAAAAAATAAACTGATGAACAAAATAGATCCAGAGACATAGAAGCACGGAACAGACTGATGCATCTCAGAGGGAAGGGGTGAGGGCAGGAAGAGATTAACCAAAGAATTCATATGCAAATATGCACAACCCATGGACACAGACAATAGTCAGTAGTGCAGTGAAGGCCTGGGGGAGAGGGACTGCCGGATGGAGGAGGTTAATGGGGAAAGGGAACATCTGTAATACTTTCAACAATAAAGTTTTTTAAAAAATGTCAAGAGCCCGGCTACTGTTGCTCAGTGGTTAGAGTGTTGGCCTACACATGGGAGGGTCAAAGGCATGCACCTGGGTTTTGGGTTTGATTCCTAGCCCTGGTCAGAGCACATGCAGGAGGTAACCAATCAACGTGTCTCTCTCTCATCAATATTTCTCCCCCTCCCTCTCTCTCTCTCTCTCCGCCTCCTCCCTGCCTTCCACTCTCTCTCTAAAATAATAATAATAAAAAAATAAATGAAAAGATATCCTCTGGTGGGATTAACAACAAGGACAACACAAAGGTAAGGAAAGAGGAGCAAACAAATGTCTTTATTATTGGGAGGAAATTAAATGAAATGTTGTTTGGAATATAAAATGAAGAAAATTAGAGAAAGATCATTTAACTACTTATTCTCAGGCATTATGTCCCAACCTGTGCATATATTGCTTTCAAGTAGTTGAAAACTGAAAGGATAAAACATTAAATCTAGGAGCTGCATGATTTACGGTATTGTATTAGAGACTACTCATGCAAAGGAGTGACGTTGTTTTCCTAATCATCATTCACTATGTTCTCATTTTGACAACTTGATAATTTCCTTAATATTTTTCTATCTCAAAATTTTCATTTTCCAAAGTGACTGTCACCCTGCCCACAACGGGAAGGACTTTCTGAAATTTCTGCTAATCTTTCTAATCTTAAACATGTATGCCGACTGAAATGCCTTTAGTGAGAACAAACAAAAGAAAGAAACATAAGAAGCGATTCAAACCCTCCCTGTGGTAGAATTTGGGCACGCGTGGACTTAACAACTGTGTTTCTCAGGGGAATCAGTCCTACAGTTTCAGGCAGTGAATGGCATTTTTGAATACTTTCCAATGGCTGCCCACCTTTCTTGGCCGCATAGAAGTGAGCTAGACGAATAATCAATAGCATTTTTTATCTCTGTGCTGAGCACTACACTAGATGCTTTGGGGAAGTGTGCCAGTAGGTGTATATAGGGAGCTTTGATATGGCTGCATGCTCTATTCTTGCTCTCGACTTATTCTCAAAGGTCTTCTTTCTCAGGAGAACAGCTGGATGGGTTTCCTCTTTCCTCAGCAAAGTGATGCCAAATATTGGTTTCTGAAACTGGCCCCCTGTTTCTCTTAGGAAACACACCTTTGTTTCCTAAGAGACCCAGGCTTCAACCACTCGGAAAGACCACAATACACCTGCTTGCTTCATTGTTGACTTGCCAATTGAAGTTTAGTATGTTCCCGTGTGGTTACCAGTAAATAGAACCACTCTGAGCACTTCTTTTAGCATCATTTTCTTAATTAGACCATTTGGGAAAAGTACTGAATCCTGATTCAGGAGGTAGATTAAACTGTAAAATTGAGATGATTGCTGTTTACTTAAAATTGTTCAGTGATTCATCTTAGTTTCTCACTTTATTTGGTGATTCGTTGGTTTATTGCTTCTATCAGCCATTTATTCAATGAGTGTTTAAATGTCTACTATCATTTAGCAAGTTTTGTGCTAATTGCTAAGGGTACAAGCAATGAAGATGACAGGCAGGTTACCAGAAGCAATGATACTTAAACATGGATGGGTATCTACACAGTAATTTTTTACTTTCAATTACAACGGTATAAGGTTATTTCAATTCATTGAGCATTTATGAAATCGCTCCTCTATGAAGCCATGGACTGCTAGACATAACAGTGAGTGCTGTGAAAGGAATGCACCGTGGTTCTTGCCTTCTGGGCCATTGTTATGTGGTCTCAGATTCAAGCATATTTAAAATTATTCGTAAAACTAGGTAAACACTGTAGTAATAAATGAAGTTCTATGGGGCTGGGGGGAGGGAGAGCAAGAGCAAAAGAGAGAGAAGGAGCACAAGGGAAAGAGAATGAGAGAGAGAGAGAGAGAGAGAGAGAGAGAAAGAGAGAGAGAGAGAGAGAGAGAGAGAGAGAGATGAAAGAGGAGGGGTTAGAGTTAAAACCAACAACAAAATGCACATTGAGAAAAAAGGTGGAGGGAAATGGGGAGAGATGAGAATCCCTTCCTGACAGATTAAAACAAACAAACCAACCACCTACACATTAAGGGAATCAAGTTAAGTAAATTTTCTAACAGTAAGAAAAATTGCTGTAGATAGCAAGTTCAATCTAGAAAGGTACATAAAGGCTGTGTTATGAAGGCATTTAAATAACAAGTAGGTTGGGGGTACAAGAGGAGATAAACCAGGGAACGTACGTGCTTATATGCATAGCCTATGGACAAGGGCAATCGGGTAGTGAAGACCTGTGCGGGCGGACGGAGCTGGGAGAAGGGAGAGGAAAAGGGGGAGGGGGGGTATGAAAGATACTATCTATACCCATACATACTATATGCAGGGTATTACTAGCTGTAATACTATCAACAATAAAAAATACATTAAAAAAAATAAAACAACAGGTTGAGCAGGTGGGGCATTGTGGAGCATGTGAACCAGGCTAACTGAAAGCTTCCCAGCAGGGGAGAAACATTGGTTTGATCTGTTTCAGAAAGTCATGTTGGTGGAGATACTTAAGATGTATTGGAAGGGAAAGAGCCCGGATACCAGTTGGGCAAGAACTTCATTGGTTTGGATGAGAGGTAATAAGAATTCCAACGAGGGCAGAGGAAATGCTCACTGAAAGGAAGAGATAGATAGAAGAAAGCGACTTGAGGCAAAACCAAGGATGGTCTGACCAGTGAGATGGTGCTGGTGAGGGAGTGAGTGGTGGGTCTTTGTTATTTGTGAGCAATGTGAGAGGGGAACACGAAGAGGTATTTTCTAATACCTAAATTTTGTGACTGAGTCACAGATTGGATTTTGCAAGTAGTTTTTGATGCCTTTTAAGAGAGCTGTTTTATTGAGTGTTGGAGACAACACCACAATTGTAATAAGCCAATGACAATGTGGAAGAAAAATTTGAATCAGTGAGCAATGTCAACTCAAACTATTAATTATAGAACTAAAAAAAAAAAGTGACCCTCCAAATTATATTTCTTTAAAAACAGATTTCTACTTAGTTGTTTAGTCAGGGCCAAATAAATGTTTCTTTGATGCAAAAAAAAACGAGTATAAAAGCTCTTTCTTATTTTAATAAAAATGACAACAGTCATTAAGTGCTTAGTATGTGCCAGGGACTGTTCTAGGTGAGTTTATATGCACAATGAGAAACCAGATCATACAAATCACACAGGAATTGGTAATTAGCAAACATCGGTAGCAGCTGCATTTTTGTAAAAATTGTAAATATGAAAAAGATTGAATCCTGCTATCAAATTTGTATAAATTTTTGTCCTGTATTTGTTTAGATGCTCACCATGCAGAAATCAGGATGCTGAAACAGGAAATAAAATAAAATATTCTGCAGTTTCTAGCTGGCTACTTGGCTCTTCTGAGCCCTTAGCTTCAAGGATTTTTCAAAATATATTTTTCTGCACCACAGCTCAGAGTTGCTAAATCCAGAAATTGAAACATTCTGAGAACCAAATCATTTCAGGGTGAATCAAAGCTCTTGGAACATTGCCCTAGGATTTTGAAGATAGTGTTTAATAGTAAAAAAAAAAATAGTTCAATATTTTTTAAGGAAATCCCAATTATGAAGGCTGCCCCATTCACAGCCCCAGTGACGCAGGGGGTCTGACACAGGATGTTACTCCTGTGAGGAGCCAGGGCCCCCTGGGTAAAGGAAAAGGTCTCCTGGCCCCTGGCAGCTCCGCCAGTATTTCCACTCATACAGTGACCATTTGTGAGGAAATCTGAGGCTGATGTCTGCTTGTAACTCCACCTTAAAACCTGAAATTAGCTTCCCTCCTTTATTCCATTCTAACCAGCTTCACTTCTGCCTGCCATTTCAATGCCAGCCACTGTGACCGTTCAGAGCAAGGGTTTCTCTCTCTGCTCAAACTTCTTCACTGCCATATCTGTGTTTTTGCTTGTTTGTGCTCTACAGGACTGCTGATGGAACAGGAGGATGGGGAGGGAGAGCGTGGACATAGTTAAACAAGTCTTAAGACCGAGAGGCATTTAACACAGTGGAAAGAGAGTTGGGGAGTGGAAAGAGATAGGAATGTGAAGTTACTGATTTTGTAACTTGGGGCAAGTTACTTAATGCTTTTGTATCTCAGTTTTCTCATCTGTGAAGTGAGGATAATAAAACTTACATCATAGGATATTTGGGGGAATTAGATGAAACAGAGAGAGCACATTGTAAGGGATTAATGCATGGGGACAGATGCTATTATCCTATATAATAAAAGGCTAATATGCAAATTGACCGAACGGCAGAACAACTGGTCGCTATGACGTGCACTGACCACCAGGGGGCAGTCGCTCCATGCAGGCGCTGCCCCCGATGGTCAGTGCACTACCACAGGGGGAGCGCCACTTAGCCAGAAGCCAGGCTCATGGCTGGCGAGCGCAGTGGCCTAAGCCATCAGTTGGGCATTCCCCGAGGGCTCCCGGGCTGCGAGAGGGTGCAGTCTAGGCTGAGGGACCCCCCGCAAGTGCACGAATTCCGTGCACCTGGCCTCTAGTTAGTAATATATACCAAGAAAAGAGAGGAATGAAAACGAAGGTGAAGCAGGAATGAGGGGAGCCACAGGGTGAAGGGCCACCAGCTACAATGCTTGGCAACTCAGAAGATGCTCTTACACCTCCCTGTAAAGTGATGAGGAACTTGACCATCTCTCGATTCCACAGACTTCGCCTCTCATAAGCAGGACTGCAAGGCAGAGTGAACTGTGTTAACCCGGAAGATGCTCTTTCCAAGTTCAACTCGATTTTTAGAGTTAGCCTTTTCCAGAATGCTGTCACCACTGATCTCTTCCAAGAATGTCCTCCTTTTCTATTGAATCAAGGCAATAAATGACGCAACGTCTGGCATGTTCTCAGATTGCTTCCTGGAGGCGTGGCTTCCAAATGAGATGGGGATTTCCTTGAGTGAAGGAAACTCGCCTTATACTTCTTATACATCCACCACAGCACCTTGCATAGCTGAGCACATGGAGAAGCCCTAAGCCAAATACTATAATGAGGACATGAAGATTGTAGCCTGGTTTCTTATGCCATAGAAAACCCATGAGAGAGGGGACATTTCTTTCCTCAATAGGTGGTAAATTTTCTCTCAGAGATAGAAGGGAGATTTACTTCTTCCTTGTTAATTTTCCACATGGTCGCCTCACTTCCCTCTCCATTCATAAAAATTCATACACCTTTGACTTAAGATTATTTAATTTTTCCATTTGAGCCATGAGGATGCTGCTAGCCCAAGGGCTGCAGTGATAGTAATCTGAGTGGGGTTTGGTGCCCAAGATTCAGGACTTCTAGCCCCAGGTTCTCATGGCTCGTCAGCCTTGTTATATTCTCATATTTTACCCCCCATGAAAATCATTCAAGAATTTTACATTTCACAGGGAGAAAATAGTACATGTTTAAGCAGGGATTTCTAATTGAGCTCAAAGTTTGCTAGGGTTCTTTGGAGGAATTTTTGTAAGGCTTAGTGTTTCTTTGTGAAACGGATTTTTTTTTGCTTTTTCATTTCTAAGCTGGAGAGGAGCACAATGCACACATGGGCCTGCATACAGTATGTATGGGTATAAATGTGTATATACACTTACATATAAACATGTGCACACACTCTTCAAATCTCTCCTCTCTGATAGATGATACTGTCATCATTATTCTTTAGAATTGTTTGCCCCAGGTTAATGAAAGGCTGTGTTTGAAAGTAATCAGCGCAAATATTAACATTTAGATCAGAATATATAATGTAAACATCGAAGGAGCTTGGCACAACCCAGAGTGAAAAACAAACAAACAAAAACCACACACACACACACACACACACACACACACACACACAAATAAAAGGGGAAACCTAAGTAAATAATTCTTACAATCTCCAGTCTTGATTATTACCCTCAGATCATCTCTTCATCATCTTGTTCCTCTTTCTTATCTTAGTTATCTGTTGTTATGTAACAAATCATCCCTGATTTTAAAGACGACAAATGTTTATTATCTCACACAGTTTCTGGGGGTCAGCAATCTGAGAGTCTTAGTCTGGTACTCGTGGCTCAGGGGCCATGAGTTAGTGGTTAAGTGGTCAGTGGGGCTGCAGTTATCTGAAGGCTTGACTGGGGTTGGAGGACCTACTGCCAAGCTCACTCTTGTGGCTGTTGGCATGAGGCTTCTGCCTTTCACCATGTGGGCTCCACCATAGGGCTGCTCACAACATGGCTTTCCCCAGAACAAGTGACACACACAAGGAGAGAGAGAGAGAGAGAGAGAGAGAGAGAGAGAGAGAGAGAGAGGGAGAGAGAGAGAGAGGAGAGAACAGAGAAAGAGAAAATGAGTGAGAGAGAAGAGAGAATGAATGAGCTCACAAAAGAGATGGAGGACACAGTATCATTCATATTTCAATATTAGAAAGACAAACCATAGTATCTGATATGTTTTCTTGATCACTTAGACCAGTGGTCAGCAAACTGCGGCTCGCAAGCCTCATGCAGCTCTTTGGCCTCTTGAGTGTGGCTTTTCCACAAAATACCGACTTCTGAGCATGGGCCACAAAGTTTCAATCTCACTGTACGTGCACGCCCACACGTGGTATTTTGTGGAAGAGCCACACTCAAGGGGCCAAAGAGCCGCATGTGGCTCACGAGCCACAGTTTTCCAACCACTGACTTAGACCAACCTTAGTACAATGGGGGAGGAGACTACACAAGGATGTGAACACCAGGAGACAGTAGTCATTGAGAGTCATGTTGGAGGTTGGCTACCACATCTCCTCTCCTCCTTAACTTGCGCCCGCCTTATTTTGAAGCCTCTCTTTGGAATGAATTGTTCCTTGCCAAGTGGTAGCAATTTGCTTCAGTGCTGTTGCTAGACAGCAGAGGGTGCTATTGGTGTGTGTGGGCCTAAGTTGAACTTTGAAGGTAGAGCTATGATGGGGCTGGTAGAGCTCTCATTTGGAAATATAGCCAGATGACATTTTATGTGATTGGTTTTTAAATGTCTGTATTTATTTCTAAAACATAAAACTTCTTTTTCTTCATTCATGAACAGGCAACATCAGGTTTTTCATAAATGCTGCTGCTAATTCCAAACAGTCTCTTTGTAGGTTTGCTCAGTGCATGTTATTTGGCCCTAATAATGGCTGAGAGAGCAGAAGAAAGAGGCACCTGAAACTTACTTTGACATACATTGTGTGCAGGTCATAAGGCAGCGGTTCTCAACCTGTGGGTCGCGACCCCCTTGGCGGTCGAACGACCCTTTCACAGGGGTCGCCTAAGACCATCCTGCATATCAGATATTTACATTACGATTCATAACAGCAGCAACATGACAGTTATGAAGTAGCAACGAAAATAATTTTATGGTTGGGTCACAACATGAGGAACTGTATGTAAAGGGCCAGAAGGTTGAGAACCACTGTCATAAGGGAAGATACTGTCTTTTACTCGATTTGGCTTCTTCATTAAGATTGGTAAGTTTAAGTTCCTTTTTTTGCAGGTTGGCATATTGCAGGACTAGGGACTACTACCAGCTATTTTCATGACTGATACTGAGTTGGTAAAACATGAGATGTTTTCCTCTCCCTTAGAATAGATGGGTGTTCTGTGGGGGCACCAGGAAAGACTGCTATTTCTGTCCTTGACTCTTCGACTCTTCACTTTCTTTCAGAAAGTATACCCATCAGTGGTACAGTTCTTTCTTTTTTTTTTTTTTTTTTACTAATCAAGTGTTTTTAGAGACATGTCTATATGAATAAGTTTCTAGGATTTTTAACGATGTCCAGATGAGACTATTGTCTACTTGGCCTGGTAATTTCTAGGTAAAAGGTACTTCTCTAATCTGAAACACATTGTTCTTCCCTATCTAATTTCACAAAATCTCATTCGGTCACCATTATCCTATTGCAATGCAGTGCAAAGAACATTAGGGGTTTTTGAGGGGTGGGGTGCGGGGGAAAGACCCAGTTTCAAATAACTCTCCTGTGCCTCAGTTTGTTCCTCTGAGAAGCGAGAAGAGTAGTAATGATAAGGATATTAGGGCATTGGGTTAAGAGTTCTGCCTAGATTTTTTCACTTCGTTTTTATAGTAAGCTTTTATCATGTCTTTGTTTACCAATATTTTCTCTATTTTTTAAAAATAAGGCAATTAAATTGAGACACAAAGAATTTAAGTAACTTGTTCAAGGTTATACAGCTGGCAAGTGGCAGAGTTCAGATGCAAACCCAAATGTGTGCAACATGAAAGCCATCCCCTAACCACGCTGCTAGGCAGAACCCATAATAATACCCACATTGCTAGTTTAAGAATTACTTTTGAAAATGAACATCTATTAACCAGCAGAGACTTTTGTACTATTAACATTTTATATAAATGTTAGTTCCCTTTACTTCTCTTATTTGGAGCAATTTAGTGATGAAAGGAAGAACATCTGTTTAGAATGATGACCTCTGCTAAAAGAAGCTGTGTCTTAGTTTTGCATAATGATACCATGATTGTTTTTCTTAGGGAGCAAATTATAAATGTCCATAAAGATGACAAAGGGAACAAATCAAGCACCCCCCAGATTCTTTCTGAGGCTTGAAAATCTGTATGAAAAACATGCACATTAAAGGGAATTTTTCCCTCTCTTAAGTAGTGCCTATTTTAATCATAACCTTTGGAAGAAAATTTAAATGTGAAAAGGTGAAAATTAAAAGAACTATAAATAACAACAAATGACTACCTTGTAAATACAAAGCCACATTCACTCCTGGGGCTGTTATGTCTACAAACTATTTGAACAACAGTTAATAAGCACATTCCCAATGAAAGAAAAAGCTAACTGATGTTTCATCTGAGTGCACCCTTTGTCGAGCGTGTTCGGAAATGGAAGGCTGGGAGATAGGGATTTCTGTGCTTCTTGCTTTAAAATGTGTGCATGCGCCCACCACAGAAAATGAAGGGTTTTCAGGTTTCCCAAATATTCCTTTGCTAATATTCATCTCTGTCAAAAATAATAATGTGCTCTGCCTGGATTAGCTGAAAAATCATCTACCTTTCTTGATGGGTTTTCCTTTTCTCTGGGTCCTCAAGCTGAGATAACCCACGTATGGTTCCCAGGCTGGCATCACCTTGATTCATATGTTGCCATGAGGCTTGTCTTTGGGGGATCAGGGGGATTCTGGCCCTACCGGAATTACATTTCATCCTCTGCATTCATAACTGTTGACCTGGGACACTTGAAAATGTAGGCTCACTGTTTAGAAATGGAACCCCACATTCTTTGGGCCACAGAGAAGGCAACCCAAATACTAAGCTCTACTTTTTAATTTTTTTCTTCAAGTTCCCATTATTCCCTTGAAAAGTTCTCTGTTTTTTTCTTTTGTTATATTTGAGGACAAATATCATTACTTCAGATCATATTTTATGTGAGAATAAATTTATGTTTTTGAATGGTCTGGCACATGAATAAGCTATTAATGTGATTAAAACTAACATAAAAACAATAGAATCAATTTTTACAATTGTTCGGTTTCTGGCTCACTTAGTTTCAAATTCTAGTTCATTAGTTACTGTGTTTGATTATGGTAAGGTATCTAGCTTTACTGTGCCTTATTACCTTCATCTACAGTAGGGGAGGATAATAGTTATTTGATGGAGTTGTTTTGAAAACTAATTGAGATGGTCTATAAGATGTTTAACAAAGAGCCTAGTAGAGTTAAACTTTATGGAATATGCCCCTTAACTGTTTGAATTCACAGTGGCAAGGAAAATCTTCTGGTTTAAGTACTAGAATGTATTACGGTTGTCAGTTATCTAGCCTACAAATACAGGTATCCAGAAGAACCATCTACATCTATAATAATAAAAGCATATGTTAATTAGACCAGATGTCTGGGCTGTGAGGGAAGCCTGGATCCTGGGTGCCAGAGGGAAGCGAGTGCCGGCAGTCAGGGGAAGGAAGGCCTACTCTTGCACGAATTTCATGCATCGGGCCTCTCATAATAAAATAGTCATTTTTGAACATTTGTATCTTAGTCCAAGTTTCAGTTACTATAGGGCCAATATAATGGGGTTTTAAAGATATACATTATCTAAATGAATCCTTCTAATCACCTATCTTTATAGATGAGGACACCAAGACTCGTAGACAGTGAGGCTTGCCCATGATCAAATAGTTTGTGGTTAAGAATTTAAAATGAGTGTCTGACTTAAGCCACAATGTTGCACTGCCAACCCACTAGAAAAACTAAAAAAAAAAAAAATAGTCCAGGGTTGCACTAAAATAAAACAATTCAAAATACAGAATTGTAGCTTTTATTTCTAAAATAAATATCAGGCCCTAGCTGGTTTGGCTCAGTGGATAGAGCGTCGGCCTGCAAACCAAAGGTTCCCGGTTTCGATACCAGTCAAGGGCACATGCCCAGGTTGCGGGCTCGATCCCCAGTAGGGCATGTGCAGGAGGCAGCCAATCAATGATTCTCCTCTCTCTCATCATTGATGTTTCTATCTCTCCCTCCCTCTCCATTCCTCTCTGAAATCAATAAAAATATATTAATAAAATAAAATAAATATCAAGGAAACAGTTCAAAGCATACATATTATTTTCATGACCTTTTAACCAGTTCATATGTCCCAAGCATGAGCTTTGCGAAACCTGTGGATCCATGGGGCCTTGTATGTTTTTATTTTGACCATTGCTTTAGTAATAATATGGGTGGAGTTTTTCTGTAAGCATTCCTTATATTTTTTTTGTTTGTGTTAATTACACCATGTACAAAGGAGTCTCACATATGTTTACAAAATAAACCCTTACTATACTTTTGTAATTACAAAGTCTGCTACTAAATTACTGTTTCATGTGTTTGTGTTTCAATTATTAACTGTGGCGGCATAGAACTAAAGCTGAAAACATGTCATTTCTATGATAATAAGTGAACACAATTAGCAGCCTATCTATTCCACACACAAAATATATTCATTTGCATTCTGTCTCCTGGTATTATTTAACTGTATTTAGGCCAAGTCATGTCATTTCTGTTACTTTTTTTTCAATCTAGAAGAACTCTGTCTTATTTCATAAGTTCTTTTGTGATGTCTAAATACACAGAATTGGGTGAGGTGACGATCTACAGACATACACCTCACTCACTCGGTGGGTTATTTTTCTGAATCTTCTAAAGCTCCCATTTCTTCAGATTTGTGTTAATTATTTTAAAACCAATGAGATATATGCACAATATAGCTTTGGCAATAAGTTATGTCGTTTTTTCAGTCGCTTTTTCTAAGTTGTAAGTCAAATCCCCTTTTTACATACTAGCTATGGGTAAATAGGAAAATAGCTATGTTTGTATTTCACTCACATTATATTAACCAGAACTTTTGGAGTCATAAGTAACAAAAACTCAGCTCGAGTAATATGAGCAAAAACATGAATTAACATGGGGAATCTGAAGATCATATATAATTCAAGCAGAAGAATGAGATTGAACCTAAGAAATGAATGGAGGCCGGGTTCCCAAAACCAACTAATGGGGGTTCTCTCTGTGTTCTCCGAGTGTCTGCTGCACTCTGCTTTCTTTCTGCCCACACGCTGCCCTATTCTGCTTCGGTCAACTAGTCAGCCCTCGCTGTGAGGTGGAGTCACCTTATTACAATCTGGCAGCTCCTTTTGCAATCTTTGGCTTGATTGCCCATTTGTGATTATGAAGAGATAGTCTTAAGAATAGGAATTCTGGGCAGGCATCCCAATCCACCCCCCACACACAAGCACAAGTAAGCATGTTCAAATTAATGGTATATTTAAGTGACCAAAAAGGATTTCCAATAACATCTCCTGCTTCTCAGATCACATGAAAATCAAGCCTCCTATAGCGAAAGAAGAAAGGATGATGGTTTTACTAAATACGATGAAATAATAACAATAGCTGTTGTACTGGTGCTAGGCACTGTGTTAGAAGCTTTAAAAGCATGATCAAATTTATTTTCACAACAATACTATAAAGTGAAACTATTATTGCCTCCATATAATAATACCATGATAATGAGCTTGAATACTAGTGTTGTTATTACATGATGAAATGGAGGTTTAGAGGGGGCAAAGCCATCTCGAAATCGCTCGGCCACGACGTGAAAACCTCAGATTCACTCTGTGGGCTCTGGGGCTGTAAAGCTCAAGCTTTTAAACCATCAAGTGCATGTAATTGCACTTGATTTTCACAGTGCGCCCTCTGTTTAGGGCCTCAAGATCAATTCCTAAAAGTTAAGTGTCCAGACCATTTCATTCTCTCCTGTTTTGATGGGTTGAGATAAAATGGGAGATGATAAAATTCTACTAATTACAAGGGCATCATAATTGTGCAGAA
This sequence comes from Myotis nattereri, assembly GCF_964212035.1. Taxonomy (NCBI): domain Eukaryota; kingdom Metazoa; phylum Chordata; class Mammalia; order Chiroptera; family Vespertilionidae; genus Myotis; species Myotis nattereri. The sequence goes on from NC_138092.1 coordinate 15,195,180, forward strand.
ATGATCTCAAAGTGGTTCTTGAGCATTTGTATCTTAGCGCAGGTGTCCACCGACTTTTATCTGCCAAACCCATTCTCCACCTTCCTTGCCTTGTGTATACTTTTCTACTCTTGTTCCTGAGATAGGATTCTGCCTTTGCTCTCCTGCCTTTTTCTTTTCTTTAAATTTGGAAGGCAAACAAATAAAAACAAAACAATGAAACACCCCTACTACCAAACCAAACCCCAAGCCAAACAAACAGATACAAAAAATCCTATATAATAAAAGCCTAATATGCAAATTGACTGAATGGTGGAACAACCGGTTGCTATGATGCTCACTGACCACCAGGGGACAGACGCTCAACGCAGGAGCTGCCTCTAGCCCACAGACCCCAAGCCAGCCAAGGCGGGTGCCAGCGGGCAGCGGGCCACCTTCCCCCCGCCCCCCCCGCCCCCTGCATCACCCCGCCGGTCGCCCCACAGATTGGCCCTGTTTGCCAGCCAGGCCTAGGGACCCTATCCCTGCACGAATTTCGTGCACCGGGCCTCTAGTACTATATAACACCCAAAATGAATCCACATTAGCATTTAGTCCTGTTTGATTCAGAACATCTTTAAGAATGAAAATATTAGAGGCAATATTGAGGTCCTTAACACTCCTCTCCTAAAGTCCCTCCCCTTCTCCTCACCAGAGGGCCATGTATCTTCAGACCACAGTTACCTTTTGCCACAAATATATTCCATTGAGCTGTTTGTGTCAATATCTTAAAATGTACGTAATCAGTATTATAGCATACATAATGCTATGCTGTTTTTTCCCCTACTCAATATTATGGGCTTGAGGACCCTGTTGATTAATGACCATTATCTTCTCATTGAATAATATTCTAACACATGAGTATTACATGATTTAATTACTAGTTAACCCTTGAATGGACAACTAAGCTGTTTCCAAGTTTTTACTATTTAAAACAATGCCACAATAATATCCTTGTGCCTTTTATACAAATATTTGAGAGTTTCCATAGATGAGCTTACAGTCCAGTGGGGAAATATGTCTTGCAATAGTGAGTATTTATAAATGCTATGAATAAAAATAATGGTTACAAGGGGAAAGAGCATAAATATGGGGAGGAAGAAAATTGTTCACATACCTTGGAGAAAGATCCTTCCTGGTAGACAGAACAGCAAATATGAAGGCCCTGAGACAGAAAAAATTTCAATGTATTGATATTTTATACAGAAATCCTGATGAATTCTATTTTTTTCCGATTATTTAACTAGAGTTTTTATTGCATTTCTACATAGGTGATTATGCTATCTAAAAATGATAAAATGTGATCATGTTTATCATTCCCTATGTCACTTTTTTTTTTTCTTATTTATGGAATGAATAAAAACTCCAGTATAATGTTAAGGAAGGGGGAAGAGCACACAGTTTCTTTAAATTTCATAAGAATTTAGCTAAATATTTAGTAAATATCCTTCACAAGATTAAGGATTTTTTTTATTCTACCCTTTCGCAGTTAAAAGAGTTTTAAATTTGGTAATAAGTAGTCCGGCCAGCATGGCTCAGTGGTTGAACATTGACCTATGAACCAGGAAGTCACAGTCAGGGCACATGCCTAGGTTACAGGCTTGATCCCCCATGTGGGGTGTGCAGGAGGCAGCTGATCTATGATTCTCTCTCATCACTGATGTTTCTATTTCTCTCTTCCTGTGAAGGGTCATTGATTCTTAATGGTACTCACACAAGGGAGAATATAAGGTGTAAAAATTTAAATAATTATAATTAAAATAGGGATAAATATTATAGATTATATTTAGTTTTTATTGATTTTAATAATTAGAATAGGGTTTATATACAGATATGTTGTTTATAAAGTATAAATATATAATTGTCCATATTTAAATGAGCAAAAAATCAAAAATAAACACATGGGACTTTGAGCAAGCCAAGTAGTTCTGGAACAAGTGGGGGGGGGGGGGATGAATTAAAATGTTGGACTACAAATGTATAATTTAAAATGCCTTCAACAAAAATAAGGAATTCAGATTATGAATCCGAGTGGAACTATAGGAGGTTGCAACTCATTCCGACATGGAATGGAGGGTGGTGGCATCTTGATCAGTACCTTTCTCCGTATGCTCCTGTAGCATCAGTCCAGGTTAGACGCACAAGGACTCAAGATCCTCACTGTGCTAAAATGATGCACTACTTGTTATTCTCAGTAAGTCACCTTATAATAAATCAAGTGTTTAGAGTCTTTAATAATTATAAGCTCCCAAATTATAAGTGAAGGCGGGCATTTTACTAAGTAGCCTAACAAAAAAAGAAAGCAAAGACTTTCCCCATGAGGACAGTGGCTATGCCATGACCATGAAAAGAGTCTAAATTTAGATAATGTGAACTTTAAACTGATCAGACAGAAACTTAGAAGAATCAGATGGGAACCGAGTGTGTGATTATATCATTCTTTTCTTTTTTGTTTTTTTTTGTTTGTTTTTTTTGTGCTTCAATGTTATTTTGATGCGAGCTCGTCTTACTTGAGAAGTCCTCAGTCTTTCTGTTCTCTTGCAGGAGGAAATAGATGATAAGGAGTCCAGGGAAGTCCTGTCCCTGAGGGTACAATTGATGTGTAACTTGGTAGCATGATAACGTGGGGAATCTGGAAGTTCAGCTTACTATGTTATGTTAGGAGTTTAAGGGTCATGAAATTGGGTGTTCCCTGGAAGTTTGGGCTTTTGTTAGTTCCTCTGACTATGTAACATCCAGTAATAAATGCAGGTTTACAAACATTATGAATTTATCTGGTCTAAGAAAACATCTAGTGTTTGAATTTTCCCTGCAATATTCCTACCAAGTGGAAAACCATCAAGCTTTGTCTTTATGCTACTCATGATGTTCCCAGTTCTCTTGGCTTCCTGATCCCTGATAGCATCTCCCCATTGTTTCTAGTTTTGTTTCTTGCATCATCAAAACAAACCTAATGTGTTCTCTTCTCTGCCTAGAATGCTTTTTCTCCTCCTTTACCAGACACAACCATACCAATATTTTAAAAATAAAATAAAACTTTATCTTTTCTAGTAGTATTTTACAAGGTTTTCTTTGTTATTATGCCATTTTAAAAATTCCTTCTCTGGGGAAAATAATTGTTCTCTTCCTTGTAATATAGAGAATTGTGAAGCATCTGTATAGAAGTTGGTTGTATAAACATTGATTTCTCTGTCATTAATCGAAGTTTTAAGTTACTTAATGATGCCAAATCATAGTCACTTTGTACTTTCCAGCACAGTATCTTGATTAAACAGTAAATATAAACACAATATTTTGAAATTAATTTATTTGAAAAAATTCCCAGTTCTGTGGCCATTTTTATGGTGATGGCCTTCTCATTGAAAAATACAAAACAAACAAAATTTCATATTCTTGCCATAAAAAGGGCCTGCAGAATTTTAAAGTTTTATTTCATTATGCATCAGCTTTTAAGGGGAAAAACCAAGCTGCCACCAGCTGCAATGAACCATTCTTGAGCAGGGATAAGAGAAGAACCTTAGACAAGTTAAATAGCTTATCTTCATTTCCCTAGTCTCATGTAAAAAATGAAAATACTAATAATATTTCTCTCTATATGTTATAGGGCATATACTAAAGCATTTGCTAAATGCCTAGCACCTACAAAATGCTCAATAACTGTCAGCTCTCATTATGATCATCATTATTATTAATAAGAAACTCAGTGATTTATTAGGTGCATATAAAGCAACAAACATAATTACAAATTAGTGTTTGTAAATATTTGCTATACATAGGGACCAGGAACCAATTTCTGCTTGCCTTTTTTTTCCCCTTCTTCCATTTATCAGTCAAGAATATTGGATAAAGTGAAAAATAACAAAGCTTTAAGAAATAGCTTTATAAATTCCTCCTTGTGCATGTGTCCATCTTTGCATGCTGTTCCCTTTAGATTGCAAGGACCTGTAGGCCAGTCTGAATTTAACCCAGTGTTTAATATACGCAGCTATTTATTCAATTCTTAAAACTTCACTCTTGAATAAGCTGCCTCAGAACTAAGAAGATCAGCCATCCCATTTTTTTAGGGATTATTTTTTTTAGTACATTTGATGGGTGGCCTGTGAAATCCCAATAGTACGACAAATTAACCCATCCCCCCCACTTTTTTTTTTTTTTCATTTTGCAAATATGCTGACTCTCCTGTAGCAGGCTTGTCATCCCAGGGTCCAGGCCGTAACTCCTCAATTGATACTTTAGCATTTTTTAAGCACAGCTCTGCCTAGACACTCAGAATGTGCAAGTTCTGGAATCAGTGAACGAATGAATATTCAGCATTTACTTTGGACAAGGCCCAGAGCTAGACATGTTCAAATCTAGTATTTCAGTTGGTTTTCAAACGGCCACAATGAAGCAAATGACGATCCCCATTTTACAGATGAGAAGGCAGGCTCAGGATGGTTAAGTGACTTACCTAAGCATGTTCCGAGCGAAGGGGGCAACATGGTGAGACGTAAATTTGGAATCCTTGGAGCCTGGGCTGTTGGGAAGAGAGCAAAGTGGAGGAGGTTCAGCAAACTAGGCTCTGGAAAGCTAGGCAAAGACCGAAGACAGAGCACTGTTTTGCCACGATACAGGATTTGACCTTTATCCTAGAGAGCACGGTTCTCAAATTTAAGGTTCATGGGCAGCATCTGGTCTGACCATTAAAAATGCAAATTATTGCCCTCCCCCCCCCCCCGGCCCCCCCCCAGGTGGGGCTGGAACCTACGTTTTCATAAGCAGATTAAGTTATTCTGTTGGTCTGCCATGAACTTTGAGAACATTCCTGTAGGCAATGGGGAACTTTTGAAAGGATTTTTTTTTGCAGGTGAGTTCATTGTTCTTGGATAATGAAGAGGATGGGCCACAGGGATGGATATTAAATTAGAGGCAAGGAAATATTTAGAACATTGCTTTTCAAACTCATCTGCATAAAGCAATAACCTGGAAAGCTTAAAAAAAATACTTGTGCTTGGATCCCATCCCCAGAGATTTGGAGTTAATCAGCCTAGGCAGCGGTTCTCAACCTGTGGGTCTCGACCCCTTTGGCGGTCGAAGGACCCTTTCACAGGGGTCGCCTCAGACCATCCTGCATATCAGATATTTACATGACAATTCATAACAGTAGCAACATTACAGTTATGAAGTAGCAACGAAAATAATTTTATGGTTGGGTCACAACATGAGGAACTGTATTTAAAGGGCCAGAAGGTTGAGAACCACTGGGCCCTAGAATGTGGCGTGGGCATTGGAAAATTTGCAGTTCGTAAGTTCACTTTCATATGCAGCAACTTCTGAAAGCCACCCATTTAGGACACTATTGCAACAGTCCATTTGGGAAACATTGCAGCCCTGATTTTTTTTTTATTACTATTATTCCTCACCCGAGGATATCTTTCCATTGATTTTTAGAGAGAGTGAGAGAGGGAAAGACAGAGAGAAATATCAATGTGAGAGAAACACATCCATTGGTTGCCTCCTGCACGAGCCCCGACAAGGGCCCAGGCCGGGGAGGAGCCTGCAACCAGGTATGCGCCATTAACCGGAATTCAACCCAGGACTCTTCGAACCCCAGGCAGTTGCTCTATCCATTGAACCAAACCGGCTAGGGCTGTAGCCTGAATTAATGCAGAATTGACAGGACCACTGAAGGGAGTTATATGCACTCCCAGATTAGGCATATGCTATCCCATTGTTGATTACAAAACTTTTCAGCCTGGATTTTATTCATATGCAACTGTACAAAGTCCAGTTCTAAAAGCAAAGAAAAAACTTCCCACCTTGACCCACATGACACTGCTGAGAAGTAGATGTCTAGTACATAATATTATTTTGTGGTTGTTGTTTTTCATTGTTCTTTCACTTGCTGTTTCACAAATCCCCCACTTTGCAGGAATACAGGTGGGAACATTCTGTATGGCTTCCTTTGCGTGCTCTTCCTGGGGAATATATCCTGTTGTAATAGAAGAGGTTTTATAGGCTTTCATTCTGAAGCTTATATCCTCTCCATTCTTAAGAAGGAAAATATTGTCTCCCGATCTGAGTGAGGCCTGAAAGACTTTTCTTCCTTACTTTCCTTTATGGTTGCTACTGTTTTTCCTCTTAAGTGGCTTTTTGGAATTTTCTAACCACCCCCAGGATGACTTAAGCTTAGCAGCTGGCTTATGCTGTACAAACACACTTTGTGGGTTAAATGTTACTCCCTGTAAAAACCACAGAGCAAAGAAATGGCAAGAATTAAAAAAGAATAAATAAAGAACAATAAAGTCTTTAAAACACATTGGAGGAATTAGAAAAATCATCAGTGCCAATATAGTATTATACTGCATATAAACGTGTTCATTTTACAGATTATAAAATTGAGGTTCAGAAAAGAGAAAAGGAATGGAATTAACATGTCGTAATTGGCTGGTCTGACATTCTGCTAAGTATTTAATCTATTCCATTTCTCTACAAGACTGTCTGAACTAGGTATTGTCAGCCCTGTTTTATGGATGTGGAAATTGTCTATCAGAAAGGCGAACTACTTTGTCCAAGTTCAAACAGCCAGAAGCGGTGAAAATGGCATTCAGATGGCTTTGAAGCCAATGCTGTTGGGGTTTTTTGTTGTTGTTAATTCTCACCTGAGGATATTTTTCCATGGATTTTTAGGGAAAGTAGAGGAGAGAGGGAATGACAGAGAGAAACACTGACGGAGAGAAACACATCGATTGGTTGCCTCCTACAGGAGCCCTGATCAGGGAGGAGCCTGCAACCAAGGTATGTGCCCTTGACTGGGATCAAACCCCGGACCCTTTAGGTCGCAGGCCAGTGCTCTATCTACTGAGCCAAACCGGCTAAGGCATTGGTTTGGTTTGGTTTTGCACCTCTTACAGTTGACCATAATAAGTGGAAGTTCAGTGGCCTTGTGACTTCATATCCAGGAGTTTTGCTTGTTAACATCATAAGTCACTTGTATTATTTTGGGGTATCAGAATCGATTCAGCCTGCATCTAGACATCACATTTGATCCAAGGTTAAGAAAATGCTGCTGTCTCCAGGGGGATGGGAGCATGAGTGTGCGGGGCGGGGGGGGGGGGGGTTGGGGGTTAAGGGGGGGGATGAGGACACATTTGTAAAACCTTAACTAATAATAATAATAATAAAAAGAAAATGCTGCTGTCTCTATAGTCTTAGAGCATATTCTCACTACAGGTTTCAAGCTGAGAGCTCCAGTTCTTGGGCTAACCCAAATGAATTAACGTAAGGCATAGAATTGTAGTTACCGTGTATAAAGTGCTTACTATGTACCTACAGTCCTTTACACATATTAACTCTTAAATTCCCTTCACTACCGTGTATAAAGTGCTTACTATGTACCTACAGTCCTTTACACATATTAACTCTTAAATTCCCTTCACAATCACCTGAATAGATGCTATCATCAGTCACACCTTAGAGAACAAGAAACTGGAAAAAGAAAGAGGGGGAATAACCTGCCCAAAGTCCCAGAGATGGAGGCCAAGTCCATGTCCCTAAGGACTTGGCCATGCTGCCTCTATGCATGGCTTTCACCAGCTCTCCTCCCTCAGCCGTCACCCTCACCCTTCCCAATGCTGCCCAGCAGACCGACCTGCACATCACAGCTACCCACTGCTCACTCTGGGTTTTGATTGTACTTGTCTTACAGAAATTCCTTCCTGGGGATTTCTAAAATAATTCTTTTTCTTTCCCTTTAAGAACAGCCCTGTGGCCCTAACTGGCTTGGCTCAATGGATAGAGCGTAGGCCTGCGGACTGCAGGGTCACAGGGTTTGATTCCGGTCAAGGGCGTATGCCTGGTTTGCAGGCTCAATCCCTAGTAGGAGGCGTGCAGGAGGCAGCCAATCAATGATTCTCTCTCATCATTGATGTTTCTATCTCTCTCTCCCTCTCCCTTCCCCTCTGAAATCAATAAAAATATTTTTAAAAATTTTTTTAAAAAAAGAACAGCCCTGTGGTCCAGATCTTGGGGTCATGCTGGCAGGAGTCGTCCACGTTCCACAATTGCTTGAATAGCATGTTACCCTATATCTGCTGTAGAGGATCTATTTAGGCTTCTCTCTCCATGCTTTGGGTTTGTTTTTTGTTTTTTTCTATGACCATAGACCAGCTGTGGGCAAACTACGGCCAGCGAGCCGGATCCGGCCCGTTTGAAATGAATAAAACTAAAAAAAAAAAAAAAAAAAAGACCGTACCCTTTTATGTAATGATGTTTACTTTGAATTTATATTAGTTCACACAAACACTCCATCCATGCTTTTGTTCCGGCCCTCCGGTCCAGTTTAAGAACCCATTGTGGCCCTCGAGTCAAAAAGTTTGCCCACCCCTGGGCTAGACTATAGTCTCCAAAGAAAATTTTTTCTTTATTTTACCTGACTGAGCATTCTTTTATTTTTTAATGTAATTTTATTTATTTATTATTTTTTCCAGTCACATCCAAGAATTTTATTGGGCAGAGTTCTGGGCCTCGCAGGCCCAGCTCATGGCCCCGCAGCCAGGGCTGGAGGATAGTGGTTCCATACAAAAAAACTCAGGGCACACGGTAACCCCACAAAGAGACACACTAAAGATTACTGTAGCTGGGAGACAGACCTGCGAACAGGTCAAATCTTCATAAATAAACATCCAGTGAAAATGACAACCCGAATTCATCCTTGTACACAGAGCACTCCAGGGCAGGTAAGAGGGTGAGGGTGGCCAGAAGTCACCATCCTCACTGGTGACTGATGATGAGTGGGCCCAGATGTCCATGGCACAGGGTGGGTGGGGGTCACAGATGATGGACACTAAGATACTGCCCACTTACAAGACCAACTACTTGGAGGGGTGGGGGGAGCAGTTGCCCAGCTGCATATAGGTCAGGTTGTCCATTCTGAAATGAGGAGGGAGGGAGTGGTCTTTCCATCATATTCTGTGGCTGTGTGCTTAGACAGGGCTGCTTTGTGGAGAGGCTACTATATTTTGCATTGCTGCGCATTCTTTTCATGGTAGACATTTACCTGATCTATTTTAAAGAAATGGCAAGCCCTTTACCTAATCTGTTATTAGATTTATTTGCTATCTGAGCCTCAATTGATCAAGATTTATTTATTTGTTTATTCCTCTATTTTTATCGACAGCAGAATGTATACTCATGTTTCTGGCAGTATCCGTAATATATAAACCCAAGGGGTTATGAAGATTAGTTTCTGAATTTGCAATTATTCCCTGTGAAGGTTTATTACAGCCATTGAGATCATGAAAATAAAATGTCAACTCTTTTCTTATTTTAATGAATAGAATTCCTTTCCTTTTCATGGATAAAATAGCAGTTCCATAACTTTAGAGAGATAGTTGAGGTGTTTTTTTTCCCCCCTAAATAGGTATTTTCAGAGGGATGATCTATGGCTTGTCAGCTTACAGCACAGCTGATGTAAAAAGTTTGCGATGGCAACCCTAAATGTTTTATCACCTGTCAGAAATTTCACTGATAATAAAAAGTAACATCCTTTAAATTAATTAGACATGATTAGGACTTTAAGCCCAGAGGCCACTTCATTATGCAAAAATTATAACAGTTAGCTATTTAAATTACCATTAAATTGATTCTTATGTTAATTGATATCTCACTTATAACCCTAGATTTTAATTTATATAAGATCTTTGGAAATAATAATAAGCTATAATAAAATGTTACTTGGGATAAATCCTTTTATGAAAAAATACTCTGAAAAATTGATTATATTCGATCCTCGGTAGAATTTCTCTATTAGAATCAAGCTAAATTGTCATAAAATGGCAAGACTTAGATTCATCTCTTGTGCACATGCAGCCCTCACAAAAAACAATAGAGGTGGCCCATGTTCAGGAGGGTAATTTCCCCCCCAGTGACTACTGTCCTACCTTCTCGTCTGACACAGGAAATAGAGTTTAATTTAACAATTTGAGATGGAGCGTGTGCTGTGACACATTTTGGGAGAAGGTACACAGTCCCCTCTGAAGATGGGAAGCGATCTGTATTTCAGAGAGGAACCGACACCGTGGATTAGAATAAACGTGAGTTCCACCTCACAGGGTTTCAACAAGCAAGTGCTGCCGCAGTGCATTTTTGAAGCTAACACTCTAGTTGTAGGAACCTTGGAATTGATTGTTCTTTAGGGAAAAATTCAGATGAACTCTCTTTCAAGAGTCAAGTCTGTACTAATTAAAATCCCTTTATATTTTTATTTCTAAACTTCTTGCTAGATTGCAAGTTTCGCCCATGTAGAGAAGAGAGTTTATCATGACCATGTGGGCCTAATCCCGGGGCGAGGTTTTCAATTGCTTCAGGATTTTCCAAGGTCTTGTGGATTTTGGCAGTGACCGTGTTTAAGTTGTAAACTGCAACTACAACATTACAAATTACAAGAAACTGTATTTGTAGGCATGGAACCAGTATTGGGTTTTTAGGAAAATTGTTAGCTGTGGAAAAGTAAATTTACATAGTGCAGGCTGACCTCCCTTGCTATCATTGCTTTTCCTTCTTCACAGTTAAGATCCTCAGTCATAATTTAGTGGTTTTGATTTCTGCTTTTCTTTCTTTCTTTCCTTTTTTCTTTTTTTTTTGCCACATCCTGGGCACTGAGTAGAGATCTGAGAGTTGAGCAAGGTCTGTGCCCACTAATGGGAAGCAAGTGCCATCTGAGAGGAGAGGCAGAGTTGGGGGTGGGGCTGGGAGTTCATGAAGAAGGAATACAACTGTATCTCAAAAGCTCCAGAAGTCATAATCCAAGGAAGATGCTGAGAGGGTGTGTTAGCATCGGCCCACCGTTCCCTCCTCTGCTTTGCAATGCTTATTCATACGTTGTTTCTGCAGACTTGGTTTCTGCTCTCCCAGTGGTTGCCGTCTCAGGCACTCCCAACAGGGGGCGCTAAGGCGGAGGAAGGACTCCCATTTCTGTTGCTCCCTGGTCTTGTCCGCATCACCCTAGTGGTGCTGCTTCTCCCCAGCGGCTGTAGCTCGCTCTGGCAGCAGCTGCTGATTCACTATTCAGTTTTCTCAACACTCACAGATCAGCCCCATCACACCTCCTAGAGCAGTGGTTCTCAACCTTCCTAGTGGCGACCCTTTAATACAGTTCCTCATGTGGTGGTGACCCCCAACCATAAAATTATTTTCGTTGCTACTTCATAACTGTAATGTTGCTACTGTTATGAATCGTCATGTGAATATCTGAGATGCAGGATGTATTTTCATTGTTACAAATGGAACATAATTAAAGCATCGTGATTCATCAAAAAACAATATGTAATTATCTATGTGTTTTCCGATGGTCTTAGGCGACCCCTGTGAAAGGGTCCTTCGACCCCCAAAGGGGTCGCGACCCACAGGTTGAGAACCACTGGCCTAGAGCCACCAGCGCTGGTTGCCCAGGGCTATACATCTTCTTCGAGGCCTCATCCCAGAGCCACAGGATTCCTCCTGTGACTCGGAGGTTCCGGCATTGTGTTAATCAGTATGGTAGCCACGACACCTGGATAGTGAAAATTATAAAAATGAAATAAAACGTTAACATTCTAGTTTCTCAGGCACATCTCAAGAGTTCAAGAGTCGCGCGTGAGAGCATGAACCACTTCCATCACTGCAGAAAGCTCTGCCCGACAGCAGTGCTGCCTACTCCAGTTGAGCACTGCTGACTTCTCAGAGGGCTGAATTTTTGTTGGGTGGGGTTTCTCCTCCAAATGTTGATCACCTCAACCTCTTCCCTTGGTCCCTCCTTTCATAAAGGTGGTAGCTCCCTTTCCTATAGCTGCTATCTCCATGCTGCCTTATTTCCTTTAGTGCTTTCTTGGTTTTTAATACCTAGACAACGATTCTTTATATCAAATTCTCTCTATTAAAATCAGAGCCAGCTAGGTACCTTGGGAATTGGTGTAAAAAATAAAAGGCAGATCTTTTTGTTCAAAAATCTTTTTGTCATGGTGTTTTAAATGTTCTGTTTCATGTCATTCTAAGTGAAAATAAAATTAAAATTTTAAAACATTAGTATAGATTTTTACCGTATATCTTTAGAGTGTAAAATGCCAGTTTTAACTGCAAATAGCAGACCATTCATTCCAATGTCAAATCGCCAACATTACACAACGTGTATTTTGTGGCTCATTTCTGGAGGGTTCCTCATGCTGGCCAGAAGGAACAAATGCAAGTGAGACATAAGACGGCTGGAAGGTGGAAGAGAGGCTATCTCTAGGCAGAAAGGTGAGTAAGGGGGCGGTGGGGGTGGGCGGCGCTCAGTCATGGGGATAGTCACGGGGTGAGTGTGGATTCTCATAGGACCTGCCTCATCATACAGAGGTCTGGGCCTGACAGCTGCTGGGTTTCCCCTCTCACTGCCTGCTGAGCTGACGTGGTACACCCTGGCCAGATGTGAAGTCTGGGGAAATCAAGCCAGGTGACACTCTTTCTCCTGGGCCTACCACCCAACCTACAGCAGGTCAGTGGCCCTCAAGGATCTTTAAACCTCAGCACCGGGACACACTTGGTATCGAGATAGTGGTGGGTTCATGATTCATTCCATCCATACAGGACTGGCCAACCTAGGGAGGGGGCGGCTGCTACTACGCCCAGCTCCACGAGTCTGTGAGATGAGTTTGGGACACATGCATCCAACCCTGACTTTCCTCCTCCTGTCTCCAGCCCCATGCTGGGGGTGAAGAGAAGCATCAGTGATGGGGTAGGGGAGATGGAGGCCCATCAGGGTCTAGGGCCCCAGAGCTGGGAGGAGTGGGTGGCTGAAAACCCAGTCTAGGGAGGCATCAACAGGAGAGTGCACCTGTGAGCTGAGGCTCTAAGCCCTTGAAACATGCTCTTGTCCCAATGGCCTTCACTCACAAAATACAAATTCAATGGTAAAATTAGTAAGAATTTCAATGCAGCGTCCACAGGATAAATTCCAAGTGTAAACCCTTCTGAGCATGGGCCCTGGGTGTGTACACTGACCACTTCTCTGTGAGGTTGTCCCTGATTAAAATCCCTGTGTGCTTCTACCTCTTGATTGGACCCTGCCTGATACAAAGGGGAAGCCAGATGTTAGGTTAACTCTGGGGGAGAAGAGAATGAGGCGGCAAATTCTGCTCAGGGTTATTCCTCCCCTGCCATTCCCATCTGAACACCGATCAGTCAGCTTCCTTTCCTACTGACATTTATTTCCCAGTTGACTCCAGTGTTCATTGATTTGAACTTTTTTTCTCTTTATTTCTCTTTTTAAAAAGCAGAATGTTATTAAGTTGATTTTCTCCATCACTGTCGTTTTTTTCTCTGCCCCTGGCCCCAACTCTACCTTCTTCAGGTGCCTCTACTTTGTAAAATTATCACCCTTCAAAATTGTCCATACTTTTCTTTAACATACCTCCGTTTTTACTTCTGAAATAGTGTTCTGATAGACCATTTTTTAACACTGCCTTTTTCTCTATGTGGAATCTTTAGATTCTGAGCCTTTACATACAAATTCCCAAGAGCCTCACTCTCCATGAAACTTTCATAAGGGTTTCCAAATTCCTTGGGTGGCAGGTTTGCATGTCTTTGCTATTTTTTTTCTCTGTTATATTAACTTTGGTGTCATCAGAAGCAATTTTTAGGTTAATGCTTCTGTCTAGACTGAGTGCTTAACGTCCTCCCAATTCCCCAGAGGTTATGAGAATCAGCTCCCTGGGCTCCTGTATACCTAATCTGGAAATGGGCCGGAGTTTCTCTCTACTCATTGCGTTTATGGCGGGTCCCTGCAAGCCTGCTGGTAGCTCATACCATTGCTTCCTAGGCCTTCTCAGTCCTTTGATAGTGAGGACAGAACCATAGGTTCAGTATAAGCTTAAATTAACTGAATTTAATCCCTGGAACTTGTGGAGATACAAGAAAAAACAGAGAGGATGTTCCTTCAAACTCTGGACCACGTCTTTGTTCTCAGACAACATATATCCATATTCAGAGTCAACCAGATTTTTACATTTGAGCGATGAGATGCCCAAGTAGAGATGTCTCCCCGACTCCCCCACTTCAATTAGTAAAATCCTGAGCAGATAAACACAGAGGGATATATGAAGTCTGTAGTTCTGTCATCCCAGCAGGGCAATTCCAGATACAGGGACCATGTGCTAAGACCCAATAGCCAAGAGGAGCCAGGGTTCCAGTTCCCAGAAAATGCCAGGAGTAAGAAATTTCAGGAAAGCAAGATTGAGATCATTCATAATTTTATGTGGAGTCATTTTTATATGCACCCATGTGTGCATACATGTACATGTGCATGCATACACACCAGCTGTTTTTCTCTCTTTTTCATCAATTTCATCTTCCATGTCCACAATAAAAAAAAAAAATAAGCTAAGGAAAATGAGAAAATTCTTGTTATTTGATCTAATAAAACTTTGGAACCTACCAAGAAGCCCCATCTCACTAGTTGGAAAGCAGTGATTCATAGGTATACTAGTAAAGTTGGGAACATGACAGCAGAGTTTTGCATTCGAAGAGCTGAGTAACTACAAGGGGATTAAGCGAAGCTAAGCAATTGTCCTTTTCACCTGAACATATGCTGGGACTAAGAAGGGGATCTGGGAAAAGACAGAAGTTCCTACCTGAGGAGGATTTCTTTCCAGATCAGAGCCAAGAAGAACTGACCATATTGGAAAGGGCATTTCTGATGAAGATCAGTCATGTAAATATTGTACAGGTATCTGTGGAAAACGTTTCCTCTCAGCAGGGAAACAATCTGCTTTCCCAGAGACAAAATTGGTCAAATGCATATTTCCAGAAGAGACAGCAGGTTCTCAAACGTCACCACCAATTGTCAAGGTACAAATATAGAGAAAGTGATGTATCTAATTGCTTTGCCCTTATGATGAACATGAGTAAATGCCAAGTAGTATTGAGTGGTTATTTCATGCCTGAATCGATCTCTTAAATCCATTGAAAATGAATGATACAGGGTGGCTTCTCAATAATAAAATTGGATGTTCAGTCGCATGTGTTTTGGTTTATTTTTATTTATAATAATAAAGTCATAGTGGTGTTGTGCCAATTATATGCAGCTCTGAGCTTTAACTGAGGAGCGTTTTGTTTCTATAACTAATCTTACTGCTTTGTTTCTTATTTGAGTTAGGTACATTTTTCTAATTATATTATTTCAGATTATTCAATATAAAGTTTGAACAGATGGACTTAATAGTCTGTTGATGTGTGTTTCAACTCATAAATGTGACTTTCCATATTATGGTTTAATTAGTTTTTGTGGAATATGGGTTTTGTGAATAAAATAAAAATACATAATTTATATATATGAAACCCTAAGCAACCATTACAATCGAACAACCGCAACAACCAGAACGACCGGTCAACAAGTTGCTATGACATGCACTGACCACCAGAGGGCAGACACTCAACACAGGAGCTTCCCCCTGGTGGTCAGTGTGCTCCCACAGCCAGCCTCCCATGGCCCCTCCCCCCGGTTGGCTGTTCCCCTCCCCATAGGCCTCAATTGATGGCCAGGCCAAGGGACCCCACCTATGCATGAATTCATGCGCCAGGCCTCTAAAACATACACACACACACACACACACACACACACACACACACATTCAGTGGGGCCTTGACTTAAGAGTTTAATTCGTTCTGTGATGGAACTCGTAACTCAAATTACTCGTATGTCAAATCAAAAGTGAACAAGTGAGACACGTGATGCTGGGCTGATGTTGTGGCGTTCACTGTGACGTTCGCTGTGCCAACTAGCGGTGGAGTATCTGAAGCTGGCTCATAACCCGAATTTTAGTTCACAACTCAAAGCAAAAAATGAGCCGAGAGACGGCTCATATCTTGAAAAACTCATTAGTCGGGACACTCATAAGTCAAGGCCCCACTGTACATAAATTGTTTATTATTCTAAAGGTAAAATATCGCAAAACTCTTACATCTTCCAGTCAGTAGACACAATTAGTGAGCCATCCTATATAATAAAGAGCTAATATGCTAATTAGACCAAAAGCAGAACGACCATCTGGATGACCTTCTGGATGACCTTTTGGACGAAGCCGGGGCTTCGAGGGCTGAGACAGCCGGAGCTGTGAGGGCCGAGCCCCTTGCACCAATTTCGTGCATCGGGCCTCTAATATTAAATAAAAGTTTTAAAAAAGTATATTTCTTCATCATGCTTAAATATCATCTACTTTTGTACTTAACCTTTCAGTTCTAGGTGGCACTAGGTCAAATACAAGAATGGATTCTACTGGGACTCAGGTTAGATGGCATTTTAAATCAGTGCCTGTATCTATGGTGTAACCCTTGCAAGATGATTTTGGGAGACTTGATATTTCAATTATACAGCTAGAGAGAACAACTAAAAATATTTTTGTTTGCTTTTCTTGCCTGTATTTTTTTAGCTTGTTAAACTAGGGTCTGTTTTTGTCTGGGTTATTTGAAATCCCATCACCATCCAGAGAACTGTGATTTGCAAATTAAAATGGTAACATCAGCAATTTCCCCTGAGAGAGACTCACTGCTACCCTGCCAGAGGCAGTATCCCTAAGTAACCAATAGAAGGTCTCTCTCGGCTGGTGGTGTGCTTATGAGTGTCTGAGCACTGGCAGGCAGGGGCCTGCTGTCCAGAGATGCTAACACAAACGAGACATAATCATGAATTCTTTTAGAGACATGGCCTTACTATTATTACTACTGGAATGTTTGCCAAAGGCAAAAACACAAATACCAAGAAGAAAATATTTCTGATTTCTCCACTATCTGCTTCATTAAGTGATTCTCCAGGCCTCAGCTGAATACATTTCCTCTCTGGGCCCAATCTTGGAATCCTCACTCCTATCACACTAGAAACATTGGCCAAGCAATGACTGTAAAGCCACGGCCGAAGAATATAAGCCAACTGTGTTTTTGTTTGGTTGTATATGTTTTATTGTGTGCTTCAGCTTAAGTGGATGTGAAACCATGAAAGCCAGCGTGTCTTTCATAATCACTCTGCTAGCTTGTGAGAATTCCTAACAGGGACAGAGGGTAGAGGAGTCGAAGAAAATTGTACGTATATGTGTATAAAATAACATGTAAAAAACCCCCAACATCATTCTGAAACCACTACTTATTGAGTTTGCACACTATCGCTTTCATTTGTGGAATTATTTTTGCTGCTGTCTTCCATTATGTATACAATAAACTTCGGTAGAACTATCTGCCAGGTTGTGTGATGACGCGATGTGGAAATATTAGTTAGCCTTTAATGTAAAGTATGAACAGAAAACTATGGGCGCATGGAGTAAGAAGTGATCAGTTTGGTGAAGTGGTTCACCAAGGAGGTCAGATTTAAACCAGATGTTCATGCTAATGATCAGATGGAAACGTATTCCTGGGAGAGTGAGCAACGTGAAAATATCCTGGCCACATGAGGCTAGCCCCCGAATCTAACCACACATTCGAGTGCATGTTCGGTTGTTGGGTGTATGGGAAAGAGTGAAATGTGATTTTTCAAATGACTTCAACATCATATCAGGAGGAAAGGGCAAGCAGTTGGTTCTGTGGATTTTTCGGTAGCTTCAGGGACATAGGAGGGTTTGAATTCCTCTTGCTATATGAACTCAAGTAATTGTTAGGTGTTCACCTTTACTGGATCCAAGGTATTGGTCATTGATACACATTTAATGATTATTAGATTCCAAAAATTTACTCTTGTATATTTTTTCTCACAGGTGTCATGAACATTCTACCATGTTACTAAGGATAAATATGCATCATCATCATTTTTAATAGCTGCATAGGATTCCATGGTGGCTATTATTTTTTTAATCAGTCCACTGCAATTGCTAATGCTTCAGTATTAAATACAATATTGTTTTAGATACATGTGAAAATTGCATTTATGAAAACTCTGATCAATTTAGAATTCCACAAGTTGTGTATGAAATGGGATACCTACCCATTCCCCAACCAACACTGAGTCCACATTTTAAAAGCTCTTTTCAGCATAATAGATGGAATGTATTTCTTTTTTTCATTTGTATTTTCTAAATATTCTTCATGTTAAATGGAAAATGATAAAGGTGTCATTCAAAATCCTGCCATGTAGTGATATCTATGTTTAAATCTTGCTGCTTAGCCTTCTGAATACTTTTTGATGCATACATATAATTTTTTATACATATTATTTTTTGAAAAAAATGGGACTAAATAATACATGCTATTTTTACCAATATATTTTATACATAATTTTTAATGACCAAATACTTTATTGTGTATATTTTACAATTTCCCTATTGCTAAGTATTTATGTTGCTTCTTATCTTTTTACTATTATATAAAGCTGTGATCCTTGCATAGAGTGTTTCTCACTTATCCAAATGTTTCCTTAATGTGCTTTTCTAAGAAAGGACTTGTTGGGTAAAAGAGTATACATATAGTCAATTGTGTCTTATAAATACCAATTCCTGCCCTTATTCAGCAGTATGTATGAATATCCATTACACACACTCTAGACAACACTAGATATAATAATATTTTAATTCTCTACTATTAAGATAGATTAGAGAAATTTAAATTACATAATTTTGATTCAGTGAGGTTATTTCTTTATATATACTCACTATTATTATTTCTTCATTTGCAAGTTACCCTCTTATGTCTTTTGCCCATTTTTCTAGTAGATTGTCCATCTTTCATTTATTGAAGAATCCTTTATGTGTCTGTCTGCTACATGATTGTTACTTGACTTATAATTTTGATTATGGTGATTTTACTGAGCTGGTTTTTAAAATATATGAAGAAAAATCTACCAATTTTTCTAATATCCTTTCTGCCGTAGGATTTTTCCTCACCCTAAAATTATTGAATTATTAAATTTTTTTCTTATAGTATTTTCTTTTGAACTAGAAGTAAGTTATTCATTTAGCTTTTTCCTGAATTTTCCCAATACTGTTATAAGTCTTCTACCACCTCCACCAATTTGAAATATTTTTCTCATACATTAATTATTTCATATATATCAGGTCTCTGAATAGTGTTTAAAAATAACTATTACTAATAGATAGAGCATGTACTTACAATACTTAGTCTTCCATATAAGTTTTGGAATACTTTGACCCATTCTAATTTTAGATCCATGAAAATGTTCAGAGACTGTGCATAAAATTTAGAGAATTGGTGATAATCTTCAGTTCCAGAATATTGAGCTTTCTCATCTAAAAATCATTCTCTATTTATTCAAGGCTTCTTTTATGATTCTCATGGAAAGTTTTTATCTTCTACAAAAATATTTTCACATTTACTGTTGATTCTTTTTTATAAATGATGTTCTTATGAATGAGGTTTTATACATATACATGCATATATACATATATATTGAAAAGTATATGTAATTTTGCACTGAACAGTAAAACATGCATTTAAAAAGTGCAGAAAAACATAGATGATCATTAACTTAACTTTCGTGATAATTATGGCTTTGCCCTTATTTATAGTTCCATCATTTATGTGTACATCTCTAAATAATATAGAATATAAAATAGTTTTGCTTGTTAGAATTAAAATAAATATCCATTATATTTCTATCCAAACTTGTGTAATTAATTTGTCATCTTCGTGTTTTAGTTGATATGCTTTTCAATATTTTCGCTTATTTTTTCTTTTTTGAAAATTAACTTGTGTTATGTCATCAGTAAATTGTTACTTATTTTCTCCTTTCCAATGTTTACAACTCTCATTTAATCCTATAGGGTCTATCCCAAGTCTTAGCCTGAAGTCTTGGGTAAAGCTAAGAGAACGATGATAAACAATGGTAATAGTGAGGGTGCCAGTTTCATTCCCGACACTAATGGCCACATTTTATTGTTTTACAATTATTATGATACTAGTGAGTGTTTTGAAATATATGTCTATCAGGTAGAGCTATATCTTTTTATTCTTATTTTCCAAGAGTTGTTTTTTAAAACAATTATAAAATGTTATCATGTGACTCAGGGCTATTATTTGATTCTGTTATTCTGAGTGTTAAATAAAATTATAGATAGATTTAGAGAGAAGTTTTATATTATTGATATTGCCATCAGGAAGCAGATATTCCTTTACTTAATGTTCTTCAGAAATATTGAATAGTTTTCTTCATACTTCTTCCTTTATCTTTCTTAAGTCTACATGTAGTGATCTGATGTTTTTGTTGGTATTGTGAATGGACTCTTCTAAAATTATAATTTATAACGGATATTTATAAACTTATTTTATAATTGGCCTCTATAATGAACTCTCTTATTAGATCTAATAGCTTTCCCTATTTATTTTCTTAAGTTTTTCTAGTAAATCAACATAACGTCTGTAAACAATAACTCTTTTTTCCCCCCCTTTTAAATATTTATAATTTTGGATATACTATTTCTGGTTAAGATTGAGTTAGGGAGGGACCAGATTTTACTATCCCACCCTAAACAATTACAAAACCAGAAAAAATATATAAAACAATGACTTTTTCACTTTTTATTTTTATTTTTTTCTAGCTTTATTGAGGTATGATTGACAAATCCAAATTTTATAGACTATCTAAAGTGTACAACGTGATGATTTGATATATGCATACATTGTGAAATGATTACCACCATCAAACAAATTCTCATATCCTTCACCTCACATAGTAGCACTTTTTTCCTGTGGTGGTAACACTTAAGATGTACTCTGTTAGCACATTTCAAGTGTATAATACAGGTTGCAGTGTAGACAGGGAGTATCCAAACAGAGCCTGGTCCACTAAGGAGAGCTATATTAAAGGTCAGGAAGCTACAGTTTGCAGGAGGAGGAATCTGCACACACAGAAAGAGAGGAGGAGGAATATGCACACACAGAAAGAGAGGGCTCTGAAGATCTGTGGAAAGGTCCTCTAAGTCTTGAGCTAAGGACTGATTTGAAGCCGTGAGAGAAGAATTTGTTGTCGGCAGACACCTACTTGAAGAAATTTGAAAAGAAGTATTTTAGGCAGAAGAAAATGATATCAGATGAAACTTCGGATCTACAAAGAACATCAGAAATGATAAATATATGGGAAATGTAAAATAAATTTTCCCAACATTGTAATCACTTTAAAAGAGAATTGATTGCATGAAGCAAAAATCATAACAACATATTGTGATGTTTATAGCATATGTAGAAGTAAAACATGACAACAGTGCAAATGATAAGAAGGGGAAACAAATATTTGAAGGCAGATTGTAATGGGGTTAAGATGCATAATATAATCTCTATAGCAACTACTAAAATAAGCCAATGAATGAAATAACCCAATAGTGGAGCTAAAATGAAATCATTAAAAATATTAACAAATATAGAAGAAGACAGAAAAAGAGGGATAAGGAAACAAAGGACAAATAGAAAAAGTCCGATAGGTTTAAACCAAATTACACCCATACTTAATTTAAAATTATCGAAATATCCCAGTCAAAAGACAGGTTGTCAAGTTAGATTTTTAAAAGGAAGAACCAAGTATCTGATGTCTAAAAGAAACCCACTATAAGTATAAAGACACAAGTAGACTAACAGCAAAAGAATAAAGAAAGATAAACTATGCAGATACTAATCAGCAGAAAGATGGAGAGACTACATGTCAGGTGAAGTAGATTTTAGAACAATGGATATTATTTGGAACGAAGAGAGACTTTTACAAATGACAAAGGAGTCAAATCATCAAGATGACAAACATTCTTAAATGAATGCACACCTAATAAGAGCTTCAAAATACACGGGGTGGCGGCGGCAGGGGGGGAGGGGGGGTGAACTAAAAGGAGGAACAAACAAATCCAGAGATGTAGTTGGAGATTTCAAGAGTCTCCTTTCAATCATTGCTGGAAAATGAATTTGGGAATTCAGTAAGTATATAGAAGACTTGAAGAACTCTCTCAACTAATTTGACTGGATTGATTTTTAGAGAATAGTCCACCCAATAACAACAGCAGATACATTCTTTTAAAGTTCACAGAACATTCATTAAGATAGACTATACTCAAGGTGGAAGGGGTCAATGGGAAAAAAAGAACAATGGGACATCTCTAATATTTTGACAATAAAGATAAATTTTAAAAATGATAGAACACATTCTGGGTCATAAAATAAAACTCAATGAATTTAAAATAATTGAAATCATATAAGGTATGTTATTTTACCACAACAGAATTAAGAAATTGATAACTAGATGGCATTCAATATTGTTGCTGTCATTATTGTCATAATTATTATTGTTGAGGCTGCTAATATTTTATAGGTAATATTTCAAAAACAAATGTTTCACAAAATGAGGTATTCCCATAAATATTGACTTGTCTTTCCTGCATTGCAGAAACCACTATTATATATCCGCTAAGTTATTTTTTCATTCCTTTAGAATGTGGGTAATTTGTTATAATCATGACATATTAAATCTTAAAGAGACCTCAAAGATCATTTTGTTGTAGAGAGAAAGACATTTAAGACCAGATCTGTTAAGAAATTTTCCAAAGTCACATAGATGTTTGATACCAAAATAAGAATGTAATTCCTGGCTGTTCTTTTCTTTTAAAGTTAATTCATTTTAAAAATTATTGTGCATATGAGATATGAGACACCTAAAACCTTCATTCAGTAACTAGTTCAAAGTAAAATCATTTCCATGCCTGTAGGTAAACTGTGTGGCAAGTTTGTAATTGACTAAAATTAGTATCTCAAGAAACTTGCCCAATAAAACATTGAAATGAATTATTTCTGGAGTAAAATTGGATAGTTGTTCTACCTTCATACTTTAAAGTATTGGTTCTCTCTGCCAGGACACAGTCAATTATGGAATAAAGTAACACGCAACAAAAAAGCAATTCTTGATTTGCACAGTGGCTGTCTTACAACAGGCTGGCTGGGCCCAGCCAGTGTGGCTCAGTCACTGGTTGGATTCTCAGGCAGAGCACATGCCAGGGCTGCAGGTTCAATCCCCAGCAGGGGGTGTGCGGGAGGCAGCCTATCCATGTTGACACAGATGCTTCTATCTCTCTCTCCCTCTCCTTTCCTCTTTCTCTCTAATAAATCAATAAAAACATATTTAAAAAAACAAAAACAAAAACAAGCTATCTTTAATTCAACAGAGAGAATTTTAAGTTCAAGCTGGTTACCTAGCTCCCCATGGGCAAATAGGAAAAACAATTTAAAAGTGTTATTTTCAAGCTCTAACTTGGGTTATTTTTCCATAGATGTATTGAGAAGAACTCTTGGTCTGACAAACTTCAGAAAAACAAACTTGTACTCTGTAGATACAGCTAATATTGATCTCATGACAATACTAGAGGCCTAGTGCACAAAATCGTGCACAGGTAGGGCCCCTAGGCCTAGCCTGTGACCAGGACCATCTTCTGCCCGTTTGCCAGTCCCCAGTCCCCCCCCCCCCCGCCACCACCCACTTCGGTTCCCCATGGTTCTCATTTGCTGTCCAGCTATCAGAGCCTATGGGCCAGGGGGAAGGACCAAGAGGTCGGCTGTTCTGCCCACTCGCCAGTCCCCAGTCCCGCCCCGCTGCCGCCACCCACCTTGGTTCCCCTAGCCAGTCCCCAGTCCCCCACCACCACTACCACCACCCACCCTGGTTTCCCGTTCACCATCCGGCAATCAATAGAAGCCTGCAGGACGGAGGGGGGGGGGGGGGCGGGTGGGATGGTGAGGTAGGGGGGAAGGGCCAAGAGGTGGTCAATGCACCTCATAGCGACTGGTTGAGCAGTCATTCTGGTCATTACACTGTTATGGTCACTGGGCTTTCATTACATAGGATGTCCACTGTGATTCACATTGTTCCCATGGAAAATACATTTACTTTCGAAGAGTAACATTTTTATTAAATCATGTCTGTTCATCTGCTGTTGGCAAGTTGAGACCATCAACAGCTAAGATATTGCCCTTAAGTTTAAATATATGGGTGTTTTGTCTTTTATCCTCTAGGTATAAGAATGGAATTCAAAGGATTGTACTGTTGAGTATATTATCACTCTCACTTTTATTTCCTATAGGTAAAAGAATCATAAATATTGCTCACATCCTTTACTCAGGAATAATAAAAAGGGTTATAAAGGAAGTAATGAAGGACATATAATGTGAAAATTATTTCATAAATGTTTGTAGAAGAGATAAAAGAATGAAGGTTATGGAAAAAGAAATTATGATCAATTTCATTCTTTCACACCATAATATTACTGTATTGGGACCTTCTCTGAGGCTATCCCTTGAAGGTGAAGCAGAAGTGTGGGGTTACTGGATGAAGTTTATAGAGAAAGTTATTGACCCTGGAGAGTAGTGGTACCTGAAGCCACTTAATTACTTATCCCTACGTGTGTCGGACAAGAGTTCCTTCCTTTACCTTCCATTATGTGACTGAAAAGAACTATTTCTCATTCTTTTAACCCCAGGGATAGATTCAACTGAGACAGAGGCTAACAGGGAGAAAGACATTTCCTTACTAAGGAAAGTCATGTTGACATTAGAGAAGGCCTCTTGAAAATGATTCTGGATTATGATGATAGTCAAATGTCTGATTTCTATCATGCCTTTCAATTGAATAGCCATATAAAATAAGATGCAAAGTTTTAAGAATTATGGAAAATGGGAATAATGATCAATTATTTGTTGGCCTCAGGCAGACATTCGACTTACCAAAGACTATGGCCCATGAGGTGGGAAGATCATAAGAGAATCCCATTTCCTTTTCCCTTCTCCTACCTTTTCACACAAAATTTTATCTTTTTAGCAAGGACAGAAAGACTCACAAATAATCTTATCCAGGAACAAATCTGCTCTTGTTAGTAAGAATCAGGAAGGGGGTGCCAAGAGATTTCTCTCTAAGATTATTATGTACTACATATAATAAGCTATAACATACTTGGCTCTTTGAAGGTTAAGCTCTTTGAAGTCTAATATCTATCAGAGAGTCTCTAACGTCTCTAATAATGAAAAACAAGTAAGAAAAGTGGCCTATAACTCTATTTGGAAATTTATACTTATTCATAGAACTCCAGGTACAGAGGAAAAATAAGATTTAAAAACAATTTCACTCAGGAGTCTGAAGGGAAATTCATAAATTAACTGCTCTTAATTCTTAACAAATTTATAAATATAGAGATCATGGAATAATGCATAAAAATATTGTAGGAAAAAACCCAGCTTAGAGGAAGTAAGAAGGGCAAGGAGTGGTGTTAATAAGCTAAGATAAGTCCTCAAGGCATCTACAGATGTGGTAGCATTACTAATGCTAGCATTAGAAGCAGCAAGGAGGATAAGTAACATCACAGAAAATTGGGTTCAACTCACTGAAGAGAGCAAAAGTTGAGAATCCATGTATACTGTAGTAGAAAATGATGTAAAGATAAAAATGAAGGGAGAGAATCTGTTACCACATACAGAATAAATTAAACCACATACACATTTAGTAATATATTTATAGCAATCAAGAATACTCGCCGAAACCGGTTTGGCTCAGTGGATAGAGCGTCGGCCTGTGGACTGAGGGGTCCCGGGTTCAATTCCGGTCAAGGGCATGTACCTGGGTTGCGGGCACTTCCCCAGTGGGGGATGTGCAGGAGGCAGCTGATCGATGTTTCTCTCTCATCGATGTTTCTAACTCTCTATCTCTCTCCCTTCTCTCTGTAAAAAATCAATAAAATATATTTTAAAAAAAAGAATACTCATATTACTCATATGTACTTACATATATTCACATATAGATATGATGCATTCACATATCAATTAGATAAAATTCTTTGAAAAAGTGATAAATTTGAGTAGTTAAGAGAATTTGCTCAAATTAGGTATGGATAAAAAATCTGTGCAACACTGCAGGAAATGATTAAAATCTAGAAACCTACACTGAGATTTCTTTATATATCTTTTTATTATTTTTCCTCTATGTCAGAAATCAATCTAGAAATCATTTAGAATTCGTTAGGAATATTATTTATGTTATGAAGATAACATAACTTATTCCTTGAGAGGCTACTGAGCTTTTGCATAGGGTCAGACATAAAGGGGTTTGATTTAAATAATCGCAGGAGTTGAACAGCATCTGTCAGAGAGTTCTACATTTTTGGCAGCTATAGGCTGCCTTTGCTCCATTTAATGATGAAGATTTGACTTTGTTGGATTTTTTTCTTCTTAGTAAAATGAATGGTGCATCTTTCTTTAATTGTGATCCTCGTCAACCATTTGGTCCAGTAATGGTATGCAAATTAAACTCTTTAAAAATTAATGCTAACATTTATTAAATAATGCATCATACAAAAAGTTAATTTGAAATTCCAAGTTGGTCTCCCTCTCTGCTCATGAGAAAGTATTTTTTTGTGCCATCTTTATAACACATCTTTATAGTCTTTCTAAATACCTTGAATGTTTTTCCAGTATTTTGCAAAATTGTCACTATGGAGACTGCTCATAGAGAGAGAAATTCTTTATATTTTTCTCTTTTGATTTGTATAAACATTCAGATATTTCATTTCTATTACTGCTGTGACCTTCTAAACTTAAGAGTGCTTATAGATGTGTCCTTACCAAAATTTAAGGACTCTAATTAAGGTGTCTGTAAACTTAAATTGAACAAGCTCGCATTCACTTTTGATTGTCAGATGAGAACGTGTATCACATGCTAGTTTTGCACTTGCACACCTATCCCCACCCAGAAAGCAGTGAGCACTGGTACTCGCCCTTGTGTATTAGTGATTTTTTAAATTTGATTTGGGAATTTTAAATGCAACTGCGACCATGATCAGCATAGTATGTGAAGGATGACCCTCTCTAGAGGCAGGTGGGTCCAGTGTTAAGAACAAGAGTGCTGGAACGTGACTGGGGGTGTTTCACTGACAGCCCTGCCGGGTATTAGCTTTGTAGTGTCAGGGAAGCTCCTTCACTTCCCTGGGTCTGTTTCTTCATCTGTGGAAACGGCAACAATGACAGTACTTATCTCAAAGGGTTGTTATGAGGTTTAACATAAATAATAAATATAAAGTACGGATTCATAGTAGGCACATATTACCTATGAATGCATGATTCCGAACTTGAACATTTTCTTCTCACTGAGAAAACTAGCTCTACTAAAGTGAATCTTCAAAGGATTTGACAATTATTTACTTTTGACTTGCCAACAATACTTTGTATTGTCCATAGAAATGGAATTTGAAAATGAATGTAAAATTCTTCATTGCAGCTGTTTCTTCTATTCAGTGTGAATTACTAAAAAAGAGAGAGCTTGTCCAATATGTCTTTATTTCAATAAACGTGCATTTAACAACTACTACATGCAAGGCTTTGAACTAACATTAGGCAGGGAAACAGAGAGGCTATATGGTCCTTATCCTAAAAAGTTATCTTATAATTAGCAATAAAGACCTCAAAATATCAAAAGTTAATCATAACAAAAAATTTTAAAGATGTTTTAAGAATTAATAATAATGAAAAACTATCATGAGGCTGTAAATTAAACACCAAAAGGGTGATATAAACAATGTGTGCCTATTTTATATTTGGTTGTTTTTCATTATAATCTTTTTATTTCATAAAGTATGTGAAGATTCCATGCTAAGCATGTAAAAACAACTACAATCTCTATAGTTGGGTTGGCCTATGAGGGCTTCATGAAGGAGTTCCTTGGGAAGACCTTGAAGATTGAGTTCCAACAGCCTTCATCTCTTAGACTGCCTTTTAAGTGTTAGAAAGCTTTCTACACATTTACATTGGAGGTGGGTATTAATTTAAGGGCTTAATATGCATCATGCTTAATTACTATTCCAATCCACCCTGCAGTAAGCTTACCGAGCTTTCACTAAGAAACAGGTGGATTTAGAAGACCTTGAGCTTGATCATTTCAATAGTTCTATGTTTATTGAGGATGGAGTCTATACTCCCCCGCCCCCACAAAAAACAAACAAACACCAAAACAAAACAAATCAAAACAAACCACGAATATGGCCTAGGCAGTAGGGATAAAGAGAAGGATTTGTTGTTGGTCCCTGGCCTCCAGGTCCGCACAGAACATGTAACAAATGGTTTTTATGCTTTATGATACATGCAATGATAAGAGTGAGCCAGGGTTGTGATAAATGGGGGGAGTGGATGGGGTGTATGTGCCATGGGAGGCTTCAGACAGGAGCCAGGGTTCTTCATTCTCTGCATTCCTGAGTGGAAGCCAAGTAAATGTTTTAATTTTGAGTTAATTCAGAGTGTTTCTCAACTTCTTTCTCACTGAACCTAAAGCTATGATCAGTGAGTCAAACGTGTGAAGATCAGTACCAATCAGCCAGGAGTCTGTGCAGCAATCACTTTTTTTTTTTAAAATATATATTTTATTGATTTTTTACAGAGAGGAAGGGAGAGAGATAGAGAGTTAGAAACATCGATGAGAGAGAAACATCGATCAGCCGCCTCCTGCACATCTCCTACTGGGGATACGCCCGCAACCCAGGTACATGCCCTTGACCGGAATCGAACCTGGGACCTTTCAGTCCGCAGGCCGACGCTCTATCCACTGAGCCAAACCGGTTTCGGCGCAATCACTTTTATTGACTGACACTTAGTGTCATTAGAGTTTGTTTCAAAAATGACTTTGGGACTTAGATGGGTTGGTAGATAGTATAAATCACAAATGAAAGCTGTTACCAACTAATAGTTGATCTAAGCAAAAGCTATGTCCCACTCATTTAAGAGAAAATTTTTTAAAAGGTTCATTTATTTCTCTATTTATTCCATCATTTATGCATGTGCCTGGTTCTGTACAAGAATTTTTGGCTAATTTAGGAATGAACAAGCACATTTTATTTCTTCTTAGGTTCTTAAAATCCAGTATTTAGTGTTTAGTTGTCTTCCAGATTGCCAACGTCCAATAGCTGGTAAGATAGGGATGTTGACCACTGCAATATGGTCTTGGATGCAGAGACAGTCTATAATGAGGGACACTTTCAAGTACTTTCTAACTCATTAAACGTAGAATTGGTTTAATTGAAAAACAATATAAAAATAAACAAGCTATCAGTACTTACACTTAAGGACAGCACAGTCTAAATTCAAATGATAAAAGGACATTTATTGCTGCATCTTAAAGTCACTTATAGTCTTACGTGATTGAGAAATGGGAGGATTTCTGAGAATGCCATTATTACTATTATTACCACTAATAATGATTGCCCAGTGCTTTATATTTAAGATCTCACAACAGGTACATAAGCCTGGGCCCTATATTCAAAGGAGGAAACGGGAGCTGAGAAATGTTTAGTGACTTGCCTTCTCTCAGGAAGGAGTTGGTAAGTGGTAGAGCCTGTACTGTTTTGGATCTCTACTCGGTCTGTCAGGACTTGTTCTAATAGAAAAGAGATATTTCCAAATGGCCAAGGTTGCTTAGCTTCTATGCACTGAATTTTAGTCAGAATATCTGAAGGTTTTATTTTTTGTTTTTTTGAGAAGCCTGCTTTTTCCCTAAATTATCATGGGTTAGGTAGCTTGGTTGCTGATGATCATGGAAGGTCAGTGTCTCAGTCTATGTAACTTTTATAGAAACTACAAAAAATTGTTCTGTACTTTCTGGAATCAAGACAAAAGGCACTGGATGAGGTACATGTGCAATGTGTGTATTATATAAGGAAAAAGTTTAAATTCATGCTAGGGGCAGCATGGCAATTAGTGATTACATAATTCCTGTCATTCTTTATACTAGGCAGGGGAGGCCTTCTGGAATAGATCCTATCTCAGGGCCTGATTGAATGATGAGAGAGATAGCTGGCAGAGTTGGGCAGGGTGTTTTTGCTGGCAGAGGCTGGGACTGGAAGGTGGGAGTTAGTAAAGAGCTTTGCAAAACATGTTTAAGAGAGCTGAAGGGATTAGCAGGGGCCTTGAACATGAGAGAAGTCAGTTGTGTGCCTCCTTCAAGAAACATTTTGAAGCAGAATAAAGTTTTTGTTTTTGTTCTTGATTTTAAAACAGGAGCAGGATTCTGTTATAATGCCCCAATAAACATGAGATTCATGCCATCACAGGTATTTTATGACTTTAACTATAGTTCAAAAGAAAGATGGCCTGATCAATTGTTGAGATCTGGGTATGGGAGTGTAAATTGGCAGGACTATTTTATAATTAACAAAAATGGTCTTGTCCCAAAATCCCTAGAAAACAGAGCCTGAGTCAAGAATTAAAAGTGACACTTTATTGAGGGGGTACGATTCTAGGGAGTGAAAGTGAGAAAGGGGGAAGTGACATTGTTATGGACAGGAAGCGATGCAAAGTGATGAGCTGCGCACTGGCCACTGCTTCCTAGTAAACCTAAGAGGTAAAGGCTGCATCACGTGGCAGGGGCGCCCTCTTGGCAACACAGCATATTTCTTCCTGATCAGACTGTGTGCTGAAACGGCCTCAGAACATTCAGTGGGAGAGAAAAACGAGAGACTTCATCTGTCTGAATGTCTGCATTTCCCCTAACTTCTTTTTTATTGGTCAGATTTTATCCACTGGAACACCCCCGTCCCCAACACGTACATCCCTTAGCTGCTCAGAACACAGATCCTTTACCCCTCGATGTGGTGTTACATTTAAGCCTAGTGGTAGTGAGAGAAACCAGGGATTCAGGATTCCTGGCTGGTCCAATGGTTGGCTCCAGAGTAGACCAGCAGAGCTGGATGACTGTTGAATGTGTCAGAGCAAGTGGTTGAGGTCAGAAGAAGGTGAGGAGGTGCAGAGTTAACGCATTATTTCTGTTTATTATATGTCAAGCACACTAGCACTTTGCATACCTTATCATCTCTTGCTCTATTATTATTTCCATTGTACAATGAGGTATTTGAACCTTAGAGAAGTAAAGTTATTTGTCCTTAGATTTGAAACCACGAAGTTATTATTAGACTTTTCAAAGGGCATTTTCCCCCTTCCTTCCTTCCTTCCTTTCCTCCCTCCCTTCCTTCTTTCTTCCCTTCCTTCTTTCCTTCCTTCCATTTCTTCATCCTTTCTCTCTTTGAGCTCCCTTGCTTTCTCATCTCACTCCCTGTTCCCTTTCCCTTCTACCGCTCTTCTTTTCTCCTTGCCTTTTTTACTCCTTTTTCCTTCCTTTCTTCAATAAGTAATTTTAACTACTTACCAAATAATAAGAACTGGTCTAGTTGATGAGAATACACAGCCAACATGGGTCCCTGTTCTCTTGCCTCTTAAAATCAAGTCAAGCCCTAACCGGTTTGGTTCAGTGGATAGAGCATCGGCCTGCAGACTCAAGGGTCCCAGGTTCGATTCTGGTCAAGGGCATGTACCTTGGTGGTGGGCACATCCCCAGTAGGGGGTGTGCAGGAGGCAGCTAACTGATGTTTCTCTCTCATCGATGTTTCTAACTCTCTATCCCTCTCCCTTCCTTTCTGTAAAAAATCAATAATTTTTTTTTTTTTTAAATCAAGTCGGGGGCAGAAAGGAAAAGCACACAATAAAAAGGTAAACAAAGAGCCAAAATATTTTCATGTGGTGATTTGTGTTAGAAAAAACACAAGACAGGATAAGTGAGGATGATTGAAAGGGTATAACGGGTTGGCACAAAGGAAGATGCTTTTCTAAATAGTACATTCAGTAAGGTCCTCTCTGTAAGGAGGGGACATCTATCCTGGTCCCTGACTGATGGTAAACAGCAGAGAAGCCACTCTGGCTGCTAAGTGGAGGATGGACTCTAGAAGCTGCTACTTGGGAGGCTATGGGGATGAACTTGGGCAAAGATGACAACAGTTTGGACTAGAATGGCAGCATGGAGGTAAGAAATGTGGGTAGGTATAGTATGGAATTGGGAAAAGGAACCAAATAGCGGTCTAAATGATTTCTCCTAGGCCTTTGATATAAGCAATAAGATGAATGGTTGTTCTGTTTATTGAGATGAAAAAGATGAGGGGAAGTAAAGGTTTAGTGTAGGGGATAACAAGTTCTATGTTTTATTGTGTTAAGATTGAGATGTCTATCAACCAGATAAATGGAGGTGTGGGGGAACTGTTGAATACAAAGCCCTGGAGTTAAGAGAGAGATGGACACAAAATTAAAATGAGGAAGTCATTTAGCATAGAGATGATATTGAAAGCCATAGTTCGTTTAGACAAAAAGATTTTAACTAATAGCAGGTATAGCAAATGCTGTTCTTGAGATTTTTTTTTCTTTTCATTTTTATTTACTCTGACTATATTTTCACTCCTAAGTATGAAAACTATTTACACATCCTATTACCACTATAAAGTTAGTGTTTCTTATGCATATTAATTTTTCTGCTGAAATACCAGTAATGCAGTGCTTCCCTAGTATCCCATATACATTATTTCCATATAATGCCAACAAGGCATCAGTGCCCAAATGCTTTGGGGCATTACTCTAAAATGTCTTTCCCTCTCAGCGATTCCCAACATTATTATATTAAAGAAAAATCCTAGAGCAAAAACAGCTTTTTAACTTTGCTTAACTCAAATGATTCCAAAATCATTCGAACTTGGACCCTTCTTTCTCCATTGGGAATATTCTTTGAAAAATGCAAATCTAAAGGTATTCTATTACATTTAAAAAATCTTCAGAAGATCTGTGAGAACTAGAAGAAAGGCACGAGATAAAAAAAAATCCAATCATTTCACTTTATAAACAGTATTACTAGACTGAGATAGGGCAAGAGACTTATCAAAGTTCATACTAGCAAAAACTTTTCAAGTTAGCAAAGAGACAGAATTTTAATCTCATTCTCAAAACCTGTAGTTCTTGTCATCACATTTTGCTTTCTTTCAAAAATAAGTTATAGAAGCTAAAGATTCCCTTTTCTACATCTTATCTATTACTTATGGTTTCTTATTGAGAATGACATAGTAGATGGGAGACCATGTTTCAGAATTATTTATTTAGAATTCAGTATTAACACTGAATGGTGTGGCAAGTGGACAGTTGTCAGCACAGCAGCCATAGTTCTTGGTCTCACAAAACTCATTGCCCATTGGGGATGGTTAGACATAAAATAGCAAATAATCAGCAAAGAGGCATTTAAAAATCTGGACAGATAACAGGACAGTTGCATACTGGATTCTGTGAGTGGAAATGAAGGGGGAAACCGATTTAGTAGATAGGGGTCTTAGGAAGGTTTTGGGTAGAGAGGACACATTTAAACCAAAAGAGAAGCCAGCTATGCAAAGAACCAAGGATGGAGTGTTCTAGATAGAATACTCACACCATGTGAGGACTAAAGGAAGGAAAGGACTTTTCAGGATGAAACAATGGACCAGGAGGCTTTGGCCTGGTGAATTAAGGAAACCTAGTTGGAATGAGTTTGGAGAGGTCAGCTGAGGCTATATGATTTAGCTCATTGTAGAACACAACAAACCATTGGATTGTAAGGAGGCTAGGAAGCCATAGCTTCAAACAGTGACCTGGAGGCCACCTGATGCTATTCTAAAGAACTTCACAGGTGATAGGTTCTAGGCAATTGCTTCAGTGGAATTCTGAGATGGCAGTTCCCACCAGCTCAGCATGCCAAAGGACTACAAGCCTTGTGGAAGAACATGGAAATACTTGTTGATGGAGCATGTATGTCACTGATAATAGGAAGCCTGGTGTGGGAGAGCACCAGGTTAGGAATGGTACTGTCAGCATGGTGGTATGGGAAGGGGAGGAGGCCTATCCAGTGATGCAGATGAGATAGCAGACGGATCCTCCTGTGGTTGTTGCTGTTGACCTTGAAGATGAACCTTCAGCCTTCAGCCACAGTGAATATAATGGCAGAGCAGGCCAGAGATAATAATGGCAGAGCAGGCCCTTGCAGTTGTTAGGCCCGACCTAAAATGTATCTCGCCCTTGACATAAACTTTATATGAAGTGATTCTGGAGGGTACATGATGAGAAGGGTCTTTGTCACATGGCTAGTAGGGCAGGTAAATGTGATGTGGCTCTGGTTAGCATCATTGTGCAGGCTGGATCAAAAAGATTCCATGTGAAATGGACCCTTTGGCACATACTTTCATCCTTCAAATAAGGATTTCCCTGAGACATTCTGAGTATGCCCTTTTCCGACAGAACAGTTGTATTTTCTTTTCATCACAGCAACTGAATAAACTTCCTCTGAATATAAGCTCTATTTTCTGAGTCATTATTGCGAATTATTTTCCCCATACAGATTTCCTTCCTTCCTTCCTTTCCTCCTTCAGTGTTTACTGATTGTCAACTTGGTGCACACATGATCCTTGACAATGGAGACAATGGAGATAATGAATAAGGTAGAAAAGATTTCTGCTCTTTTGGAGCCAACATTCTCAGTGTAGGCATGTCTCACAATGTTAAGTTAGACTTTTCACTGCAGTCAAAGAATTATCAAAGATGTGTAATGTTTGAAATCTGGAATAGAACCAAAATTTTATTTTATATTTGCAAATGATTTGTGTTTACCAAAATATTGTTTCTATTGTGGTAACTGGATATTAGGAGGAGCTAATTAGTCACACAATTATTTTGTAATTAAGCACGAGAACATCAGAATTATTTCTTTCCAAATTAGTGATTCAAAGATTTATCTATAAGGATGTTTATCTTAAAATTTTAGAATAACTGAATGTGGAAAAAATAGGACAAAAGGAAAATAAGTGGTGATATGATGCAATGTTCTGTGTCTGTTAAAAATCATGCTTTTACAAACTCATAGATACAGAGAACAAACTGGTGGTTGCCAGGTAGGAGAGGGTTTGGAGGGGCCTGGGTGAAAAAGGTGAAGGGATCAAGTACAACTTTTCAGCTACAGAATAGTCGCAGGAATGTAAAGTACCACTTAGGAAATATAGTCAATAATATTCTTATAACCATGCATGATGTCAGGGGTACACTAGACTTAGCAATGGGATCCCTTCATAATTATATAGATGTCTAACCACTATGATGTACACCCCAAACTAATATGTTGACTGTCATATGTAATTGAAAAGTTTTTAAAAAGAAATAAAAGATTAAAATCATGCTTTTAAAGAAGCAATATTACACAGTGATTAAGTCTGTAGACACTGGAGGCAGATGCTTTGGGATCTTGAGGAGTTTGCCACATATTTTTCCCCATAAAAGTTTACGGCTTTCTCTCCAGACGTGTATGTGTTAATCACCCTCATTCACTTCCACAATTTTTTGGCATAAGTTGCACAGATATATTATAATTCATTGAATCATCCCCATATTCATGGATATTTGAACTGTTTCCCATACTTGTTTACAAACAGTGCTGAAGTAGACATCGTCACACACATACTTCAGTGTACATGGGCTGACGTTTAAATAGGATCGAATGTGAAAAGTGGGATTGCTGACTAATTGTTCTGTTCATTCACAATTTTGAGAGCAGGTTTGAACCACTTTCACTCCCCACAATTATGAAGCTGATTTCCCTAGGCCTTAGAGTTTAGTACTGTGCTTAACAAATGACCATGTTATAATATGGCCATTTACACATGCATTCAGTCTCTTTTGGAACTGACACTTTTAGCTCTCTATTTCTTGCTGAGTTAGTTACTAACACTCTTTGCTTTGGCATTCTGATCCTCACAATGGCAATATCAACATAATTTTTTTTTGGCTTTGTATTAAATAATGCAGTGTAACATGTCAGCACTGCATCTGGCAGACTGAAACACTCAGCAAATGCGGTTGGCGTACAGCAGTGAAAAGCGCCAATGGTGAGTCAGACCTCTTCTGTTCATACTCCCGCTCAGCAGTTTGCCAGCTGTCTTCACCTCTCTGTGTCTCAGTCCACTCATTTGGAAAAAAGAGCTAATAGTTGTACCCACCTCCAGGGGTTGTTGTGAGATAAGTCAGAATACATGGTAAAAAATTTGGGCACTCAGTATGCTCTTAAATGTGCCATGCCAGCACAGCCAAGGGTGAACCTGAGGAGGGTTGGTGAAGCATTGAAGAAAAGACAGACAAGAGAATACAGCTGGGGCTCGGTGGATCTCCCGTGCCTGGATGAGGACACAAAAGACCCAGCCTGCAAGCCAAAGCTTTATTTTATAGTTGATTAAAACAAGGGTAGATTAACATGTATACAAATGTTCTTGTTTTGACAACACTTGCTGCACCTCCCACAGACCATTAGCTACTTAGGAAGGAATTAGGAAGGGCTACAAGGTCAGGCTTAATTATGCTAGGAGAGCTCTGCTCTCCAGGCTGGGACTTGTTTATGGCCCTGCCACAGGTCAGCCCGAGGCTGGACCCTAGACCCATTCCCTACACTTAAATGTTAGTGATCATTTGTATTATTACTATAAGTATAATTTTTCAACATTCTCTCATTTCTCAATTCCTCACTACTACAAAAAGTGCCGCAGAGATATTCTATGTAAAACTTGGCAGATATTATTGATTATTTTATTAGTATAGGTTCCTAGAAGTGACAATTCTGGATCAAAAAGTATACACCAATATTTATTAAATGCTCTTGACAGATTATATTCAAATTTCTTTCAGGAAATGTATTGATTGATTCATTTTTATCAATTTATACTCCCACCAGCAGTACACAAGTCAAGACCTAGCTCAGCACAACCCTGTCAGTGTTCAAAGGTACAATACGGATTCTGATCTTTTTCAAACTAAGGGTAGAGTTAGAAACTCATGATTGTTTTCATCTGCATTTCTATAGGTATTAGAGAAGTTTAACCATTTTTCTTTGAAATGGTTGTCATTTGTATTTTTTCTATGAAATATTTGTAGTATTTTTCTAGTGTTTAATTGAGTTTTAGTTTTTATTTATTAATTCATAAGAGATTTTTAGGCTTCACCCTGGCACTGACAATATTGCATGACATAAATATTCAATCATACTTTTCTAGGAATCCCTTAAGCCCTTCTGCTAACTGCCGAAATTCTTCAGTTTCCCAGTTTTATATTCCTAAGAGGGTGGTCGGATAGTCAAACTCGTATTTTTTAACCTAATGATGCCTTCCAGACTGTAGAAGAATATGTCTCTTATAAATCATATATCCTGATTCAAAAACAATGGCCCAGGGAAAAGGGATCACATGGTACAAAGGATAACTACAGCGATTCAGTTGTTTGTGCCAAAGGTAGCTTCCCTTAGCTGGAGAATGTGCAGACCATAAAACGCATCTAGTTTATATCACACAGATTTTATTTTTCTAAATAGTCAATTTCCTCAACATCTTTATTGAATTCTTTCTTTCTCCCATTACCTATACACCTTTATCAAATATTAAATTCCTCTATACACCAAGGCCTATTTTGATGTTCTTTATTCTAATTCATTGATCTACCTATTAATTCTTATTCCAGTTATGTAATGTTCGGTCATGTTTTTATTTCTATCACAAAATTGTTGGAGGTGACCCTCTTTCCTATCATTTTTCACAATTATGTTTATTACTGCTTGGATTTTAATTCAAGATGAAATATAGGACACTTTTCTAAAGGCTTTTCTCAAAAAAATGGTCAAGTCTGTTAACTAATTTTGGGAACACTGACATTATTTCCAACACTATTAATTTCTTATAATATTATATTATCATCATTGAATATTGCTGGTGAAATGGTCTCTGTTTTCAAATTTATTAAGATTCTTGTTGAATCTTGAAAGTGATTAATTTTTATAGATGTTCCAAAGATATTTGAAAGAGAAATATTTGATTGGTATAAGCATATAAATTTTATAATTTAAATTCTCTGTGTCTCTATTCTTAAACTTTGTATTATAAAAAAATTCAAATATTTTCAGAAGCATATAGAATAGTACCATAAACCTCCATTTTTTTCTGACAATTAGCATCTCACACACAGCTAGCTTTGTTTCGTTTTTACCCTTAATATATCCCCTATTCCTGAATTATTTTAAGTAAATCCTCCATATCATATAATGTTATGTATAACATATATCTCAACACATAAAGACTCTTTCAGAATATAATCATGATATTATTGGTTATATATACATATATAACCATAATAATATTGCACCTAAATAAAACAAACAATAATTAATACCAAATATGGGTGTTCAAATTTTCAATTATCTCATATTTTTTTTGGATCAGTTTATTGAGTCCAAACATTGTAACTGGATTTTGCGCTCCCATGTTTCTTTTACTCTATAGATTCCTTCTTCTTCTCTTGCTGTTATTTACTTCAACTAGAGGCCCGGTGCACGAATTTGTGCACGGGTGGGTTCCCTCTGCCTGTGGGCGATCAGGGCCAATTGGGGCTGTCTTGCCCAGTCCTGTTCAGGGCCAATGGGGGGGCTCCAGGGAATGTCCGGCCTGTTTCACCCAGTCCCCAGCGGCCAGACCCCAGTAGCAAGTTAACCTACTAGTCAGAGCATCTGCCACCTGGAGGTCAGTGTACATCATAACGACTGGTCAAGCAGTCCACCAAATGGTCGACCACTCAGTTGGACACTTAGCATATTAGGCTTTTATATATAGATAGATAGTTTGTAGAAGAAACCAGGTGGTTTATTTCACCATTTCCCACAGCCTGGATTTTGTTGATTGCATCCCTGTGGTCCCATTTAAAATGTTCCTCCTTTCTCTATTTCCTGTAATTTTATAAGTAGATAGAAATGCTTGATCAGATTTCTTTCTTTTTCAAGCAAAATGACTTCCCTGTGGGGGTGAGTTCTTCCGTCAGGAAGCATTCATGCTTGTGCCTGCTCTTTGTGACGTTAGCAGTCTTCACTCACAGCCCAGCTTCATCATTCTATTAGGAGTGGCAAAGTGATGAGATTTTTGTTTGTTTGTTTGTTTGTTTGTGTTAATCCTCACCCTAGGATATTTTTCCATTGATTTTTTTTTTTTTCCTTAGGGAGAGTGGAAGAAAGGGGGAAAGACAAAGAGAAACATCGATGTGAGAGAAACACATCAATTGATTGCCTCCTGCACAAACCCAGACCAGGGCCTGGGCCAGGAAGGAGCCTGCAACTGAGGTACATGCCCTTGACTGGAATCGAACCCGGGACCCTTTGGTCCACAAGCCGACGCTCTATCTACTGAGCCAAACCGGCTTAGGGCAGTGGTGAGATTTTTAATTTCATTTTACTTATTTATTTATTTTATTTTTAAAATATTATTTATTATATTTTTATTTTATAATTTCTTCTTCACCTATTAATTTACTTAAGATAATATTTTCCCTCATTATCCTTTGATTTCCTTGATGTACATGTAAGAAAATCACGAGAAGTCCTTTTTCATTATTGTATCACTATTTTTGGTCTATCTAAAATGTAAAAGTTTAGTGAGACTTTAAAGTCTATGAAAAAGGTATTGCTATACACTTTTAAATTTTTTTTCTAACAGTTTTTTCAATAAAAGTACTCTTCTGTCCTCTGTATTTTCTGCAATTTAGTAATTAAATCTAAATTAGTAACAGTTCTAATATAGTACTATTCAAACTATTCAAATACTGTGAATAGTATTAATATAGTACTATTTGGCACAGAAGCATTTGTTATACCTTTAAAGTCCCTTTTATTAATCTGAACTTATATCCTTTGTCAGGGCTTGTGGTGGGAAGAGGGTGGCAAATTTTATTTTGTCTAAAACTAACAATGCCATATGACTTTAATTTGATTTAAATATTTCTGACAAATTATGCTCATCTTTCTTTTCTCTTTTTATTATAAAAAGTAATTCTAATTAAAAACTCAATAATACGGAGATTTATGGAGTGAAAACTAAAAGGTTATGCTCCTTCTCCAATGTTTACTTCTTAGGATAAATAAACATTGTCTAAGTTTGGTGTATATGCTGTTGGATATTTTTCTATGTTTATATAGATACACAGACATATAATACACATATCTGCACACATTTTTCTCTATTTTGCCTTGGTTTAATATATCATTAGTCTTATCTCAGTACTTCCTTTTTGAACTTATTTTTCAGTGGGTGCATTGTATTCCATAGGATGGATGTTTTACCATCGGCTATTGGGGAACAAGTTGTTTTCCTCATAACTTATATAACAATAAATAAAGATGTGTCTGTGTGGATACTTTTTAAAAATGGAAATGTTCTCTAAGAGAGTACATACTTTACATGTTGTAAGCACTGAGAAATTGCCTTCCAAAAAGGTGGTAATCCTTCGCTCCAAGTATGAGGGGTGCCCTTTGCCTCACGCCCTTGCCAACACTATGTATCAATTCTTTTAAAACATTTGCTGATTTGATGGTGGAGGTAGGGGGGTGGAGACTTGTTATTGATTAATTTGCAATATCCTGATTACCAGTATGGTTGAAGATTTTTATTTGTTCCACTGTGTTTATATGTCTTGTTGGAATTGTAGGTTCACATTTTTTGTCTGTTATATATTCAAAGGTATTTTATTGTCAAGTTGGCCAAACTTTGGTTTGTAGCTATTCACCAACTTTCAGTTAAGGTTAACCTGAAAGTCTGATTAAGCATTTGGTTATTATAAGATTAGAGGCTGGGTGCACAAAATTCATGCACTCGGGAGGGAGGGGTCCTCAGCCCAGCCTGCACCCTCTTGCAGTCTGGGAGCCCTCAGGGGATGTCCGACTGCCATGAAGGTGGGGGAGGCTCCTGCCACCACCACTGCGCTCGCCAGCCATGAGCCCAGGTTCTGACTGAGCAGTGCTCCCCCTGTGGGAGCGTACTGACCACCAGGGGGCAGCTCCTGGTGGTCAGTGTGCATCATAGCGACCAGTCATTCCACCATTCGGTCAATTTGCATATTAGACTTTTGTTATATAAGATAGCAGAGAGTTTGAATTTGGCATACTCTGGGAAGACAGGGACGGGCAATGTTTTGTGTGAATCTTTTGTGAAAACTCAAGGGCCTACTCTGGTGCATATAGAATGTAAGTAGAAAATCTTTTATCTCATTTTTACCTCATAAAGATGGCAAACTCAAGGTGGTATATGCAGTTAGCACCAATATTTTCCCATAGGGAACTGCTGAACTTGGTGCCTGTAGCCCCTTGTTGATTTGCTAGAAAGTAAAAGTAGCAAAAGTGTAGCAGGTTTGCCAATACTTCTCTCTTATGCTCTCATGTGACATCACCCACCAATCCTGGCAGGCTTTCCTCTTGAACCTACATATAATCTACACATAATCACCGTACTTCTTTTTAACATAGTTCTCCTGGCTCATCTCTAATTAATGTGCACAGATAATCTAAATGAAATTGATTTACAGTCCCCAGCATGTACCCAGGCTCACTATAATTTAAGCTCCAATAGAGCATGGATATGTTTGTCTTGCTTATTAGTGTTTACAACAATATCTGGAACATACTATACACTCAATAAACATTTGTTGAATACATGGAGAAATAATAAATTTAGATAAAATTTTTTCAAGACAGACTCCAATATTACATTCACAATAGCATTTTGTTGTTGTTGTTAATCCTCACTGAGGATATTTTTCCATTGACTTTTAGAGAGAGTGGAAGGGAAGGGGAGAGACAAAGAGAGAAACATCAATGAGAGAGAGATTATTGATTGATTGCATCCAGCACACAACCTGATCAGGGTCAGGGATTGACTCTGCAACTGAGGTACATGCCCGTGACTGGAATTGAACCCGGGACCCTTTAGTCCCTGGGCTGATGCTCTATCCACTAAGCCAAACCAGGTAAGGCCAGAATAGCATTTTAGAAAGCATTCATAGATTATTTATGCATTAACTTCCGAGTCACTATACTAGTTCTAAGGTTATTGAGGAAAATTTTTGATGCTATCTGTATATGACAGGTTTGTTGTAACATTTTTTTTTTTACTGGAAAATACAATTCTGTTGAATTACTATAAATAATAACAATTGAAACAGAAGCATTAATGGAAAATAGCTGTATTTTCAAACACCGTCGGCATCATCAGTATGATTAGCATCTTCTCTAGCTCCATTCCTTCTGAATTTTCAATCTGACTTTAGACCAAACTTGACAGCAGGTATGACTGTGACTAAATTGAACTAGATGGTAAAGCTTATACCCTATTCTTCTAAGGTTGGCATCTTGTATGATCCGTATGTGAATGTGACACTGGGAAATTTGCTTTCAGGCTGACTTGACCAAAGGGCAAGCATGGTCTCTGGTTTCTTTCTTCCTTCTTTTCTTCTTTATTTTCTTTCTTCCTTTTTCTTTCTTTTGTTCTTTCTTCCTTCCTTCCTTCCTTCCTTCCTTCCTTCCTTCCTTCCTTCCTTCCTTCCTTCCTTTCTTTCTATCTTTCCTTCTTTCTTCCTTCCTTTACTTTCTCTTTCTTGCTTTCTGTTGTCACTGAAGCTTTGGTGCTGAAGCACAGTCAATGGAACTTGTCTTAAATTGCTTGAAAATTGTAGCTTAATTCAAAATTCAGTAAGGTGGGAATCAGAATAAGGAGGAAAAGCAAATCATTTCCTGCAGAGATCAGGAAGCAGTTCAGGTGTATGGCCTGGTGTCGGATTTTTCTCCGCAGGGGCTCCGTTGCACATGGCCGCTCAGTCTACAGCCTCAGCTTGATTAATTTTTGAGACGTCTTGGTTACCTTCCTCATCAATCTTATTTGAAAACTAACAATGTCTCCAACATTCACTTTCAAATCATCTCTCACTACTGCAGAAAAGTTTCTAGCTGACAAGGTGGGAAGCGTACTCATTTCATTCTATTAGGTCAGTGCATCTGTCATGACGTAGATGCCCACCACCCAAAATGATCAGACTCAGAGAGGGTGGTGAGTGCCT
This sequence comes from Myotis nattereri, assembly GCF_964212035.1. Classification (NCBI taxonomy): domain Eukaryota; kingdom Metazoa; phylum Chordata; class Mammalia; order Chiroptera; family Vespertilionidae; genus Myotis; species Myotis nattereri. The sequence goes on from NC_138092.1 coordinate 15,237,906, forward strand.
TTGCCACATGGTCACATGGCTATTAGGTGGCAAAGCTGTTTTTCTCACTCCAATGCAAATGCACGCCCAGTAAACCACTGCTGCTTGAAATCACATAACTGGGACTATTTCCTTTGAAATCCTCACCCGAGGATGTTTTTTAAAAATTTATTATAGTCAGAGATAGAGATAGAGATAGAGATAGAGATAGAGATAGAGATAGAGAGATAGAGAGAGAGATAAAGAGATAGAGATTAGTTGCCTCCTGCAGGAACCCTGACCAGGGATGGAACCTGCAACTAGGTATGTGCCCATTGGAATGAAACCCCAAACCTTTATAGAGTATGGACGGCACTCCAACCAACTGAGCCACCTGGCCAGGGCTACTGTAACTATTTAAAAAAAAAAAATGGAGTGGGGGCAATACACCATGAATAGAAAAAAACATATTTTTATGGCCACTTCAAATGAATGCACAAATGACTAGATTGTAGTTAGGTATTTCCCTTGTGAGGGTCTTATTCATAACTATCTCATGCATAAATGAATACTTCCTGGGCTATTTTGTTCCGAACTTGGCTGCTCCCCGCTTTGTTGAAGGTTCGGGAGCTGAGATTGAAGCATCTCTTCCTTAGAGCTGAACTCAATTTGCAGTTTAGATCATTTCCTTGCTAGCAGTGAAAAAAGCACTCCAATAACTTGGTGACAGTAACTATTTGACCAGGCATGCATAGTAATCATTAGATTATTTATGCCTTCCATAACGGAATTTAATCCAAAGGCTTTTACAATCCCCTGTCTTCCCAGTAATTAATCTATAAAATCACGCAAGTGCTTGGAATCTCTAAGAATGGGTAATTATTTTGCATTCCTTAGCAGTGGCATGATTATTTTACTGTGGAGGAACCACAGTTGCACGGAGACTGAGTCTGTGGAAGGTGCAGAAATTTGGATTTCTAAATGATGATCATTTTATTTTTTTCAGGAGTTTCTCCTGGCTATGGAATGCCTGAGAGTCTTAAAGATTGGCTTTCATTACACGCTGGGAAACACCTTTATACATACATTTAAGGACTGTTGCAACCTTCAGTTTGAAATTGGTCCTCAAGGGGCAAAGCCTGGGGACTGGGAGAATGTTCACTTGTGACATGACAACCTGCCGTCTATGGCACGGTGTTTGATTTTATAGAATTCAACTGATTCCCATTCTTCCTGAAAACGGGGTTAGGCTGCCGATCACAGCACTCTGGCCTGGAGAGTTTTCCAACTGATGCCTGAAGACTCGGGCATCACCTTATTCCCAGGAAGTTCTGATGATTTAAAACAGGACAGCAGCATGGATCATAGTACTAAATGCTGATGACAGTATCAAAACTAAGACTAGCTAATCCTCACAGAACCTAAAAGATTCTGGGTACTCTTATTAACTGAAAATCATTCCTTTTGTGTGATTCAATTAAAAACATCAATAAAAATCTTATTTCAAAAGTCACGAGTAGAGTATCTACCAGTACAGCACACACCGTAGATAGAAAACTGCTCAGCCCCCTCTGAATTGCCTGTTTTAATAAGTATTCAGAAATTAGACTCAGACTTCAAAAGAAATTGTAAGGAATTGTTAGCAGGTTTATTAATGTTTTATGTTTTATTAAAAGTTTGGGTGTACATTTCACAATGAGCAACATCAAAAATCAGACTTTCTGCCTGTAATTTTGCTTCCTCCTGTCTTTCTGCCTTTGGGATTCACTCTTTTCCTTTCATCAGCTGCCATTTTCAGCAGCATGCAGTAATTTCATGGCTCATTGCAAGCGCTGAAAACCTTTGAAACCACAAATGCTAACCTACCTGGCCTGCAGCCATTTAGGAAGAGATTAATTTAGCAAACAGAAGCAAAACACTTTCTACTTCTAGCCTGTGCATAATTTCACTTCTATCTATATTTATTTTACAGTGAGCAGCGTAATGACAATTTCAGTAATTGCAACTCTATAAAAATTTGCCTACCTAGCTTATCTCGCTATCACAAGACTGTGAGTCAGTCAGATTAGAGAAAGTACAGCCCATGTACACTGGGCGCCTTCCAAAAATACGGGCCTTCTATAAAAACTCAAGTGATGCTTTGCACTTGTTTGTGTTCTTATCTATTGGGCAGCGGTTTCTTCCTGATGTTTTGATTGGGACCTGTGTGCGTTCCTCTTTAATTCGCGGTGATTTATGGGGGCGCTCTCCTTACAAACAGACCCATGGATTTGGAAGACTAGAAGCGCCGGCCCATTTCTGCAGACTTTGTTATAAATGGCTGTTATGTTGCTGTCGAGCAATTTGAACAGCAGAGAAAGTCCATCTGGGACAAATTTAAGCTATCATGCTTGGAAAGATGTCAAGGACTAAATTAGCCCACAAACTGTTAGCTAAAAATAAAAAAGTTTTATTGTTTCTTGTCGAACTTAAAAATCCCACCATTGAAATTAACACCAATTATACCTATTGTATATGCATATGCAACATTTCCCCTAAGGCATCATTTGCTGCTTCTTTTTATTCATTTGTAGGAGAGAGAGAGAGAGAGAGAGAGAGAGAGAGAGAGAGAGAGAGGAGAGCGTTGTTTAGCAGATAATGAACTCATGAAGAAATAATGACTCAAGCAAAATAATATTTAAGAATTAAGAGAAGACATAATGAAAGTTGAAATCAGCCAATATACCAGACAAAAAAAAATAACTTACAGTAAGAGGCATCATGAAGGAATTAAGTAGGAGGGGGAAGAGGAGCATTCAGTGTGAAGCTGTTGACATCAAGCCTTGTAGCTGGGATTTAACGTTGAGGGGTTTTCTCTCTATGCAAAGGATAGGACAAGAATGTCAGATTGCTAAGCGATTCCTTTCTTAGATCAGCTACCAGGGGGCCCCTCTGGAGAAGTGTTGTATAAGGAGTAAATCAGAAATGAAAATTAAAGGTTGAAGCTTCCATATTATGGTTTTGTTTTTCCTCAAGAAGAGAGGGACTTGGAAGTCAGTAAATGACCTTGAGGTGTGGGGTTGTTTCTCCAGTCCTCTGATAAAAGATCATTGCTCACTATCCCAGGTTGCAAAAAGCATTGCTGCCAGTAAAACAGAACAATATAATAAAAAGGAGAAAATGGAGAACAGCCAAGCTCTATACAGAAGGCATTTCTTTGTAGATACTGCAGCTTTTCCATTTTATACATTCCTCATTCTCAAGTAATAGCAGTTGAACATAATTCTCCACTTCTTTACTCAGATTTGAATAGTCTCTACCCTATAAATGAAATTCTGTGACATTAAACTTGTTTAGGCACTGTTTTTATATTAGCTAATTCATTTAAGCATTGAGATACACAGACGGCAGTGGGATGACTGGCCAACCCCCACAGATGTACACCTCCAATCTGCCATGCCATAACATTCATAAAATATGTCAACACGTCCTGGAATTTTTCCATGGTTTATGTTATACTATTGGTGCTCATGGCATACTGGCAAAATATTTCATGTTGAAATCTGTGCTACTAAAAAAGAAAAAGGAAATTCTATGTTATGAGGCCATTTGCAAAAGTACTTGATCAATACCCTTCACCTATAAAAAGCACTTAAATCAACACACATTGAACAAGGAATCACGTTCATGTGTCTGGGTGTTGTATAATAAGTAGCCGTTCATTTCTTTAGACAATCGGTGGTAATTATATTTCTTAATGATCATTTTAAAAACTCAGTACATCTTTTCACTACTGCCTAAAGAATCACAATATTGTGATAGAATCAATGTAATAACAGAAACATATTCACACCCGATGTTGGTTATTCTGCAGAAATAGATTTTTAAAGCAAATAATATTTTTTTGGTGAAGAGTGTTATGAGTAGCAGGCGACTACCAGTGGTGAACAGGTCACAGACTAAAGTAGAAAAGAATAGATACTTATTTGTGGAGATAGATTGGTGAGGTAGCATTTTCCCTTCACAACGGAGTGTTTGCTTCCGTGTTGTTGGAAGGTGCATCCCACTGAGCTCTGAATCAATGTCCAGAGGCCATGCTCTGCTGGTCCTTTGGGATGGGCAGTGAGAGAGAACTGCTGTCTGGCCCTCCAGGAGCCTCAGGTCTTGAGAAGCTCCAATTTATGTCATTTTTTTTTCATTTTATCCCCCAAATTTTGAAGATGACACAGTTTCAAGGGTCATTTTTGTTAATTCGTAAGTGTCTGATGACAAAAAAGTCAAAGAGGTGGTGTGGAATAGTAGAAAGTCTCAGAAGGCAGGGGGGCTGCAGAACTTGCTGTGATAACCACTGCACCATCCTGCCCTTCACAGGCGATTGTTCTCTCTGATGCCTGTCGTCAAGAGCAACATCTTTCTGGCCATTCTCTGCTTTGGATTGTTAGTTTTAACTGTTTTTGCTTTGTTTTAATTCTGATCTTTACTCCCAAACTGAAAACACATCTGAGTCTCCTCCTTATACCTATTGAGTAATGTGGAATGCCCTGGTGTTAGTATCATGAAAGCAGGCCAAGCATTCTGAATAGTTTTCCAATATTGGTGATCACAATGGTTTGGGGTAGTAGCAAAGGACAAAGTTGTTAATGAGACTCTGTGATATAAAAAATAGACTATTTTATATATCTTCTGCTTGTTACTGCAAGCCAGCCGGCCCTCATGTTCCCTACAGTTTTATAGAAAAGACTCTCACAATATAAGAGTTTTAAAATGCATGATTTCAAATATTTGGTCTGCACGGTTCCAATCCAGCTGTTGTAGACACTGCTTGCTTTCTCTCCATTGCCTTTCACATTTCTCTGGATCACTCTCTGAAAAGAATCTCAAGTCCAATGACGGCGAACCTTTTGAGCTCGGCGTGTCAGCATTTTGAAAAACCCTAACTTAACTCTGGTGCCGTGTCACATATAGAAATTTTTGATATTTGCAACCATAGTAAAACAAAGACTTCTATTTTTGATATTTATTTTATATATTTAAATGCCATTTAACAAAGAAAAATCAACCAAAAAAATGAGTTCATGGGTTCGCCATCACTGCTCTAGTAGATGTTGCTTTCCTTTATTTACATATTCTAGTGAGGTTCTCTACAAATTACAAATATTCCCTGTACTTATATTCTTATAATCCAGGGTCTCATGTGGTAAGTTTATACTCTAAGCAATAGCTAAAAGAATGTTGCCATCATAGATTTTTTCCCCCACTTCTTCCTAGCTAATTATTTTTCCTCCATCTTTAGCAACCTCTTGAGTTTGGAGTTAAAAATATAAAATTAACTAATTTCTTCCAACTTAAAATATTTCAAAGTATTGCTCAAAATTGAGAAAGTTCCTCTTTTTTTTTTTTTCTTGTCTGACGTAAAAATCTAAGAAGAGTTGCTCATATTGGCAAATTGTCTTGGACAACCTGCTATAAAAGTCAAGTTTCCATTTTCCATTCATCTATTAGGCAAAATTGCATTTCTAGGCACTGGGGGGAAAGAGTGAATAAGCCAGAATCCTAGAGGCAGCTTCTAATATAAAGAGAGCCTTTCTTTTCAATAAAAAATCTATGTGGATTTAGGCCTTTGCTTTCTTAGGTCCAAACAAGAGCTATGGTGTCAGAATTTTTCCTCCTAATAATTTGTTCAAGAAACATTTTTCCTTTAGCCAAAGACTCCTTTTGTGTGTCTAAGTCAGTAGCGTTAACACCAGTGCCAGATCATTTTAAGTTTCAGACTTTGTGGGACACAGGTTATGCACTGTTTTTAATTTTCTATGTGGTTCCTAATTCTCCTTCTTCTACTGAACAGGTAACATTTATTTTTTTTGCTAAAAAATTTTGTCTCCCACTAAGTGAGTTATTCAGAAAGTAAAAATTAAGACTATACTTAGAGTCTAAATATCATGTCTCTCCTCATATTAGTTGTACAAATCTGATTCACTGAAAAAGTGTCTGTTTTTACTCTGGCTTATTGATATATTAATTTCCTCTTTATTAATGTCTTTTTTTAAATTGAATTGCCTAGCCTTTAGTAGAATTGTGTTTCCATTTCAAGTGAAACTATGCACCTTAATCAAATATGCTATTAACATAATTAACAAACGTGTATAAAAACTTTTAACATATGCCATTTTAGGAATTTTGTAATAATTACTATAGTGGTTCTCCAACTAAGAAACACTGAATGTACTGAATGCTCTCCATGCTACTAAATACAAATGTTTAACATGTAGGCAAACCACTATGTGTATGTGTGTGTGTGTGTGTGTGTGTGTTACAGAATAGGATTTCAATATATACATGCAAAGTATAGCCAGAAAAAATACTGAAAGTGCTAGTTAATTTTCCAATTTGATAATTCTATAAAAGCATGACAATCAAGAAAAACCAGCCTTTGACTAAAAAAAGGAAAGAAAAGAAAATGGCTAGTTTCAGGCTGGAGTATATTGTCAAGACCAAGTTATAAACTTCTGAAAAACAGGAATTATAATGGAATCGCTGCTACAACCTTAAGTATAACAGTGCGAGCGGTACCGCTATTATTTACTATGGTAACATAATAAAAGACAGCACTGTTTGGGCCATTATCCTCACTGCTCTCTTTTCAGGATAAATCATTATATTTATTATCTGTCTTCTTGTATAGGGGGTCATGAGAAAGGCCAATCGAAACCTGAAGAAACCTACTTTTCTAAAAGAAATTGGGCCTATTTCTAATTCTTTTTCTTTTTCAAATACGAGGGAACAGAGACTTTTTGTGTGAAAAAAATTGTTTCATGTAAGATTAAAGTGCAGATTATTGGTGAGAAAATGACATTCACTTCTAGGCATCTTGTAGATCCCAGGGAGATATTGCCAGCTTCCCTCTGATATTTTTACCTTTCTTCCTTGGGGGATGTGTTTCCTGGCAGGTTTTAAGCAGTGGGTGCTGGAGCTTTTATTCAGTTCTGGGGACTTGTGTTATTATTTATTTATTGATGACTAAAGCTATGATCTTAGTGGAATAACTCCCTTTGAGTGAATTTTGTTTAAACATTAGAAATAAGTGTCCTACACAGCTTTACTTCCTTCCTTGATAGAAATCCTACAAAACATACTTGTTTTCTCTTGGTTGGATAATTGCATAGGGATATTAGCTAAAATATTTATTTATACTTTATTAAAATTCCAGAAGAAGGTGATCCAACTTCATCAATAATTTGATTGCATATTGCTTTCGAGTGTGCCCTCACTCACATCAAGCCCCAGGTCCCCGCTGTGAACAACACATATGACTTTACCCAGAATGACAGGATCTCTATTTTCAACTCTCTGAAGGGCAGTCAGCAGCCGGCAGCATCTGGAAATAAGGTTTAGAGCACCGAGGATTGAAGGCTGAGAATGAATGGCGGGAGTATCGTGGAAGACAGCTCGAGGGGCTCTTTCTTACTTCCAGGAAAAAGAGAAGTGAATATAAAATATAGCCGAAGTAATTTTGTCGGGATGGAAGCTGAATCTCACCTCAGACAGCTGCTAACTCAAATGAGGCGTCTAGGCGCGAGAGCAGTGATACCCTGTATAAGGAAGGAACGCTGCTATTTACATGAGCAATTATTCCTCACAGAGAGCGCCAGTGTAGTAAGCCCAGTTTGCAGGTTCTTTCCCCACCAAACCCAAAGCAGGGCTCCTTTTATAGCGCAACATGCTACCAACGATGGCCCGTTCCTGGGTGCTGGCTGAGAATAAATAATGCCTATAACTCAGCCCATGCCATGTGTCCTGGGGCATGGAAAAACAAAGAATATATAGACCCCATTAAAAGGAAATAATAAGGGTTTCAAGCTCTGCATATCCTTCCTGTGAATTTTTCTGGCGTGTACTCATACACTGAACAGCTACGTGCTGCCCGCTGATGATGGGATTGCCTTTATCTAGGAAAGTGATTTTTAAATGTTTCCATTTTATTTCCAGAGAAAAACAAATTCATCTTGGGATATAGATGAGAATGGGTACATGGGACACAACCTTGGCTGGTTTTGAAAGCAGAAACATGACCCTAGGTGGGCTATGGAGTGCCTGCCGTGGCCCTGAGGATCCACCATGGGCACCCTTCCCTAGGAGGATGTGGAGGTGCCTGTGGGCAGTTGCTAGTGTTCTCATTGCAAGGTCTTGAAAGAGCTACCTGATGTCTCAACCCATTTCCCCAGATTCAGAACGAAAGTCCCTTATGGCTCCCTTTTGATAGGTCGATCTGGATTTAATTTAAATCTAAATCCTGATTGCCTAGAAAGCCTTTCCACACCATCAGCCTTTAGACCCCATCCAAAACCAATTGAACAACAGTCTCTGAGGGTGGAATCCAAGCCTTGACCTGACCTTCCGTCAGGCACTCCAAGCCTGGTGACTCTGGAACCTGTGCCTCATCACAGTGCCAGTTAGCCGGACACCAGCACACTCAAGTCTGTAATGCGGCTACTGTGCTTACACTTGTCCCCGCCACCACCACGCACACCCCAGCAGCCTTTTCTCTCCAGGCCTTTGCATGTATTATTATTGTCTGTAAAGGTGGCTTCCTGCCATGTGATAAAGGTCTCATCACCTTTATCCTTTATTCCTGTCTCCCCTGGCGCCCCCCACCCCCCCCCCCCCCAACAGCATGTATTTATCTAACTCCTACTCACTTTGAAGTCTCAGTCATCTTCAAATCACTTCCTCAGGAAACCTTCCAGAACTCTGCTCCACATGTTGCCCCCCAAACTGGGCTTATATGTGTTCAGAGGGCACAGAGCTAATCATCACCATATTGTATTGAAATGGACTTTTCCTTCTCTTCCTCCAAACAGGACTGGAAGCTCTGAATGGGTTTGAATGTCTCCCTCACCATTGTAATTGCAACTACTTTGTTTTCTTAAGATTTCCCTTCTCTGTGACTTAAAGTGTCCTAATGAGATAAAAGTAAGCAGATTATGAACATTCACCACAAATGCTTTTGTGAATTGGTCGGCAGTTTAACATGGGGCATGATGATGATGATGATGATGATGATGATGATGAATAGTGAGTGATATAGTAGGCAATTAGGCATGAGCAGAGTAGGAACAATAGGCCAGGTATGAAAGCCCCCGATGCCTGGCATCCTACAATTGTAAGTGAGACCTCACTGGAGCTCTCTGTAAGCCTCCATGACCTTCCCTAGCATATTGCTGCTCATGTGGTGTAGACTGTGACCTTTCAGATGGACGGTCAAGCAGTTCGTACCCTCCCCTGACCTTTCCTCCCCTGGAATGTCACCAGCCATGGGTAGGCCTCCTTAGAGGAGGAACAAGGGGGTCAGAGAATAGCCTCCTACGGCTCCCAGACAAGCTCTTACACGACCACTCCCTATCACCCTTCCAAAATGGAAACCATCCCCACACACCATGATATTTTGAATTGAATTTAAAAAATCAATTTGCAATGAATATGATAAAAATCAACATATTACTCACAATTCGGGTGTTCTTGAATATTTTCAGCTGAAAATTCTCACGAAAAAATGATTTTAAAGTTGGTCAGGGCTGCCACTTAGGGAAAACATTTTTTTTTTATAGGCACGTGTGGCGTGTGGGGAAGGTCCACCACTTGCTTTTATAGACGCTTAATGCATAGCAATAGGTTAAGCATTAAGCCCTAGAGATGACATGTAAGCTTCAAATTGTGTTTCAGCTCCAGGCCCTGAGAAACAGCAAGGTCAGGCTGGGTGATGCCATGGCTGACATCAGGACCAGCTGCAAAGACTAATGATCTCCTGACCTGGCACCAACCAATCAGTGGAGACCACGCCCCTGAGCAGACACACCTGGAAAACTAATGAATATTCTATTGAGACTCTGCCCTGAGACCTTCAGGTGAGAGCCTTCAAGAAGAAGGACTCAGTGGGTGCTCTCTTTCTCTCTCCAGCTTACCTGCCCCTTCCCTACCCGCCTCGTTCCTCAGGGCGATTTCTCTCTGCCTCTCTTTTTTCCCAGAGCTCCACGGGCCCTTCCTCTTGCTTCTGTAACTCGCTTCCTGAGCCCATGTAGCCCAACTGGCTCACCTTTTCTACCCCTGGACTTTCTAAATAAACTTTCTCTAACAATTTGTGTACTAACACCCAGATCTGATACCCAAACACATACTCTTAACCACCACCAGGCTGTCACTACCTTAAAAACCGGTTAAAAGTAGACTGCTCCTGCTTTTGACATTCCAGAAAGTGTAAAGAGCAAGGACCCTGGGCTCTCTCGGCACTGGGCCTGACCAACTAGGTATAGGGTTCCAGCAATTCCACAAGGCAATGAAGTTGTTGTAGCTCCTAGGAACTTGGCCTCTGCTATGACTGTTCCCTTGTGAGTTTTCATTCCCCCTGCCCCAGTTTTCCATAGTCCTACTTAAGCCATGTCATGGGATTTCTCACGAATGACTTTAGTTCAGTCCACCTGGATATGTGTAAATACAGTCCAGGTGCACAATGCCTAATGGTAGCCTGCCTCAGCCTTAGATCTATTTTTATTTAAAAATAAATCATTCAGAGAGGGACAGCAGTCCAGGTAGCGCTATAGAAGAGAATAGAGTGTATGTCTTCCTTTCTTTTTCCTAGAGAATAGCTCCACTGATGCTTTGCTATAATAAACATAACAGCATTTTCTTGATTTTTATGTTGAATTTATACTATGTTCTGTTTTCCTTAAGGAAACGGTAATTTATGAAAATATGCTTTGGAGGTGTGATGAGTCAATATTAATACTGATGACACAAGGCTATTATCATGTTGACAACTTTGCTTAATTCAGTAAATATTCCTCAGCACGGTAAACACTGGCCACAAAGCCTGTGGTTAATGCAAAGCAGGGAAGGTGATTGACAAATGGAGTCTGGAGGTCCTGGGCTCTAGGAGCTTATAGATTAGTAGTTTGCTGATAACTAGTGGCAAGGTGGAGGTGGGAATGCTGATGTAATCTTAAAAGTTAAGTCAATTTTTAAAAAAATGTTACTTGATAGAATCCTGCTTCTACATAGGCTTTCAGACAGACCTGCTAATTTGTTCAGTGGCTTTTTGTTGCAAAAGAAAAAAACGTAATGGTTAGTCTGAAAGCATTTGAAAAGACTAAATTTGCTTAACACACAGCTTTATTTATTTGCGGCTTGTAGCTAAAATAAAATTTCCAATGATCTGATTCTACGTGCATTTTAAAAGTCTATTCTATTATGAAGGGAGACATCAAAGAAGAGGGTTAAAAACTGTTATTTTAGCTATCTCATTATCTGGAAGTATGTCAATAGTATGTTCTTCAAAAGAATTGATGGGAAATGCTTATCAACAGATGATGAAGCCAAATAGGTGGTTGATGACAATATGGGAAATACATTTCTTGGTGAAGTTTTTAAGAATAGGCATGAGGATCATTCTCATGGCTGCTTTTGATGACACTCATCATTGCTGAATATCTAGACTTTAAAATACAATGTGTTTTTGTGTGGATAGAATTGTTAGGTAGAGTACATTGTGTTTATATTAGCCTTGATGGCACATTCATGCACAAATGTAGAATCTATGTTATTATTTTAATATGCGGTCATTTTCCTGCAATTTACTCTCGCTTATGCTTTATTTTTCTTGTTTATAAGGATTTTTTTTAAAAAAAAATGCCACAAGCAGAGAGGCTTATTTGGATACCTTAACTCCATTTATTTATAAATCTATGACTTAAAAGATTAGCATTCATTGACTAGTGCTTTTCAAACATCAAAACTGCTGTGAATTTGTCAAATTAAATCACATGCAAGTATAAAAAATGACCTAGTTGAGATATGGTCTATTTGAATATTTTAAGTCCATCACTAAGTATTTGTTGTAATTTAATTTTGAAAAAAAGCATAAATGAAATTTTAAAGAAGACAAACGGGATAACAAATCTGATTCAGAATTACTAATTCAGGAAGCATAGCTATCATGTATGTAGCAGTAATATCTTCCTTAATATCAGTTTTTATATTATCATCTCGTGTATGAAAAACCATTTGCATGGCCTCTGAAGGAGCAGGATGGGTCGCTGAGAAGTGGGTCAGCTGTGGAAAGCAGCCTTGAATTGATTCATTGCTGGATCAAAGCCTCTTATAGAAGTGTTCTTTAAAATATGGACAGTGATTACTAGTGATAATTTACAAATCATTCCAGGGAGGTAGCCGAGGTATTATTCTTTAAAAAAAATACACCACATGATTCTATAGACAGCAGGTGATTTATTGAATGTCATTGTCTGAGATTGGCAACAGGGCTGCAGAACGAGTCTCTTGTAGGGCTGTGCATGGTGGAGCAGCCAACTTCCTGAGCACTATTGATTACAGTGAGATGCTTTAAGACCAGCGGTTCTCAACCTGTGGGTCGCGACCCCTTTGGGGGTCGAACGACCCTTTCACAGGGGTCGCCTAAGACCATCGGAAAACACATATATAATTACATATTGTTTTTGTGATGAATCACTATGCTTTAATTATGTTCAATTTTTAACAATGAAAATACATCCTGCATCTCAGATATTTACATGACGATTCATCACAGTGGCAAAATTACAGTTATGAAGTAGCAACGAAAATAATTTTATGGTTGGGGGTCACCATCACATGAGGAACTGTATTAAAGGGTTGCAGCATTAGGAAAGTTGAGAGCCACTGCTTTAAGATGTATCAGCACTTCCCTGCTGAAGCAGAAATACATGGCATTTTGAAATCCTTGTTTTGCACGCGTAGAAACCTTTAGGAACCCTAAGCTTCAAGCAGTTTTTCTTTTCACTCTGAATAGTAAAAATGGCCAAACTGGTCAAGAAGCTTCTATGCATAAACGCCCTGCTGGATGGACTGAATGATCTGAACGTGACAAAGGAGGCTCTGGCCTCAGGGCCTTTGCAACTTAAGGAGCTCAGACAGGAGCCACAGGAAGCAGAGCACCGTGTGTGCCATGTCCTAGAGCAGCTGTGGGCAAACTACGGCCCGCAGGCCGAATCTGGCCCATTTGAAATGAATAAAACTTATAAAAAAGACCATACCCTTTTATGTAATGATGTTTCCTTTGAATTTTTATTAGTTCACACAAACACTCCATCCATGCTTTTGTTCTGGCCCTCCGGTCCAGTTTAAGAACCCATTGTGGCCCTTGAGTCAAAAAGTTTGCCCACCCCTGTCTAGAGTCACACAATGCACTGTACTAGGGACACATTCCCCCTCGGGAAAGCAGGAAAGCTCCCCTAGCAACAGTGTGGATAGACTGAGGGTCAAAGGCTAGGGGTGAACAATAAAGAAGGAGGTTCTAAGACAGCAAGAAGATTCCCAGCAGAAATAGGAAGAGTGTAGCCTGTTCAGGAAGAGCAGGGAGTTGGTGGAGTTGAAAGCATTAAGTGTGGAAGGAAGATGGACAAGATTGGATGTATGCATCTTGAGCTTCCTGCCAAGGCTCTGATATGCAGGTGCCATTGGTTACACGGTGCCTGTCTCTAAGGCTTAGAATGAGTGTGATGTTGTCTGTGAAGCTGTCTCCTCAGAATACACCCAGAGAATGTCAAAAACATGGAGTCTACCCTGAAAATGGAGACCTTGTGTTCATGAATGAGGAATAATCATTATTGACATTGGTAATTCCTTGACAAGATATTGTTTAATCCATAAGTGTTGCCCAAATGGATTTATGCAACCATAGCTGTTGGCTCTTAGAAAGCCTTTCATCCTTAATAAAGTTCGAGTTCTTTTGAGCCAAAGCAGGGTAGGTTGGCAAAAGTTACACCCCTCCCCCCCTGCCCCCCCCGCCCCGGTCTTGTTTAAAAACATTAATTTTCTGTTGCTCATTTGCCTATGGTAGTTCTTTACTATTTCTATTTGTCAGTTGTTTCCCCTCTGCCTCCAGCTTAAGGTATTAGGGATTTTCACCTTTTGGGGATTTATGTTGGTTGAGTGTTAGCTAGGACATTTTGCTTCTTTCTCCTGGGACTTAGCAAAAAAAAAAAAAAAAAGTAAATTTGGGCACATGATACCCAATATGAAGCCAGATACTTTCAGCCATCCTGGCTACAATTCACCCAGCTTTATAGATATTTTTCTGGCTGAATGCTTTTAACCAGACCCCACACTATACAAGTAAAGGGTATTGGTATCCTTGGTGCATAACCATTCTTTTTCTCTTTCTGCACAACCCATTTTCAATGGGATGTTTGCGTGTCTCTGTGCATGTCTGTACTGTGTGCTATTTCTTTTGTGGATTAGCCACAGCACAAACCTGATTATATTCTTGTTCTCACCAAGAATCCTCTCAGATGACTCAGCTCACCTCTAATTGCTGAGTGTGGAATACATTTATTATTTTTTATGTAAGTAATTGAGTAGCATCAGTATGTGCCAGGCACTGCGGTGAGCACTAATGCTGACTTTCAGCCAATGTGGGAATTATGTCCTTGCTACTTGTTAACATCCTGTCTGGCTACCCCACTCACCCCAGCCATCTCTCAGCTATCTTGTATAATACCCTGGAATTCAGACTTCCCCATAGTCCAGCAAATTAGGAATAATACCAGGCATCCTTGCAGGAGTACTCCAGGTCCCTGCTCCAGTGCCTCGGCCCAGCCTCAGCTCTGATGGGACAGTGCTCGGTTCATATTGTTGGTTCACTATTTTGAATATCTCCCTGCACAAAAGAACAAACAGAATATGGTCTCTGACGTTAAATTGCTCGTAGTCCTGGAAAGTAAACAGATACACATTACTAAACAATATGCTTTCAATATTTATATTTGTACAAATTTATCTATGTATTTCTAACTATACCTCCATAAGAAAATTTTAAAAAGAAAAAATCCATTTAAAAGATACATTTAGAAAGTTAATAAAAAAAGACATTGTCTTGTTTATCTATGGGCATAATTTAAAATAGACGCTGTTGTCAACACCACGTGACATTAAAATTATGCAGCTCCTTTTAAATCCAGAAGAACACATTTTAACCATATCTGCTTACATTAGGTTAACATATATCCCACAATTAAATTCTTACCCCCAAACGGACAAACTGCCTCTGGTAAAAGCTGGATATTACAAAGACTGTGGGCTCC
Organism: Myotis nattereri; assembly: GCF_964212035.1. Lineage (NCBI taxonomy): Eukaryota > Metazoa > Chordata > Mammalia > Chiroptera > Vespertilionidae > Myotis > Myotis nattereri. The sequence continues at coordinate 15,252,971 of NC_138092.1, forward strand.
TCGAGCTCAGACACAAGTCCATTCATTTCCATTTTCTTAGTGCAGTCCATTCCCTGTCCTTAGGAAATGCTATTCAAATGACCAAATCCAATTAGCCATGAATTCGCTAAGTCCTTGAACAGCAGTGATAGGTGGATGTTTAAGTCCACTCACCCCATTATTTTGAACTTAAACTAAATTTAAAATGCCCAAGCTGTTTTATATTTCCCAATTCTTTGATAATGAATCAGATAAATCTACAAAACAGATTTCACTAGAAAACCGTGTGTTAACTGAAGACAAAGTAACATTAACGACTAATGATTATTTTTTCATTATGTTCTGTTTTTATGGGAAAGAAGTAAGTTCTAAAAAATCAGCTGACTTCAGGAATTAAATACAAAATAAAAGTAAAATTCCTAAGGATCCTAGATCAGGATAGTTTCAGATCCAGCTCCTCTAGCGTGAACTACAACAATACTGCAGTTAGAATTGCTGCTCAAAGGTTGTTAAATCCCACTTAATCTTAAGACTTGATTTTTTTTTTTAAAAATCAGGACAGCAGGAGAGCAAACTGATTATTTTCAGAAATGTGTTTAAAAACTAAAGACTGCAAAAGAGATAGTTTCCCTTGATCTTCCATTAACTAGGAAATTAATGGAACCTGAAACTTTTATTCTCTGATGTTCTGGACATTCTGGATAAAACTTAATACCTTATTATCAAACTGTTGCCCCACATTTACATAAAATTTAGGCCCCTAACCATTCTCACATATAGTATTTCATTCTATTTAGACCTCACAGTTACTGTTTGATATAGGTTTTTGTGGGTATTTCTTTAAAGATGAAAATAACAGAAGTCCAAGGATATTAATGGAATTGCCCAAGAAATCCAGGACTGAACTCCAAGACTCCTGAATTTTTAGGCTTTGGGGAAAGGGAGATACAAGGTGGGAGAAGAGAGTATTTGTTTCAGTTACTACACAAGGGCAAATATCACTTTAAATACAGATTTTTTAAAAATATATTTTTATTGATTTTTTACAGAGAGGAAGGGAGAGAGATAGAGAGTTAGAAACATCAATCAGCTGCCTCCTGCACACCCCGTATTGGGGATGTGCCCGCAACCAAGGTACATGCCCTTGACCGGAATCGAACCCGGGACCCCTCAGTCCACAGGCCGACGCTCCATCTACTGAGCCAAACCAGCTAGGGCTAAATACCGATTTTTGAGTAAAATCTTTCAAAGTTAAAAATTGTATAAAGGCCCGCTTTTAGGTATTTTTACAAAAATATAAACGTTCATAAAAAATACGTGATTGCTAAAGTAATGATTGCTGTGCTATTATCTAATACAAAAGCAGCACATATTAGTAACTGCCTTATCTTTGCATGTGCAAGATTCTGGTTCATTTCTGTGGGTTACTTCAGGTGGCTACTTCTGTGTTGCCAGCCAATTGCTCACCATGTGCGTAAGCCACACAAATGCATCAGGAGTCATCCTATGTACAGAAAAATGCATGTACATCCTCCACTAACCAAAAGTCCAGGAAAGCAGGGAGATTCAGCATCATCAGAGGAGATGAAAGGAGAAATCTCAGGTGCCTGAGATAGTGTTTATAAGCCTCAGATGAATGCCTGTACTACTCAAAGAGTGAGCTTCTCTCTTCATTCGGAAACATTACACTCTTACATGTAATGGGCCCAGCCAATGTGTCATTAGAAAACTACTTCATTCGGTCCAACTGACATTTACTGAGCTACTGCGGTGCGGCCGGCATTGTGTTCCACAGACACAAAGATGAAGTGGACAGCGCCTGCTCTCCCTTCTGCAGTCTAGACGTTTGTTTAGTGCCTGATGCTTGAAAAGCTAAGAACATTCTAGTTTTAATTATACAAACTTTGCTTAGAGTGTGACTTCACATTGTGAGTGAAAAGAAATGCCACACACGATTGACTTGGGTTCAGTAATTTAATTTCTTGGTTAAAGTGTCTATAAAAGAATTCTTTTTGCTTCTAATGCTTTAATATGTTAAGAATTACTGAAATGAGCAAAAATTTTTAGTTTTAAAAAATAAAACTTAATACATTAGGCATGTCACAATTTCCCCAAGTAGATTTTTTAAAAGCTCAGTTCATTTTTCTTTCAAATTTCCCATTCTTTGGAAGCAATATGAATATTATTAAAGGGGTGTGTGTGTGTGTGTGTGTGTGTGTGCGTGTGTGTGTGCGCGCGCGCGTCTACAGCGAATAATTCTATGGTCCTCATTCCGATGCCGGTGAGATCATGCCCTGTTTTCCTTCCGGCCGAAAGGTGCCTTTCAGAGTCTTTCATTTTCATATTGACTTTACGAAGGACCCAGTCGGAGGTGCAATCAGTGAAATACAATTACATTACAATTATTTCTACTTAGAGAAATATGACAGCTAGAATTTTTATGTTAATTAATCTTTGGTGTTTTATTATTGTGTGACTACCTATCATAAATTTCCTTGCAATTCCGTTTTAGTGCATTCTATAAATTATTTTCGTTTCATCCAGCCTCCACCTGACCTGCAAATGGTTAAACTGGCACAGTCGTTCATGCCCTGACACCCAGCAGGCTCTCTATGAACATCCGAGGGAGCGGTTTTGATATTCAGAAAGAATTGTCATAGCAAGAATGTCGCACAACTCACTGAATGCGTGGTCAGATGACACCCTCGTTATCGTGTTAGATTCTGTGTAAGTAAATGAGTGCATCTCCAGCATGATGAACAGCGACTCACAAGCAAGCAGCTATTTCCCTCGCACTCGGGCTGAAGAACAAACAGGTCGCGGCTGTTCTTGTCGAGCATCCCACAGCCGAGGGAGGAAGCGCCGTCTCCTCACCTGCATACCCAGTTAAGCACCATCTGTTTCCTGTGTTAATGTGATAGCTCACATAGTTTTTCCAAACCTTTCACATCAGTAAGCACAATCCTAATAGACAGTTAATACGAATTAAGAAGCCTGGGCTCACTCAAACTGTGTTCTAGTTTCCTCTCTCACTCTTATTTTCCGAAATGCAAAACACTGCAGTGGCCGCTCCAAATCCACTTCAATAGCGTGAAACTCCTAGATTAATAAAGGCTGTTTACAGTGTACTGACCAGAGTCTGGTATTCAGGTGCTGGGTGCTGGGCAGTGCAGAGGTACACGTGTGTACCAAGGAAGCTGGAATGTTATTTTGGTTGTTGTTTTTTATATTTTTTATTGCTTTCAGAGAGGAAGGGAGTAGGGGAGAGAGAGAGAGAGAGAAACATCAATGATGAGAGAGAATCACTGATCAGCTGCCTCCTGCACGTCCCCCACTGGGGATCGAGCCCACAACAGGCATGTGCCCTGACCAGGAATCCAACCGTAACCGCCTGGTTCATAGGTCAATGCTCAACCACTGAGCCAGATAGGGCAGGCTGGAATGTTATTTTGTGTGGAAGTATTTCCCACCTCACCTGTCACCTTCTCTAATAGTTATATTCTCCCTGCTCCTCCCCTCATCCTTTACCATGTGAAATCATCACAGTTATGAATATCTGAGGAATATCTGACCACATCGATCAGCTAATGATGTATACTTTGGTTTCCCATAAGTTATGGATAAAAAATTTGTTTCCCTTTGGAAAAGCGGTTTGAGGCCCACGGAATAAATGAATAAAATGATGTGCAAAAGACTCTGTCAATTGGATTCCAAGTAGCTTCTTGCCTTTCATTCTTAAAGGCTATTGTTGTTATTTATTGAGCTTCTTCAGGCAAGAATTTCACTGGTTAAATCATTATGGAGCCTTTTGAATATGCATTCTTTCTGAATGTCAAACATTTTGCTGTTATGGAGAACATATAATGTCATTCGGTGTTTCTCAAACGTTGACAACAAAATCCCCACTCCTGCCCGAGTTTCTGATCTGGTGGTTCCATCTTGGAGCTCAGTCATTTGTCAGTGCAACAAGTTTCCAGGCAACGCTGCTGCTGCTGGTCTCAGGACCACACGCTGAGAACCACTGGTATGTTATGCAGAACTCTAAGGATGAAATGGATTTACCTGCATTTTAGACCTGGCTCTGGCCCTTCACAGTTGTGTGACCTCAAAAAAGTTATTAACCTCGGGAAACCTCAGTTTGCTCAGCTGTAACATGAAGGCGCTCCCCACTTCGTGGGGTTGTGGTGAGATTAAATAAAATGATGCATGCAAAATGCTTAGCCCATTGGCTAGGGGAAAAAAAAAACCCTATTCAATTAATGTCACCATCATGCTACTGATGTGTTTAGGGGGGAAAATGCAATGTGGGCCATGTCTGTACTTCTCTGTTTCGCTGTATTAACAGCTGAAGGCGGGAGAGGAAGCGCAGAGAAGTTATGTAAGAATGTATGAAAGCAGATGCAGACTTCCCAAGAGGTAACTATAATTTAGTTTAAACACAAGTCATTCCTTTGATAGTGTGTGGCTATGAGGGTAGTTGTACTATCTTTTAGCCACTGGAATTCCATGCAAGAACTTTTTTTCTTTTCCACGCTCAGTGTTAGGTGTTAGGTCTATTCCCCTCCCCTGCCTAGTTCTGGGAATCTCCAGCCATGACATAGGAGGTTATTAAATGTAAATTCATCTTCAGATTCACCTAGAAAAGTAGGCTCGTTGCAAATTAAAAATATTAAAATAATATTCTGTATGTACTCACAGGTATACCCACTATTATAGGAGTATTGATTTTCATATTTATATCTGCAAATTTTTCTTTTCTCAATAATATCAGAACCCTTTATGAGCATAAATAGTCAAGATTTTTACATCCACTTTTAAAATAAACTCATGGAGTTAGAAGAAATCTTAGTGATTGATGTTCTAATATAAGCTTTGAATAGCTCACATGCCTTATAAAAATACAAAATGTCATCAAAATGCTTCTAACCGACTCTTATTGTTTTTCATTACAAAACCTATTTTAGTGAAAACAGCATTTTCATTACCATTTTACAGGTGAAGCCACTGAGGTATAAACGTAAATAGTGTCTCAGTTGATACAAATAATTAAAGCCAAAGACAAAAGTGAAACAACGATGTATTAAATCCAATCAATTTTCATTAACATAATTATTTCGTGTGTGACAAACTACTCTGTGAAATTGTCAAGCAATAGCTTTTTGATTTAGTCAATCAGCAACCATTCATCCACCAATGGACACTTAGGTTGTTTTCTTGGCTATTATAAATGATGCTGCAATTAACATGGGAGTGCATATACCTTATCAGGTTAGTGTTTGCTTTTGTTTCCTTTAGATAAATATCCAGAAGTGGAATTACTGGATCATATGGTAGTTCTATTTTTTTATTTAAATATATACCTGATGATATGTATTTATTGATTTAATATTAGTATACTCACAGTGGTTGGGTTCCACACGTATTTCCAAGTGTTGAATCCCCACTGGTTGCCACTTTCTAGAGCAGGGGTGGGCAAACTTTTTGACTCAAGGGCCACAATGGGTTCTTAAACTGGACCGGAGGGCCAGAACAAAAGCATGGATGGAGTGTTTGTGTGAACTAATATAAATTCATAGTAAACATCATTACATAAAAGGGTACGGTCTTTTTTTTTTTTTAGTTTTATTCATTTCAAACGGGCCGGATCCGGCCCGCAGGCTGTAGTTTGCCCACAGCTGTTCTAGAGCCTACCTGATTCTCCTAAATCTATGCTCCTCAGAAATTGTAATACATGGAATTATCTGATTACCACTGTCTGTTCTTTGGGCTCCCCAAATAGTCTTCGCCACTCAGCTGCCCTGATGGCATTCTATTGCTTTCTGTCAGTTAGCTCTATTAAAACTGATTTTTCTCTAGGTTTCAGCCATTCCCACCTATATCTTATTTCAATGCCAACTGATCTCTGATAGTAACAAAAGGAAAACTACGGGTGATTGTCTGTGTGTGAGCGTGCATGTATGTTTAGATAGAAAAGGGGTATGAGATAAGTGGGAAAAAGGAAAGGCATGGAAGATACAACTTTAGAGGGAGACAGAGATTAGGAGGAGGAAAGAATGCCTTAAATTATGCCATACAATAGATGCTCAATAAATGAACAGATAAATGAGAAAAGCAGAGGGAGACAGAGAGTAGGAGGACGAAAGAAAGCAAGAGCACCTTAAACGATGGTATACAACAAGTGCTCAATAATAAATAAGAAAAGCAAACAACCAGAACAAAACAAACAAATAAAAAAGTGAGTGATGAGGAACAGAAGAGAACTTAAGGAAAACAGAGGAAAATAAGGACAAAGCAGAATAGGAGCCTGAAAAAAAAGAAAAGAAAGCAGAGTAATGTGAAAAACAGTCACTGAAATGCAGATAAGGGCTCCTTAAGACTATAATAATTACTAAATTAATTTTTGAAATTAAGTTACAATTTTCCTGTCACTCATTTACACAAGTTTATCTTAAATAGTATTTCTATTCTTATCTAGAACGTAAGGTGACTTCTTTTAGAGGTTTTGACTCTATACAGTTGAGAAGTATTTACACAGTTGAGTCGCGGGCGAGATAAACTGCTCTCTCTTTGTTTTATAGAACAGATGTGAATGTGATTTTCTAATCAGTTTGAAAGCTGGAGAAATTCTCATTTCATTTCTTCTTTTGGATGACATTCTATCCTATCTAACAATAGAGAAACATGGTAATTAACCGTAACTTCGCTACCCTTCTCATTGGCTAATCAGCAAGGTATGCAAATTAACTGCCAGCCAAGATGGCGGTTAATTTCCATATATCGGCTGGGAGCGTAGCAAGCCAGGAGGCCGAAAACAAGCTGGGTGGCAGAGGTGGGATCAAAACAACCCGGCCGGGCAGCTGAGGGAGGCAGGAATGATCAACCTGGGCCAGGCGGCTGAGGGAGGCGGGAACAAACAAGCCGGACATCCCCCGAGGGGTCCCAGACTGCGAGAGGGCACAGGGTGGCCTGAGGGACCCCCCCCCCACCTCCCCGAGTGCACAAATTATTGTGCACCGGGCCTCTAGTCCTATCTAATAAAAGAGAAACATGGTAATTAGCGTATGACTGCTACCCTTCCCATTGGCTAATCAGGGCAATATACAAATTAACTGCCAGCCAAGATGGTGGCCGGCAGCCAGGCAGCTTGAAACTAACATGAGGCTTGCTTGCTTCAGTGACGGAGGACTCCAATGTTCCCCGCCTGCCGATGCAGGTCTCTGAGCTGCAACTCTAAGCAACTATGTTACAAATATAGAACCTAAACAAAACCCCAGAAACCTGCTTTAGTCCGCAGGGCTTCAGCCAGCAGGATCACAACATTCTTTCAAATACAGAAGGTAAACAAAGGCCAGAAACCTCCTTTCAGCAGCTGAGGCCTACGAGCTGGAGGCAAGCCTCAAAGCTAAAGCTGGCCCAGAATAAAAAAAAGAAAAAAGAAAAAAAAGCAGCGGTTGGGAGCTTCAGTCACCCGCCAGCCTGAAAACGGCCCTCAGCCCCTCACCCAGACTGGCCAGGCACCCCAGTGGGGACCCCCACCCTGATCCAGGACACCCTTCAGGGCAAACCAGCCAGCACCCACCCGTGAACCAGGTCTCTATCCTATACAGTAAAAGGGTAATATGCCTCCCAGCACTGGGATCAGCGGAGCCGAGAGGCCTCCCGGCACCGGGATCAGTGTGACAGGGGGCAGCACCCAAACCCCCTGATCGCCCCTGCTCTTTGGGTGATAGAGGGCGGCGCCCCAACCCCCACTCCAAGGGCCCTGCTCTGTGTGTGATGGGGTCGATCCATAACCTCCCCATCAGCCCTACCCTGAGTGTGACAGTGGCGGCGCCCCAACCCCCAGATCTGCCCTGCTCTGTGTGTGACAGGGGGCGGTGCCCCAACTCCCCTATCGGCCCTACTCTGTGCGTGACAATGGGGAGCTCCCCAATCCCCTGATGGGCCCTGCTCTGTGCGTGACAGGGTAAGGAGTCCCAACCCCCCTGATGGGCCCTGCTCTGTGCGTGACAGGGGGTGGCGCCGCAACCTCCCCCTCGACCCTGCCTTGAGTGTGACAGGGGGTGGTGCCCCAACCCCCCAATTGGCCCTACCCTGAGCATGACTGAGGGTTGCATCGCAACCTCCCGATCCGCCCTGCTCTGTGCATGACAGGGGAAGGCGCCCCAACTCCCCAATCGGCCCTGCTCTGAGCCCGACCAGGGGCTGCATCTAGGGATTGGGCCTGCCCTCTGCCACCCGGGAGCAGGCCTAAGCCAGCAGGTCATTATCTCCCGAGGGGTCCCAGACTGCGAGAGAGCACAGGCCGGGCTGAGGGGCCCCCCTCACCCCCGAGTGCACAAATTTTTGTGCACCGGGCCTCTAGTATATATATAAAAGCCTAAGTGACTGTTACAACAGAACAACTGGTCAACTATGATGACACACTGACCACCAGGGGGCAGACACTCAATGCAGGAGCTGCCCTCTGGTGGTCAGTACACTCCCACAGCCAACCTCCCATGGCCAGACAACCTCCCAGGATCCCTCCCCTCAGCCGGCCGGCCCCTATTGGCTCTGATGGGCCCCAATCACTGGCCAGGCTGAGGGACCCCACCCATGCATGAATTCATGCACTGGGCCTCTAGTATCATCTATAATAATATAAGCATAATTAGACCAGACAGCCAAAGGACCTTCCTGGCGTCATTCCGGACGTCCTTCCGGACGACCTTCCTGACTAAGCCACGATGGCGGGGGCCCCGAGGCAGCTGCAGCAGTGGGCAGAGGCTGAGGCAGAGGCGGTTAGGAGCAATCAGGCAGGCAGGTGAGCAGTTAGGGGTGATCAGGCAGGTAGGCAAGCGGTTAGGAGCCAGCAGTCGGGCCTAAACTCGCAGTTGGACATCCCCTGAGGGGTACCAGATTGTGAGAGGGTACAGGCCAGGCTGAGGGTCCCCCTCCCCCCTCCCCATGCATTAATTTCATGCACTGGGCCTCTAGTTATAAAGAAAGAAAGAAACTGAGACAGATAGCAAGAGGTTGTTGTACAATGTGGCTTGTCTTAGGAATGGTTCCCTCAAGCTCTATCTCTTGGAACAAAACTGTTTTTTTAGAGGCACTCCTCTTACTTCAGAACATGCGAAAAAGAGGTATCTGAATGAATAAAGGTGTCAACATCATCAAAATATTTGCTATTTCATTTCAATCTCTGATTTATTTCTATCATATGCACTCCAGGTATAAGAAAAATCAATTCTGGTTTGAATTTGCCCAACTGATCATGGCAAAGATTGATGTAAAATGGTCTAAAGACTTAGCTTAAACTATTAAATGAATGATTTTACAAGGCACACATATTAAAGGTAGACAAGACATGGACAAGTACAGTGAGATCACTTCTCACTTTGGCCCCCCACCACCTGAAACAAGTATATTTTGGTTGATTACTTACAAAAATTCCATTAGTGGGGATTTATTTTGGAATTAAGACATTTGTCCAATTTCCAACTCATCCCAATATCAATTTGCCTTTGAGAAAATGATCTGTTATGCTCCCCATACCATACAAGACCAACCATTATTCACTTGATTATTCTGGTAAAATAACTGTAACTTTAATTAGAAAAGAAATTATTTTAAAAGCATTACATAAAGTTATTCTTAGTTAGAAATACTTCTACTGATAAGACATTAGTGAGTCAACTTGACAAAAGAAGGGTTAAATGATTTATCAGCAATAAATTTTATATTTGAAAAGCAGCAGTTATGAGAAGCAGTTTTAAGCTTCCTGTGGTATGTAATTTTACAAATAAATACATATAGTAAGATTGATCGTGTAACATTTTTAAAAGATAAAAGCTAGAATCTCTCTTTTCTTATAAGCATGGTTGATATGAGTTACTAAATATCAATTTCCTCTAGATGCACTTTTACATGGAACAAATCATTTTTTTTTTACAGCAGAATACCTCTTGTAGCTGTCACATAATGAAAGTGTTGCCCAATAGATATCCATCTCTGAGAGCAGATTTTATTTCCCTGCCTGATTTCCAAAAATGCAATCTGATTTCATGAGGACATAGGCCAATGGACCAATAAATGACTGTTGTAAGCATGTATCAAGAAATAGTCAGAACTTGTGATGCAAAAATCGGCCTTGTACTTCTTATTTCTTTCCATCTGAGAGTTGTAATTCCAATACCATGCCATGTACATGGATTGAGTGCAAAGATCAGCCCCAGGCAGGTTTAAATAAAACATTGACATTTTGAAAAATGATCCAAGTGTTTCCTTTTTTCACCTTCTATGTTTTTTTTTAACTTTGCTGTTTCAGGTAGTATCAAGAAGGAAATGCTTTTTTTGACTGTGTCTCTAATCATTGAGTAGATTTCATATTCTCCAGGGTGTACCAGTGCAGTGACAATTTGTAAACCATGAAAGATAAAGTTGTAGAGTTGGTGAAAGTTGGTTTTTACTTCATCATACTGTCTTCCTTCCTTGAAAACTAAACCTGGGAAACTAATTCCAAGCTTATGACTGAAGCATTATATATATATATATATATATATATTACCATATATATAATGTATCAGCCATTATTGAAGCTAATTTCAAGACATGCAATTGAAGACTGTGATTTCTTTTTATTTCAACTTTCTAATTTTATTAGGGCTTTGTTATGAATGTTTTGATAGGACCGACATATTTTACAGCACACCTCATTGTTCTTAAGAGATAAGCAAATTTACTGTGACACCGTATTAGCAGGGCCTGTCTCCTTGTCAAGAAACTGGTAGATGGGGTAGCATATTCCAGAACACAGCCACTGCCTTTGACCTGAAAACAGATATATTGGATTTAGTTTGTTGGACATAAGCTAATTATCAGGTTCATCATATAAATTGTCTTCAAGGAGAAAAGGCAGCAGAATGGCTCATTATTGCAGTTCTTCCTCGACTTCCTCGAAGCCCTTGCTGTCTGATGCCAAGAGCCACCGCCTCTGATGGAGACTTCAATCCGTGGACACTGAAATGCAGTTCATTTCAGGATCTCTACTGTTGTGTTGCTACGGGTTCATTCTTCTCAGGAATGGGAATGGTTCTTTTTAGGAGGTTAAACATACAGAACCCTAGTGGCTTGCATGATTTCTGACTTCAGAATAGTCGCTGGAGCACGCACAAATGATGTGAAAGAAACTCTATTTTTTTCAGCAAGCAATAGTACCTTGTGCAGTTTTCCCCAAATGCTTTATGAGATGGAGGCTAAACACACACAGGTATGTGTCCACATGCATGTGCACGTGCACCACGTATGCATGCACATGCACACATATGTGTGCAAATATGTGTGTGCGCACACATATAAGTCATATACGTGCGCACACACAAGTGGAATAAAAAAATCTATGAAAGTTTCCAGGCTTGTTTCACACCGAAGAAATCAAATCTCCAGGGCACTAATCATCAAGTTCCTCCATGAGTATTCCCTTCAGGAGGGGACATTCAGGTACAAGTTTCATACTTGTTTGTTTAAAGCTTTAGTATAAATTTGCAGGTGATGAGAGCAACCTTCACTCTGATAAAAGAACAGGCCAAGCTGCTGATTGGAGAAAATTACATGAAGTTTTTAATCAAAGTCTCTGTGGTCTACTGTCTGATTTTCTAGGCCAGATGTCAAATGTTTTTCACTGATGTCCACGTTGAAGTAATCACTACACCAATTCCAAGAACCAGTAAGTGAGACGATAATAATGTTTCATTTCAGCATTACTTAAGGTCTCTTCCCCAACCGGGAACAAAGTCACAGGACCTCTCTGATTCAGTATAATTACATAAACTCTGACTTTGAATTTTTTAGATAGTTTCATCTCTCCAGATTATGTGACTTCCTTATGAATATGTGAATAGAGCATGTAACTAGATGTTTTCAGCGAAAATGTGAACAACCTACAATTACCAATCTGTTTATAATTTCAAGTTTTACACTTAATTTAAAATGTAAATAAACACTTATTATTTAATCTATCGCAACAATAATAACCGATCATTTTCTTTTAAACCTGGAGCTCACTAGAAAAGTAAGTCTTCTGTTGTTTACCATGCCAGGGAAATGCGTTAGCTAATCTCATATATGCTGTGATTTATTTTAATCAGCAAAGCAATCTGGATGGGACAGAAGAAATTAGGCCCCAAATAACATGTGGAATGTCTAATTCAGAGTTTTATGGAGTTATATATTAGTAGATAATACTGTTTTTTAAATGTTCTTATTAGCACAAAACTCCTATTTTTCTGGAAACAGCAGTATCTTAGAAGACCCTGCTCATTTGGGAGGACAAATATTTCCTCAAATTATTTGAAATCAATATTGGGACACAGTGAAAACTCCTGAGGGACTCTGCTGTATCCCCCACTGACAGACATAATTCAGCCTGAAGAAATTCCACTGGCATCGCCTCTCCTGCATGGCACCTGGGTTCATTCCTAGAATTCCCCACCTCCTTCTCCTGTCCATCATGTCATTAGCCCAAGAGAATTAAAATACCTAGAGACAACAGATGCTTGAAAAAGTCTCTTCTGAGTAGGAATTTCTTTGAAAACTAAAAGAATAGCAAAAATAGTTGAAGAGAGTGGAACTGGTATTGCAAAAGGATTAGTAGTGGTGGATGGCACTTAAGAAACACTCCTTCCAACTAAAATTTTCTAGGATTAGTCAAACAGCAAACTTCTTAACCCTGAACAGTGTGGTCAAAATATTTCTACCTTAATTGTCTGCTCATCCATACTTTTCTCCCAAATATTGGGCTCTCTCCTGAAGTTATTTTGTTGATGAAAAATTTCCCATTACATTTATTTTCTTTTATTTCTTCATTTCCCACTAGACTTGGTAAGGCTTTGGTTTTTAGTCATCAATTCCAGTTATTTATTGCTACAGAGAAGATCACCCTAATCTTAGTGACTTAGAACTGCAACAGTTATTTTACTATTTTTCTCTCACAGTTCAGGAGGTTGACTGTGTTCAGGTAAATAGCACTTGTCCAGATCTTGGGCTGGACTCATCTCAAAGGCCTCCTCAATCACATGCCTGTTGTTTGATACTGGATATTGACTTGAGATCTCAGCTAGAACCGTCCTGGTCTCTCCATGTGACCTTGGCTTTCTCAAATCAGACAGGAAGTAGAAGGTCCTTGTTTCTTAAGCCCTGGGCTCTGACAGGCACAGCATCACCTCTATCATATTCTACTGGTGAAGCAGTTACAGAGCCTGAATTCAAGGACAGGGGACATCAACCTCACTTCTTAATGGGAGGAGTGTCAAAGATTATTGGTAAGGGTTTGAAAAAATACTTTATTATCTTTTAGAGTAAATTGTTAAACATTCAATATATGTTGATAATTGAATAAATTAAAGAAGTTAAAGCAAAATATAATGACATTTTAAATTGGGTCAGAATCAATGGCAATAGATAAAAGAGGATAGGTGCAATAAATTTGTAGAAGGAAGAGAACGAAGAAGAGGTGGTTCTAAAATATACCTGAAGTGACTGGCCCCCGTGACTTGGATAATTAGGGTGCAATTACCTGTAACCGACTGTGCTGCTTCAGAAAACAGCTGACATTATAATCACTCAAAAGAAGGCTTGAGTCTCGGCTCCACCCACAACCTCATGCATGCTAATTTCCCTTTCTGAGCCCCAGTTAACTAAATCCACAAGTGAGGATAGTAATAGCTAATTTCCAGAGTTGTTGGGAAGATTGAGCAACATTCCTGTTCACTATTCAAATACACAGTAAGTGATAGCAACATAGACAGTCCAACAATTTAAAGAGAGTAGTAAATAAACTTCTAATATATACCTATGTCTTTTGAATAATGGTTTTTTTTAATTAAAATGTCTTGACTCAAGGTTTTATTTTGTGTGTTTTAAATTTCATTAATTAAGTCTTTAGTACTGTGTGATGAGAAGCTGAATCCTCTGATTTCAGGATACAGTCATGCATTGATTGGGACTGAATCCATGTCAGTTGTGAATTGCCAGCATCATTTAAACCTGATGAGTTTTAGAATATGTTAAAGTTCCTTACAGATTATCCTTTATCTTATCTTAATCATCCCTTATCTGTTTTTACTCTTTTATGGTTTTGGTCATTAATAATTATATTGAACAAAAATGATTATTTTGTTTTATAACATTTATTGAAAACATAGCTAGAAAATCAATGTTTAAGAAAGTGAATGAGAAATACTTAATTTTATGAAATCTTTGTTCAGATAAGTTATCTTCCAAAGTTTTAAAATGAAGAAATAGTATTGTTACTGTATGAGAAGAACTTTGCATGATTTTTCCTTCTTCACATCTCTTGGACATATTCTGATGCCCAGAAAGGGAGGGACAATCAGTGAAACTTATTTCAGAATTTCAGCAACAGAGAAAGAGCTTTTTTCATATGCACAAATCCTATATTATTTATTTAATATCCCAAATAGATAATTTGGGTGAATGTTAATATATGCAAACTAAATCCATTATCAATTCAGGTTTTTTAAAAAAATTATAATAGTCATTTTGGGAAGAAAGGAACAATGCACTCCATGGCCTTTTTTACAGAACTACTGACTGCCTTCAAGAGTATATAGAAACCATTATCCTAGCCACATTGCAGGTTGCTTTTTCAACTTAAAAATAAAATCTATAGACCATGTTGAATAATCTCTCTTGCAAGACCATCATCCTACCTGCATTGAAACATGGAGATAAGATATTCAATGGGTATGAATGCTCTTTACTTATCATTGAGCTTAAAAAAAGGCTCATGTAACTAGATTTACATTTTATGCTAAACTGGGCTCCATTTTTAATTCCTATGTCCATTGATGGATGAAACACAAAAAAGATAAATTTTTTAGCCAGTGAGTCAGATGTTTATAACTTCTGAAAGAGCATATTCAGAACACTCAAAGAGTTGGAATGGAATATGGAGATTTCCTCCATACCATGTGAATCAGATAATTGTAATATCCAGATACTTTGATATAATGTTTTTATAAATCTTGTTTTCAAGAAAAGAGAAGAAAATTACAACCTCAAGACACAGTTTCTATTTGACTTTTTAAGTGATAAACACAAGGATAATATTTATTACTTGATTATTTATAAACTTGTGAAAACATTAAACAGCCATATGATTGTTTACAAAGAACACAGATCCGGAAAAAAAATTATGAGTTAAGTTCCCTCTGTCTTTTGGGAGCAGGTTTTGGGTATAGTTTTGTGTTTTGTTACTTGCTTGAGTGATTGACTGTTGGCTTTTGCAAAATGATGATACTATATAATACCAATGAGATTTTTGTGAGCATCCACTATATTAACAAATGAGGAAGGTCCTAACACAGTTCTGGCCTATGTTAGATGGTAAACAAATGTTAATTTCTTGCTTGCTTTATAATAGATGGTAGACATTGCTGCTATTCTCCCACAGCAATCTGATTCCCCTCTGTATTTGGGTACAGGAGGAACATAGCACATACTCATTTCTTTTGAAGTTAGGAGAGTCTGTATGTCTTCCTTTGCACAATAATATGTGTGTAAATATGATGGTTGGCAGGAATGACATATGTCACTTCTGGGGAGAAGCATTTAATTGCCAATATTCTACCCTCCTGTTCACAATTCACCCTGCTAAGGTGATAGTGAAAGAATATGTGTTGATAAAAGTCTTCAAAAGTTTAAAGCTACATGAGCATGGTTATTCTTAAGAATTACTTGGACTTGAAATAATCTTTTGGGTGAGCTAAATATAAATACTTGATATTGTAAGCTGACTATATTTAGGGATTGTTTGTTACCTCAATATAATCTAGTCAATCTTGAATTCATTTACCTAATTCAGTTTTTTCTCCAATATTTCACATATTTCATGGTATATACAACTCACCATTTAGAAAAAAATAAAAGAGTTTATGATTGTAAAATAAAAAAAACATAGGTCTCTAATCTGAGAAAATTTATGCTAAATGCATTTTTTTTTCCTCTGACACATTTTGTTTAAAAATGACTTAGTACAATTTAAAACATAACTGTTCTAAAATCTGCTTTTTGACTTTTGGATTTGTAACCATACATCAGGACATGTCAGTAGTTCTTGAATAATTATTATGGGCCCTTTATGTGAGAAAAAGGAAAAATTTTGTTTCATGCTTAAGATTTTGGAAATGCAAATCTTGAAAATGAAATATTGACATGTTTCTATGAAGTTTGAAAATCATTTTAACTGAGTCATAACTTATAGAATTATGTTAACTCAGATCTGAAAAGAATTTGATATATAATTTGTCCCCCCAAGTCCCATACTGCACCTTGAGAATCTGAGAGCCTATGGTATTTATTAATTGGCTTGCCCAACATTGGGTTCATAGGGACACTCTCCTGCTAAAAATCAACCTCCATGCGCTTTCTGCTTCTTAAGGTATATGGTCAAAGCTTCTTAGGTTGTATATAAGCTCAGACCACTATGACAACAAACAACCTAATCTCAAAACTCATCATTTCCTGAATACATAGGTTCTTTCCTTCCTTTGCCAATGCATATCTTTACCGCTCTCTAGAATCCCTCCCCCATCTTATCACCCAGACAAACTCCTGCTCAACCTGCAAGATTCAGCTCAAGTATAACTTCTCTTGCCCTTATTGCTGCCAAGTGCTGTATTTAAATGATCCTGTTTATGTGAGCCAAACACATTTCGTACTTACTCACATTGCATTGTAGTTCATGATAAACTATATTTTTGTTTCCAAGTTTTTGTTCTCTGAGATTCTTTATCCCTACTCATTGCCCTGCAATGTGCAGTACCTTTCTACAGGAGAAATATATTCTTCTGCTCTGTTGACATTAAGAATGACCATATGAATGTACTTTCTGAGGGTTCCTCTTTTTCAACGATTTAGAATCTGAATAAAATCACTGTGATACAGAAAAACAAAGAAAAAAACATTTCTACTCGAAATAAGAATGTTGCACAGACACATACAGAGACAGTAAAATTATGCATGCTATGTTCTGATCATTTGCAATTTGGAGATAAGTCAAGTGTAAATTTTTTGTTGGGAGTTAAAGAACAAGGGGAGTAGGCCTTGGACTTCAAGGTTGAGATAAATTGGGCCCAGTAGAAATCATTAATCTCTTTCTGATCAATCAGAGATGGATTTATGGTGGGTGAGGATTTTTAGGAGTCATCTTCAGAACAAAGAGATATATGGTGGTATTACTAAAAGGCTAAAGGATTCGCATAGTTTTAATGTGCAAAATAAGATATTTTGCATAATTTTTATATTCCACACAAATATACTAGTAAAATGAATAAAATAAAAGCATATAATACACTTCCCATCTTTTTCTAGGAATATTTTGCTGGTTCATTAGCTAGTTTTACTACTCCAGCAGAAACGTATTACAAAACATGAATTTAAAAATAAAGTGTCTTAAATCAGACTTTACTTTTCTAATAAAAAGTATGTGTATTTGTTTTCTTTGTGGAATTTTCTAAAGTAGTTTATTCTATCTGTGTTTTATTTTTTTAAGTCGTGTATTACATTTTTTTTTCAGGCTTTGTTTGTTTAGAGCAGCTTAAATATCCAAACTAAGTAAAATGTACTCTTCCATTTCTATTTCCTTCACTCATTTCAAAGATTTGAACTTTAATCATTAAGATGTTTGAAATAATGTAGACATGAATCGCTAGCCACTTTGTAGAGATTCTGATCAATTTTCAGTTTTGCAAGTCTCACACTGGGGGGTAGTGCTAAAATATTCTGAGATATATATGATAGAAATTGGACCAAAGGATGTGTTTGTGGTTAAACCACAACATCTCATCCACCAGCTTACTTCCTTCTTGTTGAGGGCTGTGCTGAATCAGAATCAAGGCAGTCTGCATGAAGTGTATTGATTTTTATTTTAGGGACTATTGCATGACTTACCAAACTGATAAGAAAAATCATTGGGAAGTGATATAATGTGCTCCTAAGAGTCCACTTGTGAAAATTACATAGATTGGAAGTCAGATCTCACGGTTAGCCAACATTACATCATGTCTCATTGCAAAAAGGCATAATAAAAGAATTTCTGGGACTCTGATGAGACTCCACTGGTCATATTTGTAGAGATATTTATCCTGTCACTTTGGAAGGATGTCCTGTTTATGTATAGAAATTTATGTAGAAGATGCTCAATTTTTAACTCCTTTCATCTACTTGAAAAATTTTAGTCTCATTACATCGCCATAATTCTTTCTCTAAATGAATAACTCATCCCCTACATATTTGATTATTTCCAAGCCTAATGCTAGTATTTAGTTGGATTTTTCAGAAATTTGTATTTCTTCACAATAGATGGCATGGTTCACTTGTGATTTATTTGTGGATGTATCATTTGATGCAAGCATTTCATGCCTCATTTCCCATAACTATAAGTGTTCATTTTATGGGTTCAAGTTAGACTGTGGGACAAAGAACATTACAATATGAAAAAGCTTGATTTTGAAGATGGAAGATAATGAGGCTGTTTGGTATGTGTATGTATTAAAAACTCATTTGGGAATTTGCTATTGGTATATATCCCTAAATCCGCTATGGGCAATTATAGAATCCTACAATTCTCACATCACATTCAATATCTCTAATTTATTAAGCATAGCTGGTCTCTGAGAATACAAGTAAAATGCAGTAGCATATTGCGCCTAATGAAGTAAAAATGCTATAGTTAAAACACAACTTTATATTATTGTTGGGTTATTTTCATTGTCCTTATTATACTAAACTCTTCTGTTTACATTATTCTAAAAAGAAATCTGAAAAACGTCAGTGGTATCTTTCTCATTACTAAATTTTACAAATTTATTTGTATTTATACAAACATATAAACAAGCAAATATGTCAGAGTGCTGGACCCCATGTCATGACCTGCCCATGTCACGATTATACCAGGGCACTGATACAAATTGACAAGTATTAAGCATTATCTCAAAATGGTACCATTTCATGTTATAAAAATTGTTCAAATTATTCTGTGTTAAACTTTAGCATATAATATACAGAAAAGCCAGGAAGTCATTAAATTTAATATAAAAATTTGTTCTAAAATTTCATTTCCTTTCTGTTTTAGTGTGTGTTGATATGGTGCGCATAAAATTGTTAATTTTTTAAAATAAATTGCTTTAACCAAGCAAGATGTTTAATCATATGAAACGAAAGGTAACCAACGCAAGAATTATTTCTAAATCAGTGAACATTTTCTGATGCAGTACTAAGTCCTGAAATTGTTCTTTTCTTGTTAAAAGCCAATTAGTTTATAGTACACACTGCACCTTTTAAAATTCCCTCTACACACACACACACACACACACACACACACACACACATATACACATACACACTAACAGAAAGTATGAAGTTTTGTAGATGCCATATTTAGGAATACCAGAATGCCTCATATTCTAAAAATGTTTACCAATCTATTCAAGTGGCACCCTCTGAAAGTAAAATAAAACAAAAAAACTAAAGCAATAAACAATGTAATTACCACTACATAAATGATTTAATGATAATTCTCTACAGTACCCATGGAGAGCTAAGAGTTCTTGGCTAACTGTCAATCAGCATTGATGGGAGCACTTGACCAGATCCGTGTGGGAGGTGGACTGGCCAGGGACACAGAAGACAATCAGGGAATAATAAAACTGTAGGTTGATAATGAAAGAAGGGACTATGATAACTATCTCCTTGAATGCCCCTGACTAGGGATTCACTCATATCTTAATGAGGAGGGATTAGAACATAACATGTAAAAACCACTCTTGTTCTACCAACAAATGATTTATGAGCAGTTATGACGCACTAATTATGAACATTGCTTTGATATCAGTGAAGCTGGAGTTTAATTTTGATCTTGCTATTTATAGTTAACTTGAGTACCTACAGTACCTTTGCACCTCTCTTTTCTTATTGATTAACTGGCAATCACAACATAAACCAGCCCACTAGGACTCATGAGCTTTAACCCAGCTAATAAGGGACAGAGCACCTGAACTTGGTGCTTCAAATGTTCCTAATAGTGCTAGCTACTTTACATTAAGAGACAAGCTGTTCAGCAAACTGTTTATAATACACTAAAAGCCCAGTGCACGAAATCGCACAGCCCCGCCCACCTGCATGCACCTTGCTGCGCTCGCAGCCCCGCCCACCCTCACATGCCTTGCCATGCCTGGTAACCGGTTTTTGGTCATTACGGTGTCACAACCACTGGGTTTTTATTATTTAGATGACATGAATCTATTACAGAATGTTGTGTTTATTTATTAACTAATCTTTTTTTTTCAATTTGTGTAGATTTTGTTCTATTATAAGACCTTAAATTAAACGAACTTCATGTATTTTTTTAAAGAGTGGTAGCTGAACTGGATGGAAATAGATAGTAGCATAACACCCCACTTCCTAAATGGCCACAGGGAAGGCACCACTTCCTCAGGCATACTTTTAATATGCCACCAAATTGTAGGAAATACCCCTGTAGAATCAATAAAGCCAGGAGTTTGTCTTCTGTGCACCATGAGCAAATCAATCCAGGTTGGAATTGTGTGGATATTCTTTATACCTCATATTTCTTGTTGATTATATTTTATAAAGCATTTAAATGTAGCCCTAAACTTATTGCTATTACAGGCAATTATATAATTGAACTGTCTTATATGTTTCAGGGTTGTCTTTTGTTTTGTTTTTTTTAAGACAAAGGACAGAGCAGGATAAAAGGCCCACAGTCAACCTTCTGACAAAATTCGTAAACCAAAACAGAGATGGAAATGGCTGTAGTCCAAACTCATCACACGGGAGATCACACAGATGTGGAGATAAGGAGTTGCCCATGTGAGCCTCTTGACAATGCTCAGCATTTTATTCCAGAATCTCAGGTAAGCCACCTGCGTGCTGATGACATCACGAAAATAAAGGCCAAGGGCTGATGACTGGATGGGTGCTCTTTATTATCGTATATCAGGTGTCACCTGTAATTTCATGTCTCTGGCAATACGACAGAGCGCATCTGTCATCTAACCATGGATCTTAGTCAATTTTCTCTGCTCGTTGGAAACAAGGTCTTATACAGTGTGGGAGTAGTAGGAGCCAGCCCATCTTCTGAGACTGGCTGTGAAATACATAGAACAACAGTTAAAGAAAACAAGCTGATATTTCCACACAGTGCCAGCAAAGGCAATACCCTGTTTCTCTGTAGTTCTAATGTAGAAAACGCTCACCGGTTCAGATCCATGGGGATGTTGTTGAAGGACCCCAGTGTGGAGTCCGGACAGTCAACAAAGCAGAGAGCTTTGAGCATGGGGTGCATGAGAACAAGGCCCTTGAGGCGTGCGCAGAGGCATCCCTCTTAACATGGCCTTGGAGCAAGATAGATACTTTCTAAGGATTCTGGGTGATTCACTTTCTGTGAACAAGGTTTTTTTTAAAAAATATAAAACTCATCATGTAAATACAAATATCATTTCCCATTCACTTTCATTCCACATAGAAAGATGAAGAATAGGACTCCTCAGTGACCCAAACCTTCTCTGGTCCCCACAGAGCCTCCTTTAATAGGCATGTGTCTATATATTCAAAGGGAAAAGGCCAAGCTATAGAGTTTGTGAAATTGTAGAGATTCTGGGAATGTTCAACTGCTGGCTAATTTGAAAGGAAAGATCAGGAGTAAACTTAGGATGATTCTGTAGAACAAAAGAAAAATCTGTACAAAAAAGGTGCTTTGTAGCCTTCTGAACACGAAGGACTAACAATAAAAAGAACCACTGGAATTAATCAGGATGGTTTTTTTCTATCATTTTAGATTTGGAATGCCATTAGAATGAGAACACATTTTATTAGGGACAGAGTTGGCTTGTGTATGAAAGTGTGGGGATGGGAGGGAGCTTTGTTTGTTCGCAGTAAATAATGAGCCCTAGTTCAGGGCAGGAAAGTGTTTCCACCACAGCCACACTGGAGATCCAGAAGGCTCTCCCTTTATTAGTGTTACACGCCAAAATGCAGGAGGAGGTCTGGATGATTTGTCTGGATCGGATGAAGGCTCTAGAGTAGTGTCTGGATTTCTTCACAGTACTGGGTAAGCTGGAGGACTTATTGCCAAGTTTTGGTCCAGTGGATAAAAACACATTCTGGTTAAAAGCAAATTCAGAATATACAGGGCGCATCTCAATTCTGAACTGAAGTAGACAATCGTGGAGTTGGTATTTCAATTCCATCACAGTAGGCTTGATTCTCTAAGAAGTTTTAAGTCTCTTTCAAAGTCAATTACCAGGCAGGGTTTCCAGACCCTCCGTTTGCCATAATTATATTTGAACTTGCTGCTGGGTGACTGGAGGGCTGTCTGAACAGACTTAGATGGAGAAATCCAAAGCAGAGAGAAAGGCAAGGCGAGGGCCACCAAAGGTCAAAGGGGCCCCAGTCTCACTAAGGTTTCGTTTCTAAAAGCTACATGACCATGAAAAGTAAAGCAGGGAATGCCGGATGCAAAGCGCCATAGTAAAACATCCGGACTGAAAGAAACCAATGCTGCAGAGACAGGAAAACAATGGACTATTCATGATGGAGATATATTTTTCATAATTATTAGCAGCCAATCGATCTGGACCAGACTGACTATTTTCACTGTTAACAATTTTGCTCTTAACGATGATTTTATTTTGCATAATATTAAATGTTTTCCACATGCCCCTTGCCCTTCTTTCATTTTCACAGGCCTAAGCATGGCCTTGATACATGAATGTCGTGATTAAGGGCACATTTTCCTGACTATTGAAATAGATTCTCTTTTACCTAAAAAAATCCTTCTTGCCACGCGGTGTGCTGGGGATAATCGAAGAGGGGGCAAATATAATTTGTTCTCATACTACAGGACCCATACCTGAACCATCACAAGTGAAAAGTTTTGGATTCTTCACATGTGCATTCCCAAAACCATGGTCGCCCAAGTTTCTAGAGCAGTGATGGCGAACCTTTTGAGCTCGGCCTGTCAGCATTTTGAAAAACCCTAACTTAACTCTGGTGTCGGGTCACATATAGAAATTTTTTGATATTTGCAACCAGAGTAAAACAAAGACTTATATTTTTTATATTTATTTTATATATTTAAATGTCATTGAACAAAGAAAAATCAACCAAAAAATGAGTTCGCCTGTCACCTCTGACACGCATGTCATAGGCTCGCCATCACTGTTCTAGAGCATACATGTGTAATAAATGTGATCTTGCTACATCGTGTATATAAAAGGTATTTCCCAACCCCCAGCCTAAATAGAGAAAGCAATAGGTAATTTTTCACCAATGATAGCAAAACCAATAGTGACAATGCAACTGTAAACTGCGGTGCTCATAGTGGCATGCCTTCTAAGAGAGCCTTCCAGCAAGGTTGAGGCTTAGTTCCCTCTGTAGCCTAGGCCTGGTCCCAGCAACACAGGCCATTGTGCCCCTGGCCAGTCACCTTAGCCGGCCCCTCCCTCCCGGCTGCTGTGCTCCACAGAGCACCTCTCCCAGGGTGGGACCACAGAGCGCAGGTCCACAGACCAGTCCTTTCCTCTCCCCATTGTCTGCTGCTCCTATTTCTGGTTACTCTCCCCACAGCCAAGATCCCTGCTACTGGACACGATCAAGGAAACTTGCTTTGTTCTCTCTTTCCGAACTCCCAGGATGATGGCATCAACTTTTCCAGGCTGGGGGAGAATAGGGAAACCTATTCAGCACGGGTCACCATTTCTATGGCCCAAAGGGAACGATTTCCTGCATAGAGCTGGGCCCCATTCTCCCTGGTTACGGGAAGCCCAGTCCAAAAGCTTATAGGCCCCGCTTTGCCAGGGGATGGAGTTTAGTCTCCCCCGCTACTTTCAGCTCTCTCTTCCTCCCTCCACTCAGGATGAGCTTCCAACGTTGGTTTTGCAGGGCAAGGCTTCTCCCACGGTGTATGTGGGATTTGACCTGCTATCCACCCCTGAAGGGAGGGAGAGAGAAAGAGACTTTTATAGACTCAAACACAGTGAAGGCCATTGTTTCCCTCTGCCATCCAAAGAGCATTGACCTTTAAAGCGGGTGCCACTTCCAGCTGCAAATAATTTGTGTTCACCGAGCAGAAGATGGTACTTGGCTGGTGTCTCTTTTTCCTCTGTTTTTCTCTGCAGTTGTGAGATGGAATTTAAGAGGTGTCCTTTGACTGCTACCTTAGCAAGAATGTTATATTGGTTAATTAGCTTTGGCACTGCCTGGTTTAATACTATAAACAGAGTGAATACTTTTAAAAGTATTAACATTTATTCATATTACAAAATAATGTATTTTGTCATTTTATTGTATTAAATGAAATAGAAACAAAACACACACACACACACACACACACACACACACACAAGTCCTATATATTGTTGTGGCACCCATGAATAAGAGCCTGTGTATTTTAGCCCAGAAATTTTACTTTTAGAAATTTATCCTACAGGTATACTCGCCTAAGTGGACATAGATAACATGTTAATGGGTGTTCATTGCCATACAGGATACATAAAAATGGAATATTATGCAGCCTAATGGGTAATATAAGATAGGTCTATAGATCTACATGTGCCTACATAGACAGAAGTTTCAGAAGTATTATTTGCAAAAAGCCAATTGCAGAGCGTGGAATATGTCATGATTCCATTCCTGTAAGAAAAGTATTAACATATAAACACTTGCATGTGCATGGAATGTTTCTAAAATCATACATACTAGGATGCATTTTTAACATTTCTCTGAGTGGTACTGGCCAAATGGAGAAGACTGCGTTTACTTTTATTTCTATTGTTTAAATATTTTACCATGAGTTGGTGCAATCTTATAATAAAATTAATCCAATGAAAGCATAATAATCTTTTGTTGTTTCTGTTAATCCTCACCTGAGGATATTTTATTCCATTGATTTTTAGAGAGAATGGAAGGGAGGGAGGGAGAGAAAGAGAGAGTGACATAGGTGTGAGGGCCAGGAATGGAATCTGCAACCCACGTACACGCTCTTGACCAGGAACCAAACATGTGACCCTTTGGTCCATAGGCCAACACTCTAACCACTGAGCAACGAGAGTGAATTTTCTTTAATCAAGAACACAGGTGGCCTAGCTGGTTTGGCTCAGTGGATAGAGCATCAGCCCGTGGATGTTTCTATCTCTCTCTCCCTCTCCTTTCCTCTCTGAAATCAGTAATATATATATATGTATGTATGTATATACATACACACATACATACACACACACACATATATATGAAAAAAACAGCAACAACACAGGGGTCTCAGAAATATGTAATCAAGTGCACCAGTGATCCAAAGTCCCATTGTAGGAAAAATGTTTGTTTTCCCCTCCACATCTCTCAAAAACATACAAAAATATTTTAAAAGATAAAGGAAGAATTTTTTTCAATTATAATCCTTATCTCTCACATTACTCATTCCTCCCTTAAAACAGCCAAAAGGATCTCTTCAAAGAACATCATGTCCTCATCAGGCCTAAGAGAAGGTAAATAAAAGCTGCCGCAGGCACTTGCCAGTGGCTGAAGGACAATGAAAGCAAATGTGTCTCTGTCTCATACAGCACCCCTTGTTATTTTTACGGATCTGTTACACCCTTGGGTTTCCTGAATCAGGACAAGATGGTCTCCAGGGGAGCTTCAAATTTGGGGGGAATGGGTAGAAAATCTGGGATGATAACATGTTTCCCATCATTTTCCTCGGGGACAAAAACTTGTCTAAGGTCCGAATCTGAGTCTAGAAATAAAAGAAACCCATGAATGCATGTGTTCTTTTTTAACCACCTGCACATTATTTCTTCTATTTTTTTTTTGGTCCTTTTCTGCTGCTACCCTGAATGTAATCCTGTGTTAAGCCATTAACAACTTGCAAGTAAAAAGAGACAAAGTAGAAAATCCACTTTCCAATTAATATTCCTAGTAATTGTAATGTAATTTGGGTGCTTCTAGCAAATGGGGACCATAATCACAAAGATTAAGGAGGGGTACCAAAGGTGGAAATTCCAGATGCTGGCAAGATTCCCAATCTCCAGGTTACAGTGAAAGCAGCAGGGAAATATGGAAGTAAATATGATAATTAATAGAAGGGTCATATTCAGTGTCCTATTTTGAATTTATTTTTGAAATGTGATAAACTTCTAAATATGTCCTTAGTATTTAAAAGAGAATTCAGTCAGCAGACAAGTTTATTAAACATTTCCTCTATTCCACAGTGAGCGAGGTGGGCAGAAATGCCGGGTAAGTAAGAAAAGAGCCCTGTCCCCTAACCTCAGGTTACTTATAATCTATTCAGGGAATGAAAACCAATATATGTTAAATAATAGCAGTAAAGACAATAAGCTGATTAAAACATTAAATTGGGTTTAAAAAACAATCTCCTTACGTGAGGACCTTGTCTCATCTAACACAAAACTTGGAATGGCACAGAATATTTGAATGATATTTGTTTGGACAAATGAATGATAAAAGAGTAGAAAAATAATGAAGGTTGGGGAATGAACTGTTATTAGAAGTGAATTTTTTAAACAGGAATAAGTTAGCAGATGAGGACAGAAACACATTTCCAGTAAACAATCCCAAATTAGCAGACATGGGTTCATAGGAGTAAAGACCAGCCTGATTCTAATGAAACTGTGTTCATATTGATTTAACAAAATATAATAGTGATACCATTGTAATTAGCTAGCTATTAATAATAGGAAAGGAGCAAAAGGGAGGCCAAACATTATAGGTATGTCATTTGGGCAGCTTCACCAGGAAGCTGCAATTTCACACTCCCCAGGGAGCCACAGGCTCATTCCCTGCAGAACACTGGAGGAAGGAGGCAAACAAAGGAGAGATAGACACATGCCCAGTGAAGCTGGGGTGACATAGGGAAGGTACTTGCCTGTCAGTCAAACCTGGGGACAGATATGGTTAACCAAATGGCCAGGGCCACTGCAAGCCCATGAAAAGTTGGGAATACATAATCCCTTAAACAAAGTAGTTTGCTCTCTTGTTGCTCTTGGCTATTGGCTCTTGGCTCATGGGGCTCTCTTGTTCCTGCTTCCTCATATTCACCTGTGTTTCCTCCACAGCCAAATGGCTCTATGGTCCCCACATGCAATGGACTGCAGTGGGGAACACAGCTAAGCTACCCTGATGCTTGATTGGACACTGCACATATATATATATATATATATATATATATATATATATATCAAAGTGTCCCCTCAGAAGTTCGACCGGGAGACCGGGGGTTCAATCGCTCACTATGATGTGTGCTGACCATCAGGGGGGCAGCGCGGAACATGGCAGGTAACCAGCGGCAGTGGCAGGGTGCTGAGGGAATGAGGGAAGGGGAGATGGGAAGGCGGGGGGAAGGTGGAGGGGAACTGCACAGTGGCAGCACGTGGGCGGCAAGGGAAGGAGGAGGCAGGGAGGTGGGAAGGCTGGGAGGTTTGGAGGTGGGGAGGTGGGGAACCTGATTGGCCCTAATCACCGGCCAGGCCTAGGGACCCTACCCATTCACAAATTTCATGCAGCGGGCCTCTAGTATTGAATGAAACTCTGGACACTGACTCTGATTCTAGTCCCATTGAAGCCACAGCTATACTTCTTCCTTGGCAGGACAAGGGGAAATGGGACCTTGGAAACTCAGGGATGTAATGCCACAGAAATGAAAAAATACTCCTTCTCCCATGTGAGTCTCAGAAAATTCTTTTTCTTGGGATATTGAAAGACTTCCACTCCCACTAGCACCATGTGGGGACAAGGACCCCCACTTCCACCAGTAACAATACCATGGATCAGAGGTTGCACTAGGTGCTGATTGTATAGAAATTACCAAAGAAAACCCAGCTTAGGATTGCAGATACCCCTGGTAGAGTGGATACTTAATGAGGAGTTTTAAAACTGAGGTTGAAAAAGTGGTAAATCCAAATGAGAGTAACTTGAAAATCTGGACCAAGAGTTCAGATTTCATATAACCGGACCTATTCAATACTGGAAAGTTTTTTGTCAGTATGATAAAGAAATAATGAAAGTTTATGAAAATAATTTCTAAAAATTAGAATGATAAGTAGATAGCTACTATTGCCATCCTTACATTAGATACACTGTTAAGATTTCTTATATAATGTACTTATTTTTAACAAAAATATTAATGTTCTTATCAAAAGATTCCATGTTGAGGTTACTTCCTGTATATATTCATCTCTGTATTCAATACATACTTCTGACGTGAACTGAATAGTCCAGGAAAGTAACAAAGATACAAGCAACAGATGTAGACTCTTTCATTGAACACACTGCTTAGCGTGTTCTGATATCTGAGTATTTTTCACACAATACCCAAGTGTATTATGTTACTCTACAGTCACCTTAAAAGGTATTGAAAGAATAAGGCAAATGAATAAAATGTTTTGGGTTGATGGTGCATTGGCTTTGCATGAACGCACAGCCTTCTTATTTTGATCAGAAATTACCATTTGATGCAAGATCTGGTTTAAATGTATGTGCATTTATCAGTCAACAAAGTTTGCTGAAATCACTTACTGTAATTTGAGAATGCTTCCATTTCTTCATCTCTAAACTGTTGAATATTAAAAGAGAAAAAAAAAAGAACCTCCACATTCAATATCCCAGAGTTTGCCCATATGATAGCTAACTTTAGTCTATAAAATTATTCTGAAAAACTATATAGAGAAGCAACATTCCAGGGAAATAAATAAATAGAATAGAATTAATCTAATAGATTAGAAACACACCATCTAAAGTGATGACTCCTCTGCACCCTCACAAGTAAACAACGTGAGACGGCTAAAGTACATGGTCAGTCAGAGGCAATGCCACAGTCTACAGACTCACAGGCCAATGTTTCCAACTGTGTCTGTTCATGCTTGTTAGTCCCTGTGCCTGGCACTAGCAGGTACTCGGGAACATGTGGCATTATCACAATATTGGTGGTGTTAAGGGAAAGACATAGCAAATTAGGAAAATTTGCAGATGGGCCTGATACTCCAGATTATCAGCACGCTTGTGTTGTTGTTAAAATAAAATACTCTCCAACTGTTCCATAGTTCTTTTGCATTACTGCTGAAGGAAAGTATATTATGTGGGCAGCTTTTAAGTCCAACTAGCATAGTGATCGTGATTTGTTCCATTTTAAAGCTGAGGTCGAAGTAGCAGGGAACGTCCTATATTGAAAATATTAATTTACAAAAGCAGAGCTTGTTTAAAATTAATCTTTTTCCTTACCCATTTACTAATTATTTGGGGGGGGGGTACTTGAAATGTAGTGTGATTATTTTTTTTCCCTTCATATCATCCTCAAAGCCAAGTATGACTTAAGGTTTCAATAACTTCAAAAGTAATGGATTTCTCTTCACGTCTATGTAAGCCCCAGGTGTATTTTCCTGACCTCTCTCTTGTGTCCATCTTCAAAATGACTAAGCCTTTAAAAAATACAACAGGAAGAGAAATTGATCTGAATCCTATGAAATCCACTTTACTTCAAATCTGTACGTCTTTATGGTAGACCAGTTCAACAAGACACATTTAGCCTTACATCTGGAGCACAATTTAATACGGTGGCACATTATTGACCAGAGTTGTGTCATCAACAGCTTCAGCAATTTGGATTTCAATGCATGGAAATAAATGTGCCACAAAGATTTAATAGCATGGCCGGATGTACTTCTTTGTAGATCTCTGGAACATAAGCATGGTAGCTTTTTCTGCTGCCCTTTTTGCTTTGCTCTCAACCAAAAAAAAAAAAAAAAAAAAAAAAGGACTGCAAGTTAATTAGTGATTTTTATTTTTTTCTATTTAGGGTAGTCACGATACAAAAGGTTTGGTCTCAATACTGACCAGGGCTTTTGTGAGTCATTCTGAATCGTTAGTAGGTGCACAGTTCTTTCTTGGCAAGTGTGGAAAAAAGGACAAGGATGCTCAGATGCAGGGTGTATGTACTCCTCTGAATGATACAATTTTTTCCCTCGTATTATGACTTCCAAAATTATTAAAAAACTGACTTACAAGATAAAGTCTCTGAATGGCCCGCCATCTTCCACTGTAGGCAAAACTATGAAAATGTACACTATTTCTCCTCATCACTTTGTCTCCCCAAATCTGAGAGATCTGGCATTTTAAAAATGAAGGGTTTTGCTTCTAATTCTGGAATCTGGTTCAAAGTTGATGTTAAATAAATATAAATGGAGAAACTGCTCTACTCAATAATCTTGTAGTGGTAGGTAGATATTACTTTACTTTGGTGAAAATAGTTTATGTGCTTTTTACCTTTGAATCAAGCATTGTTTTAGATTTCGGAGAGTTTTTTAATAATAGTATTTAAAATGTCCTGCATTTTGAATATCATTTAATTATAATTTGCTTCCTTGGGGAGTATGTCATCATGTGATTTAATTTTGTATATACCCTAAGGGGAGCATATTGCAATTATAAAATATTTTCTCCAGAAACAATAAGGGTTTAATGAAATGATTTATTTCAGGATGCTATTATAAAGTGGCTTATTCAACTGGAATTTGAATGCAACTGAGTTTGAAAATATAGTATAAGTCCTCCAAAATGGATGAAAGATGACCATATGTGCTTTTGTGCTCAGACCCCCAAACCATATTCACCTATCTTTTCAGTCTTTACATAATACTTCAATCATTATATCTTGAGGGGGAAAAAAACTTAGAAAGCTGAGAGCTATGAAACATTCATATTATTATCTTTTCAAAAAGTTCATTTTTGGACTCGTATCATTTGGATAGGGATTAACTTAATCAGAGGTTTTGAATCTTCTTTAATTTTTTATCTCTTCTTTAAAAAATATGTCTGAATCTTTAAAAGACCTAAACCTGTAGTCACAAAGCACCGCTTCAAAAAAAAAGGGGGGGAAAAAACAGGGAAAGTTTTTGCAGCCGCCACCGGCTGTAAGGGAGATAGTGCAGGCAGCAGATTTGTGACAGAGTGGAGCATGAAACCCATCAGCTGATGAGTGAAAATCCCTGGTTTCTAATTAATCGAGGTACACAGGCCAAGGGATGAAGAGGATCAGGGAAATGAAATCAGGAAAGAGATACCATCAGTCATTTCTGCGGCCCATTGTCATACTTCAGAATCTGCTGTAATGAATCACTCAGGCATTCCACAGATACATTCAAATGGTGAAGAAAATTCATTGTCCGGTGAAGAGCGTCTGATAAAAATCTTTCTTTCCCCCCCTCTTTGTCAGAAGCCTATGATCAGAAAAGGAAACCCAGACAGCACAACAGGTGTGCTGTTTGCAAGCCTGGTGAAATCTGCAAATGAACCAAGTATGGAAGAATTTATGTACTAATTCCCCCCCGTCCCCCCCCAAAAAAAAAAACATGTATGGGGAGGGTGGTGGGACATTGCATCCAGTGAAGGAAGCTTGTCATCGAAAAAGAGTGCACCAAGGATCCTAGTAAGAGAAGCAAAAAGCGAGCCCTGGCCTGCAGTTGAGAAATGCATATTCCTGTAACATCTTAACCGGGGAAGGGAGAGGAGACACAGGGACATGTAGCAATATTTAATTTAATTTCCAGAGACATTTCCTTTGAAGGAATCTGCCCAGTGAAGAAAGCATTATGCATGACATCCTGGCTCTGATCGGAAAGGAAAAATCTCATCCTCAAAGTCAGCCGGCTGCTCTTGGGCCCCCAGTTTCTGGGGCTTCCTAGAGCAAGGGTTGCCTTTAAAGTCAGTGAGACTTGCCGGTGATGAATGCTCATTTCAGCCTGAAGGTTTTGTTCAAAGGTTTCCTAATTCGGGCCTGCATTCCTCCTGGGTTAGAGCTCACTTTTCTGGTGGTCATGCATTTTAATGGAGAAAATATTCATCGGGGAACCCAAGACACAGATTCTGTGCATTTCGACTCTGCAGCAACTTTGTGACCATGAATAATTCCTTGTAGCAGCTCCAAGTGCTGCGCGACATTAGGTGACATGCAGAGATAATTGTTTTCAAATAATCAGGTGCTGT
This sequence comes from Myotis nattereri, assembly GCF_964212035.1. NCBI lineage: Eukaryota > Metazoa > Chordata > Mammalia > Chiroptera > Vespertilionidae > Myotis > Myotis nattereri. The sequence continues at coordinate 15,285,023 of NC_138092.1, forward strand.
ACTGAGACATATAAGGATGTCTGATTCATTTTAAATTTAATTACTATAATATAGGGTTTCGCTGTCTATAGTATCAATCACCAAGACACTTCGGCGTTGATAATATTAAAATTGCAACAATAATGAGAATCCTACTTCATGATGAAAATAATTTTAATCACGGGTAGATTACAAATCCATTTACAGTTACGGTTACTGAGAATTCTATTATCTACCGTCTCTTGTAAAAGATGTTAAGACATGTTTTCAGGAAGTATAAAAGATTATAGAAGTATGCTGCTTCTATAAAATCCCAAGCACAGCTTTTCAGAAAACCCGGGGAAAGCTTCCGACTGTCAAGACCTGTGGGATGGAATGGAGAGGAGGTAGCCGAAGGCACAAAGCCTTTTGTCTTGGGCGCTCCTGTTGGCTTTATTCATTCAGTCAAAATTATTGTTGAGAACCTACAATGTAAGAGGCACTGGGCTAGGTGCTGGGGAGGAAGCAGAAAATAAGCAACGTGGTACCCCTGCCCTCATGGTGCTCATAGTCTAGCCATGAAAATGGTTTGGATTGAAAATGGATTCCAATGGAGACCAATGAATGCTCCTGGGCAATGACTGATCCTCAGCTCTAGCTGCACATGAAAATCACCTGGGAAGATAAAATATATACACAGGTCTCTCTCTCTCTCTCCATATCTGTATGTGTATACTAGTATATTTCCAGGCCCCATATCTAGAATTTTGGTCGGGGGTGGGGCTCAGGCATAAGTATTTTCAGAGGCTCCCCAGGGGATTCTAATGTGCGTCTGGCTTATGTGCATCTAAAGAACCACCTCCACCCGTCTGGACATGAACTGGGATGATTCTCTGCGCACCTGGTAACCTTCTGGGAAGTGACTACCTAGTGTCTGACTGAATTAAACCAGCTCTTTATATTCTGATCCTATAAGAATGGGAGTTCTTCATGAGCCTGAAAGCCCAGTAATTTATTTTGTAGATAATCTATAACTTCACATAACCCTTATGATCACCTTTGGTAGTTGTGACCTCATCTCCCATTTTTGTATCAAAAATAATCAATAAGGCCTGGTAATCAGGCCAAATAAGATGATTTGCTCATTGCTGCTCATTTACACTAAGAGGAAGGCTTTATTACACCAGAGCATGTTGAAGAGGTTAAGTCAAAGAGATACTAAATGTGTTTGAGGCACGGAATGGTAGGAAGGTAATGGACTGCCAGACTAAGCAGCTGTGTTTCCCTATCTGGGTGGCTGTGGTCCAAAATCACTGGTAAACTTTGCTTTGCTCCAAAGAATCTGTGGTCTCTGATTTATGCATTTTGGACATTTCTTGGTGTAGGGATGCCCACTTGAGTGACTTTCTAAATGTTTCTGTTTATACATTTAATTGACATATGATCCATTGTGTGTATACATTGATAAAACAACTAGACGTTAAAAGAAATCATAACTTCTACTGTCACAAACTAGAAATTTCTTTACCCTATATATTTTTTTTATTCTCTTGAGCCTTCTTCATTAGGATTGTCTGTCTACCTTCCCTCACCCAAACCTTGAACCCCACCCCACTTGAGTGTTTTTTCTTACTTTATTTTTCCTTCATTCTCTCAGGAGCTAACAAAGTCAATAATCACAAATATCTCCCAACATTCAATTGATCCCTTTACTTGGTCTTTGTTTTCGATAATACTCATATATAAGAGAGAAAGAGAGAGAAAGAGTGAGAGAGAGAATATGCATAGAAATGGAAATAGACATGGGAATAATTAGTTTAAAAAATCAGTCTATTACCATCACTGTCACTTACAGCATTCCCACAAGCGTGTAAACTGCGCCCCACACTGGTTCCCTGCTTTGGTGGGACTCTATGAATAAATTACATTTCCAGAGTCTGCCAGCTTTCCAATTCCAGCTTTCTGCACTTTGCAACACTGTTTTTCCTTCATATGTTGCATAATTTTTGTTTTTCCCTGTTTGTTTGTTTTTCCATCTTTGTGTTTCTCTAGCTCAGCAATAACTTTTGCAGGAAGAAATGGCCTCTCACATGGCCAGGGCTCCTTGGCACTTATGCCTTTAATTAGGTCAAATAATTTGGATGATGATTAAAGGAGCAAAACCTACTTTGATGGCATTCAGTCAGAATATTGATTAACATATGTGTCTGCATCCTCATTTTCAGAATTGGAAAATACAGAGATACAAGTGTGAGATTAAATTTTATTTTCTTTAAATCAATAAACTAGGTTCATTATGGTCTTTTTTTGTCAATCAGAGAAATACGAAGCATAAGCTTACAGATTTTCCAGTAACAATACAGAATTGTGAATTCTGATTCGGAGACACAAACACAGCAATCATTAGCGATTTGGGCTTGAATTTATAAAATGAATTGGCAAAGGTAATCGAAAGAAAAAGTTGTAAATAAGTGAAATCATTGGAGAAGATTAGCACATCCATTCCACAGCCCACCATTTTAATCCAGTCCCTTTGCAAAATGAAAGCTATTTGGACAGATCTCATCGGAAAAACAAAACTGACCAGATAGTCCACAGGTGATCAGTTCCAAAGCCTTCCCCCAGAGTCAGCCCTTCAAATATTTATCACATATGTATGTATGTTTGCTTGGATCATGATAACGTACCAGTTTGGGATTTTTGGACACTGAGCTAAAATGTCACCTGAGACCATCTGACTTGGACTGGATTCAGAAGCAACGTGCTTTGAGAGGCCAAAAGAGAAAAGAGAGGGTGAGAGGGAGAGCAAGCAGGCATGGGCAGCCCATGTTGCCAGCTCCAATATCCCAGTGCAATTACTTTGTGGCCATCCACTCCTTTCCTGCACAGGAGATAGGGCTATAAGTGCATGTTATTTTTTAATTACAAGGGGGGGTAGAAAAAATCCTGATGATGGGCTGGAAGGTGCCATTGCATTGTTATTTTTTCCTCTCCCTTCGTTTGCTGATTATGTGAGCCGGGCTCCTTTGCTAGCCGATGATAAGCAGAATTTCCATGTTCTCTGCATAATTAATCCATCTCTGCCTCTCTTCATGCCAACTCGCCCGTTATCGCCGGCACATGCCTGAATTGCAAAAGAATCTGCTCTTCAATTGGAACTTATTGATATTCTAAGAAAAAAAAAAGAGAGAGAGAAGGGGGAAAAAACTGAAAATCCTTAAGTTTAAGCCGCAGATTTTTAAATGGATTAATTTCGCTGCAATCGCAGCCATCTAAGGCGGGAAGGCAGGCAGAGCAAATTGAAAGCGTCTCCATGTTTGCAGAATGGGGTCCAGGACGCTGAAATGTACTGGCACAGCTCGCTTTTAAAGTCAGAAAATTACCATTCATTTACATCACATGAAATACTTTTTTATGCTAGAAATATTCAAGAGACGTCCTTTAAATGCCTGCTAATGCTTGATAACATTTCTAACTTTCAACGTTTTGCTAGACTTTGATATGACATGATAGGAATGCCTTCCAGTAGAGAATATTATATCTCTCTTTATCACATACTAGATTACATCATCTTTTTCTTAATCATCCCCAAGTAGTTTTTAAACAATGAAGTCTGTCAATGGTTATGTAGGATTTTGTGTGCTGATGGAAGTCAAGGTTAGTCATTTATTTTTTGTCTACCTACATATGAAATGTTTGTTTTTGCTTCATTTTTCCTCTTCAAATACCTAGAGACATTGAACAGAAATAAGAATTCAAAAATAATTTTAATTTCACATTAGTCGTTGTTTTGACTATGTTCTCAGACTTATTTTTGAGAGATCTCTTCTCACTTTAACGTGTAAATAGTCACACTTTGAAAGCTCCTTTGGCTTCGAAAAGATTTAGGAGTTGAAGTCATTCTACAAAGTGTACAGTTCAAGAATCACAAATGCATTAACTTCCAGTCCCAGGATGCTTGTAATTTCCAAACAAAATGACAGAACCTTGCTTCGTTGTTGATGTTTTAAGTTTTTGATCTTTAAATCTGTTGTATGCTAATTCCCCGACTCCTGAAATTGAACACTTGCTGGGACTGAGGTCCCCTTAATGCTCTAGGTTAGCTTCAGCAATGCTTTCTCCCTGCGTTTAGATGCTCACATACCTGCAGTTTGTGCTGGTCAGCCTGACAAGGCTCATGTGTTCTTTTAGCTTGGAGAGAACAGTTGTTAATATCAACCAGCAAGAAAATGGGAATTGGAATATCTAAAAATACTCACCAGTAAGTAGGTCCTACGCATTTTTAATTTAGTAGAGCCTCACCAGGCAAAATAATAACAATCATAATTTTAAGAGTATAACTGAGTTGAACACTACATTTCCTATGGAAAATGAGACAGTGAGCAGTGATATTCTTTGGAGATCATTGTTTCTGTTATGAAATAAGGATCTTCATAACTACAAGCTAACTTAACATAATATATTGGCATTGGGGTACAAAAGTCTGAATTGTTAATGAGTGATATAAATATTGACATTGTAGTTTTTCCTTAGAAGTAACCCAAAATGAATAAAGAGGTAAAAAAAACACGTTTAAGAGAAAAATGATTTTATAGCCATAGAAAAACAATGAATATATTGATGATTACAATAAACATAAGAACAGTTCAATGGCACAATGTAACTTAATCATCTTAATTGTAAAATCCCATATATTTATTAGGCTACCTAAAGGTTGGAAATAGAGGAAGCTTTTAGTTGCACATTGAGTAATTTTGTATAGTCAGCTAAACACTTTAAAGCAATTTTAAAAATGAAATGAAAAATGACTCTTCTTAAAATAGATGTAGCAAAAACATTTCAACCATAAATAACAATTTCACTGACCTTGTATACGCAACCCTTTCATTTAGAGGCATGAATTAAAAAGGACTTCAAAATTGCAGGTGTACCTGGGGAGAGGAAACTTCTGGGCATTCTGTTTTGAAATAAATTTTTTTATTTAAAACTCATCCTATAGTAGGCATTTAGTTCATATTTTGAACCCCCTACATAGAGTAGTTACAAGTATACTGATGGGAATCTATGTTTCTGTAAAAATTATATTTAATATTACTACTCTGAAATCATTCCAATTTTTCCATATATAACTAATAGTTATAACTTAGTTCACACAGTTTAACAATTTTTGTGAAATATGTGTTATGCTGGCTTTATTGTTATATTCTCAATTCACTGGATATTTTAAGTGAGTTTGAGGTATCACATTCCTAATTATTAGCACGTGTACGGATCTGAACACGAGTGAAGCAAATGGTTTCGAGGTGCTCAGTGTCAGATGACAGGCTAAATCAAATAGCAGTGATGCACTATGAAGTGCTAACTGCAAATATGATATGAATTAGCCATTTCACTGAAAAACCTAAGACACTGACATGGATTCATAAATGATGAACTGACTTATAATAGAAACAATTGAATGTGTTTTTTTTCTCCTTTTAAATTTGAGGATGCATTGAAAAGTGAGGAAGGCTATTACAAATGATTTTCTTGGTGTCAAAAATTGCTAAATTGTCCTCTTTTTTTGGCATTCGGGAAATGACAGCCCTTTATTTGTATTGTGCATGATGGGTGGATCCCTTTATCCTCTCCTTTTCTTTGTAGTTGGATGGAATGGAACTAGTTACCACCTTTGACTTAGCTTTTTGCTCATCAGACACCTCCATCTTCTAAAACATAAACTCTCCTTTGCTTATTCCAAAGAGTCAAAACGTATCAATTACATCTTCCTCACAGATGTAAGAGCATCATGCACGTCTTCAAAAGTGACGTATCTGCCGAAACCGGTTTGGCTCAGTGGATAGAGCATCGGCCTGCGGACTGAGGGGTCCCAGGTTTGATTCCGGTCAAGGGCATGTACCTGGGTTGCAGGCACATCCCCAGTGGGAGATGTGCAGGAGGCGGCTGATCGATGTTTCTCTCCCATCGATATTTCTAACTCTCTATCTCTCTCCCTTCCTCTCTGTAAAAAATCAATAAAATATATTTTTAAAAAAAGTGACGTATCTAATAATTCTTTTATTGATTCTTTGCCTTTTCTTATTCTAACTCCTGGGGGTTTAAACTCACTCAGTGCTGGGGAAAACTTAATATACTTAAACACCTTTCCCTTTCCTGTTCAACCTTCTCACATCAGGTGGTTCCTGTGATAGGAACAAGGTTCAAAGAGTCTTTAATTTCTCATTTTTTGTACCCAAACTCTTCAATGTGATTGTTCCTCTCCTCAGCTTCTCATAAGAATCACCGTGGGGCCCTGACCGGTTTGGCTCAGTGAATAGAGCGTTGGCCTGCGGACTGAACGGTCCCAGGTTCAATTCCGGTCAAGGGCATGTACATTGGTTGCGGGCACATCCCCAGTAGGGAGTGTGCAGGAGGCAGCTGAATCATTGTTTCTCTCTCATCGATGTTTCTAGCTCTCTATCCCTCTCCTTCTCCCTTCCTCTCTGTAAAAAAATCAATAAAATATATATAAAAAAAATCACCGTGGGTCACTGAATATTGTCATTCATCAGCTAAGAGGCGGCCATTCAGAATCTCCTGTTTATCCTGGCCCAGCTCTGTCCACTCAAGAGGGACTGGCACTTTGCGACTTGCCTGAATCTGTTAAGTGGTCTTCCCTCAGCAACAGTTTGTGGTAAAATCTCCACAGTTTTGTTCAATTCCGATAAAATGCATTCCAATTTTTCTTGCTTATTAACCTACAGTTTGTTTCAAGGTCTCTAACGACGTTTACCAAACTGTTTATCCTCAAGTATAGACAGCTTCTGTATGTCCTTTATTGGTATCCAGCGTTCAATATTTTACAAGTAGAGTACAGAATTTAAAATAGTTGAATGCCCCTCTCACTTGGAACATGAAACTGTGCTTTGAAGAGGCAAATGGAACTGAAAGGTCCCGGCCAGACCCCTGACTTGAGGATGATACTGCCACCAAGTCTCTCTGGGATATTTTCCACAGCCTTCTAGATATCAACTACAGTGTTCTAACCAAAAGAAGTGCATTTTCTTTAAAACTATCAAGGAAACGGTCTAAAGAAAAGACAGCTGCTGTTTCTGATTCTGAGTGGTCACTTATCATCTTTATGGCATCAATAATGAGGCCTCACCTTCCTCATTTGTAAGAATTAGAAAAATAATACCGTTTTCCTTCCCTTTTAAATCAGAATGACCAATGAAAAAGTAAACATCGCTGTTTTCCATGATGAGGCAATGATTAGTACACCCATGCCAAGCTAGGTGCCTGTTTGTGCCACCCTCATGACCATTATGAAGCCATAGCACCCCCACCTCTTTAAAGTATCTATATCCCAGGAGAATATCTTGGTCCTTCTCTGTGAGATAAAGTCTAGTTCACTGGTGTCCCCATTGAGGAGCGGTGCCCATATCTGAAGTCCAGCTCTAGTCTGACTACTGGACAATTTCATGCGGCTATTTTCTCCCCTGTCATGAGCATCAATCTCCCATGCCACTTGTATACATGTATACATTCCAATCAACTAAATCCCTTAGGTCTTTATTTTTTACTTTTTTTTTCTTTATTGATTACATATGTGTCCTTATCCCTCCCACCACCACCCCCACCCCACTCATGCCCTCACCCCCTTGTGTCTGTGTCCATTGGTTATGCTTATATGCATGCATACAAGTCCTTTGGTTGATCTCTCCCCCTACCTTCCCTCTGAGGTTTGATGGTCTGATCGATGCTCCTCTGTCTCTGGATCTGTTTTTGTTCATCAGTGTATGTTGTTCATTATATTCCACAAATGAGTGAGATCATGTGATATTTATCTTTCTCTGACTGACCTATTTCACTTAGCATAATGCTCTCCAGTTCCATCCATGCTGTTGCAAATGGTAGGAGTTCCTTCCTTTTTACAGCAGCGTAGTATTCCATTTTGTAGATGTACCACCGTGTTTTTTTTGTTTTGTTTTTTGTTTTATTTATTTATTTTTTTAATGCTTAAAGTATTACAAAGGGTATTACATATGTGTCCATTTTATCCCCCCGCCCTAGACAGTCCCCCAGCCCCCCCTATCCCCCAGTGTCTTATGTCCATTGGTTATGCTTATATGCATGCATACAAGTCCTTTAGTTGATCTCTTACCCCCCTACTTCCTGCCCCCCAACCCTCCCCGGCCTTCCCACTCCAGTTTGACAATCTGTTTGAGGCAGCTCTGCCTCTGTATCTATTATTGTTCAAAAGTTTATAATGGTCTCTATTATCCATGAATGAGTGAGATCATGTGGTATTTTTCCTTCATTGACTGGCTTATTTCACTTAGCATAATGCTCTCCAGTTCCATCCATGACGTTGCAAATGGTAAGAGTTCCTTCCTTTTTAGAGCAGCATAGCATTCCATCGTGTAGATGTACCACAGTTTTCTAATCCATTCATCTACTGATGGGCACTTAGGCTGTTTCCAGATCTTAGCTATGGTGAATTGTGCTGCTATGAACATAGGGGTGCATATATCCTTTCTGATTGGTGTTTCTGGTTTCTTGGGATATATTCCTAGAAGTGGGATCACAGGGTCAAATGGGAGTTCCATTTTCAATTTTTTAAGGAAACTCCATACTGTCTTCCATAGTGGCTGCACCAGTCTGCATTCCCACCAGCAGTGCACAAGTGTTCCTTTTTCTCCACATCCTCTCCAGCACTTGTCATTTGTTGATTTGTTGATGATAGCCAGTCTGACAGGTGTGAGATGGTACCTCATTGTTGTTTTGATTTGCATCTCTCGGATGATTAGTGACTTTGAGCATGTTTTCATATGTCTCTTGGCTTTCTGAATGTCCTCTTTTGAAAAGTATCTATTTAGGTCCATTGCCCATTTTTTGATTGGGTTGTTTATCTTCCTTTTGTTAAGTTGTATGAGTTCCCTGTAAATGTTGGAGATTAAACCCTTATTGGAGATAACATTGGCAAATATGTTCTCCCACGCAGTGGGCGTTGTTGTTGTTTTGTTGATGGTTTCTTTTGCTGTGCAGAAGCTTATTCACCATTTATGACATGCCACTTACCCCGTTATGTCATCTTTTTTTAATCATTAAAGGAATTCAAGCTGAAGTAACAACTAGGTAGCCCTTTATCAGTTAAAATTTGGTTAAATTTTAAAGCTTATAATGTCAGATTTTGGGGGTAAGAAAGAAGACCTGGTGGTACACTCATCATGTATTAGTTAGAGTAATGCTTGTTGCAGTAACAAGTAACCAAAAGTTGCATAATGGCTCAAATATATAAGAAGTTCACTTCTCCTTCATGAATGCTTGGTATTACTAAACACTATGTTGAAGGCTGTTCACTGATATGAAAATGCACTCATTTTTAGATGAACTACATATATTACAAAGTGGAATAAACATTATAATCCATTTCATTTTAAGTGGATTCATTTATATATATGTACATATATACACACTTATGTACATGAAATATGTATGCATATTTATACATGTCTTGTGAAGATATTCATACTATACAAATAATAAAAATATCATGGGAATATACACTGAAATTACAATAGTATGGGTGGCAGAATTAAATAAGATATTTCCTTCTCTCTTTTTGCTTTCCCAATTTATAATCTGTCTGCATTAGAGTATATTATTTTCAATTAGAATTATATTGATAAATATAAATATTATTTAGTTTAATTTCTACTAAAATTTAATTTAGTTTAGACTCTGTGTTCCATTTTTGAAAATCTTTTTCTATTCTGGTGTGTCACCAATGTATTTGTACTCCATTCTAGGTTTGTATCCTCTGGAGTTCTCAAAGTATGCCTACATTGCATGTAAGTTAGTGCTGAAAACATTGAATACAGCAGAGTCCTTCTCATGACACTGGAGTCCTTCTTCAAGGACTTTGTCTTTTTTTTAAATATATTTTTATTGATTTCAGAGAGGAAGGAAGAGGGAGAGATAGAAACATCCATAATGAGAGAGAATCATTGATTGGCTGCCTCCTGCAAGTCCCCCACTGGGGATCGAGCCCACAACCTAGACATGTGCCCTTAACCAGAATCGAACCTGGGACCGTTCAGTTCACAGGCCAATGCTCTATCCACTGAGCCAAACCAGCTAGGGCAATGGCTTTCTTTCCATCTATGCTCCTAGTGCCTACTACAGTGTCTGGTACATGTAGGTATTCAGGCATTCATTTAAATAAATTAGAAAGGCATTTGACTTTGGGTGGTAAACACATAATGCATTTTATAGGTGATGTGTTATAGAACTGTACACTTGAAACCTATATAATTTTGTTAACCAATTTCACCCCAGTAAAGTTAATAAAATATTAAAAAATAAATAAATTATAAATAATGTGGATATCAATTTATTAATCATACTACTTACTTGTTTTTGTTTATTTAATCAAAACATATATGTATATAATGTAGTTTTCTAAAGTTGTGTTTGTCTACTTTGTCCTAACTTGAGACATAGTAAGAGTGACAATAGAAATTAACACTTATTCATTCCTAATTTTGTGCCATTGATTTAAGTGTTTTACAGTATTTATTCATCTACTCATCAAAACAACCCATAAAGTAATACTACCACTGTATGTGTTTTATGATGTAAAGGTGCAAAGAGATTTACATGATTTGTCCAAAGTCACAGAGTAAGTTGCCAAACTAGAAGCCTAGCTCCAGAATCTATGTTTCTAATCAGCAGGTTCTACTGCCTTAATCATTTGCTGGGCTCTTAAGTGTTATCTACAAGTTTGTGCAAAAGGTCTCACCTTATGTAGCCATATGTTATAGTTAAGGTTCCCTGTCGTATTGTGAACAGAGTCACACAGTTAGCAAGTGAAGGAACTGGAATGCAAGTAGTCAACTTATTTCCCTTTCCTATACTATTTCTGAGCAAATAGAAATTCTACTTGCGGTGCATAGCTTATTCTTGGTGAACCTCCATACTGGCTACTAATGATCATTGCTTTCTTTCCTAAATATTTTTTCCAAACTATTTAATAATAAATCCCAAAATTTTAAAAATATAAAATATCAGGATTTCTGGTGTCTAATTTTATCCCTTTTAAACATTTTTGAACATTCAACTGCCAAGAGCTTCCTGGCATCCCTCCTGTTGAAGATTCCACAGAAATGACTAGCATGGTTGCAGGTGCACAGCTATAAGCTCTTTCTGGGCTGTGGGCTGCGATCTTTCCAGGCTAAGAGACCTGAACGCTTGCTACAGCATCTTGGTTCTTAGCTTTCTCCTTGTTTATCCAGGATTTCAATTCCCTCAACCATATTTGTTTACTTTTCTCAGTTTCATTTGACAGAAGATGGGTGTGAGGTAGAAGCACACGTTTTCTCTCATTCGTTAACTTTATATTGTCTGTTCTGTGAGGTGGACCAATCCTTTCCTCATTCTTATTCCAAATGTATTAAAAAAGACCATTCCTATTATTACTACCATTACATTATTATTTTTGTTGTTGTTAGCATCGTACTATTGTTGTTAGCAGCAGTATTAGCATTTTTGAAAGTCTAACTACCTCTGGATTTAATTTCCTGAGACAATCCTTTGCAGTTCATGCAACTTTTTAGAATGGGGTTTTGTATTTATGCCTCATATCCCATCTTTTATAACCACCATTTAAAGATTTTTCCAGAGATAACCATAACAAATGAGGCTGAAACTGCAAACAAATGTGCATTTTTAAAAATACTCCTCGCCCTAACTGGTTTGGCTCAGTGGATAGAGCATCCGACTGAAGGGTCCCAGGTTCGATTCCGGTCAAGGGCACATACCCAGGTTGCGGGCTGGATCCCCAGTTGGGAGCGTGCAGGAGGCAGCCAATCAATGATTCTCTCTCATCATTGATATTTGTATCTCTCTCTCCCCTCTCCTTTCCTCTCTGAAATCAATAAAAATATATTTTAAAAAATACTCCTCTATTTTACAATGTCCCCGTACCTAATACAACTGATTAGTTAGTAAAAATTAATTGTATTTTGTCAGCCCCTTTAAGGATATAATATTTGCATAGGAAATAGCCTATCACTTGTGCATGTAAGCATCTAGCCACTTTGAATAGTAGGCTTCTTAGATGATGCTTTCATTATATTATTTACAGTTAAGACCAATTGTGAAATGTATTTTAATGACCTAGAAATGTATTCATATTGGTCAATGCTCTTCATATTTGCTCAGTTGTGTTTGGGTTTGTTTTGTAATGTTTGATCAACCAATTTATTATTTTAACTTTCAGTACAGAATATACTTCTAACAAGAGAATCAACTTATCACTGAAATATCCTTAAGTGTAAAAAATTGCTGTGATGAGTCTGTCACTTTCTAGGCTCTAATCTTTCTTATTTCCTCTAAAACAATAAGTTTGTAACTTTTTTATATCTAAGAGTTTGGGAGAAATTAAGCCATTCAGTTATGGCAAAACAGGTGGCAATTTAGTATCATGGAACAGAGTCAGCTTTTATTTTTTTGGATACTTCTCCGTTTCTCCAATATTGAGGTTGTGATTATTATAGCTAAAATTTCTTTCATTTAGAATGTTCTACGATTATGCAATTATCTTCCTTCTTAGGTACTGGCTGTGGAACTGTTGCTATAATTTCATCTGAGCTGTCTAACTTCCCCCAGTTTGACCTTTAAGAAAACAGCATGAAAATATCCTAATGTTTCTCTCCTTTTTACTTCTCCAAATAATTCATATTACTTGAAAAGTTTCCATCGATACTAATTAGGTTACAAATTCAAAACAATTTTGGTAAAAAAAAAAAAAAAAAAAAAAAAAAAAAAAAAAAAAAAGGAACCCAAATTTTAGCCACGAAAGAGAACTTTTGGTTTCATAACTGAAGAGACGGTGGGATTAGCACTGGGCACGATGGGCTCTGTAGTCTTATGTGACATCATCAGGAGCTTATGTTTTCATAGCCTGGCTCCACTTTTCAGGCTTCATTCATTTTTTAAAACAATTTTTATTACATTTATTGGGGTTAAATAAGATGATACAAGTTTCAAGTTTCCAATTCTGTAATATATCATCTGTGTGTTGCATTGTGTGTTCACCATCCAAAGCCAGGTCTCCTTCCGTCACCATGTATGTGTGACCCCCTTTATCCACTTTTACCTCTTCCCACCCTCTTTCTGATCTGGTAACCACCATGCTGTTGTCTGTGTCTGGGAGTTTCATTTTTCATCGGGTTTTCTCTAGGACAGCCGTTCTCAACCTGTGGGTCACGACCCTTTGGGGGTCAAACGACCCTTTCACAGGGGTCGCCTAAGACCATCGGAAAACAAATATATAATTACATATTGTTTTTGTGATGAATCACTATGCTTTAATTATGTTCAATTTGTAACAATGAAAATACATCCTGCCTATCAGATATTTACATTACGATTCTTAACGGTAGCAAAATTACAGTTATGAAGTCGCAACGAAAATAATTTTATGGTTGGGGGTCACCACAACATGAGGAACTGTATGAAAGGGTCGCGGCATTAGGAAGGTTGAGAACCACTGAGCTAGGAGCAGCAAGATGGCTCCTGGCATGAGGCAATCATTGAACCTGAGGGGGATGCAGCATTCTTATTAGCCAGACTACATTACACCCACATGGCAGGGGGTTGAGGGCCATTGTATGGAAATTTGTTAACTGCATAAGAAGAGCAGAGTGTTACCACCAAAAGAAAGAAGAAAGAATGTTGTGTTTGCTAAGAAAACAGATGATCTCTTCTTCTTTTTCTTATTAACTCTTCAATCTTCTGGTTGAGAGTATAGCATGGCAAGCCCAGGTGCCTTGCTTTATTAGAACATAATTTTTAAGTAAATTAAGTTAATCTATTTGTATTATGTACCTATTATGTGGTAAGCTCTGTGCTAAAACGGCAGCTTATTCAAAATACAAGTCCCCTGCACACGATTTTAAAATTATTCTAGTATTTTGACCAATATTAGAAAATATCATTACATTCTCCCCTGGCCAAATGGTTCTTAGGATGGTTTCATTTATTATTGTGTAACAAACCATCTTGAAACACAGTGGCCTAAAACAATGATTCTCATTTTGTTTAGAAATCTGCAATTTGTATAAGGATCTGCGATGGTACCTCTGCTCTGCTCTCCTTGGCATCAGCTGGGGCAGATGGAGGGCTGAGCCCGAATCATCTGAAGGTCGTTACTGCTCTCATGTGCTTCGTGCTGACGCTGGCCATTGGTGAGACCTTAGCTGGGACTATTGCCCAGAACATGATTCGCCTCTCCACATGGTCTGGGCTTCCTCAGAACATGGTGTCTGGGCTCCAGTGGTGCACATCCTGAGAGAAGATGCAGCTGCGTTACCTGTTATGACTTACCTCTAAAAGTCACCCGGCATCATTTCTACTGCATTCTCTTCCTTGACACAGAAGAGCACATTCTGGAAAAGCAGGTGAAGAAGATTGGGTGGAAGTAAGTATATTTCTGTGGTCATTTTTACAAAACCTGACGTGCTATAAGGATACCCTTAGGAATGGCAATGCAACATGCTTACACTTCAATGTCCTGTTATCTTCTCCCAAGGGTCACTTATCTCTCTGTGCTATTACCCTCTGCACCATGGACCTAATTTTCTCCAATAAATACAAACGATATGTTTACTATTATAAGGTACAAGGAGACATGCAGCGATGAGAAAGACTGACGAGCTCCCTTAACAGAGTTTATTTCTGCCTGACATCCTGTATTAGAGGAAGAGCTTTCGAACAAGGAATCCCCTCTAATAATGACATCATCATTAGAGAGATCATATTTTGCCTCATAAGCCATACACCTGCATTTCTCTACATTGCCTTGTTCAAATTCTAGTTAAGCAGAAATATTAACAATAAACCAGTCGGTTTCTCTGTCCCCATGGAGGACTCAGTCACAAATTATTTTGATCCCAAAAATATAACTGTCCCTATAATACAAGTTCATAATCTATCTAAAGGGAATGTCATATCCTAAAATTGCAGAAACATCAGGTTTTTAGTAATAGGGTATCCCCAAAAAATGTATACACGCTTTTTTCTGATACCTCAACTGATGTTTCTTTTCAGACTCAACCCATTGCAATTAATTCAAAGTGTGTATACATTTTTGGAGCACCCTGTAGATATTGTGACCGATGTACTTTTTAAAGATTTGGTTCATTGGATGGCAGCGTGAGTTTTTAGAAACATAGGCAGCTTTTTCCTTTGGCCTCTTTTCCAGATCTTTCTCCCACCTATTACACTTGCATCCTCAAAATCCTGCTTACTTGCCTACTTCCATTTCTTCCTCGGAGGATCACAGCAAAAGTCACAGGAGGTTGCTGAACACAGCTTCGTCCTCAGCAGTCTGTGATTTTACACATAATGTAGGACAAAACTCAGGGCCACCGCTAGTCCATTCAGCACTTTACAGCTACCTCCTCTGAACAGAGGACCACCTTTCAGGGTCAAGGCCTGGAGAGGTGCGCTTCTCTCAGCTCTCACTACCCTGTCTGACCAGCAGGAGGCAGTGGCGCTGCCTGTTCTGGCTGTTGCTGATCTGTGGAATCATGTGAGCTTTGCAGAGCTGTTTGGGTGTCAGATCCAGCCTGTGGGCAATAATGGTTATAGCCTCTGTTCTGAAGAATATGTTTTTATGTACAACTGTCTTTTTAAATCCTGAGTCAGCACAATCTTCAAAACTAGGAGCTGAAGGTAAATCTTATTTTTTTTTTTAAATCGAATAGTTTATTATGGGGGGCGGGGAGGTGTCAGGGGTGTAAACTAACAAAATAGAGAGGATGGGAGCAGAGGGAGCCTTTGAGTGCCAGGCCTTGATGAATTCTGGTTGGTCAATCTGCCCCTTTGGAGCACAATTTCAGATCCGCCAACCAAGACTCCAGGGGTGTAAGAAACTTGCCCTGGGTCACTCAGCTAATAAGTGGAGAATTTCAATCAGCTAATAAGTGAAGGACCAGGATTAAAACTCAATTTGGTCTGACATTAAAACTTGTGCTCTTAACCCCCAGTGGACTCCCTTACTCCACTGTGAACCTTTAGTACTCATCCGTGTATCTTGGCTATAATATTTTACAATTTTACATAGTTTGGATAATTTGCAGGTCAATTTATCTACTGATATGCAGTTCTTTTTTTTTTGAGTTTTAATTCAGTAGAGTATAATGATTTGATTCTTTTTAATCAGCTGTACTCGGTGGAATTGTTCTGTCCAGTGTCTTTAATGGAATCTTGGGTAGATTTCACATGTTTCTGGCTAGTCTCGATTATTAAAATTTAGTCTAGTCCATTTTATAAATTTCCTATCCAGTTCAGAGTGTTCCCCTCCCCCATGCTGGTCAGATTTGTCATTAGAAGACAGGATTCTCAAAGGGGGGTTGTTTCTGTTTTGCTCCTCCTCCCATCTCCCCCAATTCATCACTTCTCCTTTGGGTCTAGCTGTGACACAGTTGTGGGCTGGAAGGATGAAAAGCAAGATTTCTCTTGTATCACTCACCTGCCGTGCTCTGGCTCCTTCAGATTCTGTTTAGGGTTGACATGAGGTGAGATTTTTGAGATCATGTCCAGCATCCCTAACCCCTTCTTCGCTGAGAACGCCTTCAGAAAACGGAGAGCTTTCTCCCGTGGCCCCAGTCAGCACTTGCATCTGGCCGCCCTTGGCAGGTGAGTCAATAGCTTCTGTCAAATTGCCACTCCATGCTCTCCACCTGCAGCCAAGACCTTCTTCTAGTTCCTTCTACCCTTCCTTTCCTACCCCATTTCTCCCTGCTCTTTCTTTATCTGTCTTTTCCTTCTTTCTTCACCATTTAATTAGCTCTTACTTTATAAACACATATACAACCAAGGCATATGAGCCATGTTCCAGGCCCTTAGGAATATACAGACTAACACCTAAAGGAGCTTAGGTGTTTGGGCTTCAGAAGGTTCGAGCTGCAATTGATTTGAGTAAAAACTTGAACAAAACACCCTTGTTTTTTTCTCGTTTGGAAATTGTAGGATTCTGATGATTAACCTGAAATATAATGATTTTTAATAAAGCAATTCCATTTATACAGCACCATAAATTTCTCCTTTTCCCATCCCTGTCAATAATTCTAAACTAGAAGAAGGAAAGACAATTTGAGATTGTTTTCAATTATTGCATTGTTATTATTAAGCCCCCTAACCAGAGGCCTACGGTCATGAAGCCTGGCCTGAGAAGTCAATTTCTGGCTATTTTTATTTGTTCAGCTAGAGTTGACATTCAATATTATTTATTAGTTTCAGGTATACAGCATAGTGATTAGACATTTATGTAATTTACAAAGTGATCCCCCCAAAAGTCTGGACCGATCGGACATCATGGATAGTTATTACAATGTTTTGACTATATTCCCTAAGCTTTACCTTATATCCTTGGGGCTGTTTTATAACTACCAATCTGAAATTCTTAATCCCTGCACATTTTTTCACACTGCCCCCTCAATCTGCCAACCCCCCATCCCACCTGGCGACTATCAGTTTGTTTTATGTATCTCTGAATCTGTTTCTGTTTTGTTTGTTCATTTATTTTGTGCCTTAGATTCCACACAAGTGAAATATATTTCCTTGAGTTCTATTATTGGGTTATTAGGAACCCCTGTGATTTCTCACAGGTCTGAGTTCACATACAAGTCAGCGCTATTCTTCGTTTCTTCTTTTACCATATTATTCTGACATAAAAAGTGACACATTCATAGACTATTCATAATAATATAGCTCCACAGCCATTTTCTCAAATATCCTTGAATTACCTCATTCTATAACTATTATTGGAAATATTTTTCTGAATAAAAATTAATTTAGAAAAACACTTCAAGGTTTATATTGATTGTAGAATTTATTGCTACTTTATTCTTGTAAAGTACATAAACTAAAATATAGGCTTCTTACACTACCAAATTTGTTTGATAAATGCACAATTTTCTCATAAGAGGTGGTAGCAGTTTATGTTTTCATTAGTAAGTGGGACTGGAATTCTACGTATAAATAACAAAAAGTTAAGAGGATGTTTTTATTATTACATGACAAAGGATCTTTTAAGAGATTTTTTTATTCAGAAAAACATTCATAAATCATGAGGTGGTATTATTATTAATTTAAAAATAGCTTATTTCTCTATACGGTTCTAGGGTTTATACACAACTTGAATTTCAATGTCTGCACCTGAAATTTCATACATTGCTAGCTGACTCTCAAATCAGGAGATTTTAAAGGATCAGTTGTATTTGTTTTAGGCTTTTTGTTTGTTTTTTTGCTAATACAAACAATGCCAAGGGACCCATTTCTTTATAATAAAAGAGATTAAAGCCAAGGATATGGATATTTGCAATCATAAGTTTCACATACTGGCTCTCTTTTATATTGTGTTATACGGTATGACACGCTTTTAGTTTGAAAATCAGAGTGCATACAGGTTCTTTTCATGATGACCACAGAAAGAATTTTTAAAGACAAAAAGAGAGCTCCTTCAGGGCGGAAGCTCAACCAGGCTCAGGGGCTACTTACAGAGGCATCACTTTTCTGTCAGAGGTGATGACTGAGCTGCATTTTTGCCAACAAGTTAGAGAATTCCACACCAGCCCTCAGAACTTAAGAGCAAGGATGTGAATACTGGTGAGCCCTTGAATTTTTTATAAAAGGATGGTATTCTAGTTCATTCAACTCATTTTGCATTCCCGACTCTGTCGTCACAGGCACTGAGCCCCATGCCGAAGCTCTGGTCCGGGGTAATCTGCCAGGGTTGCTCCTCAGACAAGAAGCAGAAGCGATACTTACATGCTAAGCTACCTACGTTAGACCACAAGGGTCTGCTGCCTCATTAACAAAACTGAGTACCCATGAACCCAGAAAGGTGACACTCCGTGATGTGAAAGAGTATTACCCTTCGAGCTCCCCTTAAGCGAGATGATTCAGGGCTGCCCTTGCATCCTCATGTGCCAAACTAAGAAGTTTCTGTATTAAGACCCAGGACCATGGGTCGAGAGGAGCCAAGGAAAACTCATCAAAGGCCTGGGAGGGTTGCATGGAGGTTCTAACCAAATCCTCGCTTTAGAAGGCAAAGGCCTTTTGTTTACTGTGTGTTTCCTCACTTGAAAAGTCTTGTTTGCTAATTCTCTGGCCAGTAAGTTACTGTTTTGAGAGTTCGGTGTAATTCAACCAGCATGTTCATGCCATTTTAGAAATAAGGAATGATCATTTAAACATCGTATTTAAAAATCCTTCAGAAATGAAACTAGCTTGTTATACTGTGATTCCTCTAAAAAAAAAAAAAAAAGGCATAAGGAGAGCTTTATTAACATCAATTTTCTCCTTTGGATGCCCTCTGTGGGAGGTGCTAGCCAAATTCAGATATGTTTCCTAGGACTCACCTCAAGGGCCCTTATTCAGGTAGAAGCCATAGAACGGTTCTTCCTGGCGTTATGAGATGTCAACTTATTGAGGATTTTTGCTCAATAGAGTGGTTGCTTATAAAGATGGAGGTTTTAAAGTTTCTACGTAAGGTTATGTGTTCATGTATAACCCTACTGAGATCCACTAACATTCTGGTATGTAAAAGAATACATCTATTGGCCACTCAGGAAAGATAACTCCCTTTAAGGAGACCTTTCTTCCCCCCCCCCCCTTTTCTTTTTTTTTCTTTAAGATGTAAGCAATGCTGTTCCTTGTTACTTTTGTACTCGTGTATCTTGAAATGCCTGTGCTATTGTTTTCAGACCAGATGGCATAGAACCCATTGTTAATAATTTTCCCCGAAGTAGATCACATTGGCCAATTTTTAAAATTCATTGAATTCGATAACATACTGACCATTAGGAACATTATAAGATTTGCATCTGAGATAGTACATCACCATTAATAAATCAGCGATTCAAATGACATAATGTTACAATTTATTGTAGACTATGTGAATTTTTTTCACTAAGTGAATTTTGTTAGCAGGGAATCCCCTGATGAAAAAAAAAAAGCATAATATTAATTACTAGCACCATCTGTGCAAAACAATAGAAAAACCAATATTTTAATACAATGAGTTCATGCATGTCAGTTATCTTCAACATTAAATGCTGCAGGTTTGTTGATGCCGTTTACCTGTCTATTAATTTAAATAATGAATGTTCTTACTGAGGTTAAAACTATGAATAAATGAATTAAAATTAAATATGATGAAACATTTAAATAAGTATAACATGCATCTGATTCATTCTCCAAGAACATATCCTGTATGCACATATGTATATACAAATTACTGTACCATCTGCTAGGTTTTTACAGGCTAAGCATGAATTTTCTTTCTACACATACACGGCATATTGTAGATGCCTTGTAGAGAAGGGATTATTCAGTTGAAAAGGTTGAGACAATTGGTTGAACTACTGCCTGGCAGTGGTCAGACTGGAAGAGTACCTTCCAGTGATGGGGACAGGGGTCATCAGAGGAAAGATCATATTCTATTTAAATTTTAATCTCTCAAGCTAACAGTTTGCTAATTATGACAACAGATGCTGTTTGAAGCAACAAAGGACCCCTTTTATTCGTCCTTTTAAACTACTGTAACCTGCCACCTGGTATGTTCTCTTTATACCTCCACTTTAAGTTCTGGCCTCAACTAATACAGGGTGGGGCAAAAGTAGGTTTATAGTTGTTCATACGGAAAATAATACAATAATTTATAAACAATAATACAAGAATAAACTGTTTTGCCTACTCACAACTATAATCCTACATTTGCCCCCTCCTATATTTATTGAAGAAATGAATGAGTGATATTTTGGAGAAGGAGATGGTGAACAAAGTGGCTTTTCTTAGCTGCCAGCACCAATCATCTCAGATTGGCTTATTTAGATAGTTCAGTACCTCATCCAGACAAAGTTCTCTTACTGACCGAAACAGCCTTCAGCGCCTCGAAGTGCATACAGTGGGGTAGGGAATCATTGCTGGAAAACACGGAGACAAGCAATAGACCTTGTATCTTGTGGGTTTCTTGTAATTGCTAATTAATCTAAGCGTTTTATTGAATAACACTGAGGAGCAATGATCAGACTTCCTTACTTTTCCATGTTCTGCTGCAGCTAGAAGGAAGTCTCAGGTCCACAGGTTCCAACTTCTAAGATAAGACAATTCTCTGTTGAAGAGAGAGGAGAATGAACGTTCCGTTGTTAGCATTTAGCCCTAACTCAGAATGTCTGTGTATTTTTAAAGTTGCATCTTGACTGTTTCTTTAAATATTAGTTTGGGGTGAGCTTCAGGGTTAAGCATCTTTAACAGGATAATGTTTTCAGAGCCTCAACACTTAACACCACACTCCTGGGTTTGATTTCTGAACTTCATAGTTGTGTGACCTTGGACATAATTATCAAATGACCCAACTTCTATTTCTAGGGTATAAAATTATCCTGATAAAATAGCAATGGCACCTCTTACCTCTCACTGAGTATATACAGTACTAGAGGCCCGGTGCACGAATTTGCGCACCAGTGGAGTCCCTCGGCCTGGCCTGCGGGATCAGGCAGGTCGAAACTGGGTCTCCAAAATTTCCTGAGGGATCCCAGATTGTGAGAGGGCACAGGCCAGGCCAAGGGACCCCACTGGTGCATGATTGGGGCCAGGGAGAGAGGTGGAGGTTGGCCAGCTGGGGAGGGGCAGCAGGAGTGCTCCAGGAGGTGTCTGGCCTGTCTCACCCAGTCCTGATCGGCTGGACCCCAGCAGCAAGCTAACCTACCAGTCAGAGCGTCTGTCCCCTGGTGGTCAGTGCATGTCATAGTGAGTGGCTGAGCAGCCTTCGCATATCATTTGCATATTACACTTTGATTGGTTGAATGGCCAACCGGTCAACCAGACACTTAGCATATTAGGCTTTTATTATATAGGATAAGATTAAGTAATATCATGATCATCAGTAATGATTATTTATTGCTCATCCATTGAGTGAAAGGAAGTACAAGAGTTAAAAAGGATATGAGCCCTTCAGAAGAATATGAAGAGGCTGTCACGGAATAAACATGAAGAGATCCTCAAAACCATTCCTGGTAAGGAAGAGTCAAATTAGATAGCATCACACAGGAGAGTCAGAGTGTCGGGCAATAGGTGCTCTCAGGCACAGTAGGAGGGAAGCTTTCGTGAAACATCTTTTCATGGAAAGAAAATTTAGAAGTAGCTCAAAAATTCAAATGGCCATTTTGTTGACCCAGAAATTTTACTTTTAGGAATCTCTCTTTGTCCTGTTGATGCGTTGACCTTTAAAAATAAGAAACCACTTGGGTATTTTAAAAACAAGAGAATTAGCGATAAGGATTAAAAGAATTTATATAAAAATTATTTCTATAAGAATTATACCCTCAGATTTGATTTTTAGAAATCCAATAGCATCTAACTCTGAATACTTATAGTGTAAAGGACACGTCTAGAAATACTGAACAATTATGTTAAAAAGATGGAGAAATATGTATTAAGAAAACAACCAAAAGAAAGTTGGCCTCCAATTTTAGAAAGAGGCACAATGGAATTTACAGAAATCGTGTCTCCATGCTGTGGAAAGGCTAGTAGCTCATACAATCAATGGGAACAGGACAAAGACTTGGAAACACCAGGAAACAAGGAAGCTCAGATGGGAGTCAGGAAGCAGGAAACACTGCAACATACTTGTGCAGGAATAGCTTGGCCAGCATGTTACCACAGCTGCCACTGCTGTCATCACCTCTGCTGCCGCTACTGTGAGGATTCTGACCCTGAAAATTCCTTAATTCCTTGTTTGACTCACTTCCTGTTCAGAGTCGGGAGCTCGCATCTAGATGATGAGCTTGTGTCTCCCGCCGCAGGCTGTGAGGAGAGGCTTGTAGGAAGGGTTGGATTCCAAGGCGAAGGCAGATGACCAAGCCTGGAAGACAGGGAGCTCACAGAAAGGGAGCTGGGAGGCGTGATGAAGAGTAATATATGAGAAGGTCTTAAATGTCTCGAAAGATACAAACAATGAGGAGCAATTGCCACTGTGGAAGGAAAGCGACAGACGAAACAGTGTTTTGAAAATTCTATATACTTATATGCCATTTTGCAATGTTTCAACGACGAAATTGCGCTTGTGCCTGGCCTGTGTATTTTTTTAAAACAGGTTTTAAAATTAAACGTGAAAAATAATTTTTGCCTTTAAGAGAGAGAACCTTATGGCCACAGCACTTTGAAACTTTCATGGGAGTAATTGATGAAAACCCCACGTCAGCAAAATTCAAGGGAGTAGAAATCTCCCTGGGATGGAGAGATTTCACTGTTGGCTAATCTACTTTTTTTACTCCTTGAAATGCGTTGGCTTCATCTACCTTTAGAAGTTCCTTCTGTTGAAAACTCTGGGTGATTTTTTTTCTCTCTCTCTGAAGCCAGGCGAATACTTTGTAGTCAAATAAATTGTCAGAAAAAAATTGCTGCATCTAGAGATTTTGCTGTAGTAAAAATGTGGCCACTGCCTTCTTAGAGGATCTCACCATTTGGGGTTATAATTTTTAAAAACATAAAAAAAGAGCTGTATTATGTATTTTTTAAATTAACCACGCTGTTAGAGAATTTTAGTTTTACATATGTGTGGGAGCATTGGTGTGTGTGTGTGTGTGTGTGTCTTAGTGTCTTAGTGATAGAGACAGACAGACGAACAAAGAGGTAGACAGAGAGAAAACTCTTTAAGGCCAGCATAGATATTTATACTCTAAAAGAAATGACTACAAATTTCAGTTGGTTATATGCTCCGGGTTAACTAACGCTACTTACCTAACACTGTAACTGAAGTTATTTTTCTACAACATAATCCAAGAGGGTCACATTTTGGAGGTCTCCTCTGTGATACCTACATGTTCATTCACCCATGATTTAATTCATTCATTTCTTTAACAAATCTCTTTTAAGTTATTCTTCTATGGCAGTTTTCTTGCTAGAAAATGAGGACCCGGAGTGAATCAATACAGTATGGGAGAGAAATACACCTAACCAGAGAGTTAATATCGGACAGTGTGATCTATGCTACTATGTTATGGGTGCTTTGTACGCTCAGGAAGAAGGCACAGTTTAGCTCAAATAAACTCACAAAAATTCTTTAGGTACATGCCAAAACTGGTTTGGCTCAGTGGATAGAGTATCGGCCTGCGGACTCAAGGGTCCCAGGTTCGATTCTGGTCAAGGGCATGTACCTTGGTGGCTGGCACATCCCCAGTGGGAGGTGTGCAGGAGGCAGCTGGTCAATGTTTCTCTCTCATCGATATTTCTAACTCTCTATTGCTCTCCCTTCCTCTCTGTAAAAAAATCAATAAAAATATATATTTTTTAAAAAGGTACAATTCTAGATTGGAGTGAAGATTTGGTGAAGGAGAGGGTTGTGGGGCGGGGGAGGTATCATGAAAGCAAGTGTAAACTGAATCTAAGGGTGGAAACTATAATAGAAAGGGCAAGAGATTTTTAAATAGCTAATTGACAGGGTGAGATCGCTGGAAGATTCTGGGGCAGCAAGACAGAAGATTTTAGGGGCATCATCGTTTTTAACGGGTAGGTAAGATTTCTACTTGCATGCACAACTCTAGATTGATAAGAAGGGGTTTATAGTGGATCTCTGCTGATTGTACTCCTCAGTATCTATTCACTTTCTTTTCTAAAACTATAACCTAAATTCCATTTGAGGAATTAGCTCATCACATATCTCACACACACACACACACACACACACACACACACAGGGCATTTCTAAGATGGAACTCAGGACTTTGAACCCACCGCTAGCATACACTCCCTTAGCCACATTAAATGTTCTAGACTAGCCCAGCCACCATGGCTCAGTGGTTGGGCATTGACCTATGAACCAGGAGGTTGCAGTTCAATTCCCAGTTAGGCAGGGCACCAGCCTGGGGTGCTGGCTCAATCCCCAGCGTGGGGCGTGCCAGAGGCAGCGATCAATGATTCTCTCTCATCATTGATGTTCCTATCTCTCTCCCTCTCCCTTCTCTCTGAAGTAAATAAAAACATTAAAACAAAAGACTTGAGCATGTGATCCAATCAAAACTAAAGTCAAACTTCTTTGGCAATTTCCATTAAAGAGATGTCCATTCTTTTCCCTTGGGCCTGAAACCAGAGAGGATATTGGGGCTGAGGCTGTAGGCCACCTCTTGCTCCCATGTAACGCTTGATGCTAAAGCCAACATGACAGAAGGCAAAGACATGGAGAGAAACCAGCTTCTAATTACGTTTTCTCGGCCCTGAGTCCAATCTTGTTATTTTATGTAAGCAACACGTTCCCTTTTTGCCGAAGTGAGTTTGGTGATACTTCCCTTCACTTGTGACCAAAAGTCCTACTAGAAGCAGCCCCCAAAGAGGAAGTGGTGGGGTGGAGAGAGGAGGAAATGAACTTACGTTTATTAAGCAACTATCTTGTCCCACCGTGTAAATCTAGGCACTGATGACTTTTTATGTTTGTTTGTTTGTTCTTAAATCAAATGAGAGAATGTGTGTCTTCGTGCGAAGGTTTGTTTTACTCCAAATCCTACTTCTTTTCCATTACACTGTGCTATCCGTTTGAGGTTTACTCTAGGTCAGCATTTCCTATCCTGTGTTCCAGGAGACACGAATATTCAGAGAGATATTAATAAATGTCATATGAAGACAAAATTCTTAACATGTAAGAAACTCTTACTGTGTAAGAAAATTAATAAACATATGTGGGCTGATCTTATTTGATGTTTTTTAGAAGTTGCTGAAAGGTCGATGAGAGATCACCGACAGAATGAAATAAGGGTGGCTAAAACTTATGCATTGATCATAGGCAACATGTTCAAACCATACAATCCATTTTCAACCTACACACTGATCAATAGTGTGTGTGTTTCTTAATTGATTTTAAAGAGAGGAAGAGAGAGTGAGCAAAACATAGATAGGCTGCCTCCCACACATGCCCTGACCAGGGATCGAACCTGCAACCTGGGTATATGCCCTGACCAGGAATCAAACCGTAACCTTTTGGTGTACAGGACAACATTCCAACCAACTGAGCAACACTGGCCAGGGATGACCTATAGTTTTTATTGGAGAATTAAGTTTGTGTTTGTAACTTGCTTTGGGGATGTTATTCAAAGTATGTTGCTCTTAGAGGTTCATACTACACATTGCTATGCAGCTGACAAAGGGAAGTTTTAAATAAAAAACATACTCTAATAGTTCTCAAATAAAACAACAAAGAAAGTCAGAATGATTCAAAGTGAACATGATTAATGACAATTTATAAATTTTCAAACAAAATTGTGAGGTGAGCTGTCCAACATAAATAATTATTTTGAAAACTGCCATATATTAGTTAAAACACTAAATTTTTGTTATTCTTTTTGCTAAAATTTGATTTTAAAATTAGAATTTTATAATATCCTGGAACTTAAAAAATATTGGAATCTATTTGATGTGCTTAAAATGAAGACATGACTTAGAAACTTTCCTACTATTTATTAAACGACATGAAAAAAAGACAGAAATACACTATTCTCAAACAAAGGATAGGTGTTTTTATGTTGTATTATAAAAATGCTTAGTAAATTCTCATTTACTTCATCTAGATATTTTAATTCTTTTGGTTCTTAATTTTTAAATTGATTTAATTTCTGTAGTGTTATTTTTGTGCACTTACAGAATCTTTTTAACATATGAATAAACTTAGATTTCTTGAAAAAAATATTTCATCAGTGTCTTACTTTTCAATGTCTTACTCGTCCCCACAACTGGGAATCATTTCTAGGCTGTGGGCAGTGAGAAGTTGAACCTTACCGAGGTTACACATCATAACTGTCTACTGCCCAAAAAACTAATAAATAACTGGCTAATTATTCCCAGCCTCACCAGTTACAGTGAAAAGAAATAAATAAATCAATAAGAAGAAAAAGGGCCTCACTACTCAGTACTTTGGATACCTGAGGGTCTTCTGGAAATCCAGATTCTAAGGAAGAAGAGTGAGGAAATGATAAGTGTAGGGAGCGGCTACAGGATTAAGCCTCAGACTGGCCTGTTGGCAAAGCCACAAACAAGTCCCAGCTTAGAGGGCACAGTCCTCTTAGCATAATTAGGCTTGACCTTATGATGCTCCCTAGATCTTATCTGGGTAGCTAATAGGCCTAGGGAGATGCTGCAAGTGCTGCCAAAACAAGTGAAACTCACAAGAACATTGTAACTATGGTGATACCTTGTTTACCTCTGGCTATAAAATAAAGGCTCAGCTTGCTGTCTGGGTCCCTCTCTGTGGCCTCAGCCAGGCACAGGAGATCCACCCTAGACCCAGCTTATTCTCTTTGTCTGTCTTTTCTACATCCTTTGCGCGCCCCCCCCCCCCCCCCCCGTCACCCCACCAGGGCTGAGCTGGCCCAGCACAGATAAGCATGCTAGTGAATAGAAATATTTTGCTAAGGTAAGGAGAAGGCCTAAGGGTGACAATGGGAGGATGTATCTATATGGCTACAGGTTTTTTGTTATGTGACAATGGGCATCATCCTTAGGAACCCACAGGAAGGCCATACACTTATACATTCCCGCCAGCGGGGTGGGCATTGGCAGATGGACCTCTCTCTCTGCTCCATTCTGTTTTCTGCTCAGCAGTCTTTTCTGTGAGTCTCTTTGCCGATCTGGGCTGCCATTTGGCTGACCCAAGCCCTTTGTCCAGCATGGTTTCATAACCATAACCACAAGTATAGTGTCACTAATTAAAATTCTTCATAGAGAAAAGCTAATTTGGGTCAAATATCCAACTCTGACCCTGGAAGTTTGATCATTAGGATCAAGGTCAATGTAGCCTTCTGGGAGTGGCAGGTAAGATATTTAAGAAAAAGTTTTGCCTGAGAGGAATGCTGAGGTTCTCTGCTCTCTAATCATTTGATGCTTTGTATCATAGAAAGTATGCCATAAGGGATTTTCGGACCTATTCCACAATTTTGGAGTTACACAGGATATATATATATATATATATATATATATATATATATATATATCCACAAGTAGCGAGAGTGAGAGTGAGTGAGGGAGAGAGAAAGAGTTCATTTGTTCTACTGGGTTGTGGCGAGGATTAACTCTATCCCTCTATGTTGACCTGGGGATAAATGCCATTTATAAATCAGATCATCTGCTTGAAAGTCACATTCAGCAATGTGCACAATTATTCTTTCCTTCAATCATAAAATCTTGGAAGCAACATTTGATAAGCTAAGGATATCATGTAATTGAATTGATATATTTTTGGAGAACAAACTTTTCTTTATACTGTTGGGTTTGGTTGTTTATTTGTTCTCCAAATCCTGCAAGCAACAAAATCAGGTTACATTTTAATATTTGTTATATAAGATAATTTCTTTTAATGCTTTCTCAGTTCCAAACTAAAAATAGATTATCAAGTGACTTCTGGATGGGAACTTAAATACTTATCTCAAACATTTCCCATCAGCACTAAGGCACTACAAATCTCTTCTTTCTGAAGGATGACAAATAGCTCAATTTCTTTCTGAGCAATTTTTATCACTTTTCTCAGTGTTAAATTTAATATTTTAAAATTATAGGCTACAATGATTCAATCTTGAGCTACATCAAAGGACACTTAGGTTACTTTATTTCCAAAAGTATTTTCTATATTTAGTTTGTGCTTGTTTATATTTGCTAGAGCATATACAAAACCATATATATTGTATTACCAATCTTACAAAAACAAATTTGGATAAATTAGTAGGTGATTTTTAGAATACATATTCTGTTTAAAATTTTAATTCTTAATAAGTTTTATATTTTATCTATACATAATTTCTCTTAGAATTATTATTTTTTTTTTTTTAGTGAGAGGGAAGAGGCTGTCAAGGTTACTTATCTCTGCTGTACTTGGTTTCAGAATCTTACAGCATATTCTCAAAATTGCTTTACAACTATGTTCTTACTAGCGGTATTGGGTGTCTATTGCTGTATGACAAATTGGTACAAAGCTAAGATGCTTAAAATAACAAATATCTATCATCTCACAGTTTCTATGAGTCAGAAATTCAGGTGCCTCTTAACCAGTTGCCTCTGACTCAGTCCCTCAGAGACTGCAGTCAAGGTGTTAGCTGGGGCTGCGGACTCATCTCCGGGCTTCCCGGGACCAGGATCTGATTCCAAGCTCAGTTAGGTAGTTTGAGCCCCAACAGCACAAGATTTAGTCCCTCTTGGGCTGTTGGACTGAGGGTTTCAATTCATCACTGCCTGTTGGCTGGAGGCCTTCCTTAATTCTCTGCAATATAGGCCTCTCCAAAGGGAAACTCACAACATACATCAGAGCAAGGGAAGGGGGGGGAGGGGAGAGAGAGAGAGAGAGAGAGAGAGAGAGAGAGAGAGAGAAGACAGAAGCTAGAGTGCTGCTGATTGTTTGTGTGGGGGTTTTTTTGTAACCTAATTTCAATAGTGAAATCCCATAATTTTTATTACATTCTACTCAATAGAATTAATTCAGTATGTCCAGACCACACTCAAAGGAAGGGAATGATAGAAGAACATGTATAACATGAGTCAAGAATCATATGGAGCCCTTTTAGAGTCTGCCTATCACACTGTTCATAGTAATTACAGTAAATAACTATTAATAGAATAAATTAATGATAAATTTTCTAGGGGCTTCAATTGAAGCATAGATGAGTGATAACCTACCTGGTATAGTACAGCTTTAATGTGGAAGTCAGAAGCCCACGGTTCTAAAACTAGCTTTATCACCTGTGACCTTGGATGATTTGTGCTTGAAATCTTTCCTGAACCATAATAAGTTCTGAGGAGGCAGAAACATAGCTGAGTATAAGAGTGAGGTGTAGTAGCCAAGAGCTGAATACTGTGGAACAGAGGGAATCTAAAAGATAATCTCCAAGTTAAATGGAGAGCATTAGCCGGATACTAAAGTCAGGCAAAAACATGCTAAGAAAAAAATACTAGCCAATAGCTCTGTAGATTTAAAAATCCAATGAGATACACCACATTAACAGAACAACGGATTAAAACGAAATGATTATCTCAATAGATAAAAAGCATTTAACAAAATTTAAAATCTTTTTATGATTAAATAAAACCTCTAAAACAAAAAGTAGGAATACAAGCAAATTACCTTAACATAATCAAGGCCATATATGAAAAGCCCACAGCTAACATCATACTCTATGAAAAACGAAAACATTCTCTCTAATATCAAAAAGACAAGGAAGCCAACTCTTGCCTCTTCTCAATATAGTGTTAGATGCCCAAGCTAGAGTAAGTCAGCAAGAAAAAGAAATGAAAGGCATCCAATTGGAAAACAAGAAGTAAAATCATCATCTCTGTGCATGGATGATATGAATTAAAGATTCCACCATAAAAAAGTTAGAATTAATAAACAAATCCCACAAATTTTGCTGAATACTAATCAACATAGAAGAGCAGTTATGTTTCTATACACTAACAATATACAATATAAAAATGAAATTAAAAAAAAAAACAATTTCTTTCACAATAGCATCAAAAAGAATAAAATCCTTAGGAATAAACAATGAATGACGTAAAAACAAACAAACAAACAAAAACTTGAACACTGAAAACTACCCCACAGAGTTGAAATTAAAGTAAATACAAATAAGTGGGGAAGGGTCCACTTTACGTATTAGAAGACTCAGTATCACTAAAAATGTCCAAATGTCTACTGATCAATGCAATCCCTACCCAAATCCCAATGACATTTTCTTTCACAAACAGAAAAAAATTCCTAAAATTCATATGGAACCACAAAGACTCTGAATATCCGAAAGGTCTTGAGAAAGAAGAACCAAGCCAGAGGCCTGACACTTTCTGACTGCAAAACATACTATAAAATTTCAGTGATCAAAGGAGTATGGTACTTGTACAAAGATAGACACATCAGCCGATGGAACAGAATAGAGAACTCAGTAGTGCACCTGCACGGATACGGCCAAATGATCTTCAACAAAAGTACCAAGTACTCAATGAGGAAAAGATAGCATCTTCAATAAATGGTGTATTTGTTGTTGTTGTTTTCTCCATTTTTTTTAATTTTTTATTTTCTCTTGGGACATGAAAATCCCAGAGGTAATGAACACCGAGCCACCAAGAGGATGGATGGGGGCAAGGAGGGGCAGGCACAACAGATTTCAGGGGAAAAGCACAAATATTAAATTTAATATTTATAAATGTGATTCCACTAAATTTATTTTTAAGACAAATAATAGAGAAAATAAATAGTAAAAACAAAAAAGTTAAAAAAAAAAAGGTATAAAAAGCCTCATCTTTAATATTTGGTCATCAATTGATAAGGGGTTAAATTACTAATAAATTATTAATATTTAAAGTTAATGAGGTAATTATTAGAAGATTTTAAAATAAAATCGTGTATTTATAATATTTGTTTCATGGAAGTGAAACTGAGGAGTAGTGAATTGTAAATGTTGATTTTCATTATCAACTTATTACTTAGGGGTTTTTTTCTATGAGCATGTAGTACTTAAATGAATTTTAACATTTTGGACAATGGATAAAGCTACTGGAAGTTTCAACAAATCATTATAGAGAGATGCAATCAATCAATCTTAGGGAGAACATTGCTCCTTTTTGGGAAAAGCAGATGAAGGGTCTTTTACTTTTGCAAAAGGTAGCAAAGCCATAATGGGACTCTAGAGTCATGAAAAGTTAGAGGAGTAAAGTTGCCTTCAAAAACCAATAAAGCTATGATCATTAGGAGATACTTTTTTTTCCATGTGAGTAGATGGAGTGCAGAGAGAAGATCTGATGGAAAGAAAAGAGACAAAATCTGAAAGATTTGGTCCAAATACAATGGCAGCATGATAGGATTAAGGGAAAAAAAACACAACTCCAGTAAGGACTTCTCCATGATGAACTGGACTTTAGGAACACTAATGACTGGTATCATTTTTCCTTTTTAATTATACTCATTCCCTGTGTCTGTGGCAAGGCTGTTACATAGGACAACCGTCTGCTGGCAACGCCTAATGGAGAACAAAGAAGTGTGTACTCAATCTGAGTTTAGGGCACTGAATGGAAAAGTGGTTCCAATATACTGCTCTTCCCCCTGTGGTTTGCATGGTTCCAGGAAGTGACTAGCAGCAAACTGAACATGCCCATGGTGAAGTGGAGAGAGAGAGAAGCCAAATAACAGGAAAACCAATACATGAAAAGAAAAATAATGTTTTCTTCACTACACTAAATGAAAGAAATCCTTGAAGGTAATGGGTTTGTGGCTATATTCTCAGATTACAGTTGCAAAATTAAAGTTAAGTAACTAAATTATTTTCTTGATTACCCCATCACCATTCATTTCTCTGGTTAGTTCTACAAAGCAGGATCAAAGTAGCTTCCTTATATGGTCCTTTGTTGATAGAGTGCAGAGTCCTTTGACTTAGACTTTTTTCTTCTTTTGAGTCTCCCATCAATCTGTGGTTTCTGCAAAGCTTTCCACAAGTACTTTTCATGCAGCCCTCCCTTTGGACTTGTCACAATCTCTAGATCTGTTTTCTTTTCCTGAACTTGGCCAGCTCCCCCCGGCTGGGAGTTCCCTCCGGCTTCGGTCTGCTTCTGTTCTTGGGTAGGCCTGGCTTGGATAAATCTCCTTATGGATGTGTTTGTCTCTCTCTGACTCAGTGCCCAAACATGAAATTCTATAGTCATTTTATGACAGGAGAACATTTTTCTTAATGTCAGAGATTTCTCTTCCTTTTATTGCATTACTTAATATTTTTAATCGATTCATCTGCTTCACGATATCTTCAGGTTATGGTTTCCATCTGATGAGTCGTCTTTCTGTCCTACCTGCTGTATATAGTCCATGTAAAAAGCAGTCTATTGCCAAGATAGCATTTGCTTTAAGGCACATTCTAATAATGTAGTTGTCAACAGAGTATACATAACTTCAGTTTGATGAAAAGGATAATTTTGGAGAAAAGTAACTTGAAAGATGTTGAATTAAGAAACCATGATTTAAGTCATGGTTCCGGGTTTGTGTGTTTCTTTGTTCATTTGTTTGTTTTTTAATCCTCACTCTAGGATATTTTTCCATTGATTTTTTAGCGTGGAAGAGGGAGGGAAAGACCAAGAGAAACATCGATGTGATAGAAACAGATTGATTGGTTGCCTTCTACATGCACCCCAACGAGGGCCCAGGCTAGGATGGAGCCTGCAACCAAGGTACGTGCCCTTGACCTAAAGGAAACCCCAGAGACTCTTTGGTCTATCCCTTGAGCCAAATCGGCAAGGGCCATGGTTCCCTTTCTGATATAATGTGATATTGAACAAAATATGACTTATATTGCCTAATTATCTGGGATTTAATTTTATGTTTGAAATGTTTTCTTTCGTTCAGAAAAGAATTTTCCTTTTTACTAGTATATATTTTGTAGAATACAATATATAGTATATATTACATATTTGAGAAAGTTACATAGTTATGAATCTAATGCATAGTTGAGGATTTCTGTAAATATATATTTGAAATGTATCTGTAGAGTTTGTTTAATTATTATTATAATTGTTATAAATATCTCAGCAACTGATTTTCTTAGTTTCTATACTTGACTTTGAACCACGGAGCATAACTTTTTAAGTGTGATATAAGTGATATAAAACATGAGCTCCACATATCTTATACTACTTGATTTTGATATAGCCCAACTAGTCATATGATTCCTTAATTAACTCTATATTACATTTACCTACCCTACCAGTTTATTTCTCTTTGCTATTTAGCCAACAACAGTTTTGTGGTCGTATGTGGATATTCATAAGTTTGGACTTAAAGTCCAGGGAAGGATTCCAGTAAATTTATGGAATATTAAACAAGCATGTTTATCTCTGACTCCTCCATAGCCCACTACAATGAGCTTCCACCTATAAGGACCGAGGGAAAAGAAGAAGTGATGAAAGCACATGAACGGTGATAACCAAATTCTCAGTGATATAAAGCAGATGGGTGAGTGATAACTGGCTCTGGGAACCAGAGATGCTGAAATCTAAGTGCCTTGACAAGAAGCAAGCCAATCAGGGCAGAACTGTGGAAAAGCTGAGGAAATCAGAGGCAAGTGTTCCTCTGAAGGTAGATAGTGTGAGGTAGGTCAGAAATGTAAGAAGTAGTTTGGAAATACATAGTTATGCATATATATATATATAATATATATATGTGTGTATATATATGTATATATATATATGTATATATATATGTATGTATATATATGTGTGTGTGTATATATATATATATATATATATATATATATATATATATATTTCAAAGAGGAAGAGGGGGGAGAGATAGAAACAACAATGATGAAAGAGAATCATTGATCGGCTGCTTCCTGCACACCCCACACTGGGGATCTAGCCCGCAGCCCAGGCATATGCCCTGACTGGGAATCAGGAATCGAACCACTACCTCCTAGTTCATAGGTCTACTACGCTCAACTGCTGAGCCACACGGGACAGACTAGTTACACCTTTCATATTACCTTTCCCACCTCACACAACCTAACAGTGGCCCCTCAGTCATCTGAGCAAAAGACCACTGGTGTACTTTGTGGAGAGGGCGACACAGAATAACTCTGGTCTTGAAAACACCAGGCACACCGCTGACAGCAGCAGCATTGCAGCAACAATAGCAGCGGAGAAATTAACATAATGGTTAGCGCTGGCCCAAACTCCCTCATCTGTTTCCCTTGAGTATTCTGGTAGCCACACTTAACTCTCCAAAGAAGGAGTCTGTATAATCTTTCTCTGAGGAAATGACATTTTCAAAGGAAAGAGCTACAGATACTGATTTTGGGAGTTCTCCAGCCCATTTAGTTGGGTGTTTGCCCCATCACCTACAGTGAATCTTATCCTTTGATAGGCCCTACCATTTACATAGAGATATAATTAGGCTTTTAGAGTTTTATTCTTAAATCTGAATAGATATTCAAGTATCACCAGGCAAATCAGAAAATGAGGAAGAACTCAACATCCATGGCATCATTTACTATACTCTTAGTGAGTTCCTACAATGTGGTAGGCCAGTGGTCGGCAAACTCATTAGTCAACAGAGCCAAATATCAACAGTACAACGACTGAAATTTCTTTTGAGAGCCAAAGTTTTTAAACTTAAACTATAGAGGTAGGTACATTGTTATTAACCTAATTAGGGTACTCCTAAGGCTTAGGAAGAGCCACACTCAAGAGGCCAAAGAGCCATGTGTGGCTCGCGAGCCGCAGTTTGCCGACCACGGTGCTAGGCAGTGCTATGGGTGCTGTAGGTACACAGGGGATAAAACAGTCAGTCAAAAATCTCAGTCCTTATAGAGCGTATGTTCTAGTAGAGAAGACAGGCAACAAATGTTTACTCAGTAAATAGTATAATGTAGATAATATTTTAATGAACAAATGGATGAAAGGAGTTAACAGATAATACAGAAAAATACATTTTAAAATCATTAGAGAAATAAGACAAGATATTGCATTTATTTCATAAGAATGCGATCCCATATTTTTTTCAAAGAAAAAATACCCATAGGGAAGTGAAATACCAAAAATTAACAATGAAGTAGAAAAAAAATTTAAATCAAGAGAAAACTTTGGAAGATAAAGTTGAAAGTAGAACAAAAGGGATTGATAAACAGCATAAAATGCATCAAAATTACTGGAATAAACTACACCAACAAGCTAACAATAATATATTAAGC
This sequence comes from Myotis nattereri, assembly GCF_964212035.1. Classification (NCBI taxonomy): domain Eukaryota; kingdom Metazoa; phylum Chordata; class Mammalia; order Chiroptera; family Vespertilionidae; genus Myotis; species Myotis nattereri. Next base: position 15,320,725 of record NC_138092.1, read on the forward strand.
TGGTGGTATTCTGGACATTTTTTTCACTTTTTAAATAATTTCTTCACTGAGGTTACATGACCTTCATATTTAAGCTATGTAAATATGACGGTATTGCTGAGATCTGTAATCAATGATCTAAGCCTGTATATACTAGATGGATGCACTCATGTGAGTAGTACTCTACATAGACTATATTCTTGCAAATATAAGAAATAAATCTCATTGAGGTATTTGCATTTCTTGAATAACCTTCAACTGACAAATATAAGAACACTTTAAAAATGGAGAATTCTTGGTGATAACCTACTTGAACATATCCCTTAAATCTTAGCGTGTCAAGTGATCACAGATTAATGAATCATCAGAAAGGCATTTTCTAAGAGCCTGAGAGAAACACAGCTACTCGATAAATGTCCCAGAAAAACAATAATGTGGCAGCTTTTACGAACGGCCACAGAAATGACGAGACGGAAGCACTAAAAATGGATGAAAATCTGTTGAGTATTCTGAGAAGCGTCTGTTTTGTGTCGCTGAAATGTTGACCTGTAAATGATTTGCGTTAACGTCCACAGAGAAGTGGGACAGGGAGGAGAGAGCACGGAGGAAAGGGCTCTGAGCCTTCCAGTTAGGGATGAACTCTGCTGTGTCTGCCAGGCCAGCTCCATGTCAGTATTGCCACATCCCCTCGATTTGTGTCACTGATGATTCCACACCATCCACACCCCAGGAGAGGTTAAGGTTCACTCCAGAATGTACCACTAATTATCTTCGCACCATCTTAGGTGGAAAAACATCTCAAGGCTTTGGAAAGAATTCAGAACCTTAATGAGCAGAAATATTTTTGAAATTATGTGATTTTGAAACTCAAAAGTCGTTGTTGGCCACATTAGATGTTTGCTTTAACATTTTTCCCCCTAATCAGTTTAATTCAATACAAAGTAGATTCATCTTGTACTTCATCCAACAATTACTCATTAAAAAATACTATAATTCATGTAAAACTAGCATTTTGGGAAAAATCTCTGGACTTTTTCCTTTTTTTTTTTTTGCAACAGTTAGTAGGCATTTTCAAAATGTATCCAAGCTCTTTTGTTTATTGCTTTTAGATTCATACAGTACTCCCAGTTCTTTGTATGATCCAAATCCAGTTTATCTCTACTTTAAAAATGAGCTTTCATTCATCACAAAATAATTTATGAAACACCTAGATAGACAAAGCCCCTGCCCTCATGGAACTTACATTTCAGTGGAAGTGTGAGAGATATAAATTGTAACTATACTAAAAGCAGTCTCAGCAAAAAATGCTTTGAAAAACAAAGAAAGAAACAAAAAACAGTGTCAGGAATGGAGAAAGACAGGCTGGTTGGTGAAGAGCTCTCTGGGTTGGCGACTTTGGGGAAGAGATCTGAATGATAGAGCACCAGGGAAGAATAACTTAGGCAGGAGGTATAGCAAGTACAAGAGTATGAGATGAGAAATAGACGAGTGTCTATACCAGAGCAAATGGGAAGGAGTAGGAAGAGATCAGAACAGAGAGCATGTGAGGGGGTTGACTAGATATTATTATATTTTAAATATAGTTCTAAATATTTCATATGTGCTCATTACTCACTAAATAGAAAAATACTAGCAAAGAAACAAAAAGCTCTGCTCTTGTGGAATTTAGGGGGGGGGCAATTAACATATAAATAATGGCTGTTTTGTTCTCACCATGTTCAACCAATCAAAGCCCGAATACCTCATGACATGTAGCTCACTGCCCACAATTTGCACGCACCAGACTGGAAAGTTTGGCTGCGAAGGAGGGAAACATGGATGCCCCACTGTGCCATTTTGGAAGGGAGGATAATTCCACCACAGTTGGAGAAACAAGGGTATTAGAAACGCCCAACATATATTTCTAAGTTAGGGTTTATATTTAATTTTCATCAGAGCTGCACCCAGCCATTCACCAGAGATTCGAACCCAACAATCCCCTCCTGGCTCCCCTGGAAAGGCCTCCTCCATTCCACACCCAGGAAGCTCAGGTTGAAGCGCCACTCTGAGAGCTCCCATCATTCATACGTTGAATTCAGTTCTTTTATCTGAAAAGGGGAGCAGTCAGGGAAAGAAAGGCAGGTTTTTAACATCTTGTTTTTCTAGCATAGGGTGGGGGGATGGCAGATCTGCATTCACGTCACTGACTTCGATTGAAACCGAGTATAAATAGCTCCTAAGAGGACAAAAAGAAAAAAGAGCATTGTCATGATTACGTTGTATGGGGACTTTATAAAATATGTGTACTTGTTAGAGCTCTGGTTTACAATTCTGCTATAAACAATGGGATATCTTTTTGGGATCTTACATTAGTCTTTCCTAATAATGATGTCGTTCTTTAAATGGCTCAAGATGTTAAAGGAGCATTATCTATTTTTGTTGTTATTTAAACTCCTTGGGATGCATTATAATAAGTGTATCCTAAAATGCACTGTGCAAACTACACATATTTCTCTACCATGAAAAAGAAGGACATAGTTCATGTTGGGTCCAACTGAGTTAGCAAACTTGAAATTGAAAATAATCTCTGACTTTTTATAGCCTCATGTTTGTAGCCTTCAGAGCCAGCAAAAAAAAAAAAAAAAAAAAAAAAGTGTTTTGAAGCTTGGATCTACTTAAAAATTATGACATAAGCCACATCATTGATGTAAAAATATAGTACTGGTTATAAAATGTTATTAAAAATTAAAAGAAAAATTGGATTATTGCATAAATTACATTTTTACTCAAATACAATTTTGTCTGCAATAAAAATTAATCTTTCAAAATCCATACAATCCTCAATTTTTACTCATTTGCTTCACTTTTGGCTTGTATACTATTAATTATTTAATAAACCTATTTATAACCCAAGCAATTTCTCTTACTTCATTTTGCATATAGATATAAAGTATCTATGGACATAGAAGAAAACCCCAAAGCCTACAACTATGATGAATTGGAAACTTCTTCAAGTGTGAACTCTGAAGTGATGGGAATTATTATACTTCATATTTTTCCCTAATAAGATTAAATCATCCTAAAACTTTATCCATTTTATCCTCATAGATTCCTTGAGAAGGTCTGGGAAAAGGCATTATTATCTCTATTTGAGTAAGAAGAAAATTCAGTGTGACATTTACTGGTATTTTATTTTAAATTTACTACTATTATTAGTAGAGGTTGAAATGAATTTGATGTATTTCAAAATGAAAAGCATTACAACCCATGAAGAGTATTTCTACATTAGAGATGATGATAAAACAAGGAGTTAAAATATAAAACTCAATGGAAAAAGCTACTTGAAAGAGGTGAGCTTATTAATTTTTCTTCCCATGTGCTTGGTCTATCATATTCTGTCTTTTATTTAAATTCACCCAGCTTTCTTGTCTTTAAGAAAAGACCTTCAGGCTCTCTTTTTTTATAAAGGTTTCACAGAAGTTTTAAGGAAGGATTTAAGAGAGGAGGTGATTTTGAATAATGGGCATGAAATAGGAGTGTTTTTAGAGTTAAGTATAGTATGGGAAATTTCCATCTTAAAAGAGGAAATACGAAACTATAAAATATGTTTAAATCTTTTCTAACAATCCTTTCTAAAACTTTTATGTGATTTTGCTTTTTTTCCCTTTTTCCCCTCTTACATGACCTTTATTCACTCTCCTGGCCTACGACATCCATCTCTCTGAGGTTGTATGTGAGGGAAATGGGAATAAAGAGGTATGCTCAGCTTTTGAAAGTCAAAATAAAACTAAGCAGTAAGACAGGGTATTATCTTAAAAGACATTTTTCCACATTTGTTTACTTCTCACTTTATCTAACAACCAAGCTTACGTGACCCACAGTAACAGGATTCTCCCACGGTTGAGGAGATATCTCTGGTCACCATTAAGGCTTAGTTAAAGTATGGGCAAAGGAGGATTAGAAAAGAAAGGCCTACCCTTTCCAATTTTGGAGATTAATGGGAAGTAGAAAAGGGGAGAAATAGGAATGGAAAGGAACATAAGAAGAAAAACTAATGTTTTCCTTCTCTCGGTTAACTAAGAGGCATGCGTAAGGTAGAAAGGAGCCCTTCATCCCCTCAACCTCCTACACACACATTCACCTCCACTTCTTATTTGACAGTCTGAAAGGAGGTCCTTTGAAGACAATCTTAGATCAATCAAAGGTCAATTTGGCTGTTCAGCATGGTCAAAGGAAGACCATGAAATATTGTTTCCTGAGCCACCTTGTTTCCAGAGTTACCTATGTATTTGTGGTGCTTGACAGAGAGGTTCATGGGAGAATATTACATCTTTATACCAATATTTCTCCTTTCAGCTCTATCAGTTTTTGTCTGAGGTATCTTGAGGCTCTATTGTTCAAATTATATATCTTGTTAGGATCATTATGTTTTCCTGGTACGTTGATCCTTCTACTATTATGTAATATTCCCCTTTGCCTCTACTCTACTGATTTTCTTTGTCCTGAAGACTACTTTAACTGATTTTAATATAACCACTCCTGCTTTTTACTTAAACTAATGTTTGCATAGTATATCTATTTCAATCTTTTACTTTCAACCTGCTTAGATCACATTTCAAGTGAGTTTCTTGAGACTGCATATTGTTGTATCATGGGTTATTTTTTAATCATTCAGCAAATGTGTGTGTGTGTGTGTGTGTGTGTGTGTGTTTAATTGATGTAGTTAGACCACATACATATCATTGTTGATATATTAGGGCTTACGTCTGCCGTTTTGTTATTAATTTTCTGTTTGCTTCCTACATTTCCTATTCTTCTATTTCCTTTTTCTTTCTTTCTTGTGGGTAATTTGGGCATATTTTTAAGATTCCATCTTGATTTATTTAAGTTTCTGAGTATATCATTTTGTTTGATTAAGAGGTTCTAGGTATTGCAATATTTCTATAATGCAGTGTACTGATATCAGCGTCTTACCAATTCATGTGAAGAATGATACTTACTTCCATTCAGGTTCTTTATCCTCCTTATTTTTAAAATATAATTATCTTAAGTGTTTCTTCTACATACATTGAGCACCATATCAGATGTTGTTAAAATTTTTGTTTCAACCATCAAATATGATTTTAAAAAACTAACAAAAAGTTGGATCGTCTTTTTTATCCCTATTTTTTCTTATTCTAATTATTTTCTTCATTTTCTAAAGTTCTAGATCTTCTGTTATTTCCTTTCTGTTTAGGGGACTTCCTTTAGCTATTTCTTAATGACAGGTTTTCTAATAACAATTTGTCTTAGTTTTCATTAATATTTATTTCCCCTTCATTTCTAAAGAAGATTTTTCTCCAGAAATCTAATTTAAAGTTGCAATTTTTTCTTCTGTATTTGAAAACTGTGTGTCACTCCTCTTTCTGGACTCCATTGTTTCTGATGAGAACTTGCTATCATTTGATTTGGTATTTTCCTACAAGTAATGCATTGTTTCTCACTGGTCAATTTCATGATTTTTTTTTCTCCTTAATTTTCAGAAGTTTAATTATGATGTGTCTTGGTGTGGATTTTTGTGTTTATCATATTTGGTGTTTGCTCATCTACTTGTATCTATAGATTTATGTCTTTCACCAAAGTTGGGAAATTTTCAGCCATTATTTCTTTGAATGATTTTTTTAATTCCATTCTATTGTTCCTCTCCCTCTGGGATTCCAATGACACAGATGTTATTTGTCTTTTGTTGTTTTCCCACAGGTCTCTGAAATGCTATTCACTTATTTCCTGTGTATTTTTTGTTCATTGTATTAGGTGAATTTATTGTCTATCTTCAAGTTCAATGATTCCATCCAGTGCTATCTTCACTTTATTATTGAGTCCAGCTCGTGAGTCATTTTTATTGTTATTATGATTTTCAGTTTTATAATTTCCATTTGGTTATTTTTATAATGTCTATTTCTTTATTCAATATTTTATTATTTTGTTTAGTTCAAAAGAAGTTATAATTGCTTATTAAAATATTTTTATGATAAAAGAATATATATTTTTATGATAGATTCTTTCTTATTAGAAAGAAGGATTTATATTATTAGAAATGAGTTCTAAAGTACACTTTCAAAGTATAGTATTCTAAATTCGGAAAATAAAGTAGCATACTGGAAGAAAGTGTGTGCTTGAAGATCAAACAGACTGGGTTTTAATGTTGTTTACATTATGTTTTCTATACACTCATTGTAAAGGAATATAGTGGTTGTAAGGATTAAATCTGTGCCAGGAACATGCTAACAGTTGATGAAGTGTAATTTTCCCATACATTTATCATTAAGATCTCCATAATAAATGTAGTTATACAATACAAAGAGCTTCAAAGTGTGAATAGGTTTTGTTAATGTCTTTTTTCCCCCTTCTTTTTTGAAAAACACAAGGAATCTAAAGTACAGAAATTTTTTAACATATCTGAGATCATTCAGCTAACTAGTGACATAAACAATCTAGACTAATGGTTATCAAATTGTGGTTCATAAAGAGCCAGCCACTGCATCATCTGGGAACTTGTTAAATATACAAGTTACCAAGATCTCTCCCTGACCTATTTAAACAGAAATTCTGGGGGTGGTGCCCAGAAATGTGTGTTTTAACAAGTCCTCAAAGTGATTCTGATGCCAGTTAAATCTTGAGAACTACCGGGCTAGGCACTAATTTATCCTCAGAGTCTTTCCAATATACCTTTTAGGGTGCTACCTATTTTAATTTAGTAGATTCTCTCAGCTTACTTATGGCACTTAAACTGATGTATCGAATCCGTACATTATAATGCATTCATAACACATTGAAGAGCCTTACAATGTGGAATTCATGTCCTGTGCCATCTGGAGGGGGAAAAAGAATTTCCTGGATTCCTTTTAACTCCTTACTAACCTGCCAATCTAACCAGTGTCATCCTGTCATACTCTCAAGGGCCAGCACCAACAAGCCAACTGACCTTATTTTGGGCATCGTAACCTACAGTTCAGCAAACCCAATTCATTGTATGTGTTACTCTGTGTTTATAGCAACATATAGGGGCCATTGGAGCAAACCATGAGAATTTCAGATCAGAATCCTTGGTTCTTTCCTTTGAAGATTTACGTCAGCCCATGGTCATGATACTGTGCCTCTCTCTACGCTTCTACTCCTGACTGAGGAATGAGAAATTGTCCGTGGTAACACAAATGGCAGTTATAAGAGGTTCAACTTTGGAGACACCTCTAAGTTTCATCCATCCCTTCCTTGGAGTAGACACTATCCTTTTAAGAATCTCCCAATGTCTGTGACTGGCTCCCTAAAGATAATATCAGTTACCTTGGGAAGGGGCCAGAAGAAAAGTACATCTGCATCTCTGTGGCTGCAACTTTATCAGTAATTAATGCCAAAATCTTAGTGAGCTATTTGGGCCACCCAAGCTTTCCTGTGTTATCTGTTCTGAGCACATGTAATTTGATCGTTGTCAATCCACACTTCTAAAAAAATACTGAATAGTACCCAAAATTATCAGTGTTCATCCATTTTAGGGCCAGGAGATATATTTTGTGGATAGACTACTAGGTGTCAACTCTAGACAGACTGGCTGGCCACAGATATTACTCTGTGCTCTCTCTCCTTGTTTTGCCGTATTATTGTCCCTGGGCATTCAAAGATGGCGGTCTCGTAGATAACAACAAGCCAAGAGTCTTGTAGTTAAAGAATCAACCAAGGAGAAGCAGGGGTTATTACATGATTCACTAAAGCCCCAGGGGTTATTGGCCTTCCCTTACATCATTTTACACATCTTGGGAAGCTAAAGGGGATGGGAGTGGAAGAACACTGACTTCCTATTATCCTGTGAGTTTTGTCCTCTTTGGTTGCTATGCACAATTCCATAGCCTAGAGTTGGTCACTGAGTGTCTTTGCAAGCTAGGAATATTTTTTTGTAAAGCTCTTGCAACAGCCAACAGATCTTTAAAATGTGTTCATAGTCTACCATTGTGGAGCCAAATGATGAAAGCAGAAATCCTTTCAGTATTTATCTTTATTTGTAATGGGTATTCTGGCCTGATATTTACAGTCTTATAAAATCCGTTCTATCTGTAGGCACTTGAAGGCATTTCTTTAATATGTTCTCATTAGAATAGGTATGTGATAATTTCTACTTTGGGGGAGTCTGACCCCAAAACTTCTCATGCCCTTAGAATTAATCCCGGGAATATGAATTTGGATTATAGAAAACCAGCCTATCTTTGTGTGTGTACACTTGTATACAGACTGCTATTTTATGCCTTATTTCTGGGGAATTCTCTGGATTCTAGAACTTGGAAATTCTACCACTTATTTAAATTTCTTTAATGTGTTCTCAGAAGGCCTTGAATTGAGACAATGGCGCTTTCCTTGACATCCATTTTCTTAAAGTTCAATAAGTATTTTGATGCATTTTATGCTGCTCATTCTAAGCACCATCTCATCTCATTCATGGAGAAAATGATACCTCTGGTTTGAATTAACTTTTCCATTCTCTCTCTCTCTCTCTCTTTTAAATCATCATTACACTCAAAGCTCTCAGCTTAGTCTGAAGAATCTAGATGGTACAGCTTCAGGACAGTAGGTGAAAGACAGTAGCTGTTTTCTGTGTCCAGTCTCTCTATCCTGTGGGCATTAGATCACAGAAAATAAATAGGGAGAATGCCTAAGTTCTCTGGGCTCCCTGCTCTTAACAGAGGTAGGTCTGTATTTTAAATAGGTTAAAATTTATCCTCATCAGTTCCACTGTTTACTCGCCTCCTTGAACTGGCCTCACAGCAGTGACAGTATGTACCGCACCTAGATACTGCTACTGCTCTTCTTTAAAAAAATTGCAATTTAACAAGCAATTAACCAAAGTAAAGCTAGAATTCAGTATTCCAATTTCACAGTGTCAGTCACCCTCATCCAGGCAATCAGAATATTTGCTATTGAAGACTTTTAACACAGTGTTGGTTTGAAACCACTGAGCTCCAAAATCTTTCTATCTCTGTCTTCTCACCTCTGTATGGATTCCTCACAAGAGTGTTTGCTGCTTCTTTCTGCTCTGTGCCATGCAAGGATACCATGAGAAGCCAGCAGTCTGAAAGCCAGAAGAGGGCTTTCACCAGAACCTGACCATCCAGATCTTGCACAACAGCCTCCAGAACTGTGAGAAATTCCTGTTAACCATAAGCCACACATAGGGTATTTTAATCATTACAGCCCAAGCTGAGACGACCTGCTATAGGAATCAAATTTAAAGAGGCAGCTTTACATGAATCTATTTTGTAGGGGCCTAAAAAGTCTTAACCTATTTTTTACAAATTTTATATTAGTTAGGGATACATTTGACGGCATATAATGAGAAACCTAAACAACATTGACTTAAACAAGATGAGGGTTTATTTTTTTCTCACAGAATAGAAATCCAAACGTAAGTTGCCAGAACTTGTGTAACCTTGCCCAAGCCTGTCAAGGCCAAGTTCTTGGGTATTCTCAGGACCTTTCATTCATGGGCACTCAGAGGTTGGGATAGAGCTGCTCACAGATGGCAGCAGGACAAAGCACGGGTCAGCCACTCTCCTTGCCAAAAGTCACAAGGATCGGAGTTCTGGTTGAACATGCAGACTACATCTTATAAAGGGGCAGGAGAGAGACTCATGTCTGAATAGGAACTAGATTGATAAACTCACTGAGTTGTTACCCAATAGAGACTTTTTAAAACCTAAAAAGTCTAGTTGAACAGGAAATGACTTAGGTGAGGTAAATGGTGTGATAGCAGTTTACAGTATTATGATCCATGCAATAATGGGCATGATTTGATTCTACAGCAACCTCCTGAAAAACAACTGAAATGTCCACTCATGTAATAGTATTATTACAGGAAGTGCCGTAGAATTTAACAGTAAAATTTCACTTCCTTTCTCCTTTTCCTCTCCCACTACCATCCTCACCTAAAATGAGAACTTCTTCCCACTCTCTACCTTCACTCCAACATCAAGATTTTATTTCAGGGAATTTAATGATTTCATCTGAAGGTGATCATCAAAAGTTCGCTTTCAGTATAGAGCTATTAACCCGTTAACCACTCCCAGACATTTAGATTAACTATGTATTTAGCTAAGTTTATTGATCACTACTATTATGAGCTTTCGTTTCTGGTGTTTTGCTTGTTTGCTTAATTTGATAGTATTCTCTCATCATTATTTCCCCCAGAAAGTCTACCTACCAACATATTTTAAACTCTAAATTTTTACATATATTTTCACCATCACATGTAAGTTATACCTTGGTTGAGTAGTCATGTCATCAGTACTGAGAGATGTATCACCTTCTAGCCTCAAATGTTGCAGATGAGAAGTCTGATGCTTTTCATTTATGAATAACTTGCTGTCGCCAAGATTTTTCTTTTTTGTTTGGATTTCAAACTTATTTGCAGGATAGGTATGCGACTTTTTTCATATGCTATGCATAGAATACAGTTAAGTGAGACCTTTTCCCTTTGTTCTTTTACATGAATCTCCCTTTTGATGTCCCAGGTCATTAATTTGGTTATCAGTAGAGATCATCCTTTCCTCCAATTTATCTGAAAGAAATTACATTATGAAATTAATAATTAATAATTATCTTTTTTTAAAAAAATTATACTAGCCTCTACCTAAGTGCTGTCATCATTCTTCTGTTCTGGTGGGCGTCAGTTCCTCTCTAGAAACTATTTCACTCGATGTGCGCTCTGTGTATTCTGACCCGTACTTTTTGCTCAGGCTTTCGGGCCTCTGCAGGTTGTTTATTTTTCTTTGTTGGGCTCAGCGGGCTCCTGTCTGGATGTTGGAATATGTGCCGTGTCAGCCATCCCACAAGAGAGTAAAAGTCACCACGTTCTTTCCCACTGTTTCCAGGGGATTCAGAGTCAGGCTGGCCCCTACTTCCCAATCCAAGCATCTGAGCAAGCTCCCTGCCGCCCACTGTTGACCCTCCCTGGGCCTCGGCTCCCTTGATTTTCTCTTTCTTGGTCTTTGGACGCCAAGGAGACCAGTCATGCGGCCAGTGTCTAGTTTTCCTCGGGGGGCCACAGATTGTTACAAGCTTTGCTCTTTACAGAATATGCTGCTTTATATTACTTGTCCATTATATTAATTTTTGCAATATTAACACAAACTCTGGGAGGAGTGGGAGGACTGGGCAAAAAAAAAAATGTGAAGGGATTATAAGGTACAAATTGGCAGCTACAAAATAGTCACAGGATATAAAGTATAGCATAGAGAATACAGTCAATCATATTTGTAATGACTATGTATGGTGCCAGGTGGGTACTGGAAATATCAAGGGGATCACTTCGTAAAGTGTATGTGTTTAACCGCTATGCTATAGCCCTGAAACTAACACAGAATAATATTCAATGTCAACTGTAATTGAAAAATAAAATTTAAAAAAATATTACCACATGTTTAACAGATGAAAACAACACACAGGTATTATCTCACAGTTTCTGTTGGGCAGGAATCCAGGCATGACCTGAGTGGGTCCTAATCAAGATTTCCACCAGGGCTAGATTCTAACTGGGATCCAACTGGGAAAGGGTCTGCTTCCAAGCCCACTGGATTGGTGCCGGTGTTCGGCTCCTTGCAGGCTGCCAAACCCAAGTTCTTAGTTTCTTGCTGGTGCTTGGCCTACAGTAGTGGTTCTCAACCTTCTGGCCCTTTAAATACAGTTCCTCATGTTGCGACCCAACCATAAAATTATTTTCGTTGCTACTTCATCACTGTAATGTTGCTACTGTTATGAATCGTCATGTAAATATCTGATATGCAGGATGGTCTTAGGCGACCCCTGTGAAAGGGTCGTTCGACCGCCAAAGGGGTCGCGACCCACAGGTTGAGAACCGCTGATCTAGAGTCTCCCTCAGCTTCTTGCTGCATGACCCTCTCTATATGGCAGCTCGCACAAAACCTGGCCTATTGTTTCTCAAAACTAGTAAGTAAGAAAGTCTTCTCCCATGACAGGCCTTACAATCTTGTCTTTGGTGATTGCATACCCATAATCAGGCAGATCCTGCCACCTTTGTGATATTCTGTATGGCTAGAAACAGGTGCTAGGTCCTGCCCACACTCAGGAAGAGAATCACAAAAGGCCACACACACCATGTATGGGCGTCATGGGAACCACCTTAGAGTCTGTGCACCACAGATATATATCCTGGGAAGGAGAAAGGCCACTTTTTTTCTTCTGTTAATACCACCTGGGTCCCAAGACATAGTTGGACCCTGTGTCTCATAGACACTCCTCACTCCCCCTACCCCCCGCCCCTCCCAACACACTATTTAAGCTAGGGGAGTTATAATGAACGGCTTAGTTGCAGAGAGGAAGAGAGCAGCATTCAGGCAGCCACCGTCCCAGAGTTCCCAGCTCTATCAGCTTCCTCTGTAAAACCATCCTCCATCCCTGCTCTGTCCACTTTAGATCAGCCCACAGCCAGGTTTGGCCTGGGTTACTAACACAGCTTCCACACCCATCTTCTGACCTCTGGGCTTAAAATATTTCCATCGATCCCCCAATTGCTGGAGCAATTTTTCTGAAATCCAACATTAATTTAGTCTCTTTCTTAATTAAAAGCTTTAGGTGGCTTCTCATTACTTTTAAGACAAAAATCTAAATTCCTAAACACTGGTCAGAAAGTCATGCCTGGTTTAATCTTTCCAATCTAGTCCCTCTCTGGTCTCCCAATCTATACGGTCCAATCACAGTTAACCTCCTTCCTTCATTTCTCTGACATTGTCACTACATCATGTCATCACTTTCAGACCTTTGTGTAAGCTATTCCCTTGCCTGAGATATTTTTCCTTTGCCTTGAAACTCTCACTGATCTTTCATGTAACAGTACACATTAAATGATTTGAGGAAACGTTCCTGACCCAGCAAGTCCAACGTAGACTCCTCCTCATGGCTTCTTTGCCCCCTGCCCCCCACCCCAATACTTCCTGGGTTATATAGTCAACTTGGCATGCAATGCAGGTATTTTCTACAATGAATTAACATTTTTAATAGATATGGTGGCCTCTCCTATCATACTATAAGTTCTATGAGAGAAAAATCTATGTTTAGTAATTTATTTTTTTCTACCAACTATCAACATGTATGCAAGCAACAAGCACACTTAGGCTAACTTAACCCAAAAAAGAAGTGATCAAAGGAATGTGGACTAGTTCACAATACCAAAATGGAAAAATAAAAACAAAAACGAGGAACCATGACAGAAAGAACAGGTAACATGGTAGCAACAGTGAGCTAGAAAGAAGGAACGAGTGAGCAGTAGTAAGACCAGAAAAAGTGAAATTTCTCTCCTCTCGCTGCTTGAAGTTCAAATTCTCAAAAGAGTTTCCCATTGAGCTAATTTGGGGCATATCTAAGGCCACTAGACACCATTATCTCCAGGTCTATTTATGGTGAGGAATGTATAGTTCCCAAAACAAAATTGGAATGTTGCGCTCAGTAACAGGAGGAATGAATAAAGAATAAACAAAAACGACAGATGTTCACTATAATCCTAGTCACCCACAGCATCAGTAGGCTTGCCATAAATATTTGTGGAATGAATGAATGGCCATCTGAAATAGACTAAACTCAAGGTAGCTATCTACTTACCAGTTATGAAGGAAGATTTGACAAAATTTTAAACCACTTTATAGAAGTACGATTGACATGTAAAAAGCTGTATATATTTAACTTGATGAGTTTTGGATAAGTATACACCACCATCGCTACCATCAAGAACACAGACATGTCCATAGTCTCTTAAAGTTTCGTCCCACCTTCTTTATTATTTTATATGTGTGTGTGACACAACATAAGATCTATCCTTTTTTTAAAAAAAATGTAAGTGTACAACACCATATTAGTAGCCATAGGCACAATGCTGTAAAGTAGATCTCCATAATTAATTTATCTTGCATAATTAAAACTTTATACTCTTTGACCATTACCTCTTCATCTTTCCCTACTCCCAGCCCATGGCAATCATCATTCTCCTCTCTGCTTCTATGAGTTTAGTATTTTGGATTCCACATATAAGTGAAAAATATTTCACAGTGAAAAATATTTCACTATACATATATGCTACATTTTCTTTATCTGCTCATCCATTAATGGACATTTAGATTGTGTCCTTATCTTAATTATTGTAAATAATGCAGCAATAAACATGGGAGTGCAGGTATCTCTTTGAAATCTTGATTTCAATTCCTTTGAATAAATACCCAGAAGGGGGATTGCTGAGGAACCTCCACTTTTTTTTTGCAAGAGCAGAACCATTTTTACATTCTTACCAACAGTGTTCCAAAACTTGTTATATTTGTGTTTCTTTTTTAAAAAATAATAGCCATCCTAACAGTTGTGAGATGATATAATTGTAGTTTTAATTTGCATATTCCTGATGGCTAATAAAGTTGAGTGACTTTTCATATACCTGTTGGTCATCTGTATATCGTCTTTGGGAAAAATATCTTTTCAGGTCCTTTGCTCAATTTTTTAAGTTTTGGTTGTTATTTTGTTATTGAGTTGTAGGAGTTTCTTATACATTTTGGATATTAACTACTTATCAAATATATGGTTTACAAATATTTTTACCCATTCCGTAGATTGCCTTTTCATTTTGTTGAGAGATTTTTTTTTTTTTTTTTTTTGCTGTACAGAATCTTTTTATTTGATGTAGTCCCACTTACTTTATTTTCTGCTTAATTTTTAAAAACTATTTTATTGTATAAGTTTTAGCTGTAGATCATTATAATTCAACATCTGGGTACATTACAAAGTGATTACCACCACAAGGCTAGTTACCATCACCTTACAGGTGACTCCCTTCACCCATTTCACCCATCCCCCACACTCCCTCCACTCTGGTAATCACTAATCTATTCTCTGTATCTATAAGTTTATTTTTGTTTTGTTTGTTCATGTGTTTTGCTTCTTTTAGACTATACATATGGGTGCAATCATATAGTATTTGTCTTTCTCTGTCTGGCTTATTTCCTTTAGCATAATACTGTCAAGGTTCACTTGTTTATTTTCATTTTTAGGGCCTGTGCTTTTGGTTACAGATCCAAAGAAATCACTGTCAAGGAGCCTTTCCCTATGTTTTCTTCTAGGAGTTTTATAATTTTAGATCCTATGTTTAAGTTATTAATGCATTTTGAATTGACTTTTTGTATGATGTGAGATAAGGGTCCAATTTCATTCTTGTGCATGTGATTATCCCGTTTACCTAGCACCATTTTCCTATTTTGTATTCCTGGAACCCTTTTCAAAATGAATTCACAGTATACACGAGTTTATTTCCAAAAGCAGGTAATAATGGTTTTTTCTTTCCTTCTAAGGTTGTTGTAAAGATTAAATGAGTTATTGCAAACAGTGGCATAGAGCAGTGCTTGGCACACTGTTATGGCTGAGTCTTACCTCCGTACGTCTTCATATTTACTTTACCCATTCATACACCTACATACCTCTTACTCAAGGTAAAGAATCCCAGAATTATTCAAATACACACACTTGAACAGTGACTGACCTAACTATTAGAGTTAAAATTCTATACCCAAAGATGACAAACCCAAGAAAACCACTCTTCTTAAAGAATTCTGCCTTACTATTTTTCTTTTGGTGCTATGTATTAGAATATTTTAAAAAAATATGTAAACAGATTATATAGAGTCAATTCCCATCAATATCCTTGGTACAGGAAAAGCGGTACTCTTAAATGTAATACTATAATGGTTGGCTTATCACCTGAAAGAATAATATTAACAAATTGAAAAACGCTTTTACTTCTTTGTCTAAGTGCTCAGCATACATTAGTTTCCTTTATGTGATAAGCCAAGGTTTGGCTGCAGTGGAAAATATTACTAGCAAAAATAATCTCTACGGAAGTCACATTCTCATTGGCAATATTCTACAAAAGCTAAATGGTATTCCACTGGGAAGACTTCTGGAATTCTGCAAGCATAAGAAATTTTTGCTCTTTATTTGTTGAGTACTTAATTGAGAATACAGTTATTGTTTCATACTTCCTGATTCACATCAAATTCCAAAGAAAGGAAGTTTTCTCCTGGTTTAATGAGTAGCATTAGACATCATTTTTTGAGAAATGGTTATAAATGATATATAAATGTTTACACTAATGAAAATTTCTCAGACTTTTTTTTTTGTATTTGTAACAGAAGATGTTTGTCAACTAGAACCTGACCTGGTACCCCTACATATTTAACAGACAAAATGAATGTGCCTGTGATTAAAGTTGAAGTATAGACCATACTGGCCCTTGGTTCTCAGGTTGCCATTTGCTCAGGTCCTCGAGTCTATTCCCATTGGTATTTAAAAGCAGTAAACAGACAACTATGTGATCTACAGAACAAAGGTCTTTCTATAGAGAATATTGGGTAAAAAACACTGACCTTCTAGATTGGAAGGTTCCTGCTGGAGAGTTGCACCACGGCATGAAAATGGGCAATTCTAAGGATTTTTGTTTGTTTTTTAAAATCTGTGAACTGAAAGGGTATCCCACAGAGTTAGGAAACAGGAAATAAATATGTTTTTAAAACTGTACACCAAATGGTTTCAGGTTTGATTCCAGGTCAGGGCACATAGCTAGCTTGCAGGTTGGATCCCCTGTGGGAGGACGTGTGAGAGGCAACTGATCAATGTTTCTCTCTCACATTGATGGTTTTTTTCTCTCTCTCAAATCAATACAAAAATAACATATCCTTAGATGAGGATAAAAAAAAATAATAAACAAACTGTCCATTTTCCATTGCCTTGCGAAGCTGCCTTTGTAATTTTTAAGTTCCCATAAGTCTTTATTCTATTTCTTCTCATTTTTTTTATGTCTCAGTTTTTCACTATAATGGAACATGATGTTTGTGAAAAAATGTAGAAAAAAAATATGGAAAAACCATAAAGAAGAAAATAAAAATTCCCTATAAATAAAAAATATTAAAATTTTGGAGAATTTTCTTCCAGTTTATAGAATAAATTTTATTGACAAATGCAATAATTTTCATACAGGAATAGCCAAAAAAAAAAGCAGGCTCAAGTAAGCAAAGACGGTTGCTGAACAGGCTGCTAAGAAGGGAGTGCTATGTAGCAGGAGGGACAAATATAAATTTAGGTACAAAAACCTAGAGATAGAAGGTGGAGTAGTGCCTAGGAGCAGGGAAGGGTGCCTGTGAATGTGTAAGTATGAGAGAGCAGGAAAAAATAAACCAAAACCTGCTGTGGCCAGGTGCTCTAAAAGTGTTGGGGGGCACAAAATATCTAGTAAAACATTTTAAAATAGTTTGCTGAGCTATCTCCCCTATAAGATCCTCAGTAAAATTCACATTACTCACAAAGGTTTTTGTTTAACAGGCTTCTTTAGGCAAGGGACTTTACATTTTTGTTGGATACTTGAAAATAAATTCTGAAAGACCTTGAACATTTTTAGGCTCACATCAGATATTTTCATCCCGTGTAAATAGTTTCAAAACATAACTTCTGACAGGCTGCAAGTATTGACATTTTAAAATAGAATCACTACCTCTTTCATTTATTTTATCTAAGAATCTGAAGATAATGGCAGTTTGATACCTACCATCATCTACTTAAAAGCCATGAAAATCTTTAACAGTGAAGAGGGTGGTGGCAAAAGAATCCAAAATAAATCACAGCACGTTTTCAGACGACCTGCCTTGTGTGAGAATACAAACCCAACGAAGTGAAGGGTTAGAAGTGAATTCACTTAAGAATATCTATGAGCTCTTGTTTATTAAAAAAATATTTTTATTGATTTCAGAGAGGAAGAGAGAGGAGGAGAGAGATAGCAACATCAATGGTGATAGAGAATCATTGATCAGCTGCCTCCTGCCACCCCACAATGGGGACTGAGCTTACAATTCAGGCATGTGCCCTCACTGGGAATTGAACCATGACCTCCTGGTTCATATGTTGATGCTCAACCACTGAGCCACACAGGCCGGGCTCTATGCCCTCTTAAAGCAAGAGGCAAAGAAGATAGCCAACAGCTGGAATATAGGTATACAATCCTTTCTTCCTTCTTTCCTTTTATGTCCCCCTACAAAAACACATAATACATACAGTTTTAAATCTTAGAATTTTTACATGGCATCCATTGAGGAAGATATTCTTCAAAGATCTTTTAAGTTATTTTATTACCATATGCTATTATTTATTTATTAGTCAAGCTTGAAACAGCCAGTGACTTGGGCAGAGATTATATTCAGATTTTGGAGTATAAAATTGCCAGGTTTTCTACAGCTCTGAGCTTTGTTATCTACTACTTTAAACTATTAAGTTTTGTGGTTTCTCGCCATGTGAGATGGGGGAATTGTGGAGCTCCCATAGACAAGAAAGCCACAAAGTGGGCGTTCTTGCCCAAAGCAGTGGTAGTCTTTATAGCATAAATGATTCTCAAGTTTCTGCCTGCCATTCGATGATTTCTGGTGCATCTACATGTTTTTTTTTTTTAGTATTTTTGGCAGGTTTTGTAATTGTTTACATGTGGAGGAAACTCCTGAACTTTTCCTGCCATTATTATGAAAATCTTGCCCATGTGAGTATCATTAGATTATTAAAAATCTTTGCTAATTTGGTAAGTGTAACTTACTGCTTTTTTAATATTATAATTCTGATTACTGGTGTGGTTAAACATTTTTTGTATGTTTATTGGCTATTTGTATTTCAGCACTTGTAAATTATCTGCTCATTTCCTTTGTCTATTTTTAAATTCTGGAATCTTATTTTTTATTGATTTAGAAGAGTTTGTATTATTAAAATATTATTACTCTGCCAAAAGTTATTCTTTGAAAAATACTTCCCTGTTAGTGGTTTACTTTAAATTTTGTTTATGGCATGATTAACATATAAATTGATTTTTAAAGGAGTGACATCTCTACACATTTCAATCTTCTTATCTAGGGGCCCAGTTTATATTTCCATTTGTTTGAATTGGTGTTTATCTATCCTGCTAATAGAGTGAATTTTAATATGGATCTTGTTTATTACATTTTTAATGTTTTCCTTCGTTGAATTGCTAGGTATTTTCATTACAACTTCTAATGATCATTGTTTTTTATAAAACCTGTCCCACCTCACTAACTTTTTTATCATTTTGACAGTTACCTATATGTATTGTCTCACTTAATTCTCAAAACAATATTATTATGAAAGTGTTATTATTATCCTCATTTTTATATGAAATATATCAGCCTATATGGGTTTAAAAATATATGAAATATAATGAACAATCTTGTATACAATATTAAACTATGAACCTACTTCTTGATATCATTTGCCTCACTCTTCACAGTTGACTCCTTATTTGAATTTAGTGCAGCAGGTCTTAATAACGCCATTTTGTTCAATAACATCCTATATAATAAAAGGCTAATATGCAAATCAACTGAACAGCAGAACAACCAGTTGCCATGATGCACACTGACCACCAGGGGGCAGATGCTCAATGTAGGAGCTGTCCCCTGGTGGTCAGGGTGCTCCCACAGGGGGAGCACCACTCAGCCAGAAGCCTTGAGCCGGGCTCACAGCTGGTGAGCACAGAGGTGGTGGTGGGATCCTCTCCCGCCTCCATGGCAGTGTAAGGATGTCCGACTGATGGGTTAGGCCCGCTCCCACTCCCCAAGTGGGCCTAAGCCATCAGTCAGACATCCCCCAAGGGCTTCCAGACTGTGAGAGGGCACAGGCCAGGCTGAGGTACCCCCTCTCCCTGTGTGCATGAATTTTGTGTACCAGGCCTCTAGTTTTGTTACAATGTTGCTGATAAAAAATTATCGATTTCCAGCTGGGGCCACTGCGTGTATAGAGTTTGCACATTCTCCCCATATCTGCACAGGTTTTCTCTGGGTACTCTGGCTTCCCCCCACATCCCAAAGATGTGCACATCAGGTAAACTGAGGTCTCTAAATTGCCCCAGTCTGAGTAAGTGTGGGTGTGGGTGTGGGTGTGAGTTTGCCCTGTGACGGAAGGGCATCCTGTCCAGCGGAGGTCCCACCCTGAGCTGCCAGAAGAGGTTCTGTCCATGAGGAAACATGAACTGAAATAAGCAGTTTGGAAAATAATAATCTTACTTCTTTTTCTTCATTTTTCTTTAATCTCTGAATAGCTCACAACATCCTCAGTTACTTAAAAAAGGCATACTTAATATTGTCCATGAACGCTTAGTAAAGTAATAAAATTACTTTTTTCCACATGAAAAATCTTTCCTTCCTTCTCCATATATTTCATAGGCTCCAAAATGATAAAAACAAAACTTGGGATATGGTAAGTATCAAAAAAACTAGCTGTTACTATTATCAGTGTTATTACTAAATTAGTAGTCACAGAAAGTTACCAAACCAAACAGACAGAAGCCATTAGAGCAATAAACAAAGCAGTAGGCAATATATTCGTTAGTTTGCTAGGGCTGCCATAACAAATTACCACAAATTGCATGGCTTTATAATATAACTTTATTGTCTCAAGCACAGATCTGGAGGTTAGGCACCTAAGAGCCAGGTGTTAGTAGGGTTCGTTTCTTCTAAGAGCTTTGAAAAAGAATTTGTTTCCTGCTTCTCTGCTAGCTTCTGGGATTTTGCTGGAAATCTCGGCATTCTTTGACCTGTCAAAGCGCACCACCTCAATCCCTGCCTTCATCTCCACATGGCTTTCTCTCTGCATGTGTATCTGTCTCCAAATTTCTTCTTTTTAAAAAGACACCTGTCATGCTGGATTAGTGCCAATCCTAATGACCTTCTTTTAATTTGATTACCTCTGTAAAGATCCCATCTTTACATAAGGTCACATTCTGAAATCTGAAAGGTTAGGATTTCAACAGACGAATTGCAGGGTGACACAATTTAACCAATAACATATCATAACCCATTAATAAGTAATATTTCATTGGGTATTTCTTAAGTCACATTTTTACATAGTGGTTAATCATTCTCATCATTTTCTTTTCATGAACAAGTCTAGATATTTGTATTAGAAATCCAATGTGCATTCTTCACTCTTTATTGGGTAGGCTTATGTTTAATTCATAGCAAACTGTTGTTCACAGTGATCGCAAGAATCTCTGTTGCCGCCTATTTTCCTGAGTTCAAGGTACCCTGTCATCAGTAATTAGCTATGAGAGACAAGGAACACCAGGTGAGCAGATACAACTTTAAAAAAAATTGCTCTAAATAGATTTTCCCCCCATGTTATGGCAATGTCATCTAAAGTCTCATATGGCAAAATTGTTTCACATTGTTAAAAAAGAAACCTTATGCCGAAACCGGTTTGGCTCAGTGGATAGAGCGTCGGCCTGCGGACTGAAGGGTCCCAGGTTCGATTCCGGTCAAGGGCATGTACCTGGGTTGCAGGCACATCCCCAGTAGGAGATGTGCGGGAGGCAGCTGATCAATGTTTCTCTCTCATCGATGTTTCTAGCTCTCTATCTCTCTCCCTTCCTCTCTGTAAAAAATCAATAAAATATATTTAAAAAAAAAGAAAAGAAACCTTAATAGGCTTAAACAAATATGCCAAGAATGAGACGGAGAACAAATCACTGAGGCATTCATTTAATTAAAGTTGATGTCTGCATCTTTTTCTGAGTTTATTGATATTGTATATTGTTATTGACTTGAGTAGGGTGAACTTTCCATAGCATTAACCATGTGGTGAACTGTAAACTTGTCGCTATACTAAAGAAAAACTAATGCATGTTCTAGGTCACAGATACTGCCAAACCAACTGTTATTGCAATCAGATTGTTTTATTGAAACTATACAAGTACTCACATACAGAAATAGTAGTTGTTGGTAAAAGGTTGAAAGATATGAGCTTGTTGTTTGTTTTTGCTCTAAACTATACACTTGCTCTTGTTTGCTCTGACTAAAGTGTCATCATGAAGGAAAGCAGGGCTGGCCTGAGGTCAAATATCTGAGTGGTCAAATTTACCAGCTCCCTTTTTTTCAGCTTCTTCTTCTTCTCCTCTTAAGATCGCCTCCTGCCCAAAGCACAGTTATTAAATATTGTCATCTTTTTATGACTGCAAGTCTTTCTAGCTCCAGCTTTTCAAAGGGAGAGTGGTATGATACAAACACTGATAAAGTATATTTTATTGAATACATGAATGAATCAATCAATCGGTGAATTTCATCCAACCAGCACTGACTTTTAAAAAAAATATATATTTTTTATTGATTTCATTGATTTCAGAGAGGAAAGGAGAGGGAGAGGGAGATAAAAACATCAATGATGAGAGAGAATCATTGGTCAGCTGCCTCCTGTATGCCCCCTACTGGGGATTCAGCCTGAAACCCAGGCATGTGACCAGACCTGGAATGGAACCCTGACCTCCCAGTTCACAGGTCAATGCTCAACCACTGAGCCACACTGGTTGGGCAAGCACTGACTTCTTACTATTGAAAATCCAAAATTAATTTCCCTTTCCTTATTTTTTACTACGTTTAGTGTCTCCAGTTTGTCTAGTTATAAAAATGTAAGATTACAAGTGTAATAATTAACAGTATTAATAATTTACCATCCAAAGTTATTTGCTTTCCATTTAAGTGAATCTCTGCGTTGTAGCATTTCAGCCACTATGGTAAGAAAAACCTTAGACTGTCACTTAAGTCTATTTTTCGGTTGTTCTCCAAGTAGCAAATCCAGTCCTGAGCAGAATGGCTAGGTGCATAGCAGACGCATGATATAAGTGTATTTACTGACTGATGAGAAAAGATGAGAATTCAAACACTGGGATATTATCTTAAATATGAAAATCTGGGTTTTGTTATATTTCACTGAAACCAAGATTTTTACATCATCAATAAAAACTGGGAAAATACTCAGTATTTCCTGATAATCTCAACTAAGGAGTTCAGGTTGATGAGATCAAGTTTTGATCAGAGAAGATGACAGTGAGAAGTGTTTCTCCATTTCAGGCATCAATAGTGGACAGTTTCCTGGCAGCCTGGGAAAACAGGATGTTGTGTGGCAATGTGACAGAGCAGATTTTTTTTTTTTTACAGGAAAAGGGGACTTGAAAGTTAAGTCAAAAACTGGTTTTAGAATATAGTTGAAACACAAACTATTATTGGTCCTATCTATTTTGGTCTTTGCAAATCCAAGCTTCTTATTACCATGGGAATATTTAAATGAAATTGTGTAGATATGAATAAAACCCCCTAGTCTGAAGTCATGAACTACATTTCCTAATGACAGTAAATATTTCAAAACATCTTCCTGCCAAATATTCTAGTAAGCATTATCTATCTTATGAAAATCCTAAGGCGATACTCTGTACTAAATTAAACGAGGCTTTATTTCCCACAACTGCCAAAAACATGACAAAAGTTCATGTTCTCTTTATCCAGACTTCTGGACTGGGACTTCTCAATGAAACTTGTTCCAGAGACATAATTGTTTGGGTCTTCCCTGCATGGAGTTCCTCAACATATTACTGAAGTAGAGATGAAAAGGTAATAAGGAAAATACTTCTAAAATGTGTCAAGTTGTCAACATTATCAAGAACACTTTCAAGATCATCTTAGGTGTATAAACACTACACAAATAAAATAGACAAATTTCCTGCCCTTTAGAAATTCTCAGTTTAAGATAAAGTACTTGAAACTAATATTAGAATTACAGAGTCAATGAATTTAGAACTTGATAAATATTCAAAGATTACCAATATGAACATTGAGGCTAAGGAATCAATACAATGTTCTAACTTGATGAGTCTAAACTAGAATCCTGGTTTCTGGATTATCAGTCCAGTACACTATCCATTTGCTTAAGCATCCAGATTTCTTAACTGTTCCTTTCTAGTGCATAGAAGTACACTTTTCCATTCTGAACTTCAGTTTCCGTGCTGATAAAAACCTTTATCTTTGCAGATGTAAGTGTGAAGGACCGAAGAAATAACCAATCTCCAGAACCAGCACAGTGAGCCTTTATTGCCACCGCAATGCACTCATCTCTGTAGGAAATGGGAGTGGCATAGGCCTGGTCTCTGGTTGGTTCCATTCAGATGCATTCTTACAGGAAGCCAAGGAGATTAAAGAAACTGAGGAGGGATGGGAAATACGTATTTTGCTATCGTGCATTTTTGCGTGGAGTTGGTTTTCTTCCAAACTGTAGCAACCCCCACAGAGAGGATTTGGGTTTGTTATTCCTATTGAGTATAATATTAGAGTTACAGTATCATCTTCTGTATCAGCTAAAAACCAAAAATGCGAAAAACTATTTAGAAGAAAACAAGTGGAAGTATTTAGCTAAATACACTTTTCATGTTAAGAGGTCTTGACTGTGTGTTGCTTTGTTGTTACTGATGGTGTTTGGGTGAGATCAGTAAATAGGAGAGCTCTTTCTCATCAATAAATGTGTTTAAGATAGAATCAGAACTTTAAAAATAATCATTTATTAAACTATTAATAGTTTATTGATCCTTGTTAAAATGATCGGCTATCTACTGCATGGCCTCCAGCAGGGATCAAGCCTGCAACCCAGGCATGTGCTCTGACCAGGAAGCAAACCAGCAACATTTCGGTGCAGAGAACAACACCCAAACAACTGAGCCACACCAGCCAGGGCAAGTCAGAATCAGAGTTTGCAGAATGGCAGCCTATAGTCAGATTGGGCCTTCAGGTCTATATTCTTTGAGTGGCACAATACTTATTTTAATTGTCTTAAGACCCCTTTAACAGGAACATATATTCTCCATATCTCCGCAGGCCTCACCAATCCATATAACTTACATCTGGATATTTCATTCTTTTACATTCCCCCTGGCCCCTGAAAGCATTAAAGTTCACAGTCCCTGGGATGGGTATTACTGTTATTTCTGTTTTCTCCAGAGAAGAAAATACCAGGATAGAAAAGAAGTAAGCCTTAAAGGTAAGGGGGGATGGGAAGAAGCCAGTGAAATTATTTGCAGATAGCTAAACAATTGCTAAAATGTAAATGGAGGATGGAAATCTACTGAAGTACACAGCCGAATAATAAAATAACTTTCATAAAAACCAAGATTTCAGAAGACAAGAAGAGAGGACCACCCTGTCCAGGAGGTCCCTTGGGTAGCAGTTAGAATCGCCTTTGGCTGGATGACACAAAATCCTAAGTGCTGCGTCTCAGAACTCCACATTCAGCTCAAGGCTGAGACACTGCTCCAGGGAGTCATCAGGACTGGCTCCTTCTCCTTTCCAACCACTTTCCCAAGTGTGTAGATTCTGTTCTTATGATGGCAAAGTGGCTCTTATATGTCCAAGCAGATGTCCCAATCCAGATATGAACAAGGGGATAGGCCAAAAAGGAAAAGATGCATTCTTACTTTTGAGCACAAAAAATTTTCACTTTTTAAAAGTCTCATCCAGTAGATTCCTGCTTGCATTTTATTAGTCCGAAGTGCCTTGCATAGCCAAATCTAGCTGGAAGGTAATCTCAGAAAATTAGTACTTCTACCTGAACATCTTGAAAATAGTTAGGGTTCTGTTGCAAAAAAAAAAAAAAAAAAAAAAAAAAAGACAAGAAAAGCTTTGAAGTAATTTGTTATTAGCTAACAATTAAACAGCATTTTCTACATGCCAAACACTTTACATATAATAACGCATTTAATGCAGGTAACCTCTGCATTAGACGCCATTATATTTCCACTTTGAATATAAGCAAACTGAAGCATACAGGCCTTTAATAACACGCAAAAGACCACCTAGCTAAGAAGTGGCAGAGCCAAGGTTTGATCCCAAGTACTCTGTCTCCAGATACCATGATAATACCACATTGTGTGTATGACACACCCAAAGAGGCACAAGAGTTAGAACTGGCAGGTACACAGAGAGTGACAGGGATGCTGTTAGCTAAACTGAAAGTCTGACTTCTGAACCACACCACAGGGTGACTGACAATCCTATTCCTCATCCACATTTCCCACTCCTCCTCCATCCATTTGACTCCAAAATGAAAGATAAAAACATTTTCTACCACTTAGTATCACTTAAGACTCTTTCAGCTTTGAGTAACAAAAAAGCAAAACAATACTAATGGCGTAAACAATAAGAAATTGTATTGGTTCATATAATGGGAAATCTACCAGTAAAAGCGAAACAGCTAAGCCTAGTATGACCGGACTTCAGCTTCATTGGAACACTATTATCTTTGGTATTCACTCCTCTGTGAGTTAGCCTTGTTTTAGAGGCAGTTTTCCTCATTATAAAACATAGATGACAGAAGTAAGTGATGCAGTATTTTCCTCGTTTCTTTCTTGAAGGAGAGAGAGAAACAAATTCTCTATAATTCTCTCTTAAGAGCAATTAAGGACTCCCTCCCCGCAGAAAAGTTTCCAACTACTCTCCCAGGTCCAGAATTGGTTCCCTTGCCTATTCCTAAAACAATTACTAGCGTAGTATAGAACTGTAAAAGTCCAAAACAGAGAGTTAATGAGGAAATAATGAAAACAACCAAAAAAAAAAATCATTGAAGTGAAGAGTAAATAACACACAAAGTATCTGACTAGTATAAGATTTCCAATCAAGGAATACTGAATGCTAGAATACAGAAGAGTATACTCTCAAATTTATCAGGGTAAAGATATAATTTCTAACCCTAGAATTATATTCCCAGCTAAACTATCAACCAAAGACGAGAGCAAAATAAATACTTTTTCACATACATAAATACTCACGAGTTTCATTTCATATGTACAACATTCGGAGGAGGTTATTTACGGATATATGTCAGAAAAATGAGAATAAAAAGAAAAACAGAAAGTATGGAATACAAATAACTGGTATCCTTGAAAGTGGGATGTAGGTGGGATAGGAAATACAAGGATTGGTGAAACTCTGTGTAAGAATCAATGATGCCCTGAAATTTCTTTTCACATTACGCTGCCAGGTGTCAGCTCACCAAAGTGGTCTGAAGCCTGAGACTTACTCTTCAGAGGTTAAACCAGAGGGATTTTGTATTCAGTGATAGTAACTGAAGTGGGAACACTATAGTGAAAGAAGGGATTATACTGAACAGTGAGGTACTAAAGCTCCTTCTTCGACTGAGTATTGGAGATTTTCTCTTTGGGGAATGTGTTGAACCCAAGAGATAAATACTTAAAGGTATAGACAGAGACCTCCAGCTGCAAGGTTCCCACCCTAACCTCAAAACCCAAACCCCACTCTCTCCATATACACAATGTACGTTTAGGTTTTTAGTGTCTCAGTCATATTAGAAAATAGAAAACCAAGAATAACTAAAGATATATGAGAAAATTCCACATGAAAGACAGGTACTAAATTATATAGGAAAAGTAAAGAAGCATTGAGGAAACATAAAATCTTCAGAGAAATAAGGAAATATTTCCAAAGAAAACCTATAATTACTGGCCTCAGAGAGATAAAACAAGAGGAAATAAGGACAGGAAGCTGAAAAAGATCTGTTTAAGAATCAAAAAAGAAGTCTAAGAAATTAAAATCTGATCACATAAAAAAATTCAGTGAAGATGTGGAAGACAGAGGGAGCTAAAGAAATTTTCCATAAAATACAAAAGCAGCCACTTCTCAGAACAACAGTGGAAATAGAAGTCAGTGAAGCCCTGTGTTTAAAACCTGAGGGTGGTGTGTGACATCGGCAAGATAATTGAATAAGCTGTCCCTTGCTATGTCCCCCACAGGAAACAATTTGGTAACCATCCAGCACCACCTGCCAAGGCACCCGGGAGAAGTGTTGCCCACCTATGAATAGGGTGTTAAGCAAACAGACCTTGGTCCTGGTTGTGGATCCTGAAGTGGCCCATGAACTGGCTTCAGGCTCTCTTGACCAGGATCCGGGAGCCCTGGAGAACACGGATCTAGGCGATCACCCATGGATGAGCGAGCCTTTCTGGAAGTCCAGGAGTCCAACAGAGAAGTTCCAGCACGCTGTTGGAGCAAAAAATACCCAAGATCAGGTGAATTGAAAAAAGTGAGAGGAACAGCTTGGCATTCCCACATTACCCCTCTTCCAAGGTGGCACAGCTCAGTGCCAAGACAGCCCTCCTCAGCCCAAGACCCTTCCCACGAAGTGAAAGTGAGTGAGTGAGTGCCTAGCTTCCCAGCACTGTGGGAAGCTGCCAGGGGCCAATTTCTCTCTCAACCAATCTAGAATGCTGAGTCATGAGCTTCATGACTAAGGGGCCTAAGAGGCTGGGAGAACAGCAGCCATCTCTCAAAAGGTATCAGGGGAATAGATCTTACTGAGTCATGAACTGCTGATATGCCTCACCTGTGGGTACCCACAACGAGCCCATGGGCACCCGTAGCACACTGTGCATCACATGTACACACTCCCCCATCCCATGGAATGTACTTCTGACGGTAGCAAAAGCAAGTTTTGACAGACAGCTAGTGAGCATGTGCAGAAAGGTGAACTGAATCTGCACGCCACGAACTTGAGCATTTAGCATTACCTTCCGGAAAGCAAAAGGAAAGCTGTCAGTAACTGGCCTGTTGAGAAGCAGGATGGAGTAAAAGCATAGAAGCTTAACAATTCTGCCACAAGAGGGAGCAAGAAGCGTGAAGCATATGTATCCGAATAATGTTTGAGAAAGCCTCAGAACCCTAGTAGAGATGAAGGAACGTAATTCTTTTCCAAAGTCAGTCAGTAAAGATCAGAAGAGGTGATTATTACTTCAAATGTGCAGATAGCAATTCAAGACTTCTAGGAATATAAAAATATTCAAATAAAAATGACACCACAAAAGGGTTACAATAATTTTCCAGTAATTGATCCCCAAAACATGGAGCTCTGTAAATTACCCAACAAATAATTCAAAAATAGCTGTTTTAAGGAAGCTCAATGAGCTACAAGAAAACACAGAAACATAATTCAATGAAACCAGGAGAACAATGCACAAACAAAATGAGAAGTTCAACAAAGAGATGGAAGTAATAAAAAAAAAAGGACCAAAAAGAAATTGTGAGGTGAAGAATACAATGAATGAACTAAAAAATGCAACAGAGAGCAATAACAACAAAATGGACCAAGTAGAAGAAGGAATCTAAGAATTAGAAGACAGAACCTTTGTATATATACATTCATAGAACAAAGAAAAAAGAATGAAAAAGAATAAAAAAAGTGTATGTGATCTATGGGGTACCAGGAAAAGAACTAATTTGGGAATTATTGCCGTTTCTGAAGGAGATAGGAGGAAGAGGATATCAGAAAACTTAATTTTTTTAAAATAATGGCTAAAATCTTCTCAAATCTGGAGATTTAGCCATTTATGAAATCAATAATAAACAAGAAAATCAGAAAATTCACAATAATGTGGAAATTAAACAATACACTTCTGAAAAACAAATGTGTAAAGGAAGAAATCAAAAGGAAAATCAAAACTATCTTAAAACAAATTAAAATGGAAACTTAATGCATCAAAACTTATGGGATGCAACTAGAACAGTAACGAGGAAAGATTATAGTGGTTAAGTAAGCTACATTAAAAAAATAAGAAAAATCTTAACTCTATACATCAAGGAACTAGAAGGAGAAGAACAAACTAAGCCCAAAGTTCGCAGAAGAAAGGAAATAATAAAGAATAGAGATGAAATCAACAAAATAGAGAATAAAAATCAATAAAATTTATTTTTGAAAAGATAAACAGTGATCTTACTTCTAGGAATATATCCTAAGAAACCCGAAACTCCCATCAAAAAGAACATATGCATCCCTACGTTCATAGCAGTGCAATTTACCATAGCTAAGATTTGGAAATAGCCCATCAGCAGATGAGTGGATAAAAAAACTGTGGTACATTTACACAATGGAATACTAAGTGGCAATAAAAAAGAAAGAACTCTTACCACTTGCAACTGCATGGATGGACCCGGAGCTTATTATGCTGAGCGAAATAAGCCAGACAGAGAAAGATTAAGTATCACAAGAACTTACTCATATGTGGAATCTAATGAACCAAATAAACTGATGAACAAAAATGAACCCAGAGACACAGAAGCATGAACAGACTGTTGAACCTCAAGAGGCAAGGCAGACGAGGGTGGGTGGGAAGAGATCAAACAATGAACTTGTAGGCATATATGCATAACTGTGGACACAGACAATGGGGTGGTGAGGGCCTGGGGTGGGGGCAGTAGTGGGCTGGAAGAGGTTAACAGGGGAAAAAGGAGGACCTATGTAACATTTTCAACAATAAAGTTTAAAAAATAAAATAAAATTAAAAACTGAAAAACAAGGAAAAAATAAATAAAAGAAATGGATAAATTCTTAAACACATGCAACCTACCAAAGCTGAATGATGCAGAAATTGAAAATATGAACACATCAATTACAAGTTAGAAGAGTGAAGTAATAATAATAATAAAAAACTCTGACCAGAGAAAAGCCTAGGGCCAGATGGTTTAAAGAACTAAGGCTGTATCTGTCACATATGCCACTTGCTGCCAGGTCAGGATGGCTAGTTGACCACACCTATCAAGTGCTTCCTCTACCACAGGGCCAGGAGCGGGGACTGAGCACAGCAGGCTGGCCGGGTCCACAGCATCAGGGGCAGGGCTGTTGTGACAGCCAGGCCTTTGGTCACATGCCCACACTGGGGCAAGCAGGAGTAAGGCAGTATAATTGAGAGCACCACCAGAACCAAGTGGAAATGGGGAAGGAAACTTCTCCAAGGAATGAGGGATGAGGTCATGGAAAGGGAAGAGATAGTGGTCAGATGTGTGTGGATGAAAATGAATCACAGCTGTGACACCGAGCACCGACCGGGCCCCACAGCCTTTGGCAGGGCGCTCTGAACTTACTGAGCCCTTGGGCACCAGGCATGTGGTCCAGTTGGGGTCACCAGCTTTGTGCAGCTCCCCTCACCAGCTCCATGAAGAGGGGGCTGCGGCATTTTTAGGCAGAGAACCCAGAGAGCAGGAGTCAGCTGCTGGATCACAGCCCAGGTCCCTGCGGCAGGTCAGCCAGAGAAGAGAGGCTGACCCTGCTGAGAGGAAGAGGGGAGGAACGAACCCAGACTGGAGGCTAGAGGGCGAGGCCAGAGGACAAACACACTGGGAAGGGAGACCTTGTTCAGCCCTTGTCTTCCATGGCTCTCCCCTCCTAGAAGGCGCAGAGCAGACAGGGATGGAGGGTGAAAAACAGGGTGGGAATGTGAAGAGGCTGTCCCTCCCTTCCCACCACAGGCTTTCCCAGGGCCTGAGGCCGGACCAGCGGGCAGGCCAGGAGCTTTGAAGGGACAAGAGATTGAGCTTCAGACTGGCCTTTTCACTGCCTGAAAATGGAGACCTGGGTGACTAGAAAGCCTGTGGGACCTGCAATACTTCGTCCAGGAATAAAGAATGACGGCCCAAAGCAGGCTGGCTGGGGACCATGTGAGAGAACAGCGTTCTGCTTCCATCTGCACCCCATCGAGTCCAGTGCACCAGTGAGCTGGTGATGATTAGTAAGCACCTTCTGTATGCCAAGCACGGTGCGGGGCATGAGGGACACAGCACTGGACACAGCACCTGGCCTTGCTCCTCGTGCCCTGCCGGGGCTTCCTTTAGAGTGGAATCCCAGGTCTGTGCCAAGGTTGCCCCTTGGCAGCAAGACTGAGCCCTCACTGTATTCCTGAGATGGGGACTCCTGGATGCCCTCTGCTTGTCCTCCAGCTCCTCAAATGGTGTGGGGTGGAGTCCTACATAAAAGTCCTTCCACAGGTCCCCACCCCAGCCCTTTATCGCACGGCCCTCCACAGTGTGGGAGTGTGTTCATCCATGCAACTGACGTCTATTAAACTCCTACTAGGGGGCAGGCCCTGTGCTAAATAAAACGAAGATGACTTGGGGGAAAAAAGCTGCCTCACAGCAAAATCACACAATCGCAGTTTCTGTTGTCAGATCAACTGTGAAGGTATCACAATGCCTGTGTTCAAATAAGCCTTCCTTTATTGTTTCAATTGTTCTATTTTATTACTTGTTAATCTCTCACTGTGAGTAATTTATAATTTAACTTCATCATAGGATGTATGTATATATAGGAGCAATCATAGCATATAGAGGGCTCAGTACTATCTGCAGTTTCCAACATCCACTTGGTACCTTGGAAAGTGCCCCCTGTAGATAAAAGTGGAATTACGGTATCATTTACTTAGAGGTTGCGCATAGAATAAATTTTAAAAGTTCTCACCACACAAACACACCCAAAAAAGTAACTCTGTGAGGTGATGGAGGAGTTAACTAATCTTATGGTGGTAATCATTTTGTTATATATATATATTTGTAAGATATATATATATATATATCAGTTCCTAATGTTGTCAATTAACTTATATAATTTTACATGTAAATTATATCACAATAAAACTAGAAAAAAATTCAGGAAAAATAATTTGTACCATATAATTCTGCACCCTCCCAAACTATATACTACATATGAGGGGAGAATAAGTATAATTTCAGTTGTGCCAAAATCTTAAAAAAATAAAAATTCCTTGTATATATATATATATGTATATATGTGTGTGTGTGTGTGTGTGTGTGTGTATGTATGTATGTGTGTGTGTGTATGTGTATATATATATATATATATATATATATATATATATATATATTCTCAGGGAGCTACATGAAATTTTACTCCAGAGCAACAACAAAAGTAACAAGAAAGAAAGAGAAAGTGAAAAAAGAGAAGATCAGAGAAGACAGGAAAAGAGAAAAAAAGAAAGGGGGTAGTAAACCAGAAAGGAGGAATACACAGCATTTAGGAAACGAAGTATCAAACACAGGACAACATTAAGGGAATTCGTGGGATAATGATGAAAGGAAAGCTTAGTCACAGAAAGCAGTGGGTCTAGAGTGGAGCAGAAGGTTGGATGGCTCCAAGAAAGACACCTGCATAGGGAAAAGAGAAAAGACCTAGTAGATTATCTGATGTCTTTGTACTAATGTAATGAGGTACTTAACCGTAATAGATTGGCAAAGGATTTGGGGATAAAATAGTGACATTTCATAGAAAACTGAGAAGATGACAAAGAAAGTAATTATTAACTCCAGGAAAAAGAAACAGATCCAAAGAAAACATAATTGTCATACCCATATTGATGAATAATAAAAATTTTGATTTAACCAAAAACTTGAATGAAGTGTGTGTTAGGGATGTATAAAGCTATTACATCTTCATATTTTTAGTAGATAGTCAATAACAACTAAACTAATAATGTTTTAAAGTAGTAACGCATGTTACTTAGAAACATGAGGTGAACATTGGGAGAATCAGCTAATAAGATTTGACAATGATTACACCTCTGGGAGCAGAAATTATCTTTGGGACACTGAGTGGGATAAGAAACAGCTAATTTTCATTATAGGCTTTGAAAATCGATTGGATCTTTATATCTGTGTACATCTATCTGTTTAATAAAAATAAAAATTGTTTTTAAAGGAGTATATTAGCCATGTAGTTTAATTTTTATTACAAGATACATTTTAAAAGTGATATAATTATCCCTTTCACCTTCTTTTAGAGTCTAAATTTTACTCCAGAGCAACAACAAAAGTAACAAGAAAGAAAGGGAGAGTGAAAAAAGGGAAGAGCAGAGAAGACAGGACAAGAGAAAAAAAGAAAGGGGGTAGTAAACCAGAAAAGAGGAATGCACAGCATTTAGGAAACGAAGAATCTAACACAGGACAACATTAAGGGAGTTCTTGGGATAATGATGAAAGGAAAGCTTAGTCACAGAAAGCAGTGGGTCTAGAGTGGAGCAGAAGGTTGGAAGACTCCAATGAAGAAGAAAGACACCTGTGGGTCGCCACCCCTTTGGCGGTCGAAGGACCCTTTCACAGGAGTCACCCAAGACCATCCTGCATATCAGATATTTACATGACGATTCATAACAGTAGCAACATTACAGTTATGAAGTAGCAACGAAAATAATTTCATGGTTGGGTTACAACATGAGGAACTGTATTTAAAGGGCCAGAAGGTTGAGAACCACTATTTTAGACGATTCTATTATCAGTATGCTCTAGCATTGTTATTCATAACCCTCATCTTCAGTTCATCCAAATGCATTATTTTAATACATTTCAGCCAGTAGATAATAGCAAAGATAAGTGACTTGATTAAATCTATACACATAGCAAGTGTTCTCAAAAAAGATGTTCAATTTCTTCTTTTGCATTCAGGAATTTAGGCCCAAAGTTATAGGTTGGAAAATAAAACTTACCACTGAAGTATAAAGAGTACTCATGCAGATTATAACACCATTTGTAAAATTTATGGGCAAGGTAATCTGTTAGATGGTTATTTAAAATGTGACAAAGTAAAGTTGAAAGTAAAATTCCAACATCTGGGGCCAGAATATCTGTATTCAGGAGGGTTAGATGTGCATTGCCAATGAATCAAGATGCCCTTGAGGTACTCTCAACTCTTTTTCTAAGAGGCATCCTTGATTGAAGTGAATGTCCCAAATCAGTAATTGATATCTTACTTACTTATCTTTGTTAAAATTTGTTGATTTACCCACTGAACATTTGTAAGAGTTATTGACCATCTCAGGGTTGCTCAGGAAAAGAAAATAATCAAAAGTGCTTCTGGTGGCTAATTTTATTCAACTTGACTGGCCTAGTATTTGATCAAACATTCTGGGTGTATCTGCCAGAGTGTTTTGGATGAAATTAACATTTAAATTAATAGACCGAGTAGAGCAGATTGCTCTTCCAATGTGGGTGAGCCTCTCATCCAATCCACTGAAGGGAGAATTCCCTCTCTCTGCATGGTGCCTATCAGCTGGGACATCAGATTTTACTCATAATGGAACTTACTAGTATAAGTCAGCTCTCCTGTTTCTTAAGACTTTCATATTCAGACGAGGGTTATACCACTGGCTCCCATAAATCTCCAATTTGGCAACTGATGATCTTGGGACTTCTCAGTCTCTATAACTGTGTGACTCAATTCTCTATAATTAATATCCCCTCCTCTCTCTCTCTTTCTCCCCCCCCCCTCTACACACACACACACACACACACACACACACACACGTTCTGTTTGTTTGTTTTTAAAGAAAAATCCAAGACTAACACAGTTTTTTATATAACTTTTCTGGAGGAAATTAACAAGTTCAGTTAAATTGACATTTCTAAATACTTAAATATCCAGTCAACCACACTGAGGTCATAGATATCTAATTTTTGTCTTAGTTTAGTCTTTTGGCTTGAATGTAACAGGAATCACCTAATACTAATCTAGGCCACATACAATTTTAAAAAGGAAGGTGGGGAGGGATTTATTGTAAGGAGAGACAAGTATTTTGGTGCCGTCAAGGGCAGGAGTGCCACTACACACCACGAAAGAGATTGAACAGGACGTGAGGCCATTTCATGTTCCCATTTAGACTTATCTCAGGACATTCGTTTTATTTCTTTTTCTCTCTACTGACAAACTATCACTGTTACTCTGTTCACAAAGTGATAACCATGCCATAATTCAAGAGGTTTAACTCTCCTTAATTCAAGAGACCAGCTCATGTAGGGGATGAGACTCTTGATACTAACTCTAGATTCTTATGGGAGGAATTTGGTCATATTTGGTTTAGGTACTCCTCATGATCCAACTATCTTTTAGGAGCATAGAGTCATGTTGTATGAACACGACTGTCATCCCCTGTACCTGTGACTGTGTGGATGAGAATTAGAATTGTGTCCTATCTCAGAATAATTCTGAACTTACGTTTTCTTTCAATTTATGTTAGATCTTCTGTGTGTCCAGCACTGGGGCTGTCATTCTGAAAAAGAAAGACACGTTTCTTACCTTCACAAACCTTACTATCTAGTTAGGTGTTTTGTGGCATATAGGGGACTGGTGAGAACTGGGCTTATATATACTTAAATTGCCAATGTAATGCAACAAGCTTTTGCAGACAAAAAAGGGTATTATGAAAGCAACTGAAAAGAGGTATTTCGTTCAGACTTGGGAGATCACTGATAACTTTTTGTGAGAAATCACACCCATGCTAAGACTATAAAGATGCATAGCGGGGTTAGCCTCGTCAAATAGATGAAGAAAACACCTAACAGAAATGACAAGACGGGAATGTTTATGTAAACAACAGATCATGTTGATGGATCCCAAACAAAGTCATATTGGAATGCTGATGGGTGTCTTCCTTTGGATTTCCCCAAAATCAGATCTTGAGATAAGACCAAGTGAGTCCTCTGTGTTGGCATCACTCTTAACAGATTTGTCCAACAAAGATGGCCAATAACAATATGTGCATTCTCCCCATGTAGCAACCCCAGCAGAAAAACAGCACCTTTTCCTGGATGGTTTTAGGAAAAAGTTCCATCACTGACTCTTCTGGGAACCATTGGGCCATTGAGCCAATCACCATGGCCAAACATCTGGAATATTCTGATTAGTCAGGCATTAGGGGATTCAGAAAGGCCACACTTGTATCACCAAATAGTAGGTGAGGATGAGTAGTTCTTCAAAAGATAATACAGCATTATCACCAGAAAAGAAAATGGATGCTAAGCAGGCAAAATCAACACACGTCTACTAAAATTTGGGGTGTTACTCCTTTAATATTTACTTTATACTTGGAGGTGTGTTATGTATACAGACTTAGCAGCCAAGTACTTTGGGGAAGGAGGTGGTAAGTGAGTTCATTCAATGGCTCTCTTCTATCAGAGTAGTAGTTAGGACATAAAGGATGATTGCCAAGAGTAAAAATTTAAATCATCGACACTTTATCAGCATATCATAAAAATTTACACAGAAAGAGGATAGTAATTCTTAACCCATATTAGGTTCAGAGACTTTTTTTCACAGATATTTTTTTAAAACTCATAAATTTAATAGACCTGCTCCTTAACACATTTTTTTTTTTGTACACACATGCTTCTTTTAAAGCATTCAGTCTTCCAATCCCGATTGACTGGATGCTTTCAAAGCCCTTGGCTCCCTTGCAAGTAAACAGATAGTCCTTTTCATAGTTATAATATAGAAATGCCATTTAGATGAATTTGTTGATTTTTAGTTTTAAACCGCTGAAATTATAAAGATACACAAATACTAAACACTATTTTCATAGCGTATTCTTGTTCAATTCAGTGTCACAATCTTAAATCAAGACAGATAAACTGTATTCAATTTCTGGTGAGGATACAAGGGCAAAAAATTAAGTCTTTCTGAAGCTTTTGAATATTGTTTACTCCCATAATAAAGAAGGCAGCTTGCTGCCTAATAAGATGAGGCCTGGGAGGTTGCTTTATCAATTTGTTGATTCCTTGGAGGGAAAAAAAAACACATTTTAAAAACAAATCCAAGAGTAAGACACACATGAATGCAATCCATTTACACTGAGAGCACATTTCTATACTGTTCCAAATAATGAACTTCTGTATAGAAATTTGTTCCTTCTACCATGCCTTCCCTAAATAGTATGTTCAAGAATTAAATATATCTATGTTTATAGGAACCACTTTAGGGTTTCTCTGCCTTTTTTTTTGGATAAACAATATTATAAACAACCATAAATTTGTGAAAATGTTAAAATGCTAAATTTGTAGGTTTGCCAGATAAAATACAGGATGCCCAGTAAAATTTGAATTTCAGATAAGCAATAATTATTTTTTAGGATAAGTATGTACCAAATATTGCATGAAACATACTTATGCTTAAAAAAAACACACCACTATTGTTCTTTATTTGAAATTCAAATTTAATTGGGCATCCTATATTTTAATTTTCTAAACCTGGCAACCCTATACACTTGCACACAATATTGTTTTATTCATTTGTAAATAAACGTTTGATTTACATATTAAAGTAGTTTTGGTACAGGCATCTCATTTTATTGTGATGTCTGTTTTCCAGTTAAGAATATACAATTATATTCTCATTCCCCGCCCCCCCATAATCAGTTTCAACTCATATCCTTTAAACTCCCACAGAACTTTATGAAGAAAACCAGACTGAGATAGATGTTTCTTTATTTCCAATTGGTTTCAAATCAACTCTTTTAGTATTTGAGGAAATATTATTAAAAGTTGTATATTTTATGCTTCTAAAGTAACATATATATGATATTAAATGGTTTGTCTTCAAAAGCAGAAACTTTTCAAAATGAACCATTGTGTAGAAATGAAATCAGTGAGTGTAAAAAATGAATAATTCATTTTTAAGTAGATGAGAAATTATTTTGTTATGTTACTTATACATCTTCACATTTATAGTTAAATAGTAATTTGCGATACACAGAGTATTAGTTGTGAACTGTGGTTTTCAATATCACAGACACATTTGTTGCTGTGGTTTTGCAATATCATTCCCTAATGCTTCTCTCCATTGTGGTTTTCATAATCATTGTTTGATAATCATGTAACTGTGGTTTGGGGCTGCTATACCCATTTGAACAGAGATAATTGCTTATAGGTTTTGCTGTCTTTTTATTTTATAACCTTGGTAAGTTAAACTAGAAAAAAGAAAAATTTAACTTTAAATAACATTAACATTCTCATTAAACATTATGACAAAGCACAAAATATAATAGTATCCTTGTTTAATTCATTCATACTAGCTATAATGAACATGCATATTTATAAATTAAATAAACTATATTTATTTCTAATAGTGGAGTCTGGTTATTTTATCAATCTTGCCTTGAATCTCCTGACTTTTGCTCCTTTCAGCTTTTAAAGTGAATCTTTAGCTGAGATTTATTTGTTTCTCTTTTGCTTTGCATATTTAACCATTTCAAATGCCAAAAGAAACACTAACTGTTATGATATTTTAATTCCAATGGGCATTCCTTTTGGGTGATATAAAAAGTCAGCCAGTTCTGTAAAAAGATCTTTAAAAGCCATAATATATAATACATCCAATTCTAAGCACACCAATTTAATTGTAATGAATTGAAAATTAAGAAGGCAAAAATCTGTGGTTCTCTGTTGGCTTACTCATTCCACAACAGACACAAGTTACCCTGCTTTTCCTGGTACTTATGGCTTTCATGTGCTGGTCCTTCAGGGGAGGGACTTTATCAATATAGTGCTTTTTTTCCACTGCAAAGGACCATGTATTCATACAACCTCATATGGTAACCAGCGCTCATGGTAATGTTACAAAATTCACAATTGGTCTGCAGCTCTGTATAAAGATTCTCGCAGCCATACCTTTCACAGGGCAACTCTTTCTACCTTCCAGAAGCTGTCCTGATGGGGTTATAAATGACACTGATTACAGTGCCTCCTGCACAGGGAGCCGCCTGCATTATGCTCCATCAGCCGAAGCTCTCTCCTGACCCTCAGATGCTTTTAGAGTTTGGTGGGGCTCCCACCAAGGCTAGTCAACCAGACAAAGGGGAGCACAATTTCAGATAAGAATGGATGATCTCACAACCTGGGGGAAAGTCAGCGGTATCTGGGGGAGGAGGGGGGGGGGAGGATGTATGTTAACTGGGGTAGAGTTTATTAGTAAATACTGATGACAGAAAGCAGCCAGCTAAACTGCCACTCAGATAGAAGCTACTTCCAGCTCACCCGGGAGAATATATTTAATACTCAGTGTATAGGAAACTATGAGAAACTCAGCTAGCCTCATGCAGCTTAACTTGGCCGAAATAATAACTATGCAAATCACTTCCAAATTTGTTCTTCTGTTGGCTTGCCGTTTCCAACCTTCTACACACACAATAATTGAATAAGAATGAAACAAAACTTTAAAAGCCAAAGAACCATGAAATAGTTATTAGGTCTTACCTGCTTGGGAAATTATGGCAAGATCAAATCTTTTATTAGTCGTCGCTGCTTCCCTGCCGCAGGAGAACTAAAAGGGTTAAAGGTCATGGGGCTGGCTGCGGAGGGACATCAGAAAGTTAGTATCTGGTGAGGGATGGCTCACTTCCCTCCCAGGGCTAATCACCTAGCGGTCCTCCTTTTTGATGTGAGGAAAATATCTGCCTGTCTCCAAATTTGGAATTTTTTACAATATGACATGAAAGGTCCAGGGGAGACGGAGCGCTTTAAGGACAGCGCTCAGCAGCATCCCCTCTGCGCGGGCCGAGTGGGGGATGGTCCACGTCCAGGGCGGTCTCCAGGGAACCCCGAGAGCAATGAAATGGTCTCCTGAGAGCCCGGGCAGATGAGAGGACTTAACTGGCCCCAAGACACACAGTTGGCATTGGTGATCAGCTGGCTCTCGCCCGAGGATTTTGCCAGGGGCCTAACCTTCCTGCCAAGAACCTGGAAGGGCGGGGGGAAGGGGGGTGGGGTGGAATGGAGGCTAGGGGAGGGGGCGGCAGAACTGGGAGCGCAAAGTTTACGGAGACTGAGATTTCTTTGTGCCCCACCGCCTAAGCCAGGAGTGAGAGAGGAGAGTTGGGGTCCATCCGAGGGGGCTGTTGGAAGAAGTTGCCAGGAGGGGTGCCCTGGCGGCTGCCTAGCGCTGACGCGGTGTCAACAGCAGAAGGTGGCCTCCTTCCAAGTCCGCCCCGCGCCTCTCCACCCCCCACCCCCCGCCGCGCTCCCCGGCACCCCACCCGACCTCGGCCGGGCCCCGGTGAGCGTCCGGACTGGCTTTGGCTGCAGCCAATCCTCCTTGGGCTGATGGACTAGTCTCCCCTCCCCACCACCCCGGCGCGCCCCTCCCTCCCGCGCCTCGACGCCTCCCGCGGCAGAGCGCGAGCTGCGCGGCCCGGAGCGGCGGCGGCGGCGGCGCTCGGGAATCTGCCCCGCACGCCCGGGCGCGGGGAGAGCGAGCGCGCTCCTCCTCCCGCGCCTTCCGCCCCCTCTCCCCTCCGCTCGCGCTCCTTCCCCTCCCTCCTTCTCTTCCTTCTTTCCGGGTTCCCCTTTCCCTTTTCTCTCTCCCAGTCCATTCGTTTGTAAATTCCCGTTCTCTCTCCCCCCCTCCACCCCACCAACCCCCCCCCCCGCCCTCCCCTCCCCACTGTCACTCTCTCTGCCCCCCTCCGTCTTCTCATTTGCCTGCTCGTCTCCAAACGTGGATCCGCGGCTCCCGGAGGAGCCCAGCTCCCGGATCCCGCGCGCCCGGAGCACCTGGAGTCCGGCCCGCGGCGGCCCGAGCCTGGCCGGCGGCGGCGGCGGGAGAGGCGGCAGCCGAGAGAGCGGCGGCCCGGAGCGCGGGCACCGCGGGAGCCCCCGGAGCAGCGGCCGCCGCCGAGATGTCCCGGCGAAAGCAGAGCAAACCCCGGCAGATCAAACGTAAGTTTGCACGCGGGGCCGCGAGTTGGTGGGATTATTTCTGGGGAGGGGGGCGCGCGCGCGGGGCGGGGAAGGGAGGGAGGCTCCGGGCCATCCGCCCCAAGAGCCCCGGGTTTGGCAAACTTTGCCTGAGCAGCGGGAGGGACCGCTGGTCAGGGACAGGCGGACAGACGGACGGACGGACAGACAGCCCGAGTGCCGACCTGGAGCGGCTGCTGCTAGGAACATCCCACGCCTGCTCGGCTCAGCCCGCGCGCTCCCGTGTTTGTTTTAAATTTCCGCACTTGGTCCCCGCCGCTTTCTCGTCCAGCCTCCCTGGGCAGCCCCGCTCCCTTAGGCGATGATGATGACGATGATTATTATTATTGGGGTCGTTGTCGTTGTTGTGGCGATGGACGTGGCGCTCCCCTTGGGGACCACTTTCGGCATCGGGGGGTGAGAACTTAGTTCTCCGAAAAGCTGGTGGAGACCTCGCGGCGAGGGCGGCGACGGCCCCAGGCGGTGGCAAATCCGTGTCCGGGTCTCCCCCCCGTCCGGGGCGGTGCCGGAGCCACGCCAAACCCCGAAGCGAAACAAAAAGTCGGTGTAAAAGTTCGCGCCTCGGCGGCGGGCGGCCGTGCGCCTCCGTCCCGCGGGCGCTGGGCTCGCCACGAGCCGGTCGCGCCCCGAGCCCCGGGCCGGTCTGGCTTTGGTCGCCGGGACGCTCTGCCTGCCGAGCGGGGATCCGGGTGGCGTCCGGCCCGGGGGCGCGCCGAGTCCTCGCCGGGAGGGGCCGCCAGCCGCTTGCCAGCCCCTAAGCTGCAAGTTCAAGGCCGCGGGCGCGCGGGGCGAGCTGGCCTGGGAGCCCCGGGCCCCTGGGAGCCGGGGTGACTTTGAGAGGACACGGCGGGGCGAGAGGCACCTGCCCCAAACACATGGCCTCGCAGCGCTCAACTCGCCTAACTTTTCTGGTCCCGGGGACCATCCCTCCGGTGGTGGTGGGGTGGTGGTTGCCCCAAGACACGTCTTCAACGCTTTGGCCGAAAAGGAGAAACAGCCCGATTAGTTTAATTTTTGCCAGCCTTGCGGTGTGTCTCTTTCTTCGTCTTGTTGAAAGTAGGGCAACTAGTTGAAAACTGATGATCCGGACATTTTAATAAGGGTTTACTAGAACCACCCCCCCCCACCCCGTTATTAACCAAATGTACCCAACCCCCCAAGGTTGAACATTCTGTTGGGTGTACTTTAAAACTAAATCGTGTCCATCAACTTTTCCAGAGTGAAGCGGCGTCCTCATTCTAAGCAGGTTGCTGCAGTGAGGAATTGAATAGATCTTTATGTTCTTGTGGAATCCTTGCCTTTCAGACATGACTCTCTAGCTTTTATTGGGTGGGTTTCTCCTTTTATACTCCAGTTCCTGTTCTGTGCAGCTTGGATTAGAGCAAGGACTGGGCTTAACTCTTTGGCACAAAGCAGTTTTAATCAAGTAGAGATACTGTTCTTGAAGACTTTCACTTTTTCAGAGTGATCAGTCATGGTTTCAACTAATTGCCCTTTACTTTTTATTACTAAATTGATCCTGTCTCCCAGGTTCAGTGTTGCATTTTTTCTAGCACAAAACTGTGCATATTACAAGATATGATTATAAACATTAAATGCAAATGCTTTTTAGTGCAGGGCTGTCGACTCTAGAATTGTTAATAAATAATTAATATTAATTGTATGGCACAAAGACCATCTGATTCTACTTGGGAATAC